>NC_050098.1:7502500-10002500 GCF_902167145.1 Zea mays | reverse complement strand
GTAGTGCTGCTGCTGCAGCGGATGGAGGCGGCAATAGTGAACAAGCCATCAATATTGAGGATGATGTCCCTACTGGAAAAAGGCAGAAGAAATGCACATCTGATGTATGGCAATACTTTACCAAGAAGAAGTTGGTCATTGAGGATAATGGGAAGACATATGTTCAGTTGTGGGCTCATTGCAACTGGCCGAGATGCAAGCACAAGGGCCGATGTGAGAGTAATTATGGAACAACTGGATTTTGGACACATTTGAGGGTGGCACATAGTATAGTGAAAGGCCAGCAACAACTTGCAGTTGAAAAAAATGGGGGGAAAGACATCGCTGTTGTGGTACCATACAAGTATGATGAAGAGGTTAGTTTGAGAAAGTTTTACTTAGCAATAGTCATGCATGAGTACCCATTTAATATATCTGAGCATGAGTTTTTTGTTGACTTCATCAAATCCCTGCGTCCTAGCTTTCCAATCAAATCTAGGGTCACCATTAGGAAGGAAATTATGAACATGTTCTTAGCTGAAAAGGAAAGGTTGTATGACTACTTCAAATCAGTCCCTTGTAGGTTTAGTGCCACCATGGACATGTGGACTTCAAATCAGAACAAGTCATACATGTGTGTCACTATACATTGGATAGATGATACTTGGTCTATGCAGAAAAGGATTGTGAACTTCGTGCATGTTAAGGGTCACCATACTGGCACAAAGTTGTCTGAGACATTTACTGAACTTATGGTGAAGTGGTATATTGACAAGAGAATTTTTGCTCTAACTTTGGACAATGCCTCGTCAAATGAAGTTGCAGTCAAGGACATCATCTCTGATCTTAGGGCCAATGGTAATTCTTTAATATGTGATGGATTGTTCTTCCATGTGAGGTGTGCTTGTCACATACTAAATCTTGTTGCTAGGGATGGGCTGAGTGTAATCACACCAACAATTGAGAATATTAGACTACTAGTTCTTGCTGTCAAAGGATCACCATTGCAATGGGAGGAGCTCATGAAGCGAGCAACTGAGTGTGGGCTCGATACAAACAAGGGCCTATCACTAGATGTGTCAACCAGATGGAATTCCACATATTTGATGCTTCGAGATGCCTTGTACTACAAGAATGCATTCATGAGGCTGAAATCGTCAGATCGTCGTAGGTATGAAAAAATCACTCCTTCTCCTGGTGAATGGGCTATGGCATTAAAACTGTTCCAATGCTTAAAGAAATTCTTTGATCTCACTGAATTGTTGTCTGGTACATTATATCCCACTGCAAATCTGTTCTACAAAGGATTTTGTGAGATAAAGAATTTACTAGGTGAATGGTCTGTTTGTCAAGATACCACTATTAGTGAAATGGCTAGGTCTATGAGTAGGAAGTTTGAAAAGTATTGGAAGAAATCATCCACTGCACTAGCTGTTGCATGTTTTCTAGATCCTAGATACAAGAGAAGACTTATAGAGTTCTACATGAGAAAATTTCATGGCATCTCCTCTCAAGTTTATGTTGATGAACTTCTTGATATCATCAAGAAACTATACCAGTCCTATGCTGCTGCTGCTGCACCTTCAACTCTGAGGCCTACAAGTGGGTTAAATGATGCTAAGGATGTAGATATAGCTGACCAGTTAGTGGAAAGTGGATCAGATGATGTTAATAATGAACTAGACAAATACTTATACCAGTCTAGTGGGCATGATGCTGATGATATGAATGAGTTGGAGAAGTACATGGCAGATGCTCCTCTAAGGCTAAGTGGTCAGTTTGATATCTTGGCATGGTGGAAGAACTACACAAAAGAGTATCCTGTTCTTTCAACAATAGCTCGTGATTTGTTGGCTGTTCAAGTGTCAACTGTAGCTTCTGAATCTGCTTTTAGTGCTGGTGGACGTGTTGTTGATCCTTTCCGTAGCCGCCTTGACCCAGAAATGGTTGAAGCTTTGATATGCATGAAAGATTGGATTGCTGCGGGAAGAAGAGGTTATAAAGCATCTCTTTTCGTTATTCAATATTTTATTACTATAATGTTTGTTAATATATCATATATGTGTAATGGTTTGACCTTTGAATTTCAGATAAGAAGGTTGGTTCAATTGTTAGTGATCTTGAAGTTATTGAGGCTATTGTTTCAAACTTGAAGGTTGAGGTATTGTTAATGCTTCCTCTCACATATGTCGTATTTTGTTTCTTTATTCAATTCCTGTCATATACAATTTTATGTTGCTGCTATATATGAATATATGTTGTCTTCTATACATTGTAGGACGATGATGTCATAGACAGTGATGGAGATATAGATGGGCTAAATGCAGATGATCAGAGCTACTTTGACATGTAGAGTTGGGTTCTGGTGCTGGCTGCTGGATAGTGGATAGATACTTTTGGACTTGGCACTTGTGAATTTTGGTTGCTGGATAGTGCATAATTTTGGACTTGCCATATACTTTTGGCCTTTTGCCTGTGGACTGCTAGTTTACTAACATTGATAGTGCACTAGTGTTGTAGTGGTACTAATACTAGACTACCAGCATACTACTCTATGTTGTTGGGCACTTGGGCTTGGGCGTACTACTCTGTTGTTCGGCACATGACTAAATTGTGTTAGTCTATAAGTAATAGCGTGACATGTTGGCCTGTTGGGCACTTGGTCTGTAATTTGGTTGATCCGTGACATGCTGTGGAACTAATATAGTACATTACATACATTTTGATCTTTCTACTGGGAGACCGATCTTACATCTTACAATACTATAATTTTATGTGTGATGCTCTTGTTTGCATATGGATTATGCATGGCTGTAAGCCTGCAAATGTTTCTTTTTCGTGTTACCGATTCCCGATCGTAATCGACTCGTTCCCGATTGAAAATGTTCCGTTCCCGATATCTCGTAATACCGGTTTCGTTTTTCCGTCCAACATTCTCGTTCCCGTTTCCGATTCCGGCAAAAAATATAGTAACGGTAATGGTTTGAGCATTTTCGCGACCGTTCCCGATCGTTTTCAAGTCTAGCGCTAGCTCTCCTCCGCTAGACACGTTAGCACTCTGCTACACCCCCCATTGTACACCTGGATCCTCTCCTTACGCCTATAAAAGGAAGGACCAGGGCCCTCTTAGAGAGGGTTGGCCGCGCAGGGAAGAGGACGGGACAAGCGCTCGCGTGAGGCCGCTTGCTCCCCTCCCGCGTGGACGCTTGTAACCCCCTACTGCAAGCGCACCCGACCTGGGTGCGGGACAACCACAAAGGCCGCGGGATTTCCACCTCTCTCTCGCTCCGGCTGCCTTTTTCCCCCCTTCGCGCTCCGTCTCGCGCCGACCCATCTGGGCTGGGGCACGCGGCGACATTTCACTCGTCGGCCCAGGGACCCCCCGGTCTCGAAACGCCGACAAGTAGTGGGCGCGGAGCCCGAGTGGCCTGAGGCGACCGTTGAACCCTTCCGAGGGGCCGGCCTTCGAACCTCTGACCAGTAGTGGGCGCGGAGCCCAAGCGCTCTGAGGCGGCTGTTAAACCCCTCCGAGGGGCCAGCCTTTGAACCTCTGATCAGTAGGGAGGCTCGAGGCCTGTTTCCTTCACGGAGAAGGATCCTTTTCGGGGTATCCCCCTTTCCCGGTCCCTGTTGTAAGAGAGAGAAAGAGGAAAAGGAAAAAGGATACGAAATCGAATGACGTGGTGTACCTTTTTTGACGCGGTCATTATGGCGAAGGCGAAGCGTCGCTCGCTACTCCTGCCAGAGGCACCGCCTGTCCCGCCGCGCAGTTAATGCGACGGGGCGGGTGGTTCGCGGGGCAGCCGTTGCGCGTGCGCGGGCCGTTCGAGGAACGGAACACGGGCGCGTCGTCTTCACGCCGTGAGAGAGGGTTCTCTCGCTGTCCCATGAGGTGACGTGAGCTTGGCTGACGACGTGACCGCTACTTCTGCCCGCCTGCCACCGCCATTACTGCCGGCCCATTTTTGGCCGCATCGACCATCACGCCTTCTCCCGCGGCTGACTAGCCCGTGATCGATGCGCCTGGCTGGCACTGTTGGGTCATACGCAGGGTTGCCTCGAGTCGTGGTGCTGGTTCCGCAGTCGAGGAGGCGCGGTAGTGGTGCGAGTGGCGGTGCAGTTGCTCGCACGTAGCAACTGGCGCGCCGGTTGCGTGACGTGTGGGCCTGGGCCCCCATGCTGGGCGCGTTGGAGTCGAAGGGGTGCGCCCACTTGGCGCGGTTGCATGCCGACTGCATGGCTGTCCGCCCTTTCACCCGCCGGTCTGGGCGAAAGTGGAGGAATGCTCGTAACCGCTGGGCAGTTGCATGCACCGCGCGCGGCGGTTTGGCTTCTTCTGCTCTGGGCCAGCCTGCATGACGCGTGGGACCCAGCCCCGGCGCCGTAGGGGGAGGACCTTGGAGCGTGTTGGAGAAGACTCAGCCCACGACGGCTGGGGACACAAGTAGGGAGAGTTGCCATTAAAAGGAGGGTGACCCCCTTGAAAGGCGACCATGTCTTCGCGCTCCCTTATGCATCGTGTCTTTCCACCTTCCGAGCCCCCAGATGGGGAACACCCGCAATCCTTCCGCCTTGTCGTTGGAGGAACGCAACTTCGTGGAAGTTGGTACCTTTCAGCCATCGTTCGGCTTCAAGGATTTTCATCATGCAGCACGGCCGCATCCCCTCGCCAGTGGTCATCCAAGACGGTGACCACCAGCCCCTGGATGGGGAGAAGCAAGCCGGGCTGCGGCCCCCGCCCCTCCCTCAGCTTCAAGGATGTTTATCATTCTTGCTGGGGAGGAGAGCGAGGCGAGCCGGGGCTCTACCTCCCGCACGGGTCGGCTGGCCACCTCCCCTTCCAGCTTCTGGTGGCGGAAAACATCCTCCAGCTCTGCGGAGGAGGCGTCCTCCAGCCATGCCGGGGAAGGCAAACTGTTGCTGCCCAGCTAGGATGCAACATTCCGTCCTCTTCCTCGCTTTCGTGGCGAGGACGGGAGCGAGGACCTGCCGGTGCGCTTTGGAGCGGCCCGCGTTCGCTGGTGCGGCGTTGGTGAAGAGGCGGCCGCCGCCGTCGGTGCTGACATGGTGGCAGCCAGGGGAAGCTTCCCCACCGTCGAGGCCGTCAGCGCCGCCTACGGGCCGGCCTCCGACTCTTTGGCTTTGATGTCTGGTTCGTGTCCCTTGAGCGGGGACGCGAACGAGAGCCTTTCGGTGGCCGCGTCCGTCCTGGGACCATAACTGCTGCTGCAGAGGTCGCTGGCGAGTCGCCCGGAGCTTGTCGCCCCGCAGGCTCCCCGGTGTGGAGGTTGTTCATACCCGCGGGGACAGAACCGGAGTTCCGTTTGTGATGGCACCTTGAATGCCGGTCTCTCGTTCATTATGGCTACTGGGGCCTGAACATGTATGTATTTTCGGCACGGAGCCGTGTTTTTTCCTCATTTCGAGCACTAAGACTCACCTGTCGGCTATCTGAACCGCTTCACCAAGCGTGAGTTGCCTCGTGCAAAGGTGACGAGTGAGGTATCCGTATCCCGGAGGCGTAGGAGTCCCTCGGCTCGGTCGGCCTTGCTGTCAGAGGCTTCTCTTGCTTAGTCAAATGAACCCTCGGCTCCTCTTCGATGAGCCGAAGCCGAAGGTAGCGGTGTGAGCACGGACAGAGGCTGAGTTGGCTCAAAAAGAAGACTTGGTCGGCCAGAGCCTGGCCGGGTCGTCCACTGGCGGGACCAACGCCGGAGTTGAATTGCCGAGGCCACAACCGAGCCGATGTCCTCAGGGGATAGCTGGCTGAGGCTTCGGGGTGACCGGCCGAGCCGTCTGCTCGAGCCGGATTCCTGGAGAAGACCTTGGCGGCGATGGCCCGGGCGTGGTGCTGATGCCGTCCTTCGGGGTGGAGATCCTCCGACCGTGTCGCCGTCCGAGGCTAGGTCGGACCTCGCCGAAGGTGTAGTTGACGCCGAGGGTGCTGCTGCTCCCTTCAATTGTCAAGATCCGAGCCTGCAGGATCGGATTATCTTGTAGTGTGTGTTTTCTGCGGCCGCCGAGGCCCAAACACACCATCGTCGTGTTGTAAAGCTGCGTTTCTTTTCCCTTTGTTTCGAGTATCTGGACTTATTTGTCGGTAACAGAATTGTTTGTGCGAGCGAGAGTTACTTTTCACGGAAGGTGATGAGTGAGGTATCCGTATCCCGGAGGCGTAGGAATCCCTCGGCTCGGTCGGCCTTGCCGCTTACGCGCACTCTTACTCGTCCATAGGGTTTTGTCACCGACGCAGTCGAGAAGGCCCGAAAAATCGTTTCGGTAGAGGAGCTTTCGAGCGTGAAGACTTGTTCGGTCCGCGAAATCACCTATCCGAGCGCGAGTTACTTATCGCAGAAGGTGATGAGTGAGGTATCTGTATCTCGGAGGCATAGGAATCCCTCGGCTCGGTCAGCCTTGGCTGCTTACGTGTACTCCATCGTTTTCAAGATCCACTTTTGAAGTAGTCGGAAAGCACGAAAGACATTCTGGCAGAAAAGATCTTTTTCCGAGGAAAATTTTGACGCAGAGGGGGTTCCCCCCTTTTAGCCCCCGAGGGAGGGTCGGGCTTTGCCGAGGCAAGGCTGACCCTTCCTTGATGACTAAACTTTGCGTGGGAATGAGGTGTACGAACAACTTGAAAGCATCTTAAGGGTAGAAGCGACGTAGCTGTTGGATGTTCCAAGCGTTGCTGTAGACCTCGCCTTGACTGTTGGCCAGCTTGTATGTTCTGGGCTTCAGAACCTTAGCGACGACGAATGGCCCTTCCCAGGGAGGCGTGAGCTTGTGCCGCCCTCGGGCGTCTTGCCGCAGCCGAAGCACCAGGTCGCCCACCTGGAGGTCTTGGGACCGAACCCCTCGGGCGTGGTAGCGTCGCAGGGACTGCTGGTACCGCGCCGAGTGCAGTAAGGCCATGTCCCGAGCCTCTTCCAGTTGGTCCAGTGAGTCTTCTCGATTAGCTTGATTGCTTTGGTCGGCATAGGCCCTCGTCCTCGGGGAACCGTATTCTAAGTCTGTGGGCAAGATGGCCTCGACCCCATAGACTAGAAAGAACGGTGTGAAGCCCGTGGCTCGGCTCGGCGTTGTCCTCAGACTCCAGACCACCGAGGGGAGTTCCTTCATTCACCGCTTGCCGAATTTGTTGAGGTCGTTGTAGATCCGAGGCTTGAGTCCTTGTAGAATCATGTCATTGGCACGTTCTACCTGCCCATTCGTCATGGGGTGGGCCACGGCGGCCCAGTCCACCCGGATGTGGTGATCCTCGCAGAAGTCCAGGAACTTTCTGCCGGTGAACTGGGTGCCGTTGTCAGTGATGATGGAGTTTGGGACCCCAAAGTGATGGATGATGTTGGTGAAGAACGCCACCGCCTGTTCGGACCTGATGCTGTTTAGGGGTCGGACCTCGATCCACTTGGAGAATTTGTCGATGGCGACCAACAGGTGCGTGTAGCCCCCGGGTGCTTTCTGCAAGGGGCCGACGAGGTCCAGACTCCACACAACAAAAGGCCAGGTGATGGGTATCGTCTGCAGGGCCTGAGCGGGCAGGTGGGTCTGCCTTGCGTAGAACTGACACCCTTCGCAGGTGCGGACAATTCTTGTGGCGTCGACCACCGCCGTCGGCCAGTAGAAACCTTGTCGGAAGGCGTTTCCAACAAGGGCTCGAGGTGCTGCGTGATGGCCGCAAGCCCCCGAGTGTATCTCTTGTAGGAGCTCCTGGCCTTCGGTGATGGAAATGCATCGCTGGAGGATGCCTGAGGGGCTGCGGTGGTAGAGCTCCTTCCCGTCTCCCAGCAAGACAAACGACTTGGCGCGCCGCGCCAACCGCCGAGCTTCGGCTCGGTCGAGGGGTAGCTCTCCTCGGTGGAGATATTGCAGGTACGGAGTCTGCCAGTTTCGATTAGGCGTGACCCCGCTCCGCTCCCCCTCGATGCGCAGTGCCTCACCCTCGGGGGCCGAGGGTGCCTCGGGCTGGGCCGAGGCCTTCTCGGGCTCGGGCATGTCGTCGATCTTGACGAAGGGTTGGTGCAGGTCTCGGGAGAAGACGTCCGGGGGAACCGTTGTTCGCCCCGAGGCTATTTTAGCTAGCTCGTCCGCAGTCTCATTGTAGCGTCGGGCGATGTGGTTGAGCTCGAGCCCGTAGAACTTGTCTTCCAGGCGCCGAACCTCATCGCAGTAGGCTTCCATCTTCGGGTCGCGGCAGTGGGAGTTCTTCATGACTTGGTCGATGACGAGCTGCGAGTCACCGCGAGCGTCAAGGCGTCGGACCCCCAGCTCGATGGCGATGCGCAACCCGTTGACCAGAGCCTCGTACTCGGCCACATCGTTGGATGCCGGGAAATGGAGGCGTAGCACATAGCGTAGGTGCTTCCCGAGGGGCGAGATGAAGAGCAGGCCTGCGCCTGCTCCTGTCTTCATCAGCGACCCGTCGAAGAACATGGTCCAGAGTTCCGGTTGGATCGGAGCTGTTGGGAGCTGGGTGTCGACCCATTCAGCCACGAAGTCCGCCAAGACCTGGGACTTGATGGCCTTCCGAGGGGCGAACGAGATCGCTTCGCCCATGATTTCCACCGCCCACTTTGCAATTCTACCCGAGGCCTCTTGGCACTAGATGATCTCCCCTAGGGGGAAGGATGACACCACAGTTACCGGATGAGACTCGAAGTAGTGTCGCAACTTCTGCCGCGTCAGGATCACCGCGTACAGCAGCTTCTGAATTTGTGGGTAGCGGATCTTGGTCTCGGACAGTACCTCGCTGATGAAGTAGACTGGCCTCTGAACGGGCAATGTATGCCCCTCTTCTTGCCTCTCAACCACGATCGCAGCGCTAACCACCTGAGTGGTCGCGACGACGTAGATCAAGAGGGCTTCTCCGGCAGCGGGAGGCACCAAGATGGGCGCGTTCGTGAGGAGCGCCTTCAGGTTCCCGAGGGCTTCCTCGGCCTCAGGGGTCCAAGTGAAGCACTCGACCTTCCTTAGGAGGCGGTACAGAGGCAGGCCTCTTTCGCCGAGGCGCGAGATGAAACGGCTCAGAGCCGCCAGGCATCCCGTGACTCTCTGTACGCCTTTCAAGTCCTTGATGGGCCCCATGCTGGTGATGGCCGCGATCTTCTCCGGGTTGGCCTCGATGCCCCGCTCGGAGACGATGAACCCCAAGAGCATGCCTCGGGGAACCCCGAAGACACACTTCTCGGGATTGAGCTTCACGCCTTTCGCCTTGAGACATCGGAATGTCACTTCAAGGTCGGAAAGGAGGTCGGAGGCTTTCCTCGTCTTGACTACGATGTCATCGACGTAGGCCTCGACCGTTCGGCCAATGTGTTCGCCGAACACATGGTTCATGCACCGTTGGTACGTCACACCCGCATTCCTCAAACCAAACGACATGGTGACATAGCAGTACATGCCGAAGGGTGTGATGAAAGAAGTCGCGAGCTGGTCGGACTCTTTCATCCTAATTTGGTGATACCCTGAGTAGGCATCAAGGAAAGACAGGGTTTCGCACCCAGCAGTGGAATCCACGATTTGGTCGATGCGAGGCAGAGGGTATGGAACTTTCAGACATGCTTTGTTTAGACCAGTGTAGTCTACACACATTCGTCATTTCCCTCCTTTCTTTCTCACAAGCACAGGGTTGGCAAGCCATTCGGGATGGAATACCTCTTTGATGAACCCTGCCGCCATTAGCTTGTGGATCTCCTCGCCTATGGCTCTGCGCTTTTCTTCGTCGAATCGGCGCAGAGGCTGCTTCACGGGTCGGGCTCCAGCTCGGATATCCAGCGAGTGCTCGGCGACATCCCTCGGTATGCCGGGCATGTCCGAGGGACTCCACGCGAAAACGTCGGCGTTCGCGCGGAGAAAGTCGACGAGCATTGCTTCCTATTTGGGATCGAGCTCAGAGCCGATACGGATTTGCTTGGAGGCGTCGTTGCTGGGGTCGAGAGGGACGGATTTAACCGTCTCTGCTGGCTCGAAGTTGCCGGCGTGGCGCTTCACGTCTGGCGCCTCCTTAGAGAGGCTCTCCATGTCGGCGATGAGGGCCTCGGATTCGGCGAGGGCCTCGGCGTACTCCACGCACTCCACGTCGCATTTGTACGCGTGTCGGTACGTGGGGCCGACGGTGATGACCCCGTTGGGGCCCGACATCTTGAGCTTGAGGTAGGTGTAGTTGGGGACGGCCATGAACTTTGCGTAGCATGGCCTCCCCAGTACTGCGTGGTAGGTTCCTCGGAACCCGACCACCTCGAACGTGAGGGTCTCCCTTCGGAAGTTGGAGGGCGTCCCAAAGCAGACGGGAAGATCGAGTTGTCCGAGGGGCTGGACGTGCTTCCCGGGGATGATCCCGTGGAAAGGCGCAGCGCCTGCCCGGACCGAGGATAGATCAACACGCAGGAGCCCGAGGGTCTCGGCGTAGATGATGTTGAGGCTGCTGCCTCCGTCCATGAGGACCTTGGTGAGCCTGACGTCGCCGATGACGGGGTCGACAATGAGCGGGTATTTTCCCGGGCTCGGCACGCGGTCGGGGTGGTCGGCTTGGTCGAAGGTGATGGGCTTGTCGGACCAGTCTAGGTAGACTAGCGCCGCCACCTTTACCGAACAGACCTCCCGACGCTCTTGCTTGTGATGCTGAGCCGAGGTGTTCGCCACTTGCCCACCGTAGATCATGAAGCAGTCGCGGACCTTAGGGAACTCTCTTGCCTGGTGACCTTCCTTCTTATCGTCGTCGCGAGCCCTGCCACCCTCCGCGGGCGGCCCGACCTTGTGAAAGTGGCGCCGAAGCATGGCGCGCTCCTCAAGGGTGTGCTTGACGGGCCCCTGATGATAGGGGCACGGCTTCTTGAGCATCTTGTCGAAAAGGTTGGCACCTCCGGGAGGTTTCCAAGGGTTCTTGTACTCAGCGGCGGCGACAAGGTCCGCGTCGGCGGCGTCGCGTTTCGCTTGCGACTTCTTCTTGCCTTTCTTCTTGGCGCCGCGCTGAGTTGACGCCTCGGGGACATCTTCCGGTGGGCGGCCCTGGGGCTGCTTGTCCTTCCGGAAGATAGCCTCAACCGCCTCCTGGCCAGAGGCGAATTTGGTGGCGATGTCCATCAGCTCGCTCGCCCTGGTGGGGGTCTTGCGACCTAGCTTGCTCACCAGGTCGCGGCAGGTGGTGCCGGCAAGGAACGCGCCGATGACATCCGAATCGGTGATGTTGGGCAGCTCGGTGTGCTGCTTCGAGAATCGTCGGATGTAGTCCCGGAGAGACTCTCCCGGCTGCTGGCGGCAGCTTCGGAGATCCCAGGAGTTTCCAGGGCGCACGTACGTGCCCTGGAAATTGCCGGCGAAGGCTTGGACCAGGTCGTCCCAGTTGGAGATCTGCTCCGGAGGCAGGTGCTCCAGCTAGGCCCGAGCGGTACCGGAGAGGAACAGGGGGAGGTTGCGGATGATGAGGTTGTCATCGACCGTTCCACCCAGTTGGCAGGCCAGCCGGTAGTCCGCGAGCCACAGTTCCGGTCTCGTCTCCCCCGAGTACTTTGTGATAGTAGTCGGGGTTCGGAACCGGGTCGGGAACAGCGCCCGTCGTATGGCGCGGCTGAAAGCCTGCGGACTGGGTGGTTCAGGCGAGGGGCTCCGATCCTCCCCGCTGTCGTAGCGTCCCCCACGCCTGGGGTGGTAGCCTTGGCGCACCCTATCGTTGAGGTGGGCCAGACGGTTGCGGTGATGGTGCTCGTTGCCGAGGCGACCTGGAGCCGCAGGCGCCGTGTTGCGCGTGCGCCCGGTGTGGACCGAGGCTTCCCGCATGAATCGGGAAGTCGCAGCGCGATGTTCCGAGGGGTACCCCTGCCTTCGGGAGGCGGAGCTTTCGGCCCGTCGGACCGCGACGTCCTCCAGGAGGTTCTTGAGCTCTCCTTGGATACGCCGCCCCTCGGTGGTTGATGGCTCCGGCATCGCGCGGAGAAGCATTGCCACTGCAGCCAGGTTCTGGCCGACCCCACTGGAAACCGGTGGCGGCCTTGCCCTGATATCGTCGGCGATGCGGTGCTGGATGCCCTAGGGGAGATGACGCACTTCTCCGGCCGGAGGTTGGCCCGCCCATTCCTGCCCGATGTCCCGGTGGATCGGCTCAAGTGTTCCTGCTCCCTCGTCGAGCCTGGCCTGCATCTCGCGGATTTGCTCGAGCTGTGGGTCATGACCCCCCGCCGGGACGGGGACCACAGCTAGCTCCCGAAGGATGTCAATGCGAGGCACAGGCCTAGGGAGATCTCCGTTCTCTGGCATACCAAGATGGTTGCCTTCGTTGGGACCCCCTAGATCGACGTGGAAACATTCACGACTTGGGCCGCAGTCCTCGTCGCCGAGGCTGCGGCTACCGTCGGAACAGTCGAAAAGGCAGTAGTCGCACGCGGTCATAAAGTCCCGCATGGCACTAGGGTTACCAAGTCCGGAGAAATCCTAACATAAGTCGGGCTCGTCATCTTCCTCGGACCCCGAGGGCCCGTAGGTCGGGACGGTTGTCAGCCGGTCCCAGGGTGACCGCATACGATACCCCAGAGGGTTTGGACTCGCCTCTACTAGAGCGTCCACCAAAGCGAAGTCGCTTGATTGGGTCGAGGCTGAATCCAAAAGGTGTGAGATGGAAATCGGTTGGTACCTCTTGGTCGACGGGCGGTGACGAAGTCACGTCAGGGACTGACTGCGCCGTCGTCTCAGGTATGAGGGTGACGCCCAGCAAGTCCTTCGCGAGCGTGCTGGCGTCGTCCGTTCGCTTGGGGTTGGCGTGTTGCGGGGAGACGACGCTCGTCTTCGTCTCAGACGCGAGGTCGATGCCCGACGTGCCCCCCGTTGGGGCGCCGGCGCCGTCGACTCGCTCGACAGCCGACGAGGTGCCGCCTCCTGCTTGGCCTTGGTTGCCCCGCCTCCTCCTCCGTCGGCGGGGGAGGGGGCGGGGCGAGCTCGAATGTTGTTCTTCCACCACGCGGGGAAGACGTCGTCGATTCCGCCGCCGGCGGGCGGGCTGTCGGCCGCCATTGTCGTTGTCGTGCGGCGGGGGAAGGAGTATCATGTCGTAGCTGCCGTCGAGGGACATGAACTCAAGACTCCCGAAACGGAGCACCGTCCCGGGCTGGAAAGGTTGCTGGAGACTGCCCATCTGGAGCTTGACGGGAAGCTGTTCGTCAACACGCAACAGGCCCCTACCTGGCGCGCCAACTGTCGGCGTTTCGAACCCGGGGGGTCCCTGGACCGACGAGTAAATTATCGCCGCGTGCCCCAGCCCAGATGGGTCAGCGCGAGACGGAGCGCGAAGGGGGAAGAAGCCGGAGGGAGACGAACGTGAGAGGTGAAATCCCGCGGCCTTCGTGTTTGTCCCGCTCCCAGGTCGGGTGCGCTTGCAGTAGGGGGTTACAAGCGTCCACGCGGGAGGGAGCGAGCGGCCCCACGCGAGCGCCGTCCCGTCCTTCCCCGCGCGGCCAACCCTCATAAGAGGGCCCTGGATCTTCCTTTTATAGGCGTAAGGAAAGGATCCAGGTGTACAATGGGGGTGTAGCAGTGTGCTCGTCTCTAGCGGAGGAGAGCTAGTGCCCTAAGTACATGCCATCGTGGCAGCCGGAGAGGTTTTGGCACCCGGTTCGTGTGATGTCGTGGCCATCGGAGGAGCGCCGGAGCCTGGCGGAAGGACAGCTGTCGGGGCTGTCGAGTCCTTGCTGACGTCCTCTTGCTTCCGTAAGGGGGCTGAGAGCCGCCGTCGTCATAGAGTGTGCGGGGCGCCATCATTACTCGTATAGTGGAGCGAGCCAGATGGAACGCCGGTCTTGTTCCCCGTAGCCTGAGTCAGCTTGGGGCAGGGTAATGATGGCGCCTCATGTTGACGTGGTCGGTCCGTGCCCTAGGTTGAGCGAGGTGGAGGCTCCTCCGAGGTCGAGGTCGAGTCTGTCTTCCAAGGCCGAGGTCGAGTCCGAGCCCCTGGGTTGGGCGAGGCGGAGACCGTCGGCTGACGCCAGGGCTGAGTCCGAGCCCTGGGGTCGGGCGAAGCGGAGTTCGTCGTCCTTCGGGGCTGAGCCCGAGTCCGAGCCCTAGGGTCGGGCGAAGCGGAGTTCGTCGTCTTCCGGGGCTGAGCCCGAGTCTGAGCCCTGGGGTCGGGTGAAGCGGAGTTCGCCGTCTTCCGGGGCTGAGCCCGAGTCCGTGCCCTGGGGTCGGGCGAAGCGGAGTTCGTCGTCTTCCGGGGTTGAGCCCGAGTCCGAGCCCTGGGGTCGGTCGAAGCGGAGTTCGTCGTCTTCCGTGGCTGAGCCCGAGTCCGAGCCCTGGGGTCGGGCGAAGCGGAGTTCATCGTCTTCCGGGGCTGAGCTCGAGTTTGAGCCCTGGGGTCGGGCGAAGCGGAGTTCCTCGTCTTCCGGGGCTGAGCCCGAGTCCGAGCCCTAGGGTCGGGCGAAGCGGAGTTTCCCATAGCGCCTGGGGCCGGGCTTGGCTGCCGTCAGCCTCACTCTGTCATGTGGCACAACAGTCGGAGCGGCGCAGGCGGCGCTGTCATCTTGTCAGACTGGTCAGTGGAGCGGCGAAGTGACTACGGTCACTTCGGCTCTGTCAACTGGAGGACGCACATCAGGATAAAGGTGTCAGGCCACCTTTGCATTAAATGCTCCTGTGATTTGGTCGGTTGGCGTGGCGATTTGGCCAAGGTTGCTTCTTGGTGAAGACTGGGCCTCGGGCGAGCCGAAGGTGCGTTCGTCGCCGTAGGGGGTCCTCGGGCGAGACGTAAACCCTTCGGGGTCGGCTGCCCTTGCCCGAGGCTGGGCTCGGGCGAGGCGCGATCGCGTCCCTTGAATGGACCGATCCTTGACTTAATTGCACACATCAGGCCTTTGTAGCTTCGTGCTGATGGGGGTTACCAGCTGAGATTTAGGAGCCTTGAGGGTACCCCTAATTATGGTCCCCGACACTATCGGAGGCCGAATGCGAGAGAGGAGAGTCACATTTGTAGTAGTAGGAGTAGTAGAGAGTAGTAGAGATCGAGGAGAACGAGAGAAGTAAGAGGTAGAGATAAAGAGAGTAGTATTGTAAGACAATTAGGACTTCCAATAACGAAAATATCAATGGACAAGAGGAGTTGGAGGAGAGGCATCAACGGTAGTGCTGGGTATTGGGCCGGACCAGGCCTGCCTAGCCCGAGCCCATCGTGCTTCGTGTCAAACGGGTTCAGACCAGCATAGCCCAAAAAACATTTGGACCGTGTCGTGCTAGCTCGAATTGTAAAAATAGTGGCATAGCCCAGTCCTAAACCACGCCGTGCCTTGGTTGGGCCGTGCCGACCCAAGCCCGACCCATATATTTGACCACATAAAATCAAAATATTATAAACACATAAAGTTCATAGCTTACTAAATTAAAGATATTAAACGATCCTATCATCATTTGACCACATAAACTTCAAATATCACAACAATATAAAGTCGGTAGCTTACTAAATTAAAGAAATTAAATAATTTGAGCTTCATTGGGTTGTGTCGGCCCAAGCCAATCCATCTGTACGGGCTGTGCTGGGGATCCGAAGGGCCGGAATTTAAGGCCTGGCTCAGGCCCGCCTTCGAGTCGTGCTAGTTCGACCCATATTATTTCGTGCATGACCGTGCTTTAGGCTCCTATTTTCAGGTCATGCTCGTTCTAGCAAAAAAAACCTGGGTCATATTTCCAGCACTAATTAACGGTTCAAAAGCGAGAGCATCATGCCACCCTGTGCATGTGACGTGTCTAGGCGGGCACCATGGGCTGGTACGGAGGCTCAAACATAATACTACCACTAGATTGTGTTTGGCACTAGAACTATAACTCTCAAACTAGGACATATTTGAACTATGTTTTTTATTGAAGGAGAGACATCAACGTCTCGAAAACCGAGGCATGAGACTATCTGTAGCGGTTATCTCTAAATTTTTCTCTCTATATCAATTTTTTGTGTCACATCACTAACATTTCATCCCTTATTTTTTCATCTCCCGCAGCGGTTCCCCCTATATCCCACTACAACTATAAAATTTCATTATTCAACCATATTCATTTTCTATTACCATTTTTTCTTCACCTATTAAAAACCTAAAGTATGTGTGAACAGTGATAGAGCCTCCTGCGTGCTCACGCTATCTGTGGCAGCTTCATGTTCAATTCCGCTGGATGAAAGGACTGGCAGGGGGGCTCTGCTGGGGGCGTGAAGGCACTCCATGCAAGCGGAGGGGTGTTCGCGCGCCGAGCGCTGCGGACAGCCCCTCATGCCACCTCTGTGCTAGGCTTATCGTTCGGCACCGTGAGTCGACATGGAGGCTCAGACACAACACTACTATCAGATCCTGGTTTGCACTGGCATTATAACTTTTAGAACGAGCCATGTTTGAACCAGGGTTTTTTAGTGCCGTGTTGATACCGTGGTATTGCGGGTCTACCCTATTTGGTCATCTATAAGGGCATGCACCGTTGTGTTTAATGTAGAGGCTCTTAAGGGAGTATTTACAAAAAAAGTATTGGAGCCGTCTCTCCGTGAAGAGACGCCTCTGGCTCGTAATTTAAGTAGCAACAGACGCCTCACTTTCCACTTGTACGATTTTGTCGTCTGTTCTATCGATCTGATGCTATACAAATGTATTTAATTTTGTATTTATTAATAGACTACATTTATAAACACTCTATTGTATAATAGAGTCTTTTAGTTATCTCTTGTGCTTGGAGAACCGTTTTGGTGTCTCTGTACATGTCCTAATATAACGGCATCGAGATACGTGAATCTGGTAAGAATTAAAGAGACCTGTCGCTATCTGTCCGTGCGCGTGCGATGGGCCCGATTTCACGTGTTGCTGGGCCTATCTAGCTCACGACCGACGGACCAAGAATAATGAATCATGCCAAATCATATGACCTTTGTAGGTAGATCAGTAGATGGACATGGACACAGCCACACAGGTCTACGTCCATCTCTCTCGTTCTGCCGGCCCTCCAATTCGGTTCCTGTAGCCTGGCCATGTCGAGCGAAGGCGGCACAGGGCAGGCAGGCAGATTGGCAGGACGCGCGGGCACGCGGCGCCCCCCTAGCTAGGTAGCGTACGTACGCGCGCGTGTGGGCGCTGCCAGGCAACGATAAGGAGAAGCGAACGTGGTGTGCCGGAGGAAGACGACGACGAGGCGGCGGATCGAGCCCTCCCCGCCCCGCGCGCATGCATGCATGCATGCCCGTGCGCGTGCGTTTGGCTAGGCTAGGCTAGGCTGGCTGTGCGTGTTGCGGGGCGGCGGGGCCGGCCGAGCTGGTGCGTCGTCACCGCGCACGCAACACATGCATCAATATCATGCTGGCGCGGCGGCGGCGGTGGCGGTGGCCTGGACCCTGGAGTCCTGGACCTGGAGGCTGGAGAGAGCGCAGCGCGCGGGCTGGCGTGGGCGACGAGACGGCGAGGAGACGGTGACGGAGCGAGCGCCGATGGGACCGGGCGGCCATGCATTGCACGCGTCGTGTCGTGCGGTGGCTGGCTTGTCCAGTGGGCGCGTGGGCTCGGCCATGCATGCATGCATGCATGTTTGACCGATCTGCTGCGCCGCTCCGCACGACTCAATTGGCATCCCTGCCCTTGCTCCCGAATGCCATCCTACGCAGGGCGGTCGAGGGCAGGACTGCCAATGCCCGTGTCACCGGCCGCGACCGGACCTACTGTATCTATTTAACCACCGGCATCCCAGCCACACTCTCCGTCCGGCGCTCAGCCGATCTGCACAACGTCATTTCACACCCTCCTCCTCTGCACCTGCAAATTGCCGCAAAACCATTCTGCCGCCGCGCATCGATCTCTCTTATTGCTTGGCCACAGCTTGCTTGGCCATCGATCATCGTCAACTAGATGGCAAGGGTGTCGTCCGTGGAGTCGATCTCGGCCTCTGTCGTCACTGGCTCCGCCGTGCGCTCGGCGTACGGGCGGCGGCAGAAGCCCGTGGGCGGCCTCGCTGGCCGCTGCAACGCCGTGCTGAAGGAGCACAAGACGAGGCTGTACATCCTCGGCAGGTGCGTCTCCATGCTCCTGTGCTGGCACGACCATGCATGACGCCGCGGGGCGCGGGCTGAGGCCGATGCATGGGCCGGCCGGGATCGATCGGACTGACCCGGTCGCCGCCGTTTCGATCACTGTGCGTCGTCAGTGTAGGGTGGCTTTTATTTGGAGGTGATACTTCATCAGCTGTCTGGTTAACTGGATTTTGTACTATTGATTATTACTACTCCTAGGCGATAAGACATATATGGTGATCGGTGAAACTTCGAAGTGTAAATGAATATATATACATATAATTAATAACGAGCTGGTTAATTTCTTGTGGTGTGTGTGCATGATTGCTTCTCATCAGCTAACTGGTAATGGTGTCCCAGACAAGTGCGTGCTCAGCTAATTGACCGACCGAACCGACCGACACTTTACCCGTTCGCGCATGCATGCGCGCATCACCAAGTCACGATCCAAAACATTTGAGAGAAACAAGTTTATATTAGCTTACAGGCGAGGAGAAATCGATCGTCCGCATCTTTTTCTACTTGTAATAATGGAGTATATATGGACAATAGCTCGTTGGCCGTACAGCACTACAGAATGCCCCCCAAGAGAGGGCCGGAGACGATGTAGAATGGTGGAAGGAGAACGTCGCTGGCGGGCGGCTGCAGATGCCTTTCTGAGCCTGACTGTCGGTCGGTATGCGTTTGGTAATATATGTTCTCGAGCTTGATCAAAAAGTTTTTCATGGTTGTAGTCTCTGATCATAGGTGCTACAACTAGAATAACGAGGCAGATAGAGGCCGACATGAAAGCCAACATTTCGTCGCTTCATCTAACCCTAGGCGCCACAAACTCATAAATGACATGATATGATCTCCTATCTAGCGTGCGCCTCAGTGACCGAAAATCGTCCAATCTATCAATGACGGCCATTGATCCTAATGGTTCTACCTCGTTGCCCACTGACGCATGCACTCTAAAGTCCTAACGCACAAGGAGAGTCGAGCCCAAGATAGATGCACTCATCAACTGAGACCCATTGACGATCTGACTCACCTCAGACCCGAAGGTATGGTCCTCATACACTCCTCTCCTCCCCCACCTTACTAGTGCACAAGCCATAAATCTTTGATCTATCCGAAATAATCTAGACATGTTAATAGTGATAAATCGCATAATCCTAAGACAAGAAAGTTTTGTCGCTCCTATCCTTCCACAGCTCCACCCATGCTCTTCGTCTATCTCACTCACGTCAGGTCGCAAGTGGAGGCACAACTCCTCATTATTGTGCCAAAAGTTTTGCCCCATGAAAATAATATCTTTTGATTTGACATTTGAGTCAGAAAAAGAAAGTGGTCTCATGAGATGAGATTCATGAACCAATGCAACTGTATAGGAAACTCTAGTCACCTCCCACAAGATACATGAATTAATAAACATGCTAGCATTTATTTCTTTTGTCCTTAGATAAATGAAGGATTTCTTAAAAAAGAATCATAGGTGGCACTAGTCACAAAAGCATAATATAAAAAATGCTAAGAAAGTATATTAAGCAATATCAAGTGTCAATAATATGTCGTACCATTGGTATCTAGATCATGCCTTATTGAGAAGGACTTGTGTGAATGGGCCCATGGGCTCGATCATGGGCCCAAGGACTCAACAATCAAGACCAGGAGGAGGCTTAAAGCCAGGAGGATTCCAGAAGCATAGATATGATAAAAGAACTCATCGGAATATAAGATACGACAAAGATCCTAACAGATACGAAAGATACACTTGTAAAAGATATAGTTCAATTCATGTACAACTCAGCACGGACTCGATCGCGAGTCCGACTAGGTAACCCACTCAATGCCTATCCTGTAATCACTATACCTTCTTGGACTATAAAAAGAGAGGTAGGGGAGCCCTCTGGGCTCTGGGGCATCACCATGGTTCACAATTTCGTTTGCATTGATTTGAATTTCGTTTTGTCGACTAAAATTTGACTTTTATATTTTTATATTTTGAATCGAAATCCATTTAAAACCTGACCAAATTTTGTTTTTCGTTGAGTATCGAAAACGAGAAATATTGTCGAAACTCAGTGATCCCGTGCTGAGAAAGTAAACACTGGGCAACACACATCAAAGAAGAGAATACAACACCAACATCACATGTGATATAGAGAATTATCTCACACCGAGAGCCCGAACCTGTATAAATACTCGTGTCTCGAGTGCCTTTACCGTCGGCTCTAGATCTTGTGGCCTACCCCGTATAAACACTACCGAACAATCTTCAACAGTTAGCACGCCAGGTAGGAGTAGTCGCGTAGATCAACTTAGAGTTGATGACAATCATGAAGTTCACATTGGAAAATGAGTTCATCTTCGGCGCCTTGCGATTCACTATTGATACGTTGGGCAGCATCACCATCTACAACATTCGTTTTGACTCGGATTCAACTCCAGATTCTATTTTGACTTAGAATTAGATTTGGTTCTGCTTTTGGTGACGTCTACCCAACCCGAATTCAACTCTATCTTTGATAATGACTTAGACTCAAATTTGACATCATCTTCGACACCAACTTGGACTAGGATTCAATTCCAATCTCGACTCCAACTTCGACTTAGGACTCAAACTCGACTCCGACTTTGACATCGACTTGGACTTAAACTCGACTGCATCTTCAACATTGTCTTGGACTCAAACTTGACTCTAGCTTCGATATCGACTTAGACTCGGATTTGATATCAACTTTGATTTAGGACTTCGACTCGACTCCAACTTCGACATAGACTTGGACTCAAACTTGACTCCAACTTCGACATTGATTTGGAATTTGACTCGACTCCAACTTCAATATTGACTTGGGCTCAAATTGAACCTTGACCTCGACTTGGACTTGAATTGGACTCCAACTTTGACATTGACTTGGAATTGGTCTCGGCTGCAGCTTTGACATTGACTTGGACTCAGAATCGACTCCAGCTTTGATATTCACTTGGATTCAGATTTAGTCTCGGCTTCAACTTTGACTCGAACTTGACTCCAGCTTTGAAATTGACTTGGACTCTGACTCAACTCCAGCTTTGATACAACTTGGACTCAAATTCAGTCTCGACTTCAACTTGGACTTTGACTTAACTCCAACTTCGACATAGATTGGAGTCAAACTTGACTCCAGCTTCGATATTGACTTGGACTCACAATCGACTCCAACTTTGACTATGCCGACTTGGACTTGGATTTAGCCTCAACTTTGGTTTGGACTCAAACTTGACTCTAGCCTCTACTATGAATTGGAGTCTTGGAACCAGACTCGACTCCAACCTCAACTTCGACTTGGGTTCAGGTTCAACCTCAACCTCAACATCGAATTGGACTTGACTCCAAGTATGACTTTGACTTGACTTAGATTCGATCTCAACCTCGACATAGACTCATATTTGACTTTGACATTAAATTAGACTCAGATTCGACCCTAATATCGACTTCAACTCAAACTAGGATCCGAACCTAGTCTCTATTTTGACCCGGGCTCGATTTTTGACCGAACTACTAGAGGATCAAGATACAATTACTGCCTGTAGATGTACTTTCTTAGCTCCAACAATTTTAAAGAATACAAGGCATTACTACTTGGCATGGGGATAGGTATTGTGTTTCACATACGATGGATTGGATACATACGATGGATTGGAGTCCTTGTGGACTTTCTGGTAATCAATCAAGTAAACTAGAAGTGGATGTGTAGCTATGACAAGATGATTCCATCAAGATTTTTCTACAAATATTATGTGGTTGAACCATCTTGGAGAGGATGATATCTATTCCTCCACAGGCCGAATCATTATGCGAGTCAAACCTAAGTTCCCTACCACCCAACTAGCCGAGGCTATGGCCATCAATTTGGATTGCCACCTAACCCAATGATTATTGACTACATCTCGAAGATGACATGATCATACTCAACTCATAAATATCCAAGTTGTTTTTTTATGTTTAAGCTTTTTCCTCCAACACCTTGATTGTATTTGTTACACTCGAGATGTTGGAAGGCTACTAATGGTTATATATCAGTTAGACCATAGATTATCTCTGATTTTCTTGAAGGCCTAGGTTAGTGGAACATCAAGTCTCAAAGCCCACACGGACGAGCCATGCACTAATTTCTAGAGCAGCTGAGAGACCTTGGCTGGAAACTCTCTTGGGTACCTCGCCTATCAACTACTTTTTAGATCAAGGACGCGCTATTGAAGCATTGTAGCCACGACCATTAAGTAGAATCTAGAGCAGCTGAGAGACCTTGACTGGATTAGGAAAAGAGGAAGAAGCTAAAATTGACTTTATTGCTCCTCATAATCTACATGTTAAAGATTACTATAGCCAAGCTCTTGCTACAAATGATGAAACTGCTGCAGCTGCATGTGACGATGATGTGGATGATATAAATGTAATGAACTTATATATTAATTAGGAGACTAGGTCTGAGCCCATAGCCCATAGGGGACTTAGGGCAGTATGTCTGTCGGTACCCTAGAACAGGGGTACCCCTTACTACAGTGTGAAGGCACGATGCCCATGCGGCTACCTCTAGTCGCGTGGTAAACAACGCCTGACCCCACCACGTGGACGGCTCCCGGGTCGCCACGTGGCCGGAAAAGACGATATACTCCAGAATATCTACAGTGGGTCCGGACCCCATGGGAAAGTGCCGGACCCCTGTACGAACGGACTGGACCTCCGGGTAAGGTCCAGAACCCCCACGGGCGTGCCCGGACCCCTGGGATGGGTCCCGGACCCCCCTTGCAGGGTCCGAGCCACTCACAGCAAGATCCTGGGATTCCGGGACAAAGAATACTCAGGCATTGATCAAGGTCAGGCAGGGGTCCGGAGCCGACACGTGTCCGGACCATACCGCGTATGATTCCGCTCCCCGCTCAGGCAGAGACCCGATGCTGCCGCGTGGCCGACTGTCCGTGACGTAAGCCGACGGGCGGAGCCTGACGTAAGGCCTCTAGGCTGCATGGCGCTGCATTTATTGCGGATAAGGCACGCCGCCTGTCTATTCCACTGATAGGCGATGTGCCGCCTCAACATTTAATGAGCCCTGTCCGTTCCGCAGGCAGGCGGCGACCAGGTCGTCCCGCAGGCGGCTTGCCTGTCCGTTCCATTGGCAGGCAGTACACCCGTGCTGTGGAGTGCATTGTGCTCATCATCACTCGTACGTTACGAGGGAAGCTTCTGCTGCACGCCAATGCTACGTAGACCGCAGATATCAGGGTGCAAGGAGATCGCACTGGCGACTAGCATTGGTTGCTCCAAGTATTACATTCGTTATGTTCCTGGGCCCGCATGTCGGAGCTCAGCAACCTTGTACGTGCCCCCCTTGAGCTATAAAAGGGGAGGCACGCAACGTTACAAGGCAGACACACTTAGACTCTTAGACTCACAACTTCATACAAGCTCTCAAGCTCAATACATCACACAGTGGAGTAGGGTATTACGCTCCGACAACCCGAACCACTCTAAATCCTTGTGTGTTCTTGTGTTCTTCCCGTTTCCACCTAACAGGCAAAACACTTATGCCCCTCCTCATCTTAGGATTTAGGGCGGGTGCATTCCGCCACCCGGCCGGAGATTTCCTCTCCGATATTTGGCGCGCCAGGTAGGGGCATAGGCTTTAGGTTTTTGCTTGTTTTCTTGCTCAGCATGATGGTGCAAATCGTTGAGCACCGCGCCGAGACTTCGGAGGATTTCCTGGTGGAGGAGGAAGCTGCTTCTTCCACGCCACGGGTTCCCAACCGCCCAGTGCCGGGCACTGCTGCTGTGCATGCTACACAACAGCATACAACTGCGCAGACATCCCGGAATACGTCGAGGGCTTCTCCGGGGGCGTTGTCTGTGGCCAAGGAGTTGCTGCGCCACCCTCCAAGCTCCACGGCCTCACCGGGGGCCATGAAGCAGTGGCGTGACGACGTCGACTGGCTGCTTGGCATGGCGCACTCTGGCTCGACCAGGTCTAGGCCACGGCCATCCCGGCGCCAACATGAGGCGACGACGTCTGTGCGCTCACCCTCTGTGAGGGGTGCACAGACCAACGACCTCCAGGCAGAGCTCAACCGCAGGCGTGCGGGAGAGGACGCTCGAGTCTCTCTAGAGAGGGCGCGTGAGCGCCGGCTAAACATCGAGGGTCGCAACCTCGATCAAGACTTTGCTGCGGTAGCACCACAAACCCCACTGGGCGCCCGGTTCCAGGCGGGTGTCCCTTTGGCCGATGTGGGCTGCGTCGCACTCGCGGATCATCTCAGCGCGGCGACCTGGCCATCCAAGTTCAGGCCGCACCTGGCGGAAAAGTACGATGGTACGTCCAACCCGTCAGAATTCTTGCATGTGTACGTCATCGCCATTACAGCAGCGGGTGGAGACACTGCCGTAATGGCAACATATTTTACATGTTGCCTTGTCTGGTCTGCCCAGACTTGGCTCATGAACCTTACCCTAGGATCAATCTACTCCTGGGAAGAGCTCTGCGCGCGGTTCGCAGCGAATTTCGCCAGTGCTTATCAGCAGCATGGCGTGGAGGCTCACCTCCATGCAGTGAGGCAGGAGCCCAGGGAAACTCTTCGGACCTTCATCTCCCGCTTCACCAAGGTACGAGGAACTATACCCCGTATCTCCGATGCTTCCATCATCACCGCTTTCTGCTAGGGGTGCGTGATCAAAAAATGCTGGAGAAGTTGGCCACACATGATGTGGAAACTATCACCACGCTCTTCGCTCTAGCCGACAAGTGCGCCAGAGCTGCCGAGGGCCGGGCATGGCACTCGGCACCACAGACTGGGGCTGCCCAGACGGGTGGCTCGAGTGTCGCCGCTCAGGACGGCAAAAAGAAGAAGAAGAAACACGGCTCCGAGAGGCCGTCGTCTGTTGCTCCGGTCGTCGCAGCTGCGACTAGGGGCCGAAACGAGCGCAACAAGCGCCCACGACCATAGAGGGGTAACTGAAAGGGAATTAGGCTTACACCTAGTCCCTAATTAATTTTGGTGGTTGAATTGACCAACACAAAATTGGGCTAACTAGTTTGCCCAAGTGTATAGATTATACAGGTGTAAAAGGTTCACACTCAGCCAATAAAAAGACCAAGTTTTGGATTCAACAAAGGAGCAAAGGGGCAACCAAAGGCACCCCTGGTCTGGCGCACCGGACTGTCCGGTGTGCCACCGGACATGTCCGGTGCACCAGGGGGACTCAGACTCAAACTCGCCACCTTCGGGAACTTCCAGAGGCACTCGCGCTATAATTCACCGGACTATCCGGTGTACACCGGACAGTGTCCGGTGCGCCACGGAGAGCGGCCTCAGGAACTCGCCAGCTTCGGGAAACTCCAACGGCTAGTCCGCTAAAATTCACCGGACATGTCCGGTGTGCACCGGACTGTCCGGTGCGACCCCAGAGCAACGGCTACTCGGCGCCAACGGCTACCTGCAGCGCATTTAATGCGCGCTCTGCGCGCGCAGAAGGCAGCACGCCCATTCCGGCGCACCGGACAATGAACAGGAGTTGTCCGGTGTGCACCGGACACCCAGGCGGGCCCATAAGTCAGAAGCTTCAACGGTCAGAATCCAACGGCAGTGATGACGTGGCAGGGGGCACCGGACTATCCAGTGTGCACCGGACTGTCCGGTGCGCCATCGAACAGACAGCCTCCCAACGGCCACTTTTGGTGGTTGGGGCTATAAATACCCCAACCACCCCACCATTCATTGCATCCAAGTTTTCCACTTCTCAACCACTTACAAGAGCTAGGCATTCAATTCTAGACACACCCAAAGTGATCAAATCCTCTCCAATTCAACACAAAGCCCTAGTGACTAGTGAGAGTGATTTGCCGTGTTCATTTGAGCTCTTGCGCTTGGATTGCTTTCTCTCTTTCATTCTCTCTTGTGTTCAATACTCACTTGTAACCAAGGCAAGAGACACCAATTGTGTGGTGGTCCTTGCGGGGAGGTTTTGCTCCCGGTTGATTTGAGAAGAGAAAACTCACTCGGTCGGAGGGACCGTTTGAGAGAGGGAAAGGGTTGAAAAAGACCCGGCCTTTGTGGCCTCCTCAACGGGGAGTAGGTTTGAGAGAACCGAACCTCGGTAAAACAAATTCTCGTGTCTCACTTCATTATTCGCTTGCGATTTGCTTTCACGCCCTCTCTCGGACTCGATTATATTTCTAATGCTAACCCGGCTTGTAGTTGTGTTTATATTTGTAAATTTCAGTTTCGCCCTATTCACCCCCCCTCTAGGCGACTATCAATTGGTATCGGAGCCCGGTACTTCATTAGAGCCTAACCGCTCGAAGTGATGTCGGGAGATCACGCCAAGAAGGAGATGGAGACCGGCGAAAAGCCCACTACAAGCCACGGGAGCACTTCATCGGAAGAGTCCCGCACCAAAAGGAAGGAGAAGAAGAAGGACTCCTCCAAACGGAAGGAGAAAAAGTCTTCCTCTTCTCACCACAAAGAGAAGAAGGAAAAATCTTCTTCCCACAAGCCGCATCGGAAAGGCGACAAGCACAAGAGGATGAGGAAAGTGGTCTACTACGAGACCGACACTTCATCAACATCGACCTCCGACTCCGATGCGCCCTCCGTCACTTCTAAGCGCCAAGAGCGCAAGAAGTATAGTAAGATCCCTCTACGCTACCCTCGCATTTCCAAACATACACCTTTACTTTCCGTCCCATTAGGCAAACCACCAACTTTTGATGGTGAAGATTACGCTAGGTGGAGCGATTTAATGCGATTTCATCTAACCTCGCTCCACAAAGGTATATGTGATGTTGTTGAGTTTGGTGCACAGGTACCGTCGGTAGGGGATGAGAACTATGATGAGGATGAGGTGGCCCAAATCGAGCACTTCAACTCTCAAGCAACAACAATACTCCTCGCCTCTCTAAGTAGAGAGGAGTATAACAAAGTACAAGGGTTGAAGAGCGCCAAGGAGATTTGGGATGTGCTCAAAACCGCGCACGAGGGAGACGAGCTCACTAAGATCACCAAGCGGGAAACGATCGAGGGGGAGCTCGGTCGGTTCCGGCTTCGCAAAGGGGAGGAGCCACAACACATGTACAACCGGCTCAAGACCTTGGTGAATCAAGTGCGCAACCTCGGGAGCGTAAAGTGGGATGACCACGAGATGGTTAAGGTTATTCTAAGATCTCTTATTTTCCTTAACCCTACTCAAGTTCAATTGATCCGTGGTAATCCTAGATATACTAAAATGACCCCCGAGGAAGTTATCGGGAATTTTGTGAGTTTTGAGTGCATGATCGAAGGCTCGAGGAAGATCAACGAGCTTGATGATGCCACCACATCCGAAGCTCAACCCGTTGCATTCAAGGCAACGGAGGAGAAGAAGGAGGAGTCTACACCAAGTCGACAACCAATAGACGCCTCCAAGCTCGACAATGAGGAAATGGCGCTCGTCATCAAGAGCTTCCGCCAAATCCTCAAGCAAAGGAGGGGGAAGGATTACAAGTCCCGCTCCAAGAAGGTTTGCTACAAGTGTGGTAAGCCCGGTCATTTTATTGCTAAATGTCCTATATCTAGTGACAGTGACCGAGGTGACGACAAGAAGGGGAGGCGAAAGGAGAAGAAGAGGTACTACAAGAAGAAGGGCGGTGATGCCCATGTTTGTCGGGAGTGGGACTCCGACGAAAGCTCAAGCGACTCCTCCGACGACGAGGACGCCGCCAACATCGCCGTTACCAAGGGACTCCTCTTCCCCAACGTCGGCCACAAGTGCCTCATGGCAAAGGACGGCAAAAAGAAGAAGGTTAAATCCAACTCCTCCACTAAATATGAGTCTTCCAGTGATGATAATGCTAGTGGTGAGGAAGATAATTTGCGTACTCTTTTTGCCAACCTTAACATGGAACAAAAGGAGAAATTAAATGAACTAATTAGTGCCATCCATGAGAAGGATGATCTCTTGGACTCCCAAGAGGAAAATAAAAAACATGTTAAGGTTAAAAATGCTTACGCTCTACAAGTTGAAAAATGTGAAAAATTGTCTAGTGAGCTAAGCACTTGCCGTGAGATGATTGACAACCTTAGAAATGAAAATGCTAGTTTAAATGCTAAGGTTGATTCTCATGTTGGTAATGTTTCAATTCCCAATTCTAGAGATAATAATGATGATTTGCTTGCTAGGATTGAAGAATTAAACATTTCCCTTGCTAGCCTTAGATTAGAGAATGAAAATTTGATTGCTAAGGCTAAAGATTTTTATGTTTGCAAAGTTACAATTGCCGATCTTAGAGATAAAAATGATATACTTCGTGCTAAGATTGTTGAACTTAATTCTTGCAAACCATCTACATCTACCATTGAGCATGTCACTATTTGTACTAGATGTAGAAATGTTGATATTGATGCTATTCATGATCATATGGCTTTAATTAAACAACAAAATGATCATATAGCAAAACTAGATGCTAAAATTGCCGAGCACAACTTAGAAAATGAGAAATTTAAATTTGCTCATAGCATGCTTTATAATGGGAGACGCCCTGGCATTAAGGATGGCATCGGCTTCCAAAGGGGAGACAATGTCAAACTTAATGCCCCTCCTAAAAATTTGTCTAAATTTGTTAAGGGCAAGGCTCCCATGCCTCAGGATAACGAGGGTTACATTTTGTACCCTGCCGGTTATCCCGAGAGCAAAATTAGGAGAATTCACTCTAGGAAGTCTCACTCTGGCCCTAACCATGCTTTTATGTATAGGGGTGAGACATCTAGCTCTAGGCAACCAACCCGTGCTAAGTTGCCTAGAAAGAAAACTCTTAATGCATCAAATGAACATAGCATTTCATTTAAGACTTTTGATGCATCATATGTTTTGACTAACAAATCCGGCAAGGTCGTTGCCAAGTTTGTTGGGGGCAAACACAAGGGCTCCAAGACTTGTGTTTGGGTACCCAAAGTTCTTGTTTCTAATGCCAAAGGACCCAAAACAGTTTGGGTACCTAAAGTCAAGAACTAAATTTGTTTTGTAGGTTTATGCATCCGGGGGCTCAAGTTGGATACTCGACAGCGGGTGCACAAACCACATGACCGGGGAGAAAAGGATGTTCTCCTCATATGAGAAAAACAAAGATCCCCAACGAGCTATCACATTCGGGGATGGAAATCAAGGTTTGGTCAAAGGACTTGGTAAAATTGCTATATCTCCTGACCATTCTATTTCCAATGTTTTTCTTGTTGATTCTTTAGACTACAACTTGCTTTCTGTTTCCCAATTATGTCAAATGGGCTACAACTGTCTCTTTACTGATGTAGATGTCACTGTCTTTAGAAGAAGTGATGATTCAATAGCATTTAAGGGTGTGTTAGAGGGTCAGCTATACTTAGTAGATTTTGATAGAGCTGAACTCGACACATGCTTAATTGCTAAGACTAACATGGGTTGGCTCTGGCACCGCCGACTGGCCCATGTTGGGATAAAGAATCTTCACAAGCTTCTAAAGGGAGAGCACATTTTAGGATTAACAAATGTTCATTTTGAGAAAGACAGGATTTGTAGCGCATGCTAGGCGGGGAAGCAAGTTGGAGCTCATCATCCACACAAGAACATCATGACGACCGACAGGCCACTGAAGCTCCTACACATGGATCTATTCGGCCCGATTGCTTACATAAGCATCGGCGGGAGTAAGTACTGTCTAGTTATTGTGGATGATTATTCTCGCTTCACTTGGGTATTCTTCTTACAGGAAAAATCTCAAACCCAAGAGACCTTAAAGGGATTCTTGAGACGGGCTCAAAATGAGTTCGGCTTAAGGATCAAGAAAATAAGAAGCGACAACGGAACGGAGTTCAAGAACTCACAAATTGAAGGCTTTCTTGAGGAGGAGGGCATCAAGCATGAGTTCTCTTCTCCCTACACCCCTCAACAAAATGGTGTAGTGGAGAGGAAGAATCGAACTCTATTGGACATGGCAAGGACCATGCTTAATGAGTACAAGACTTCGGATCGGTTTTGGGCCGAGGCAGTCAACACCGCTTGCTACGCCATCAACCGGTTATATCTTCACCGAATCCTCAAGAAGACATCATATGAACTCCTAACCGGTAAAAAGCCCAACATTTCATACTTTAGAGTTTTTGGTAGCAAATGCTTTATTCTTGTTAAAAGAGGTAGAAAATCTAAATTTGCTCCTAAAACTGCAGAAGGCTTTTTACTTGGTTATGACTCAAACACAAGGGCATATAGGGTCTTTAACAAGTCCACTGGACTAGTTGAAGTCTCATGTGACGTTGTGTTTGATGAAACTAACGGCTCTCAAGTAGAGCAAGTTGATCTTGATGAGATAGGTAATGAAGAGGCTCCGTGTATCGCGCTAAGGAACATGTCCATTGGGGATGTGTGTCCTAAGGAATCCGAAGAGCCTCCAAATGCACAAGATCAACCATCCTCCTCCACGCAAGCATCTCCACCAACTCAAAATAAGGATAAGGCTCAAGTTGATGAAGTAGAAGATCAAGCAAATGAGCCACCTCAAGATGACGGCACTGATCAAGGGGGAGATGCAAATGATCAAGAAAAGGAGGATGAGGAAGAACCAAGACCGCCACACCCAAGAGTCCACCAAGCAATCCAACGAGATCACCCCGTCGACACCATCCTCGGCGACATTCATAAGGGGGTAACCACTCGATCTCGTGTTGCACATTTTTGTGAACATTACTCTTTTGTTTCCTCTATTGAGCCACACAGGGTAGAGGAAGCTCTCCAAGATTCGGATTGGGTGGTGGCGATGCAAGAGGAGCTCAACAACTTCACTAGGAATGAGGTATGGCATTTGGTTCCACGTCCTAATCAAAATGTTGTAGGAACCAAATGGGTCTTCCGCAACAAGCAAGACGAGCATGGTGTGGTGACAAGGAACAAAGCTCGACTTGTGGCCAAAGGATACTCCCAAGTCGAAGGTTTGGATTTCGGTGAAACCTATGCACCCGTAGCTAGGCTTGAGTCAATTCGCATATTATTGGCCTATGCTACTTACCATGGCTTTAAGCTTTATCAAATGGACGTAAAAAGTGCTTTCCTCAACGGACCAATCAAGGAAGAGGTCTATGTTGAGCAACCTCCCGGCTTTGAAGACAGTGAGTATCCTAATCATGTCTATAAGCTCTCTAAGGCGCTTTATGGGCTCAAGCAAGCCCCAAGAGCATGGATCATGACACAGAAATTCGAGATGTCGATGATGGGGGAGTTGAAGTATTTCTTGGGATTTCAAGTGAAGCAACTCCAAGAGGGCACCTTCCTTAGCCAAACGAAGTATACTCAAGATATTCTAAGCAAGTTTGGGATGAAGGATGCCAAGCCCATCAAAACACCCATGGGAACCAATGGGCATCTCGACCTCGACACGGGAGGTAAGTCCGTGGATCAAAAGGTATACCGGTCGATGATAGGTTCCTTACTCTATTTATGTGCATCTCGACCAGATATTATGCTTTCTGTTTGCATGTGTGCAAGATTCCAACCCGACCCTAAGGAATCCCACCTTACGGTCGTAAAACGAATCTTGAGATATTTGGCTTATACTCCTAAGTTTGGACTTTGGTACCCTCGGGGATCCACATTTGATTTGATTGGTTATTCCGATGCCGATTGGGCGGGGTGTAAGATTAATAGGAAGAGCACATCGGGGACTTGCCAGTTCTTGGGAAGATCCTTGGTGTCTTGGGCTTCAAAGAAGCAAAATTCGGTCGCTCTTTCCACCGCCGAAGCCGAGTACATTGCCGCAGGCCATTGTTGCGCGCAATTGCTTTGGATGAGGCAAACCCTGCGGGACTACGGTTACAAATTAACCAAAGTCCCTTTGCTATGTGATAATGAGAGTGCAATCAAAATGGCTGACAATCCCGTCGAGCATAGCCGCACTAAGCACATAGCCATTCGGTATCATTTTCTTAGGGATCACCAACAAAAGGGAGATATCGAGATTTCTTACATTAACACTAAAGATCAATTAGCCGATATCTTTACCAAGCCTCTTGATGAACAATCTTTTACCGGACTTAGGCATGAGCTCAATATTCTTGATTCTAGAAATTTCTTTTGCTAGCTTGCACACATAGCTCATTTGAATACCTTTGATCATATCTCTTTTATATGCTATGCCTAATGTGTTTTCAAGTCTATTTCAAACCAAGTCATAGGTATATTGAAAGGGAAATGGAGTCTTCGGCGAAGACAAAGGCTTCCACTCCGTAACTCATCCTTCGCCATCGCTCCAAGAAAAGGACCTTGTCTTTGGGGGAGAGAGTAAAAGCCCAAAGCAAAAGGACCGGACTTCGTCTTTGGTATAATCTTAACTCTTTTACTTATGACCAAAGGGGAAGATAGTACTTCGAAGGGCTCTAATGATTCCGTTTTTGGCGATTCATGCCAAAGGGGGAGAAAATATGAGCCCAAAGCAAAAGGACCGCACCACCACCAATTTCAAAAACTTAGTGCTTCCCAAGAGTATTTTTTTAATTGGTATCCTAGTATGTTCAAAAGGAGGAGAAAATTAGCTTTTCAAAAATGTATATCAAAACTCTCTTGAACACTAAGAGGTGGATCTCCTTTAGGGGGAGTTTTGTTAAGTCAAAGGAAAAGCATTTGAAACAGGGGGAGAAAATTTCAAATCTTGAAAATGCTTTGCAAACTCTTATTCTTTTACCTTTGACTATTTGCAAAAGAACTTTGAAAAGGATTTACAAACGAGTTTGCAAAAACAAAACATGTGGTGCAAGCGTGGTCCAAAATGTTAAATAAGAAAGAAACAATCCATGCATATCGTGTAAGTATTTATATTGGCTCAATTCCAAGCAACCTTTACACTTACATTATGCAAACTAGTTCAATTATGCACTTCTATATTTGCTTTGGTTTGTGTTGGCATCAATCACCAAAAAGGGGGAGATTGAAAGGGAATTAGGCTTACACCTAGTCCCTAATTAATTTTGGTGGTTGAATTGACCAACACAAAATTGGACTAACTAGTTTGCCCAAGTGTATAGATTATACAGGTGTAAAAGGTTCACACTCAGCCAATAAAAAGACCAAGTTTTGGATTCAACAAAGGAGCAAAGGGGCAACCGAAGGCACCCCTGGTCTGGCGCACCGGACTGTCCGGTGTGCCACCGGACATGTCCGGTGCACCAGGGGGACTCAGACTCAAACTCGCCACCTTCGGGAACTTCCAGAGGCACTCGCGCTATAATTCACCGGACTGTCCGGTGTACACCGGACAGTGTCCGGTGCGCCATGGAGAGCGGCCTCAGGAACTCGCCAGCTTCGGGAAACTCCAACGGCTAGTCCGCTAAAATTCACCGGACATGTCCGGTGTGCACCGGACTGTCCGGTGCGACCCCAGAGCAACGGCTACTCGGCGCCAACGGCTACCTGCAGCGCATTTAATGCGCGCTCTGCGCGCGCAGAAGGCAGCACGCCCATTCCGGCGCACCGGACAATGAACAGGAGTTGTCCGGTGTGCACCGGACACCCAGGCGGGCCCACAAGTCAGAAGCTTCAACGGTCAGAATCCAACGGCAGTGATGACGTGGCAGGGGGCACCGGACTATCCAGTGTGCACCGGACTGTCCGGTGCGCCATCGAACAGACAGCCTCCCAACGGCCACTTTTGGTGGTTGGGGCTATAAATACCCCAACCACCCCACCATTCATTGCATCCAAGTTTTCCACTTCTCAACCACTTACAAGAGCTAGGCATTCAATTCTAGACACACCCAAAGTGATCAAATCCTCTCCAATTCAACACAAAGCCCTAGTGACTAGTGAGAGTGATTTGCCGTGTTCATTTGAGCTCTTGCGCTTGGATTGCTTTCTCTCTTTCATTCTCTCTTGTGTTCAATACTCACTTGTAACCAAGGCAAGAGACACCAATTGTGTGGTGGTCCTTGCGGGGAGGTTTTGCTCCCGGTTGATTTGAGAAGAGAAAACTCACTCGGTCGGAGGGACCGTTTGAGAGAGGGAAAGGGTTGAAAAAGACCCGGCCTTTGTGGCCTCCTCAACGGGGAGTAGGTTTGAGAGAACCGAACCTCGGTAAAACAAATTCTCGTGTCTCACTTCATTATTCGCTTGCGATTTGCTTTCACGCCCTCTCTCGGACTCGATTATATTTCTAACGCTAACCCGGCTTGTAGTTGTGTTTATATTTGTAAATTTCAGTTTCGCCCTATTCACCCCCCCTCTAGGCGACTATCAGTAACAGCGGCTCATGCCCTGTACACCCCAACAGTCGCCATAGCGCCGCGGAGTGTCGCGAGATCATCGAACTCGTGAAGCGCGTCAGCGAACGGCGCGAGCAGACCTCCAAGGATGGCTCCCCTCCTCGTCGCCGACCTGGCAAGGAAAGGGTCGACATCGGTGAGGTGGCCGCGGGAGATCTGGACCTCAGGTATCAGTCACCCGAGGGGGTCCTGAAGGACGTTTTCACCGGAGACTCCGACTCCGGTGATGACAACTAGTCGGGCCACCAAGAGACCCCGTCCTTCCCGGTCTACGGGGCTGAAGCCTGCCTTCCCCCAGAAACCCTTATGGGCTCCCCACGGGTCTAGTATTTTGATGAATCTATGCAAGAACAACTGCGGCGTGAGGACGTGGACTTCATCAACAAGCGCAGGTGGCAAGCAACGATCCGAAATGCACGGTACAACCAGGCGCTATCACCAACTGTTCGTGCATAGTAGGGAGCTCTGGGTCAGGGACCTAGTCCTACGACAAGTACTGAACCGAGAAGGGCTCCACAAACTCTCCCCCAGTTGGGAAGGACCCTTCAAGGTGACGGAAGCATGCCGACGCGTGGGTGTCCGCCTCGCCACAACTGAAGGAGTGCCTCTTCCCAATACCTGGAACATAGAGCATTCATGTAAGTCCTACCCACAGAAGCAAGTCCGAGGAGTTTTGATTTTCTTCTTGTAACTAGGTTGTGCATACGTGTACGCCAGCCCGGTGAGGTCCGCCCTCATAAACCCGACCTGTTGGACTACACTCATGCATGTCAAGTTATAAGAAAAGAATTTACCCCCTCAGATGTGCTCCTATGATGGTTTTATTCTGCTACAGATCCTAGATATTATTATTTTTTATCTAACCCACCCATACGGTCTCCCACCCTTGCTGGTATGATGACATCTGCATTGAGTAGCCAGGCTTGCAGTTTAGGACCCCTCTACAAAAGCAGGGGGTCCGGCGGCCTGGGGGCCAGTTCTAGAGAATTGGTACTCGTCTCCTGGGGTGGTCCGGAACTGTGTAGCCGCTTAGCTTGGTTCCGCACCCTAAGCCTGCACGCTCCACCACTCTGTGATGGGTACCCTAGTATTTGGAACCATAGCCCTGTGGGTCCGGGAACCTGGGGTCCAGTTCTAGAGAATGGATGCACGTCCCCTAGGGTGGTCCGGAGCCATGTAGCCGCTTAGCCTGGTCCCGTACCGTAAGCCTACACGCTCCACCACTCTGCGATGGGTGTCCTAGTATCTGGAACTGTGATTCAGGGGGTCCGGGCACACAGCCTGGCTTCCCAGGCCAAATCCTACAGGTCCTGTTGCATGAATCAAAGGATGGCTAATACCAGACGATGGGCCCTAATGGGTGTGCTACTAACACTTCGCAGCTGAAGTTGTGTGCAGGTCCAGGTGAAAGGGAAATGTGCCTTTGGGCAATTTCTACTATGTTTTGGTGATTAAGTGTCCAACACATTTAATTGAGTTCTTAAGTGCTAAATGAAGAAAGAAGTGCAAATCAAAGAGAAGGTATGTTTCTAGACTTAGTAGTTGGTTTTTGTATACTAATGAAGTTATCTAAGTGTTAGAAACATAGAAAAGAAGAAATGAATTGGATTGCAAAAGTCTGGCTGCCTACAGCCGAAGACCAGTTCGGCTTGGCACACCGGACTGTCCGGTGCGCCAGACTGGACTCCGGTGAACAGGCCGCTCTCGGGAAAGTTTGGCGATGTACGGCTATAATTCACCGGACTGTCCGGTGGTGCACCGGACTGTCCGGTGAGCCAACGGCCGCCAGCGCAACGGTCGACCGCGTAATCCGCGGGCGACGCGTGGCCCACACCAACGGTCGGCAGGGAGCACCGGACTGTCCGGTGTGCACCGGACAGTGTCCGGTGCGCCAACTGGCTCGACGCTGCAATGGTCGACTTCGCTAGAAAAGGAAGGAGATCACGCACCGGACATCTACAGTGACTGTCCGTTGTGCACCGGCCTGTCCGGTGCGCCACCCGACAGAAGGCAAGGATAGCCTTCCATGTTGGCCTCCAACGGCTCCTAGCTGCCTTGGGGCTATAAAAGAGACCCCTAGGCGCATAGAGGAGTCACCCAAGCACAATCTAAGCATTCCAAGACTTCTAGTCCTCACTTTCACGCAATCGTTCATCGTTCTTGAGATTGGAGCACTTTTCGAGTTGCAAACTCCCCGCGCGTGTTTTGTGTGCTCATCTTCTCACTTGTGTGCGTGTTTGCGGTGTGGAATTAATTCTAGTGTGTGTTGCTTTTCCCAACCTTACTCCGTGCTTTCATTTTGATCTTTGTTGTAAGGGCGAGAGACTCCAACTTGTGAAGATTCCTCGCAAACGGGAAAAAGAGATAAGCAAAGAAAAGCCGTGGTATTCAAGTTGATCATTGAATCACTTGAAAGGGGTTGATTGCAACCCTCGTCCATTGGGACGCCACAACGTGGAAGTAGGCAAGTGTTACTTGGCCAAACCACAGGATAAAATCGCGTGTCTCTTGTGTTGATCTCTTTGTGATTGTCTTGGCCACAAGAACTCGCTTCGCAACTACTTAGTCACACTAACATTTGTATAACCAAGATTTGTGGCTATTAGTTGTTGAATTTTACATGATCACCTATTCACCCCCCTCTAGGTGCTCTCAATTGGTATCAGAGTCGTTCTCTTCACGTAAGGGACTAATCGCCCGAAGAGATGGATCCTAAGGGAAAGGGGATGGTGGTCAACGATAAGGAGGAGTCCATCTTCAACGAGCCAAGAGATGACAAGCCCACTAACTCTGGCTCGAGTCACAAGAAGAAGGACCGGAAGAAGAAGAGGCGCATCAAGAAGATCGTCTACTATGACATCGACAAATCTTCCTCTTCACCAAGAGACGACGACGAGAAAAAGAAACCGGTTAATTCAAATTTTTCATTTGATTATTCTCGTATTCCTTTCAATTCCAATGCTCATTTGCTTTCAATACCTCTTGGTAAACCTCCACACTTTGATGGAGAGGACTACTCTTTTTGGAGTCACAAAATGCGTAGTCACCTATTTTCTCTCCATCCTAGTATATGGGAGATAGTTGAAAATGGAATGAAATTTGATAGTACAGATAAGGATAACCCTATGTTTATTAACGAGCAAATTCATAAAAATGCACAAGCTACCACTGTTTTGCTAGCATCTTTGTGCAGGGATGAGTACAACAAGGTAAGCAGCATGGACAACGCCAAGCAAATCTGGGACACCCTCAAAATATCACACGAGGGAAACGACGCCACCATGATCACCAAAATGGAGTTGGTGGAAGGCGAGCTGGGAAGGTTCGCTATGATCAGGGGTGAGAAGCCAACACAAACGTACAACATGCTCAAGACCCTGGTCAACAAGATTAGGAGCTATGGGAGCACGAGATGGATGGACCACGACGTCGTCCGACTTATGCTCAGGTCCTTTACTGTTATTGACCCTCATCTTGTGAACCTCATCCGTGAAAATCCCAGGTACACAAAGATGACGCCCGAGGAGATACTCGGAAAATTTGTGAGCGGGCGCATGATGGTCAAGGAGGCAAGGTATGTTGATGATGCATTAAACGGCCCCATGCCCATCTATGAGCCACAGCCCGTTGCGCTCAAAGCAACAAGCAGCAGGGAGGCACTACCAAGCAAGGTGGCACAAGTTGAGGCTGTCGGGCTAAACGAAGATGAGATGGCTCTAATCATCAAGCGTTTCAAGACCACGCTAAAAGGACGCAAGGAGTATCCCAACAAGAGCAAAGCAAAGGGAAAGCGCTCCTGCTTCAAATGCGGTAAGACTGGTCACTTTATTGCAAACTGTCCCGATAATGATAGTGACCAGGGACAAGAAAAGAGCGGGGAGAGGGAGAAGAAGAAGATCTACAAGAAGGCGAAGGGCGAGGCGCATCTTGGCAAGGAATGGGATTCAGACTGCTCTTCCTCCGACTCCGACAACGAAGGACTTGCTGCCTCAGCCTTCAACAAGTCCTCTCTCTTCCTCAACGAACGCCATACTTGCCTCATGGCAAAGGAGAAAAAGGTAAGCGTTCGAGAAACCCCTAAGTATACTACTTCAAGCGATGATGATTCTAGTGATGATGAAGTAGATTATACCGATTTATTTAAGGGTTTAGATAGAGCAAAAGTAGATAAAATTAATGAGTTAATTGATGCTTTAAATGAAAAGGATAGACTTTTAGAAAAGCAAGAGGATATTTTGTATGAAGAGCATGATAAGTTTGTTAGTGTGCAAAAATCTCTTGCTTTAGAGGTTAAAAGGAATGAAATACTATCTTCTGAATTATCTGCTTGTCATGAAACTGTGTCTAGCTTAAAGAGTGTTAATGATGATTTAAATGCTAAGCTAGAAGTAGCTAATAAATCTAGTTCATGTGTGGAACATGTTGTAATTTGCAATAGATGCAAGGATTTTGATATTAATGCTTGTAATGAACATATTGCATCCATCACTAAATTAAATGATGAAGTGGCAAGTCTTAATGCTCAACTTAAGACTTGCAAGATAGATTTTGATAAATTAAAGTTTGCTACGGATGCCTACACAATTGGTAGACACCCCTTAATTAAGGATGGACTTGGCTTTCGAAAGGAAGCCAAGAACTTAACAAGCCAAAGGGCTCCCATTCCCAACAAGGAGAAAGGGAAGGCCCCTATGGCTAGTAGTAATCAAAAGAATCATGCTTTCATGTATAATAGGAAAATCGCTAGTCATAATAGGAGATATGATCATGATGCTTGTGATTCACATGCTATGTTTGCTTCAAGTTCTAATTTTTATGGTAGGCCTAGGAGAAATTTTGTGTCTCATGCTCCTAAGAAAATGTGTAATAAACCTACCACTGTCTTTCATGCTTGCAACACTACGTTTGTACTTTCATGTAAGAATGAAAAAGTGGTTGCTAGAAAATTGGGATCCAAATGCAAAGGAGACAAGGCTTGCATTTGGGTACCAAAAGCTATTGTGACTAACCTTGTAGGACCCAACAAGAGTTGGGTACCTAAAACCCAAGCTTAATTTGTCTTGCAGGTTTATGCATCCGGGGGCTCAAGCTGGATTATCGACAGCGGATGCACAAACCACATGACGAGAATCCCATGATACGATTATTTTTGGAGATGGGAATCAAGGCAAGGTCAAAGGTTAGGGAAAAATAGCCATCACAAGTGAGCACTCTATTTCCAATGTATTTTTAGTAGAGTCGCTAGGCTATAATCTCCTGTCTGTAAGTCAATTGTGCCACATGGGCTACAATTGTTTGTTTACAAATATTGATGTATCTGTCTTTAGAAGGAGTGATGGTTCATTAGCGTTAAAGGGTGTACTAGATGGCAAACTCTACTTAGTTGATTTTTCGAATGAGGAGGCCGATCTAGATGCATGCTTAATAGCTAAGACTAGCGTGGGCCGGATGTGGCATCGTCGTCTAGCACATGTTGGGATGAAGAACCTTCATAAACTTCTAAAGAGAGAACATGTGTTAGGACTAACTAATGTCTGCTTCGAAAAAGATAGACCTTGTGTAGCTTGTTAGGCAGGGAAACAGGTGAGAAGCACTCATCACAACAAGAATGTGATGACTACATCAAGACCACTGGGGCTTCTCCACATGGACCTCTTCGGACCCGTCGCCACCTTTGCATCGGGGGAAGTAAGTATGGTCTTGTTATTGTAGATGATTTTTCTCGCTTCACTTGGGTGTTCTTTTTGCAGGATAAATCAGAAACCCAAGGGACCCTTAAGCGCTTTCTAAGGCGGGCTCAAAACGAATTTGAGCTCAAGGTGAAAAAGAAAAGAAGCGACAACGGGTCCGAGTTCAAGAATCTGCAAGTGGAGGAGTACCTTGAGGAGGAAGGCATCAAGCACGAGTTCTCCGCTCCCTACACACCACAGCAAAATGGTGTGGTAGAGAGGAAGAACAGGACGCTTATCGACATGGCGAGGACGATGCTTGGAGAATTCAAGACGCCCGAGCGGTTTTGGTTGGAAGCTATGAACACAACTTGCCACGCCATAAACCGGCTTTACCTACATCGCCTCCTCAAGAAGACCTCCTACGAACTACTTACCGGTAACAAACCCAATGTATCTTACTTCCGTGTATTTGGGAGCAAATGCTACATTCTGGTGAAGAAAGGTAGACATTCCAAATTTGCTCCCAAAGTTGTAGAAGGGTTTTTACTAGGGTATGACTCAAATACAAAGGCGTATAGAGTCTTCAACAAATCATCGGGTTTGGTTGAAGTCTCTAGCGACGTTGTATTTGATGAGACTAATGGCTCTCCAAGAGAGCAAGTTGATCTTGATGATATAGATGAAGATGATGTTCCGACGGCCGCAATAAGCACCATAGCGATTGGAGATGTGCGACCACAGGAACAACAAGAGCAAGATCAACCTTCTTCCTCAACGATGGTGCATCACCCAACTCAAGATGATGAACAGGTTCATCAAAAAGAGGCGTGTGATCAAGGGGGAGCACAAGAAGAACAAGTTATGGAGGAAGAAGCACCACTGGCCCCTCCAACTCAAGTCCGAGCGACAATTCAAAGGAATCATCCCATCGATCAGATTCTGGGTGACATAAGCAAGGGAGTAACTACTCGCTCAAGCTTAGCTAATTTTTGTGAACATTACTCGTTTGTCTCTTCTATTGAGCCTTTCAGGGTAGAAGAGGCTTTGCTAGATCCGGACTGGGTGTTGGCTATGCAGGAAGAGCTCAACAACTTCAAGAGGAATGAAGTTTGGAGCCTGGTGCCACGTCCAAAGCAAAATGTTGAGGGAACCAAGTGGGTGTTCCGCAACAAACAAGACGAGCACGGGTGGTGACAAGAAATAAGGCTCGACTTGTGGCAAATGGTTATGCCCAAGTCGCAGGTTTGGATTTCGAGGAGACTTTTGCTCCTGTGGCTAGGCTAGAGTCTATTAGAATATTATTAGCCTATGTCGCTCATCACTCTTTCAGGTTGTTTCAAATGGATGTGAAGAGCGCTTTCCTCAACGGGCCAATCAAGGAGGAGGTGTACGTGGAACAACCCCCTGGCTTTGAAGATGACAGGTATCCCAACCACGTTTTTAAGCTCTCGAAGGCGCTCTATAGACTTAAGCAAGCCCCAAGAGCATGGTATGAATGCCTTAGAGATTTCTTAATTGCTAATGCTTTCAAGGTTGGGAAAGCCGATCCCACTCTTTTCACTAAGACTTGTGACGGTGACCTCTTTGTGTGCCAAATTTATGTCGATGACATAATATTTGGTTCTACTAATCAAAAGTCTTGTGAGGAGTTTAGCAGGGTGATGACACAGAAATTTGAGATGTCGATGATGGGCGAGTTGACGTACTTCCTTGGGTTCCAAGTGAAGCAACTCAAGGATGGCACTTTCCTCTTCCAAATGAAGTACACACAAGATCTTCTCAAGCGGTTTGGGATGAAGGACGCTAAACCCATAGGAACCGAAGGACATGTCGACCTCAACAAAGGAGGTAAGTCCGTTGATCAAAAAGCATACCGGTCTATGATAGAGTTATTACTTTATTTATGTGCTAGTAGACCGGATATTATGCTTAGCGTATGCATGTGTGCTAGATTTCAATCTGACCCAAGGGAATGTCACCTTGTGGCCGTTAAGCGGATTCTGAGATATTTAGTTGCTACGCCTTGCTTCGGGATCTGGTATCCAAAGGGGTCTACCTTTGACTTGATTGGATATTCAGACTCCGATTATGTCGGGTGCAAGGTTGATAAGAAGAGTACATCAGGGACGTGCCAATTCCTAGGAAGGTCCCTGGTGTCTTGGAGTTCAAAGAAACAAACCTCCGTTGCCTATCTACCGCTGAGGCCGAGTATGTTGCCGCAGGACAGTGTTGCGCGCAACTACTTTGGATGAGGCAAACCCTCCGGGACTTTGGCTACAATCTGAGCAAAGTTCCACTCCTATGTGACAATGAGAGTGCAATCTGCATGGCGGAGAATCCTGTTGAACGCAACCACACTAAGCACATAGACATCCGGCATCACTTTTTGAGGGACCACCAGAAAAAGAGAGATATCGAAGTATATCATGTTAGCACCGAGAACCATCTAGCCGATATCTTTACCAAGCCTTTTTATGAGAAAACCTTTTGCAGGTTGCGTAGTGAGCTCAATGTCTTAGATTCGCGTAACTTGGATTGATTTATAGCATACATGTGTTTTATGCTTTTGATCATGTTACTTTATGCATTTATGCTTATTTATGGTGTTCAAGTTGTGCAAGGGATCCCTGGACCTCACAAGTCCATGTGTGAATGATGCACATATTTAGGGGGAGAAGTGTTATAACTTGATCCTTTGAGACTAACCTTTGTGTTTGAGTGTATTTTATGTAGTCTCAAAGGTGCCTTGAAAGGGAAAAGGTGAACTTGGACCATGCAAAGACTTCCATTGCACTCCAGTATTAGTGTACTCACCCCCAAGTTCATTCTTGTGCTCTTATTGCCTTTTGCTTTTAATTGACAATTTTTGGTGGGGCAATGGGGTTAAAGGGCCAAAAATGGTCCCGTTTTGGTGCTTAATGCCAAAGGGGGAGAAATTAAGGCCAAAGCAAATGGATCAGCTACAACTTGAGAATTTTGAAAATAGTAGAGTTAGAACTTTTGATTTGTCAAAATACTCTTATTGCAAAATTTGGTCTCTTGTGGGAAGATTTTATGATTATGGGAAAAGGGGGAGTTTTTGGATCTTAATCAATTTCACTCTTGGAATATCTCTCTTTATGCCCAAACAAGCGTGTTTGACTTAGAGATAGGAAAATGAATTTGATTTGCAAAAACAAACCAAGTGGTGGCAAAAGACGATCCAAATATGTCAAATCTTGTCAAAGACAAATTTGTTCTCAATTGCATTGATGTTACACTTCTTTTGGTTGCTTTTGGATGTGTTGGCATAAATCACCAAAAAGGGGGAGATTGAAAGGGAAATGTGCCTTTAGGCAATTTCTACTATGTTTTGGTGATTAAGTGTCCAACACATTTAATTGAGTTCTTAAGTGCTAAATGAAGAAAGAAGTGCAAATCAAAGATAAGGTATGTTTCTAGACTTAGTAGTTGGTTTTGTATACTAATGAAGTTATCTAAGTGTTGGAAACAGAGAAAAGAAGAAATGAATTGGATTGCAAAAGTCTGGCTGCCTACAGCCGAAGACCAGCTCGGCTTGGCACACCGGACTGTCCGGTGGTGCACCGGACAGTGTCTGGTGCGCCAGGCTGGACTCCGGTGAACAGGCCACTCTCGGGAAAGTTTGGCAGCGTACGGTTATAATTCACCGGACTGTCCGGTGGTGCACCGGAATGTCCGGTGAGCCAACGACCGCCAGCGCAACGGTCGGCCGCGCAATCCGCGGGCGACGCATGGCCCGCTGCCAAACTGAATTATAACCGTACGCTGCCAACGGTCGATGCTGGAAACAGGAGAAAACAAATTGGAGAGAGATAGCTTTGTTTCAGCCAAAGCCAGCTCTGTCTGAGTGCACCGGACTGTCCGGTGGTGCACCGGACAGTGTCCGGTGCGCCAGGCTGGCTCAGGCGAACTAGCTGCTCTCGAGAAGGAATTAATGGCGTACGACTATAATTCACCGGACTGTCCGGTGAGCCAACGGTCGGCCGGGCCAACGGTCGGCTGCGCGATCCGCGCGAGACACGTGGCCGAGCCAACGGTCGGGAGGGGGCACCGGACAGTGTCCGGTGTGCACCGGCTCCAAGGCTGCCAACGGTCGGCTTCGCCAAATAAGGAAGGAAATCCGCACCGGACAGTGTCCGGTGGTGCACCGGACTGTCCGGTGCGCCAACCGACAGAAGGCAAGAATTGCCTTCCCGGATTGCTCTCAAACGACTCCTAGCTGCCTTGGGGCTATAAAAGGGACCCCTAGGCGCATGGAGGAGTATACCAAGCATTCATTGAGCACTCTTGATCACTCACACTCCATTCTTGCGCACTTGTTCAACATTCTAGTGATTTGAGCTCTGTTCTAGTGTGCTAGTCTGTAAAGCCCAAAATTAGTATCAGGATAATAATAATAATAATAATAATAATAATAATAATAATAATAAAGCATCAATGATAGTGTTTCAAGAATTTTTGAAACCATTGAGAATTTATAAGGGCCTTTCCAATTCATAACCAATTGATAAACATTAATTTGGTTAAGCAACAAATAAATAAATATATAAATACATAGCATGCTGGTGTTCTTTGTGTAAGAGGTGCACAATAATTGGAATCTGAAGATTTAAACCCAACTTGAATTCAAAATTCAAAAGAAGAAAGGTGAATACTAAAATTTAGGAAGAAAATTCTAACTAAGTTAAATATTCCTTCTATAATTAAACAATAGAGAGAAGAATAAATATTTAGTGCCAAAAATAGGTGTTATATTCACATTAGGACTGAATTGGAAATTTGGAAGAATAAAAATTCAAAACAGGAAGTTAAACTAGTTTGAATCTTTGAATTTGGAAATAGAACCAGAAAAGAAAAGAAAAAGGGAATAACAGTGTGTCTGGGCCGGATTTCGGTTTTCGTGGCCCACTGGAAACTCCTCGCGCCAGCCCAAGTCCCACCGCGGGCACTCACTTACGCGCGGGGCCCACTTGTCGGCTTCCTCTGGTAACGGCGTGCTCACTGGCTTGTGGGCTCTCGTTATCAGGCGCCCACCTTCCCCCTTCCTTCGCCGCTCGGCTCGGGCGAGCTCGGTCGCGGCGGGTGATGCGAAATCCGGGGAAACGCGGTCACCGTAACAACCGGGTTTGTTGGGATTTGCCGCCATCTCCTCGGCCGAACTCCACAGGATCTGCGCACGCCATCACCAGTGCGTGGGTCGCACGAGCGGAGTCTCCTCCCAGCTCGCCTCCTCCACGCGGACTCCGCCCCAATCTCAACTGGGCGCCGATCTCCGCGCCGCCGTAGGCTCCACACGATTCCGAACAAACCGCCCTTGCTGGACCATAAAAGCGCGCGCGGCCGGAGCTTCTCGTCCTCCCAAAATCAAAAACGCCGACCAACCCGTCACCCAGTGCAGAGAAGAGAGGAAGCCGAGAGCCATCGGTTAGGTAATCCGCCGCCATCGTCGACCCGGTCCTCGGTGGAGTGACCCTGGGATCCATCGGGTTGGAAGGAAGGTGGCCGTGGCGGCCCTGCTCGGGAACCCGGGACCAGCGCGGTGGAATTGCTCATGGCGGAGAGGCGTTATCACGTGGAGCGGAGCCCCTGCGCTGCCATCCTTCGGTAAAAAAAGCATCTCCGAAGCTCCGCCTTCATCTCTAGATTGCGTAGCCGTGGTCAATTTGGAAGTTGGGGCACCGGGGTGCCAGGTACTCTTCGCGCCGGCGAGGTCCGGCCGCTGGGGTTCGTAGCGCCGCCGTAGCTTGTGGTCGGGGGATAGGGTCGAGTTCGTGACCACTGATTCCCGAATGGGCGGTCGGGATTAGATCTTGAAGCCGATTCAGTAAATTAGATTCAGACGGTTGGATCGCGATCCTGTGGCTGGCATCTGATACCGGTTCACATAAGGTTAAAACCTAAGTTGCACCGTTAGATTTAGATCGGGCGGCTCTCGCGCCGCGATACCCCTTCGCGAGCTCGTTTTGCACAAGACACCCTAGCTTTAACTACAATCAACCCGCGCTCCACTCGCACTGTTTGTTGTGTCTGGGGATTTTTACGTCTGGGCCCCTTACGTTTCTGGTTATTGAGGCCCAGTCCAGTCAAGTCGAAATTCAGATTAAAATAAAATAGAAATAGATTTTTAATGTGTAGAACTTGTTTAATTTGTAGAAAATGCATATGAACTCCAAATTAGTTCATTCCAGTTTCTAAATTTTCATAATATTATTGTCTAACCATTAGTGGCTCTGTTTTGACATGAAAACAGTAAGAAAAATTATTTATCATTTAATCCTATTTTAATCACATTAAACCTTAGGAAATTCATAACTTGAAACCTATAACTCCAAATTTAATGATTCTAGTTCCTGTGATCTTATTTTAATGTCTAGATTATTACTGTGTATTTTATTTACATGCTTGGTGTAATGGTAATTTTGCCTATACAATGTTTGTTTGTATTGCTACGACTAGAGCGAGGACACGTGTCATTTGAAAAGCAAGTTGGTACCTGGATTCTCAAGTCCCAGGCAAGTTGTGCCCTTGATCACTTCTTTTTACCCACTCATGTTCTAATTAATCATAATGATCTGCATAGGTTAATTTTGATGGGTCCTAATAGGATACCCTAGTTTGATTATCTTTATACCTTGTTACCACTGAACTTTTTGGGTAGTACTTGCTAGTGCTTTATGTGGTTTTGGGTATGAGGATACATTACTCATGATTATACTTTTGTTATCCGTTGTTATTTATCGTTCATGATAAGATCATTATGTTAATTGGAACATGGAGAACCACCCGGGAAAACAGTGCTACCACAAGGGTTTAATGGGACGCCCTTGGCCGATTAATTAGGAAAGCTAGTGGAAGACTACCTTACCCGAAAGGGGCAAGGGCAGTAGGGGAGTGGTCAGTGTAGGGAGGCCCTCGGGAGGATTTTGCTGCGATGGCGGTCCTGCAAGGGATTCCTGCATTGGAGCTTCCTATAAACTGTAGCGGGTAGTCTGAAGCTAGTGGAACTTTGTAAAGGCCTCGTAGTGGTACCCTGCCTCGCTTCCTTGGTAGAGGTGTATGGAGTCTGATCAACTCCATGGCAAATGGGTAACACGACTTGTGGGTAAAGATGCGCAACCTCTGCAGAGTGTAAAACTGGTATACTAGCCGTGCTCACGGTCATGAGCGGCTCGGACACTCACATGATTAATTTATGGAACTTAAATTCAATTTGTCATATGCATTGCATCGCAGGTGATGTTGTTACTTCTGTTCTACTATTTAATTGGGTTGGTATTTACTTATACTTAGTAATTGCTAATAAAATTTTGACCAACTTTAAAAGCAATGCTCAGCTCTAACCATCCTCTTTGGTAAGCCTTACACTTCACGTGAGCTCCCACCTTTGGCGAGTTCATGCACATTATTCCCCACAACTTGTTGAGCGATGAACGTATGTGAGCTCACTCTTGCTGTCTCACACCCCCACAGGTCAAGAACAGGTACCGCAGGATGAGGCGCTTGGAGGATGCTGTGATGAGTTCGTGAGAGGTCTAGGCCGTCGTCTCCCAGTCAACTTTGGGTTGCTGGACCGTTGTCTCCTTATAATGTAATTATTTATTTTGTATAGAATTCCTGTTATTTAGTAAAGATGTGACATTCGATCCTGTGCCATGAATTCATCATATGTGTGAGACTTGGTCCTAGCACACCTGGTGATTATGTTCGCGCCCGGGTTTTGGACCCCTAAAATCCGGGTGTGACAGAAGTGGTATCAGAGGAATGTTGACTGTAGGACGAAACCTAGATAGAACTGGACAACCATTCTTTACTTACCCTTGCTACTCTGATTCTTTTCTAAACTTTTCTTAATCTTTACTCATCTGTTTCCGCTTTACTCTGATTATTCTTACCTTTTCTTTCTGAAGACAAATGTGGATTTCACACTTTGAAATCCTGTGCCTAAAGTGACTTTAGGAATAGGAGACCTACTCTTAGGAACAAAAACAAAACTATTTTTATAGGTATTTGTATGCTTGAATGTTTGTTCTTATGATACTTGTTTGATTTGGATCTTTGATTGAGTGTGATTAGTTGTGGAGTAATGTCCATAATCACATCTGCATATACATATAGAAAAAAAACGGTTATAAAAATATCTAAATGAACTAGGTTATCCCTCATCAAAGAATCTAGCCTAGCAAAATCCATCTTATCTTGAAAAAGTCTATCCTACACTCATAGATCCCTCTTATCCTAAAAAAATAGATTCTCATCTTATCTTGAAAATTTATCTTATCCTAATAGATCTATCTGACCTTAAAAGATTCTACCTTATCCTTATGGATTCATCTTACCCCAATAAGCATATTTATCCCACGCTAGTGTAACAACCATGATCTAGCCTAAAATAAATAAGATCTTATCTAGTCAAACTAGTCACACCAATCTAACCTAGATCTGATCTAATCTAAAGTGACTTATCAAACATGTTAGATAATGCTGATGAAATAGATTAGACTCTACTCCTATAGAACATATCTTAACTTAGTTCACCCTGCACTAAAATAAGAACGACAGACCGACTTGGCCATATGCAACTACCTTAACCATCCGATAGTTGCATAACCCCTCGATTTTAAACCTAGCAAGAGATTCTAACCTACCTACACCACATGATCCATCCTGCTCACATATATCTTAACCATAAGTCCTTAACTCGGATGGCAACTCCAAGAAGAAAGGCCAAAGAAGACCAACCACGTCAAAGAAGGATAAGCATCAACTCAAGACTTCAAAGATCAAGTTGAATGAAGATCCACAGTTCTGGATGAAGTCTTTCCTTATTATACCCTTCCTTGCCACAACCTATACTTGCCATAACCGTACCATATCTGACCTAATAAATGGCTAGACATATGTATATCCATATATTCCAAATCATCTACTAACATGTAAAAAAAAACTTCAAACAAAACTTTTGATTCCTAAACCAAATGAGAAACTAAATTTCAAACCAAACTGGTTGCATCCCTTTTTCTTACAAATCTCGAGGACGAGATTATTTTTAGGGGGGTAGGATTTGTAAAGCCCAAAATTAGTATCAGGATAATAATAATAATAATAATAAAGCATCAATGATAGTGTTTCAAGAATTTTTGAAACCTTTGAGAATTTATAAGGGCCTTTACAATTCATAACCAATTGATAAACATTAATTTGGTTAAGCAACAAATAAATAAATATATAAATACATAGCATGCTGGTGTTCTTTGTGTAAGAGGTGCACAATAATTGGAATCTGAAGATTTAAACCCAACTTGAATTCAAAATTCAAAAGAAGAAAGGTGAATACTAAAATTTAGGAAGAAAATTCTAACTAAGTTAAATATTCCTTCTATAATTAAACAATAGAGAGAAGAATAAATATTTAGTGCCAAAAATAGGTGTTATATTCACATTAGGACTGAATTGGAAATTTGGAAGAATAAAAATTCAAAACAGGAAGTTAAACTAGTTTGAATCTTTGAATTTGGAAATAGAACCAGAAAAGAAAAGAAAAAGGGAATAACAGTGTGTCTGGGCCGGATTTCGGTTTTCGTGGCCCACTGGAAACTCCTCGCGCCAGCCCAAGTCCCACCGCGGGCACTCACTTACGCGCGGGGCCCACTTGTCGGCTTCCTCTGGTAACGGCGTGCTCACTGGCTTGTGGGCTCTCGTTATCAGGCGCCCACCTTCCCCCTTCCTTCGCCGCTCGGCTCAGGCGAGCTCGGTCGCGGCGGGTGATGCGAAATCCGGGGAAACGCGGTCACCGTAACAACCGGGTTTGTTGGGATTTGCCGCCATCTCCTCGGCCGAACTCCACAGGATCTGCGCACGCCATCACCAGTGCGTGGGTCGCACGAGCGGAGTCTCCTCCCAGCTCGCCTCCTCCACGCGGACTCCGCCCCAATCTCAACTGGGCGCCGATCTCCGCGCCGCCGTAGGCTCCACACGATTCCGAACAAACCGCCCTTGCTGGACCATAAAAGCGCGCGCGGCCGGAGCTTCTCGTCCTCCCAAAATCAAAAACGCCGACCAACCCGTCACCCAGTGCAGAGAAGAGAGGAAGCCGAGAGCCATCGGTTAGGTAATCCGCCGCCATCGTCGACCCGGTCCTCGGTGGAGTGACCCTGGGATCCATCGGGTTGGAAGGAAGGTGGCCGTGGCGGCCCTGCTCGGGAACCCGGGACCAGCGCGGTGGAATTGCTCGTGGCGGAGAGGCGTTATCACGTGGAGCGGAGCCCCTGCGCTGCCATCCTTCGGTAAAAAAAGCATCTCCGAAGCTCCGCCTTCATCTCTAGATTGCGTAGCCGTGGTCAATTTGGAAGTTGGGGCACCGGGGTGCCAGGTACTCTTCGCGCCGGCGAGGTCCGGCCGCTGGGGTTCGTAGCGCCGCCGTAGCTTGTGGTCGGGGGATAGGGTCGAGTTCGTGACCACTGATTCCCGAATGGGCGGTCGGGATTAGATCTTGAAGCCGATTCAGTAAATTAGATTCAGACGGTTGGATCGCGATCCTGTGGCTGGCATCTGATACCGGTTCACATAAGGTTAAAACCTAAGTTGCACCGTTAGATTTAGATCGGGCGGCTCTCGCGCCGCGATACCCCTTCGCGAGCTCGTTTTGCACAAGACACCCTAGCTTTAACTACAATCAACCCGCGCTCCACTCGCACTGTTTGTTGTGTCTGGGGATTTTTACGTCTGGGCCCCTTACGTTTCTGGTTATTGAGGCCCAGTCCAGTCAAGTCGAAATTCAGATTAAAATAAAATAGAAATAGATTTTTAATGTGTAGAACTTGTTTAATTTGTAGAAAATGCATATGAACTCCAAATTAGTTCATTCCAGTTTCTAAATTTTCATAATATTATTGTCTAACCATTAGTGGCTCTGTTTTGACATGAAAACAGTAAGAAAAATTATTTATCATTTAATCCTATTTTAATCACATTAAACCTTAGGAAATTCATAACTTGAAACCTATAACTCCAAATTTAATGATTCTAGTTCCTGTGATCTTATTTTAATGTCTAGATTATTACTGTGTATTTTATTTACATGCTTGGTGTAATGGTAATTTTGCCTATACAATGTTTGTTTGTATTGCTACGACTAGAGCGAGGACACGTGTCATCTGAAAAGCAAGTTGGTACCTGGATTCTCAAGTCCCAGGCAAGTTGTGCCCTTGATCACTTCTTTTTACCCACTCATGTTCTAATTAATCATAATGATCTGCATAGGTTAATTTTGATGGGTCCTAATAGGATACCCTAGTTTGATTATCTTTATACCTTGTTACCACTGAACTTTTTGGGTAGTACTTGCTAGTGCTTTATGTGGTTTTGGGTATGAGGATACATTACTCATGATTATACTTTTGTTATCCGTTGTTATTTATCGTTCATGATAAGATCATTATGTTAATTGGAACATGGAGAACCACCCGGGAAAACAGTGCTACCACAAGGGTTTAATGGGACGCCCTTGGCCGATTAATTAGGAAAGCTAGTGGAAGACTACCTTACCCGAAAGGGGCAAGGGCAGTAGGGGAGTGGTCAGTGTAGGGAGGCCCTCGGGAGGATTTTGCTGCGATGGCGGTCCTGCAAGGGATTCCTGCATTGGAGCTTCCTATAAACTGTAGCGGGTAGTCTGAAGCTAGTGGAACTTTGTAAAAGCCTCGTAGTGGTACCCTGCCTCGCTTCCTTGGTAGAGGTGTATGGAGTCTGATCAACTCCGTGGCAAATGGGTAACACGACTTGTGGGTAAAGATGCGCAACCTCTGCAGAGTGTAAAACTGGTATACTAGCCGTGCTCACGGTCATGAGCGGCTCGGACACTCACATGATTAATTTATGGAACTTAAATTCAATTTGTCATATGCATTGCATCGCAGGTGATGTTGTTACTTCTGTTCTACTATTTAATTGGGTTGGTATTTACTTATACTTAGTAATTGCTAATAAAATTTTGACCAACTTTAAAAGCAATGCTCAGCTCTAACCATCCTCTTTGGTAAGCCTTACACTTCACGTGAGCTCCCACCTTTGGCGAGTTCATGCACATTATTCCCCACAACTTGTTGAGCGATGAACGTATGTGAGCTCACTCTTGCTGTCTCACACCCCCCACAGGTCAAGAACAGGTACCGCAGGATGAGGCGCTTGGAGGATGCTGTGATGAGTTCGTGAGAGGTCTAGGCCGTCGTCTCCCAGTCAACTTTGGGTTGCTGGACCGTTGTCTCCTTATAATATAATTATTTATTTTGTATAGAATTCCTGTTATTTAGTAAAGATGTGACATTCGATCCTGTGCCATGAATTCATCATATGTGTGAGACTTGGTCCTAGCACACCTGGTGATTATGTTCGCGCCCGGGTTTTGGACCCCTAAAATCCGGGTGTGACATAGTCTTTTGAGCTTAAGTCTGGGTCTTGTGTGTGCGTATTTGCTGTGATCTTTGTGTCTTGTGTGAGTTGCTAATCCATCCCTTACTCCGTGCTTCTTTGAGAACATCTTTGTAAGGGCGAGAGACTCCAAGTTGTGGAGATTCCTCGCGAACGGGATATAGAAAATAAAAGCAAACACCGTGGTATTCAAGTGGGTCTTTGGACCGCTTGAGAGGGGTTGATTGCAACCCTCGTCCGTTGGGACGCCACAACGTGGAAGTAGGCAAGTGTTGTACTTGGCCGAACCACGGGATAAACCACTGTGTCTACCTGTGTTGATTCTCTTGTGGTCATTGTGTTTCGCTAAGACTCTTCTCTAGCCACTTGGCAATTCTGTGCTAACGCTTAACCAAGTTTTTGTGGCATTAAGTTCAAGTTTTACAGGATCACCTATTCACTCCCCCTCTAGGTGCTCTCAATTGGTATCGGAGCCATTCTCTTCAAGAAAGGGACTAACCGCCCGAAGAGATGGATCCTAAGGGCAAGGGGATTGTGATCAATGACAAGGAGAAGGAGTCATTCGTCAACGAGCCCAAGGATGACAAGCCTACCGACTCAGGCTCGGGCCACAAACGCAAAGATGGGAAGAAGAAGAAGACAAGACGCATCAAGGAGATCGTCTACTACGACGACAACGATGAGTCCACTTCTTCCCAAAAGGACAACGACGACAACGACTACGAGAGAAGGAAACCGGTTAATTCGAACTTTTCTTTTGACTACTCTCGTATTCCGCAAAGTACAAATGCTCATTTGCTCTCCATTCCACTTGGCAAACCTCCTCACTTTGATGGAGAGGACTACGGATTTTGGAGCCACAAAATGCGTAGTCACCTGTTCTCTCTCCATCCGAGCATATGGGAGATTGTGGAAAGTGGAATGAAAATTTGATAGCTCGGATAGTCCTATGTTTATCAATGAACAGATTCATAGAAATGCACAAGCTACTACTGTGTTGTTAGCCTCTTTGTGCAGGGGCGAGTATCATAAGGTGAGCGGCTTGGACAATGCCAAGCAGATCTGGGACACTCTCAGGATCTCACATGAGGGGAACGACGTCACTGTTGGGGTTGTGCTTCGGTGTGCCGAAGGTCTCACACGAAGAAACAGCTTCGGCTGAAGTCGTCTCCAAGAGATGGCCGAAGGTCCCTTTTCATGGAGCTTCGGCGTTTCAAACCGACATAGAGATAGAATGACCTTTTTATACATATAGGTCTGAGTCAATGCTGTAAACTTTCGCAAGGGACATAATTGTAATTTGTCACAGGCTGCGACCTGTGCCTATAAATAGATGAACAGTATCTCTGTACTGTTCACGTGAATCTGTCATTTGCTTTCGCATCACGCTTGTACTTTTGCCTTCCGCAAGATCGAAGGTACATTTGTGATTCGAAGTCATTTATATTCATTAATACAAGTAGAGATAATTCTATGACAATATTTAAATGTTTATTTCATATTCCATGATTTATGCGAATGCTTCATTCTTCGTTGTTATGCTTACGAAGGTATGTCCTTCGTAACCTTCGTCCGAGATGCTTTATATCCCGAAGGGATATATTGTTATGGAGGACGAAGGACCTTAACACCTAACATTTCTTGTGTTGCCTTGTTCTTAATTCTTAGCATTTGAGAACAAGTCCCCAACATTGGCGCCCACCTCCGGTCAACTCACTTCCACCTTTCTGAGCTGATGGCTTCGTTCAACACTCAAGCTGGAGCTGCTTCGGCTTCGAAGCTGGTGCTCCCGATAACAGGCGGTTCTTGCTCAGAGCCAGCTAACAAAAAGCAGAAGAAGGAGGCTCAGAGAAGGGTGCAGCATGTTGGAGTGCAGGGACCCTTCATTAAGTCAAAATGGTCTCACATTCCAATTACCTTCTCTCAGGAAGATCTTCAGCTCAAGGACTATCCTCACAATGATGCTATGGTCATTTCTTGTGTGATCAAAGGGTTTCTGGTTCACAATGTCCTAGTTGACACAGGCAGTGCAGCTGACATTATATTTGCCAAAGCCTTCAGACAGATGCAAGAGCCTGAAGACAAGATTCATGATGCTACGCACCCTCTTTGTGGCTTCGGAGGGCGGCAGATTGTGGCACTCGGGAAGATTACCATGCCGGTAACCTTCGGATTTGTTAATAACACAAGGACTGAGCAAATTGTGTTTGATATTGTTGACATGGAATACCCCTACAACGCCATCATTGGTCGTGGTACCCTAAATGCTTTTGAAGCAATTCTTCACCCAGCTTATCTCTGCATGAAGATACCTTCGGACCAAGGGCCTATTGCTATTCATGGGAGTCAGGAAGCTGCCAGAAGGGCCGAAGGAAGCTGGACTGATTCCAAGGCAATTCATAATATAGATGGAGTTGAAGCTTGTGAACAGTACAAGTTCAGGAGGGAAAAAGCAGCTTCGGCTGATCAGCCGAAGCCCATGCTGCTGTGTGAGGATATAGCAGAGCAGAAGGTGCTATTGGGTTCGCAATTATCTGAAGATCAAGAGAAAACCTTGATAAGGTTTTTATTCAACAACAAAGATGTTTTTGCATGGTCAGCCAATGATCTATGTGGAGTGAATCGGGATGTTATTGAACATTCGCTCAATGTTGACCCATCCTTCAGACCCCGCAAGCAGAGGCTTCGGAAAATGTCTGATGACAAGGCCGAAGGGGCTCGCAACGAAGTAAAAAGACTCCTAAGTGCAGGAGTTATCAGAGAAGTGAAGTATCCAGAATGGCTAGCTAACACTGTTATGGTGAAGAAGGCCAATGGAAAGTGGAGAATGTGTATTGATTTCACAGATCTCAACAAGGCTTGTCCGAAGGATGAGTTCCCGCTGCCAAGGATAGACTCTTTAGTTGATGCAGCAGCTTCTTCGGAACTCATGAGTCTCCTGGATTGTTACTCGGGCTATCATCAAATCTGGATGAAAAAGGAGGATGAGCCGAAGACTAGTTTCATAACCCCAAGTGGTACATATTGCTATCTCCGGATGCCTGAGGGGCTTAAGAATGCAGGAGGGAGTTTCAGCAGGATGACTGCGAAGGTTCTCCAATCTCAGATAGGCAGAAATGTGTTGACCTATGTTGATGACATTATTGTAAAAAGCACGAAGCAAGAAGACCATATTGCTGATCTGCAGGAGACCTTCGCCAGCTTCAGACAAGCTGGTCTGAAGCTGAATCCAGAAAAATGTGTCTTCGGAGTAAAGAAGGGTAAATTCCTTGGATGCTTGGTTTCAACAAAGGGAATTGAAGCTAACCCAAATAAAATCGAAGCTATACTTCGAATGGAGCCACCAACCACAAGAAAGGGGGCCCAAAGATTGACAGGAAGACTGGCATCTCTTAACAGATTTATATCCAGATCAGCGGAAAGAAATCTACCCTTCTTCGAGGTGCTAAAATCAGCTGAAGTCTTTCAATGGGGCCCAGCTCAACAAAAAGCTTTCGAAGAACTTAAGCAATACCTGATAGATCTAACAACATTAACTCCACCAATGCCAGGGGCTCCTCTGTTGTTGTATGTGGCAGCTTCGCACTCAGCAGTAAGTGCGGCACTTGTGCAGGAGAAGTTTGATGGACAAATCAAGAAGCAGGTCCCAGTATATTTTGTATCTGAGGTCCTTAGTGTCTCAAAGAAAAATTATACAGAACTGGAGAAGGTGTTGTATGCCGTTCTAATGGCATCCAGGAAGCTTCGGCATTATTTTCAGGCATATAATATTATTGTTCCTTCTTCGCAGCCGTTGAAAGATATCATGAGAAATAAAGAAGCTACTGGCCGAATTGGAAAATGGGCTGCGGAGCTTAATGAATTTTACATTGATTATGTGCACAGATCCTCGATCCAATCTCAAGCATTGGCAGATTTTATTGCCGACTGGACGCCAGGGGCTCAAGGCGAAGAAGTGAATAAAGATGCCGAAGCATGGACAGTGTTTTGTGATGGCTCCTGGGGAACCTTCGGAGCAGGAGCAGCTGCTGTTTTGGTTTCACCGTCCAAGGTTAAAACTTGCTATGCAGCAAAACTGGACTTCAGCTGCACAAATAATATTGCTGAGTACGAAGCCTTGCTCCTGGGTCTTCGGAAACTAAAGGCGATGGGGATCAGGAGGGCGATCCTTAAAACTGATTCTCAGATTGTTTCGGGTCATATTGACAAAAGTTGCAAGGCTAAAGACCCGAAGCTTGAAAAATACCTAGACACAGTCCGAAGGATCGAAGCTTCCTTCGAAGGATTCTCTGTTAAGAATATCCCTCGAGGGCAAAATGAACATGCTGATTTGTTAGCCAAGTCTGCAGCACAGGGGCTGCCGCTACCTTCGGATGTATTCTTTGAAACAATAAAGGCACCTTCGGTGGAGTTACTTGAAAGAGCAGTTCTTACTATTTCTCCTGTGTACAGTGAAGATTGGAGAACTGAAATAATTTCTTACCTTCAGGGCAACTTCTTATCAGATGACGAAGCTTATAATAAAAGAATAGAGGCAAGAGCTCGTCCGTATGTCATTATAGAAGGGGAGTTATACAAACATGGAGTTTGTGCCCCTCTGCTCAAGTGCTTGTCTAGAGCCGAAGGTATAGAGTTGATGAAGGAGATACATGCAGGCCTTTGTGGATCCCACATCGGATCCAGGCCGTTACTTGGAAAAGTGTTCCGACAAGGTTTTTATTGGCCGAAGGCAGCTTCGGATGCAGCTGAGTTAGTTCAAAAGTGCGAAGGTTGTCAGAAATGTGCAAGAGATCAAAAACAACCTTCGTCTTTGACACAGCTAATACAACCCATCTGGCCATTGCAAAGGTGGGGCCTCGATTTGCTGGGCCCGTTACCACCGGCTCAAGGCAATCTGAAATATGTTGTAGTTGCTGTGGAATATTTTTCCAAGTGGATTGAGGCGAAGCCATTAGCTACAATAACTTCGGCCACTGTCCAAAAATTTTTCTGGCAGAATATTGTCTGTCGCTTCGGAGTGCCGAAGGCTATAACTGTAGATAACGGAACACAATTTGACTCCGAAGAATTCAGGAATTTTTGTGATCAAATTGGCACGAAGATCCACTTTGCGTCAGTCAGGCACCCGGAGTCAAATGGGCTTGTTGAAAGGGCCAACGGCATCATAATGACAGGAATAATGAAGCTAATCTTCAATCAACCAAGGGGAAAGTGGCCAGATCAGCTTACCAAAGTGGTATGGAGCCATAACACAACAACATCAAGATCTACAGGCTTTACCCCATTTAAGTTGTTATTTGGTGACGAAGCAATAACCCCGGAAGAAGCCAAAGCTGGATCAATAAGAGTGGTAGCTTCGGCAGAATCAAGTCCCGAAGATGCTTGTCTCGTGGAAAAAGATGCCCTAGAAGGGATCAGGCTTCAGGCCGTGGAGAATATCAATAAGTACCAGGCTGAAACAGTTAAATGGCGAGATAGAAAGGTCCGGCTAAAAAATATTGAGCCAGGACACTTGGTGCTTCGGAGAGTGGCCAATCCAGATACAGTGGGCAAATTGCAACTGAAATGGGAAGGGCCTTTCTTAGTAGCATCTTCATCAAGGCCTGGTTCGTACAGACTGAAGGACATGGACGGCAATGAAATTCCAAGATCTTGGAATGCGGATGAGCTTCGGCGGTTTTATGTATAACTCGATGTAATTTTGACTTTTCTTTTCTTTTTCATGGCACCCTTTTCCTTTCTAAAGGGGGAGAAAGGTTTTTAATGGGGCCATCGTATGTAATTTCCTTTTTAGTTTTATAAGAGCAAAATCCCCCAAAGATGTACATGTAAAAGCTGAGAGTGCACCATCGAGTGCCGAAACTAAAAAAGAGAAGAAGCTCCAAAGACGTCCCTAAGGGGATGCAGAGCTCACAGCGAAAAGTCAACGCTGATTCCGCCGAAAGTAAAAGGCGAAGAAGCTCCAAAGACGTTCCCAAGGGAATGCAGAGCTTATACCGTCTAAGTAAAAGACGAAGAAGCTCCAAAGACGTCCCTAAGGGGATGCAGAGCTTACAGCGAAAAGTCAACGCTGATATTGCCTAAGTAAGAGGCGAAGAAGCTCCAAAGTCGTTCCTAAGGGAATGCAGAGCTAATGTGTGGTTGTTTCCAAGTAATGGCTGACAATATGGCTTCGGACATATGCTTCGGACATTCATTCGTGCATTACATTACATCATAACATTCGCATACATAAGCATTCATTCATAGCATTTGTGTTCCCAAGTGGCTGCTTCGGCAAAAAAGCTTCGGAGAAGTGCCTTTTTATGATTTATTACGCTATGTTGTGTGCAAAAGTAAAAAGTTCCGATTGCTTTCAGTATAAGGGAGAACTGGATTTTTATGAATCATTGTGTAAAAGAGTAGTAGTCTCTTATGTTTTGTCATGTAAAGGAAAACTTCGGCAGAAAGGAGAAGTAGTCTTTTATGTCTTGCTATGTAAAAGCTTCGGCAGAAAGAAGAAGTCGTCTTTTATGTTTTGCTATGTAAAAGCTTCGGCAGAAAGAAGAAGTAGTTTTTTATGTTTTGCTATATGAAGAGAAGCTTTGGCAAAAAGAGGAAGCAACCGTTTAGGCTTCGTTGTGTACGAAAAGAAGGGAAGGTGTTTTTTCGCCTTCGGCTCAAAATGCTGATTTCGTCCACATCAAAGCGACTCAATCGAAGGGTAAGGATATATTACAAGGTATGTACAAAATTCCTTGAGAACAGTTCAATTGTATTTACAAAACTTGTTACAAAAGTATCCTGAGTTTTTTCCTATAGTACATTTCTACTGATCTTCATTAAGCTTCAGCTTCGGCGACAGTTTCAGCGACATAACTTAGGCATCATCTTCACCTTCGTCAACCTATATAAATCAAGGAATCGTGAGTAAAAATCAAGTGCAAAGAAAAAGGTAAGTACGAAGTATTATCTCTTACTGGTTCAAGATGGCTTCGTGCTTCATCTCCAGCCTTCTCCCGCCCGCCTTTTGTCCATATCATTTTTATAAATCTGTTGGAGATACTTCGGGCAAGGTCAGGCATATCATCCAGGATTGATGGAGATAAGGCGAAGTTGGGCCTGTTAACAACTTTTCCATGTTCACAGCCAGCCTTCATGAAGGCTGCAGCAGTCCCTCGAGAAGCTACCCAGGCACAGAAATCACCATGCCCAGCTATGACTTCGTCGAGCTCGTCAATTTCCCCCTCAATGTGTTCGAAGGTTTGCGGTAGGTCTTCAGCTGAGGGGGTAAATTTTTCGCTGCTAGCTCCAACCGAATGAAAAATCTTTCTTAGTCGCTGAATGCACTTGTTGCTAAATTCTAGGCATTTTTCTTGAAGATTTGTCAGTAGTTTTCTCAAATCCGAATTTTGCTGAGCTTCGGCTTCAAGTTTTGCATTGAGATCTTGTTTTTCTCGTTCGAACTGCTCGGACTGGCGGAGAAGCTTCGAGTTTAGTTCTGATATTTTTGCTTCAGCTTCCGCCAGTAAGCCTTCGGCTGCCTGGAGCTCAAAGTTCTTTTTCTCAAAAGCATCTGATTGCTCCTTTATTTTGTTTTCCAAATTTCCGATTATAATTTCATGCTTTTTATCTTCAAGATCTTGCTGCATTTGCAAGGCTTTGCTCAATAACATACTCTACACAAACACAACCTTCGTCAGACATGTTTTTATTAGAAGCAATAAAGGTTAAGAAAAAAGTCATTCACCTTGAAGTTGGAGTAAAATAAACTACCAACGACATGTTGTCGTCGGTAGCGGCTGATGTCTGACTCCAGCTTCGGAAAACCGATACTCTTTGATAGAGTACCGATGACCTTAGCCCCAGCTGAGTCCCGGATGCAGCCCAGTTGTTCATCATCTACACCCCCAAATAGGAGGGCACCTGACTTGTACCCACAAGACTTGGCGTAGTCTTTAAGTTCTTCTATTTCGTCCTTCGTTAGTTTTTGCCCAACTAAGTTCTGGAAAGTGTATGCTTCGTCGTTCGAAGGGTCTTCGGCTATTTCTTTTCCTTTCTCAGGCACTGTGGCCATGGTTTTTTCAGTAGTAGCACCAGCTTCTTCCGCGGCCATGTCTTCCAAAATCTTGTTGATATTCTTAATCGTGGTTTCTAAGTTTGTATCTTCGGCTGTAGCGGCTTCGGTAGCCGCGACCTCCGAAGCTACGCCTTCAACGATTGCTGCACCTTCGGCAGCTGCCGTTTTTTGAATTGACGCCCTTGGCGGCGTCTTATCGATAACTTCAGTGACCGCAATGATTCTTTGCCGCTTGGGTTTGCTTGTCTTCGTCTGATCCGGCTCGTCCACCTTTCGAAAAAGCTTCGTCAGTTGGAGCCCTAGTGGACTTAGTTTCGTAGGCATGGGTTCAGTCATTACCTTTAAAATTTCTTCTATGTCGCTAGCAGAAGGCGGTGTGGGGGTTCTCTCTTCTTCGGACATTTTTCGTTTCGGAGTTGATATTTTCCTTTTCTTCGGAATTTTCTTCTCTGCTGCTGGTTGCTCTTCATCCTTGGTCAGAATTTCAGCCACTCTTTTTCTTTTGTGGCCTTCGGCACCCTTATTCAACTGCTCATAATCTGGGTACTCGAAGCCCAGGGCATCGAATACTCGGTTCAGTCTTCGCTTCGGTCGGGTGCCGAAGGCTGCTGTCATTAATTGATCCTCCTTTTTGGAGTAATTCCCCAAGATTTCATTGCACATTGTCTCAACTGTGTCTAACCACTCTTTGCAGGGTTTCTTAAAGTACTTCTTGAATTTAAAGTGATAAGGCAGACGAACAAGTTCACCCTTTTTCTTTTCCCCCTCCAGCTTCGGCATTTCCCACTCTTTTACACTAGGGAAAATTTTGAAAGCCAAGAATTCCTGGACCAGGTCCCTTGTACCGATATTTTCTGCAATTATTTTGAATTCGTACATTGCTTTTTGAGTTGGACCCTCTGGTAACATGTGGCACTGGGGGCGGGTTTCTCCGAAGGTCAGTTCCAGTGGGCTTTGCACAAGCTTCTCTTTATCATCATCAACCTTAACATAGAACCATTCCGATTTCCACCCTGCTGCCCATTTGCTTCGGTAGCTAATCACAGGACACTTCGAAGTTTTCCGATAAGCAAAATTATAGCAACCAAAGTTGTCATGTAATCCATCCTTTCTAGCCTTTGTCTGATAGTGCAGTTCATGAACTCGGCAAAAGCTGTCCGCAAACGGCTCCACCGCCTGGCTTCGGAGTGCCCAAATATAAACATTAAGCCTAACGATAGCGTTAGGGGTTAGCTGGTGAAAATAGATTCCAAAATTATTCAATATCTCTGCAATAATCCCGTGAAGGGGGAATCTCAACCCAGCCTTTAAGAAGCTTTTAAAAATAACAATTTCATCTTTCTCCGGCTTTGGGGTAGTCTCTTCTCCTCCGAAGCGTAGTAGCTTCTTTTGATTTTCAGTAAAATAGCCTGACTTTACCATCTTGGACAAGTCAGCCTTCGAAACAGTAGATTTCCCGAAGTCCAAATGGCTGGGTTTGCTTGGTGTGGCAAGGTAATAATCATCTTCGGAGTTTGTTTCCTCAGCTTCTTCTCCTTCTGCTTCAGCGATTGCTTGTTCTGCATCATCAATAGGAATCTTTTCCGAAATCACTAGCCCGGACCGTTGCATGGCTTCGGAGATAGGGACGGTCTCCGAAGCTTCAGTTTCCTCTCCCTCGCGTTCAATCCTAGCAGTAGAACGGATTCTGGCCATTTAGCTATGAACTTGTGAAACTTTAAAACTTTTTTCTCCGAAGCAGGTTTCAAGACGGAGCTTCGTTCAATTCTGACAAACAAGCTTCGGCGATGGTTAAAAATTTTGGCAGCAAAACAGTGCAAATAGCAATGAATGCTGTGGTAACTTCACAACTACTTGTCAGTTTATATAGTGCTGCAGGTAAGAAGGCGAAGCGGCGGAATTGTTACACCAGGCGCGCAGTAACTTGTACCCGCTGCGCAGTGGACCGCAAGGATCAAACAGTAACTCTGCAAGGTGGGACCGACACGCGCTCGGAAGTCGGATCGTTTCTCCGCAACGAGCTCAGGGAAGGTGTTTTTTGGACCTTCGGCTTCCCGAAGCTGAAGAGGCTTTTTTCACGGGTCAAGCTCGTTACGAAGAACGATCTAGCTCCGCGAAAGGGGCTACTGTTGGGGTTGTGCTTCGGTGTGCCGAAGGTCTCACACGAAGAAACAGCTTCGGCTGAAGTCGTCTCCAAGAGATGGCCGAAGGTCCCTTTTCATGGAGCTTCGGCGTTTCAAACCGACATAGAGATAGAATGACCTTTTTATACATATAGGTCTGAGTCAATGCTGTAAACTTTCGCAAGGGACATAATTGTAATTTGTCACAGGCTGCGACCTGTGCCTATAAATAGATGAACAGTATCTCTGTACTGTTCACGTGAATCTGTCATTTGCTTTCGCATCACGCTTGTACTTTTGCCTTCCGCAAGATCGAAGGTACATTTGTGATTCGAAGTCATTTATATTCATTAATACAAGTAGAGATAATTCTATGACAATATTTAAATGTTTATTTCATATTCCATGATTTATGCGAATGCTTCATTCTTCGTTGTTATGCTTACGAAGGTATGTCCTTCGTAACCTTCGTCCGAGATGCTTTATATCCCGAAGGGATATATTGTTATGGAGGACGAAGGACCTTAACACCTAACATTTCTTGTGTTGCCTTGTTCTTAATTCTTAGCATTTGAGAACAAGTCCCCAACAGTCACCTTACTCACCAAAATGGAGTTGGTGGAGGGCGAGCTTGGAAGATTCGCAATGATCAGGGGAGAGGAGCCAACCCAAACCTACAACCGGCTCAAGACCCTCATCAACAAGATAAGGAGCTACGGAAGCACACAATGGATGGACCACGACGTCGTTCGTCTAATGCTAAGGTCCTTTACTGTACTTGATCCACATTTGGTGAACAATATCCGTGAAAATCCTAGGTACACCAAGATGTCGCCCGAAGAAGTTCTTGGGAAATTTGTAAGCGGGCGAATGATGATCAAGGAGGCGAGATATGTCGACGACGCATTGAACGGTCCAATCCATGAGCCTCAACCCATTGCTCTCAAGGCAACGAGGAGCAAGGAGGCGCTACCTAGTAAGGTGGCGCAAGTCGAGGCGGTCGGGCTCAATGATGAAGAGATGGCCCTCATCATCAAACGCTTCAAAACGGCGCTAAAAGGTCGCAAGGGGCAGCCAAGCAAGACCAAGACAAAGGGGAAGCGCTCATGCTTCAAATGTGGTAAGGTTGGTCATTTTATTGCTAACTGTCCCGACAATGATAGTGACCAGGAACAAGGGAACAAGAGGGAGAAGAAGAAGAACTATAAGAAGACAAAAGGCGAGGCACATCTTGGCAAGGAGTGGGACTCGAATTGTTCGTCATCCGACTCCGACAACAAAGGACTCGCCGCCACTGCCTTCAACAAGTCATCCCTCTTCCCCAACGAGCATCACACTTGCCTCATGGCAAGGGAAAAGAAGGTAAGCGCTCGTAACACTAGTACTTATGCTTCTTCAAGTGAGGATGAGTCTAGTGATGATGATGAAATAGATTAATCATGTTTATTCAAGGGTCTAGATAGAACCAAGGTGGATAAAATAAATGAATTGATTAATGCTTTGAATGATAAGAATAGATTGCTAGAAAAGCAAGAGGATCTCTTATATGATGAACATGATAAGTTTGTAGAAGCTCAAAAATCCCTTGCTTTAGAAATAAAGAGGAATGGAATGCTTTCTTGTGAATTGTCTACATGCCATAACTCTATTTCTAGTTTAAAAAGCATAAACGATGACTTGAATGCTAAGTTAGAAATAGCTAATAAATCAACATCTTGTGTAGAACATGTTGTGGTTTGCACTAGGTGTAAAGATTTTAATGTTGATGCTTGTAGTGAACACCTAGTTTCAATTTCTAAATTGAATGATGAAGTGACTAGTCTCAATGCCCAACTTAAGACTAGCAAAAGCGAATTTGATAAGTTAAAATTTGCAAGGGATGCCTACACGATTGGTAGACACCCCTCAATTAAGGATGGACTTGGTTTCAAGAGAGAAGCCAAGAACTTAACAAGCCATAAGGCTCCTATCCCCGCCAAGGAGAAAGGGAAGGCCCCTATGGCTAGTAGTGCTAAAAAGAACCATGCTTTTATGTATCATGATAGGAGACACGCTAGAAATGCAAATAGAAGTTATGATGCTTTTGATTCACATGTTTATGATTCATATGCTATGTTTGCTTCTAGTTCTTCCTATATGCATGGTAGAAATGTAGCTAGGAGAAATGCTATTAATCACATGCCTAGGAGAAATGGTGTTAATGTTCCTAGGAAAATTAATGAACCTTCTACAATATATCATGCTTGCAATGCTTCATTTTCCATTTGTAGAAAGGATAGGAAGGTAATTGCTAGGAAATTAGGGGCAAGATGCAAGGGAGATAAAACTTGCATTTGGGTCCCTAAAACCATTGTGACTAACCTTGTAGGACCCAACAAGAGTTGGGTACCTAAAACCCAAGCCTAAATTTGCCTTGCAGGTTTATGCATCCGGGGGTTCAAGCTGGATTATCGACAGCGGATGCACAAACCATATGACGGGGGAGAAGAAGATGTTCACCTCCTACGTCAAAAACAAGGATTCCCAAGATTCAATAATATTTGGTGATGGGAATCAAGGCAAGGTAAAAGGGTTAGGTAAAATTGCTATTTCATCCGAGCACTCTATATCTAATGTGTTTTTAGTTGAGTCTCTTGGATATAACTTGTTATCTGTTAGTCAATTATGCAAAATGGGATATAATTGTCTATTCACAAATGTAGATGTGTCTGTATTTAGAAGAAGTGATGGTTCATTAGCTTTTAAGGGTGTATTAGACGGCAAACTTTACTTAGTTGATTTTGCAAAAGAGGAGGCCGGTCTAGATGCATGCTTAATTGCTAAGACTAGCATGGGCTGGCTGTGGCATCGCCACTTAGCACATGTGGGGATGAAGAACCTTCACAAGCTTCTAAAGGGAAAACATGTGATAGGTTTAACTAATGTTACCTTCGAAAAAGATAGACCATGTGCAGCTTGTCAAGCAGGTAAACAAGTGGGAGGAGCGCATCACAGCAAGAATGTGATGACCACATCAAGACCCCTGGAGCTGCTTCATATGGACCTCTTCGGACCCGTCGCCTATCTAAGCATAGGAGGAAGTAAGTATGGTTTAGTTATTGTTGATGACTTTTCCCGCTTCACTTGGGTGTTCTTTTTGCAGGATAAGTCTGATACCCAAGGGACCCTCAAGCGCTTCCTAAGGAGAGCTCAAAATGAGTTTGAGCTCAAGGTAAAGAAGATAAGGAGCGACAATGTGTCCGAATTCAAGAACCTTCAAGTGGAGGAGTACCTTGAGGAGGAAGGGATCAAGCACGAGTTCTCCGCTCCCTACACACCACAGCAAAATGGTGTGGTAGAGAGGAAGAACAGGACGCTTATAGACATGGCGAGGACGATGCTTGGAGAGTTCAAGACCCCCGAGCGCTTTTGGTCGGAAGCCGTGAACACGGCTTGCCACGCCATCAACAGGGTCTACCTTCATCGCCTCCTCAAGAAGACGTCGTATGAGCTACTAACCGGTAACAAACCCAATGTTTCGTATTTTCGAGTTTTTGGGAGTAAATGCTACATTCTAGTGAAGAAGGGTAGGAATTCCAAATTTGCTCCCAAAGCCGTAGAAGGGTTTTTATTAGGTTATGACTCAAATACAAAGGCGTATAGAGTTTTCAACAAATCATCGGGTTTGGTTGAAGTCTCTAGCGACGTTGTATTTGATGAGACTAATGGCTCTCCAAGAGAGCAAGTTGTTGATTTTGATGATGTAGATGAAGAAGAAGTTCCAACGGCCGCAACACGCACCATGGCGATTGGAGATGTGCGGCCACAGGAACAAGATGAACGAAATCAACCTTCTTCCTCAACAATGGTGCAACCCCCAACTCAAGATGATGAACAGGAGGCGTGTGATCAAGGGGGAGCACAAGATGATCATGTAATGGAGGAAGAAGCGCAACCGGCACCTCCAACCCAAGTTCGAGCGATGATTCAAAGGGATCATCCCGTCGACCAAATTTTGGGTGATATTAGCAAGGGAGTAACTACTCGATCTCGATTAGTTAATTTCTGTGAGCATTACTCTTTTGTCTCCTCTATTGAGCCTTTCAGGGTAGAGGAGGCCTTACTAGATCCGGACTGGGTGTTGGCCATGCAAGAGGAGCTCAATAACTTCAAGAGGAATGAAGTTTGGACACTGGTGCCTCGTCCCAAGCAAAATGTTGTGGGAACCAAGTGGGTGTTCCGCAACAAACAAGACGAGCACGGGGTGGTGACGAGGAACAAGGCTCGACTTGTGGCAAAAGGTTATGCCCAAGTCACAGGTTTGGACTTTGAGGAGACTTTTGCTCCTGTGGCTAGGCTAGAGTCTATTCGTATATTGCTAGCATATGCCGCTCACCATTCTTTCAGGTTGTTCCAAATGGGTGTGAAGAGCGCTTTCCTCAACGGACCAATCAAGGAGGAGGTGTACGTGGAACAACCCCCTGGCTTTGAAGATGACAGGTATCCCAACCACGTGTGTAAGCTCTCTAAGGCGCTCTATGGACTTAAGCAAGCCCCAAGAGCATGGTATGAATGCCTTAGAGACTTTTTAATTGCTAACTCTTTCAAGGTTGGGAAGGCCGATCCAACTCTTTTCACTAAGACTTGCGATGGTGATCTTTTTGTGTGCCAAATTTATGTCGATGACATAATATTTGGTTCTACTAATAAAAGTCTTGTGAAGAGTTTAGCAGGGTGATGACGCAGAAATTCGAGATGTCGATGATGGGCGAGTTGAACTACTTCCTTGGGTTCCAAGTGAAGCAACTCAAGGATGGGACCTTCATCTCCCAAACAAAGTACACGCAAGACTTGATCAAGCGGTTTGGGATGAAGGACGCCAAGCCCGCAAAGACTCCAATGGGCACCGACGGACACACAGACCTCAACAAAGGAGGTAAGTCCGTTGATCAAAAGGCATACCGGTCTATGATAGGGTCTTTACTTTATTTATGTGCTAGTAGACCGGATATTATGCTTAGCGTATGCATGTGTGCTAGATTTCAATCCGATCCAAAGGAATGTCACTTAGTGGCGGTGAAGCGAATTCTTAGATATTTAGTCGCTACGCCTTGTTTCGGGATCTGGTATCCAAAGGGGTCTACCTTTGACTTGATTGGATATTCAGACTCTGACTATGCTGGATGTAAGGTCGATAGGAAGAGTACATCGGGGACGTGCCAATTCTTAGGAAGGTCCCTGGTGTCGTGGAGTTCTAAGAAACAAACCTCCGTTGCCCTATCCACCGCTGAGGCCGAGTACGTTGCCGCAGGACAGTGTTGCGCGCAACTACTTTGGATGAGGCAAACCCTCCGGGACTTTGGCTACAATCTGAGCAAAGTCCCACTCCTATGTGATAATGAGAGTGCTATCCGCATGGCGGATAATCCTGTTGAGCACAGCCGCACAAAGCACATAGACATCCGGCATCACTTTTTGAGAGACCACCAGCAAAAGGGAGATATCGAAGTGTTTCATGTTAGCTCCGAGAACCAGCTAGCCGATATCTTTACCAAGCCTTTAGATGAGCAGACCTTTTGCAAGTTGCGTAGTGAGCTAAATGTCTTAGATTCGCGGAACTTGGATTGAATTATAGCATACATGTGTTTATGCCTTTGATCATGTTCCTTATGCATTTTGTTGTTTATTTATGGTGCTCAAGTTGTACAAGCACTCCCCGGAACTTACAAGTCCATTTGCACGTGATGCACAAATTTAGGGGGAGATGTGTTACAACTTGACCCTTTGAGACTAACTGTGTGTTTAAGTTTGCTTAATTAAGTCTCAAAGGAGGTTAAAAAAAGGTGGACTTGGACCATGAAAGACTTCCACTGCACTCCGATGAGAGGGTAACATATTCCAAGTTCATCTAATGTACTCTTATTGCCTTTATATTCTTACTTGAAGATTTTGGTGAGGCAATGGGGTTCTAGGGCCAAAGTTGATCCCGTTTTGGTGCTTGATGCCAAAGGGGGAGAAAACAAGGCCAAAGCAAGAAATGGATCAGCTACCACTTGTGAATTTTGAAAATAGTAGAGTTAGAGTTTTTGTTTGTCAAAATACTCTCGTTTGTCTCTTATTGTCAAAAGTTGGTCTCATTGTGGTCTCATTGGTCTCATGTGGGGAGAATGGTTGATTATGGGAAATAGGGGGAATTTTTGATACTGTGATCAATTTCTATTGAAACAACTCTCTTTATGTCTCTACAAGTGTGTTTGACTTAGAGATAGGAAATTGAGTTTGATTTGCAAAAACAAACCAAGTGGTGGCAAAGAATGATCCATATATGCCAAATTTGATTCAAAACAAATTTGAGTTCTTATTTGAATTGATTTTGTACTTGTTCTACTTGCTTTATGTTGTGTTGGCATAAATCACCAAAAAGAGGGAGATTGAAAAGGAAATGTGCCCTTGGGCCATTTCTAAGTGTTTTGGTGATTTAGTGTCCAACACAAGTGCCTAAGTGTCAAATGGTGGACAAAGTACAAATCAAGTATAAAGGTATGTTTCTTAGACTTAGTACATTGTTTTAGAGACTAATGTATTGTGTCTAAGTGCTGGAAATAGGAGAAAACAAATTGGAGAGAGATAGCTTTGTTTCAGCCAAAGCCAGCTCTGTCTGAGTGCACCGGACTGTCCGGTGGTGCACCGGACAGTGTCCGGTGTGCCAGGCTGGCTCAGGCGAACTAGCTGCTCTCGGGAAGGAATTAACGGCGTACGGCTATAATTCACCGGACTGTCCGGTGTGCACCGGACTGTCCGGTGAGCCAACGGTCGGCCGGGCCAACGGTCGGCTGCGCGATCCGCGCGAGACACGTGGCCGAGCCAACGGTCAGGAGGGGGCACCGGACTGTCCGGTGTGCACCGGACAGTGTCCGGTGCGCCAATGGCTCCAAGGCTGCCAACGGTCGGCTTCGCCAAATAAGGAAGGAAATCCACACCGGACAGTGTCCGGTGGTGCACCGGACTATCCGGTGCGCCAGCCGACAGAAGGCAAGAATTGCCTTCCCGGATTGCTCTCAAACGGCTCCTAGTTGCCTTGGGGCTATAAAAGGGACCCCTAGGCGCATGGAGGAGTATACCAAGCATTCATTGAGCACTCTTGATCACTCACACTCCATTCTTGCGCACTTGTTCAACATTCTAGTGATTTAAGCTCTGTTCTAGTGTGCTAGTCTTTTGAGCTTAAGTCTGGGTCTTGTGTGTGCGTATTTGCTGTGATCTTTGTGTCTTGTGTGAGTTGCTAATCCATCCCTTACTCCGTGCTTCTTTGAGAACATCTTTGTAAGGGCGAGAGACTCCAAGTTGTGGAGATTCCTCGCGAACGGGATATAGAAAAGAAAAGCAAACACCGTGGTATTCAAGTGGGTCTTTGGACCGCTTGAGAGGGGTTGATTGCAACCCTCGTCCGTTGGGACGCCACAACATGGAAGTAGGCAAGTGTTGTACTTGGCCGAACCACGGGATAAACCACTGTGTCTACCTGTGTTGATTCTCTTGTGGTCATTGTGTTTCACTAAGACTCTTCTCTAGCCACTTGGCAATTCTGTGCTAACGCTTAACCAAGTTTTTGTGGCATTAAGTTCAAGTTTTACAGGATCACCTATTCACCCCCCCTCTAGGTGCTCTCAGCCACCCGACAAAAGGCAAGGATAGCCTTCCATGTTGGCCTCCAACGACTCCTAGCTGCCTTGGGGCTATAAAAGGGACCCCTAGGCACATAGAGGAGTCACCCAAGCACAATCTAAGCATTCCAAGACTTCTAGTCCTCACTTTCACGCAATCGTTCATCGTTCTTGAGATTGGAGCACTTTTCGAGTTGCAAACTCCCCGCGCGTGTTTTGTGTGCTCATCTTCTCACTTGTGTGCGTGTTTGCGGTGTGGATTTAATTCTAGTGTGTGTTGCTTTTCCCAACCTTACTCTGTGCTTTCATTGTGATCTTTGTTGTAAGGGCGAGAGACTCCAACTTGTGGAGATTCCTCGCAAACGGGAAAAAGAGATAAGCAAAGAAAAGTCGTGGTATTCAAGTTGATCATTGGATCACTTGAAAGGGGTTGAGTGCAACCCTCATCCATTGGGACGCCACAACGTGGAAGTAGGCAAGTGTTACTTGGCCGAACCACGGGATAAAATCACATGTCTCTTGTGTTGATCTTTTTGTGATTGTCTTGGCCACAAGAACTCGCTTCGCAACTACTTAGTCACACTAACATGTGTATAACCAAGATTTGTGACTATTAGTTGTTGAATTTTACAGGATCATCTATTCACCCCCCCTCTAGGTGCTCTCACCAGGTCCCAGTCGAGACTGCCTCCTAGGGGCCGGGACACCAACTCTTTCTTAGGTATGCTGGTATCTAGCCTCGACACGTCGAGCCTATGTCCCAGGGGGGCCATGTATCAGGAAAGGAGTTGATAAAACCACACACAGCAAGAACAAGCATCATACAGATAAGAGCTATTTAATTGATAGTTCCCAAAAGTATCTTACAAAAACGAAAGTTATTACATCCGCCTTCAAGCGGAGCCCTAGCCTCATTTCTACAGGTATGAGCTACTCGACATCAGTAGGGTCGCGCTGGAGGCACGCGGCCGCCGTCTCCACGGCATCTTGTACGACCTCCCGGGTGGCGCCTTCAGTATCAGCAACCGGACCAACGGTCACCATTAGAGGCGACACCGAAGCCATCAAAGCCAAAGAGACGAAGCCGCAGCTCAGCTCGCTTCCCACCTCATGGAGTTGGAGCTAGACCAGTTCATGGAGGTGCACCATGGGATGCTGGTGAAGACGCGAAAGATGGAGCCGCAGCTCAACTCGCATTCCGCCTCCGGAAGGTCGCTGCGCAACACCCTTTTGTCCGTATGTTGGAGGAAGAAGCGTCGCCCCCACGGACATCTCGCAGAGGTAGGCGAAGATGGCCGCCTGAGAGATGAAGCGGGGTGTGAAGTGCTGAGGTTGGAGGTCGAGCAGCTCCACCATACGGACGAAGAAAGACGAGATCGACAGCGCCAACCCACAGGGGAGGTTGGAGACGAAGAGCACGAACTCCACGGCGGCGAGATCGTCGTGAGGAGAGACGCCGACACGGATCCTTCCGGCGAACGCCGGCGCACCCCATCCGAGCAGGTTGCGCACCAAGTTGAGTGCCACCTCGGACTGGAAGCACTTGGGAGGGTCTAGCAGGGCCATGGCGGCTACGGCAGCAGAAGAGCGCGGAGAACTCGAGGGAGAAAGGGCGCAGCGAGTGATGAGAATGACTACCGCACTCGGGGGTATCCCTTTTTAAGAAACACTCCCCCACTCACGCCCCGAGACACCACAGAAAACCTCGCCCGACGCACACCAAGGCGCCCCAGCCTCTGTCACGGGGGCCCGGGCCCACGAGTCATACTCCTTGGGCGTCGGTCTCCGTGTGCGAAGAAGGCGAACCGCCACGCGAGAAGCGAACCGCCGCGCCTCTTCATCTCCGCCGAAAGCAGCGGACCAACCTCTGAAGCGGGGGCCTGGGCCCACGAGTCATACTCCTTGGGCGTCGGTCTCCGAGTGCGAAGAAGGCGAACCGCAGCGTGAGGAGCAAGCCGCCGCCCGTGGTAGCGCGCCTCTTCACCTCCGCCGAAACCAACAGCCCAGTGTCTGACACAGGGGCCCGGACCCACGAGTCATCCTCCTTGGGCGCCGGTTCCTGGGTGCAGAGAAGTCGAACCGCCGCTCGCGCCAGTACCGCACCTCCTCGGGGCCGTCGGAGAAGACAGAGAAGGTGAATTTCAAAACCAATGCAGCGGTATCGAGGCACCCCGCGTGTGGCCCGGCAAAACCATCAAGTGCGAAGGCCACGGGTCAGTCAGCCGCGGGGACAGACGTGGCAGTTGGCGTGACCGAAGGCGGACTGGCAGGGATTACGTCAGCGAGCGCACGGAAGCAGTGCGCCAATCGCCAATCAAGCTTTGGCCCCACCTACATGCTCGTGTCCTCCCCTAAGGTGGGCCCGGGGGCCACTGTCGGTACCCTGGAACAGGGGTACCCCTTACTACAGTGTGAAGGCACGATGCCCATGCGGCTACCTCTAGTCGCGTGGTAAACAACGCCCGACCCCACCACGTGGATGGCTCTCGGGTCGCCACATGGCCAGAAAAGACGATATACTCCAGAATATCTACAGTGGCTCCGGACCCCCATGGGAAAGTGCCGGACCCCTATACGAACGGACCAGACCTCCGGGTAAGGTCTAGAACCCCCACGGGCGTGCCCGGACCCCTGGGATGGGTCCCGGACCCCCCTGTGCAGGGTCCGGGCCACTCACAGCAAGATCCCGGGATTCCGGGACAAAGAATACTCAGGCCTTGATCAAGGTCAGGCGGGGGTCCGGAGCCGACACGTGTCCGGACCATACCGCGTATGATTCCGCTCCCTGCTCAGGCGGAGACCCGATGCTACCGCGTGGCCGACTGCCCGTGATGTAAGCCGACGAGCGGAGCCTGACATAAGGCCTCTAGGCCACGCGACACTGCTTTTATTGCGAATAAGGCACGCCGCCTGTCTATTCCACTGACAGGCGATGTGCCGCCTCAGCATTTAATGAGCCTTGTCCGTTCCGCGGGCAAGCGGCGACCAGGTCGTCCCGCAGGCGGCGTGCTTGTCCGTTCCGTTGGCAGGCAGTACACCCATGCTGCGGAGTGCACTGTGCTCATCATCACTCGTACGTTATCAGGGAAGCTTCCGCTGCACGCCAATGCTACGTAGACCGCAGATATCAGGGCGCAAGGAGATCGCACTGGCGACTAGCATTGGTTGCTACAAGTATTACATCGGTTATGTTCCTAGGCCCGCATGTCGGGGCTCAACAACCTTGTACGTGCCCCCCTTGAGCTATAAAAGGGGAGGCATGCAATGTTACAAGGCAGACACACTTAGACTCTCAGACTCACAAGTTCATACAAGCTCTCAAGCTCAATACATCACACAATGGAGTAGTGTATTACGCTCCGGCGGCCCGAACCACTATAAATCCTTGTGTGTTCTTGTGTTCTTCCCGTTTCCACCTAACAGGCAAAACGCTTAGGCCCCTCCTCATCTTAGGATTTAGGGCGGGTGCATTCCGCCACCCGGCCGGAGATTTCCTCTCCGACAATGCCATATGCCTATGCATATTTATCACTTTATCAGTTATTTACTTTATCATGTATTTTCTAGACTTATATAGCTGCTTGCTACTTGCCGAGTTGTTGTCTGCTGAAACTATATTTTATTTGCTAGTACTTGATATATCATGTATGTTGCATTTGCATACTTGCTAGCTTTTGCTCGACAAATGAATGCCTAGGCAATGGCGTCCGGTTAGCGACTCTTCTCGCCGTGGCACGGTGACTGTTGGTGCCGATTTGGGCAGCGCCAATCACAGGGGTGTATCACCTAGCGGCGCCCTCTGTGGTGACACAGATGGTCCGCGGCTCTGGGCCAGATGGTCCGCGACCTGGGCGCAGGAGCGTCGCCTTCCCTGCGTCGCACCGGACGGTTCGCGCGCAGGGCCGGACGATCCGTGATGGCGCAGGTTCATCTTCCTCCTCGTTGGAATCTAGATGCCGCCCCTGGGGAAGAGATCTTAGGGCTCTGGGTCGGCGCTCTGGGTCGATGGGTCACCCGGGGTGTCCCCATATGATGTAGAGTCGCCTAGAAACGGAGAGATCAATTCTAGTAAGAGATCTTGAGTGGGCAACCAGATCTTGCACCCCAGGGGATAAGATCCTAGGGTCGTCTTAGGGTCGACAGGCCACCCAAGACGGATCTAGACGACGTAGAGTTGAATATGGGTGGAGGTGGATTTGCGGAATGCTATAACTAGACTATGCTACATCTACTCCTAGGGCAGGAATGATAAAGAAAGTAATTGATTTGATTGGAATATGTTCGAGGTTCTCAATCGGTCGTACCCCTTCATATATATATGTGGGAGGTCTAGACTCGTTCCTAGACGATAGCTAACAAAACCTATGTGATTAGATGGATAACCACACATGAGATAAGGATAATCGCCAGGTTAATCTGATCGTGGGGCGCGGATGGTCCGGCCCCGTCACTTTTGGTGTTCAACGGTGACAACCATGCTGAGGTGAGATGAGAGTTACTGTATCAGGGTACTAAAAACTTCAATATTGGTGATAATGTTATCTATTCCCTCCATTTGAAATTACAATGCTTACTTCATTTTCTTAGAATAAGGCTTTAACCAACAAATACTCTCATAATTATCGTGACATATCAGTGATGTTATTAGAATTGTACAAAAATTTCTCAATTATAACTTAGTATCATATCTTTTATCTTTACTCTTTTAAAACACGAGTTTCGCGTGTCACGTGTAGATCTATCCCTCTCCCCCCGTTTCGTACCTACCAATGAGCCGTTACACCACAGATGGACCTAAGAAACCACTCAAGCTCTACACGATAGAAAGTCACACGTAACAGCGCTCCCACATAATACACATCGCTAGTTAAAGAAGGACGAACGACCGATCGAGTTATATAAAACGGGATCGAACTCATTTTCAACTCATATCTTTCTCGTCCTCTTAACTAAGATAAATTATAATATTTGTTCTTATCAGTTTAATATCTTTAATAATATCTTATATGTGGATATTTGTTCACTTCAATATTAAATTTATTTTTATGGGTATTAAATATGAGTGTGTGTCGTTGTAACACAGACATTAGACTAGTAAAGTATTAATGGAGTTACTCTTGGTCAAATAAACCTAGTGCAAAAGAAAATTATCCTTCAGTCATGTTGGCATCTCTGCATTGTCTCTGCTGCATGTGACACTAGCTGCTACAGTGCTGCTAACAAGTAATAACTCGGGTGAAAGAGGATCCCAAGTATTGATTTTTGGTTGTTTGAGTTCTGCTCAAGTAGGAGACAGAGACAGTTCAGCTGATATATAGACCAGAGCTGAACTTCATCCATAGATGTACTGAAGATTGCTAATTCAGTAATAAGACCCTAGATACTACATTGTTGAGAAGCCACAAGCTCATGTGTAGCTCCCATATTGATAAGAGTATTATCCGCAGTAGAAAAATGAATAAGATGACAAATATAGTCTAGAGAATGTGTCTGGTTCTGTCATTTGCGCAAAAGGCTATGCCTCCGCAGACTGAAGCAGTGCTGTAACTGACTGGCAATGACAAAGCGCTAGAACTGTTTAAAAAAAATTAACGGCAAATCACATGACTAATACCAACTTCAATTCTGATATTTTCTTTGTGACCAGCCTACCAGATAGACGCAAAGTTCATACCAAGTGCACAGCAGGAGGGCTTTCAGATCCAACTGCACCAAAAAAATCTGAATGAGAAAGATGTGATGGAGAACCCTAAACCCTAGGTCAGCAAGAGACCCAGAATTTTAACACGTCTCTTTAGCTACTCTTGCTTCACCATCCGCAACCAAATCATCATAACCATTGCTGTTCAAATGCATAGAAATGAATAGTTCAGACAAGTCTGTATAACCTTGCATGCTATTCTAGCTAGCAAGTGTATGGTTCAATAAAGATTAAAATAAACCTGGTAATTTGAACGAACTCACCTTGACTGAGCAGCACCTTGCAGTGAGGGTGAGTCGATTTGCATTGTCACGGGGCCATCATTCACCAAAGAAACCTGCAAGGCTTTCCAATTTACACCTTTTTTTCTGAGAAGGTCAATCAAACGCTATGAGGACAAATAACATGTTTCAGTCAGAGGCACCTTCATCATCGCTCCAAAAACACCATCTGCCAGTCAAAGTAGGAAATCGTCACATATATTTTCATGTGATACAGTGACTCATGGCAGAAATCTTTAGATGTAGATGGAACATAGTGCAAAACAGCAAAAGCAATAGTAGCAGCAGAGAAATAACAAGTGCAAGAAGATCATGTATTATGAGTATGGGGAGCATAGACATACTATGGCAATAGGCCAATAGTTCAGCGAAGTAAACAAGTGAGCAGAACATCTGGAAAACATCACTAAAGAAATAGCTATGTTATCGGCATATCATAACAGGAAGTGACTATTGAGAAGATGAAATGTACATCCAGCAGAAAAGAATGTTCAACACAGGACCATGGGCGGCGTGGGAACGTTACAATGAATGTATCAATAATAACAGGAAAATCCAAAATATAGGCATATCCATGTTAACAAAAGGAAAGAGAACATTGATTTGGTATTCAAGAATTCAGGTTGGCAAACTGTGTAAAGCGCAACGAATTAATTATAAAATACATATTTGTTACCTTTCACTGAATCAGCCGAGTATGACCTTTGAAATTTCTCAACTAGAGAAGCATAGAATGGTTTCGCTTTTGCAGGTGACATAGCCACGTGAAAATCTGGCTTATTACCCTTCAGGATGCCGTATAAGGTGAACTGACTGACTGAAGAAGACATCATGTCAGAAATGTAGTGGTTAATAACAGATTTAATGGAGGCTATTTATATTTTACACATGGTGAAAGGCTGCATCATCATATTACCCAATAGCACTTCAAAGTTACGCTGCATAACCTGCAGGGAAGAAAAATCTTATTTAAATTAGACTTCAAAGCTCATACGAAGTGCAAGAAATAATTAACATTCTCAAGTAGGCCAACTTTATTCTTTGGGCCAAGATGGTCTGAGGCTTACACTTTGATCCCATGCTTTTCCAGTCTTGTCATTTGAAAACAGCCTCATGTTCAGGACCTTCCGACAACTATGTAAGGGTAGTATTAGCATGCAAATTAGAGGTATAACAGCAGGTCATGTTAATTTAACATTTCAGCATAAACAAAATTTCATAAAAAGGGTGGTAAGTTAACAACATATCAGAAAAAAAGGTGTCAGAATTTGGCAAAGCCCGATATGTTGGACACATAATATATTTGCCAAAGAATACTAATAACGAAGCTGGCACCGAATGCATGCCGCATGCGGTACTAAACACAAAAAACATACCACACAACAGATTACGTTAGCAGTACAAGTGACTAATGCTATCATTCATTTATCAAGGATCATCATTACATTCTGCACTGCAATCACTCCGTCAGCTCAAATAACTGGTTACTGAATCAACACAGTACACTGCTAACTGATATCCGGTGAACACATCCCCACTGCAGATTCTGATGAGCTATAAAGATATAGTCATAGGTAAACAGACAATAATTGAGACGATGGCTAGCAGTATAAACCAGTAACTGGAGGAAGTGGGAGGCGAATGAAAGGAGAAGAGTGTTATACATGTAGTCGGCGTCGGAGTCCGTGTCCGCCTCGTGGACGCCGACGAGAACGAGGAGTCCAGGGCCGATCGCAGACACTATTCGCCCCTCGACCTGCGACCCCACAGAGAAGCATTCAGGGAAGATTCCGAGCGAATTGCAGTGCACTGGAGAGCGCGCTCACCTCGACACTGGCCGAGAGGACGCGCTGCACCACAGCCCTCATCCTGTGTCTTGTCCTGCGTCCGCCAAGCACAGTGCTGAGGGACGACCGGACGAGTCGCTGCTCGCCGTCGAGAGATCCAGAAACGGCGGCGGTTCTGGTAGAGCCTGGGGGGAGCTAGTGCAATGCGCGGACCCGGATGCCTCGTTGATGGGCCTTTGTTGTCAAACACCCCGTTGATGGGCCGTGAAAAAGGCGCCAATAACTTACTGGGTCGGGCTTTGCATTTGTTCTGTTGCCTGAACTAAAAATTCTTGACAAAATATTACATGATAATATACTTGACAAAATATTCTGTGCCTAGAGGAAATAACACAACAAATATTACGATCTACATTATTGTGTCAAGGAATACATGCAAGTTATTTTAAACTAGTACCTCAAATTTAAATATGAGGCTTTACACAGAAAAACCTCTAACAGTGTCTCATTTCATAAAATTAAATCAGGGATTCAGGGGGAAAACAGTATGGTCTAAAACTTCTGAATCGGCTTGGAGTCGATGCTGACGAAGAGAAGGGAAATTTCATTTCACAGCGTAGAGAAATTTCTGATGCAGTGCCCAAGGTGTCTCAGATAAATCATTTGTAAATATTTCACAGGAGTGGCTCTTGATAAATGTGAAATTAGTCCATAGAAATCAGCGTATGAGTTAATAAAGGATGAAGGAAATTACTTTGTACTAGCATGTGATGCTCTAGAAATCACGATAGGATACAGTAATAAATCCTTAAAAAGCAGAAGCATCCAATCACTCATGTAATATCACTCTGGCATGACATCAGCCTACTACACCATGCCAAAGCGGAATAGTTACTAGCTGCTTTAGAATGAGGTGGCAAATTGACCTTTTTGGTGGCACGCCTGGCGTGTCGTTGCGTGCCTCTCTCGCAGTCCAGTCAGTCTCGCCGCCGCCGCGGCGGCTGCAAATGCTATCTGATCATCCACGTCTCGCGGCGTTATTCAGCTTATAAAGAAATCCACGGCTAATCAACTGGTTATTATTAACTCAGCGATCGATCATTTCGCCTTTTGGCATGTTCTCTTCTGAAACGATTAGCTGGGGGCGCTGGGCCCGGACCCGGGAGGGCAACGGCCAGCCGATCGTCCGCGTGGCGTGCATGGCATGCACATGGGCCACGACGACAGCTGGCGGGGCGGCCTCCTTCCTTCCTCCTGCCCCAGTTTGATCCCTCCTGTTCCCGTCCAAAGTGTGGCGTTGTCACTTGTTGTCAGGCTACCGGACCAAACTGCGTGCTCCGGCCTCCGGGAGAGGAGAGAGGGTAGAGCCAGAGGAGTTGGGCGCGCAGCAGGATGAGCGGGGAGGAGGCCGACGGCTCCAAGCCCCAAGGAGGCGGTGTACACTACGGCACCTTCCAGGGGCCGCCCAGCTACCCGCCCCCGCGCCCGCCGCCGAGCCTCTCCGCCCACCACCGCGGCGACTACCAGGCCGTTCCCGGTAACGCTGCTGCGATTTCCTTTCTCGAATACTTCCCCAATTCACTTTCTAGGCGTACCATTTATAAGACAAAAATCTGCGGGATCAAGTTTCTAGGCATCGTTCGTCGTCCCACACACACACACAGTCACACACCCAGAGAGCGAGAGGTTTCTAGGCGACTAGGCGTCGTTTGATCTCAACTGATTGCCCCTATTCGGCGACTCTACTATTGTGCAAACTGGGGCCACTAACCAAAGTAAATTACCTTTTACCTTGTTATTACAAGGATATTTATTAATCCATTTCAGTTCTGGAGCGACGGTTCTACTGTACTTCTCTAGTCTACTCCTACTTACTGTCAAACCCTTCTTGTCCTGTGCCTGTGCCCACTGTATGCAATGTACGTATACTGTAGAGTACCTGCTCTGCTTTTCGATGCATTCCGTGTATGCTTAAATTCCATGTTTCTGTTTTCCTTGCTCCGCTTTCAGCTCGAGATTACGAGGCAGGTGTGCGGGGACGTAGCCATGATCGACTTCCCTGTTGTGGCATTGGTTTTGGATGGTTCCTGTAAGGCATCTTGCTCCATTTTTTTCTTTCTCTGCTCATACATTAGATTCATTCATGTGTGCCAAGCAGCATTGTCGTCCCACGTTCGATACCTGGGCAGAATTCATGGTACAGCAATTGCAGTGCTGCTGCTATAGCTTCGTGTCCTTCTGATTTATTTGCTCTTTCTTCTAATGATAACCCCTTGCGCTTCAAGGTTCATAGTCGGTTTCTTCCTTGGTGCCATTCCCTGGTACGTTGGAGCCTTTCTGCTGTGCTGTTCCAGAGTTGATTACAGGGAGAAACCAGGTTATGTCGCATGTGTTGCAGCGGTGAGTAAACAACTTGTTTCCACATATCAGATAGCACTAGTAGATAAAACACATTTCCGTTCTTGCTCAACTTCTACTTTCTTTATCTGTGCATGACTAGCAGTAAATTTTGAATCGATCGAGAGAATGAACCTTAAATTGATGTTATTAGTGATTTTGCGCCAGGCTCCCTGAAGAAGAATAAGAAAATATTTAGCTGTACTTTGAGCTTGCTAGATCAAGTTGTTGGAAAAAAGTCTGTATTCATATAATTCAGTCATCTTGAGTATCTTGTTTTGGCGGCTGCTGTGTCATATCCAAATCCAATGAACTTCATCCCTGCTCTTGACCATTATAATGCTTGATAGAACTGCTAGTTTGTAATTCATGCATTGAGAGTTCTAATTGAAGGGATCATGGCATCTAGAAAGGAGGATAAATTAGACAATTTAAAATCTACTTCTTAAATCTAAGGTCTCTATTTTTTATCGAATCAAAACCCATGCAAGAAAGTAATTTATCTAGATATGCAACTATGATTTTATTAGGTGTGTTGCTATCTCTATCGCAAAAGAGTTATGCGACCTAGATTTCAAACTTACCATTTGCCTAGCAAGCTAAACTAAGAAAGCATACAATCTAGGTAAGCATTAAATAAAGTGTGCAAACTTAATTGAGATAGAGATACAAACTTTTTTAATAACTTCAAGATTTTTGTTGCGGTGTCAAAAAGTTTGTGCTTTCCTTAGTCCTTGTTGGGTCCTCTTGTAAGGATGTCCTAGCAAGGGCCAAGTTTTCCACGTAAGTGAGTCTTTGAGATGGCCTCTCTCATATCGCTTCTCATTGCCTTCACTACCAAGTTTCTAGCCAAACCATTGTGGGCCTCGTTTTCTCCAGTACACGGTGGTGTCCACATCACAAACATAGTTGGTATGGTCTCACATGACTATAAACCCATTAGAGTATAATAATGGTGTTACAAGCATTGAGTGTTAAATACTAGGCCTAAACCTAGAGCAAGTGCATAAGCAATGGCCTAACTAGTCTAAACACTTTGCAAAATATCTACACTAATCATCATGTGTATTACTAAGCAATATACAAGTGGAGAGTACTAAAGTGGAGCATTTATAGGCTCAAAGTCCAAAACTTGCCGTTGTCATTACCTGCAGCAATATGCATCTGCATTGGACATATCCGATAATAATATCTGATGCCACATTGAATAATTTGACTATTGAAATTTGACATTGCGATCCTTTTTGTGAGCATCAGACACCTGCCCTTGATAGGAGCACTAGACATATCCGATTGTTCAATGAAAGTCACTACTATGTCCTCTCATAGGATAGGAGCATTGACATGCTCGATGTTGTATTTTCAGTCCGACACACTTCATATCTTGGACATAACTTTTAGCTTTCTTATTTTAGTATAACTTTTAGCTTTAAACTCCGATTTTTAATGATCATGAACTTTTTAAAAAGCTAATGAAAAACTCTATAGCTTAGAGCTGAAGTCATGTCAATTTTAATAGATCGAAAATCATAAGACAATTTTAATTCATCTATCTCTTTATCTCAAGTTTGGTGGCTTCACTTTTAGTTGTGCCTTTGCATCTAGGATTCTACTTCTTGATGTCTTAGATTTTTAGCATATCTTGCCGGTCTTTAATATGGCTTCTAATGTCTTGATTATGGTGTTGATAATTTGGACCATTACTTTGTATAACTCCAAGTTTATTTTGTGTTCGTTTTAACTATACCTTGTTTACTAGCAAACAACATCAGTTAAATGGTCACGCTGTTTATGAAATAATAAGATCCAAACTTAATGGCACATAGGGTCCATATTATTTACAATATCCCCTTTTCAGTGTTTGATGCTAACACGACCAAAGTAAGCACATAATAGATAAAAAAACATACTATCTACTTGCTAGGATGCAAGAGTAAGACCATTTGATGTTAAAGAAAATCATTTAAAAGGAAGTTTGAATATTTATCTTGCCCTTGCCAATGTCCATGTATGTGGGATTATGGATTTTAGCCTCCCTTGACTCTAAAATCCACTTCCTCCCTTTCTCGGACCATCTCCAAAAATATAATTCTCCTATATTCAATACCCCTTGTAAGCTTAAAATTTTTGAATTTATGATTTTGGTATTTATTTATAGGTTAGGCATGCTTTTGGTTCTTCAAATTCTTCCCTTTTAGAATCAAATACCGAAAAAGAAGATGATAGTAGACAAGTGAGGGTTAAGTTTTTGTTATCCTTTATATATGAAAAGGAGTTGATCACAAATGTAACTCTTACATTACATAGATACACTCTCCCTAAATATATGCATACATATGGTGGATGTATAATGGGATTTTGGGCACAAAGATAGTTTGATCTATATAATGAATAGAGAAAGCACACAAAATATACCAATTGAATGACGACATAATAACATCGGTTTAGGAATACCATATGACATCGTTTACAACTATTACATGTAGAAATTAAATTTGGACTTGGTATGGGTTTGTATGATGTCGTACATAAAGGATATGAAATACTACTTTTAAGTGACCATCTATGCTTAGTTCCTAAGATTCTATTTTTCTTTCAATGGCATTACTACATACATAATAAGCTTAAGCAGATGTTAGTCTCAACTCTTAAAGTTTCTAACTTGTTTGAAGATTTCCCCTAAAAGTATGCATACATGTATGGAAGACTTGTAGGATTCATGCACTTAGACATTTAAGATCAAAATACCATTTTGAGGGTAATGTTACATAATTGTGAACATCACTTGTAGGTGATATTAGGGATAAGACATCTACAATTTGGACTTTATCACATATAAGATGATAAATTATAACTTCGAATTCCGATTTTCAGTTCTACATGCTTCTATATTTTGGGTACAAGTTTTAGTTTCGAATTTCGATTTTGATGATGTTGAATACTTTGGAAAGCTAATAAAAATCTCTACAACTTAGAACTAACTTAAAATTGAAGCCATGTCAATTTAAGCAGATCCAAAATCAAGAGAATTACAAATTATTCATCTCTTTGTCTCAACTTTGGTGATTTCACTTTTTGTTTATGCATTTGCGTCCGAGCTTCTACTTTTTGGTGTCTTAGACTCTTAGCATATTTTGCATGTCTTTAATATGACTTCTAATATCTTGCTTAAGGTATCGATCATTCGGATCATCACTTTGTCTAATTCGAAGTCCACCTTACATTCATTTAGACTATACCTTGTATACCAGCAAGCAACATTAGTCTAAACGGTCATGTTATTCATCGAACATCAAATCTAAATTTAATAAACCATAGTGTCCATTTTTTCTTATACTAACTTGTATAACTAAAGCACATCTATATAAGACAAAAAGGGAGGGGGTCATGCATTTGAAAGAAAGGAATGCTTTTCTATTCTCTTGGTATTGCCGAAAGCTATCGCAATTATATAGATGCCCTCATGAACTCCGTATCATCACCTATCGACGAGTCATTTGTTAAGGGAAATTTTAAAACTTCAGCGATTCTGATGACAATTATTTGGAATAACAGGCTATCCTCGCTACAATTGCTGTTATCATTGGGGCGGCAGCTGGAACTCATGTTCTTTGATTTTTTTTAGCTTACAAGGCTATCCTCACTACAATTTAGGCTAGTTTGGGAGCCCGAAAATCGGAGGAGAGTTGAGGGGCTAAAATCCTCTTATTATTCAAATTTGATTAAGAAGAAGATTTTAGTCCCTCCAATCCACTACGATTTTCGGGCTCCCAAACTAGCCCTTACTGTTATCATTTGGGCGGCAGCTGGAAGTGGAAGTGGAACTCATGTTTTTTTTAGCTTACATTGTATTGTCATTGTACATACATACAGTAGTACATGGTGTCCATGTGTCGAAGAAATCGTGCAATCAACATCGTAATGGATGTCTGTTCTGCATTCGCAATTATTCATGTTTATAACAAGGAGAACAAAGACCTTGCTCTTAGTCGTAAATAAACCAGACGGAGATGACTCCGCCTTGTGAAAAATGAAGGAATTTGATCTGGAAGAAAATTGTAGCCATGTATTGTGCTTTAATGGCTGATCTATGAAGTTGTAACCAGGGTTTGCTGGAGCTGAACGAACATGCTGCATCAAATTTGTCAAGAAGTGTTGTCTTGCTTGTTTTGACCGTTGGATGCAGGATACGTCAATTCTCTTGCTTTGAATTATGTCGGGCCTTTCATTTTGTCATACATAATTCGTAATCCCTCGTTCATTGTTTGGTAGCTCTTTTTTACTCTTAAATAAGTCGTGGCACCAGAGTAGAAAATCAAATAGTGCAGGTAACCTATTAGAAGGTGTCAATGTCAGAGGAAAGACATGTTACGTACCGAGAGATTTGGAATGATAATGACAATGATAACGTCTCCTGATGACTCTCTCATATATATAGATAGGTATATGGGCCAATATGGGCCTTAACACCCCCCTCAAACTCAAGGCGGATCAGAGACATTGAGTTTGAGTAAATGTAGTCGATGATGCTCCCGAGTTTGAGCTTTAGTGAAGAAATCTGCCACTTGCAAATCTGAAGGTACATATTGTAGAGTAATTGTCTTCTGACGGCAATGAGATCGAGTAAAGAAGGCATCTACACCAATGTGCTTTTGAAGGTCATGTTTCATCGGATCATTAGCAATCTGTATAGCACCAGTATTATCACACAGAAGAGGTGTAGAGCCATCACACACAACACCGAAATCAGCCAGTAACCAACGAAGCTAGACAATTTCTGCAGTAGTGGTGGCAATTGCACGAAGTTCTGCTTCATTACTGGAACGAGAAACAGCAACTTGTTTCTTAGATTTCCATGCAATAAGAGAGGAACCAAGAAAAATGCAATAGCCCGTGACAGAGCATCGATCATTCACATCACTGGCCCATGTTGCATCAGAATAAGCATAAAGCTGAAGCGGACTGCTTTGAGCATAAAAAAGACACCTAGTGGATGTTCCTCGTAAGTAGCGTAGGACACGAAGCAAATGTCCATAATGCACCAAAGTTGGAGTACTCACAAACTGACTCAAGATATGTACTGCATGAGCTATGTCAGGTCTCGTCACAGTAAGATAGACCAGACTTCCCACAATACGACGATACCGAGAAGGATCGGCAAGAGGTGTGCCCTCAGATGAGCGGAGCTGTAAGTGAAGATCCATAGGGGTGGCAGCTGTCCGAGTATCAGTAATACCAGATCGTGCAAGAAGATCTTGAATATATTTGTGTTGTGAAAGGTAGTAACCTTTGGTGGAGTGCACTACTTCAATGCCAAGAAAATAGCTTAGGGGACCTAAATCAGTCATCATGAACAATTTTCCAAGTTGCTTTTTCACAGAGGAAATGTGTTCCTCATTGTCACCAGTAATCAACATATCATCGACATAGAGTAGAAGTAAAGTACGTCCTTGTGTGGATTGATGAACAAAAAGAGCAGGATCATGATTACTAGGTGAGAAACCAGCAGCCATAATAGCAGAAGCAAAACACTCAAACCAAGCACGGGGAGCTTGTTTGAGACCATATAAGGCACGCCGAAGGCGACAAACAGAACCAGAGGGAACCTCAACACCTGGAGGTGGCTTCATATAAACTTCTTCATTTAAATTACCATGGAGAAAAGCATTCTTAACATCCATCTGGTGAATTTTCCAAGAACGAGTAGCGGCTACGGCAATCATAGTACGAACTGTAGTCATGTGGGCAACAGGAGCAAAAGTCTCATCATAATCTCGACCCTGACTTTGCTGAAAACCTCTAGCAACAAGACGAGCCTTGTATCGCTCAACAGAACCATCTGATTTGGTCTTGACTTTGAAGACCCATTTGCATGTTATCGGTACAGCATGTGACGGTAAAGGAACAATATCCCAAGTACCGGTGCGGTCAAGTGTAGCAAGCTCCTCAATCATAGCAAGTTGCCACTCGTGAATACCAGCAGCTTCCTGATAAGTAGTAGGTTCAACAATTACGACAGCAGAACATGGATAACGATAACGATCTGGAGGTGCTATTGTAGTACGATCACGTAAATTATATCTCTGGGCAACCTGCAACTCATCAGAATTGTTAGTATCATCAAAAACAGGAGTATCAGGACTGACCAGAGGCGACGGAACAGGTACAGGTGGAGGGTTAGTGGGACGACGAGTATAGACACGAGTAATAGGTAGTCGATCTGACAAAGCTGGTGGTGAAGATGTCTCTGGTGGAGATATAGACAAAAGGGGATCAGGCAAGTGTGGGGATAGAACGTTGTCATTATTAGAAGGAAAGGATAATAAAGATGTGGTCTGTAAAGGAGAATACGAAGAGGAAGTAGAAGAATTGTAAAAGAAAGGACGATTTTCAACAAATACCACATCACGTGAAATACGCATGCGGCGAGCTGAAGAATCATAACATCTATAGCCCTTATGCTCAGAACTATATCCTAAAAAGACACACTCAACAGATTGAGCAGTTAATTTGGTACGCTCGCGGGGTGCTAGGAGAACATAACAGGTGCAACCAAAAACACGAAGATGGTCGTAGCTAGGAGGAGTACCAAAAAGTACCTCACCCGGGCATTTGTTGGCTAATTTAGTTGATGGTTGTCTGTTGATTAGATAAATAGCAGTAGACACAGCTTCACCCCAGAAGTGAGATGGAACAAAAGAAGCAATAAGAAGGGTGCGAGCTGTTTCTATAATATGGCGATGCTTTCGTTCAGCCACACCATTCTGAGCATGAGCTCCAGGACATGAGAGTTGGGCAAGAGTACCCTCGGATGTCAAGAACCGACGAAACCTATCAGACAAGTATTCACCACCAGAGTCAGAGCGAAAAATTTTAATTGAGCTAGAGAATTGAGTATGTATCATCCGTGTGAAAGACTGATAAATAGAATATAGCTCAGAACGATGTTTCATGAAAAAAGACCAAGTATATCTGGAATGATCATCTATAAAAATGACATAGTACTTATGACCTCCTTTTGTGGGAAAAGGAGCAGGACCCCATACATCAGAATGAATAAGTTGAAAGGGGCGAGTGGAGTAAGAAGCACTAGATAAATATGGAAGTTGTATTTGTTTACCAAGCTTACAACCCTTACAATGAAAATTTGACTCAATGTTGGTATGACCTAAACATCCTTTTTGAACTAGAGTAGATAACCTAGACCCACACAAATGGCCAAGACGATGATGCCATTGAGCAAAAGATGAAGTGGACACGACGGATGAAACACTGGCAGTGTAGGCAGGAGGTAGACGTAAAGAGTCCAGAGTATAGAGTCTGGAAGAGTCTCTACGGCGATGGCCAGTCCCAATCACAGTCCCGCTTCGACGATCCTGAACAAAACAAGATGAGCTGTCAAAACCAACAAAACAATTGTGGTCTGTAATCTGACCAACAGAAAGTAAATTCATAGAGAGCTCAGGTACAAAAGAAATATCAGGTATAGAAAACTGGGAGGTACAGAGGGAGCCCTTGTGAGTAACAGAGCAGGAAGTACCATCAGCCGTTTGAACAGAAGACCCATTAGTGACTGTTGCACAAGTATCCAGCTGAGACTGATCTGAAGTTACATGAAATGAGGCACCAGAATCAAGTACCCATGTGGACGAAGAAGCATTACCAGAGAGAGCAGCAACTGACACTGAACCCTTGGATGGCCCACGCCCTTGATTAGTACGGCGAGAACGAAACTCAGCTAACTTCTCTGGATACTTAAGAAAACATTGATCAGACCAATGTGTAGTCTTGTTGCAATGCTTGCAAGGCTCAAAGTAACCACCTTTTCCACCATACTTGTGAGAAGATGCTAACATATTATGTGACACAGGAGTATGAGGTATAGACATAGATGAGAGGCGAGTCTCCTCAGCAAGCAAATCAGATAAGGCCTCTGTCATGGTCAGACTTGCAGATCCATGAAGCAGCCTGGTACGAATAGCCTCAAAATCTGTCCTGAGACCCATAACAAATCTGTATGTGAAGAATTTTTCAATGAACTTATGGGCAGTGCACTCATCAGCGGTGCATGAAGGAACCATAGACATCAAAGGACCCATCAGACGATCAAAAGCTGAATAATACTCATCAATGGACAAATCATGCTGCTCTATTAAATGTATTTTCTGCATAAGAGTATGAAGAAGAGCACCACTATCTTGAACATAACGCTTCTGTAAATAAAACCACATAGCTTTTGCAGTCTTGAATGAAGAAAGACTCATAATCATGGATGGCTTGACACTGTTAACAATAGCAGCCATCACTTTTCCATCGTTAATTGTCCAAGTCTTGATTTCAGAAGCATTACTGTTATTTGCAGTGAGCAAAGGTGGATCATCGATCAAATGAAAAGCAAGGCCATGACCTCGTAAAGCAGTTTCTACACAGAAGGACCATTCACGGTAATTTTGACCGTCCAAAGTGATATTGATAATAATTGCAGTAGTGTGCGACATGGTATACTAGCACTGAATGTTGTTCCAATCAAAACGGACCAGAGGAGGAGCTTGATGCAGACAGGAGCAGAGGGCTGGACCTCAGCTTGATGCGGACAGGAGCAGAGGGCTGGACAGTCTGGACGATGGCCGGAGCGCAGGATCCAGCGGTTGCAGGGAAGGCTGCAGGGGCGCGAGATCTGCAGTGCACGGCTGCAGCAGGGCGCGGCTCCAGCAGGGCGTGGCTGCAGGGGCGCGGATCCAGCAGGGTAGGGCGCGGCCGAGGTGCTTGGCGCAGAGAAGACAGCAGCGCAGAGAAGACGGCGGCCGACGAAAAAAAACCTGACGAGGAAACGCGACGGCTGCCGATGAACCGCGACGGCGGCTGACGAACCGCGAGGACGACGAGACGCGCGAGGAACCGCGAGGGCGGCCGACGAACCGCGACGACGGAACCGCGGCGGTCTCCCAACTAGGAACCGGGATCAGCGGCTAATAAGCCGGATCTAATTGGCTCTTTGATACCATGTTACGTACCGAGAGATTTGGAATGATAATGACAATGATAACGTCTCCTGATGACTCTCTCATATATATAGATAGGTATATGGGCCAATATGGGCCTTAACAAGACATACTCTAGGTGCTAGTAAAACTATCTCTAGAAGTTTTATTAGTAAAACATGGACCTATAGAGGACCCGGGTTGGCCCCAACGTAGCATTCTCGAGGCTCTGCGTCTTGGAGCCGGGCTCTTATACCTTTCCAAGGCGCCCTCTACATCACAAGGGCCCCAACAAGGTCGCCACACGTGTGAAAGCTCCACACGTGGCTTTCGTAATTGAGATAACTAGTGTACTAGTACCATCTACTCTAATATTGTGAATGAGATTGGTTGCGTTCAAATCTATGATTAAGCAAAAATTGCAACTATGAAAATAATGATGATGATGATGACCATGAAAAATAATCAAGTGTTCAACATAGAAATAGAAATGAGAACAAAATCAAGGACTCAAGTCAAAAGTATAGATAGAACATTTTGTTTTATTGGACAAGACATAAAAGAGTGTGTAACCTAATTCAGGTTAGATGGTTGTACTATTAAAAAGGTAGCTTAATTAGATAATTTGATCATCTAGTGCCACTAGTTGATTGCAATTACGTGTTTTTCATATAGACATAGTGACACACTTAGAGAACAAGTGAAAATGTCTATTGAAAACATTTTGAAAATTATAATTATGTGATCATATATTTGGAAAAAAAATATTTGAGACTTAGCACGCTTGAGAAGTGATAAGAAAATGGTTTTAGTGCAGTTTCGTTGACATGGCACAGGGTCACACGCTATACAGTTTTCAGCGAGCATACAACATAGTGGAGTCTGGTGTGCACCGACTATGTTGCACTGAACGTATATGTTGCAGCACCGGATGTCACACTAGGCAGATAACTCAGAGAACTTGTAAAACTAGCATAGTAGGCAACAAAGTCATTGGGGTTAGCTCCACTAATTATCATCTAAATGCATTAGCTAACAACACATTTACGTAAGATTTGCCAAGTTTTATAGGGGTCTGCTGACCCCAATAAGACCATATAGCTCCGCCCTTGCACTAACTAGACGTGGTCGGCGTAGCATCGAACACTACAACAAATAGGACACTCAGAGAGCATGCTAAATCTAAACACACATAGGCCATGTTTGGTGTTGTGCCCAGTGAGGGTACAAGAGACCTGGAAGAAGTAACTGCTAATTTATAACTATTAAAATTAAATACCTTAGAAGGCACCAGAGGTATCCGGTGCAGCATCGGTGATGCACCAAACATGTTTGACGCCTCTAATTTCAACCGACCAAGAGTAACAGTTGGATTTCAATGTGGATCTATAGATAGAGCACTTGATCAGCCTTAGCTAGGATCCTTGCACTCCATGTTTTTGTGAATACCACTTGAGGCTAGAGAAACATGCTCCACTCACTTGCATCTTGTAATCATCATTTTAGACGAGATTAGAGAGCTCCTAGTGTATCATATATAGTTGCTACATCTTATGATAGTCGTTGTGTGACTTGGATCAGTTGTACTCTTATTGCTCTTGGTGATTGTCGTCACCTAGACGTCCAAGAGTTTGTGGGATCGTTAAGCGGCTATTGGTGATTGTTGTCAGGGTCGATCATCATTTGCGAGGGGCTCTTGTGCTCCTTCCACGTGAAAGATTCGTGAAGAGCAACTCTTATGGAACAACGGTTGTTTGAATGTTTCTCTATTGTGGTTCTTATAGCGCCCTAATTATGGGCTTGGTATGTGATGCCAATTAACGAGGGAACCACCTAATTTAGATGACACAATAAGGACATAGGTTGCTGGCAAGCAACCAAACCTCGGGATATACTATATCATTTCGTGTCTTGTGTGGTTTGCCCATTGTGTACTTTCTCATGTGATTACATTCATTCACGTGTCGTATGATATTTGCTCAATCGGCATTGTGTAGATTATATCTAACAATAATTGTATTTGATTGATATCTCTTATTAGTAAGTAGCTTGTTGTAATCAATATAAACTAAAGATCAAGCTACTAGAATTATATAGAGGCTTGTATAGGGTGAATCAATGCTAGTGCAAAGTAGTTGCTTTAACACAATTTTTGTATTAATCGAACTTTGCTCTAGTGTCTTATGAATTTGTAGGATATTTTGTATAGGCTATTCACCCTATCTAGTCATCTAATTCCTTTCAAGCGGTATTAATTAAAGCAAGGTCACCGTTAATCTGAATGGCCTAACAACCCACTGCGTAAAAGATGGTAGAAAAGCCACCTTAAGGCCTTGTTCGGTTAATCTCGTTACCCATGGATTGGATGGGATTGGAAAAAATTAAGAAAGGGTTTGACTTAGTTGGGATTTAAACCCACCCAATCCCACTGAATCCATGTGGATTGGGAGCTAACCAAACAAGCCCTAAAGTGAGGCCTTGTTCCCTCAAACATAGAGGTGTTTCGGTATTTTCATATCTTCCATGCGACCAACATAGTGAGGAGGTTAAGCCTTTTCTACGTAAGTGGCTTTTCTGCATATTCCTATTTTTTTTCCATCAAAGAGTTTCATCCTGAAAGGGTGTGACGAAGGTAAGGTTAGGAGTGGTAATATGCTCTAGATTTTACACTATAAAATTTAAAGATAAAATCAAATTAGTATCGAGATATATTTTTATTTATTTTTAAACTAAAATTAACTAAGAGCTCTAACTTATTGTAAAGAAATATTTGGATCCTAATCCATTAGCACGCTTAGGTAAGGTACGGTACGCTTGCAAGGAAAAAAAGAGTTTAACGTCCACATAATAAAGAAAACAAATGCTATGCGTACGCGAGAAGAGAAGAAGATATGCTTAGACGAGTTGCAAGAGTTGGAGCTCTTAATCAGCTGACGGTTTACATGTTTTCTTGTCTGGCTGTACTAGAGAAGAAGAACTAGGCATTCTGAGAAACAAGTACTAATGCCTTCTCTACTACTGTTCGACATAGAGGGACTTAAGGTGCCTATACATGAGTTTGCTGTCGTGCACGGCCAAGTGGAGCTCAGAATCATCGGACCACCACTGCTGCAGCCCGTGAGCCTCCAGGAACTTGCTCGGTCCTTTGGCGATCACGTACAGCTTGGAATGCATTCCGGAACGCTTCTCCTCGGTGACGGTAGCGACGCCGCTACGGTCAGCGTAGAAGCAGCAGATGTAGTCGCAGCTGTTCACGTACAGGTTTGGCACCCATCTTTTGACCTCCCTGCTCATCACTTCTTCTCCAACTCCATCTCGAGCGGCGGCGGCTTGTAGCTCCTCTCCTGGTCCTGGGGAAACATTTGACGAGGAGCTGCTGCCACCGCCGCCGCTTCTACTGATATACCGCTTGAGGACACTGCTGGCCTTCTCCTGGATTTTCCTGAGGCCCGTGCCGAGTGACACCGACGGTGGGTTGAACAGATGGCACTCCACGAAGGTTCCATCCTTGGCCAAGGCCCTGCCGACCTGCAGCGCAAAGCCGGCGCCCAGGGAGTGGCCGGCAACGCACACGTTGGCGCTGCCGTGCCTGTGGATCGCCGACTTGAGCACCTCCAGCGCGCCTGTGAACCTGACGGACCCCCTCAGGCTCTCCAGGGCAAACAGCCGAAGGTCGTCTTCCAGGTCCCTCACCACGGTCAGCTGCCTCAGCATGGTGCCCCTGAGCGCGAGGACCACCTTGGGAGCGCCCTGAGGCTTGGCCACTATCAGGTCAGCGAGGGCGGCGAGCTGGTCCCATTCTAGAAGCGCCCCGTAGATGGACCCGTCTCTGGAGTCGATGAGCGGGCGCACCAGCTTGTACTTGAAGGGCTTCCACCAGTTGGGAGCGAGCGCGGCTTCACCGGCTCTGCCCTCCTGCCTGTCCAGCTCCAGCAGATACGCGGCCTGCACGAAGCACGACACTGCGATCCTTCTGTAGCTTGGATCTCTCCTGCGTAGTAATGGTTGTGCGTCGCGGCGTCAGTGTTACAGACATCACTGCCTTTTTGTTCTCAAGAATACCAAATGCTACTGCAAAACATGACCTCTACAAAAGTTTTTTTTAAAAAAAAGAAAACCCTGTGGTTGAGAAAAGGATGAATGTGAGCACAAGAGACAGAAAAGAAGTAGCAATGTCATTGTCACATGCTCTCGGGACGAAATTCTGGGACGAATTACAGCTATACATGCCTGCTACAATGCAGCACAATTATGTGGGCATGAATATATTCAGAAACAAAATTACAGCTATACATGAATATATTATATGTGGGCATGAATATATTATAATTTTGTTTCTCATGTTTTTTTTCCCGCAAGAAACAAAAGGAGACTTGATTGCTGATTTGCTCCACTCAACTCTTTACGACCTCGAGAATTGGTAGATGGTTTCGGGGTTACTCCCTATGGTAGATTGGTAGGTACGGAGGTACGGTACGGTACTACAGGTGGAGTAAACATGAGACGGAACCAATTTATAAAGTACAAGTTCTAGTTTAGAAACTTCATTTTTTCTAAAGGATTTATATTTTTACAAGTGAAAATGAACTAATTTCACTTGTAAAATGAAAATCGGTCAATTCGCCGGTATTCCGCAGATCGATCAACGAATAGACACGCGCGATCGAAGAAGAGAATGAAAGACCAGCTGGGTAGCATTAATTCACCGAGGGAATGGAAATGGGGAGCGAGAGGGGCATACCAGCTGGAGCGGATGAGGTCCCTCCAGCCGGGGCTGGTCAAGTTGCGAGGCCCCGTCGCGTGGAACTCCCACGACACAGCAGCAGCAGGAGGAGGAGGAGGCTTGCCGGCGGCGTTGCTCCCCATCTCTTCTTCTCGCCGCTGAGAAGAGCGGATGGATTGGCGGGGAAGGAAAGGCGAGCCGCGTCCCCTGTGACTGTGAGGGCACGGGAACTGCCGCCGATCCGAGGGGGAAGGAGGAGAAGCCGGGACCAAATCAGAAAAGTCAGAATTAAAACAGATCATAAGAGCATGATGAAGGGAATGTATATGGTGCCACCAAACTACCTGGCTCAATCGAAACAACTAAGGCACAAAAATAAAGGTGGAAGAGTTATTTTAAAAAATAATATTTTTTTAAATCGGAACAACAAATCATTTCATAAATTATTAGCCGAGTTACTTGTTCAAAATAACTAATTTTGTATCTTAATTATTTTTGCGCAAAACAAAGAATGAACTAAATTCAGGTCGGGTGCGGGTCACCCGTGGATTGAAATAGAAACCCACACCCGCAAAACTCTAGATCAAGTGTGGGTGCACCCTTGGTCAAAATCTTCACCCATACTCGCATCCATCGGGTCGGGTGCCTATTAAGTTTCGGGTTTGCAGGTTCAAATTGCCATCATATTTGTCATGTTCTCTTCTAAGACTTTTTTTTTGCACGCATCTTATCTTGGCGACATGATTTTGATTAATTTCTATCCAATCTAGATCTATATCTCAATCTATATTTATATCTATATCTATATCTATGTCTTATATTTCTAAAATTTGTATAAGTACTATCTAAACATACAAGCCACTTACAACATCTTTGACTTATTTCTATATCTACATCTTATATTTTGAAAGCCCACTGCTAGTTATATCGTAGCATACAAGCCAAATATACCATCTTCACTAAATACCATATCCTTCCACTGACTTTCAATCTCTTAATCCAAGTCATCCATATCATCACTACTAAATGCAATTACTGTTTTTAGTATATAATAAATATACGAGGTATCTATATATTTCTATTTATTTTGTCCTTCCATCAGCTTATGAGTTGATATAATTCTATTATTTTATTGGATTTTTCCATGTCATGCCCAATTTTAATAAGAGCGTAAGTACACACATATAACTCATATATATAAAAAAACTAGTCGATTGCCCGTGCGTTGCGACAGCTTACAACAATACCCATGTAAACTATCCACCAAAAAAATTTCAAGATTTTTTATTGATTGTCTTCGCCCTCCGTATAATATTTTTTGATTTGGCTAACTGATGTTATTATTTACTTCATACAATATGTCTTGATGCAACACGGCCAATGAAGTGAGCGATGAGAAGAGAGTTCACAACGACTGACTGAACGAACAGAAATTATAAAATGACATAATTCCACGATACATAGACCAAATAAGAGAAAGTTTGTGAGCTCAAGTTTCTAAAATAAGTCACTTGAACTCAAATTTATAAAAAAGATAGATCAAAATATGGAGTGATTGCTAAAGTCACACATCAATAAAACTGGATCGCTCCATATAAATTATGCTACTTCGTAGCAATTACTAACGTTTAAAACCAACAAATAACCTTTCATTTTACTGTTAGTGTGACAAATCATTGTTGTCACATTTAATTCAGCAACCTCAAACACCATGGAGTCAATTGCGCTAATGTGGTCTCAGAAACGACCTAATGCTTGCAAGAGCCAAGAACGTCATGTCGTGTTTGGGTTGTAGCCTCGGCCCGTAGTGCTGGTCCGGCTTGACACGATTATATTTTTTATTTTAAAAAAAACGTATATACATATACATAATCTATATTCAATATTAAAAACATCTGAGTATGATGTTTTACTGGTTAGACAACTTTACCTAATGTATGTCGCCCTTCTTCAATCACGGCATGGGTTCAAACCCCACTTCTTGCACCATTTTTTAACATTTTACGTTGATTTAATCAAATGGGCCGATGTGAGTTGTGGCCCGCGGGGGTTTGGTTCGACCGCCGTTTGGCCATCTATAGGCGTGCAACAGATTAATTTGAAATAGTTGTAATGGGTTATTTGTAAAAAGATGACGCGTGACGACCGTTGAAACTGGTGAAACTGGTGGTTTAAGTATAGTATTATCGGCGTTTCGACCCCGGGGGTCCCTGGACCGACGAGTAAATTGTCGCTGCGTGTCCCAGCCCAGATGGGTCGGCGCGAGACAGAACACAAGGGGAAAAACAGTAAGGGGAAACCGCGGCCTCGTGTTGTCCTACGCCTAGGGCGGATGCACTTGCAGTAGGGGGTTACAAGCGTTCGAGAGGGAGAGAGAGAGAGAGAGAGATTGTCCACCAGCCCGTTCTCCCGCGCGGCCACCTTCTCGTACGAGGGCCCTGGACCTTCCTTTTATAGATGTAAGGAGAAGGCCCAGGTGTACAATGGGGGTGTAGCAATGTGCTAACGTGTCTAGCAAAGGGAAGCCAGAGTCCTATGTACAGGCCGACGTGGCTATCGGAGAGGTGCTAGAGCCCTGTTCATGTGATGTCGTGGCCGTCGGAGGAGCGCTTGAGCCCTGTGGAAGCACAGCTGTCGGGGCTGTCGGGTCCTTGCTGACGTCTCCTTGCTTCCGTAAGGGGCTGAGAACCGTCGTCGTCATGGAGCACGCGGGGTGCCATCATTACCTGTTTTACCGGGGCGAGCAAGATGGGACGCCGGTCTTGTTCCCCGTAGCCTGAGCTAGCTAGGGGTAGGGTAATGATGGCCCCCCTGTGACGTGGTCGGTTCGAGCCCGAGGTCGGGCGAGGCGGTGACTCCTCCGAGGTCGAGGCTGAGTCTGAGCCCTGGGCTCGGGCGAGGCGGAGACCGTCTTCCGAAGTCGAGGTTGAGTCCGAGCCCTGGGGTCGAGCGAGGCGGAGTCCGTCGTCCGAGGTCGAGGCTGAGTCCGAGCCCTGGGGTCGGGCGAGGCGGAGTCCGTCGTCCGAGGTCGAGGCTGAGTCCGAGCCCTGGGGTCGGGCAAGGCAGAATCCGTCGTCCGAGGTCAAGGCTGAGTCCGAGCCCTGGGGTCGGGCGAGGCGGAGTCCGTCGTCCGAGGTCGAGGCTGAGTCCGAGCCCTGGGTCGGGCGAGGCGGAGTCCGTCGTCCGAGGTAGAGGTTGAGTCCGAGCCCCGGGGTCGGGCGAGGCGGAGACCGTCATCCGAGGTCGAGGTTGAGTCCGAGCCCTGGGGTCGGGCAAGGCGGAGCTTCCTATGGCGCCTGAGGCCGGACTTGGCGGTTGTCAGCCTCACCCTGACGGGTGGCACATCAGTCGGAGCAGCGCATGCGGCGCTGTTTTCTTGTCAGGTCAGCCAGTGGAGGGGCGAAGTGACTGCGGTCACTTTGGCTCTGTCGACTGAAGAGCGTGCGTCAGGATAAGGTGTCAGGCGGTCCTTGCATTGAATGCTCCTGCGATCCGGTCGTCTGGCGAGGCGATCTGGCCAAGGTTGCTTCTCCGCGAAGCCTGCCCGAGCTGGGCCTCGGGCGAGTCGAAGGTGTGCCCGTCGCCTGATGGGACCCTCGGGCGAGATGTGAATCCTCCTGTGTCGGTGGTCTTTGCCCGAGGCTGGGCTCGGGCGAGGCGAGTTCGTGTCCCTTGAGTGGACGGAGCCTTGACCTGAATTGCGCCCATCAGACCTTTGCAGCTTTGTGCTGATGGGGGTTACCAGCTGAGATTAGGAGTCTTGGGGGTACCCCTAATTATGGTCCCCGACAGTAGCCCCCGAGCCTCGAAGGGAGTGTTGGTACTCGCTTGGAGGCTTTTGTCGCAGTTTTTTTGCAAGGGGACCGACCTTTCTCAGTTGTATTTCATTCCGGCGGGTGCGCGTGAGCGCACCCGCCGGGTGTAGCCCCCGAGGCCTCGGAGGAGTGGTTTGACTCCTCCGAGGTCTTAGCGCTTTTCGTGACGCCTCGGCCGGTCTGGTTGTTCCCTCATGCGAACTGGTCGTTGCCCGGGTGCATAGTCAGGTTCCGAGTTCTCGGGCTGGTATGTTGACGTTGTCAACGGTTTGGCCGGAGCCGGGTTTGCGAGAGAAGCCCCCGAGCCTCCACACAGAGCGAGAGGACGGTCAAGGACCGACTCGGCTTTTTTCATACGCCCCTTCGTCGCCTTTTCGCAAGGAGGAGGGGGGAAAGCGCCATGTTGCCCTCGGAGGGCGCCGAACATGGTGTCTCCAGTGAGTTGCTAACGGGTGATCCGAGTGGACGCCCGTGCCCCGTTCGATAAGGGTCGGCTAGTGGCCCAGAGGCGCGCTCCAAAAGTACCTGCAGGTGATTTGCCGGACCCGGTCCCGTTTGATAGGGTCCGAGGGCTCGATGCCTCCCTCTGATGGGATTCCGTTACAGAATCGTTCCTGCTGGTCTCGAAAATGTCCTAGGGTACCTCGGGAGCGTAGCCCGAGCCCCGGCCATGTATCGGACGTACCCAGAGTGATCCCTCGCTCTGCGTGCTCTGAGGCGGCTGTCGAACCCTTCGGGGGCCAGCCTACGAACCCCTGATCAGTAGTGGGCGCGGAGCCCGAGTGGCCTGAGGCGGCTGTCGAACCCTTCCGAGGGGCCAGCCTTCGAACCTCTGACCAGTAGTGGGCGCGGAGCCCGAGTGCTCTGAGGCGGCTGTCGAACCCTTCCGAGGGGCCAGCCTTCGAACCTCTCATCAGTAGGAGGGCTCGGGGCCCACTTCCTTCGCGGAGAAGGATCCCTTTCGGAGTATCCCCTTTCCCGGTCCCTGTAGCAACAGAGAGAAAGGGGAAGAGGAAAATGTTACGAAATTGAATGACGTGGCGCACCTTTTTTGACGCGGTCATCATGGCGGAGGTGAAGCATCGCCCGCTTTGCTTGCCAAAGGTGTCGCCTGCCCTGCCGCAGAGTTAATGCGACGGGACGAGTGGTTCGCGGGGCAGCCGTTGCGCGAGCCGTTCGAGGAACGGGCGTTTCGCCATCGAGTTTTGAATTTCGCGGCGGGTTCGGGCGAAGTGTTGAACGGGTCTCGCCCGGGCCTTTATATATTCGGAAGAGGGACCAGTGGTGGTTCTTTACTCTGCTGCTCGCCTCTCGCTTAGGTTTCCGCAACCTGAGGGAATAGCTAGAGAAAGAAAATCGTGCACCTTGTCCGCTCCGCTGCCACCTCCTTCGCTTGGGGATGGCCGACCGGGTAACCGTCGTTCCGCCGCGCGACCCGTGGCCTTTCTCCACCGTCACGGTGGATGATCTGGAGGCCCTTGTTGCCGATGGTTTGCTTCGTCCCCTCTCCGGTGACCCGCAGCCGGAGTGGATGGCCCCTCCGAGCGGAGCCGCCCTGTCCCCGTCGTCAGGGTATGTGCTGAGTTTCGTCTCTTTCCATGAGTGGGGGTTCGGAGTGCCAGCAAGTCGTTTCATGCGGGCTATTCTGCATTTCTACGGGGTGGAGCTGCACAATCTCAGCCCCAACTCCGTCGCGCAAGCAGCCATCTTCACGGCGGTTTGCGAAGGGTTTTTGGGGATTGACCCCCACTGGGATCTGTGGACCCATCTCTTCTCCGCGGAGCCTTTTGCCTTGACGACGGGGGAAAAGAGAGTCTGCATGGCGGTGCGGGCCGGTGGCTGCATCCTCCAGTTGAGGCAGGCGCGTGCGCCACAGTACATCCCCGCCATCCTTGTGTCTTCGAACAAGGGGTGGCAGCGCCGGTGGTTTTACCTTCGGAACGACGACGGGAGGCTCCCGTCGTTTTCTCAACGAGTGGTAAACGCCGCCGGCAGCAACTGGCGCTATGGGGCCCCGCACGACAAACAGAAGAATCTCCAGCCTCTTCTGGAGGCCTTGCAGGAGCTACGAGACGAAGGGCTTACCGCCGCGGGGGTGGTTGCCGCCATCCATCGCCGGAGGGTGCTCCCCCTTGACGGAGCGGCGACTGCTGCTTTCGGAGATGACGCCGGGGGTTGACTTGGAGGGTTCGCAGATGTCCTCGGTCCCCCTCCTCGCCGATGACCTCCACAGGCGGGTAGCCGGCACGGTAGGAAGGCTGGACGCCGGTGCCCTTACCCATCCCTCGATGCGTCCCGAGCGCGGATGCATATCCCTGGTGAGTGTCCGCTCTTTCTTCCTTCTTGTGTCAGATTGCCCTTGGATCTCACAGCCGAGATTCCGTCCGTCCCCAGGAGTTGGGGTTTCACAAGCCTTCTCTGCCACTGGTCTCGGAGGACGCGGTGGACCGAGTCGCGCGGAGGGTCGCTGCGGAGAAGAAGAAGGAGAAGAAAGACGCAGAAAAGGCTCGAGCCCGCGAGCGGATGCGGGCTCGGGACGCCTTGGAGAGGCGTCGTCGGAAGCAGGAGAGGAACGGGCTCCCGAGGGAGCCATCGCCGGAGACGCCTGGCGACGATGATGACGAAGATGACGACATGGCGGCCCGCCTCGGCCTCAGCCCAGATCTGCGGCTGGGCCAGGGGTCGTCGATCCAGCCCCCGAGTGGGCTGGCGCTGTCAGTATCCAGGGCCGGGGCATCAGGGTCCCGGTCCGAAGAACAGGGGCAGGCCGAGGGGGTACTTGACCCCTTGGCCGAGGTGGTCCCGGTCCGAAGAACAGGGGCCGACCACAGGGGGTGCCGATGCCTTGGAGGAGGGGGGCGCAGAACCGTAGCCTGTCCTGGGGAGCGGCGACCTCATCCTCGCGCGGCGAGGTCCCAATGAACGGCGTGGGGAGAGGCTCCAGTTCTGGACCCGTGGTGCCTCGAAACCCCTCTTTGTTCTTGACGATGAGCGAGAGGAGCAGGCTTGGGACGAGCTTCGTGAGTGTGCCGAGGCAACGGTGGGGTCGCTTCGGTTGACCCTGGAGGTCCTTTCCAGGGACGTTCCCAGGATCCTCCAGGTAAGGATTTCAGGCATACCTTTCATGTGATCAAGGCATTCTTTGTGACGCCCCGCTTCCCTTCCTCAGGATCTGACGGATCTGAGCACCGCCAAGTCGTCGTTCATCCGCCGCGAGGCCGACGTCTGGGGTTCGCTATGGTTCCTGAGGACCACGCTTGTCGAGGCTACCGAGCGCCTCTCCCAACGGAGCGCCGAGGCGGCGGACCTTCGGTTGCTCTGTGATGAGCTGGGGGCAGAGGCAGCGGCGGCGCATGCAGAGGCGCAACGGCGGCAGTTGGAGCTTGGCCAGGTCATCGATGAGCGGGACCAATCTCGGGGCCGGGCCGCCGAGGCTGAAAGCTAGGCTGAGGCCCTTGGAGGCCAGCTAGCCGAGGCGTCTGCTCGGGCCGGAGCCCTTGCGGCGGACCTGGCCGTGGCTGTCGGGTCTGCTCAGTCCGCCCAAGCCGCAACCTCGGAGCAGCGTGCTCGGCCCGAAGGTATGTCTTGGCTGTTTTTGAGATTTTGATTCAGCTTCATTCTTCAACTCATGTTTGAAGACTTCTGCTTTGGCTATTTGCAGAGCTCGAGTCTGCCCTCAACGAGTCCGCTAAGGCACTTGCACAGGCGGCTGAGCAGAAGGAGGCCGACCGCGTGGCCATGTCCGAGGTTGTCTCGGCCTTCTGCCAGATCTTTGGTCTTGACGACGTCCCCTCGGGGAGCTCCCCCCAGAGTCGCCTGCAGGCCTTGGGTGACCACGCGCGCGACAGACTTCGCGAGGCGCTGCGTCATGGTGTTAGGTGGGCCTTCGTCGTGCTCGCTTCCCACTACGATGTGGATCTAGAGCGGGTCAGCGAGGGGTACTGCCTTTCCGACGAAGATGAAGCTGCCCTGGCCGAAGTTCAGAGGCTTGATGCGGCCGCCACGGGCCCAAGCGTGGTGTTGGCGTCCACTTTCGAGGCAGAGATCCTTCCGCTTGCGCCACCGTCCGAGGGCGGGGCGGATCTCGCCGAGGGTGGAAACGAAGCCGAGGGTGCAGCTCCTCCCTCGGGCGATGCATGATTCTGCCGGAGCAGTTTATTTTGAATATGTATGTGTCTTTCGCGGCCGCCGAGGCCTGAATACTTTATCGTTGTGATATAAAGTTGTGTCTCTTTTCCTCCAGTTTCGCGTATCCGGACTTGTTCGTCAGTAGCAGGATCGCTTACCCAAGTAAGAGTTATTTTTCGCGGTAGGTGACGAGTGAGGTATCCGTATCCCGGAGGCATAGGAGTCCCTCGGCTCGGTCGGCCTTGCCATTTACATGCACTCTTATTCGTTTCTCGGGGTTCTGTTACTGATATAGCCGGAAAACACGAAAGTCGTTTTGGTGGAAGACTTTTTCCGAGGAAAATCTTGACGCAGAGGGGGTTCCCCCCTTCTAGCCCCCGAGGGAGGGTCGGGCTTTGCCGAGGCAAGGCTGACCCTTCCTTGATGGTTAGACTTTATTTGCGTATGTAAACGAGGTGTATGAACGACTTGAAAACATCTTAAGGGTAGAAGCGACGTAGTTGTCGGATGTTCCAAGCATTGCTGTAGACCTCGCCTTGACTGTTGGCCAGCTTGTATGTTCCGGAATTCAAAATCTTGGCGATGATGAATGGCCCTTCCCAGGGAGGCGTGAGCTTGTGGCGCCCTCGGGCATCTTGTCGTAGCCGAAGCACCAAGTCCCCCACCTGGAGGTCTCGAGACCAAACCCCTCGGGTGTGGTAGCGTCGCAGGGACTGTTGATACCTTGCCGAGTGTAGTAAGGCCATGTCCCGAGCCTCTTCCAGCTGGTCCAGTGAGTCTTCTCGGTTGGTCCGGTTGCTTCGGTCGTCGTACGCCCTCGTTCTCGGGGATCCGTATTCTAAGTCTATGGGCAAGATAGCCTCGGCCCCATAGACTAGAAAGAACGGCATGAAGCCCGTGGCTCGGCTTGGCGTCGTTCTCAGACTCCAGACCACCGAGGGGAGCTCCTTCATCCATCGCCTGCCGAATTTGTTGAGGTCATTGTAGATCCGTGGCTTGAGTCCTTGCAGAATCATGTCGTTGGCACGCTCTACCTGCCCATTCGTCATGGGGTGAGCTACGGTGGCCCAGTCCACCCAGATGTGGTGGTCCTCGCAGAAGTCCAGGAACTTTCTGCCAGTGAACTGGGTGCCATTGTCGGTGATGATGGAGTTTGGGACCCCAAAGCGATGGATGATGTTGGTGAAGAACGCCACCGCCTGTTCGGACCTGATGCTGTTTAGGGGTCTGACCTCGATCCACTTGGAGAATTTGTCGATGGCGACTAGCAGGTGCGTGTAGCCCCCGGGTGCCTTCTGCAAGGGACCGACGAGGTCCAGACCCCACACAGCAAACGGCCAGGTGATGGGTATTGTTAGCAGAGCCTGAGCGGGCAGGTGGGTCTGCTTTGCGTAGAATTGACACCCTTGGTAGGTGCGTACAATCCTAGTGGCGTCGGCCACCGCGGTTGGCCAGTAGAAACCTTGTCGGAAGGCGTTTTCAACAAGGGCTCGAGGTGCTGCGTGGTGACCGCAAGCCCCCGAGTGTATTTCTTGTAATAACTCCTGACCTTCAGTGATGGATATGCATCGCTGGAGGATGCCTGAGGGGCTGCGGTGGTAGAGCTCCTTTCCGTCACCCAGCAAGACGAACGACTTGGCACGTCGCGCCAATCGTCGAGCCTCGGTTTTGTCGAGGGGTAGCTCTCCTTGGTGGAGATACTGCAGGTACGGGGTCTGCCAGTTTCGATTAGGCGGGACCCCATTCCGCTCTTCCTCGACGCGCAGTGCCTCACCCTCGGGGGCCGAGGGTGCCTCGGGCTGAGCCGAGGGCGCCTCGGGCAGGGCCGAGACCTTCTCGGGCTCGAGCGTGTCGTCGGTCTTGACTGAGGGTTGATGTAGGTCTCGGGAGAAGACGTCCGGAGGAACCGTTGTCCGCCCCGAGGCTATCTTAGCCAGCTCGTCTGCAGTCTCGTTGTATCGTCGAGCGATGTGGTTGAGCTCGAGCCCGTAGAACTTGTCCTCCAGGCGCCGAACCTCATCACAGTAGGCTTCCATCTTCGGGTCGCGGCAATGGGAGTTCTTCATGACTTGGTCGATGACAAGCTACGAGTCGCCCTGAGCGTCGAGACGCCGGACCCCTAGCTCGATGGCGATGCGCAACCCATTAACCAGTGCCTCGTACTCGGCCACGTTGTTGGGCGCCGGGAAATGGAGGCGCAGCACGTAGCGGAGGTGCTTCCCGAGGGGTGAGATGAAGAGTAGGCCCGCGCCCGCTCCTATTTTCATCAACGACCCGTCGAAAAACATGGTCCAGAGTTCCGGTTGGATTGGAGCTGCTGGAAGCTGGGTGTCGACCCATTCAGCCATAAAGTCCGCCAAGACTTAGGACTTGATGGCCTTCCGAGGAGCGAACGAGATTGTCTCGCCCATGATTTCCACCGCCCACTTTGCAATCCTACCCGAGGCCTCTCGGCACTGGATGATCTCTCCCAGAGGGAAGGATGACACCACAGTCACCGGATGAGACTCGAAGTAGTGTCGCAACTTTCGCCGCATCAGAATTACCACGTACAGTAGCTTCTGGATTTGCGGGTAGCGGATTTTGGTCTCGGGCAGTACTTCACTGATGAAGTAGACCGACCTCTGGACGGGCAATGCGTGCCCTTCTTCTTGTCTCTCGACTACGATCGCGACGCTGACCACCTGAGTGGTAGCGGCGACGTAGATCAAGAGGGCTTCTCCGGCAGCGGGGGGCACCAAGATGGGCGCGCTTGTAAGGAGCGCCTTCAGGTTCCCGAGGGCTTCCTCGGCCTCGGGGGTCCAAGTGAAGCGCTCGGCCTTCCTTAAGAGGCGGTACAGAGGTAGGCCTCTTTCGCCGAGGCGCGAGATGAAGCGGCTCAGAGCCACAAGGTGATAGTCGCCTAGAGGGGGGGTGAATAGGGCGAAACTGAAATTTACAAAATTAATCACAACTACAAGTCGGGTTAGCGTTAGAAACAATAATGAGTCCGAGAGAGAGGGGGGCAAAACAAATCGCAAGCGAATGAAGAGTGTGACACGCGGATTTGTTTTACCGAGGTTCGGTTCTCGCAAACCTACTCCCCGTTGAGGAGGCCACAAAGGCCGGGTCTCTTTCAACCCTTACCCTCTCTCAACCGGTCCCGCGGACCGAGTGAGCTTCTCTTCTCAAATCAAAACCGGGAACAAAGCTTCCCCGCAAGGACCACCACACATTCAGTGTCTCTTGCCTTGATTACAAGTGAGCTTTGATCACAAGAACAAGTGAGAAAGAAAAGAAGCAATCCAAGCGCAAGAGCTCAAAAGAACACGACAAATCTCTCTCGCTAATCACTAAAGCCTTGTGTGGAATTGGAGAGGATTTGATCACTTGAGTGTGTCTAGAATTGAATGCCTAGCTCTTGTAAGTGGTTGAGAAGTGGAAACTTGGATGCTATGAATGGTGGGTGGTTGGGGGTATTTATAGCCCCAACCACCAAACTAGCCGTTTGGTGGGGCTGACTGTCGTATGGTGCACCGGACAGTCCGGTGCACACTAGACATGTCCGGTGCGCCAGCCACGTCACCAATGTCGTTGGGTTCCGACCGTTGGAGCTCTGACTTCTGGGCCCGCCTGGATGTCCGGTGGCGCACCGGACATGTACTGTAGAGTGTCCGGTGCGCCAGCATGGGCGTGCCTGCCTTCTGCGCGTGCTGGCGCGCATTCAATGCGCTGCAGGTAGCCGTTGGCGCCGAAATATCCGTTGCACCGTTGTTACACCGGACAGTCCGGTGCACACCGGACATGTCCGGTGAATTATAGCGGAGCGAATTCCCGAAGCTGGCGAGTTCCTGAGACACCCTTCCTTGGAGCATCGGACACTGTCCGGTGTACACCGGACAGTCCGGTGAATTATAGCGAAGCGCCTCTGGATTTTCCCGAAGGTGACGAGTTCGGCTTGGAGTCCTCTGGTGCACCGGACACTGTCCGGTGGCACACCGGACAGTCCGGTGCGCCAGACCAGAGGTGCCTTCGGTTGCCCCTTTGCTCTTTTGTTGAACCCAATTCTTGGTCTTTTTATTGGCTATGTGTGAACCTTTGACACCTGTATAACTTATACACTAGAGCAAACTAGTTAGTCCAATTATTTGTGTTGGGCATTTCAATCACCAAAATCATTTAGGAAATAGGTGTAAGCCTAATTCCCTTTCAATCTCCCCCTTTTTGGTGATTGATGCCAACACAAACCAAAGCAAATATGGAAGTGCATAATTGAACTAGCTTGCATAATGTAAGTGCAAAAGGTTGCTTGGAATTGAACCAATATAAATACTTAAAAGATATGCATGGATTGTTTCTTTCAATTTTTGACATTTTGGACCACGCTTTGCACCACATGTTTTGTTTTTGCAAATTCTTTTGTAAATCCTTTTCAAAGTTCTTTTGCAAATAGTCAAAGGTAAATGAATAAGATCTCGAGAAGCATTTTCAAGATTTGAAATTCTCCCCCTGTTTCAAATGCTTTTCCTTTGACTTAAACAAAAACTCCCCCTAAATGAAATCCTCCTCTTAGTGTTCAAGAGGGTTTTGAGATATCAATTTTGAAATACTACTTTCTCCCTCTTTTGAACACAATAGGGTACCAATTTGAAATTTCCAATTGAAAACATTTTTAAAAGTAGGTGGCGGTCCTTTTGCTTTGGGCTCTTACTCTCTCCCCCTTTGGCATGAATCGCCAAAAACGGAATCATTAGAGCCCTTAGAATTACTTTCTCACCCTTTGATCATAAATAAATGAGTAAAGATTATACCAGAGGCGGAGTCCTTTTGCTTGGGACTTATGCTCTCTCCCTCAAAGATGGAGAGTTGCCCGGAGTGACGGCGAAGGATGAGTTACGGAGTGGAAGCCTTTGTCTTTGCCGAAGACTCTAATTTCCTTTCAATACACCTATGACTTGGTTTGAAATATACTTGAAAACACATTAGTCATAGCATATGAAAGAGACATGATCAAAGGTATAAGTTAGCTATGTGTGCAAATTAGCAAAAGAAGTTCCTAGAATCAAGAATATTTAGCTCATGCCTAAGTTTGTTAAAAGTTTGTTCATCAAGTGGCTTGGTAAAGATATCGGCTAATTGATCTTTAGTATTAATGTAAGAAATCTCGATATCTCCCTTTTGTTGGTGATCTCTTAAAAAAGTGATATCGAATGGCTATGTGTTTAGTGTGGCTATGTTCGACGGGATTATCCGCCATTTTGATTCCACTCTCATTATCACATAGAAGAGGAACTTTGGTTAATTTGTAACTGTAGTCCCTAAGGGTTTGCCTCATCCAAAGTAGTTGCGCGCAACAATGTCCTGCGGCAATGTACTCGGCTTCGGCGGTAGAAAGAGCAACGGAATTTTGCTTCTTTGAAGCCCAAGACACCAAGGATCTTCCCAAGAACTGGCAAGTCCCCGATGTGCTCTTCCTATTGATTTTACACCCCGCCCAATCGGCATCCGAATAACCAATCAAATCAAATGTGGATCCCCTAGGATACCAAAGCCCAAACTTAGGAGTATAAACTAAATATCTCAAGTTCTGTTTTACGGCCTTAAGGTGAGCTTCCTTAGGGTCGGCTTGGAATCTTGCACACATGCATACGGAAAGCATAATATCCGGTCGAGATGCACATAAATATAGCAAAGAACCAATCATCGACCGGTATACCTTTTGATCAACGGATTTACCTCCTTCGTCGAGGTCGAGATGCCCATTGGTTCCCATGGGTGTCTTGATGGGTTTGGCATCCTTCATCCCGAACTTGCTTAGAATGTCTTGAGTATACTTCGTTTGGCTAAGGAAGGTGCCCTCTTGGAGTTGCTTCACTTGAAATCCTAAGAAATACTTCAACTCCCCCATCATTGACATCTCGAATTTTTGTGTCATGATCCTACTAAATTCTTCACATGTAGACTCGTTAGTAGACCCAAATATAATATCATCAACATAAATTTGGCATACAAACAAGTCATTCTCAAGAGTTTTAGTAAATAGAGTAGGATCGGCCTTTCCGACTTTGAAGCCATTATCTAAAAGAAAATCCCTAAGGCATTCATACCATGCTCTTGGGGCTTGCTTGAGCCCATAAAGCGCCTTAGAGAGTTTATAAACATGGTTAGGGTACTCACTATCTTCAAAGCCGGGAGGTTGCTCAACATAGACCTCTTCCTTGATTGGTCCATTGAGGAAGACACTTTTCACGTCCATTTGATAAAGCTTAAAGCCATGGTAAGTAGCATAGGCCAATAATATGCGAATTGACTCAAGCCTAGCTACGGGTGCATAGGTTTCACCGAAATCCAAACCTTCGACTTGGGAGTATCCTTTGGCCACAAGTCGAGCTTTGTTCCTTGTCACCACACCATGCTCATCTTGCTTGTTGCGGAACACCCATTTGGTTCCTACAACATTTTGGTTAGGACGTGGAACTAAGTGCCATACCTCATTCCTAGTGAAGTTGTTGAGCTCCTCTTGCATCGCCACCACCCAATCCGAATCTTGGAGTGCTTCCTCTACCCTGTGTGGCTCAATAGAGGAAACAAAAGAGTAATGTTCACAAAAATATGCAACACGAGATCTAGTAGTTACCCCCTTATGAATGTCGCCGAGGATGGTGTCGACGGGGTGATCTCGTTGGATTGCTTGGTGGACTCTTGGGTGTGGCGGTCTTTGTTCTTCATCCTCCTTGTCTTGATCATTTGCATCTCCCCCTTGATCATTGCCGTCATCTTGAGGTGGCTCATTTGCTTGATCTTCTACTTCATCATCTTGAGCTTCATCCTCATTTTGAGTTGGTGGAGATGCTTGCGTGGAGGAGGATGGTTGATCTTGTGCATTTGGAGACTCTTTGGATTCCTTAGGACACACATCCGCAATGGACATGTTCCTTAGCGCGATGCACGGAGCCTCTTCATTACCTATCTCATCAAGATCAACTTGCTCTACTTGAGAGCCGTTAGTCTCATCAAACACAACGTCACAAGAAACTTCAACTTGTCCAGTGGACTTGTTAAAGACTCTATATGCCCTTGTGTTTGAATCATATCCTAGTAAAAAGCCTTCTACAGTCTTAGGAGCAAATTTAGATTTTCTACCTCTTTTAACAAGAATAAAACATTTGCTACCAAAGACTCTAAAATATGAAATATTGGGCTTTTTACCGGTTAGGAGTTCATAAGATGTCTTCTTGAGGATTCGGTGTAGATATAACCGGTTGATGGCGTAGCAGGCGGTGTTGATCGCCTCGGCCCAAAACCGATCCGAAGTCTTGTACTCATCAAGCATGGTCCTCGCCATGTCCAATAGAGTTCGATTCTTCCTCTCCACTACACCATTTTGTTGTGGCGTGTAGGGAGAAGAGAACTCATGCTTGATTCCCTCCTCCTCAAGGAAGCCTTCGATTTGACAGTTCTTGAACTCCGTCCCGTTGTCGCTTCTAATTTTCTTGATCCTTAAGCCGAACTCGTTTTGAGCTCGTCTCAAGAATCCCTTTAGGGTTTCTTGGGTTTGGGATTTTTCCTGCAAAAAGAACACCCAAGTGAAGCGAGAATAATCATCCACTATTACAAGACAATACTTACTCCCGCCGATGCTTATGTAAGCAATCGGGCCGAATAGATCCATGTGGAGTAGCTCAAGCGGCCTGTCGGTCGTCATGATGTTCTTGTGTGGATGATGGGCTCCAACTTGCTTTCCTGCCTGGCATGCGCTACAAACCCTGTCTTTCTCAAAATGAACATTTGTTAGTCCTAAAATGTGTTCTCCCTTTAGAAGCTTATGAAGATTCTTCATCCCAACATGGGCTAGTCAGCGGTGCCAGAGCCAACCCATGTTAGTCTTAACAATTAAGCATGTGTCGAGTTTAGCTCTATCAAAATCTACTAAGTATAGCTGACCCTCTAACATACCCTTAAATGCTATTGAATTATCACTTCTTCTAAAGACAGTGACACCTACATCAGTAAAGAGACAGTTGTAGCCCATTTTGCATAATTGAGATACAGAAAGCAAATTGTAATCTAATGAATCTACGAGAAAAACATTGAAAATAGAATGGTCAGGAGATATAGCAATTTTACCCAATCCTTTGACCAAACCTTGGTTTCCATCCTCGAATGTGATAGCTCGTTGGGGATCTTGATTTTTCTCATAGGAGGAGAACATCTTCTTCTCCCCTGTCATGTGGTTTGTGCACCCGCTATCGATGATCCAACTTGAGCCCCCGGATGCATAAACCTACAAAACAAGTTTAGTTCTTGACTTTAGGTACCCAAACGGTTTTGGGTCCTTTGGCATTAGAAACAAGAACTTTGGGAACCCAAACACAAGTTTTGGAGCTCTTGTGTTTGCCCCCAACATACTTGGCAACTACTTTGCCGGATTTGTTAGTCAACACATAAGATGCATCAAAGGTTTTAAATGAAAAGCTATGTTCATTTGATGCACTAGGAGTTTTCTTCTTAGGCAACTTAGCACGGGTTGGTTGCCTAGAGCTAGATGTCTCACCCTTATACATAAAAGCATGATTAGGGCCAGAGTGAGACTTCCTAGAGTGAATTCTCCTAATCTTGCTCTCGGGATAACCGACAGGGTACAAAATGTAACCCTCGTTATCCTGAGACATGGGAGCCTTGCCCTTAACAAAATTAGACAATCTTTTAGGAGGGGCATTAATTTTGACATTGTCTCCCTTTTGGAAGCCAATGCCATCCTTGATGCCAGGGCGTCTCCCATTATAAAGCATACTACGAGCAAATTTAAATTTTTCATTCTCTAAGTTGTGCTCAGCAATTTTAGCATCTAATTTTGCTATATGATCATTTTGTTGTTTAATTAAAGACATGTGATCATGAATAGCATTAATATCAACATCTCTACATCTAGTACAAATAGATACATGCTCAACGATAGATGCAGAGGGTTTGCAAGATTTTAATTCTACAACCTTAGCATGTAATATATCGTTTTCACTTCTAAGGTTAGAAATAGTAACATTGCAAACATCAAAATCTTTAGCCTTAGCAAGCAATTTCTCATTTTCAATTCTAAGGCTAGCAAGAGAAACATTCAACTCATCAATTTTAGCAAGTAAATCAACATTATCATCTCTAGGATTGGAAGTTGAAACGTTACAAACATGAGAATCAACCTTAGCTAACAAATTAGCATTTTCATTTCTAAGGTTGTCAATAGTTTCATGGCAAGAACTTAGCTCACTAGAAAGTTTTTCACATTTTTCTACTTCTAGAGCGTAAGCATTTTTGACCTTAACATGTTTCTTATTTTCTTTAATAAGGAAGTCCTCTTGGGTGTCCAAGAGATCATCCTTCTCATGAATAGCACTAACCAATTCATTAAGTTTCTCTTTTTGTTGCATGTTGAGGTTGGCAAAAAGAGTGCGTAAGTTATCTTCCTCATCACTAGCATTTTCATCACTAGAAGACTCATATCTAGTGGAGGATTTAGATTTAACCTTCTTCTTTTTGCCGTCCTTTGCCATGAGGCACTTGTGGCCGATGTTGGGGAAGAGGAGTCCCTTGGTGACGGCGATGTTGGCGGCGTCCTCTTCGTCGGAGGAGTCGGTGGAGCTCTCGTCGGAGTCCCACTCGCGGCATACGTGGGCATCGCCGCCCCTCTTCTTGTGGTACCTCTTCTTCTCTCTCCTCTTGCCCTTCTTGTCGTTATCCCTGTCACTGTCATTTGATAATGGACATTTAGCAATAAAGTGACCGGGCTTACCACACTTGTAGCAAACCTTCTTGGAACGGGATTTGTAATCCTTCCCCTTCCGTTGCTTGAGGATTTGGCGAAAGCTTTTGATGATTAAAGCCATCTCCTCGTTGTCGAGCTTTGAAGCGTCGATTGGTTGTCTACTTGGTGTAGACTCCTCCTTCTCCTCCGTCGCCTTGAATGCCACCGGTTGTGCTTCGGATGTGGAGGGATCATCAAGCTCGTTGATCTTCTTTGAGCCCTTGATCATACATTCAAAGCTCACAAAGTTCCCGATAACTTCCTCGGGAGTCATTAGCGTGTATCTAGGATTACCACGAATTAATTGAACTTGAGTGGGGTTAAGGAAGATGAGTGATCTAAGAATAACCTTAACCACCTCGTGGTCATCCCATTTCTTGCTCCCGAGGTTGCGCACTTGGTTCACCAAGGTTTTGAGCCGGTTGTACATATCTTGTGGCTCCTCCCCTTGGCGAAGACGGAAGCGACCGAGCTCCCCCTCGATCGTTTCCCGCTTGGTAATCTTGGTGAGTTCATCACCCTCGTGCGCGGTCTTGAGTAGATCCCAAATCTCCTTCGCATTCTTCAACCCTTGCACCTTGTTATATTCCTCTCTACTTAGAGAGGCGAGGAGTATGGTTGTGGCTTGGGAGTTGAAGTGCTCGATTTGGGCTACTTCATCCTCATCATAGTTTTCATCCCCTACGGATGGTACCTGTGCACCAAACTCAACAACATCCCATATACTTTTGTGGAGCGAGGTTAGATGAAATCGCATTAAATCACTCCACCTAGCGTAATCTTCACCATCAAAAGTTGGTGGTTTGCCTAATGGGACGGAAAGTAAAGGTGTATGTTTAGAAATGCAAGGGTAGCGTAGGGGAATCTTACTATACTTCTTATGCTCTTGGCGCTTAGAAGTGACGGACGCCGCGTCGGAGCCGGAGGTGGATGCCGATGAAGAATCGGTCTCGTAGTAGACCACCTTCCTCAATCTCTTTTTCTTGTCCCCACTCCGATGCGGCTTGTGGGAAGAGGATTTCTCCTTCTTCTCTTTGTGGTGTGAAGAAGATCTCTTCTCCTTCCCTTTGGAGGAGTCCTTCTTTTTCTCCTTCCTCTTGGTGCGGGACTCTTCCGATGAAGTGCTCCCGTGGCTTGTAGTGGGCTTTTCGCCGGTCTCCATCTCCTTCTTGGCGTGATCTCCCGACATCACTTCGAGCGGTTAGGCTCTAATGAAGCACCGGGCTCTGATACCAATTGATAGTCGCCTAGAGGGGGGTCAATAGGGCGAAACTGGAATTTACAAAATTAATCACAACTACAAGTCGGGTTAGCGTTAGAAACAATAATGAGTCCGAGAGAGAGGGGGGCAAAACAAATCGCAAGCGAATGAAGAGTGTGCCACGTGGATTTGTTTTACCGAGGTTCGGTTCTCGCAAACCTACTCCCCGTTGAGGAGGCCACAAAGGCCGGGTCTCTTTCAACCCTTACCCTCTCTCAAACGGTCCCGCGGACCGAGTGAGCTTCTCTTCTCAAATCAAAACCGGGAACAAAGCTTCCCCGCAAGGACCACCACACATTCGGTGTCTCTTGCCTTGATTACAAGTGAGCTTTGATCACAAGAACAAGTGAGAAAGAAAAGAAGCAATCCAAGGGCAAGAGCTCAAAAGAACACGGCAAATCTCTCTCGCTAATCACTAAAGCCTTGTGTGGAATTGGAGAGGATTTGATCACTTGAGTGTGTCTAGAATTGAATGCCTAGCTCTTGTAAGTGGTTGAGAAGTGGAAACTTGGATGCTATGAATGGTGGGTGGTTGGGGGTATTTATAGCCCCAACCACCAAACTAGCCGTTTGGTGGGGCTGACTGTCGTATGGTGCACCGGACAGTCCGGTGCACACCGGACATGTCCGGTGCGCCAGCCACGTCACCAATGCCGTTGGGTTCCGACCGTTGGAGCTCTGACTTCTGGGCCCACCTGGATGTCCGGTGGCGCACCGGACATGTACTGTAGAGTGTCCGGTGCACCAGCATGGGCGTGCCTGCCTTCTGTGCGTGCTGGCGCGTATTCAATGCGCTGCAGGTAGCCGTTGGTGCCAAAATATCCGTTGCACCGTTGTTACACCGGACAGTCCGGTGCACACCGGACATGTCCGGTGAATTATAGCGGAGCGAATTCCCGAAGCTGGCGAGTTCCTGAGACGCCCTTCCTTGGAGCACCGGACACTGTCCGGTGTACACCGGACAGTCCGGTGTACACCGGACAGTCCGGTGAATTATAGCGAAGCGCCTCTGGATTTTCCCGAAGGTGACGAGTTCGGCTTGGAGTCCTCTGGTGCACCGGACACTGTCCGGTGGCACACCGGACAGTCCGGTGCGCCAGACCAGAGGTGCCTTCGGTTGCCCCTTTGCTCTTTTGTTGAACCCAATTCTTGGTCTTTTTATTGGCTAAGTGTGAACCTTTGACACCTGTATAACTTATACACTAGAGCAAACTAGTTAGTCCAATTATTTGTGTTGGGCATTTCAATCACCAAAATCATTTAGGAAATAGGTGTAAGCCTAATTCCCTTTCACAAGGCATCCCATGACCCTCTGTACTCCTTTCAAGTCCTTGATGGGCCCCATGTTGGTGATGGCCGCGATTTTCTCCGGGTTGGCCTCGATGCCCTGCTCGGAGACGATGAACCCCAGGAGCATGCCCCGGGGGACTCCGAAGACACACTTCTCGGGATTGAGTTTTACGCCTTTCGCCTTGAGACACTTGAATGTCGTTTCAAGGTCTGAGAGGAGGTCGGAGGCTTTCCTCGTCTTGACTACGATGTCATCGACGTAAGCCTTGACCGTTCGACCAATGTGCTCTCTGAACACGTGGTTCATGCACCTTTGGTATGTCGCACCCGCATTCCTCAAACCAAATGGCATAGTAATGTAGCAATACATGCCAAAAGGTGTGATGAAAGAAGTCGCGAGCTGGTCGGACTCTTTCATCCTGATTTGGTGATACCCTGAGTAGGCATCGAGGAACGACAGGGTTCCGCATCCAGCAGTGGAATCCACGATTTGATCGATGCGAGGCAGAGGGTAGGGAACTTTCGGACATGCTTTGTTTAGACCAGTGTAGTCTACACACATCCACCATTTCCCGTCTTTCTTTCTCACAAGCACAGGGTTGGCTAGCCATTCGGGATGGAATACCTCTTTGATGAACCCTGCAGCCATCAACTTGTGGATCTCCTCGCCTATGGCTCTGCGCTTTTCTTCGTTGAATCGGCGCAGAGGCTGCTTCACGGATCGGGCTCCAGCTCGGATATCCAGCGAGTGCTTGGCGACATCCCTCGGTATGCCAGGCATGTCCGAGGGACTCCACGCAAAAACCTCGGCGTTCGCGCGGAGAAAGTCGACGAGCACTGCTTCCTATTTGGGGTCGAGCTCGGAGCCGATCCGGACTTGCTTGGAGGCGTCGTTGCTGGGGTCGAGAGGGACGGACTTAACCGTCTCAGCTGGCTCGAAGTTGCCGGCGTGGCGCTTCGCATCTGGCACCTCCTTGGAGAGGCTCTCTAGGTCGGCGATGAGGGTCTCGGATTCGGCGAGGGCCTCGGTGTACTCCACGCACTCCACATCGCATTCGTACGCGTGTCGGTACGTGGAGCCGACGGTGATGACTCCGTTGGGGCCCGGTATCTTGAGCTTGAGGTAGGTGTAGTTGGGGACGACCATGAACTTGGCGTAGCATGGTCTCCCCAGCACTGCGTGGTAGGTTCCTCGGAACCCGACCACCTCGAACGTGAGGGTTTCCTTTCGGAAGTTGTAGGGAGTCCCAAAGCAGACGGGCAGATCGAGTTGCCCAAGGGGTTGGACGCGTTTCCCGGGGATGATCCCGTGAAAAGGCGCTGCGCCGACCCGGATCATGGACAGATCGATCTGCAGGAGCCTGAGGGTCTCGGCGTAGATGATGTTGAGGCTGCTGCCTCCGTCCATGAGGACCTTAGTAAGCCTGACGTTTCTGATGACGGGATCGACAACGAGCGAGTACTTCCCCGGGCTCGGCACGCGGTCGGGGTGGTCGCCTTGGTCGAAGGTGATGGGCTTGTCGGACCAGTCTAGGTAGACTGGCGCCGCCACCTTCACCGAGCAGACCTCCCGACGCTCTTGCTTGCGGTGCCGAGCCGAGGCATTCGCCACTTGCCCACCGTAGATCATGAAGCAGTCGTGGACCTCGGGGAACTTCTTCTGCCTTGTGGCCCTCCTTCTTGTCGTTGTCGTGGGCTCTGCCACCTTCCGCCGGTGGCCCGACCTTGTGGAAGTAGCGCCGAAGCATGACGCACTCCTCAAGGGTGTGCTTGACGGGACCCTGATGATAGGGCACGACTCCTTGAGCATCTTGTCGAACAGGTTGGCGCCTCGAGGAGGCTTCCGAGGGTTCCTGTGCTCGGCGGCGGTGACAAGGTCTACGTCGGCGGCGGCGCATTTCGCTTGTGACTTCTTCTTGCCCTTCTTCTTGGTGCCGCGTTGAGCGGACGCCTCGGGGACGTCTTCTGGCTGGCGCCCCTGAGGCTGCTTGTCCTTCCGGAAGATGGCCTCAACCGCCTCCTGACCAGAGGCGAACTTGGTGGCGATGTCCATCAGCTCGCTTGCCCTGGTGGGAGTCTTGCGACCCAGCTTGCTCACCAAGTCGCGGCAAGTGGTACCGGCGAGGAACGCGCCGATGACATCCGAGTCGGTGATGTTGGGCAGCTCGGTGCGCTTCTTTGAAAATCGCCGGATGTAGTCCCGCAGGGATTCTCCCGGCTGCTGGCGGCAGCTTCGGAGATCCCAGGAGTTCCCAGGGCGCACGTATGTGCCCTGGAAGTTGCCGGCGAAGGCTTTGACCAGGTCGTCCCAGCTGGAGATCTGCGCAGGAGGCAGATGCTCCAGCCAGGCTCGGGTGGCGTCGGAGAGGAACAGGGGGAGGTTGCGGATGATGAGGTTGTCATCGTCCATTCCACCCAGCTGGCAGGCCAGCTGGTAGTCCGCGAGCCACAGTTCCGGTCTTGTCTCCCCCGAGTACTTGGTGATGGTAGTCGGGGCTCGGAACCGGATTGGGAACGGCGCCCGTCGTATGGGCCCGGCTGAAAGCTTGCGGACCGGGTAATTCGGGCGAGGGGCTCCGATCCTCCCCGCTGTCGTAGCATCCCCCACGCCTGGGGTGGTAGCCTCGGCGCACCTTCTCGTCGAGGTGGGCTCGACGGTCGCGGCGGTGGTGCTCATTGCCGAGGCGACCCGGGGCCGCAGGCGCTGTGTCCCGCGTGCGCCCGGTGTAGACCGAGGCTTCCCGTATGAATCAGGAAGTCGCGGCGCGATGCTCTGGGGGGGTACCCCTGCCTTCGGGAGGCAGAACTTTCGGCCCGTTGGACCGCGGCATCCTCCAGGAGATTCTTGAGCTCTCCCTGGATACGTCGCCCCTCGGTGGTGAATGGTTCCAGCATCGCTCGGAGTAGTATTGCTGCTGCTGCCAGGTTCTGGCCGACCCCACTGGAAGCCGGGGGCAGCCTCGCCCTGGCATCGTTGGCGATGCAATGTTGGACGTCCTGGGCTAGATGATGCGCTTCTCCGGCCGGTGCTCGGCCTGCCCCCTCCTGCCCGATATTCTTTCGAAGCTACACAAGTTATCCTGCTTCCTCGTCGAGCCTGGCTTGCATCTCACGGATTTGCTCGAGCTGTGCATCCTGACCCCCCGCAGGGACTGGGACCACAGCTAGCTCCCGAAGGATATCAACGCGAGGCGTAGGCCTAGGGGGATCGCTGTCCTTCGGCATACCAAGATGGTTGCCTTCGTCGAGACCCCCTAGATCGATGTGGAAACATTCACGACTTGGGCCACAGTCCTCGTCGCCGAGGCTGTGGCTACTATCGGAGCAATCGGAGAGGCAGTAGTCACATGCGGTCATGAAGTCCCGCATGGCACTGGGGTTACCGAGCCCGGAGAAATCCCAACTATAGTCGGGCTCGTCATCTTCCTCGGAGCCCGGGGGCCCGTAGGTCGAGACGGCCGTCAGTCGGTCCCAGGTTGACTGCATATGATACCTCGGAAGGTTCGGATATGTTTTTATGAAAGCATCCACTGAAGCGGGGTCGCTTGGCGGGTCGAAGCTAAATCTAAAAGGCACAGGACGAAAAATGGACGGTACCTCTTGATCGACGGATGGTGACGAAGTCACGTCAGGGACGGACTGCACCGTCATCTCAGGTACGAGGCTAATGCCCAGCAAGTCCTTCGCGAGCGTGCTGGCGTCATCCGTCTGCTTGGGGTTGGCGTGTTGCGGGGAAACGACGCTTGTCTTCGTCTCAGATGCGAGGTCAACGCCCGACGTGTCCCCCATTGGGGCGCCGGCGCCGTCGACTCGCTCGACAGCCGACGAGGTGCCGCCTCCTGCTTGGCCATGCCTGCCCCGCCTCCTCCTCCATCGGCGGGGAAGGTGACGGGACAGACCCGGATGTTGCTCTTCTGCCACGCGGGGAAGACGTCGTCGATTCCGCCGCCGGCGGGCGGGCTGACGACCACCATTGTCGTTGTCGCGCGGCGGAGGAAGGAGTATAATGTCGTAGCTGCCGTCGAGGGACATGAACTCGAGACTCCCGAAACGGAGTATCGTCCTGGGTTGGAGAGGTTGCTGGAGACTACCCATCTGGAGCTTGACGGGAAGTTGTTCGTCAACACGCAGCAGGCCCCTACCTGGCGCGCCAACTGTCGGCGTTTCGACCCCGGGGGGTCCCTGGACCGACGAGTAAATTGTCGCTGCGTGTCCCAGCCCAGATGGGTCGGCACGAGACAGAACACAAGGGGGGAAACAGTAAGGGGAAACCGCAACTTCGTGTTGTCCTGCGCCCAGGGCGGATGCGCTTGCAGTAGGGGGTTACAAGCGTTCGCGAGGGAGAGAGAGAGAGAGACTGTCCGCCAGCCCGTTCTCCCGCGCGGCCACCTTCTCGTACGAGGGCCCAGGACCTTCCTTTTATAGATGTAAGGAGAAGGCCCAGGTGTACAATGGGGGTGTAGCAATGTGCTAACGTGTCTAGCAGAGGGAAGCCAGAGTCCTATGTACAGGCCGACATGGCTGTCAGAGAGGTGCTAGAGCCCTGTTCATGTGATGTCGTGGCCGTCGGAGGAGCGCTTGAGCCATGTGGAAGCACAGCTGTCGGGGCTGTCGGGTCCTTGCTGACGTCTCCTTGCTTCCGTAAGGGGCTGAGAACCGCCGTCGTCATGGAGCACGCGGGGTGCCATCATTACCTGTTTTACCGGGGCGAGCCAGATGGGACGCCGGTCTTGTTCCCCGTAGCCTGAGCTAGCTAGGGGTAGGGTAATGATAGCTCCCCTGTGACGTGGTCGGTTCGAGCCCGAGGTCGGGCGAGGTGGTGACTCCTCCGAGGTCGAGGCTGAGTCCGAGCCCTGGGGCTCGGGCGAGGCGGAGACTGTCTTCCGAAGTTGAGGTTGAGTCCGAGCCCTGGGGTCGGGCGAGGCGGAGTTCGTCGTCCGAGGTCGAGGCTGAGTCCGAGCCCTGGGGTCGGGCGAGGCGGAGTCCGTCGTCCGATGTCGAGGCTGAGTCCGAGCCCTGGGGTCGGGCGAGGCGGAGTCCGTCGTCTGAGGTCGAGGCTGAGTCCGAGCCCTGGGTCGGGCGAGGCGGAGTCCGTCGTCCGAGGTCGAGGCTGAGTCCGAGCCCTGGGTCGGGCGAGGCGGAGTCCGTCGTCCGAGGTAAAGGTTGAGTCCGAGCCCCGGGGTCGGGCGAGGCGGAGACCGTCGTCCGAGGTCGAGGTTGAGTCCGAGCCCTGGGGTCGGGCGAGGCGGAGCTTCCTATGGCGCCTGAGGCCGGACTTGGCGGTTGTCAGCCTCACCCTGACGGGTGGCACATCAGTCGGAGCAGCGCAGGCGGCGCTGTTTTCTTGTCAGGTCAGCCAGTGGAGGGGCGAAGTGACTGCGGTCATTTCGGCTCTGTCGACTGAAGAGCGTGCGTCAGGATAAGGTGTCAGGCGGTCCTTGCATTGAATGCTCCTGCGATCCGGTCGTCTGGCAAGGCGATCTGGCCAAGGTTGCTTCTCCGCGAAGCCTGCCCGAGCTGGGCCTCGGGCGAGTCGAAGGTGTGCCCGTCGCCTGAGGGGACCCTCAGGCGAGACGTGAATCCTCCTGGGTCGGCTGTCTTTGCCCGAGGCTGGGCTCGGACGAGGCGAGTTCGTGTCCCTTGAGTGGACGGAGCCTTGACCTGAATTGCGTCCATCAGACCTTTGCAGCTTTGTGCTGATAGGGGTTACCAGCTGAGATTAGGAGTCTTAGGGGTACCCCTAATTATGGTCCCGACAAGTATAGAATTGTTTTAAAAGTCACGTATGAACACGCCGAATAGATTTCTAATTCTGTAAATAATTAAGAGCACTAGAAATTAGTGTTAATGTAGTTTTGGTGGTTGAACCCTCGTACGAAGAATGCTTGAGACATATTTACTAGTAGCACTTAATTTGTATCGCAGTTTATTCGAGTTTCTAAAGTACAAAGTTGTATATCTAAATCCAAAAACTATTTAAACATATCGGCCATGATCTAGAAGTGGTGCTACACGTACGGCTCCAATGATAAACTCCAATACAACTAGATTATCTAATGCCTCACAATCCATTAGTTCATGACAAAAGGAAAATAACTATAGACTAAAGGCTGTCTCCAACAACATCCTCTAAATTTCACCCTCTAAAAAAATATTCTTTGTCTTTTACAGATCACTCTAAAAGTTTTTGTCTTCTATATCTTCACTTTCTCCAACAATATCCTCTATATCTCATCCTCTATATTAAATAATCAATTAAAGTCACAATTTCAGTGTCCCCTCCACGTGGGTCCCATTCGTTCAGAGCCTACAGCCTCGTACCACTCCGCCTTGTCATCTTGCGGCTTAGAGCGATAGAGGATCCGTCAAATATAGCAGCTGAGCAACGTCCGGTATATTTTAGCGTTTGGTTTAGCACTTGCTGCTGGAGCGGTACCGGACGCTGTCGTCCGCTAGATATATCAGACAGGAGACTTTACAGGAGCTTGCTGGAGGTAGCCTAACGTTGGTTGTACTTCAGTCGTATGGATGGATCGTATGTGAAGCATTTCTGATCTACAATACATACATCACATTCTAGACTCTAATGATGTGTGCTCCATGACTTATAACTAAACAACGTTCCAACATGAGACATGCGTCATCCGTAAGTTGAACAATTCCTAAATTATGATAAGACCCGTGGATATGTACCTACCACAAACACGTTTCTACGATGATGGAAGTTACACGAGTGATAGCATTTGACAAGAGGCTCCATTTGACAATTACATTCCTCGTTGGATTCTTAACCAATGCTAACATATAGCTCATGCTAACGCTACGATTCCGGGGAATATAGAGTAGAGATCAACGACAACGGCAACGCGAGTGAGGGAGAGGAGCGACAGGATCATGAGGGAGGGGTGAGACTAGGGCTACGGGTCGTGGAGGGAATGAGGAATGATCCAAATAATATCGTTTATGAATTTGAGTGAGTAAGAAAGATAATGTTATATAACGATTTAAATCGTTGGTTTTGATGTTGTGTTAAATCTGGATGCAATTTGTTTGGTGGATTTAGTGAAGGTTATGGTTGTGGAGGTGATTTGGTTGGGTGAGTTTTGCAAAGTTAAAATTGATGGATTACGTAGCGGTATATATTTTTTAGAGGACAGGATGTGAGAGCACCTAAAGGGGGTGAATAGGTGATCCTATAAAATTCAACACTAATAGCCACAAAACTTGATTATGAAAGTTAGAACGGCTAAGTGCTTGAAGCGAGTTCTTGAACACAGATAATCAAAGGTAAAGCACACAAGAGACACGCAATTTTTATCCCGTGGTTCGGCCAAGTAATACTTGCCTACTTCCACGTTGTGGCGTCCCAATGGACAAGGGTTGCACTCAACCCCTTTCAAGTGATCCAATGATCAACTTGAATACCACAGTTTTTCCTTTCTTTGACTTTCTCCCGTTTGCGAGGAATCTCCACAACTTGGAGTCTCTCGCCCTTACAATGATGATCACAAAAGAAGCACAAAAGTAAGGGAGGGGAGAGCAACACACACAAGACTCAAATCATAGCACAATCACTCACACAAGTCACAACTTGAGCTCAAAACACAACCCACGGAGTTCACAACTCAAATGGAGCTCAAGTCATTATCTCAAAGAATCAAATGCGCAAAGTCGGAGTCTTGGAGGCTTAGAATGTTTCTTGAATGCTTGGGTGACTCCTCCATACGCCTAGGGGTCCCTTTTATAGCCCCAAGGCAGCTAGGAGCCGTTGGAGGCCAACAAGGAAGGCCAAAGTTGCCTTCTGTCGGGTGGTGCACCGGACAGTCTGGTGCACCACCGGACAGCCACTGTTCATGTCCGGTGCGCGATCTCCTTCCTATTTTGGCGCAGACGACCGTTGCAGATTCGTGGCAGTTGGTGCACCGGACACTGTCCGGAGCACACCGGACAGTCAGGTGCCCCCTGCCGACCGTTGCGCTGGCGGCCGTTGGCTCACCGGACAGTCCGGTGAATTATAGTCGTATGCCGCTGTCGGGGACCATAATTAGGGGTACCCTCAAGACGCCTAATTCTCAGCTGGTAACCCCCATCAGCATAAAGCTGCAGAGGCCTGATGGGTGCGATTAAGTCAGGGATCAGTCCATACGAGCGACTCGATCACGCCTCGCCCGAGCCTAGCCTCGGACAAGGGCAGCCGACCCTGAGGGATTTCCGTCTCGCTCGAGGCCCCCCTTTAACGGCGGACACGTCTCCGGCTCGCCCGAGGCATTGCCTTCGCTGAGAAGCAACCCTGACTAAATCGCCGCACCGACCGACCGAGTCGCAGGAGCATTTAACGCAAAGGTGGCCGGACACCTTTATCCTGACGCGCGCCCCCCGGCAGAGCCGAAGTGACCGCCGTCACTCCACCCGACCCAGGGCTCGGACTCGGGCTCAGCCCCAGAAGACGACGAACTCCGCTCCGCCCGACCCAGGGCTCGGACTCGGGCTCAGCCCCAGAAGACGACGAACTCCGCTTCGCCCGACCCCAGGGCTCGGACTCCGCCCTGGCCTCTACTGAACAACCTCCGCCTCGCCCGACCCGCAGGCTCGGGCTCGGCCTCGGCCATGGAAGACAGACTCGACCTCGGCTTCGGAGGAGCCTCCACGTTGCCCGACCTAGGGCACAGGCCCGCCACGTCAACAGGAAGCGCCATCATCACCCTACCCTGAGCCGACTCGGGCCGCAGAGAACAAGACCGGTGTCCCATCTGGCTAGCTCCGCCAGATAGGCAATGATGGCGCCCCACTAGCCCTGTGACGACGGCGGCTCTCAGCTCCCTTACGGAAGCAGGGGGACGTCAGCAAGGACTCAACCGCTCCGACAGCTGTCTCTCCGCTAGGCTCCGTTGCTCCTCCGACAGCCACGACATCACACCAGCAGGGTGCCAAGATCTCTCCGGCTGCCACATTGGCATGTACTTAGGGCGCTAGCTCTCCCTCCGCTAGACACGTAGCACTCTGCTACATCCCCATTGTACACCTGGATCCTCTCCTTACGCCTATAAAAGGAAGGACCAGGGCCTTCTTAGAAAAGGTTGGCCGCGCGGGGACGAGGGCGGGACAGGCGCTCTCTTGGGGCCGCTCGCTTCCCTCACCCGCGTGGACGCTTGTAACCCCCTACTGCAAGCGCACCCGACCTGGGCGCGGGACGAACACGAAGGCCGCGGGATTTCCACCTCTCTCACGCCCGTCTCCGGCCACCTCGCTTTCCCCCCTTCGCGCTCGCCCACACGCTCGACCCATCTGGGCTAGGGCACGCGGCACACTCACTCGTCGGCTCAGGGACCCCCCGGTCTCGAAACGCCGACAGTTGGCGCGCCAGGTAGGGGCCTGCTGCGTGCAGACGAACAGCTTCCCGTCAAGCTCCAGATGGGCAGTCTCCAGCAACCTCTCTGACCCGGGACGGTGCTCCGTTTCGGGAGTCTTGAGTTCATGTCCTTCGACGGCAGCTACGACATGATACTCCTTCCACCGCCGCGCGACAACGACAATGGCGGCCGACAACCCGCCCGTCGGCGGCGGAATCGACGACATCTTCCCCGCGTGGTGGAAGAACAACATTCGAGCTCGCCCCGTCCTCTCCCGCGCCAATGGAGGAGGAGGCGGGGCAACCTAGGCCAAGCGGGAGGCCGCGCTTCGTCGGCTGTCGAGCGAATCGGCGTCCCCAGCGCCCCAACGGAAGGCACGCCGGGCGTTGACCTCGCGTTCGAGACGAAGGCAAGCGCCGTCCCCTCGCGACACACCAATCCTGAGCAAGAGGACGACGCCAGCGCGCTCGCGGAAAGCTTGCAGGACGTCGCCCTCGTACCTGAGACGACGGTGCAACCAGTCCCCGACGAGACTATGTCGCTCCTCGTCGACCAAAAGGTACCGACTGATTCCCATCCTACGTCATTTCGACTCGGCCTCAACCCGCCTGGCGACCTCGCTTTGGCGGGCGCTCTCGTTGAGGCGAGTGCAACCCCTCTGGGGTTTCGTATGCGGTCGCCTTGGGACCGATTGACGGACGTCTCGACCTATGGGCCCTCTGGGTCCGAGGAAGATGACGATCCCAGCATCTGTTGGGATTTCTCTGGATTTGGCAACCCCAGTGCCATGCGGGACTTTATGACCGCATGTGACTACTGCCTCTCCGACTGTTCCGACGGTAGCCGCAGCCTTGACGGCGAGGACTACGGCCCAAGCCGCGAATGTTTCCACGTCGAGCTAGGGGATCCCTCCGAAGGCAACCATCTCGGCATGCCGGAGGACGGTGATCTTCCTAGGCCAGTGCCTCACGCCGACATCCCGCGGGAGCTAGCTATGGTCCCCGTTCCGGTGGGGGGTCACGACCCACAGCTCGAGCAAGTCCGCGGGGCGCAAGCCAGGCTCGACGAGGGAGCAGGAGCGCTTGAGACGATCCGCCGGGACGTCGGGCAGGTATGGGCGGGCCAACCCCCGGACGGAGAAATACGTCACCTGTCCCAAGGTTTCCAGCACCGCGTCGCCAACAACGTCAGGGTCAGACCGCCACCCGCATCCAGCGGGGTCGGTCAGAACCTGGCAGCCGCAGCGATGCTCCTCCGCGCGATGCCGGAGCCATCAACCACCGAGGGTCGGCGAATCCAGGGAGAGCTCAAGAATCTCCTGGAAGGCGCTGCGGTCCGACGGGCCGAGAGCTCTGCCTCCCGAAGGCAGGGATACCCCTCGGAACCTCATGCCGCGACTTCCCGATTCATGCGGGAAGCCTCGGTCTACACCGGGCGCACGCGCAACACCGCGCCTGCGGCCCCGGGCCACCTCGGCAACGAGCACCATCGTCGCGACCGTCGGGCCCACCTCGACGAGAGGGTGCGCCGAGGCTACCACCCCAGGCGTGGGGGACGCTATGACAGCGGGGAGGATCGGAGCCCCTCGTCCGAACCACCCGGTCCGCAGGCCTTCAGTCGGGCCATCCGACGGGCGCCGTTCCCGACCCGGTTCCGACCCTCGACTACTATCACAAAGTGCTCGGGGGAAACGAGACCGGAACTGTGGCTTGCAGACTACCGCCTGGCCTGCCAACTGGGTGGAACAGACGACGACAACCTCATCATCCGCAACCTCCCCCTGTTCCTCTCCGACACTGCTCGCGCCTGGTTGGAGCACCTGCCTCCGGGGCAGATCTCCAACTGGGATGACTTGGTCCAAGCTTTCGCCGGCAATTTCCAGGGCACGTACGTGCGCCCCGGAAATTCCTGGGACCTCCGAAGCTGCCGACAACAGCCGGGAGAGTCACTCCGGGACTACATCCGGCGATTCTCGAAGCAGCGCACCGAGCTGCCCAACATCACCGACTCGGATGTCATCGGCGCGTTCCTTGCCGGCACCACCTGCCGTGACCTGGTGAGTAAGTTGGGTCGCAAGACCCCCACCAGGGCGAGCGAGCTAATGGACATCGCCACCAAGTTCGCCTCTGGCCAGGAGGCGGTCGAGGCTATCTTCCGAAAGGACAAGCAGCCCCAGGGCCGCCCATCGGAAGAGGCTCCCGAGGCGTCTACTCCGTGCGGCACCAAGAAGAAAGGCAAGAAGAAGTCGCAATCGAAACGCGACGCCGCCGAAGCGGACCTTGTCGCCGCCGCCGAGTACAAGAACCCTCGGAAGCCCCCCGGAGGTGCTAACCTCTTCGACAAGATGCTCAAGGAGCCGTGCCCCTATCATCAGGGGCCCGTCAAGCACACCCTCGAGGAGTGCGTCATGCTTCGGCGCCACTTCCACAGGGCCGGGCCACCCGCAGAGGGTGGCAGGGCCCATGACGACGACAAAAAGGAAGATCACCAAGCAGGAGAGTTCCCCGAGGTCCGTGACTGCTTCATGATCTACAGTGGGCATGCGGCGAATGCCTCGGCTCGGCATCGCAAGCAAGAGCGCCGGGAGGTCTGCTCGGTGAAGGTGGCGGCGCGAGTCTACCTAGACTGGTCCGACAAGCCCATCACCTTCGACCAAGCTGACCACCCCGACCGCGTGCCGAGCCCGGGGAAATACCCGCTCGTCGTCGACCCCATCATCGGTGACGTCAGGCTCACCAAGGTCCTGATGGACGGGGGCAGCTGCCTCAACATCATCTACGCCGAGACCCTCAGGCTCCTGCGCGTCGATCTGTCCTCCGTCCGAGCAGGCGCTGCGCCCTTCCACGAGATCATCCCTGGGAAGCGCGTCCAGCCCCTCGGACGACTCGACCTCCAAGTCTGCTTCGGAACGCCCTCCAACTTCCGAAGGGAGACTTTGACGTTCGAGGTGGTCGGGTTCCGAGGAACCTACCACGCGGTACTGGGGAGGCCATGCTACGCGAAGTTCATGACCGTCCCCAACTACACCTACCTGAAGCTCAAGATGCCGGGCCCCAACGGGGTCATCACCGTCGGCCCCACGTACAAACACGCGTTCGAATGCGACGTGGAGTGCGTGGAGTACGCCGAGGCCCTCGCCGAGTCCGAGGCCCTCATCACCGACCTAGAGAACCTCTCCAAAGAGGTGCCACACGTGAAGCGTCATGCCGGCAACTTCGAGCCAGCGGAGACGGTTAAGGCCGTCCCTCTCGACCCCAGTGGCGACACCTCCAAGCAGATCCGGATCGGTTCCGGGCTCGACCCCAAATAGGAAGCAGTGCTCGTCGACTTTCTCCGCGCAAACGCCGACGTCTTTGCGTGGAGTCCCTCGGACATGCCCGGCATACCGAGGGATGTCGCCGAGCACTCGCTGGATATTCGGGCCGGAGCCCGACCCGTCAGGCAGCCTCTGCGCCTCAGTCGTCAAGGAAGAGTCGGCCTCGCCTCGGCAGAGCCCGACCCTCCCTCGAGGGCTAAAAAGGGGGAACCCCTCTGCGTCGAGATTGGGTGTACTCCTCCGCATCAAAAATTTTCGATCAAAAAGGGGTTTTTGCGTTCTCCCGGCTATGTCAGAAGCAGGGTCCCGAGGAGCGAACGTGGGTACATGTAAGTGGCGAGGCCGACTGAGCCAAGGAACTCCTGTGCCTCCGGGTCAGGGACACCTCACTCATCACCTGCCACGAAAAATGACCCAACTCGGGAAGCCACCCTATTATTGACAAGCTAGGCCGGACACGCAAATTGAAAGAAAGGAGAGTACGACTTCATGCAAGAAAGACAAAGTGTTCAGGCCTTAGTGGCCGCAGTGAGACGCACATCCAACAGAAACTGTTCCAACAAGAGTTAGGCGCCGCCTTGGGAAGGAGCCGCGCCCTCAGTTCCGTCCCCACCGTCGGTAAGGTCCATCTCGGCTTCCGGTGACGGCGCAGGGGGAAGGATCTCCACCTCAAAGGTGGTCGCCAGCGCCGCGCTCGGACCCGCGGCGACCGCGTCGAGCCGCTGAACTTCTGCCAGGGCAGCTTCGTCTTCGTCAGGAAGACAATACCCCTCACTAACCCGTTCCAGGTCCACAATGTAATGGGAAGCGAGCACGGCGAAGGCCCGCCTGACGCCGTGGTGTAGCGCCTCGCGGACTCTGCCGCGCGCGTGATCACCCAAGGCTTGAAGGCGGCTTTGAGGGGAGCTTCCTGAAGGGACGTCGCTGGAGCCAAGGATCCGATAAACGTCCGAGACGGCCTCGGACATGGCCGCGAGGTCAGCTTCCCTCTGCTCGGCAGCTCCGGCAAGCGCCTCGGCGAGCGCCTTGGCGGACTCGTCAAGGGCGGACTCGAGCTCTGTGAACAACCAGAAGAAAGACCTCAAGCACAAGCAGAGGAAACAGACAAGAACAAGAACCAGGGACGGCCAAGGCGTACCTCCGGCTCGGGCACGCTGCTCCGAGGCCGCGACCTGGGCTGCGGCTAGGTCGGCCGCGAGGGTCTCAGCCCGGCTTTCGGCCTCGGCAGCCCGGCCTCGAGATTGGTCCCGCTCCTCGACGACCTGGACGAACTCCGACCGCTGCCGTTGCGCCTCCGCGCACGCTGCTGCCGCCTCGGCTCTCAGGTCAGCGCAGAGCAACTGGAGGTCCGCTACCTTGGCATCCTGCTGAGAAAGGCGCGCAGTAGCCCCGACGAGCGAGGTCCTCAGGGATCGCAGCGAGCCCCAGACATCGACCTCGCGGCGGATGAACGACGACTTGGCGGCGCTCCGATCCGTCAGATCCTGGGGGAGGAAACAGGGTGTCACGACGAACGCCTCACTCACGGAAAGGAAAAGGTATGCCTGAAACCGTTACCTGGAGGATTTTGGGGACGTCCCTGCAGAAAACCTCCAGCGACGACCGGAGCGACCCCACCGTTGCTTCAGCACGCTCGCGGAGCTCATCCCAGGACTGGTCCTCCTGTTCATCGTCGAGAACGAAGACAGGGTCCGAGGCCTCGCGGGTCCGGAATCGGAGCAACTGGCGCCGGGCCTCGGGGCTTCGCCGCACAGCGATGAGGCTGCCGCCCGGCTGGACGGATCGTGCGTCCGCGCCCACCTCTTCCGAGGCACTAGGCGCCGACGCATCAGCCATCCCGACGCTGGCAGCAACCGGTTGCTCTCCGGCTGGGATGGCGGCGACTTCGGTAGCGGCAGGCGCCGGCACGACAGGCGGGCTCGGGACCACGTCGGCGTCAGCCGCCTCCCCAATCACGATGGCCGCCTCGGCAGAAGAGCCAGCCTCGGGAACCTGCTCCCTAGAGACAGGCAACGCCCGAGCCCCCTGCGGTGAAACGCCCTGCGAAAGGGTCGGCTGAACGACAAGGCCCGGGGCGGCACTGGCCGCACAGTCCGGCGCTGTCTTAAGGGCCTTCCGGGGTGCCAGGTCGGTCTGGCCATGGCTTCGCTTGCTGGATAAAAAAAAGGGGGGAAGAAAAGGAAAATCACGGCCGAGACATATGAATGGAAAGCCAAGACGAAGACATTCCGAGATACTTACCCACTTCGGGCCATGATCCACCGCGCCTGGGGGGAGGTTTCTTGGATCCCGGCTCCCGAAACAGCCGCCGAGGTCCGCTTCGCCGGCAACTTCGGCGCCACCCTTGCTTTGGACGCCTGGGGAGCAGATTGCCCGGGCGCGGTCGTGATGACTTGAGGGTCACCCCCATGCGCTGCCGGTACGAGCGGCGGCCCCTGGGGAGCAGACGCCCTGACCTGGCCCTCCGGAGCCACCTCAGCTCCTCCGGCCGAGGGGTCAGGTGACCTCTCGGGTCGCCCCCGTGCCTCGGGCCGGGACCCCGATGCCCCAACTCCGGGGACTGACGGAGTCGGCCCGCTCGGGGGCTGGCTCGACGGCTCCTGGCCACACCCCAAGCCGGGGCTGAGGCCGAGACGGGCGGCCATGTCGTCCTCCTCCTCATCATCGTCGTCATCGTCGTCGTCGGGCGTCTCCGGCGACGGCTCCCTCGGGAGTCCTTCCCTCTCCTGCTGGCGACGGCGCTTCTCCAAGGCGTCCCGAGCCCGCCTCCGCTCGCGGGCCCGGGCCTTCTCCGCGTCCTTCTTCTTCTTCTTCTCCTCCGCGGCGACCCGCCGCGCTGCTCGGTCCACCGCGTCCTCTAGGACCCGTGGCAGGGAGGGCTTGTGCCACCCCACCTCCTAAAGAAGGGGAGAAAGAAACTCGATCATAAGAACCAGGAGCAACCCGATGTATGAAGAAGGAAGGAGCGAACACTCACCAGAGTTACGCACCCCTGGTCGGGGCGCATCCGAAGCTGGGAGTAGGCGTGGGAGTCCGGCTTCCCCATCGCAGCCGACACCCGCCATTGGAGGGCGTCGAAGGGAAGAGGATCAGGGGACATTCGTGAGCCCTCCCAGTCAGCCTCCGGGGTCATCTCCCAAAGCGGCAGCCGCCGCTCCGCCAAGGGAAGCACCCTCCGACGGTGGATGGCGGCAACCACTCCCGCAGCGGTGAGTCCCCCCTCCCGCAACGCCTTCAGGGCCTGGAGAAGGGGTTCGAGGTTCTTCTGTCTCTCGTGCGGGGTCCCGTGACGCCAGGCGTCGGTGGCAGCGGTGACTACTCGCTGGGAGAACGGCGGGAGCAACTCACCGTCATTCCGGAGGTAGAACCACCGGCGCTGCCACCCCTTGTTCGAGGACGCGAGGATGGTAGGAATGTACTGCGACGCCCGCGACTGCCTCAGCAAGAGAGTGCAGCCACCGGCCCGCACCGCTGCACGGACCTTCCTCTCCCCCGTCGGCAAGGCGAAAAGCTCGGCGAAGAAGAGATGAGTCCACAAATTCCAATGGGGGGGCGATCCCCAAATACCCTTCGCACACCGTTACGAAGATAGCGGCCTGCGAGATGGAGTTGGGGTGAGGTTATGCAACTCCACCCCATAGTGGAACAGGATTGCCCGCATAAAGCGGCCCGTCGGCACGCCGAATCCCCGCTCGTGGAAGGAGACGAAGCTCACGACGTACCCCGGCGGTGGGGATGGAGCGACTCCGCCCACGGGAGGAATCCATTCTGGTCGCTGCTCATCGGTGAGAGGGCGAAGCAAACCCTCGGCGACCAGCTCCTCCAGATCACTCGCCGTCACCGTGGAAAAGGCCACGGATCGCGCGGGGAGATTATGGTCACCCGATCAGCCATCACCAAAACGGAAGGGATGGCGGCGCAAGGGGCAGGAAGGGCAGTTTTCCTCTTCTCTGGCGAATGTTTCTCGGGTTGCGAAAACCTAAAGGAAGAGGCAGGAAGCGGAGCGAAGAACCGTCACCAGACCCCCTCCCGAGTATATAAAGACCAGGGCGAGACCGTTTCCAGCGCTCCGCTCGGACCGGACGCAGGATTCAAAAAACGCGAAGCGAAACAGCCGTTCCTCGAACGGCTCGCGCACGCGCAACGGCCGCCCCGCCAACCACTCGCCCCGTCGCATTAACTCCGCGGTGGAACAGGCGGCGCTTCTAGCAGGAGAAGCGGGCGACGCTTCGCCTTCGCCGTAATAACCGCGCCAAAAAAGGTACGCCACGTCGTTCGATTTCGTATCCTTTTCCTTTTTTTCTCTTTCTCTATCTCTTGCAACAGGGACCGGGAAAGGGGGATACCCCGAAAAGGATCCTTCCCTGTGAAGGAACCGGGCTCCGAGCCCCCCCTACTGATCAGAGGTTCGAAGGCTGGCCCTCCGAGGGGTTCAACAGTCGCCTCAGATCGCGTGGGCCCTACACCCACTACTGGTCAGAGGTTCGAAGGCCGGCCCCCCGAAGGGCTCCACGGCCGCCTCAGGCTACTCGGGCTCTGCGCCCATTACTGATCAGGGGTTCGAAGGCTGGCCCCCGAAGGGTTCACAGTCGCCTCAGACACCGAGCGAGGGATGACCAGGGGTACGTTCGATACATAACCGAGGCTCGGGCTGCGCTCCCGAGGTACCCTAGGACATTTCCGAGACCAGCGGGAGCGATCTTGTAACGGAATCCCATCAGAGGGAGGCATCGAGCCCTCGGACCCCGTCGCCAGGGGACCGGGTCCGGCAGATCACCCGCAGGTACTTTTGGGCGTGCCTCTGGGCCCCTAGCCGACCCCCAACGAATGGGGCACGGACGTCCACTCGGATTACCCGCTTGCAGCTCACCGGAGACACCATGTTCGGTGCCCATCGAGGGTAACATGGCGCTCTCCCCCCCTCCTCCTTGCGGAAAGGCGACGTAGGGGCGTATGTAAAAAAGCCGAGTCTGTCCCTGATCGCCCTCTCGCCCTGTGCGGAGGCTCGGGGGCTGCTCTCGCAAACCCGGCTCCGGCCGAACCGTTGACAGCGTCAACATACCAGCCCGAGAGCTTGGGCCCCGACCGTGCACCCGGGCTACAGCCAGTTCGCATGAGGGAACAACCAGACCAGCCAAAACATTACGCAAGGCATTAAGACCTCGGGGGAGTGAAACCACTCCTCCGAGGCCTCGGGGGCTACACCCGGCGGGTGCGCTCGCGCGCACCCAACGGAACAAAATGCAACCGAGAAAGGCTGGTCCCCTTGCAAAAAAGTGCGACGAAAGCCTCCAAGCGAGTGCTAACACTCCCTTCGAGGCTCGGGGGCTACTGTCGGGGACCATAATTAGGGGTACCCTCAAGACGCCTAATTCTCAGCTGGTAACCCCCATCAGCATAAAGTTGCAGAGGCCTGATGGGTGCGATTAAGTCAGGGATCAGTCCATACGAGCGACTCGATCACGCCTCGCCCGAGCCTAGCCTCGGACAAGGGCAGCCGACCCCGAGGGATTTCCGTCTCGCCCGAGGCCCCCCTTTAACGGTGGACACGTCTCCGGCTCGCCCGAGGCCTTGCCTTCGCTGAGAAGCAACCCTGACTAAATCGCCGCACCGACCGACCGAGTCGCAGGAGCATTTAACGCAAAGGTGGCCTGACACCTTTATCCTGACGCGCGCCCCCCCGGCAGAGCCGAAGTGACCGCCGTCACTTCGCCGCTCCATTGACCGGTCTGACAGAAGGACAGCGCCGCCTGCGCCAGTGCCACTTGACAGAGTGAGACTGACAGGCAGTCAGGCCTTGCCAAAGGCGCCATAGGAAACTCCGCTCCGCCCGACCCAGGGCTCGGACTCAGGCTAGGCCCCGGAAGACGGCGAACTCCGATCCGCCCGATCCAGGGCTCGGACTCGGGCTAAGCCCCGGAAGACGGCGAACTCCGCTCCGCCCGACCCAGGGCTCGGACTCGGGCTAGGCCCCGGAAGACGGCGAACTCCGCTCCGCCCGACCCAGGGCTCGGACTCGGGCTAGGCCCCGGAAGACGGCGAACTCCGCTCCGCCCGACCCAGGGCTCGGACTCGGGCTAGGCCCCAGAAGACGGCGAACTCCGCTCCGCCCAACCCAGGGCTCGGACTCGGGCTAGGCCCCGGAAGACGGCGAACTCCGCTCCGCCCGACCCAGGGCTCGGACTCGGGCTCAGCCCCAGAAGACGACGAACTCCGCTCCGCCCGACCCAGGGCTCGGACTCGGGCTCAGCCCCAGAAGACGACGAACTCCGCTTCGCCCGACCCCAAGGCTCGGACTCCGCCCTAGCCTCTGCCGAACAACCTCCGCCTCGCCCGACCCGGAGGCTCGGGCTCGGCCTCGGCCATGGAAGACAGACTCGACCTCGGCTTCGGAGGAGCCTCCACGTCGCCCGACCTAGGGCACAGGCCCGCCACGTCAACAGGAAGCACCATCATCACCCTACCCCGAGCCGACTCGGGCCGCAGAGAACAAGACCGGTGTCCCATCTGGCTAGCTCCGCCAGATAGGCAATGATGGCGCCCCGCTAGCCCTGTGACGACGGCGGCTCTCAGCTCCCTTACGGAAGCAGGGGGACGTCCGCAAGGACTCAACCGCTCCGACAGCTGTCTCTCCGCCAGGCTCCGTTGCTCCTCCGACAGCCACGACATCACACCAGCAGGGTGCCAAGATCTCTCCGGCTGCCACATTGGCATGTACTTAGGGCGCTAGCTCTCCCTCCGCTAGACATGTAGCACTCTGTTACATCCCCATTGTACACCTGGATCCTCTCCTTACGCCTATAAAAGGAAGGACCAGGGCCTTCTTAGAAAAGGTTGGCCGCGCGGGGACGAGGGCGGGACAGGCGCTCTCTTGGGGCCGCTCGCTTCCCTCACCCGCGTGGACGCTTGTAACCCCCTACTGCAAGCGCACCCGACCTGGGCGCGGGACGAACACGAAGGCCGCGGGATTTCCACCTCTCTCACGCCCGTCTCCGGCCACCTCGCTTTCCCCCCTTCGCGCTCGCCCACGCGCTCGACCCATCTGGGCTGGGGCACGTGGCACACTCACTCGTCGGCTCAGGGACCCCCCGGTCTCGAAACGCCGACAGCCGCCAAATTCTCCCGAGAGCGGTCTGTTCACCGGAGGCCAGCCTGGTGCTATTCGGTGTGCCAGACTGAGCTGTACTTCGGCTGTACACAGCCAAGTCACTTGCAATCCTTTTCTTCTTTTCTTTTCTCTGTTTCTAACACTTCGACAATATATGTTAGTACTCAAAACAATGTACTAAGTCTAGAAACGTACCTTGTTACATGATTTGCACATTTTGCTTGTTTGACACATAATATCTCACTCCCTATGTGTTGGACACTTAATCACTAAAATATTATAGGAATGGCCCAAGGGCACATTTCCCTTTCAATCTCCCCCTTTTTGGTGATTTATGCCAACACATCAAAAAGCAATGCAAAACATGCAACATCGATTCAAATTGAAGACCAAATTGTTTTTTATTTTAATTTAGCATATTTGGATCATTCTTTGCCACCACTTGGTTTGTTTTTGCAAATCAAATTCATTTTCCTATCTCTAAGTCAAACTCACTTGTTTGGGCATAAAGAGAGATACTCCAAGAGTTGCATTGATCAAGATCCAAAAACTCCCCTTTTTTCCCATAATCGTAAATTCTCCCCACAAGAGACCAAATTTTGTAATAAGAGTATTTTGACAAATCAAAAAGTTCTAACTCTATTGTTTTCAAAATTCACAAGTGACAGCTGATCCATTTGCTTTGGCCTTAATTTCTCCCCCTTTGGCATCAAGCACCAAAACGGGATCATTTGTGGCCTTTTAACCCCATTGCCTCACCAAAAAATGGCAATTAAGAGCAAAAGGCAATAAAAGCATAAGAATGAACTTGGAGGAGTACACTAATACCGGAGTGCAGTGGAAGTCTTTTTATGGTCCAAGTTCACCTTTCCCTTTCAATGCACCTTTGAGACTACATCAAGTAACTCAAACACATGGGTTAGTCTCAAAGGGTCAAGTTGTAGCACTTCTCCCCCTAAATATGTGCATCATTCACACATGGACTTGTGAGGTCTGGGGATCCCTTGCACAACTTGAGCACCATAAATAAGCAACAAATTGCATAAATGTATAAGTAACATGATCAAAGGCATAAAACACATGTATGCTATAGATCAATCCAAGTTACGCGAATCTAAGACATTTAGCTCACTACGCAACCTACAAAAGGTCTTCTCATCTAATGGCTTGGTAAAGATATCGACTAGCTGGTTCTCGGTGCTAATATGGAAAACCTCGATATCTCCCTTTTGCTAGTGGTCTCTCAGAAAGTGATGCCGGATGTCTATGTGCTTAGTGCGGCTGTGTTCAACAGGATTATCTGCCATGCGGATTGCACTCTCATTGTCACATAGGAGTGGGACTTTGCTCAGATTGTAGCCAAAGTCCAAGAGAGTTTGCCTCAACCAAAGTAGTTGCGCGCAACACTGTCCTGCGGCAACATAATCGGCCTCAGCGGTGCATAGGGCAACGGAGGTTTATTTCTTTGAACTCCAAGACACCAGGGACCTTCCTAGGAATTGGCACGTCCCTGATGTACTCTTCCTATCAACCTTGCATCCAGCATAATCGGAGTCTGAGTATCCAATCAAGTCAAAGGTAGACCCCTTTGGATATCAGATCCCGAAGCAAGGCGTAGCAACTAAATATCTAAGAATTCGCTTAACGGCCACAAGGTGACATTCCCTAGGGTCGGATTGAAATCTAGCACACATGCATACGCTAAGCATAATATCCGGTCTACTAGCACATAAATAAAGTAACGACCCTATCATAGACCGGTATGTCGTTTGATCAACGGACTTACCTCCTTTGTTGAGGTCGGCATGTCCATCAGTTCCCATGGGTGTCTTTGTGGGCTTGGCGTCCTTCATCCCAAACCGCTTGAGAAGATCTTGAGTGTACTTCGTTTGGGAGATGAAGGTGTCGTCCTTGAGTTTCTTCACTCGGAACCCAAGGAAGAAGTTCAACTCGCCTATCATTGACATCTCAAACTTTTGAGTCATCACCCTGCTAAACTCCTCACAAGACTTTTGGTTAGTTGAACCAAATATTATGTCATCAACATAAATTTGGCACACAAAAAGATCACTGTTGCAAGTCTTAGTGAAAAGAGTGGGATCGGCTTTCCCAACCTTGAAAGAATTAGCAATTAAGAAATCTCCAAGGCATTCATACCATGCTCTTGGGGCTTGCTTAAGTCCATAGAGCGCCTTAGAGAGCTTACACACATGGTCGGGATACCTGTCATCCTCAAAGCCAGGGGGTTGTTCCACGTACACCTCCTCCTTTATTGGCCCGTTGAGGAAAGCGCTCTTCACATCCATTTGAAACAACCTGAAAGAGTGGCGAGCGGCATAGGCTAATAATATTCTAATAGACTCTAGCCTAGCCACAGGAGCAAATGTCTCCTCGAAATCCAAACCTGCGACTTGGGCATAACCTTTTGCCACAAGTCGAGCCTTGTTTCTTGTCACCACTGCGTGCTCGTCTTGCTTGTTGCGGAACACCCACTTGGTTCCCACAACGTTTTGCTTTGGACGTGGCACCAGGCTCCAAACTTCATTTCTCTTGAAGTTATTGAACTCTTCCTGCATGGCCAACACCCAGTCCGGATCTTACAAGGCCTCTTCTACCCTGAAAGGCTTAATAGAAGAGACAAACGAGTAATGCTCACAAAAGTTAGCTAATCTTGAGCGAGTAGTTACTCCCTTGCTTATGTCACCCAGAATCTGATCGACGGGGTGATTTCTTTGAATCGTCGCTCGGACTTGAGTTGGAGGGGCCGGTGGTGCTTCTTCCTCCATAGCTTGTTCTTCTTGTGCTCCCCCTTGATCACACGCCTCTTCTTGAGGAACCTGTCCATCATCTTGAGTAGGGGGATGCACCATTGTTGAGGAAGAAGGTTGATCTTGCTCTTGTTGTTCCTGTGGTCGCACATCTCCAATCGCCATGGTGCGTATTGCGGCCGTTGGAACATCATCTTCATCTACATCATCAAGATCAACTTGCTCTCTTGGAGAGCCATTAGTCTCATCAAATACAACGTCGCTAGAGACTTCAACCAAACCCGATGATTTGTTGAAGACTCTATACGCCTTTGTATTTGAGTCATACCCTAGTAAAAAACCCTTCTACAGCTTTGGGAGCAAATTTTGAATGTCTACCTTTCTTCACCAAAATGTAGCATTTGCTCCCAAATACACGAAAGTAAGAGACATTGGGTTTGTTACCGGTAAGGAGTTCGTAGGAGGTCTTCTTGAGGAGACGATGCAGATAGAGCCGGTTTATGGCGTGGCAAGCTGTGTTCATAGCTTCCGACCAAAACCGCTCGGGCGTCTTGAACTCTCCAAGCATCGTCCTTGCCATGTCAATAAGTGTCATGTTCTTCCTCTCTACCACACTGTTTTGTTGTGGTGTGTAGGGAGTGGAGAACTCATGTTTGACCCCTTTCTCCTCAAGATACTCCTCAACTTGTAAGTTATTGAACTCAGACCCGTTGTCGCTCCTTATCTTTTTCACCTTGAGCTCAAATTCATTTTGAGCCCTCATTAGAAAGCGCTTTAGGGTCCCTTGGGTTTCTGATTTATCCTGCAAAAAGAATACCCAAGTGAAGCGGGAAAAGTCATCTACAATTACAAGACCATACTTACTTCCCCCGATGCTAAGGTAGGCGACGGGTCCGAAGAGGTCCATGTGAAGAAGCTCCAATGGTCTTGATATTGTCATCACATTCTTTCTGTGATGAGTGCTTCCCACCTGTTTCCCTGCCACAAGCTGCACAAGGTCTATCTTTTTCGAAGCAGACATTGGTTAGTCCTAACACATGTTCTCCCTTTAGAAGTTTATGAAGGTTCTTCATCCCAACATGTGCTAGATGGCGATGCCACAGCTAGCCCATGCTAGTCTTAGCTATTAAGCATGCATCTAGATCGGCCTCCTCTTTCGAAAAATCAACTAAGTAGAGTTTGTCGTCTAATACACCCTTAAACGCTAATGAACCATCACTCCTTCTAAAGACAGAAACATCTATATTTGTAAATAGACAATTATAACCCATGTTACATAATTGACTTACAGACAATAAGTTGTACCCGAGCGATTCAACTAAGAACACATTTGATATAGAATGCTCGGATGTAATGGCTATCTTCCCCAATCCTTTAACCTTGCCTTGGTTCCCATCTCCAAAGATGATCGAATCCTGGGAATCCTTGTTCTTGAAGTAGGAGGTGAACATCTTCTTCTCCCCCGTCATGTGGTTTGTGCATCCGCTGTCGATAATCCAGCTTGAGCCCCCGGATGCATAAACCTGCAAGGTAATTTACACTTGGGTTTTAGGTACCCAACTCTTGTTGGGTCCTGCAAGGTTAGTCACAATAGCCTTTGGAATCCAAATACAAGTCTTGTCTCCCTTGCATTTGGATCCCAACTTCCTAGCAACTACTTTTTCGTTCTTACAAAAAATTGCAAAAGAAGTATTACAAGCATGGTAAATAGTAGAAGGTTCATTACATACTCTCCTAGGCACATGATGCACAACATGATTTTTCCTAGGCTTACTTCTACCATGCACAAAAGTAGAGCTAGAAGCAAACATAACATGTGAATTACGATCATAACTCCTATGAGCATTTCTAGAATATTTTATATCATTATAAATGAAAGCATGATTCCTTTGAGTACTACTAGCCATAGGAGCCTTCCCTTTCTCCTTGTTGAGAACAGGAGCCTTTTGGCTTGTTAAGTTCTTGGTTTCCTTTTGAAAACCAAGTACATCCTTAATAGAGAGGTGTCTACCCATGGTGTAGACATCCCTAGCAAATTTTAATTGATCAAAATTAATTTTGCAAGTCTAAAGTTGAGCATTAAGACTTGCCACCTCATCATTTAATTTGGTAATAGACATAAGGTGTTCATCACAAGCATCAACATCAAAATCTTTACATCTATTACAAATACTAACAAGCTCTACACATGAACTAGATTTGTTTGCTTCTTCTAGCTTAGCATTTAAATCATCATTAATACTCTTTAAACTAGATACAATTTCATGGCAAGTAGATAATTCAGAAGATAGCATTTCATTCCTTTTAATCTCTAAAGCAAGAGATTTTTGCACACTAACAAACTTATCATGCTCCTCATATAAAATGTCCTCTTGCTTTTCTAACAATTTATCCTTTTTCATTTAGTGCATCAATCAACTCATTGATTTTATCTACTTTAGCTCTATCTAAGTCCTTAAATAAATCAGTATAATCTACTTCATCATCACTAGAATCTTCATCACTAGAAGTAGAGTACTTGGGGGAATCTCGAACACTCACTTTCTTTTCCTTGGCCATGAGGCAGGTGTGGTGTTTGTTGGGGAAGAGCGAAGATTTGTTGAAGGCCGAGGCTGCCAGTCCTTCATCGTCGGAGTCAGATGAAGAGCAGTCTGAATCCCATTCTTTACCAAGGTGTGCCTCGCCCTTCGCCTTCTTGTAGACCTTCTTCTTCTCCCTCTTCCCGTGCTTTTCTTGTTCCTGGTCATCATCATTATCGGGGCATTGTGCTATGAAATGATCAGTCTTACCGCATTTGAAGTAGGAGCGCTTTCCCCTTGTTTTGTTCTTGTTGGGGTACTCCTTGTGTCCTTTCAATGCGGTCTTGAAGCGCTTGATGACAAGCGCCATCTCATCTTCGTTGAGGCCCGCGACCTCTACTTGTGCCACCTTGCTTGGTAGCGTCTCCCTGCTGCTAGTGGCCTTAAGTGCCACAGGTTGAGGCTCGTAGACGGGTAGTGGACCGTTTAGTGCATTGTCCACATATCGAGCCTCCTTCACCATCATGCGCCCGCTCACAAAATTCCCAAGAATCTCCTCGGGCGTCATCTTGGTGTACCTGCGATTCTCACGAATAAGGTTGACAAGATGGGGATCAATTACGGTAAATGACCTTAGCATTAGTCGAACGACGTCGTGGTCCGTCCATCTTGTGCTTCCATAGCTCCTAATCTTGTTGACCAGGGTCTTGAGCCTGTTGTATGTTTGAGTTGGCTCCTCTCCCCTGATCATGGCAAACCTTCCCAGCTCGCCTTCCACCAGTTCCATCTTTGTGATCATGGTGGCATCATTTCCCTCATGTGAGATCTTGAGGGTATCCCAGATTTGCTTGGCATTATCCAAGCCGCTCACCTTGTTGTATTCATCCCTGCACAAAGATGTTAGCAAAACAGTGGTAGCTTGTGCATTTTTATGAATTTACTCATTAATAAACATCGGGTTATCCGTACTATCAAAATGCATTCCATTTTCAACTATCTCCCAAATACTAGGATGGAGAGAGAATAAATGACTACGCATTTTGTGACTCCAAAAAGAGTAGTCCTCTCCATCAAAGTGTGGAGGTTTACCAAGTGGAATTGAAAGCAAATGAGCATTGGAATTGAACGGAATACGAGAATAATCAAATGAATAATTTTGATTAACCGTTTTCTTCTTTCAAGAGGAGTCGTCATTGTCGTGTGGTGAAGAAGACGAGGCATCACTGTCGTAGTAGATGGTCTTCTTGATGCGCCCTTCTTCTTTCCATCTCATTTCTTATGACTCGAGCCTGAGTCGGTTGGCTTGTCGTCTCTAGGCTCGTTGAGGAAAGACTCCTTCTCCTTGTCGTTGACCACCATCCCCTTTCCCTTATGATCCATCTCTTCGGGCGATTAGTGCCTTACGTGAAGAGAACGGCTCTGATACCAATTGAGAGCACCTAGAGGGGGGGTGAATAGGTGATCCTGTAAAATTCAACACTAATAGCCACAAAACTTGATTATGAAAGTTAGAACGGCTAAGTGCTTGAAGCGAGTTCTTGAACACGGATAATCAAAGGTAAAGCACACAAGAGACACGTGATTTTTATCCCGTGGTTCGGCCAAGTAATACTTGCCTACTTCCACGTTGTGGCGTCCCAATGGACAAGGGTTGCACTCAACCCCTTTCAAGTGATCCAATGATCAACTTGAATACCACGGTTTTTCCTTTCTTTGACTTTCTCTCGTTTGCGAGGAATCTCCACAACTTGGAGTCTCTCTCCCTTACAATGATGATCACAAAAGAAGCACGGAAGTAAGGGAGGGGAGAGCAACACACACAAGACTCAAATCACAGCACAATCACTCACACAAGTCACAACTTGAGCTCAAAACACAACCCACAGAGTTCACAACTCAAATGGAGCTCAAGTCACTATCTCAAAGAATCAAATGCGCAAAGTCGGAGTCTTGGAGGCTTAGAATGTTTCTTGAATGCTTGGGTGACTCCTCCATGCGCCTAGGGGTCCCTTTTATAGCCCCAAGGCAGCTAGGAGCCATTGGAGGCCAACAAGGAAGGCCAAAGTTGCCTTCTGTCGGGTGGTGCACCGGACAGTCCGGTGCACCACCGGACAACCACTGTTCATGTCCGGTGCGCGATCTCCTTCCTATTTTGGCGCAGACGACCGTTGCAGATTCGTGGCAGTTGGCGCACCGAACACTGTCCGGTGCCCCCTGACGACTGTTGGCGCGGGCCACGCGTCGCCCACGGATTGCGCGGCCGATCGTTGCGCTGGCGGCCGTTGGCTCACCAGACAGTCCGGTGAATTATAGCCGTACGCCGTCAAATTCTCCCGAGAGCGGCCTGTTCACCGGAGGCCAGCCTGGCGCACCAGACACTGTCCGGTGTGCCAGACTGAGCTGGACTTTGGCTGTACACAGCCAAGTCACTTGCAATCCTTTTCTTCTTTTCTTTTCTCTGTTTCTAACACTTAGACAATATATGTTAGTACTCAAAACAATGTACTAAGTCTAGAAACGTACCTTGTTACATGATTTGCACCTTTTGCTTGTTGGGCACATAATATCTTACTCACTATGTGTTGGACACTTAATCACCAAAATATTATAGAAATGACCCAAGGGCACATTTCCCTTTTAGGATGATACCTCCCCCCATTTCATTATGAAGTACGAACAAAGTTTGATAACGACAAACAGCCAGACCGGCAACATACGAAGATACTGACTAAAGACCTAACCAGATGAGAGGCCCCATTAGTCGTGTGCCTACAATTAGACTACCAATCTAAAAACGTTTGCACGCACTTAGCAAATCATAAAAGCAACTGGGCCTCAACATCAACAACAAAAGAGCATTACATGACTCTTTAAGATAGGACATGGCCTACAAGTTCATAACAGACAAAAACAAAAGCAGCTAACACTCCGACCAAGACATATTAGCAGAAAGACAAAAGCCTTCTTTTTATTCTAACTCAGGTCATGCCAATCCGTTTGTAAATGCTTGCCCATCCATACCCCCGATTGAAGATATCTTTAGTTAGCCTTATGATTAGTTGGTTTCCTACCTCCAACATCTTTGTTTGCATATCTGTCTAAATTGTGTCGCGAGATTCCATCCAGAAACATCATAGAAACAACACATTAGAAGGGCCATTGATATACTTTTCAGCAAAGCATCTTTCATTTCTATCTCTCCACAGAGCCCACAAAACTGCACTACAACCAACCAACAATAATGAGGGTTTTTCTACTTAATGAAGCTGCCCAACCACTCATAAACATTGTTCCAATGTTTTTAGGAATGAACATACAATTTAAAGCAATACTAATCACATGCCAAGTAAACACTGCAACTTGACAATTGAAGAAAATATGACCAGTTGATTCCGTGATCCCACACCAGCAACAGCCAATGTTTCCTTTCCAATTTCTTTTTTGAAGGTCGGTTTTTGACAGAACTCTGTCTCTTATCAACAACCACAAGAAAACTTTAATCCTTTGAGGAATCTCAGCCTTCCAAATCATCCTGTAAGGTGCTTTTTCCAAGGAAGCTCTCCAATTTTTATACATTGATTTGTTAGTAAAATCTTTCTTTTTTGACATCCAGATTGGTTTATCATCTGATTTAGAGATACAAACCTTGTTACAAATATTAACCCAATCCTCAAGGTCCTCATATCCCCTTCCAACTAACCTTCTTCTGAAGGTCAAGGAATTAAAATTGGATGACAGAACCGAATAAACCGAAATATTTTTTATCCATGGACAAATCAAAAAAACCTTAACTAAGAATGCAATGGTTCATAATATGTGGCAACTGGTTCCCTCTTTAGATGTTTAATTTATGCACTAGTAGGAAGCAACATATAAAACAAGTCGTAAATTAGTGTCGATGTATGGGGATCATGAATTAGCCTTAACTAATGTCGTAGGTAAACCTTTCGAAAGTGACTAAAACAAAAAAAATCTTTTGCAATTCATGTACCTCTGGCTTCCCTGGTACTCCTTATATCTTAAAATAATTGAATTCTTATTTTTCTAAAAAAGTGAACTATTTTTAACTTTAATTAAATATATAAAATATTGATATTTCTAGTATATAATTAATATTTTAGATAGATCTTTAAATTTTTTTAAAAAATAATTTTAATTAAAATATACATATTATTTATATATAATTAAATGTAGAGAAATGATAAATATTTATTTTAACTAAGAATTGAATTTTTTATATATTTTTACATATATTTTGAATAAAATGAGTCGGCCAAATTTAAGGTCTGTTTGTTTCCGCTTATAGATTATGGGCATGTATGGATCTACAAAACTAAAACAAAGTGACTAGACTAAGTGAATACAATTTAGTTACCACTTATTTGGAACAAGTGACTAAACAATCATTAATAACATTAAATGGCGTGCACTAATGCCATGGCGTGGCCAACACCACCGCTTGCTACATAGTCGCCAAGGGCCTAGGAGTGGGTTGCATGAGGGGGAAATTGGGGATCATGGGCAATAAAAAAAGGAACTTTAGCCTGTTTTAGCTCTTCCTTGAGAGCTAAAGGAGCTAAAACATTTTAGTCACTTTTAGTCCTTTATGTTTGAAAGTTTAGTTTCTAAACTGACTAAATTTTAGTCACTTTGTTTTAGTCCCGTGGATCCAAACAAGCCCTATATAATTTGGATTATAAACTAGATTATATAATTTAGATTATAATCTATCTAGATTATAATTTGCATGTATCTGTTTGGTAGTCTAGATTATAAATATGTAGATTATTGTTCTCTAGGATACAAATTCAACAATATCCTTGTTTATCTATTCGACTTTTTTATGGTTCCTTCTGTTTTTTCTTAATGGTATGAAATCATACTCCGAGCGACTTGTGAGCTAGCTACCTCTGACTAGTTTTTGCACAGATACGATGGTTTTATTCCTTGTTTAGGGCTAGTTTAGAAACACTATTTTCCCAAAGGATTCCTATTTTTCAAGGAAAATGAACTAATTTTCCTTAGGAAAATGGGGTTTCCAAACTATCCCTTAGTAAAGAGAAAGGGGAACAGAAATATAATTTGTATAGCTTGATGGTTGACGAGAGAAGGGATGAGACTGATGATGGATCGTTGGTGTGGCGTTCTATCTTCATGCGTGCTCGTGTTCAGTGTGGTGTAAGAGAATGAACGAGCTTGTTGACGACCCCAACGCGTCCCACATCTCGGCGCTGGCGCTAGATCGATGGGAATCACAGCGGGAGGAAAGTGGTGGCGGGTAGGATTGGGGACTTGGGAGGGGGCGGCTGGATGGAGACAAGCCATGAGAAGGGCTACAGATGGAGGCGTGAAAGAGGAAAGAAGAATAGCAAATATTGTAATTTTTATTACCATAACTATATGTAGTTGGTATTTTGCCAAATATAATCTAAAATGAACTATTTTAGGAGATTACGAGATTATCATGATCTGGACATATAATCTAGATGTTTATTTATCTACTAAATTTTTATGCCATATTATATAATTTGGTTAGATTATAATCTAAAATAAACAGATGATAATTAAATAAAGTCAAACGACATGTAATAAATTGGGATACACAGAGTAGAACTTTTTCGAGGCCGGCAGGGGTGATCGGCTGGCTACCTGACTTTTCCGCACCTGCCGGCTGCGGCACAGGCGAAAAGCAGGCACTGACCAAAGGACCCCACACCAATGGGCCCCAGCTGTAATTGGGAACCTCGTACTTGCCATCCAATCCGACAGGTGTGCGTTGAGAGCGGCGGTGCGGCCGGCGCGTGTCGAGATCTCGGACAGATTTCAGTTCTCGGGGCAACGGCCGCCGCGTCAGTTGGCCCCACAACTGCACCCCATTTCGAATTCAAACCACCTCCTACGGCCCTTCAGCCCTCTTCCTGCTCCCCCTCCTCGTCTCCTTCCATCGAAGCTTCTACGCCCTCGCCGAAGGCCCTTGCCCGGGGAGCGCGAGGCGCAGTCATGACGGAGCCGCGCAGGGTGTCGTTCCGCGACGGCTGCCTCGCGTCGCGGAAGGCCGAGGAAGCAGGTACTGACCTTACGCATCTCCCGTCCCTTGCTCTCTCGGCCTTCGATCGGTTCACGCATCGGTCTGTGTCCCTCTTGCGTGCTAAGATGTCCAGGGGTTTCTCGGTTTCGACCGTTGTTTTTGTTCGGGGATTAGGTGGGGTTTCCCTCTGCGGTCCTCATGAATATTCTTCTACGGTAACTGGGTGTGGTATTCGCCCATAATAGAGTCGGTCCACATCTTGATCATCTGAAAGGCGTTCTTCAATCTTATGGTGACTTGAAGGATGCCCCTGATGTTCTTATGGAGATAGTAGGATACCTGGTGTTCTTTGTTTCTTGTTCTGTTGGTTAAACAAGGCTTTTGAGATGTATGTCCCTACTCTCTAGCTTGATCTTGAGTTCGTGACTGAAGTCTACAACTCTGCTTCTACAAGAAACGAAGCGAGTTATGAGCGATTCTTCAATGCCAGGGCAGCGTTGCCCTCTCTCTATTAGTGTTTGGTTCGAGGAACGAGGAATGAGTTGATCTACCATTGTTTTGCTTCGTTTGATTTGTGGAATGAAATATATGATCTATCATCACCTTATTTCTCATAAGATAATAATAAGTATGAAATCATTCCACCAAACTAGAAATGGACTTACGAATTACGATGCACCACCTCATCTAGAACAGGGTGATTCCTAAACCAAGCACCCTATATATATTTATGCAACAATATGGTTTTGATACTTGTCCAGTTTCATGGCTTTACTAAGTTCAATCTGTGAATGCCATGCTACAGATGAATTGAAGTTTCTTCAACGGAACGTGCAGTTTCAGGTTTTGCCACTGCGATAGTGCAATATTCATTTTGCTTACTCTTCTTCCTTCCTCTCTGCAAGCATGGAGGCGGCATCAGGCTGCAGCCTGGCTCCAAGCAATGGTGGGCTCCTTGGGCCTGCCTCCTTATCCGTCGGAGCAAGAGTTTGTTGCTTCTCTAAGGAATGGCATTGTCCTATGCAAGGCAATCAACAAGTTACAGCCTGGTGCCGTGACAAAGATTATCACAAATGCCCCCAGCAATAGCCAGCCGTTGACGGCTTTTCAGTATTTCGAGAACATCCGCAACTTCTTAGTCGCTGTCAACAAACTGAAGCTGACGAGTTTTGAGGCATCTGACTTAGATAAGGTTAGTAACATTTGCTCATGAAACTAAATAACTAATGTTGACCTCGCGATGCTTAGTCGCTGCAATACGGCTGTTTCTGCAGGACAATCTTGATGCTGGGACGGTTGGCAAGATTGTTGACTGTGTCATTTCATTGAAGTCTTACCATGAATGGAAGCAAGCCGGCGGAGCCAATGGGCCTAACAAGTACATGAAATCACCTCTTGCAGTGCGTTCTTCGCAGATTCAATCCGAAAATGTTGCTTCGGGACCTTCTCCCTCCCTAAAGCGTCTAGACTTGACTGAGGTTGATGCTGACACACAGACATTTCAAAATCTAGATCCTAACATGAAAGGTTTGTGCCACATTTCTCCTGGCTTGCTTGACACACTTTACACCTTTTTTTTTGCTGATTTGATTGATAAGTCAGTCATGTCACCTGTATTCATGATACTTTTACTGGATTTGCAGCTTATGATGTTGCTATCCTGTATAATCAGTATTTTCGACAAACTTGATTGTTTTTTGCAGATTGTGCATTTGCAGACGCAGTGGAGAAACTTCAGAAAGTTATAGTAGATTCTATGTTGAGTTCTAAGGAAAATATTGACCAAGACATTCTGAAAAAGGTGATTCTGAATATAATAAGTTATCCCATGTTTTTTTAATATATTGTACTCTTCATGTAAGGTGCCAGACTGACAAGGATTGATCTTACTTTCAGGTTCCATCAAAGCTTATTGGTGCTGTTTTAGCAAGCCAACTGGGAAAAGAACAGGTAAATTAAAATATATATTTTCTTTCTATTGTGTGAGTGATTTCGTGAATTGGATCTGTACAAAATGCCTAGCATACTTTGGTCTGTGGAGAAGGCTATTTACATCACAAAATAATCCCTGTTATGCAGTTCAAACATCTTCAGCTTTTATCTCCGGAAAAGCTTATAGCGGAGAATGAGCCAACTCATTGTATTGAGGTACAGTTTTGCATTCATCTTTAGTGGGGAAAATGTATTAGAATAGGAACCCATACCCTAATCAGGGGTTGGGAGTGGTATTAAATAGGCAGAGTAACTGGGCCAAGGCCCATTACACAGGGGTATAATGGTCATTACACAGGGAATAGCACAAACCCTAGACGGGTAGTCTAACACCCCCCCGCAGTCACAACTCTATCCTGTACAGATGTTGAGACTGGATCGGAAGTCTAAAAAGACACTCGACGGTAACCCCTTGGTGAAGATGTCGGCGAACTGAAGCGTGGTGGGGACGCTGAGAACGCGGACGTCACCGGCAGCGACACGCTCGCGGACGAAGTGCAGGTCGATCTCCACATGCTTCGTGCGCTGATGCTGCACGGGGTTGGTGGAGAGGTAGACCGCGCTGACGTTGTCGCAGTAGACGAGGGTGGCGCGCTGGAGGGGACTGTGGAGCTCGTGGAGGAGCTGGCGCAGCCAGGAGGCCTCGGCCACGCCATTGGCCACGGCACGGTACTCGGCCTCAGCGCTGGAGCGAGAGACGACGGGCTGCCTCTTGGCGGCCCAAGAGACGAGGTTGGCGCCCAGGAAGACGGCGTAGCCGGAGGTGGACCGGCGCGTGTCGGGGCAGCCAGCCCAGTCAGCGTCGGTGTAGACCACGAGCTCCGACGTCGGGGATGGGCGGAGTAGGAGACCGTAGTCGAGGGAGCCGCGGAGGTAGCGTAGAATCCGCTTGAGCGCAGTGAGATGTGGCTCCCGCGGAGTGTGCATATGCAGGCACACCTGCTGGACGGCGTAAGCGATGTCGGGCCTGGAGAACGTGAGGTACTGGAGCGCGCCGGTGAGGCTCCGGTAGGACGTCGCGTCGGCGACCGGAGGCCCGTCGTCCTCAGAGAGCTTCGCCTGAGTGTCGACAGGCGTGGAGCAGAGCTTGCAGTCAGACATGCCAGCCCGCTCCAGGATGTCGATGGCGTACTGGCGCTGGTGGAGGAAGAGACCCTGGGGCCGACGTTCGGCGGTGATGCCGAGGAAGTGGTGGAGGGGCCCCAGGTCCTTCATCGCGAACTCTCGCTGAAGGGCGACGATCGTGCGCTGAAGGAGGTCGGCGGTGGATGCCGTGAGCACAATGTCGTCGACGTAGAGCAGGAGGTAGACGGTGTCGTCGCCGCGCCGGTAGATGAACAGGGACGTGTCCGACTTGGCCTCGACGAAGCCGACAGAGGCCAGGTAGGAGGCGAAGCGGCTGTACCAAGCCCGTGGCGCCTGCTTGAGGCCGTACAGGGATCGGTTCAGCCGGCAAACCAGGTCCGGACGGTCAGCGTCGACGAAGCCGGTGGGCTGGCTGCAGTAGACAGTCTCCGTCAGAGTGCCATGGAGGAAGGCATTCTTGACATCGAGTTGATGGATCGCCCAGTCGCGGGAGAGGGCGAGGGAGAGGACGGCGCGAACAGTGCCGAACTTGACGACAGGGCTGAAGGTCTCGTCGTAGTCCACTCCGGGGCGCTGGGTGAAGCCCTGAAGGACCCAACGGGCCTTGTAGCGGTCGAGGGAGCCGTCTGAGGTTAGCTTGTGGCGAAATAGCCACTTGCCGGTGACCACGTTGGTGCCTGGTGGACGCGGCACCAGGTCCCAAGTGTGGTTGGCCAGGAGGGCCGCGTACTCCTCCTCCATAGCGCGACGCCAGTGTGGGTCGGCGAGGGCAGTGCGAACGGAGGAGGGTACCGGGGAAGCGTCGGGTGGAGTGCTGGTCGTAGCGGCTGCCAGGATGAGCCGGTCGACGGGGCGGAGAACGCCAGCAGCGCGTCGAGTCACCATCGGGTGGACGTGCCCGGGGTCGCGATGGATGGCGACCGGGTGGTATACGGATGACTCGGAGTGAGCCACCGGAACGTCGGGAGCGGCTGGAGGGGCCGGCTCACGGCGGTGATAGACGACGGCGGGGTCGGCGAAGCGGGCCGCGCTCGTCGATGGGCACGCGTCGGGGGGTGCCGAGGTAGTGGCGTGGCCGCGGCGATGGTAGACGAGGGCGGGGTTGGCGAATCGAGCCGGAGTCGACGGGGCCGCGCGTGGCGCAGGCGGGGTCGACGGGGCCGCGCGTGGCGCAGGCGGGGTCGACGAGGCCGCGCGTGGCGCAGGCGGGATCGACGGGGCCGCGCGTGGCGCAGGCGGGGTCGACGGGGCCGCGCGTGGCGCAGGCGGGGTCGACGGGGCCGCGCATGGCGCAGGCGGGGTCGACGGGGCCGCGCGTGGCGCAGGCGGGGTCGACGGGGCCGCGCGTGGCGCGGAAGAGGTCGTGGGGGCCGCACGAGGAGCAGGTAACGGCGCAAGACGGGGAGCCGAAGGTGGGGGAGGAATCGGATCGGACTCGAGGAGGGAGTCAAGATCGGTGGGTGGGGTGGAGCCAGCAAGGGGAAACACATCTTCGTCAAAGACGACATGACGAGAGATGATGATGCGGTGGGAGGTGAGGTCCAGACACCGGTACCCCTTGTGGTCAGGGGAGTAGCCAAGGAATAGACAGCGGGTGGAGCGAGGAGAAAGCTTATGTGGAGCGGTAGCGGAAGTGTTAGGGTAGCAGGCACAGCCGAACACGCGAAGGTGGTCATAGGAAGGGGCTGTGCCGTAAAGGGCGAAGTGGGGGGTAGGGTGGCGTACCGCCTTCGAGGGAAGACGGTTGAGGAGGTGGGTGGCAGTATGCAGGGCCTCTGCCCAGTAGCTGGCAGGGAGAGACGCCTGGAAGAGGAGACAGCGGAGCATATTAGTGGTGGTGCGGATCATGCGTTCGGCTCGGCCGTTCTGGGCAGAAGTGTAGGGGCACGAGAGACGCAACTGGACGCCATGAGTGAGGAAGAAGGAGCGAGAGGCGTTGTTATCGAACTCGCGGCCATTGTCACACTGCAGAGCACGGACCGGGCGACGGAACTGAGTGGATACCCAGGTGAAGAAGTGTGTGAGGGTGGTGAAAGTGTCCGACTTCAACCGAAGCGGGAAGGTCCAGAGAAAATGGGAAAAATCATCCAAAATCACCAGATAATATTTATAACCAGAAAGACTGAGTACAGGGGAGGTCCAAAGGTCACAATGAACCAGATCAAAAGCCTGCTCAGCCCGAGAAGAAGAAGTAGTAAATGGGAGACGAGTATGTCGGCCTAACTGACAAGCATGACAGAGACCCTCAAAATGTCCCCTACTACATGAAAGATCGAGACTACTGGTAATCTTGGTCATGACGTCGGGTCCAGGATGGCCGAGACGTCGATGCCATGTGGTGGAGGAGGTGGTGGAGACCAAGGCAGGAGGTAGAGGGCTGGAGCGTGTAGAGAGGCCCCGAGCTGTCACAGCGGGCGAGAAGGGTCCTGGTGGCCAGATCCTTCACAGAAAAACCAGAAGGGTCAAACTCAATGGAACAGGAGTTGTCAGTGGTGAATCGACGAACAGAAAGAAGATTGTGGGTGATGTGGGGAGCTACGAGAACATCGTTGAGGTAAAACGGCCCAGGGAGAACCGAGGCACCTACTGAGGTGACTGGCAGAGTGGAACCGTTTTCAACGACGATCGAGGATGGGTGAGAGGGGAGGGGGGAGTGAGAGCGAGAGAGCGTGCCTGCCGTGGGAGTGGTGTGGTACGAGGCACCGGAGTCGATCACCCAGTCGGAGGGGGGTGGGGTCATTGCCATGGTGCTGAAGGCAGCAGCAAGGGAGGCGCTGTCCCAACCACCGGCCGGCGGGGACCAAGGCGTCGAGGTGGGGGTCCCCGGGGGCAGGAGCGCGGGCGGAGCCTGGGGCACGACGGGAGCACCATACGGAGGTGCGCCGTAGTGAGGTGTAGTCAGGAGGGCTGGCGCCAGAGGACGGGGGGTACTCGGTGCCTGGCCCGGCCACATGGCGATGGTCCCGGTCCAGGGGTTATAGAATGACGGCCACGCGTGGCCGCCACCCCGGCCGGAGGGACCACCACGAGAGGAGCCGCCGCTCCCACGGCCGCCCTTCCGGGAGCGACGACCCCCGTCGGTCGTGGAAGTCGGACGAGGGGCCGCCGGGACGGTAGGAGGAGGGCGGGTGGGAGCCCCAGTCGACGGAGGACGGGTGGCCTGGCCCCCTGAAGGCGGCTGACCACTGGTGGGGGCGCTGTAGAGAGCCGAGGCAGGAGTGGGTGCCTCGTTCGCCATGGTGAGCTCCTCGAGGAGAAGCTCGTTACGCACGGCGTGGAAGGTGGGGAAGGGCACGCTCCTCTTGATGAGAGCCTTCAGGTGGCCGTAGCGGGGGCTGAGGCCACGCAGGAGGTTCAGCACCAGGGTACGATCGGCAACGGGCTCGCCGAGATCGCGGAGAGAGTCAGCCAGGCCCTTCATCTGGCGGCAGTACTCTCCCACGGAGAGGTCCCCCTGAGAGAACAGGTGAAACTGGGCGTCGAGGTGGAGTGCCCGCGCGTCCCGATTCCCGAGGAACTGGTCCTCGAGAGCGAGCCACGCCTGACGAGCCGTGTCCGCCTGGTCGCGGATGATGTCCTGTAGCTCAACGGTGATGGTGCCGTGGAGCCACGAGAGGACGACACTGTCCATGAGGCACCAGGAGGGAGTCGGCGGAGCGTCGAGGTCGTCGAGGACGTGATCGGCGAGGGCATACCGCCGCAGTGTGAGGAGGACCTGTCCTCGCCAACGGGGGTAGTGGGAGGACGCCGGGTCCAACACCACGGACACGAGGGCCCGGATGTTGTGAAGTCCGGCGGCTTGAGCGTGGAGAGCACCGATGTGGTCGACGTCGAGGCCAGTGGCGGGTATGGCCTCAGGAATCGCCGGGGGGTCCTCACGAGCGACCGGCGGGCGGCCGAGGAGGAGGCGCTGCGCGGTGGCCATCTGGGTGGTCAGAGCGGCGCCCAGGGCACGTTCGTGCTCCAGGGCGAGGGACGTGGCACGCTCACGCTCCCGCGAGGCAGCCACAGCGGCCTGGATCGTAGCGAGGGCGGCGACGAGTGAGGGGTTGTGCTCGGCGGGTGCCGGTATGGTGGGAAACCCCGGCGGAGAGCCACGGCGCAGGGCCATGGGAGTGGCATCACGGAGGGGCCCGAGGCCGTCGATGTACGGGACACTGCTGCGGGGGGCAGTGAGACTGGGCAGGGGAGGTCCGACGGCCGAGGGAGAGGTGAGGCCGGCGTGCAGGGTGGAGGCCGCGCTCAGGGGTGCGGTTCCTGCGGCCAGGCCCGTTCCAGGCGTGGCGGCGGCCCTGCTCGCGGCTCCTGCGTCCAGGCCCGCTCCAGGCGCAGCAGCGGCGGCCGGGTCCGTGCCGGGAGCGACCGCGGCGGCGTCCGTGTAGGGGAGGTGGCCGGCGGCCATGGGGGCAGCACCGAACGGCCGGCTGGAGAGTGGCGGTACGCGCTGCAGCGACGTGGCCGAGCGGGGCAGGGCGGCAGAGGACGCACGGCAGAGAAGCAGGGAGGAGCGGGTGGGAGCGCGCGGACCTGTGCACGCCGGAGAAGGAGGGGGCGCGGCCGGAGAGAGGGAGCAGGGGACCGGCGGCGGCGGCGCAGGGGAGAGGGGCGCGCGGAACCGGCGATGCAGCAGGGAGGGAGCGGGAGGAGAGGCCGGCGCAGGGAGCTCCGGCGGCTGGGGAAGAAAGCCCGGCGGCGGCCGGGCAGGGAGCCGGCGGCGGCTGGGCAGGGAGCCGGCGGCGGCAGGGAGGAGCCCCTGGCGGCTGGCGGCTGGGCAGGGAGAAGACCTAAACCTAACTAAGCTGATACCATATTAGAATAGGAACCCATACCCTAATCAGGGGTTGGGAGTGGTATTAAATAGGCAGAGTAACTGGGCCAAGGCCCATTACACAGGGGTATAATGGTCATTACACAGGGAATAGCACAAACCCTAGACGGGTAGTCTAACAAAATGTATATAGTTTTTAAATCAGAAGAGGTTAGAAGAATTGGCTTTGCTTATGCTATTTACCTGTGATGATGCAAATCTCTAAGGGCTAGTTTGGAAATTCAAATTCCTACCGGGATTGAAGGGCAATGAGGGGGAAATTAGTTTATTTTCCCCTCAATCCCTTTTAATACCGGAGGGGATTTGAGTTTCCAAACTAGCCCTAAACATGGTGTCCATAAGGATTTTCTTTGTTTAAAGTACAGAACTGGAGACTGTTTTGTAGTTTGTAAATTTTTGCACAGATAACATGTGTTGTAACAGGATTCTGAACTTATAGATGCTGTCTTCCCGGTCCACAGCATGGTTTCATTTTTATTAACTACTGATACTGGATTCTTACTAGCATACTTGATGTCCAAGACGCAGAATAAATATTTTTTGCTCAAGGAATACGGGAACATAACGAACTCCTATTATGTATACACATGTTATTAGGGTGAAGCAAAAGACTTATCATGCTTCTGTGAATCTAATTTTTTTCCTAGCACTTGTTCTGATGAAGTAACATTTTTCCTTGTAGCATCCCAACTCACCGATTGAGAGCAAACAATTGCTGTTGCAAGCACATGAAACTGAACTTTTGGTGAGATTTCATACTGCATTTTTGTATCATATCCAAATTTTATTTTTGGTGTTCAAAATTTTATGTTTCTTCTGGTCGGCACTTGGTAACTTCTGCAGGACCTCAAGAAAATGTTTCAAGATGTTAAAGTCAACTTCAGGTCTTTGCAGACCCAATTTCGAGATGACATGGCCAAATTAGGTACACTGTTTGCACTAGACATAACATTCTCTTAGCACTAGAAGTAGTGATGTGGGTTAAACTCTGCAACTTTATATTTACAGGTGAAAATATCCAAGATCTTTCCAAAGCTGCCCTTGGTTATAACCAAGCCGTAAAAGAAAACAGAAATTTGTATAACATGCTTCAAGAACTGCGAGGTAACACATGATCTATTTCACTGTTTTTTGTTGTTATTTAAGTCATTGTTTGAGAGATGTCTGAAAATTTATTTGTAGGAAATATCCGAGTCTTCTGCCGGATAAGGCCACTTCTTCATTCAGAGTCTATTTCTTCAATTGAACATGTTGGAACCGATGGCTCAGTGATGGTCTGTGATCCAGTTAAACCACAAAGTGCACATAAAATATTCCAGTTCAACAAAGTTTTTGGGCCAACAACTACTCAAGGTAAATCAATTGTAGTTCAATATATCTTTCTTTAGTTTTACATCATCACTCTCAACCTTGTCCAGATGAAGTGTATAAGGAGACACAACCTTTGGTTAGATCCGTCATGGATGGATATAATGTATGCATATTTGCTTACGGTCAGACAGGTTCCGGCAAAACCCATACAATGGTATAAGGCAAACCATGTTTTATACAGTGATTTTTTAGTTTTCTAGGAATATATTTTGGTCACATCTAATGGGTCTTCTATCTCTGTATTTTGGTGATTAGTGTGGCCCATCTGGTGGGCTGTCCAAGGATTATGGAATTAATTACATGGCCTTGAATGATCTCTTCAACATATCAACTTCTAGAGAAGATGTCAAGTACGACATACGGGTGCAGATGGTTGAAATATACAATGAACAAGTTCGTGATCTTCTAAATGAGGACAGATCAAGCACAAAATATCCTTTCACACCTTACATATTATTCTTGTTAATTTTGTCAAAACATGATAATTTTTGCTTTTGTGTTAGTTCCTGACATTGAGTTCACATTAGATATAAGGGCTTCCTTGAACAATGGTCTATCCAACCTTCCAGATGCAAAGATCTGCCCAGTGCAGTCCCCTTCTGATGTTATCAATTTGATGCAGTTGGGTGAAAAGCACCGAGCTTCCGGATCAACAGCAATGAACCATAGGAGCAGTCGTTCCCACAGGTTGCAACAATTACACTAACATTGTCTTGAGGCTACTTTTCCAGTGATGTTTGTTTTCTGTTGTTCTTTTATACTTGATGCAATTAACTCCGGGTGCTTTCTTGCAGTATCTTAACTGTCCATGTAAATGGAAAGGACATTGCTGGCAATGTGAGCCGTAGCAGTTTGCATTTGGTAGATCTTGCAGGAAGCGAAAGGGTTGATAGGTCAGAAGCCACAGGAGACAGATTAAAAGAGGCTCAGCATATTAACAAGTCACTCTCCTGCCTTGGAGATGTCATCAACGCATTAGCTCAGAAGAACTCTCACATTCCTTATAGAAATAGTAAACTCACCCAACTACTACAAAGTTCATTAGGTATATCTGGCTGCACATTATAAAATGATCTACCAATTTTGTGAACATTAATCAACAACTTATTAGGTGGTTCAATGGTTCTACATCTCTGACCCATCTTTTTAGCATCATAATTTAACTTCATGGCTTCATCATGCCTGAAGTTGGCTGATGCCAGTTGTTTTCTGTTCGAGTAAAATTAAGCTTGCTATGTCATTTTTTTCAAATTCAAACTATATATGCAACTCTAACTTCTCTATACATTTTGCAATATCAATGAGTGACAGGGGGGAATGCAAAAATGCTAATGTTTGCCCACATAAGTCCGGATGCAGAATCTTGTGCAGAAACCCTTAGTACACTAAAATTTGCTCAGAGGGCTTCTACTGTAGAACTTGGGACTGCACTCGCAAACAAAGAAAGCAGTGAAGTAAGAGAGCTTAAGGAACAGGTAACTTTCTGGTCCGGTACAATCCAGTGGTCAACAATGATGTTGCACTCTGAGCTTTGGTCTTTATATTTTTGGGTGAAACATCTGATAGAACATTTTTCCTCGAAACAACACGTGTTTATCTCTGTCACACTCATGTCGATTGAATCCTTGCTGTTTCATGATCTTATATTTGACTATATATTACATTTTATTCCACATGCCGAAAGGTCTGAAAAGTTAGCCTTTCTTCAGGTAGATACTCTGAAAAAGGCATTAGCAAGTAAAGAACTGGAAAAAACAACTCTTAAAGTGAAGGGAAGTGCAACCACGAGTGAGAGAACAAAGCAAGTACTGGATTGCACTCCCCCTAGGCCACGGAGATTAAGCCTAGAGAATGCTAGTGATAAAGCCAGGATGCCAGAAAGAAAGATACTGAAATCCCCTCGTTCAGCTGTGGGTATAACCCACGACAAGGAATGCAACACTGATGCCTTCCGTCACGCCAACCACCACGAATCACTAATACAGGTGCATCTTGCTCTTAGCATATTTCATATCATTCAATGCTGTGGCAGCTGACATTTTTTCCTTGCCCATTGTGATGGAAGATGTCAGCGGCATGCGCTGAAGTTCTTGTTAGAGAGGAGGAGAAGATAATTTGTACAGTTGATACAGTGGAATTTTGTCAGCTACCCACTGAAGCTTATAATCTACTTAAGCAATCAGGATTAAATACTCCAGAGGCAGCACCTTGTAGGTCAAGGAACCTGCGCACTGAAGCAAGTTGCGGTGATGCTCTTTCTTCCACTACCAAATTGGAGAAAATAATGGCAGGTACTGCAGTGAAGAAGGGATCTCAACTAAAGAAGTCAATTCAAAGCAGCATAGGGAGATTGATTCATGGTACTGAAAGAAGGTACGCCCTAGGATACATGATTAGGCTATCCGCACTCATACTATCATATTTCTCTACTCTAAAAAAATATTTTATCCTAGTCACCGAGATTCTCTATTCTATCTATCAATTTTCCGCAGTCACAATTACTCTATATATCTATCATATACCAACTATCATATATTATATCATATTTTTTCCGCACTTTTCTATTTACACCGGCATGCTGCCCCATTCCGCCTTTGGCCTGCCTCTACCTTGGTTTAGTGTAGGTGAGAGAGAACTCTGCATTTGAGGTTGGTGGACTTGGAGATAGAGTTAGAGGTGTACATTTGGGTCGAGTCTGGTGAGCTAGCCCGAAGCATGAAAAAAAGCACGACACGGTCCAAAATAATTTTGGATCGGGCCGGTCCAAAATTATGCATCGGGCCGGACTTGGTCCGAGGTCGCGGCCCACGGGCAGGCACGAGCACGGCCCGTTTACGGAGGCACGAAATAGCCCATTTACATGCACAAAAAGGCCCATATTCATTTGGTCACCAGCTTCTAATCATGGAAATCATTCACTCCAATTTAGGTAGCCTCATGTTTAATCATGGAGATGAGGTGTCAACCACCCATTGGTTTCATGTTCTTTGGTTTTTTAATTATAAAGCTTGAAATGTTAATATCTACTAAATGATGTGTTTTGAATTTTGGGCTTTGTTTTGAATTTCGAGATTTGATGTGAATTTTGGATTTTTATATGAATTTTGGGCCTTGTGTGAATTTCGGGCTAGAATTTAAATTTCAGGCTATTTTACAATTTTGGGCCGCCCGAAATAAGTCCGTCACGTTTACTAATAATGTGCTGGACCACGGGCTGAGGGTTAAGTCCATAGGCCGGGCTGGGCTGGCCCGAAATTCAACCGTGCCGGGTCTTTTCGGGCTTGGGTCGGGCCGAGCGGCACCTATAAGTAGAGTGTAGGGTGTATCACTGCAGGACTCTGGTTGACGCTAAAACTTTAGAGGAGCCTTTCCGGTTGCCCATTGTAGACAGCCTTACTGATGATAACAACCTTCCTGTTGCTGCAACTTTGCAGGAACGCGCAGCATTCAGCACAAGGGACTCCAACTAAAATCATAGCTAGCGGATGCCATAATAATGTCTCCCCAGTTACAGCTGATATCAGGTTAAGGAGAAGACAGTCACTGACAGGTATCCCACCACCGCTCCCAACTATGTCACGCAGATCCTCACTTGGAGGGAGGTCGGATACAAGTAAGTTTTCAGGTCCAGTGAATTTAATTTTGCTCTTATGTTTACATTGATCCTTGAAACCATAACTATGTAGAGTACTCTCGCATACTGATTAAATCAGTTTTATAGTTAGGGTTTTTCTGTCTGGATGAGTTAATTAAAATTTAACCATTGCCTTGTGATTTGATGGAAGGTATAAGAAATAGTCAAACCACCAGTGCATGTGCTGCCAGCAAGTACAAGCCACTGCCATTCTCCTGGATCCCATGGCCTGAACAAGATCAATGCCCATTCTTACTAATTAGTTTCCCTGCTTGCTAATTAGTTTCCCTTGGATAGAGAAATCATTATCAAGGGCGGATTCTTTTTAATGCCCTTAAAATTGTACATGCTAAACCACAGTTGACTCTCTAGAGTGTGTTTTTTTGTTTGTAACAGCACTAGGGATGTTCACCGGTAAAACAAATTCCTGGTGCTGAATATAAATCAGATTTAGTTTACTTTTGATTATGTACTCTGTTGTTATGAAACAAAGGATGCTTTGTCTGATCCTCCCATTTTATTGTACTGAAAGTGCGTTTGCATTTGCTTTATCGTCAGGTTCAAACGACAAAAGAGGTGCAAAAACACCACCTCCCGTGAACTCGGCAGCAAAGGCTAAAAGATGGCTTTGAATCTGAAGCAGAACTGTCAGAAAATTTTGACTCCAAGCAGAGCTCAAGGCAGACACGTATTTGGTGCCATCACTTAACTGTGGTTTTAGGCCTTGGGTGGTGGTTACATTCTTTGTAACAGCTGAAGCATTAGTTGTACAAGGGGGAAGGGTGTGTGTTTGTTGTATTCTGGATTTCTATGATGGAGCATTGGAGCAACTCACTTGTTCGATTTATTATGGGATGTTTGTTTTGAGGAAATCACCCCATCTAAGATGAAGTGGTGCATTATGAGTTCATTTCTTAAATTTTGTGGAATGATCTTATTCTTCGTGTTAGTACTAACTATGGGGGATAAGGTGATGATGGATAAACTTATTCCATTTCACAAACTAAATAAAAAAGGACTAGTTTAATGGACTAGTTTATTCCTCAAACCAAACACCATATTAGTTCTTTGTTCAACTTAACTTAACCGAGAGCGAGCGCTTATAAGACAGTTATTACTTTGGGGACACATGCATAATGGGAAGCAGGTCAGGACGAGTTAGCTCATGTCTACGTTTGTTGTTTTCAAATGGAAAAAACGATACAAGGGAGACTTCTGTTGCTTATCCGGCCACGGCAGAGAATTTTCCATCAAATAGGCAATCCTAAACTGAATTAATCGAGCAAGAAAACGGGATATGGTTTTGTTGAACCCTCTGTGCTCATTCCAATGTGGTTTTTCGTGATTGGCTTAGTCTGCTTTTTCTTCAAGTTCAAACTCTTGTAATTTCGTTGCTGTCAAGCAATGGAAATTCAGCTTTGCCGTTGTGGAAAGCAACACACTTGTTCTATACTATGCACAAACCACTTTGGAACACATGCACAATGCAGCCAATGAAAACAAAAGACATGCACAGATTCATTCATTAGCAACGTCACTTTCATGTTTGTTCTCATTTCTACACATGTCAAGTAACATCAACATCTGTCAACATCAAGTGATTTTAATCTTTGCCTACAGATCTATTGCACTCTATTTTTCTCTCGTCCTGGTACAGAGCTTGTACATATACTGTCAACACAACTGTCTATTTTCCAACTATCTTGAATTTCCTTCCTATGATGTGTATATTCCTCTCTCTCTGGTACACAGCTGTAAGTATGCGTGCTTTACGTGAGTCAGAAATTTGAGGTTCGAGCACAGACCATTACCTTCCGGCAGGAATAGAACAAGTATGATCAGGCCCGTACCTCAACCTATGATGTTAGCCCTGTGACTTCCTTTGGAATCAGAGATAGGAACCCAATCGGCAAGAGAGTACAAATCATCTGTACACCCAAACCCAGAGCAAGATTGTCAAACTGTGCTGTGGAGAGGTTCAAAGCTGATGCCATAGCAGCCCCCAGGAATGAGCCTAGTGTTGAACCAAGGTTGTTGATTGACATGAAGAGAGCAAACAGTGTGCCCTCGATTCCAGGTGGGCAAAGCTGTCCTGACAGGATCAGGAACGGCATCATCCTGCCACACAGAAGCACTCTTGTCAGTTGAGATAAAATGCCATAGAGCTACTCAGTTCACAACCAAAAGAAAGCATACTTGAACTGGTTGATTGCATCAGCCAACGCGGAACCCCACAGCACCATGTACTTATCGGCAATTCCATACTGAACATGTAACCGTGACACCAAAACAATGTCCAGTAGGGTAATTACGGCAAGACCAACATGAGCAAACCTGGAAAAATCAACAGCACATGTTTGAAGTAGCAAACATAACAGCTTTGATTAGATATTTATAAATTTTTACTGTGGCAATGACTTCTAAAAATTTAAAGTTGGTGTCTTGGAACAAGAGTAACTAATAAGTAATAACAAAAACTACAGACATTATTTGTTTACCAAAATAGCAAAGTTGGGCTAAGGGGCTTAATAGTACAACTAAATGCGACCAGCTGTGGCTTATAGAAGCATCAAGCATAGCCTAATGCATATAATGGAAGAGAGGATGTAATCCAGCACACATTCAGTTCAATGCACAAGAGCAATTTGTTTTAGGGGAAATACAGTAGGGGAGGCCCCTACTGTGCAATTTATTTTATTATAGAAGGAAAGAAGAAAAAGGGAGTTACAGGAAAAGAAGACAAAACATGTACAGGTGGGACAAAACCTGTATTATGCAAATATGTAGGAACCAGGCTGGTGCAGGACAAAGGTGTTGAAACTTAGCTCAAAAAAGAATAGGGTGACAAGTTATTCTCAAGTACATTAACCATATATTTGTCAAGACAAATAATACCCTTACAGTAAAGCTACTTTGTCCTGTTAATCTATATGGGACACGATGACAAAAGGATAACTATCAGACATAGAAACTTCAATGAATAACTTACACAAGAATATTCCTGAGCTTCTTCTGTTTAAAATAGCGGTTGTAGGTGTAGGTGCCAAGCATCAGACTGAACCACCCAATCACACGTGCAGTCCCTAGAAAGGATGCCTCCAAATTTAGGTCCTCTGTTTGATAATAGAACATAACTGTGGAGATATTTGGAATTGTAACATTTGAAAAGAAAAACCATGCCATAGGCCTGGAAAAATAACAAAGTACCAATCAGTACCTTCTATCAAATTAGGGGTATACAATGGGGGAAATAGGAAAAGAATATTTGCTTACCGCAGAATATTTGGCTGCTTAAAAGCTGTGCAGAGACTGAAGAAGGCTGACCTCAGAGACAAACATGGCAACGAATTAATTGACCCGTTGTGTTTTTCATTAGACTCAGTTCGCTTTGCCTGTGGACTTCTGTTGTTACTTTTAGAAGTTCCCTTTCGCCTTCTAGTGCCCTCACTAGAGCCTTTTCCAGAAAAAACAGTAACAGAACTCTGGTTGTCTACATACTTATGTTCATCACTGGCGTTGTGGAACCCTTTTGGAGAATCCTCAACAAACATGCAGGAAACTAATTGGAAGAATGGGAGGACTGAGAAAACAATATATATTGCATGTATTGGGAGATTGGATAATGCATATCCTCCCAGTAAACTCCCAAAAATCCCACCTACAGCCATCGATGACCAAGATAATGACTGTAGATCGCCAGCAAACTCCGGCCTGGAAATAAAATTAGTAGGTTTTCACAATACTCCATAGCAGCATGCCAAATAGGGACACAGGAAACATCAAGAAGCCTACCCGGCTGATCGAACTGCTTCCGCAACCATTGCATCTATAACAACATCCGCCATCGCAGATCCCAGATTCTGTACTATGAGCAAGGCAGTGAGCATATTGGCTGAGCTCCTTAAAGCTTGTGATAGTCCTAGGATAAGCCACGGAAGTAGAGAAAGGCAACTAGAAATGATCAAATAGGGTATACGCTTCCTCTGTTTAATTGGAACGCAATCTGACAAGATCCTGCAGAAAACAATTGGCGTATGAGCAGCCAAAAAGTAGGACTTAGATTTCAATAAGAAACGTGAAACAGAATGGATGAAATTATGCATGCGTGGAGACATATGGACATATAGGTTTCTTAAGTAACAAGAAAATATTTTCAAGAAGCATGCAACTCTGGAAGCAGGAAGTTAAATGGAGCATACAGGTTAACCATCTGTCGCTAAAATCATTGCTGCATCGCCAGCAGGTTTCGTTACTAGTTACTAGCAGTAGAAGAAAAGCAATAGAAGATACACAAGGCAACAAAACCATACCCATATATAGGTTTGATGCTCCAAGGGAAATATGCAAGGGAGACCAGAAACTGCGATGTAGAGGGCGATAGCTTCATCACGTCCTTCATTTGGTAGGAGACAGCTGTCCAGACGAAAGACCTGAAACCCTAGAATGTTCGAAGGAACGTGATTGATTTAGCACGCGTGTGAACAGGTTGGGGCTCATTTAGATTTGCAGAAAGGCTAGGCTCTTGGTCTGTTGATTGACTGATGAAACGAGGAGCTCTTGCAGGTAACTAGGTATGCTAAGGAATGTATTTTCCGTGGCCTGTATCAGAACTATATTAGAAGCTAGTAAGGCATTTCTGCGTATGACTATCTGATATGTCATTTCTCCCAAACGGCGTGGTGTGGGATGCGATAAGTTTCAGATCTAAACAATCAACATGCGGACAATTACTAATCGTAATTATACAGGCTATTAAGGGAATAGAAGCCTAGGATCGTAGACTAGGGAAAATGTGAGAGAGAGAGAGAGACCTGGATGAAGTAGATGAGGCAGACGAGGCAGAGGAAGGAGGGCCCGAACGCCGCTGCCATCCGCCCCGGCCACCACAACTGATGATGCTGGGCCGCCGCCATGGCTCCTTGCTTCGCGCTGCGATGTAGGGCTAGGACACGGTATGGATCCACATCCACCGGGGAGGGAGGTAAAGGGAAGCGAAATGAGATGGCGGAGGGGACGAGAGAGGTCAGACGAGGCGAGGGGCCGGGTCTCCTTCCTTCCAGTTCCAGGAACCACCGACGGCCGACACGACACGAGCACGACGCGGGGAGGGGCGACCGGGCGAGGACCGGAACGGCGGACGGCAGTCACGTGCGGGGGTTGGCCGGGCCTGGTTCCTAATGTTGGGCCTTTTGTTGTCAAGCCCAGCGTTTTTTTTTTGTTTGTTTGGAAATGAAAATGCCAGTTGTGTTACGACCCAACTAATAAACCAACTTTGATAAAAAAAACTAATAAACCAACTTGAAGCATCACAGGTTGGAGCTCGTTCATGCCACTCGGGCGCTAATCAAACAGGACCTTCACGTTGTGGTCCAAACCACTACGCGGGGAATTTTTCGTACAGGATTCAAATTCTTTATTTTTTGTCCCAACCACAAAAGTATAGATGATGATAGAGCCATAGAAGGCACAGGGCCAAAGCATTTCCGATGAAAGGGGGGGACTCGGCTCAGTCACAGCACAACACTAATTCGGATCATTCATTTCCCTGGTACAAGAATCATGGCATGCCAGACACAATTATCCACCAAATCTTTTGTACTGACACAAGAGTAAAGTACCACAGCGCAGCAGAACAGGCGATGAGAGGAGCAGCATTTGCTTTATGCACAAGTAGCAGGCAGCTGGGGTAGTAGGAGTAAGGTGTACGGAATTTACAACAAATCACGAGCAGCAGCAATTCAGGCTGCATAGAACGAAATGGTCATCACTCTGCTAGTCCCACCACCAATCTCTCCCGACAAGAGCAACCCACGAACGCACCGCAAATGATTATTGTTTTCTTCCCCTCCCCCGATCCCCCCATCGGAATCCGGCAGGTGGGGGAGCGAGCTGGAAGCTGGAGCTGGTGATCAATCATGTCATGGGGCCAGGCGGCTAGGCCAATCAAGCAGTCAATCCCACCCACCCACGTGGTCACGCCTCACCTCTCCGCCTCCGCCTCCGCCTCCGCGTCCGCCGGCGACGACAGCTGCGCGGCCGCCAACGCGTCGGCGAGCGCGCGCATGGCGCTGACCTGCATCTGCAGCGCGGCCACGTAGTCGGCGGCCTCCTCCAGCAGCGCGGGCGTGGGTAGCTTCCGGCAGCCCGGGACGAGGCGGCCCAGCACGCGGAGCCGCTCCTGCACCTTACCCTCCTTACCCTTTAGCGCCGCCGCCGCCGCCGCCTTGTCTCTGGCCTGCACCGGCGGAGGCGGGCGGCGCCGCCGCCGGACCTTGCCGCCCGCCTTGACGAGGACGCGGCGGCGGCTGCAGACCGCGCCGGCGAGCAGGATGGCGCGGCTCCACCGCGTCTGGCCGCGCGCGGTCAGCGCCAGCGCCGAGTCGGCCGCCGCCTTCACGGCGCGCGGCTGGCCACCGCCCGTGGCGCGGAGCGCGTCCAGCAGGCGCCGCCCGTACACCCCGCGCACCGCGCCGCTGCGCCACTTGCTGGCCCGACTCGGCGGCGTCGCGGAGCCACCCTTGGACGTCCGGGACGACGACGGCGACGGAGAGGGCGAGGAGATCATCGCCGCGCGACTTGCCAGCCTGGCCGCCCCCCCGCCGCCCGATCAAGACGGGGCAAGGGATTTGGGGAGGGAGGGAAAGGGGCGGGCAGGGGGGGAGAGGACGGGTGGAACGCTGGTGGAGTGGTGGTGCTGGTGGTGGTGGAAGGAAGGAAGGAAGGAAGCGGAGGGGATTGGTTAGATTACCAACGTGCTTTGCTTTTGGGAGAGGTGGGGTGGGGTTGGGGTGGGTGCGCTGCGCTGTTGCTGATGTGATTCATAGTTTAGGGGTGTTTGGTTTCTAGGGACTAATGTTTAGTCCCTAGATTTTATTCCTTTTTAGTGTATAAATTGCTAAATATAGAAACTAAAATAAAAGTTCCTAGATTTTATTCTATTTTAGTTCCAAAATTACCAAATATAGAAACTAAAACTTTATTTTAGTTTCTATATTTAGCAATTTATACACTAAAAAGGAATAAAATCTAGGGACTAAACATTAGTCCCTAGAAACCAAACACCCCCTTAATCCACCAGCGGATGATTAGAGAGTAGTGGAGATGGAGGAGGGTTCGTCGCTTCCTCTACCGCCTCTCTTCTTTTCTTTCCTTTTTCTTCTTTGGTCGGTTGTTGCTTCTCCTTCCTTACCCTTTACAATATAGTGCTCCTGTTGTGCTGCACTTGAAATGGTCCGGGTATGCATCATGTTTGCTGCTCCACTCATTAGTAGCAAGGCGGCGTCACAACCTTAGTGATCCACTAGATGTCTAGATACCATGTGGAAGGCATTATTCTTTGCTTTTCTTTACTAGTTGTGTTATCATAGGTTGCTTCCTTGACAACCAGGGTTTTAAGTAGCCTGCTCTATGATGATATATTGATTATTCTACTGCTACCGCTAACAATGTTTTTAGCTTCGCTAAATAGTTTTATTTCAGCTTAGCCACGGAATAGCCTTAGTACCGTAAAATACTACCTCTGGCGTCTGCTAGTTATTTTTGAACTAAAAGCGTGTGTATTAGCCTGTTATTTAAAATATTACAATGTGTGCTTTCCATCAGCGTTTTCTGCTACTGCATGGAAGGGCACACCTACCAATTCGTGTAAAAAGTTTAGCCTATTCCAATGATTGAAACCATCCAGTTGTACGCAAAATAATTGGATATGTACAATTCTTCTCTGTGTTCTAGTGTGTTATAGCAACCCATTTGTGTAACCATATCCATATACAGACGTTTGCCCATCAACACCCATAACGTATAGAGCTAGATTATCCGGAGAAGGCCGCAAAAGATGAAAGGAAGATGTATTGATAGCACCATGTGTATATATAACTTTAGGGTGTTTGGTTTTTTTAGGGACTAATTTTTAGTCCATCTATTTTATTCTATTTTAGTATCTAAATTACTAAATATGGAAACTAAAATTTATATTTTAGTTTTCATATTTGATAATTTAAGACTAAAATGAAATAAAATGAAGGGACTAAAAATTACTCTCTAAAAAACAAACATCATCTTAATATAGAAAAACTGCAAATAATCTAAGAACCTATAAGCTATGTTGTTTGAATCAATTGTATCTTATTTTAGCAACTAGCAGTTTATTTTAGCTAACTTAAATAGGACCTAAGTCAAACTTATTTAGTTTTAATTATTTTTTATAAAAAAACACAAGCATTCACAACATTAAGCAAGATTTCTAGATGCATTGAAAATACAATTCTGTGGTGTATTTATTTGATGTTATAAATTTAATATATTTTCTATAAAGTTATCTAAAGTTAGCTAGTACAGAAAACCAAAATTTACGGTTTAATAAAAACCGACGTGGTAACAAAACGACTTACGTTTTGGCGGTGCATTTGTTCGATGTTATATACCTGCATCATTTGTCAAAATCCGGATATGTATTGGTAGTTGTGGTACTTGTGTTTTAGCACGAAGCACTACCGGAATCGTGTTCTTTGCCGAGTGTCTAAGACACTCGGCAAAGGCTATTTTACACTCGGCAAAGGCTTTGCCGAGTGTAACACTCGGCAAATAACACTCGGCAAATATTTCATCGGCAAAGGGTTCTTTGCCGAGTGCTTTTTTTCGGACACTCGGCAAAGACTTTGCCGAGTGTCAAAAAACACTCGGCAAAGAAAAACACTCGGCAAATTAAGAATCGAAAAAATTAAAAAAAAAACAGCAAAACATTTTTTAAATTTTAGGAACAACTCTCCAACCCTACCCTATTACCTTACCCGTTGCCCTATTATTTTTCAGTATTATTTTGAATCAAACTTATATGTTTTGTAAATGGTGATTACCTTACCCGTTGCCCTATTATTTTTCAGTATTATTTTGAATCAAACTTATATGTTTTGTAAATGGTGAGATTCGAACTCGCAACCTCTCTCTCGCGCATACCCTCCTATACCACTACACTACTACACTAATTATGTTTATATTACGTTTTCATTCCTCATATACTATAACAAATCGAGAGTAATTTGATTATTTAAGGCACTAAATGAGTTCATTTCAAAATGTGACCAACTATAAAGTTGCATAACTTTTTGAGATCTAAAAGTTTTATTTTAATAGTTTCTACATCCGAGACCGTTTATAAAATTTGAATTTTAAATTTAAAAACTTTACACGAAATTTTCAATGATAAGATGATTTCAAATCAAAAAATTGTCAACTACAAAGTTTCATTATATTTCAAGACCTACAACTTTTATTTTGGTGGTTTTTCCATCCGAGACAGTTTGAAAAATTCAAATTTCAAAATTCAAACATAATTTTGCATAACAAGATGATTTCAAACTAAAACATTGTCAACTACAAAGTTTCATAACTCTTCAATACCTACAACTTTCATGTTGGTGGTTTTTCCTTTCGAAGTCGTTTTCAAAATTCAAATTTTAAATTTTTTAAATTCAGACGTAGTTTTCGTTGACAATATGACTACAAATGAAAAAGTTGTCAACTATAAACTTCTATAACTTCTCAAGATCTACAAAGTTTATTTTGGTTGTTTGGTAATTTGTTTATCTCAGATGATGGTTCTAACAATATGCACAAATTCTATACGTCTCTCTCGTAGTTTCATAAACTACGAGAGACATATAGGTTTTATGAACAAATTTATTTTTATTTTGTCATATGAAGAAATGTTCAATATATAAATTGTAGATCATGATGAGTTATACAAATTTGTAGTTGAAAACTTTTTCATTTGAATTAATTTACTACTTTAAAATGTGATTTTTAAATTGTCTTTGCCTAGTGTTGGAGAAAAAACACTCGGCAAAGAGCTCTTTGCCGAGTGTTGTATTTGTGACACTCGGCAAAGAGCCCTTTGCCGAGTGTCAAAAAAAGACACTCGGCAAAGAAACTCTTTGCCGAGTGTCAAAAATAAAACACTCGGCAAAGAGCTTCTTCGCCGAGTGTTTTCTTTTACCGAGGGTTTTTTGCGTGGCACTCGGCAAAGAGCTCTTTGCCGAGTGCCCGAAATAAAACACTCGGCAAAGAATATGGCACTCGGCAAAGAACCAAATTCCGGTAGTGAAGGGTCCCGAGATTAGCATACCATATATAATTTAATCGACTAGTAGAGTGTTCTTGCTAAGGCTACAGCGATATTTCAAAGATGCACATGAAAATAACTAAATACCAGTTTTTTATAGTTTAAGGTTCATGCAAGCGTATATCACCATGTAATTAGGACATGTTTGATCCTTGTGGCAAACAGTTTGCTGACTAATTTTAGTACCTTAACCTTCAAACAGGTAGGCTAACAAATTGGTTAATTATTAGCCGGAGGGTTGCAAACTATTTGCTCATTAGCCATTTGACTTTGCTAATAAATAGTATAAAGAGAAAATAACATCTATTAACCAAGTATCCAAACATATTCTTACTAATTTTTGCTGGCTAATTATTTGCAGGCTAATTTTAGCCACTATCGAATAATAAGACAGGAAGATACAAACATGACCTTAGTATTCCATCTGTTCCAAAATAGTGGTCGTTTTAATTCTTTATTTTTATGTATATATTTAAATTGATGAAGATAAATCTAGACACATATATAAAATACATACATCAAATATTGTGTGAATCTAGTAGATTTCTAAAACAAATTTATTGGGGACAGAGGGAGTAGTTAGTATTGTTTTTAGTGAATTTAAACAGGGCTTACGGGGAGAATAGGTGTTTGGTTTGGGCTATCTCAGCAGAGAGGTTTTATAGATAGACTTCGAAATGAAAACAACGATGCTTTATTAATATGATAGGACAGATATTAGTGGGATAGCCCAAACCTCGCAAAAGAAAATCCGAAATTCAGGATTACTTCACGCGCTGCAGGTTAGCAAGCTGAATTTTGTGGCCACGGCCCAAAAGAACATGGGCTCCGCTTAGATCGTCAACACCGACATGGGCTCGACGCCCAAGAGGCCGAGAGCTTTGCCAATGCCATGTGTGCACTATGCAGTGCAAGTGTGCAACCAGGAACCCTAGACTTCTGATCACCACATCAGACATCACCTCTTGTCCTCTTCGTGGCCGGCCTGCTCGCTCACGAACTAGGTGTGGCTCGTCGTCTACCGTGGTCATCAAGCTCGGTAAGGTATATATGCCGGCCCCTATTCGTCGTCCGACGGGATCGATGCCCATTGCAATTGCTCCTCTCGGTCCTCAAACATGAATCACCCACTGATGGAGCAGGGATGAGGAGCCTAAGCTGCTAAATTTATCACTGGGGCAGAAGCCAGCCAAACTGTTTGAACTTTTGAAGGAACCCCATCTCCACAACCAGCCCTCAGTTCTTAAACCATAGATTTGTCGCATTCTGGATATACTTATAGGCTTTTGTTATGTCTGCCAGGCACAACTTGCAACTGGTCCTAGACCTAGCTAGTACTAGTGGTAGTGGATTGGCAAGAAATTTTAGTTAGGCCATGAATAATCTGCAGGAGGAATATGGTGCAACTTGTGGTGGTATCTGCATAGGTTTTGTCTAATTCTTGGAATCTTGATCCGTTACTTGTGGCGGTTCAAGCGGTTGAAGACGATGCAGATAGTCAGCACTCAGCAGGGTGAACCAACCACTGACGGCTGCACGGTATCAGCGATTATGGGGATCAGTGAGCAAGTAGATAAGATCTGGAACCGAGTGAATACTATGCTTCAGTATTTAGAATGTTTGAATAAACTAGAGCTAATAGTTATCTGCTAAAATTAGCTAAAGACATAAACAGTCTAGCTAATAATTAAACTATTAGCTGCTTTTAATAAATTAGCTAATAGTTACATTGTTATTTGTTAAGTAGCTAAATCCACCACCAATTTTTTTAAACTAATTATTAACTTTAGCGCATTTAAACACCTCTTAGGCCTAGTTTGGGTACTCTAGTATAGAAATGGTTTGGAGTGATTGGAGAGTGTATAAATCCTTAATAGATCAAAAACTCTCATAATGCATCTTAATCCACTCCAATCCCTTTCATTACTAGATTATCGAAACTAGCCCTTATGGGCTCTAACGATTAAATACGGCTCTAATGTAGTGAGGCACTTTGTAATTATGTCGCTGATGTTTTGGTTGTAGTTTAATGAGGTGTTTGAATGCAATAGAGCTAATAGTTAGTGACTAAAATTAGTTAGAGACATCAAAACACCTTAACTAATAGTTTAACTATTAGTTATTTTTAGTAAAATTAGTTAAAAGTTAGCTCGCTATTTATTATGTAGCTGACATTTTTTCGTCAACTAACTATTAATTCTAGTGCATTAAGCAGCCAACGTATATAGATGTTATCTGAATCCTGCGGAGTGCGGAGCTTGGCGACTTCTCTTTATTCAGTTCTTTGATCCGTTCTGTTTGGGGTGGAATTTGGAAACCAGACATGAGTGAGTGGAGCACTGGATAACTTTTTTTTGTACGTCCTCGTTCAATTCGATACGAACGGGGTTTCCAGACGGCCGTTTGTTTGTATGTTTGAGCTTTGCATGCAGAAGAGCACCATTGCACCAGGACAAATCGAAACACCGACAAAGTTTTGCATGCATGCCCCCCCCTCCCGAGATCTGTCTCCTGCTGCAACAAACAGAAACAGTCTTGACTGGCACTCTGGCAGTGCCAGATGTATATATATACACTACTGTAGGACTCATCTGCTGATAACTCTCGGCTATGGCTATGGCGATGCTTTGCTTAATTTTTTTTTCGCGTCCACTTGGTGAAAAAATAGGCTGGAGATGGGTTTCAGTCAGATTTGATTACGTGCCCACTGCATGCATGGTTCGCACGTTGATCTTTCTCCCTCAGTACGTCCAGCCTGGTTTTGTTAGGTCTGGTCTGTAAAAAAAAATATACTTGCGTTTGCGTACTGACTGATCTGGGCATCTGTGATTGAGAGCAAGATGCGACCGGAAGTTACAGAAAACAGTTGACATTTTAATTATGAATTCTGGATAGGGCACGCTGCTAGCTTTCTGACTTAGTGCTAGGCTGCTAGCCTTTGAACTCGTTGTCTGTTCTGCATGTGTGCAGTGCAGCTGTGAAGTTCAGTATCAGTGCAGCAACGTACGCTTCCTTTCTGATGCTCATTCTGTCGTGATAGATCTCCCGGAGTCGGGACCGATTTGTCGTAGCCGCACACGAGGCTGTCACAGTCACAGGTGGAGTGTGTTGGCGCTAGCACTCACTGATGCAATACAGCTCACATTTTTTTCCAGATATCATGAATAATGTCACATATTTCTGTAAGTAGGCGGCGGCTTCCCACCACACAGACACAGACGATGCATGCAAATAGAGCCCCCAGACTCATCTCTTCTCTCCGATCAGCAGCTGGTGTCGAGCATGGCCTCGTGGAAGGCGGCGACGCGGTCCGGGGTGACGCACTGCGTGATGAGCCGCGCCCCTGGCTTGTGGGCCCAGGGCTTCACGAGGATGCACGTGGCGATGTAGTCCAGGTTTGTCAGCGGCACGACGTGCGCGGGCGGGCCCCATCCGTAGTCCACCTCCGCGAAGCCGAGGCGCGTCCAGTCGGACACCAGCAGCGTGCGGTAGTCGGACGTGATCTGGTAGGGGTCGACGCCGCCGGCGCCCAGCTCCCCCGCCGCCCAGCGCGCGAACTCCGCGGGCATCCGGCGCTTCCCGTCCTTGATCATCCTCACCACCTCCGCGACCGAGGCGCCCGCCACCTTCCCCGCGGGCGCCGACACGCGCATGATGTAGTAGCAGTTGCCGTAGAACCCGGCGCCGCCCCGCGGGAGCGACGCGTGCAGCATGGGCCGCGCGTTCACGGCGAAGCAGAGGTGCACGGCGGAGTCCGGGTCGTCGAACCCGGCCGCGCGGGTGCGGCTCCGCCACGCCTTGGCGATCAGCACCTCGAACGCGGAGCACCACGCGGCGCCTCCGCCGCCGTGCGCGGCCGCGCTGTACTGCGCCTTGTAGTGGGCGACGTAGTCGGCGGAGATGTCGATGGCGAGGTACTCGAGCCGCCGCCGCTGGCTGCCGGGACCGGGAGCCGGGAGCCGCCCCACCAGCGCGGCCGCGGGGTCCGGGACGGCGTCGCGGCCCCACTGCGGCTCCACCGACGGCACCGCGAGCGCGAGGCCTTGGCCGGCGGCTCGCGCCAGCTCCCCGACCGCGGTCATGAACTGCGCGGCGCCCGGGCCGTCGGCCACGGCGTGGCTGAAGCGGAAGCCCACGACGAAGCCGCCGCACGCGAAGGCGGTGACCTGGACGAGCAGGACCAGCGCGCGCTCGTCCTCGCCGTCGCCGGCCGGGGTGGGCGGGAGGAGCTCGTCCTTGGGCACCATCAGCGGCGCCTCCAGGTAGTCCACGTCCTCCAGGGTGCAGGCGGCCTCGGCCTCCGTGAACCACACGCCGGCGTTGCTGCAGTCCACCGCCTGCTGCGCGCCGGACTCCGACAGCACCAGGCGGCCCGCCAGAGGGTAGTAGCGGACCAGCGCGCGCGCGAGCGCCCGCTCGATGGTCCTGGCCGGGCTGGCGGCGGCGTCAGTGCTGCCGGTCTTGGTGGCGGGCCGGTCGGGGGCCGCCTTGAACACGTGGAGCGACTCGATGAGCGCCATCTGCGTCGGGTAGCGGTCTAGCCAGGACAGGCGGAGCGGGCCGGTTGGCGTGGGCTCGGCCGGGACCACCCGGCGCGCCGCCAGCCGGTCGATGGACTTATTGGCCGCCGCCATGGATCGATGGATCAGGATCACGGGATGGAGCTGGGTGAGGAAAGGAGAAGGGAGCCTGCCAGGTAAGCAAACCGCCTGCCGCCTGCGCTTGGTTTGGTTGTTGGATTGACGACGGGAAGGAGAATGGTTGATGGCGTATTTATAGGCGTGTACGGTCGCGCGGGGGTATTGAGAAGACAATTCCCTGCGCGCGCTCCCCACCAGGCACGCGACGCATCACGCATTCCTCTGAAAGCGACGTCCCATCATGAGCATGTAGCACGAGGGATGAGCACGCTTGCATGCACTCCATCTCCATGCGACGCCTTCCTCCCTTCCGATGCTCCGATCAAGTACGCTAAGCTAGTGTGGAAACCACGCTCCCTCCCGTAGTTTCAGTCAGTCAGGCATACTACACGCGTATGCTTCCTCCAAGCAAGGCACGAAAGCTACGGAGCCCTGGAGACGAGACGAGACGACACGGTCCAAGCCACGGCGCGTACTGATTGGCGAAGCAGCGATCGATCGAGTGATCGATTGGTCAAAAAATACTCACCGTCGTCAGTCGTCACCACGGAGATAGAGGACGCGGGCGGGCGGGTTAATTAGCGAGACAGAGACTGGTGGTGCCGTCGTACGGGTTCGGTTGTTTGGCTGAATTAGCACGGAAAGCACACGTACGCTATGCGTGAGCGTTGTCGCCACTCGATAGGCCGGCGCTAGCAGTTATAGGTGTACATTTGGGACCGGTTTGATAGGCCGGCCCGAAGCACGGAAAAAAAGCACGGTCCAGACACGGTACGGTTTGAAATATTTTAGTGTCGGGCCGGTACGGCCCAATATATCAGGCCAGGTTTGTGCCGAGGTCGCGGCCCATGGGCGGGCACGGGCCCAATATATCAGACCGGGTTTGGGTCGAGGTCGCGGCCCATGGACGGGCACGAGCACGACCCGTTTAAGACAAGCACGAAATAGCCTATATAGAGGCATGAAAAGGCACATATCTCTACTATACGTAAAGCACCAATTTCAACGGTCATCCCGCGTCATCTTTTTTCAAATAACCCCTATTTTAAATTATCCCGCTGCATGCCTATAGATGGCCAAATGGCGGCCCGTCACGGGCCAGACGCCCGCGGAGCACAACTCTGGCCCAGGCACGTCATGCCGGCCTGCTGACTGTGTTGGGCTGGCCCGTTAGCCCGTCAGCCCATTTGATTAAAGCAGCGTGAAATGTTAAAAAAAGGGTGCAGGAAGTGGGGTTTGAACCCATGTCTTGATGCAGGAATGGCGGAAGACAATGTGTGAAGCTGTCTAACCAATAGAACATCATGCTCAAATGTTTTTAATATTGAATACAAATTGTATATATATGTATATATGTTTTTTAAAATAAAAAATATATAATCGGGTCTGGCCAGGCCAGACCAGCGCTACGGGCCGAGGCTACAGCCCAAGCACGACACAACGTTCTTGCTCTTGCTAGCATTAGGTCGTTTCTGAAACCACATTGGCGCAATGGACTCCATGGTGTTTGAGGTTGCTGAATTGGATGAAACAACAATGATTTGTCACACTAACAGTAAAATGAAAGGTTATTTGTTGGTTAAATGTTAGTAATTGCTACGAAGTAACATAATTTATATGGAGCGCATCCAGTTTTTATTGATGCCTGACTTTAGCAATCACTCCATATTTTGATCTATCTTTTTTATAAGTTTGAGTTCATGTAACTTATTTTAAAAACTTGAGCTCACAAACTTTCTTTTATTTGGTCTCTGTATGGTGGAATTATGTCATTATATAATCTCTGTTCGTTCAGTCAGTCGTTGTGAACTCTCTTCTAATCGCTCACTTTATTGGCCATGTTGTACCAAGACATATTGGATGGAGTATGAAAGGGAATTAGGCTTACACCTAGTCCCTAATTAATTTTGGTGGTTGAATTGCCCAACACAAATATTGGACTAACTAGTTTGCTCTAGTGTATAAGTTATACAGGTGCCAAAGGTTCACACTTAGCCAATAAAATGACCAAGTATTGGGTTCGACAAAAGAGCAAAGGGACAACCGAAGGCACCTCTGGTCTGGCGCACCGGACTGTCCGGTGTGCCACCGGACATGTCCGGTGCACCAAGAGGACTCCGACTCAAACTCGTCACCTTCGGGAAATTCCAGAGGCAACTCCGCTATAATTCACCGGACTGTCCGGTGTACACCGGACATGTCCGGTGCTCCAAGGAAGAGCGGCCTCCGGAACTCGCCAGCCTCGGGAATTCATTTCAGCTGCTCCGCTAAAATTCACCGGACTGTCCGGTGTACACCGGACTGTCCGGTGTAACAGCGGGGCAACGACTACTTCTAGTGCCAACGGCTACCTGCGACGCATTAAATGCGCGCCAGCGCGCGCAGAGGTCAGGCACGCCCATGCTGGCGCACCGGACAATCAACATTACATGTCCGGTGCGCCACCGGACATCCAGGCGGGCCCAGAAGTCAGAACTCCAACGGTCGGAACCCAACGGCTTTGGTGACGTGGCTGGCGCACCAGACTGTCCGGTGTGCACCAGACTGTCCGGTGCACCATACGACAGCCAGCCTGCACCAAACGGCTAGTTTGGTGGTTGGGGCTATAAATACCCCCAACCACCCCACATTCAAGTCATCCAAGTTTTCCACTTCCCAACTACTTACAAGAGCTATAGCATTCAATTCTAGACACACTCAAGAGATCAAATCCTCTCCCAAATTCCACACAAAGCTTTAGTGACTAGTGAGAGAGATTTGCTTGTGTTCTTTTGAGCTCTTGCACTTGGATTGCTTTCTTCATTCTTGATTCTTTCTTGCGATCAAACTCACTTGTAATTGAGGCAAGAGACACCAATCTTGTAGTGATCCTTGTAGGAACTTTGTGTTCCAAGTGATTGAGAAGAGAAAGCTCACTCGGTCCGAGGGACCGTTTGAGAGAGGGTAAGGGTTGAAAGAGACCCGGCCTTTGTGGCCTCCTCAACGGGGAGTAGGTTTGCGAGAACCGAACCTCGGTAAAACAAATCCGCGTGTCACACTTCTTATTCGCTTGCGATTTGTTTTGCGCCCTCTCTCGCGGACTCGATTATATTTCTAACGCTAACCCGGCTTGTAGTTGTGATTATTTTTGAGAATTTCAGTTTCGCCCTATTCACCCCCCCTCTAGGCGACTTTCAATTGGTATCAGAGCCCGGTGCTTCATTAGAGCCTAACCGCTCGAAGTGATGTCGGGAGATCACACCAAGAGGGATATGGAGACCGGCGACAAGCCCACTACGAGCCACGGGAGCACTTCATCGGAAGAGTCTGTCACACCCGGTTTTAGAAGGCAAACCGAATGCAAACCATGTACGTGCCAGGATCAGTTATTCACGTACACAGCAGTTACATAATATGGACATCATCACACAGTGCTCAAAATAGTATTAAAAGGGAATAATAGTCGATTACATTGTACGTCTGAGACGTCCATATAGTTCTTACAATAAATCAAAGTGCGGAAAAGAAACGTAGATAACCGCGGCCTTCACAGGCAGCCGACTGGGGGTTGCCGCTAACCCACACCTAGAACTCGTCGTAGTCTTGGAACTCCTGGAAGTCTCCTTCCACAGCTTCATCTTCGCCTGAGCAGTGGTTGCAATGCTGACAGCCTGGGGGGGGGGGGGGGTTGGTGTGTAGAGCAAGGGTGAGTACACATCAACATACTCAGCAAGTATCCTGTTTGGCTGTAGTGGACTAGCTTTATGTGGGGATAAGTCAAGCAGTTGCTTTTAGTTGGTCAGATTATTATTTACTAGTAGAAAGCCAAGTTTTAGCATTAACCCAAGTTATTAACCCGATGTACCCTTTCCAAACGGAAAGAATACCACTTACCAGCACCATAGTCATAACCAAAACCATCAATCTCATAACCACCTGTACCAAAGTATCTCTGATCAAGTACCACTAATCACTGGAGCTCCCTTGGCCGCTCATAACCGTGAGCACGGCTGATATATCAGTTTTCAAACACTCTGCAGAGGTTGTGCACTTTACCCACAAGCCGTGATTCCCATTCTGCCCGGAGATCATGACTCTCCATTGATCACTACCAAGGTGACCCAGCAGGGCATCACTACGTAGCCTTTACAAAGATTCCCCGGGGCTGTAGCCACCCGTTAGGTTTCCTAAATGTACCGCACTCCTCCCCAAGGGACAAATCAACCTTGGCAGAGCGAGCCGCATACACCGAGCCCCATTGACGGCACGACGGCTAAGTGAACTACATCCCGGATCCTCTAATTATTCAGCTAAGGGCACCCCATTCTACCCTCATGGTTGCACTGTTTTCCCGGGCGGTCATCCATAGAACAGGTCCTTACGGAGAGGCACTCGAGAAACCGCTCGAGCCCCCTTGAGGCCACAAGTACAACATCATAATAAGAGAAGGGAAAACAGCATATCATAGATAATCTCATCATATTCATTGATTAGAGTTAAGCAATAGCATAAAGCTAAACAATAATAATCCAACCCAAATAGGTGAACAAGGACATGGATCACAAAAGCTAGTCAATCCTTAGGCATAAATGTGTAAAGCGGGAGGTGAATTAAAGAATGAATAGGACAGAGATAGGTCAAAGGACACTTGCCTCCACCAACCGACTGCTGCTCAGGGGCTTCTCCCGCGAGTTCCTCGGGCTCTTCAACCGGATCGTTCTCTATGCGAGCGCAAACATACATACATCCACATATTTAATACAAAAGAACAGTACACCATACAATAGAATGCAATAAGTAAACAGACGTTCTACGCGGGCTCGCGAGTACGGTTAAGAGAGAAAGAGGAAAAGACAGTCGAGAAACGATCACGTTACATGATTATAAATTAACCACTCGCTTAATGGAAGGAAATTTAATGTAGACACTATGTTTAGCGTAAAGTAAAGTCATGTTTCATGTCTAATTATTATAAGCAGGTGGAGATAAACAAAAAGATGGTCGCGTGGCGAGACGCGCGACAAGGCTCTCTAAAACAAACTAAGAAGTTAACGACTCGTCGTGCGACCGAGCACGCAACGAGACACTTCGCCTTAGTTACGAGGAGACGTTAAGCGTCGCGCGACGAAGCGCACGACGACATACGTCGACTAAACTGAGTCCAAAGTGGAACGTCGTGTGAATACACACGCGGCGTTACACCTTAAACAACCTGAAACAAAAATGGATCGTCGCGCGACGAAGCGCACGACGCAACACAAGATAGAATCTGAATTTAGATAAATCCGTCGCGCGGCGAAGCGCGCGACGCAACACGCTAATTAACGAATAATCACCGCGAGCGCGGGCGAGCGAAGATATGGTCGGGCGAGGCCGGGACGGGAACGGGCGGCCGAACGGGGGGGGGGGCGGTTGAACCGGTCCAGGGGCGGTTGAACCGGCCGGGGGCCGCGCCGGGGACGCGAACCGGCGAGCAGGGGCGGGCGGGATCGCCGCCGCGGGGTCGGGGGACGGGAGGGGGCGGGCGAGGTCGCCGAGGTCGGGGGAGGGGAGGGGGAGGCCGGCCGCGGGCCGGGGGAGGAGCGGGCGCCGCCGCCGCGGGCCGGGGGAGCCGGGGGCGGGCGCCGAGCGCCGCCGCGGAGGGGCCGAGCGGGGAGGGCCGAGCGGGGAGGCCGAGCGCTGTCGGGGAGGGGCCGAGCGGGCGGGCCGAGCGGGGAGGCCGAGCGCCGCCGGGGAGGGGCCGAGCGGGCGGGCCGAGCGGGGAGGCCGAGCGCCGCCGGGGAGGGGCCGAGCGGGGAGGCCGAGCGCCGCCAGGGAGGGGCCGAGCGGGCGGGCCGAGCGGGGAGGCCGAGCGCCGCCGCGGGGAGGGGCGGGCAGGGGCGCCGCCACGCCGGGCAGGGGCGGGGATGGGGTCGGGCGCGGGCAGGGGAGAGGGAGGGCGCGCGCGTGGGGAAGAAGAGGAGGGAGAGGGAGAGAGAGAAGAGAAGGGGAGGGGAGGGGAGCTCACCTCGGGGTCCAAAATCCGGTGATCGCCGTCTCCAAACCCTTGGGCACCACGGGGAGAGAGAGGTGGGAGAGGGAGAGGGAAGTTGTTGCGCGGGAGATCCAAATGAGGGAGAGAGAGAGGATGGGGGGCGCATGGGGGGGGGGGGGGGGGGGTTGGGCGCCAGGGGCGCGCAGGCCGGGGCGGGCCGGGCCGGCTGAGCTGGGCTGGGCTAAGTTGGGCTGGGCCGAGCCACTTCGCGGATTGAAAACCCACGACGCGCGCGGACCACTAAACGGACTTAAAACGCGAATCAAAATCCAGAACGGAACGAGACGAACACTCAACCTCAGACAAAGAAATGTGCTTCGGCATGATGCAACACCCATGACACTTAGGTTTTGGTTTATACATGACACGGACACCTGCCACTATACTGGTTTGAAATTGGGAAGAAGGAGCAAACGGGGAAAGAGAAGAGAGAGTAACGCCCGAATTTGGTGAGAGAAAAGAAGAAAAAAATTCTACCCCCAAATTCAGGGCGTTACAAACCTATCCCCCTTAAAAGAATCTCGCCCTCGAGATTCAGGGTTGGCTAGCAAAGAGCTCAGGGTATTTAGCCATCAGATCATCTTCACGCTCCCAGGTTGCTTCTTCCTCAGAGTGATGATTCCATTTGACTTTGCACATTCTGATGGTCTTCCTTCGGGTGACTCTGTCTGCAACCTCAAGGATTTGCACTGGCTTCTCAACGTAGGTCAAGTCCTCTTGGACTTCAAGACCTTCCACTGGCAACTGCTCTTCTGGCACACGCAAGCACTTCTTCAACTGAGACACATGAAAGACATCATGCACAGCAGACAAATTCTCGGGTAAACTGAGCTGATAGGCCACTTCTCCACGTCTTGCAAGAATCTGATACGGACCAATGTAGCGGGGTGCTAGCTTGCCTTTCACTCCGAATCTTCTGACTCCTCTGATCGGTGACACTTTCAGATAGACAAAGTCTCCGACTTCAAAACTCAGCTCCCTTCTTCTTGTGTCTGCATAGCTTCGCTGTCTCGATTGCGCTATCTTCAGATTCTCTCGGACCATCTTGATGTTCTCTTCGGCTTCAAGCAAAATGTCTGGCCCAAACACTTGCTTCTCTCCAGGCTGATCCCATTGCAACAGAGTTCTGCAACTCCTTCCATAGAGCGCCTGAAATGGTGACATCTTCAAACTGGCCTGGTAACTGTTGTTATAGGAAAACTCTGCATAAGGCAATCTCTTATCCCATCCGGACTGATCTTGCAACGCACAGGCTCTCAACATGTCTTCAAGAATTTGATTGGTCCTTTCGGTCTGACCATCCGTCTGCGGATGATAAGCTGAACTGAAATTCAGATGCGTGCCCAAGGCTTCATGCAACTGCTGCCAAAAATGAGAGGTGAACTGCGTTCCTCTGTCTGACACTATCTTCTTTGGCACACCATGAAGACAAACGATCCGAGACATATACAATTCTGCCAATACGGCACTGCTATAGTTGGTCTTGACAGGTATGAAGTGGGCTGACTTGGTCAAGCGGTCCACTACTACCCAAATGGAATCGTAGCCGGCTCGAGTGCGAGGCAATCCGACTATGAAATCCATACCAATTTCATCCCATTTCCACTGAGGGATCTGCAACGGTTGCAACAATCCAGCAGGTCTCTGGTGCTCTGCCTTAATTCTTCGACAACTATCGCACATAGCCACATGCTCTGCGATTTCCCTCTTCATTCCGTACCACCAGAATTTCTTCTTCAGATCCTGATACATCTTCTCACTGCCAGGGTGAATCGAATAGGCTGTCTCATGAGCTTCCTTAAGGATCAACTCCCGAATGGACTGGACATTGGGAACACACAAGCGGTCTTTGAACCATATCACGCTTTCTGCATCTTCTCGAAAATCTTTGCCTCTGCCATCTAGAATCAGTCGCCGGATCTCATTGATCTTCTCATCATTCTTCTGCGCTTCTTTGATTTCGCGCTCCAAGGTAGGTTCCAACTCGACTGTGACTCCTCGCGAATTGTTCAGAAATCCGAGACTCAACCTGTCAAACTCCTTGGCCAACTCATAAGGCATCGGACGAGCAACCATCAGATTGACTTGACTCTTTCTGCTCAAAGCATCTGCCACTACGTTTGCTTTGCCTGGATGGTAATGAATCTCCAACTCATAATCTTTGATCAACTCTAACCATCTTCGTTGCCTCATGTTCAATTCTGACTGAGTGAATATGTACTTCAGACTCTTGTGATCTGTGTAAACATCACATTTCTGTCCATACAGATAGTGCCTCCATGACTTCAGTGCATGAACCACTGCTGCCAACTCTAGGTCATGGATGGGGTAGTTCTTCTCATGAACCTTCAACTGTCGGGACGAGTAAGCCACAACTCTTCCCTCTTGCATCAACACGCATCCCAAACATGTGTAACAAGCATCACAATACACCGAGAAGGGCTTGTGCACATCAGGCAAGACTTGGACATGCGATGTAGTCAACTTCTCTTTCAGCGCTTCAAAGGCCTCTTGGCATTTCTGGGTCCACTTGAACTCAACTTTGTTGCCTAGCAACGCTGTCATCGGTTTTGCAATCTTCGAAAACCCTTCAATGAATCGCCGATAATATCCGGCCATTCTAATGAAACTCTTGATTCCTCGAGCATCTGTTGGCGCTTTCCAGTTCAGAATGTCTGCCACTTTCTTCGGATCCACAGCCAATCCTTCTTTGTTGATTATATGACCCAAGAACAGGACTTCACTGATCCAGAACTCACACTTGCTCAACTTTGCATACAACTGGTGCTCTCGCAATCTCTGCAATACCATCTTCAAATGATCTGCATGCTCTTCTTCGCTTTGAGAATAAACCAGAATGTCATCAATGAATACCACCACAAACTTATCAAGATAATCCATGAATACACTGTTCATCAAGTTCATGAAGAATGCTGGCGCATTGGTCAAACCAAAAGACATCACTGTGAACTCATACAAACCATACTTGGAAATGAATGCCGTCTTCGGAATGTCCGAAGGTCGGATCCTGAGCTGATGATAACCTGACCTCAGATCAATCTTGGAGAACACACTGGCTCCTCTCAACTGGTCGAACAGATCTTCTATTCTGGGCAAAGGGTACTTGTTCTTGATCGTGACCTCATTCAAAGCTCGATAATCGATGCACATCCTTTTGGTGCCATCTTTCTTCTCCACAAATAGGACAGGGGCGGCCCAAGGCGAGGTGCTTGGCCGAATGTAACCTTTCTCTGACAGCTCGTCAATTTGCTTCTTAAGCTCAACCAACTCTGGTCCAGATATTCTGTAAGCTCTCTTGAAGATAGGGGCGGTTCCAGGAAGAAGCTCTATGGCAAACTCAACTTTCCGCTCTGGTGGCATACCCGGTAAGTCCTTTGGAAACACATCCGGGAACTCGGACACAACCTTGATCCTCTCGATTGGGTCTGCTTTACTGCTATCAATAGCTATCTGATAACAACTTCCTTTCTTTGGCTCAGGCGGGACTAACTTGGTCACCACTTCCTCTCCTAGTGGGGACACCAACTTGATTGTCCTCTTATCACAACTGATAACTGCCTGATACTTATCTAGCCAATTCATCCCTAGGATGACATCTATTCCCTGAGTACCCATTACTATAAGGTTGGCGGGAAACGCTATCCCCCTTATTTCCACACTTATATTCAAACAAATGCTATCGGCTCGAATTCTACCACCGGCTGAGTCAATTTGAATGGGGTTTGACATGGTAGTAATTGGAAGATTATGTGCTTCTACCCACGATGCAGTAATGAAAGAATGCGTTGCTCCAGTATCAAATAACACTTCTGCAATATGGGAGTCGACTGGGAACATACCTACTATCATGCCGGGGGTCTCCTGAACTGCTTCAGCCTCCAAGTGGTTCAGCCTTCCATGATTATAACGCGGCTGAGGGCGATTGCCTGCTCCAGGCTGAGGCACATTCTGCTTTGCTGGGGCATTGGGGCATGACTGCTGCTGGGCTGCCTTCTTCGGACATTGCATCACCCAGTGGCCTTGCTCTTCACAGTGGAAACATGCTCTGTTTCCAACCTGAGCTGGTGCTGCCTGACTGTTCTGTTGGTTTGCTGGGGCAGGAAGACGAGGTGCCTGCTGATTCTGCCTCGGAAACTGACCTCCTGACTGATTGTTCTGACGGTTCTGGTACTAATGCTGAGGATACTGCCTTTGGAACTGCTGATGCTGAGGCGGACGCTGGTTTTGCCTGAACTGCTGAGGTTGATTGCCTGAGAAACGAGGACGACTGCTGCTTCCAGGCTGGGGTCCACTGATCTTGCGCTTACGATCTTCCATCTTTTTACGCTTCCTCTCTGTCATGATTGCTCTGTCAATCAGGTGCTGGAATGTCGGGAAAGTGTGATTCATCAGTTGGTACTGCAGAGGGTCAACCAAGCCTCTCAGGAAACGGTATTGTCGCTTGGCGTCAGTGTTGACATCTTCAGGAGCATAGCGAGACAATTGCAGAAATCTGTCTCGGTATTCACTGACAGACGATGACCCTTGCTTGAGAGCCAGGAACTCCTCTTTCTTCACTGTCATCAGACCTGCAGGAACATGGTACTGACGAAAGCTACCTCTGAACTCTTCCCAAGTGATGGCGTCAGGGTGGGCATGGGTGGCGAGGTAAGACTCCCACCATGACTGGGCTGCTCCTCTCAACAGACGGGGACCGTACAGAACCTTCTCCCTGTCATCGCACTGAGCGGTATGCAACTCCCGCTCCACAGTGCGCAGCCAGTCTTCAGCATCCATGGGGTCAGAAGAATGAGCAAACGTTGGTGGATGACCTCTCATGAATTCAGCACGCTTGTCTCTGGGCATCTGAGGCATCTGAGGCTGAGGTGGGGCCTGCTGTTGTTGCTGCTGCTGCTGCTGAATGGCGGCCAAAGTCTGACCGATGGCTTGAACTGCCTGAGTCTGCATCAGAAACATCTGCTCGATGGACATCGGGGGCGGGGGCGGCAGGTGCTGCTGCTGGGGCACCTCATCCTGCTGAGCGGCTCGCTCCTGTTGAGCACGCCTTCCTCCTCTGCGCCTGTTCTCTGACATCTGCAGAACGCAACCACACATCAGAACTGATCTGGCAAATCTTGCAGCATAAGAAAAGAGGATAGAATTCTTCAACAGCACTGAACAGATGAACATCTTCACTGATCTCCAACACAGACCACACAACTTCTCAAATAAAGAGGAAAGTGGAATAAAAGGTTTCCCCACTATATAACTAACTTTATTAACATAATAGGTAAACCAAAATGCAGGGGATACCCACACTCTGGTGACAATCATTACAAAGATCCAAACCAAACAAAGTTCATCATGACAAACATAGATGCACAGGATATAGCAAACTACCCTGTCTAACTAAGACTAACTAAGACCAAGACTAACGCTAAGACTGAAGCTTCTACGTATATATTTTGTATTAATTACAAGATCCAACTCTAACGAGCTATGGTTCTAGAGTTATCTTGGTCTTGCAGTCGGGATTGCCATAAGACTGGTGTCCACGCTGAGGTGAGCGGTACGGGTGCTGAGTCCCGACGGGAGCGGGGGAACCACCGTCCAGGTGACGACGTTCCGCGCACTCAGCCCGCAGCAGGGCGATCTCAGCACGAGCCCTACTCAGCTCGTCTAATGCATGGTCCAGCTCCGTGTTTAGCACGGCGGCTAGGTTGACTGTGCTGCTCAACCTAGGATTGCCCTCACCGACAGGTGAGACAATCACGCCTCCTGTGCTGCCAGATGAACGGCGGGGGTAATACTTCAGGTCAAGACCGTCAGCTGCCCTACCGAAAACCGAGAAGTAGTGTGAAAGCGCACGCCGTGCAGCATCTTGCATGGCTGCCTCAGCTGAGTCCCGCTCAGAGATAGAATAGTGCTCTGAGCAGACCTCAGCACCCTGGAGACTGTTCTCCGGGCAGCGCACCAAGCAGGTTGCCTCCCAGCGGTCCGGGTAGACCCCGCGACTGTGCTGGTAGACCACACAGCGATACTCGACGGACCAAGTATGCCGGTCAAATGCCCGACGTAGCAGGGTGTCGAGCGCATCGTGGAAGTGACACCCGCGAGCAGCGTCGCGAGTGATGGGTCGAGCAACCCATCCTTCCGGCTCAAGGTTAGCAGAGAAGTCGGTGTCGTGGCTTGAGCTGTCGTCGCCTCCTTCGTCGTCTGGGTCTCCTCCAGCAGCTACTCCAGAAGCTGGGACGCCCAGTGGTGGTGCAGGGGGCGGCTCCAGAGGAAGCACAGGGGAGCGGCTCCTCACAGACTCTATCTCCTGGTGGAGCGAGAAAGAAGAGCCCTGCTGCTCCTGTCGTCGACGTTCCTGCTCCTCATGCAGGCGGTGGTGCAGTCTCTCCAAGTGGCTGGACTGTCCAGCCACGGGACGGCGAAGCGGACGCTCAGCAAGGCGGGAGGGTAAGAAAGGGATGACTGACTTTCGTGCAGTGTGTCTAAGTCGAGCCATCTACAAAAGACATCGCAAGCAAAAGGGTGAGAACAGAATTAATAGGACCAGCAAATAATGAATCATGAGTGAATGAAGGATTAGAATAAAACATGATTTTCAGCAAGGTATAATGTATAGTAGAACATAGGTTTGGTCGGTATGACCAACTTTTGAAGGGATACCAAAGTCAAGGCAGAGACAGAGGTCTATAGTCCTTAGAACGACCATTCTACTCTAGGTTAGCGGTCCTACAGTCAGGACGACTTTGATACCACTTATGTCACACCCGGTTTTAGAAGGCAAACCGAATGCAAACCATGTACGTGCCAGGATCAGTTATTCACGTACACAGCAGTTACATAATATGGACATCATCACACAGTGCTCAAAATAGTATTAAAAGGGAATAATAGTCGATTACATCGTACGTCTGAGACGTCCATATAGTTCTTACAATAAATCAAAGTGCGGAAAAGAAACGTAGATAACCGCGGCCTTCACAGGCAGCCGACTGGGGGTTGCCGCTAACCCACACCTAGAACTCGTCGTAGTCTTGGAACTCCTGGAAGTCTCCTTCCACAGCTTCATCTTCGCCTGAGCAGTGGTTGCAATGCTGACAACCTGGGGGGGGTTGGTGTGTAGAGCAAGGGTGAGTACACATCAACATACTCAGCAAGTATCCTGTTTGGCTGTAGTGGACTAGCTTTATGTGGGGATAAGTCAAGCAGTTGCTTTTAGTTGGTCAGATTATTATTTACTAGTAGAAAGCCAAGTTTTAGCATTAACCCAAGTTATTAACCCGATGTACCCTTTCCAAACGGAAAGAATACCACTTACCAGCACCATAGTCATAACCAAAACCATCAATCTCATAACCACCTGTACCAAAGTACCTCTGATCAAGTACCACTAATCACTGGAGCTCCCTTGGCCGCTCATAACCGTGAGCACGGCTGATATATCAGTTTTCAAACACTCTGCAGAGGTTGTGCACTTTACCCACAAGCCGTGATTCCCATTCTGCCCGGAGATCATGACTCTCCATTGATCACTACCAAGGTGACCCAGCAGGGCATCACTACGTAGCCTTTACAAAGATTCCCCGGGGCTGTAGCCACCCGTTAGGTTTCCTAAATGTACCGCACTCCTCCCCAAGGGACAAATCAACCTTGGCAGAGCGAGCCGCATACACCGAGCCCCATTGACGGCACGACGACTAAGTGAACTACATCCCGGATCCTCTAATTATTCAGCTAAGGGCACCCCATTCTACCCTCATGGTTGCACTGTTTTCCCAGGCGGTCATCCATAGAACAGGTCCTTACGGAGAGGCACTCGAGAAACCGCTCGAGCCCCCTTGAGGCCACAAGTACAACATCATAATAAGAGAAGGGAAAACAGCGTATCATAGATAATCTCATCATATTCATTGATTAGAGTTAAGCAATAGCATAAAGCTAAACAATAATAATCCAACCCAAATAGGTGAACAAGGACATGGATCACAAAAGCTAGTCAATCCTTAGGCATAAATGTGTAAAGCGGGAGGTGAATTAAAGAATGAATAGGACAGAGATAGGTCAAAGGACACTTGCCTCCACCAACCGACTGCTGCTCAGGGGCTTCTCCCGCGAGTTCCTCGGGCTCTTCAACCGGATCGTTCTCTATGCGAGCACAAACATACATACATCCACATATTTAATACAAAAGAACAGTACACCATACAATAGAATGCAATAAGTAAACAGACGTTCTACGCGGGCTCGCGAGTACGGTTAAGAGAGAAAGAGGAAAAGACAGTCGAGAAACGATCACGTTACATGATTATAAATTAACCACTCGCTTAATGGAAGGAAATTTAATGTAGACACTATGTTTAGCGTAAAGTAAAGTCATGTTTCATGTCTAATTATTATAAGCAGGTGGAGATAAACAAAAAGATGGTCGCGTGGCGAGACGCGCGACAAGGCTCTCTAAAACAAACTAAGAAGTTAACGACTCGTCGTGCGACCGAGCACACAACGAGACACTTCGCCTTAGTTACGAGGAGACGTTAAGCGTCGCGCGACGAAGCGCACGACGGCATACGTCGACTAAACTGAGTCCAAAGTGGAACGTCGCGTGAATACACACGCGGCGTTACACCTTAAACAACCTGAAACAAAAATGGATCGTCGCGCGACGAAGCGCACGACGCAACACAAGATAGAATCTGAATTTAGACAAATCCGTCGCGCGGCGAAGCGCGCGACGCAACACGCTAATTAACGAATAATCACCGCGAGCGCGGGCGAGCGAAGATACGGTCGGGCGAGGCCGGGACGGGAACGGGCGGCCGAACGGGGGGGGGGGCGGTTGAACCGGTCCAGGGGCGGTTGAACCGGCCGGGGCCGCGCCGGGGCCGAAGGCCGCGCCAGGGGCCGCGCCGGGGACGCGAACCGGCGAGCAGGGGCGGGCGGGATCGCCGCCGCGGGTCGGGGGACGGGAGGGGGCGGGCGAGGTCGCCGAGGTCGGGGGAGGGGAGGGGGAGGCCGGCCGCGGGCCGGGGGAGCCGGGGACGGGCGCCGAGCGGGCGAGCCGGGGGCGGGCGCCGAGCGCCGCCGCGGCGGGGCCGAGCGGGGAGGCCGAGCGCCGCCGGGAGGGGCCGAGCGGGCGGGCCGAGCGGGGAGGCCGAGCGCCGCCGGGGAGGGGCCGAGCGGGGAGGCCGAGCGCCGCCGGGGAGGGGCCGAGCGGGCGGGCCGAGCGGGGAGGCCGAGCGCCGCCGCGGGGAGGGGCGGGCAGGGGCGCCGCCACGCCGGGCAGGGGCGGGGATGGGGTCGGGCGCGGGCAGGGGAGAGGGAGGGCGCGCGCGTGGGGAAGAAGAGGAGGGAGAGGGAGAGAGAGAAGAGAAGGGGAGGGGAGGGGAGCTCACCTCGGGGTCCAAAATCCGGTGATCGCCGTCTCCAAACCCTAGGGCACCACGGGGAGAGAGAGGTGGGAGAGGGAGAGGGAAGTTGTTGCGCGGGAGATCCAAATGAGGGAGAGAGAGAGGATGGGGGCGCAGGGGGGGTTGGGCGCCAGGGGCGCGCAGGCCGGGGCGGGCCGGGCCGGCTGAGCTGGGCTGGGCTAAGTTGGGCTGGGCCGAGCCACTTCGCGGATTGAAAACCCACGACGCGCGCGGACCACTAAACGGACTTAAAACGCGAATCAAAATCCGGAACGGAACGAGACGAACACTCAACCTCAGACAAAGAAATGTGCTTCGGCATGATGCAACACCCATGACACTTAGGTTTTGGTTTATACATGACACGGACACCTGCCGCTATACTGGTTTGAAATTGGGAATAAGGAGCAAACGGGGAAAGAGAAGAGAGTAACGCCCGAATTTGGTGAGAGAAAAGAAGAAAAAAATTCTACCCCCAAATTCAGGGCGTTACAGAGTCCCACACCAAGAGGAAGGAGAAGAAGAAGGACTCCTCCAAACGGAAGGAGAAAAGATCTTCTTCCTCACACCACAAAGAGAAGAAGGAAAAATCTTCTTCCCACAAGTCGCATCGGAAAGGCGACAAGAACAAGAGGATGAGGAAAGTGGTCTACTACGAGACCGACACTTCATCAACATCGACCTCCGACTCCGATGCGCCGTTCATAACTTCTAAGCGCCAAGAGCGCAAGAAGTTTAGTAAGATCCCCTTACACTATCCTCGTACATCTAGACATACTCCATTACTTTCCGTTCCATTAGGCAAACCGCCAACCTTTGATGGCGAAGATTATGCTAGGTGGAGTGATTTAATGAAATTTCATCTAACCTCACTCCACAAAAGTATATGGAATGTTGTTGAGTTTGGAGCACAGGTACCATCCATAGGGGATGAGGATTATGATACGGACGAAGTGGCCCAAATTGAGCACTTCAACTCTCAAGCTACAACCATACTCCTCGCCTCTCTAAGTAAGGAGGAATACAACAAGGTGCAAGGGTTGAAGAATGCAAAGGAGATTTGGGACCTACTCAAGACCGCGCACGAGGGTGATGAACTCACCAAGATCACCAAGCGGGAAACGATCGAGGGGGAGCTCGGTCGCTTCCGTCTTTGCCAAGGGGAGGAGCCACAAGATATGTACAACCGGCTCAAAACCTTGGTGAACCAAGTGCGCAACCTCGGGAGCAAGAAGTGGGACGACCACGAGGTGGTTAAGGTTATTTTGAGATCACTTATTTTCCTTAACCCTACTCAAGTTCAATTAATTCGTGGTAACCCAAGATATACACTAATGACTCCCGAGGAAGTAATCGGGAATTTTGTGAGCTTTGAATGTATGATTAAAGGATCAAAGAAGATCAACGAGCTTGATGAACCCTCCACGTCCGAAGCACAACCGGTGGCATTTAAGGCGACGGAGGAAAAGAATGAGGAGTCTACACCGAGTAGACAACCAATTGACGCCTCCAAGCTCGACAATGAGGAGATGGCTTTAATCATCAAAAGCTTTCGGCAAATCCTCAAGCAACGGAAGGGGAAGGACTACAAATCTCGTTCCAAGAAGGTTTGCTACAAGTGTGGTAAGCCCGGTCACTTTATTGCAAAATGTCCATTATCAAGTGACAGTGACAGGGATAACGACAAGAAGGGCAAGAAGAGAGAAAAGAAGAGGTACCACAAGAAGAGGGGCGGCGATGCCCACGTGTGCCGCGAGTGGAACTCCGACGAGAGCTCCACCGACTCTTCCTCCAACGACGAGGACGCCGCCAACATCGCCGTCACCAAGGGACTCCTCTTTCCCAACGTCGGCCACAAGTGCCTCATGGCAAAGGACGGCAAAAGGAAGAAGGTTAAATCTAAATCCTCCACTAAATATGAGTCCTCTAGTGATGATAATGCTAGTGATGAGGAAAATAATTTGCGTACCCTTTTTGCCAACCTTAACATGGAACAAAAGGAAAAATTGAATGAATTAATTAGTGCTATTCATGAAAAGGATGACCTTTTGGATTCCCAAGAGGACTTCCTAATTAAGGAGAACAAGAAACATGTTAAGGTTAAAAATGCTTATGCTTTACAAGTTGAAAAATGTGAAAAATTGTCTAGTGAGCTAAGCACTTGCCATGAGACCATTGATAACCTTAGAAATGAAAATGCTAGTTTAATTGCTAAGGTTGATTCTCATGTTTGTGATGTTTCAATTCCCAATCTTAGAAATGATAATGATGATTTGCTTGCTAAGATTGAAGAATTAAACACCTCACTTGCTAGCCTTAAGATTGAAAATGAAAAATTAATTGCTAAGGCTAAAGATTTTGATGTTTGCAATGCTACTATTTCTAACCTTAGAAGTGAAAATGATATATTACATGCTAAGGTTGTAGAATTTAAATCTTGCAAACCCTCTACATCTACTATTGAGCATGTGTCTATTTGTGATAGATGTAGAGATGTTGATATCAATGTTATTCATGATCACATGGTTTTAATTAAACAACAAAATGATCATATAGCAAAATTAGATGCTAAAATTGCCGAGCATAATTTAGAAAATGAAAAGTTTAAATTTGCTAAAAGTATGCTCTATAATGGGAGACGCCCTGGCATCAAGGATGGCATTGGCTTCCAAAGGGGAGACAATGTCAAACTTAATGCCCATCCTAAAAATTTGTCTAACTTTGTTAAGGGCAAGGCTCCCATGCCTCAGGATAACGAGGGTTACATTTTGTACCCTGCCGGTTATCCCGAGAGCAAAATCAGGAGAATTCACTCTAGGAAGTCTCACTCTGGCCCTAACCATGCTTTTATGTATAAGGGTGAGACATCTAGCTCTAGGCAACCAACCCGTGCCAAGTTGCCTAGAAAGAAAACTCCTAATGCATCAAATGATCATAGCATTTCATTTAAAACTTTTGATGCATCTTATGTTTTGACTAACAAATCCGGCAAGGTAGTTGCCAAGTTTGTTGGGGGCAAACACAAGGGCTCCAAGACTTGTGTTTGGGTATCCAAAGTTCTTGTTTCTAATGCCAAAGGACCCAAAACCGTTTGGGTACCTAAAGTCAAGAACTAAAATTGTTTTGTAGGTTTATGCATCCGGGGGCTCAAGTTGGATACTCGACAGCGGGTGCACAAACCACATGACAGGGGAGAAGAAGATGTTCTCCTCATATGAGAAAAACCAAGATCCCCAACGAGCTATCACATTCGGGGATGGAAACCAAGGTTTGGTCAAAGGCTTGGGTAAAATAGCAATATCTCCTGACCATTCCATTTCCAATGTTTTTCTTGTAGACTCTTTAGATTACAATTTGCTTTCTGTTTCGCAATTATGTCAAATGGGCTACAACTGTCTATTTACTGATGTAGGTGTCACTGTCTTTAGAAGAAGTGATGATTCAATAGCATTTAAGGGAGTGTTAGAGGGTCAGCTATACTTGGTAGATTTTGATAGAGCTGAACTCGACACTTGCTTGGTTGCTAAGACTAACATGGGTTGGCTCTGGCACCGACGACTAGCCCATGTTGGAATGAAGAATCTTCATAAGCTTCTAAAGGTAGAACACATTTTAGGACTAACAAATGTTCACTTTGAGAAAGACAGGATTTGTAGCGCATGCCAAGCCGGGAAGCAAGTTGGCACTCATCATCCACACACGAACATCATGACAAGTGACAGGCCACTGGAGCTCCTACACATGGATTTATTCGGCCCGATCGCTTACATAAGCATCGGCGGGAGTAAGTACTGTCTAGTTATTGTGGATGATTATTCTCGCTTCACTTGGGTGTTCTTTTTGCAGGAAAAATCTCATACCCAAGAGACCTTAAAGGGATTCTTGAGACGGGCTCAAAATGAGTTTGGCCTAAGGATCAAGAAAATTAGAAGCGACAACGGGACGGAGTTCAAGAACTCACAAATAGAAGGCTTCCTTGAGGAGGAGGGCATCAAGAATGAGTTCTCTTCTCCCTACACCCCACAACAAAATGGTGTAGTGGAGAGGAAGAATCGAACTCTATTGGACATGGCAAGAACCATGCTTGATGAGTACAAAACACCGGATCGGTTTTGGGCCGAGGCGGTCAACACCGCTTGCTACGCCATCAACCGGTTATATCTACACCGAATCCTCAAGAAGATATCCTATGAACTCCTAACTGGTAAAAAGCCCAATATTTCATATTTTAGAGTTTTTGGGAGCAAATGCTTTATTCTTGTTAAGAGAGGTAGAAAATCTAAATTTGCTCCTAAAACTGTAGAAGGCTTTTTACTAGGATATGACTCAAACACAAGGGCATATAGAGTCTTTAACAAGTCCTCAGGACTTGTTGAAGTTTCTTGTGACGTTGTGTTTGATGAGACTAACGGCTCTCAAGTAGAGCAAGTTGATCTTGATGAGATAGGTGAAGAACAGGCTCCGTGCATCGCGCTAAGGAACATGTCCATTGGGGATGTGTGTCCTAAGGAATCCGAAGAGCCTCCAAATGTACAAGATCAACCATCCTCCTCCACGCAAGCATCTCCACCAACCCAAAATGAGGACAAGGCTCAAGTTGATAAAGGGGAAGAACAAAATGATGAGCCACCTCAAGATGATGGCACTGATCAAGGGGGAGATGCAAATGATGAAGACAAGGAGGATGAACAACCAAGACCGCCACACCCAAGAGTCCACCAAGCAATCCAACGAGATCACCCCGTCGACACCATCCTCGGCGACATTCATAAGGGGGTAACCACTCGATCTCGTGTTGCACATTTTTGTGAGCATTACTCTTTTGTTTCCTCTATTGAGCCACACAGGGTAGAGGAAGCACTACAAGATTCGGATTGGGTGATGGCGATGCAAGAGGAGCTCAACAACTTCACTAGGAATGAAGTATGGCATTTAGTTCCACGTCCTAACCAAAATGTTGTAGGAATCAAGTGTGTCTTCCGCAACAAGCAAGACGAGCATGGTGTGGTGACAAGGAACAAAGCTTGACTTGTGGCCAAGGGATACTCCCAAGTTGAAGGTTTGGATTTCGGTGAAACCTATGCACCCGTAGCTAGGCTTGAGTCAATTCGCATATTATTAGCCTATGCTACTTACCATGGCTTCAAGCTTTACCAAATGGACGTGAAGAGTGCCTTCCTCAATGGACCAATCAAGGAAGAGGTCTATGTTGAGCAACCTCCCGGCTTTGAAGATAGTGAGTACCCTAACCATGTCTATAGGCTCTCTAAGGCGCTTTATGGGCTCAAGCAAGCCCCAAGAGCGTGGTATGAATGCCTTAGAGATTTCCTTATTGCAAATGGCTTCAAAGTCGGCAAGGCCGATCCTACTTTATTCACTAAAACTCTTGACAATGATTTGTTTGTATGCCAAATTTATGTTGATGATATCATATTTGGGTCTACTAACGAATCTACATGTGAAGAATTTAGTAGGATCATGACACAAAAATTCGAGATGTCTATGATGGGGGAGTTGAAGTATTTTCTAGGATTCCAAGTCAAGCAACTCCAAGAGGACACCTTCATTTGCCAAACGAAGTACACTCAAGACATTCTAACCAAGTTTGGAATGAAGGATGCCAAGCCCATCAAGACACCCATGGGAACAAATGGGCATCTCGACCTCGACACGGGAGGTAAATCCGTCGATCAAAAGGTATACCGATCGATGATTGGTTCATTGCTTTATTTATGTGCATCTCGACCGGACATTATGCTTTCCGTTTGCATGTGTGCAAGATTCCAAGCCGACCCTAAGGAATCACACCTTACGGCCGTAAAACGAATCTTGAGATATTTGGCCTATACACCTAAGTTTGGGCTTTAGTACCCTCGGGGATCCACATTTGATTTGATTGGTTATTCGGATGCCGATTGGGCAGGGTGTAAGATTAATAGGAAGAGCACATCGGGGACTTGCCAGTTCTTGGAAAGATCCTTGGTGTCTTGGGCTTCAAAGAAGCAAAATTTGGTCGCTCTTTCTACCGCCGAAGCCGAGTACATTGCCGCAGGCCATTGTTGCGCGCAACTGCTTTGGATGAGGCAAACCCTGCGGGACTATGGTTACAAATTAACCAAAGTTCCTCTTCTATGTGATAATGAGAGTGCAATCCGCATGGCGGATAATCCCGTTGAGCATAGCCGCACTAAGCACATAGCCATTCGGTATCATTTTCTTAGGGATCACCAACAAAAGGGGATATCGAGATTTCATACATTAACACTAAAGATCAATTAGCCGATATCTTTACCAAGCCACTTGATGAACAATCTTTTACCAAACTTAGGCATGAGCTCAATATTCTTGATTCTAGGAATTTCTTTTGCTAAACTTGCACACATAGCTTATAAGTATACCTTTGATCATGTCTCTTGGATATATGCTATGACTAATGTGTTTTCAAGTGTATTTCAAACCAAGTCATAGGTATATTGAAAGAGAATTGGAGTCTTCGGCGAAGACAAAGGCTTCCACTCCACTCTACTACTCATCCTTCGCCGTCCCTCCGCATCACTCTCCACCTTTGGTATAATCTTCACTCATATGTTTTATTTGCCAAAGGGGAGAAAGTAGTCTTAAAGGGCCTATATCTCACTCAAAGTATCCGTTTTTGGCGATTCATGCCAAAGGGGGAGAAAGTATTGGCCCAAAGCAAAAGGACCGCACCACCACCCTAATTTTAAAATTAATGGTTTTCAATTGGAAAATTTCAAATTGGTATCTCTTTGTGTTCTAAAGGGGGAGCAAGTAGTATTTTTAAAAACTTGATATCTTAAAACCCTCTTGAACACTAAGAGGAGAATTTATTTGAGGGGGAGTTTTGTTTAGTCAAAGGAAAAGCATTTGGAACAAGGGGAGAGAATTTCAAATCTTGAAAATGCTTCTCAAATCTTATTCATTTACCTTTGACTATCTTGCAAAAGGACTTTGAAAAGAATTTACAAAAGAGTTTGCAAAAACAAAACTTGTGGTGCAAGCGTGGTCCAAAATGTTAAAAATAAAGAAACAATCCATGCACATCTAGTAAGTAACTTTTATTGGCTCAATTCCAAGCAACCTTTGCACTTACATTATGCAAACTAGTTCAGTTATGCACTTTTATATTTGCTTTGGTTTGTGTTGGCATCAATCACCAAAAAGGGGGAGATTGAAAGGGAATTAGGCTTACACCTAGTCCCTAATTAATTTTGGTGGTTGAATTGCCCAACACAAATATTGGACTAACTAGTTTGCTCTAGTGTATAAGTTATACAGGTGCCAAAGGTTCACACTTAGCCAATAAAATGACCAAGTATTGGGTTCGACAAAAGAGCAAAGGGACAACCGAAGGCACCTCTGGTCTGGCGCACCGGACTGTCCGGTGTGCCACCGGACATGTCCGGTGCACCAAGAGGACTCCGACTCAAACTCGTCACCTTCGGGAAATTCCAGAGGCAACTCCGCTATAATTCATCGGACTGTCCGGTGTACACCAGACATGTCCGGTGCTCCAAGGAAGAGCGGCCTCCAGAACTCGCTAGCCTCGGGAATTCATTTCAGCTGCTCCGCTAAAATTCACCGGACTGTCCGGTGTACACCGGACTGTCCGGTGTAACAGCGGGGCAACGACTACTTCTGGCGCCAACGGCTACCTGCGACGCATTAAATGCGCGTCAGCGCGCGCAGAGGTCAGGCACGCCCATGCTGGCGCACCGGACAATCAACAGTACATGTCCGGTGCGCCACCGGACATCCAGGCGGGCCCAGAAGTCAGAACTCCAACGGTCGGAACCCAACGGCTTTGGTGACGTGGCTGGCGCACCGGACTGTCCGGTGTGCACCGGACTGTCCAGTGCACCATACGACAGCCAGCCTGCACCAAACGGCTAGTTTGGTGGTTGGGGCTATAAATACCCCCAACCACCCCACATTCAAGTCATCCAAGTTTTCCACTTCCCAACTACTTACAAGAGCTATAGCATTCAATTCTAGACACACTCAAGAGATCAAATCCTCTCCCAAATTCCACACAAAGCTTTAGTGACTAGTGAGAGAGATTTGCTTGTGTTCTTTCGAGCTCTTGCACTTGGATTGCTTTCTTCATTCTTGATTCTTTCTTGCGATCAAACTCACTTGTAATTGAGGCAAGAGACACCAATCTTGTGGTGATCCTTGTAGGAACTTTGTGTTCCAAGTGATTGAGAAGAGAAAGCTCACTTGGTCCGAGGGACCGTTTGAGAGAGGGTAAGGGTTGAAAGAGACTCGGCCTTTGTGGCCTCCTCAACGGGGAGTAGGTTTGCGAGAACCGAACCTCGGTAAAACAAATCCGCGTGTCACACTTCTTATTCGCTTGCGATTTGTTTTGCGCCCTCTCTCGCGGACTCGATTATATTTCTAACGCTAACCCGGCTTGTAGTTGTGATTATTTTTGAGAATTTCAGTTTCGCCCTATTCACCCCCCCTCTAGGCGACTTTCAGAGTAAACAATAACATCAGTTAACCAAATCAAAAAAATATTATACAGAGAGCGGAGACAATCAATAAAAAATCTTGAAATTTTTTAGTGGATAGTTTACGTGAGTATTGTTGTAAGTGAAAGGGAAATGTGCCCTTGGGCCATTTCTATAAGATTTTGGTGATTAAGTGCTCCACACAAATGCTTTGAGTGATATTTGTGCCAAAGACTTAAGAAGTGCAAATCAAGATTAAAGGTATGTTTCTAGACTTAGGCTAGCTCCAGCAAGAAACCCTAAAGGGTTCTGTACCCTAAATATAGAGGACCAAATGGTCCTCTACGCCCTCCAGCAGCGTCCTCTAAACGGTCCTCTAAATTTAGAGGACGCTGTTGGATTCTCTATGTATAGAGTTTCTCTAAACAGTCATCTATCCATTTGAATACTTTAAATAACTGGTTTAGCAAAACTAAAATATGTACAATACATTTGAGAGTATGACAAATATGTATGTACAAAAAATAAAAATTAAAAATGTTTCTAATATAGATATTTGAGTATAGAGGACGTGATTTAGAGGACGTTGTTAGAGAGGAAGGAGATATAGAGGATAGAATCTTTTAGAGGAGACTGTAAAGGACGGATATAGAGGATGAATATAGAGGACGTTGCTGGAGACAGTCTTAGTCCATTGTTTTGAAGACTAGTGTATTATGTCTAAGTGCTAGAAACAGGAGAAATCGTTTTGGAGAAAAATTGGCTATGTACAGCCAAAAGGCTACTCGGTCTGGGTGCACCGGACAGTGTCCGGTGTGCCAGGACCAGTCCCGATGAACAGCCTACTCTCGGGTCTTGACGGCGGCGTACGACTATAAATCACCGGACTGTCCGGTGGTGCACCGGACTGTTCGGTGAGTCGTCTGCGGCGAAGTCGCCGCTCTCGGGAAACAGTCAACAGCGTACGGCTAAAATTCACCGGACTGTCCGGTGGTGCACCGGACTGTCCGGTGAGCCAACGGTCGACTACGCCAACGGTCGGCCGCGCAATCCACGCGTGACGCGTGGCCGAGCCAACAGTCGGATGGGGGCACCGGACAGTGTCCGGTGCGCCAACGGCTCCAAATCTTCAACGGTCGGCTGCACCAATTTAGGAAAGCAATCTGCTCCGGACAGTGAACAGTGGATGTCCGATGGTGCACCAGACTGTCCGGTGCGCCACCCGACAGAAGGCAAGAATTACCTTCCCAGATTGCTTCCAACGGCTCCTAGTTGCCTTGGGGCTATAAAAGGGACCCCTAGGCGCATGGAGGAGTACACCAAGCATTCTTTGATCATCTCTAAGCACCAAGACTTTATTCTAGAGCATTTGATTCGTTGTGATAGCAATTTGAGCTCCTCTTGAGTTGAGAACTCCGTGTGTGAACTTAGAGCTCAAGTTGTGACTTGTGTGCGTGTTTGTGTTCTTGCTTTGAGTCTTGTATGTGTTGCTTTTCCCTCCCTTACATCCGTACTTCTTTGTGATCATCAAATTGTAAGGGCGAGAGGCTCCAAGTTGTGGAGATTCCTCGCAAACGGGATATAGTGAAAGAAAGAGAAACACCGTGGTATTCAAGTTGATCATTGGATCACTTGAAAGGGGTTGAGTGCAACCCTCGTCCATTGGGACGCCACAACGTGGAGGTAGACAAGTGTTGTACTTGTCGGACCACGGGATAACTCGCGTGTCTCTTGTGATTGCTTTTTGTGTGATTGTTGTGATTCGCAAGAGCTCGCTTTATAGTCACTTGGCATTATCTCTCTAACACTTAACCAAGTTTTGTGGCTATAAGTTTTAAGTTTTTATAGGATCACCTATTCACCCCCCCTCTTGGTGCTCTCAATTGGTATCAGAGCCGTTCTCTTCACAAAAGGGACTAATCGCCCGAAGAGATGGATCATAAGGGAAAGGGGATGGTGGTCAACGATAAGGAGAAGGAATCCGTCTTCAACGAGCCAAGAGATGATAAGCCCACTAACTCTGGCTCGAGTCACAAGAAGAAGGACGGGAAGAAGAAGAGGCGCATCAAGAAGATAGTCTACTACGACAGCGACGAGTCTTCCTCTTCCCAAAAAGACGACGACTACGAGAAAAACAAAGCGGTTAAATCAAACTTTTCTTTTGATTATTCTCGTATTCCTCCGTCTAACTCCAATGCTCATTTACTTTCAATTCCACTTGGGAAACTCTCGCACTTTGATGGAGAGGACTACGGATTTTGGAGTCACAAAATGCGTACCCATTTGTTCTCTCTTCATCCAAGTATATGGGAGATAGTAGAAAATGGAATGCAATTTGATAGTACGGATAATCCCATGTTTATCAATGAACAAATTCACAAAAATGCACAGCTACCACTGTTCTATTAGCATCCTTGTGCAGGGAAGAATACCATAAGGTGAGCGGCTTGGATAACGCCAAGCAGATTTGGGACACCCTCAAGATCTCGCATGAGGGAAACGACACCACCATGATCACCAAGATGGAGTTGGTGGAGGGCGAACTGGGAAAGTTCGCAATGATCAGGGGGGAGGAGCCAACCCAAACGTACAACAGGCTCAAGACCCTGGTCAACAAAATCAGGAGCTATGGAAGCACGAGATGGACGGACCACGACGTCATCCGGCTTATACTAAGGTCCTTCACTGTCCTTGATCCTCATCTTGTAAACTCTATTCGTGAAAATCCTAGGTACACCAAGATGACGCCCAAGGAAATACTCAGAAAGTTTGTAAGCTGGCGAATGATGATCAAGGAGGCAAGATATGTTGATGAGGCGTTGAATGGCCCAATGCCGATCCACGAGCCTTAAACCGTTGCTCTCAAAGCAACAAGTAGCAGGGAGGCGCTACCTAGCAAGGTGGCGCAAGTTGAGGTGGCTGGGCTTAACGAGGAAGAAATGGCCCTCATCATCAAGCGCTTCAAGACGGCGCTAAAGGGTCGCAAGGAGCATCCCAACAAGAGCAAGATGAAGGGAAAGCGCTCCTGCTTCAAGTGTGGTAAGACTGTTCACTTCATTGCTAACTGTCCCAATAATGATAGTGACCAGGGACAAGAAAAAAGCGGGAAGAGGGAGAAAAAGAAGTCTTACAAGAAGGCAAAGGGCGAGGCTCACCTCGGCAAGGAGTGGGATTCGGATTGCTCTTCGTTCGACTCCGACGATGAAGGACTCGCTGCCTCAGCCTTCAACAAGTCGTCGCTCTTCCCCAACGAGCGCCATACTTGTCTAATGGCAAAGGAAAAGAAGGTAAACACTAGAAAAACTCCTAAGTACTCTACTTCTAGTGATGAGGACTCTAGTGATGATGAAATTGATTACACTAGCCTGTTCAAAGGATTAGATAGAGCAAAAGTAGAAAAGATCAATGAATTGATTGATGCTCTAAATGAAAAGAATAGACTTTTAGAAAAGCAAGAGGATCTTTTATATGAAGAGCATGATAAATTTGTAAATGTGCAAAAGTCTCTTGCTTTAGAAGTTAAAAGGAATAAAATGCTTTCTTGTGAATTATCTACTTGTCATGAGACTGTGGCTAGCTTAAGGAGTATTAATGATGATTTAAATGCTAAGCTAGAAGTAGCAAATAAATCTAGTTCTTGCGTAGAGCATGTTGTGATTTGCAATAGGTGTAAGGATTTTAATGTTGATGCTTGTAGTGAACATTTAATTTCCATTACTAGATTAAATGATGAAGTAGCTCTCTTAATGCCCAACTTAAGACTAGCAAAAATGACTTTAATAAACTAAAATTTGCTAGGGATGCCTACACTGTTGGTAGACACCCCTCAATTAAGGATGGGCTTGGCTTTAAGAGGGAAGCCAAGAACTTCACAAGCCAAAGGGCTCCCATTTTCAACAAGGAAAAAGGGAAGGCTCCTATGGCTAGTAGTAGTCAAAAGAATCATGCATTTATTTATGATAGAAAATTTTCTAGGAATGCTCATCATAATAGGAGTTTTAATGCTTATGATTCACATGCCATGATTGGTTCAAGTTCTTCCTTTGTGCATAGTAGAAATATGCCTAGGAACAATGTTGTTCATCATGTACCTAAGAAAATGCAAAATAAATCTGCTACTGTTTTTCATGCCTGCAACACTGATTTTGTACTTTCGTGTAAAAATAAGAAAGTGGTTGCTAGGAAATTGGGGGCAAAATGCAAGGGAGATAAAACTTGCATTTGGGTCCCTAAGACTATTGTTGCTAACCTTGTAGGACCCAACAAGAGTTGGGTACCTAAAACCAAAGCCTAATTTGCCTTGCAGGTTTATGCATCCGGGGGCTCAAGCTGGATTATCGACAGCGGATGCACAAACCACATGACGGGGGAGAAGAAGATATTCACCTCCTACGTCAAGAACAAAGATTCCCAAGACTCGATCATATTCGGTGACGGGAATCAAGGCAAGGTTAAAGGACTAGGAAAGATAGCTATTTCATCCGAGCATTCCATATCTAATGTGTTTTTAGTTGAATCGCTCGGGTATAACTTGTTGTCCGTTAGTCAATTATGTAATATGGGTTACAATTGCTTATTTACCAATGTAGATGTGTCTGTCTTTAGAAGGAGTGATGGTTCATTAGCTTTTAAGGGTGTACTAGACGACAAACTCTATTTAGTTGATTTTTCGAAGGAGGAGGCCGGTCTAGATGCATGCTTAATTGCTAAGACTAGCATGGGCTGGCTGTGGCATCGCCGTCTAGCACATGTTGGGATGAAGAACCTTCACAAACTTCTGAAGGGAGAACATGTGTTAGGTCTAACAAATGTGTTTTTTCGAAAAACATAGACCTTGTGCAGCTTGTCAAGTAGGTAAACAGGTGGGAAGCGCTCATCACAACAAGAATGTGATGACTACATCAAGACCTCTGGAGCTACTGCATATGGACCTCTTCGGACTCGTCGCCTACCTTAGCATCGGGGGAAGTAAGTATGGTCTTGTTGTTGTTGATGATTTTTCCCGCTTCACTTGGGTATTCTTTTTGCAGGATAAATCAGAAACCCAAGGGACCCTCAAGCGCTTTCTAAGGCAAGCTCAAAACGAATTTGAGCTCAAGGTGAAAAAGATTAGAAGCGACAACGGGTCTGAGTTCAAGAACCTTCAAGTGGAGGAGTTTCTTGAGGAGGAAGGAATCAAGCACGAGTTCTCCGCTCCCTACACACCACAGCAAAACGGTGTGGTAGAGAGGAAGAACAGGACGCTTATAGACATGGCGAGGATGATGCTTGGAGAATTCAAGACGCCCGAGCGGTTTTGGTCGGAAGCTGTGGACACAGCTTGCCACGCCATAAACCGGGTCTACCTTCATCGCCTCCTCAAGAAGAAGTTGTATGAACTTCTAACCGGTAACAAACCCAACGTGTCTTATTTTCGTGTATTTGGGAGTAAATGTTATATTCTAGTGAAGAAAGGTAGGAATTCAAAATTTGCTCCCAAAGCTGTAGAAGGGTTTTTACTAGGTTATGACTCAAATACAAAGGCGTATAGGGTCTTCAACAAATCATTGGGTTTGGTTGAAGTCTCTAGCGACGTTGTATTTGATGAAACTAATGGCTCTCCAAGAGAGCAAGTTGATCTTGATGATATAGATGAAGACGATGTTCCAACAGACGTAATTCGTACCATGGCGATTGGAGATGTGCGACCACAGGAACACCAAGTGCAAGATCAACCTTCTTCCTCAACGATGGTGCATCCCCCGACTCAAGATGAAGAACAGGGTCCTCAAGTAGAGGCGTGTGATCAGGGGGGAGCACATGATGTCCAAGATGAGGAGGAAGAAGCACCACGGGCTCCTCCAACTCAAGTTCGAGCGACGATTCAAAGTAATCATCCCGTCGACCATATTTTGGGTGACATAAGCAAGGGAGTAACCACTCGCTCTAGATTAGCTAATTTTTGTGAGCATTACTCTTTTGTCTCTTCTATTGAGCCTTTCAGGGTAGAAGAGGCCTTGCTAGATCCGGAATGGGTGTTGGCCATGCAGGAAGAGCTCAACAACTTCAAGCGAAATGAAGTTTGGACACTGGTGCCACGTCCCAAGCAAAACGTTGTGGGAACCAAGTGGGTGTTCCGTAACAAACAGGACGAGCACGGGGTGGTGACAAGGAACAAGGCTCGACTTGTGGCAAAATGTTATGCCCAAGTCGCAGGTTTGGACTTTGAGGAGACGTTTGCTCCTGTGGCTAGGCTAGAGTTGATTCGTATTTTGTTAGCCTATGCCGCTCACCATTCTTTCAGGTTGTTCCAAATAGACGTGAAGAGCGCTTTCCTCAATGGGCCAATCAAGGAGGAGGTGTACGTAGAGCAACCCCCTGGCTTTGAGGATGAACGGTACCCCGACCATGTGTGTAAGCTCTCTAAGACGCTCTATGGACTTAAGCAAGCCCCAAGAGCATGGTATGAATGCCTTAGAGACTTTTTAATTGCTAATGCTTTCAAGGTTTGGAAAGCCGATCCAACTCTTTTTACTAAGACTTGTGATGGTGATATATTTGTGTGCCAAATTTATGTCGATGACATAATATTTGGTTCTACTAACCAAAAGTCTTGTGAAGAGTTTAGCAGGGTGATGACACAGAAATTCGAGATGTCGATGATGGGCGAGTTGAACTACTTCCTTGGGTTCCAAGTGAAGCAACTCAAGGACGGCACCTTCATATCTCAAACGAAGTACACGCAAGACTTGCTCAAGCGGTTTGGGATGAAGGACGCCAAGCCCGCAAAGACTCCAATGGGAACCGACGGACATGTCGACCTCAACAAAGGAGGTAAGTCCGTTGATCAAAAGGCATACCGGTCTATGATAAGGTCTTTACTTTATTTATGTGCTAGTAGACCAGATATTATGCTTAGCGTATGCATGTGTGCTAGATTTCAATCCGATCCAAGGGAGTGTCACCTTGTGGCTGTTAAGCGAATTCTTAGATATTTAGTTGCTACGCCTTGCTTCGGGATCTGGTATCCAAAGGGGTCTACCTTTGACTTAATTGGATATTCAGATTCCGACTATGCTGGATGTAAGGTCGATAGGAAGAGTACATCAGGGACGTGCCAATTCCTAGGAAGGTCCCTGGTGTCGTGGAGTTCTAAGAAACAAACTTCCGTTGCCCTATCCACCGCTGAGGCCGAGTACGTTGCCGCAGGACAGTGTTGCGCGCAACTACTTTGGATGAGGCAAACCCTCCGGGACTTTGGCTACAATCTGAGTAAAGTCCCACTCCTATGTGATAATGAGAGTGCTATCCGCATGGCGGACAATCCTGTTGAACACAGCCGCACAAAGCACATAGACATCGGCATCACTTTTTGAGAGACCACCAGCAAAAGGGAGATATCGAAGTGTTTTATGTTAGCACCGAGAACCAGCTAGCCGATATCTTTACCAAGCCTCTAGATGAGAAGACCTTTTGCAGGCTACGTAGTGAGCTAAATGTCTTAGATTCGCGTAACTTGGATTGATCTAGAGCATACATGTGTTTTATGCTTTTGATCATGTTCCTTTATGCATTTTATTGCTTATTTATGGTGCTCAAGTTGTGCAAGGGATCCCCGGACCTCACAAGTCCATGTGTGAATGATGCACATATTTAGGGGGAGAAATGCTACAACTTGACCCTTTGAGACTAATCATGTGCTTGAGTTTTCTTAATTTAGTCTCAAAGGAGGATTGAAAGGGAAAAGATGAGCTTGGACCATGCAAGACTTCCACTGCACTCCGATGAGAGGGTAATTTACTCAAAGTTCATCTCTATGCCCTTATTGCCTTTTTTACTCTTAATTGAAGATTTTGGTTAGGCAATGGGGTTTAAGGGCCAATAATGATCCCGTTTTGGTGCTTAATGCCAAAGGGGGAGAAATTAAGGCCAAAACAAATGGATCAGCTACCACTTGAGAATTTTGAAAATAGTAGAGTTAGAGCTTTTGTTTTGTCAAAATACTCTTATTGTCTCTTATTGTCAAAAGTTGGTCTCTTGTGGGGAGAATGTTTGATTATGGAAAAAGAGGGAGTTTTTGAATCTTTGATCAATTTCTCTTGGAATACCTCTCTCTATGCCTCAACAAGTGAATTTGACTTAGAGATAGAAAATTGAGTTTGATTTGCAAAAACAAACCAAGTGGTGGCAAAAAATGATCAAAATATGCCAAATTTGAATCAAAAACAATTTTTTTCTCATTTGCATTGATGTTGCACTTCTTTTAGTTGTTTTTTTTGTGTTGGCATAAATCGCCAAAAAGGGGGAGATTGAAAGGGAAATGTGTCCTTGGGCCATTTCTATAAGATTTTGGTGATTAAGTGCTCCACACAAATGCTTTGAGTGATATTTGTGCCAAAGACTCAAGAAGTGCAAATCAAGATTAAAGGTATGTTTCTAGACTTAGTCCATTGTTTTGAAGACTAGTGTATTATGTCTAAGTGCTAGAAACAGGAGAAATCATTTTGAATAAAAGTTGGCTATGTACAGCTAAAAGGCTACTCGGTCTAGGTGCACCGGACAGTGTCTGGTGTGCCAGGACCAGTCCCGATGAACAGCCTACTCTCGGGTATCGACGGCGGCGTACGGCTATAAATCACCGGACTGTCCGGTGGTGCACCGGACTGTCCGGTGAGTCGTCTGCGGCGAAGTCGCCGCTCTCGGGAAACAGTCAACAGCGTACGGCTAAAATTCACCGGACTGTCCGGTGGTGCACCGGACTATCCGGTGGTGCACCGGACTGTCCGGTGAGCCAACGGTCGACTGCGCCAACGGTCAACCGCGCAATCCGCGCGTGACGCGTGGCCGAGCCAACGGTCGGATGGGAGCACCGGACAGTGTCCGGTGCGCCAACGGCTCCAAATCTTAAACGGTCGGCTGCGCCAATTTAGGAAAGCAATATGCTCCGGACAGTGAACAGTGGATGTCCGGTGGTGCACCGGACTGTCCGGTGTGCCACCCGACAGAAGGCAAAAATTACCTTCCCAGATTGCTTCCAACGGCTCCTAGCTGCCTTGGGGCTATAAAAGGGACCCCTAGGCGCATGGAGGAGTACACCAAGCATTCTTTGATCATCTCTAAGCACCAAGACTTCATTCTAGCGCATTTGATTCGTTGTGATGGCAATTTGAGCTCCTCTTGAGTTGAGAACTCCGTGTGTGAACTTAGAGCTCAAGTTGTGACTTGTGTGCGTGTTTGTGTTCTTGCTTTGAGTCTTGTGTGTGTTGCTTTTCCCTCCCTTACATCTGTGCTTCTTTGTGATCATCAAATTGTAAGGGCGAGAGGCTCCAAGTTGTGGAGATTCCTCGCAAACGGGATATAGTGAAAGAAAGAGAAACACCGTGGTATTCAAGTTGATCATTGGATCACTTGAAAGGGGTTGAGTGCAACCCTCGTCCATTGGGACGCCACAACGTGGAGGTAGACAAGTGTTGTACTTGTCAAACCACGGGATAACTCGCGTGTCTCTTGTGATTGCTTTTTGTGTGATTGTTGTGATTCGCAAGAGCTCGCTTTATAGTCACTTGGCATTATATCTCTAACACTTAACCAAGTTTTGTGGCTATAAGTTTTTACAGGTGCTCTCAGTAAGCCGTCGCAACGCACGGGTAACCGACTAGTATTTATTAAAACCACACTTTATTCACACTTTCATGTACTTGATAAAAAAACAAAGCTAGAGATAATGTTAGTTACATGTTTTTTGTAGCTTTGAATTAGAGTATGTGATGTAATTTTATTTTTTGTTATGAACATTAGATAATAAAATGAACTTACGAACTATATATAGAGCTGATTATACTCTTTTTCTTTCTAACAAAATAATTTGTAAAATATTTTTGTCAAATTTATTTGTCTTATCTTTTATTTGTTTTGAATTTTGGGCTCTAATGTGAATTTCGGGCCAAAAATTGAATTTCGGGCCAAAAAATGAATTTTGGACCCTGATGTGAATTTTGGGCTTTTATAATTTCGGGTCGCCCGAAATGAACCCAGCACGTTTAAGCAATTACGGGCCGGGCCATGGGCCGAGGGCTAAGCCCATGGGCCGGCCCGGCATAACTCGAAATTCAAACAGGCCGGACTAGCCCAAAATTCAAACAATACAACCTTTTTGGGCTTGGGCCGGGTCGGGCCGAACGACCCGAATGTACACCTATACTAGCAGGTGTAGCCAGAAAAGAAGAGGAGAGCGCGGCGACGACATGGGGATATGATGTCGCGCAAGGCCGAGCCTAGGCATGTGCGAGCCGTGCGCTCGCACAGGGCCTCCAAAAATTAAGGGCCCTAAAATTTAGCATATATATATATATATATATATATATATATATATATATATATATATATATATATATATATATATATATATATATATATATTCTAGTTTTATGATCTTCTACACATGTTAATATGTAGCACATATTTTCCTCGCTACCATACCTCTGTGTTGAAACGAAACTACCAACCCCTGCACTAAAGAATAAATCTTCATAAAATCTTAACATATCTGTCCGCCTGAACAAGGTTCTCTAAATTAAAGCTACTAAATTCATATTTTTGTTCTACTATGATAAAAAAGACGTATTATTTAGCCACAATAGCAGAGTGAAGCTTTGGAGAAGATCGAATATAAGCATATTGTATAAGATTTTTTTTAAAACCCACCAAAAGAACGATGTTTTTCAAATAAAATAGAAATGTTTCTTTAGATATTCTATTATAATATATATTACTGTAACTTGCAGATTGTTATTACTGATTTTTAATAAAAACATATATTACACTTTTTAAATTTAGTACAGGACCTCAAATTTCTCTGGCCCGGCCCTGATGTCGCACTTGTTTATTGATAGGGTGGATCTTGAGATTAAAGATATAGGCACGTTGCTTTTGACGAGACTCTCGTCGTTCACCGTTGAAAAACAACTGTACCGCTAAAAGAATCTCCTTAATTGTGGTCATGTAGCTCATTGATAAAAGAATAATGCCAAATGGATTTTACAAAAATATACGGCACCACCTGCGTTACGTGGAGGAATCCAAACCGAGTGAGCATATATATATTTGACCACAGGAACCTAATAAATAAATAAATAAATATGATATTAAATACGATATGCCGAGCTCATGGCCTCGCTTTGCTTCGTGATGAACAACTAACCAAGGCGCTTTACACTTTTTGTGTCCCTTTTCTTTATCGCAAGTGTTTGTCCCTGGGACGCCAACTTTATGCTAGCGTGGTAGTAACTTATAATCTGAGAACAAGCCGCGTGCACGCGGAATGTGTGGGAGAGGTGCGCTAGCTTCTAGCTCGTTTCGTCAGACAGCCGCCACGTCTTTTGCACTCCAGCTCGGATCGGATTAGCGTAAGGGTATATAGTCGTGTGCGACGCATGTCGTCAACCACACTATGATTGCGCGTCTAATTCTAGTAAGGATAAATAAATCCAACTAAATCAATTAACAAAGAACGCTCTCGTGCATCGCGATGCAAAAAAAGAAGAAGTCTATCTATGACGACCATTGGACTAATGGGAAAGTCTGATTTTGACTACTGAACTGAAAAGATGGACAGTTTTTTTGGCAATCAAACTGTAAAAAATCCTGCTAGGAAGAATATAGCACTTCGGCTGGTTTCAAAGGTAATTCCTCCTACACTTATGTTTTCTACTAGATAAAAAAACAAAGTCCGGTTTAATCTCTAAATAACTGTAACCAATTTATTTTAAACTGGGAAAAAACCTTAATTTAGTATCGAACCTTTTCCCCATAAAAAGTACTACAATCTGTATATTGTGATCTATTTCCAAATATTCGGATCCCCTTATTTGTTCGTACTGCGATGCTAGTATCCTATTGCTCGTACGTAGCGGTGACTGTTATTTCTTCGAACTACTGTTTCGTGCTGCATCTGACCAGGAGATCGACCAAAAGGATCCAACACACTCTAAGCACATGCATGGAAGATCTCCAACACACAGATCTACCTCACGAATTGCCATGCTTCACAGGAAAGATTTTATTTAAGCATTGCATGGCTACTTTTTTTTTATTTTATCTTCGACGAATGAATACACTACCGAAATTTGGCTCTTTGCCAAGTTTTTTTCAGGCTTTGTCGAGTGCTTCAAGCACTCGACAAAGCGCTCGATTTCGGTAGTGATATGTATAACTAGTAAGTTTCAGACAAGATATGGACTCGAAGAGAAAAATGGGATTTAGAGATGCAATCTAACAAATAATTTAGTTTATATGTTGCGCAGTGAAGTAATTGCCAAGAAAGAGATCAATCGGTCATAATTATGCTGCGAAAAAATGGTTTGCTAGCCCGTCTCTCTTGCATCCTTACTTACCCCACTACCTGAGCGATCCCATTTCTTTAGTTAAACTCAAACTCATGCATGCATCTATGGATGATGACGATCCCAATGGAGTTGGCACTTAGGACAAATATCTGCCCGAGTGGAGCAACAACGATGATCAGAGTTCTGATTCTGACTCATCTAAATATCTAGCAGTGCTGCAAAGCTTTAAAAGTTACTATACAACAAATATATTTACTCCTAGTGCATGCACCTCATATTCAGGCATGTTTTCAATGCTCTGAATAATGTGCGTATAACATATCTGCTCTGCTCGTACGTGTAGGTGATAACGTTAAGAATGCATGCACCAGCTTTTTGTAACAGCCACACCAGCTTTTTGTAACAGCCCTGCTCTGACGAGAGATTGCTTCTGCCAACTCAAGTCCTGTCAAAGAAGCGCCTAAAACTTGGATGGGAATGGGATGCTGCCTACCCAACTGAGAAGTGAGAACTGTGCGGCCTCCATCCTCCTGCTTTCACAACCAAAATGCTGTCGGCAAACTGATGCTGCTAGTAAACAAGTCATGCAGCTAAATGAGCTAAAGGAAGTAAACTGCGCACGCGGTCAAAAGTTTCAGCGTTTGGCCGCTGTTGCGTTAGGGGTGGGGGGTGAGTGTGTGTCTATCTTCGACTTGTGTCTACTTGCATTTGTATTGGTTTGTCGGTAGGGCGAGGATGGATTGGTTTCCAGTTGCTAGCTAATCTGAAAAGGTTCAGGTATAGGAGACTAATAAGGAGAGACTAAAGGGTGTTTAGTTTGAGAAATCACTTCATCCAAAATAATGTGGTATATTATAGGTCTATTCCTTAAATTTAGTAGGATAACCTTATTCTTTATATTAGTACTAAGTAACTATAAAAAATGAGTTGACACAAACCAAATAAAAAAAGTGAGAAGTAAGAATATAGTGAACTAGCTTATTTCTCAAACCAAACACCCGGTAACAGACTGCCATTCCTGCACTATGAGATTCGAAGGATGTGGCTGCCAACTTGAAGGCTAGCGAGATAGTAACAAGCCAGGCCAATTTTGGCAACGTTATAAACACAACAGACTGGTATGTCGAGGTTCTATGAACCAAATCAAGGATAGCAGGTCTCTGAAGTTTTGATTGATGAACTTTGTACTTTCCATCTCTCTCTCTCTCTCTCTTTGACGTTTGAATGAAAAAAATGCAAACAGAAGATAACGGAAAACCTCAAAGAGAAGCAAATACCTCCAAAGGATACATGCTTAAACATCATTTATTGAGTCATAGACCAGAAGACGATATATAAAAAGATTTAATGTAGCGTTTGATTTCGGAGCCAGACAGCGCTGGTCCTATGATTTTGAGAGCCCCAGACGAACTGATCGTGGTAGGACCTCTAGACTATATAAAATATTATATGATATGCAATAGATCAAATTAGCACTTCATAGGTAAATGGTGATATACATTGAAATTAGTTTTTGAAATATCTACGACGCTAGATAATATATAGCGGTGCATATTAGCACTTCATAGGTTGAGAAATAAGAAATTGCTTGAACGCGCGTGCCTGGCGGTTGGCGCAGTGGCGCCCAGCGCCCTAGAATGCTAGAGGGCTAGATCAGTGAGATGGTGAACGACAATCGCGCGGAGGGTGTGGTCGTATAGACGTGCAACGGCGTGAGCGTGACGACTGGGCAGTGGGCAACGCGTGCCGCGTAGTGTGTGTGCGTCAGACGTCCGTGTGCTAAGCCCTACCGGCTTGTTGGCTACCTATACTATTTTACTACTAGCACCCATGCTAACGCTACGTTCCTGGGAAAGGGATGAGAGGGGTGGACGACGACGATGGTGGCGCGAGGCAAGGGGTTGACAGTGGTGGGGACGCGAGGAGGAGATGGCTGAAGGATGATCCAAATAATATTATCCATTAGATTTGAGTGAGCAAGAGAGATAATGTTATTCAACGATCTGAACCGTTGATTTTAATGTTGTTTTAAGTATGGGTGCAATTTGTTTAGTGCATTTAGTAAAAAATTTGGATATGTGGGTTATTTGGTTGGATGGTTTTTTGTAACGTTTAATTTGGTGTATTATATAGTGTTATATATACTAAATATTGGATCCCTGTTAGTTTTAGGCCCCTTGTCGTCGTCTCCGTTGCATAGCCTTAGGGCAGTCCCTGAGCCAGTTGTAATGAAACGACACCGTTCGAGAAATTTTGAGGAATCAAATAGTTAAACTTTTGAGTATAATTTTTTACTTTTAAAATCACTCTGTTATATATGAAATCAATCAACAAAAATTGGATAAATTGGATGCGTCACCATCCTCGGTAACTTTGTAGCATTGGACACTCACTCGAAGTGCTAAATCTCCAGCATAGTTCCATATTATTTCATAGTTCCATATTATTTCAGGAGTTTCAGCGAAGGCATTGGACACTCACGGGAAGTGCTAACTTTGTAGCTCTAATCGTGGGGTTCTATAAAAATTATCGAATTTCTGTTCTTGTATGATCCGTGAAATTATTGCCGTAGCTGATAGTAAGGTGCAGTGTTTTGGAGGAACATAAATGCATTTTGCATTCACGTTTTCGTTTATAAACCATACGTGTATTTACGCACACACAAAGGAAACGTCAACATACTATTATGTTATAAAATTCAATAAAAACAGGTTTGCTTAAACTAGATGTCGATGTTGCATGTCATATTGGAGTCACCTGTGTCCTCAAATTTGGCATACTGTGAGTCCTCAAATTTGACATATCTGTCATTTAGATATCCGGACTTCAATCACTATGCTCCATTCTGTCACGACAATGACATTCGGTTTGAGCAAAATCGATTTTTAGACTATTTTGCATGTGCCAACTACGTTAGATGACCTCCTTTACTGGATTTCTGGGTTCAAAAACTCAAGTAACACAGTTTGCTAAGTTATAGGACCACTACTTCATTTCATTTTACTCTATGAATATTTGTATTTGTATCTGATTTTAATGTGGATGTTTGTGCATTCATTTTTGAAGATTCTCTATTGGATCCCACATTTAAGTTGGAGTCCAGGGACAAGCTGAACAGACTGAGCCTTAGCTCCGCTTTTGATTTCGAGCTTCACGTCATAGTCCATGATATCGAGATGTTATGCATATCGGTACCACACCACCAACCAAAGTTTACCGTACTGTCTTGAATCCAAATACTAACCGAAAAAACGTTAAAAATCGACCGATTTGATATTTTAAATGCAAAAAACTAAAAACATGTTTTTGACAAAACCCGGTGGTAAATCGACGAAACCGCCAAATTTCATCGAGAAATCGGTTTTCCATAGGTTTTCCATTTTGCAATCGTTGATTTCTCGACGAGAAATACTTTTAGTCAGTGAAAGTCGCCTAGAGGGGGGTGAATAGGGCGAATCTGAAATTTACAAAATTTGAGCACAACTACAAGTCGGGTCAGCGTTAGAAATATAAGCGAGTTCGAGAGAGAGGGTAAAAAACAAATCGCAAGCAAATAAAGAGTGAGACATAAGGATTTGTTTTACCGAGGTTCGGTTTTTGCAAACCTACTCCCCGTTGAGGTGGTCACAAAGACCGGGTCTCTTTCAACACTTTCCCTCTCTCAAACAGTCACTTAGACCGAGTGAGCTTCTCTTCTCAATCACACGGGACACTAAGTCCCCGCAAGGACCACCACACAATTGGTGTCTCTTGCCTCGGTTTCAATTGAATTGATCACAAGAAAGAATGAGAAAGAAAAGAAGCAATCCAAGCGCAAGAGCTCAAATGAACACAAGTCACTCTCTCACTAGTCACTATTTGATTGGAATTGAACTAAGGACTTGTGAGAGGATTTGATCTCTTTGGTGTGTCTTGTATTGAATGATATAGCTTTTGTAATATGTTGGAAGGTGGAAAACTTGGATGCAATGAATGGTGAGGTGGTTGGGGTATTTATAGCCCCAACCACCAAAGCCGTTTGGTGGAGGCTGCTATCGAATGGCGTACCGGACACTGTCCGGTGCGCCAGCCACGTCACCTGACTGTTAGGGTTCGGCCGATGGAGCTTCTGTCTTCTGGGCCATCGGACAGTCCGGTGGTGCACCGGACAGTCACTGTGCACTGTCCGGTGCGCCTTCTGGTGCTGCTCTGACTCTGTCGCGCACTGTAGCGTATTTAATGCGGTTGCAGACGACCGTTGGCGCTGAAGTAGCCGTTGCTCCGCTGGCACACCGGACAGTCCGGTGCTACACCGGACAGTCCGGTGAATTTTAGCGGAGTGGCTCCCAGAATTCCCGAGACTGACGAGTTCGGAGTTGGAGTTCCTTGGTGCACCGGACACTGTCCGGTGGCACACCGGACAGTCCGGTGCGTCAGACCAGGGCTGCCTTCGGTTATCTTTTGCTCCCTTTGTTTGAACCCTTTCTTTTGACTTGTATTGGTTTATTGTGAACCTTTGGGCACCTGTAACACTTATAGTATAGAGCAAACTAGTTAGTCCAATTATTTGTGTTGGACAATTCAACCACCAAAATCAATTAGGAAAAGATGTAAGCCTATTTCCCTTTCAGTCAGTTTTCATTTTTTGAACAAAAAAATGCCAATTATATTTTTTTTAAAAACAAATACATGATATATCAGGAAAATAGTTAGACTTTTATTTTAAAATAAACTTTCCAGATTTTAAACGAATTTGGGAAAAAATGGTACTCCCACCAGTTCCAGTAAACCAGACGTTAAATTGTAACAACATAAGTGTGGACAGCCTTAAGACCCAAACATTCATTTGTAACATTGAGTTTATAAAAAACAGGACAAAACATGTCACATTTGTTTTAATATCATTTAGACATTTTCTACTTTCTACGCCCTTCTTTTGCACGTGTTCGTACATATGACAAAAATATCCGAAACATTAAAACATGTTTTGTCCTGTTTTATTTTTACAAGTCAATGCTATTAGTGCGAAACAATTTGTTTTGTCCAAATCCAATTTTCTCAAACATAAATATGAGCATTTTTTTAAAAGGTCTAGAAAATTAAAAAATCGGCACCGCGTCTCCCTCCTTCGCGTGCTCCTCCGGTCCTCCCCCGAACCCCACCCCCCTCCCACCCACGAGTCGAGGGCGAGCGCGAGATCCAGATCCGCGTCTAGATCCATCGCCCGGGGTCCGCCATGATCCCGACGCGGTCCGCGCAGGCGTCGTTCCGCGACCGCACCAACGAGTTCCGCGCCGCCGTCGAGAGAGCGCGCCGCCACGCCGTACCTTCCTCGTCGTCAGCCCCCGCCGCGCCGAGTAGCAGCTCTACCGGGCCCCTCGACGGGTTGATCGCAGCCACGTCGGCTCGCTCGGAGTTCAACAACCGCGCGTCCAAGATCGGGCTCGGGATCCACCAGACCTCACAGAAGCTATCCCGCCTTGCGAAATGTATGACCTCCGTCCTATTCCTTCCCGTACTTCCAGAATCGGTTCTCGCGCGTTGCTTAAGATTAGCTGAAAGGCTAGTCATCGTATTGGCGGCGAGATCTCGTCACGCGCGTGGTGCATAGGGTGTTTGGCTAGTGATTTACTCTGTCGGTAGTGATTGCCAGGTGTTTGTGCTTGCAGTTAGCTTGGGAATATCATGACACTTTTGACCCTTACTGTTTAACCGAGTATATCAGCTATATTCCCGTTGATACTAAAGTGTGTTGGGCTGCTGTTTTGATGATTTCAGCGATGCCATTAGCAGTTTATTAGCGCCGTAATCGGCCAAAACAAGCTAAGTTAACTATTCTGTCTGTCAACTTGCTACTTTAGATGCTTCGATGCTGCATGATTGTTATGATTGTAATGTGGCTGCAAGTGTACCAAACAGGAACCATAGTCTGGCAAGGCATTCATGAATCGAATTTATATCTTTTCCAGTGTTCTTAAGGCGCCTAGGCAAGCAAGTGCACCAGACAACCGCCTTAGCGCTTAGGCGACGCCTAGGCGGGTAAGGCGAGCAAGGCGGCCAGTTTTGCCGGAGCGCCTGGACGCCTAGGCGTCTAGGCAACGCCTTAAGAACACTGATTCTTTTCAATTACTTTTGTTTGCTACTTGACGGTTGGTGCTGTTCTGATAGCGTCAGATCTGATATAATGCCATTTGATACTAATGCTTTATTACGCTGTGTTTGTGCTTTCATGTATCGAACCTTGTGCTTAATGCTGATGAAGAGCATTGTTGAGGAAATATGGGTAGATTTGTGCCACTTTTTTTCAAATTCAAACTGAAGATTATCTGCACCATATCATGTCAATGAGCATTAGCTTGGTTTGCCGATAGCTCACATGGCTGGACTTCCTATTTGTCCAGGCAATGTCTAAACGGGAGTCCGTTCTAAATGATTTCACTACTCTAGACTTCCATTTGTAATGCAAAGTAGGGTAGGCTGCAAAAATCTTCAGCTTTGCAATTTTCCTTGACAAAATGTGTGTTTGCTTGTTGACACTTTTTTAGTGCATTCATATTTTATTATGTTCTTAATCTCATACAGTCTACAACATCCTGTCATGCTATGGTGCTGCCAAAAGATCTAATTCCGTTCATTAGTTCGAGTGGCACTTGCGATGTATTATGAGTCTATGACTAAACCTCATCAATGATATGTTCTCCTACTTGTCCAGGCAATGTCTAAATGGGAGTCCATTCTAAATGATTTCACTACTCTAGTCTTCCATTTGTAATTCAAAGTAGGGCAGGCTGCAAAATTTTCAGCTTTGCAAATTTTCTGGACAAAACGTGTATTTTCTTGTTGCTGCTTTTGGTGCATTTGTATTTTACTATGTCCTTAATCATCATATAGTCTACAACATTCTGACATGCTATGATGCAGCCAAAAGATCTAAATTTGTGCATTAGTTCCAGTGGCACTTGTTATGTATTATGACAAAAACCTCATCAGTGATATGATCATATGATTATGAATCTCTTATCGTCAACACTCACATATTATGCACTTGTAGAGATTGCGCCATTCTATGGAACATTGGAACTGATATTATACAATGAATGTTTGCAGTGGCAAAGAGAACATCTGTTTTTGATGACCCTACAGTGGAGATTCAAGAGTTGACTGCAGTCATTAAGAAGGATATCACGGCTTTGAATTCTGCTGTTGTAGACCTACAAGCTCTCTGCAATTCACAAAATGAGAGTGGCAGTCTCTCCAAGGACACATCAAATCATTCCACTACAGTCGTGGACAACCTAAAAAATCGTCTGATGAGTGCAACAAAAGAATTTAAAGAAGTTCTTACCATGCGAACAGAGGTCAGATAAAATTGTTTGTTCCGTCAACTATAGTGCTCCTTTCCTCCCTTATAAAGTCTTGAGCATAGATGGTCGCTTAAAACATTTTTTCCCTTGATGTGCAGAATTTGAAGGTTCATGAAAATAGAAGGCAAATGTTCTCTTCGTCAGCTGCAAAGGACGCGTCAAATCCATTCATCCGTCAACGACCCCTTGTTGCTAGGGATCCATCAGAGTCATCTGTGCCCCCAGCACCATGGGCCAGCGACTCTGCATCTACCCCATTATTCCAGAGGTACTGTTACACGTACAGAACTTGATGATTTTATACTTTTATCTGTCAGCAGCTATTCAAAATCACCTTATTTTTGCCCTTTCACAAGCTATGCTAGCTGTATGTTGGACATTGGGCTGCTACCTGCTAACCTCTCACTTACTTTAGTCTATTCAAAATCACCTTAGTTGTCTGCTTTCATGTATGTAATGTGGTACAAAAGAGGTACTGTTCCATAAAATATCTCATGTCTGACCAAGTATATCAACCTTCACACTAATCATTCAATGCTATGTATTGCTTGTTGCACTGTTTTATTTGAGTATTTTCTTGCTTACTAATTTTTTATGGAACGATCTAGCACTCATGAAATTTGTTAATTTACCATGTGGACACAGGTTGGTTCATTTGGGTTCACATTTCTGTCTGTATTGTTATTTGAGATCTTGAATGCTGGCACACATGTACATATTGAAATAAGCTAATATTTTTTTATTTGTTGTCTCTATGGTGCCCTGAAGTTATTTTATATGAATTGGCTAGACCAACGCTTTTGGCAGAATGCATCTGTTGCTTAGCCATGCAAACCATTGTTTGTGTTCTTAAATTTATGCTCCCGTTCACCAGGAAGAAAACTAATGGAGACCATGGGGCATCATCATCTCAGCCTTTCGCACAGCAGCAACAATTGGCAGTGCAGCAGGACAGTTACATGCAGAGCAGAGCTGAGGCCCTTCAAAATGTGGAATCAACAATCCATGAGCTGAGCAACATATTTACACAGTTGGCAACCATGGTTTCTCAACAGGGAGAGCTAGCAATCAGGTGAACTTCCTCATCCAAATTTTATCCATCTACTGTCCATGAAATAAGAACTCATTTGAACTTGGTCCATATCTTCATTTTTGAGTGTTAATATAGCCAGTGTTTGTGTTAATATATCATGACCTCACCCAGAGAATCTCATGGCCTTATCAAATAGGAACATTGTCTGAAATTGTCTGAAACGGTGGCACTGTACCACGCCCCTCAGGTTGTTTAGATAAAGATAGATTAGTTTGGGATAAGATTAGAATTAGAGATAAGATTAGATCTAGTGCTTAGGGGTCAAGTTACCCTCTGTCCCTCTCTATATAAGGAGAGTCTATATAAGGAAAGAGATTGTATCAATTGAAGGTAAGCAAGAGAATAGAAGGAAATCCCTTCTCTCTTGCTTGCCATGGGCAAAGCCCTGCGACCGGCCTCCCCAGCGCCCCTAACCCTAGCCGTCGCCCTCTAACCTAGCCATCGCCCTCTAATCCTCGCAGCCATCTGCCTCTCATAACAGAAACATAGACAATGGCTTTGAAAAATTGCTGGCTGCTTGGTTGTTTGGGTAGCTTGTAAGAAGACACTGGCTTGACTTGATACTCGAACAGTACCTACTGCAAGCATTAGGGTAGGGTTTGGATTTTCTATTTTTTTCTTAATAAGTAATAATTAGATTATGATGATAAGGTAAAGCTAACCGGTACCATATCTATTGTTTTTGGACTTTTATCTATTACTAGTTAGAAAAGTAAGGTATGTTCCATTAGGAAGGTGGAGACTGTTGTTAAGGTCAAGGCAGTCCTTGGGCATGTGAACAGTACCACGGTACTATGTCACAAACACGGACAAGGAGCCTTTAAAAGGTACACTATGTGCCAAATTATGTGCAGGGAAACAATGAACCAACTTTTGTACCTGACTGATTAGAATCGCGTGATAAATTTGGCATTGGTAGGAGCATATATCTTCATGGACCTTATCCCCCAAACAGCTCCTGTATTATCAGTCCACGCTGCCCTTATTGTATTGCATTGACTTGTCCTATTGGCTATCAATTGACGGGTTGCCCCTATGACAGAATTGACGAGAACATGGAGGAAACAGTGGCTAACGTGGAGGGAGCGCAGGGCCAGCTCCTGAAGTATCTCAACAGCATTTCGTCCAACAGGTGGCTGATGATGAAGATATTCTTTGTGCTGATGGTGTTCCTCATGATCTTCATATTCTTCGTGGCTTGACCTTCTGTACCATTCTGCCCGAGGTGCTCTGGCCGCTATGCGTAGTATTCTTTTATTTTTACTCATACTACACCGTGTACACAATTTTCACCCTGGACGATAAGCCATCGTTCACCCTTTTGTGGCCATGTAAATTGGGAGGAGTTCGAGTCCTGTTACGTTACTCTTGATTGGCAATATCTCCACTGTATTTGATGTATCAACTCGCCAGACAGTAATAGGCAGGTGGCAAAACCGCTTCTCGTTCTTGTCAGATCACTATACCTATACGGGAGTATGCCCCGCTAGTTCAGGCACATGCTATTCTGATTGTTTCTGATATCTGTTGTTTATCCTCTTTTCATTCGCTAATTTCAGGTAGGATATCTGTCAGGTAGGGTCTGTCATGACTACTATAATCATACATGAATCCTGGATGGTGCCTCTTTTGCGCTTAGATTTCTATTTTTTTTAGTTACAATTTTTTCTTGCGCTTTTTAGCTCGGTTCAGAAAAGAAAATAACTTGACATGAACCAGATATCACTACCCAGCTTTGCGATTTCATATTTCTACAAGGTTCATGAGTCATGACTCCAGTCTCTATGATTTGGGACGGTACTTATTCGGATATTAATTGTCTTTATTTTTTGATTGTGGATAAATGTGATATATAATTTGCTACACAAATTTAGCATTGAGTTTATAAAGATTCATAAACATCAAATTTATTATATACCTTCTGAAACGACGATATAAAATTTGGATATATTATACGGATTCGAATACATTTCCAATTTTTTTTGTGTAGAGAGCAAATGAAGCATAAAATAATTTATGCAAAATTTTAATTTTATTTATAATAATATGCTTTTTAGGTCGACATTAAATTCCATATATATTTATTTTAAAATATGAAATTTGTTCTAACAATTCGGATATTTATTTTTATTCCTATCTGTGAAGACTCAAGCGCAGAGGCCTGGTTCATACTATACAAGTGAGCTTGTTTAGTTTTCATGTACCAAATCCGATATGCCCAAATGTAGCTTTGTTTGATTCAAATTATGGCATATTCACGAGGCTAAACTAAAGTGACTAAATTAGTAACTTTTCGTACATGGTCTATATACTGGGAATAGCATTGGTGGGCTAAGAAAATCAACACGTGACGACTGACGTTGCAGCCCATGGGTTCGACCAGGCTTCGAGCCGCATATCAAACACGCCCGTGACGTATCAGGCGCGGGAGGACGAGGCCGCTGCACCACAGCGCGTGGCGTGTACCGTCTGGGCGTCTTGCAAGTGGCAATGCGTAACGCTGCACGCTGGTGGGGTGTGGATAGAATTGTAGCTAGCTAGCGCAAGCCGCACGGCAGCAAAGCAAACCACCGTGCCTCAGGCAGAGGCCTCAGCCTCTCTCTCGTCTTTGCGTTGCGCCGCTGCTTTAAACAAACGTCAGGTGAAGGCTGCGGCACGCGTCCCCTCCTCCGCCTCCAGTCTCCGCCCATCTCAAAACCCTAGCAACCGCGCCTCCACCCCTACCCGAATCCCAATCCAGGTCCGATCCCCCGGCGGCGAGGACACCCGGCGCCGATTCGTCCCCGCAGATCGGCGGGCAGGACAGATTCAGATTCGGGTTCGGGGTCCGCTCGGGTCGCCTCGCCGGGGTCCACCGCGGCGGTCAGGGAGCATGGTGGGCGGCGGGAGGCGGGGTGGAGCGGCGGAGGAGGTCAAGCTCAACACCGGCAACGTGTTCGCGGCGCTCGAGTCCCTCAAGAAGAAGAAGAAGGGCGACAAAGGCAAGGCGGCCGGGTCTTCCTCCAGGAAGAAGCACGGCGAGGGGGCCGCGCAGCGACAAGAGCCACCGCAGAAGGAGCTGTTCTGGGCGCCCGCGCCACTTACCACCAAGTCCTGGGCGGACGTCGAGGACGACGACGACGACGACTACTTCGCCACCACCGCGCCGCCGCGCCCCGTCTGGGGCACTGCCGGTGAGCCCGCCAAGGAAGAGGAAGACGTCGATGATGCTGTGCGTGCCGCCCTTCAGGAGGTATATTTTCCACCTTCTCTATGTGCCTTGTGATTTGTTTGTGGAATGTGCCTATGAAATGTTCTTATACCTTCAGACTGTTCGTTGCTGTTTAATCTCCGTACTGGTTAGTTGACAGTTGGCGCTGCTGCGGAATCCTTGGAGTAAGACCAATCTGCAGGTTTACTTGTCCATTATGCCATTTTTTTTGCGATTGGTGTCGGTAACGGATGCAATTATTCGCCTTGGCCGTGCGTCTTGTGTGCAATATGGCAATCAATTTCTGGTGTAGGTATTGAAACACTAAATTTCAGCTGCAAATCATGTGAAAATAAATTTGTCCTTTGAATGATAGAAGGGTTGTTCTGCTGTATAGTGTATGATTAGCTGACAAACTGACACGCGAAGTTACCCCACATAAGCAGAATTGGTAAATTGGTGTATTAATGCCCATATCGCTATATATATATAGCCCATACTATCTTTTTTGGCAATTAATAGATTCAGTAATGACCAATGAGGAGAGAATGCTTGGTAATTAATAGATTGAGCAATGACCAATGAGGAGAGAATGCTGGATAATTGTATTATCACATATTGCCAGTAAAGAATCAAAGAGGCTCGTCGTGTGTATTATGGATGTTTTCTCACTACTTTTTACTGTTCCAATTAGCTGTGGTCTAAAGGAGCATATTGCAATTGAGAGCAACAGTGATGCTCTTTACAAGCTGTGTTTGTACTAATACTGTTGGGGATAATCCCTCTGCTAAAGAAAAGGTGTACTTTGGACAGGGATTTGTTCCAAGTTTTTCTATGTCTTGGGTAAGCAAAGTGATTTGGAAATGTTTATACATGACATGTGCTGCATGTCTGTCATAGCAAACTCTGGTTATTGTTCTACTTGTTTTCTGTCAAATTTTCTTTGAAATTGAACTTTGTTAAGTGGGAGTATAATTTACTCATCTCGAGGGAATGGAACATGTTTTGCTGATTGTCGTTATAGCTAGCCACTTAGCCTCTCTGATAATATTCTTAGATGTACTTCTATATATGCTGCAGGACATTGAGAGTGATGATGGGGACCTTGATGATGAGGTTGATGATGGACCTGAGGATGAACCTGAACATGATGCGGAAGATGCCCCAGCCGAACCTGCTATCAGGACAGCTGCGGCCCCGGCTGCGCCACCCAAGGACACAGAAAGGCAGCTGTCTAAAAAGGAGTTGAAAAAGAAGGAACTAGCAGAACTTGATGCAGTATTGGCTGAGCTGGGACTCTCTGCAAATTCTAGCAGCACTGCACAGGATGGTGAGAATCATACATGCTGCCACTAAAACTGCCTGATATCAATAGCTCTCTTGTGTGGTTTTGTTGATTGTATGGACTCGATTTTCTCATGCTATGTTTTCTTGCAGCTGAGAAGAAAGGTACCAACCAAATTGGTGATGCAGAGAAGAAGGAAGATGCTCCTGCTCCTCCCGAGAGCAAGGCCTCCAAGAAGAAGAAAAAGAAGGACAAGAGTTCAAAGGAGGGAAAAGAAACACAAGAAGCACTTGATGGGTCAGAGGAGACTGCCAGTGCAGGACCTGATGAAGATACTTCTGCTGTGGATGTGAAGGAGCGCTTGAAGAAGATGGCATCAATGAAGAAGAAGAAATCGAGCAGAGAGACGGACACAGCTGCCAAAATTGCCGCTGCCGAGGCTGCAGCAAGGAGTGCAAGGCTTGCGGCGGCCAAGAAGAAAGAAAAGAGTCATTACAACCAGCAGCCCGTGCGGTAAATGGGCATAAAGTTTTGAGTTTGGGTGCTGTGAGTTTGATATCCCCTTGTTCGTTTTGGACTCGCAATAAAACTTTTTTGAGTTATCGTATTTATGACTGGGAAGTGCCTTTCTGAGTTTCATTTTCAGAATTTAATGAAAGGCCTTTGTGGTTGCAAAACGGTGGTGTAATTGTGCTTTAAATTGTTCATCCAATGATAAACTTCGTGAACAACTCCAGCACCGCCTGTAGTCCGATTTTTAAATCCTTGCATTGATGAGGAGGGCGGGGGTACACTTGCCGAAATTATCCCCAGCCTGATTTCTTTTATCTTATATATATAAATGTGCCTTTTATACTTCTATAGACTGCAGTACCTTTGAGGCGATCCCCGTGGCTTTGTTCGGTTACTAGGGAATAAATCTCACTATATATTTAATCTGGGTCTGTATTGTATTTAATCCGGGTCTGTATTTGGTGAATCTATATGTTACACCTAATCCTATGACAAGATTAAATCTACTATTTAATTCATGTATCTATTAAAGTTAGCTATTCTTTTGATCCATGAATTCTAATATAAGCTTGTGCAATATCTTCATGTATTTTTTTTATACCTAATGAGCTATGAATAGAATCTATGTCTTCCATAGTTTAAAAAATTTCTAAACCCTTAGGTTATAATACATGATGAGTTTAACCGAATAAATTTTTTTGAGTATGCTTGGATTATTTTGGGACATGAATTATGGCTTATGGCGTGGATTTAATTCCAATCCATACTAATCCAGAGCTGTATTGGTCTGTATTGGTGTAAACGAACGGTTCGAGTACAAATTCAAACCATTTCTGTAAAATTTCTATATAATTCCTGCCTTTCAAACTGGTCCTTAATATTACCCTCATTGCTCTACAACTGCAAGTCTATGGAATAACAACATAATAACGTACGTGGTTTGATGATTTATAAGATATTACCCTCATCGCTCTACGGTTCTTTGTGTAACATGTTGTAATATGATGGTTTGTAAGATTTGATTCATGGCTGTTAAGAAAATAAGCTTGCCCCCAAACAGATAGGTCCGTGAACAGTGGTGTCAAAAGGTATTTATAGTGTTTTTTTTTTATTTTAGTAACTGCTTATCTAAAATTCTAAATACTGTTGAACTATAAAATTATAATTGTTTATCCGTGAAGAGTAATTAATCATTTATCTTCTCAATCAACTCTTGGTTTCCTAATGATGATCAGACTTTTTCCTAAAGACTTTGTACCTGCAATCTATAAAAATAAAATACTATAGAAGCAGTATAAGTTAATACGGACTAAAGTCAAACGAACATGCTCTTTATTTCCTGCTAAGATTGTCTAGTAGCTTTAATTTGCTTGACTTTACGAAAATCTGTCTTCGTCCTTCAGGCGTATAATGGAGGTGATCGAATAGTTTCGATCTTCATGCTCGAGTGAATTCAGACATTTAACTTTTTCTTTTTATCGCTCTTATTGTTTTGTTCAAGTACGAAGTCGATCTTGAAAGAAAATATCAAACATAGATTGACTGTTAGTTAGCTCTAAAATATTGGGGTTTCTTTGTTCAAGCTGAATTCTCCAACAGTAGCTTCTCGTAGGGCGAAGGATTACCCTTAGACCATCTCCATCACGTCGTGAACGGCCGTGTAAAATACTATTATACATTGTAAATTGCATTGTTTTTATAAAGTGGTGTTTGGAATAGAAAATGAGATAAGACATGAGATAAGGAGTCTACTGAAGATAGTTTTAAGGTTTGAATCTCGTGAAATTATGATTTCAAATGAAAGTAAAAACATGTCCCTAATCTTTAGAGTTGGAGGCTCCTACTCTATCGGTTCTAGCTCTAGCTCTTTTAGGAGATTAGCTCACTCTTTATTTTTAGGAAGGGCTTTAAAATGAGCATAATGTTTGGTTGGAAACACAATTGCTCTTGTAATATGGACCTGACAAATAGGAAAACATAGAAGAGAAGTTGATAGACGTTCTCTTTTTGTTCTTTCTTTTTTGGCTCCCACATAATACAATCTTGCTATCTAAAGAAGGACGAGCTACCCATAAACAAAAGATCAGGTCCATTTTCAATTCATACATTTCTCAATCTTTTCGCTACGATAAGGTTTAATATTTGTTCTTATCAACTTAATATCTAATGTGGACCATGTTGATTCTGATATTAAATTTATTTTTTATGAGTATTGAGTATAATTGTTTGTTGTCATAACACACGTACGTTGTACTATACAATATTTATATTCTTCTTTAATATTTTAGAATTTTAATAGATTAATACAAAACTTACTTGATGTATATGTTTTATATATGTATCTAAATTTATTATCGTCTATTTAATAAAAATTAAGAACTATAACGAATATTAATTTGTAACAGAGGGAGTAGTATTTGGCATAACACAGGATGCATGAAGTTTCGTTTTTTTCTTTCTAAAAAAGTACTATCAATTTCGTTGGGATTCATGTGAGCCCACTCGATGAATTGACTGTAACATTTTACCTTGTGCAAGCTGATACAGACTTTTTCAACTGGACAAACCATCACTCGCATTGCATACTGATTAGATGCGACAACTCCTAAAAATAAAAGAGACCAAATTCTCAGAAACCATTAGCCTACCCAAAGACAAAGACGAAGAAAAATGGACACAAGAAAACGGAGGCGAGGCGTGGAAGCGAAAGCTTTCACCAGGCCAGGCAAAGAGGAAGCAGCAGCGCGAGTGCGCGACGACGAAACGGCTCCAGCGAAAGGCAAGCATCTCCCTGTCACCTCGCCCCGCGCTCAGACCACTACTCTCCCCTTCCTCTCGCCGCACGCAAATGGTCACCTAGGCGCGCGAGGCCGACGCGCCGCTCGCTCCCCACCCAATGTCGCACTGCCCCCGCGCCTCACTCTCCCTCGCGCCGCCGTCGCCCTTCCTCTTCCCCCACTGCCCGTCTCCGCGCCGGCGGCGGCGCCCGCGCGGTCGCAGCCTCCACCTGACCTCGCGCCCCCTCCTCACCCTCGCTCGCTTCGACCCGCCGCGGCTGTTCCGCCTCAAGGTCTCCGACTCCAGCGCCTCCCCCGGCGAGGCCGCTCACGCCCACGCCCACCACAGCAACCACCGCGCCCACGCCCACCACAGCCCCGCGCCGTCGCTGCTCCCGTGGCCGCGGGCCCTGATCGGCTCGCTCGCGCCGGTATGGCGGGAGGGGCTCTTCCTCGTGCGCTGCTCCGTCTTCGCCGCCGTGGTCTCCGTCGCCGGCGCGCTCTCCTGGTTCGCGCAGCTCCGGGCCCGCTCCTTCGTCGAGGCCCGCCTCCTGCCCGCTGCATGCTCCGCGCTCAGCGAGTACCTCCAGCGGGAGGTCCGCCTCGGCAAGGTGCGCAGCATCTCGCCGATCGGGATCACGCTGCAGACCTGCTCCATCGGCCCGCACGAGGAGGAGTTCTCCTGCGCCGAGGTGCCCGTCATGAAGATTAGGGTACGCCCCTTCGCCAGTCTTAGGAGGGGAAGGGTCGTCGTGGACGCCGTGCTGTCCGAGCCCTCCGCCCTGGTGGCGCAGAAGAAGGATTTCTCGTGGCTCGGGATTCCCGCGCCCTCTGAGGGCACGGTCAAGAGGCACTCGGGGGAGGAGGGCATAGACTACCGCACCAAGACGAGGAGGCTTGCCAGGGAGAAGGCCGCGGAGCAATGGAACGAGGAGAGGGATAAAGCCGCAAGGGAAGCCGCTGAAAAGGGATACACCATTCCGAGCGGCCAATCGGTTCCTCTGTCCAGTAATGAGATTCTGGAGGCTGATGGGCCTACCGAGATTGGGAAGTCCAGTCCACCCCTTTGCGCTGATCAAATGCACAAGAATGATCATCACTTGGCAACAGGCATCGACTCTGGTTCAAAGCATGCAGATTTGGAGAAATCTTTTGGCTTCAAATCGCCCATTCCAGGGATCAACCTCTGGTCTAGGGTGATTTCAAGCCCTAGTAGGCTCAGGTACATGAGAAAGGCTCCCAGCAAGGTTATTCCAGATGTTGATAATTCTTCTCAGCAAAGGATTCTTAGACGCAGTGCAGATGCTGCTGTATCATATTTTCAGAACACAGGTCACATTAATATTGATGATTCATCTCCTGGACCAGGAAAAGGCTCGTCGGATGGTGGTCATGCCAATGTTGGTGGCAGTGGAATCAATTCAAATGATGAAACTGTCAGCAACTCTAAGACTGCATCAACGAGTTTGGCTGAATCCCCATCGCATAGTCAACTATCTAGTCAGTGCAGTTCAAGTAATTTGGATAACTTGTTACTATGGCACAATTTGGAAGATCTGCAGATCGGTCAGGCCAAGAATCCTTCTGGAAATAAGCCTGTTCCACACCAAGAAAATATTTTTGGGAATTTTGGTTCATGCACACATGCTCACAACTGGGTGCCATTTTGGCCGTTCCAATTAAAGAGTTGTCCTGTCAGTTTTAATTCACCTTGGGCATCTCTGGACCTTCAAATTGAGAAATTGAAGTCACAATTTGCCATTGGTCCTGGAGATTTCTCTGCTGAACTTACAGAAGGGGTTAGTGAGATCCATCCTGGTGGTGTTCAGAATGCACTTCCAATCACCCTGGATTCTGTGTATTTCAATGGAGGTAACTTGATGCTTCTGGGATATGGTGATCAAGAACCCAGGTGTGATTTGTTTTTTTCCATCTTTGTTTCAGATATGTTGTCTTCTGTAGTTTTTTATCTTCCTAGCACATTATCTCCAATCAACTTGCGACATTGTGAACAATAAATATTTCCAACTTAGGCTTTCGTATTTGTATTAACCTATAACCTATCTTATAAATTACCACTCCACAGTAAAGTTGCTAAAGCATCACACTCACAGCCTGGGAACGCAGAATGCACTGTAACTTAACTTAGCCTAGAATGCACTGTAAATTATGCTGTAGGTTTGAGACTGATTTCAGCTCAAAGTTTGATCTTACTCCCTCCATCCTGTAATATAGCATATACAACCATTCACTCTTTGTTCTCAAATATAAGGGATTCTAGGGGGTAGAAAATAGTTTGCATTAAATAGTAGCTCAAATTTGGTAGGTATTATTTTGTTACTTGCCATTTATGAGCCAATCACCATTAATCATGTTGATGATAGCATCTGATTAGGAAATAAGAGGGCACAGGCGTCTATTGTGTTCTCTCATAATCTGCCCTAAAATCTATAGAATGCACTACATTATAGGACAGAGGGATTATGTAGTATTTACATTTTTGAAAGACCCCATTACTTCGTTTGCACTGACTGCGTGTGTATTGTAGAGAAATGAAGCATGCTAGTGGTCATGTCAAGTTCAAAAACAATTATAATCGTGTACACGTGCATGTAACTGGGAATTGCATGGAGTGGAGGCAAGACCGATCTTCTCAAGGAGGGGGTTATCTTTCTACAGATGTATTTGTTGACATAGCTGAGGAAACATGGCATGCTAATCTCAATATAGTCGATGCATTTGCCCCGGTAATGATACTGCTTTGTGATTTCTGTTTTACGATGGTTTTATCATTTAATTATGTCCGCTTAACAACAAATAATGTTGAAAGTTTAGTTTCTGCATTGAGAAGTAGTTTTCATGTGCAGCTGTTTGAAAGAATTTTAGAAATACCTGTTGTTTGGCACAAAGGAAGAGCTACCGGTGAGGTACTTTGCTAAGCATGATCTCTTACATTACATGTTCTTTTTCCGCTGCTTTCATTGTTACATGTTCTCATTTTTGAAAATAAGTGGAGATGTGACCTTTCAGGCTTTCACATGCTCTGGATGAGTGTCTGAACTTAATAGGGTTTACTTATTAGCCATGCCAAGACACAAATCTCTCATGAAGCTTTCTTATACCATGCTTCACCATTTGGTATGCTTATTACAGGTGCATATCTGTATGTCAAAGGGCGATAGTTTTCCAAGCATTCATGGTCAGCTTGATGTGAAAGGTCTTGCTTTTCAGATATTGGATGCCCCATCATCATTTTCTGTACGTTTACATTTAACCCCATGTATTTGATGGAATAAAGTCTTTGGAAATGTTAGTGCTGGAAATGTCGCAAGTTTGTAGTTACCACCATTTAATAATAAGCCTGAAATCCTGAATATATTCAGGATATTGTGGCAAAATTATCATTTCGTGGTCAAAGAGTATTTCTGCACAATGCAAGTGGGTGGTTTGGTGACGCTCCAGTTGAAGCTTCTGGAGATTTGGGACTAAATCCTGAGGATGGAGAGTTTCATCTAATGTGCCAGGTACCATAAACTATCCTTATTGCATACATGGTGTCATCTCGTATACAAAGCTTCCTAAACAACAATACCTGCATCTTTTGGTAACTTCTGTTCTCTTTTCAGGTTCCATCCGTTGAAGTTAACGCACTTATGAGGACAATGAAAATGAAACCTCTTATGTTCCCAGTATGACATTCACTTTCTCTCTCTCCCCCATTCCCTCTCCCTCTTCCACTCCTCTCCTTCCCTCCCTCTCTCTGGTACTCCCTATGTTCACTACATAGTCACAAAGTTCCTGGATCGATAGGGTCGAGGAACGTGGTACGCTACCTAGGAGAGATTTTTACATGGTGGGTACGAAAATGACCATGTGTACCCGGGTCGGGGACGATGTTTCTGGGTCGAGGATCGCTACCACTGTACCCGTTTCTAGTGACTATGGTTCACTATATCTGTCCATAGCACACCATGCCATAGACCAAACCATGTGGAAGTATTATAATAACGATATTTTCTATGACAATTTCACATTTCAGTTCTGCATGCATCTGTATTGATCTCTTTTGACTCAGTTTCTTGGTAATATATGGAAATGTCATATATGGTTCAGCTATAGTTGTTGCTGACCTTGGTATGGGCAGATGATAATCATCCATAGGGGAATATAAGGAGTATATATAGGCAGGAGGCCATAGGAGTAGTATGGGCTGCATGGGCCTTAACAATAGTATGGTAGAAATAAATTTGAATATACTAGTAGTTTCAATTAAGAAACAAAAGACAAGGATATTATTGATTAGTTTTGTAAATTAGGAATATCATATTGCAAATTAGTTTTGCCCTACCCTATTCAGTGTGAGAATTTACTTTTTAAAGTCATATGTGGAGTTAACTAAATTGAACACCCAACATTTCTATTAGAGTGAGTAAAGATAAAATCTTGATATATTCTCTATTTGTATGTTCGTCATCTGGAATGAAGGGGCTGGCCTGGTGTTGTGGTGAGAGCTGTTTTACCGAGTCACTAGATCGCGGGTCCGAAGCAGCCTCTCCGCATTTGCAGGGGGAAAGGTTGCCTCTATTTATCCCTTCCCCAGACCCCACCTCATGTGGGACCCTTTGGCACTAGGTCTGCTCTTACACAGTGATTTAGACTGGCCCTAGTTCTAGTTATGACGTAATGTGTTTTGACACCTATATGCCCCATGTTTCTGTTTGCCCTTTTATGGCTTGACCTCTGATACCACAACCTAATCTGTTCAGTTGGCTGGTTCAGTTACTGCTGTATTTAACTGTCAAGGGCCCCTTGATGCTCCTGTTTTTGTTGGAAGTGGGATTGTCTCAAGGAAGTCTTTTTCAGTATCTGGTATGCCTCCATCTGCTGCTTCTGAAGCTGTGATGCAAAACAAAGAGGCTGGCGCAGTTGCTGCATTTGACCATATTCCATTCTCTCATGTGTCGGCCAATTTCACGTTCAACCTTGACAACTCTGTGAGTACAAATATAGCCATAATTCTTGCTACTTTGGAAGTTTACAGTTTAGCGACTGTTTTTTTCTCACTTTCATCACTGGATGGAGGTTGCTGATTTATATGGTATTAGAGCATGCCTATTGGATGGCGGAGAAATTCGAGGGGCTGGTAACGCATGGATTTGCCCAGAGGTATTGTTGTTATGCAGTTTCTTACACTTCTTTCTACTTCTACTATAATGGCTTCAGTTGTCACCAAATTTCCATTGCTGATGAGATCATGAGAACTAAGTGAAAGATTTTGGATTCTGACGATAATATAGTAACAACTCAAAAATGAAAATTTGTATGGAATTAATATAATTCAGTATAATTCACAAATGGCACATTAGGACCATAAGTTGTCCACAACTTCTGACTTGTTATAACAAATATAGTTGCTGCACATCAAAGTCATTCTATTGCTCATTTCCCTGGGATTGCAGTGAATCTTCATTGTTGAGAGCTTAGCAAACAACTAAATCACAGCCTATATTTCTTGCTGTTAAAGTTCCTAATAACAAGTAATATAATGGTAGTATACTCCTAAGAAGGTAAGCATAATCCATTAAAGTTAACATACTGTTTCTCATCAGTACAAGTAATCACAATAGTTAAAGTATAATTATGGATTTCATTATTTACAGGGGGAGGGTGATGATTCTGCTATGGATATTAATTTGTCTGGGACTATTCTGCTTGATAAAGTATTGCATCGTTACATTCCTGGAGGAATCCAACTGATTCCACTCAAGATTGGAGAGCTCAATGGAGAGACTAGACTTTCTGGTTCCCTTATTAGACCGTGAGTATCTTAAATTTAATGTCAATGTCCTAGTTTTTTGTTAATCTTTTAACAACAAATCTCTTACTGTCTTACAGGAAGTTTGATATCAAATGGGCTGCACCAAATGCAGAAGATTCTTTTTCAGATGCACGTGGCAATATTGTTATTGCACATGATTACATTATGGTCAACTCTTCATCAGTCTCCTTTGATTTAAATAGTCGAGTTCAAACATCATATATTAATGACTACTTGTTGAACAAGGAGACTTATCAAATGAAAAAAATCATGCCACTAATTGTGGAGGGTGTTGATTTGGATTTACGTATGCGAGGCTTTGAGTTTGCTCATATAGCCTCTTCAATTCCTTTTGATTCACCACGTCCATTACATTTGAAAGCATCTGGAAGGGTCAAATTTCAAGGAAAAATCATGAAATCTAGCAATATAGCTGATGGCAATATCAATGGTGTTCTTCAAAGTAACATTGACCAAAATAAGCTTGAGACCAATGCGTCAAAGCTTGTAGGCGACATATCTCTTTCTGGAATTAAACTCAACCAGCTCATGCTAGCGCCACAATCTACTGGTTTTCTTTCCATATCACGGGATTCTATGATGGTAATTTCTTATCAAATTGTGTGTTTCTTGTGGTTATCCAGCTTCTTTTGATTTGAGATTATTTACTATTAGTCAAATTCAGTTATTTTTTCTTTTTCTGTTTGCACGTGTATTAGTTTTATGTACTTGAAGGCACATGTATTAGTTTTATGTACTTGAAGCCATGACTGAAAGCAACAATGGTATTATGTGCACAAATAGATCTGTCATAACTCATAATCTTAATGAATGTTTAATTACTTCCTATATTTGACCTTTTCAAATATGACATATCTCCTATTTACTTTGCAATACAAACAAAAGGCAATTTTTAAATGCAAGGATAAAACATGTCTTCATTTGGTTATTTTTATCAAACTTTGGGGTTCCATATACATTCCAGTACAGGCTTCATTGATTTAACAGCATAGCATAGTTTTGAGACTTCAAAGGATCTTTAGTTCCATGTACACCCATTGGTTCTACACAAAAACAAACTTGTTGCATTGAATGCTTATGATTTATTCCACATGAAGTTTGCTCTAAAAAGTTGGATAGAGCGTGCAATATGTTTGTTCTATGTTGATTTTAGTATTGTATCTGTATGGACTGCACTGTGCTTCCTGTTCATTTTCCTCTTACAATTTCTATTCCCTGGTCAAGCAGTTGAATGCTACTGGCAGGCCTGATGAAAATTTTTCTATAGAAGTGAATGGGCCATTGCTTTTCACTTCAAACGAGGTTATTCAAGATGTAAGGCTTCTGTCTATATTCCTCCAAAAGGGCCAGCTGAGATCTAATATCTGTTATCATCCTGAGAATTTGACCAGTCTAGAGGTACACCACTGATATGTTTATATTTTAATTGCCAGTGGTTATTTTGGGTCACTATAGATTTTATGAGTCTATTCAAAGTTTAATACTACGTGTTCTTGAGGCTTCTTTCCTGGTTTAAAGGTTCGGAATTTGACACTCGATGAGCTGGAGTTTGCTTCATTGCGCGGATTTGTTCAAAAGGTACTGATATTTTAGATAATAATGTAAGATATAAAGAATTTGGGAAACACCACACACCCATTGTGTGTGTGTGTGGGGGGGGGGGGGGGTTGGCCTTTAATAATATAGGTCGTATGACTTAGTGCATAAGTAAGGCCATATGGCTTGGTGTACAAGTAAGGTGAGTACAAAGATATACACGCCTGTACATATCTCTAACACCCGTCCGCAGTTCTAGCGGGAGGATGCAAAGATTTGACCTAAACTTAGTGGACAACCGTGTAGGCAAGCCCTTGGTCACGATGTTCGCGTATTTTTGCGAAGATGGGACGCGAAGCACCCGAATCTGTCCTAAAGCCACCTTCTCGCAGGCGAATTCTATGTCAATCTCGATATGCTTGGTGCGTCGGTGCTGAACTAAATTGGCTGTCATGTAGACAACACTGACCTTGCCACAATAGATAATGGTCGCACTAGCAAGTGAGACATGAAGCTCTTGGAGAAGCTATCGGAGCCAACAACACTCGACCACAACGTGGGTGATGACACGGTACTTTGCCTCAACATTGGAGCGGGAGACAATGTTAGTCGCTTGGACGACTATGAGTTTATTATCGGTTTATTAGATCTCTTTGGTTGTGTTGTTGTGCCATATACCTAGAACTAAACTACTCACCTATCTAAGTTTGGACATATCCTCTCTTGAGATTACAACAACAAAGCGTTTTCAGGCACATGGATAGCTGTTATGTACTTCCATTCCAGGCTAAATCTTTAGGTATATTTTATCCTTAGTCTTCTTTTACTGTCAATTTCCATGTCAACTTCAGCCTTCTGTTGCCTCTTGTTGCCTATCTTCCCATTGCTATTGCGCATTAGGATCCCACTATGCATTGGTGCCTCTTGAGGTCTCCTTTGGACATATTCAAACCATTTTAGCCAGTGTTGGATAAGCTTTTTTTAATTGGTGCTACCCGTAGCCTATTTATCATTGTACATTTTCTTGTATGGACATAAATCCAACGCAACATATACATTTCCACAACACTTATCTTGAATATGTCGTCTTTTTGTAGGCTAACATTCTTTTTTTTGACCGCAAGGGCACTGCCCCCCATTTTCATTACGAAATGGTATACTGTCTTACAACCCAGATAACAAGAGCAAATAGAGTTATGAGGCTTAAGCATAACCTCCCTACTCGCCATACATACGGACACTTAACAAATGTTTAAACTGGTGATAAAAGTGAAAGGCGCATTGCCAGCAGAGCAGATTGAGCATATTACAATACACATAATACTCAAACACGATATACGCCAAACACTAGGTGTTCAGGTCGAAGACTGAGAACACAACTAGCACGAGACAGAGTACTTTGAGCCCCAAAAGACAAGCAGAGACTTCATCTTGCAGCTTGAAAACGCCAGTAGTCATCCAAGGATCCTCTTAGATACTGATGCCCAACCTCTTGATCTACTAAATATTTTCTTTGCCATCATTTTGACCTGCACACTTCCTTCCTCCAGCATCTTTTTTCCCTTCTTTGTCTGCAGAATCACCCAAGAGTCAATCCAATGACAAAAGAGAAACACTATATCATTCGGGTCCACAAATCACTTATTATTAAAGCATATATCATTTCTAAATTTCTAGATTGACCAAAGAATAGCTCCAACACCAATGATCATTAAGTTCCTAAGATTCTTACTGAAACCCAGAAGCCATCCACCAAAGAGATCGTCAAATTTTCTAGGGATTGTTTTGAGGTTAAAAACAACCTGGATTATTCTCCAAATATACTTCGCAACTGAACATTCAAAGAATAAGTGATCTGTAGATTCAAAAACTCCACAGAAACAACAATCACACCCACCTCTCCAATTTTTCTTTTTCAAATTGCCTTGGATAGGATTTTATCTTTAGCAATCAACCAAAGAAAAAATTACTTTTTTGGGGATTTTGATCTCCCAAAGAAACCTGAATGAGACCTTGACCGAGTCACTTCTAATTTTTGAATACATGGACTTAACTGAATACCCCGTTTTGTTTAAAGCCCAAACAATCTGGTCATCATAATTTGTCAGAATTAGGCCACGACATCTGTGTTTTATTTCATCGAGCATATTGGTCGTGTCTCCTACCAGACTCCTTCTGAAGGTTAACATCGAAAAGTTAGAATTAATAACTTTTTCTACATTGATTTTCTTATCAAAGGAAAAATCGAAGAGCCTTTTGAACTGGACAGACAAGGGAAGGTCACCAAGCCAAGTATCAAACCAAGAACTAGTCGGTTTCCCATTGCCAATGTTTTTTCGACAATATTTGTAGAAGAGATCTTTTATCCTCATTAGCCCTTTCCAGAAATGAGAGTCTTCTTGTTTTTCCCCAACCGTAATAAGGGGATTTCCCTTAATATACTTGCTTCTAACTATTTGTTGCCATAAACCCTCTGAGGATTCAAGTCTCTAGATCCATTTGGCTAGCAGACTAGTATTCATGCACTTCAGGTCGAGCACCCCAGGCCCGCCTTGATCTTTAGGAACGCTTACCGGGTCCCATCCAACCAAATGATATTTCCTGGTCTCCTTCCCCCCTTGCCATAACAATCTTTTTTTCTAATAATATCAAATTTTTAGAACCATTCTCGGCACAGAATATAGGGCAAGCATGTACAGGGGAACATTAGAAAGATTGCTGTTAAGTAACATAATCCTTCCTCCCAGACTTAGAAACTTTCCTTTCCAAGTCTCAACTTTTTTTTCTAGTTTCTCTTCTGTGCCTACCCATTGGGTCCTACACAATTTCTTCTTATCAATAGGGACCCCTAAATATTTCATTGGAAGGTTCTTAATGGGAAAAGTAAAAATGTCCGCGTAAAGATTTACAAAATTCCGAGCTTCTCCAAAGCAAAAAACTTTGCTGTTATGGAAGTTTATCTTCAAGCCAGACATCTGTTCAAAGTTCAAACAGAATAATGATGAGTTTTAAGTTCCTGGCCAAGGCTAGGTCATCCTGAAGAAGGAAAATCGTGTCATCAGCGTATTGTAAACACACAACCCCCTTTTCCACAATATGAGAATTAACCTCGTGAGTAATCCCTCATCTTATAGCAGTTGATGGCGGCCCCTTCGGTTCCTCGGCTCTCCGCCTCCCCCTCCCTCCTCCTCCGCACCGGCGCCCACCCCCTCCCCTCCCTTCCCACCAGCCCCTCGCCGGCGCCCACTCCGGGTCCGGCGACCACCTCACCCTCCCCAGTGGCGCCGGGTTCCCCCTCGTCCTTGTCTCCTCTGGCTCGTCCTTTCGTGCCGGCTGGCCGTTCCAGGACGCAGCGGTGGGCAGAGGTGAGTCCAGCCTCTGTTGGGACGACGCCGGTATCCTGGCATCGGTCGTTCAGGGACGTGGCCCTGCTCCCGCCTCCTGGTGCTGCTCAGCCGGAGCCGCGGCGGGAGCCCCCCCGCCCGGTTTTCAAGTTGGTGGCCCGCCCTGCCTCGTCCAGTAGGGCACCGAGGCCCTCCCCTGATGCTGAAGGCTGGGTCGAGGTTCGCTCTCGGCGTCGTCCGCGCGGGCCTCCGCCTCCCCGTCGATCGATCCCCCAGGATCTCCGGGGAAGGTGTTTCAATTGCATGGCGCCCTCTCACAAGACGTTTGAGTGCAGGCGCCCGGTGCGCTGCTTCACCTGCAGGTCCTTGGGGCATCGTGCTGCATGGTGCCCGGCCCGTCCGCAGGTGCCCCTCCGCAAGTCTGTGTCGGTTTGGGATCGTCTCGGTCCGCTGCCGGTTGTGGCCGGGCCACGGTCTGTCTTGGGTGCCGGTGCGACAGCTCAGGTGCATGTTGGTGCTAAGGGGCGGCGCCACCGCACGAGGGGCAGAAGGTCTAACCCTCCCTTGGTGCTGGAGTTGTCTGCTCCTCACGCTCCGATGCCCGCTGAGGAGGGAGCATCCCCTCAGTCCCTGGTTGCAGATAATGCGTCCGCCCCTCGTGGTTGCGTGCTGGAGCGATCGGATGCAATTAGCGGGATGGAGTTCAGGTTGTAGCGCTGTGCCTTGTTTGTGGTAATCACCGGTTCACGGCCTCGGGTGGCTACGGAGGTTTTCGCGGCTGAGGTGGCGGCTGGGTTTGGATTGCTAGAAGACTCCTTCTCAGTGCACCGTTCTTCCCCTGAAGATTTTGTTTTGATCCTCAACTCCGAACAAGCAGCGATTGAGGTGTACAACAATGGTTCGGTGTTCAATTCTCCCTCCGGTTCGTTCAAGTTCATCCGGTGGTCTGGGCTAGCTCACGCGGAGGTGGTTTCGTTCCCATCTTTGGTCATGGTTGAGTTCGGAGGAATTCCCGTGCATGCTTGGGAGCTAGCTACGGCGCAAAATCTGTTGCGTGATATCTGTTCTGATGTGGAGCTTCATCCCGACACAGTCAATCGTTTCGATTTTTCTTCGTTCAAGGTCTTCGGGTGGTGCTATCGGCCGCAACTCATTCCGGCCTCGTTCGAACTCCTCATCCTGGAGCGGGTGTTTGGTTCGGGAGGGCCTCCCGCGGTGAGGCGCTTGTTGTCCTACCCGGTGACGGCCTCGGTTTCTCGCGTTCCCCTGGCGGAGGCTGCTGTTCCGCTTTCTTTCCCTCCGACGCCGACGTCTGATGGAGGTGACAGGGAGACGGGTTCTCGCCGGCCAAGGCTGGGGCGGGGTGCGCCGGTGAGGCTTGATGGTTCTTCTTCGGCGGTTTCTTCGGCGGCTTCTCAGTCCGGGCGGAGGCACGTGCATGGGCGGCTTGGCCTCGCCCCTATGCATGGGCGACACGTGGCCTCTGGCCGGTGGCCGTTGCATGGCGGTGTGCAAGGCGGTGACGGCTCGTTTCCTGTGACCGCGCGTGCTGGCCCTGAGGAGCGTGGGCGGGACCCCATTGATGGTGGTGCTCTTTTTGGTGGAGTCATTCTGGCTCCCGAGGTGGATGCTGTGGTCGGGCGTGCTGAGGGACCTGGCTCCAACGGTGGTTCGAGCCAGGGTCCTTCGGTCGGTTTTCCGTCCTCGTCGGGTGGGCCGGGCCGATCCCTGGAGTCTGTCGGGCCAGTTCGGCCTTTGGAGATTGTTGGGCCGGAGATTGAGTTGCATTTGGGTGGGTCCGGTGTGGACTCTGGCGATCTGCGCAGCACTTTTGTTGGTGGTGGAGTCGCTCCGTCGCCGGCTGCCGGCGCTACTCCCGTGGCGGCGAAGGCCGGTATGGTCCCCGCTGCGGATGCCGGTATGATCCCTCCGTCGCCGACTGCCGGTGCTCCTCCTGTGACGAAGGATGCCGGCATGGTCCCTGCTGCGGATGCTGGTTTGGTCCCTCCGTTGCCAGCTGCCGACGCTGCCGACATGGCCCCTGCTGCGGTTGGGCCCCCCTCTTCCTTCCCTGCTGCTGCGAGTGGTGGTTTGCCCGTTGCCGGGTCTGGGGAACCATCTTCGTCGTCGACTGCGCCACCTGTGCTGACGGGAGGGATGAAGTCGCTCAGGATGATGTTGGGTCCTGGCACGAGGATTTGGCCCCGTTCCCCAATCACCTACTCCCGTAAGGGACGAAGGGTGGTTGCTTCCCCGGTACTTTCACCAGTCCCTGCCCAGCCGGGGTTCGTTGAGAGGATGTCGAAGGCTGTTGATTCCATCCTCGATGATCCTCCGATGCGACAGCGCCGTCCCAGGATCCATGCTGGTGGTACCCTCCCTCGCCGCAGCAGGCGTCTTGCTGGTGCAGGGGTGGAGCCTCCGTCGATCCCTCAGCGTATCCCATTAGGCAAGCTGCGGATTGTGAAGGAGCTGGGTCTGCTGCAGACTGATCACGCTGAATTGTTGTCTCCAGGTGTGTTGGATGATTATGCTAAGGTGTTCGAGAAACGACCTTCGGTTCTGCAGCTCAAATCTTTGGCGTTGCTTCTCAACATGTCCATCCCAGAGGATTTGTTGGGGGAGCCTGCCTCGGGGGAGATCTAAGCCTTGGTGCTTCTACGGTCGTTCTTCTGCTGTTTCCTAATGGATCCTTCAAAGATTCTTTGCTGGAATGTTCGAGGCCTCAATAGTTCGGCCCGGCAGGATGTGGTTCGATGTTTAGTTGACAGTGTCAAAGCAGACGTGATCTGTATTCAAGAAACCAAAATGCCGGATGTTACCAGGTGGATGGTTCTTCGTGTTTTGGGCTCAGATTTTGGTAACTTCGTTTTCTCTCCATCAAATGGCGCGAGTGGTGGTATTCTGGTTGCTTGGAGGAGTCATATTACATCTATTGGGTCGAGGATTGATGATCATTGTGTTTCGGTGAATTTTCGTTTGGAGGATGGCGCGTCTTGGTGGCTGTCTTGCGTGTATGCTCCCCAAGGTAATGCTGAAAAGACCCTCTTTTTTCAGGAACTCACATCTACTAGGGCTCACTGCCCGGGGCCGTGGTTGGTGGTTGGGGATTTCAACATGATCCTAAACAGTGATGATAAAAACAACTCCAATCTTGATCGGGCTATGATGGGTAGATTCAGAAGATGGAAAGATGATCTTGCTCTAATTGAAATTCCTTTGGTTGGTCGCAAATATACTTGGTCGAACGGACAAGATAACCCCACCTTGGTACATCTGGATAGGATGTTCTGCTCTGCTGATTGGGAGGATCTTTTTCCGGGTTGTTTGCTTCAGAGTGCTGCTTCTCATGATTCAGATCATTGCCCTCTTCTTCTGGGTTTGCAGGATGTCAATAGAGCAAAAGGGCGTTTCTTCTTTCAGGCTTTCTGGGTCAAGTTGGAAGGCTTTCATGATACTGTGGCTCTGGCTTGGAGTTCGGTGGCGCCAGGTCCCTGTCCTTTTGTCACTCTCTCCAGGAAGTTGCAAGCTACCGCTAGAGCTTTGCAAAGTTGGAGTGCGAAAACAGTGGGCTGTTTGAAGCTGCAGCTTGAGATGGCTAGGGAACTACTTCATATGTTTGAGATGGCTCAGGAGCTTCGGGTTCTGTCTCCTGCGGAGGACTGGTTCCGGCGTGCTTTGATGAAGCGCATTCTTGCGCTCTCCTCCTGGACTAGATCTGTGGCGCGGCTTCGGTCTCGTGTTACTTGGTTGAGAGTTGGAGACGCCAACACCTCACTCTTCCATGCTCAAGCAAGATTCAGGAAGAAGAAGAATTTTATTGCTTCCCTAACTACCACCGAGGGTGAGGTCTTGACTTCACACGATGACAAGGCAACAGCCCTATTCGACTTCTATGATGGTTTGCTAGGTACTGCTTTTCAGAGGGATGTCTCTATCAACCTTGATGAGTTGGGGTTGCAGTCCTTTGATCTAGAAAGCTTGAATGTGCCTTTCTCGGTTGATGAGGTTTGGGACACAATCAGATCAACCCCGTCTGACAAAGCCCCGGGGCCGGATGGTTTCACGGGTCGTTTTTATAAATCTTGTTGGTCTATTATCAAGCTTGATGTGATGGCAGCTGTCTCACGTGTTTGGGATTGCAATTTCAGAAATTTTGGGCTGCTCAATTCAGCCCTCATTACCCTTTTGCCAAAGCTTGAGGGTGCAGCCCTTGTGAAGGACTTCCGTCCGATCAGCCTCATACATAGCTTCGCCAAGCTGGTAACAAAGATGATGGCAAATAGGCTGGCTGGACACTTGGGTGCAATGGTTTCACCCAATCAGACGGCTTTTATCAAAAAAAGGTTCATTCTTGACAACTTCATATTGGTGCAGCGTACGGCCAGATATCTCCATCAACAAAGACAAGCTCATATCCTCTTCAAGTTAGACATTTCTAAGGCCTTTGATTCGGTGTCATGGCCGTTTCTCATTGAGGTTTTGAGGAAAATGGGGTTTGGGCAGATTTGGTGTGATGTTGTGTGTGGACTGTTGGCTTCTTCCTCCACAAGAATTTTTGCTAAATGGCGTTCCTGGGGAGATCATTTCACACCAGAGGGGCCTTAGGCAAGGAGACCCACTATCCCCTATGTTGTTCATTTTGGTTATGGATGTTCTGAACTTGCTCATTCAAAAGGCTTCCGATGAAGGGTTACTTCAGCAACTATCTTCTGGGACTTTACATCACAGGCTTTCTCTCTACGCGGATGACGCGGTGGTTTTTCTTAGGCCGGTGGCTTCAGACATCAGTTTGGTCCTGGAGATCCTTCGACTTTTTGGGGAAGCCTCGGGGCTCAAGACCAATGTCCTGAAAAGTAGTGTGTTCCCCATTCGTTGTACCGAAGATGATTTGATGCGGGTCCAAGCTTCTCTCCCCTGCCCCATTTCTGATTTTCCGTGTCAATATCTTGGACTGCCCCTGTCCTTGGGAAAGCTTTCAAAGGCCCAGTTACAGGCATTGGTGGACAAGGCAGCTAGTGTTCTCCCAGGTTGGAAGGCCGACCTGATGACAAAGGCGGGTCGTGCTGTTTATGTTCAGTTTGTTCTCACAGCAAAAATGATTTATGCTGCGATGGCTTTGGACCTCCCTATTTGGACCATCAAAGCTATTGACAAGATAAGAAGAGGTTTCCTTTGGAAAGGAAGAAAACAAGCCAATGGTGGTCACTGTTTAGTGGCGTGGGGTAAGGTCACTAGGCCTAAAGTTCTGGGCGGCCTTGGGATCACTGATCTTTGGCTTTTGAGCGTGGCGCTTCGTGCTAGGTGGCCTTGGCTCCAGAGAACCGATCACTCTAAGCCTTGGTCGGTTCTCCCTGTTCAGGCCTGTGGTACGGTGGAAGCCTTGATCAATGTTGCAGTTGTGTCTCAATTGGGTGATGGACAGGATATCCTCTTTTGGAAGGATCGGTGGCTGAATGGTAGAAGCATCAGTGAGGTGGCACCTGAGGTTCTTGAGCATGTATCTAAGTGTGTTGTTTCCAAAAGGCTGGTAAAAGATGCTCTAACAAATCTGAATTGGGTGGCTGATATAAGGGGTGCGCTTTCAGTTAGGGCGCTTGCACAGGTTTTGGATCTCTGTGACTTGCTGGAGGGCTTAGTTCTTCAACCTGGGATTCCTGATAAGCATTCTTGGAAGTTCAGCGCGTCGGGGGATTACTCCTCTAGTTCTGCCTACCAGGTTCTTCTCCTTGGAGCTGTTGAGTTTAGGCCGGCTGAACGGATTTGGAAGACCTGGGCACCAAGGAAATGCAAATTTTTTATGTGGCTGGTTGTGCATGATAGATGTTGGACAGCTGACAGGTTGGCAAAAAGGGGAATGGATCATCCCGTCTGCTGTCCGCTTTGTGACCAGGCGGATGAAACTATTAATCACTTATTGGTCGAGTGCAGCTTTGCGAGGCAGTTTTGGTTCCTTTTCCTTCGGTCTGGGGACTTCCAGGTGCTCTGTCCCTCTGCAGGGGATGGCTGCTTTGACTCTTGGTGGGAGAAGAGTGCCGAGGTGGTGGGCAAGCCTTTGTCGGATGGTTTCAACTCGCTGGTCATATTGGGTGCGTGGTCGATCTGGAAACACAGGAATAGGTGTGTGTTTGATGGTTGTAGCCCGAATGTTGAGGTCGCCCTTTCGGCAGCTAGGGAGGAGTTGATGTGCTGGCGTTTGGCTGGCGCTAAAACTCTCTCTTTCTTCCATTTAGAGGAGCTGTCTTAGGCGTTAATGGTGGTGTGAGTTTGTAAAACTGTTGTTTCTGTTTTGGGGCTCCCCCCCTTTTTTCTTCTTAATATAAAAATACGCAGACCTCCTGCGTATTCAAGAAAAAAAAAATCCCTCATCTTGAGCTTTTTTGACTAGGACAACAAGACCATCAAGCCACTATGTTGAAAAGGAGGGGAGGGGGGCGGGGAGAAAGGATCCCCTTGTCTCACCCCTTTATGTGTAGCAAAGTAAGGGCCTGTTAAATTATTAGTTCGGATAACGACCTTGCCCCCCCCCCCCCCCCTACTGTCTTCATCACCCAGTCGCACCATTTATTACTGAAACCTTTTTTTTTCTAACATTTGAAGAAGAAAGTTCCATTTAACTTTATCGTATGCCTTTTCAAAGTCAATTTTTATCATCACCCCACTCTGGTTATGTTTTTAACCTCATGGATGATCTCATGCAGAGTAACGACACTGTCTAAAATAAATCTACGTTTGATGAACCCCGTCTAAAAACCACTAATGATCTTAGTGATGCAGGAGGCCAAACGATTGTTCAGAACTTTATTAAAAATCTTGTAACACACATTCAACAGACAAATGGGTCTGAAATTTTTCATTTCATTTGCATTATCAACCTTAGGGATCAGTGTCACCACTCCATAGTCCAGCCTTTCAATGGGGAAGGAGCCAGTATAAAAATCTCTAAACATGTTAAAGAGATCTTTCTTAATAACTTCCCAGAATTCTTGGAAAAATTCGGCTGGTAGCCCGTCAGGGCTGGGAGCACTATTGTGCTTAAGAGAAAAGACCGCATCCATAATCTCTTGCATAGAGAAAGGGGCAGTGAGAGCGGCTCTATCTCCCTCGTTTAATCTATCCATATCTAAGTTTCTCATAGAAATATGAGAGCTATCCGAGTGCCCAAAAAGATTCTTGTAGAAGGTCGTCGCTACTGAGTTGATATCTTTTTATCCATGAATGATTTGGCCATCAGAGATAAGAGAATGGATTCTTATCCTTCTTTTACCTTTAGCTTTAAGGTGAAAGTATTTCGTGTTTTTGTCCCCTTCTACAATGTGGTTCTCTCTGGCTATCTGTCTAAACTTAATCTCTTCTAATCTTCTTCACTTACAATGGTTTTCAATTTACGTTCAAAGTCGAATTTGGTTTGTTTTTCAGCAGGAGATAGAGCCAAAGATTCACTTTTAATTTCTAATTCGTTGATTTTTCGGGTTAGCTCTTTTTTTATTTTCTTGTAGCTTCCTTCCACATTTAAATTCCAGCCCTTCAACATCTTTTTTAGTCTTTTAACCTTCTCTTTCCAGACCTCAATACTCTTATTCTTTTTAACTGCAATTCTCCAGTTATCCACAACTTTTTGCTTGAAGTCTTGCCTTTTTGTCTAGCATAACTCATATCTGAAGTCTTTTCTTAACGGGGTCATTGGACCAGTGCTCAAGCACAAAGGGACGTGGTCTGAGAAAGATCTATTTAATCCAGTAACTGCAGTGTTATTATACATAAGCTCCCAGTCCGGACTAGATAAAAACCTACCTAATTTTTCGAAGGTTGGGTCATCTCTGTTGTTAGACCACATGTACATTCTGCCAACGAGCTCTAGCTCCATGCCTCCATCAAGTTATGCTGGGCAATAATCGCGTTAAAAAGAAAACTCCATCTATTTACGCCCCCTAGCTTGTTTTTCTCAATTTCCCATCTGATCACATTAAAATCCCCACCTATTAGCATGGGGAATTTACTATTAAAACTAAAGGACGACAGCTCCCTAAGGAAACTCTCTTTCCTATTATTTTGAGCTGCCCCGTAAACATTAATGAAATTCCACTCAAACTTTTTTTCTTTGTGAAATAAGAGGCATCTCAGCATAAACTCCCCTTCTTCTGTTTCCCTCACCTCAAAAGTATCTATATTAAAGCCCACTAGCTGACCCCCAGATCTCCCATTAGGGGCCGAGTGAACCCACTGGAACGTCCTATTACCACTGATCGCATCTAACCAACTGGTGGAGATACTCTTCTTATTAGTCTCTTGCAGACTAATAAAATCTAAGTTCTCTTCCTTAATAAGGTTTTTAAGGAATTCAAACTTTCCCGGTTTTCTCAACCCTTGACAATTCCACGAAACACCTTTCATGAGAAACTAAGGGGTAGATTGTAGCTCCGACTCATTGGCCCTCCCCTTATTAGGATCATTCCTAATTTTTTTGGGGGGGGGGCTTTTCTTCTGTTTCTTCTTCTTATGGGTGATTTTCCTTTTGTTATTTGCAAGTTTTTGTCAATCTTTAATTCCCCCATACCAAGGCTATCGTGCAGTAGACTAATAATGTTATACTACAATTATGTTACAGAGTTTAAATTTACAAGTCACGGTACACTAATAATTGTTAGAGTGGACACATTAACCAGGTCAACCCAAAAACTTAAGCTGGTGGGAGAAGGTAGCCAATCTACTTATACACTTCAACACCCCCACTCACGTGCAGTCAGAGAGAGACGTAAACGTGGAAATAAATGGGTGAAGGCACAAATAAAGCCTCTGCCAGGATTCGAACTCGAGATCTCTGGCTTTGATACCATGTTAAAGTGGACACACTAACCAGTTCAACCCAAAAGCTTAATAAGTTGATGGGAGAAGGTAGCCAATCCACTTATACACTTCAACAATAATGTTATACTATGACCATGTTAACAAAGTTCAATTTTTTACATGTTGAGTTGAAAATGTGGCATGGTTATTTGCAGTGATGTAACTTTCTGGTTTACTGCTATTTTTAGGTTGCCTATTGTTCACCACTTATGTACTTGTTTTGTCACTTTTGCAATGTTTTTTGTCTTCTATTACCGTAGCATTTTTCTGTTATTTTCTGCATACTGTTCCATTTTTTCCTTTTATAGGGATGTTGTGGCCATACAGGTTGAATCCGGAAGATTCAGAATCACTAACCTTTGTTAGTGGAGTAATCCACTATTGTATGACATGCCATTTTTTTTATTGCAGGCAGAACTTCAGCTTAATTTTCAGAAAAGAAGAGGCCATGGTTTGCTGTCAATAATCCGTCCCAAATTTAGTGGCGTGCTTGGTGAGGCACTTGATATAGCTGCTCGATGGAGCGGTGATGTTGTAAGTTTTTCTTTTCGAAATTTTCCTTGTTTCCTGAGCTGTCTCGATCCCATGGGCCCATCTGGCTTGTCCGCTCGTCACGCACCCATCTCAGCCACCTGTCGTGCCTTGCCTGTCGCTGCCTGAGTCTTCACGAGTATATAGAATGAGGCCATGTGGGACACATTCTTATTTCAGTTCTGAGACCAGGATTAACAATTCTTCTCTTTTTTCGTCGAACGCGCAGGAGAACTGCGCATCTTTATATTAAAAGGGAAGGAGACAAACCCAAAGGGTTTTACAAGGCAGAGCTCCTGCCAAAAGAACAAAAATAAAAAGAAAACAACAAAAAAAAACAGAACAAGACCAAGGGTCTAGATGGCTAAGGACCGGCCACATTCAAAGCCCTAGCGAGATCCAAGGCGGCAAGGCCCTGAATCCTTCTCAGCGAAGGGGAATCCCCATCGAAGACCACCTTATTAGTTATTACGATGAAGCCAAATACACCCACCCTAAGATGATGACACTGTTAAACCCCTTTCTTGTGCTTTTGGGCACATGACACTCCACCCGTTTCCACCACTCTGTGAAGGAAGGAGCATCAACAACTGGCGTGAGATGACCCAAACCAAAAGGGGATAACAAGATGTGCCAGAACTGACGAGCGAAGATGCAGGAGATTAGGAGGTGTTGGATTGTTTCTTGCTCTTGGTCGCATAAGGGGTACACCACCGGGTGAGGAAGATCTCTCTTTTCTAATCTGTGAGCAGTCCAACATCTATTCTTCATAGCCAACCAAAGAAAGAATTTGCATTTTGGTGGAGCGCAGGTTTTCCAAAGTCTTTTCCACGGTTGAAAAGGAGTTGAACCAGCAAACAAGCTTTGATAACATGATTTAGAAGAGAAAACTCCTGAAATAACGTCTCCATCTATGTTGATCTGGGTCCTGTGATAAATGAACCTCCCTCAAGGAATCCCAAAGCAGCAAATATTGTTGAAGGCCCAACAGAGAAAGAGGAGCTCTAATATCACTGACCCAGCGGAAATTATCAAGGGCCTGAGCTACGGTTGTAGAGGACAGAGCTCTTTTGCCCACCTTGGCAGCTACTTCTGGTGCAATGTCCCTGATTGCGGCCCCATGCAACCAATTGTCAGTCCAGAACAGCGTGCTGACCCATTCCCAATAATAGATATCACAGATTTTGCAAGTAAGTCTTTGACCTATTGCTGCACAGGAATGTTAAGACCCTGCCATGGTCTATTTGGGTCAGTTTTTTCCAGCCATAACCACTATGCTTGCAGTGCGCAGCTCTTAAACTGCAGGTTAGGGATCCCAAGACCCCCAAGAGAGATAGACTTTGTAACTGTTTCCCAAGAAACCAGACAATTGCCTCCAGCTTCCTTCCTTTCCAAATAAACCCCCTTCTAATTTTATCAGTTTCTTTTATCACCCACTTGGGAGTATTCATTGCAATGAGAAGGTAGATGGGGATTGCTGAAAGAACAAAACACACAAGAGCTGTCCTACCAGCAGCACTGCAGCAAGGTTAAGGAGGTGTGCTTTCCAATTTGGAAGCCTCTCTGCAAACCTCTCTACCCATCTTTTGAGGCATGCTGTTTTATAGAAGCGATGATATTTCTGCTAGGAACTTAGATTGATCTATACAGTGGAGTTCTGGAATACAAAATAACTAATAATTAGTAACACATCCTTGGAAGTGTATACTGATATGCACACTGTAGAAACAAAATTTCTGGAACCATAGGAGAGCTGTGTATCGTTGTATGATGAGAGGAATAGAAACCCCAAAGTACAAACACTCACAGCATTTTGGTTCTCAATATACATTTGTGCCTGTGAAAAAAGATAAACTGACCACGACATGACCTAATCACTAGGTGCAAGGGCACGCAACAGGGAGAGGCCGCCTCACGACCCAGGCACCCAGCCATGCCCGCCTTTTTTTCTACAGGCAGCAAGGCACCCACTGTTCTATGTTGGCATCACCTTCACTAAGCCAAAGAATCGGGGACATGCTCACACTGTAGAAACAAGTCACTTATTATGCTCTAAATCTCTGACCATACTCTTCTTTAAACGTATATACCCTCAGCAATCATCAATTTTACTCTGCTTTTGATCTCTAGGAGTGATACTAATTTGCAGTTGTTAGCACAAATTAATTGGTGTATGGTGTGAATGCATCATGCACCCATAGGTTTTTCCTATCATTATTCATCCATTTCTAGCAAGGTTTTTGTCTTACTTTTAATTGCTATCTTAGTATCTTGCAAAGTTTTAAAGTCGGTTAGTCGACTCTAGTCGCCTAAGCACCGATAAGGTGACTAATCGCGATTAGTCGCCGATTTGCTCGATTAGTCGAGCCTGGTCGACTCCTAGTCGTCCTATAGTCGTCCACCTATAACATGACAATATGTGTGTGTGTATATATCAATATATATGAATATATATATCTGTAGCTGCCTAGTTGGACTGCATGACTGCATGAACTGTACCAGTGCCACTGCCATCGTTCTAGGGCTGGGGCAACACAGATTCTGGGAAGATGATTTCAACATTATTACGTCGCCTCCTATTCTCATATGTAGTGGCACAACAATCAAATGAAGCACAACTCAAGAGGAGGCCAAGGCGGGCACAATACTGCTCAGTTAGTGAACATAGAACATTGAACAACCAAAATATCAGAGCAATTACCGTCTGAAGAGGTACTCATCTCAATCTCTGAATTCTAAACAGACAACAGAGGAGGACGGGAACACGCTGGAAGGGGGCCTCTGCAGACTACAACCGACACGCGATGGAGGGAGCGCAACTGCTGCTTGAGCAGAGGGCCACCAAAGCACCACAGGGCGGCAGGAGAGGAGAGTGGCGACGATGGGTAAAGGGGCGGCGACGCTAGAGAAGGGGTGGCTGAGCTAGGTAAGAGCACACGCGCAACAGTGCGTACCGTATTGGTACAAGCAGGGGCATAGGGCAAAACAACGTTTGTGTTGTGTACAGATGGTGGGCCGACTCACATAATAAAGGTCGGATTAGTGGCCCAAAACAGGCATAACTAGTCGACCATAACCCCTAGTTGGACGACTAATCGCGATTAGTCGGCGACTTGGACGACTAATCGCTATCTAGTCACTCTACTCGAGTCGGAGACCCTAATCGAGCTCGGACTAGCTCGGACGACTTTAAAACCTTGGTATCTTGGAACCCTCTCTTTCTCCCTCACTATCCTTTTTCTTTAATATCAAACGCAGATTACTATGGAAAAATCTATCCTGGAGCAAGCTAATAGCAAATATGAGGTTCAAGGGGAGTATGTTTTTCCTGGAACGCGTGATAGATTTCCTGTGGAAAGTCAGAGTAATGGGTTCATAGAGAAAGCAATGGGAGGGCATCTTGGTAGCATAATGTCTTCGATGGGCAGGTGGAGGATGAGACTAGAGGTTCCTGGTGCTGAAGTAGCTGAAATGCTTCCTTTAGCAAGGCTTCTTTCACGGAGTACAGACCCAGTTATCCGTTCGAGATCAAAGGTACACATTTGGTCCTTCAAATATGCCTTTCTACTGTTGGATAAAATATATGTTGGTATTTATGTCTATTATTAGAGGGCAGAGTGCCATATAACCCTCCTTTTGTTTTCAGGAACTTTTTATGCAATGTCTGCATTCTGTTGGGTTCAATGCTGAAAGTCTTAATGATCAGCTAAAGGTATTGTACTAAAGCTAGTGTTGTTGTCAAGTAGATCCATTGGCATATGGTTTGATACTTTGACATCTAGTCTAATGCTATGGTTATGGTCTCATATTGACATGATTATTTATGTTAAACTTTACCTTGTTACTTGCTCCAGGCATTAGAAATTTATCATGATTGGTTGGATGATGACACAATGGAAGATATAGCATTTCCTGGCTTAGCTGAACTAAGAGGCTATTGGCGTGGCTCTCTGGATGCCAGTGGAGGTGGCAATGGGGATACCATGGTGAGCATGTTCTGAAATTGTCCCTTTGCCCTTTTTGTTAGAATTTCTTTTGAAGTGTATAAGTGGATTGACTACCTTCTCTCATCAACTTAAGCTTTTGGGTTGAACTGGTTAGTGCGTCCACTCTAACATGGTATCAAAGCCAGAGGTCTCGAGTTCGAATCCTGGTATAGGCTTTATTTGTGCTTCCACCCATTTATTTCCACGTTTGTGCCTTTCTCTATGGCTCCACGTGAGTGGGGGTGTTGAAGTGTCTAAGTGGATTGTCTACCTTCTCTCATCAGCTTAAGCTTTTGGGTTGAACTGGTTAGTGCGTCCACTCTAACATTTCTAAAACAATTGGGAAAAAGCATGAGTGAACATGTATTTTATCAGTCTCAGGAAAAGTACATTCAAGGACTTATTGTTCGTGCTTTTTATACTGATCATCGTACCTTTTGTTAGAGTGGACGCACTAACCAATTCAACCCAAAAGCTTAAACTATTGGAAGAAGGTAGGCAATCCACTTATACACTTTAACACCCCCACTCACGTGCAACCAGAGAGAAAGACGCAAACGTGGAAATAAATGGTAGAGGCACAAATTAAGCCTCAATCAGGATCCGAACTCGAGATCTCTGGCTTTAATACCATGTTAGAATGGACGCACTAACAAATTCTATAGTTGTTAAGGCGTCACTTAAGAGACGCTTAAGCGGTAAGGCGAGGATTGGGGGCAAGGCGTCCAACACTCCAACTCGCTTTGCGTCCGTGACTAAGGCGTCCGCCTTAGACCTCAAGGCGTCGCCTTGGCACCTAGAGCGGCTCTAAGGCGTCACTTTGCGGACGGCATGAAAAGATGTAGGGCTAGATACCTTACGTGGCTCCGCGTTGAAGGTGCTCCAGATCTCCAGCGGCGGCTGCTGTGTTGCACCTCTCGAGGTGGCTCCTCCAGGCGGCCAAGGCGGGAGAAGCTCCCCTCCAGCTTCTCCCTGGGCTCTGCGGTGGCCCTACTCTCGCGAGTTCCTGCCAAACATGAACTAGTGGAGTCGTTCTCCTACGTGTTCGAGAAAAAAGGAACTAGTGGAGCCGTCATCCGTTGAAGGAAGGAGGATTTAGGGTTATGTGTTTTAGTGTTTTCCTATTTGGCCTTTCGGCTATTGGGCTGCAGGCTTTGGCTTTGGGCAATTGGGCTGGTATAACGTGCAGGACTGCAGTGTCCAGTGTCCAGTGTCCAGTCGTGCTGTGTTGAGTCGTGCTGTGTTGTTTGGGCTGGGGCGCTGGGATGTGGGCGTCCGGCTCATATCACGATTATACCAGCCCAATTGCCCAAAGCCAGATTTTAGTGTTGATGCCTATATCACGCGTGCACAGGTTCAGGATGATGTATGTGCCTTTAAAGTTTCAGTTGGCTGATTTCTTGACAAAAGCACAGACCAGAGCTCAGCATAGGTTTTATCTCTCTAAACTCGGTGTATCTAATCCACCTGGAGTTTGGGGAGGGGGGTGTTAGATGCCTATGCATTTATCCTTGTTGTATTCGGTCTCGTATATAGAGTTCTTGTTGTACATGGTCTCTATTCTGTATCTGTGTATATATTCGAGCCTAGTGCCCTCATATTGATCAAGAGTGCTATTCATAACAATCATAACACACTTGTGTACCACAGGCAGATTTTGATTTCAATGGTGAAGATTGGGAATGGGGAACTTACAAGACACAGCGAGTTCTCGCATCTGGTTCATTCAGCAATAATGATGGTCTGCGTCTTGATAAATTATTTATCCAGAAAGATAATGCCACCCTTCATGCTGATGGTTCGATTCTTGGGCCGCTTACAAATCTTCACTTTGCTGTGCTTAACTTCCCAGTCGGCCTTATACCAGCTTTAGTTCAGGCTATAGAATCATCAACCACAGACTCAATTCATTTTCTGAGGCAATGGTTGACTCCCATCAAAGGTATTTTGCACATGGAGGGAGACTTGAGAGGTACTCTGGCAAAACCAGAATGTGATGTTCAAATAAGGCTGCTTGATGGCACTATTGGAGGCATCGATCTTGGAAGAGCAGAAGTATTAGCTTCTGTTACCCCTACAAGTCGTTTCGTATTTGATGCAAATTTCGAACCGACAATACAAAGTGGACATGTAAACATTCAAGGTAGTATACCAGTCACTTATGTAGACAACAGCTCGATAGAGGAAAGTCCAGAAGAGGCAGATGGGAAACAAGGTATCATAAGAATCCCTGTTTGGGCAAGAGACAGAGGATCATCGAATGAGATCAGTGAAGCAAGAATGGTGAGAGACAAGACAGAGGAGGGCTGGGAATTTCAATTAGCTGAAAAACTTAAAGGTTTAAGTTATAACATGCTAGAACCAGGTGAAGTGAGGATAGATGCAGATATAAAGGATGGGGGTATGATGCTGATAACTGCATTGAGTCCTTATGCAAACTGGCTTCAAGGCTATGCTGATGTTCTCCTGCAGGTACTTCATTCTTTTTAAATTTCTACTGTTCTATTAGTGACAGTCTATATGACAGGTTCTTTAGTTGTGCTTCTGCAATTTTTAGACCCCCCCCCCCACACACAATGGATCTAACTCGAAATTTTGCTGTTAATATTTTGTGTTTTTTTTTATTTACCAAGGTTAAAGGCACTGTTGATCAGCCTGTTGTTGATGGATCAGCAACGTTTAACCGGGCTATTGTGAACTCTCCTTTTCTTCGGACACCATTGACAAATTTTGCGGGTACAATTCAAGTCATATCCAACAGACTATGCATCAGTTCAATGGAAAGCAGGGTTGGGAGGAAAGGGAGATTGTCGATGAAAGGAAGCCTACCTCTTAAAAATAGCGAGCCATCTGCCAATGACAAGATTGATTTGAAATGTGAAGTTCTGGACATACGAGCAAAAAATATTTTGAGGTCTTTGTTGTTTCTTTTCCCTTTTGTTTATCAAAATAAATAATTGCACTGTTTCTAAGTTATAGGGCATATGCTCCAGTCTAAAATAGATACACCCTCTGATTGCAAAAATTAGATCATTCTAGACCTGTGCACAAGGATTAAGAAAATAGGTCCAGTAATCTTTTTGCCGTTCATTTGTACCAATTGGAAAAGGTGGCTTATTTATTATGAAAGAGGTATCATTTGTTAAGCAAGGGCAATGAAGAAAGTAAAAATTTTAAAAGGGAAAGTACCTAGGAGTACTATGATCATATGATGACGTGGATTTAGAGAATAGATGAGAAGGTTAACACAGCATCATTTTTAGGAAAATAGTTTTGGATGTAAAGGGTAAGTGTTTTATCTGGTCTCTTCGGAGACATCCGATAAAAAAAAGTGTTTTGTCTGAATACTCCTACTTATTGCTTACTGGCAGTGCATTAAAGAAGGGTATACAGTGCTAGTTACTTATTTCCATATTAGAGCTTCTTGGCTTATGACGTTTCAGAATCATGGGTTGGGCATTTTAATAGTGTAATTGGTACTGCATTTCAAGATTAATTTAATCCATTTACAATAATATGCTGACCTTACATAGTTACATGCAACAACAAAGTCTTCTAGTCTCAAGGAAGTAGTAGTAGTCTAGAGTTGGAACCCAACAAAAACCATAAGTCAAGTTTAGGTACATGAATAATTGTTTTTCATGTACTTTTGTTCAAGGCTAAATCTTTAGGTATTTTATATCTTTTCAAGTCTCCTTTTTTCCATGTCAACTCCAGCCTTCCCCTATCTCTCTTTCCATCGCTATCGCACCTTGATTCCCCACTACACATTGGTGCTTTTGGAGGTCTCCGTTGGACATGTCCAAAGTCCAAACTATCTCAACTGGTGTTGGACAAACTTTTCTTCAATGTGTGTTATCCCTAGCCTATCACGTATATCATCATTTCGGACTTGATCACTTCTTGTAGAGCCACAAATCCAACACAACATATGCATTTTCACAACACTTATTCGTGAACATGTCATCGTTTTGTAGGTAATATTCTGCACCATACAACATAATATGTCTAAATGCCATCCTATAAAACTTGCCTTTTAGCTTCTATGGTAACCTCTTGTCATATAGATCGTCGGATGATAGGCCACTTGATCCACCCTGCTTTGATTCTATGGCTAACATCTTCATCAATATTTCCGTTTCTCTGAGCATTGATCCTAGATATTGAAAAGGCAAGGTATCCTTCCTGGACACTAATTGACCATCTAAACTAACATTTTCTTCCTCATATGTAGTAGTGCCAAAGTCAAATCTTATATATTCTGTCTTAGTTCTACTAAGTAAAACTTTTGGACTCTAGAGTCTCTCGCCACACCTCCAGTTTCCTATTTACTCCTGACCTTAAATACATTTCATAGATTGATAGGTGAATCAGTGCAGACTACAGAATATGCTCGTAACATTTTGTGACTAGATGGAGTAATATGTAAGATGGAACATTGTGGAGTTATATGAGCCTTAACATTTGTTTTGTTGTTTTTGTGTTGACTTATGCAGTGGCCAAGTAGACAGCCAGCTACAAGTTACAGGCTCAATTTTGCGACCAGATCTTTCTGGAATGATCCGGTTGAGTCATGGTGAAGCATATTTGCCCCATGATAAAGGCAATGGTGCTGCTGTCACTAGGTTGACTTCAAACAAGTCGAGTTATCTTCTTTCTGGTTTTGACCAATCAACCACTTCGCAGGATGTCTCACGAATTCTGGGGTCACTGTCAACATCGGCAGAAAGTATGTATTCAGTTAAATTTGAGCTTCACTAATATTTGCCACCAAATACTCTTGACCGACATGTTTTGCTTAACTACTTATGTTGTTGCAATGTTGCACATCACTATGCCCAACCAGTTCAATCCAGTTTTGGCATGAAATAAGTGGCATATTCTTTACTGTTTATATGCCATTTTTTGTCCAGCGCTTATGCTGTTTCCTTGACAAGCCAACTAAAGTTTTCCATCTCTATGTACTAGGAGATCAATCAGACACAGAAAAGACTCTTGAGCATGGAAGTTTTAATCCAAACATTGATGCACGGCTAAATGATCTGAAGCTCACCTTGGGACCAGAATTGAGGATTGTTTATCCTTTAATTCTGAATTTTGCTGTCAGTGGTGACCTAGAGCTTAATGGGATGGTTCATCCAAAGTATCTAAGACCTAAGGGCATCTTAACATTTGAAAATGGTGAGGTCAACCTGGTAGCTACGCAGGTAAGCCTTACTTCACTTAGAAGTTAGAATGTCTTCATTTATCCAGGTATACATTTGATTTGATATGGTTATGATGGTTTTTACACTCTACTCAATTGCAGGTTAGACTTAAAAATGATCATTTAAATGCAGCAAAATTTGAACCTGATCTTGGTTTGGATCCTGTTCTTGATCTCGTTCTTGTTGGATCTGAATGGCAATTCAAAATCCAAAGTCGAGCAAGCATGTGGCAAGACAATCTGGTGGTAACCTCAACACGCTCTGTGGACCAGGATGTTCTGTCACCTAGTGAGGTAAGACTACTGCAGTGAGTTGTAGACCGAGTCACTTCACTGTAGGATCAATAACACCTTGCTTTAGTTTCAAATCTTCAACTATTGTATAATCAGGTAAATTTTTGTCATGTTTTATGTACCTTTTGCTGGGCGTTTGCTCAATCCATCTTAGACAAGCGCATGATGGGCAACTAGCATCTAACAGATCACGAGGAACTCACACAAATACATTGGTTTTGGTGGCTGGATAGACTTAGTCTTTTGGATTTATTTTCCTTCTAGCTTTATACAGTGCTGAGAGCTACAATTGTGGCTGTGATAGTCTCCTAGTTAATGCACAATATTACTCAAATAACCAGCCTACTATTCCTATTACTCCATGCTGAAATTTAGCTAAAGTAAGGCTAGGAACCTGAATACAGCATGCATGTAGATACAAAGGATTATTTTGAACAGCGCGTGAAGTTTTGAAATCATTAAAGAATTTGTTTGCTGCATTCTTTTTCTATCATATTTTAATATGTAGTTCTTAGACCTACTTTCCTTTGCCTTTTAGGCTGCAAAGGTTTTTGAATCGCAGCTTGCGGAATCATTATTAGAAGGTGACGGACAGCTTGCGTTCAAGAAGCTTGCAACTGCAACGCTGGAAACTTTGATGCCAAGGATAGAAGGCAAGGGTGAGTTTGGACAGGCACGGTGGCGACTGGTTTATGCTCCGCAGATCCCAAGTTTACTCTCTGTGGATCCAACAGTTGATCCGCTAAAATCTCTGGCAAACAATATCTCTTTTGCCACGGAGGTCGAAGTGCAGCTCGGAAAACGCCTTCAGGTATACACACCTTTTTAAGGAAACAAGTTGAACCTTTTAGCCTGATAAGGTGCCATGTGTTGTACTGGATAGAAACTGACCTAAATTGCTGTCGTCAATGTGCAAGGCCTCTGTCGTCAGGCAAATGAAAGATTCAGAAATGGCGATGCAGTGGACGCTGATATATCAGCTAACCAGTAGGCTCCGTGTTCTCTTCCAGTCTACTCCATCCAATAGGCTTCTCTTCGAGTATTCAGCAACATCACAGGAATGATTCATTTTTTGTTATTGCGCACAGCAAGAATTGGTTGTAGCAGCTGCGTCGTACAAAGATTAGGTGGCCTGATAATCGTTTTTTTTGTAGATAAGCAAGCTTTGATAAGTTGTACGTGTACAATCGCTCAGTTGTATTGTATTTACATTCTTTCTCGGAAACAAAGTTTCTGAGCCTGTAAATAATAGGTAGCGATCTTAGCGTCGGGTGTAGAGAGAAGTATAAATGAATGAACGTTTCCTGTCTCTTGCGTTGCTGTCCATACGTGAAATTGGCTTTCGTTACTGACCAGTTAGAGCAACTAGTCAGATGCTCATGTATTACTATGGTTTCTTATATATATATATATATATATATATATATATATATATATATATATATATATATATATATATATATATATATATATATATATATATATATATATATATATATATATATAGGGAAGAGGTAATGGAAGCCCTGGGCTTCCATTAGTGGGCGAAGCCCCAGCCAGGGAGACCGAACGGGTCGCTTTAGGCCCACTGGACGTCAGCCTGCGCCATTTATGCAAAGGATAACCACGTATCCCGCCGTACACGCGACATGCGATTACGCAAGCATAAATTTGTGTACAAATGTGCGTAACTCATGCATAAATGGAATCTTTGCATGCCAGGAATCGCGCGCACGAATATCTGCATGTGATAGACGTTTACGACTGCATAACGTTGTGAGACATAATAGCGTAAACCATGCAAGACGTTCACGACAGGTTTTGGAATAAGGCAAGACGTGATTTTCGTGCGCGAAAATAAAGGCGCAGTTACGGCAGGAAACTAAAACAACTTTACAGCCGCGTCCACGTTCGCTCGTCCATCTGAATTATTGGCGGCGGTTACCGGCGGCGGAAGTGAGAGGTCCGGCCGGCGAATAATATGTCCACCACCGGCGCTGGCGATGGCATCCTCCCTGTAACATCTGCGCATGAGGCAGTAGGTACGTCTGTTTCAATGGACATGCAACCTGTTTTGTCTGCAATCGCCCCATACACAGAGGGTGTATCTGTGACTCCTCCGGCGGCATTGAGGGCACCTGGACATATCGAAGAGCACACAAAAACAGCAGACGTGGTCGGCGCAGAGAAGCACATCCCCATGAGACATATTGGGCCACATGAACAGGACACACCTCATATTCTTCAAAGCCACGTAAGTACTCCCGTATTACGTTAAATTTATTCGATATTGAATCGTAAATGTTAAATTTCTGTGCGCAGCCGGACAATATTGATATAAGATTGATACCTAAAGTCGGTATGACATTTAGTAACGTGGATGAGGCGTATAATTTTTATAGTCAATATGCATACGAGGTAGGATTTCCGTTGAAGAAATATAGGGAGCGGAAGAATTGTAAATGGTTGAACTGTTCAATGGAAGGAAAGAATGCTGAAAGGGTAGCTGGAAATCCAAGGATACGTAACACATGTTCGAAACGAACACAGTGCAAGGCTGGGATGAAACTCAAAAAAATCTACGATGATGCTAAAGAGAATGTTATTTCTGTTCGGATTGATCTGGTAAACTATGAGCATAATCATGAATTTTTGAAGAAGGATACAGAAAAAGGGCAATTGCAATGCAACAAAACACATGATCGTGAATATATGGAGTTCCTTAGTGCGATGCAAGAAAGCAGGATTCCACCACATTGCATTATGGATTTTGTTACTGAAATGCATGGTGGCCCAGAAAACGTTCCAATAACCGTGCAGGACATGAGTAACCTGTAAGTGTATTATGCATTGACAATAATTGTATTTTATATTACATAAACAATCGTAATGTGTTGAGTTAGATATAGTGCATAATCATTACATTTTTTGACAGGAAAAAAGCATGGCAAAGAGAGAGAAATGCAAATGATGTGTCAAAACTGTTATCTTTTTTTTCATTATGCAAGAAAGATAATCCACAGTTTTTTTTCAGACTTTCAACTGGACAAAGAAGGGAAAATTTTAAGCATATTTTGGTCCCATGCTAGCCAGCAAGCCGAGTACATTGATTTTGGTGATGCAATTACTTTTGATACTACACATAAGACTAATATGTATGATAAGCCATTAGGCATGTTTGTTGGTTCGAACCACCACCTACAATGCACAATATTTGGGTTTGCTTTACTAGGAGACGAGACAGTTGATACATTCGAGTGGGTATTCAATACGTTCAAAACATGCATGAGATGTGACGGACCACGAGTGATGCTGACAGGTATGTTGTAATAAAATGGCTCGTAATTATTATGTCATGTACTATATGATATCATATTGTCTTGCATGATGTTATGTAAATTTATAAATTTCAGATCAAGACCCTGCCATGCCAATTGCACTTGGCAGAGTATTCCCAAACACAATACATCGATTGTGTTTGTGGCATGTGCAAAACAGGTATATGCCCCACTTGAATGAATTATATGCAAGATTTGAGGACATGGATTTCAAAACAAGGTTCCAATCTATAATACATCATCCATTGAATGAAATGGAGTTCGAGGCAGCCTGGCAAATGATGCTTGATGATTTCCATCTACACGAGAACAACACCCTTGCCAGATTATATGACATACGCAAAGATTGGGTACCTGCATTTTTCAAAGGAGATTATTGTGGTCTTATGGTCTCTACACAACGAAGCGAGAGCATGAACAAGTTGGTGAAGAGTGCCCACGTGGATGCAAACACACCGCTTCATCAATTTGCAAAGCAAATGATGAAGCTACTGCATAGTAGGAAGATGAAAGAGGCCAAAGAGGCACTAGGATGCATGGTAAGTGAAAAAAATTAATAAAACATATGTTTTATGGTATTAAAACCAAAACAGTATTAATACTATATTGTGTAATTTGCAGGGTCAAAAGGATACAACTACATTGTATATGTTTGAAATAAGAGTAGCAAGGGCATACACTAGAGCTGTGATGACAAGGTTTCAGGAGACAGTAAAATATGCAACTGCATACCGAATAGACCGTGATACAGAGGGTGAGGAACATGATTGGGTGGTGAAACATACTACAAGATCAAATAAAATTGTTTGGGGTCAACACCAATTCAAGATAAGGGCTGATGTGGATGCCGGAAAGTATTCATGTGAGTGCAAGCATTGGGAGCATACAGGTATGTTATACTATAAAAAATTATAAATTATTACGAATGCATAGCTGTTTACGATTAATATATGACATAATGTATGTTTAATCAATTATAGGTCTATTTTGTGTTCATCTTGTACGCGCTTTCATGCATCTACAAATTGAAAGGATCCCAAGTGAGTATATTTTGCAACGATACACATACTCCGCGCATCAAGATGTGGCTTTTTCAAGAGACGATAGGAATTTGAAAGGAAAAGATGGAGAAACTAGATCATATAGACAGAAGATGTTGCTTAAAAAAGCAATGAAAGTAGTACACCATGCGAGTATGTCTAAAGCTGGGAATGATAAAGCCCTAGAGATGATGGACGAATTATTAGGGTTATTGATGCGTGTGGAGCCTGATATAGGTACTGGTGAGAGTTGTGGCACAAGTGTTTGCGATGACATCCAGGTACGCACCTCGTGATGTTATGAATTTTGCATAATTACTTGTCGAATATGATCCATGATTGTAATGATGATATAGGTCGAAGCGTATGAAACAGAAGAAATGGCTATAGACAACTTACGCAAATTAGATGATGGGAACGAGGTATGGAACAGATATTTATAATGTATTACATATACTGCACTATAAAATTTGTGTCCTCACTGGACTTTGTTTTATTTCACAGGAAATTTTAATGGGCTCTAATACAAATGAATGCAATACTAAGGATGATCAATGTAATATGCAGATATTAACATTGGAACATAACACTGACATTCGGCTGGTTGAGAGTAGTTCTATGGATGTGGAAGCTAGAAAGGTGAAAACATTGCTACAATATATGATGACATACGAGAAAGTAAAATCTGACTTGATATCTTTGTTTTGTAGAAACTGGAATTTCATATGGAAGGTGTAAACTTGACGAGACCAGATAAGGCCAAGCCTAAGGGAAGAACAATCAAAAGTAGTGAGCAACAAGTTTTAAAATTGGGTGCGAAAGGAGCTAAGAAGATGAGCAGGAAATGCCAGAAATGTGGCATAGCTGATGGTCACAACAGCCGTACGTGTTTAACTGTCGAGGATAATAGGGTTCGATTGGCTAACCTATCTGGACGTAAGCGAGGACGGCCTCCTGGTTCAAGGAACAAACTCATAGCTGCAGCCCCGCAATGGAATGAGACATCAACGTCGAAAAAACGAACGGTGGATGTCGGAGATGATGATTCATCTGGTAGAGAGTAAAAGACCATAAGATACAAATATTTCCTTGTGTAAATGTGATTCCTGTGTTCGTTTGTCTACTTCCAGAAAGAATCATAAATATACTTGCAAACTGGTATAAATGGATGTGTAGTTTGTCATAAGCTTCAACATAATGCAGTAGTCTGACTGTATATGTACTTAGCATAAATGTATGTGAAAACCTGCGTAAATATGCGTTGTGTAATGCATAAGAGGGTAAGCCTGTGAACCATGACTGTACAAAAATGACTCTGCGTAATTTGTAATACAAACTGGCATAAATGTCTGTGTAATTTGTCATAAGCTTTAACAGTTATGCAGCAAACTGACTGAACATATACTACGGTCAATAATTATATCGTGAACATGCATACGTCCAGATAGGTTATGCAGTTATGCAGCAATCTGACTGTACATTTATGCAGCAATCTGACTGTACATATGCAGCAATCTGACTGTACAAACATGCATAAGCCTTTCAATAATTATATCGTAAAGTCCGGTCAAAAAAGATGCATACTTCGAGGTTATTGACATAACAATATTGTACAGAAACCTGGAAGAATCAAATGCAAGAAACAGACATTACATTTCAAACAGGTTGGAACAACATGCCAGTTTAGAAAAAAGCTGATCCCAAAGTTGTCAATGACATAACTAAGAAACGTCTACGGTCTTTGGCCATAATATACACACATGACTGATCTGGAGTTTAGGGAACCATTGTATACAAAATATATTACATGACCAAACTAAACTACATCCTTTAGACCTTGAATCTTTGGATGTCTTGGAGCAGCGATAATGCTTTGTTCTTCGAGTGGAATGTGATGTAATGCAGCGCAAGAGACCGTATCTCACTGGTGTTGCCCTGCAATACAAAAACACTGAGTTAGTTATACCTCTGTTCCATGTGTTGCCATGGGCCAACTGTAGAATTAAATGGTAAATTTGTACATACTGCTTCTATGTCTGACCGCAAAGATCCTTCGTCGCATTGATAAAATAGAATGTAACCCATGACATAAAAACCACAGTCATTTGATCCAGCTACCATGTTAGGACAATTTTGGCACAAGTCAATTGTGAAGTTACCAAACTTGGGAAAACATGAACTGGGCCGCACATGTTGTATTGCTTTGTTTAATCTGCTCATAATAACCTTAGCCCAGGGTAACTTTCTGCCACCTGAGCCCAAATGTGCAAAATGATAGTCCTTCCATGTAGTTCCACCAAGTGTTGGTCCATATGGGTTGGAATCTAAAATATGAATGCACTTCTTGACCTTGTTGACAACATACAATGTCCAATGCCCCCTGCTTACCATGGGGACCATGATCTGACCGTGTAAAAAAAGCATAAAATTAACAGGGTAACTTACAAAAGCATAACAATGTGATATGTTACATTTAAAAGGAATTGTGTTTGGATTATGAAATAGGATTGTTACCGCTTTGTATTGGTCCAACTCATCTGTCTCAGGCAATGAATTGTCTAGAAGTGTGTGGAGTACAGATTCATCAAAAGGTTGAGGATTGCGACTGTGTCGTTCCTGTTCCTCAAAGTTGAGTATTGACTGCAATAAACAATATAAATGGAGTGAGTGTACTTGGGTTGATCTAATTTGTATATGAAAATGGTGTATGTAAGTTACAATAGTTTACCCCAACATTAACATCAAGAACCAAACTGTTTGAACTCATGGAAGTCTGCTGATTTTTTGCATCATGAATAACACATTGGATGAAACACTGCATGAATCCATTGTCGAGACACTTCCCATCGGCAAAAGATTCATATATGTCAGAACATGTCGCTGAATATTCACCATAATCTATTATGGTCCTGGTGAATTTTTTAAATCAATTAGAAAGGTGGCGTAAATCTACAAGCATATAAACAAATTTAGATTAAGTATGAACTTCGTACCTGCCGGTGTCAGATTGCAGACCACACAAATATTCGCGTAGAGCTAACACAGTTTGCATCTCCGAATCAAGAGAAGCCTGGCCAACCTGTGGAGTGTTTGTAGCTGGATCGGTTTCAACATAAACCTAAAAATATATATGAAAATATACATAAAACTCTGTGAACAATTTTGACAACTATAAAGAAAATGAAAATAACTGAGCTGACATAAAGTGGAATATACGTATGTGGAATGAAGTGTCATAAACTGGCATAAAATTAATGAGCTGCCATTACTGATACATATCAAGAGAAAGAAATATTCTTGCAAACTGCATAAATGAATGTGTAATTTATCATAGTCAGCTAGCAGTTATGTAAAAACTGCATGCACATCTACACAGCATATATGTATATGTAAATGGGCATAACACTGATTTGTAAGATGCATAACCAATTTAGACTGTGAAGCATGGCTGTAAAAAATCTGTGATAAGTTGAACACTACAAAGAAAATGTAAATTACTGAGCTGACATGTTCAGATGGAGTCTGATCAAAGCATGGACCACTGTCAGGCAAGTCTGTTTCTGCCACTTGTTGTACGCCGCCAGTAGACTAACAAATGATGGTATAAATGGATTACAAATTTAGTAAACTGCTAATGAGAATATAGAAAAAACACGAGGGGGTTTAGACATACCTTGATTTGCGGTGTCGCATCAAATATCGGCGCGTCAGGATCCATGTGTGGTGTTGCTTTAGGAGTGACGTTTGTATTGGTCGGCATGTTCTTGCCACCGTCACCATGTTTACCCTGAAAGAATTGTAATGGTTATATGCTATTTACATAAAACGATTAATACAACCCTAGAATGAAAAATACAATGATTGTAAAAACATTACCACTGAGGTTGTAGGTGTTTTGTTCTGTTTCGTTATATTTGTATGAACCAGTAGATCAATATCAGCTTCATCGGGACAACTTTCTAATAGTACACGAATATGTTGTTGCCTTAACAGTAATTCATGTACCTGTGTGTCTATAAACTGCGTATCCAGCTGAGAAACTGGAGTAGACATATCGGGTACAGTTGGGGGGGCCGGACACGTACATCCTTCTGTACGTGTCATGTAAACAAATAAAACATTGTTAAAAATAATGGCATCAAAACCATATGGATAAATGATTGCATAACTTTTTTATATTGACGTAAATACATTAAACAGACTAACCAGCTGTCTGGGGAAGAATATCATCTGATTTTGATGTGGTTTTCTGCACATCATAAGCATCTTCGTTGTCACCCGCCTCGGCACGGAGGACCTCATCAATTAACTCGCCAAAAACATCAGATAGATTGAATTGTTTCTCAACAATCTGCTGAAGATTCTGTTTAATAACTGAACACGCCTTACCAACCTCCGCATCAAAATGTGACAGCTTCTCTATGAAACCCATGCGGTGGCGGGATGGAAGCTGATTAAGCTTGCTTGATATCAAATCCCTGATGAGCGGGAGTTCGATGTGAATTGAGTGCTGTCCAGATGGGTCAGGACGAGGAACATCAAAAGCGTTGGTCCTGGTCTTATGCTGTTGTATATTGAAAATTATTAAGTAAATGTATAGCATATAACTGGATATTATGTTGAAATTCTATGACAAACAAATATATAAATAGAATCATGCCTTGAATTGTGCATGAACGGGTGGTACATCTGTGTAGCAGGTCTCTGAGGAGCTTCGGAACTAAAAAAAATGTGTGAGATATGGAGTAAAACTAAAAAAAATGATTGACACATAAGAAAAAATACCGAGCAATGTCCAAATGCTTCTTCTCCTTTGTGTATCTTGCCCTTGTCAGCTCTTGTCAGGGCTTGAATAATATTCCTATCAAAGTATTTGATTCGTGGTGTTCCACGTTTGTTCAGGGGTGCCGCTGAGTCATGCAAATGATCCAAATAATACAGCTGCAAAAGGCATAACATGAGTCATTATAAGACATAACAAAAGCATAAACTACGTGTATATGGATTTTGCATACAAGATTATGGGTACATGTAACAGACAAAAAAAGGATATGCTTACAAGAATAACGATGGAACATCCATAGATGGTTGTAGAAACGTTCGTAACGCTCCTGTTATGCCACTTCTTGGCAGCTTGGCATAAATCATTGAAAATAAGCTGACACCAGTCAATCTGGTGGAAACGATCCATCTGCTCGGTTAAAAGAACCTCATGGTTCGTTATTCCCCAGCTGGCAGTAGGGAACAACAACCTATTGAACAATATCAAGAAAAAGCATCTGATGCTTAAATCATCGTCAGAACCTTTCCTCAAACGATCTTGTAGAGCTGTAACCCCAAAATCTTCTTTCGATAGCCCAAGTTCAGCTCTCAAATTGTTGGCAACAACAGCTTCATCGATGCCCAATGCAGTTCCTCCCCCAGCATTCGGTAAACCCAAAATTAGGTGCACCATATCCTTTGTTATTTTCAGCTCCTTTCCAGGGCCAGCTCGAATTGTCATGTCATTGGGGTCGAGCTTTTCCATCAGCCAAGCTAAGTGTGATCTGCTGCCGAGTGCATGCAGTCTCATATCAAGAATACTAGAAAATCCCCTACGTGCAATTGCTTGTTGCTGTCTGTCATTTAATATCTGTATGCTTACTAACACATCTTGGGGGTTGCATCTGACGTTCAGCTTCTGCTGGGGAAAATATATAAAATGAATATTGTAAACATTTACATGTGCATAATCGCAACACAATGTTTAACTCAGACATCAAGACAACATGATTTCACGCATAAAAAGGATATATTGCCATAGACATAAATATCTAACCTGTCGGGGTGGGGCACTGCTTTCCGCCGCTTAGTGACTACCTTCTTCAAAACTTTACCAGGGCTGTCGTCCAAGTTACGCTTCTTGGATGATGGCATAAAGTCATCATCCTCATCAGCAGCACGCCTTGTCTCGGGTCTAACAGTCCCCGCCGGAGCACGGGGTATGTCAACGCTGAAGCACTCCTGAGTAGACTGGATTATGATGCGTTTTGGATTGGAAGGTGGTCGGTCTACGTTCTTCATCACTGATGTTCCTACCAAAATAAAACAACACATATACATAAAATACGTAAAGGATCAAAAAAAAGATAAGCACAAAGTCAATTCAGATCAGTTCATGACCATACATTGCATAAATGTATCAACAAAGCAGCATAACACAATATTGTAAATTGCATAGACTTATGAGACTAACTTGATAAAAAAAATCTGCTCATATGCGACATCAAATTAATGTAAAACCTGGTTATTTCGTTTGAGCTGGCCCAATTTGAACAGCATTAGGTTTTATGGCATAATGTATTGATGTATGAATCATACTTCTGTCAACAAATCAACATAACACAATATTGTAAATTGCATAAACTTGTGAGACTAACTTGATCAAAAAAATTATGCTCATATGCGACATCTAATTAATGTATAACCTGGTTATTTCGTGTGAGCTAGCCCAAATTGAACAGCAATAGGTTTTATGGCATAATGTATTGATGTATGGATCATACTTCTGTCAACAAATCAGCATAAACAAAATATTGTAAACTGCATAAAGGTGTGATAGATTGCATAGTATACATTTGTGTCTCCAATTAACTATAAATTTATAATGAATTGGTATTTGATAAATCAAGCAATTGGCAAAATAATAATGTGAACTCTATCTACGATTCAGATTGGAAGAGTTGTTGATGGCTTACCGGAATGTGGATGGGCCTGGAGGGCGGCTGAATCCGATACAGCTGTGCAGGGGACAACCCAACGCGACGAGGGGCTGTGCCAAATGCGTCGGGGACTCGACGTTGAGGACGGACCTCGCGACGGGGTAGGGGACTCGCCGTTCGGCCGACGCGGTGGAGAAGATCGAGGTCTCGGTCTCTGACGAGTAGGAGAACGCAGGGGCGGCACAACCGCCTCCTCGAATCCGGGGCCCTTGCCGGAGACGAAAAACAAGGCCACGGCCTGTTTGCGGCGGAGAAGGCGAGGGCGTGCGGCGGAGAAGGCGGGTCTCTGCGGGGGTGAAGGAGAATGCGACGGCGGGGGAACTGCGGGGGAGAATCTTAATGCGACAGCGGCGGTTAGTCTAGGGTTCGCCGGGCGCCGAGGAGAAGCAGCATACGGCGGCGGATTTGGCTAGGGTTCGGCGGGAGCGATAGTTACGGGAGAGCTGAGTTGAGAAAACGACGGCTCAGTTCCTTGATTCGTGGGCCCGGATTACGTAAACTGCCTAGAATGCGGGAACACGATCTTTTCGTGGGCCCGGATGCCGCGAGACGTGCGCACACCAAAAGAGTGTAAACGGTAACAAAAAGGAGCATAACTCGTATTTATAATTGACGTAACGGTGTATTACAGTAAACCAGTAAAGCGTGCGCGCCGGTCAGAGCACCTGGTCGGTGTCTGGTCGGGGCTTCCTGTAGTTAGAGAGAGCCCAGGGCTCTAAATACTATATATATATATATATATATATATATATATATATATATATATATATATATATATATATATATATATATATATATATATATATATATATATATATATATATACGGCGCTGCTAAAATGCACCTGGGTGCATTCTCTATATTGAATGCACCCAGGCGTAAGTCCTGTTTCGCGCGCCTCCCCGCCCCCGCCGCCGCCGCGCGCATCCCTATCCCCGCGCCGCCGCCGTCTCCTCCTTCTTCATCCGATCCTCTAAACCTAGATCCCACCGCCGTCGAGCGCCTCCCTGTCCTCGCGCCGCCGCGCGCCTCTCTGTCTGCGTGCCTCCCTGTCCCCCGCATTAGGTGGGATTGCAAGCCCGCATTATGTGTGATTGCAACTGTTGTATAATTTTACTCAAATATCTGTTAAAAAATGTAAACAAAATGATTGCAACCGATGGTGTGTTGTAATTGCAACTGCTGGTGTAGTGTGGATGCAACTGCTGAGTTGCTCTTATGTGATTGCAAGTACTGAATAACTCTGAGAAATTTTGTTAAAAAATATGATTGCAACTGCTGGTCTGGTGTAATTGCAACTGCTGGTCTGGTGTGATTGCAACTTCTATATAACTATGTCCAAAAATCTGTTAAACAAACAAGATTGTAACTACTGGTCTGGTGTAATTACAACTGTGGGTCTGTTGTGATTGCAACTTCTATATAACTATGTCCAAAAATATGTTAAACAAATAATAATTGCAACTGCTGTCTGGTGTAATTGTAACTTCTGATCTGGTGTGATTGCAACTTCTATATAACTATGTCCAAAAATCTGTTAAACAAACAATGATTGCAACTGCTGTCTGGTGTAATTGCAACTGCTGGTCTGGTGTGATTGCAACTCCTATATAACTATGTCCAAAAATCTGTTAAACAAAACAATGATTGCAACTGTGTCTGGTGTAATTGCAACTGCTGGTCTGGTGTGATTGCAACTTCTATATAACTATGTCCAAAAATCTGTTAAACAAAACAATGATTGCAACTGCTGTCCGGCATAATTGCAACTGTAAGTCTGGTGTGATTGCAACTTATGTGAAGAGGTTGAGCCGTTCGCGGAGGAGCCGTTCACGGAGAAAGAGGGGCGGGGGCGGGAAAATGAAAAGGTTCTGTCCGGAGCGTGCGGGAGGGACGAAACCGGCCTGGGTGGGACGGTTGGCTCGGACCTGGCACATAGGTTCGGCCTGGGTGCATTCTCTATATTGAATGCACCCAGGTGTAATATATAAATACAGTATATATATATATATATATATATATATATATATATATACCTGGGTGTATTCTCTATATTGAATGCACTCAGGCGTAATATATAAATACACCCTGATCAAGCCTCAGCGCGCCCTCGGCCGTCTTGTTTCCGCGCCTCCCTGCCCCCACCGCCACCGCGCGCCTCCCTGACCCCGCGCCACCATCTCCCTCGCAGCCGCCGAGCGTCTCCCTGTCACCGCACCGCCGCCGTCTCCTCCTTCCTTCGATCCTCTAACCCTAGATCCATGGCCCTACCATCGTTGCCGCACCTTGAATCGCCTCGATGCTCCTCCCCTAATTTCTTGGCGATTGTTGTGGCTGGAGGTGCTGATCCGATATTGCCGTCTTCGATTGCGACAACAGGAGCGGGTGTACGCGGCAGATCAGGTGATCCCTTGCATCACAAGACGTTGCTGATGCCACCACCTTCAATTCCACCTGGATCGCTGGTCACTCCTAATGCAGCCCAGCTGTTCCATCCGGTAAGAAAAAAACAATCAAAAATTGTTGCTCCACCGTCGTTTGTTCAATATTGGTTGCAATTAATGATTGCAACTGCGTGGTTTGTTGATTTTCTGTTGCATCGTTTGTTGCTTGTTGATTGCAACTAGGTGTATCCTCTAATTGCAAACTTGAGTCTCTGTTTTTACTCATTGATTACAATTGCATGGTGTGTTTGTGCTCCAGTTGCAACGTTTGTTGCTTGTTGATTGCAACTAGGTGTATCCTCTAATTGCAAACTTGAGTCTCTGTTTTTACTCACTGATTACAATTGTATGGTGTGTTTGTGCTCCAGTTGCAACGTTTGTTGCTTGTTGATTGCAACTAGGTGTATCCTCTAATTGCAAACTTGAGTCTCTGTTTTTACTCATTGATTACAATTGCATGGTGTGTTTGTGCTCCAGTTGCAACGTTTGTTGCTTGTTGATTGCAACTAGGTGTATCCTTTAATTGCAAACTTGAGTCTCTATTTTTACTCACTGATTACCATTGCATGGTGTGTTTGTGCTCCAGTTGCAACGTTTGTTGCTTGTTGATTGCAACTAGGTGTATCCTTTATTTGCAAAACTCATGATTGCGTGTTGTTCTGCAGGATGCAAACATACTTGATGTGTTTGTCCCCAGGGTGCAGCAAACATTTGATACAAAGGAAGAAGCCTACCTCTTTTACCTTGACTATGCAAAGTTGGCTGGTTTTAGTGTCAGGACAAAAAGGACTAGTAAAGAAACCATACACTGGGTTTGCAACCGTGAGGGGTTTCTAAAGCCAGATCAAGAGAATGAGGAGCCTATGACAAATAAGACATCGATGAGAATTGGTTGCCCTGCTTATGTGAAGGTGAAGGAGGACAAGGAGCGCAATATTTGGTATTTTCATCATGTTCAGGAAGCACACAATCACAAACTTGAACCCTCACAAAAAATGGTGAGATATATGCATTCTCATAAGCAGAGGGAGGCAGCGTTGGATGACCTGTTTGCAATCATGTCAAAGAGTGGTGTGCCAACACAGGCAGCAATGAATGTAATGTCAGAATTATTTGGAGGCCGTCAAAACTGGCCGTTCACAGAGAAAGATGTCCATAACAAGTAGGTCACAAAAAAACTGACATCATATCTTTGTGCGATATATTGACAACAGCATCTTCATTTGTTTTTTCTTTTATGGTACAGGAAAGCTGAGCAAGCAAGGGAGGAGAGGGATGGTGACATGGATAAACTGTTCCAATTTTTCAGGGAGTGCAAAGAACACAATGAATACTTTTACTGGGATGTGGATTTTGAACCAAAAACAAATGTGCTTCAGAGCATTTTTGGTGTCATGCAAGTCAGCGTGCAGAATACAAGGATTTTTGGGATGTAGTCACATTTGACACAACACACAAGACTAACAACAAGCATATGTCGTTGGCCATGTTTGTGGGTTGCAGCAATAATTTGAAAAATGTGTCCTTTGGCCAAGCACTTCTTCGGGATGAAACAATAGACACATTCAGATAACTTTTTGAGACCTTTAAAAGTTGCATGGGTGGTCAGCAGCCTTTTGTGATTCTTACAGGTATGCTTTGGCTACAAAAAAATGCCTGTCACATAATTACTGCTGTGTTGTTGCAACTGTATCTTTGAAGATGATTGCAATGTTTTAAACTGCTTGATTGCAAACCTATTGGGGTTTTTTTGCTGATTTTTATTTTTGACACACAGATGAAGATGCAGCGATGAAGGAAGCAATAAGGATTGTGTTTAACAAGACACAACACCGAAATTGCCGATGGCACATAACCAGAACATGGGATTACGAGCTCGAGGAGCTGTACAAATTGCACAATGATAATAATCTAAAGGAGAAACTGCAGTCCCTGATAAACTATCCTCTGGGGCCCACACAATTTGAGGTGGAGTGGAATAAGCTAGTGGATGAATGTGGCATAAGAGAACACCCTGCAATTGTTGCATTATGGCAGAAAAGGAAGAGATGGATAGCAACATATTTCAAAGGCATGTACTGTGGGCGAATGACTTCCACCCAGAGATCTGAGAGCCAAAACAGGGTTTTGAAAGATGGTTATGTTAACAATGTGACAAGCCTGCATATATTTGCAAAGAGGGTGCTTGACTCGATTCAGCACACAGACCACATGGATGCTGGGGAGTCACACTACTCACAGGTATTTGCCCACACCCCTGAATTTTTTGGTCTGATTGTAAAAAAACTGTTAAACATAAATGATTCCAACTGCTGGTGTGGTATGATTGCAACCCCACATTAGGTGTGATTGCAACTACTGTATAATTCTACCCAAATATCTGTTAAAAAATGTAAACAAAATGATTGCAACTGCTGGTGTGTTGTAATTGCAACTGCTGGTGTGGTGTGGATGCAAGCACTGAATAACTCTGGGGAATTTTGTTAAACAAACAATGATTACAACTGTTGTCTGGTGTAATTGCAACTGATGGTCTGGTGTGATTGCAACTTCTATATAACTATGCCCAAAAATCGGTTAAATAAACAATGATTACAACTGTTGTCTGGTGTAATTGCAACTGCTGGTCTTGATGCAGACTGAAGTTGTCAGAGCCTGCAAATCAAGATTTGATGAGCAACTTAGCAGGGTGTACACTAGGGCTGTGTACAATGAATACAAGAGGGAATATATTAACAGCACAGCTTTTGTGATAGAGCCTGATCCGGGAGTGGAATGCGGTTACTTGGTGAAACATGAGAAAGGCGATGGGACATTTTGCTGGGCACAACACGCATTCAAGGTGGTGGCTGACAAAGCAGCAGGCGTGTATAAATGCGAATGCATGCAGTGGGAGCATACAAGTGAGATGAATTGCAACCTCGTTACATTAAAAAAATTAAACATTGATGTTCCTGCATATTTATATCCAAATTGCAACAAAAAAATGCAGGTCTGTTCTGCATGCACATAATAAAGGCATTCACCCACCTCCAAGTCTAAAACATACCTGAAAAGTACATTCTGAAGCGATATACACGTAATGCAAGATCTGTGGTTCCGTGGGACCGGCACGATGTGAGTGTTGGTGGTCAAAATGAGACAGAGCAGTCAAGGTTGTCGAAGCTGCTGCCAAAGTTAATGCGACTGGGAAGAGCGGGAAGCAAATCTGATAGAGCATACACTGAAACTATCAGGCACATCGACATGATAACTACTGGGATTGAGCTTCTACGAATAGCGGAGATTGGTCCGATTGGTCCGGACGAAGCAACGAATACTGAGTTGCAGCAAGATGCAGAAGGACGGCGGAATATTGGTCCCATTGCACCAACACAACAAAGTTCTCACAACAATATAGAACCTGTTGTGATGCCAACTGGACCTACACCACCACCAGAATCGGGCCTGAATCCAGATTCTGCAAACTGCCTCACTGATCTAAGATTGACTGAACCGCCAGTGTCGCGCACGAAGGGTAGGAAGTCTGCCAGTGGGGCTAAATGTGCTAAAAATAGTGTGGAACCTGCTAATCCATACAGCACATATAGTGGGGGTCAGGGCATAAGAGAGTGCCAAACCTGCCATGTTAGGGGGCACTATAGCACAACATGCCCTCAGAACCCAAACAGAAGCAGAGCGGCCGAGAACAAGGACAAAAAGAGAAGTGCGAAAACTGTAGGTTGGACTCCAAGAAAAAGAGGTCGCCCAACAATAAAAAAAGGACTAGATGGGAATCAAGATGAGGCACAGAGTGAGGGGGATGATACACAGCAATCTGGGTGCACTATGGCGGTGCAGGAGTCAGCAGCACACGCGGTGATTGCAAGAATTAGGAGGGCGACTGTTGTGGACTTGTTCTCAAATGCTATGAATTAAGAACAAGGCAACACAAAATGTTAAACGTTAATGTCCTTCGTCCGCTGAAGCATTATTTCCTCGAGGATATAATGAACTTCGGACGAAGGTTAAAACGACACAATTACGAAGGTTAAGCTTTTATAATTAAATTCACAGAGAGTGCATAAAATAATGTGAGAAACAAAGCATTAAAGATAAGTAAACTATAGATAAACAACATCATTTTTATATTATATAAACTTGATGTATATGAATATAATATTAGATACATTTATACCTCTGCCTTGGCAAGGAATAATTCCCGAGTGATGCGATTGCAATTACAAGAATGCGTGAACAGTAAAGGAGCATTGTTCACTATTTATAGGCACAGGACACAGCCTGTGAGGAATTACAATCATGCCCCTCGTAAAAGTTTACAACAACGACTCAAACATTTATGGACTAAACGGTCATTCTATTTTTAAGTCGGTTTGCAGCTCCGAAGCTTCATGGAGAGGAACCTTCGGTCATCACATGCGGACAGCTTCAGACGAAGCTGTTTCTTCCTGCAGGACCTTCGGCGACGAAGCATGGTCCCAACAGTAGCCCCTTCGCGGTGCTAGATCGTTTTTCGTAACGAGCTTGATCCGTGAAAAAAGTCTCTTAGGCTTCAGGAAGCCGAAGGTCCGAAAAACACCTTCCCTGAGCTCGTTGCCGAGAAACGATTCAGTTTCCAAGCGCGTAGCGGTCCCACCCTGCAGAGTTACTATTTGGTCTCTGCGGTCCACCGCGCAGCGGGTGTAAGCAGCTGTTCGCCTGGTGTAAAAATCCTGACGATTCACCTTCTTACCTGCAACACTATATAAACAGACGGGTAGGTGTGAAGTTACCACAGCATTCATTGCTATTGCACTGTTTTGCTGCCAAAATTTTTAACCATAGCCGAAGCTTGACTCTCGCAATCAAACGGAGCTTGCAGTTTAAAGCCTACTTCGTCAGGAGAAATAACTTCGGAAGAAAAAGTTTTTAGTTCCCAAAAAATTCAGAATTAAATGGCCAGAGTGCGCTCTACCGCTAGGGTTGAGCGTGAGGGAGGCGAAGCTGAAGGATCGGAGACTGTTCCCATCTCCGAAGCGATGCAACGATCCGGACTGGTGACCTCGGAAGGAATCTGTACTGCCGAGACAGAGCAGACTGTTGCCGAAGCAGAACAAGTTGCTGCCGAAGCAGAAGAAGGAAATATTGAGGAGGCTGATCCCGATGATGATTACCATATTGTCGTGCCAAGCAAGCCCAGCCACTTGGACTTCGGAAAGTCGACTGTCTCTAAGGCTGATCTCTCCAAGATGGTGAAGTCGGGTTACTTCAGTGAGAATGAGAAGAAGCGACTTCGCTTCGGGGGGAAGAAACTACCCCGAAGCCAGAAAAGGATGAAATAGTCATTTTCAAGAGCTTTCTAAAGGCTGGGTTAAGATTTCCCTTAAATAGGATGATCTCTGACGTGTTGCAAAGATTTGACATCTATTTTCACCAACTGACGCCCAACGCGATTGTCAGGCTCAGCGTCTATATCTGGGCTCTCCGAAGCCAGGCGGTAGAGCCATTTGCCGACAGCTTCTGTCGAGTTCATGAGCTGCATTACCAAACAAAAGCCAGAAAAGATGGATTACATGAAAATTTTGGTTGCTATAACTTTGCTTATCGGAAAACCACGAAGTTTCCCGTGATCAGCTACCGAAGCAAATGGCCGGCAGGCTGGAAATCAGAGTGGTTTTATGTCAAAGTTGACGAAGACAAAGAGAAGCTGGTTCAGAGCCCTCTTGAACTAACCTTCGGAGAAACAAGACCCCGATGCAGAATGGAAGTAGAAGGTCCAACTTGGACTGCACTGGGCGAATTCAAAATTATTGCAGAACATATTGGCACTAGAGATTTAGTGCAGGAATTCCTGGCCTTCAGGATTTTTCCAACTATGAAAGAGTGGACAATGCCGAAGCTTGAAGGGGAAAAGAAGAAGGGGGAACTCGTCTGGCTGCCCTACCATTATAAATTCAAGAAATACTTTAAAGTACCCTGCCAAGAATGGCTTAATACGATTGAAATAATGAGCAATGAAATTCTTGGGAATTACTCTAAGAAAGAGGACCAACTGATGACAGCGGCCTTCGGCACTCGGCCGAAACGAAGGCTGAACAGGGTGCTTGATGCCATAGGATTTGAATATGCTGACTACGGTCGACTAGGCGGAGATGCTGGGGGCCCTAAGCGAAAAAGGATTGCTAGCACTACTGACGAAGAAGTCACCAAGACAGCAAAAAAGAAAAAGAAAGATTCTGATAACATTAGTGCTGAAGAGTTAAATCCTGAGCCGAAGGTGGCTACGGCAAAAAAGAGAAAAAGTGCATCCCCAGAGCCGAAAACGCCGGTCAAAGAAGAAGATACTCCTGCTTCTTCTTCTGCTATTGAAGTAGAAGAGATTATGAAGGTAATGACTGAACCCTTGCCTATCAGGCTAAGTCCACTGGCATTAGAACTGACGAAGTTTTTTCAGAGGGACAAGGCAGCTTCGGCAACAAAAAGTCCTGTGAAGCCGAAAAAGTGGAGAATTATTCAAGTAACAGATGTAATCCATCAGACGCCGCCACCGGCAACGGTGTCAAAAATTGTTTTTGCTGAAACTGCCGAAGTCGAAGCTTCTGGAATGAAAACCGCTGAGGCTGAAATGGGTGGAGCTGAAGCTGAAATGGGCGGAGCCGAAGCTACCGGGGCCGAAGCCGAGGCCACCGAAGAGTCAGACCTGGAAACCACAATTGAGGCTATTGACAATATACTCCTAAAAATGGCTGAAGAGGAAGCTACCGTGGCTACAGTGAATACGACAACTGAGAAGGGGAAAGAGCAAATTAATGAAATTTCAGAAGAAGAAGATTTCAACTTTCAAGATTTGCTCGGACAAGAATTATCAGACGCCGAAAAAGAGGAGTTGAAAAAATATGTCATATCTTGCGGATACAAATCGGGGGCTATGCTTTTTGGTGGGGTCAACGAAGGGAAACTAAGATGCCTTCGGAACCGCACTGAGGCCAAAATTGTCAGAACCCTTTCCAAAAGCATTGGCTTGCCGAAGCTGGAAGCGGACTTGTGTCGTTATCAACGACACCATATCGCCGGAAGCTTGCTTTATGCCAACTTCAAGGTAACAAATATTTTTGTTATTTCATTACTATTATTATTAACTTTTGGGTCGTGTTCTAACGAAGGTCATTTCGACAGAGTATATTATTAAGCAAGGTTCTGAAGATGCAACAAGATCTGGAGGAAGAGAAAAACAAAGCTGTCATTCAAGATTTGGCTGAAAAAGTTGAGAATCACGAGGCCAATCTGAAAAAGGAAGACTTCGCAATTCAAGATCTTGAACTCATGGTCAAAGAGCATGAAGGTGCATTAGAAAAAAAGGATTTTGTTATTCAGACCATGGAAGGCTCTTTGGCTGAAGCCCAACTTGAAAATGACAAATTAAAGAATGAACTGCTCCTTCAGTCAGAAAAATTCGAGCAAGAAAAGAAATGTTTCGAAGCAAGCCTGAAGGCTGAAGTGGACAAATACTCGAATTTACAGAACTTCAGGAGAAATGCTTAAGCTTCGGCACCCGGTGTGTGCAGTGGCTGAAGGACGTGTTTTACTCTGTCGGAGCTAGCTCTTCGAAATTTACACCTTCAGCTGAAAACCTGCCAAAAACATTAGAACATATTGAAGGCGAAGTTGACGCCCTTGACGAAGTTATTGGTGGGCATGCTGACTTCTGCGCCCTGGTAGCTTCTCGGGGCACAGCTGCTGCTTTTTTGAAGGCTGGCTGCACACATGGAAACACTGTGAACAGACCAAACTTCAGTCTGTCAGCTTCAGATTTGTTAGATATCCCAAGCTTAGCCAGAAGCATCGGAAATAGATTCATGACCCAGATCTGGGTAAATGGCGGGCGGAAAATGGCAGGCGACGAAGCTCGAAGCCATCTTAAGCCGGTAAAAAACTTATGTTTGTTACCTTTACCTTCTCCTTTGAAATTTGTACCTTTCTTATTGTGCTGCTTGATATATGCAGGATGACGAAGCTGAAGATTGACAGTGCTGAAGTTTGACAAAACTGAAGACGAAGCCTTAGCTGAAGCTTAAAATTGTTTATAATGTGCTTTCCTGCAAAAATTCTTGGAGAAACTTTTGTAATATAAATATGGAGTAACTTATGTAAATTTGTACATACCTTGTAATATATTCTGTCTTCTTTAATCGCATCCAGTCTGCTTTGCTGTGGACGAAACTTCTTTTTTGAGCCGAAGGCGAAAAACACCTTCCCTTCTTTTCGTACACAACGAAGCATAGAAATTTTTTCCTTCGAATCTTTTTCCCCTCTCTTTTTTCTGAAGCACCTATCTTTTTTGTGTAGCATGATGATGATTCTATATATGTCTAAATGAATGTTCATGAATGCAAATGACATGATGATATGTTATGTGCAAATGAATATTAGAGCACATGCTCAAAAAACCATAATCACGGTCCTTCGTTTTCCCAAGAATGATAAAAATCTTTTTGCCGTTTACTTTTCGGTGTATCAGCGTTGACTTTTCGCTGTAAGCCTCCCTTAGGAGCTTCTTCGCCTTTTACTTTCGGCGGAATCAACGTTTATTTTTCGTTGTAAGCCTCCCTTAGGAGCTTCTTCACCTTTTACTTTCGGCGGAATCAGCGTTTATTTTTCGCTGTAAGCTCTGCATTCCCTTAGGAACGACTTTTAAGCTTCTCCCTGTTTTCTTTTCTTTCTCTTTGCACTCGAGGGTGCGTTCTCAGCTTTTACATTTACATTTTTGGGGGATATCGCTCTTATAGAATTGAAATAAGGCAAAGAAAAATTACATGTTGTGGCCCCATTAAAAACCTTTCTCCCCCTTTGGAAAGGAAAAGGGTGCCACAAAAAAGAATATAAAAAATTACATCAAACTAAACATAATATCTCCGAAGCTCATCCGCATTCCACGATCTAGGAATGTCATTGCTGTCCAAGTCCTTCAACCTGTAGGAACCAGGTCTTGACGAAGATACTACCAAAAAAGGGCCTTCCCACTTCAGCTGTAATTTGCCTACTGTTTCAGGGTTAGCCACTCTTCGAAGTACCAGGTGTCCTGGTTCAATGTTCTTCAACTTGACCTTTCTATCACGCCATTTTATTGTTTCAGCTTGATATTTATTGATGTTTTCCACAGCTTGGAGTCTGATCCCTTCAATAACATCTTTTTCTACGGAGCAATCAGCTTCGTGTTCGCCCTCTGCCGAAGCTACTGTCCTTATTGATCCTGTTTTAGCCTCTTCTGGGGTTATTGCTTCGTCACCAAATAACAGTTTGAAGGGTGTAAAGCCTGTTGATCTTGAGATGGTTGTGTTATGACTCCACACCACTTTGATTAACTCGTCTGGCCACTTTCCCCTCGGCTGATTGAAGATTGACTTCATTATTCCTGTCATTATGATCCCATTGGCTCTTTCAACAAGTCCATTTGATTCTGGGTGTCGGACTGATGCAAAATGGATCTTCGTGCCGATTTGATTACAAAATTCTCTGAAGGCTTCAGAATCAAACTGTGTCCCATTGTCCACAGTGATAGCCTTCGACACTCCGAAGCGACAAACAATGTTTTGCCAGAAAAACTTTTGAATAGTAAACGAAGTTATTGTGGCTAAGGGCTTCGCCTCAATCCATTTGGAAAAATATTCCACTGCTACCACCACGTATCTTAAGTTCCCCTGTGCTGGTGGTAATGGACCTAGCAAATCCAGACCCCACCTTTGCAAAGGCCAAGTGGGTTGTATTAGCTGAGTTAAAGACGAAGGTTGTTTTTGATCTCTTGCACATTTCTGACAACCTTCGCACTTTTGGACTAAATCCGCTGCGTCCGAAGCTGCCTTTGGCCAATAAAATCCTTGGCGAAAAACCTTTCCAAGCAAAGGCCTAGATCCAATGTGAGATCCACACAGACCTGCATGTATGTCCTTCATTAATTCTATACCTTCGGATCTGGATAAGCACTTGAGCAATGGGGAACAGACCCCGCACTTGTATAACTCCCCTTCTATTATAACATATGGTCGAGCTCTTGCTTCTATTCTCCTGTTATAAGCTTCGTCATCTGAAAGAAAATTACCCTGAAGGAAAGAGATGATCTCAGTTCTCCAATCTTCACTATAAACAGGGGATATGTTAAGGATTGCTCTTTCAAGAAGCTCGACCGAAGGTGCTTTTATTGTTTCAAAAAATACTTCCGAAGGTACAGGCAGCCCCTGGGCTGCTGACTTAGCCAATAGATCAGCGTATTCATTTTCTCCACGAGGAATATTTTTGACAGAGAAACCTTCGAAGGAAGCCTCAATCCTTCGGACTGTATCTAGATACTTTTCAAGCTTCGGGTCTCTTGCTTTGTAACTTTTGTCAATATGACCAGAAATAACTTGGGAATCAGTTTTAAGGATGGCCCTTCTGATTCCCATTGCCTTTAATTTCCAAAGACCCAAAAGTAGAGCTTCATACTCGGCGATGTTATTTGTGCAACTAAAATCAAGTTTTGCCGCATAACAAGTTTTAACTTTGGAAGGTGAAACCAACACAGCAGCCGCTCCCGCTCCGAAGGTTCCCCAGGACCCATCGCAAAACACTGTCCATGCTTCGGCGTCTTTATTTGTTTCTTCCTCCTGAGCCCCTGGCGTCCAGTCAGCAATGAAGTCTGCTAACGCTTGGGACTGAATCGAAGATCTATGAACATATTCAATACAAAATTCATTGAGCTCTGCAGCCCATTTTCCAATCCTTCCAGTAGCTTCTCGGTTCCTCATAATATCCTTCAGAGGTTGTGAAGAAGGAACCATTATGTTGTAAGCTTGAAAATAGTGTCGAAGCTTCCTGGAGGCCATCAAGACAGCATACAGTACCTTCTCCAACTCTGTGTAATTTTTCTTTGATAAACTGAGAACCTCAGATACAAAATATATTGGGGCCTGTCTCTTAACTTGGCCTTCAAGCTTCTCTTGAACAAGTGCTGCACTTACCGCTGAGTGCGAAGCTGCCACATATAATAACAAAGGAGCCCCTGGCGTAGGTGGAGTTAATGTTGTTAGATCTATCAAATACTGTTTCAGCTCTTCAAAAGCCTTCTGCTGGATTGGTCCCCATTGAAAGACTTCGGCTGACTTCAGAACTTCAAAGAATGGTAAGTTTCTCTCTGCTGATCTGGATATGAATCTATTGAGAGATGCCAGCCTTCCTGTCAACCTTTGAGCCCCCTTTTTTGTACTTGGTGGCTCCATTCGAAGTATAGCTTCGATTTTACTTGGGTTGGCCTCAATTCCCTTTGTTGAAACTAAGCAACCAAGGAATTTCCCCTTCTTTACTCCGAAGACACATTTTTCTGGATTCAGTTTTAGACCAGCCTGTCTAAAATTAGCAAAGGTCTCCTGTAAATCAGCAATGTGGTTATCCTGCTTCGTGCTCTTTACAATGATATCATCAACATAAGTGAGTACATTCCTGCCTATCTGAGAATGGAGAACCTTTGCTGTCATTTTGCTGAAGCTTCCTCCAGCATTCTTAAGCCCTTCAGGCATCCGAAGGTAACAGTATGTCCCACTGGGGGTTATGAAACTGGTTTTTGGTTCATCTTCCTTCTTCATCCATATTTGATGATAGCCTGAATAGCAATCCAGCAAACTCATGAGCTCTGATGAAGCTGCTGCATCAACTAAGGAATCTATCCTTGGCAATGGAAACTCGTCCTTCGGACAGGCTTTATTAAGATCAGTAAAATGGATACACATTCTCCATTTACCATTGGCCTTCTTCACCATAACAGTGTTAGCCAACCATTCTGGATATTTTACCTCTCTAATAACTCCGGCACTGAGGAGTCTTTTCACTTCATTCTGAGCACCTTCGGCCTTGTCATCAGACATCTTCCGAAGCCTCTGCTTCCTGGGTCTGAAGGATGGGTCAACATTGAGCGAGTGCTCAATAACATCCCTGTTAACTCCGCAAAGATCATTAGCTGACCAAGCAAAGACATCTTTATTGTTGAACAAAAACCTTATCAAAGTTTTCTCCTGCTCTTCGGACAATTGAGATCCCAATAGCACCTTCTGCTCTGCTATATCCTCACATAAGAGCATGGGTTTCGGCTGATCAGCCGAAGCAGCTTTTTCCCTTCTGAACTTGTATTGCTCACAAGCTTCAGTTCCATCTATATTATGGATTGCTTTTGAGTCTGTCCAATTTCCTTCGGCCCTTCTGGCAGCTTCTTGACTTCCATGAATAGCAATGGGCCCTTGGTCCGAAGGTATCTTCATGCAAAGATAAGCTGGATGCAGAATTGCTTCGAAGGCATTAAGAGTACCACGACCAATGATTGCATTGTAAGGGTATTCCATGTCAACGATATCAAACATAACTTGTTCAGTCCTTGTGTTGTTGATGAATCCGAAGGCCACTGACATTGAGATTTTACCGAGTGCTACAATCTGCCTTCCTCCGAAGCCGCAGAGGGGATGTGTGGCATCAAGAATTTTATCTTCGGGCTCTTGCATCTGTCTGAAGGCCTTAGCAAATATGATATCAGCTGCACTGCCTGTATCAACCAAAACATTGTGGACCAGAAATCCTTTGATAACACAAGAGATAACCATAGCATCATTGTGTGGGTAATCCTTGAGTTGAAGGTCCTCTTGGGAGAAGGTAATAGGAATGTGAGACCATCTTGACTTGACGAAGGGTCCTTGCACCCCGACATTTTGTACCCTTCTCTGTGCTTCCTTCTTCTGTTTCTTGTTGGCTGGTTCTGAACATGACCCACCCGTTATCGGGAGTACCAGCTTCGGAACCGAAGCAGCTCCAGCTTGAATATTGAACGAAGCCATCAGCTCAGAGAAGTGGAAGTAAGTTCACCGGAGGTGGGCGCCAATGTTGTGGACTTGTTCTCAAATGCTATGAATTAAGAACAAGGCAACACAAAATGTTAAACGTTAATGTCCTTCGTCCGCTGAAGCATTATTTCCTCGAGGATATAATGAACTTCGGACGAAGGTTAAAACGACACAATTACGAAGGTTAAGCTTTTATAATTAAATTCACAGAGAGTGCATAAAATAATGTGAGAAACAAAGCATTAAAGATAAGTAAACTATAGATAAACAACATCATTTTTATATTATATAAACTTGATGTATATGAATATAATATTAGATACATTTATACCTCTGCCTTGGCAAGGAATAATTCCCGAGTGATGCGATTGCAATTACAAGAATGCGTGAACAGTAAAGGAGCACTGTTCACTATTTATAGGCACAGGACACAGCATGTGAGGAATTACAATCATGCCCCTCGTAAAAGTTTACAACAACGACTCAAACATTTATGGACTAAACGGTCATTCTATTTTTAAGTCGGTTTGCAGCTCCGAAGCTTCATGGAGAGGAACCTTCGGTCATCACATGCGGACAGCTTCAGACGAAGCTGTTTCTTCCTGCAGGATCTTCGGCGACGAAGCATGGTCCCAACAGCGACAACTTGCCATGTTAATTACCAGGACGAAAGTGATTAAGAATGACTATGAATCTGACTGAATCTCCAATGTAATATTTCAATTTTATCTTATTTTATAACTCTGTGTAAGTTAAACTCAATAATGACTGTGTGACTGTTTGGAAAACAGTGGACACACATGACCAACCAATTGCAACATCGTAGTTGCGCTGATTGCAACTGTATGTATACACTGAATAATACATGAATCTGTGTTATCTGTTTACGTCTCGACATATAATTAAAATATATCTTGTTTTATTATCATATAACAGTTGCTACTACTCATAAACAGGTTTGCAAAGTTTGCCATCATGCTGGTTACAAAACATAGAAATAAAAAGGAGTGGTCATGGTCAGTTGCAACTACGATTACAATTTCAGTTGCAACTGTAACATATACGCTGGTTGCAACTGCCTCATATGGAAGGGCTCCACCTCGCCGGTGGGTACAGAACACAAACATATACACTGGTTGCAACTGCAAAACCATACACTGTTTTGCAACTACGATTATAATCCAGTTGGAACTCTAAAACATACATTGGTTGCAACTGCAATGGCTGGGATTTTTCAAACAATATTGGAAACTGCAGTTTAGAGTATGATAACAACTAGATGAATAGACCAATTACAAATGGAACCAGTGCGCTGGTTGCAACCTAAACAACATTACTGGATTGTTTCTGGAGATAACATAACACAACTGATTGTTTCTGGCTACTGCATAACACAACAGATTGTTTTTGCATGAATCTAATTGTTCGACTGACTACTATCCCATTCAATTGGCAACGGACGACCACCAATTCTAAACTTATCAAGCGATCCAGGAATTTCAGCTTGGTTCAAAGGGTGGAAGATCTCGTAATGCAACAGCTCACATCTGTATATCGGGCCCTTGAACTGCAATGGCATAAAAACATCATAATGGTCAGTGACTATATTATGATGCACACATAGAAAACACACAAAAAAAGCACCAAACAGATAGAAAATTAGTTGACAGCATGGCTAACCGGATTGATTTCCTTGGTCATTTTGTCCCCATCATAATATTCCATGTACTTCCATACAAAAAAAGACAATCGCTTTGACCTGCTTGCTTTGGCACATCAATAAAAGGCCGCCTCCACTTGCTAACTCTGGGTAACTTGAGGTTGGAAACTTTCTGGAAGGCTGCATCAATGATTAGGATTTTGGCAAAGACAGTTGTCGGCGTTCCGAGACCGGGGGGTCCCTGAGCCGACGAGTGAATGTCGCCGCGTGCCCCAGCCCAGATGGGTCGAGCGCGAGGCCGAGCGCGAAGGGGGGAGAGCGAGGCGGCCGGAGACCGGCGTGAAAGAGGTGGGAATCCCGCGGCCTTCGTGTTCGTCCCGCGCCCAGGTCGGGTGCGCTTGCAGTAGGGGATTACAAGCGTCCACGCGGGAGAGGGAGCGAGCGGCTTCAAGCGAGCGCGTATCTCGTCCTCGTCCCCGCGCGGCCAACCCTCTCTAAGAGGGCCCTGGTCCTTCCTTTTATAGGCGTAAGGAGAGGATCCAGGTGTACAATGGGGGGTGTAGCAGAGTGCTACGTGTCTAGCGGAGGAGAGCTAGCGCCCTAAGTACATGCCGTTGTGGCAGCCGGAGAGATTTTGGCACCCAGCTGGTGTGATGTCGTGGTCGTCGGAGGAGTGCTGGAGCCTGACGGAGGGACAGCTGTCGGAGCGGTTGAGTCCTTGCTGACGTCCTCTTGCTTCCGTAAGGGGGCTGAGAGCCGCCGTCGTCAAAGAGTATGCGGGGCGCCATCATTGCCTATCTGGCGGAGCGGGCCAGATGGGACGCCGGTCTTGTTCCCTGTGGCCCGAGTCAGCTCGGGGTAGGGTGATGATGGCGCCTCCTGTTGACGTGGCTGATCTGCGCCCTAGGTTGGGCGACGTGGAAACTCCTCCGAAGCCGAGGTTGAGTCTGTCTTCCGTGACCGAGGTCGAGTCCGAGCCCCCGGGTCGGGCGAGGCGGAGACCGTCGGCTGAGGTCAGGGCGTAGTCCGAGCCCAGGGGTCGGGCGAAGCGGAGTTCGTCGTCTTCTGGGGCTGAGCCCAAGTTCGAGCCCTGGGTCGGGCGGTGCGGAGTTCGTCGTCTTCTGGGGCTAAGCCCAAGTCCGAGCCCTGGGTCGGGCAGAGCGGAGTTTGCCGTCTTCCGGGACTTAGCCCGAGTCCGAGCCCTGGGTCGGGCGAAGTTCGTCGTCTTCCGGGACTTAGCCCGAGTCTGAGCCCTGGGTCGGGCGGAGCGGAGTTCGTCGTCTTCTGGGGCTGAGCCCAAGTCCGAGCCCTGGGTCGGGCGGTGCGGAGTTCGTCGTCTTCTGGGGCTAAGCCCAAGTCTGAGCCCTGGGTCGGGCGGAGCGGAGCTTCCGATGGTGCCTTTGGCCGGGCCTGACTGCCTGTCAGTCTCCCTCTGTCAAGTAGCACCACAGTCGGAGTGGCGCAGGCGGCGCTGTCCTTCTGTCAGGCCGGTCAGTGGAGCGGCGAAGTGACGGCGGTCACTTCGGCTCTGCCGGTTGGGGGGCGCGCGTCAGGATAAGGGTGTCAGACCACCTTTGCATTAAATGCTCCTGCAACTTGGTCAGTCGGTGCGGCGATTTGGTCAGGGTTGCTTCTTGGCGAAGACAGGGCCTCGGGCGAGCCGGGAACACATTCGCCGCTGGAGGGGGGCCTCGGGCGAGACGGAGATCCTCCGGGGTCGGCTGCCCTTGTCCGAGGCCAGGCTCGGGCGAGGCGTGATCGAGTCCCTCGTATGGACTGATCCCTGACTTAATCGCACCCATCAGGCCTTTACAGCTTTATGCTGATGGGGGTTACCAGCTGAGAATTAGGAGCCTTGAGGGTACCCCTAATTATGGTCCCCGACAGTAGCCCCCGAGCCTCGAAGGGAGTGTTAGCACTCGCTTGGAGGCTTTCGTCGCACTTTTTTGCAAGGGGACCAGCCTTTCTCAGTTGCGTTTTGTTCCGGTGGGTGCGCGCGAGCGCACCCGCCGGGTGTAGCCCCCGAGGCCTCGAAGGAGTGGTTTCACTCCTTCGAGGTCTTAATGCCTCGCGTCATGCTTCGGCTGGTCTAGTCGTTCCCTCATGCGAGCTGGCCGTAGCCCGGGTGTACGGTCGGGTCCCAAGTTCTCGGGCTGGTGTGTTGACGCTGTCAACGGTTCGGCCGGAGCCGGGTTTGCGAGAGCAGCCCCCGAGCCTCTGCACAGGGCGAGAGGGCGATCAGGGACAGACTCGGCTTTTTTACATACGCCCCTGCGTCGCCTTTCCGCAAGGAGGAGGGGGGGGGGGGAAAGCGCCATGTTGCCCTCGATGGGCGCCAAACATGGTGTCTCCGGTGAGCTGCAAGCGGGTAATCCGAGTGGACGTCCGTGCCCCGTTCGTTAGGGGTCGGCTAGGGGCCCAGAGGCACGCCCAAAAGTACCTGCGGGTGATCTGCCGGACCCGGTCCCCTGGCGACGGGGTCCGAGGGCTCGATGCCTCCCTCTGATGGGATTCCGTTACAAGATCGTTCCCGCTGGTCTCGGAAATGTCCTAGGGTACCTCGGGAGCGCAGCCCGAGCCTTGGTTATGTATCGAACGTACCCATGGTCATCCCTCGCTCGGCGTCTGAGGCGGCTGTGAACCCTTCGGGGGCCAGCCTTCGAACCCCTGATCAGTAATGGGCGCGGAGCCCGAGTAGCCTGAGGCGGCCGTGGAACCCTTCCGAGGGGCCGGCCTTCGAACCTCTGACCAGTAGTGGGTGTAGGGCCCACGCGATCTGAGGCGGCTGTTGAACCCTTCCGAGGGGCTAGCCTTCGAACCTCTGATCAGTAGGGAGGCTCGGAGCCTGGTTCCTTCACGGGGAAGGATCCTTTTCGGGGTATCCCCCTTTCCCGGTCCCTGTTGCAAGAGAGAGAAAGAGGAAAAAAGGAAAAGGATACGAAATCGAACGACGCGGCGTACCTTTTTTGACGCGGTCATTATGGCGAAGGCGAAGCGTCGCCCGCTTCTCCTGCCAGAGGCGCCGTCTGTCCCGCCGCGGAGTTAATGCGACGGGGCGAGTGGTTGGCGGGGCGGCCGTTGCGCGTGCGCGAGCCGTTCGAGGAACGGAGTACGGGCGCGTTGTCTTCACGCCGTGAGAGAGGGTTCTCTCGCTGCCCCCGGACGGGACGTGAGCTTGGCCGACGACGTGGCCGCTGCTCCTGCCCGCTTGCCACCGCCATTACTGCCGGCCCATTTTTGGCCGCATTGACCGTCGCGCCAGGCTGGCGCTGCTGGGTCGTGCGCTGGGTCGCCTCAAGTCGCGGTATTGGCTCCGCAGTCGAGGAGGCACGGTAGTGGCGCGAGTGGCGGTGCTGTTGCATGCACGAAGCATTCGGCGCGCCGGTTGCATGACGCGTGGGCCTGGGCCTCCATGCTGGGCGTGTTGGGAGTCGGAGAAGCGCGCCCACTTGACGCGGTTGCATGCCGCCTGCATGGTTGCCCGCCCCTTTCGCCTGTTGGTCTGGGCAAAAGTGGAGAGTCGCTTGTAACCGCTGGGCGGTTGTACGCACCGCGCACGGCGGTTTGGCTTCTTCCGCTCTGAGCCGGCTTGCATGACGTGTGGGACCCAGCCCCGCGCCGTAGGGGAGGACCTTGGAGTGTGTTGGAGGAGACTCAGCCCACGACGGCTGGGGACGCAAGTAGGGAGAGCCGCCTTTAAAAAGGGGGGTGACTCCCTTGGAAGGCGACCATGTCTTCGCGCTCCCTTATGCATCGTGTCTTTTCACCTTCCAAGCCCCCGGATGGGGGATATCCGCCGTCTTTCCGCCTCGTCGTTGGAGGAACGCAACTCCGTGGGAGTTGGTACCTTTCAGCCATCGTTCGGCTTCAAGGATTTTCATCAGCCAGCCCGGCTGCTCCCCCTTGTCGGGGGTCACCCAAGACGGTGACCACCAGCCCCTGGATGGGGAGGAGCAAGCTGGGCTGTGATCTTGGCCCCGCCCCCAGCTGGTCTTCATCATCCTCGCTGGGGCGGGGGCCAGGCTGAGCCGGTGCTCTGCCCCCCGCGCGGGTCGGCCGACCACCTCCTCTTCCAGCTTCTGGTGGTGGAGACCATCCTCCAGTTCTGCGGAGGAGACGTCCTCCAGCCATGCTGGGGGAGGCGGGCTGTTGTTGTCCAGCTAGGATGCAACATTCCGTCCTCTTCCTCGCTTGCGTGGCGAGGACAGGAGTGAGGACCTGCCGGTGCGCTTTGGGGCGACCCGCGTTTGCTGGTGATTCGCCCAGAGCTTGTCGCTCCACGACTTTCCCCGCGTGGAGGTTGTCCATACCCGCGGGGACGGAACCGGAGTTCCGTTTGTAATGGCACTTTGAATGCCAGTGTTTTTTGTTCATTGTGGCTGTCGGGGCCTGAACATGTATGTATTTTCGGCACGGAGCCGTGTTTTTTCCTCATTTTCGAGCACTAAGACTCGCCTGTTGGTTGTCTGAACCGCTTCACCAAGCGTGAGTCGCCCCGTGTAAAGGTGACGAGTGAGGTATTCGTATCCCGGAGGCGTAGGAGTCCCTCGGCTCGGTCGGCCTTGTTGTCTGAGGCTTCTCTAGCTTAGTTAAAGGAACCCCTCGGCCGCTCTCCGATGAGCCGAGGCCAGGGGTAGCGGTGTCAACATGAACAGAGGTGGAGTTGGCTCGAAAAGAAAACATGGTTGGCCGGAGCCTGGCCGGGTCGTCCGTTAGCGGGACCGACGCCGGAATTGACCAGCCGAGGCCTCAGGCCGGGCTGACGTCCTTGGAGGACAGCTGGCCGAGGCCCCAGGGTGACCGGCCGAGCCGCCTGCTCGGGCCGGATTCCCGAGAAGACCCTGGCAGCGATGGCCCGGGCATGGCGATGACGTCGTCCTTCAGAGTGGAGATCTTCGGACCGCGTCGCCGTCCGAGGCTAGGTCGGACCTCGCCGAAGGTGTTGTCGATGCCGAGGGTGCTGCTGCTCCCTTCCAGCGTTAAGACCTGAGCCTGCAGGATCTGATTGTCTTGTAGCGTGTGTTTCCTGCGGCCGCCGAGGCCAAAACACACCCTCGCCGTGTTGTAAAGCTGCGTCTCTTTTCCTCTTGCTTCGAGTATCTGGACTTTTTATTGGTAACAGAAATGTTTGTGCGAGCGAGAGTTGCTTCTCGCGGAAGGTGATGAGTGAGGTATCCGTATCCCGGAGGCGTAGGAGTCCCTCGGCTCAGTCAACCTTGCCGCTTACGCGCACTCTTATCCGTCCTTGGGGTTCTGTTACCGACACAGTCGGGAAGGCTCGAAGAATCGCTCCGGCAGAAGAGCTTCCGAACGAGAAGACTTGTTCGGTCCGCGGAATCACTTATCCGAACGCGAGTTACTTATCGCAGAAGGTGATGAGTGAGGTATCCGTATCCCGGAGGCGTAGGAGTACCTCTGCTCGGTCAGCCTTGGCTGCTTACGTGTACTCCGTCGTTTTCAGGATCCACTTTCGAAGTAGTCAAAAAGCACGAAAGACATTCTGGCAGAAAAGATCTTTTTTCGAGGAAAATTTCGACGCAGAGGGGGTTCCCCCCCTTTTAGCCCCCGAGGGAGGGTCGGGCTTTGCCGAGGCGAGGCCGACCCTTCCTTGACGACTAAACTTTGCGTGGGTGCGAGGTATATGAACAACTTGAAAACATCTTAAGGGTAGAAGCGACGTAGCTGTTGGATGTTCCAAGCGTTGCCGTAGACCTCGCCTTGACTGTTTGCCAGCTTGTACGTTCTGGGCTTCAGAATTTTGGCGATGACGAACGGCCCCTCCCAGGGGGGCGTTAGCTTGTGCCGCCCTCGGGCGTCTTGTCGCAGCCGAAGCACCAGGTCGCCCACCTGGAGGTCTCGGGATCGGACCCCTCGGGCGTGGTAGCGTCGCAGGGACTGCTGGTACCGCGCCGAGTGTAGTAAGGCCTTGTCCCGAGCCTCCTCCAGCTGGTCCAGCGATTCTTCTCGGCTAGCTTGGTTGCTTTGGTCGGTGTAGGCCCTCGTCCTCGGGGAGTCGTATTCCAGGTCTGTGGGCAAGACGGCCTCGGCCCCGTAGACTAGGAAGAACGGCGTGAAGCCCGTGGCTCGGCTCGGCGTCGTCCTCAGACTCCAGACCACCGAGGGGAGTTCCTTCATCCACCGCTTGCCGAACTTGTTGAGGTCATTGTAGATCCGAGGCTTGAGCCCTTGTAGAATCATGCCGTTGGCACGCTCTACTTGCCCATTCGACATGGGGTGAGCCACGGCGGCCCAGTCCACCCGGATGTGGTGATCCTCGCAGAAGTCCAGGAACTTTCTGCCGGTGAACTGGGTGCCGTTGTCGGTGATGATGGAGTTCAGGACCCCGAAGCGATGGATGATGTTGGTGAAGAACGCCACCGCCTGCTCGGACCTGATGCTGTTCAGGGGTCAGACCTCGATCCACTTGGAGAATTTGTCGATGGCGACCAGCAGGTGCGTGTAGCCCCTAGGTGCCTTCTGCAAGGGGGCGACGAGATCCAGACCCCACACAGCGAAAGGCCAGGTGATGGGTATCGTCTGCAGAGCCTGAGCGAGCAGGTGGGTCTGCCTTGCGTAGAACTGACACCCTTCATAGGTGCGGACAATTCTAGTGGCGTCGGCCACCGCCGTCGGCCAGTAGAAGCCTTGTCGGAAAGCATTCCCGACAAGGGCTCGAGGCGCTGCGTGATGGCCGCAAGCCCCCGAGTGTATCTCTCGCAGGAGTTCCTGACCTTCGGCGATGGAGATGCATCGCTGGAGGATGCCGAAGGGGCTGCGGTGGTAGAGCTCCCTCTCATCACCCAGCAAGATGAACGACTTGGCGCGCCGCGCCACCCGCCGAGCCTCGGCTCGGTCGAGGGGTAGCTCTCCTCGGTGGAGATATTGCAGGTACGGGGTCTGCCAGTTTTGATCAGGCGTGACCCCGCTTTGCTCCCCCTCGACGTGCAGCGTTTCACCCTCGGGGGCCGAGGGTACCTCGGGTTGAACCAAGGATGCCTCAGGCCGAGCCGAGGGTGCCTCGGACTGATCCGAGGGTACCTCGGGCTGGGCCGAGGTTACCTCGGGCTGGGCCGAGGGTGCCTCGGGCTCGGGCGTGTCATCGATCTTGACGGAGGGTTGATGCAGATCCCGGGAGAAGACGTCCGGGGGAACCGTCGTTCGCCCCGAGGCTATTTTAGCCAGCTCGTCCGCAGTCTCGTTGTAGCGCCGAGCGATGTGGTTGAGCTCGAGCCCGTAGAACTTGTCTTCCAGGCGCCGAACCTCATCGCAGTAGGCCTCCATCTTCGGGTCGCGGCAGTGGGAGTTCTTCATGACTTGGTCGATGACGAGCTGCGAGTCACCGCGAGCGTCGAGGCGTCGGACCCCTAGCTCGATGGCGATCCGCAACCCGTTGACCAGAGCTTCGTACTCAGCCACATTGTTGGATGCCGGGAAATGGAGGCGTAGCACATAGCGTATGTGCTTCCCGAGGGGCGAGATGAAGAGTAGGCCTGCGCTGGCTCCTGTTTTCATCAGCGACCCGTCGAAGAACATAGTCCAGAGCTCCGGTTGGATCGGAGCCGTCGATAGCTGGGTGTCGACTAGGACTGGGCATAAAACCCGAGCCCGAAGCCCGTTACCCTAAATACCCGAACCCGTACCCGTTTAGCCCGATGCCCGTTACCCGAACAATTACAACGGGTACCAAAACCGAATACCCGAACTAAGTTTGGGCCTATTCGGGTATTTACCCGCGGTACCCGAAGTACCCACTAAACCCGAAATTAGGCAGGCTGAGGGTATTCAGATTCACCCGCTACGCTAGCCCGTTAGGCAGCCCAACAGCCAACAGGCAACAACACAGCGTCACAGGCTCACAGCCCACGCGAGTACGCGACCACGCCTGAGTTCCCCCCACAACCCTAGCTCCCACCTCCCAGGGCGTCCTCCACTGACCGGCCGACCGCCGCCGACGGCGTCCTCCACTCCTCCTCCAGACCTCCAGCCTCCAGGCTCCAGTCCGGCTCGGCGGCTCCTCCCAGCTCCCAGGCCCCAGCGGCCAGCACGGCAGCACCGGGCGGCGGGCACCGCATTGCGCGGCTGCGCGCAGACGCGCAGGGGCTGAGCCGCTGAGTCCTCCACTAGTCCACTCCTCTCTCCTCCAGCAGCACGGCAGACAGCCAGACACGCAGGGCGCAGGCCGTAGGGCGCAGCCGCAGCACGCAGTCGCGGAGTCGCCACTCGCTAGTTCCAGGCTTCCAGCACGGCTGCACGGCAGCACCAGGCCACTGGCCACCAGCACGCGCAGTCCGCAGCAGCCCACACTCCACAGCAGTCCCAGCCTCCCAGGCTCCCAGGCTCCCAGCACCAGCAGGCAGCAGTCCGCAGCAGCCACAGCCACTCAGCCAGGAACAGGAAGGTATGTAACTTGAATCTTGTATCTGTAGCTTAATATTAGGTAGTAGTGTAACTGTGTAAGTATGTAACTCTAGTATTTTGTGATTCCATTGTCATTTAGATGCTAGAAATTGAGGAACACACAGATATGGAGGTTGAATCAGTTGCACTTTGTACTGAAACGTCACATATTCAGAATGTAGTTGCACCAGCATCTCAGTCACAGGATGTAATAGCTAAACAAGAGGACCCTGAGTTGACTAAGGATGGGAGTAGGAAGGAAATAGCACCGAGGTCAGATGTATGGCAACATTTTATTAAGATAAAAGATGATAAAGACATCGTTAGGCATGCCAAGTGCAAATATTGCCATCGAAATATGAAAGCAGAGGCTGGACGTCATGGCACATCTTCATTGAAGAGGCATTTGGTTGCTTGCAAACGCAATCCAAATAAGTTTAACAAAGATCCATCTCAAGGTACTCTACAAGCAACTCAACATGAAGGTGTTAGCACGTGGAGGTTTGATCAAGACACACTAAGGGTTGCTTTTGCCGAGATGGTAATAGAGGATGAGTTGCCATTTTGCTTTGGTGAGAAACCTGGGTTTAGAAAGTTTATGTCCAAAGCATGCCCTCGCTTTCTAGTGCCATCTAGACGAACATGTACTAGAGATGTAGTACATTGTTTCTTCCAGGAGAAAGCTAAGCTAAAGAAATTCTTCAAAGACTCCTGTCAACGGGTTTGTTTGACAACAGATGGTTGGACTTCTAAGCAACTAGATAGCTACATGACTGTGACTGCTAGCTTTATTGATGATAAATGGAAGTTCCATAAAAAAGTTATTGGTTTCTTCTTGGTTAAGGGACACAAGGGTGATGATATTGGAAAAAATGTGCTAAGATGCATGGTTGAATGGGGTTTGGAGAGAGTGATGACAATAACTGTTGATAATGCAAGTGCCAATGATACCGGTATTAGTTATTTGAGGAGGCAATTGAGTACCACTAATCTAGCTAGTGGCAAGTACTTGCACATGAGATGTGCAGCTCACATCGTTAATCTAATTGTGCACGATGGCCTAAAAGAAGTAGACCTATCAGTGAAGCGTGTTAGGGCAGCTGTGAAGTACATTAGAAATGGTGGTTCAAGAATGCTCAAATTTAAGGAAATTATAAAGGAAGAGAAGCTAACCAACAATCCATATCTTAAGGCTGATGTCCCAACTAGATGGAACTCCACATATATTATGCTTAAATCTGCAATTGTGTATGAGAAGGTGTTCACAAAACTAGCAGATGAAGACATGAGTTATGTTATGGACCTATCTGAAGGAAGGGGTGGTTTTGGTCATCCTGATGAGATAGATTGGGAAAACGCAAGGAAGATGGCAGAATTTTTAGAGCACTTTTATGATCTGACTGTTCGTGTCTCTACAACTCTCCATGTCACTGCACATACATTTTTTCATGAAATTGGAGAAGTGCATGCATTGATTCAATCATGGATGGACAGTACAGATGATTTGCAAACACTGATGGGAATCAGAATGAAAGAAAAATTTGACAAATATTGGGGACTTTGGAACAGTAGCAGTGAACATGACAAGGAGATGGAGAAGGGGAGGGGGAAGGCAAAGGAGAAGGAGAACTTGAATTTACTAATTTTTATTGCTGGTTGTCTTGATCCAAGATACAAGCTATCTTTGTATACCAAGATAACCATTGAAGAGATATTTGGCGAGGAAAGGGGACAACTAGTTTGGGAAGCAATTAACACTTGCCTTCATGATTTGTTCGAAGAGTATATGAAAATGTATTCTTCAAGTGAGGATACAACTAATGTAAGTGACCCAATAACATCAAAGCAAGGTAGAGGTAGAGGAGGGAAGCTGAAGGAAATCGTTGCTAAGAAGATGAGGCTAGGCATTGGTTCAAGCAACAACACTAAGTCTGAACTTGACAAATATCTTTCTGAAGAAACTGAGGACACAGAAATGAAGCTTGATCTACTAGTATGGTGGAAGGCATCTGAGCAGAGATTTCCAATACTGGCCAAGATGGCCCGTGATGTGCTTGCTATACCAATCTCAACTGTAGCATCAGAGTCGGCATTTAGCACAAGTGGGCGCATTTTAGATGACTTCCGCAGCTCCCTTACTCCATTCATGCTTGAAGCTCTAGTATGTGCACAAGATTGGTTGAGGTGGTCAATACCTATTGATATTGAAGAAAACCTTGAAGAATTAACCATGCTAGAAAAAGGTATATCATTCCTTATTTTTTCATTATTATTCAATGGTTCATTGCATATCAACATATGTGAACCAGACAATGCTGCATCTCATTGCAGAACTAAAAGAAGAATTTGGCGATAAAGGAAAAGGAAAACAAGAAGCAACAACAACAACCGGAACAGGAACAGGAAGCAACACCATCCCTGGAACATCTACATCTTAGTTCATGCTGCTGGCAGCTGGTATAGTGTTTACTTCATTTGTTTTTTTGGTTGCTGCCTTGCTAGTTGTCCTGCTGCTAGCTGGTAATCTAGCTAGTGCTGTTTTTTTGGTAATCTAGCTAGTGCTGCTTAATCTAGCTGGTATAGTGTTTACTTCTGGGTAGTGGGTATGTTCATATGTTGACTGCTGTTGCTGCTTAATTCTGGGTAGTGGGTATGTTCATATGTTGACTGCTGCTGCTTTAGCTGCCTGCTGCCTGCTTTAGCTGGTGTTTAGTGTTTACTGCCTGTTCAACTGTTCATACTTATTCTCTAATGCTTTAATTTCTACTGTTTTAGTGCAGACTGCAGACCTGGGCATGTTGATCTTCGTTGACGACTGAATGAGCTGCGGACCTGGGCAGTGGGCACTGGGCACGTTAGCTGAATGAACTGTTGTCTGTTGGTGTCTGGATCTGGGCAGTGGACCTGGAGCTGCGGACCTGGGCAGTGGGCATCTGGAATTCTGGATCTTCATTGAGCTGTTGGCGACTTGGTGTTGGCTGAATGAACTGTTGTTTGTTGGTGTCTTAGTGACTTGGTGTTGGCTCTTGGCTGTAGCCTGGGAGTAGGACTGGGCGTTACCATTTAGCACAAAGTGACAAAGCTGTTGCGAGGCGTTTAATTTCTGTTGGCTGTTAGCACAAGTTGGCTGTTAGCACTTAGCAGTTAGCACAAAGCTGCTGGGGTTTAATTTCTGTTGCGTTGCGTTGCTTTGGAACAGTAGCAGTCGCTTAATGATTACTTTGTCTCAGTTTTCTTGTGCGCGTTGTGGACTTGTGCAAGTTATTAAACTCTAATATTTTGTGATTCCATTGTCATATAGTGATATAGAATTATAGATGTCTTGTACTCTTGTAGTCTTATCTTGTGTATGATTTATAATACCGGGTACCCGAATTCTACCCAAACCCAAACCCGAAATTGCGGGTACCCGAAATTGCGGGTACCCGAAAGTTTGGGTACGAGTACGGGTTCTACTGTTGAAAACCCGAAATATAAAAAACCCAAAAAACCCGACCCGAAATTTCGGGTAAACCCGAACGCCCAGTCCTAGTGTCGACCCATTCAGCTACGAAGTCCGCCAAGACCTGGGACTTGATGGCCTTCCGTGGAGCGAACGAGATTGTCTCGCCCATGATTTCCACCACCCACTTTGCAATCCTACCCGAGGCCTCTCGGCACTGGATGATCTCCCCCAGGGGGAAGGATGACACCACAGTTACCGGATGAGACTCAAAGTAGTGTCGCAGCTTCCGCCGCGTTAGGATCACCGCGTACAGCAGCTTCTGAACTTGTGGGTAGCAGATCTTGGTTTCAGACAGTACCTCGCTGACGAAGTAGACTGGCCTCTGAACGGGCAATGCATGCCCCTCTTCTTGCCTCTCGACCACAATCGCGGCGCTAACCACCTGAGTGGTCACGGCGATGTAGACCAAGAGGGCTTCTCCGGCAGCTGGGGGTACCAAGATAGGCACCTTCGTGAGGAGCGCCTTTAGGTTCCCGAGGGCTTCCTCAGCCTCAGGGGTCCAAGTGAAGCACTCGGCCTTCCTTAAGAGGTGGTACAGAGGTAGACCTCTTTCGCCGAGGCGTGAGATGAAGCGGCTCAGAGCCGCGAGACATCCCATGACCCTCTGTACGCCTTTCAAGTCCTTGATGGGCCCCATGCTGGTGATGGCTGTGATCTTCTCCGGGTTGGCTTCGATGCCCCGCTCGGAGACGATGAAGCCCAAGAGGATGCCTCGGGGCACCCCGAAGACACACTTCTCGGGATTGAGCTTGACGCCTTTCGCCTCTTTGATGAACCCTGCCGCCATTAGCTTGTGGATCTCCTCGCCTATGGCTCTGCGCTTCTCCTTGTCGAATCGGCGCAGAGGCTGCTTGACGGGTCGGGCTCCGGCTCGGATGTCCAGCGAGTGCTCGGCGACATCCCTCGGTATGTCGGGCATGTCCGAGGGACTCCACGCGAAGACGTCGGCGTTCGCGTGGAGAAAGTTGACGAGCACTGCTTCCTATTTGGGATCGAGCCCGGAGCCGATCCGGATCTGCTTGGAGGCGTCGCCGCTGAGGTCGAGGGGGACGGACTTAACCGTCTCCGCTGGCTCAAACTTGCCGGCATGACGCTTCACGTCTGGCACCTCCTTCGAGAGGCTCTCCAGGTCGGCGATGAGGGTCTCGGACTCGGCGAGGGCCTCGGCGTACTCCACGCACTCCACGTCGCATTCGAACGCGTGTTTGTACGTGGGGCCGACGGTGATGACCCCGTTGGGGCCCGGCATCTTGAGCTTCAAGTAGGTGTAGTTGGGGACGGCCATGAACTTCGCGTAGCATGGTCTTCCCAGTACCGCGTGGTAGGTTCCTCGGAAACCGACCACCTCGAACGTCAGGGTCTCCCTTCGGAAGTTGGAGGGTGTTTCGAAGCAGACGGGAAGGTCGAGTTGTCCGAGGGGCTGGACGCGCTTCCCGGGAATGATCCCATGGAAAGGCGCAGCGCCTGCTCGGACGGAGGACAGATCGACACGCAGGAGCCCGAGGGTCTCGGCGTAGATGATGTTGAGGTTGCTGCCTCCGTCCATGAGGACCTTGGTGAGCCTGACGTCGCCGATGATGGGGTCGACGACGAGCGGGTATTTCCCCGGGCTCGGCACATGGTCGGGGTGATCGTCTCGGTCGAAGGTGATGGGCTTGTCGGACTAGTCTAGATAGACTGTCGCCGCCACCTTCACCGAGCAGACCTCTCGGCGCTCTTGCTTGGGGTGCCGAGCCGAGGCATTCGCCGCTTGCCCACCGTAGATCATGAAGCAGTCGCGGACCTCGGGGAACTCTCCTGCCTGGTGATCTTCCTTCTTGTCGTCGTTGTGGGCCTTGCCACCCTCCGCGGGTGGCCTAGCCCTGTGGAAGTGGCGCCGAAGCATGACGCACTCCTCAAGGGTGTGGTTGATGGGCCCCTGGTGATAGGGGCACGGCTCCTTGATCATCTTGTCAAAGAGGTTGGCACCTCCGGGGGGCTTCCAAGGGTTCTTGTACTCGGCGGCGGCGACAAGGTCCGCGTCGGCGGCGTCGCGTTTCGCTTGCGACTTCTTCTTGCCCTTCTTCTTGGTGCCGCGCTGAGTTGACGCCTCAGGAGTATCTTCCGAAGGGCGGCCCTGGGGCTGCTTGTCCTTCCGGAAGATAGCCTCGACCGCCTCCTGGTCGGAGGCGAACTTGGTGGCGATGTCCATCAGCTCGCTCGCCCTGGTGGGGGTCTTGCGACCCAGCTTGCTCACCAGGTCGCGGCAGGTGGTGCCAGCGAGGAACGCGCCGATGACATCCGAGTCGGTGATGTTGGGCAGCTCAGTGCACTACTTCGAGAATCACCGGATGTAGTCCCGGAGAGACTCTCCCAGCTGCTGTCGGCAGCTTCGGAGGTCCCAGGAATTCCCGGAGCGCACGTACGTGCCCTGGAAATTGCCGGCGAAAGCTTGGACTAGGTCGTCCCAGTTGGAGATCTGCCCCGGAGGCAAGTGCTCCAACCAGGCGCGAGCGGTGTCGGAGAGGAACAGGGGGAGGTTGCGGATGATGAGGTTGTCATCGTCCGTTCCACCCAGTTGGCAGGCCAGACGGTAGTCCGCGAGCCACAGTTCCGGTCTCGTCTCCCCCGAGTACTTTGTGATAGTAGTCGGGGGTCGGAACCGGGTCGGGAACGGCGCCCGTCGTATGGCTCGGCTAAAGGCCTGCGGACCGGGTGGCTCAGCATCAATCATCTTGGAGTCCAAGAAAGCACATCGAGGGATTGAAAAAGGACTTGTGTCTAATCCATGTTGCAGGTTGTCGACATAAAGCATCTGCATGTTTTTAACATTAGGTAAAAGACACATGGGTATTTTAGGTTGAATTCATATAATGAAAAAAAGTAAACCAAATTGGCACAGGTGCAATAAGCCAGTTGAAATAGAAAATACTAAAATTATTGCTACTTTATGAACAACATAAATTACAAAATACATGTGAATGTGTGGACTAAGTTATCATAAAAAAAATAAAAAAATGCCCTCAAATTGCAACTTGTAACATATGACAGTTGTAACAGTAAACATAAAAAATTACTACTTGTGTAATTGGAAGAGTAAGTTGCAAGGGCAAAAATTGAATGTGTGTGTTGAGCTTACAGCTACGAAGATCCCACATCCACTGATGGGTGCGTTAATGCCTTTCTCCGCAAAATCCTTTCTATAAAGACGAGCAGCTATGCTGAGCCTGTCTACTACAGCTTTGCACCAGTTCTTGTTGCCCATGTTCTGGATGTCCTGAGTGTACTTTACATCATCAATCCTGATGCGAGTGTCAGTATTGGAGAATAGCAGACACTGAAATGCTGCCATGAAAAAGGCTCTCAGGCCCAGCTCCCCATTGAGAGTCCTCTTCTGCAGTCTATCAGTGATAACAGATATATTGATACCAGATATGCGTCTATAAGATTTGCCACAAATTTGCTCCCCCAGCTCATCCCGCAAGGCACGAGCATCTGCATCAGACATGGGGGGCAGATCACTGCCAACGTTTGGTAACTGCAAAACACACCAAACACTGTGTTCGGTTATTTGAATCTGTTTTCCACCACCAATCTCTAATTTCATCGTTTCTGGGTTAAGCTTCCGCATCAGCCAGCTGAGCAACTTTCTCGACAATAAGTGCGGCTTGAATCTCAGCAGGCCGCCAAACCCCTTGGCAACTACTTCACTTTTCAATTCATCAGATAGAGAATTCACAAGCTTTATAAACTTCCCAGGTGAGCATCGTATAGCTCGTGTCTTAGTTATACCCTTATTTTCATCTCCACCAACAATACCAACATTGTCATCGCCAGACCCATCGCCACCAGGAACAAACTCTGGGTCTTGTTCATCATCACTTTCGGCATCTTGTATAGGAGGGACTTTCAACCTTAATCTCTTCCTCCTTTCCTTCAATTCATTTTTATCTAATTGCTTTCTCTTGTTTTCTACACGAGGAGAGCGACAGACAGTATGAGCGCCTTGCTGGCCTGTGACATTCTGATCTTGATCCATTATAAAAAACACTGAAAAAATGGGAATGAAAAAAACATGAGGGCACAAACACATGGTTCAGATCTCATAACCAAAAATTGCTAATCAACAAAATAAAACACACAGTACAAAATAGGAACAAAAAATAGTTGCAATACACACTAATGCTGCACACATACATTAGTACTGGGACAGAATTGCCACATGCGCCATAAGCCAGTTGCAACAAGACTGCTAAAATAATTACTACTGGGACAGTTGCAACAGTCAATTTAAACAAATAACTAGTTGTATACGAGCACAGTTATAAAAGACAGTAATGATGTATGTGGTCTGAAAGTAAAAATTATACAGTTGCAACTTATGTCATGGACCAGTTGCAACAAAAGGTACACTGCAGTTACAAAAAAAGTGGAAACATCTGAGATGATAATCTAGAACACAAACTGCTTATTCAAAAATGAAATGTATCCACATAAAATACAACAATTAATAATTCCAATCAACGAATAATACTAGTTGCAAAACTTGGGGAAAAAATGGGGTTTACCGGTCTATTACCGAAAATAACAAAACAAATCCAAAAAATGGGGACAGAGAAACGGGAGAGAGAGAGCGGATGCGCTTACACGGCGGGCGCGCGCGCAGACTACTCCGGCGCGGGCTACGTCGACGTTCGCGGTCTACGTCTCCGGCGAGCAAACGATTCTGACGGGAGCGGAGAATCCGTTCGCGGAGAAGTGTGGAGGGGGCCGGAGCGGGAACGAGCGGGAGCGTGCGGGATGGACGAAGACGGGAACGGGAGCGAGCGCACAACGGCTACGGCGAGGGCTAGGTCGCCGGGGAAGAGAAGAGATTGAGCCGTACGCGGAGGGCCGGGAAAGTGGAAAAGGCGCAGTCGGGCGCGGGGAAGTGAAAAGGCGCAATAGTGGAGGGGGGCAGTCGTCGGTTCCGCTGCGTCGGTTCGGCTGTGTGGATCGGTTGGCTCGGACCATGTGCACCTGGGCGCGTAGGTTGGGCCTAGGTGCATTCTCTATATTGAATGCACCCAGGTGTAATATATAAAAACAATATATATATACTTTGTTTTAATAAAACATAAAAATATATGTCTTTTGTTGGTTAGTTGGTGTGAATGGGCAGCCAACAATCAAGGTTTAAACCTTCACTTGTGTACAACACGTTGTTATGGCTATGCTTGATTATGAGTTTAAAACAAAAGGACATATAGAATGTGAGCTTGAATCAACAACCATAGTTTGAATCTCTATTTATATATAATTTTATTTTTTTATCATTTAAATATAAGGGGAGAAGTGAACGGTGGTGAGGTGGTGGAAACCGTGGAACTCGGGTTCAGGGGTTCTATATAGTAGAGACTTTTTCAGCCATACACCTTATTTTGTTTTTTTTCTCCCAACCAGGTTAGATTCTAGAAAACACAAGGATTTTTTTTAATTATTTGATTCTCCCTTGTCTAGTTCAACTGTGTACTGTTCATTATGTGAGAACAAAACTGGTAAATGTAGTACTCAACTATAAAAATCTTGTATAGAAAGTTGTAGTACTCAATAAAATCTAGACCCTTTAAATTTTAAGTTTTTATTTAAAGTTATTTAGATTCCCTTAAAAACTGATATAAAACATGATTAATACACTTTCAAAACTTTATATTATTTCTTTGAGCATCTTAATAACCTCAAATAACAAACTAAAAACTAATCTCATTGAGAACTAATTTTTTTTGTTTACATAATACCTTTACTAAACACCGTGCAAAAATAAATGATTTATTAAAACTACAGACCTTGGTATGCAATAAATATGCTAAAGTTTTATATTATTTTCAACTTTTTAATGAGCTCAAATGAAAAAAAACTCATAAATAGAAAGTAGTATATCCTATAAAAGCTATGATTTTTGTACACAAAGTATCTTTGTCTAACACTACATAAAATATATGATTTTACTAAAACGACAAGGCCTGGTTGGTACACGATTGATATTCTACTAAAATTTTATATTATTGTTTAAGCACATTAAAGAAATAAAATGACAAACGTAAAACTTAAAAATGTATACTTTTAAAAAAATATTTCTGATAGACAAAGTACATTTATTCAACAAAATAAAATATATATAATTTTTCTAAAACAATAAACATGCAATTAATATGATGCTCAAGGCTTGTATTATTTTAGCATCTTAATAACATTAAACAACAAAAACTAAAACTGAAAAGTTGTAGTTCTCGTTGTCATCTATAATTTTTATGAACAGAATAAGTTTTTCAACACCATCTAAAGAATATATGATTTTTTTTAAAAGCGACAAACTCTAGCACGTGATTAATATGTTTTTTATTTTAGCATCTGAACACTCTCTAATAAAAACAAAACTAAAAAATTATAGATCCCATCTAAAGCTACAATTTTCATATGAAAATCATCTCCATGCTAGATCGTATGGGAAAGATATTGCTTTCCTAATATAAAGCATTAATGCTTATTCGCTGACATATCCCATTTGTCAGATCTATGCCACGTAAGGAAGTGGGTTGGTTAAATATATTTCGGAATCCACATGTCAGATATATGAAAATTTAGACTCTGTACAACATTAAAAAGCTAAAATGTATTTTGGCATTTTAGGGACAGATAATACCTCCATGCAACTTCAAAAGAATGTTGGTATATTTTACTCTTTTTATTTAAAGGTTTTTCCAATTTTAAATGGTCCATTTTCTTGGACCGTACTTCACATTTGATAGCACAACAATGTGTAATACAATATTTACATTTTTACTATTAAAAGCCCTGCTTAATTTTATGAAAGTAAATATGAATTTTCACAAATAAAATTTTGGTTTGAACGTATCAGATGTAAATCAACCATTTGATGAAATTGCACAAATAGTTATGATTTTTTTTGAAATAATCCTTCCATCGTGCACCATGTTTCAAAACGTCCCTTTCATCTCTCTTGGTATATCTTTAAATACACTCTTCTATCTCCATTGTGTTGGTTTGTATGTTTTTATCTAGTGGTTGATTTGCACATGATGTATTCTTTAAATTTAATTCATAGTCCATCACAATGTAGTTTAATACATCTATCAAACTAAAACATTCATAGAACATGCATAGCATACCTACCAAATAAACACCCATAGACATGCACATTTATGAACATGAGTAAAGCATGTATGTTGAAACGAGTATATCAAATGCCTTCTCCGCCACCATGCCTTCTCCGCCACCATGCCTTCTCACCTTTTGGGTTGCATTGCTATTACATATGTCTTCACATCAAGCTCTAAAGTGTATAAATGGATTGCCTAGATTCTCCTAAAAGCTTAAGTTTTTTTTAGCTTGAACTGGATAGTGTGTCCACTCTAACATGGTATTAGAGCTCGAGATCTCAAGTTAAAATCATGTTAGAGGCTTCATTAGTGCCTCCGATACCTTTATTTTCCACATTTGCGCCTCTCTTACTGATTGCATGTGAGTGGAGGTGTTGAAGTTTATAAATAGATTACCTATATTCTTCTAAAATCTTAAGCTTTTGGGTTGACCAGGTTAGTATGTCCAATCTAACAGCACCCACGTCAATTTTGCAACCTTGTGCAGATGCGTTTGTGCTTTGTGGTTCATGTAGTGTGAGCTTGGGATGACGCGAGTTGGCTGGCTTGTGGCATCGCTCATACCTCATTTTTAGAATCTCGTTATTAGTCAAACAACTTATGATTCTTATATTGGATTTTGTGCCAGAATCTTACAATCTTAATATAGACCAGATTTGGCTCATACCTCATTTTTTGAATCTCATTATTAGCCACACAACTCCTGAATTTTATATTAGATTTTGTGCCAGAATCTCATAATTTTAATATAAGTTGATAATAAGATTTGTATTGAATTTTGTGTATTATCCAACTTCTCAAAAATTAGAGAGAACCAAACACCACCTCAATCTGGTAGATAATGGGCTGTCCGTAGCTGGGCTTTCCAAGTCTCGTGGGGCAGGCCTAGCCCACCAATCGAGACACGCTTCACATGTCACTTGGGCCAGCGGCCAGTCAGCCCCAAGTAAAACCCTAATTCCTTTCTCCAGTCGCAGCCTCGATTTCTTTCCCTTTCCCTTTCCCTTCCCCAGTCAGCCGCGAGCCTCGTACCGGCGCAGCCATGGCGGAGGAGCCCGCCATCGTCGTCGCCGCCTCCTCCAGCTGCGAGGTCGACCTCGGCAACCTCATGGCGTACGACCCGTGTCACCACGTCGCAGCCGCCGCCTCCGCCTCCAGGTAGTGTGTTTCGTGCTTTCCTTTTCTTCTACGGTGTTTTCCCTGACAGAATGCGTGGTCTTGCTGGGGCGAAAAAACTCAGGGAGGAGCTGAGGCAGGAGTGCCTGCGGAAGGGGACGGAGCTGGCGCAGGCGGTGGCCGACGCCCTCTTCGCGCTGCCGCCCACCGAGGACCGCGACGGCCCCATCGTCCACCTCCCGCCACACACCGTTCGACTCCCGCGCGAGAAGCATGTGAGAACCTCTGTTAATTTGCTATTTGTTCTGTTTGCCTATATGGTGGTGATACGCGATGATGCGATGTACAAGTCGTCAGTCACATGGGATGTATGTTTTTTGGCCTGCTGCTATAAATCTCGTGCCCAAATAAGAACCTTTGTTTGCTGCAAAGTATGTACTCGGTTCGCTAAGCATCTTATTTTATTCTATTTCTTTACGATGGGAATGAACTTTGTGCTTCTGACATGACTGAGCCCTGAGCCGAAACAACTATAGCTGCAAGCACGCTTGCTTCTGTTTTCTCGAGACATTGAAGATTATGCAATGTGAAGTGACGTGTTTCGTATGTTTAACAACCCAGTTTATGTTCTTGTCAGCTACCCAAGCCCAAGCCACCGACCAAGTGGGAGCTGTTTGCAAAGGCGAAAGGTGATCCTGTTGTCCATGATGTCTTGCTTTTATGACTCTTTTGTGGAAATTGGAAATTTGCTCATTTTTCATCATTGTTTGGGTGATCATAAACAGGAATTACCAAGCGCAAGAAGAACAAGCGTGAGTGGGACGAGCAAACTCAATCCTGGAAGCGGACTTATGGCTATGACCGTGTAAATGATGATAAAGACGTTCCGATTCTTGAAGCCAAACTGACTGACGGTTAGTAAACAAACCTGTTGTGCAAGTGCAACAAGGCTGCTGTCTCTGGTTCCCATCCAGTAGCATATCATGTTGTGCATGCTGAATTGTTGATTCTGTTCACCATTTCTTAATGTACAATGTTATACCCTAATTTATTTTAGATAATTAGTAATTTTATATTTTAACACCTAGGATCTGACAAATATCTTGTTGTCGCTTATCAATGACTCATGTGTCATAAACCTGGTTTGCCAACCTGATACACTTTTAATCAACGATTCATTTATTGCAGAGCCTGGTGTTGATCCCTTTGCACAGAGAAGGGATGAGAAGAAGAAGAGGGTTGAAAAGCAAGAAAAAAGCAGATTAGAGAATTTAAAGAAAGCTGCAAAGGTTGGTGCTTTGCCAAGGTTGTTATCCTTCACTAGTAACTGCTGCATCCCCTCCTTTCAATTATGTATGTCTTTTTGTATTAGGAAGGAACCTTCTAGAATTACAGCTACCCAATATCTTTTGTATGCAGTCATATACAGCTTGCTGCGAAGGCCTTGCCCATCACAGGAACTAAAGCTGACCTTCCAAAAAAATCTAGAAAAGAGGATCTTGAGAGTGTTGTTGGCATGGCTTCGTCAGCAACAGCAAGCGGTGGGAAGTTTGACGAGAAGTTGCCTGGCGAGAAACCTCCAAAGCACCCTGGCAAACATAGAAAGGTTTTTATATCTGAATGACTTTGATTTCTGAGTCTGTACCTTTGTAGGCTGATTTTGTCCAGTGACTAAATGATGATGTTTCCGCAGTTCCTCCCAGTTGCTGAGGGGAAGGGAATGGGCAGCCTGGAGAAACAGCAGAATGACAAAATCCTGAGCTCTCTACTTGCCAGAAACTCTGATGAACCGCTTGATGTCAGCAAGGCAAGTTTCAGGATCCAGCCGCTTACATGAAGTTTTGTTTTGCCTATCATTTGTGGTACTGCTCCATGTTTTTTGTGTGTGAACTAACAGCATATGTGAACAATTTTTGGAGCAGGCAATTACAATGTACAAGGTGAAAAAGGAAAAGCAGAGAAGGAAAGAGAAAAATATGCCATCAAAATCTGATAAGCTTAAGCCCCAGAAGAAACCCCACAAGAAATCATCGAAGAAAAGGGCTTAGGTCCACGTCTTTCAGTTGACCACAGTTTTGAAAGCTGAAGCAAGGAGGCCTGTCACATATTGGATTGTATTTGTGAGCTTTGAATCTCTGGGAGAAATATTGTTATTCCGTCTAATGGTTATGATACAAAAACCTGAATGCTTTGCCATGGTATGCGCCCATCTTGTACTTTTCAAATTATGTTTGGGATGTGGTTTGTAGCTTGGTAAGAGTCCCTCCCTTTGGTTCTGAAACCTGTTCAAAGGAGCTGTCCTGGAAACAGTACCAATGAAGCTACTGTCTAGTGTCGATGGTACTGATTTGTTGTTGGCCTCTGAGTTTACTCTACGATGTGGTGTGAGATTATACATTTTAAATCTTTCCTCCGATACCTTGTCAAGCTGTCATCGTTTTTGCAGTGGTACGTACAAAGTTGTGATCAAATTGATTCGTTTAGTTAAAAAAATAAATGGCAGCACTAGTGCTATTGATTGATGGGCTAATGTTTGATTTCTAAAAGCATCTAGATCGTAGTTTGGATTTGGCTTTGGTGATTAATAACAAGATAAGATTATTGTAACTAACGCTTAAAAATAAGTTAAGTTAGGTAATAATAATGAAAGATGCTTGAGCTTATATATAATGTTGTCTTTATAGATAGAAATCAATGACCGGTTTTAGAAAGATGGTTGAGAAAGTTAATTAGCTAATTTTAAGTGTTAGCAGAGTTAATTTTTAAGTTGTGCTATAAAGGGGTACTAGTCGGTTGCCCGTGTGTTGCGATGACTTACAACAATACACATGTAACTTATCAACAAAAAAATTAAGATTTTTTATTAATTATCTTCGCTCTCCGTATAATTTTTTTTATTTAGCTAACCGATGTTATTATTTACTACATCCAATATGTCTTGGTACAACACGGCCAATGAAGTGAGTGATTAGAAGATAGTTCACAACGACTAACTGAACGAACAAAGATTGTAAAATGATATAATTCCACCATATAGAAACCAAATAAGAGAAAGTTTATGAGCTCAAGTTTCTAAAATAAGTCACATGAACTCAAACTTATAAAAAAGATAGATCAAAATATGGAGTGATTGCTAAAGTCAGATATCAATAAAAACTGGATGTGCTCCATATAATTATGTTACTTTGTAGCAACTACTAACATTTAAAACCAACAAATAACCTTTCATTTTACTGTTGTTGTGACAAATTATTCTTGCTCCATCCAATTCAGCAACCTTAAACACCATGGAGTCCATTGCGTCAATGTGGTCTCAGAAACGACCTAATGCTTGCAAGAGCCAAGAACGTCGTGTCGTGCTTGGGCTGTAGCCTCGGTCCGTAGTGCTGGTCCGGCTCGACACGATTATATTTTTATTTTACAAAAAAAACGTATATACATATATATAATTTATATTCAATATTAAAAACATTTGAGCATGATGTTCTATTGGTTAGATAACTTTACCTAGCATCTCCCGCCCACCTCCTACACTATTTTTTAACATTTTACGCTAATTTAATCAAATGGGCCGACAGACTAACTGGCTGGCTCGGAACAGTCAGCAGGCCGGCATGACATGCTTGGGTCAGAGTTGTGGCCCGCGCGCGTCTGCCCCGTGCCGGGCCGCCGTTTGGCCATTTATAGGCGTGCATCGGATTAATTTGAAATAGCTGTGAGGGGTTATTTGTAAAAAGATGACGCGCGACGACCGTTGAAACTGGTGCTTTAAGTATAGTATAGATATAAAACAGGTAGTTGGGCCTAGTCATGTCTAGTTAGGTGTGGTAGTGCATATTTATGAAAACTGATAAAATAGAAACTGTTGAATGAACAATGAATGAAATTCTTGTTCCCTTTATTCTTTATTGGAACGGTATTTATACAAGTGAAGGAGACACGAAGAGGAGGCCAATGGGTCACGTACTCACGTCTGTACAACTCGTGCACGTCCGTTGGCCATGTTCTATGTAGAGATCGTGCAAGGGACACGTCCCTTGGAGAACGTTGGCCGGAAGCAGTCAGCAACTCCTTATCTTTTATAACAAAAACTAGTTGCGTTTGCGCTTGTTTGAATTATCAGAGTTTTTGGGATGGTTTTTGGGGCCATCCTCTTTCTTCTCATTCTTCACATCATGATGTATTTTAGGCATAGGAGCAGCTCTAACACGACGTTGCTTATGATTTTTTATCGTAAGCTCGCCATGCTTTTCTGCGTGAAGTAGATCATGTATGAGTTCAGAGTAAGTCTGATAATTGCGAGCACGGTACTGATGCTGCAGGATCCTATCAGATGGGATCATAGTTTGAACTGTTTTTTCAATCTTATCCGCATATGATGGTTCCTTGCCGCAAAAACGCAAGCGAGCACAGATCTTATGAACATCATGGTTTTAATCACCTATAGACTTATAGTCTTGCAAACGAATATGGGTCCATTCATGATTCGCCTTCGGTAAGATTACAACCTTTTGCTGCTCATATACGTTTTTAAGAGATAACCATAATACATTTGGCTCTTCTTCCATCACATATTCTGCTTTTAGATGAGGAAGGAGGTGATGTCTTATAATGTACAAAGCGTTGTACTTATAAGCATCATGTAGTGGTTCAACCCTCTCATTGGGAGGGGGTAATGCACTCAGAATATTCTTGGAGCCTAACCTGATCTTGATATCCAACGCCCAAGTAGGATAGTTGTGTCCATCAAGAGCAAGTTCTTCGAACTCACAGGCCATGATCCTACATAAGCAACTAGAGAATTTCATTAAGAAATATCATGGGTGTGTTGTAATATGTGTGGTGTTCACAACATATATGTATTCTTGCTCGTATTGGATTTAAGAGAAAAACCCAATTGAGATGAATAATGATGAGGACATCACTTCTATACATACAATGAATGGACCGATAACACGATCGCGTGCGACAGCTAAATCTCCAGGTACGTTCTACCCTAGTCAATTGTGTTTCAGAGCTTACGCTTGGGGCCATGGATGTTTTGATGATTAGAAACCTTGGAGAGGACCAGCAAGAACTTGGGAAAGGCCTAGGTGTTGAGGAGGAGGAGCAAGGGCGCCCACAACAGGAAGGAGATCAAGTCCGACTCGGCTGCGACTCCATCTCGGGTTCCAGGACCAGTCTGCACTAAAATGGACGCCCAAGATGCATCCGGACTCCGATTGCGACGAACTTGATATGGTTGGAAAGATAAAGAGATTATCTAACCAATCCAACTGGTTACACCCTAAAATTCATCCGGAGTCAACGGGAATCGTCGAAACAATTCAGTGTTTAGATTCTATTTTGGTGCTGCGACACCGTCTGTTGGGTCGTTGGGCCGTGTATCGCGTCAGAGTCCATTAGGGGCGAGTCCAGGGGTCACGCACGCCCTAATACTCTATTTATTCAGCAGCCGCCGCCACATTAGGGTCGGGTTTTGCTTAGATCAATTCTGCCATCGAACAGTGTCGCCGTCATCGGTTTGTGAGACCCCATCCCGTAATCAATACAATTTTGGTTGCGTTTCTTTCCTGTTCTTGCTTGTGTTCTTGATTGCGCTTGTAGGGATAAGCCTTCGTGGCGAGGTCACTCGTGTGTCATGGGTGATAACCAACGGAGCCGTGGTGTAGTGATTGTGAGGAACCGTTCGCTCGGAGCCTTGGATCATCAACATCGAGATCTCCACTCAATCAAATTATCGCATCTCACAGAAGATCGGGCCGCGTCTACTATCAATTGGTATCAGATTTCTAGGTTGCCCGTGAGGTATAATCCTACTTTTAGATTAGTTTTGTTTCGTCCCATAGTCCACAAAAAGCCAAAAAAATAATTACGATTAGTTTATTCCGACCTAAAAGCATCGCCTTATCCTTTGCACAATTCAGTTTTAGAGTCCGCAGTTCTGAGTTCGTGTTCTAGGTTGAGTTTGTTTGCTGGTTTAGATTTGTTTTGGTTCAGTTTGATTCTGTCCATCTGCTTCCATCCTACAAAACCGACCCTATCTACAAAACAAATCCTATCTCTAAAACCGACCCTATCCACAAAACAAATCCTATCTCTAAAACCGACCATATCCACAAAACAGATCCTATCTCTAAAACTGACCATATCCACAAAACAAATCCTATCTCTAAAACCGACCCTATCCACAAAATAGATCCTATCTCTACACCCGACCCTATCCAAAAAATAGATCCTATCTCTAAAATCGACCCTATCCACAAAACCGAACCCCCACCCATCCAACACCTCGCCAGAAACCCTGATTCGGAGTCCAAACTTAAAACAGTCGTAACTTTCGCCTCAGAACTCGAATCGGACCCATTTTTTTCAAATCGCACAAAATTAAATTTCGCATCCGATTCTTGACATCACTTCTATACATACAATGAATGGACCGATAACACGATCGCGTGCACGACAGCTAAATCTCTAGGTACGTTCTACCCTAATCAATTGTGTTTCAGAGCTTACGCTTGGGGCCATGGATGTTTTGATGATTAGGAACCTTGAAGAGGACCAGCAAGGACTTGGAAAAGGCCTAGGTGTTGAGGAGGAGCAGCAAGGGCTCCCACAACAGGAAGGAGATCAAGTCCGACTCGGCTGTGACTCCATCTCGGGTTCCAGGACCAGTCTGCACTAAAATGGACGCCCAAGATGCATCCAGACTCTGATTGCGACGGACTTGATATGGTTGGAAATATAAAGAGATTATCTAACCAACCCAACTGGTTCCACCCTAAAATTCATCCGGAGTCAATAGGAATCGTCGAAACAATTCAGCGTTCAAATTCTGTTTTGGTGCTGCGACACCGTCTGTTGGGCCGTTGGGCTGTGTATCGCGTCGGAGCCCATTAGGGGCGAGTCCAGGGGTCACTGAAAGGGAAATAGGCTCACACCTTTTCCTAAATAATTTTGGTGGTTGAATTGCCCAACACAAATATTTGGACTAACTAGTTTGCTCTAGATTATAAGTTCTACAGGTGCCAAAGGTTCAACACAAACCAATAAAAAGTCCAAGAAAGGGTTCAAATAAAAAGGAGCAAAGAAAACCAAAGGCTGCCCTGGTCTGGCGCACCGGACTTTCTGGTGTGCCACCGGACAGTGTCCGGTGCACCAGGGAGAATTCCCTCCAACTGCTAAGCTTCGGGTTTCAGAAAATGGCTCTCCGCTATAATTCACCGGACTGTCCGGTGTAACACCGGACTGTCCGGTGTGCCAGCAGAGCAACGGCTAACTACGCCAACGGTCGTCTGTAAAAGTCTACAGTGAACAGTGAACAGTGCAACTGCGCGCGTAGAGTCAGAGCAGACGCCAGAAGGAGCACCGGACAGTGAACAGTGACTGTCCGGTGCACCACCGGACTGTCCGGTGGCCCACATGTCAGAAGCTCCAACGGTCGAACCCTAACGGTTGGGTGACGTGGCTGGCGCACCGGACTGTCCGGTGCGCCATACGACAGCAACCTTCCCCAACGGCCATTTTGGTGGTTGGGGCTATAAATACCCCCCAACCACCATACTTCAATGCATCCAAGTTTTCAGCCCTCAAACCTCATACAAGAGCTCTATACTTCATTCCAAGACACAAACAAAGAGATCAAATCCTCTCCCAAGTCCGGAATCACTCCAAACAAATTAGTGACTAGAGAGAGAGACTTTTGTGTTCTTTTGAGCTCTTGCGCTTGGATCGCTTTTCTTCTTCCTCCTTTCTTGTTCTCAAGATCATTGTAATCAAAGCAAGAGACACCAAGTTGTGGTGGTCCTTGTAGTGGACTAAGTGTCCCGTTTGATTGAAGAGAAAAGCTCACTCGGTCTAAGTGACCGTTTGAGAGAGGGAAAGGGTTGAAAGAGACCCGGTCTTTGTGACCACCTCAACGGGGAGTAGGTTTGCAAGAACCAAACCTCGGTAAAACAAATCACAGTGTCATCCGCTCTTATTCGCTTGTGATTTGTTTTCGCCCTCTCTTTCGGACTTGATTATATTTCTAACGCTAACCCCGGCTTGTAGTTGTGCTTAAACTTTATAAATTTCAGATTTGCCTATTCACCCTCCCTCTAGGCGACTTTCAATTGGTATCAGAGCCTGGTACTTCATTAGAGCCTAACCGCTCAAAGTTATGTCGGGAGCTCACGCCAAGAAGGAGATGGTGACCGGCGACAAGTCCGCTACAAGCCACAGGAAAGCTCCATCGGGGGAGTCTGGCAACAAGAAAAGGGAGGAGTCACCTCCCCGCGTGAAGTTGCACTGGAGTGGCGACAAGAAGAAGAAAATGAAGAAAGTGGTCTACTACGAGACCGATTCTTCGTCGCCCTCCACCTCCGGCTCCGACACGCCTTCCGTCACTTCTAAGCGCCATGAGCGCAAGAAGTTTAGTAAGATCTCCTTACACTATCCTCGCATTTCCAAACGCACTCCTTTACTTTCTGTCCCACTAGGCAAACCACCGGTTTTTTATGGTGAAGATTATTGTTTGTGGAGTGATAAAATGAGGCACCATCTAACCTCACTCCACGCTAGTATTTGGGACATTGTTGTATTTGGTGCGCAGGAACCATCCGTGGGGGATGAAGGCTATGACTCAGTGAGAGTACCTAGAGGGGGGGGGGGTGAATAGGTGATCCTGCGAAAACTTCAAACTTATAGCCACAAAACTTGATTAGGTGTTAGCACAGTTTATGCCAAGTGGCTAGAGAGGAGTCAAAACACAATAACCACAAGAATCCAATCAAGCACAGAGTGACACAGTGGTTTTATCCCGTGGTTCGGCCAAGACCAACGCTTGCCTACTCCACGTTGTGGCGTCCCAACGGACGAGGGTTGCAATCAACCCCTCTCAAGTGGTCCAAAGACCCACTTGAATACCACGGTGTTTTGTTTTCCTTTCACTATCCCGTTTGCAAGGAATCTCCACAAATTGGAGTCTCTTGCCCTTACAAGTATATGATCACAAATGAAACACAGAGTAAGGGATGGAAGCAACACACACAAATCCACAGCAAAAGCGCACACACACGGCCAAGAATCGAGCTCACAAGACTATCTCAGAGTTCTCACTTAGAACAGAGCTCGAATCACTTAGAAACACAAACGAATGCGCAGAGACTTAGTGTGGATGATCAAGAATGCTCAAAGGTTGCTTGTGTGTCTCCTCCATGCGCCTAGGGGCTCCTTTTATAGCCCCAAGGCAGCTAGGAGCCGTTGAGAGCAAATCCGGAAGGCCATCTTTGCCTTCTGTCGTCGGGGGCACCGGACAGTCCGGTGCACACCGGACACTGTCCGGTGCCCGATTTGTTTCCTTAAACGGCGAAGACGACCGTTGCAGACCGTTGGCAGATCTGGCGCTGTTGGCGCACCGGACATGTCCGGTGCACACCGGACAGTCCGGTGCCGTCTTCCGACCGTTGGCTCGGCCACGTGTCCCGCGCGGATTGCGCGGCCGACCGTTGGCCCTGGCCGACCGTTGGCTCACCGGACAGTCCGGTGCACACCGGACAGTCCGGTGAATTTTAGCCGAAGTCGCCGGAAAAAAACCCGAGAGCGGCTGGTTTGCGCTGCGCTGATCTGGCGCACCGGACACTGTCCGGTGCACACCGGACAGTCCGGTGCCCCAGCCCGAAGCAGCCTTTGGCTGTACACAGCCACTCTCCACTTCTTTTCTTTTCTTCTTTCTCCTGTTTCTAACACTTAGACAAGATGTTAGTACACAAAACTAATGTACTAAGGCTTAGAAACATACCTTTACTTGTGATTTACACTTTGTTCATCCATGAGCATATTTTCACATTTAGGCCCTTGTGTTTGCACTCAATCACCAAAATACTTAGAAATGGCCCAAGGGCACATTTCCCTTTCAATCTCCCCCTTTTTGGTGATTTATGCCAACACAACATAAAGCAACTAGAACAAGTGCAAAATCACTTTAAATAGAAACTCAAATTGGTTTTATTCAATTTTGGCATATATGGATCATCCTTTGCCACCACTTGGTTTGTTTTTGCAAATCAAACTCAAATCTCTATCTCTAAGTCAAACACACATGTTGAAGTATAAAGAGAGTCATTCCAAAAGAGATTGATCAAAGATTTCAAAAACTCCCCCTATTTCCCATAATCAATACTTCTCCCCACAAGAAACCAATTATTGACAAGAGAGACAACATAAGAATTTTGACAAACCAAAAATTCTATTCTACTATTTTCAAAATCTCTCAAGTGGTAGCTGATCCATTTATTGCTTTGGCCTTTATTTTCTCCCCCTTTGGCATCAAGCACCAAAATGGGATCAATTTGTGGCCCTTTAACCCCATTGCCTTACCAAAACCTTCACTTAAGAGCAAATGACAATAAGAGTTAATGAGATGGACTTGGAATAAGTTACCCTCTCATCGGAGTGCAGTGGAAGTCTTTCATGGTCCAAGTCCACCTTTTCCCTTTTCAATCCTCCTTCGAGACTAAATTATCAAACTCAAGCACATGGTTAGTCTCAAAGGGTCAAGTTGTAACACATCTCCCCCTACACATGTGCATCACTTTGCAACAGACTTGTGAGGTCCAGGGAGTGTTTGTACAACTTGAGCACCATAATAAGCAACATAATGCAAAAAGGAACATGATCAAAAGCATAACTACATGTATGCTACAATTCAATCCAGGTTCCGCGAATCTAAGACATTTAGCTCACTACGCAACCTGCAAAAGGTCTTCTCATCTAGAGGCTTAGTGAAGATATCGGCTAGCTGGTTCTCGGTGCTAACATGAAACACTTCGATATCTCCCTTTTGCTGGTGGTCTCTCAAAAAGTGATGCCGGATGTCTATGTGCTTTGTGCGGCTGTGTTCAACAGGATTTTCCGCCATGCGGATAGCACTCTCATTATCACATAGGAGTGGGACTTTGCTCAGATTGTAGCCAAAGTCCCTGAGGGTTTGCCTCATCCAAAGTAGTTGCGCGCAACACTGTCCTGCGGCAACATACTCGGCCTCAGCGGTGGATAGGGCAACGGAAGTTTGTTTCTTAGAGTTCCATGACACCAGGGACCTTCCTAAGAATTGGCACGTCCCCGATGTACTCTTCCTATCGACCTTACATCCAGCATAGTCGGAGTCTGAGTATCCAACTAAGTCAAAGGTAGACCCCTTTGGATACCAGAGCCCGAAGCAAGGCGTAGCAACCAAATATCTAAGAATTCGCTTCACCGCCACTAAGTGACACTCCTTAGGATCGGATTGAAATCTAGCACACATGCATACACTAAGCATAATATCCGGTCTACTAGCACATAAGTAAAGCAAAGAACCTATCATTGACCGGTATGCTTTTTGATCAACGGACTTACCTCCTTTGTTGAGGTCGGTGTGTCCGTCGGTCCCCATCGGAGTCTTTGCGGGCTTGGCGTCCTTCATCCCAAACCGCTTTAGCAGATCTTGCGTGTACTTCGTTTGGGAGATGAAGGTGCCGTCCTTGAGTTGCTTCACTTGGAACCCAAGGAAGTAGTTCAACTCGCCCATCATCGACATCTCGAATTTCTGCGTCATCACCCTGCTAAACTCTTCACAAGACTTTTGGTTAGTAGAACCAAATATTATGTCATCAACATAAATTTGGCACACAAACAAATCACCATCACATGTCTTAGTGAAAAGAGTTGGATCGGCCTTCCCAACCTTGAAAGCATTAGCAAGTAAAAAGTCTCTAAGGCATTCATACCATGCTCTTGGGGCTTGCTTAAGTCCATAGAGCGCCTTAGAGAGCTTACACACATGGTCGGGGTACCGTTCATCCTCGAAGCCAGGGGGTTGCTCCACGTACACCTCCTCCTTGATTGGCCCGTTGAGGAAAGCGCTCTTCACATCCATTTGGAACAACCTGAAAGAATGGTGAGCGGCATATGCTAGCAAGATTCGAATTGACTCTAGCCTAGCCACAGGAGCAAAAGTCTCCTCAAAATCCAAACCTGCGACTTGGGCATAACCTTTTGCCACAAGTCGAGCCTTGTTTCTCGTCACCACCCCGTGCTCGTCCTGTTTGTTGCGGAACACCCACTTGGTTCCCACAACATTTTGCTTCGGACGAGGCACCAGTGTCCAAACTTCATTGCGCTTGAAGTTGTTTAACTCCTCTTGCATGGCCAACACCCAGTCCGGATCTAGCAAGGCCTCTTCTACCCTGAAAGGCTCAATGGAAGAGACAAAGGAGTAATGCTCACAAAAATTAACTAATCGAGATCGAGTAGTTACTCCCTTGCTAATGTCACCCAGAATTTGGTCGACGGGATGATCCCTTTGAATCATCGCTCGAACTTGAGTTGGAGGTGCCGGTTGCACTTCTTCCTCCATTACGTTATCATCTTGTGCTCCCCCTTGATCACACGCCTCCTTATGATGAACCTGTTCATCGTCTTGAGTCGGGGGATGCACCATAATTGAGGAAGAGGGTTGATCTTGCTCATCTTGTTCCTGTGGCCGTACTTCTCCAATCGCCATGGTCCGTATAGCGGCCGTCGGAACATCTTCTTCATCTACATCATCACAATCAACAACTTGCTCTCTTGGAGAGCCATTAGTCTCATCAAATACAACGTCGCTAGAGACTTCAACCAAACCCGATGATTTGTTGAAGACTCTATACGCCTTTGTATTTGAGTCATAACCTAATAAAAACCCTTCTACAGCTTTGGGAGCAAACTTAGAATTTCTACCCTTCTTTACTAGAATGTAGCATTTACTCCCAAATACACGAAAGTACGATACATTGGGTTTGTTACCGGTTAGCAGCTCATACGACGTCTTCTTGAGGAGGCGATGAAGGTAGACCCTGTTGATGGCGTGGCACGCCGTGTTCACGGCTTCCGTCCAAAAGCACTCGGGGGTCTTGAACTCTCCTAGCATCGTCCTCGCCATGTCGATGAGCGTCCTGTTCTTCCTCTCTACCACACCATTTTGCTGTGGTGTGTAGGGAGCGGAGAACTCGTGTTTGATCCCTTCCTCTTCAAGGAACTCCTCAACTTGAAGGTTCTTGAACTCGGACCCGTTGTCGCTTCTTATCTTTTTCACTTTGAGCTCAAACTCATTTTGAGCTCTCCTGAGGAAGCGTTTGAGGGTCCCTTGGGTTTCAGACTTATCCTGCAAAAAGAACACCCAAGTGAAGCGGGAAAAATCATCAACAATAACTAAACCATACTTACTTCCCCCTATGCTTAGATAGGCGACGGGTCCGAAGAGATCCATATGCAGCAGCTCCAGGGGTCTTGAAGTGGTCATCACATTCTTGCTGTGATGCGCTCCTCCCACCTGTTTCCCTGCTTGACAAGCTGCACAAGGTCTATCTTTTTCGAAATGAACATTGGTTAGACCTATCACATGTTCTCCCTTTAGAAGCTTGTGGAGGTTCTTCATCCCCACATGTGCTAAGCGGCGATGCCACAGCCAGCCCATGCAAGTCTTAGCCATTAAGCATGCATCTAGACCGGCCTCTTCTTTTGCAAAATCAACTAAATAAAGTTTGCCGTCTAATACACCCTTAAAAGCTAGTGAACCATCACTTCTTCTAAAGACAGACACATCTATATTTGTAAACAAACAATTATATCCCATTTGACATAATTGACTGACAGATAGCAAATTATATCCAAGACTCTCCACTAAGAATACATTTGATATAGAATGCTCATTTGAAATTGCAATTTTACCTAGCCCTTTTACCTTGCCTTGATTCCCATCACCGAATATAATTGAATCTTGGGAATCCTTATTTTTGACGTAGGAGGTGAACATCTTCTTCTCCCCGTCATATGGTTTGTGCATCCGCTGTCAATAATCCAGCTTGAACCCCCGGATGCATAAACCTGCAAGGCAAATTTAGGCTTGGGTCTTAGGTACCCAACTCATGTTGGGTCCTGCAAGGTTAGCACAAATGTCCTTAGGGACCCAAATGCAAGTCCTGTCTCCCTTGCATTTTGCCCCTAACTTCCTAGCAACTATTTTCCTATCCTTTCTACAAATAGCAAAGGAAGTGTTTAAAGCACAATAAATTATAGAAGGTTCATTCACTACTTTCCTAGGAGCATGAATAACATTCTTTCTAGGCACATGAGCAATATTTCTCCTAGGCATATCCCTATCATGCTTATAAGAAGAACTAGAGGCAAACATGGCATGAGAATCATGAACATGTGAATCAAAATCATTATAAGCATTTCTAGCATTTCTCCTATCATAATACATAAAAGCATGGTTCTTTTTAGCATTACTAGCCATAGGGGCCTTCCCTTTCTCCTTGACGAAGATGGGAGCCTTATGGCTTGTTAAGTTCTTGGCCTCTCTCTTGAAGCCAAGACCATCCTTAATTGAGGGGTGTCTACCAACCGTATAGGCATCCCTTGCAAATTTTATTTTATCAACTTCATTCTTGCTAGTCTTAAGTTGGGCATTAAGACTAGCCACTTCCTTATTTAATTTGGAAATTAAAACTAGATGTTCACTACAGGCATCAACATCGAAATCCTTACACCTAGTGCAAATCTTAACATGTTCTACACAAGAATTAGATTTATTTGCTACTTCTAACTTAGCATTTAAATCATTGTTAACACCTTGTAAAGTAGAAATGGTTTCATGACAAGTAGATAGTTCATAAGAAAGCATTTCATTTCTTTTTACTTCTAAAGCATATGATTTTTGTGCCTCTACAAATTTATCATGTTCATCATACAATAAATCCTCCTGCTTTTCTAAAAGCCTATCCTTTTCATTCAATGCATCAATCAATTCATTGATTTTATCTATCTTAGATCTATCTAAGCCCTTGAACAAGCATGAATAATCTATGTCATCATCACTAGACTCACTATCACTAGAAGAAGCATAAGTGGAGTCTTGAGTACTCACCTTCTTCTCCCTTGCCATAAGACATGTGAGACGCTCGTTGGGGAAGAGAGCTGATTTGTTGAAGGCAGTGGCGGCGAGTCCTTCGTTGTCGGAGTCGGAGGAGGAGCAATCCGAGTCCCACTCCTTTCCTAGATGCGCCTCGCCCTTTGCCTTCTTGTATTGCTTCTTCTTTTCTCTTTTGTTCCCCTTTTCCTGGTCACTTTCATTATCGGGACAGTTAGCGATAAAATGACCAAGCTTACCGCATTTGAAGCATGAGCGCTTCCCCTTGGTCTTGGTCTTGCTTGGCTGCCCCTTGCGACCATTTAGCGCCGTCTTGAATCTCTTGATGATGAGAGCCATCTCTTCATCGTTGAGTCCGGCCGCCTCAATTTGTGCCACCTTGCTAGGTAGCGCCTCCTTGCTTCGTGTTGCCTTGAGAGCGAGAGGTTGCGGCTCGTTGATCGGACCATTCAAGGCGTCGTCCACATATCTCGCCTCCTTGATCATCATTCGCCCGCTAACAAATTTCCCAAGAACTTCTTCGGGCGACATCTTGGTGTACCTGGGATTTTCACGTATATTGTTCACCAAGTGAGGATCAAGAACGGTAAATGACCTTAGCATTAGGCGGACGACGTCGTGGTCCGTCCATCGCGTGCTCCCGTAGCTTCTTATCTTGTTGATAAGGGTCTTGAGCCGATTGTATGTTTGCGTTGGCTCCTCGCCCCTTATCATTGCGAACCGTCCAAGCTCGCCCTCCACCAACTCCATCTTGGTGAGTAAGGTGACGTCGTTCCCCTCATGAGAAATCTTGAGGGTGTCCCAGATTTGCTTGGCGTTATCCAAGCCGCTCACCTTATGGTATTCATTCCTGCACAAGGAAGCTAGAAGAACAGTAGTAGCTTGTGCATTCTTATGAATTTGTTCATTAATGAACATGGGACTATCCGAACTATCAAAATGCATTCCACTCTCTACAATCTCCCATATACTAGGATGGAGAGAGAATAGGTGACTACGCATTTTGTGGCTCCAAAATCCGTAGTCCTCTCCATCAAAGTGTGGGGGCTTGCCGAGTGGAATGGAAAGCAAATGTGAATTTGAACTATGCGGAATACGAGAGTAGTCAAAAGAAAAGTTAGAATTAACCGGTTTCCTTTGTTTGTCGTAGTCGTCGTCCTTTTGGGAAGAAGAGGACTTATCGCTGTCGTAGTAGACGATCTCCTTGATGCGTCTTGTCTTCTTCTTCTTCCCATCTCTTCGCTTGTGGCCCGAGCCCGAGTCATTGGACTTGTCATCCCTTGGCTCGTTGACGAAGGACTCCTTTTCCTTGTCGTTGATCACAATTCCCTTCCCCTTAGGATCCATCTCTTCGGGCGGTTAGTCCCTTTCTTGAAGAGAACGGCTCTGATACCAATTGAGAGTACCTAGAGGGGGGGGGGGTGAATAGGTGATCCTGCGAAAACTTCAAACTTATAGCCACAAAACTTGATTAGGTGTTAGCACAGTTTATGCCAAGTGGCTAGAGAGGAGTCAAAACACAATAACCACAAGAATCCAATCAAGCACAGAGTGACACAGTGGTTTTATCCCGTGGTTCGGCCAAGACCAACGCTTGCCTACTCCACGTTGTGGCGTCCCAACGGACGAGGGTTGCAATCAACCCCTCTCAAGTGGTCCAAAGACCCACTTGAATACCACGGTGTTTTGTTTTCCTTTCACTATCCCGTTTGCAAGGAATCTCCACAAATTGGAGTCTCTTGCCCTTACAAGTATATGATCACAAATGAAACACAGAGTAAGGGATGGAAGCAACACACACAAATCCACAGCAAAAGCGCACACACACGGCCAAGAATCGAGCTCACAAGACTATCTCAGAGTTCTCACTTAGAACAGAGCTCGAATCACTTAGAAACACAAACGAATGCGCAGAGACTTAGTGTGGATGATCAAGAATGCTCAAAGGTTGCTTGTGTGTCTCCTCCATGCGCCTAGGGGCTCCTTTTATAGCCCCAAGGCAGCTAGGAGCCGTTGAGAGCAAATCCGGAAGGCCATCTTTGCCTTCTGTCGTCGGGGGCACCGGACAGTCCGGTGCACACCGGACACTGTCCGGTGCCCGATTTGTTTCCTTAAACGGCGAAGACGACCGTTGCAGACCGTTGGCAGATCTGGCGCTGTTGGCGCACCGGACATGTCCGGTGCACACCGGACAGTCCGGTGCCGTCTTCCGACCGTTGGCTCGGCCACGTGTCCCGCGCGGATTGCGCGGCCGACCGTTGGCCCTGGCCGACCGTTGGCTCACCGGACAGTCCGGTGCACACCGGACAGTCCGGTGAATTTTAGCCGAAGTCGCCGGAAAAAAACCCGAGAGCGGCTGGTTTGCGCTGCGCTGATCTGGCGCACCGGACACTGTCCGGTGCACACCGGACAGTCCGGTGCCCCAGCCCGAAGCAGCCTTTGGCTGTACACAGCCACTCTCCACTTCTTTTCTTTTCTTCTTTCTCCTGTTTCTAACACTTAGACAAGATGTTAGTACACAAAACTAATGTACTAAGGCTTAGAAACATACCTTTACTTGTGATTTACACTTTGTTCATCCATGAGCATATTTTCACATTTAGGCCCTTGTGTTTGCACTCAATCACCAAAATACTTAGAAATGGCCCAAGGGCACATTTCCCTTTCACTTAGACGAGGTAGCCCAAATCCGGCACTTCAACTCCCAAGCCACTACTATACTCCTCGCCTCTCTAAGTCGAGAGGAGTATAATAAGGTGCAAGGGTTGAAGAGCGCCAAAGAGATTTGGGACGTGCTCAAGACCGCGCACGAAGGGGACGAGGTGACCAAGATCACCAAGAGAGAAACGATCGAGGGGGAGCTCGGTCGCTTCATGCTTCATCAATGGGAGGAGCCACAAGCGATGTACAACCGGTTCAAAACCTTGGTGAACCAAGTGTGCAACCTTGGGAGCACAAAGTGGGATGACCATGAAATGGTCAAGGTTATTCTTAGATCACTCGTTTTTCTTAACCCTACTCAAGTTCAATTAATTTGTGGTGATCCAAGATATAAACTAATGTCTCCCGAGGAAGTGATAGGAAAATTTGTGAGCTTTGAATTGATGATCAAAGGCTCCAAGAAAATCATCGAGCAAGGCGCCACCTCTACATCCGAGGTGCAACCCGTCGCGTTCAAAGCGACGGAGGAAAAGAAGGAAGAGTCTACATCAAGTAGGCTCCCCATTGACGCCTCCAAGCTCGACAATGAGGAGATGGCTTTGATCATCAAAAGCTTTCGCCAAATCCTCAAGCAAAGGAGGGGGGAGGACTACAAGCCCCGCTCCAAGAAAGTTTGCTACAAATGTGGTAAGCCCGGTCATTTCATTGCTAAATGTCCATTATCAAGTGATAGTGACAGGGGCGACGACAAGAAGGGGAGAAGAAAGGAGAAGAAGAAGTATTACAAGAATAAGGGCGGTGATGCCCATGTTTGTCGGGAGTGGGACTCCGATGAGAGCTCCACCGACTCCTCCGACGAGGACGCCGCAAACATCGCCGTCAACAAGGGTCTTCTCTTCCCCAACGTCGACCACAAGTGCCTCATGGCAAAGGACGGCAAAAAGAAGAAGGTAAAATCTAGAGCTTCCACTAAATATGCAACATCTAGTGATGAGGCTAGCTCTAGTGATGATGAGGATGATTTGCTCACCCTTTTTGCCAACTTAAACATGCAACAAAAAGAAAAATTGAATGAATTAATTAGTGCTATTAATGAGAAGGATGAACTCTTGGATAGCCAAGAGGAATTCCTTATTAAAGAAAATAATAAACATGTTAAAGTTAAAAATGCTTATGCTCAGGAGATAGAAAAATGTGAAAAATTAACTAGTGAGCTAAGCACTTGCCATGACACTATTTCCAACCTTAGATTTGAAAATGATAAATTGATTGCTAAGGTTGAGAAAGTAAATGTTAGTGATGATTCTCTTGTCAACCTTAGAAATGATAATGCTAATTTGATTGCAAAGATTGACAAATTGAATGCTTCTCTCTCTAGCCTTAAAATAGAGAATGAAAAATTAATTGCTAAGGCTAAAGATTGAAATGTTTGCAATGTTTCTATTTCTAATCTTAGAGATGAGAACACTATTTTACATGCTAAGATTGCTGATTTAAGTACTTGCAAACCCTCTACATCTATCATTGAGCATGTTACTATTTGCACTAGATATAGAGACATTAATGTTGATGCTATTCATGATCACCTAGCTCTAATTAAACAACAAAATGATCACATAGCTCAACTTAGTGCCAAAATTAGTGAGCATGACTTGGAAAATGATAAATTTAAATTTGCTAGAAGCATGCTCTATAGTGGGAGACGCCCAGGCATTAAGGATGGTATTGACTTCCAAAAGGGAGACAATGTCAAGCTTAATGCCCCTAAGAAATTGTCCAACTTTGTTAAGGGCAAAGCTCCCATGGTTCAGGATAACGAGGGTTACATTTTATACACTGTCAGTTATCCCGAACACAAAATTAGGAGAATTCACTCTAGAAAGTCTCACTCTGGCTCTCATCATGCTTTTATGTATAAGAGTGAGGCATCTAGTTCTAGGCAATCCACTCATGCTAAATTGCCTAAGAAGAAAACTCCTATTGCATCAAATGAACCTAATATTTCATTTAAGACTTTTGATGCATCATATGTTTTAACTAACAAATCAGGCAAAGTAGTTGCCAAATATGTTGGGGGCAAACACAAGGGGTCAAAGACTTGTGTTTGGGTACCCAAGGTGCTTATTTCTAATGTCAAAGGACCCAAGACCGTTTGGGTACCTAAGAACAAGGCCTAAATTTGTTTTGTAGGTTTATGCATCCGGGGGTTCAAGTTGGATAATTGATAGCGGGTGCACAAACCACATGACAGGGGAGAAAAGGATGTTCTCCTCCTATGAGAAAAATCATGATCCCCAAAGAGCTATCACATTCGGGGATGGAAATCAAGGTTTGGTCAAAAGACTGGGTAAAATTTCTATATCTCCTGACCATTCTATTTCCAATGTTTTTCTTGTAGATTCTTTAGATTACAATTTGCTTTCTGTTTCTCAATTATGCAAAATGGGTTACAACTGTCTTTTTACGGATTTAGGTGTTACTGTCTTTAGAAGAAGTGATGATTCAGTAGCATTTACGGGAGTGTTAGAGGGTCAGCTATACTTAGTTAATTTTAATAGAGCTGAACTCGACACTTGCTTAATTGCTAAGACTAACATGGGTTGGCTCTGGCATCGCCGACTAGCCCATGTTGGGATGAAGAATCTTCACAAGCTTCTAAAGGGAGAGCACATTTTGGAACTAACCAATGTTCATTTTGAGAAAGACAGGGTTTGTAGAGCATGTCAAGCAGGGAAGCAAGTTGATGTTCACCATCCACACAAGAACATCATGACGACCGACAGGCCGCTTGAGTTACTCCACATGGACCTATTCGGCCCGATAGCTTACATAAGCATCGGCGAGAGTAAGTACTGTCTAGTTATTGTGGATGCTTATTCTCGCTTCACTTGGGTGTTCTTTTTGCAGGAAAAATCACAAACCCAAGAGACCTTAAAGGGATTCTTGAGACGGGCTCAAAATGAGTTCAGCTTAAGAATAAAAAAGATTAGAAGCGATAATGGGACGGAGTTCAAGAACTCACAAATAGAAGGCTTTCTTGAGGAGGAGGGCATCAAGCATGAGTTCTCTTCTCCCTACACACCTCAACAAAATGGTGTAGTGGAGAGGAAGAATAGAACTCTACTTGACATGGCGAGGACCATGCTTGATGAGTACAAGACTTCGGATCGGTTTTGAGCGAAAGCAATCAACACCGCTTGTTATGCCATCAACCATCTCTACCTTCACCGAATCCTCAAGAAGACATCGTACGGACTCCTAACCGGTAAAAAGCCCAATGTTTCATATTTTAGAGTCTTTGGTAGCAAATGCTTTATTCTTGTTAAAAGAGGTAGAAAATCCAAATTTGCTCCTAAGGCTGTAGAAGGCTTTTTACTTGGTTATGATTCAAACACAAGGGCATATAGAGTCTTTAACAAGTCTACTGGACTAGTTGAAGTTTCTTGTGACATTGTGTTTGATGAGACTAACGACTCTCAAGTAGAGCAAGTTGATCTTGATGAGCTAGATGATGAAGAGGCTCCGTGCGTCACGCTAAGGAACATGTCCATTGGGGATGTGTGTCCTAAGGAATCCGAAGAGCCTCCACATGCACAAGATCAACCATCTTCCTCCATGCAAGCATCTCCACCAACCCAAGATGAGGATCAAGCTCAAGATGATGAAAATGAAGATCAAGAAGAGCCATCTCAAGAGGAGGACAATGATCAAGGGGGAGATGCCAATGATCAAGACAAGGAAGATGATGAGGGTCCAAGACCGCCTCACCCAAGAGTCCACCACGTAATACAAAGAGATCACCCTGTGAACACCATCCTCGGCGATATTCAAAAGGGGTAACCACTCGATCTCGTGTTGCTCATTTTTGTGAACATTACTCTTTTGTGTCTTCTATTGAGCCATATAGGGTGGAAGACGCATTAAGGGATTCGGACTAGGTGTTGGCAATGCAAGAGGAGCTCAACAACTTCACGAGGAATGAGGTATGGCATCTTGTTCCACGTCCTAATCAAAATGTTGTAGGAACCAAGTGGGTATTCCGCAACAAGCAAGATGAGCATGGTGTGGTGACAAGAAACAAAGCCCGACTTGTGGCCAAGGGATATTCACAAGTCGAAGGTTTGGATTTCGGTGAAACCTATGCACCCGTAGCTAGGCTTGAGTCAATTTGTATATTACTTGCCTATGCTACTCACCATGGCTTTAAGCTTTACCAAATGGATGTGAAAAGTGCCTTCCTCAATGGACCAATCAAGGAGGAGGTCTATGTTGAGCAACCTCCCGGCTTTGAAGATAGTGAGTACCCTAACTATGTCTATAAACTCTCTAAGGTGCTTTATGGGCTCAAGCAAGCCCCAAGAGCATGGAATGGATGACTAAGAGATTTTCTTATTGCTAATGACTTCAAAGTCAGAAAAGCCGATCCCACTCTCTTTACTAAAACAATTGCCAATGATTTGTTTGTATGCCAAATTTATGTTGATGATATTATATTTGGGTCTACTAACAAATCTACATGTGAAGAGTTTAGTAGGATTATGGTTCAAAAATTCGAGATGTCTATGATGGGGGAGTTGAAGTATTTCTTAGGCTTTCAAGTCAAGCAACTCCAAGAGGGCACCTTCATTAGCCAAACGAAGTACATTCAAGACATTCTTACCAAGTTTGGGATGAAGGATGCCAAGCCCATCAAGACACCCATGGGAACAAATGGGCATCTCAACCTCGACACGGGAGGTAAATCCGTAGATCAAAAGGTATACCGGTCGATGATAGGATCTCTACTCTATTTATGTGCATCTCGACCGGATATTATGCTTTCCGTATGCATGTGTGCAAGATTCCAAGCCGATCCTAAGGAAGTTCACCTTAGGGCCGTAAAACGAATCTTGAGATATTTAGTTTATACTCCTAAGTTTGGCCTTTGGTACCCCAAGGGATCCACATTTGATTTAATTGGTTATTCCGATGCTGATTGGGCAGGGTGTAAAATCGATAGAAAGAGCACATCAGGGACTTGTCAGTTCTTGGGAAGATCCCTAGTGTCTTGGGCTTCTAAGAAACAAAATTCTGTAGCTCTTTCTACCGCCGAAGCCGAGTACATTGCCGCAGGTCATTGTTGCGCGCAATTGCTTTGGATGAGGCAAACCCTTAGGGACTATGGTTACAAATTAACCAAAGTTCCTCTCCTATGTGATAATGAGAGTGCAATCCGCATGGCAGATAATCCCGTTGAGCACAGCTGTACTAAGCACATAGCCATTCGGTATCACTTTTTGAGGGACCACCAACAAAGGGGGGATATCGAGATTGCATATGTTAGCACCAAAGAACAATTAGCCGATATCTTTACTAAGCCATTAGATGATAAAACCTTTACCAAACTTAGGCATGAGCTAAATATTCTTGATTCTAGGAATTTTGATTGATTCCTTGCATTCATAGCATATTTATACCTTTGATCATATCTCTTTCATGTGCTATGACTAATGTGGTTTTCAAGTGTATTTCATGCTAAGTCATAGATTGAAAGGGAAATGGAGTTCCTCGGTGAAGAAAAGGCTTCCATTCCACTCCATCGAATTATTCATCCTTCGCCGTCACTCCGCACCGCTCTCCAATTTGGTATAATCTTCACTCCTATATTATTTACCAAAGGGAGAGAAAGTATAAGGGCTTATATTTCACTCACAAGTATCCGCTTTTGGCGATTCATGCTAAAGGGGGAGAAAGTATTAGCCCAAAGCAAAAGGACCGCACCACCACCAATTTCAAATTTGTATTAAAAGAAGATTTTTTCAATTGGTATCTTATTTTTGATAGAATTTTCAAATTGGTATAACCCCTTTGAAAATTATTATCTAAAATCCTCTTGAACACTAAGAGGAGAATTTCATTGAGGGGGAGTTTTGTTTAGTCAAAGGAAAAGCATTTGAAACAGGGGGAGAAAATTTCAAATCTTGAAAATGCTTCTCAAAATCTTATTCATTTACCCTTGACTATTTGCAAAAAGACTTTGAAAAGAATTTCCAAAAAAATTTGCAAAAACAAAACAAGTGGTGCAAGCGTGACCCAAAATGTTAAAATAGAAGAAAGCATCCATGCATATCTTATGGAATGTATATTGGTTTAATTCCAAGTAATCTTTGCACTTACCTTATGCATACTAGTTCACTTCTACACTTATACATTTGCTTTGGTTTGTGTTGGCATCAATCACCAAAAAGGGGAGATTGAAAGGGAAATAGGCTCACACCTTTTCCTAAATAATTTTGGTGGTTGAATTGCCCAACACAAATATTTGTACTAACTAGTTTGCTCTAGATTATAAGTTCTACAGGTGCCAAAGGTTCAACACAAACCAATAAAAAGTCCAAGAAAGGGTTCAAATAAAAAGGAGCAAAGAAAACCGAAGGCTACCCTGGTCTGGCGCACCGGACTGTCCGGTGTGCCACCGGACAGTGTCCAGTGCACCAGGGAGAATTCCCTCCAACTGCTAAGCTTCAGGTTTCAAAAAATGGCTCTCTGCTATAATTCTCCGCTATTATAAGAACTGACAAGTCCCTGATGTGCTCTTTCTATCGATTTTACACCCTGCCCAATCAGCATCGGAATAACCAATTAAATCAAATGTGGATCCCTTGGGGGTACCAAAGGCCAAACTTAGGAGTATAAACTAAATATCTCAAGATTCGTTTTACGGTCCTAAGGTGAACTTCCTTAGGATCGGCTTGGAATCTTGCACACATGCATACGGAAAGCATAATATCCGGTCGAGATGCACATAAATAGAGTAAAGATCCTATCATCGACTGGTATACCTTTTGATCTACGGACTTACCTCCCGTGTCAAGGTCGAGATGCCCATTTGTTCCCATGGGTGTCTTGATGGGCTTGGCATCCTTCATTCCAAACTTGTTGAGTATGTCTTGAATGTACTTGGTTTGGTTGATGAAGGTGCCGTCTTGGAGTTGCCTAACTTGAAATCCTAGGAAATACTTCAACTCCCCCATCATAGACATCTCGAATTTTTGTATCATGATCCTACTAAACTCTTCACAAGTAGATTTATTAGTAGACCCAAATATTATATCATCACCACAAATTTGGCATACAAACAAATCTTTTGCAATGGTTTTAGTAAAGAGTGTAGGATCGGCTTTTCCGACTTTGAAGCCATTAGTGATAAGGAAATCTCGCAGGCATTCATACCATGCTCTTGGGGCTTGCTTGAGCCCATAAAGCGCCTTTGAGAGTTTATAAACATGGTTAGGGTACTCACTGTCTTCAAAGCCGGGAGATTGCTCAACATAGACCTCTTCCTTGATTGGTCCATTGAGGAAGGCACTTTTCACGTCCATTTGATAAAGCTTAAAGCTATGGTAAGTAGCATAGGCAAGTAATATTCGAATTGACTCAAGCCTAGCTACGGGTGCATAGGTTTCATTGAAATCCAAACCTTCGACTTGTGAATATCCTTTGGCTACAAGTCGGGCTTTGTTCCTTGTCACCACACCACGCTCATCTTGCTTGTTGCAGAATACCCATTTGGTACCTACAACATTTTGATTAGGACGTGGAACTAAATGCCATACCTCATTCCTCGCGAAGTTGTTGAGCTCCTCTTGCATAGCCAACACCCAATCCGAATATCTTAGTGCATCCTCTACCCTGTATGGCTCAATAGAGGAAACAAAAGAGTAATGCTCACAGAAATGAGCGACTCGAGATCGAGTGGTTACCCCCTATGAATATCGCCGAGGATGGAGTTCACGGGGTGATCTCTTTGAATCGCTTGGTGGACTCTTGGGTGTGGCGGTCTTGGACCCTGTATTTCTTGATCATCTTCCTTGTCTTGATCATTGTCATCTCCCCCCTTGATCATTGTCCTCCTCTTGAGGTGGCTCATCCTCTTGATCTTCATCTTCATTGTCTTGAGCCTGATCCTCATCTTGAGTTGGTGGAGATGCTTGATTGGAAGATGTTAGTTGATCTTGAACTTGTGTGGGCTCTTCAGATTCCTTAGGACACACATCCCCAATGGACATGTTCCTTAGCGCGACACACAGAGCCTCTTCATCATCTAGCTCATCAAGATCAACTTGCTCCACTTGGGAGCCATTAGTCTCATCAAACACAATGTCACAAGAAACCTCAACTAATCCAGTGGATTTGTTGAAGACTCTATATGCCCTTGTGTTTGAGTCATAACCAAGTAAAAAGCCTTCTACAACATTAGGAGCAAATTTAGATTTTCTACCTCTTTTAACAAGAATAAAACATTTGCTACCAAAGAGTCTAAAATATGAAACATTGGGCTTTTTACCGGTGAGGAGTTCATAAGATGTCTTCTTGATGATTCGGTGAAGGTAGAGCCGGTTGATGGAGTAGCAGGCAGTGTTAATCGCCTCAGCCCAAAACCGGTCCGGAGTCTTGTACTCATCAAGCATGGACCTCGCCATGTCCAATAGAGTTCTATTATTCCTCTCTACTACACCATTTTGTTGAGGTGTGTAGGGAGAAGAGAACTCATGCTTTATGCCCTCCTCCTCAAGAAAGCCTTCAATTTGAGAGTTCTTGAACTCCATCCCATTATCACTTCTTATCTTCTTGATTCTCAATCCGAACTCATTTTGAGCTCGTCTTAAGAATCCCTTTAAGGTCTCTTGGGTTTGAGATTTTTCCTGCAAAAAGAATACCCAAGTGAAGCGAGAATAATCATCCACAATTACAAGACAATACTTACTCCCGCCAATGCTTATGTAAGCGATCAAGCCGAATAAATCCATGTGGAGTAGCTCAAGCGAACTTTCGGTTGTCATGATGTTCTTGTATGGATGGTGGGTACCAACTTGCTTTCCTGCTTGACATGCACTACAGACCCTGTCTTTCTCAAAATAAACATTGGTTAGTCCCAAAATGTGCTCTCCCTTTAGAAGCTTGTGAAGATTCGTCATCCCAACATGGGCTAGTCGGCGATGCCAGAGCCAACCCATATTAGTCTTAGCAATTAAGCAAGTATCTAGTTCAGCTCTATTAAAATCAACTAAGTATAGCTGACCCTCTAATACTCCCTTAAATGCTACAGAATCATCACTTCTTCTAAAGACAGTAACACCTATATCCGAAAAAAGACAGTTGTAACCCATTTTGCATAATTGAGATACAGAAAGCAAATTGTAATCTAAAGAATCTACAAGAAAAGCATTGGAAATAGAATGGTCAGGTGATATAGCAATTTTACCAAGTCCTTTGACCAAACCTTGATTTCCATCCCCGAATGTGATAGCTCTTTGGGGATCTTCATTTTTCTCGTAGGAGGAGAACATTCTTTTCTCCCTTGTCATGTGGTTTATGCATCCGCTATCGATTATCCAACTTGAGCCCCCGAATACATAAACCTACAAAACAAATTTAGGCCTTGTTCTTAGTTACCCAAACGGTCTTGGGTCCTTTCACATTAGAAACAAGCACCTTGGGTACCCAAACATAAGTCTTGGAGCCCTTGTGTTTGCCCCCAACATATTTGGCAACTACTTTGCCTGATTTGTTAGTTAGCACATGTAGCATCCCAAAAATTCAAATCTTGAAATTTTCTCAAACTCCCTCTAAATTCAAAATGAATTTCAAATTTCATTTCAAAATGTTTGTTTGCAAGTTGATATAAACAAATAAATTACAGTGGTCTATATTCTCTCCAAAATCCTCCTCAAAATATCCTACAAATATTTCTCCAGTGATCCCCCTCAAATTCTTTCCAGAAATACTGCCCAGATATTTCCCTAGTGATCCCCTTCAAGTTCTTTCCAGAAATACTGTCCAAATATTCTACCGATATATCTCCAGATAATTTCCTCTTGAGAAATACCTTTAGAATCATTTTTCAAGTCCCTACAAATATTTTCTTCATAACTTTCCTCATGCTCATACGTATACGTATGCCTCCAGTGTCATACGGTGAGCTCTACAAGCAAATCTCACTTATACAAGACAAATACATGCTAATCTCCCACTAATCCTCTCATCCTTCCACTAATCCTCTCATCCCTCCCCCTAATCCCCTCACCATGGCTATAAATAGAGGGGCAAGGGCCTCCTCTCATCCCACCCCAAGCCATTTCATGGCAACTCTCCCCCCCACACACACACCCACTCCATGTTCCACACAAGCACACACTAGCACAAGGATCGTTCGATCGTTCTTCGATCGTTCGTCCCCTGTTCTTTGTTCGTTCGTTCGTCCGATCGTTCGATCGTTCGTCCGATCGTTCATGGTTCGTTCGTCCGTTCATCCGATCGTTCGATCGTTCGTCCGTCCGTTCGTCCAAATAATCTTTTTCCTGCCGTTATGCTGCCGAAATTCCGATCGTTCATTTGTTCGATCATTCGATCGTTCATCGTTTGTTCATAGTCCCTATTCATCATTCATCGTTTGTTCATAGTCTCTATTCATCGTTCTTCCAGATAATCTTTGTCCTGCCGTTATGCTGCCGAAATTCCGATCGTTCGTTCGTTCGATCATTCGATCGTTCATCGTTCGTTCATAGTTCCCTATTCATCGTTCATCGTTCGTTCATAGTCCCTATTCATCGTTCATCGTTCGTTCATAGTCCCTATTCATCGTTCTTCCAGATAATCTTTGTCCTGCCGTTATGCTACCGAAATTCCGATCGTTCGTTCGTCCGATAATTCGATCGTTCGTCCGTTCGTTCGTCCAAATAACATTTTCCTGCCGTTATGCTGCCGAAATTCCGATCGTTCATTCGTCCGATCATTCGATCGTTCGTCCGTTCGTTCATAGTTCCTATTCATCGTTCATCGTTCGTTCATACGACTATTCACCATCACTATTCACCATTACTATTCATCGTTACTATTCACCGTTACTATTCATCGTTACTCTTCACATATACTATTCATCATCGTTACTATTTATCGTTACTATTCATCATCGTTAGTATTCATCGATGATATCTATAATTACTTTTCCGTCACCACTATTCATCGTTACTAATCATCGTTACTATTCATCGATCATCCGATCGCCCCAAATTTCAACTACTCATCCATCATACTGTCCAGTCCACTTAAGACCAGCCAGACCCATATTCCAGTCATACGGACTCCGGTGACTGTGATTTTCCTTCCAGTAGGGAACTTCCCATCTGGTCACCCATCCCAGGTTTCTCCAAGTTGAGCATGCTTAACTTTGAGATTCCTTCGAACCAGGCTTCCAAACTCCGATTCCAATAATTCTTGTTTCTAAATTCTTATCGAATTATTCCCTATCCAACCATTCCATCCCTTAAGCATGGTTCATGTTCTAGAAAACTCCCAAAATACTCTTGTCCCATATTCTACCTATAACTCTCCTGTTCATACTAAGTCAGACGATTCATTCGTCACTATTCTCACCAACAGTGAACTTCACTGTTCTACACCACATACACCCAGCTATAAATACACCCAGCTACCCTCTCCCTCTCCACACACACTCAACACCCTCAGCCAAGGCAAACACCCCACCCACTCAGTTACTCTGCTCTGCCGGCTACACGCATAGTGTCGCTTCGCCTCCAGTCCACCCTCCTGGTAAGCACCTCCGCTCCACCACTAGTAATATCACAACACCACATGACACAGATTCTACTCAAGACTCTACCCATCCATATATCGCTATTCTGACCACTATACTAAATATTTGTTGGCATACTTTCTTGTTTGTATGTTTGCTTGTTCATGTTGCATAGTTATCGGAGCGTTCATGTCGTCTCGTGGAGGCCAGATCTACAAGTCTACACCAGGCGGTGGAGCCAGAAGCCAGTTCCGCGAGCTCCCCTTCCCCCTTCGCCGAATAAGCACGACAAGCTCACTGGATCCCTTTGATGCATAAATTACCTATGATTTTTCAACCACAACCCTCAGCCTGTTATTTTATGCATGATATGATTTTGAGACAAGTTATTATGGCCACCCAGCCGCTTGCCGCAATCAATCCCTGATATATATGTTCCAAATGATTTGAGAACAGGTGTGAGTTTTCAAAAGAAAATGCTTTTCAAAATGTGTGTGATGAAGGGTTTTCACCCTTATTACCTTGTGAGTGGGATGATCAGGGACTCCCTGGTTTAGGGGAGGGCCTAAGGTGAAGGCTCAGCTGGTTTAGGCGTGAGCAGAAGGATTGTCCCCTCATATAAGGACCGGTTTGTCATCTTCACTACCTGTACTCTTTAATAGTACAACCACTCGAGACTGTGTGGGCAGTCACTCAATCTGAACTCGTACGGTCCAACCCCAGGGTTATGAAGGCTGGGGAGCACAGGGAGGATAAGGAGGGGGAAAGTTTTGTCCGGTTTGGACATGGTGGTGGCCTGACTCCTTCCGGATAACCGTTAAGGTTAGAACGTGCGAGGAAAGAAAGAGATTCGGATTCGGATCTCATTGATCATGAGATCGCAGAGCCGGACTAGTGGGTAAAGTGTACACCTCTGCGCAGAGTTTGAAAACCTATTCGAATAGTCTGTGTCCACAGGAATGGACGAGTCTGGTATGGTATGGCAATTAATGTTTTTTTCCAAAAAAGAGATGGTTTTGAGAAAAGTGGTTTTTAAAAGGTTCGGCGGTTGAGCCGTGAGCTATGGTGGACGGGAAGTCCAGTAGCTGTTTTTGAAAATGAAAACCAGTGTGAGATACATGGATGGTTTAGTCCAGGGGATTTTGTTATAATACTGAAAAACTTCCTGCTCCTTTTGGAGAGGATGCGCTTTGCAAAAATACAAAATGTTTTTCAAAACAACTCTGCATAAAATATTGCTGTTTCTGCAAAATATCCTGAGCTCCACATATTCCATGCATTATATCTGATTTCCCCATTCCGCGGGTGAAGGTGGGCTGCTGAGTACGTTTGTACTCACCCTTGCTTATTTGTTGTTTTTCAGAAAAAGGAGATTGGGTAAGAGTTACGACTGTTCCCAACCTTGCCTGTGGCTGTTGGACCACTGATTTGCTTCGCTGCGTATATCAGGCTGCTTCAGCCCCACTCTGATGATTTGTCCCAAGTTGTGGACCAACTCTTAAAGTTGATCGCCACCTTTATAGGTTTGTCTCGTTTAAGCAGATCTGGAATCATCTGATGTATAAATGTGTTTACTAGCCTCCTGGGACTAGTAATTGTATCACATTTGAGTCCCAGAGGATTGGGACGCTTCAGGTGGTATCAGAGCTGTTAGGTTGGCCGCAGGACGTAACCCTTAGCCTGATCAAAAGTTTTTGAGTCAAAACTATTTTCTTAAAAAAAATTCTTGCTCTCATCCCTTCATTTCAAAAATGTTTTCCCCTTTCCTTCTCTCAGAAGTCAGATGGAGGTTCGTTGCCAAACCAGCTTTTGCCAGAATGAAGATGGTTTCCCCAAGTTGCTGAGAGCATGCACAGTCCGCCTCGGAATAAGGAGCCAGCCAGAGTATGATGGTCGTGAATTCGTCGAGCATGGCACAGAGAAGTGTGTCGTGACTATATACATTGGATCCAGTCCGCACCATGTGGAATGGAGTGTCACTGCTGCTGGGCACAAATTCAAAGACACCTGCCAAGTCGTCGCCCGCAAGGCATTGAGGGCCCTGTGTCAGATCTATGAAGAAGAAGTGGCCGACACACCGCTCAGATTCTTTCCTCCCTTTCAGAGAAACCGTCCCGTTTGGATGGCCAGGATGTGTGCATTGGTAGGGCAGCAGCTGCTTGAGGACGACCCCTCAGTCGCGTACCTCACTGCATACCTGCTCACCCTGGATGCACAGTATGATTTCTTGGCTCGGCACCACCGTCAGATGATTGCCCGAGCAGAAGATGCAGAGAAGCACAGCCGTCAGCTCCATGTGGATCTCACCACAGCTCAAGCCCGTATAGCTGCCTTGGAAAGTCGTGAAGTCATTGCTGTTGAAGCCCTGAAGCAAGCCAAGGATGAGCATGTCTAGAAGTTGATGGAGGCCTACTTGGTTACCCATAACCAACGTAGAGCCCTGCGGATCCAAGAGCCCGCTCCATCCAACCCAGTTTAACCCATCAAAGCTGAAGACCCCCAGATTCTTGAAGGTCACCCAGTCTCTATCAGAGGAGAGAAGAAGGCTTGGGAACTACCTGAAGGAGCCATAGTCTTGGAAGGAATTCAAGTCTTCCCTCAGGCTATGGATAAGCAAGAGCACCCTGAGTCCTCCCAAGATCCCTCGCCAAAGTTGTTTGAGCCCCTCACCATGAAGAAGATTCCAGCACCATCCCTTGAAGTCAAGGAAGAAGCTGCAAGCACCCCGCCAGCACCGCCGCCCTCTGAGGAGCTACAAGAGCCAGTCCCGCTTGAAGAAGAGTTCGACCCCGTGTTGCCATCTCAGTCGCCGCTAGAAGAGATCATCAACATCAGCTCCCTGTTGACCCATCCAGGAGATGTCTCAGACTGAAGTTGTGTGCCAGCCTCGCCAGAAGAGAATCTCCCTGGTCTGAAGTTAGTTATGCCCAGTCCTCTGCATGCATTGTGTAGTGAAGTTTTTCTTCACTTTGGCTAGAGCCCTGCATGTATGAGAGGTAATCGTGTAGACTCGTGTTTTGCAAAACTCTAATTGTGTGGCCCCCTAGGGCATTTCAAAATGAATTTTGCCTGATGTTTACTCCCCTTTTTAAGTGCATATGTGATGCTTTAACGTTAGTGCTCATAAGTCGCATTTAGCATAGTTCTAAGTTCAGGAGCCAAGCAATAGTAGTTATGCTTAGCCCCCTGAATCCAAGTAGTCCGTGCTTTGAAAAAAAACTCTATTCTTCCCTTATTCAAAACATTTGATTTGTTTGTGCTTATCATTGGTGAGCTTGTGTGTTTTCTTTTCGTTTTTCTTAAAAAGGTTTTCTCTAAAAACATAGATCACAAATTAGAGCTAATCCTTACCTTATGCTTCCATTCTCATCTTAACCCATCTGAAGAGAAAAGTGCCTTACCCAATAAGATACCAGAAAGCTTACCCTTGAAGCATGGAATAAGCTACAGAAGGAACCAGTCCAGCTGCTCAGTCAAAAGGACCGACCGTGAGAATCAAAGCACTGCCCCTGAGTCAAAGTAAACAGGAAAAGAGGACAGAAGGAGTTATTACCATACAGAGAGGCAAAGATTCTTGGAACCAGAGACCACAAACATCAGGGTCATTGACCCCACCACTCACCCGTGCCCCCCGCACGCGTGCCCGCCTCCATGCGCACCACCACCGCCCCACTTCCCCTTTGCAGCGCACAACCACTGCCCCACGCCCCCTTTGCAGCGCACTACCGCCACCCACGCCCCCTTTTGCAGCGCACCCACCGCCATCGTCGCCGGCAACAGGCTCCCCTTCCCCTTGTCGCACCTGCTGCCTCGTGTCACCTGCTCCATCACTACCACTCCCCCCTGAGCACCCCCGCTCGCCTATAAACCCCCCCACCAGCTCCCTCAACTCCCATCTCGCTCAAAGCAAAGCACACTCTAGATAGCCCCCTCTGCCAAATCACAAGCAAATCCATTTTCCACTCCATCGCCCCTAAGATCACAATGCTTGGTGATTCTTGGGTTAAAGACTGTTGTACATGGTTCATAGTCTTCGATTTCCTCCTCTATGTGATGGTAATACTCTTTGATAGAATCCTCCAGTGAGAAGAGCAAATAGAAAGAAAGAGGCAGTGAAAAGTGAGAAGAGAAAAGAAGATAGCGAAGAGAAGATGAGAAGAAGGTTGTCCCAGAATCAACCCTGTGTCGGTCATTTCTCCGCAGCCTGCTCAAGCAGCAATAGCAGAAGAAGGCCCCGTAACACCCTTGTTATGAGGTACTTCAAGGAGTTCAAATCCCCAAGATTCAAGAGATCTACCCTCATTCTTTTTAAGTGGGGTAGTGTTCCAGCAAGGTTCCTGCTATGGAGAAAAAGAAGAAGGCCTATAGCAAGCTTGTGGAGGACCAGATCATCAAAGCATATAAGTTTCTGGATGAGAAGTGGTCACCCAAGTTTTGTTGATGAATAGGGGTGGGTATTTTAAAACCGAAACCCGAACCTGAACCCGAACCGAACCCGAATAGACCGAATTATTGGTCTATTCGGGTTTTCGGGTTCGGGTTCGGTTCCTATATGTGCTATATTTCGGGTTATGGGTTTGGGTTCGGTTCCTAACCTTTAAAACCCGAATAGACCGAATAACCCGAAATAGAAAAAAGCTCTTAATATATGATGATATTATTATATGATTTATGAGTTTATTAGCTAAAAATTTTGATATCATCTTAACGATAGTATATATATCTCAGTGCGCTATTTTTTATAGTCACTTGTTGTAATAATAGTACTTCCAATTAATTGTTAATTGTATATATTTTAACAAAATATAATAGTCTCTCTACTATTCGAGTCTATTCGGTGGACCGAATAGACCGAACCGAAATTGTGGGTCTATTCGGATTCGGTTCCTAAAATTATTTTGGAAATTTTGGTTCTCATTTTTCATAACCTGAAATTTCAAAAACCCGAATAGACCGAACCGAATTACCCTAATAGACCGAATGCCCAGCCCTATTGATGAAGCACCAGAAGACCAATCAAGGAAGGAATCCATGTGGGAGTTCGCAAGAGAAAGGTTTGCGTGTTGGCATCGATGCTTCTTCAATAAGCTAGCTGCCAAGCAAAAGCTAGAAGCCTGAAGATGATCTTTGAGTAGCTAGAACCAGCGTTTGCAATCAGCAACCGGATGCCCCTCAAAGGCCAGATTTTGTTGAAGTTCCATCTCCTCGAAGAGTCTGCAAAGTGAAGATATGTAGCTGAAGTAAAGCTATACCCATAACCCTTCTAAACCGAATCTCGAGGACGAGATTCCTTTTAAGTGGGGTAGATTTGTAGCATCCCAAAAATTCAAATCTTGAAATTTTCTCAAACTCCCTCTAAATTCAAAATGAATTTCAAATTTCATTTCAAAATGTTTGTTTGCAAGTTGATATCAACAAATAAATTACAGTGGTCTATATTCTCTCCAAAATCCTCCTCAAAATATCCTACAAATATTTCTCTAGTGATCCCCCTCAAATTCTTTCCAGAAATACTGCCCAGATATTTCCCTAGTGATCCCCTTCAAGTTCTTTCCAGAAATACTATCCAAATATTCTACCGATATATCTCCAGATAATTTCCTCTTGAGAAATACCTTCAGAATCATTTTTCAAGTCCCTACAAATATTTTCTTCATAACTTTCCTCATGCTCATACGTATACGTATGCCTCCAGTGTCATACGGTGAGCTCTACAAGCAAATCTCACTTATACAAGACAAATCCATGCTAATCTCCCACTAATCCTCTCATCCTTCCACTAATCCTCTCTGAAAGGGAATTAGGCTTACACCTAGTCCCTAATTAATTTTTGGTGGTTGAATTGCCCAACACAAATAATTGGACTAACTAGTTTGCTCAAGTGTATAGATTATACAGGTGTAAAAGGTTCACACTCAGCCAATAAAAAGATCAAGTTTTGAATTCAACAAAGGAGCAAAGAGGCAACCGAAGGCACCTCTGGTCTGGGGGCACCGGACTGTCCGGTGTACACCGGACAGTGTCCGGTGCACCACCGGACAGTGTCCGGTGCACCAGAGGACTCCAACTCGAACTCGCTACCTTCGGGAATTTCTCAAGCCGGCGCGCTATAATTCACCGGACTGTCCGGTGTACACCGGACAGTGTCCGGTGCTCCAAGGAAGCGCGGCCTCCGGAACTCGCCAGCCTCGGGAACGCGCAGCAGCCGCTCCGCTATAATTCACCGGACATGTCCGGTGTGCACCGGACTGTCCGGTGCATCCTCGGAGCAACGGCTATTTCGGCGCCAACGGCTACCTGCGATGCATTTAATGCGAGCGCAGCGTGCGCAGAAGGCCGGTGCGCCCATACTGGCGCACCGGACATGGAACAGTACATGTCCGGTGTGCACCGAACATCCAGGCGGGCCCACAAGTCAGGAGCTCCAACGGTCAGAATCCAACGGCATTGGTGACGTGGCTGGGGCACCGGACATGTCCGGTGTGCACCGGACTGTCCGGTGCGCCATCGAACAGACAGCCTCCACCAACGGTCAAGTTTGGTGGTTGGGGCTATAAATACCCCAACCACCCCCACATTCATAGCATCCAAGTTTTCCACTTCTCAACCACTTACAAGAGCTAGGCATTCAATTCTAGACACACCAAAGAGATCAAATCCTCTCCAATTCCATAAAAGGCTTTAGTGATTAGCGAGAGAGATTTGTCGTGTTCTTTTGAGCTCTTGCGCTTGGATTGCTTCTTTTCTTTCTCACTTGCTCTTGTGATCTACACTCAATTGTAATCAAGGCAAGAGGCACCAATTGTGTGGTGGCCCTTGCGGGGAAGTTTTATTCCCGGCTTTGATTTGAGAAGAGAAGCTCACTCGGTCCAAGGGACCGTTTGAGAGAGGGAAGGGTTGAAAGAGACCCGGCCTTTGTGGCCTCCTCAACGGGGAGTAGGTTTGTGACCTCGGTAAAACAAATCCGCGTTTCACACTCTTCATTTGCTTGCGATTTGTTTTGCGCCCTCTCTCGCGGACTCGTTTACATTTCTAACGCTAACCCGGCTTGTAGTTGTGTTTATATTTGTAAATTTCAGTTTCGCCCTATTCACCCCCCCTTCTAGGCGACTATCAATTGGTATCAGAGCCCGGTGCTTCATTAGAGCCTAACCGCTCGAAGTGATGTCGGGAGATCACGCCAAGAAGGAGATGGAGACCGGCGAAAAGCCCACTACAAGCCACGGGAGCACTTCATCGGAAGAGTCCCGCACCAAGAGGAAGGAGAAGAAGAAGAGCTCCTCCAACAAAGGGAAGGAGAAGAAATCTTCTTCTCACCACAAAGAGAAGAAGGAGAGATCTTCCTCTCACAAGCCACATCGGAGTGGGGACAAGCACAAGAGGATGAGGAAAGTGGTCTACTACGAGACCGACACTTCATCAACATCGACCTCCGGCTCCGATGCGCCCTCCGTAACTTCTAAACGCCAAGAGCGTAAGAAGTTTAGTAAGATCCCCTTACACTATCCTCGTACATCTAGACATACTCCATTACTTTCCGTTCCATTAGGCAAACCACCAACCTTTGACGGTGAAGATTATGCTAGGTGGAGTGATTTAATGAAATTTCATCTAACCTCACTCCACAAAAGTATATGGAATGTTGTTGAGTTTGGAGCACAGGTACCATCCGTAGGGGATGAGGATTATGATGAGGACGAGGTGGCCCAAATCGAGCACTTCAACTCCCAAGCCACAACCATACTCTTGGCCTCTCTAAATAGAGAGGAATACAACAAGGTGCAAGGGTTGAAGAATGCAAAGGAAATTTGGGACCTCCTCAAGACCGCGCACGAGGGTGATGAACTAACAAAGATCACCAAGCGGGAAACGATCGAGGGGGAGCTCGGTCGCTTTCGACTTCGCCAAGGGGAAGAGCCACAAGACATGTACAACCGGCTCAAGACTTTGGTGAACCAAGTGCGCAACCTCGGGAGCAAGAAGTGGGATGACCACGAGGTGGTTAAGGTTATTCTTAGATCACTCATTTTCCTTAACCCCACTCAAGTTCAATTAATTCGTGGTAATCCTAGATATACTCAAATGACCCCCGAGGAAGTTATCGGGAATTTTGTGAGCTTTGAATGTATGATCAAGGGCTCCAAGAAGATCAACGAGCTTGATGAACTCTCCACGTCCGAAGCACAACCGGTGGCATTTAAGGCGACGGAGGAGAAGGAGGAGTCTACACCGAGTAGACAACCAATTGACGCCTCCAAGCTCGACAATGAGGAGATGGCTTTAATCATCAAAAGCTTTCGCCAAATCCTCAAGCAACGGAAGGGGAAGGATTACAAATCCCGTTCCAAGAAGGTTTGTTACAAGTGTGGTAAGCCCGGTCACTTTATCGCTAAATGTCCATTATCAAGTGACAGTGACAGGGATAACGACAAGAAGGGAAAGAGGAAAGAAAAGAAGAGGTACCACAAGAAGAGGGGCGGCGATGCCCACGTGTGCCGCGAGTGGGACTCCAACGAGAGCTCCACTGACTCCTGCTCCGACGAGGACGCCGCCAACATCGCCGTCACCAAGGGACTCCTCTTCCCAAACGTCAGCCACAAGTGCCTCATGGCAAAGGACGGCAAAAGGAAGAAGGTAAAATCAAGATCCTCCACTAAATATGAAACCTCTAGTGATGAGGATGATGCTAGCAATGAGGAGGATAACTTGCGCGTTCTTTTTGCCAACCTTAACATAGAACAAAAAGAAAAACTAAATGAGCTAATTAGTGCCATCCATGAAAAGGATGACCTCTTGGACTCCCAAGAGGACTTCCTAATCAAGGAAAATAAAAAGCATGTTAAGGTTAAAAATGCTTACGCTCTAGAGGTAGAAAAATGTGAGAAATTATCTAGTGAGCTAAATACTTGCCATGATACTATTACCAACCTTAGAAATGAAAATGCTAGTTTAAATGCTAAGGTTGACTCACATGTCTGTAATGTTTCAATTCCAAATCTTAGAAATGATAATGATGATTTGCTTGCTAAGATTGAAGAATTAAACATTTCTCTTGCTAGCCTTAGAGTAGAAAATGAAAATTTAATTGCTAAGGCTAAAGAACTAGATGTTTGCAATGTTACAATTTCCGATCTTAGAGATAATAATGATATCTTGCGTGCTAAGATCGTTGAACTTAATTCATGCAAACCCTCTACATCTAGTGTTGAGCATGTTTCCATTTGTACTAGATGTAGAAATGTTGATATTAATGCTATTCATGATCACATGACTTTGATTAAACAACAAAATGATCATATAACAATATTAGATGCAAAAATTGCCGAGCATAACTTAGAAAATGAAAAGTTTAAATTTGCTAGAAGTATGCTCTATAATGGGAGACACCCTGGCATTAAGGATGGCATTGGCTACCAAAGGGGAGACAATGTCAAACTTAGTGCCCCTCCTAAAAGATTGTCAAATTTTGTTAAGGGCAAGGCTCCCATGCCTCAGGATAACGAGGGTTACATTTTATACCCTGCCGGTTATCCTGAGAGCAAAATTAGGAAAATTCACTCTAGGAAGTCTCATTCTGGCCCTAACCATGCTTTTATGTATAAGGGTGAGACATCTAGCTCTAGGCAACCAACCCGTGCTAAGTTGCCTAAGAAGAAAACTCCTAGTGCATCAAATGAGCATGACATTTCTTTTAAAACTTTTGATGCATCATATGTTTTAACTAACAAATCCGGCAAGGTAGTTGCCAAGTTTGTTGGGGGCAAACACAAGGGGTCAAAGACTTGTGTTTGGGTACCCAAAGTTCTTGTATCTAATGCCAAAGGGCCCAAAACCGTTTGGGTACCTAAAGTCAAGAACTAAACTTGTTTTGTAGGCTTATGCATCCAGGGGCTCAAGTTGGATACTCGACAGCGGGTGCAAAAACCACATGACAGGGGAGAAGAAGATGTTCTCCTCATATGAGAAAAACCGAGATCCCCAACGAGCTATCACATTCGGGGATGGAAATCAAGGTTTGGTCAAAGGATTGGGTAAAATTGCTATATCACCTGACCATACTATTTCCAATGTTTTTCTTGTAGATTCCTTAGATTACAATTTGCTTTCCGTATCCCAATTATGTCAAATGGGCTACAACTGTCTATTTACTGATGTAGGTGTTACTGTCTTTAGAAGAAGTGATGACTCAATAGCATTCAAGGGAGTGTTAGAGGGTCAGCTATACTTGGTAGATTTTGATAGAGCTGAACTCGACACTTGCTTGGTTGCTAAGACTAACTTGGGTTGGCTCTGGCACCGCCGACTAGCCCATGTTGGAATGAAGAATCTTCATAAGCTTCTAAAGGGAGAGCACATTTTAGGACTAACAGATGTTCATTTTGAGAAAGACAGGATTTGTAGCGCATGCCAAGCCGGGAAGCAAGTTGGCACTCATCATCCACACAAGAACATCATGACTAGTGACAGGCCACTGGAGCTCCTACACATGGACCTATTCGGCCCGATCGCTTACATAAGCATCGGCGGGAGTAAGTACTGTCTAGTTATTGTGGATGATTATTCTCGCTTCACTTGGGTGTTCTTTTTACAGGAAAAATCTCAAACCCAAGAAACCTTAAAGGGATTCTTGAGACGGGCTCAAAACGAGTTCGGCTTAAGGATCAAGAAAATTAGAAGCGACAACGGGACGGAGTTCAAGAACTCTCAAATCGAAGGCTTTCTTGAGGAGGAGGGCATCAAGCATGAGTTCTCTTCTCCCTACACGCCACAACAAAATGGTGTAGTGGAGAGGAAGAATCGAACTCTATTGGACATGGCTAGGACCATGCTTGATGAGTACAAGACTTCGGATCGGTTTTGGGCCGAGGCGGTCAACACCGCTTGCTATGCCATCAACCGGTTATATCTTCACCGAATCCTCAAGAAGACATCCTATGAACTCCTAACCGGTAAAAAGCCCAATATTTCATATTTTAGAGTCTTTGGTAGCAAATGCTTTATTCTTGTTAAGAGAGGTAGAAAATCCAAATTTGCTCCTAAAACTGTAGAAGGCTTTTTACTAGGATATGATTCAAACACAAGGGCATATAGAGTCTTTAACAAGTCCTCCGGACAAGTTGAAGTTTCTTGTGACATTGTGTTTGATGAGACTAACGGCTCTCAAGTAGAGCAAGTTGATCTTGATGAGATAGGTATTGAAGAGGCTCCATGCATCGCGCTAAGGAACATGTCCATTGGGGATGTGTTTCCTAAGGAATCCGAAGAGCCTCCAAATGCACAAGATCAACCATCCTCCTCCACGCAAGCATCTCCACCAACTCAAAATGAGGATAAGGCTCAAGTTGATGAAGGGCAAGATCAAGAAGATGAGCCACCTCAAGATGATGGCAATAATCAAGGGGGAGATGCAAATGATCAAGAAAAGGAGGATGAGCAAGAACCAAGGCCGCCACACCCAAGAGTCCACCAAGCAATCCAACGAGATCACCCCGTTGACACCATTCTCGGCGACATTCATAAGGGGGTAACCACTAGATCTCGTGTTGCACATTTTTGTGAACATTACTCTTTTGTTTCCTCTATTGAGCCACACAGGATAGAGGAAGCACTTCAAGATTCGGATTGGGTGGTGGCGATGCAAGAGGAGCTCAACAACTTCACTAGGAATGAGGTATGGCATTTAGTTCCACGTCCTAATCAAAATGTTGTAGGAACCAAATGGGTCTTCCGCAACAAGCAAGATGAGCATGGTGTGGAGACAAGGAACAAAGCTCGACTTGTGGCCAAAGGATACTCCCAAGTCGAAGGTTTGGATTTCGGTGAAACCTATGCACCCGTAGCTAGGCTTGAGTCAATTCGTATATTATTAGCCTATGCTACTTACCATGGCTTTAAGCTTTATCAAATGGACGTGAAAAGTGCCTTCCTCAATGGACCAATCAAGGAAGAGGTCTATGTTGAGCAACCTCCCGGCTTTGAAGACAGTGAGTACCCTAACCATGTCTATAAGCTCTCTAAGGCGCTTTATGGGCTCAAGCAAGCCCCAAGAGCATGGTATGAATGCCTTAGAGATTTCCTTATTGCTAATGGTTTCAAAGTCGGAAAGGCCGATCCTACACTCTTTACTAAAACTCTTGAAAATGACTTGTTTGTATGCCAAATTTATGTTGATGATATTATATTTGGGTCTACTAACGAGTCTACATGTGAAGAGTTTAGTAGGATTATGACACAGAAATTCGAGATGTCTATGATGGGGGAGTTGAAGTATTTCTTAGGATTCCAAGTGAAACAACTCCAAGAGGGCACCTTCATTAGCCAAACGAAGTACACTCAAGACATTCTAAACAAGTTTGGGATGAAAGATGCCAAGTCCATCAAGACACCCATGGGAACCAATGGGCATCTCGACCTCGACACGGGAGGTAAGTCCGTGGATCAAAAGGTATACCGGTCGATGATAGGTTCTTTACTCTATTTATGTGCATCTCGACCGGATATTATGCTTTCTGTATGCATGTGTGCAAGATTCCAAGCCGACCCTAAGGAAGCTCACCTTACGGCCGTAAAACGAATCTTGAGATATTTGGCTTATACTCCTAAGTTTGGGCTTTGGTATCCTAGGGGATCCACATTTGATTTGATTGGTTTTTCAGATGACGACTGGGCGGGGTGCAAAATCAATAGGAAGAGCACATCGGGGACTTGCCAGTTCTTGGGAAGATCCTTGGTGTCTTGGGCTTCAAAGAAGCAAAATTCGGTCGCTCTTTCCACCGTCGAAGCCGAGTATATTGCCGCAGGCCATTGTTGCGCGCAATTGCTTTGGATGAGGCAAACCCTGCGGGACTACGGTTACAAATTAACCAAAGTCCCTTTGCTATGTGATAATGAGAGTGCAATCAAGATGGCGGATAATCCCGTCGAGCATAGTCGCACTAAACACATAGCCATTCGGTATCATTTTCTTAGGGATCACCAACAAAAGGGAGATACCGAGATTTCATACATTAATACTAAAGATCAATTAGCCGATATCTTTACCAAGCCTCTTGATGAACAATCTTTTAACAAACTTAGGCATGAGCTCAATATTCTTGATTCTAGGAACTTCTTTTGTTAAATTGCACACATTGCTCTTCTATATACCTTTAATCATGTCTCTTTCATATGCTATGACTAATATGTTTTTCAAGTCTGTTTCAAACCAAGTCATAGGTGTATTGAAAGGGAATTGGAGTCTTCGGCGAAGACAAAGGCTTCCACTCCGTAACTCATCCTTCGCCGTCGCTTCAAGAGAATCTCCATCTTTGGGGGAGAGAGCAAAAGGACTTCGTCTTTGGTATAATCTTAACACATTTATTTATGACCAAAGGGGAAGATAGCACTTCGTGGGCTCTAATGATTCCGCTTTTGGCGATTCATGCCAAAGGGGGAGAAAGTAAGGGCCCAAACCAAAAGGACCGCACCACCACCAATTTCAAAAACTTCATGTTTTCCAAAAATATTATCAATTGGTTTCCTATTGTGTTCAAAAGGAGGAGAAAGTAGTATTTCAAAAATGATATATCAAAACCCTCTTGAACACTAAGAGGAGGATCTCATTTAGGGGGAGTTTTGTTTAGTCAAAGGAAAAGCATTTGAAACAGGGGGAGAAAATTTCAAATCTTGAAAATGCTTCTCAAAATCTTATTCATTTGCCTTTGACTATTTGCAAAAAGAACTTTGAAAAGGATTTACAAAAGAGTTTGCAAAAACAAAACATGTGGTGCAAGCGTGGTCCAAAATGTTAAATAAGAAAGAAACGATCCATGCATATCTTGTAAGTATTTAGATTGGCTCAATTCCAAGCAACATTTACACTTACATTATGCAAACTAGTTCAGTTATGCACTTCTATATTTGCTTTGGTTTGTGTTGGCATCAATCACCAAAAAGGGGGAGATTGAAAGGGAATTAGGCTTACACCTAGTCCCTAATTAATTTTTGGTGGTTGAATTGCCCAACACAAATAATTGGACTAACTAGTTTGCTCAAGTGTATAGATTATACAGGTGTAAAAGGTTCACACTCAGCCAATAAAAAGATCAAGTTTTGGATTCAACAAAGGAGCAAAGAGGCAACCGAAGGCACCTCTGGTCTGGGGGCACCGGACTGTCCGGTGTACACCGGACAGTGTCCGGTGCACCACCGGACAGTGTCCAGTGCACCAGAGGACTCCAACTCGAACTCGCTACCTTCGGGAATTTCTCAGGCCGGCGCGCTATAATTCACCGGACTGTCCGGTGTACACCGGACAGTGTCCAGTGCTCCAAGGAAGCGCGGCCTCCGGAACTCGCCAGCCTCGGGAACGCGCAGCAGCCGCTCCGCTATAATTCACCGGACATGTCCGGTGTGCACCGGACTGTCCGGTGCATCCTCGGAGCAACGGCTATTTCGGCGCCAACGGCTACCTGCGATGCATTTAATGCGAGCGCAGCGCGCGCAGAAGGCCGGTGCGCCCATACTGGCGCACCGGACATGGAACAGTACATGTCCGGTGTGCACCGGACATCCAGGCGGGCCCACAAGTCAGGAGCTCCAACGGTCAGAATCCAACGGCATTGGTGACGTGGCTAGGGCACCGGACATGTCCGGTGTGCACCGGACTGTCCGGTGCGCCATCGAACAGACAGCCTCCACCAACGGTCAAGTTTGGTGGTTGGGGCTATAAATACCCCAACCACCCCCACATTCATAGCATCCAAGTTTTCCACTTCTCAACCACTTACAAGAGCTAGGCATTCAATTCTAGACACACCAAAGAGATCAAATCCTCTCCAATTCCATAAAAGGCTTTAGTGATTAGCGAGAGAGATTTGCCGTGTTCTTTTGAGCTCTTGCGCTTGGATTGCTTCTTTTCTTTCTCACTTGCTCTTGTGATCTACACTCAATTGTAATCAAGGCAAGAGGCACCAATTGTGTGGTGGCCCTTGCGTGGAAGTTTTATTCCCGGCTTTGATTTGAGAAGACAAGCTCACTCGGTCCAAGGGACCGTTTGAGAGAGGGAAGGGTTGAAAGAGACCCGGCATTTGTGGCCTCCTCAACGGGGAGTAGGTTTGCGAGAACCGAACCTCGGTAAAACAAATCCGCGTGTCACACTCTTCATTTGCTTGCGATTTGTTTTGCGCCCTCTCTCGCGGACTCGTTTACATTTCTAACGCTAACCCGGCTTGTAGTTGTGTTTATATTTGTAAATTTCAGTTTCGCCCTATTCACCCCCCTTCTAGGCGACTATCACTCTCATCCCTCCCCCTAATCCCCCCACCATGGCTATAAATAGAGGGGCAAGGGCCTCCTCTCATCCCACCCCAAGCCATTTCATGGCAACTCTCTCCCCCCCCCCACTCACACACCCACTCCATGTTCCACACAAGCACACACTAGCACAAGGATCGTTCGATCGTTCTTCGATCGTTCGTCCCCTGTTCTTTGTTCGTTCGTTCGTTCGTCCGATCGTTCGATCGTTCGTCCGATCGTTCATGGTTCGTTCGTCCGTTCGTCCGATCATTTGATCGTTCGTCCGTCCGTTCGTCCAAATAATCTTTTTCCTGCCGTTATGCTGCCAAAATTCCGATCGTTCGTTTGTTCGATCATTCGATCGTTCATCGTTCGTTCATAGTCCCTATTCATCATTCATCGTTTGTTCATAGTCTCTATTCATCGTTCTTCCAGATAATCTTTGTCCTGCCGTTATGCTGCCGAAATTCCGATCGTTCGTTCGTTCGATCATTCGATCGTTCATAGTTCGTTCATAGTTCCCTATTCATCGTTCATCGTTCGTTCATAGTCCCTATTCATCGTTCATCGTTCGTTCATAGTCCCTATTCATCGTTCTTCCAGATAATCTTTGTCCTGCCGTTATGCTACCGAAATTCCGATCGTTTGTTCGTCCGATAATTCGATCGTTCGTCCGTTCGTTCGTCCAAATAACCTTTTCCTGCCGTTATGCTGCCAAAATTCCGATCGTTCATTCGTCCGATCATTCGATCGTTCGTCCGTTCGTTCATAGTTCCTATTCATTGTTCATCGTTCGTTCATACGACTATTCACCATCACTATTCACCATTACTTTTCATCTTTACTATTCACCGTTACTATTCATCATCGTTACTATTTATCGTTACTATTCATCGTCGTTAGTATTCATCGATGATATCTATAATTACTTTTCCGTCACCACTATTCATCGTTACTAATCATCGTTACTATTCATCGATCATCCGATCGCCCCAAATTTCAACTACTCATCCATCATGCTGTCCAGTCCACTTAAGACCAGCCAGACCCATATTCCAGTCATACGGACTCCGGTGACTGTGATTTTCCTTCCAGTAGGGAACTTCCCATCTGGTCACCCATCCCAGGTTTCTCCAAGTTGAGCATGCTTAACTTTGAGATTCCTTCGAACCAGGCTTCCAAACTCCGATTCCAATAATTCTTGTTTCTAAATTCTTATCGAATTATTCCCTATCCAACCATTCCATCCCTTAAGCATGGTTCATGTTCTAGAAAACTCCCAAAATACTCTTGTCCCATATTCTACCTATAACTCTCCTGTTCATACTAAGTTAGACGATTCATTCGTCACTATTCTCACCAACAGTGAACTTCACTGTTCTACACCACATACACCCAGCTATAAATACACCCAGCTACCCTCTCCCTCTCCACACACACTCAACACCCTCAGCCAAGGCAAACACCCCACCCACTCAGTTACTCTGCTCTGCCGGCTACACGCATAGTGTCGCTTCGCCTCCAGTCCACCCTCCTGGTAAGCACCTCCGCTCCACCACTAGTAATATCACAACACCACATGACACAGACTCTACTCAAGACTCTACCCATCCATATATCGCTATTCTGACCACTATACTAAATATTTGTTGGCATACTTGCTTGTTTGTATGTTTGCTTGTTCATGTTGCATAGTTATCGGAGCGTTCATGCCGTCTCGTGGAGGCCAGATCTACAAGTCTACACCAGGCGGAGGAGCCAGAAGCCAGTTCCGCGAGCTCCCCTTCCCCCTTCGCCGAATAAGCACGGCAAGCTCACTGGATCCCTTTGATGCATAAATTACCTATGATTTTTCAACCACAACCCTCAGCCTGTTATTTTATGCATGATATGATTTTGAGACAAGTTATTATGGCCACCCAGCCGCTTGCCGCAATCAATCCCTGATATATATGTTCCAAATGATTTGAGAACAGGTGTGAGTTTTCAAAAGAAAATGCTTTTCAAAATGTGTGTGATGAAGGGTTTTCACCCTTATCACCTTGTGAGTGGGATGATCAGGGACTCCCTGGTTTAGGGGAGGGCCTAAGGTGAAGGCTCAGCTGGTTTAGGCGTGAGCAGAAGGATTGTCCCCTCATATAAGGACCGGTTTGTCATCTTCACTACCTGTACTCTTTAATAGTACAACCACTCGAGACTGTGTGGGCAGTCACTCAATCTGAACTCGTACGGTCCAACCCCAGGGTTATGAAGGCTGGGGAGCACCGGGAGGATAAGGAGGGGGAAAGTTTTGTCCGGTTTGGACATGGTGGTGGCCTGACTCCTTCCGGATAACCGTTAAGGTTAGAACGTGCGAGGAAAGAAAGAGATTCGGATTTGGATCTCATTGATCATGAGATTGCAGAGCCGGACTAGTGGGTAAAGTGTACACCTCTGCGCAGAGTTTGAAAACCTATTCGAATAGTCTGTGTCCACAGGAATGGACGAGTCTGGTATGGTATGGCAATTAATGTTTTTTTCCAAAAAAAGAGATGGTTTTGAGAAAGTGGTTTTTAAAAGGTTCGGCGGTTGAGCCGTGAGCTATGGTGGACGGGAAGTCCAGTAGCTGTTTTTGAAAATGAAAACCAGTGGGAACTGCTGAGATACCTGGATGGTTTAGTCCAGGGGATTTTGTTATAATACTGAAAAACTTCCTGCTCCTTTTGGAGAGGATGCGCTTTGCAAAAATACAAAATGTTTTTCAAAACAACTCTGCATAAAATATTGCTGTTTCTGCAAAATATCCTAAGCTCCACATATTCCATGCATTATATCTGATTTCCCCATTCCGCGGGTGAAGGTGGGCTGCTGAGTACGTTTGTACTCACCCTTGCTTATTTGTTGTTTTTCAGAAAAAGGAGATTGGGTAAGAGTTACGACTGTTCCCAACCTTGCCTGTGGCTGTTGGACCACTGATTTGCTTCGCTGCGTATATCAGGCTGCTTCAGCCCCACTCTGATGATTTGTCCCAAGTTGTGGACCAACTCTTAAAGTTGATCGCCACCTTTATAGGTTTGTCTCGTTTAAGCAGATCTGGAATCATCTGATGTATAAATGTGTTTACTAGCCTCCTGGGACTAGTAATTGTATCACATTTGAGTCCCAGAGGATTGGGACGCTTCAGGTGGTATCAGAGCTGTTAGGTTGGCCGTAGGACGTAACCCTTAGCCTGATCAAAAGTTTTTGAGTCAAAACTATTTTCTTAAAAAAAATTCTTGCTCTCATCCCTTCATTTCAAAAATGTTTTCCCCTTTCCTTCTCTCAGAAGTCAGATGGAGGTTCGTTGCCAAACCAGCTTTTGCCAGAATGAAGATGGTTTCCCCAAGTTGCTGAGAGCATGCACAGTCCGCCTCGGAATAAGGAGCCAGCTAGAGTATGATGGTCGTGAATTCGTCGAGCATGGCACAGAGAAGTGTGTCGTGACTGTATAAATTGGATCCAGTCTGCACCATGTGGAATGGAGTGTCACTGCTGCTGGGCACAGATTCAAAGACACCTGCCAAGTCGTCGCCCGCAAGGCATTGAGGGCCCTGTGTCAGATCTATGAAGAAGAAGTGGCCGACACACCGCTCAGATTCTTTCCGCCCTTTCAGATAAACCGTCCCGTTTGGATGGCCAGGATGTGTGCATTGGTAGGGCAGCAGCTGCTTGAGGGCGACCCCTCAGTCGCGTACCTCACTGCATACCTGCTCACCCTGGATGCACAGTATGATTTCTTGGCTCGACACCACCGTCAGATGATTGCCCGAGCAGAAGATGCAGAGAAGCACAGCCGTCAGCTCCATGTGGATCTCACCACAGCTCAAGCCCGTATAGCTGCCTTGGAAAGTCGTGAAGTCATTGCTGTTGAAGCCCTGAAGCAAGCCAAGGATGAGCATGTCTAGAAGTTGATGGAGGCCTACTTGGTTACCCATAACCAACATAGAGCCCTGCGGATCCAAGAGCCCGCTCCATCCAACCCAGTTCAACCCATCAAAGCTGAAGACCCCCAGATTCTTGAAGGTCACCCGGTCTCTATCAGAGGAGAGAAGAAGGCTTGGGAACTACCTGAAGGAGCCATAGTCTTGGAAGGAATTCAAGTCTTCCCTCAGGCTATGGATAAGCAAGAGCACCCTGAGTCCTCCCAAGATCCCTCGCCAAAGTTGTTTGAGGCCCTCACCATGAAGAAGATTCCAGCACCATCCCTTGAAGTCAAGGAAGAAGCTGCAAGCACCCCGCCAGCACCGCCGCCCTCTGAGGAGCTACAAGAGCCAATCCCGCTTGAAGAAGAGTTCGACCCCTTGTTGCCATCTCAGTCGCCGCCAGAAGAAGTCATCAACATCAGCTCCCTGTTGACCCATCCAGGAGATGTCTCAGACTGAAGTTGTGTGCCAGCCTCGCCAGAAGAGAATCTCCCTGGTCTGAAGTTAGTTATGCCCAGTCCTCTGCATGCATTGGGTAGTGAAGTTTTTCTTCACTTTGGCTAGAGCCCTGCATGTATGAGAGGTAATCGTGTAGACTCGTGTTTTGCAAAACTCTAATTGTGTGGCCCCCTAGGGCATTTCAAAATGAATTTTGCCTGATGTTTACTCCCCTTTTTGAGTGCATATGTGATGCTTTAACGTTAGTGCTCATAAGTCGCATTTAGCATAGTTCTAAGTTCAGGAGCCAAGCAATAGTAGTTATGCTTAGCCCCCTGAATCCAAGTAGTCCGTGCTTTGAAAAAAAACTCTATTCTTCCCTTATTCAAAACATTTGATTTGTTTGTGCTTATCATTGGTGAGCTTGTGTGTTTTCTTTTCGTTTTTCTTAAAAAGGTTTTCTCTAAAAACATAGATCACAAATTAGAGCTAATCCTTACCTTATGCTTCCATTCTCATCTTAACCCATCTGAAGAGAAAAGTGCCTTACCCAATAAGATACCAGAAAGCTTACCCTTGAAGCATGGAATAAGCTACAGAAGGAACCAGTCCAGCTGCTCAGTCAAAAGGACCGACCGTGAGAATCAAAGCACTGCCCCTGAGTCAAAGTAAACAGGAAAAGAGGACAGAAGGAGTTATTACCATACAGAGAGGCAAAGATTCTTGGAACCAGAGACCACAAACATCAGGGTCATTGACCCCACCACTCACCCGTGCCCCCGCACGCGTGCCCGCCTCCATGCGCACCACCACCGCCCCACTTCCCCTTTGCAGCGCACAACCACCGCCCCACGCCCCCTTTGCAGCGCACTACCGCCACCCACGCCCCCTTTTGCAGCGCACCCACCGCCATCGTCGCCGGCAACAGGCTCCCCTTCCCCTTGTCGCACCTGCTGCCTCGTGTCACCTGCTCCATCACTACCACTCCACCCCCCCCCGAGCACCCCCGCTCGCCTATAAACCCCCCCACCAGCTCCCTCAACTCCCATCTCGCTCAAAGCAAAGCACACTCTAGATAGACCCCTCTGCCAAATCGCAAGCAAATCCATTTTCCACTCCATCGCCCCTAAGATCACAATGCTTGGTGATTCTTGGGTTAAAGACTGTTGTACATGGTTCATAGTCTTCGGTTTCCTCCTCTATGTGATGGTAATACTCTTTGATAGAATCCTCCGGTGGGAAGAGCAAATAGAAAGAAAGAGGCAGTGAAAAGTGAGAAGAGAAAAGAAGATAGCGAAGAGAAGATGAGAAGAAGGTTGTCCCAGAATCAACCCTGTGTCGGTCATTTCTCCGCAGCCTGCTCAAGCAGCAATAGCAGAAGAAGGCCCCGTAACACCCTTGTTATGAGGTACTTCAAGGAGTTCAAATCCCCAAGATTCAAGAGATCTACCCTCATTCTTTTTAAGTGGGGTAGTGTTCCAGCAAGGTTCCTGCTATGGAGAAAAAGAAGAAGGCCTATAGCAAGATTGTGGAGGACCAGATCATCAAAGCATATAAGTTTCTGGATGAGAAGTGGTCACCCAAGTTTTGTTGATGAAGCACCAGAAGACCAATCAAGGAAGGAATCCATGTGGGAGTTCGCAAGAGAAAGGTTTGCGTGTTGGCATCGATGCTTCTTCAATAAGCTAGCTGCCAAGCAAAAGCTAGAAGCCTGAAGATGATCTTTGAGTAGCTAGAACCAGCGTTTGCAATCAGCAACCGGATGCCCCTCAAAGGCCAGATTTTGTTGAAGTTCCATCTCCTCGAAGAGTCTGCGAAGTGAAGATATGTAGCTGAAGTAAAGCTATACCCATAACCCTTCTAAACCGAATCTCGAGGACGAGATTCCTTTTAAGTGGGGTAGATTTGTAGCATCCCAAAAATTCAAATCTTGAAATTTTCTCAAACTCCCTCTAAATTCAAAATGAATTTCAAATTTCATTTCAAAATGTTTGTTTGCAAGTTGATATCAACAAATAAATTACAGTGGTCTATATTCTCTCCAAAATCCTCCTCAAAATATCCTACAAATATTTCTCCAGTGATCCCCCTCAAATTCTTTCCAGAAATACTGCCCAGATATTTCCCTAGTGATCCCCTTCAAGTTCTTTCCAGAAATACTGTCCAAATATTCTACCGATATATCTCCAGATAATTTCCTCTTGAGAAATACCTTCAGAATCATTTTTCAAGTCCCTACAAATATTTTCTTCATAACTTTCCTCATGCTCATACGTATACGTATGCCTCCAGTGTCATACGGTGAGCTCTACAAGCAAATCTCACTTATACAAGACAAATCCATGCTAATCTCCCACTAATCCTCTCATCCTTCCACTAATCCTCTCATCCCTCCCCCTAATCCCCCCACCATGGCTATAAATAGAGGGGCAAGGGCCTCCTCTCATCCCACCCCAAGCCATTTCATGGCAACTCTCTCCCCCCCACTCACACACTCACTCCATGTTCCACACAAGCACACACTAGCACAAGGATCGTTCGATCGTTCTTCGATCGTTCGTCCCCTGTTCTTTGTTCGTTCGTTCGTTCGTTCGTCCGTTCGTTCGTTCGTTCGTCCGATCGTTCGTCCGATCGTTCGATCGTTCGTCCGATCGTTCATGGTTCGTTCGTCCGTTCGTCCGATCGTTCGTTCGTCCGTTCGTCCAAATAATCTTTTTCCTGCCGTTATGCTGCCGAAATTCCGATCGTTCGTTTGTTCGATGATTCGATCGTTCATCGTTCGTTCATAGTCCCTATTCATCATTCATCGTTTGTTCATAGTCTCTATTCATCGTTCTTCCAGATAATCTTTGTCCTGCCGTTATGCTGTCGAAATTCCGATCGTTCGTTCGTTCGATCATTCGATCGTTCATCGTTCGTTCATAGTTCCCTATTCATCGTTCATCGTTCGTTCATAGTCCCTATTCATCGTTCATCGTTCGTTCATAGTCCCTATTCATCGTTCTTCCAGATAATCTTTGTCCTGTCTTATGCTACCGAAATTCCGATCGTTCGTTCGTCTGATAATTCGATCGTTCGTCTGTTCGTTCGTCCAAATAACCTTTTCCTGCCGTTATGCTGCCGAAATTCCGATCGTTCATTCGTCCGATCATTCGATCGTTCGTCCGTTCGTTCATAGTTCCTATTCATCGTTCATCGTTCGTTCATACGAACTATTCACCATCACTATTCATCGTTACTATTCATCGTTACTATTCACATATACTATTCATCATCGTTACTATTTATCGTTACTATTCATCATCGTTAGTATTCATCGATGATATCTATAATTACTTTTCCGTCACCACTATTCATCGTTACTAATCATCGTTACTATTCATCGATCATCCGATCGCCCCAAATTTCAACTACTCATCCATCATGCTGTCCAGTCCACTTAAGACCAGCCAGACCCATATTCCAGTCATACGGACTCCGGTGACTGTGATTTTCCTTCCAGTAGGGAACTTCCCATCTGGTCACCCATCCCAGGTTTCTCCAAGTTGAGCATGCTTAACTTTGAGATTCCTTCGAACCAGGCTTCCAAACTCCGATTCCAATAATTCTTGTTTCTAAATTCTTATCGAATTATTCCCTATCCAACCATTCCATCCCTTAAGCATGGTTCATGTTCTAGAAAACTCCCAAAATACTCTTGTCCCATATTCTACCTATAACTCTCCTGTTCATACTAAGTCAGACGATTCATTCGTCACTATTCTCACCAACAGTGAACTTCACTGTTCTACACCACATACACCCAGCTATAAATACACCCAGCTACCCTCTCCCTCTCCACACACACTCAACACCCTCAGCCAAGGCAAACACCCCACCCACTCAGTTACTCTGCTCTGCCGGCTACACGCATAGTGTCGCTTCACCTCGAGTCCACCCTCCTGGTAAGCACCTCCACTCCACCACTAGTAATATCACAACACCACATGACACAGATTCTACTCAAGACTCTACCCATCCATATATCGCTATTCTGACCACTATACTAAATATTTGTTGGCATACTTGCTTGTTTGTATGTTTGCTTGTTCATGTTGCATAGTTATTGGAGCGTTCATGCCGTCTCGTGGAGGCCAGATCTACAAGTCTACACCAGGCGGTGGAGCCAGAAGCCAGTTCCGCGAGCTCTCCTTCTCCCTTCGCCGAATAAGCACGGCAAGCTCACTGGATCCCTTTGATGCATAAATTACCTATGATTTTTCAACCACAACCCTCAGCCTATTATTTTATGCATGATATGATTTTGAGACAAGTTATTATGGCCACCCAGCCGCTTGCCGCAATCAATCCCTGATATATATGTTCCAAATGATTTGAGAACAGGTGTGAGTTTTTAAAAGAAAATGCTTTTCAAAATGTGTGTGATGAAGGGTTTTCACCCTTATCACCTTGTGAGTGGGATGATCAGGGACTCCCTGGTTTAGGGGAGGGCCTAAGGTGAAGGCTCAGCTGGTTTAGGCGTGAGCAGAAGGATTGTCCCCTCATATAAGGACCGGTTTGTCATCTTCACTACCTGTACTCTTTAATAGTACAACCACTCGAGACTGTGTGGGCAATCACTCAATCTAAACTCGTACGGTCCAACCCCAGGGTTATGAAGGCTGGGGAGCACCGGGAGGATAAGGAGGGGGAAAGTTTTATCCGGTTTGGACATGGTGGTGGCCTAACTCCTTCCGGATAACCGTTAAGGTTAGAACGTGCGAGGAAAGAAAGAGATTTGGATTCGGATCTCATTGATCATGAGATCGCAGAGCCGGACTAGTGGGTAAAGTGTACACCTCTGCGCAGAGTTTGAAAACCTATTCGAATAGTCTGTGTCCACAGGAATGGACGAGTCTGGTATGGTATGGCAATTAATGTTTTTTTCCAAAAAAAGAGATGGTTTTGAGAAAGTGGTTTTTAAAAGGTTCGGCGGTTGAGCCGTGAGCTATGGTGGACGGGAAGTCCAGTAGCTGTTTTTGAAAATGAAAACCAGTGGGAACTGCTGAGATACCTGGATGGTTTAGTCCAGGGGATTTTGTTATAATACTGAAAAACTTCCTGCTCCTTTTGGAGAGGATGCGCTTTGCAAAAATACAAAATGTTTTTCAAAACAACTCTGCATAAAATATTGTTGTTTCTGCAAAATATCCTGAGCTCCACATATTCCATGCATTATATCTGATTTCCCCATTCTGCGGGTGAAGGTGGGCTGCTGAGTACGTTTGTACTCACCCTTGCTTATTTGTTGTTTTTCAGAAAAAGGAGATTGGGTAAGAGTTACGACTGTTCCCAACCTTGCCTGTGGCTGTTGGACCACTGATTTGCTTCGCTGCGTATATCAGGCTGCTTCAGCCCCACTCTGATGATTTGTCCCAAGTTGTGGACCAACTCTTAAAGTTGATCGCCACCTTTATAGGTTTGTCTCGTTTAAGCAGATCTGGAATCATCTGATGTATAAATGTGTTTACTAGCCTCCTGGGACTAGTAATTGTATCACATTTGAGTCCCAGAGGATTGGGACGCTTCAGCACATAAGATGCACCAAAAGTCTTAAATGAAACATTAGTTTCATTTGATGAAGTAAGAGTTTTCCTTTTAGGCAATTTAACATGGGTTGATTGCCTAGAGCTAGATGCCTCATTCTTGGACATAAAAGCATGATGAGAAACATAATGAGACTTCCTAGCATGAATTCTCCTAATCTGGTGCTCAGGATAACCAGTAGGATATAAAATGTAACCCTCGTTATCCTGAGCCATGGGAGCCTTGCCCTTAACAAAATTAGACAATCTTTTGGGGGCATTAAGTTTGACATTGCTTCCCTGTTGGAAACCAATGCCATCCTTGATGCTAGGGTGTCTCCCACTGTAGAGCATGCTTCTAGCAAATTTGAATTTTCATTCTCTATCTCATGCTCATTAATTTTAGTAGTAAGTTGAGCTATATGATCATTTTGTTGTTTAATTAGAGCAAGTTAATCATTAATAGCATCAACATTAATGTCTCTACATATAGTACAAATAGCAACATGTTCAATAGTAGATGTAGAGGGTTTGCAAGCATTTAATTCATCAATCTTAGCATGTAAATTAGCATTCTCATTTCTAAGATTGGAAATAGAAACATTGCAAACATTTAAATCTTTAGCCTTAGAAATTAACTTTTCATTCTCAGTTTTAAGGCTAGCAATTGATTTATTCAATTTATCAATCTTAGCAATTAAACTAGCATTATCATTTTTAAGATTGGTAATTGAACTATCACAAGCATTTAACTTCTCAACCTTGGTAAATAAATTAGCGTTCTCAGCTCTAAGGTTGGAAATAGTGTCATGGCAAGTGCTAAGCTCCTTAGTCAAATTTTTATTTTTTCTCTACTTCCTGAGCATAAGCATTCTTCACATTAACATGCTTTTTATTTTCCTTAATAAGGAATTCCTCTTAGCTATCCAAGAGTTCATCCTTCTCATGAATAGCACTTATTAATTCATTCAATTTTTCTTTTTGATGCATGTTAAGGTTGGCAAAAAGGGTAAGTAAATTATCCTCATCTTCACTAGAGCTACCCTCATCACTAGATGTTGTATATTTAGTGGAGGCTCTAGATTTTACCTTCTTCCTTTTGCCGTCCTTTGCCATGAGGCACTTGTGGCCGACGTTGGGGAAGAGAAGACCCTTGTTGACGGCGATGTTGGCGGCATCCTCGTCGGAGGAGGAGTCGGTGGAGCTCTTATCGGAGTCCCATTCCCAACAAACGTGGGCATCGCCGCCCTTCTTCTTGTAGTACCTCTTCTTCTCCTTCTTCTTTCCCCTCTTGTTGTCGCCCCTATCACTATCACTAGACATAGGGCATTTTGCAATAAAATGACCTGTCGGGTACCATAATTAGGGGTACCCCCAACACTCCTAAACTCGGCTGGTAATCACCATCAGCACAAACTGCAGAGACCGATGGGCACAATTCAGGTCAAGGCTTCGTCTACTCAAGGGACGCGATCTCGCCTCGCCCGAGCCCAGCCTCGGGCGGGAACTGTAGTCCCAGGCGAATTCACGCCTCGCCCGAGGGCCTCCTCAGCAACGGGCGTACCCTCGGCTCGCCCGAAGCCCAGCTTGGGCAGGCTTCGTTGTGAAGCAACCTTGGCCAAATCGCCTCACCAACCGACCGTGTCGCAGGCGCATTCAATGAAAGGATTGCCTGGCGCCTTATCCTGACACGCGTGCCTCAGTCGGCAAAGTCGAAGTGACCACAGTCACTTCGCCCTCCCACTGACTGACCTGACAGGAAAACAGCGCCACTCGCCCCTCTCCGACTGCTGTGCCACCCGCCAGGGTGAGGCTAACAGCAGCTGAGTCCAGCCTCAGGCGCAACAGGAAGCTCCGCCTCGCCCGACCCTAGGCCTCGGCCTCAGGAGGAAGTCACCGCCTCGCCCGACCCCAGGACTCGGCCCCCGCCTCGGCCTCGGAAGGTGGTCTCCGCCTCGCCCGACCACAGGTCTCAGCCTCAACCTCGACCTCGAAAGGTGGTCTCCACCTCGCCCGACCACAGGGCCCAGCCTCAACCTCGACCTCGGGAGGAATCACATCCTCGCCCGACCCCGGCCTCGGCCTCAGGAGGAGCCTCCACCTCGCCCGACCTTGGGCTCGGACCGACCACGCCGCAGGGGGACAGCATTACCCTACCCCTAGCTAGCTGAGGCTACGGGGGAACAAGACCGGCGTCCCATCCAGGCTCGCCCCGATAACAAGTAATGATGGCTCCCCGCGTGCATCCATGATGACGGTGGCTCTCAGCCCCTTACGGAAGCAAGGAAACGTCAGCAAGGTCCCAACAGCCCCGACAGTTGTGCTTCTACAGGGCTCAAACGCTCCTCCGACGGCCACGACACCGCGTACACAGGGCTGTAGCACCTCTCCGACAGCCACGTTGGCATGTACATAGGGCTTCGGCTCCTCTCTGCCGGACACGTTAGCATATTGCTACACCCCATTGTACACCTGGACCCACTCCTTGCATCTATAAAAGGAAGGGCTAGGGCCCTCATATAGAGGGTGGTCGCGCGGGCCTCCCTCTCTCCCTCGCGAACGCTTGTAACCCCTACTGCAAGCGCACCCACTCTGGCACAGGATAACATGAGCCGCGGTCCCCCCCTTTGTGTTCCATCTCGCGCCAACCCATCTGGGCTGGGGCACGCAGCGACAATTTTACTCGTCGGTCCAGGGACCCCCCGGGGTTGAAACGCCGACAGTTGGCGCGCCGGGTAGGGGCCTGCTGCGTGTTGACGAACAACTTCCCGTCGAGTTCCAGATGGGTAGTCTCCAGCAACCTCTTCAGCCCAGGACACTGCTCCATTTTGGGAGTCTCGAGTTCATGTCCCTCGACGGCAGCTACAACATGGTACTCCTTCCTCCGCAGCGCGGCAGCGACAACGACGGCCGTCAGCCCACCCGGCGGCGGTGGACTCGGCGACGTCTTCCCCCCGTGGCAGAAGAGCAGCATCCGGGTTTGTCCCGTCGCCTTCCTCGCCGCAGGAGGAGGAGGCGGGGCAACCGTGGCCAAGCAGGAGGCGGCACCTCATTGGCTGTCGAGCGAGTCGACGACGCCGGCACCCCAGCAGGGGACATGTCGGGCGTTGACCTCGCGCCTGAGACGACGATGAGCGTCGTTTCCCCGCAACACGCCAACCCCAAGCAGACAGATGACGCTAGCACGCTCGCGAAGGGCTTGCTGGGCGTTAGCCTTGTACCTGAGATAACGGTGTAGTCCGTCCCCGACGCGACTTCGTCACCGTCCATCGATCGAGAGGTACCGTATGTTTTCCACCCTGTGCCTTTTAGATTCAGTTTCGATCCACCAAGCGATCCCGCTTCGGTGAGCGCTTTCATAAAGGCATATCCTAACCTTTCGGGGTACCATATGTGGTCAACCTAGGACCGACTGACGACCGTCTCGACCTACGAGGCCCTGGGTTCCAAGGAAGACGACGAGCCCGACTCTGGTTGGGATTTCTCTAGGCTCGGTAATCCTAGCGCCATGCGAGACTTCATGACCGCATGTGACTACTGCCTCTCCGATTGCTCCGATGATGGCCACAGCCTTGACGACGAAGGTTGTTGCCCAAGTCGCGAATGTTTCCACGTCGATCTAGAGGGTCACGACGAAGGCAACCACCTTGGTATGCTGGAGGACAATGATCCCCCTGGGCCTGCGTCGCGTTGACATCCTGTGGGAGCTAGCTGTGGTCCCAGTACCTGCGGGGGGTCAGGACACACAGCTCGAGCAAATCCGTGAGATGCAGGCCAAGCTCGACGAGGAAGCAGGACAACTTGTGCAGCTCCGGCAAAACATCGAGCAGGAGTGGGCAGGCCGAGCACTAGCCGGAGAAGCGCGTCATCAGGCCCAGGACGTCCAGCGTCGTATCGCTGACGATGCCAGGGCAAGGCTGCCCCCGGCTTCCAGTGGAGTCGGCCAGAACCTGGCTGCAGCGACAATACTACTTCGAGCGATGCCAGAGCCATCCACCACCGAGGGGCGGCGTATCCAGGGAGAACTCAAGAATCTCCTGGAGGATTGAAGCGCCCCAATCCTCTGGGACACAAATGTGATACAATTACTAGTCCCAGGAGGCTAGTAAACACATTTATACATCAAATGATTTCAGATCTGCTTAAACGATACAAACCAATAAAGGTGGCAAACAACTTTAAGAGTTGGTCCACAACTCGGGACATATCATCAGAGTGGGGCTGAAGCAGCCCGATATACGCACCGAAGCAATTCAGCGGTCCAACAGCCACATGCAAGGTTGGGAACAGTCGTAACTCTTACCCGATCTCCTTTTTCTGAAAAACAACAAATAAGCAAGGGTGAGTACAAACGTACTCAGCAGCCCACCTTCACCCGCGGAATGGGGAAATCAGATATAATGCATGGAATATCTGGAGCTCAGGATATTTTGCAGAAACAACAATATTTTATGCAGGGTTGTTTTGTAAAACATTTTGTATTTTGCAAAGCGCATCCTCTCCCAAAGGAGCAGGAAGTTTTTCAATATAGAACAAAATCCCCTGGACTAAACCATCCAGGTATCTCAACAGTTTCCCAATGGTTTTCATTTTCAAAAACAGCTACTGGACTTTCCGTCCACCATAGCTCACGGCTCAACCGCCGGACCTTTTAAAAACCATTTTTCTCAAACGCACCCTTTTTTGAAAACAAAACATTAATTGTCATACCATACCAGACTCGTCCATTCCTGTGGACACGGACTATTCGAATAGGTTTTCAAACTCTGCGCAGAGGTGTACACTTTACCCACTAGTCCGGTTTCTGCGATCTCACCGTCGTGAGACCCGAATGCCGAATCTCTTTCTTTCCTCGCACGTCCTAACCTTAACGGTTATACCGGAAGGAGTCAGGCCACCGCCATGTCCAAATCGGACAAAACATTCCCCCTCCATATCCTCCCGGTGCTCCCCAGCCTTCATAACCCTAGGGTTGGACCGTACGAGTTCAGATTGAGTGACTGCCCACACAGTCTCGAGTGGTTGTACTTATCATGAGTACAGGTAGTGAAGGATGACAAACCGGTCCTTATGTGAGGGGACAATCCTTCTGCTCACACCTAAACCAGCTGAGTCATCACCTTAGGCCCTCCCCTAAACCAGGGAGTCCCTGATCATCCCTACTCAAAGGTGATAAGGGTGAAAACCCTTCATCATACACATTTTGAAAAGCATTTTCTTTGAAAACTCACACCTTTCCTCAAATCATTTGTAACAAATATATCAGGGATTGATTGCGGCAAGCGGCTGGGTGGCCATAATAACTTGTCTCAAAATCATATCATGCATAAAATAACAGGCTGAGGGTTGTGGTTGAAAAACATAGGTAATTTATGCATCAAAGGGATCCAGTGAGCTTGCCGTGCTTATCCGGCGAAGGGGGAAGAGGAGCTCGCGGAACTGGCTTCTAGCTCCACTGCCTGGCGTAGACTTGCAGATCTGGCCTCCATGAGACGGCACGAACGCTCCGATAACTATGCAACATGAACAAGCAAACATACAAACCAACAAGTATACCAACAAATATTTAGTATAGTGGTCAGAATAGCGATATATGAATGGGTAGAGTCTTGAGTAGAATCTATCATGTGGTGTTGAGATACTACTAGTGGTGGAGCGAAGGTGCTTACCAAGAGGGTGGACTGGAGACGAAGCGACACTATGCGTGTAGCTGGCAGAGCGGAGTAACTGAGTGGGTGGGGTGTTTGCCTTGGCTGAGGGTGTTGAGTGTGTGTGGAGAGGGAGAGGGTAGTTGGGTGTATTTATAGCTGGGTGTATATGGTGTATCACAGTGAAGTTCACTGTTGAAGAGAATAGTGACGAATGAATCGTCTAACTTAATATGAACAGGAGAGTTATAGGCAGAATATGGGACAAGAGTATTTTGGGAGTTTCTGGAATATGAACCATGCTTAAGGGATGACATGGTTGGATAGGGAATAGTTTGACAAGAATTTTAGAAACAAGAATGACTGAAATCTGAGTTTGGATGGAGGAGTTTTGGATTTTATAATCATTGGGAGAAAAAGAAAAGGAAAGGAATATTCTTGGAATATTCTAGAATTTGAATATTTAGAGATATTTGGAAAATCAAAAATGCGAGGAATTATTTTTGGGCTTTTCTTGGGCAGAGGTTTATGTTGGTGGAAACTGTTCCTACCTACTGTGTCACATCAGACAGCAGTGAGGCGGGACCCAAATAGCTGGAATGTTGTGGTATTCTGGTCCGAGTGGGTTGTGGTATCTTGGGCCAGGTTTTATAGGATTGCCTTTCTTTTTGGAAGTCTGGCTTGAAAGAATTGCCTTTCTTTTTATAGGATTGCCTTTCTTTTTGGTCCGAGTGGGTTGTGGTATCCATACAAACTTGGTTTGCCTTTCTTTTTGGAAGTCTGGCTTGAAAGAATTCCAAAGTTAAGCGTGCTCAACTTAGAGAAATATAGGATGGGTGACCAGATGGGAAGTTCCCTACTGGAATGAAAATTACAGTCACCAGAGTTCGTATGACTGGAATATGGGTCTGGCTGGTCTTAGGTGGACTGGACAGCATGATGGATGAGTAGTTGAAATCTGGGGTGATCGGATGATCGATGAATAGTAACGGTGAAAAGTAATGGTGAATAGTGATGGTGAATAGTTCGTATGAACGAACGATGAATGGTGAATAGTGACGATGAACGATGAATAGGAACTATGAACGAACAATGAACGATCGAATTATCGAACGAACGAACGACCGGAATTTCGGCAACATAACGGCAAGAAAAAGATTATTTGGACGAACGAACGGACGAACGATCGGACGAACGAACCATGAACGATCGGACGAATGATCGGACGAACGAACGAACAAACTAAGAACAGGGGGACGAATGATCGAAGAACGACCGAACGATCCTTGTGCTAGTGTGTGCTTGTGTGGGAGGTGGAGTGGGAGTGGGCGTGTGGGGGGGAGGGAGTTGCCATGAAATGGCTTGGGGTGGGATGAGAGGAGGCCCTTGCCCCTCTATTTATAGCCATGGTGGGGGATTAGGGGGAGGGATGAGAGGATTAGTGGGAGGATGAGAGAATTAGTGGGAGATTAGCATGTATTTGTCTTGTATAAGTGAGATTAGCTTGTAGAGCTCACCGTATGACACAGGAGGCATACGTATACGTATGAGCATGAGGAAAGTTATGAAGAAAATATTTATAGGGACTTGAAAAATGATTCTGAAGGTATTTCTCAAGAGGAAAATACTTGGAGATATATCGGTGGAATATTTGGACAGTATTTGTTGAAAGAACTTGAAGGGGATTACTCGGGAAATATCTGGGCAGTATTTCTGGAAAGAATTTGAGGGTATCACTGGAGAAACATTTGTAGGATATTTGAGGAGGATTTTGGAGAGAATATAGACCACTATATTTTATTTGCTGATATCAACTCGCAAACAAACATTTTGAAATGAAATTTGAAATTCATTTTGAATTTAGAGCGAGTTTGAGAAAATTTCAGGATTTGAATTTTTGGGATGCTACAAATCTACCCCACTTAAAAGGAATCTCGTCCTCGAGATTCGGCTTAGAAGGGTTATGGGTATAGCTTTACTTCAGCTACATATCTTTACTTTGCAGACTCTTCGGGAAGATAGAGTTTTAACAAAATCTGGCCTTTGAGGGGTATCTGGTTGCTGATTGCAAACGCTAATTCTGGCTACTCAAAGAATCATCTTCAGGCTTCTAGGTTTCGCTTGGCAGCTAGCTTATTGAGGAAGCATTGATGCCAACACACAAACCTTTCTCTTGCAAACTCCCACATGGATTCCTTCCTTGATTAGTCTTCTGGTGCTTCATCAACAAAACTTGGGTGACCACTTCTCATCCAGAAACTTATATGCTTGGATGATCGGTGTTGGGGCGAAGGCAAAGACGCCACCCTTCGCTCGAGGCCTTCGCTACAGTCGCTGGTCTGGCAGAGACAAAACGGGCAGGGACACCCTTCGCTCGATTCGACACCAGACGAAGGCCTGCGACGGCGTCATCCCACAGTGCGGCCTCGTCCAGCTCAGAGGCCCACGTGTGATCCGGCCCATTGTAACGGGCCCTGCGTGGCCGCCGCGTGTTACGGGCCTAATTTGTAAAGGCATCCCTGTAATTACAGTCTGTAACCCTGCTTTATGGGAATATTCTGGGGATAACCTAGGTAGCTGAGGGCACATGCGTCCTTAGCACAAGGCGCTGGGCGCTCAGGTACCTATAAATACCCCCGCACAGTGCCCGTGGGAGGCCAGATTAACAGAGCTATTGCCATCTAGCGTGTAACCCTGTCAACGTCGCTGTTCACCCTTGTTGGCCCCCCTTGCTAGTGAGAGCAAGTGCCAACATTTGGCGCCAATTTGTAAAGGCATCCCTGTAATTACAGTCTGTAACCCTGCTTTATGGGAATATTCTGGGGATAACCTAGGTAGCTGAGGGCACATGCATCCTTAGCACAAGGCGCTGGGCGCTCAGGTACCTATAAATACCCCCGCACAGTGCCCGTGGGAGGCCAGATTAACAGAGCTATTGCCATCTAGCGTGTAACCCTGTCAACGTCGCTGTTCACCCTTGTTGGCCCCCCTTGCTAGTGAGAGCAAGTGCCAACATTTGGCTGACGATGGCACCCAAGAGAGCTAACCCGAAGGCTGACGAGGCTGCGAAGGCAGCACTGCTTGCCGCAAGAAAGGGCAAGGCCCTCGCCCTCACCCAAACCACCCACCAGGAGGCCACTGAAGACAACGTTCCCCGCACCTGCGAAGACGACACTCTCCGCACCTGCGGCCCTGAAGGACAAGCACAACCACCCTCAGGCTTCGCCCCACTGGAGGGCGCGGACCTCACCGAAGACGGTGAAGCCCTCGGCGTCTCAGCGGAAGAACAGCTACAGCTGCGCGCCCTGTGCCTCAAGAACCGCAATCTCCAGAGGCAGAAAGAGATACTGGAGGCCAAGCGCCAGCGCGTGTCCGCACTAGCCAAAGTGCGACAAATGATACGCGACGAAGAGCAGAAGGCCCAGGACCTTGAGCGGGAGATCGCGCAGATGCAGCGCGAAGGCCACCTTGGCCTGCAGCACGGGCCACCCCTCCAGTAGCAAACACAACTGCAAGACACGCGCGAAGGCCACCTCGGCCTGCAGCATGGGCCACCCCTGCAACACCGCGCGCAACCGGAAGACCCACGTTTCCCCCAGCGCGACCACACCTTCCCGCACGCTGCACCATTCCAAGGGGTCAACTATCTCGACGAGCGAAGTCCCCTGGCGCCACACCTGCAAGTGACGCCTTGGCCAGCTAACTTCCGGGCAGGGACCTATCCCAAGTACAACGGCAGCACCGACCCGGCACAATACATAATGAGTTATCAGGTCGCCATTGCATCTTCCGGAGGGGACGACGCCACAATGGCGAAGTCTTTCATCATCGCCCTAGAGGGCCCAGCTCTCACCTGGTTCACCAGGTTGCCTCCGCTATCCATTGATTCATGGAGAAGCCTCCGGGACAAGTTCCTGCTCAACTTCCAAGGGTACCGCCCAGACACCGACGCATTGGCCGAACTCTCGCTCTGCAAACAGCTGGAAAAGGAGACTCTGCGAGAGTATTACCGCAAATTTTTAACACTCAAGTCACAGCTGCCCTCAGTCGATGACCAGATCGCCATCCACTACGCTATCAGTGGCCTTCGCGCCGGCGTCCTTTACAGCCACTGCATCAGAGATCCGCCCAAGAACCTCCAGGAATTATACCAGCTGTTTGAAAAGTACGCCAAATCCGAAGAGCTGCACCAGCGCAAGGTTGAGTCCCAAAGGAAGCCAAAAGATGCTCCACAGTCTAGCCACACGTGGACGAGGACTCCGCAGCCGGACTCCGGTCGAGACGGCCGCAATCAACAGCAAGTGCATAACATCGCCAACCAGCATCCCGCTGCTGACGCCCCTCGTCGCCAGGAGTATCCCCCCAGGGCCGCGGAAATGGTACTCGCGGTAGGGGTCGGGGGCGGGCGCAGCCGCCGCGCCGATTCTACTGCCTCTTCCATGGCGAAGACTGCGCCCACCAAACCAAAGACTGCCCAGAAACGAAGGCCACCAGAGACAGGATGGCACGGGCGCAGCCTGCCGACAACCCCAGAGTTGTCGCACACACTTACCAACAACCCCCTCCACCATATATCCACGCCCCCGCCCCGCATCCACCGCACCACGCTTACCAACACCATCCGGAAGTACAAATCATACCTCCCCCACCCCACCACCACACCAACAACATCAAAACATCCCCCATGCTCCAAAGCAGGAAGACTTCGCCGATCAGCTGTGGCGGAACTGCCCGAATTATTCCAACTTAAGTGCCCAAGCCCCGCTTTAGAGGCTAGACCACACTTAAATGGGAATAACCTGTCAATCCCTCGGATCTAGTCCGACACGGCCACTGACAGGATCAAGTACCACAATCTCACTCGAAGGTGAGTCACAGAGCAAATACAATAAAGCATAAAACCATACATGCCAAAATGTTAAATTATTACATCACCATCATCATCATCGGAGTTTTTGCAAAAGTAACCATCAATGTTCGAAGTGCAGCGGAATAAAACTAACGGTAATTAAATAGAGGGATGGGGAAGCCTGTCCCATCACTCCTCATGCTCCTCCTCAGCCGGGGCAGGGTCCCACTCAACAGTCCAACCCGGTGGCAAGGTGGACGGCCAAGTTATCCCAGCAACCATCTCCTCCAGAGAACCTGTGAAAATTATGCCACAAGCAAGGCTGAGTATACTAATACTCAGCTAGACTTACCCGGTGTGAGGAGTCTACTCCTCTACCTCTAGACATGCAGCTGTTTGGCTGTGGGGTTTGGTTGCCAAAAGCACTAGCTGAGTTTCTAAATCAAGATTTTAACTTAGTCAAAGTTAAGTGTGACTCTCTTAAGGCTAAAAATGAACTATCTATTCATACAAAGTAGCAAACATTTTAGCAATCAATATCTTGTATCATCTCCGCATCATTCCACTTGTTACTCAATGTAGCAGCATGGATCAAGCAGTCTCATTAGCTGCGAGAAGCAGACGATTCGAATCGAGTTTTTATCCTTGCAAGGTAAACCTAAACACACGACATGTAGGGGCACTCCGTCCCCACACATATCAACCGTCCCCATCGATTCCCCGTCAGCAGAGAGGGGCTCACCGCCTTGGCGTACAATGCCTCACTGACCCCGACTGGCCGTCGTGCAGTGACCGCACTTGTACCCACCATAACCGGAATGGGAGACCTCGTCTCAGGTCGCATGAGGAGGGCAATCTGCTGCCGGGTTCAATCAGGTACTAGGCTTACCGATTTACCATATTTCTCGGCATGTGCTTAGTACGTTCAAACGCTTGACTCACGGTACCACACCTTAATCCTTATTCAAATTTTTATCCCGTAGACAACCAATCCCCATGGATTGTTGCCCACAACCAACATTAGTACGATATGAAAGTGGGTACAATCAATGTCCTGACCTCGCGCGAGTGCTAGAAAAATCACTCGTCTTCTACCGAGATCCTACTTAGGTAAAGCAACTACTCGACCTGTCATACTAGTATTCATCTCAAAAGGATTCCTGAGATCATGCAACTAGGGTTTCAAACAATTCCTACACCTAAGTGCACAATCAATCCTACAATCATTAAGTGAAGTAAAATAGCATAAATAACAGGTTATGCATAAAACCGGGGCTTGCCTTCCAAAGCAGTGGCAGGCAGGTCCTCTGGTGCAGGCTCGGGTGCTGGATCAGGGGCTACCTCCTGAGCAGCTCCTTGCTCCGGCACGAGGATGTACTCTCCGTCAGCAAGATTACAGTCTATCGAAATGCAATGAACATGTATGTCACGATTATGCAAGATTTAAGAACATTAAGCTAAGAAACTAGTTTAAGAAGTAACTTAGGGTTTTCTTAGTCACGCGGGGCTCCTAGTGGTATATATATAGACTTATGACCCCTTAAGCTTAGGTTTTCCTTTAGGATAACATAGTGGTTTGGTATTGCCTTGATACCTTTTAGTGGACAGATTACAAAGGTTTTAGGATAACCTTAATTCACATTATTCTTTTTTTTCCTTTCATCACTTCCCATTTAGGGTTTCTAGGGTAGGTTTGAACTACAACAGGGTTTTAATAATTTCCAAAAATTCTGTAAAAATTACAGTGGGTTGCCCTTTGCCATTCTAACTTGTTTTAAGAAGTTGAGGCTTTAAGCACCAAGGCTAGGCTTTAAACAAAAATAACAAAAGTTAGGCAAAATGGGCCACTTTACACTACACCTCTTAGTTGGGGGTAGGTTCTGTCCTAAAGGTTATTTTTGCTGGCATTTAATAGTAATAATAGGTCTCTGTGCTAAAAATCACAGAAAACTAAGGGGTGGTTATTTAGTTATGATTTTCTTAAGTTTAATGTTAAAAAGGCACTTTCTACTACATTATTATTTGAAAAATGTCAAACAGCAGATTTCATATTTTTCCTAAGTTCTTTCTAGTAAAACAATAGTTATCCCAAGGGTGGGGGTGTTTTTACCTTGGGGTTATTTTTGTAGAGTTTTTCTAAGTTTTACTTGTTTTATTAAAACAAAAGAGATCTTACTTATTTTACACTAAAACAAGGTATGATATATTTTTCCAGTGATCTATATTGAATAAGTAACCTAACAAAAATAGAGGTACTCTCTGGTTCATTAATTAAATTACATTTTCTATTTTCCTTATCCTTAAGCATATTATAGAATAAGGGGTAAAACTAATTTAAATGGAGTAGACAGAGAGGTTTAACATTTTTACTTGGTCTAGTAGGTAGATATAAGCTTCTCAAAATTTTTCTAACCCTGGTGAAAAAATATTCCTATTTTTCCTTCTAATATTGAGTTTTGAGTGGTTTTCTTATTTAATTCAAAACTTCAGAAAGAAATACAGAAGCCATGGGTTCTATTATTTTTATCTGATAGTTCATAAATTCCAGAGTCTAGCAAAATTGGTTTGAACATTTTTGGATGATTATTCTTCCAGTTATGCATTTATTTAGCTATCTGTTATAACAAAAGAAAAGAAATTCGAAAATGGAAAAGAAAACAGGTTTACGCTGAGGCCCCTGGGGTTTTTCCTTTTCTTTTCTCACCGAACAGCCCTTGGTCCACTATTGGCTTGGGTCACTGACATTGCGCAAAGCCCCCTGGACTTATCTGAAATCTAACCCGCGCTCCCTGACCGGCTTAAACAGTACCCGCGGCATAGATTACGACGGTGGGGCTTACCGGCGGCAGTAGAGCTCCGGCGGGGTGGTCAGTGACGTCCGGGAGGTCGCGACGGTCACGCCGGTGTGCGGGTCGGTGTCGGAGGTGGTCGGAGTTACCCTGGCCACGAGCACAGGCGGCGGGGGTCGTCGGCGGCGCCTACTCCGGCCAAACCACGGCGGTATAGTTCAATTAGGGTGCACGAGGAGCTTCACGGGGTGACACAGAGGCCATGCGCGCAACGAATTGGAAAACGGTGCAGGGGCTTACCCGGTCCACGTGCGCCGGCGGGTTCTTGAACTCCGGTGAGCACGATTGGGCTATTCCGGTGACGAGGGTCCCCGGGTCAAGCTTGAGCAAGTCTCACGGCCTCACCAGGAAGCTATCTGAGGGCTTGGATCGAACGGAGGAGGACGGGAGAGGGGCTGGCCACGGTGGTTGCTCTCGGGCGGCACTGGCGGGTCGCGGGGAGGTCGCCGGAGCTAATGGCTGGCTCGGGCAAGTCCGGCGAGGTACGGAGGAGGTAACGGGAAAGGCAGCCAAGCACTGGGGCGGCTTTATAGCCGTGGCGCGGGCGTGGTCACGGGCGGCCGCGGGCGCGCGGGGGTTCGCGCACGGGCGTGCTCTGAGCGCGTCCCCGGATGCCAGCTCGCGTCGAACACGTGGAAGCTTGCTTCTGCCATGGTTCAACGGCCGATTAGAGCGCCATAGCGTGCGTATCTTGGCAAAGTCACTGTGTACGGTCGCTTCTCTGCTCCAAATCCTATCTTTTCGCTGTGAGTTCCAAGTCGAGATATGGTCGGGGTAGGGAGATAGAGCGGGGAGAAGTTTGCTGTGTCAGCTAAGCCCGAACCGAGACAAAAGGGGTGTCAAGTCATGTCTAGCGCCCTAGGGTAGGTGTCATCTCTTTCCAGGGTGTTCTAGGGTTAATTTGGCGCCATTTTGTCAATTGGGTCGAAAGGTTTTGAAAAGGGGATCAAGGTGAACATGTGGAGTCTTTGTGTAAGGGTTAGTTTTTGTACTTAGGCAAAAACTGAATTCTCCCTTGTGCTAAATCTTAGGTGAACTATTTAGGGCTTTTCTGAAAACTTTTTGGGGGTACTTCCTTACTATTAATTGTAGGTTATTAAGTATATTACAACTTTTATATTTGGCCCAAACCATGATCATAAGGTTTACATGATCTTTTGATCATGGCTTCAATTAGGGTTCTCATTGCCTATGGGGGTTTTGCTTTAGGGTTTTGGGAGATCCCCACTTAGATGTGCATGATAAGCTAGGGCAGGACATCCAAGGTGGGTTACACTTGCTTAGGACCTAGAATTCCAAGTTTGGTATACTTTGCCCAATTCAATCTTCATGTGATAATGGGTAAAAAGGGGTAACCCTGGGGTGGACACCCTGAGTAACACCTGGGGTGTTACAGCCCTCCCCCCTTAAAGGAATCTCGCCCCGAGATTTTAGGTAGAGCCCTTTGGAGGGATGCTTGAAGGTGTGCTGGTGTTGTTTTCCCCTTTATACTTAAGTTTCTCTTATTTACTGCTCTTCGAATGTCATCCTCTTTGCAACTTCAGAAGGAAGCCCTTCTTAAGTTAAATCCACAACTTAGACTATCCTTGTTATCTAAGTTTTTCTTATAATTGGATTCAAAGGGTAGGTGGGGGGTTCTGGGGTTACGTACCGACTCCTTTGGGCAGAAAGTCGGGGAAGCGAGAGCGTAGAAAATCCTCAGTCTCCCATGTAGCTTCTTCCGCTGAATGGTGACTCCACTGAACCTTGTACATTCTGACCGACCTTGCCCGAGTTGATCTCTCTTTTTGATCTAGCACCTTGACGGGGTACTCTTGGTAGGACAAGTCTGGTTCTATCTCGATGTCTGGTTCCGGTAGCACTTCAGTGGGTAGACGAACGCATTTCCGCAGCTGTGATACATGGAACACATTATGAACTGCTGACATGTGAGGTGGTAATTCCAATTGATAGGCTACAGGTCCACAAGCTTCCTTGATCTCGTAGGGTCCAATATAGCGAGGGGCTAACTTGCCCTTGATCCCGAATCTCTGAACACCCTTGGTGGGTGATACCTTAAGATAGACATGATCTCCCACCTCAAACTGTAGAGGCTTCCGCCTCTTATCATGATAGCTCTTTTGCCTGGCCTGAGCAGCTTCCAAGTTCTTGGTAATAACTCTGACTTTTGCCTCTGCCTCGAGTACCAAGTCTGGCCCAAAAATTTCCCTTTCTCCTGCTTGAGACCAATTTAGTGGGGTCCTACACCTTCTCCCATATAATGCCTCAAAAGGTGCCATCTTCAGACTGGATTGATAACTGTTATTGTAAGAAAATTCCGCCAAAGATAGACACTTGTCCCAATCTTTTCCGTAGTGTAGTGCACATGCTCGCAACATGCCTTCCAAAATTTGATTCACCCTTTCTGTCTGGCCATCTGTTTGGGGGTGGTATGCTGAGCTTCGGATGACATGGGTCCCAAGTGACTCTTGCAATTGCTCCCAAAATTGTGCCACAAATGGTGCTCCTCTGTCAGATATAATGGTTTTGGGAATACCATGCAACCTTACTATCTGATCAACATAAATTTCAGCGTATTTCTCTGCCCTGTGGGTGGTATGCACTGGCAAGAAATGAGCAGTCTTGGTCAACCTGTCCATGATAACCCAAATTGAATCATGGTGCCTGGAGGTATTGGGTAATCCCACTATGAAGTCCATACAAATGTCCTCCCATTTCCAAGATGGTATGGGAAGGGGTTGCAAAGGGCCTGCTGCCTTCAAGTGACTAGCCTTTATCCTCTGGCAAGTATCACACTCGGATATGTACTTGGCAATTTCTCTTTTCATTCTAGTCCACCAATATAAAGATCTGAGATCATGGTACATCTTGTTGCTACCAGGGTGCATGGAGAATTTGGAAAGGTGAGCTTCGTCCAGTATCTTCTTTCTGAGCTCAGGGTCCTTAGGAACAACCACTCGATCTCCAAACCATAGAATTCCCTTGCTGTCCTGTCGGAAACACTTGTATTTTTTTGCTTTTTGCTTGATCATATCCTTGATAACCTGAACACCCTTATCCTCAACCTGTGCCCTGATGATCTGCTCTTGCAACGTGGGTTCCACCGAGATATAGCTTAGGTTACCCGAAGAAACAACTTCCAGGTTCAGCTTGCACAACTCATCACACAGGGTGGTCACTCCCACATCCATGCTCATACAATTACACTGGGTCTTTCTGCTCAAGGCATCTGCCACAACATTGGCCTTACCAGGGTGGTAATGCACCTCCAAATCATAGTCCTTGATCAACTCTAACCATCTCCTTTGCCTCATGTTCAGATCTGCCTGAGTGAAGATGTATTTGAGACTCTTGTGATCAGTGTAGATGTTACAGTGAGCTCCCATCAAGTAATGTCTCCATATCTTAAGAGCATGAACTACAGCTGCCAATTCTAGATCATGTGTAGGGTAGTTCTGCTCATGGGGCCTGAGTGCCCGGGAAGCATAAGCAATCACTCTGTTCTCTTGCATCAAGACACATCCCAATCCGGTACCAGAAGCATCGCAATAAACTTCAAATGACTTGGTGTTGTCAGGTTGGGCCAGCACTGGGGCTGTTGTCAAATGCTGCCTCAAGGTATGGAAGGCATCTTCACACTTTTGGCTCCACTCAAATTTGACTCCCTTCTTCAACAGTTCAGTCATTGGTTTGGCAATTCTAGAGAAATCCGGAATAAATCGTCGATAATACCCTGCCAATCCCAGAAAACTCCGAATTTGCTTCACTGTAGTCGGGGGTTTCCAATCCATTACCTCTTGTACCTTCTCAGGATCAACTGATACCCCATCCTGAGAAATTGTGTGACCCAGGAATTTAATCTCCCTCAGCCAGAACTCACATTTAGACAACTTAGCATAAAGATGATGATCGCGCAGTCGCTGAAGCACAATGTGCAGGTGCTCAGTATGTTCGTCCTCATTCTTGGAATAGACCAGAATATCATCAATGAAAACAACCACGAACTTGTCCAATTCTGGCATAAACACTGAGTTCATCAGGTACATGAAATAAGCCGGGGCATTGGTCAGCCCAAAAGACATCACCAGAAACTCATACAGTCCATATCTGGTAGAGAAAGCCGTCTTGGGAATATCGCTAGCACGGATCTTGATCTGATGGTATCCTGAGCGAAGTTCTATCTTGGAGAATACCTTGGCTCCTACCAACTGATCAAACAGAACATCAATGCGGGGCAGTGGGTATTTGTTCTTAATAGTTACCGCATTGAGAGGGCGGTAGTCAACACACATCCTCAAACTCTCATCCTTTTTCTTCACAAATAAGGCTGGACATCCCCATGGTGAAGTGCTTGGACGAATAAACCCCTTGTCCAACAATTCTTGCAATTGTTTCTTCAATTCCGCCAATTCCGCAGGAGGCATCCTATAGGGTCTCTTGGAGATAGGAGCAGTCCTGGGTTGCAATTCGATGGCGAACTCAATATCTCGGTCAGGTGGCATCCCTGGCAATTCGTCTGGGAAAACATCTGGGTAGTCGCAGACCACTGGGATCTTTTCCACCGGGGATTCTATCATAACAAAGGCACAAGATCGGGTACAACCCTGGTCGGGTAAATATAAAACAGTCTCGCCATAAGCAGGGGAATGAATTTCAATGGCTCTGGCTGCGATGTCCAATACTGCCTGATGCCTGGTCAACCAGTCAGCTCCCAAAATAATATCCACGCTATCCAACCCTAAGATGAGAAGGGTGGTTCTAATCACCAGACTACCAAATTTTATAGGCACTTGCCTGTTGATTTGATAAGTGGCAACTCTGCCTCCTGGCGTTGAAATTGTAATGCCCCCATCGGTATGGTGAAAGGGCAACTGGCACTTGGCACTAAACTTAGCACTGATAAAACTATGCGATGCACCCGAATCAAATAAAATAATCGCAGGATAATTCAAAACTGTAAAGATACCAGTCATAACGGGTGCTCCCTCAGGAATGTCAGCCATGGTGGTGAAGTTCAGCCTGCCTTGCCTCACTTGCACCTTCTGCCTCTTGCCTTGGTTCTGATTAGCATTCTGCCCCTGCCTCTGCTGGTTCCTGGGGCAATTCTTGGCATAATGCCCAGTGTTGCCACAAGTGAAGCATCTGTTGTCATTTGCCTGGCGGTACTGCTGCTGCTGGTTATTCCTCTGAGCTGGAAACTGGTTGCGGTTGGGTGCCTGCTGCTGCTGCTGCTGAGGTCGGATTACCCATCGCCCTTGCTGCTGCTGGGGCCCCCTGCCCTGGGTGTCGGACACAATCCTGAAGCGCTGTGGCTGAGCTGAGGGTCCTGCCACAGGGGTCTTCCTCTTCTTCTCTGCCTGCCTAGCTGTAATGCAGTCCTCTTGGGAGATAGCCATGTTGACCAACTCATTGTAACTGTTGACCCTGACGGTGTTGAGACGATCCCGGAGCTTAGTGCTGAGCCCCCTCCTGAATCTGTCCCTCTTCTTCTCATCTGTATCTGCATGATATCCCGCGTACTGGCACAAGTCATTAAAAGCCTGGGCATACTGCAACACTGTCCTGTTGCCCTGAGTGAGTGCCAAGAACTCATTGAGCTTCCTGTCCATGATCCCGGCTGGTATATGGTGTCCTCTAAAAGCTGCCTTGAACTCCCTCCACTCCACCTCACGGTCCTCTGGCTGCATAGCAAGAAAATGATCCCACTAAGTCCTTGCGGGTCCGCGAAGCTGCTGGGTGGCGAACCTGACTTTGGTGACCTCTGAGCAAGCCCCATGGAGTAGTGGAAATTTGGATTCCACCACTCGCAGCCATACATCTGCGTCAAGTGGGTCCTCCGCCCTTGTGAACAATGGAGGCTGGGTGCTGAGGAACTCCTGATAGGTGGCCGCCGCGGGGTGACGCTGGTGGTCTCCACCACCATAATGCTGGGGTGGTGGCTGACGTTGAGGCAGCTGCCTCAGGATCTCATTCTGCTGAGCCATGAGCTCCTGCAGAGTGGGAGATGGTGGAGGCGGTGGAGGAACGTGCTCGTTCTGGCCACGACGCTGCCTCCCGGCCATCTGAAAAATCCACATACATACTTAACACCACATTTCCAAGTTCAAGATTTTATCGCGGAGAAAAAGTTAAAAACAACATGATAGACTCCGACTTCAACAAAAGGATTTTAAAAGGCACAAATTCTTCCTTCCAAATTTAAACTGATGACAGCATCCATCAAACAAGCTTCCAAGAGAGTTTAGCACGATTTACATCAATTGTCCCAAAATGACTCAACTCTATCTAGCCTAGTACCCCAAGGGTGCAAAAGCTAAGCTAGCTGCGAGGAGTCTGACTATCCAACTTCTAAGCCTATCCTGAACACCTAGTGAGCGAACGAAGCAACACTCGACTCAGGGGAAGGTGGTCTCCCTGAGCCAGCAGTGTCCACACTAGAGGCCGGCTCATCACCTCCCTCGATGTCGACGTCCTCGTTGGCCTCCAGGTCCTGGATCTCCTGGTGATGCATATCCAGGTGCTCGTTAGCCTCAGCAAGCTGCTGCTGAGTGTTAATGAGCTGATCCTCTAGAACCTCGATGGTGTTCTCCCTAGTGCCCACTAGCTCCTCCAGCTCTTGGATATCCGTGGATAGCTGCTCTACCTGCAAGTCCTTCTCCACCATCACTTGGGACAAGTCAACCACGAGTTCCTCTCTGTTGTCCAACGTAATCTTTGTTGCCTCCAGTAGTGCCATCAGATGGGACATCGCCTCACCGCGCATCACCTGCAGACGGTACAGAGCATTCATGCACCGTATGGTCAAGTGCGCGGTCTGTCCTAGGTAGATGGCCCAGATATCCTTGGCATGCTCCACCCGATCCTTCCACATTGGGTCGTCCTCCCTCTCAGCGGGGAACAAGCCAATGGGGTGGGTGGCCAGCTCCAAAGGATGGAATCCGCAGAAAGTAGTCAATCCATGCAGAGCGATTGCCTCGATCGTGTCCTCCGCTCGGTATCCGAAAGATTCGGAGTCCAAAGAGCGCCAGCCTGGCTGCAGGGGATGAGGCTCCAAGGTCATCCTCACCCTACAGCGAGGCACTCGGTGCTTCTCGAACTGCTGCACCGCGTATTGAGGGGGTGTCGCGTATCCAGCCCCCTGAAGTACCTCCCACAAAATGCGGGGAAAGCCCTCTCGTGCAAGCCCGTCAGTGTGGGACAGTGCATTTCCGTCATCGGAGGATCCGTGGGAAGTCATCTGTGTACGGTTAAGCGTAAGTAAAAGAAAAAGAATTATAAAAAGAACAAGGAAAAAATAAAACTCAACTCCTTTCTCTGGTTAAAATAAAATGGTACTGGGGACCTAGTTGGTTGTTATCTTGTCTTTGAGTCCTTACTCAGTTATCCATTTGCTTAATTAAGAATGCATGCATGCTCGTCCTGAACGACCTCACAACAAGATAAAAGGAATCGGGAAGGACTCCCATCCGGTAAAAGCGGCCTGTAGGGCCTAGTTACTTAGCCACCTAGCTACCCCTCTATTACCCTAAGGCTTCACGTCCTAGGTCTATCCTGCTCGTCCTACTATCTATCGAACATTGTTTCTATCAAGTTTTACTTGGAAAAATGATGGTATTTACATTTTATTGATTCCTCTGTGGTGGTACAAGCTCCGATACCAGCTGTGGCGGAACTGCCCGAATTATTCCAACTTAAGTGCCCAAGCCCCGCTTTAGAGGCTAGACCACACTTAAATGGGAATAACCCGTCAATCCCTCGGATCTAGTCCGACACGGCCACTGACAGGATCAAGTACCACAATCTCACTCGAAGGTGAGTCACAGAGCAAATACAATAAAGCATAAAACCATACATGCCAAAATGTTAAATTATTACATCACCATCATCATCATCGGAGTTTTTGCAAAAGTAACCATCAATGTTCGAAGTGCAGCGGAATAAAACTAACGGTAATTAAATAGAGGGATGGGGAAGCCTGTCCCATCACTCCTCATGCTCCTCCTCAGCCGGGGCAGGGTCCCACTCAACAGTCCAACCCGGTGGCAAGGTGGACGGCCAAGTTATCCCAGCAACCATCTCCTCCAGAGAACCTGTGAAAATTATGCCACAAGCAAGGCTGAGTATACTAATACTCAGCTAGACTTACCCGGTGTGAGGAGTCTACTCCTCTACCTCTAGACATGCAGCTGTTTGGCTGTGGGGTTTGGTTGCCAAAAGCACTAGCTGAGTTTCTAAATCAAGATTTTAACTTAGTCAAAGTTAAGTGTGACTCTCTTAAGGCTAAAAATGAACTATCTATTCATACAAAGTAGCAAACATTTTAGCAATCAATATCTTGTATCATCTCCGCATCATTCCACTTGTTACTCAATGTAGCAGCATGGATCAAGCAGTCTCATTAGCTGCGAGAAGCAGACGATTCGAATCGAGTTTTTATCCTTGCAAGGTAAACCTAAACACACGACATGTAGGGGCACTCCGTCCCCACACATATCAACCGTCCCCATCGATTCCCCGTCAGCAGAGAGGGGCTCACCGCCTTGGCGTACAATGCCTCACTGACCCCGACTGGCCGTCGTGCAGTGACCGCACTTGTACCCACCATAACCGGAATGGGAGACCTCGTCTCAGGTCGCATGAGGAGGGCAATCTGCTGCCGGGTTCAATCAGGTACTAGGCTTACCGATTTACCATATTTCTCGGCATGTGCTTAGTACGTTCAAACGCTTGACTCACGGTACCACACCTTAATCCTTATTCAAATTTTTATCCCGTAGACAACCAATCCCCATGGATTGTTGCCCACAACCAACATTAGTACGATATGAAAGTGGGTACAATCAATGTCCTGACCTCGCACGAGTGCTAGAAAAATCACTCGTCTTCTACCGAGATCCTACTTAGGTAAAGCAACTACTCGACCTGTCATACTAGTATTCATCTCAAAAGGATTCCTGAGATCATGCAACTAGGGTTTCAAACAATTCCTACACCTAAGTGCACAATCAATCCTACAATCATTAAGTGAAGTAAAATAGCATAAATAACAGGTTATGCATAAAACCGGGGCTTGCCTTCCAAAGCAGTGGCAGGCAGGTCCTCTGGTGCAGGCTCGGGTGCTGGATCAGGGGCTACCTCCTGAGCAGCTCCTTGCTCCGGCACGAGGATGTACTCTCCGTCAGCAAGATTACAGTCTATCGAAATGCAATGAACATGTATGTCACGATTATGCAAGATTTAAGAACATTAAGCTAAGAAACTAGTTTAAGAAGTAACTTAGGGTTTTCTTAGTCACGCGGGGCTCCTAGTGGTATATATATAGACTTATGACCCCTTAAGCTTAGGTTTTCCTTTAGGATAACATAGTGGTTTGGTATTGCCTTGATACCTTTTAGTGGACAGATTACAAAGGTTTTAGGATAACCTTAATTCACATTATTCTTTTTTTTCCTTTCATCACTTCCCATTTAGGGTTTCTAGGGTAGGTTTGAACTACAACAGGGTTTTAATAATTTCCAAAAATTCTGTAAAAATTACAGTGGGTTGCCCTTTGCCATTCTAACTTGTTTTAAGAAGTTGAGGCTTTAAGCACCAAGGCTAGGCTTTAAACAAAAATAACAAAAGTTAGGCAAAATGGGCCACTTTACACTACACCTCTTAGTTGGGGGTAGGTTCTGTCCTAAAGGTTATTTTTGCTGGCATTTAATAGTAATAATAGGTCTCTGTGCTAAAAATCACAGAAAACTAAGGGGTGGTTATTTAGTTATGATTTTCTTAAGTTTAATGTTAAAAAGGCACTTTCTACTACATTATTATTTGAAAAATGTCAAACAGCAGATTTCATATTTTTCCTAAGTTCTTTCTAGTAAAACAATAGTTATCCCAAGGGTGGGGGTGTTTTTACCTTGGGGTTATTTTTGTAGAGTTTTTCTAAGTTTTACTTGTTTTATTAAAACAAAAGAGATCTTACTTATTTTACACTAAAACAAGGTATGATATATTTTTCCAGTGATCTATATTGAATAAGTAACCTAACAAAAATAGAGGTACTCTCTGGTTCATTAATTAAATTACATTTTCTATTTTCCTTATCCTTAAGCATATTATAGAATAAGGGGTAAAACTAATTTAAATGGAGTAGACAGAGAGGTTTAACATTTTTACTTGGTCTAGTAGGTAGATATAAGCTTCTCAAAATTTTTCTAACCCTGGTCAAAAAATATTCCTATTTTTCCTTCTAATATTGAGTTTTGAGTGGTTTTCTTATTTAATTCAAAACTTCAGAAAGAAATACAGAAGCCATGGGTTCTATTATTTTTATCTGATAGTTCATAAATTTCAGAGTCTAGCAAAATTGGTTTGAACATTTTTGGATGATTATTCTTCCAGTTATGCATTTATTTAGCTATCTGTTATAACAAAAGAAAAGAAATTCGAAAATGGAAAAGAAAACAGGTTTACGCTGAGGCCCCTGGGGTTTTTCCTTTTCTTTTCTCACCGAACAGCCCTTGGTCCACTATTGGCTTGGGTCACTGACATTGCGCAAAGCCCCGTGGACTTATCTGAAATCTAACCCGCGCTCCCTGACCGGCTTAAACAGTACCCGCGGCATAGATTACGACGGTGGGGCTTACCGGCGGCAGTAGAGCTCCGGCGGGGTGGTCAGTGACGTCCGGGAGGTCGCGACGGTCACGCCGGTGTGCGGGTCGGTGTCGGAGGTGGTCGGAGTTACCCTGGCCACGAGCACAGGCGGCGGGGGTCGTCGGCGGCGCCTGCTCCGGCCAAACCACGGCGGTATAGTTCAATTAGGGTGCACGAGGAGCTTCACGGGGTGACACAGAGGCCATGCGCGCAACGAATTGGAAAACGGTGCAGGGGCTTACCCGGTCCACGTGCGCCGGTGGGTTCTTGAACTCCGGTGAGCATGATTGGGCTATTCCGGTGACGAGGGTCCCCGGGTCAAGCTTGAGCAAGTCTCACGGCCTCACCAGGAAGCTATCTGAGGGCTTGGATCGAACGGAGGAGGACGGGAGAGGGGCTGGCCACGGTGGTTGCTCTCGGGCGGCACTGGCGGGTCGCGGGGAGGTCGCCGGAGCTAATGGCTGGCTCGGGCAAGTCCGGCGAGGTACGGAGGAGGTAACGGGAAAGGCAGCCAAGCACTGGGGCGGCTTTATAGCCGTGGCGCGGGCGTGGTCACGGGCGGCCGCGGGCGCGCGGGGGTTCGCGCACGGGCGTGCTCTGAGCGCGCCCCCGGATGCCAGCTCGCGTCGAACACGTGGAAGCTTGCTTCTGCCATGGTTCAACGGCCGATTAGAGCGCCATAGCGTGCGTATCTTGGCAAAGTCACTGTGTACGGTCGCTTCTCTGCTCCAAATCCTATCTTTTCGCTGTGAGTTCCAAGTCGAGATATGGTCGGGGTAGGGAGATAGAGAGGGGAGAAGTTTGCTGTGTCAGCTAAGCCCGAACCGAGACAAAAGGGGTGTCAAGTCGTGTCTAGCGCCCTAGGGTAGGTGTCATCTCTTTCCAGGGTGTTCTAGGGTTAATTTGGCGCCATTTTGTCAATTGGGTCGAAAGGTTTTGAAAAGGGGATCAAGGTGAACATGTGGAGTCTTTGTGTAAGGGTTAGTTTTTGTACTTAGGCAAAAACTGAATTCTCCCTTGTGCTAAATCTTAGGTGAACTGTTTAGGGCTTTTCTGAAAAATTTTTGGGGGTACTTCCTTACTATTAATTGTAGGTTATTAAGTATATTACAACTTTTATATTTGGCCCAAACCATGATCATAAGGTTTACATGATCTTTTGATCATGGCTTCAATTAGGGTTCTCATTGCCTATGGGGGTTTTGCTTTAGGGTTTTGGGAGATCCCCACTTAGATGTGCATGATAAGCTAGGGCAGGACATCCAAGGTGGGTTACACTTGCTTAGGACCTAGAATTCCAAGTTTGGTATACTTTGCCCAATTCAATCTTCATGTGATAATGGGTAAAAAGGGGTAACCCTGGGGTGGACACCCTGAGTAACACCTGGGGTGTTACATCAGCCATATCGCGAAGTCATTCACATGATAACTGGGGGGTCCAGCACTGACTTCGACACAAAGCGGCAGAAGCGGGACCACTACCGCAGCATCAACCACGTCGCCGTCACCGGCCCAGTCGTGCAGACAAAGTGGTCCCACATACCGTTAACCTTCGACGCACGAGACGTCGACCTACGCAGCGCCCCCCACTGCGACGCCATGGTTATCAATTGCAGCATGGCAGGCTGGGACCTGCACAAAGTCCTAGTGGACAATGGCAGTCAGGCGGACATCATCTTCCTCCACGCCTTCGATCGCATGGGCATAAGCCACAGCCTGCTCAAGCCTTCGGATAACCCGTTGTATGGCTTCGGCGACAAGGGCACCTTTCCTGTCGATAAAATAGAGCTGCCTCTCTCCTTCGGTGTAGCACCCAATGCCCGAAGTGAGCAAGTAACCTTTGATATCATGGACATGGTATATCCATACAATGCCATCATGGGTCGGGGCTCCATCAATAAGTTCGAAGCAGCCATTCACGGACTGTACCTATGTATGAAGATACCAGGTCCGTTAGGCGTCATCACGGTCTACGGCAATCAACAGACTGCGCGCAACATAGAGCGGGACTTCGTGCCCGGTCAGAGAAACGTGCACTGCCTCACGGCACAGCGCGAGGTCCCCGCGCCCGCCAGCCCAACCAATAAGCAGCACGACAAGGCACAGCTGCAGAGCAACGACGGGACCAAGACTGTCCCCCTCGATCAGGCCACGCCCAAGCAGACAGTCACTATCAGCGAAGACCTCACTTCGCATGAAGAGGAGAAACTATTCTGCTGCCTAACCAAGAATAAGGATGTCTTCGCCTGGTCTGCCCTCGATCTGGTCGGAGTCAGCCGATCCATAATTGAGCACAGCTTGGGAATTGACCCTTCGGTGCGACCAAAAAAGCAGAGGCTTCGCAAAATGTCCGACGAGAAGACAGAGGCCGCCAAGGCGGAGGTGCACCGCCTCCTGGAAGCCAAATTCATCGAGCCCGTGGCTTATCCTACGTGGCTCTCCAATGTTGTAATGGTACAGAAAAAAAGCGGGAAGTGGCGAATGTGCATCGACTTCACCAGTCTCAACAAGGCCTGCCCAAAGGACAATTTCCCGTTGCCACGGATCGACAAAATAGTCGATAGCGCGGCCGGATGCGAGGTCATGTCTCTCCTCGACTGCTTCTCCGGTTACCACCAGATATACATGAAAGAGGAAGACAAGGCTAGCACCAATTTTATAACACCCTTCGGCACATATTGCTTCATCAGAATGCCAGAGGGACTCAAGAACGCCGGGTCCACCTTCTCCAGGCTTACCAAAACAGTGCTCGAAGGGCAAGTTGGAAGAAATATATTCACATATGTGGACGACATCGTCGTCGCCAGCAGGAGCAAGGAGGACCATCTCGCCGACCTCGCCGAAACATTCGCGAACATGCGAGACGCACGACTCCGTCTCAACCCGGAAAAGTGCGTCTTCGGCGTTCGCCAAGGCAAAATATTGGGCTACCTGGTATCACACCGCGGCATCGAGGCCAACCCAACCAAGATTCAGGCCATCATAAGCATGACACCTCCGCAGTCCGCCAGAGACGTCTAGCGCCTGACAGGCAGATTGGCCGCTCTCAACAGATTCATCTCTAGGTCCGCCGAGCGAAGTCTCCCCTTCCTCAAAACACTCCGTGGTGCAAAAGACTTCGCCTGGGGACCAGAGCAGGTGGCGGCCTTCGCCTCATTAAAACAGTACCTGACAGAGTTGGCCGTCCTCACAAGCCCCGACTCCTCGCTCCCCCTGTTACTCTACGTCGCAGCTTCGCCGCATGCGGTCAGCGCGGCACTAGTGCAGGAGCAGACAGTTGAGGGCGTGGTCAGGCAGTGCCCTGTTTACTATGTCTCCGAAGTGCTGACACCGTCCAAGTGCAACATGACAGAGCTGGAGAAGATTGCCTACGCAGTCGTCATGTCTTCGTGCAAATTGCGCCATTACTTCGAAGCATTCAAGGTCCGAGTCACCTCAGACAGGGGACTCGGCGAATTGTTCAGAAACCCGGAGGCATCGGTGAGGATTGCCAAGTGGGCGGCCGAACTCTCCGGCTACAACATCAGCTTTGAGCCCAGGACAGCCATCAAGTCACAAGTCCTGGCAGACTTCGTCGTCGACTGGACTGGGCCAACAACACAGCCAGACCCGTCTGCAGAGAAGGTTTGGACGATCCATTGCGACGGCGCATGGTGCCATGCAGGGGCAGGCGCCGCTGCAGTCATCACCTCACCAGTCGGGGTGAAGCACAGATATGCAGCACGCCTCAGCTTCAATCTGGAATCCGACAGACAGATGCACAAATAATATAGCAGAATACGAAGCAGTCATTCTCGGCCTCCGCAAGCTAAGGGCCCTCGGAGTTACCACCTGCATCATCAAAACAGACTCCAAGGTAGTTGCCGGCCAAGTCGAAAAAGACTATGCAGCAAAGGACCCCGCGCTCATGCAGTACCTCGCGGCCATCCGAAGTCTCGAGAGACAATTCAAGGGATTCACCTTGCAGCATGTGGATCGGGCCAAGAATGAAGAGGCCGACGCATTGGCCAAGGCTGCCGCCAGGGGCGAATATTTGCCCTCCGACGTGTTCTTTCATGTCATCGACACGCCAGCCGTCCGGAGCCCCGAAGGGCTCCAAATAACCAATGACAGCGAGGGCCATCGCATAGTCAACCTTATCATGAGCGAAGACTGGCGAGCACCAATAACCCTGTTCCTACAGGGGTACTATCATCCAGCCGACATCAGTGAGGCCAAGCGCCTCAGACATCGAAGCCGAGACTTCGCACTGATTGAAGGCCAACTCTACAAAAAAGGGGTCAGTCAGCCAATGCTCAAGTGCATCACCGAAAAGGAAGGCATTCAGATCCTACGCGAAGTCCACAGTGGCACATGCGGCTCACACGCAGGGCCAAGGGCCCTAGCTGCTAAGGTGATCCGCCAAGGTTTTTACTGGCCCGCAATGATCTGCACCGCAAATCGGGTCACAAGGTCCTGCGAAGCCTGCTAGAAGTTTTCTCCTCGGTCAGGCAGCCCCTCGCAGTATACAAAGCTGATCGCCCACACATGGCCTCTCCAGCGCTGGGGCCTGGACATTGTCGGGCCCCTGCCCACCGCTCAGGGGAACCTTAATTTCGCCTTCGTCGCTGTCGAGTACTTCACCAAATGGATCGAGGCAAGGGCTGTTTCCACAATAACATCAAAAACTGCCCAAAGGTTCTTTTGGCAAAACATTGTTTGCCGCTTCGGAGTACCGTCCGAACTAACAGTTGACAATGGCAAGCAGTTTGACAGCCAAGACTTCAAGGATTTCTGCTTCTCCATTGGCACCAAGCTTGCCTTCGCTTCAGTCTATCATCCGCAGTCCAACGGAGTTGTGGAACGCGCCAACGGAAAAATCTTCACAGCTGTCAAAAAGATGCTCCTCGATGAAAAAAGGGCAGATGGACTGATTTGTTACCCGAGGCGGTCTGGGCACTAAACACGACTGAGTGCAGGGCAACCGGGTTTACTCCTTTCCGCCTTCTATACGGATCGGAGGCCATGACCCCGCAAGAAATAAAACATGGGTCCCCGCGAACAGTTCCGTCAGCCGTCCCCGACGTGGACGAGCCAACTTCAAAGGATCTCATCGACGGAGACCGAGTCTTCACTCTACAGGCCCTAAACAAATACCAAGCTCAGACAAAAGGATGGCGCGACCACGCAGTCATCCCGAGGGAATTTAGCGAAGGGGACCTCGTACTCGTCCGAACGGTTCGGACAGAGTCCAGGGGCAAGCTGGAGCCCAAGTGGGAAGGCCCCTTTATAGTGAAGACGAAAGCTTCCCCCAGCGCTTACAGGCTCACAACGCCAAACGGCGAAGACCTGGAGCACTCCTGGAACATCGACAACCTCCGCAAATTTTTTGTTTGACTCATCAGGGCTGATTCGCCCTTGTAATTCGCAAAAACAATCTTATTCTGGTCCGCACTCTTTTCCTCCCGGGGGTGAGATTTTTAACGAGGTGAAGCCATGTAATATATGTCTGAAAAATCCCCCGCAAAAACATGCGTCGAAAAAAGACCGCGACGACGGTCTTTGACATTCGACCAATACGAGGTCACCGCGAGGCTAAGCGCTAGCCACCCTCGCGTGCGACAAATCCGCGCAGAAGTCGCCTAAGGGTGCAGCCGGACTAGCACAACAAGTGCGAAAAAACCGAAGTCTACCGCGAAGACTATCCGCGCAGAAGTCGCCTAGGGGTGCAGCCGGACTAGCACAACAAGTGCGAAAAAACCGAAGTCTACCGCGAAGACTATCCGCGCAGAAGTCGCCTAAGGGTGCAGCCGGACTAGCACAACAAGTGCAAAGAAACCGAAGTCTACCGCGTAGACTATCCGTGCAGAAGACGCCTAAGGGTGCAGCCGGACTAGCACAACAAAAGCAAAAACGACAACACCAAACTGTCCGCGCCAAGACCGACTATACGCGCACCAGCACGGCATAACAAAACACACCAGACCAAGTACACAACGCCTTCGCAAGCATAGACAAACGAGGGCATACAACCTCATCATACAAGCCTTTACACATATACAAGCGAGGGCACCACACTCTACATCGGCTCAACCTTTGGAATAATTCCCATCTCCCTATAATTAAATAACATTATCCTAAGCTCCTCACCCGCAAAAAGACTTCGCAGTTCCCCTTCACCCATACTCACGGCGGCCGGCAAGGACAACAGTTCCTGCCGGCCAGCCCTGCTCACATGAAGCCGACCTCCCTCCGCCCCACTAACTCTACGCTTCGCAACCGCCCTTCGCCGCCGGCGCCCGGTGCTAGGACCAGGCACATCTTCTGTGTTCGCGGCGTGCGGTGAAGCCTCCGCCGCAGCCACATCCAAGGCCGCAAAGTAGTCCAAGTCCTCCTCCGACGACTCCTCAGTCCACTCAACCGAGCTCCCAGAGTCAGCAAAATCAGAAAACTCAGATGCAGACCCATCACATTCATTACCACCATCCACGGTCGAAGCCGCCAAAAATTTAGTAGTGGCGGTTGCGTGCGCAGGCCCAAAATCTTGAACCTGTGCAGCAACCAAAATTCAGCAACATATCCAAAATTCCCTAACTATCTACACCCACTACGCCACCTGCGGAGCCTCCGCCGTTGCCTCCGCTGTCGCCTCCACCGCCACCGTCGCAGGATCTTCAGCACTCGGCGCAGCAGCTGCGGGGGCATCAGGCGCGCCTTCGGCGGTCTCTGGGGGCAGGTCTTCGCCGGCCGCGGCGGATGTGGAGGTATCCGGTGCGCCTTCTGCGGTCTCCGGGGGCGGCTCCAGGGCGGCCCCGGACACGGCCTCCGTCGGGGTCGGCTCCGGGTCAGGCAGCACGCTGTTCAACGCCCCGAAGTCATCCACTCTCTCGCCACGCGCCGCCTAAGACACAGCACACAAATTCAGCGAACCCACACATAGCCCACATCCAGCAAACGCCAAACAAACGCCAAACGTTACCTGAGCCCTCGCCGTCTCGACCCGCTCCCTGACCACCTCGCAACCGTGCGGACCCCACATCCGGTCATAGACGGCACCGGCGGATTCCTTCACTACGGGGTCTTCAACCTTGTAGATATCTCGCTCAAAGTCTTCATCAGCCTGGTCGAAGACCTCGAAGTGCCGGCACCCTTCGCGGGAGAGCGCGTTCATCGCCCCCTCGCTGGTGACCAGGGAGGCATACGACATGAACCCCTCCACGATAGTGGGGAGCGCCTGCAACTCCTCCTGTACCCACTCCAGACAGCGAAGCCCGGACTCTCGGTCCGGCACTTCGAAGTCACCGGTCCGCGCGCCCAGCTTATGGTACGAGTCCATAAGCTGTTTGCGCGTCCGCTCGGCCTCCGCGCGCGTCGCGGCCTCGGCCCTCTCCACGCGGCTCTCTAGGGCGATGAGCCGCTCCTGCAGCTGCTCAGCGCGCTCCCTGGCAAGATTGCCCTCCGCCCGCGCCAGATTGGCCTCCCCCTGCGCAGCCTGCGCCTTGGCGAGGGCCTCGTTGGTCTCCCTCCTCTCCCCTGCCAATTGGCGCCGGAGGTCAGCCTTCTCCCCCTCCAGCGCGGCCACCTTGTCCGCCAGCTTGCGGCACTTACTGTCGGCGGCCGATTTTTCACGGACGGCGTCCGCATGTTGCGTCCGAAGCCTCTCGACTTCGGCAGACACAACTGCCGTGAGGGCCCCCGACGCCGTGCGGTTGGCGAAGTCAGCCACCTGCAGAACACACGTAAGATCGCGGAAAAAAAACGGAGTCTAACTCAACGGACCTGACTTAGTGCCTCCGTCACCTCCTTCAGCCGGCGGGACGCAGCGCCCGCCTCATCCCTGACGGCCGCCAGTGCCGACATCTCGCCTCCGGCACCAAGAGCACCGCCCTTCGCCTTCGGCACTACGGCAGCCGCCATGGTCGCCGCGGCAGGCGCAACAATAGCAAGCTGGCCCTCGTCCGACCCTGCAACGCTTCAACGAATTAAAAAAAACGAGCCAAGGGCTTACCACCAAGATAGTCCTCCACACTAATATCGATGGCGAAGTCGGCGACGCGCTTGCCCGACGACGGCAACTCTCGGGCCGCCTTCGCGACCTCCGACACCCTGCCGGACGGCGGCACAGCCTTCGTCGATTTGGAGCCTCCGGCGCCTGCCGCTGCCTCCGGCGCCTTGCTAGATGCAGGGACGCCCGACTTCGCCACCAGCGGCGGCTTGCCTCCGCCGGGGGCCGCAGCCTAAGCATCCCCCCGCTGCCTCTTCGGCCTGGCTTCATGAAGCCTGACAACCGCCTGGCGCTTTTGTGCAGCTCCCTGGCGATCCTTGTCCATCACTGCCGACACAACAGCAGCAATATTCCGCCCGTAAGGAAAAACTCTCCATTCACGAACCATGCGAGATGTAAAAAAGTCTTCGCCGGCCGCGCGGAGGATAGGAACATTCCTTGGCCAACAACCCCCGGTAACCCTCAGCATCCGAGCCGAAGACTCCCGGAGCTCGGGCGAAGACATCCTTCCCCCCGGGGCCGCGCATGTCCTCATCAACTCTCTAGCAAAACCATCGGAAACCCCAATTCCTCCCATAGCAGTACCTAATTTCCTCTTTTTAGAGGATGGGGCGGCCGCCGGCGCAGGGTCGTCTCTAGTCTCCACCACCGGTTTCTTCCCACGGCGGTCCACATCGTCTTGACCAGGATAGCCGTCGTACGGCAATTGATTCAATTCAAAAACCCTGTTCAAACGGTCATTCGACCCGCGGATATCCCAGCTGCGCTGGCCCTCTGTCCTCGGCACGTAACGACCAACGAGCCGCACTGCCCCATCCTCCGCCTCACGCACAAAGGCGGCCGGATCGCGGCTTTGCAGGTTCAGCGCGAAGGCGGGACTTCGCACCACCCTTCCACCATGGAAAGGCATCTGGCGAGGGCACACTTCGCCCAACGCCCAGCCATGCGCCAAGGGCCATACCCCGTACGCCACAAATTGTTCAACCAAATCGCGCCCACTGCTCAGGCCGGCGGCGCACCGAAGGGCTCCTTCGTCCGCATCTTCCTCCGCCACCTCAAAGGGCGGGTATGCTGAGTAAAAATGAGAACACATCTTGGACACGGGGAGTCCCTCATGGCCTTCGACGGTACCCTCAGCGACGTAAAACCAAAACTCATTCCAGTTGCCCCACTTGTTGCGGGCGCAAGGAACCAACTCGACTACCTGCATCGTGGTCTTGCCGGTCTTCAGCGTAAACGTGCAGGACCCAAACTGAGCAACTTCATCTCCAATCATCCTCTTTTGCCAGTGCAAACAATAATACTTCGCAAAGACTTCGACCGATGGCTGTCCGCCGTACGAAGTCGTCGCCCAGACATACTTCGACAGAGCCACCACGACATTCGGTGTCAGCTGATGTATCTGAACGTTAAACCTGCGCAGGACTTCGCCAACAAATCGGTGCGCAGGCAGGCGGAGACCGGCAACGAAGAACGCCTCGAACACAACCAACTCGCCCTCCGGCTCGGGGACTTCCTCCGTTCCGGGGGCACGAGCAACGCCGCCGCCAAAGTAACCCAACCGCTGCATATCTTGCACGCGGACCGACGACATCCGCGACACGCCAAAATCAACAGAATCGCCGGCGCGCAGCTCCTCCGCCATCAAACTACTCAGCGTCTCCTCAGACGAGGCGTCGGCCGGCGGTGAGTAGAGATGGCAATGGGTACCCGAAACCCGAAATCCGATGGGTTTTTACCCTATTAGGGCACGGGTACTGGCTAATATCCAAACCCACGGGTTTTTTAATGGGTGATAAGCTAAACCCAGCGGGTACGCGGGTACGGGTATGGGATCCTAGTACCCATACCCGCAAACCCATGGGTTTCTAAAACCCGGCATAATATTATTAAACAAACCAAAAGTTCATTTTATGGCCTAGTAAACATGGTTGGCAGCCCAGCCCATTAGCTATCTATGAAATCTAGAGCCTCAGTGCAGGAACGATTGGCTAGCATCCGAATGAGCCCAGCCTAGTAAACATGGTTGGCAGCCCAGCCCATTAGCTTTCTTGTCGGGCATGGGTAGCCCGCGGGTACCCGGTACCCGGGTGGGCACGGGTACGGGCAAAAACTTGTACCCGGCTGCGGGCATGGGTTTCTTAGCGGGTATATTTTAATTTCGCGGGTACGGGTTTGGGAACATAGTACCCGGCGGGTACGCGCCCGTTGCCATCTCTAGCGGTGAGGCGGCGGCCGGCGGCGTAGCGACAGCGGAAGAAGAGGAGGTCGGCATCGCTACGTACCGTCGGCGGCGGCGGGCGGTCTGCTTCACTCGAGCCAGATCTCCGGCGAACAAGAGCACGGCGAGCAGACAAGCAGCCAGGCGGTGAAAAAGGCGGCTAGGGTTTTCACGGAGCGCAGAAAGTGAAGTTCAAAAACCGCCGACCCCCGCCCCCCTTTTATAGACAGGGCGCGGCTCTTCGGGAAACCCGCAATCCAACAGGGCGCGGCGCTTCGGGAAACCCGCAATCCAACAGTACGCTGTCAATCAACGGTCATGTCAAAAACCCCCGCGGAACCACTTCGAGCGAGGGCAGCGTCTCCGCCATCTAGCGACGTCTTCGGCACCAGGTGACTTTGTCGAACTGGTCCCTCGGAGGGCAGATGTTGGGGCGAAGGCAAAGACGCCACCCTTCACTCGAGGCCTTCGCTGCAGTCGCTGGTCTGGCAGAGACAAAACGGGCAGGGACACCCTTCGCTCGATTCGGCACCAGACGAAGGCCTGCGACGGCGTCATCCCACAGTGCGGCCTCGTCCAGCTCAGAGGCCCACGTGTGATCCGACCCATTGTAACGGGCCCTGCGTGGCCGCCGCGTGTTACGGGCCTAATTTGTAAAGGCATCCCTGTAATTACAGTCTGTAACCCTGCTTTATGGGAATATTCTGGGGATAACCTAGGTAGCTGAGGGCACATGCGTCCTTAGCACAAGGCGCTGGGCGCTCAGGTACCTATAAATACCCCCGCACAGTGCCCGTGGGAGGCCAGATTAACAGAGCTATTGCCATCTAGCGTGTAACCCTGTCAACGTCGTTGTTCACCCTTGTTGGCCCCCCTTGCTAGTGAGAGCAAGTGCCAACAATCGGGTCCTCCACAAGCTTGCTACAAGCCTTCTTCTTTTTCTCCATAGCAGGAACCTTACTGGAACACTACCCCACTTAAAAAGAATGAGGGTAGATCTCTTGAATCTTGGGGATTTGAACTCCTTGAAGTACCTCATAACAAGGGTGTTACGGGGCCTTCTTCTGTTGTTGCTGCTTGACTAGGCTGCAGAGAGATGACTGTCACAGGGTTGATTCTGGGAGAACCTTCTTCTTATCTTCTCTTCACTGTCTTCTTTTCTCTTCTCACTTTTCACTGCCTCTTTCTTTCTCTTTGCTCTTCCCACTGGAGGATTCTATCAAAGAGTATTACCATCATACAGAGGAGGAAACCAAAGACTATGAACCATGTGCAACAGTCTTCAACCCAAGAATCACCAAGCATTGTGATCTTAGGGGGGAGGGAGTGGAAAATGGGGTTGCTTGCTATTTGGCAGAGGGTATTGTATCGGGAGTGTTTTGCTTTGAGTGAGATGGGAGTTGAGGGAGCTGGGGGGGGTTTATAGGCGAGCGTTGGTGTTCGGTTGCGGAGTAGTGGTGATGGAGCAGGTGACATGAGGTAGCAGGTGCGATGGTGTTGCTGGCGGTATTGGCGGTGGGTGTGCTGCAAAGGGGGTATGGGGCGGTGGTAGTGCGCATGGAGGCGGGCACGCGTGCGAGGGGGCACGGGTGAGTGGTGGGGTCGATGATCCTGATATTTGTGGTCTCTAGTTCCAAGAATCTTTTCCTCTCTATATGGTAATAACTCCTTTTGTCCTCTTTTCCTGTTTACTTTGACTTAGGGGCAGTGCTTTGATTCTCACGGTCGGTCCTTTTGACTGAGCGGCTAGACTTGTTTCTTCTGTAGCTTATTCCAGGCTTCAAGGGTAAGCTTCCCGGTATCTTCTTGGGTAAGGCACTTTTCTCTTGAGAAGGGTTAAGATGAGAATGAAGCATAAGGTGAGGATTAGCTCTAATTTGCGATCTATGTTTTTAGAGAAAACCTTTCTTAAAAAGAAAGAAAACATACAAGCTCAGCAATGATAAGCATAAACAAATCAAATGTTTTGAATAAGGGAAGAATAGAGTTTTTTCAAAGCACGGACTACTCAGATTCGGGGGCTAAGCATAACTACTATTGCTCGGCTCCTGAACTGAGAACTATGCTGAAATGCGACTTATGAGCACTAACGTTAAAGCATCACATATGCACTCAAAAGGGGAGAAAACATCAAGCGAAATTCATTTTGAAATGCCCTAGGGGGCCACACAAATAGAGTTTTGCAAAACACGAGTCTACACGATTACCTCTCATACATGCAGGGCTCTAGCCAAAGTGAAGAAAAACTTCACTACCCAATGCATGCAGAGGACTAGGCAAACTAATTTCAGATCTGGTAGCTTCTCTTCTGGCAAGGCTGGCGCACAACTTCAATCTGAGACATCTCCTAGATGGGTAAAGAGGGAGCTGATGTTGATGACTTCTTCTAGCGGCGACTGAGATGGCAGCACGGGGTCGAACTCTTCTTCAAGCTGGACTGGCTCTTGTAGTTCCTCAGAGGGCGGTGGTGCTGGTGGGGTGCTTGCAGCTTCTTCCTGACCTCACGGGACGGTGCTGGAATCTTCTTCATGGTGAGGGGCTCAAACATCTCTAGCGGGGGATCTTGGGAGGACTTGGGGTACTCTTGCTTATCCATAGCCTTAGGGGAGACTGGAATTCCTTCCAAGACTATGGCTCCTTCCGGTAGTTCCCAAGCCTTCTTCTCTCCTCTGATAGAGACCAGGTGACCTTCAAGAATCTGGGGGTCTTCAGCTCTGATGGGTTGAACAGGGTTGGATGAAGCGGGCTCTTGGATCCGCAGGGCTCTACGTTGGTTATGGGTTACCAAGTAGGCCTCCATCAACTTCTGGACGTGCTCATCCTTGGCTTGCTTCAGGGCTTCAACAGCAATGGCTTCACGACTTTCCAAGGCAGCTACACGGGCTTGTGCTGAGGTGAGATCCACATGGAGCTTACGGTTGAGCTTCTCTGCATCTTCTGCTCGGGCAATCATCTGACGGTGGTGCCGAGTCAAGAAATCATACTGTGCATCCAGGGTGAGCAGGTATGCAGTGAGGTACATGACTGAGGGGTCGTCCTCAAGCAGCTGCTGACCTTCCAATGCACGCATCCTGGCCATCCAAACTGGACGGTTTCTCTGAAAGGGTGGAAAGAATCTGAGCAGGGTGTCGGCCACTTCTTCTTCATAGATCTGACACAAGGCCCTTAATGCCTTGCGAGCGACGACTTGGTAGGTGTCTTTGAATCTGTGCCCAGCAGCAGTGACACTCCATTCCATATGGTGCGGACTGGATCCAATGTATACAGTCATGACACATTTCTTTGTGCCATGCTCGATGAATTCACGACCATCATACTCTGGCTGGCTCCTTATTCCGAGGCGGACTGTGCATGCTCTCAGCAACTTGGGGAAACCATCTTCATTCTGGCACAAGCTGGTTTGGCAACAGACCTCCATCTGACTTCTGAGAGAAGGAAAGGGGGAAATCATTTTTGAAATGAAGGGATGAGAGCAAGAATTTTTTTAAGAAAATAGTTTTGACTCAAAAACTTTTGATCAGGCTAAGGGTTACGTCCTGTGGCCAACCTAACAGCTCTGATACCACCTGAAGCGCCCCAATCCTCTAGGACTCAAATGTGATACAATTATTAGTCCCAGGAGGCTAGTAAACACATTTATACATCAGATGATTTCAGATCTGCTTAAACGATACAAACCAATAAAGGTGGCGAACAACTTTAAGAGTTGGTCCACAACTCGGGACATATCATCAGAGTGGGGCTGAAGCAGCACGATATACGCAGCGAAGCAATTCAGCGGTCCAACAGCCACAGGCAAGGTTGGGAACAGTCGTAACTCTTACCCGATCTCCTTTTTCTGAAAAACAACAAATAAGCAAGGGTGAGTACAAACGTACTCAACAGCCCACCTTCACCCGCGAAATGGGGAAATCAGATATAATGCATGGAATATCTGGAGCTCAGGATATTTTGCAGAAACAACAATATTTTATGCAGGGTTGTCTTGTAAAACATTTTGTATTTTGCAAAGCGCATCCTCCCCCAAAGGAGCAGGAAGTTTTTCAATATAGAACAAAATCCCCTGGACTAAACCATCCAGGTATCTCAGCAGTTTCCCAATGGTTTTCATTTTCAAAAACAGCTGCTGGACTTCCCGTCCACCATAGCTCACGGCTCAACCGCCGGACCTTTTAAAAACCATTTTTCTCAAACGCACCCTTTTTTGAAAACAAAACATTAATTGCCATACCATACCATACCAGACTCGTCCATTCCTGTGGACACGGACTATTCGAATAGGTTTTCAAACTCTGCGCAGAGGTGTACACTTTACCCACTAGTCCGGTTTCTGCGATCTCACCGCCGTGAGACCCGAATGCCGAATCTCTTTCTTTCCTCGCACGTCCTAACCTTAACGGTTATACCGGAAGGAGTCAGGCCACCACCATGTCCAAACCAGACAAAACATTCCCCCTCCTTCTTGTCACACCCGGTTTTAGAAGGCAAACCGAATGCGAACCATGTACGTGCCAGGATCAGCAATTCACGTACACAGCAGTTACATAACATGGACATCATCACACAGTGCTCAAAATAGTATTAAACGGGAAATAATAGTCGATTACATCATACGTCTGAGACGTCCATATAGTCCTTACAATAAATCAAAGTGCGGAAAAGAAACGTAGATAACCGCGGCCTTCACAGGCAGTCGACTGGGGGTTGCCGCTAACCCACGCCTAGAACTCGTCGTAGTCTTGGAACTCCTGGAAGTCTCCTTCCACAGCTTCATCTTCTCCCGAGCAGTGGTTGCAATGCTGACAACCTGGGGATGGGGGGGTTTGGTGTGTAGAGCAAGGGTGAGTACACATCAACATACTCAGCAAGTATCCTGTTTGGCTGTAGTGGACTAGCTTTATGTGGGGATAAGTCGAGCAGTTGCTTTTAGTTGGTCAGATTATTATTTACTAATAGAAAGCCAGGTTTTAGCATTAACCCAAGTTATTAGCCCGATGTACCCTTTCCAAACGGAAAGAATACCACTTACCAGCACCATAGTCATAACCAAAACCATCAGTCTCATTGCCACCTGTAAACCAAAGTGTCTCTGATCAAGTACCACTAATCACTGGAGCTCCCTTGGCCGCTCATAACCGCGAGCACGGCTGATATATCAGTTTTCAAACACTCTGCAGAGGTTGTGCACTTTACCCACAAGCCGTGATTCCCTTTCTGCCCGGAGATCATGACTCTCCATTGATCACTACCAAGGTGACCCAGCAGGGCATCACTACGTAGCCTTTACAAAGATTCCCCGAGGCTGTAGCCACCCGTTAGGTTTCCTAAATGCACCGCACTCCTCCCCAAGGGGTGAACCCAAACTTGGCAGAGCGAGCCGCATACACCGAGCCCCATTGACGGCACGACGGCTAAGTGATCTACACCCCGGATCCTCTAATTATTCAGCTAAGGGCATCCCATTCCACCCTCATGGTTGCACTGTTTTCCTGGGCGGTCATCCATAGAACAGGTCCTTACGGAGAGGCACTCGAGAAACCGCTCGAGCCCCCTTAAGGCCACAAGTACAACATCATAATAAGAGAAGGGAAAACAGCGTATCATAGATAATCTCATCATGTTCATTGATTAGAGTTTGAGCAATAGCATAAAGCTAAACAATAATAATCCAACCCAAATAGGTAATCAAGGACATGGATAACAAAAGCTAGTCAATCCTTAGGCATAAATGTGTAAAGCGGGAGGTGAATTAAATAATGAATAGGACAGAGATAGGTCAAAGGACACTTGCCTCCACCAACCGACTGCTGCTCAGGGGCTTCTCCTGCGAGTTCTTCGGGCTCTCCAACCGGATCGTTCTCTAAGCGTTTGCAAGCATACATACATCCATCCATTGAAATTAGGAAACCAACAACACACCATACAAGAGAACAAGTAGATTAAACATGCATAGAATACCACATACAATAATGAGTTTACCATGGTTAGAAAGAGGCGGGGAAAGGTCTCGCGAGAGTTAAAGCTTATGCCCGAGACGCACTACGGGTAAACAAATAACTAAACAGTACGTGCTCTAGTTCCAATTGGTTCTAACAAAAAAATTAGCTACATGCACTAATGTAAACGTAACCACTTTTAGTAGATTAACATTGAATAAGATAGACGATTAGCTATACAAATTAACTAACGTAACCAATTTCCAAATTGGGACTCCTATCTTATTAATATAAACAACATGATTAGCGCATATAGGATACGGGGGGTAGACGGGGCTAGGGGTAGACGATCGTGTCGCGAGCGCAACAGGGCGCTATGTGTCGCGTCGCGAGCACGACGAACTACGCCAGAACGCTGCGCGAGCACGCGCACGCGCAAAACCACACTTAACGTGCCGCGAACGAGTCGCGCACGCGTCGGGGCCGTGCGCTGGCCGAGCTCGAGGCCGCGCGCCGAAGGCACACGTGGCCGAGCTCGAGGCCACGCCGAGGGCCGACGCGACGCGAGCAAGGCACGGCGGGGCGAAGCACGGGCAGGGCGGGGGCACGGCCGGGGCCGAGAGCGGGGGCGGTCGGGCCGGGGTCGGCCGAGCCGGGGCACGGGGCGGTCGGTTGAGCCGGGGGGGGGGACGGCCGAGCTGGGGCATGACGGGGCGGGGGCGACCGAGCCGGGGCACGGCGGGGCGGGGGCGACCGAGGCCGGGCGCGGGGCGGTTGGGCCGGGGCCGGGGCACGGGCGGCCGAGCCGGGCGGGGGCGGCCGAGCAGGGGCGGGGGGGGCGGCCGAACCGGGGTGGGGAACGCCGGGGCGGGCGCGGGAGGCGGCCGAACCGGGCGGGGGCGGCCGAGCAGGGGCCGGGACGGCCGGGCCGGGGCGGGGGTCGGCCGAACCGGGACGGCCGGGCCGGGGCGGGGGGCGGCCGAACCGGGACGGCACGGGGCCGAGGCGGCTCGCCGGAGCCGGACGGGGTCGGGGCGGGGGCGGCTCGCCGAGGCGGGGGCGGGCGCGGGCTCGCCGGGGCGGGGCCGGGCGCGGCGGCGCCGGCCGAGGACGGCGCGGGAGCGGCCGGGGCGAGGCCGGACGCGGGACGCGGGGGCGGGGCCGGGCGAACCGGGTGGCCGGGCGCGACGGGGGAGGAGGAGGGAGAAGAGGGAAGGAGAGGGGAGGAGGGGGCTCACCGCGGCAGGGGGGCGGCGCGACGGCGCTAGGGCAGGGGAGCGGCGGTGGCGGCGCTAGGGCAGTGGGAGGGCGACGGCGGCGCTAGGGCAGGGGAGAGGGAGTTGGGGAAGGGGAGAGGTATGACAGGCGGGGCCCGCGGGGGAGAGGAGAGAGATTTGGGGGGAGGGGGAGGGAGGGGCGGCTGGGCCGGCCATGGGCCCAAAGCGGGGGCGCGCGGGGGGGCGAGGTGGGCCGCGGCCAAGTCGGCCCACGACGCGAGAGGGGGGGGCGAGCCGGCTGGGCCGACCGGCCAGCTGGGCCGCTCGCACCAAGGGGGGAGGCGGCTGGGCCGAAAGGGGAGGGGAGGGAGGAGAGAGAAAAGAAAAGATTTTCCCTTTTTTATATCTATTTTCTATATGAATGCTTTCACACTTTCAAACAACCAAAAAAATGCATGGTTCGACATGATGCAGCAAATCAAAGAAATTAACCCTAGGGTTTACTATTATCACGTAACTTAAGGTTTTGAAGACGGTTGAGGTTTTAGCGAAAAGAAAAGGGGAAAGAGAGGTAACACCCGAATTTGAAGAGTGATATAGAAAGAAGAAAAAAAAATCCAACTCGAAATTCGGGCGTTACAAACCTATCCCCCTTAAAAGAATCTCGCCCTCGAGATTCAGGGTTGGCTAGCAAAGAGCTCATGGTATTTGGCCATCAGATCATCTTCACGCTCCCAGGTTGCTTCTTCCTCTGAATGGTGATTCCATCTAACTTTGCACATTCTGATGGTCTTCCTTCGGGTGACTCTGTCCGCAACCTCAAGGATTTGCACTAGCTTCTCAACGTAGGTCAAGTCCTCCTGGACTTCAAGACCTTCCACTGGCAACTGCTCCTCTGGCACACGCAAGCACTTCTTCAACTGAGACACATGAAAGACATCATGCACAGCAGACAAATTCTCTGGTAAACTGAGCTGATAGGCCACTTCTCCACGCTTTGAGAGAATTTGGTACGGACCAATATAGCGGGGTGCTAGCTTGCCTTTGACTCCGAACCTTCTGACTCCTCTGATCGGTGACACTTTCAGATAGACGAAGTCTCCGACTTCGAAACTCAGCTCCCTTCTTCTTGTGTCTGCATAGCTTCGCTGTCTTGATTGTGCTATCTTCATATTCTCTCGGACCATCTTGATGTTCTCTTCGGCTTCAAGCAAAATGTCTGGCCCAAACACCTGCTTTTCTCCAGGCTGATCCCATTGCAACGGAGTTCTGCAACTCCTTCCATAGAGCGCCTGAAATGGTGACATCTTCAAACTGGCCTGGTAACTGTTGTTATAGGAAAACTATGCATAAGGCAATCTCTTGTCCCATCCGGACTGATCTTGCAACGCACAGGCTCTCAACATGTCCTCAAGAATTTGATTGGTCCTTTCAGTCTGACCATCTGTCTGCGGATGATATGCTGAACTAAAATTCAGATGTGTGCCCAAGGCTTCATGCAACTGCTGCCAGAAATGAGAGGTGAACTGTGTTCCTCTGTCTGACACTATCTTCTTTGGCACACCATGAAGACAAACGATCCGAGACATATACAACTCTGCCAAAACTGCACTGCTGTAGTTGGTCTTGACAGGTATGAAGTGGGCTGACTTGGTCAAACGGTCCACTACTACCCAAATAGAATCGTAGCCGGCTCGAGTGCGAGGCAATCCGACTATGAAATCCATACCGATTTCATCCCATTTCCACTGAGGGATCTGCAACGGTTGCAACAATCCAGCAGGTCTCTGGTGCTCTGCCTTAATTCTTCGGCAACTATCGCACATAGCCACATGCTCTGCGATTTCCCTCTTCATTCCGTACCACCAGAATTTCTTCTTCAGATCCTGATACATCTTCTCACTACCAGGGTGAATCGAATAGGCTGTCTCATGAGCTTCCTTGAGGATCAACTCCCGAATGGACTGGACATTGGGGACGCACAAGCGGTCTTTGAACCATATCACACCTTCTGCATCTTCTCGAAAATCTTTGCCTTTGCCTTCTAGAATCAGTCGCCGGATCTCACTGATCTTCTCATCATTCTTCTGCGCTTCTTTGATTTCGCGCTCCAAGGTAGGTTCCAATTCAACTGTGACTCCTCGCGAATTGTTCAGAAATCCGAGACTCAACCTGTCGAACTCCTTGGCCAACTCATAAGGCATCGGATGAGCGACCATCAGATTGACTTGACTCTTCCTGCTCAAAGCATCTGCCACTATGTTTGCTTTGCCTGGATGGTAATGGATCTCCAACTCATAGTCTTTGATCAACTCTAACCATCTTCGCTGCCTCATATTCAACTCTGACTGAGTGAATATGTACTTCAGACTCTTGTGGTCTGTGTAAACATCGCATTTCTGTCCATACAGATAGTGCCTCCATGTCTTCAATGCGTGAACCACTGCTGCCAACTCTAGGTCATGGATTGGGTAGTTCTTCTCATGAACCTTCAACTGTCGGGACGAGTAAGCCACAACTCTTCCCTCTTGCATCAATACGCATCCCAAACCTGTGTAACAAGCATCACAGTACACGGAGAAGGGCTTGTGCACATCAGGCAAGACTAGGACAGGCGCTGTTGTCAACTTCTCTTTCAGCGCTTCAAAGGCCTCTTGACATTTCTGGGTCCACTTGAACTCAACCTTGTTGCCTAGCAACGCTGTCATTGGTTTTGCAATCTTCGAAAACACTTCAATGAATCGCCGATAATATCCGGCCATTCCAATGAAGCTCTTGATTCCTCGAGCATCCGTTGGCGCTTTCCAGTTCAGAATGTCTGCCACTTTTTTCGGATCCACAGCCAATCCTTCTTTGTTGATTATGTGACCCAAGAACAGGACTTCATTGATCCAAAATTCACATTTGCTCAACTTTGCATACAACTGGTGCTCTCGCAATCTCTGCAATACCATCCTCAAATGATATGCATGCTCTTCTTCGCTTTGAGAATAAATCAGAATATCATCAATGAATACCACCACAAACTTATCAAGATAATCCATGAATACACTGTTCATCAAGTTCATGAAGAACGCTGGTGCATTGGTCAAACCAAAAGACATCACTGTGAACTCATACAACCCATACTTGGTAATGAATGTTGTCTTCGGAATATCCGAAGGTCGGATCCTGAGCTGATGATAACCTGACCTCAGATCAATCTTGGAGAACACACTGGCGCCTCTCAACTGGTCGAACAGATCTTCTATTCTGGGCAAAGGGTACTTGTTCTTGATCGTGACCTCATTCAAAGCTCGATAATCGATACACATCCTTTTGGTGCCATCTTTCTTCTCCACAAATAGGACAGGGGCGGCCCAAGGCGAGGTGCTTGGCCGGATGTAACCTTTCTCTGACAGCTCATCAATCTGCTTCTTAAGTTCAACCAACTCTGGTCCAGATATTTTGTAGGCTCTCTTAAAGATAGGGGCGGTTCCAGGAAGAAGCTCTATGGCAAACTCAACTTTCCGCTCTAGTGGCATACCCGGTAAGTCCTTTGGAAACACATCTGGGAACTCGGACACAACCCTGATACTCTCGATTGGGTCTGCTTCACTGCTATCAACAGCTGTCTGATAACAACTTCCTTTCTTTAGCTCAGGCGGGACTAACTCGGTCACCACTTCCTCTCCTAGTGGAGATACCAACTTGATGGTCCTTTTATCACAACTGATAACTGCCTGATACTTATCTAGCCAATTCATCCCTAGGATGACATCTATTCCCTGAGTACCCATTACTATAAGGTTGGCGGGAAACGCTATCCCCCTTATTCCCACACTCACATTCAAACAAATGCTATCAGCTCGAATTCTACCACCGGCTGAGTCAATTTGAATGGGGGTTGACATGGTAGTAATTGGAAGATTATGTGCTTCTACCCATGATGCAGTAATGAAAGAATGCGTTGCTCCAGTATCAAATAACACTTATGCAATATGGGAGTCGACTGGGAACATACCTACTATCATGCCAGGGGTCTCCTGAACTGCTTCAGCCTCCAAGTGATTCAGTTTTCCATGATTGTAGCGTGGCTGAGAGCGGTTGCCTGCTCCAGGCTTAGGCACATTCTGCTTTGCTGGGGCATTGAGGCCTGATTGCTGCTGGGCTGCCTTTTTCGGACACTGCATCACCCAATGGCCTTGCTCTCCACAGTGGAAACATGCCCTGTTTCCAACCTGAGCTGGTGCTGCCTGATTGTTCTGCTGGTTTGCTGGGGCAGGAATGCGAGGTGCTTGCTGATTCTGCCTCTGAAACTGACCTCCTGACTGATTGCTCTGACGGTTCTGGTACTGATGCTGAGGATACTGCCTTTGGAACTGCTGATGCTGCTGAGGTGGGCGCTGGTTCTGCCTGGACTGTTGAGGTTGATTGCCTGAGAAACGAGAATGGTTGCTGCTTCCAGGCTGGGGTCCACTGATCTTGCGCTTACGATCCTCCATCTCCTTACGCTTCCTCTCTGTCATGATTGCTCTGTCAATCAGGTGCTAGAATGTCGGGAAGGTATGATTCATCAGTTGGTACTGCAGAGGGTCAACCAAGCCTCTCAGGAAACGGTACTGTCGCTTGGCGTCGGTGTTGACATCTTCAGGAGCATAGCGAGACAATTGCAGAAACCTGTCCCGGTACTCACTGACAGACAATGGCCCTTGCTTGAGGGCCAGGAACTCCTCCTTCTTTACTGTCATCAGACCTGCAGGAACATGGTACTGACGATAGCTACCTCTGAACTCTTCCCAGGTGATGGCGTCAGGGTGGGCATGGGTTGCGAGGTAAGACTCCCACCATGATTGGGCTGCTCCTCTCAACAGATGGGGACCATACAGGACTTTCTCCCTGTCATCGCACTGAGCGGTATGCAACTCCCGCTCCACAGTGCGCAGCCAGTCTTCAGCATCCATGGGGTCAGAAGAATGAGCGAACGTTGGTGGATGACCTCTCATGAACTCAGCACGCTTGTCTCTGGGCATCTGAGGCATCTGAGGCTGAGGTGGGGCCTGCTGCTGCTGCTGAATGGCGGCCAAAGTCTGGCCGATGGCTTGAACTGCCTGAGTCTGCATCAGAAACATCTGCTCGATCGACATCGGGGGCGGGGGCGGCAGGTGCTGCTGCTGGGGCACCTCTTCCTGTTGAGCGGCTCGCTCTTGCTGAGCACGCCTTCCTCCTCTGCGCCTGTTCTCTGACATCTGCAGAATGCAACCACACATCAGAACTGATCTGGCAAATCTTGCAGCATAAGAAAAGAGTATAGAATTCTTCAACAGCACTGAACAGATGAGCATCTTCACTGATTTCCAACACAGACCACATAGCTTCTCAGATAAAGAGGAAAGTGGGATAAAAAGGTTTCCCAACTATATAACTAACTCCATTAACATAATAGGTAAACCAAAATGCAGGGGGTACCCACACTCTGGTGACAGTCATTACAAAGATCCAAACCAAACATAGTTCATCATAACAAGCATAAATGCACAGGATGTAGCAAACTACCCTGTCTAACTAAGACTAACTAAGAGCGAGACTAACGCTAAGACTGAAGCTTCTACGTATATATTTTGTATTAATTACAAGATCCAACTCTAACGATCTATGGTTCTAGATTTATCTTGGTCTTGCAGTCGGGATTGCCATAAGACTGGCGTCCACGCCGAGGCGAGCGGTACGGGTGCTGAGTCCCAACGGGGGCGGGGGAACCATCATCCAAGTGACGACGTTCCGCGCGCTCAGCCCGCAGCAGGGCGATCTCAGCACGAGCCCTACTCAGCTCGTCTAATGCATGGTCCAGCTCCGTGTTTAGCACGGCGGCTAGGTTGACTGTGCTGCTCAACCTAGGATTGTCCTCACCGACAGGTGAGACAATCACGCCTCCTGTGCTGCCAGATGGACGGCGGGGGTAATACTTCAGATCAAGACCGTCAGCTACCCCACCGAGAACCGAGCAGTAGTGCGAAAGCGCACGCCGTGCAGCATCTTGCATGGCCGCCTCAGCTGAGTCCCACTCAGAGATAGAATAGTGCTCTGAGCAGACCTCAGCACCCTGGAGACTGTTCTCCGGACGGCGCACCAAGCAGGTCGCCTCCCAGCGGTCCGGGTAGACCCCGCGACTATGCTGGTAGACCACACAGCGATACTCGATGGACCAAGTACGCCGGTTAAGTGCCCGACGTAGCAGGGTGTCGAGCGCGTCGTGGAAGTGACACCCGCGAGCAGCGTCGCGAGTGATGGGTCGAGCAACCCATCCTTCCGGCTCCTGGTCAGCAGGGAAGTCAGTGTCGTGGCTCGAGCTGTCGTCGCCACCTCCGTCGTCTGGGTCTCCTCCAGCAGCTACTCCAGAAGCTGGGGCGTCCAGTGATGGTGCAGGGGGCGCCTCCAGGGGAAGCACAGGAGAGCAGCTCCTCACGGACTCTATCTCCTGCTGGAGCGAGAAAGAAGAGCCCTGCTGCTCCTGTCGTCGACGTTCCTGCTCCTCATGCAGGCGGTGGTGCAGTCTCTCCAAGTGGCTGGACTTTCTGGCCACGGGACGGCGAAGCGGACGCTCAGCAAGGCGGGAGGGTAAGAAGGGGATGACGGACTTTTGTGCAGTGTGTCTAAGTCGAGCCATCTACAAAAGACATCGCAAGCAAAAGGGTGAGAACAGAATTAATATGACCAGCAAATAATGAATCATAAGTAAATGAAGGATTAGAATAAAACACAATTTTCAGCAAGGTATATTATATAGTAGAACATAGGTTTGGTCGGTATGACCAACTTTTGAAGGGATATCAAAGTTAAGGCAGGGACAGAGGTCTATAATCCTTAGAACGACCATTCTACTCTAGGTTAGCGGTCCTACAGTCAGCACGGCTTTGATACCACCTATGTCACACCCGGTTTTAGAAGGCAAACCAAATGCGAACCATGTACGTGCCAGGATCAGCAATTCACGTACACAGCAGTTACATAACATGGACATCATCACACAGTGCTCAAAATAGTATTAAAAGGGAAATAATAGTCGATTACATCATACGGCTGAGACGTCCATATAGTCCTTACAATAAATCAAAGTGCGGAAAAGAAACGTAGATAACCGCGGCCTTCACAGGCAGCCGACTGGGGGTTGCCGCTAACCCACGCCTAGAACTCGTCGTAGTCTTGGAACTCCTGGAAGTCTCCTTCCACAGCTTCATCTTCTCCCGAGCAGTGGTTGCAATGCTGACAACCTGGGGATGGGGGGGTTTGGTGTGTAGAGCAAGGGTGAGTACACATCAACATACTCAGCAAGTATCCTGTTTGGCTGTAGTGGACTAGCTTTATGTGGGGATAAGTCGAGTAGTTGCTTTTAGTTGGTCAGATTATTATTTACTAATAGAAAGCCAGGTTTTAGCATTAACCCAAGTTATTAGCCCGATGTACCCTTTCCAAACGGAAAGAATACCACTTACCAGCACCATAGTCATAACCAAAACCATCAGTCTCATTGCCACCTGTAAACCAAAGTGTCTCTGATCAAGTACCACTAATCACTGGAGCTCCCTTGGCCGCTCATAACCGCGAGCACGGCTGATATATCAGTTTTCAAACACTCTGCAGAGGTTGTGCACTTTACCCACAAGCCGTGATTCCCTTTCTGCCCGGAGATCATGACTCTCCATTGATCACTACCAAGGTGACCCAGCAGGGCATCACTACGTAGCCTTTACAAAGATTCCCCGAGGCTGTAGCCACCCGTTAGGTTTCCTAAATGCACCGCACTCCTCCCCAAGGGGCGAACCCAAACTTGGCAGAGCGAGCCGCATACACCGAGCCCCATTGACGGCATGACGGCTAAGTGATCTACACCTCGGATCCTCTAATTATTCAGCTAAGGGCATGCCATTCCACCCTCATGGTTGCACTGTTTTCCCGGGCGGTCATCCATAGAACAGGTCCTTACGGAGAGGCACTCGAGAAACCGCTCGAGCCCCCTTAAGGCCACAAGTACAACATCATAATAAGAGAAGGGAAAACAGCGTATCATAGATAATCTCATCATGTTCATTGATTAGAGTTTGAGCAATAGCATAAAGCTAAACAATAATAATCCAACCCAAATAGGTAATCAAGGACATGGATAACAAAAGCTAGTCAATCCTTAGGCATAAATGTGTAAAGCGGGAGGTGAATTAAATAATGAATAGGACAGAGATAGGTCAAAGGACACTTGCCTCCACCAACCGACTGCTGCTCAGGGGCTTCTCCTGCGAGTTCTTCGGGCTCTCCAACCGGATCGTTCTCTAAGCGTTTGCAAGCATACATACATCCATCCATTGAAATTAGGAAACCAACAACACACCATACAAGAGAACAAGTAGATTAAACATGCATAGAATACCACATACAATAATGAGTTTACCATGGTTAGAAAGAGGCGGGGAAAGGTCTCGCGAGAGTTAAAGCTTATGCCCGAGACGCACTACGGGTAAACAAATAACTAAACGCTACGTGCTCTAGTTCCAATTGGTTCTAACAAAAGAATTAGCTACATGCACTAATGTAAACGTGACCACTTTTAGTAGATTAACATTGAATAAGATAGACGATTAGCTATACAAATTAACTAACGTAACCACTTTCCAAATTGGGACTCCTATCTTATTAATATAAACAACGTGATTAGCGCATATATGATACGGGGGGGGTAGACAGGGCTAGGGGTAGACGATCGTGTCGCGAGCGCAACAGGGCGCTATGCGTCGCGTCGCGAGCACGACGAACTACGCCAGAACGCTGCGCGAGCACGCGCACGCGCAAAACCACACTTAACGTGCCGCGAACGAGTCGCGCACGCGTCAGGGCTGTGCGCTGGCCGAGCTCAAGGCCGCGCGCCGAAGGCACGCTTGGCCAAGCTCGAGGCCACGCCGAGGGCCGACGCGACGCGAGCAAGGCACGGCGGGGTGAAGCACGGGCAGGGCGGGGGCACGGCCGGGGCCGAGAGCGGGGGCGGTCGGGCCGGGGTCGGCCGAGCCGGGGCACGGGGCGGTCGGTTGAGCCGGGGGGGACGGCCGAGCCGGGGCACGGCGGGGCGGGGGCGGCCGAGGCCGGGCGTGGGGCGGTTGGGCCAGGGCCAGGGCGTGGGCGGCCGAACCGGGGCGGGGGCGGCCGAGCCGGGCGGGGGCGGCCGAGCAGAGGCGCGGGGGCGGCCGAACCGGGGTGGGGAACGCCGGGGCGGGCGCGGGAGGCGGCCGAACCGGGCGGGGGCGGCCGAGCAGGGGCCGGGACGGCCGGGCCGGGGCAGGGGCGGCCGAACCGGGACGGCACGGGGCCGAGGTGGCTCGCCGGAGCCGGACGGGGTCGGGGCGGGGGCGTGCGCGGGCTCGCCGGGGCGGGGCCGGGCGCAACGATGCCGGCCGAGGACGGCGCGGGAGCGGCCGGGGCGAGGCCGGACGCGGGACGCCGGGGCGGGGCCGGGCGAACCGGGTGGCCGGGCGCGGCGGGGGAGAAGGAGGGAGAAGAGGGAAGGAGAGGGGAGGAGGGGGGCTCACCGCGGCAGGGGGGCGGCGCGACGGCGCTAGGGCAGGGGAGCGGCGGCGGCAGCGCTAGGGCAGGGGGAGGGCGGCGGCGGCGCTAGGGCAAGGGAGAGGGAGTTGGGGAAGGGGAGAGGTATGACAGGCGGGGCCCGCAGGGGAGAGGAGAGAGATTTGGGGGGAGGGGCAGGGAGGGGCGGCTGGTCCGGCCATGGGCCCAAAGCGGGGGCGCGCGGGGGGGGCGAGGTGGGCCGCGGCCAAGTCGGCCCACGACGCGAGAGGGGGGGGCGAGCCGGCTGGGCCGACCGGCCAGCTGGGCCGCTCGCGCCAAGGGGGGAGGCGGCTGGGCCGAAAGGGGAGGGGAGGGAGGAGAGAGAAAAGAAAAGATTTTCCCTTTTTTATATCTATTTTCTATATGAATGCTTTCACACTTTCAAACAACCAAAAAAAATGCATGGTTCGACATGATGCAGCAAATCAAAGAAATTAACCCTAGGGTTTACTATTATCACGTAACTTAAGGTTTTGAAGACGGTTGAGGTTTTAGCGAAAAGAAAAGGGGAAAGAGAGGTAACACCCGAATTTGAAGAGTGATATAGAAAGAAGAAGAAAAAATCCAACTCGAAATTCGGGCGTTACACTTCTGCTCACACCTAAACCAGCTGAGCCATCACCTTAGGCCCTCCCCTAAACCAGGGAGTCCCTGATCATCCCTACTCAAAGGTGATAAGGGTGAAAACCCTTCATCATACACATTTTGAAAAGCATTTTCTTTGAAAACTCACACCTTTCCTCAAATCATTTGTAACAAATATATCAGGGATTGATTGCGGCAAGCGGCTGGGTGGCCATAATAACTTGTCTCAAAATCATTTCATGCATAAAATAACAGGCTGAGGGTTGTGGTTGAATAACATAGGTAATTTATGCATCAAAGGGATCCAGTGAGCTTGCCGTGCTTATCCGGCGAAGGGGGAAGAGGAGCTCGCGGAACTGGCTTCTAGCTCCACTGCCTGGCGTAGACTTGCAGATCTGGCCTCCACGAGATGACACAAACGCTCCGATAACTATGCAACATGAACAAGCAAACATACAAACCAGCAAGTATACCAACAAATATTTAGTATAGTGGTCAGAATAGCGATATATGAATGGGTAGAGTTTTGAGTAGAATCTATCATGTGGTGTTGAGATACTACTAGTGGTGGAGCGAAGGTGCTTACCAGGAGGGTGGAATGGAGATGAAGCGACACTATGCGTGTAGCTGGCAGAGCGGAGTAACTGAGTGGGTGGGGTGTTTGCCTTGGCTGAGGGTGTTGAGTGTGTGTGGAGAGGGAGAGGGTAGCTAGGTGTATGTGGTGTATCACAGTGAAGTTCACTGCTGGTGAGAATAGTGACGAATGAATCGTCTAACTTAATATGAACAGGAGAGTTATAGGCAGAATATGGGACAAGAGTATTTTGGGAGTTTTCTGGAATATGAACCATGCTTAAGGGATGACATGGTTGGATAGGGAATAGTTTGACAAGAATTTTAGAAACAAGAATGACTGAAATCTGAGTTTGAATGGAGGAGTTTTGGATTTTATAATCATAGGGAGAAAAAGAAAAGGAATATTCTTGGAATATTCTAGAATTTGAATATTTAGAGATATTTGGAAAATCAAAAATACAAGTGTATTTTTGAGCGGGGTGCGAGGAATTATTTTTGGGCTTTTCTTGGGCAGAGGTTTATGTTGGTGGAAACTGTTCCTACCTACTGTGTCACATCAGACAGCAGTGAGGCGGGACCCAAATAGCTAGAATGTTGTGGTATTCTGGTCCGAGTGGGCTGTGGTATCTTGGGCCAGGTTTTATAGGATTGAAGACGTATCCATACAAACTTGGTTTGCCTTTCTTTTTGGAAGTCTGGCTTGAAAGAATTCCAAAGTTAAGCGTGCTCAACTTAGAGAAATCTAGGATGGGTGTCCAGATGGGAAGTTCCCTACTGGAATGAAAATCACAGTCACCGGAGTTCGTATGACTGGAATACGGGTCTGGCTGGTCTTAGGTGGACTGGACAGCATGATGGATGAGTAGTTGAAATTTGGGGTGATCGGATGATCGATGAATAGTAACGATGAATAGTAACGGTGAATAGTAATGGTGAATAGTTCGTATGAACGAACGATGAATGGTGAATAGTGACGATGAACGAACGATGAACGATGAATAGGAACTATGAACGAACGATGAACGATCGAATGATCGAACGAATGAACGACCGGAATTTCGGCAGCATAATGGCAGGAAAAAGATTATTTGGACGAACGAACGGACGAACGATCGAACGATCGGACGAACGGACGAACGAACCATGAACGATCAGACGAACGATCGAACGACCGGACGAACGAACGAACAAACTAAGAACAGGGGGACGAACGATCGAAGAACGACCGAACGATCCTTGTGCTAGTGTGTGCTTGTGTGGGAGGTGGAGTGGGAGTGGGCGTGTGGGGGGGAGGGAGTTGCCATGAAATGGCTTGGGGTGGGATGAGAGGAGGCCCTTGCCCCTCTATTTATAGCCATGGTGGGGGATTAGGGGGAGGGATGAGAGGATTAGTGGGAGGATGAGAGAATTAGTCGGAGATTAGCATGTATTTGTCTTGTATAAGTGAGATTAGCTTGTAGAGCTCACCGTTTGACACCGGAGGCATACGTATACGTATGAGCATGAGGAAAGTTATGAAGAAAATATTTATAGGGACTTGAAAAATGATTCTGAAGGTATTTCTCAAGAGGAAAATACTTGGAGATATATCGGTGGAATATTTGGACAGTATTTCTGGAAAGAACTTGAAGGGGATTACTCGGGAAATATCTGGGTAGTATTTTTGGAAAGAATTTGAGGGGGATCACTGGAGAAACATTTGTAGGATATTTGAGGAGGATTTTGGAGAGAATATAGACCACTATATTTTATTTGCTGATATCAACAAGTAAACAAACATTTTGAAATGAAATTTGAAATTCATTTTGAATTTAGAGCGAGTTTGGGAAAATTTCAGGATTAGAATTTTTGGGATGCTACAAGGATGCCGCGGTCCGACGGGCCGAGAGCTCTGCCTCCCAAAGGCAAGGGTATCCCCAGGAGCATCGCGCTGCGACTTCCCGATTCATGCGGGAAGCCTCAGTCCACACCGGGCGCACGCGGGACGCGACGCCTGCGGCCCCGGATCGCCTCGACAACGAGCACCGCCGCCACGACCGTCGATCCCACCTCGATGAAAAGGTGCGTCGAGGCTACCACCCCAGGCGTGGGGGACGCTATGACAGTGGGGAGGATCGGAGCCCCTCGCCCGAACCACCTGGTCTGCAAGCCTTCAGCCGGGCCAAACGACGGGCACCGTTCCTGACCCAGTTCCGAGCCCCGACTACCATCACCAAGTACTCGGGGGAAACAAGGCCGGAACTGTGGCTTGCGGACTACCGGCTGGCCTGCCAGCTAGGTGGAACAAACAATGACAACCTCATCATCCGCAACCTCCTCCTGTTCCTCTCCGACGCCGCCCGAGCCTGGCTGGAGCATCTGCCTCCTGCGCAGATCTCCAACTGGGATTATAGGTGTACATTTGGGCTGGGCCTGATGGGCCGGCCCAAAGCACGAAAAAAAAAGCACGGCCCAGGCACGGCACGACCCGAAATAATTTAGTGCCGGGCCGGCACGGCCCGTTATATCGGGCCGGGTTTGGGCCGAGGTCACGGCCCATGGGCGGGCACGAGCACGGCCCGTTTAAGGCAGGCACGAAATGGCCCATATAGAGGCACGAAAAGGCCCATATATTTATTAAAACCACACTTCATTCCACACTTTCATATACTTGATAAAGAACACAAAGCTATAGATAATGCTAGTTAGATGTTTTTTGTAGCTTTGAATTAGAGTGTGTGATGTAATTTTGCTTTTGTTATGAACATTAGACAATAAACTGAAATTACAAACTTTGTATAGAGCTGGTTATACTCTTTTTCCTTCTAACAAATGATTTATAAACGAGGTAGTCATTGCATAGCTGTGGTAACTTTAATTAATACAAATATTAAGTTTGATTTTGTTCAAATTTATTTGTCTTATCTTTTTTTTGTTTTATTATTTTTTTGAATTTAGGGCTCTAACGTGAATTTTGGGCCAAAAAATGAATTTCGGGCCAAAAATTGAATTTCGGGCCCTAATCTGAATTTCGGGCTTTTATAATTTCGGGCCGCCCGAAATGAGCCCGGCACGTTTAAGCAATTACGGGCCGGGCCGTGGGCCGAGGGCTAGGCCCATGGGCCGGCCCGGCACGGCCCAAAATTCAAACGGGCCGGGCCGGCCCGAAATTCAAACAATACAGGCCTTTTCGGGCTTGGGCCGGGCCGGGCGGCCCGAATGTACACATATAACTAGGACGATCTGGTCAAAGCCTTCGCTGGAAACTTCCAGGACACATATGTGCGCCCTGGAAACTCCTGGGATCTCCGAAGCTGCCGCCAGCAGCCAGGGGAATCCCTACGGGAGTATATCCGGCGATTTTCGAAGCAGCGCACCGAGCTTCCCAACATTACCGACTCGGATGTCATCGGCGCGTTACTCGCCGGCACCACTTGCCGCGACCTGGTGAGCAAACTAGGTCGCAAGACTCCCACCAGGGCGAGCGAGTTGATGGACATCGCCACCAAGTTTGCCTCTGGTCAGGAGGCGGTCGAGGCCATCTTCCGGAAGGACAAGCAGCCTCAGGGACGCCAGCAGGAAGAAGAAAGGCAAGAAGAAGTCACAGGCAAAACACGACGCCGCTGACGCAGATCTTGTCGCTACCGCCGAGCACAGGAACCTTCGGAAGCCTCCTAGAGGGGCCAACCTGTTCGACAAGATGCTCAAGGAGTCGTGCCCCTATCATCAGGGTCCCGTCAAGCACACCCTTGAGGAATACGTCATGCTTCGGCGCTACTTCCATAAGGTCGGGGCCCCGGCGGAAGGTGGCAAAGGCCATGACAACGACAAGAAGGAGGGCAACAAGGCAGAGGAGTTCCCCGAGGTCCACGACTGTTTCATGATCTACGGTGGGCAAGTGGCGAACGCCTCGGCTCGGCACCGCAAGCAGGAGCGCCAGGAGGTCTGCTCGGTGAAGGTGGCGGCGCCAGTCTACCTAGACTGGTCCGACAAGCCCATCACCTTCGACCAAGGCGACCACCCCGACCGCGTGCCGAGCCCAGGAAAGTACCCGCTCGTTGTCGACCCTGTCATCGACAACGTCAGGCTCACCAAGGTCCTCATGGACGGAGGCAGCAGCCTCAACATCATCTACGCCGAGACCCTCGGGCTCTTGCAGATCGATCTGTCCACAATCCAGGCTGGTGCGGCGTCCTTTCACGGGATCATCCCTGGGAAGCGCGTCCAGCCCCTTGGACAACTCGATCTGCCCGTCTGCTTCGGTACTCCCTCCAACTTCTGAAAGGAAACCCTCACGTTCGAGGTGGTAGGGTTCCGAGGAACCTACCACGTGGTGCTGGGGAGACCGTGCTACGCCAAGTTCATGGCCATCCCCAACTACACCTACCTCAAGCTCAAGATGTCGGGACCCAACAGGATCATCACCGTCGAATCCACATACCGACACGCGTACGAATGCGACGTGGAGTGTGTGGAGTACGCTGAGGCCCTCCCCGAGTCCGAGGCCCTCATCGCCGACCTAGGGAGCCACTCCAAGGAGGTGCCAGATGCGAAGCACCACGCCAGCAACTTCGAGCCAGCAGAGGCGGTTAAGTCCGTCCCTCTTGACCCCAGCAACGACGCCTCCAAGCAAGTCCGGATCGGCTCCGAGCTCGACCCCAAATAGGAAGCAGTGCTCGTCGACTTTCTCCAAGCGAACGCCGAGGTTTTTGCGTGGAGTCCCTCGGACATGCCTGGCATACCGAGGGATGTCGCCGAGCACTTGCTGGATATCCGAGCTGGAGCCCGACCCGTGAAGCAGCCTCTGCGCCGTTTCGACGAAGAAAAGCGCAGAGCCATAGGCGAGGAGATCCACAAGCTGATGGTTGCGGGGTTCATCAAAGAGGTATTCCATCCCGAATGGTTAGCCAACCCTATGCTTGTGAAAAAGAAAGGTGGGAAATGGAGGATGTGTGTAGACTACACTGGCCTAAACAAAGCATGTCCGAAGGTTCCCTACCCTCTGCCTCGCATTGATCAAATCGTGGATTCCACTGCTGGGTGTGAAACCCTGTCATTCCTCGACGCCTACTCAGGGTATCACCAAATCAAGATGAAAGAGTCCGACCAGCTCACGACTTCTTTCATCACACCTTTTGGCATGTACTGCGATATTACTATGCCATTTGGTTTGAGGAATGCAGGTGTGACATACCAAAGGTGCATGAACCATGTGTTCGGAGAGCACATCGGCCGAACGGTCGAGGCTTACTTCGATGACATCGTAGTCAAGACGAGGAAAGCCTTCGACCTCCTCTCTGACCTTGAAACGACATTCAAGTGTCTGGGGGCGAAGGGCGTGAAACTCAACCCCGAGAAATGTGTCTTCGGAGTCCCCCGAGGCATGCTCCTGGGGTTCATCGTCTCCGAGCGGGGCATCAAGGCCAACCCGGAGAAAATCGCGGCCATCACCAACATGGGGCCTATCAAAGACTTGAAAGGAGTACAAAGGGTTATGGGGTGCCTTGCGGCTCTGAGACGCTTCATCTCATGCCTCGGCGAAAAAGGCCTACCCTTGTACCGCCTCTTAAGGAAGACCGAGCGCTTCACTTGGACCCCAGAGGCCGAGGAAGCCCTCGGAAACTTAAAGGCGCTCCTTTCAAACGTGCCCATCTTGGTGCCCCCCGCTGCTGTAGAAGCCCTCTTGATCTACGTAGCCGCAACCACTCAGGTGGTCAGCGACGCGATCGTAGTCGAGAGACGAGAAGAAGGGCATGCACTGCTCGTCCAGAGGCCGGTCTACTTCATCAGCGAAGTGCTATCTGAGACCAAGATCCGCTACTCGCAAATTTAGAAGCTACTGTACACAGTAATTCTGACGCGGCAAAAGTTGCGACACTACTTCGTGTCTCATCCGGTGACTGTGGTGTCATCCTTCCCCCTGGGGGAGATCATCCAGTGCCGAGAGGCCTCGGGTAGGATAGCAAAGTGGGCGGTGGAGATCATGGGCGAGACAATCTCGTTCGCTCCTCGGAAGGCCATCAAGTCCCAAGTCTTGGCAGACTTCGTGGCTAAATGGGTCGACACCCAGCTACCAACAGCTCCGATCCAACCGGAACTCTAGACCATGTACTTCGCTGGGTCGCTGATGAAAACAGGAGCAGGTGCGGGCCTACTCTTCATCTCACCCCTCGGGAAGCACCTCTGCTACGTGATGTGCCTCCATTTCCCGGCGTCAAACAACATGGCCGAGTACGAGGCTCTGGTTAACGGGTTGTGCATCGCCATCGAGCTAGGGGTTCAGCGCCTCGACGCTCGTGGCGACTCGCAGCTTGTCATCGACCAAGTCACGAAGAACTCCCACTGTCGCGACCGAAATATGGAGGCCTACTGCGACGAGGTTCGGCGCCTGGAAGACAAGTTCTACGGACTCGAGCTCAACCACGTCGCCCGACGGTACAACGAGACTGCGGATGAGCTGGCTAAGATAGCCTCGGGGCGGACAACGGTTCCCCCGGATGTCTTCTCCAGAGACATACATCAACCCTCCATCAAGACCGACGACACGCCTGAGCCCGGGGAAGCCTCGGCCCAGCCCGAGGAGGCCTCAGCCCAGTCCGAGGAGGCCTCGGCCCAGCCCGAGGCACCCTTGGCCGTCGAGGGTGAGGCACTGCGTATCGAGGGAGAGCAGAATGGGGTCACGCCTAATCAAAACTGGCAGACCCCGTACCTGCAATATCTCCACCGAGGAGAGCTACCCCTTGACAAAGCCAAAGCTCGGCGACTGGCGCGGCGCGCCAAGTCATTCGTATTACTCGGTGATGAAAAGGAGCTCTACCACCGCAGCCCCTCAGGCATTCTCCAACGATGCATATCCATCGCTGAAGGACAGGAGCTATTGCAAGAGATACACTCGGGGGCTTGCGGTCACCACGCAGCACCTCGAGCCCTCATCGGGAACGCCTTCCGACAAGGCTTCTACTGGCCAACCGCAGTGGCCGACGCCACTAGGATTGTACGCTCCTGCCAGGGGTGTCAATTCTACGCAAGATAGACGCACCTGCCCGCTTAGGCCCTGCAGACAATACCCATCACCTGGCCGTTTGCTGTATGGGGTCTGGACCTCGTCGGTCCCTTGCAGAAGGCACCCGGGAGCTTCTCGCACCTGCTGGTCGCCATCGACAAATTCTCCAAGTGGATCGAGGTCCGACCCCTAACGAGAATCAGGTCCGAGCAGGCGGTGGCTTTCTTCACCAACATCATCCATCGCTTCGGGGTCCCAAACTCCATCATCACCGACAATGGCACCCAGTTCACTGGCAAGAAGTTCTTGGACTTCTGCGAGGACCACCACATCCGGGTGGACTGGGCCGCCGTGGCTCACCCCATGACAAATGGGCAGGTGGAGCATGCCAACGGCATGATTCTGCAGGGACTTAAACCGAGGATCTACAACGACCTCAACAGTTCGGCAAGCGGTGGATGAAGGAACTACCCTCGGTGGTCTGGAGTCTGAGGACGACGCCAAGCCAGGCCACGGCTTACTCGCCGTTCTTTCTAGTCTATGGGGCCGAGGCTATCTTGCCCACAGACTTAGAATACGGTTCCCCAAGGACAAGGGCGTACGACAACCAAAGCAACCAGACCAGCCGAGAAGACTCGCTGGACCAGCTGGAAGAAGCTCGGGACGTGGCCTTGCTACACTCGGCGCGATATCTGCAGTCTCTGTGACGCTACCACGCCCGAGGGGTTCGGCCCCGAGACCTCCAAGTAGGAGACTTGGTGCTTCGGCTGCGGCAAGACACCCGAGGGCGCCACAAGCTTACTCCTCCTTGGGAGGGGCCATTCATCATCGCCAAGATTTTGAAGCCCAGAACATACAAGCTGGCCAACAATCAAGGCGAGGTCTACGGCAACGCTTGGAACATCCGACAGCTACGTCGCTTTTACCCTTAAAATGTTTTCAAGTCATTCATATGCCTCGTTTTCTTTACATACACAAATAGAGTCTAACCGTTAAGGAAGGGTCAGCCTTGCCTCGGCGAAGCCCGACCCTCCCTCGGGGGCTAGAAGGGGGGAACCCCCTCTACGTCAAAATTTTCCTCGGAAAAGTTTTCTACCAAAAACGACTTTCGTGCTTTCCGACTATATCGATAACAGAATCCCACAAAACGAATAAGAGCGCACGTAAGCGGCAAGGCCGACCGAGCCGAGGGTCTCCTATGCCTCCGGGATACGGATACCTCACTCGTCACCTTCCGCGAAAAATAACTCTTACTCGGATAAGCGATTCTGCTACTGACGAACAAGTCTGGATACTCGAAATGAGAGGAAAAGAAACGTAGCTTTATAACACGACAACAAAGTGTTTAGGCCTCGGCAGCCACGAAAGACACATGCATGCTCCAAACAGACTGCTCCGGTAGAATCAGGCATCACCCGGGGGAGGAGCGGCACCCTCGGCTTCGTCTCCACCCTCGGCGCCGTCTCCACCCTCGGCGAGATCTGGCCCGACCTCGGACGGTGACACGGGTGGAAGGATCTCCACCTCGAAGGAGGACACCAGCACCGCGCTTGGGCCCGCGACGGCTGTGTCAAGCCTCTGAACCTCGGCTAAGGCAGCCTCGTCTTCGGCGGGTAGACAGTACCCCTCGCTGACCCGCTCCAGATCCACGTCGTAGTGGGAAGCGAGCACGGCGAAGGCCCGCCTAACGCCGTGATGCAGCGCCTCGCGGAGTCTGCTGCGCACATGGCCGCCCAAGGCCCGCAGGCGACTCTGGGGGAGCTACCCGAGGGGACGTCATCGAGGCTAAAGACCTGGCAGAAGGCCGAGATAGCTTCAGACATGGCCACGCGGTCGGCCTCCTTCTGCTCAGCCGCCTGGGCAAGTGCCTTGACGGACTCATTGAGAGCTGTCTCGAACTCTGTAGACAGCCAAACAGAATTCTTTAGACACGAGTTGAAGAATAAAGCTGAATCGAAGTCACAAAGTGGCCAAGACATACCTTCAACCCGGGCACGCTGCTCCGAGGCAGCGGCTTGGGCGGACTGAGCAGACCCGACGGCCACGGCCAGGCCCTCCGCAAGGGCTCCGGCCCGAGCAGACACCTCGGCTAGCTGGCCCCCAAGGATATCAGCCCAGCCTACAGCCTTGGCAGCCTGGTTCCAAGATTGATCCCGCTCGCCAATAACCTGGCCAAGCTCCAGCTGCCGCTGCTGTGCCTCCGCCCGTGCGAACGCCGCCTCTGCCCGCGCCGCCCCTGCCTCCACCTCCAGCTCATCACAGAGCAACCGAAGGTCTGCCACCTCGGTGCTCCGTTGGGCGAGGCGTTCAGTAGCCTTGGCGAGCGCGGCCCTCAAGAACCGCAGCAAGCCCCAGACATCGGTCTCGCGGCGGATGAACAGCGACTTGGTGGTGCTTAGATCCGTCAGATCCTGAGGAAGGGAAGCAGGGTGTCACAAAGAATGCCCTGGTCACGCGAAAGGTATGCTTGAAATCCTTACCTGGAGGACCCTGGGAACGTCCCTGGAAAGCATCTCCATGGCCGCCCGAAGCGACCCCATCGCTGCCTCGGCATACTCACGGAGCTCATCCCGAGACTGCTCCTCCCGCTCATCGTCAAGGACGAAGAGGGGTTTCGAGGCGCCGCGGGTCCAGAACCAGAGCGCCTGCCCACGCCACTAATTGGGATCGCGCCGCACGGGGATGAGGTCACCGCTCCCCAAAATGGGTCGCGGTTCTGCGCGCCCCTCCCCCGAGGCGTCGGGACCCCCTGCGGTCGGCGCATCGGGTACCCCCTCGGCTAAGGAGGCGGGCTTCCGATCATCGACCTCGGCAACGGCGGTCGCCCTCTCCTTATGGCTGAGGCTGGGAAGGTCGGAGACGACCTCAAGCGGCGGCACCTTAGCCATCCCAGCATCAGCGGCGACGGGTGGCTCCACGGGCAAAACAATAACGACCTCGGCAGGAGCTGGTGCCGGCGCCAGCAACACGTCAGGTGGGCTCAGGGCCGCGGCCATGCCAGCAGCCTCCCCCGGCACGATGGCCGCCCCGACGGAGGGGTCGGCCTGGGGGGCTTGCCCCATGGCAACTCGTGCCGCCTGGGCCCCCCGCTTGAGGGCGTCTTGTGCGGAGGCCAGCCAACCGGCGTGGCGCGGTGCGGCACTGGCTGCAGAAGCCGGCACCGTCTTAAGGGCCTTCCAGGGAGCCAGACCGGCCGAACCGTGCCTCTGTTTGCTGAGAGGAAAAGGTAAAGCAGGATCAGGACACACGAAGAAGGAGCCAAAACAGAGGTATCCTCAGATACTTACCCGCTCCGGACCAAGGCCAATCGTGCCTGTGAGGAGGCCCCTCGGGCCTCGGTCCCCGCAGGCGCCGCCGAGGTTTGCCCCGCTGCCGACTTCGGCGCCGTTCCCACCTCGGGCACCCGGGGCACCAAAGGGACGACCTACCCATGCGCCGTCACGACAGCCCGAGGATCAACCTCCTGTATAGCCGGCACGGGCGACCGCTCTTGGGAGACAGGCAGGTCGGCCCGACTCCCTGGAGTCACCTCAACTACCTCGGCCAAGGGGTCAAGTACCCCCTCAACCTGCCCCTGCTCTTCGGACCGAGACCCTGATGTCCCGGCCCCAGATACCGACGGCGCCAGCCCACTCGGGGGCTGGCTCGATGACCCCTGGCCCAGCCTCAGATCCGGGCTGAGGCCAAGGCGGGCTGCCATGTCGTCGTCCTCGTCATCATCGTCGTCATCGTCGTCGTCAGGCGTCTCCAGCGACGGCTCCCTCGGGAGCCCGTCCCTCTACTGCCTCCGACGGCGCCTCTCCAAGGCGTCCCGAGCCCGCATCCGCTCGCGAGCCCGAGCCTTTTCCGCGTCCTTCTTCTCCTTCTTCTTCTCCGCAGTGACCCTCCGCGCGGCTCGGTCCACTGCGTCCTCCAGGACCGGTGGCAGGGAGGGCTTGTAACACCCCAACTCCTGGAGACGAACGAAAATCCCGACTGTGAGAATCAAAGGCAACCCGGCACAAGATAGGAGAAGGAGCGAACACTCACCAGGGTCACGTACCCACACTCGGGACGCATCAATGGCTGGGTAAGGGCACCGGCATCCAGCCTCCCTACCGTGCCCGCTACCCGCCTGCGGAGGTCATCAGCAGAGAGGGAGACCGAGGACATCTGCGAACCCTCCAAGTCGACCCCCGGCATCATCTCCGAAAGTGGCAACCGCCGCTCTACCAAGGGAAGCACCCTTCGGCGATGGATGGCGGCAACCACCCCCGCGGCGGTGAGCCCCCCATCTCGTAACTCCTGCAAGGCCTCCAGAAGGGGCTAGAGTTTCTCCTGTTTCTCGCGCATGGCCCCCCAGCGCCAGTTGCTGCCGTGGCAGTCACCACTCATTGAGAAAACGACGGGAGCCTTTCATCATCATTCCGGAGGTAAAACCACCGGCGCTGCCACCCCTTGTTCGAAGACGCAAGGATGGCGGGGATGTACTGCTGCGCGCGCGCCTGCCTCAACTAGAGGGTGCAGCCACCAGCCCGCACCGCCATGCGGACCTTCTTTTCCCCTATCGTCAAGGCAAAAAGCTCCGCGGAGAAGAGATGGGTCCACAGATCCTAGTGGGGATCAATCCCCAAAAAGCCCTCGCAAACCGCCGCGAAGATGGCCGCTTGCGCAATGGAGTTGGGGTTGAAGTTGTGCAGCTCCACCCCGTAGTAATGCAGGAGCTCCCGCATGAAACGGCTTGCTGGCACTCCGAACCCCCGCTCATGGAAGGATACGAAACTCAGCACATACCCCGGCGGCGGGGCTGGGTCGGCCCCGCTCGAAGGGACCATCCACTCCGGTTGCGGGGTCACCGGAGAGGGGACGGAGCAGACCATCAGCGACGAGGGCCTCCAGATCGTCCACCGTGACGGTGGAGAAAGGCCACGGGTCGCGCGGCGGAACGACGATCACCCTATCGGCCATCGCAAAACGAAGGGGGGGTGGCGGAGCAGACAAGGTGCGTGGTTTTCTTTCTCTAGTTATTCTCTTAGGTTGCGGAAACCAAAGCAGGAGGCGAGCAGCAGAGTAAAGAACCACCGCTGGTCCCTCCTCTGGGTATATAAAGGCCCGGGCAAGATCTGTTCAAAACTTCGCCCGAACCCGCCGCGAAATTCAAACTTGAAGGCGAAACGCCCGTTCCTCGAACGGCTCACGCAACGGCCGCCCCGCGAACCACCTGTCCCGTCACATTAACTCCGCGGCAGGGCAAGCGCCACCTTTGGCAGGCGAAGCGAGCGACGTTTCACCTCCACCATGATGACCGCGTCAAAAAAGGTGTGCCACACCGTTTAAATTCATATCCTTTTTTTCTCCCCCTTTCTCTCTCTTGCTACAGGGACCGGGAAAGGTAACATTTTGAAAGGGATCCTTCTCCGCAAAGGAAGCGGGCCCCGAGCCCTCCTACTAATCAGGGGTTCGAAGGCTGGCCCCCTGGAAGGGTTGGACAGCCGCCCCAGAGCACTCAGGCTTCAGACTCATTACTAATCAGAGGTTCGAAGGCTGGCCCCTCGGAAGGGTTCGACAGCCGCCTCAGAGCACTCGGGCTCCGCGACCACTATTGATAAGGAGTTCGAAGGCTGGCCCCTCGTAAGGGTTCGACAGTCGCCCCAGAGCACGCAGAGCGAGGGATGATTTTGGGTACGTCCGATACATGGCCGAGGCTCGGGCTACGCTCCCGAGGTACCCTAGGACATTTCCGAGACCAGCAGGAGCGATTTTATAACGGAATCCCATCAGAGGGAGGCATCGAGCCCTTGGACCCTATCAAACGGGACCGGGTCCGGCAAATCACCTGCAGGTACTTTTGGAGCGCGCCTCTGGGCCACTAGCCGACCCTTATCGAACGAGGCACGAGCGTCCACTCGGATCACCCGTTAGCAACTCACTGGAGACACCATGTTCGGCGCCCTCCGAGGGCAACATGGCGCTTTCCGCCCCCCTTCCTCCTTGCGGAAAGGCGACGAAGGGGCGTATCATAAAAGTCAAGTCAGTCCTTGATCATCCTCTCGCTCTGTGCAGAGGCTCAGGGGCTGCTCTCACAAACCCGGCTACGGCCAAACCATTGACAGCGTCAACAAACCAGCCTGAAAACTCGGAACCTGACCATGCACCCGGACTACGATCAGATCGCATGAGGGAACAACTAGACCGGCCAAGGCATCACGAAAGGCATTAAGACCTCGGAGGAGTCAAACCACTCCTCCGAGGCCTCGGGGGCTACACCCGGCGGGTGCGCTCGCACACACCCACCGGAACAAAATATAACCGAGAAGGGCCGGTCCCCTAGCAAAAAAGTGCGACAAAGCCTCCAAGCGAGTACCAACACTCCCTTTGAGGCTTGGGGGCTACTGTCAGGTACCATAATTAGGGATACCCCCAACACTCCTAAACTCGGCTGGTAATCACCATCAGCACAAACTGCAGAGACTGATGGGCGCAATTCAGGTCAAGGCTTCGTCTACTCAAGGGACGCGATCTCGCCTCGCCCGAGCCAGCCTCGGGCGGGAACTGTAGTCCCAGGCGAATTCACGCCTCGCCCGAGGGCCTCCTCAGCAACGGGCGTACCCTCGGCTCGCCCGGAGCCCAGCTCGGGCAGGCTTCATTGTGAAGCAACCTTGGTCAAATCGCCTCACCAACCGACTGTGCCGTAGGCGCATTCAATGCAAGGATTGCCTGGCGCCTTATCCTGACACGCGTGCCTCAGTCGGCAAAATCGAAGTGACCGCAGTCACTTTGCCCTCCCACTAACTGACCTGACAGGAAAACAGCGCCACTCGCCCCTCTCCGACTGTTGTGCCACCCGCCAAGGTGAGGCTGACAGCAGCTGAGTCCAACCTCAGGCGCAACAAGAAGCTCGGCCTCGCCCGACCCTGGGCCTCGGCCTCAGGAGGAAGTCACCGCCTCGCCCGACCCCAGGGCTCGGCCCCTGCCTCGGCCTCGGAAGGTGGTCTCCGCCTCGCCCGACCCCAGGGCTCGGCTTCAACCTCGACCTCGGAAGGTGGTCTCCGCCTCGCCCGACCACAGGGCCCGGCCTCAACCTCGACCTCGGGAGGAATCGCGTCCTCGCCCGACCCCGACCTCAGCCTTAGGAGGAGCCTCCGCCTCGCCCGACCTTGGGCTCGAACCGATCACGCCGCAGGGGGTACATCATTACCCTACCCCTAGCTAGCTTAGGCTACGGGGGAATAAGACCGGTGTCCCATCCAGGCTCGCCCCGATAACAAGTAATGATGGCTCCCCGCGTGCGTCCATGACGACGGTGGCTCTCAGCCCCTTACGGAAGCAAGGAGACGTTAGCAAGGTCCCAACAGCCCCGACAGTTGTGCTTCTACAGGGCTCAAACGCTCCTCCGATAGCCACAACACCGCGTACACAGGGCTGTAGCACCTCTCCGACAGCCACGTTGGCATGTACATAGGGCTCTGGCTCCTCTCTGCCGGACACGTTAGCATATTGCTACACCCCCATTGTACACCTGGACCCACTCCTTGCATCTATAAAGGAAGGGCCAGGGCCCTCATACAGAGGGTGGTCACGCGGGACTCCCTCTCTCCCTCGCGAACGCTTGTAACCCCTACTGTAAGCGCACCCACTCTGCCGCAGGATAACACGAGCCGCGGTTCCCCCCCCCTTTGTGTTCCATCTCGCGCCAACCCATCTGGGCTGGGGCACGCAGCGACAATTTTACTCATCGGTCCAGGGACCCCCCAGGGTCGAAATGCCGACATGACCGAGCTTACCACACTTGTAGCACACCTTCTTGGAGCGGGGTTTGTAATCCTTCCCCCTCCTTTGCTTGAGGTTTTAGCGAAAGCTCTTGATGATGAGTGTCATTTCCTCGTTGTCGAGCTTGGAGGCGTCGATGGGGAGCCTACTTGATGTAGACTCTTCTTTCTTTTCCTCCATCGCTTTGAATGCGACGGGTTGCACCTCGGGTGTGGAGGTGCCGCCTTGCTCGACGATTTGTTTGGAGCCTTTGATCATCAACTCAAAGCTCACAAACTTCCTTATAACCTCCTCGGGAGACATTAGCTTGTATCTAGGATCACCACGTATTAATTGAACTTGAGTGGGATTACGAAATATGAGTGATCTTAGAATAACCTTGACCCTTTCATGGTCATCCCATTTTGTGCTCCCGAGGTTGCGCACTTGATTTACTAAGGTCTTGAGCCGGTTGTACATGGCTTGTGGCTCCTCTCCTTGGTTGAGGATGAATCGACCGAGCTCCCCCTCGATCGTCTCCCGTTTGGTGATCTTGGTCACCTCGTCCCCTTCGTGCGCCGTTTTGAGGACGTCCCAAATTTCTTTGGTCGTCTTTAACCCTTGAACTTTATTATACTCCTCTCGACACAATGAGGCGAGGAGTATAGTTGTGGCTTGGGAGTTAAAGTGCCGAATTTGGTCGGCCTCGTCCGAATCGTAGTCCTTATCCCCTACCTTCGGTACCTGCGCTCCATACTCAACAATATCCCATATGCTTTTGTGGAGTGAGGTTAGATGATGCCTCATTTTATCACTCCACATACAATAATCCTCACCATCAAAAATGGTGGTTTGCCTAAGGGAACGGAAAGTAATGGAGTGCGTTTAGAAATGCAAGGATAGCGGAGGGGCATCTTACTATACTTCTTGCGCTCATGGCGCTTAGAAGTGATGGACGTCGATTCGGAGCCAGAGGTGGAGGGTGACGAAGAGTCGGTCTCGTAGTAGACCACTTTCTTCATCTTCTTATTTTTGTCACCTTTCCGTTGTGACTTGATGGAGGAAGCAGATTCCTCCTTATGCTTGTGGCCGGACTCCCTCGAATGGGTTCTTCCCGAGCTTGCAGACTTGTCGCCGCCGGTCACGATCTCCCTCTTGGCGTGATCTCCCGACATGACTTCGAGTGGTTAGACTCTAATGAACTATCGGGCTCTAATACCAATTGAAAGCCGCCTAGAGGGGGTGGATAGTCGGAAACTGAAATTTACAAACTAGCCGGGGTTAGCGTTAGAATAAAAGTTAAGTCCGAGAGAGAGGGGAAAACAAACCAACCAAGAAAAATAAGCGGATGGCACAGTGATTTGTTTTACCGAGGTCCGATTCCAAAGAACCTAGTCCCCGTTGAGGTGGTCACAAAGACCAGGTATCTTTCAACCCTTTCCCTCTCTCAAACGGTCACTTAGACCGAGTGAGCTTTCTTCCTTGATTTCCCGGGTCACTTAGACCCCGCAAGGACCACCACACAATTGGTGTCTCTTGCTTTGCTTACAAGGCTTTGAGAGTAAGAATAAGAGAAAGAAGAAAGCCAACCACGCAACAAGAGCAATAAAGAAACACAAGATGATCTTCTCACAAGTCCTAAAATACTAGAGTTGAATTGTGGACTTTGATTGGATCGGAGGCTTTGATTTGTGTCTTGGAGTGTTATGTATTGCTCTTGTATTGAATGAGTAGTGAATGCTTGGATGGTTGGAGTGGAGGTGGTTGGGGGGTATTTATAGCCCCCAACCACCAATTCAACTGTTGGGGTAGGCTGCTGTCGATGGGCGCACCGGACAGTCCGGTGCGCCACCGAATAGTGTCCGGTGTGTCAGCCACGTCACCCAACCGTTAGGGTTCTGACGGTTTCGACCGTTGGAGCTTTGTCTTCATGTGGCACCGGACAGTCCGGTGCCGCTCCGGACAGGTACTGTTTACTGTCCGGTGTGCCTTCTGGCGGCTGCTCTGACTCTGCGCGAACTGTCTGCGCACTGTAGCACTTTTGCAGGTGTCCGTTGCAGTCGACCGTTGAGCTGGAGCCATTGCTCCGCTGGTGCACCAGACAGTCCGGTGGATTATAGCGGAGCGGCTCTTCTGAAATCCGTAGGTTGCAAGTTTAGACTCGTACGACCCTAGCGCACCGGACAGTCCGGTGCGCCAGACCAGGGTTCTCTTCGGTTTCTTTTGCTCCTTTCTTTTTTGAACCCTAACTTGATATTTTTATTGGTTTGTGTTGAACCTTTAGCACCTGTAGAATATATAATCTAGAGCAAACTAGTTAATCCAAACTTTGTCAGTAGAGTTCTCGCTTCACTTGGGTATTTATTTTGCAGGAAAAATCACAAACCTAAGAGACTTTAAAGGGATTCTTGAGACGAGCTCAAAATGAGTTCGGATTAAGGATCAAGAAAATAAGAAGCGATAATGGGACGGAGTTCAAGAACTCACAAATAGAAGGCTTTCTTAAGGAAGAGGGCATCAAGCATGAGTTCTCTTCTCCCTACACACCTCAACAAAATGGTGTAGTGGAGAGGAAGAATAGAACTATACTGGATATGGCGAGGACCATGCTTGATGAGTACAAGACTCCGGACAGGTTTTGGGCTGAGGCGATTATCACCGCCTGCTACTCCATCAACCGGCTCTACCTTCACCGAATCCTCAAGAAGACATCTTATGAACTCCTCACCGGTAAAAAGCCCAATGTTTCATATTTTAGAGTCTTTGGTAGAAAATGTTTTATTCTTGTTAAAAGAGGTAGAAAATCTAAATTTGCTCCTAAGGTTGTAGAAGGCTTTTTACTAGGATATGATTCAAACACAAGGGCATATAGAGTCTTCAACAAATCCACTTGATTAGTTGAGGTCTCTTGTGACATTGTGTTTAATGAGACTAACGGCTCCCAAGTGGAGCAAGTTGATCTTGATGAGCTAGATGATGAAGAGGCTCCGTGCGTCGCGCTAAGGAACATGTCCATTGGGGATGTGTGTCCTAAGGAATATGAAGAGCCCATACAAGTTCAAGATCAACCATCATCTTCAAATCAAGCATCTCCACCAACTCAAGATGAGGATCAGGCTCAAGACAATGAAGATGAAGATCAAGAGGATGAGCCACCTCAAGAGGAGGACAATGATCAAGGGGGAGATGACCATGACAAAGACAAGGAAGATGAGCAAGAAATTCAGGGTCAAAGACCGCCACACCCAAGAGTCCACCAAGCGATTCAAAGAGATCACCCCATGAACTCCATCCTCGGCAATATTCATAAGGGGGTAACAACTCGATCTCGAGTCGCACATTTTTGTGAACATTACTCTTTTGTGTCTTCTATCGAGCCATACAGGGTGGAAGATGCATTAAGAGATTCAGATTGGGTGTTGGCAATGCAAGAGGAGCTCAACAACTTCACGAGAAATGAGGTATGGCATTTAGTTCCACGTCCTAATCAAAATGTTGTAGGTACCAAGTGGGTATTCCGCAACAAGCAAGATGTGCATGGTGTGGTGACAAGAAACAAATCTCGACTTGTAGCCAAAGGATATTCACAAGTCGAAGGTTTGGATTTCGGTGAAACCTATGCACCCGTAGCTAGGCTTGAGTCAATTCGAATATTACTTGCCTATGCTACTTACCATGGCTTTAAGCTTTATCAAATGGACATGAAAAGTGCCTTCCTCAATGAACCAATCAAGGAAGATGTCTATGTTGAGCAACCTCCCGGCTTTGAAGATAGTGTGTACCCTAACCATGTTTATAAACTCTCAAAGGCGCTTTATGGGCTCAAGCAAGCCCTGTTGGGGACTTGTTCTCAAATGCTATGAATTAAGAACAAGGCAACACAAAATGTTAAATGTTAATGTCCTTCGTCCGCTGAAGCATTATTTCCTCAAGGATATAATGAACTTCGGACGAAGGTTAAAACGACACAATTACGAAGGTTGAACTTTTATAATTAAATTCTCAGAGAGTGTATAAAATAATGTGAGAAATAAAACGTTAAAGACAAGTAAACTATAGGTAAACAACATCATTTTTATATTAATAAACTTAATGTATTCAAATATAATATTAGATACATTTATACCTCTGCCTTGGCAAGGAATAATTCTCAAGTGATGCGATTGCAATTACAGAAATGCGTGAACAGTAAAGGAATACTGTTCACTATTTATAGGCACAAGACACAGCCTATGAGGAATTACAATCATGCCCCTCATAAAAGATTACAACAATGACTCAAACACTTGTGGACTAAAAGGTCATTTTACTTTTAAGTCGGTTTGCCATTCCGAAGCTTCATGAACAGCAACCTTCGGTCATCACGTGCAGACAGCTTCAGTCGAAGCTATTTCTTCCTGCAGGACCTTCGGCGACGAAGCATGGTCCCAACAGTAGCCCCTTCACGGTGCTAGATCGTTTTTCGTAACGAGCTTGATCCGTGAAAGAAGTCTCTTAGGCTTCAGGAAGCCGAAGGTCCGAAAAACATCTTCCCTGAGCTCGTTGTCGAGAAACGATTCAGTTTCCGAGCGCGTAGCAGTCCCACCCAGCAGGGTTACTGTTTGGTCTCTGCGGTCCACCGCGCAGCGGGTGTAAGCAGCTGTTTGCCTGGTGTAAAAATCCTGACGATTCACCTTCTTACCTGCAGCACTATATAAACAGACGGGTAGGTGTGAAGTTACCATAGCATTCATTGCTATTGCACTGTTTTGCTGCCAAAATTTTTAACCATAGCCGAAGCTTGACTCTCACAAGCAGACGGAGCTCCAGTTTTAAAGCCTACTTCGTTAGAAGAAAAATCTTCGGAAGAAAAAGTTCTTTAGTTCCCAAGAAATTCAGAATTAAATGGCTAGAGTGCGCTCTACCGCTAGAGTTGAGCGTGAGGGAGGCGAAGCCGAAGGAGCGGAGACTGTTCCTATCTCCAAAGCGATGCAACGATCCGGACTGGTGACCTCGGAAGAAATTCGTACTGCCAAGACGACGGAGCAGACTGTTGCCGAGACAGAACAAGTTGCTGCCGAAGCAGAAGAAGGAAATATTGAGGAGGCTGATCCCGATGATGATTACCATATTGCCGTGCCAAGCAAGCCCAGTCACTTGGACTTCGGAAAGTCGACTGTCTCCAAGGTTGATCTCTCCAAGATGGTGAAGTCAGGTTATTTTAGTGAGAATGAGAAGAAGCTACTTCGCTTCGGGGGGGAAGAAACTACCCCGAAGCCAGGAAAGGATGAAATAGTCATTTTCAAGAGCTTCCTAAAAGCTGGGTTGAGATTTCCCTTAAATAGGATGATTTCTGATGTGCTGCAAAGATTTGGCATCTATTTTCACCAACTGACTCCCAACGCGATTGTCAGGCTCAGCGTCTATATCTAGGCTCTCCGAAGCCAGGCGGTGGAGCCATTTGCCGACAGCTTCTGTCGAGTTCATGAGTTGCATTACCAAACTAAGGCCAGAAAAGATGGATTACATGAAAATTTTGGTTGCTATAATTTTGCTTATCGGAAAACCACGAAGTTTCCCGTGATCAGTTATCGAAGCAAATGGCCGGCAGGCTGGAAATCAGAGTGGTTTTATGTCAAAGTTGATGAAGACAAAGAGAAGCTGGTTCAGAGCCCTCTTGAACTAACCTTCGGAGAAACAAGACCCCGATGCAGAATGGAAGTAGAAGGTCCAACTTGGGCTGCACTGGGCGAATTCAAAATTATTGCAGAACATATTGGCACTAGAGATTTAGTGCAGGAATTCCTGGCCTTCAGGGTTTTTCCAACTATGAAAGAGTGGACAATGCCGAAGCTTAAAGGGGAAAAGAAGAAGGGGGAACTCGTCCGACTGCCCTACCATTATAAATTCAAGAAATACTTTAAAGTACCCTGCCAAGAATGGCTTAATACAATTGAAATAATGAGCAACGAAATTCTTGGGAATTACTCTAAGAAAGAGGACCAACTGATGACAGCGGCCTTCGGCACTCGGTCGAAACGAAGGCTGAACAGGGTGCTTGATGCCATAGGATTTGAATATGCTGACTACGGTCGACTGGGCGGAGATGTTGGGGGCCCGAAGCGAAAAAGGATTGCTAGCACTACTGACGAAGAAGTCATCAAGACAGCAAAAAAGAAAAAGAAAGATTCTGATAACATTAGTGCTGAAGAGTTAAATCCTGAGCCGAAGGTGGCTACGGCAAAAAAGAGAAAAAGTGCATCCCCAGAGCCGGAAACGCCGGTCCAAGAAGAAGATACTCCTGCTTCTCCTTCTGCTGTTGAAGTAGAAGAGATTATGAAGGTAATGACTGAACCCTTGCCTATCAGGCTAAGTCCGCTGGCATTGGAACTGACGAAGTTTTTTCAGAGGGACAAGGCAGCTTCGGCAACAAAAAGTCATGTGAAGCCGAAAAAGCGGAGAATTATTCAAGTAACAGATGTAATCCATCAGACGCCGCCACCGGCAATGGTGTCAAAAATTGTTTTTGCTGAAACTGCCGAAGCCGAAGCTTCTGGAATGAAAACCGCTGAAGCTGAAATGGGCGGAGCCGAAGCTACCGGGGCCGAAGCCGAGGCCACCGAAGAGTCGAACCTGGAAACCACAATTGAAGCTATTGACAATATACTCCTAAAATGGCTGAAGAGGAAGCTACCGTGGCTACAGTGAATACGGCAACTGAGAAGGGGAAAGAGCAAATTAATGAAATTTTAGAAGAAGAAGATTTCAACTTTCAAGATTTGCTCGGACAAGAATAACAGACGCCGAAAAAGAGGAGTTGAAAAAATATGCCATATCTTGCGGATACAAATCAGGGGCTATGCTTTTTGGTGGGGTCAACGAAGGGAAACTAAGATGCCTTCGGAACTGCACCGAGGCCAAAATTGTCAGGACCCTTTCCAAAAGCATTGGCTTGCCGAAGCTGGAAGCGGACTTGTGTCGTTATCAACGACACCACATCGCCGGAAGCTTGCTTTATGCCAACTTCAAGGTAACAAATATTTTTGTTATTTTATTACTATTATTATTAACTTTTGGGTCGTGTTCTAACGAAGGTCACTTCGACAGAGTATATTATTAAGCAAGGTTCTGAAGATGCAACAAGATCTGGAGGAAGAGAAAAACAAAACTGTCATTCAAGATTTGGCTGAAAAAGTTGAGAATCACGAAGCCAATCTGAAAAAGAAAGACTTCGCAATTTAAGATCTTGAACTCATGGTCAAAGAGCACGAAGGTGCATTAGAAAAGAAGGATTTTGTTATTCAGACCATGGAAGGCTCTTTGGCTGAAGCCCAACTTGAAAATGACAAATTAAAGAATGAACTGCTCCTTCAGTCAGAAAAATTCGAGCAAGAAAAGAAATATTTCGAAGCAAGCCTGAAGGCTGAAGTGGATAAATACTCAAATTTACAGAAATCCTTTACAGAACTTCAGGAGAAATGCTTAAGCTTCGGCACCCGGTGTGTGCAGCGGCTGAAGGACGTGTTTCATTCTGTCGGAGCTAGCTCTTCGAAATTTACACCTTCAGCTGAAAACCTGCCAAAAACATTAGAACATATTGAAGACAAAGTTGATGCCCTTGATGAAGTTATTGGTGGGCACGCTGACTTCTGCGCCCTAGTAGCTTCTCGGGGCACAGCTGCTGCTTTTTTGAAGGCTGGCTGCACACATGGAAACATTGTGAACAGACCAAACTTCAGCTTGTCAGCTTCAGATTTGTTAGATATCCCAAGCTTAGCCAGAAGCATCGGAAACAGATTCATGACCCAGATCTGGGTAAGTGGTGGGCGAAAAATGGCAGGCGACGAAGCTCGAAGCCATCTTAAGCCGGTAAAAAACTTATGTTTGTTGCTTTTACCTTCTCCTTTGAAATTTGTACCTTTCTAACTGTGCTGTTTGATATATACAGGATGACAAAGCTGAAGATTGACAATGCTGAAGTTTGACAAAACTGAAGACGAAGCCTTAGCTGTAGCTTAAAATTGCTTATAATGTGCTTTTCTGCAAAAATTCTTGGAGAAACTCTTGTAATATAGATATGGAGTAACTTATGTAAATTTGTACATACCTTGTAATATATTTTATCTCCTTTAACCGCATCCAGTCTGCTTTGCTGTGGACGAAACTTCTCTTTTGAGCCGAAGGCGAAAAACACCTTCCCTTCTTTTCGTACACAACGAAGCATAGAAAATTTTTCCTTCGAATCTTTTCCTTCCCTCTTTTTTTTCTGAAGCATCTACCTTTTTTGTGTAGCATGATGATGATTCTATATATGTCTAAATGGATGTTTATGAATGCAAATGACATGATGATATGCTATGTGCAAATGAATATTAGAGCACATGCTCAAAAAACCATAAGCACAGCCCTTCGTCCCCTCAAGAATGATAAAAATCTTTTTGCCGTTTACTTTTCGGCTTCACCGTTTACTTTTCGGTGAATCAGCGTTGACTTTTCGCTGTAAGCCTCCCTTAGAAGCTTCTTCGCCTTTTACTTTCGGCGGAATCAGCGTTTATTTTTCGCTGTAAGCTCTGCATTCCCTTAGGAACGACTTTTGAGCTTCTCCCTATTTTCTTTTCTTTCTCTTTGCACTCGAGGGTGCGTTCTCAGCTTTTACATTTACATTTTTTGGGGGATATCGCTCTTATAAATTGAAATAAGGAAAAGAAAAATTACATGTTGTGGCCCCATTAAAAACCTTTCTCCCCCTTTGGAAAGGAAAAGGGTGCCACAAAAAAGGAATATAAAAAATTACATCAAACTAAACATAATATCTCCGAAGCTCATCCGCATTCCACGATCTAGGAATGTCATTGCCGTCCAAGTCCTTCAACCTGTAGGAACCAGGTCTTGACGAAGATACTACCAAAAAGGGGCCTTCCCACTTCAGCTGTAATTTGCCTACTGTTTCAGGGTTAGCTACTCTTCGAAGTACCAAGTGTCCTGGTTCAATGTTCTTCAACTTGACCTTTCTATCACGCCATTTTATTGTTTCAGCTTGATATTTATTGATGTTTTCCACAGCTTGGAGTCTGATCCCTTCAATAGCATCTTTCTCTACGGAGCAATCAGCTTCGTGTTCGCCCCTTGCCGAAGCTACTGTCCTTATTGATCCTGTTTTAGCCTCTTCTGGGGTTATTGCTTCGTCACCAAACAACAGTTTAAAGGGTGTAAAGCCTGTTGATCTTGAGATGGTTGTGTTATGACTCCACACCACTTTGATTAACTCGTCTGGCCACTTTCCCCTTGGCTGATTGAAGATTGACTTCATTATTCCTGTCATTATGATCCCATTGGCTCTTTCAACAAGTCCATTTGATTCTGGGTGCCGGACTGATGCAAAATGGATCTTCGTGCCGATTTGATTACAAAATTCTCTGAAGGCTTCAGAATCAAACTGTGTCCCATTATCCACAGTGATAGCCTTCGGCACTCCGAAGCGACAAACAATGTTTTGCCAGAAAAACTTTTGAATAGTGAACGAAGTTATTGTGGCTAAGGGCTTCGCCTCGATCCATTTGGAAAAATATTCCACTGCCACCACCACGTATCTTAAGTTCCCCTGTGCTGGTGGTAATGGACCTAGCAAATCCAGACCCCACCTTTGCAACGGCCAAGTGGGCTGTATTAACTGAGTTAAAGACGAAGGTTGTTTTTGATCTCTTGCACATTTCTGACAACCTTCGCACTTTTGGACTAAATCCGCTGCATCCGAAGCTGCCTTTGGCCAATAAAATCCTTGGCGAAAAACCTTTCCAAGCAAAGGTCTAGATCCAATGTGAGATCCACACAGACCTGCATGTATATCCTTCATTAATTCTATACCTTCGGATCTGGATAAACACTTGAGCAGTGGGGAACAGACCCCACGCTTATATAGCTCCCCTTCTATTATGACATATGGTCGAGCTCTTGCTTCTATTCTCCTGTTATAAGCTTCGTCGTCTGAAAGAAAATTACCCTGAAGGAAAGAGATAATTTCAGTTCTCCAATCTTCACTATAAACAGGGGATATATTGAGGATTGCTCTTTCAAGAAGCTCGACTGAAGGTGCTTTTATTGTTTCAAAAAATACTTCCGAAGGTATAGGCAGCCCCTGGGCTGCTGACTTAGCCAATAGATCAGCGTATTCATTTTCTCCACGAGGAATATTTTTGACAGAGAAACCTTCGAAGGAAGCCTCAATCCTTCGGACTGTATCTAGATACCTTTCAAGCTTTGGGTCCCGTGCTTTGTAACTTTTGTCAATATGGCCAGAAATAACTTGGGAATCAGTTTTAAGGATGGCCCTTCTGATTCCCATTGCCTTTAATTTTCGAAGACCCAAAAGCAGAGCTTCATACTCGGCAATGTTATTTGTGCAACTAAAATCAAGTTTTGCCGCATAACAAGTTTTAACTTTGGAAGGTGAAACCAACACAGCAGCCGCTCCCGCTCCGAAGGTTCCCCAAGACCCATCGCAAAACACTGTCCATGCTTCGGCGTCTTTATTTGTTTCTTCCTCCTGAGCCCCTGGCGTCCAATCAGCAATGAAGTCTGCTAACGCCTGGGACTGAATCGAAGATCTATGAACATATTCAATGCAAAATTCATTGAGCTCTGCAGCCCATTTTCCAATTCTTCCAGTAGCTTCTCGGTTCCTCATAATATCCTTCAGAGGTTGTGAAGAAGGAATAATTATGTTGTAAGCTTGAAAATAATGCCGAAGCTTCCTGGAGGCCATCAAGACAGCATATAGTACCTTCTCCAACTCTGTGTAATTTTTCTTTGATAAACTAAGAACCTCAGATACAAAATATATTGGGGCCTGTCTCTTAACTTGACCTTCAAGCTTCTCTTGAACAAGTGCTGCACTTACCGCTGAGTGCGAAGCTGCCACATATAATAACAAAGGAGCCCCTGGCGTAGGTGGAGTTAATGTTGTTAGATCTATCAAATACTGTTTCAGCTCTTCAAAAGCCTTCTGCTGGATTGGTCCCCATTGAAAGACTTCGGCTGACTTCAGAACTTCAAAGAATGGTAAGTTTCTCTCTGCTGATCTGGATATGAATCTATTGAGAGATGCCAGCCTTCCTGTCAACCTTTGAGCCCCCTTTTTTGTACTTGGTGGCTCCATTCGAAGTATAGCTTCGATTTTACTTGGGTTGGCCTCAATTCCCTTTGTTGAAACTAAGCAACCAAGGAATTTCCCCTTCTTTACTCCGAAGACACATTTTTCTGGATTCAGCTTTAGACCAGCCTGTCTAAAATTAGCAAAGGTCTCCTGTAAATCAGCAATGTGGTTATCCTGCTTCGTGCTCTTTACAATGATATCATCAACATAAGTGAGTACATTCCTGCCTATCTGAGAATGGAGAACCTTTGCTGTCATTCTGCTGAAGCTTCCTCCAGCATTCTTAAGCCCTTCAGGCATCCGAAGGTAACAGTATGTCCCACTAGGGGTTATGAAACTGGTTTTTGGTTCATCTTCCTTCTTCATCCATATTTGATGATAGCCTGAATAGCAATCCAGCAAACTCATGAGCTCTGATGAAGCTGCTGCATCAACTAAGGAATCTATCCTTGGCAATGGAAACTCGTCCTTCGGACAGGCCTTATTAAGGTCAGTAAAATCGATACACATTCTCCATTTACCATTGGCCTTCTTCACCATAACAGTGTTAGCCAACCATTCTGGATATTTGACCTCTCTAATAACTCCGGCACTGAGGAGTCTTTTCACTTCATTCCGAGCACCTTCGGCCTTGTCATCAGACATCTTCCGAAGCCTCTGCTTCCTGGGTCTGAAGGATGGGTCAACATTGAGCGAGTGCTCAATAACATCCCTGTTAACTCCACAAAGATCATTAGCTGACCAAGCAAAGACATCTTTATTGTTGAACAAAAACCTTATCAAGGTTTTCTCCTGCTCTTCGGACAATTGAGATCCCAATAGCACCTTCTGCTCTGCTATATCCTCACATAAGAGCATGGGTTTCGGCTGATCAGCCGAAGCAGCTTTTTCCCTTCTGAACTTGTATTGCTCACAAGCTTCAGTTCCATCTATATTATGGATTGCTTTTGAGTCTGTCCAATTTCCTTCGGCCCTTCTGGCAGCTTCTTGACTTCCATGAATAGCAATGGGCCCTTGGTCCGAAGGTATCTTCATGCAAAGATAAGCTGGATGCAGAATTGCTTTGAAGGCATTAAGAGTACCACGACCAATGATTGCATTGTAAGGGTATTCCATGTCAACGATATCAAACATAACTTGTTCAGTCCTTGTGTTGTTGATGAATCCGAAGGCCACTGACATTGAGATTTTACCGAGTGCTACAATCTGCCTTCCTCCGAAGTCGCAGAGGGGATGTGTGGCATCAAGAATTTTATCTTCGGGCTCTTGCATCTGTCTGAAGGCCTTGGCAAATATGATATCAGCTGCACTGCCTGTATCAACCAAAACATTGTGGACCAGAAATCCTTTGATAACACAAGAGATAACCATAGCATCATTGTGTGGGTAATCCTTTAGTTGAAGGTCCTCTTGGGAGAAAGTAATAGGAATGTGAGACCATCTTGACTTGACGAAGGGTCCTTGCACCCCGACATGTTGTACCCTTCTCTGTGCTTCCTTCTTCTGTTTCTTGTTGGCTGGTTCTGAACATGAACCACCCGTTATCGAGAGTACCAGCTTCGGAACCGAAGCAGCTCCAGCTTGAATATTGAACGAAGCCATCAGCTCAGAGAAGTGGAAGTGAGTTCACCGGAGGTGGGCGCCAATGTTGGGGACTTGTTCTCAAATGCTATGAATTAAGAACAAGGCAACACAAAATGTTAAATGTTAATGTCCTTCGTCCGCTGAAGCATTATTTCCTCAAGGATATAATGAACTTCAGACGAAGGTTAAAACGACACAATTACGAAGGTTGAACTTTTATAATTAAATTCTCAGAGAGTGTATAAAATAATGTGAGAAATAAAACGTTAAAGACAAGTAAACTATAGGTAAACAACATCATTTTTATATTAAATAAACTTAATGTATTCGAATATAATATTAGATACATTTATACCTCTGCCTTGGCAAGGAATAATTCTCAAGTGATGCGATTGCAATTACAGAAATGCGTGAACAGTAAAGGAATACTGTTCACTATTTATAGGCACAAGACACAGCCTATGAGGAATTACAATCATGCCCCTCATAAAAGATTACAACAATGACTCAAACACTTGTGGACTAAAAGGTCATTTTACTTTTAAGTCGGTTTGCCATTCTGAAGCTTCATGAACAGCAACCTTCGGTCATCACGTGCAGACAGCTTCAGCCGAAGCTATTTCTTCCTGCAGGACCTTCGGCGACGAAGCATGGTCCCAACAAGCCCCAAGAGCATGGTATGAATGCCTAAGAGATTTTCTTATCACTAGTGGCTTCAAAGTCGGTAAAGCCGACCCTACACTCTTTACTAAAACTATTGCAAAAGATTTGTTTGTATGCCAAATTTATGTTGATGATATCATATTTGGGTCTACTAACAAATCTACTTGTGAAGAGTTTAGTAGGATCATGATTCAAAAATTCGAGATGTCTATGATGGGGAGTTGAAGTATTTCCTAGGATTTCAAGTCAAGCAACTCCAAGAGGGCACCTTCATTAGCCAAACCAAGTATATTCAAGACATACTCAACAAGTTTGGAATGAAGGATGCCAAGACCATCAAGACACCCATGGGAACTAATGGGCATCTCGACCTCAACACAGGAGGTAAGTCCGTAGATCAAAAGGTATATCAGTCGATGATAGGATTTTTATTCTATTTATGTGCATCTCGACAGGATATTATGCTTTCTGTATGCAAGGTTCCAAGCCGATCCTAAGGAAGTTCACCTTAGGACCGTAATAAGAATCATGAGATATTTAGTTTATAATCCTAAGTTTGGTCTTTGGGGCCCCAAAGGATCCACTTTTGATTTAATAGGATATTCCGATGCCGATTGGGCAGGGTGTAAAATTGATAGAAAGAGCACATCAGGAACTTGTCAGTTTCTTGGGAGATCCCTGGTGTCTGTCACACCCGGTTTTGGAAGGTAAACCGAATGTGAACCATGTACGTGTCAGGACCAGAAATTCACGTACACGGTGATTACATAAATGACTCATCATAGCACAATGCTTCGAATAACAATAAAGAGTAAGTAATAATATGAAAGATTAGAGTCATTTACATAATATAATCAAAGTACATAGAATAGAAACGTAGCCAACGTAAATTAACCCACCACAGGCAGCTGACTGGGGGAGGTCGCTAGCCTAATCCTCGAACTCGCCGAAGTCCTAGAACTCCCGGAGATTCGCCTCGGCGCCTTCTTCTTTACCTGAGCATAGATTGCACCAAAGGCAACCTGGTGTTTTGTGAAAAGCAAGGGTGAGTACACATCAACGTACACAACAAATGTCTCGTTTGCTGAGGTGGACTAGCTTATGTGGGGTTCAGTTCAAGCAGTTGCTTTTAGTTGGTCAGATATTTATTATTAGTATAAGCCAAGTTATAGTAATAACCAACCCGTGAACCATTTCCTCATCAAGGAAACATCATTATCATCATCGAACCAAAATTATAAATAGAACCATTTTATCTCAGATCATCTGTATCTCTAATCAAAAAGGATCTCAAGGCCGCTCTTAACCGTGAGCACAACTGATATGTCAGTTTCATTCCCTCTGCAGAGGTCGCACACTTTACCCACGAGTCATGATTCCCTTTCTGCCCGGGGAGAGCTAATCCCCATTGACCACTACCTAGGTGGCCTGGCAGGGTATCACTATGTAGCCTTTACAAAGACTCCCCTGGTGCATAGTTGCTCGTTAGGTTTTGCCAGTCGTACAAACGCAGTACACCTCCCCAAGGTGGGTGACTAACAAAACCAAATCGAATGAACCTCTGCACCCCACCTTAGCAGAGCGAGCACTACGCCCCGGCCCCCATTGACGGCCCTCCGGCAAAGCCAACTATACCCCCAGGTTCATCTAATTAATCAGCTAAGGGCGTCCCATTCCACCCTCATGGCTGCACTGTTATCCCGGGTGGTCACTCCACGAACAGGTCCTTACGAAGAGGTACTCATGGAAAATGGCCCGAGTCCCCTAAAATATCACAATATCATCATCGGGATAACATCATCGTATCATAAGTATTCACATCATGTTCATTGTTTAAAGTAAAGCAATAGCATGAAGCTAACCATAATAACCCAAAAGGTAATCAAGGACAAGGTAAATAGAAAGCTAGTCAATCCTTATATTTCAATTAAGTAATGCGGGACAGTGAATTATAAGTAGATAAGACATAATATGTCAGAGGACACTTGCCTTCACCAAATAGATGCTCAGGGCCTTCAACTTTGTAGAACTCGAAGAGCTAGATCACTTGGTCGCCGAAGCTTGATCTTTGATCCCTCGAAGCTCGGAAACAGATCGCAATCTATTCGCGACGCACAGCGAATACAAACAGGCACAAACGAGCAAACATATATATATAAGAACATTACATCATTCAAATAAAAACATAATAAAACATGCAAAACAAAATAGAGAGCGTTACTACGGTCCCGCGAGGAAAATGAAATGTTGAACTCAAAGCGACGGTCGGAAAAATATCGCGTTTACACTAAACAAGTATTAACGCTAACAATTAATTCGACCTTATCAATTATAAATTATATCTACTATTTAGTTTGATTAATCTGCTACACTAACAGCTGTCAAATAAATAAGTAATTTAATTAACACAAGAGATTCTAAGTAGATGAATTTATGACAAGCGAAACGACACGGCAGCGTGCAAACGACGCGCGGACACAGCATGCTGACGACACACGAAACAGTGCGCACGACCAGCGCGAACGATGCGCGAACCGGCACGCGGTGACTTGACACCGAACGACACAACATAAGAGAATTATTAAGTTACGTCGTGCCTATACTAAATAAATATTAATTAAAACATTTGAGTAGATATAATCCTGTTAACAGATATAAATAAAGTGTGGCTAAAATTATAAATTAGTTTAAGTAAACTACTACTTTAATGACTTGGATAAATAAGTAAATAATCAACTAGCTAATTAAAACACGCCTCGCGACAAAATAATGTTACCAACATGTTGGTGACGAGGTTACGAAGTTAAAGCGACCGAAACAAAATAGAAACGGGTTTATGACGCATTATATATGAAATAGCTAATACTTCATGGCCAATAAACAATTTTATTAAAGCGCGAGAATCGCGACTCGCGTGAATGATGACACGTGAACAGCACGCACGAACGTCGTGTGGACACACGTGACACGCGAGGAAAGGGTGGTGACAGCGTACGCCAACAATACAGGTGGGTAGCATGCGGGCAACACGCGACATGCGAATATCACCATATTATAATTAGATGTGCAAAATTATATTTCTAAGTTGATTTTTAGTTAATATAAATTATTTACATAAAACATTTTAGATAAATTGAATTACCAATTAGTCAACGATTAACAAGAACTCATTACTAATTATGAACGATTATAGCGAAATGGTTAACTAATGTGCGCGGATCGCGTGCGCGACATAGCGCGAACGGATGGTGATGACACGCATAGACCGCGCACGCGAAAGGCAACAACGACACGTGCGAACGGCGTGAACAAGCGCACGTGCAGGGGGGTAGACGGGGGTAGACGGGCATCGTCTACGGGTAGACGAACGTCGTCTAAATCTTGACGGCACGCTGCGCACACGTGGATGTGGGTACATCCGCGGCACGAGCACGACGACAAGCGCGGAGCTACGACGATGCGGTTTGAGACCAGGTTTGGCGACTTGCACATGAGTAGAAGCTCGTCGCGCCGGGTTGACTGCGCAGGAGCTGCGCATACGAGTTACGCCGAGCGTGACGACCATGGCGAGGCGCGGCTCCCAACCCGACGATGGAGCTCGCACAACCGACGAGGGCGGGCTGCTCACGTGAGGGGGGTTCCGGCCACACATCAGCCTGCTGCGCGCCACCGCGTCGGGCACCGCATGCCGCGCCGCCATGGACGAGCAACAGGCGCCACGAGCCACCCACGCCGGGGCTGGCCACACACTAGCGCAGCCGTGGGCAAGTAGCAAGTGGCACGAGCCACCCGCGCCGGGGCTGGCCGCGCACTCGCACTGCCGTGGGCGAACTGGTCGTGTTAGCCGACGCGACTGAGCCACGGGCCGCGCTGGCTGCCGCGCGCGCCTGCGTCGGGCTAGCCACGATGAGTTGCCGCGCGCACCCGCACCGGCCTAGCCGCGAGCTCGCGCCGGGCTCACCACGCGCGCCTGCTACACGAAGGACCGACTCGACCGAGGAAGGCGGAGAGAGGGAAGGGGAAGAGGAGAAAGGGAAAGCTCACCCACGTGCGCCGACGATGGCTGACGAGGCTAGCACGACCAGCGACGACACCAGAGGACCACGAGCTCGGCGCAAGGGCGGTAATGGTTGTGGGGCGCGCGAGCGAGTGTGTGAGGGAGTGGGGCGTTAGGGGAGAAGGAAGAAAACTGGGCGCACGCAGTTCTAGCAGATGCCACGTCGGGCGGTTGACGAGGACCTCACGACGTGGGCGCGGGTGGCGGCGTCGTGGATGGAAGATCGTGGGCGCGGTGCGGCGCGAGCGAGCGCGCTGGCGCGGAGCTGGGCGAACGACGTGTGCGCGCGCGAGGGACGCGACACGGGGGAGTGGAGCCGGCGCCCTGGCGGCTGGGCGAGCGGCGGCGGCGGCTGGGCGAGCGCGGTGGGCTGCGCTGGGCACGGTGGCGCGCGCCTGGCTGCACGGGCGGAGCTGCTACGCGCGCGTGCGCTAGGCCATGCGGGGCGCGCGGCTGGGCGGCGCGGGCGCTGGGCCGCGAGAGCGTGAGGTGGACCGGGGAGGGGGCAGCGGGAGGGGGCGCGCAAGGTGGGCTGCTAGCGCGGTGGGCTGGAGTGGCCAGGTGGGCCGCGAGGAGCAGGCCGCGGAGGCTGGGGAGCGCGGCGCGCTGGGTGGGCTACGCGCGCTACTGGGCCGCCGAGAGAGAGAGAGGGGAAAGGGATGGCTGGGTCGCGACTGGGCTAGGGAAGGAGGGGCTGAGGGAGGTTTTCCTTTTATTTATTTTTTTCCTTCCTTTTGTTCTTTTTTTGTAAACATGTTTTTTGTTTTGAATTCAAATTCAAACATGCTTCCTGAGTTTGAATAAATGCGCCATCACAAAGGAAAAACATGCCTCGACATGCTATGCAACAATCAAGGACCTTTTTTAGGGTTTTATTTTACTAGGCTTAAATATATATAAAACAAAATAACTCTTCACTATTTAGGAAAAAGAAAGTAAAAGAGAGGATAACGCTTGAATTTGGTGAGTATTAGAAAAGAAAAAATTTATACACCCAAATTCAGGGTGTTACAGTGTCTTGGGCTTCAAAGAAACAAAACTCAGTAGCTCTTTCCACCACCGAAGCCGAGTATATTGCCGCAGGTCATTGTTGCGCGCAATTGCTTTGGATGAGGCAAACCCTCAGGGACTATGGCTACAAATTGAGCAAAGTCCCTCTCCTATGTGACAATGAAAGTGCAATCCGCATGGCGGATAATCCCGTTGAACACAGCCGCACTAAGCGCATAGACATTCGGTATCACTTTCTGAGGGATCACCAACAAAGGGGGATATCGAGATAACTTATGTTAACACCAAAGAACAATTAGCTGATATCTTCACTAAACCATTAGATGAGAAAACCTTTACCAAACTTAGGAATGAGCTAAACATTCTTGATTCTCGGAACTTTGATTGACACTTTGCACACATAGCTCATTTATATACCTTTGATCATATCTCTTTTATGTCTACGACTAATGTGTTTTCAAGTGTATTTCTATACTAAGTCGTAGATTGAAAGGGAAATGGAGTCTTCGGTGAAGACAAAGCTTCCACTCCACTCTATCGGTATCATTTACCTTTCGCCATCACTCCATATCACTCTATATTTGGTATAAGCTTCACTCTTATTTACTTGTACCAATGGGTGAGAAAGTAAAAAGGGCTCTCAAAAGACTCCGTTTTTGGCGATTAATGCCAAAGGACCGCACCACCACCAATGTCAAAATTTTCAAGAATTTTTCAAATTGGTATCTAAATGTATTTGATCTTTCTTCAATTGGTATTTACAAAAACTAGTAAAACCCTCTTGAAAGCTAAGAGGATAACTTTATTCAGGGGGAGTTTTGTTTAGTCAAAGGAAAAGCATTTGAAACAGGGGGAGAAATTTTCAAATCTTGAAAATGCTTCTCGCAATTTTATTCATACACCTTTGACTATTTGCAAAAAGACTTTGAAAAGATTTTCCAAAAAGAATTTGCAAAACAAAACAAGTGGTGCAAGCGTGGTCCAAAATGTTAAATAAAAGAAAACCAGCCATGCATATCTAATAGAAGTATAAATTGGTTTAACTCCAAGCAACCTTTACACTTACCTTATGCAAACTAGTTCAATTCTGCACTTACATATTTGCTTTGGTTTGTGTTGGCATCAATCACCAAAAAGGGGGAGATTGAAAGGGAAATAGGGTTTAACCTTTTCCTATAAATAATTTTGGTGGTTGAATGCCCAACACAAATAATTGGACTAACTAGTTTGCTCTAAATTATATATTCTACAGGTGCTAAATGTTCGACACAAACCAATAAAAAGATCAAGTTAGGGTTCAAAAAGAAAGGAGCAAAAGAAGCCGAAGAGAACCCTGGTCTGGCGCACCGAACTGTCCGGTGTGCCACCGGACGGTGTCCGGTGCCCATGGCCATACGACTTTAAACTTGACACCTTCGGGTTTCAGAGGAGCCGCTCCACTATAATTCACCGGACTGTCCGGTGCACCAGCAAAGCAACAGCTAGCCAGCGCAACGGTCGACTCCAACGGTCGCCTGCAACGTGAACAGTGAAGAACAGTGAGCGCAGAAGTCAGAGCAGCCGCCAGAGGCGCACCGGACAGTGCACAGTACCTGTCCGGTGCGGCACCGGATTGTCCGGTGCCACCAGACGACAAAGCTCCAACGACCAAAACCGTCAGAACCCTAACGGTTGGGTGACGTGGCTGACGCACCGGACTGTCCAGTGTAAAAAGCTTGCGCACCAACGGTCATCTGCGGTGTCAGATCCAACGGCTAGGCGCACTGGACTGTCCGGTGTGCTGCAGAGAGCAGCAACTTTTTTTTTCCAACAACTAGTTTTGTGTTGGGGGCTATAAATACACTCCCAGCGGACCATTTCAAAGTGTGAGAGCCCAAGCAGCATACCAATGAATAGTATAGACATTTCCAAGTGCTTAATAGAATCACTCGGTGATTAGGGTGGTGCTTTGCGAAGTGCTTAGATTAGTTAGACCGCATTAGCACTTGCTCTAGGTAAATCATAGTTAGTTGAGTGAGTTTAGAAAACCACACGACCCCTCGGCTCTTGTGCGAGCCGTTGTAATTATACCGAGTGGGGTGAGAGTCTTGCGAGACCGTGACAACCGCGTTTGTGTCACGGCTGCCACCGTGTACCGAAGGGAACGAGGCCCGCGACGTTTTCGGCTGGAAGCTCGATAGTGGAGACGGCGGGGAGCGTCCGAGAGGAGCCAGAAGCAGAGCACCACTTGTGCGTGGAGAAGGCCCACAACTCTCTACATATTTACTCGACCGAGGTGCTTGGCCATCGCGTGAGCTTCCCTTTGCGTAGGGGCACCAATGAGGATTAGTCAGGACCTTGCGCGGTTCCGGATATCTCGGTAAAAATACCGGTGTCATCCATGAGAGTTTGCATCTCTATCTTGTTCTTTAGCTTTCACATTTATATTAAGTATTTAAGTTTCAATCTTGTCTTTATACTTATATTGTTTTAGATTGAAACTTAGCCATTGCGGTAGATATAACAACACTTAGACAAAACCTAGTTTGCACATTCTAGTTTGATTAATTGCATAGGTTTTGCTGTAGATATTTATTTGTGGCCTAGTTTAGTGAAAGTTTTAGAAGTCCTAATTCACCCTCTCTTAGGCGTCATCAGTGAGTGCTTGAGTTGCAGGAACGTCGCGTCTGCTGCGTCCGGCTAGTGAAAGGCCTCCTTCAAGAGGGCCATCAGAGGGACAACCACCTCGCCATGGCCCGCTATGAATTTGTTGTAGTAGTCGGTGAGGCCGAGGAAGCCCCGTAGCGCCCGGAGAGATTGTGGTCAAGGCCATGCCTCCACCGCCTCGATCTTGGCTGGATCCATCGTGACGTCGTCCTTGGAAATGATGTGCCCTAAGTAGGACATTGTTTCCTCCCCAAAGAAACACTTGGAGCGCTTCAGGAACAATTTGTTGTCGTGGAGGACCAGGAATACCTGCTTCACATGCTGCAATTGTTCTGCCCATGTCTTACTGAAGATGAGTATGTCATCAAAAATACCAAGACAAACTTCTGAATATAGGATTTAAGGACGCCATTCATTAAGGACTGAAAGGTGGAGGGTGTTTTTGTCAACCCAAAGGGCATGCCGAGGAACTCAAATTTTCCGTGATGTGTATGGAAAGCCATCTTGCTGATGTCGTCCGGATGCATAGGGGGCGGACCCTCATGTTGCATGGGGGCTAGTTTTCGTGACATTTCTCGGTTGGTACTCCGATTGAGCTTCTTCTTAATATAATACCGTGGGACGGTCTTTCCCCTATCGGTTGAGTTTTTTGTATCGTCAATATAATATTAATAATACAGAGATATTTTGTCACACAGATTTTGCATATCATAATGATGTTTGTCGTTCCGTATCTATGTTTTGTACTAATTTTAACTTTGTGGCAATGAACGGGTACACACCTAGTTATATATATATATATATATATATATATATATATATATATATATATATATATATATATATATATATATATATATATATATATATTACTAAATAAGTTCCAGCACACGTTTAGCGTCGTGTAATTCCTTTGTCGCTTCGATCGGCTCGATGTCCTTGACGTCGACAAGGTTGCTGGTTGTACCCTTTTCCTTTAGATTTTTAATTGGTTTTACGTTGTTGGTGTGTATAAATTTAATTTTACCGATGATAATATATATTGACTGTTTTTATTAAATTATTGTATACAAATATTTTATCGAATACTTTTGTGTGATGTTACTAGTTAAAAGTTAAAGAAAAAGAACCAGCCCAACAATATTTGTAAAGTTTGTTTGGCTCACTCACTATCGTAGGGATTACATTTTCCGAAAACTATTTTGTTGACTAAAATTTATTTTTTATACTTTTTAAATTTTAAACTAAAATACACTAAAAACCGGACAGGTTTTCGTTTCCAGTCAGTACCGGGAACAGTAAATTTTACGGTTTTCGGTAAAAACCGGGTGGTAAGTTCGTACCTTGCTCCAAGCCAGCCCAAAACCCCTGGAAGTGGTGAACTCCCATCACTTCCGTCCAATCGTGATCGGACGGTTCGGTTTCTCGCACCTCCCGCACGCCCGCACCCTTCAATTCCCCACTCTCCTCCCTCGCCAGTTAGCGGGAGCGGGACAGTTAGCTGTAACCTACCTTTCCCCGCTCTTCATCGGCAAAAAAGAGGGGGAAAAAAAACGAACCCTGAAGAGGAGAGGGAAAAAACTCGAGAAAAGCAAACCCTAGGTTGCCATGTCATCGACGACATCCTAATTCGCCGCATTGCATCGCCCAGGCAAGGGGCTTTTGGCACAGGTCGGCGCTCCCCTGTCATCGGATTCGATTCCCCTGCTCAATTTGCCGCCGATCCGTGGTTCGGATCTTCTCGCCGCTCGGCGACTGTCGCGCCATTTTTTCTCTCGATCCGTCTGCGAGACACTAAGCGCTTCGCCGACGGTCGACCCTGCTGACGCCACCGGCGCCAGGTGGCTTGTCGCCTACTCTGGTCCGCCAACCGACGCTTGATGCCTCCAGGGCTCCAAAGGTAAAACACTGCCTCCGTCCACAGATCTGCGATGCCTTTTAATGTTTGGATACCGAATGGGTTGTTGTGGTGATTGCGGGCGAACTGATGGTGTAGGATTGCTGATGAGATCGAAACTGTTTCTGTTAATTTATCGTGGATTCAACTGAACCCCCATGCTCCACGCAACCGCCCCTGGTCTGGGTCGAAACTCTACATATGATGGGAGGTGAAATTCTGAGGAATTATGTTAACTTGATTCGTGGGCTCGTGAATGGAACCCAGTGGCAGTGATAAACCCACTGCAACAGATGCTAACGAATCAGTGGTGGGTTTAGATGGTGAGGACACTTTGTCTGAGAGGGAATCTGTTGGAGCAAAAGATGGACCTGCCTTGCCTAATGGGAGTGGAAAGGAGGCTCATGCAAGCAGTCCATCTGCGGCGAATAAGAGGAAGCACAACGACTTGGGTTCTAATCAAATGGAACTCAATGAACCAGGGACGCCAAGTTCCAGCTCAGGTGATTCCACATGGAGCATAAATGGTCTCGATGACTGTCACCAACTCTCATTGTCTAGAAATAAGAACGACGACTCTGAACATTCGGTTACTTCAGCTGGAGTTACAGTGATCAGGCAGCCTCGTGGCGTCTTGAGGTTAAGAAAGCTGGCTCAGAATGTTAGTACTGAGAGTTGGACTGGTGGTCATAATACTTCACAAGCTAATGGAGTTCCTAGGTCTTCCCAACACCCGAGGCGGAACAATAAGAGGGAATCAATTCCGTCCCAGGAGAATAGAGTTAGTGGTGATGAACCTGTCAGCTGCTTGAGGACTGAGAATGGTACTTGTGATCAGGATACCGGCACCAAGTTCTGTTCCAAAACTGAGTTCTTAGCTGAAAAGCAGTCACATCTTTCAGGCGAACCCCCAAAAGCTGTTCATGTTGACAAGGGTGTCTATGATTATGTCAAAGACGATGATGGTGATAGTTTGGAAGAAAATGCTGCCTGGATGCTCTGTTCTTTATCAGATAACAAATGTGCTGGATCACCAAGGAAGGGAACTGATAGGTTGTCAAAGAGATCTTTTTCTCAGAATTCAAACCATTTTAAGAATTCATATGAAAAAATCAAGGATATATGTAGTCCTGCTAGGTTGCTGCGGAAGCGTGATGGCAAAGTTCCGTTCTTGAAGCGTCGTCAGCGTCGGCATTTTTATGAAGTCAGCCCTAGCGATGTGGATCCATTCTGCATTGTTAAAGAGAGGATCAGGGTTTTTTGGCCTCTTGATGAGACTTGGTACTTTGGCATGGTCAAGGAATATAATCCGGTCACAAGGTTACATCATGTCAGGTATGATGGTAAGGATGAAGAATGGATCAACCTTCAAAATGAGAGGATTAAACTTCTGTTTTTACCAGCGGAAGCTCCCAATAAATCTAAATGCACCAACTCAAGGTCAGCGTTTGAGTCGAAGCATGAACAGGGTGACAGAGAAGACATGCATAGAAGCGGAAGCAATACAGAGAGTTTTGAGTCAGGTCCCATCAGCTCATGGTTGGCTCGATCAAACCAAGCAAAATCTGCTGCACTTTGTGACATCAACAAGCAAGATCACAGTCATTCCAATACTGTTCCAGTTTCATTTGACCAAAAACAGTGTCGTGCTTCTGATGCCAAGGAATCTATTGATTCTGCACCATGTAGTTCACTTGCAAATGGGGGTGTAGAGGTTCTCAAGGATAGGACCATACCTGAGGACGGGAGGTTTCACTTTGTTTATTCTAGGAAGCGATTTTGCAGAAAAAAGAATGATTTTCTTAGCATTTCCGAACAGCATTCTAATTGCCAAAGAAGAGCAAGTTCTATGGTTCTTGCTTCTTGTCCTGATATGAAATCTAGTATTGCAACTGGTGCTTCAGTTACATATGTCATACCTGCATTGAGCCTCCCACTGAAACCTGTTTATAAGTTGCTTTGTGAAGCCTGTTGTGTTTCGGTTTCCAATGCTTTCTTTCTTCTTCAATGTGGTACAATGGTTGCCTTATGGCCTGTTGTACATCTGGATATACTTCTTATTGATAGTGCTTTAGGCTTGAAACGTTTCCTTCTTGACACATGCATGAGATCGGCAGTATCACTTTTCTGTTTACTTGCTGGAAGCTTTAAGCAGTGTTCTAGGCAGAGAACTACCAAGGAATCAAGAATACCTTGTACTTCAGTCAGATTTCAGATATCTGGTGGGCATGGTAGAAGCCAAGTAGTGTTTATGTTTTTCAGCTTTGTTGGTGTAGAGAAATGGAAATGGGAACACCTTCAAGGAAAGCTTCAATATCAATGTTCCAAAAGGGAGTTGTCTAAAGATTCCACAAAATGTACAGGTCGAAGAGCTCTTCCTTCAATGGGTCTCTTCTCTAAGGTATCTTCCTACCTTACATATGCAGTTTTAAGCGATCTTTCCACATGACTATTATAATTGTATTCCCTAAATGATTTAAACAGCCTTCCATGCTTTTCACATTATGAGCACCAGCTCATTAACAAATAGGGGCATTAACATTACTCAGTATGCAGTAGCTCCCCCTTATGATGACTTAATTCTATAAGTACTCCTGGACTTCATGTGAGGTTGTCCGTAACCAGTTTTGGGTTATCTGAGGAACCATAGTGATGGATGGTCATTGCTACCTTACCCTGTGTAATTCTATGCATATTGTATTCATTGTTTAAACTGTGCAAAAAACATACCTTTGGCAGATTAGTTATGTTACAATTCATGGAATCAATATTGTCTTCCACAAGGCGTCATGAGGTATTCGCCTAGGTGCGCTTAAGTCCTGGGCAGAGAGTAAGTGGAGGTATAGGTGCGGTGCTGTGCCACCAGATCCAGAGCTATGCTGCCTGAGGGAGGGAGCAGAAGGGAAGGGGATTGGGGTCATGATCCTGCAGGGAGCGTGTGAGGTGACATCAATCTTTGTGGTAGTGCATGGAGATTGCATTGGATTGCACACGCCCTCCACAAGAGGGAGGGAGTGATTTTGTGTTTGCCCCTTCACTTTTCTAACAAACCCTAGAGATTTCTTTACTATCATTCCCTTTTCTGATTTCTTAGGTTCTAGTTCCTATAACTTCTATTTTCTCACAAGTTAGTATTAGATATACTTTTATTTGATATTTCTCTTATAACCTCCTCTGGTACTGTAGGAACAAGAATTACACATGTGCATAGTGGTGTTTAATTCATAGTTAGTCAATCACATATATGCAGAACAAACTGATGTAAACGCCTAGAGAATGCCTAGTTGTGCTTAACCTCTAGGCAAAAGGTCATTGCCTAGAGAGTGCCTAGTGCCTTTTTTTACCTTGAATATTATTGTCCATGTATTTGCATTAATACTCTTAATGTGCATTTTATTCTGTTTAAGGTTGAAGCAGTACATGTTCTTTGTTTCTGAAAGCCATATCCGGGTGAAGAATTTTTTACTTATCTTGCAGGGTGTGATTTAGTACTGTAATTGCTGTTGTTTGTGAGGTCTCTTACTATACTTCTGTTGTAATCGTAACCATCTTGTTATTTCTTGTCAAGTTATTTGTGCCTTAATAACCCTTTTCCCTATAAAACTGCAATGCACAACGCATTATGTTGTGCATATGCCTCATGTGATTCATATGTGAATGTGAATCGTTGTTCAATGGAAATACACATTTTAACTGCTGTTTGTTTATAGATTAAGTTAACATCATCTAACACATTGCTCTAAAAACATTGTGCTAGAACTCTATTTTTTTTTGTAGAAAATCAGCTGACCATCATTTAAGTATTTTCTCATTTTCTGTTAAACAGGGTTTTGATGTTCAAGAGTCTGTCTTTCTTCCAGAGTCTAATTATTCAGATATCAAACCTGCCATTTGTTGTTTGGATGACCGGTGTAAATTCACTCAAAGTTTTCTGGACATGACAACTGCACCTTCAGTACTGCTTTGGCACCATAGAAAAATGTTAATGGAAAGCAATTCGACTAATGGTTCTCAGCAATCCATGTCATGTGCTTTGGATGAGGATCATCAGCAGTTGGTAACAGAACATGCATCTGATACAGTTTGTCATGCTCCACTTCAAGTTTGTTCACTTAATCTTGGTTCATCACCTTATAGTCCATTGGATATGGTCTCTGCTAGTTGTGCAAATCCATCTAGCTCTACTAGTAGGGAACCCAAGATTACTGAAAGGAATATAAGCCCAGAATGTAATGACAACAGTATTGATGATGCAAATATAATTGACATAAAGTTTCGAGATCAAAATGAGCCTTGTATTGGTGCTGATAGGCCATGTTCCTCCAACCTTAGTGTTATTTGCTCTTCACAGAAGTTTGCAGAGGATCGTATTTCCATCAATATTCCTCAAGACAAAGCAATTGATGCAACAAATGATAAACCTCTTGACAAAGATGAAAAAGAAAAGCATCCTATATCTAACTTGGTTCAGGAATTGAATGAACATCCAATTGGTCGTGTTACACCAACTGCCCCCAGAACTACTTCCCATCGGAACCGGTTTACGTCTATATCACGTGCTTTTGGAGATGGTTCAAAGTTACTGCCAGAAGACCACATGTTGACTGGCTTCGCTAGTGGTTCTAAGAAGCCACGAAGTCAAGTTTCATACTCAGGTTCTCCTAGAAGTGAGGAACTTGGCTTAAAAAACAAAGATCATTTCCGCAAGATACAATCTCATGTCAGTGTTAAGACAAGTGATGCAAAAAAACTTCCTGATAGTTCTAGAAGTGGGCATAGCAGTCCAGAGCTATTGACTTGCATTGCAAATGTTCTTGTTACAGTGGGTGATAGAGGTTGGAGGGAGTATGATACCCAGATCACAATGGATTCTGATGTTCACAGTGAACAGAGGATATGCGTGAAACTTGCTGAAGGGACCAAGTATGCTCACAAGGTCTGTCAAGTTTTGCAGCCTGGGGCCACAAACCGCTATACACATGCCATGATGTGGAAGGGTGGGGCTGAGTGGTGCCTGGAATTTCCTGACAGAAGCCAGTGGTTGATTTTCAAGCAAATGCATGATGAGTGCTATAGCCATAACATCAGAGCTGCTTCTGTGAGGAACATTCCAACCCCTGGTGTCCATTTGGTTGGAATCCATGATGATAATGATATGGTATCCTTTGTGCGATCTGAAGATTATCTTGTCCACATCGGAACAGATGTTGAAATTGCTCTTGATGAGGCCCGTGTGTTATATAACATGGACAGTGATGATGAAGAGTGGATATCAAGCCGGCAGAAATTCTTAGTAAGAGACAACAACGCCACACTTGAGTTGGCAGAAGATTTGTTTGAGAGGGTTATGGACAAACTAGAGAAGTTTGCATATAGCCACGACTCTAATGAACTCAGCATTGTTCAGATGAAGGAACTGGAGACTGATGACCTACCTCTGGACATTATTGAAGTGATACATGCATATTGGCAAGCTAAGAGGCAGAAAAAGGGAATGCCACTTATTCGACATTTCCAGGTGAACATATATTTTTGCCTTTTATTTTTGTACTTTTGGCTTCTTGTTTAGCTTTCTATTATTTAGTGGTCATTTGGTTCATACAATAAAGAAAGCAAGTGAGCATTGGATAGTTGTTATCTAGCTCTGTAATTATGTTTCATGTAATGTTTAGTAAGCAGTCTTGGGTCCTTCGTCCCAGTTTAACTAGATATAGATAACTGCAGTTCACTTACATAGTTTTATGTATGCATTTATTTATTTAGCTAGGCTTATAGTACTGAAGTGAGAAGGACAGGACTGGCGCAGGGATAAGGCTTGCCTTATTCCTTCCTCAGACCCCACCCCACTCATGTGAGAGCTGCCAGCATTGAGTCTATCCTTTTTTAGGCATATAGTACTGAAGCATGCTTGAAATTATTTGCAAAAAAATTATACTTTCAGCCTTTTGATACTGCCAGTGCCATTGTAGTGTATTTTTTTTCGTGAACGCGCAGGAGAGCTGCACATCATTAAATTAAGAGAAGAAAACAGCCCAAAATGGACCAAAGTACAATGCCAAAATAGGCAAAACACAAGACCACCAATTCCTGCTGCGCACAGAACTACAGCCTCCTTCTGCGCATGAAAACAGCAGTACGCAAAAGAAGAACAACAGCAAAAAGTGTCAGCAGATCACACACACAACTGCTCTTCACTAATCACCCAAAAGAACCCTTGATCTAAAAACTGCAGTTCACTTACATAGTTTTATGTACGCATTGTAGTGTAGTAAAACACCATAACACTCTTTACATTTACTGCAAATCCATTGTGTCCCAGGGTGTCATTTTGACCAAGTACTTATTGAACTAAATCCTCAGGGAAATCTTTTTGTTGCTTATTCTTTGGCTAAAGATATGAAAGCCTTCTTTTTGAACAGTATCAATGAAGCAATTGTTCGGTCATAGTTGATTATTCTTCTGTCCTTATCAATTATTTTTAGAATCCATGCTAACATAGGTATTTCCTGTCAATTAATTGATTTTTTCCTGAGATTTGATTATGACTTATCTTACCAAAAATACTGCTACGTTTCCATGAAATACTTGCTGAGAGCGGGCACAATCTTGTTCTAACTCTTACATAATTTTCATTTCTCAGTTCGCTATGTGGAAGGTCTACGAGCAACAGTTACATGAATGGGAATCGAAAGTATGCAGAATGCAGGGTTCATCAAATGGGTACCAAGGAAAAAAAATGCCTCCCAAGCCTGCATTGTTTGCCTTCTGTTTGAGGCCTCGTGGACTCGATGTACCATACAAGGGACCAAAGCAGCGTTCTCATAAGAAGCTTATGTCTACAGGCTGCCATAGCTTTTCAAGACAGCATGATGGCTTTTACCGGCAAGGTACTCTCCATTAATGACTACTCCCTTTGGTTTGCAAATACTTGACAGAACAAGGTTTGAGTTTAAATTTTGATTGCAAATAACTTTAAAGTACTACGTTAGAAACTCAAAGATCATATGCATAGATTTTTCTTGAAAAATACTTCTATGAAAAAGCATAGCTTTGTTAGAATGTTCATTTTTTTTTCATAGAAAATATTGGCCAAAGGCTCAAAGCTATGTTTTGAAAACTGCCGTTTCCAAAATGTAAGTATTTGCAAACTTTGAGGGAGTACTGGACTCAGAGCAGCTCCAATAGTTAGCTTCCTAAAACTCGAAAACGGATAGGAGGGAAAAAATAGGGTGCGGGGAGAAACCGCATCAGGGCTTGTTCAGTTAGGGTGGATTGAGGGGGATTGGAGGGGTCCCTCCCTATTCAAAATAGGGAGGGATTGGGGATTTAATCTCCCTCAATCCCCTCCGCCTCCCCTGCAAACGAACAGGGCCAGTGTTCCAATGGGCACCTGGACGGATAGCAAGCGTGGAACACATGTATACAGTATACTTGTGAGTTGAGAAGGGGATTTGTCAAGCGTTTATCTTTTGGGAATTCAGATGCAAAACTGTTGGAGGGCTGTTTTTCCCCATCGCACGAAAAACAAACTAGGGAGTTGTTAAGGAGCTCTTGGAGATGCTCTAATGATTGTTTTGCCTTTTTCTGTTTGCTGATGTATCTCTCTTTTCCAGTATCAGGTAGGAGATACAATGAATGCACTGTGGATGGGCGGATATGCGAATTATATGACATTGGTTCTCTTTATTCCCTAACAGGGTACTCTCCCAGGTTCTCTACAAGAACAGGTTCTCTTCGGGCATTTGAGTCCTCGGAAAGTTCTACACCAAGATTTTTCAGGACAAATATTGTCAAAAGGAGTGCAACCGTTGCTTTCTCTGATGATCACCAGCCGTCGCCTTCCTTCCGCCCTCAGAGAGTTAAACGGAGCGCATCTGACCATTGGAACACTGTCATTCATGACTGGCAGAACTCAAAGCATCTCTTTCCGGGCTCGCCCCCTGTTGATATTGAGGAGCTCAAACTGCGGGATGCTGCAAGCGCAGCACAGCACGCTGCTGCCATGGCGAAGCTCAAGAGGGAAAAGGCTCACTGCCTGATGCAGAAGGCTGACCTTGCCCTCCATAAGGCCACGGTAGCCCTCATGATTGCTGATGCAATCAAATCTTCCAGCAGGAACAAGTCTCGGGATTGCCGAAGGGGATTTGATGAATGAGGAACGCTGACTTTTTTTTGCCTTTTGCCGCGAGCCCTTGGCGTATACACACAACTTGAACTCGATGCTTTTGCTGATGATGGGAGCGTGTTTGCTTATCTAATGATCGAGTCATTAGATAGCATCCCTTCCCCCCTTCTCCCCCCTCCCCCTCCTTTGCGTCTCCTGTACATAGGTTTCTTTTCATCATTCTTTTGTGCTCTTTTACCTCCCGATTAACATATTGCCCGGTGATGAATGGGCCAGGTCACCAGGATGTAGGTTAGCAATCTGGCGTGTTGTCTGAACAGCGGCTAGGGAAGTGGCGCTTTACGGAGGGTTATGGTCCTGTTGTTGCACTGTGATGCCTTTACGACATTGCATATTCTAGAAGGAGCACATGGCATATCGTGGGTCAGTGGGAGCAGTGCCACATGACCCCTCTGGGTCATAAATAATCTATTTCCGATGGCTCATAGGTTGTGTTCGATGACCTAAGCCGTCGGAAATTTTATTGTGGTCAACATATAGTACTCATTGGAATTCTGGAGGAACTTGAACATGAGGTCCAACAACCTCTTAGATATATTTTCGATTCCTTGTGTGTTCTCCAAATATTTTGCATCCAATAAACTTACAAACACTTTCTTAAAAATTTCCATGTTTTCTCGATCCCTGTAGGTGCTGCGACATATGTTTGCCTGGTCCTACGTATCGATGATTGTTCTATGTTCCAAAGAGACCCGGCCTAAACTACCTGGTCTCTTATGGTCGCGTCTAGAGCTGGCCTAGTTCAAACAAAATGTGCTTTTCAAGTGAGACAGTGACTGCTCCCTGGTTCCGTTATTCACGTGATGCCAGCAGTTCACTTCACATGGACTCATAATATTAAGTGAGAATTATATAAATTATCACGTAGACACACACCTGCAGAGAATATCAATATTATCACGTTGACACACATGTTTGCACTTGCACATGCGCTTAGAGCAACAATTAATTAAGTACAGTTGTAGATCGAGTCCCATAACCTATGTCGACCGCACGAGAGCTGACGGCCTAGTTATTCCCGCCGGCGATCTGCTTGGCGACGAACGCCTTGAGGTTCCTCTCCGACGAGCCGCCCTTCGACGCGGCGGCGCGCGCCTTCTCCCTCCACACGGCGGCCTTGGCGCGCACCATGTCGGAGGTAGCGAGGTCGATACACCTCCGCAGCTCGCCGGCCTCCAGCACCCCGTCCTTGTCGCTGACGGCGGCCCTGACGCCGGTCCCGATCCTCTCCACCAGCCACGCGTTGGTGCCCTGGTCCGTCCACTGCGGCACGCACACGACGGGGACGCCGCACGCCGTGCTCTCCAGCGTGGAGTTCCAGCCGCAGTGCGTGACGAAGCAGCCCACGGCCGGGTGCGACAACACCCGCACCTGGTCGCACCACCCCACCACCATGCCGCGCCCGCCGCCGGCCAGCGTCGCGGCGTCGGCGTCGGCGCCCTCGCTTCTGCGGTTGTCCTCCCGCAGCACCCACAGGAACGGGCGGCCGCTCTCGGACATCCCCCGCGCCACCTCCTCGATCTGCCGCCTGCGCATCACCGACAGGCTCCCGAACGAGATGTACACCACGGAGCCCGGCGCCTGTGCGTCCAGCCACTCGAGGTAGCCCTTGCCGTCCTGCGTGAACAGGTCGTTGTTGCCGCCGGCCGCCGCGTCGTCGTCCAGGAAGGAGAGGACGGGGCCGACGGGGACCACGTCCACGCCGTGCTCCCGCAGCGACGCCACCGCCTCGGGCTCCACGGCGTCGAACGTGTTGGCCAGCACGCTGGGGCTGTCCTCGCCGCCGTCCAGCCGCCCGACGAGCTCGCGGAACGCGTCGGCGACGAACGCGTAGGGGTCGTCCTCGGAGGTGGAGACGATGAACGACGGCAGGTCGCGGACGCGGAGCGGCGGGAGGCCCGGGAACCGGACGCCCGCCCACGGGTCGCCGCCCGCCGCGGCGACGGCCGCGTCGACGCCGCCCGTGGCGCGGAAGAAGTGCAGGTAGACGGCGAGCACGGTGGCCGGCTGGATCCAGTAGAGCGCGGCGGGCACGGCGTGGGCGCGCGCCACGTCGGCCACCCACGACAGCAGCAGCGTGTACACGACGAGCGTGGCGGGCCTGCCCGCGCCGCGGAGGCGGGCCAGGACGTCCCCCAGCGTGCGGGACCCCACGACCTTGACCTGGTCCATGTAGCGCGTGGCGTCGTGCACGGCGCCGTCGAAGCCGTCGTCGTAGCCGTCGGAGTAGGGCACGTACCGCACCCCCGCGCCGTCGCGGTGGCCCTCCTCCGCGTCTGCCTCGGCGCCCGGGAACATCTTGCGGAGCGCGGACACGGCCGTGCAGACGGTGACCCGCGCCCCCGTGGCGCGTAGCAGGCGGCGCGCGAGGTGGCGCGCCGGGTTGATGTGGCCCTGCGCCGGGAAGGTCACCACCAGGAAGTGCGGCTCGGGCGCCGCCCGCCTGACGAGCCCCTCCTCTACCATGGCCGGCATTGTGTTGTGCGACGAGAGTCACGGAACAACAACAACCGTACCCCAGGTCCCCAGCAGGCAGCAGCTAACTGGTGGTAGCCTGGTCCTGGTGCTGCTGTTGCACGACAAGGCTGCTGCTGCTGGAAGCTAGCGCTAGCTAGTGAGTGAGGTCGATGGCTGCGGAGACGAGCGAGTGATGATGTGGTCGTGGGGAGAGGTGGGCGCGATGCCGCCTGTTTATGCTGGGGCGAGGACGCCGGTGACGCAAGCGATGAGGAGAGCGCGCGGCCGCTGGTGGTTGTCACAGCTCAGTAGCTCACAACTCAGCAGCAGAGGGAGGCCAGGCCAGGCCAGGGCCGCCAAACGCCAATGGCAATGCAATGCATGTGTGGTGCTATGCTAGCTTGTCTTGTTTTGTTTCCTAGTTAGCCTCCTGCTGCTGCATGGCGCAACTAGCATGCATGTCAGTGGGCAGTGGGCCAGTGGCAGTGTTTGTCTTGGCCTTTGCCTTTTCTGTTCTCTCTCGTGTCGTGTGTGTGTTGCGCTGCCGACTGCCGACCGAGGAGATGAATGCAAATGCAAATGCAATGCATCGAATTGCTGAAGTGCCATTGGGCTCTGACAGTGGCCGCCACCTTCCTCCTTTGGAAATGTTTACCGGATGGAATCCATGCATTTCATTTTTCATATTTGCCACATTCAGGAAAAAGGCTGACTTTTGAAAAGACAAATAGGCGCTTACTACATTTTTTTTATAAGATAGGAGGGGCGAGCCCCTACTGAAAATTTTTATTAAAACTTTAAAATAACAGAGTTAGAAGCAGACAGAAAAGAAGATTACAAAGGATAAAACAACCTAACTACAAAGGGAAAAAGGAAAAGAGACGAAGTCTATTGCCAAAGCTAAAGCCATGCAGGAATTGTCGAATCAAAACGGCCTTTAGCCCTCAGCATGACAAGATGAAGTTCCCTTGCAAACTCATTTTTGCAATGTTGCACAGTCGGGGCTTTATTCTGAAAAAGCCATGCATTACGGGTTTTCTAAATGCTCCAGTTCATGAGAATGACAATTTCCATAGAGAATGGAACATTGAGTTGTTGCATTAGGTTTACTGCAGCGGCCTCAGGATTAGCAATTCTGGGAGACGTCAAACCAATAGAAGTCCAGCAAGCCTTTGCAAAGTTACACTTGAGGAAAAGATGGTAAAGAGTTCCTTCGTTTTGCCAGATGCAGTTCTCACAAGTGTAGGACTCGAGGTTCATATTCTTCCTTTTCAGCATATCTCTTGTATTGAGTCTGTTTTTTAGCCAAAGCCAAAAAAGACCTTATGCTTTGGTTGACACTTGTTTTTCCAAAGCGATCCGAAGATCTGGTGAACCTGGGCCTGACCCATCAAATGCTTATACGTTTTTTTGTAGAGAAAATGTCTGCTCCCCAAATGAGTTTCCAAGTATCATTTGTGTTGTTTACCATGATTTGGCCCCAGGTTGCGTCTAAGTCTAAAAATTGTTCATGAGCTTGAACCGACAGAGGAAGCTGGAAAATTTCAATAAGTTGCTCTTTTTGGAGAGCCTCTTTGATGGACAGTTTGCTATTGCGGGCGAAGGAAAATAACTCAGGGAATTGATTAGCCGGGATGCCCGAATTCCACATATCTTCCCAGAAAAGAATGGTTCTTCCATCTCCAATTTTTGGAGCAGCCAGACCCTTGTAATCTTGGACAAACGTAAGTAAGCTTTTCCACCAAAAGGAGCCAATTTTTGAGCAACCAGGCATCCTGGTTGTCCTGTAATAGTTGCTCCAAACCAAGTTAACCCAGGGAATATCGTGACTGTTGAAGAACTTGTGTAAAAACTTCAGGAGCAAGGCTTTATTGTGAGTCTCTAGTCTTACCACTCCCAGGCCCCCATTTTTTTTGTCTGGGTAATCATGCTCCAGGCAGCTAGCGCAGGTTTCTTTGAATTGACGTCGTTCCCCCTCCAGAGACAGTGTTTCCGATAGGAATCAATCTTCTTAACCGTGGTCACCGGGATTTTCAGCGTACACATCAAAAAAGTCGGGAGAGCTGAAAAAAACCGAGTTAACAAGCTCAAGCCTGCCAGCCTGGGAGAGGAGGGCAGAAGTGCATGAAAGTCGCTTTTGAACCCTCTGAATGAGTGGTAAAAAGTGGCATATTTTAGGTTTTGAAAGACCCAGCGGGACACCCAGATAGGTAAAGGGCATTGAACCTATCTGACAGTTAAGAGTTCCAGCAAGGATCGCCATTTTAGCAGGACTGACGTTGATGGGGTACATACTTGATTTGTTGTAGTTCACCTTCAACCCCGTTGAAAAAGCAAAAGAGTTCAGGACAGCTCTTAGAAAGAATAGCTGTCTAGGGCAAGCTTCCAAAATCAGCAGAGTGTCATCCGCGTATTGGACTATCGGAAAATCTTGACCACAATTCTCTGGCAATGTGTAACACCCGGTTTTAAAGGACAAAGCCGGGTGCATCTCATACATGCGCCAAGAAGACAACATATATAATAACAGAGTGTATAGAGATAAATGTCATAAATCATCAGAGTATTTATTACATAGCGGAAGACTTATTACAAAATAAAAGTGTAAACATAAAACGAACTAAGGATCGTCGGCGCCAATGTCGACCGAGACACGCCACCTAGATCAGATCGAACTCCTCAGTGTTAGGCGGCTCCTCTTCGACCACCTGCTCTTCTCCTGTGGGGGGGTGTGAGACAGCAAGAGTGAGCTCACATACGTTCATAGCTCAACAAGTCGTGGGGAATAATGTGGCATGAACTCACCAAAGGTGGGAGTTCATGTAGTGTAAGGCTAATCAATGGAATAAAGGCTGAGGCTGAGCATTGCTTTTATAAGTTGGTCAAAATTTTATTAGCAATTACTAAGTGTAAGTAAATACCAAACCTTAATAATAATAAAGAAAAGTAATAGTAAAATAATCCCAAATGCGATGCAAATGTCAAATTAAATTTAAGTTCCATATTTAATCATGTGAGTGTCCGAGCCGCTCTTGACCGTGAGCACGGCTAGTATACTAGTTTTACACTCTGCAGAGGTTGCGCATCTTTACCCACAAGTCGTGTATCCCATGTCGCCTGGGTTTGCAAGGCCCTTAGACACTACCGAGGTGAATGGCTAGGGATCCACTACGAGGCCTTTACAAAGTTCCACTAGCTTCCGAAAACCCGCTACAGTTTATAGGAAGATCCAGTACAGGGTTCCTGGCTGACAGCCATCGCAGCAAAATCAACCAGGGACCTCCCCGCACTGACCTCTCCCCTACTGCCCTTGCCCCTTTCGGGTAAGGTAGTCTTCCACTAGCTTTCCTAATTAGTCAGCCAAGGGCGTCCCATTAAACCCTTGTGGTAGCACTGTTTTCCCGGGTGGTTCTCCATGTTCCCATTAACATAATGATCTTATCATGAACATAAAATAATGAACAGATAATAGAAAGTGTAGTCATGAGTCATAAATATCTTTATACCCAAATCCACATAAAGCAATAGCATGTACTACCCAAAAATTTAGTAGTAAAACCAGTGGTGAAACAAGGTATAAAGATAGTCAAAATCTAGGGTATCCTATTGGGTCCCATCCAAAATTAACCTATGCAGATCATTATGAATAATAAGAACATGAATAGGTAAAAGAAGTGATCAAGGGCACAACTTGCCTTCAATGAGCTCCTGCTCAGCTACTTCTACTTGTTGAAGCTCAGGTTCCACAGTGGGTTGCTCGTCTACTCGCATCAACACAATACATACATAGTATAGCCAAAATCAACATCACACCAAACAGATGAATGAAATATACAGTAAAAATATACACATTAAAATGAAACCATAGGAACTGGAATCACTAAATTTTGAGTTATAGAATTCAAGTTATGAATTTCCTAAGATTTAAGGTGATTATAATAGGATTAGATGATAAATTAATTTTCTAACTGTTTTCATGTCAAAACAGAGATACTAAATGATAGATAATATTATTACAAAATTTTAGAAATTGGAATGGTTCAATTTGGAGCTCTCATGGATTTTCTAAGAATTAATTAAGTTCTAGGAATTGTTTTGTATTAAAAATACATTTTCCCAATTCATTTAATCTGATTTACTCTTCTCTGGATGGCGCCTCAATTCCCAGAAAAGCCAGGGGGGTCTCTGCGCAAATTACCTAAGACACAGAGCACTGTTAAATGAGGACGGCGGGTTGGTTTCTGGAAAGCAGAGGGGCTCTTTAGCAAAACGATCGGCTGAAGGGGTACGCTTCATCGTGGGTCGTTTGATCACCAGCCAACGGCCCAGATTAGATAGATATTAGTTATAGTCCCGCTTTCACTTCCAACCATCGGATCTGAGATCCACGATCCACGGCGCACGATGCACCAACCCTCTCTCTTGGCCACACGATCACAGATCTACGGCTTAGATCAAGCAGGCCGAAATCGGCATCGGGGTCCATTCTGCGCCGTTGATTGGGAAATCTACGTAGCGTCTGGTTTCTTCCCTAGCCGACTACCAGGCACGGCGGCGCGCCTAGCCCTACGGTGGTGCCATGGCCGCTGCCCACGAGATCTCCACAAAGCAATCCAAACCTCGACGTGGATGGTGCAACACGATGAGAATGACTAGGCGATCGAGGCTAGGGGTTTCTTACCGGTGATTGAAGCAGCGGCGAGGCAGGCCACACGACATGGCGGATCTACGGCCGAAGCAAACTATGGTGAGCGATTCACCATTGTACAGCTGCCATCCGCACCTGAGCGATCAACGAACGGCTTCAGTGAGTCCCGCTGAGCTATTCCCCCCCAGTTTTGTGGTTTCTTTCCCCCCTTCTCCTACGGTGGCGGCTAGGGACCCCAAAACTCAATTTGAGTTCATTGTATAAGGAGAGGGAAGGAAGGGGGACCTAGTTTATGTGGACGTGGGGAGGCGGCCAGGGTGTAACGGCCTAACTACCACCCGAAGACGCAGACCCAGCCGGGATTCTCGGCAACTCCACCAGTGGAGTCCACACGACATCACGGTCCCAGCAGTAACAACCTTCCATGGAAGACGCTCCAGTGGAAGCGGGTCCACCATTTAGCTGCCGGGTGAGCTTGGTTCGACCCCGCGCCGGGCTCGAGACGGCGCGGATATGCTCCAGGAAGTAAATAGGGGCGTGGATGGTGGCCGAGGTGGGGTTGATGAGCTAGCCGGCTCCGAGGAAATCGCTGCGGACGTTGCGCGCAAGCGATGGTAGGGGAGAACTGGTCGCCGCGGATGACAGAGAGGTCCCACCCGCCAGCCACACAGAAGCAGAAAAGGGGAGAGGAGAGGGAGGCTTACAACCGGGTCCCGCACGGAAGTGGATGAGTGGCAACGTGGGCGCGAGTGAGCGGCAGACGAGTGGGCCCGCCCTGTCGGCGCGCGTGGGATGACCAGCAGGGCCGCGCGATTGAGGATTTGCACACTGGGCCGAAAATGACGCAGTCGGCCCATGTAGCCCTTTTTCCCTTTTTCTTTTTATTTTTTTCTGTTTTCTTTCTCTTTTCTCTTATTTTTGAATCTAAGTTTGAATTTCAAATTGGTGACGAACTTGTACTCAAATTTTCTGAGTATATGATTTGGATAAATCATTGTGGAATAAATTTATCTATTTATAAGTTTTATTTTTTGTATTGCATAGTATTTTTCTTTCTTTCTTTCCAAATTTTAGAATTTCTTTTAGGATTTAATTTCCCATTTGGATATTTAACATTTTTCACATTATTATATGTTATCACAAAATGCACACAGAATAAAATCGAGCATGATGCATAATTTGGTAGTATATGTTTTTATTAATTGTTTTTGGGCATGATGTTCACATAAGATGATGCATAAAGATCAAACTCACATAAAGAGAAATTGTTCCTCTACTGGTATTATTCCTAGCAATTACAAAGTGGGTGTTACAAATCCTACCCCCCTTAAAAATAATCTCGTCCTCGAGATTATAGAAGGTCTAGGGAAAAGATGGGGAAAATCTATGTGAAGCTCTTCTTCTCTTTACCACTTTGCTTCATCTTCTCCATGGTGACTCAATTGCACTTTGCACATCTTTATCACCTTATTCCTTGCAACTCGAGTCAAAGTGTCAATACTCTTAATAGGTTATTCCGTATAAGCCAAATCTCCCTGAACACTGAGTTTCTCCATTGGTAACTATTCCTTAGGGACACGGAGACACTTCTTAAGTTGAGACACATAGAATACATTATGCACCTCAGATAGATTATGAGGTAGCTCGAGTTGATAGGCCTTCTCTCCAACTTGCCTAAAAAAACTCTGAATGGTCCAATAAAGTGAGAGAACAATTTGCCCTTAACTTTAAATCTCCTCATTCCACAAAGTGGTGACACCTTGAGGTACACATGATCTCCTTCCTAAAATTCCAGTGGTCTTCTTCTATTATCAGCATAGCTCTTTTGCCTGGTCTGAGCTACCTTCCAATTCTCTCGAATTATACGAACTTGTTTTTCTGCCTCTTGAATAAGTTCAGGTCCAAAGAACTGTCTTCCTCTAGTCTGGTCCCAATATAGAGGAGCACTGCACTTCCTGCCATATAGAGTCTCAAATGGTAACATCTTCAGACTGGCCTGGTAGCTATTATTATAAGAAAACTCAGCATATGGTAAGCTCTTCTCCCAACTGCCACCATGCTTGAGAGCACAAGCTCTTAACATATCCTCCAGCACTTGATTAGTCCTCTCTGTCTGTCCATCAGTCTGGGGATGGTAGGCTGAACTAAAATTCAACTTTGTATCCAAGCTCTCATGCAACTTCTTCCAAAACCGAGAAGTAAACTGTGATCCTCGATCAGACACGATCTTTTTAGGTACTCCATGTAAACAAACTATCCGAGTCATATACAATTCTGCTAGCTTGGCTCCCGTGTAATTAGTCCTCACCGGTATAAAATGAGCCACTTTTGTCAATCTGTCCACAATTACCCAAATAGAGTCATATCCTGCTGGAGTGCGGGGTAGTCCAACAATAAAATCCATACCAATTTCCTCCCATTTCCACTCGGGTATCTTCAGTGGGTGCAATAATCCGGCTGGCCTCTGGTGTTCAGCTTTAACTCTTTGGCATACATCGCACATAGCCACATGTGCAGCCACATCTCTCTTTAGTCCATACCACCAATACTTTTGCTTCAAATCCTGATACATCTTAGTACTCCCAGGATGGATAGAATAAACTGAATCATGTGCCTCCTTCAATATAGTTTCCCGAAGACTTTCAATGTCGGGAACACAGATCCGATTCTTGAACCAAATCGTGCCTTGTTCATCCTCTGTGAACTCCGGGCCTCTACCCTCTGTTATCAGATCCTTGATCTCCTGGATTTTGGCATCACCAATCTGACCTTTACGAATTTCTTGCTCCAAGGTAGGTTCCAATTTAATAGTCACTCCTTCCGTATGTGTAACAATTCCCAGGTTGAGTCTCTCAAAATCTTTTGCTAATTCATCAGGTAGCTGGGCAACGAAAGCGGAGTGAACATGTTCTTTCCGACTCAAGGCATCTGCAACCAAATTCGCCTTGCCTGGGTGATAATGAATCTCCAAGTCATAATCCTTAATGAGCTCCAACCAACGGCGTTGCCTCAGGTTGAGATCCTTCTGAGTGAATATATACTTCAAACTCTTATGGTCCGTGTATACTTGGCACTTAGTTCCCATAATGTAGTGTCTCCAAATCTTAAGTGCATGCACAACGGCAGCCAACTCTAAGTCATGGGTGGGGTAGTACAATTCATGCTTCCGCAACTGACGAGATGCATAGGCAATCACATGTCCTTCTTGCATAAGCACACATCCAAGTCCTTGGCCACATGCATCACAATAAATGTCAAATCCCTTCTGCAGATCTGGCATAATCAATACTGGTGGCGACATCAACCTCTTCTTCAATAGATCAAAGCTGTCTTGACACTTCTCGTCCCACTTAAATTCTTTTCCTTTCTCCAAAAGCGAGGTCATAGGCTTAGCAATCTTAGAAAATCCTTCAATAAATCTCCGATAATATCCTGCTAATCCCAAGAAACTCCGAATCTCAGTAACTGTAGTGGGTACTCTCCACTCCATTATCTCCTTTACTTTAGCAGGATCCACAGCTATTCCTCCATTAGAAATAATATGACCAAGGAATGGCACCTTGTCAATCCAAAACTCGCACTTGCTGAACTTAGCGTAGAGTTGATTATCTCGTAACTTCTGTAGCACCAACCTTAGATGTTGTTCATGATCACTTTCATTCTTAGAATAGATAAGAATATCGTCGATGAATACCACGACGAATCTGTCCAAATACTCCATAAACACCTTATTCATCAAATTCATGAAATAAGCTGGTGCATTGGTTAGTCCAAATGACATAACTGTGAACTCATATAATCCATATCGGGTTGAGAAAGCCGTCTTAGGAATATCCAATGGTCTAATCCTCATCTGATGGTAACCCGATCGGAGATCAATCTCTGAGAATGCTCTTGCATCCCTTATCCAATTAAATAAATCCTCAATGCGGGGTAATGGATACTTGTTCTTCACAGTGACATCGTTAAGGGACCTATAATCCACGCACATCCTTTGCGATCCATCCTTCTTCTGCACAAATAAAACCGGCGCTCCCCAAGGTGAGGAACTCGGGCGAATGTAACCGGCCTCTTGTAACTCCGTCAACTGCTTCTTCAGTTCCTTCAACTCTTCTACAGACCTCCTGTATGGCCGTTTAGAAATAGGAGTAGTCCTAGGTAAGAGATCAATGACAAACTCAACTTTCTTATATGGTGGCATCCCTGGTAACTCCTCTAGAAAGACATCCAGAAAATCTCTAACCAACCGGATGTTGTCACCAACAAACTTCTCATCTACTAAGAATGCCGCTAGTCTGATGGTGGTAGTTACTGCAACTTCAACTTCAAATCTTTGTCCTTTGGAACTGGTGAGTTCTACAGTTCCCTTAGCACAGTGTATATACTGCCTTTGTCCTTCTTAACCATGACATACCAAGGATCACATCTATAGTGTTCTCTTCTAACACTATAGGGGTAGTTCATCTGAGTTAGAAATACAGGGTAAGAAAGGAAGAATTATAGACAAGGCGAGTAATTATGAGAAATGTTACTGCGGGGGATTTATTAGCTAAGTAGATTAGTGTGTTATCCACTAAAGCTAATACATTACCTTATGGTGGTACATGCTAAGATGCCCGTCTATACTATTTCAATCAATCAAAGAAGCAAATCAGACATTGATCATCAGCACAATCAACCAACATTTTTTTTAATAGAGAAAATAGTTTTAATTTTGTCTTAGGCTTCCCTAACTCTTAAGAATGTCATAGGGGTAGGGATTCCAAGGTGTGAAATCTGTCTTGTCTTGGAGTAGAAAAGGTAAGAATAATCAGAGTGGAACAGTAGAAGGTGAGACAGGATCAAGATAAGTGTAGAAAGAATCAGAGTAAGGTAAGTGTAGAATGAATCAGAATGAGATAAGTAGGTAAGGGTTTGTCCATTCTATCTAGGTTTCGTCCTACAGTCAACATTTCCTCTGATACCACTTCTGTAACACCCGGTTTTAAAGGACAAAGCCGGGTGCATCTCATACATGCGCCAAGAAGACAACATATATAATAACAGAGTGTATAGAGATAAATGTCATAAATCATCAGAGTATTTATTACATAGCGGAAGACTTATTACAAAATAAAAGTGTAAACATAAAACGAACTAAGGATCGTCGGCGCCAATGTCGACCGAGACACGCCACCTAGATCAGATCGAACTCCTCAGTGTTAGGCGGCTCCTCTTCGACCACCTGCTCTTCTCCTGTGGGGGGGGTGTGAGACAGCAAGAGTGAGCTCACATACGTTCATAGCTCAACAAGTCGTGGGGAATAATGTGGCATGAACTCACCAAAGGTGGGAGTTCATGTAGTGTAAGGCTAATCAATGGAATAAAGGCTGAGGCTGAGCATTGCTTTTATAAGTTGGTCAAAATTTTATTAGCAATTACTAAGTGTAAGTAAATACCAAACCTTAATAATAATAAAGAAAAGTAATAGTAAAATAATCCCAAATGCGATGCAAATGTCAAATTAAATTTAAGTTCCATATTTAATCATGTGAGTGTCCGAGCCGCTCTTGACCGTGAGCACGGCTAGTATACTAGTTTTACACTCTGCAGAGGTTGCGCATCTTTACCCACAAGTCGTGTATCCCATGTCGCCTGGGTTTGCAAGGCCCTTAGACACTACCGAGGTGAATGGCTAGGGATCCACTACGAGGCCTTTACAAAGTTCCACTAGCTTCCGAAAACCCGCTACAGTTTATAGGAAGATCCAGTACAGGGTTCCTGGCTGACAGCCATCGCAGCAAAATCAACCAGGGACCTCCCCGCACTGACCTCTCCCCTACTGCCCTTGCCCCTTTCGGGTAAGGTAGTCTTCCACTAGCTTTCCTAATTAGTCAGCCAAGGGCGTCCCATTAAACCCTTGTGGTAGCACTGTTTTCCCGGGTGGTTCTCCATGTTCCCATTAACATAATGATCTTATCATGAACATAAAATAATGAACAGATAATAGAAAGTGTAGTCATGAGTCATAAATATCTTTATACCCAAATCCACATAAAGCAATAGCATGTACTACCCAAAAATTTAGTAGTAAAACCAGTGGTGAAACAAGGTATAAAGATAGTCAAAATCTAGGGTATCCTATTGGGTCCCATCCAAAATTAACCTATGCAGATCATTATGAATAATAAGAACATGAATAGGTAAAAGAAGTGATCAAGGGCACAACTTGCCTTCAATGAGCTCCTGCTCAGCTACTTCTACTTGTTGAAGCTCAGGTTCCACAGTGGGTTGCTCGTCTACTCGCATCAACACAATACATACATAGTATAGCCAAAATCAACATCACACCAAACAGATGAATGAAATATACAGTAAAAATATACACATTAAAATGAAACCATAGGAACTGGAATCACTAAATTTTGAGTTATAGAATTCAAGTTATGAATTTCCTAAGATTTAAGGTGATTATAATAGGATTAGATGATAAATTAATTTTCTAACTGTTTTCATGTCAAAACAGAGATACTAAATGATAGATAATATTATTACAAAATTTTAGAAATTGGAATGGTTCAATTTGGAGCTCTCATGGATTTTCTAAGAATTAATTAAGTTCTAGGAATTGTTTTGTATTAAAAATACATTTTCCCAATTCATTTAATCTGATTTACTCTTCTCTGGATGGCGCCTCAATTCCCAGAAAAGCCAGGGGGGTCTCTGCGCAAATTACCTAAGACACAGAGCACTGTTAAATGAGGACGGTGGGTTGGTTTCTGGAAAGCAGAGGGGCTCTTTAGCAAAACGATCGGCTGAAGGGGTACGCTTCATCGTGGGTCGTTTGATCACCAGCCAACGGCCCAGATTAGATAGATATTAGTTATAGTCCCGCTTTCACTTCCAACCATCGGATCTGAGATCCACGATCCACGGCGCACGATGCACCAACCCTCTCTCTTGGCCACACGATCACAGATCTACGGCTTAGATCAAGCAGGCCGAAATCGGCATCGGGGTCCATTCTGCGCCGTTGATTGGGAAATCTACGTAGCGTCTGGTTTCTTCCCTAGCCGACTACCAGGCACGGCGGCGCGCCTAGCCCTACGGTGGTGCCATGGCCGCTGCCCACGAGATCTCCACAAAGCAATCCAAACCTCGACGTGGATGGTGCAACACGATGAGAATGACTAGGCGATCGAGGCTAGGGGTTTCTTACCGGTGATTGAAGCAGCGGCGAGGCAGGCCACACGACATGGCGGATCTACGGCCGAAGCAAACTATGGTGAGCGATTCACCATTGTACAGCTGCCATCCGCACCTGAGCGATCAACGAACGGCTTCAGTGAGTCCCGCCGAGCTATTCCCCCCCAGTTTTGTGGTTTCTTTCCCCCCTTCTCCTACGGTGGCGGCTAGGGACCCCAAAACTCAATTTGAGTTCATTGTATAAGGAGAGGGAAGGAAGGGGGACCTAGTTTATGTGGACGTGGGGAGGCGGCCAGGGTGTAACGGCCTAACTACCACCCGAAGACGCAGACCCAGCCGGGATTCTCGGCAACTCCACCAGTGGAGTCCACACGACATCACGGTCCCAGCAGTAACAACCTTCCATGGAAGACGCTCCAGTGGAAGCGGGTCCACCATTTAGCTGCCGGGTGAGCTTGGTTCGACCCCGCGCCGGGCTCGAGACGGCGCGGATATGCTCCAGGAAGTAAATAGGGGCGTGGATGGTGGCCGAGGTGGGGTTGATGAGCTAGCCGGCTCCGAGGAAATCGCTGCGGACGTTGCGCGCAAGCGATGGTAGGGGAGAACTGGTCGCCGCGGATGACAGAGAGGTCCCACCCGCCAGCCACACAGAAGCAGAAAAGGGGAGAGGAGAGGGAGGCTTACAACCGGGTCCCGCACGGAAGTGGATGAGTGGCAACGTGGGCGCGAGTGAGCGGCAGACGAGTGGGCCCGCCCTGTCGGCGCGCGTGGGATGACCAGCAGGGCCGCGCGATTGAGGATTTGCACACTGGGCCGAAAATGACGCAGTCGGCCCATGTAGCCCTTTTTCCCTTTTTCTTTTTATTTTTTTCTGTTTTCTTTCTCTTTTCTCTTATTTTTGAATCTAAGTTTGAATTTCAAATTGGTGACGAACTTGTACTCAAATTTTCTGAGTATATGATTTGGATAAATCATTGTGGAATAAATTTATCTATTTATAAGTTTTATTTTTTGTATTGCATAGTATTTTTCTTTCTTTCTTTCCAAATTTTAGAATTTCTTTTAGGATTTAATTTCCCATTTGGATATTTAACATTTTTCACATTATTATATGTTATCACAAAATGCACACAGAATAAAATCGAGCATGATGCATAATTTGGTAGTATATGTTTTTATTAATTGTTTTTGGGCATGATGTTCACATAAGATGATGCATAAAGATCAAACTCACATAAAGAGAAATTGTTCCTCTACTGGTATTATTCCTAGCAATTACAAAGTGGGTGTTACACAATGGTAACTTGAGCAAGTTTTGCCGCCGCACTTTATTTATGATGCTTTGAAGCAGATCTGCCGCGAGAACAAAAAGAAGAGGCGAGAGGGGATCACCCTGCCTGACCCCACGCTTGCAGTGAAAAGTTTTCCCAGGTACACCATTAAGAAGAACTGAAGACGTGCCAGACCGAAGAATGTCCCTAATCCAGTTTATCCATCTGGGGCCGAAGCCATTGTGCAGCAATACCTGAAGAATGAACTCATGCTCTAGAGAATCAAACGCCTTTTCAAAGTCCAATTTGAGCACAATAATCTCTTTTTTTGAAATATGGCAAAGATGAATATATTCGAAAGCCCAGGCCAGGCAGTCTTGAATGTTTCTTCCTTTGATGAAGCCATATTGATTTTTGTGGACAAGGGAAGTCATCACTGTCTGTAACCGGTTAGCCAGCAGCTTAGTAATGATTTTCATACTATTATTCAGAAGAGAGATTGGTCTGAAATCGCCCACTACTCTGGCATTATCCTTCTTCGGAATCAGGACAATATAAGAGCCATTAATGCTTCGAAGGCAAACATCTCCATGGTAAAATTGATCACATAAGTCATAGAAGTCTTGTGAAATAATCGGCCAACATTTTTTGATAAAGTTAGTATTAAACCCATCAGGTCGCGGGGAGGCGCTTACTACATAGATACATTGTATTGGATTAGTTGTTCTTTGTCACATTTTTCACCGTCTCTCCTCGCGCAACAAAGAGAGAAGATTTTGCCCCATGCGTTGCGTTGCATTGGATGGAGTCTGAAGATGCATATCACTAGGATTATAACGTAGGTGAGCCCTAACACAGTTGGTAAATGCCTTCAAAATACGATACTGCGATACCCAGAGATCTACTAGTCGTTTTGATTCGATCCCAACAAATTAAATTAAGTAATACCAATCGATGTCGCGGCCATGCTCTAGAAGGCAGGCGAGCGCGCACAGGGACAACCGGACAAGGAAAAGAACTCCGAACTCCCGCTGCGGGCTGCGGCGGCTGGCCTACCTAGCTAGTCCGCTAGTATAGTTAGCAACAAAACAACAGGGCCGCCGCCCGCCGCCCCGTCCCAATCGTCGGCGAAGGCGACGGAATCCGCCCGACCTCATACATCTCCGTGAGTTGCATATAGATGCTGCTCCGAATATACTATACTACATTGCCGCACGTGTGGCTCCTAGCTAGCTAGCCTAGCCTGCAGACAGCATATGATTGGATCGGGGCAGCCAGGCAGGCCGGCGGACTCGACGGCGGCAAGGGACGTCGTCGCCGTCGCCGTCGTCCGTGACGTGCGCCGTGACGAACACGAACCGCCGAGGCGGTCTAGCTGTTTGGATAATAATTAATAATAATACGTCTCGGCAACGGCACTGCAGATGCCGACCGGCCGGGCAGGGCACGGTGTGTGATTTTTACACTATATCTCATCATCCGATGGTCGCGCTGCGCATGCGTCGTCCTCGTCCAGAATTGTATGTTCTGATTGATGATGACGGAGGGACTGCATGCCATCTCTGCATGATTGGGGCTCCATCGGGATGAACGGATCTCGGTCCCGCGTACGGATTAGGACGGACGAGTCTTTCACTTCCCCTCCGTGGCACCGTGTCCAGCTTATCTATAGTCATCCAAAACAATGTTCTATTTACATTATAAACTGTTCTTGTAAAATTTAAAATATAATATGAGAAATATAATAGATAAGCTGTTGAAGATAGTATAATGGCTAACAATATAAGCTTTAGAGGTTCGCACAAGGGTTGGAGACCCATGCACGTAATCGAATTCCTTTTTAAGTGCGCACGCTAAGATGTCTAAATGGGTCGGCCGGCCCGTCACGATCTGAACCCGTTGAAACACGACCCGTTTAAGCACGACACGATTAGACCTGAATAATTATCTGCACCGGGTCCGGCTACCCAACGAGCTCAATTATCTGAACGAGCTCGGCACGGGATGGGCCCAACCATATCGGGCCGACCCGTTAAGCTCGGCCCGAAAATAAACATCGTGACGGCCTAAGCCCGCTAGCGTATAAACTAAGCTTAAAATTAAATCACCATAAAAAATTGAACATATTTACAAATCATAATTGAAAAATATAACTAAATATAATAACATATATTACAAATAATACACATATCACATGTCACAAATAAATGATATAGCTATTTTTGCAACATTGCCTTATTAAACGGGTCGAATCCGAGCCCGTTTAGAAATGGGCCTTGCGCGGGCTAGCCCACCGGCCCAAAACATTGAACGAGCCTGGCACGGACGGGCCCTAGCCCGCATAGAGCCGAATCGGAACGGGCTCAGATCAAGCCCAAATAACGGGCTTCGTGCCAGGTTCGTGGGGCGCGGGCTTGATGGCCACCTATAGCGCACGCACAATAGTTAATAATCCCTCTGTCTCAAAATATAAGTCATTTCAAGATTTTTGGAGAGTCAAAGTTTTTAAAGTTTGACCAGAAGTATGGCAAGAATCATAAAAGATTTATGACACGAAATAGATATAGTATGAAAATATATTTAATGAGAAATCTAATGGTATACATTTGATATCATAAATGTTATGACTTCATTGTATAAATTTGGTCAAACTTGAAAACACTTTGACTCTCCAAGAATTTTGGAATGACTTATATTTTGGAACGGAGGAATAATGTTTTAGTCAATTTTAGTCGATAAAATCAGACATAGTATTTTAGGGACTTAAGTTTAGTCCCTAAAATTCAGAAAGGTGACTAAAGAAACCAAACAAATCATAAATGAGTCATGTGTGTGCACAGGGCCGTCTCCTATTTTCTTGGGCCGGTGCAAAAATATAAAAATAGGTCTTATGACCTATACTATATAGAAATAAAAACAATCTAAAATGAGTTCTTTCAAATTTGATTTATTATATATCATTGTTCTCTTATATTATCTATTTTAAAGCAAGGTTCTTTAGTTTAATTTGCAAAACATCAAACAATTTTTATCCCTGTGCCATCGGCCCAGTTGTGCTAGGCACTAGACGGGCCTGTATGTGCAGTAAAAAAATACTAGTGCATGCACCTACATGCAATTGTTTGTGTTGAGAAACATGTAGCCCAAGAAGGCCTAGGTGACACATACACCGAAAAGCTTATTTGTTGTCTACGACCCAGTTTAGCACAGCTGATGTTGAAAACGCAGCTTATCTGATTAGCCGGTGAAAACCAGTTTCTGCTTATTGTCTGCTTTTAGTTCACCTTAGAAACAGCTAATGCAGAAGCTCCCTGTTTGACACAGTTTCTGCTTAAATATGTGAAGAAGCTGAAAATAAGCTGTGCCAAACAAGTTCTACAAATAAGGGGAGATATTCCATGATGGAACACCTATCTTTTGTCTATAGAGCATTGGAAAAAAGTTAAGAACTCTCTCAAATATTTGCAGGGAACAAATGGCCTCATGCTTACACACAGAAGTTGTAGTTTCTTTGAGATAGTTTAGTATTCATTTGTTAACTGGGCAGGTTGTGTTGATACATTAAATTCCACTTCTAGATATATCTACATACTTCTTGGAGGGGTGTTTCTTGGAATAATTGCAAATATACGATTATTGTATCGTCGACAATGCACGTCGAGTTTATGGCAATGTATAAGCTAATTGGGCAGGTGGTATGGGTATATCACCAAAGAAATATGTACCTGGTTTTAGTATGTGGATAGCATAGAAAGATCATTGAGAATATAATATGACAATGAGCTAACATTATTTTACTCCTACAACAATAAGTCTATTGGGCCTGCCAACTACATGTTATGTTGTTAAGTAGATGATCCATGACCAAACTATTAAAGTTGAGCGTATCAAAATCCATCAGATGTTAGCATATCCTGCCACAAAAGGTCTTCCATCCAACATGTTTAGAGAGAACGTAGACAACATGGGACTAAAGAAAAGACTGATTCTAGATCGAGGGGCTATCTGAGAGCACCTAGAGGGGGGTGAATAGGTGATCCTGTGAAATTAAACACAAAATAGCCACAAACTTGATTATAAAAGTGTTAGTGCGAGTTAACCAAGTTGCTATGAAGCGAGCTCTTGTGAATAAAACAATCACAGATAAAAGCAACACAAGAGACACGGCTCAATTATCTGAACGAGCTCGACACGGGATGGGCCCAACCATATCGGGCCAGCCCGTTAAGCTCGGCCCGAAAATAAACATTGTGCCGGCCCAAACCCGCCAGCGGATAAACTAAGCTTAAAATTAGATCACCATAAAAAATTGAACACATTTACAAATCATAATTGAAGAATATAACTAAATACAATAACATATATTACAAATAATACACATATCACAAATACATGATAGACCTTAAATAAATAATATAGCTATTTTTGCAACTTTGCCTTGTTAAACGGGTCGAATCCGAGCCCGTTTAGAAACGGGCCGTGCCCGGGCTAGCCCGACTGGCCGAAAACATTGAACGAGCCCAGCACGCCGTCCTTGTCGGGCTGGGCCCGAGCCCGCATAGAGCCGGACTGGACCGGGCTCAGATCAGACCCAAATAGCGGGCTTCGTGGCGGGCTCGCGAGCCGCGGGCTTGACAGCCATCTGTAGCGCACGCACAATAGTTAATATTCCATCCGTCTCAAAATATAAGTCATTCCATGATTTTTGGAGAGTCAAAGTTTTTAAATTTTGACTAAGGTATGGCAAGAATTATAAAAAATTATGACACGAAATAGATATAGTATGAAAATATATTTTTTTGAAGTGAAAGTACTGTAGGAAGATATGAAAATATATTTAATGGGGAATCTAATTGTATACATTTGATATCATAAATGATATTACTTCATTGTATAAATTTGGTCAAACTTGAAAAACTCTCCAAGAATCTTGGAATGACTTATATTTTGGGATTGATGGAGTAATGTTTTTAGTCAATTTTAGTCAATAGAATTAGACAGAGTATTTTAGATACTTAAGTTTAGTCCCTAAAATTCAGAAAGGTGACTAAATAAACCAAACAAATCATAAATGAGTCATGTGTGTGCACATGGTCGTCTCCTAGTTTTTTTTGTGCCGGTGCAAATATATAAAAATATGTCTTAGGACCTATACTATATAGAAATAAAAACAATCTAAAATGAGTCCTTTCAAATTTGGTCTATTATATATCAGTGTTCTCTCATATTATCTATTTTAAAGCAAGGTTCTTCGGTTTAATTTGCAAAACATCAAACAATTTTTGTCCATAATGTGCCATCGGTCCAGTTGTACTGGGGCACTAGACGGGCCTGTGTGTGCAGTACAAAATACTAGTGCATGCGCCTACATTGTTTGTGTTGAGAAACATGTAGCCCAGAAGGCCTAGGTGACCTATATATCGAAAAGCTTAGTTTTTGTCTACGACACTGTTTGGTACAACTGATGCTGTTGAAAAAGCAGCTTATTTGAAAAGCCGGTGAAAAGCAGTTTCTGTTTACTGTTTGCTTTTAGTTCATCCTGAGAAGCAACTGAACTGATAAGCTAATACAGAAGCTCCCTGTTTGACACAGTTTTTGCTTAAATATGTGAAGAAGCTGAAAATAAGCTGTGCCAAACAGGCAAATAAGGGGAGATCTTCCATGCCAGAACACTTGTCTTTTGTCTATAGAGCATTGGAAAGAAGTTAAGAACTCTCTGAAATATTTGCAAGGAACAAATGACCTCATGCTTACATACAGAAGATGTAGTTTCTTTGACATAGTTCGGTATTAATTTGTTGACTGGGTAGGTTGTGTTGATACATTAAATTCCACTTCTAGATATATCTACATACTTCTTGGAAGGGTGTTTCTTGGAATAATTGCAAATATACGGTTATTGTATCGTCGACAATGCACGCTGAGTTTGTGGCAATGTATAAGGTAATTGGGCAGGCGATATGGGTATATCGCCAAAGAAATACATACCTGATTTTAGTATGTGGATAGCATAGAAAGATCATTGAGAATATAATATGGCAATGAGCTAACATTATTTTACTCCTACAACAATAAGTCTATTGGGCCTGCCAACTACATGTTATGTTGTTAAGTAGATGATCCATGACCAAACTATTAAAGTTGAGCGTATAAAACTCCATAAGATGTTAGCATATCCTGCCACAAAAGGTCTTCCATCCAACGTGTTTAGAGAGCACATAGACAACATGTGATTAAAGAAAAGACTAATTCAGGATCGAGGGGCTATCAAACAACCATCTCGCAAGATCGAGAAAATTACCCTACCTTGAGGTAGAGGGGCATGTTATAGTTAATAAGTTTGGTGTCACATGATTTGTATCTGTAATGCATTGGACTTGGATGCGTTAATTTATCAAAAGGTGGAACAAAGAAAGTTAAGGAACAAGAAAGCCGAGAACCAAAAGAGAATATTAGATATGTTCTCAAACTCAATCAAGGAACCGAACCTAGAATGATCTTGCGTCCTCATCAAGGGCACAAACGTCCCGTGGCTATGACCCTAGTCATAGTGTAAGTGCAATCAACCTCTAAGAAAGTTTTGGTGATCGTGTGTCAAAACAAACAAAGACACTAAAAAGTTTGCTCCTAATTTGTGTAGAATAAAATAAAGCACATGTGTGGTTGGAAAGAAATATGAGGAGCTTAAGATACCAAGTGGCTTGTGTGCTCGTATATCACTTACAAGAAGCAAGAGGTTCCACACATGGATAGTTTTAAATTATATATGCTAATGAGTTGTAGGAACCATCGTACAATCAAGAGGGATCCGTAAAAGGTAGTGATTGTTGCAATAAGCTCAAAAATCATTCTCTTTCAGAATCTTTTATAAAAATGAGGTTTGGACTATTTTATGCTTAACTTGATCCCTACATTTCTTTGGCAAGGGAGTTCCCTAAGAAATACCAAGTGAGACAGCCTTCCGAGGCATGTCAGCGAGGCTTGGTGGATCTCACCGGCAAAAGTCGGTTCAACCGGTTTTAGGGTTGATTCAGTCGAGTAGGGCCGGTTGACTCTATTCTTAACTAGGAAATTGATCGAGATGCTCTATGGACGATCCTGGTTGAACCGGGTTCAAAGCCAGTTCAATCGAGTTAGGCTTGGTCGAGCCAGGTGCTCAGTAGAGTACTTGACCGAGATGTTCTCTGGTCGATCTCGGTTCAGTCGAGTTTAATCCCCGTTGAACCAAGGTTTGCGCTGAAAGTCCAAACGGTCCACAACTTTTTTGGGTCCTTTATATACCCCTTGGGCTCTCTCTCTCTTCATTCACTTCTTCCTCTCGCACAAATTTACTACTGACCTACTCACAAACAAGTGCATTGACTCCCCTTCTCACACCCCAAATCACATCCTCTTCAATCGATTGGAGGATCCTTGGTGTGAGGTGAAGTTTGGTGAACTTGTTGTGGATTTCCTCTCTCTACTCTCTCTCTCTCTCTTTAAGCTTACTGCAAACTCCAATCTTGTGCGGATTTGTTGCTCTTGGAACCTTCATGTTCCTTGATGGTGTGAGGTTACTTGGAAGTCTCTAAATTTGTGGACGACCCCAAAAAGTTTGTATTACACGCTCTTTGAGCAAGTTGGGAAAGAGATTGTCTTGACCTTGCTGGTCGATGTGTAGAGGATTAGGGCTGGAAAAGACCCAGCCCTTTGTGGACTCCTTAACGGGGACTCACCTTTGTGGTATGACCGAACCTCGGGATATATCTTATGTTCTTGTTGTGTTATTAAGTGCCTATATCTTCGCAAGCAAGATTTCGTATTATCTTAAGTGTGTGGGGTTTGGGAACTTGCTTCCCTTCATTCCATCACTTATTCACATGGATTTTCTCTACAATTTTTTAAAGGAAAGAACCTCTCATTATACTCCGCGTTGTTCACAATTTATGAGTTTAAATTATAGTTGAGTTGGTTCAAGGTGATTCAAGTGGGTTTTTACCAGTTGAATAGGTTTGTACCAGTGCAACTGATTATTTGACTTGATTTCAAGTTTTTGTAAGAAATTTCAGGTATAGCATATTCAGCCCCCTCTAGGCTACTTTCACATAGACACTATATGTCACACCCGGTTTTGGAAGGCAAACCGAATGCGAACTATGTACGTGCCAGGATCAGAACTCACGTACACAGCGATTACATAAATGAACATCAACACACAATGCTCGAATAATAACATAAAAGAGTACGTATTACATCATAGAGTCATAGACATCCACATAGTCATTGTCTTAACAAGTAAATCAAAGTGCTAAACGAAACGCAGTAAAGATAAGGCCTTCACAGGCAGCTGACTGGGGGTTGCCGCCAACCCACACCTAGAATTCATCGTAGTCTTGGAACTCCTGGAAGTCTCCTTCCACGGCTTCGCCTTCTCCCGAGCAGTGGTTACAATGCGGACAACCTGGTGTTTTGTGGTAAAGCAAGGATGAGTACACATCAACGTACTCAGCAAATGTCCCGTTTGGCTGAGGTGGACTAGCTTTATGTGGGGTTAAGCTCAAGCAGTTGCTTTTAGTTGGTCAGGTATTTATCATTAGTAGAAGCCAGATTTTAGCATTAACCAACCCGTAAACCATTTCCTCATCGAGGAACATCATCATCGTAGTCGAACCAAAACCATAACATAAACCTTGTATCTCGAACCATCCGTATCTCTAATCAAAGAGGATCCCAAGGCTGCTCTTAACCGTGAGCACGGCTGATATACCAGTTTCACTACCCTCTGCAGAGGTTGCACACTTTACCCATGAGTCATGATTCCCCTTCTACCCGGGGAGAGCTAATCCCCATTGACCACTACCTAGGTGGTCCGGCAGGGCATCACTATGTAGCTTTTACAAAGATTCCCTAGAGATCATAGCTGCCCGTTAGGTTTCTCCAGTTTGATAAACACAGTACCCCTCCCCGCAGGAGAGTGACTAACAAAAAGCAAAACGAAAGAACCTCAGCACTCAGCCTCGGCAGAGCAAGCACTGTGCCTGGACCCCATTGACGGCACGACGGCTAAGCAACTACACCTCTAGTTCATCTAATTAATCAGCTAAGGGCATCCCATTTCACCCTCATGGTTGCACTGTTATCCCGGGTGGTCTCTCAACGAACCAGTCCTTACGGAGAGGTACTCAGGAAACAGCCTGAGCCCCCTAGAGTATCACAAGACCATCAACATCATCAGGATAACAGTATCATAAATAGTCACATCATGTTCATTGATTATGTTAAAGCAATGGCAAAGTGCTAACCATAACAACCCAATAGGTCATCAAGGACATAGTAAAGTGTAAAGCTAGTCAATCCTTAGGTTTCAAGTGAGTAATGCGGGGTAGTAAGTTATAAATGAATAGGACATAGTGGGACAGAGGACACTTGCCTTCACCAAACTGCTGATCAGGGACTTCCTCTGCAACTGCCTCGGGAAACACAGACTGCTCGTTGTCTACGCAAAGCAATCATTCACACTATGCACTTGGGAAAGTAACAGACAAAAACAATATACCAAACATATGCAGCAGAGAGGGGTCACAAGTTCATAACAGAAAAGGGATAGGCACTCTAAAGTTCCCTAGGTCTGGGGGTAGAGGATTACACAAAGTGATTCACTATCCACTAATCAGGTCTAAGTTGGTAGTGGGATTAAATAATTATCTGGTTTAAGTTCCTAAACTTAAGTATTTAAGTCCACAAACTTAAGTAGTCCAACTTTTATTAAAGTCTACTCATTTCCAATTATCTTAAATAAGGTTACATTAGACTTAATCCTATCCTAGTGATTAGCTATTAATTATTACATGGAAACAGCAGGGAAACACTGCATAAACAGATAGATAATAATATTATGAACATTTTGCAATTTGAAGCACCTAATTTGGAGTTCATATGACAAAGTTATGAATTTTACAAGTTTAGGGGTTAAAATCATACCCTAAGGACTTATTTTTAATTAAATAAAAGGGCCAGGGACTTACCTGCGAGAAACCAGGGACGGCGGGCGCAATTTCCAGAAAACAGGGGGGCTCTTTAAGAAAATGCGCGGGCGAAGGGGTATCGGGCGCCTACAGCCGTTGGATCTCGGATCTACGGCCAGGATTAGATCCTGCGGGCGGGCGCGCGGGCGCGCGGCGGCGTGAGCGGCTGACAGGCGGGGCCGGCGGGCAGAGCGCGCGGGCGGACTGACAGGCGGGGCCGGGCGGACAGCGCGGGCGCGCGGGCGACTGGCAAGTGGGGCCTAGCGGGCAGAGAGACGGGGTGAGGGGGCAGTGGGCCTGGGCCGCTGGATCGCTGGCGGACGACCAGGATTAGGTCCGGGCGAGTTGAATCAGGGCCGCCCGATCTGGGTTGAACGGCGGAGATCGGATGGGCGGCCTGGGTCTTCCCTACGGCTAGCTGGGGGGCGGCGGCGCTCGTCCCCGCGGCGGAGGGCTCGCCGGAGACGAGGGGCACGGGCGACTGGCGGGGCTCTGGGGCAATCCGAGTGGTCGGGGAGGTCGGGGAGGGCACGGGGACTCCATTTGTGGGGTCTGGGTCGGGGCAGAGGCACTGGAGGGGGGCGGTTCACGGCGGGGCGGCTCGGCGGCGGGGTTACTCTACTCCGGCGAGCAATTACACATGGCAGAGAGCAAAATAAAGGGCGATAGGGGCTGGAGAGGTCTGTTACCTCAAGGCGGGCTCCGGGGACTCCTCGGCGGCGACGAAGACGCGACGGGGACCCGGGTCGACGGTGGCGGCTGCACGGCGGACGACGGGTGAGCGCGGGCAGAGAGAAATAGGGAGGGGGAGAGGGAATTGGGGCGCGTTCCGGGTTGCGGACGCCAGGGCGGAGCTCACCGGAGCTACGGGCGCGGCGGAGCTCCACCGGCGACGAGGAACCGAGCTCGGGACGGCGGAGTTATGGCGGTGGCGCTCTGCGTGCGCGCAGCGAGGGGGAGAGAGGGTCTACTGGGGCGCAAATGGGGGAGGGGGTGAGGGCGAGTGGGGTTCGGGGCTCAAGTGGCCAGGGGCGAGGTGGGGCGAGTTCCACGCGCGACGTGGGCGCGGGGAAGGCGGGCGCGAGCAGCTCGGGCGGCGGTTACGCGAGGAAGACGGGGCTGACAAGCGGGGTCCGCGACGCAGCGAGAGAGGAGAAAGCGGGCGCGCGCGGGGAAGGCGGGCGCCGACAGGTGGGGCCGGGCGAGCAGAGAGAGAGCGAGGCGGGTGCGCGGAAGGCGGCCGCGCCGACAGGCCGGGCCCGCCGCGCAGAGAGAGGAGGGGAGGGAGGCGCGCGCGCGAGAGATGGGCCGGCTGGGCCGAAAGGCCGAGGGGGCGGCTGGGCTGGGCCTCTTTGCCTTTTTCTTTTATTCTGAATTGTTTTTCCCTTTTCTTTTTACCTATTCTATTTGATTCAAATTCAAATGAGCCCCAAAATCCAAATTAGACCTTTTGAGAATTATGCACCAAACAAAAGTGAAATCTAGGGTTCAACATGATGCAACAATTCATACTCCCTTAGGGTTTAACATAATAGACTATAATTACAAGTAAAATAAGCACTTAGCTCCTATAGAAATGAGAGAGAAAAGAATTAGGAAGGATGAGAAAAGGAAGTAACACCTGAATTTGTGAATATGAGCAAAGAAATTTTATACCCCCAAATTCAGGGTGTTACAAACCTATCCCCCTTAAAAGAATCTCGCCCCGAGATTCAAGGTTGGTCAGCAAAGAGTTCAGGGTATTTGGCCTTCAGGTCATCTTCTCGCTCCCAGGTTGCTTCTTCTTCGGAGTGGTGACCCCATCTGACTTTGCACATTCTGATGGTGTTTCTCCGGGTGACTCTGTCTGCAAACTCCAGAATCTGCGTTGGCTTCTCTATGTATGTCAGATCCTCCTGAACTTCCAAACCCTCCACTGGCAACTGTTCTTCTGGTACTCGCAAACACTTCTTCAGTTGCGACACATGGAACACGTTGTGCACTGCTGACAAACTCTCTGGTAGGTCGAGCTGGTAAGCCACTTCTCCACGCTTGGCTTGAATCTGATAAGGTCCGACGTACCGGGGTGCTAGCTTGCCTTTGACTCCGAACCTTCTGACTCCCCTGATAGGTGACACCTTCAGATAGACGTAGTCTCCCACTTCAAAACTCAGTTCTCTTCTCCTTCGGTCTGCATAGCTTCGTTGTCTTGACTGGGCTATCTTCAGATTCTCCCGAACCATTTTGATATTCTCTTCGGCTTCAAGCAAAATGTCGGGACCAAACACCTGTCTCTCTCCAGGCTGGTCCCAATGCAGCGGAGTCCTACAACTCCGTCCATAGAGTGCCTGAAACGGTGACATCTTCAAGCTGGCCTGGTAACTATTGTTGTAGGAGAATTCTGCATACGGTAACTGATAGTCGCCTAGAGGGGGGGTGAATAGGGCGAAACTGAAATTTACAAATTTAAACACAACTACAAGCCGGGTTAGCGTTAGAAATATAATCGAGTCCGAGAGAGGGCGTGAAAACAAATCGCAAGCGAATAATGAAGTGAGACACGCGGATTTGTTTTACCGAGGTTCGGTTCTCTCAAACCTACTCCCCGTTGAGGAGGCCACAAAGGCCGGGTCTCTTTCAACCCTTTCCCTCTCTCAAACGGTCCCTCCGACCGAATGAGCTTTCTCTTCTCAAATCAACCTGGGAGCAAAACCTCCCCGCAAGGACCACCACACAATTGGTGTCTCTTGCCTTGGTTACAAGTGAGTATTGAACACAAGAAAGAATGAAAGAGAGAAAGCAATCCAAGCGCAAGAGCTCAAATGAACACGGCAAATCACTCTCACTAGTCACTAGGGCTTTGTGTGGAATTGGAGAGGATTTGATCTCTTTAGTGTGTCTAGAATTGAATGCTAGAGCTCTTGTAGTAGTTGAGAAGTGGAAAACTTGGATGCAATGAATGGTGGGGTGGTTGGGGTATTTATAGCCCCAACCACCAAACTTGACCGTTGGCTGGAGGCTTCTGCGCGATGGCGCACCGGACAGTCCGGTGCACACCGGACAGTCCGGTGCCCCTGCCACGACATCACTGCCGTTGGATTCCGACCGTTGGAGCTTCTGACTTGTGGGCCCGCCTGGGTGTCCGGTGCACACCGGACATGTACTGTTTGATGTCCGGTGCACCGGTATGGGCGATTCTAACTTCTGCGCGCGCTGCGCGCGCATTTAATGCACCGCAGGGAGCCGTTGGCGCCGCAGGGAGCCGTTGCTCCGCTGGCACACCGGACAGTCCGGTGCACACCGGACAGTCCGGTGAATTATAGCGGAGCGGCTGCCGCGCGAACCCGAGGCTGGCGAGTTCAGGAGGCCGAGCTTCCTTGGAGCACCGGACATGTCCGGTGCACACCGGACAGTCCGGTGAATTATAGCGCGCCGGCTTCCGAGAATTCCCGAAGGCGAAGAGTTTGAGTCTGAGTCCCCTGGTGCACCGGACAGGTACTGTTCACTGTCCGGTGGCGCACCGGACAGTCCGGTGCGCCAGACCAGGGGTGCCCTCGGTTGCCCCTTTGCTCCTTTATTGAATCCAAAACTTGGTCTTTTTTATTGGCTGAGTGTGAACCTTTTACACCTGTATAATCTATACACTTGGGCAAACTAGTTAGTCCAAAGATTTGTGTTGGGCAATTCAACCACCAAAATTATTTAGGAACTAGGTGTAAGCCTAATTCCCTTTCAATCTCCCCCTTTTTGGTGATTGATGCCAACACAAACCAAAGCAAATAGAGAAGTGCATAATTGAACTAGTTTGCATAATGTAAGTAAAAAGGTTGCTTGGAATTAAGCCAATATAACTACTTACAATATATGCAAGGAATGTTTCTTTCTTATATAACATTTTGGACCACGTTTGCACCACATGTTTTGTTTTTGCAAATTCTTTTTGTAAAACCATTTCAAAGATCTTTTGCAAATAGTCAAAGGTAAATGAATAAGAGTTTGCAAAGCATTTTCAAGATTTGAAATTGTCTCCCCTTGTTTCAAATGCTTTTCCTTTGACTAAACAAAACTCCCCCTAAAAGAGATCCACCTCTTAGTGTTCAAGAGGGTTTTGATATACCATTTTTGAAATACTACTTTCTCCCCCTTTTGAACACAATAGGATACCAAATGATAAATACTTTTTGGAAAGCACTAAGTTTTTGAATTAGGTGGTGGTGCGGTCCTTTTGCTTTGGGCTCATTTCTCCCCCTTTTTGGCATGAATCGCCAAAAACGGAATCATAAGAGCCCTCGGAGTAAGTTCCTCCCCTTTGGTCATAAGTAAATGAGTTAAGATTATACCAAAGACGAGGTCCGGTCCTTTTGCTTTTGAGCTTTTACTCTCTCCGCCAAGGATAGAGTCCTTTTCTTTGATGCTCATTTCTCCCCAAGGAAGAGAGAGTTGCTCGGAGTGATGGCGAAGTATGAGTTACGGAGTGGAAGCCTTTTTCTTCGCCGAAGACTCCAATTCCCTTTCAATATACCTATGACTTGGTTTGAAATAGACTTGAAAACACATTAGTCATAGCATATAAAAGAGATATGATCAAAGGTATTCAAATGAGCTATGTGTGCAAGCTTAGCAAAAGAAATTTCTAGAATCAAGAATATTGAGCTCATGCCTAAGTCTGGTAAAAGATTGTTCATCAAGTGGCTTGGTAAAGATATCGGCTAATTGATCTTTAGTATTAATGTAAGAAATCTCGATATCCCCCTTTTGTTGGTGATCCCTAAGAAAATGATACCGAATGGCTATGTGCTTAGTGCGGCTATGCTCGACGGGATTGTCGGCCATTTTAATTGCACTCTCATTATCACATAGCAAAGGGACTTTGGTTAATTTGTAACCGTAGTCCCGCAGGGTTTGCCTCATCCAAAGCAATTGCGCGCAACAATGTCCTGCGGCAATGTACTCGGCTTCGGCGGTGGAAAGAGCGACCGAATTTTGCTTCTTTGAAGCCCAAGACACCAAGGATCTTCCCAAGAACTGGCAAGTCCCCGATGTGCTCTTCCTATTGATTTTGCACCCCGCCCAATCGGCATCCGAATAACCAAGTAAATCAAATGTGGATCCCCGAGGGTACCAAAGCCCAAACTTAGGGGTATAAGCCAAATATCTCAAGATTCGTTTTACGGCCGTAAGGTGGGATTCCTTAGGGTCGGATTGGAATCTTGCACACATGCAAACGGAAAGCATAATGTCCGGTCGAGATGCACATAAATAAAGCAATGAACCAATCATCGACCGGTATACCTTTTGATCCACGGACTTACCTCCCGTGTCGAGGTCGAGATGCCCATTAGTTCCCATGGGTGTCTTGATGGGTTTGGCATCCTTCATCCCAAACTTAGCAAGAATGTCTTGAGTGTACTTCGTTTGGCTAATGAAGGTGCCCTCTTGGAGTTGCTTGACTTGGAATCCTAGAAAATACTTCAACTCCCCCATCATCGACATCTCGAATTTCTGTGTCATGATCCTACTAAACTCTTCACATGTAGACTCGTTAGTAGACCCAAATATAATATCATCAACATAAATTTGGCATACAAACAAGTCATTTTCAAGAGTTTTAGTAAAGAGTGTAGGATCGGCCTTGCCGACTTTGAAGCCATTAGCAATAAGGAAATCTCTAAGGCATTCATACCATGCTCTTGGGGCTTGCTTGAGCCCATAAAGCGCCTTAGAGAGCCTATAGACATGATTAGGATACTCACTGTCTTCAAAGCCGGGAGGTTGCTCAACATAGACCTCTTCCTTGATCGGTCCATTGAGGAAGGCACTTTTCACGTCCATTTGATAGAGCTTAAAGCCATGGTAAGTAGCATAGGCCAATAATATGCGAATTGACTCAAGCCTAGCTACGGGTGCATAGGTTTCACCGAAATCCAAACCTTCGACTTGTGAATACCCTTTGGCTACGAGTCGAGCTTTGTTCCTTGTCACCACACCATGCTCATCTTGCTTGTTGCGGAAGACCCATTTGGTTCCTACAACATTTTGGTTAGGACGTGGAACTAAATGCCAGACCTCATTCCTCGTGAAATTGTTGAGCTCCTCTTGCATCGCCACCACCCAATCCGAATCTTGGAGAGCTTCCTCTACCCTGTGTGGCTCAATAGAGGAAACAAAAGAGTAATGTTCACAAAAATGAGCAACCCGAGATCGAGTAGTCACCCCCTTATGAATGTCGCCGAGGATGGTGTCGACGGGGTGATCTCGTTGGATTGCTTGGTGGACTCTTGGGTGTGGCAGTCTTGGTTCTTCCTCATCCTCCTTTTCTTGATCATTTGTATCTCCCCCTTGATCATTGCTATCATCTTGAGGTGGCTCGTCTTCTTGATTTTGCTCTTCATCATTTTGAGCCTCATCCTCATTTTGAGTTGGTGGAGATGCTTGCATGGAGGAGGATGGTTGATCTTGTGTACTTGGAGGCTCTTCGGATTCCTTAGGACACACATCCCCGATGGACATGTTCCTTAGCGCGATGCATGGAGCCTGTTCTTCACCTATCTCATCAAGATCAACTTGCTCTACTTGAGAGCCGTTAGTTTCATCAAACACAACGTCACATGAGACTTCAACTAGTCCAGTGGACTTGTTAAAGACCCTATATGCCCTTGTGTTTGAGTCATAACCAAGTAAAAAGCCTTCTACAGTCTTAGGAGCAAATTTAGATTTTCTACCTCTTTTAACAAGAATAAAGCATTTGCTACCAAAGACTCTAAAATATGAAATGTTGGGCTTTTTACCGGTTAGGAGTTCATATGATGTCTTCTTGAGGATTCGGTGAAGATACAACCGGTTGATGGCGTAGCAGGCGGTGTTGACTGCCTCCGCCCAAAACCGATCCGAAGTCTTGTACTCATCAAGCATGGTCCTTGCCATGTCCAATAGAGTTCGATTCTTCCTCTCCACTACACCATTTTGTTGAGGTGTGTAGGGAGAAGAGAACTCATGCTTGATGCCCTCCTCCTCAAGGAAGCCTTCTATTTGAGAGTTCTTGAACTCCGTCCCATTGTCGCTTCTTATTTTCTTGATCCTTAAGCCGAACTCATTTTGAGCCCGTCTCAAGAATCCCTTTAAAGTATCTTGGGTTTGAGATTTTTCCTGTAAAAAGAATACCCAAGTGAAGCGAGAATAATCATCCACTATTACAAGACAATACTTACTCCCGCCGATGCTTATGTAAGCAATCGGGCCGAATAGATCCATGTGGAGTAGCTCAAGCGGCCTGTCGGTCGTCATGATGTTCTTGTGTGGATGATGGACTCCAACTTGCTTCCCTGCCTGGCATGCGCTACAAATCCTGTCTTTCTCAAAATGAACGTTTGTTAATCCTAAAATGTGTTCTCCCTTTAGAAGTTTGTGAAGATTCTTCATCCCAACATGGGCTAGTCGACGGTGCCAGAGCCAACCCATGTTAGTCTTAGCAATCAAGCATGTGTCGAGCTCAGCTCTATCAAAATCTACTAAGTATAGCTGACCCTCTAACACACCTTTAAATGCTATTGAATCATCACTTCTTCTAAAGACAGTGACACCAATATCAGTAAAAAGACAGTTGTAGCCCATTTGACATAATTGAGAAACAGAAAGCAAGTTGTAATCTAAAGAATCAACAAGAAAAACATTGGAAATAGTATGGTCAGGTGATATAGCAATTTTACCCAAACCTTTGACCAAACCTTGATTTCCATCCCCGAATGTGATAGCTCGTTGGGAATCTTGGTTTTTCTCATATGAGGAGAACATCCTTTTCTCCCCGGTCATGTGGTTTGTGCACCCGCTGTCGAGTATCCAACTTGAGCCCCCGGATGCATAAACCTACAAAACAAATTTAGTTCTTGACTTTAGGTACCCAAACTGTTTTGGGTCCTTTGGCATTAGAAACAAGAACTTTGGGTACCCAAACACAAGTCTTGGAGCCCTTGTGTTTGCCCCCAACAAATTTGGCAACTACCTTGCCGGATTTGCTTGTAAGCACATAAGAAGCATCAAAAGTTTTAAATGAAATAACATGATCATTTGATGCAATAGGAGTTTTCTTTCTAGGCAACTTGGCACGGGTTGGTTGCCTAGAGCTAGATGTCTCACCCTTATACATAAAAGCATGATTAGGGCCAGAGTGAGACTTCCTAGAATGAATTTTCCTAATTTTGTCCTCGGGATAGCCGGCAGGGTATAAAATGTAACCCTCGTTATCCTGAGGCATGGGAGCCTTGCCCTTTACAAAATTTGACAATCTTTTAGGAGGGGCACTAAGTTTGACATTGTCTCCCCTTTGGTAGCCAATGCCATCCTTAATCCCAGGGCGTCTCCCATTATAAAGCATGCTACGAGCAAATTTAAATTTCTCATTTTCTAAGTTGTGCTCGGCAATTTTAGCATCTAGTTTAGCTATATGATCATTTTGTTGCTTAATTAAAATCATGTGATCATGAATAGCATCAACATTAATGTCTCTACATCTAGTACAAATAGTAACATGCTCAATGGTAGATGTAGAGGGTTTGCAAGAATTAAGTTCAACGATCTTAGCATGAAGTATGTCATTCTTATCTCTAAGATCGGCAATTGTAACTTTGCAAACATCAAAATCTTTAGCCTTAGCAATCAAATTTTCATTCTCTAATCTAAGGCTAGCAAGAGAAATGTTTAATTCTTCAATCCTAGCAAGCAACTCATCATTATTATCTCTAGAATTGGGAATTGAAACATTACAAACATGAGAATCAACCTTAGCATTTAAACTAGCATTTTCATTTCTAAGGTTGTCAATCATCTCACGGCAAGTGCTTAGCTCACTAGATAATTTTTCACATTTCTCAACTTCTAGAGCATAAGCCTTTTTCACCTTAACATGTTTCTTGTTTTCTTTAATTAGACAATCCTCTTGGGAATCCAAAAGGTCATCCTTTTCAAGAATAGCACTAACTAATTCATTTAATTTTTCCTTTTGAGCTATGTTAAGGTTGGCAAAAAGGGAACGCAAGCTATCCTCCTCATCACTAACATTATCATCACTAGAAGATTCATATTTAGTGGAGGAGTTGGATTTAACCTTCTTTCGTTTGCCGTCCTTTGCCATGAGGCACTTGTGGCCGACGTTGGGGAAGATGAGTCCCTTGGTGACGGCGATGTTGGCGGCGTCCTCGTCGTCGGAGGAGTCGCTTGAGCTCTCGTCGGAGTCCCACTCCCGACAAACATGGGCATCGCCACCCTTCTTCTTGTGGTACCTCTTCTTCTCCTTTCTTCTCCCCTTCTTGTCGTCGCCTCGGTCACTGTCACTAGATATAGGACATTTAGCAATAAAATGACCGGGCTTACCACACTTATAGCAAACCTTCTTGGAGCGGGATTTGTAGTCTTTCCCCCTCCTTTGTTTGAGGATTTGGCGGAAGCTCTTGATGACGAGCGCCATTTCCTCATTGTCAAGCTTGGAGGCGTCGATTGGTTGTCTACTTGGTGTAGACTCCTCCTTCTTCTCCTCCGTTGCCTTGAATGCAACGGGTTGGGCTTCGGATGTGGTGGCATCGTCAAGCTCGTTGATCTTCCTCGAGCCTTCGATCATGCACTCAAAACTTACAAAATTCCCGATAACTTCCTCGGGGGTCATTTTGGTATATCTAGGATTGCCACGGATTAATTGAACTTGAGTAGGGTTAAGGAAAATAAGTGATCTTAGAATAACCTTAACCACCTCGTGGTCATCCCACTTTACGCTCCCGAGGTTGCGCGCTTGGTTCACCAAGGTCTTGAGCCGATTGTACATGTGTTGTGGCTCCTCCCCTTTGCGAAGCCGGAACCGACCGAGCTCCCCCTCAATCGTTTCCCGCTTGGTGATCTTGGTGAGCTCATCACCTTCATGCGCGGTCTTGAGTAAATCCCAAATCTCCTTTGCGTTCTTCAACCCTTGAACTTTGTTATACTCCTCTCTACTTAAAGAGGCTAGGAGTATTGTTGTTGCTTGAGAGTTGAAGTGCTCGATTTGGGCCACCTCATCCTCATCATAGTCCTCATCCCCTACGGATGGTACCTGCGCGCCAAACTCAACAACATCCCATATGCTTTTGTGGAGCGAGGTTAGATGAAATCGCATTAAATCGCTCCACCTAGCGTAATCTTCACCATCAAAAGTTGGTGGTTTGCCTAATGGGACGGAAAGTAAAGGTGTGTGTTTGGAAATGCGAGGGTAGCGTAGGGGGATCTTACTATACTTCTTGCGCTCTTGGCGCTTAGAAGTGACGGAGGGCGCATCGGAGTCGGAGGTAGAAGTTGATGAAGTGTCGGTCTCGTAATAGACCACCTTCCTCATCCTCTTATGCTTGTCGCCTTTCCGATGCGGCTTGTGGGAAGAAGATTTTTCCTTCTTCTCTTGGTGGTGAGAAGAGGAAGCCTTTTTCTCCTTCCGTTTGGAGGAGTCCTTCTTCTTCTCCTTCCTCTTGGTGCGGGACTCTTCCGATGAAGTGCCCCCATGGCTTGTAGTGGGCTTTTCGCCGGTCTCCATCTCCTTCTTGGCGTGATCTCCCGACATCACTTCGAGCGGTTAGGCTCTAATGAAGCACCGGGCTCTGATACCAATTGATAGTCGCCTAGAGGGGGGGTGAATAGGGCGAAACTGAAATTTACAAATTTAAACACAACTACAAGCCGGGTTAGCGTTAGAAATATAATCGAGTCCGAGAGAGGGCGTGAAAACAAATCGCAAGCGAATAATGAAGTGAGACACGCGGATTTGTTTTACCGAGGTTCGGTTCTCTCAAACCTACTCCCCGTTGAGGAGGCCACAAAGGCCGGGTCTCTTTCAACCCTTTCCCTCTCTCAAACGGTCCCTCCGACCGAATGAGCTTTCTCTTCTCAAATCAACCTGGGAGCAAAACCTCCCCGCAAGGACCACCACACAATTGGTGTCTCTTGCCTTGGTTACAAGTGAGTATTGAACACAAGAAAGAATGAAAGAGAGAAAGCAATCCAAGCGCAAGAGCTCAAATGAACACGGCAAATCACTCTCACTAGTCACTAGGGCTTTGTGTGGAATTGGAGAGGATTTGATCTCTTTAGTGTGTCTAGAATTGAATGCTAGAGCTCTTGTAGTAGTTGAGAAGTGGAAAACTTGGATGCAATGAATGGTGGGGTGGTTGGGGTATTTATAGCCCCAACCACCAAACTTGACCGTTGGCTGGAGGCTTCTGCGCGATGGCGCACCGGACAGTCCGGTGCACACCGGACAGTCCGGTGCCCCTGCCACGACATCACTGCCGTTGGATTCCGACCGTTGGAGCTTCTGACTTGTGGGCCCGCCTGGGTGTCCGGTGCACACCGGACATGTACTGTTTGATGTCCGGTGCACCGGTATGGGTGATTCTAACTTCTGCGCGCGCTGCGCGCGCATTTAATGCACCGCAGGGAGCCGTTGGCGCCGCAGGGAGCCGTTGCTCCGCTGGCACACCGGACAGTCCGGTGCACACCGGACAGTCCGGTGAATTATAGCGGAGCGGCTGCCGCGCGAACCCGAGGCTGGCGAGTTCAGGAGGCCGAGCTTCCTTGGAGCACCGGACATGTCCGGTGCACACCGGACAGTCCGGTGAATTATAGCGCGCCGGCTTCCGAGAATTCCCGAAGGCGAAGAGTTTGAGTCTGAGTCCCCTGGTGCACCGGACAGGTACTGTTCACTGTCCGGTGGCGCACCGGACAGTCCGGTGCGCCAGACCAGGGGTGCCCTCGGTTGCCCCTTTGCTCCTTTATTGAATCCAAAACTTGGTCTTTTTTATTGGCTGAGTGTGAACCTTTTACACCTGTATAATCTATACACTTGGGCAAACTAGTTAGTCCAAAGATTTGTGTTGGGCAATTCAACCACCAAAATTATTTAGGAACTAGGTGTAAGCCTAATTCCCTTTCAGTAACCTTTTGTCCCATCCTGACTTGTCTTGCAACGCACAGGCTCTCAACATATCTTCTAAGATCTGGTTAGTTCTTTCAGTCTGACCGTCTGTCTGCGGGTGATAAGTTGAGCTGAAGTTCAAATGGGTGCCCAAAGCTTCTTGTAGCTGCTGCCAAAAATGAGATGTGAACTGCGTTCCTCGATCTGACACTATCTTCTTCGGCACACCATGAAGGCAGACTATTCGTGACATGTATAACTCAGCTAACGTTGCTCCGGTGTATGTCGTCTTCACAGGTATGAAGTGGGCCACCTTTGTTAAGCGGTCCACAACCACCCAGATGGAATCGTAGCCGGCCCGGGTACGAGGTAGGCCAACTATAAAATCCATCCCGATTTCATCCCACTTCCACTGAGGAATCCGCAATGGCTGCAACAATCCGGCAGGCCTCTTATGCTCTGCTTTGGTTCTCTGACAGCTATCACAGATGGCGACATATTCTGCGATCTCCCTTTTCATACCATACCACCAAAACCTCCTTTTTAAATCCTGGTACATCTTCTCACTCCCTGGGTGTATGGAGTAGGCTGTCTCATGAGCTTCCTTGAGGATCAATTCCCGAATAGGTTTGAGGTCGGGAACACACAATCGGTCCTTGAACCAGATTACTCCTTCTTCATCCTCTCGAAAGTCTTTGCCTCTTCCTTCTAGGATCAGCTGCCGGATCTTGTTGATGTTTTCATCATCCTTCTGCCCTTCTTTGATCTCCCGCTCCAGGGTGGGCTCTAATTCCACTGTCACTCCTTGCGTACTATTCAGGAAACCGAGGCTCAGTCTGTCAAACTCCTTGGCTAACTCATACGGCATTGGGTGCGAGGCCAACATATTGACTTGACTTTTCCTGCTCAGAGCATCTGCAACAACATTGGCTTTGCCTGGATGGTAATGTATCTCCAACTCATAGTCTTTGATCAATTCCAACCATCTTCGCTGCCTCATGTTTAACTCTGACTGGGTGAATATGTACTTCAGACTTTTATGATCTGTGTAGATGTCGCACTTCTGCCCCTACAGGTAATGTCTCCAGGTCTTCAAAGCATGAACCACTGCTGCCAGTTCCAGGTCATGTGTGGGGTAATTCTTCTCATGGATCTTCAGCTGTCGAGACGAGTACGCTACAACTCTCCCTTCTTGCATCAGCACACATCCCAATCCGGTGTACGAAGCGTCGCAATACACTGAGAATGACTTGTGAACATCAGGCAGGACTAACACAGGGGCTGTAGTCAATCTATTCTTCAGTTCTTCAAATGCTTCCTGACACTTTTGGGTCCACTTAAACTCAACCTTCTTCGCTAGCAACGCTGTCATTGGTCTAGCAATCTTTGAAAAGCCTTCAATGAAACGCCTATAGTATCCGGCCATTCCAATGAAGCTCTTGATCCCACGAACATCCTTTGGTGCTTTCCAGTTCAGGATATCTGCCACTTTCTTCGGATCCACTGCCAACCCATCTTGATTTATGATGTGACCCAGAAATAAGACTTCATGAATCCAGAACTCGCATTTGCCCAGCTTGGCATACAACTGATGCTCTCGAAGTCTTTGCAATACCATCTTCAAATGCTCTACATGATCTTCCTCACTTTGAGAGTATATGAGAATGTCATCGATGAACACTACCACAAACTTGTCTAGATAGTCCATGAACACGCTGTTCATCAGGTACATAAAGAAGGCTGGCGCATTTGTCAAACCAAAGGACATAACTGTGAACTCATATAACCCGTACTTGGTGATGAATGTTGTCTTCGGTATGTCCGAGGGTCGGATTCTGAGTTGATGGTAGCCTGACCTCAGATCTATCTTCGAGAATACGCTGGCACCTCTGAGCTGGTCAAACAGATCTTCTATCCTTGGCAGGGGGTACTTGTTCTTGACAGTGACTTCATTCAGGGCTCTGTAGTCTATGCACATCCTTTTGGTACCATCTTTCTTCTCTACAAACAACACTGGAGCGGCCCAAGGCAAGGTGCTTGGCCTGATGTAACCCTTCTCTAACATCTCGTCTATCTGCTTCTTGAGTTCCACCAGTTCTGGTCCAGACACTCGATAGGCTCTTTTGGAAATGGGGGCGGTACCAGGGATAAGCTCTATGGCAAATTCAACCTTTCTCTCGGGTGGCATGCTCGTTAGCTCCTCGGGAAACACATCCGGAAAGTCTGACACGACCTTGATAGCCTCGAGCGGGTTGGGCTCTTTACTATCCACTGAAATCTGGTGACACACTCCCTCTTCTGATTTAGGCATCCATAGCTCGGCCACTACCTCTTCTCCTGACGGGGACTTCAATGTTACGGTCCTCTTGTCACAACTAACATTTGCTTCATACTTCATTAACCAATTCATCCCTAGAATAACATCTATCCCGGGGGTGTCTATTACTATTAAGTCACTGCGGAATCCTATCCCCCTTATTTCCACCATTATATTTGAGCATATTTTATCTGTTTGCACCTTGCCACCAACCGAATTAATCCTCATGGGTGGCATCATTGCCTCTACTGAGATGCTATGCAATTCTACCCAGGTTGCAGTGACAAAAGAATGAGTTGCACCAGTATCAAATAGCACTTTTGCGGGATGAGATTCGACTGAGAACATACCTACTGCCACATCTGGTGCATCCTGGATCGCTTCGGCCTCCAAGTGGTTCACCTTTCCGCGGTTGTATGCTTGGTTACGATTGCCTGCTGCCGGCTGCAGTACACCTTGCTTTGCTGAAGCATTGGGGTTGGTCTGCTGCTGAGCCATCTTCTTTGGGCACTGCATCGCCCAGTGGCCTTGTTCTCCACAGTGGAAACATCCTCTGCCTCCTCCTTGTGCTGGGGCTGCTTGATTGCTCTGATTCGCTGCTGGGGCAGGAAGGCGAGGTGCCTGGTTGTTCTGCTTCTGATACTGATTACCTCCCTGCTGGCTGTGCTGACGATACTGCTGCTGCTGCTGCGGGTACTGTCTCTGAAACTGCTGCTGATGCGGACGCTGATTCTGATTCTGATATCCCTATGGGTGACCAGGTCTGCCTTGCTGAGATGAACTGCCTGAGAAACGTGGACGGCTGATGCCTCCGGGCTGGGGTCCACTCATCTTGCGCTTCCGATCTTCCATATCCTTACGCTTCTTCTCAGTCATGACTGCCCTATCGATCAGGTGCTGGAAGGTGGGGAAGGTGTGATTCATCAGTTGGTAATGCAGGGGATCCACCAAACCTCTCATGAACCTGTACTGCCTCTTGGCATCAGTGTTGACATCCTCGGGTGCATAACGAGACAGCTGCAGAAACTTGTCTCTGTACTCACTAACAGACATGGGTCCCTGCTTCAGAGCCAGAAACTCCTCCTTCTTCACGATCATCAGTCCCTCTGGCACATGGTACCGACGGAAACTCTCGCTGAATTCCTCCCAAGTGATGGCTTCGGGGTCAGCATGGGTGGCGAGGTAGGACTCCCACCAGGACTGGGCTGCTCCCCTCAGCTGGCGGGGACCATACAGAACCTTCTCCCTGTCGTCGCATTGGGCGGTGCGCAGTTCCCTTTCCACTGCGCGCAGCCAGTCTTCTGCATCCATGGGGTCAGCAGAATGGGCGAAGGTAGGAGGGTGCCCTCTCATGAACTCACCACGCTTATCCCGTGGCATCTGGGGCATCTGCACTTGCAATTGGGGTTGGGGCTGCTGTTGAGCCTGCTGCATGGCTGCTAGAGTCTGCCCGATGGCCTGCACTGCCTGGGTCTGCATCAAGAACATCTGCTCCACTGACATCGGGGGTGGTGGGGGAGGCTGCCTCTGATTTTCCTCCTGCTGGTCATGCTGCTCCAGCTGAGCACGCCTGTTGCATCGGCGCCTGTTGTCAGACATCTGTGGGAGACATTCACACATCAGCATTGATCTTACAACCCTTCAGCATAAGAAAAGAGAATACAGAATTCTTCATGACACTGAGTGAACAAAGAGCTTCACTGATCCTCATTCATGATTCAACACAGCTTCTCAGATAAGAAAGGAAAGTAAGAGTAAATGGCTTCCCCACTAAACAACTGACTTCATGAATATTACTAGCTAAGCCAAACTGCAGGGGAAACCCACAGGTTGGCTACAGTCATTACAAAGATTCAAATCCAGCACAAGTTCACCATAACAAGCATGAAAGCGACTGATAAGCAAACTAAACTAAATGGAAGCAACTGATAAGCAAACTAAACTGACTACCTAAGACTGAGACATCTGACTTAAGAATTATTACAAACTCCGACGCTAGCGATCTAAGGATCCAGATCTATCCTGGTCTTACAGACAGGGGAACCATAAGTGTGGTGACCACGTGGCCGTGAGCGGTATGGGTGCTGAGTCCCAACAGGAGCAGGGGAACCACCCTCCTGGTGATGGCGCTCTGCCAGCTCAGCACGCAACTCCGCAATCTCCGTTCGAGCCCTGCTTAGCTCGTCCAGAGAGTGGTCCAGCTCAGTGTTAAGCACTGCGACTAGGTTGACTGTGCTGCTCAACCTAGGGTTAGCCTCACCAACAGGTGAAACAACCACACTCTCTGTGCTGCCAGTAGGGCGGCGGGGGTAGTACCGAAGGTTGAGACCGTCGGCCACGCCACCGAACAAAGAACAGTACTGAGAGAGTGCACGTCGTGCTGCATCCTGCATAGCCGCCTCTGCAGTGTCCCTCTCGGAGATGGAATAGTGCTCCGAAACGGCCTCCGCACCCCGGAGGTCATCCTCCGGACGGCGAACTAGGCAGGTAGCCTCCCAGCGGTCCGGGTACCTCCCGCGACTGTGCTGGTAGACCACACAACGATACTCGATCGACCAGGTGTGCTGGTCGAAAGCCTGGCGCAACAAGGTGTCGAGTGCGTCGTGGAAGTGGCAACCGCGAGCGGCGTCATGGGTGATGGGTCGGGCGACCCATCCTTCCGCCTCCTGCGGCTCAGAGGACTCCGTGCTGTGGTCTGAGTCGTCGTCATCGGGGTCTCCTCCAACAGCTCCTCCAACAGCTCCTCCAACAGCCGGGACGTCCCGCGGTGGAACAAGGGGCGCCTCCAGCTGGGCAACAGAGGAACGGGGCCTCACGGTCTCCACCTCCTGCTGGGGTGAGGAGGAAGAGCCCTGCTGCTCTCCGTGCTGGCGCCGGCGTTCCTGCTCCTCACGCAGGCGGTGGTGCAGCCTCTCCAGGTGACTCGACTGTCCGGACACGGTGCGGTGCAGAGGACGCTCCGCAAGTCGAGACGGCAGGAAAGGAATCACCGACTTACGTGCAGTGTGTCTAAGACGAGCCATCTACAAAAGACACCGTAAGCATAAGAGTAAGAGCAGAACTAATATGACAAGTGAATAAACCAAAGATAGAATAAGATAAAAATTTTTAACAAGGTATAGTATAGATAGATAGTAAAACATAGGGTTGGTCGAGGTGACCGTCTTTTGAAGTAACAACAGAGGTCAAGGTGAGAGGGAAAGGTCAACAGTCCTTAGTACGACCAGTGCTACTCTAGGTCAGCGGTCCTACAGTCAGCACGGCTTTGATACCACTTATGTCACACCCGGTTTTGGAAGGCAAACCGAATGCGAACTATGTACGTGCCAGGATCAGAACTCACGTACACAGCGATTACATAAATGAACATCAACACACAATGCTCGAATAATAACATAAAAGAGTACGTATTACATCATAGAGTCATAGACATCCACATAGTCATTGTCTTAACAAGTAAATCAAAGTGCTAAACGAAACGCAGTAAAGATAAGGCCTTCACAGGCAGCTGACTGGGGGTTGCCGCCAACCCACACCTAGAATTCATCGTAGTCTTGGAACTCCTGGAAGTCTCCTTCCACGGCTTCGCCTTCTCCCGAGCAGTGGTTACAATGCGGACAACCTGGTGTTTTGTGGTAAAGCAAGGATGAGTACACATCAACGTACTCAGCAAATGTCCCGTTTGGCTGAGGTGGACTAGCTTTATGTGGGGTTAAGCTCAAGCAGTTGCTTTTAGTTGGTCAGGTATTTATCATTAGTAGAAGCCAGATTTTAGCATTAACCAACCCGTAAACCATTTCCTCATCGAGGAACATCATCATCGTAGTCGAACCAAAACCATAACATAAACCTTGTATCTCGAACCATCCGTATCTCTAATCAAAGAGGATCCCAAGGCTGCTCTTAACCGTGAGCACGACTGATATACCAGTTTCACTACCCTCTGCAGAGGTTGCACACTTTACCCATGAGTCATGATTCCCCTTCTACCCGGGGAGAGCTAATCCCCATTGACCACTACCTAGGTGGTCCGGCAGGGCATCACTACGTAGCTTTTACAAAGATTCCCTAGAGATCATAGCTGCCCGTTAGGTTTCTCCAGTTTGATAAACACAGTACCCCTCCCCGCAGGAGAGTGACTAACAAAAAGCAAAACGAAAGAACCTCGGCACTCAGCCTCGGCAGAGCAAGCACTGTGCCTGGACCCCATTGACGGCACGACGGCTAAGCAACTACACCTCTAGTTCATCTAATTAATCAGCTAAGGGCATCCCATTTCACCCTCATGGTTGCACTGTTATCCCGGGTGGTCTCTCAACGAACCAGTCCTTACGGAGAGGTACTCAGGAAACAGCCTGAGCCCCCTAGAGTATCACAAGACCATCAACATCATCAGGATAACAGTATCATAAATAGTCACATCATGTTCATTGATTATGTTAAAGCAATGGCAAAGTGCTAACCATAACAACCCAATAGGTCATCAAGGACATAGTAAAGTGTAAAGCTAGTCAATCCTTAGGTTTCAAGTGAGTAATGCGGGGTAGTAAGTTATAAATGAATAGGACATAGTGGGACAGAGGACACTTGCCTTCACCAAACTGCTGATCAGGGACTTCCTCTGCAACTGCCTCGGGAAACACAGACTGCTCGTTGTCTACGCAAAGCAATCATTCACACTATGCACTTGGGAAAGTAACAGACAAAAACAATATACCAAACATATGCAGCAGAGAGGGGTCACAAGTTCATAACAGAAAAGGGATAGGCACTCTAAAGTTCCCTAGGTCTGGGGGTAGAGGATTACACAAAGTGATTCACTATCCACTAATCAGGTCTAAGTTGGTAGTGGGATTAAATAATTATCTGGTTTAAGTTCCTAAACTTAAGTATTTAAGTCCACAAACTTAAGTAGTCCAACTTTTATTAAAGTCTACTCATTTCCAATTATCTTAAATAAGGTTACATTAGACTTAATCCTATCCTAGTGATTAGCTATTAATTATTACATGGAAACAGCAGGGAAACACTGCATAAACAGATAGATAATAATATTATGAACATTTTGTAATTTGAAGCACCTAATTTGGAGTTCATATGACAAAGTTATGAATTTTACAAGTTTAGGGGTTAAAATCATACCCTAAGGACTTATTTTTAATTAAATAAAAGGGCCAGGGACTTACCTGCGAGAAACCAGGGACGGCGGGCGCAATTTCCAGAAAACAGGGGGGCTCTTTAAGAAAATGCGCGGGCGAAGGGGTATCGGGCGCCTACAGCCGTTGGATCTCGGATCTACGGCCAGGATTAGATCCTGCGGGCGGGCGCGCGGGCGCGCGGCGGCGTGAGCGGCTGACAGGCGGGGCCGGCGGGCAGAGCGCGCGGGCGGACTGACAGGCGGGGCCGGGCGGACAGCGCGGGCGCGCGGGCGACTGGCAAGTGGGGCCTAGCGGGCAGAGAGACGGGGTGAGGGGGCAGTGGGCCTGGGCCGCTGGATCGCTGGCGGACGGCCAGGATTAGGTCCGGGCGAGTTGAATCAGGGCCGCCCGATCTGGGTTGAACGGCGGAGATCGGATGGGCGGCCTGGGTCTTCCCTACGGCTAGCTGGGGGGCGGCGGCGCTCGTCCCCGCGGCGGAGGGCTCGCCGGAGACGAGGGGCACGGGCAACTGGCGGGGCTCTGGGGCAATCCGAGTGGTCGGGGAGGTCGGGGAGGGCACGGGGACTCCATTTGTGGGGTCTGGGTCGGGGCAGAGGCACCGGAGGGGGGCGGTTCACGGCGGGGCGGCTCGGCGGCGGGGTTACTCTACTCCGGCGAGCAATTACACATGGCAGAGAGCAAAATAAAGGGCGATAGGGGCTGGAGAGGTCCGTTACCTCAAGGCGGGCTCCGGGGACTCCTCGGCGGCGACGAAGACGCGACGGGGACCCGGGTCGACGGTGGCGGCTGCACGGCAGACGACGGGTGAGCGCGGGCAGAGAGAAATAGGGAGGGGGAGAGGGAATTGGGGCGCGTTCCGGGTTGCGGACGCCAGGGCGGAGCTCACCGGAGCTACGGGCGCGGCGGAGCTCCACCGGCGACGAGGAACCGAGCTCGGGACGGCGGAGTTATGGCGGTGGCGCTCTGCGTGCGCGCAGCGAGGGGGAGAGAGGGTCTACTGGGGCGCAAATGGGGGAGGGGGTGAGGGCGAGTGGGGTTCGGGGCTCAAGTGGCCAGGGGCGAGGTGGGGCGAGTTCCACGCGCGACGTGGGCGCGGGGAAGGCGGGCGCGAGCAGCTCGGGCGGCGGTTACGCGAGGAAGACGGGGCTGACAAGCGGGGTCCGCGACGCAGCGAGAGAGGAGAAAGCGGGCGCGCGCGGGGAAGGCGGGCGCCGACAGGTGGGGCCGGGCGAGCAGAGAGAGAGCGAGGCGGGTGCGCGGAAGGCGGCCGCGCCGACAGGCCGGGCCCGCCGCGCAGAGAGAGGAGGGGAGGGAGGCGCGCGCGCGAGAGATGGGCCGGCTGGGCCGAAAGGCCGAGGGGGCGGCTGGGCTGGGCCTCTTTGCCTTTTTCTTTTATTCTGAATTGTTTTTCCCTTTTCTTTTTACCTATTCTATTTGATTCAAATTCAAATGAGCCCCAAAATCCAAATTAGACCTTTTGAGAATTATGCACCAAACAAAAGTGAAATCTAGGGTTCAACATGATGCAACAATTCATACTCCCTTAGGGTTTAACATAATAGACTATAATTACAAGTAAAATAAGCACTTAGCTCCTATAGAAATGAGAGAGAAAAGAATTAGGAAGGATGAGAAAAGGAAGTAACACCTGAATTTGTGAATATGAGCAAAGAAATTTTATACCCCCAAATTCAGGGTGTTACACTATATTAACTAGAGACAAGGGTTGGCATGAAAGTCAACAATTTCACGCTTATGGTAACCCTAACTGCCACACATACAGGATCCGATCATCTCCTATCAGTGTCTCGGTGCCCGGAAATCATCCAACCTCCCATGACGCCTGTAGACACTAATGGTTATATGCCACCGGCCACCGACGCTCCTCCCCAAGGTCCCAAGAAACGCGCAAGAAGGAGAAATAAGTCAGGATAGAGGGGCTCATCTTCTACAACCATCTATGACCCAATCGGCTACTACAATGACTCTTCACCTCTGCCCCCAATGGCATGGTTTCTCGTATACTCTCTCCTTCCTCCTCTCCTTCACTTATTTTTTTTTGAACGAACGGCACGAGATTGTGCACGTTTCTATTAATAAAGAAGAGAGTGAAGCAGTGCCCAAGAGACACCGCAGGAAGGGGACATAGAGGTTACGTAATTACAGCATAGGTAAAAGCGCAAGAAGGTGCTTAGCACCTGCGACACCCCACAGCCTTGCCTCTGCCTTAATTGCTGCTAGCAGATCTGCCACTGACCTCTCTTGCCTTTGGAAGGTGCGGTTGTTCCTTTCCAGCCAAATGTGCCAGACCACCAGTAGGAGCAGGGAGCGCGTTCCCTTTTTGGGCACAGCGAATGAGCCGACCATAAACCACCACTGCTTGATGGAAGTAGAGTCCGGCCAGGTAGCTGGAGCTAAAGGGCCAATGGAGAGCCAAGATGCTAGGGCGTCCCAAATTCTCCTCGAGTAGCGGCAACCAGCAATAATGTGATGAGCTGTCTCAGGGTGCCGCTTGCAAAGCGGACAAGAAGGACTGTGCGGCCATCCACGAGCTGCGAGCCTATCAGAGGTCCAAACCCGGTTGCGGATGATAAGCCAAGCGAATAGTTTGCATTTCGATGGCCCCCATGGCTTCCAAATAAGGGCTTTGAGATTGGAACAAGTGTGACCCATGAATTGAATCCGGTAAGCAGAGGCTGCAGAATATTCACCGGAGGCGTTGTAGATCCAATCGATGCGATCCTCTGTGTTCTGCACCAAGGAGACCGAATGGGCGAAGGACCAGAGCTCCACAAATTGTTTTAGATGATCCGCCGTGTGGATCGCGTGAAGATCAATGCGGTTGACCCACGTGCTGTCAGTCAAGGCCTCCCGAACAGAGAGCCTGCAGTCAGAGGAGGCAGCGAAGATGTCAGGCGCAATGTCCTTGGGTCGTCGACCGTTGACCCAGGCGCAATGCCAGAAGGAGGTCTTGGCGCCGTCGCCAATTGCGATTCTCGTGGCTGCTGCAAAGAGTAGTTTATCAGTGTCGTTGCAAGGGGTCTGTAACCCTGCCCAAGGGGCCTCTGGGACCTCCCACTCCCGCCACAGCTAGCGGAGCCGCAGCGCCCTTGCAAAGCGATGGATGTCAAGTACGCCGAGCCCCCCAAGATCCAACGGCCTCGCCACCGTCGGCCAGTTAACCTTGCACTTGCCACCAGTGAGGTTCTCATTCCCTGCCCAGAGGAAACGCTTCCTAAATTTGTCAATTTTTTCGAGCACCACCTTAGGTACATTAATGGTCGTAAGAGTGTGAACAGGTTGTGCAGACAACACGGATTTGACCAAAACGAGTCTTCCTGCAAAAGTGAAATTGCGACCTTGCCAGCATGTTAACTTGCTGCTAACCTTATCGAGAAGATACTGGAAGTCAACTTTTTTGAGCCTCTCAACCGACAAAGGAATCCCAAGGTATTTAATAGGGAATTGCGATCTTGAAGCAGGGAAGCCAGCAAGAATTTCGTCGAGATTGAGGCCAGCACATTTAATCGGAACGACTGAGGATTTCTGAATATTGGTACGCAAACCAGTCGCTTCCCCGAATTGATGTAGCAAGGTTGCGAAGGAATCCAGCTCTCTCTTTTCAGGTTTGACAAAGATGATGGCATCATCCGCATACATAGCGATCCGGAGACGTGTTCTAGCCTTGGCAACTCTAGACAGAATGCCAGCCTCGGTGGCCAAGTGGAGGAGGCGCTGCAGGGGATCAATGGCGAGCACGAATAAAAATGGCGAGAGGGGGTCTCCTTGCCTTAGGCCCCTACCATGAGTGATTGATTGACCAGGAATTCCATTTAGAAGCACTTGAGAACTGCAGGTAGCCAGTAAAGATGCCACCCAATCTCGCCATTTAGGAGGGAAGCCAAGATGAGCTGTAACGCCCCGAATTTTTGCAGTTGAATTTTTTCTTTTCTTTACTCGCCAAAATTCGGGCGTTACCTTTTCCTTTTCTTTTTCCCCTCGCTAAACCTTGACCTTTTCCAAAGTTCTAGCGGGATTCGGTTTGGAATTCCCGTACGTATAAAAACCCTAAATACTTTATGTTGTTTGATGCACCATGCCGCCCTTGCATTTCTTTTGATTGCTTTGAAAGCGCAATTGCATTCATGTAGAAAGATCGGATTTCGAAAATGTGGAGAAGATCTTTTCTTTCTTTTTCTTCCTCCCTCTCTTTTTCTCTCCTCTTTTTCTCTCTTTCCCGCGCCGTGGGCCGACCTCGGCCGGCCCAGCCGCCCCCTGGCGCCCCCCCCTTGGGCCCAATAGGCCCAACCGCCCCCCCCTCCCACCTCCCCTTTTTCCCCCAATTCTTTCTCCCTCCCTCTCATTTTCTCTCATTTTCTCTCCCTCTCCCTAAGCCGCCGCCCCTACCCCTGCCCAACCGCCGCCCTCGGCCGCCCCTGCCGCCGACCGCCCCTCGCCGTCGCGCCCCTCCCCGGTGAGCTCCCCCTCCCCCTCTCCTCCCTCCCCCATCCCCTCTCCCCTTTCCCCATGGCCGGTTCGGCCGCCTCCCTGCCCGCCCGGTCCGGCCGCCCGCCGCCCAGCCCAGCCGCCATGGCCGGCTCGGCCGCCCCGCCCCCTGCGCTCCGCCGGTTCGGCCGCCCCGCCCCCTGCCCCGCCGGTTCGGCCGCCCCGCCCCCTGCCCCGCCGGCTCGGCCGCCCCCTGCGCCGCCCCCTGCCCCGCCGGTTCGGCCGCCCCTGCGCGCCCCGCCTAGGGCCGGTTCAACCGCCCTAGGGCCGGTTCAACCGCCCCCCCCCCCCCTTCTGTTTTTTTTTTATTATTTTATTTACTTTCTGTGATCATAATTACTGTATTTTAAGTAGGCTAATCACTGTTCATGCTATGGGAAAATAGGAAGTTTAATTTAAAATTCCGTTATGCTATTGATTCACGTGGTTAATTGTTTACCCTGTGCAATGTTGATCAACTAAAAGTGATTAGGTTTCCATTAGTATATATAAATATGTATAACAGAATTATTTTGTTAAAAACCAATTGTAATTGATCGTTAGTGCGTAAGATTTAACCCCCTGCGAGACCTTTCCCGTTTCTTTCTAGCCATAACAAATGCGTTATCGAATGTCATACTTGGTGCATATTCACTTTATTTGTTATCTTGTATGGTGTACTGTTCTTTTGTATTAAATATGTGGATGGATGTATGTATGTTTGCGCTCGCATAGAGAACGATCCGGTCGAAGAGCCCGAGGAATTCGCAGGAGAAGCCCCTGAGCAGCAGTCGTTTGGTGGAGGCAAGTGTCCTTTGACCTATCTCTGTCCTATCCATTCTTTAATTCACCTCCCGCATTACACATTTATACCTAAGGATTGACTAGCTTTTGTTATCCATGTCCTTGTTTACCTATTTGGGTCGGATTATTACTACTTAGTCTGATGCTATTGCTCAACTCTAATCAATGAACATGATGTGATTATCTATGATACGCTGTTTTCCCGTTCTTCTTTATGATCATACTTGTGGTTTTCAAGGGGACTCGAGCGGTTTCTCGAGTGCCTCTCCGTAAGGACCTGTTCTATGGATGACCGCCCGGGAAAACAGTGCAACCATGAGGGTGGAATGGGGTGCCCTTAGCTGAATAATTAGAGGATCCGGGATGTAGTTCACTTAGCCGGCGTGCCGTCAATGGGGCTCGGTGTATGCGGCTCGCTCTGCCAAGTTTGGGTTCGCCCCTTGGGGAGGAGTGCGGTGCATTTAGGAAACCTAACGGGTGGCTACAGCCCCGGGGAATCTTTGTAAAGGCTACGTAGTGAAACCCTGCCTATTCACCTTGGTAGTGTTTAAGGGTTTGATCGGCCCGAGGCAAGAGGGAATCACGGCTTGTGGGTAAAGTGCACAACCTCTGCAGAGTGTTATGAAACTGATATATCAGCCGTGCTCACGGTTATGAGCGGCCAAGGGAGCTCCAGAGATTAGTGATACTTGATCAGAGATATTTTGGTACAGGTGGCAATGAAATTGATGGTTCTGGTTATGATTATGGTGCTGGTAAGTGGTATTCTTTCCGTTTGGAAAGGGTACATCGGGTTAATAACTTGGGTTAATGCTAAAACTTGGCTTTCTACTAGTAAATAATAATCTGACCAACTAAAAGCAACTGCTTGACTTATCCCCACATAAAGCTAGTCCACTACAGCCAAACAGGATACTTGCTGAGTATGTTGATGTGTACTCACCCTTGCTCTACACACCAAACCCCCCCCCCCCCCAGGTTGTCAGCATTGCAACCACTGCTCAGGCGAAGATGAAGCTGTGGAAGGAGACTTCCAGGAGTTCCAAGATTACGACGAGTTCTAGGTGTGGGTTAGCGGCAACCCCCAGTCGGCTGCCTGTGAAGGCCGCGGTTATCTACGTTTCTTTTCCGCACTTTGATTTATTGTAAGAACTATATGGACGTCTCAGACGTATGATGTAATCGACTATTTCCCTTATTAATACTATTTTGAGCACTGTGTGATGATGTCCATGTTATGTAACTGCTGTGTACGTGAATAACTGATCCTGGCACGTACATGGTTCGCATTCGGTTTGCCTTCTAAAAACCGGGTGTGACATAAGTGGTATCAAAGCCGTGCTGACTGTAGGACCGCTAACCTAGAGTAGAATGGTCGTTCTAAGGATTATAGACCTCTGTCTCTTCCTTGACTTTGATATCCCTTCAAAAGTTGGTCCTACTGACCAAACCTATGTTCTACTACATATTATACCTTGCTGAAAATTATGTTTCATTCTGATCCTTCATTTACTTATGATTCATTACTTGCTGGTCATATTAATTCTGTTCTCACCCTTTTGCTTGCGATGTCTTTTGTAGATGGCTCGACTTAGACACACTGCACGAAAGTCAGTCATCCCCTTCTTACCCTCCCGCCTTGCTGAGCGTCCGCTTCGCCGTCCCGTGGCCGGACAGTCCAGCCACTTGGAGAGACTACACCACCGCCTGCGTGAGGAGCAGGAGCGTCGACGACAGGAGCAGCAGAGCTCTTCCCTCTCGCTCCACCAGGAGATAGAGTCGGTGAGGAGCTGCTCCCCTGTGCTTCCTCTGGAGCCGCCCCCTGCACCACCACTGGGCGCCCCAGCTTCTGGAGTAGCTGCTGGAGGAGACCCAGACGACGGAGATGGCGACGACAGCTCGAGTCACGACACCGACTTCTCTGCTAACCCTGAGCCGGAAGGATGGGTTGCTCGACCCATCACTCGCGACGCTGCTCGCGGGTGTCACTTCCACGATGCGCTCGACACCCTGCTACGTCGGGCATTTGACCGGCATACTTGGTCCGTCGAGTATCGCTGTGTGGTCTACCAGCATAGTCGCGGGGTCTACCCGGACCGCTGGGAGGCGACTTGCTTGGTGCGCTGCCCGGAGGACAGTCTCCAGGGTGCAGAGGCCTGTTCAGAGCACTATTCTATCTCTGAACGGGACTCAGCTGAGGCAGCCATGCAAGATGCTGCACGGCGTGCGCTTTCGCACTACTGCTCGGTTTTCGGTGGGGCAGCTGACGGTCTTGACCTGAAGTATTACCCCCGCCGTTCATCTGGCAGCACAGGAGGCGTGATTGTCTCACCTGTCGGTGAGGGCAATCCTAGGTTGAGCAGCACAGTCAACCTAGCCGCCGTGCTAAACACGGAGCTGGACCATGCATTAGACGAGCTGAGTAGGGCTCGTGCTGAGATCGCCCTGCTGCGGGCTGAGCGCGCGGAACGTCGTTTTCTGGACGGTGGTTCCCCCGCTCCCGTTGGGACTCAGCACCCGTACCGCTCACCTCAGCGTGGACACCAGTCTTATGGCAATCCCGCCTGCAAGACCAAGATAAATCTAGAACCATAGATCGTTAGAGTTGGATCTTGTAATTAATACGAAATAAATATATACATAGAAGCTTCAGTCTTAGTGTTAGTCTCGGTCTTAGTTAGTTTTAGTTAGACAGGGTAGTTTGCTATATCCTGTGCATTTATGTTTGTCATGATGAACTATGTTTGATTTGGATCTTTGTAATGATTGTCACCAGAGTGTGGGTATCCCCTGCATTTTGGTTTACATACTATGTTAATAAAGTTAGTTATATAGTTGGGAAACCCATTATTCTCCTTTCCTCTTTATCTGAGAAGCTGTGTGGTCTGTGTTGGAGATCAGTGAAGATGCTCATCTGTTCAGTGCTGTTGGAGAATTCTATACTCTTTTCTTATGCTGCAAGCTTTGCCAGATCAGTTCTGATGTGTGGTTGCGTTCTGCAGATGTCAGAGAACAGGCGTAGAGGAGGAAGGCGTGCTCAGCAGGAGCGAGCCGCTCCGCAGGATGAGGTGCCCCAGCAGCAGCACCTGCCGCCCCCGCCCCCGATGTCGATTGAGCAGATGTTTCTGATGCAGACTTAGGCAGTTCAAGCCATCGGTCAGACTCTGGCCGCCATTCAGCAGCAGCAGCAGCAGCAACAGCAGCAAGCACCACCCCAGCCTCAGATGCCTCAGATGCCTAGAGACAAGCGTGCTGAATTCATGAGAGGTCATCCACCAACGTTCGCTCATTCTTCTGACCCCATGGATGCTGAAGATTGGCTGCGCACTGTGGAGCGGGAGTTGCATACCGCTCAGTGCGATGACCGGGAGAAAGTCTTGTATGGTCCCCGTCTGTTGAGAGGAGCAGCCCAGTCATGGTGGGAGTCTTACCTCGCCACCCATGCCAACCCCGACACCATCACCTGGGAAGAATTCAGAAGTAGCTTTCGTCAGTACCATGTGCCTGCAGGTCTGATGACAGTGAAGAAGGAGGAGTTCCTGGCCCTTAAGCAAGGGTCATCGTCTGTCAGTGAGTATCGAGACAGGTTTCTGCAATTGTCTCGCTATGCTCCTGAAGATGTCAACACCGACGCCAAGCGACAGTACCGTTTTCTGAGAGGCTTGGTTGACCCTCTGCAGTATCAGCTGATGAACCACACCTTCCCGACATTCCAGCACCTGATTGACAGAGCAATCATGACAGAAAGGAAGCGCAAGGAGATGGAAGATCGTAAGCGCAAGATCAGTGGACCCCAGCCTGGAAGCAGCAGCCGTCCCCGTTTCTCAGGCAATCAACCTCAGCAGTTCAGGCAGAACCAGCGTCCACCTCAGCAGCATCAGCAGCGTCAGCAGTATCAGCAGTTCCAAAGGCAGTATCCTCAGCATCAGTACCAGAACCGTCAGAGCAATCAGTCAGGAGGTCAGTTTCAAAAGCAGAATCAGCAAGCACCTCGTCTTCCTGCCCCAGCAAATCAGCAGAACAGTCAGGCAGCACCAGCTCAAGTTGGAAACAGGGCATGTTTCCACTGTGGAGAGCAAGGCCACTGGGTGATGCAATGTCCGAAGAAGGCAGCCCAGCAGCAGTCAGGCCCCAATGCCCCAGCAAAGCAGAACGTGCCTCAGCCTGGAGCAGGCAATCGCTCTCAGCAGCGCTATAATCATGGAAGATTGAATCACTTGGAGGCTGAAGCAGTTCAGGAGACCCCCGACATGACAGTAGGTATGTTCCCAGTCGACTCCCATATTGCAGAAGTGTTATTTGATACTGGAGCAACACATTCTTTCATTACTGCATCATGGGTAGAAGCACATAATCTTCCAACTACTACCATGTTAACCCCCATTCAAATTGACTCAGCCGGTGGTAGAATTCGAGCTGATAGCATTTGTTTAAATGTAAGTGTGGAAATAAGGGGGATAGCGTTTCCCGCCAACCTTATAGTAATGGGTACTCAGGGAATAGATGTCATCCTAGGGATGAATTGGCTAGATAAGTATCAGGCAGTTATCAGTTGTGATAAAAGGACAATCAAGTTGGTGTCCCCACTAGGAGAGGAAGTGGTGACCGAGTTAGTCCCGCCTGAGCCAAAGAAAGGAAGTTGTTATCAGATGGCTGTCGATAGCAGTGAAGCAGACCCAATTGAGAGTATCAAGGTTGTGTCTGAATTCCCAGATGTGTTTCCAAAGGATTTACCGGGTATGCCACCAGAGCGGAAAGTTGAATTTGCTATAGAGCTTCTTCCTGGAACCGCCCCTATCTTCAAGAGAGCTTACAGAATATCTGGACCAGAGTTGGTTGAGCTTAAGAAGCAGATTGATGAGCTGTCAGAGAAAGGTTACATCCGGCCAAGCACCTCGCCTTGGGCCGCCCCTGTCCTATTTGTGGAAAAGAAAGATGGCACCAAAAGGATGTGTGTCGATTATCGAGCTCTGAATGAAGTCACGATCAAGAACAAGTATCCCTTGCCCAGAATAGAAGATCTGTTCGACCAGTTGAGAGGAGCCAGTGTGTTCTCCAAGATCGATCTGAGGTCAGGTTATCATCAGCTCAGGATCCGACCTTCGGACATTCCGAAGACGGCATTCATTACCAAGTATGGTTTATATGAGTTCACAGTGATGTCTTTTGGTTTGACCAATGCGCCAGCATTCTTCATGAACTTGATGAACAGTGTATTCATGGATTATCTTGATAAGTTCGTGGTGGTATTCATTGATGACATTCTGGTTTATTCCCAAAGTGAAGAAGAGCATGCAGATCATTTGAGGATGGTATTGCAGAGATTGCGAGAGCACCAGTTGTATGCAAAGTTGAGCAAGTGTGAGTTCTGGATCAGTGAAGTCCTGTTCTTGGGTCACATAATCAACAAAGAAGGATTGGCTGTGGATCCGAAGAAAGTGGCAGACATTCTAAACTGGAAAGCGCCAACAGATGCTAGAGGAATCAAGAGCTTCATTGGAATGGCCGGATATTATCGGCGATTCATTGAAGGGTTTTCGAAGATTGCGAAGCCAATGACAGCGTTGCTAGGCAACAAGGTTGAGTTCAAGTGGACCCAGAAATGCCAAGAGGCCTTTGAAGCGCTGAAAGAGAAGTTGACTACAGCGCCTGTCCTAGTCTTGCCTGATGTGCACAAGCCCTTCTCGGTGTATTGCGATGCTTGTTACACAGGTTTGGGATGTGTGTTGATGCAAGAGGGAAGAGTTGTGGCTTACTCGTCCCGACAGCTGAAGGTTCATGAGAAGAATTACCCAATCCATGATCTAGAGTTGGCAGCAGTGGTTCACGCACTGAAGTCATGGAGGCACTATCTGTATGGACAGAAATGCGATGTTTACACAGACCACAAGAGTCTGAAGTACATATTCACTCAGTCAGAGTTGAACATGAGGCAACGAAGATGGTTAGAGTTGATCAAAGACTATGAGTTGGAGATTCATTACCATCCAGGCAAAGCAAACGTAGTGGCAGATGCTTTGAGCAGAAAGAGTCAAGTCAATCTGATGGTTGCTCGTCCGATGCCTTATGAGTTGGCCAAAGAGTTTGACAGGTTGAGTCTCGGATTTCTGAACAACTCGCGAGGAGTCACAGTTGAGTTGGAACCTACCTTGGAGCGCGAAATCAAAGAAGCGCAGAAGAATGATGAGAAGATCAGTGAGATTCGGCGACTGATTCTAGAAGGCAAAGGCAAAGATTTTCGAAAAGATGCAGAAGGCGTGATATGGTTCAAGGACCGCTTGTGTGTTCCCAATGTCTAGTCTATTCGGGGGTTGATTCTCAAGGAAGCTCATGAGACAGCTTATTCGATTCACCCTGGCAGTGAGAAGATGTATCAGGATCTGAAGAAGAAATTCTGGTGGTACGGAATGAAAAGAGAAATCGCAGAGCATGTGGCTATGTGCGATAGTTGTCGAAGAATTAAGGCAGAACACCAGAGACCAGCTGGATTGTTGCAACCGTTGCAGATCCCTCAGTGGAAATGGGATGAAATTGGTATGGATTTCATAGTCGGATTGCCTCGCACTCGAGCCGGCTACGATTCCATTTGGGTAGTGGTGGACCGTTTGACCAAGTCAGCCCACTTCATACCTGTCAAGACCAACTACAACAGTGCAGTATTGGCAGAATTGTATATGTCTCGGATCGTTTGTCTTCATGGTGTGCCAAAGAAGATAGTGTCAGACAGAGGAACGCAGTTCACCTCTCATTTCTGGCAGCAGTTGCATGAAGCCTTGGGCACGCATCTGAATTTCAGTTCAGCTTATCACCCGCAGACAGATGGTCAGACTGAAAGAACCAATCAAATTCTTGAAGATATGTTGAGAGCCTGTGCGTTGCAAGATCAGTCCGGATGGGACAAGCGATTGCCTTATGCGGAGTTTTCCTATAACAACAGTTATCAGGCCAGTTTGAAGATGTCACCATTTCAAGCGCTGTATGGAAGGAGTTGCAGAACTCCGTTGCAATGGGATCAGCCTGGAGAGAAGCAGGTGTTTGGGCCAGACATTTTGCTCGAAGCCGAAGAGAACATCAAGATGGTTCGAGAGAATCTGAAGATAGCGCAATCGAGGCAGCGAAGCTATGCAGACACAAGAAGAAGAGAGCTGAGTTTCGAAGTCGGAGACTTTGTTTATCTGAAAGTGTCACCGATCAGAGGAGTCAGAAGATTCGGAGTCAAAGGCAAGCTAGCACCCCGCTACATTGGTCCGTATCAGATTCTTGCGAGACGTGGAGAAGTGGCCTATCAGCTCAGTTTGCCAGAGAATTTGTCTGCTGTGCATAATGTCTTTCATGTGTCTCAGTTGAAGAAGTGCTTGCGTGTGCCAGAAGAGCAGTTGCCAGTGGAAGGTCTTGAGGTCCAGGAGGACTTGACCTACGTTGAGAAGCCAGCTCAGATCCTTGAGGTTGCAGATAGAGTCACCCGAAGGAAGACCGTCAGAATGTGCAAAGTCAGATGGAATCACCACTCTGAGGAAGAAGCAACCTGGGAGCGTGAAGATGATCTGATGGCTAAGTACCCGGAGCTCTTTGCTAGCCAGCCCTGAATCTCGAGGGCGAGATTCTTTTAAGGGGGATAGGTTTGTAACGCCCCGAATTTTTGCAGTTGAATTTTTTCTTTTCTTTACTCGCCAAAATTCGGGCGTTACCTTTTCCTTTTCTTTTTCCCCTCGCTAAACCTTGACCTTTTCCAAAGTTCTAGCGGGATTCGGTTTGGAATTCCCGTACGTATAAAAACCCTAAATACTTTATGTTGTTTGATGCACCATGCCGCCCTTGCATTTCTTTTGATTGCTTTGAAAGCGCAATTGCATTCATGTAGAAAGATCGGATTTCGAAAATGTGGAGAAGATCTTTTCTTTCTTTTTCTTCCTCCCTCTCTTTTTCTCTCCTCTTTTTCTCTCTTTCCCGCGCCGTGGGCCGACCTCGGCCGGCCCAGCCGCCCCCTGGCGCCCCCCCCTTGGGCCCAATAGGCCCAACCGCCCCCCCCCTCCCACCTCCCCTTTTTCCCCCAATTCTTTCTCCCTCCCTCTCATTTTCTCTCATTTTCTCTCCCTCTCCCTAAGCCGCCGCCCCTACCCCTGCCCAACCGCCGCCCTCGGCCGCCCCTGCCGCCGACCGCCCCTCGCCGTCGCGCCCCTCCCCGGTGAGCTCCCCCTCCCCCTCTCCTCCCTCCCCCATCCCCTCTCCCCTTTCCCCATGGCCGGTTCGGCCGCCTCCCTGCCCGCCCGGTCCGGCCGCCCGCCGCCCAGCCCAGCCGCCATGGCCGGCTCGGCCGCCCCGCCCCCTGCGCTCCGCCGGTTCGGCCGCCCCGCCCCCTGCCCCGCCGGTTCGGCCGCCCCGCCCCCTGCCCCGCCGGCTCGGCCGCCCCCTGCGCCGCCCCCTGCCCCGCCGGTTCGGCCGCCCCTGCGCGCCCCGCCTAGGGCCGGTTCAACCGCCCTAGGGCCGGTTCAACCGCCCCCCCCCCTTCTGTTTTTTTTTTATTTTATTTACTTTCTGTGATCATAATTACTGTATTTTAAGTAGGCTAATCACTGTTCATGCTATGGGAAAATAGGAAGTTTAATTTAAAATTCCGTTATGCTATTGATTCACGTGGTTAATTGTTTACCCTGTGCAATGTTGATCAACTAAAAGTGATTAGGTTTCCATTAGTATATATAAATATGTATAACAGAATTATTTTGTTAAAAACCAATTGTAATTGATCGTTAGTGCGTAAGATTTAACCCCCTGCGAGACCTTTCCCGTTTCTTTCTAGCCATAACAAATGCGTTATCGAATGTCATACTTGGTGCATATTCACTTTATTTGTTATCTTGTATGGTGTACTGTTCTTTTGTATTAAATATGTGGATGGATGTATGTATGTTTGCGCTCGCATAGAGAACGATCCGGTCGAAGAGCCCGAGGAATTCGCAGGAGAAGCCCCTGAGCAGCAGTCGTTTGGTGGAGGCAAGTGTCCTTTGACCTATCTCTGTCCTATCCATTCTTTAATTCACCTCCCGCATTACACATTTATACCTAAGGATTGACTAGCTTTTGTTATCCATGTCCTTGTTTACCTATTTGGGTCGGATTATTACTACTTAGTCTGATGCTATTGCTCAACTCTAATCAATGAACATGATGTGATTATCTATGATACGCTGTTTTCCCGTTCTTCTTTATGATCATACTTGTGGTTTTCAAGGGGACTCGAGCGGTTTCTCGAGTGCCTCTCCGTAAGGACCTGTTCTATGGATGACCGCCCGGGAAAACAGTGCAACCATGAGGGTGGAATGGGGTGCCCTTAGCTGAATAATTAGAGGATCCGGGATGTAGTTCACTTAGCCGGCGTGCCGTCAATGGGGCTCGGTGTATGCGGCTCGCTCTGCCAAGTTTGGGTTCGCCCCTTGGGGAGGAGTGCGGTGCATTTAGGAAACCTAACGGGTGGCTACAGCCCCGGGGAATCTTTGTAAAGGCTACGTAGTGAAACCCTGCCTATTCACCTTGGTAGTGTTTAAGGGTTTGATCGGCCCGAGGCAAGAGGGAATCACGGCTTGTGGGTAAAGTGCACAACCTCTGCAGAGTGTTATGAAACTGATATATCAGCCGTGCTCACGGTTATGAGCGGCCAAGGGAGCTCCAGAGATTAGTGATACTTGATCAGAGATATTTTGGTACAGGTGGCAATGAAATTGATGGTTCTGGTTATGATTATGGTGCTGGTAAGTGGTATTCTTTCCGTTTGGAAAGGGTACATCGGGTTAATAACTTGGGTTAATGCTAAAACTTGGCTTTCTACTAGTAAATAATAATCTGACCAACTAAAAGCAACTGCTTGACTTATCCCCACATAAAGCTAGTCCACTACAGCCAAACAGGATACTTGCTGAGTATGTTGATGTGTACTCACCCTTGCTCTACACACCAAACCCCCCCCCCCCCCCCAGGTTGTCAGCATTGCAACCACTGCTCAGGCGAAGATGAAGCTGTGGAAGGAGACTTCCAGGAGTTCCAAGATTACGACGAGTTCTAGGTGTGGGTTAGCGGCAACCCCCAGTCGGCTGCCTGTGAAGGCCGCGGTTATCTACGTTTCTTTTCCGCACTTTGATTTATTGTAAGAACTATATGGACGTCTCAGACGTATGATGTAATCGACTATTTCCCTTATTAATACTATTTTGAGCACTGTGTGATGATGTCCATGTTATGTAACTGCTGTGTACGTGAATAACTGATCCTGGCACGTACATGGTTCGCATTCGGTTTGCCTTCTAAAAACCGGGTGTGACATGAGCCAAGAGAGCGAGTAGGTAGTCCCACCGAACAGAGTCAAAGGCTTTCGAGATGTCAAGCTTGACAAGAAGCATGGGAGTTCCATTGCGGTGATATCTCCTGGCCATGTTGCGGACGAAAAGAAAGTTGTCGTGAATGCTTCGGCCTTTGATGAACGCAGTCTGACATTTGGAGATGATATCCCTCATGGTGGGCGCAAGCCTCATAGAAAGCAGCTTCATGAATAGCTTTGCGACACTGAAAGTTCCCTTTGACCCGGGAACAGGATCTGGATGTCGCCTAGAGGGGGGGGGGGTGAATAGGCGAATAAAACTTTTTACTTTAAAACTTAAATTCTTACTCTACTCGAAGACTTAGTACGCAGTGGAGTGAGAAGACTCTTCGAGTAGGTTGCAGCGGAATAGAAGATCCTGTCTCAAAATGTCCTGCACTTCAAATAAAGCTTATACCACAGATAAGTATTGAAGTGCAGATAAAGACGAGTAAGACAGAGAGTCAGGATACAATACAGAACAGAGCACACAGACGCAAGGATTTATCCCGAGGTTCGGCCAAGCCTGAAATGCTTGCCTAGTCCTCGTTGGAGTTAGCCACACCTGGGCTTGGAGTCTATTTCAACTCCTTCCTCCGTTTGCTCAGATCTGTCAGTATGACAGATAGAGCCTTTCACTATTGAGATGGGTTACAACAACACCGTGGCTGCTTACAAACTTCTCGGCAGCACCTCGGTAGAGTAACGATACGCTCAAGACCTTGCTCTAGCTCTTAGCAGCTCTTCTCCACTCTCTAAAGGCTTATAGTTGTGCCTTCTACACAAACTATAGAGTTACACACAAGAGGGAGAGCGAGAATTGATTCGAGTGAAGTCTATACTTGTTGGCTGCACTTCTATCTTACTTGAGGCGCCTAGGGGTCCCTTTTATAGGCACAAGGGACCTAGGAGCCGTTGGAAGCAATCCAGGAAGGCAAATCTTGCCTTCTGTCGGGTGGCGCACCGGACAGTCCGGTGCACACCGGACACTGTCCGGTGCCCGATTTCTTTCCTTCTGTGGCGAAACCGACCGTTGGCAGTCTTGGAGCCGTTGGCGCACCGGACATGTCCGGTGCACACCGGACAGTCCGGTGCCTCCATCTAGCCGTTGGTTCAGCCACGTGTCCCGCGCAGATCGCGCGGTCGACCGTTGGCCCGGCCGACCGTTGGTTCACCGGACAGTCCGGTGCACACCGGACAGTCCGGTGAATTATAGCCGAACGTCACCGACGAATTCCCGAGAGCGGCCTTTTCACCAGAGTTAGCCTGGCGCACCGGACACTGTCCGGTGCACCACCGGACACTGTCCGGTGCACCACCGGACAGTCCGGTGCACTCAGACTGAGCAGAACCTTGACTGTACACAGCCAAGCCTTTGCACCTCGTTCCTTTTCTTCTTCTTTCTGTTTCTATCACTTAGACAAGTATATTAGTACACTAAAACCAATGTACCAAGTCTAGAAACATACCTTCACTTAATTATTACGTCCATAGCATTTCACATGCTTGAGCTTTGATGTTGGATTCATAAATCATCAAGTCGGCTTGACTTGATCTGGATTGACATTTCTTAGCTCCAACATCCTGCAAAGGTCACATAGAACATTTCCAAACATAGGAACAACCCAAACTAAAGATCAAGATGAACTTAGCTCTTTTGGGCTGCTTCCAGTCCTGGTTTTGACACTTGTTCTCCTTCTAGTGACCTTGATCTCCTTCTTAGAGCTTGTTCTTGAGCCTTATGACTTACACCACATAACTGTAGCTGTTACCTCATTGGCTGTAAGTCACGTTCTTATGTAGTGATCCTTGATGTGCCGTAGCTGTTCTCAACTCGATCACCCTTGACTTTGCAAGCCTTCTTCTTCACCCTTGGCTTTGGGTTCCTCAGCCTCCTTGACCTTCTCCCGTGCACTTGGTACCTCGAAGCTTTTCTTCCTCTGTCCTTGGCTTGATCAGTTGTCTCCGAGCTACGCACCCGAGTATCACTTTTGCAATGTCCAACTTACTTGTGATGTCCATTATGTATCCATACTCCAGTTCTTGGACCATCACATTTGTTCACTTGTGTTGAACCCTGTAGGCTTTACCTTAAGCACCTGTTCAACACTTAGTACACTTGTTAGTCCTTTAATTGAGTTGTCATCCAAACACCAAAACTCACAAGAGAGCTTTCAATCTCCCCCTTTTTGGTGATTGATGGCAACACAATTAAAGCTTACATACGAATAAGATTTGAAGCACAAATTTGAATTCTAAGATTATAGAATGCTCCCCCTAAATATGTGCTTACTTTAAAAACATAATTTTGTCCTCAGACGCCAATTTGCACATACTTAGGCAATTCGAAACATTTCTACACCTTAGCACTTTTTAGGATGCATTGTGTCAAGAATCAAACCATGATGCTATAACACACAAATGCACATAATCAGAGTTAAGCACCGTTCAAATTAGTGGATATATCACAAGAATATCAACCTACCACTCTTCACCTTTAAGATACCAATTTAAACTAAGATACCAATTTAAAGCAGTCTTAAAGCACCATTAACCACATGACTATCTATTACACTATAGAAGCCAGTTAATTCATCGCAGCAGAAACACTAGTCCATATGATGCAACACATATAATACTGTAGGAAGCATATGAATACCACACTAGCAAAGCTTAAAACTAACACATCACCCCTTAGGATAAGCTTTCCTCTCAGGTTGAGATAAGCTTTAATACACAAATTCTCCCCCTTTGACATCAAACACCAAAAACCATACTCAAGCAAGGACATAGGATGATGTCAAGGGACAGCAGGGTGTTAAGGAGGAAAAACGATTATCAAAAACTCCCCCTTATTTATTGAACATATGCACTACCAACATTTAGGTAAGATACATATATGCAAAAAGATTAATACTTCCTTTTGTACCTTTACCATGTTGTAGTGTACTTCCCATCTTGAAAGTATTTGATCTCTCGAGAGCTTCTCCACACTTGTGCCTGATTCTTTCTCCTAACTTTTTCTTGTTGCTAAGACACCAAACTTATAACAAGTTATAGTATTGGGCACAAGAAGAAACTTCTATTCTAATGATTATCAAAAGATGTCAATTGAAGCAGACTATCACGGCTACCAATTGAAAGATACCAATTGCAAAAGTTCATTTATTATCATAGCTCCATGATATTTAAGAATAAGCATCTATTATCACCAGATATTATAGAGCATGAGCAATCTACAAATATGTACTTACTCATGACTTGAGATACCAATTTCTTGACTTATAGAGGTACCCAAGTCCTGATTGCTCCATTTCTTGCTTATCTTCTCTTTTCCACCTAGAGACTATACAAGATTGCTCAAGAAACAGTTAGTCTCAAAAGACACGAGTTATGTGTGCTCCCCCTCAAGTTGTGCATCAAGTATTTGAATGACTTGCACTTTGCACATTCTAGCTTCCTTAGAACTAGAGGGAATCACCACATACCTTGATTAAGGCATACCCTATCATTTTCATCACAAAAGATACCAATTTGAATATCAAATGAAAAACCACTTAATACCAATTGAAGGCTAAATGAAAGGTTGACTAAATACAACAATGCATGCCTCAGTGGCACCTAAGCCAATTGAATACTCACAGGAAGTATAACATTTACACGCAACTTAGACATGCTTCATAATTAGCTATCATTGCATCACATATACTAATTGAAAAACAACACGATCATGTCTAAGCACATCATAGTTAAGAAGGTTCTTTAGGTACACCAAAAGAAACAACATTTTAAGGCATAAGTCTTCTAAGACACGATGCTACCAATGAAATGCAAGAACACAGCTATGATCACTATCAATGGAACTTCAAGATATTCAATAAAATTGCACAGTTCCATTTTCCATACCTTTGCCTTTTTGAGAGTATTTGTTATCACCAATTCAGGGCTCCTTACGCATCTCATAGCTCAAAAGGGCACGACATGGATTTGAAATTCTCACAATACCAAACCAGGGTAATCATGTGAACATGGACTAAACAAAATGTCATGTTTGCACATAGCATGACTTACACACAGTTACATGTTTTATCCATATACACCAAGAGGGTTAATCGCTGTGGATATAACGAATGAAGGAGCTACCCATGAATGATTCAAAAGATATATCCTTTAGTGCACTAGTCATGATTAAACAAACATCATTATGATTCATTTAGCACAGGCAATCATAAAGCGTCACTACTCCAAAGACAGGTAGCACGACAAGCTAACTTAAGAGCAACACTAAATTGCAGTTATGTACTTAAAATACACGGGTACCGTCCTTTGGAGAGCACGTTGTAGATTCTCATCAAAGTCCTTTACTTGATTCACCAATAATGGTTCAGGACCTATACACCTTATTTCACTTGAGATGAACATGGGATTAGTGTTTTACAATAATTCAACCTTGGGTCAATAAACACCAAAACAACTGACAGCTTAAGCATTTTTGGATAACCGTCTTAAGCTCTCCCATGGTCTCCAGTCCATCTCAAGGCACCTGCATGGTCTAGTTAGCACAGTTTGGTACCCACCTCGGGATGGGTTCATAACGATCAACTAAAGGTGCCTTTGGCACCCAAATAGTCTTTGTGCTAGTTCTAGGTGAGCTCGTTGTAGATCTAGCACAAGTATATGATTTGGGTCTCCTACGCAAATGAGATTGAGACAACTTTACTTGTTTAGGAGCCTTACCTTTATTACATACCTTGGATAGATGACCCTGCTCGCCACACTTGTAGCAGAAGCGTCGCTCAACTTGACATGACACTTGCTGTTTGTTATTTTCCTTAGTGGGGGTCATCTTGGAGAGTGCACGTGCTTGGTTCATCAATAGCGGACAAGAAGTGATCATGTGGTCCTTATTGTTGCATCCAAAACAACTCCTTGTCCCTTCATCCTTGTCTTTGTATGGACAAGACGCGATAAGGTGGCCTAGCTTCTTGCACTTGAAACACCTCCTTTTTCCTCTTCTCTTTTTGCTCTTTGATGACATAGAGAAAAGGTCAGTGCAAACAACATGATTAAATAAATCTTTACCTTTTTCCAAGCTCATGTTGATTTCTTCATCTTTAGGAACAATCTTTTTATGAAGCTCAACACTTGCTGCAGTATTTCCTTTCTCAAGCTTCTTCACCACGCGCCCGTGGATATCTTGAGAGAGTTGAGCAATGCGTCTTCTCCTTAGTTGTCTTTGCTTCTTGTTCCCACACAATTTCTTTTGTGACCCTGCAGCTTGATGCTTATTCAAACATTGGCTTTCTTTTGACCAGCAGGGGTTAGCACATGGTGATGAAATATCTGAATGTGTACTTGTGCAAGAATGAAGTTCACATGACTTTAAGTTCGTAATTACGACCTCATGAGCAACTTCAAGCATGATATGCCTATCCAAGAGATTATCATGATAACAAGACAATAAGTCATATTTTTGAGTCGGAGCAAGGTTATCATGACTCAACAATTCTACTTTATTCCTAAGCATAGAATTTTCAATTTTAAGTTGAGCAGCATCATGATTATTTCTTTGCTCAATTAAAATCGATTCATACCTTTGGACCAAATTCCCATGAGAGTATTTTAGCTCCTCATGTTCTTTGGTCATCTTCTCCAGGCTATCATTGGTTTTGATGAGAGTCTCCTCTAGCCTGAGAAGCGTCTCGCCTTGTTCCTTGTTCCTTCTCAACAACTTAACCAGGAGAGCTTTGTCTGCTTTGTTGAGATGGTTGTAGAAACGGCGAATCTCCTCTTCTTCCATATCATCGGTCTCATTTTCCCTGTCATTAATGTCAGTGGAAGCAATATAGGAAAATGTACCTTGTGATGATGAAGATTCATGCTCGCTATCATCCTCATATTCCTCCTCATCATGGCTTTCGTCTCCACCGTCATTGTTAGCAATAAAACATTTATCACTAGTGGAGAACAAACCTGTCGACGAGGTGGATTCATCGTTTGGGTGCCATCGTTCTTGTTCTTCTCCCTTTGAATGGTTAGTATCACAAGTAATGTAGGGAGTAGGAGCATCACAGTTTGCCATAGAATATTTTTCTTTAATTCTATTCCATAAATCATGAGCATCAACAATTAAATTATTACCACTACTCATGATGGCAAAATAAGCACCTCTAGAAAGAGAATCAACTAAGATGCTGCAAGCACGGTGATTGAGAGAAAAACATCTTAGTTCATCATTAGAGGGATTTTTACTAATATCAGATGGAAAAATACTTCTCCTAAAGATCTGTCTCAAATCAGGATCAACACTCATGAAAGCATTATAAATAGAGACAGACCAAGATTTGTAATTAGAGCCATCGCCTAAAAGAAGTTCTACAGTTACCTCTTGTGACGACATCGTTATCTCCGGACGGCTAAGCCCACACTGGAGAGGCCTAGCTCTGATACCAATTGAAAGTTCCCTTTGACCCGGGAACAGGATCTGGATGTCGCCTAGAGGGGGGGGGTGAATAGGCGAATAAAACTTTTTACTTTAAAACTTAAATTCTTACTCTACTCGAAGACTTAGTACGCAGTGGAGTGAGAAGACTCTTCGAGTAGGTTGCAGCGGAATAGAAGATCCTGTCTCAAAATGTCCTGCACTTCAAATAAAGCTTATACCACAGATAAGTATTGAAGTGCAGATAAAGACGAGTAAGACAGAGAGTCAGGATACAATACAGAACAGAGCACACAGACGCAAGGATTTATCCCGAGGTTCGGCCAAGCCTGAAATGCTTGCCTAGTCCTCGTTGGAGTTAGCCACACCTGGGCTTGGATTCTATTTCAACTCCTTCCTCCGTTTGCTCAGATCTGTCAGTATGACAGATAGAGCCTTTCACTATTGAGATGGGTTACAATAACACCGTGGCTGCTTACAAACTTCTCGGCAGCACCTCGGTAGAGTAACGATACGCTCAAGACCTTGCTCTAGCTCTTAGCAGCTCTTCTCCACTCTCTAAAGGCTTATAGTTGTGCCTTCTACACAAACTATAGAGTTACACACAAGAGGGAGAGCGAGAATTGATTCGAGTGAAGTCTATACTTGTTGGCTGCACTTCTATCTTACTTGAGGCGCCTAGGGGTCCCTTTTATAGGCACAAGGGACCTAGGAGCCGTTGGAAGCAATCCAGGAAGGCAAATCTTGCCTTCTGTCGGGTGGCGCACCGGACAGTCCGGTGCACACCGGACACTGTCCGGTGCCCGATTTCTTTCCTTCTGTGGCGAAACCGACCGTTGGCAGTCTTGGAGCCGTTGGCGCACCGGACATGTCCGGTGCACACCGGACAGTCCGGTGCCTCCATCTAGCCGTTGGTTCAGCCACGTGTCCCGCGCAGATCGCGCGGTCGACCGTTGGCCCGGCCGACCGTTGGTTCACCGGACAGTCCGGTGCACACCGGACAGTCCGGTGAATTATAGCCGAACGTCACCGACGAATTCCCGAGAGCGGCCTTTTCACCAGAGTTAGCCTGGCGCACCGGATACTGTCCGGTGCACCACCGGACAGTCCGGTGCACTCAGACTGAGCAGAACCTTGACTGTACACAGCCAAGCCTTTGCACCTCGTTCCTTTTCTTCTTCTTTCTGTTTCTATCACTTAGACAAGTATATTAGTACACTAAAACCAATGTACCAAGTCTAGAAACATACCTTCACTTAATTATTACGTCCATAGCATTTCACATGCTTGAGCTTTGATGTTGGATTCATAAATCATCAAGTCGGCTTGACTTGATCTGGATTGACATTTCTTAGCTCCAACATCCTGCAAAGGTCACATAGAACATTTCCAAACATAGGAACAACCCAAACTAAAGATCAAGATGAACTTAGCTCTTTTGGGCTGCTTCCAGTCCTGGTTTTGACACTTGTTCTCCTTCTAGTGACCTTGATCTCCTTCTTAGAGCTTGTTCTTGAGCCTTATGACTTACACCACATAACTGTAGCTGTTACCTCATTGGCTGTAAGTCACGTTCTTATGTAGTGATCCTTGATGTGCCGTAGCTGTTCTCAACTCGATCACCCTTGACTTTGCAAGCCTTCTTCTTCACCCTTGGCTTTGGGTTCCTCAGCCTCCTTGACCTTCTCCCGTGCACTTGGTACCTCGAAGCTTTTCTTCCTCTGTCCTTGGCTTGATCAGTTGTCTCCGAGCTACGCACCCGAGTATCACTTTTGCAATGTCCAACTTACTTGTGATGTCCATTATGTATCCATACTCCAGTTCTTGGACCATCACATTTGTTCACTTGTGTTGAACCCTGTAGGCTTTACCTTAAGCACCTGTTCAACACTTAGTACACTTGTTAGTCCTTTAATTGAGTTGTCATCCAAACACCAAAACTCACAAGAGAGCTTTCAGACACTGTGGATGAGGCTGATGGGCCTGAAGCTGGATAAATTCTCAGCGCCATCATGCTTTGGGAGTAGCACAATGTTGGCCCTATTCAGGAGGTCGAAATTTAGAAATCGTTGATCGTGCAAAGAATTCATGACCGCCATTACATTTGCCTTGATGATGGACCAGCATGACTTGTAGAAGGCACCCGTGAACCCATCCGGGCCCGGTGCCTTGTTTGGAGGTAAATTCCTAATTGCCTCAAGAAGTTCTTCCTCAGCGAAAGGGGCTTCCAAATGTGTCAACTCAAAACGTGGGAGACATAAGGCTCCTCAATTCAGGTCGACCTCCCTTGGTCCAGGAGCTCCCAGCGCAGCATTGAAGTAATCGTGCACAAACTTTTCCTTGTCCTCGTGTGAGGTCGCCCAAACGCCTTCTTGGTTAAGCCTTTGAATGCAGTTTTTTCTTCTCCTTGAATTTATCCTCGAATGAAAAAACTTAGTGTTCGCATCACCCAGCTTGAGGTTAGTGACTCTAGAGGCCTGCCGCTTGCGGGCACGCTCAATGACGGCAAGTGCAGTCACACGACGCTTAAGGCCGGATCTTAGATGACGCTCGGCAACAGAGAGCTCCCTGGACTCCTGTGCGACGTCCAAACGGTGAGATACATCCAGAGCCATTACAAATTTTAGCCTCGCCTCGGAGATGAGCGAACGACTCCAAGCTCTCAAGTGTCTGGCCGTAGTAGCAAGCTTGTGGTGCAGCGCCTGGACAGAGTGCATAGGGGCCGTAGGCATGGCCCAAGCCTTCGTGACCTCGTCTTGAAACCCAGGAAGTTTGATCCAGAAATTCTCGAAACGGAACGGACGCGGTCGGCGGGGCCCAGCAAGACTAGAGAGAAGTAGAGGACAGTGATCTGAGATTGAGGTGGCTAGTGCTTGTAGACCATGAGAATCAAAGGAGAGATCCCAGCTTTCATTACAAAAGACTCTATCCAGCTTGACCAAAGTAGGCCGACGACGCTCATTGCTCCAAGTGAAATTTCGGTTTTGAAGGCGGATTTCACGAAGCTCACAAAAATTTAACGTTGTCCGAAATAGACTCATTTGACGAAGGTTTAAGTTCCGATTGTTCTTATCCCGAGCACGGTAAATGAGGTTAAAATCACCAAGGACTAACCACTTCTGGCCATCCGGAGGCTTGAGGCGACGCAGCTCACGAAGGAATGTCAGTTTTTGGTTGCGGCGTGTAGGTCCGTACACCACGGTAATCAGGAAAGAGGCCCCGGAGGTCTTGATTGTAACCGTAGCCGAGACCGAGAAACGCTTGATAGTAATGTCGGTGAGGTCAATAAATGTGTCGTTCCAGAGTAGTAGGATCCCACCCTTGGTCCCATTAGCTGGTTTGTAAGCGAAGCTGTTCAGCTTGTGGCCTCCCAAAAACGCAGCAAGCATGGCATCAATATTTGCAAGTTCAACGTATTGGTAAATGTTTGGTGTAGTGCGAGCATAATCGAGAACCAAACTGAAATTCTGATTCCCAAACTTTTCGAGTACCGAAAATATTCTTACTGATTTGGGAATTGATTTTAGATAACCGAAGTTTTTAAAAAAACCGAAATAACCGAATCGAAACTTCGAGAAGAACCGAATCCATCATGAGTTTACTAATGCTGACAGGCAAAAAGACCATGGCGCAGTGCAAAACAGTACTGGAAATGCTGGCACCTTGCCAGACAGTGAGACAGCTGCGGCCGGGGAGCAAATTAATAATCCAAACCTCAGGCCGACGTACGAGTCCGGATATTTGCTGCTCGGACTAGACAGTTTTGTCATCAGGTCCGCCCAAAACAAACAAACAAACAAACAAACCCCGCATGTGTATTTGAGATGAGATGAGATGAGATGGTTTATTTAGTACAACGAGATCGATGCGCTTCCTCAACCGAGTGGAGCGGCTTCACTGCATGCAAGACGGATTAGCCATTAGCGTTCTCCTCCGATCAGGGCTTTAGCAAAAAACTACCCGAGCAGCAGTGCATGTGCATCCAGGAATGCGAATTAATTTGTCGGCGATGCATAGCAGTTATAAATTTTGCTCGCACCACACATCTTCCCCGTTGTCGTCCTTTACCCTTTCATTTGCTTTCGGGTCGATCTGTATATGTATATGTAAATTCTGGGTAGTGTTCGTCAGCATATCAGTAGTGAAAGCTGCTCAGTCGTCATCACGTCTCTGCCGACGATCCCACCTGCCTCGTCTTCCAGATGACGGGCGCGATCATCATCCATACTGCGTATATACGACAAAAGCAAAAGCATTCATTCATTCATTCGTTGGTTCGTCGGTCCGTACGTTCATCCATCAGTAAGCGCAGCGCATGCATGGCGGCCATGGTCCGAGAGGGCCGCGAGCAAGAGAGGGGCAGGGCAGTTGAGTTGAGGGTCACTCACTGTACACGACTGCCGCCAGCCACTCGTTGCCGACGCGCACCCACGTGCTCGCCCACCCGACGTCGATCGTCCACCTGCGGCGATCTCATGGCATAAGACCGTATTCATATTCAGACCACCATATCATACCCGTTTTGTGATCGAGCTCGCTTGCCTCTCCATGGTGTGGCTCGCGTTCCAGCCGACGAAGATCATGGCGAAGTACATGGCGCCCATGGCGAACACCAGGTGGAAGAAGCCCAGGCCGTAGGGGATGTCGTCCTCCTCCGACTCCCCCTCCGCCTGCTTGAACTGCGAGGGATCCCAGGCAGCAGCAGACGAGACTCTCGTCGATCAGCTCCAGTACGTGCCACTGCGACGCACTACCTAGTACAGCATTGTTGAGCCCAAGTGTGTGGGAGTTGCGGGCACGCGCACCTGGAGGCACTTGGAGTCGATCCCCGTCGAGAAGGTCGCCGCCACGATGACGACGACGGCGATCACAAAGCTCTGCCAGCCAGATCGAGAGGGACACGGAGAGAAACGCCGGTTCGTTAGTCAGACTAGTGCACTGCACAGCAGTAGCGTACTGGACTTTTTATTTTGGCTCCTGTAGTTACCGCGATGTTCACCCAGTCTGCGCTCGTGGCGACTTCTGCCTTCCTGTTGCAGACCTCCGTGTGCGGCTCGCTGTCGTGTTTGTTTGTTTTTTATTTGGTTAGTTGCAGATCGATGCAGCCACACAGTACAGACCGACAGACAGACAGGATTTCAGATCCATCTCTCACCTTCTGATCGCCGACCAGCACAGGAACACGACGTAGATCCCCATCAGCCCAGGCGCCAGGTACCCTGCCTTCACCTGTTAATTCCGTCCACGCAAGAGGACGCGACAACCAACGAACAAGATTCGGTCAGCCCGCCGTACGTATGCGTCTCCACAAGCCCCAGCCGTGGAGAATGAACGCCACCATTTTCAGAGCACGGAGCATGTATGTATATGTACGCGTGCTGCTTGCCTTGGAGCGCGTGGAGACGAAGGTCATGAGCTGCACGAGCACCAGCGTGACGGTGATGAAGAGGATGTTGAGCCTGCAGGCCGGGCTGGGCGCGTACCACACGTACATGAGCACGACCCCCAGCAGCGACCCCACGTACGTGGCGATGGACACCGCCTGGATCAGCAAGTGGCTGCATGCATTGCATTGCATGCGCATGGACGGTGAGTCGCGTCGGCATCTGGAGCAGCAGCTGAGAGGACGATCGTGTATCGATCGAGCAGTTAGTGAGTGGCGACAGTGAAGTGAACCTACCATCTCTTCTGGGTGGTCTCTGACCGGCACCAGTCGTTGAGCCACATGATGAACCTGGTGACGCTGATGAGCTGGATCACCAGGAACGCCCTGCTTCATTCCGATGATGCGAGCTCGTTAGGATACGCATGTCTTCCATGCATCATCTCTATAATCTATGGAGCAACGAGCTAACGCATGCATGGCTAGCCAGCCTGGATATATGCTGAGCTGAAGAACACGGAAACATACCCTGCTCCGAAATGCGCCACCTTCCCTGCAAAGATTCAGAGGAACGACACGGAGGCGCATCGTCGTCGTCAGCGAGATCAAAAGGCTGTATATAGTCATATAGATCTGGATTTGCCGGGATCGAGTGTGAGTCTTAGTACTACTGACCGTAGAGCTGGACGAGCGGCGACGGCGCGAGGAAGGCGACGGCGGTGAGTGCGAGCCAGAGGACGATCTTCGCCGGCCACCAGTCGGAGTGCCACGAGTTGCGGCAGTCGTGCAGCTTCCTGGTGTGCACGGTGGACAGGAACATGACGACGAAGAAGACGAAGCAGCCGAGGCTGACCCGCAGCACGCCCTCCGCGCCCAGGCAGTGGCGGCGCGCGCCCTGGCAGACCTTGAGCCCTGCATGCGCATGCACCAAGGAACACACGCCATGCCCATCGATCATCAGCTTTGCCGGTGGCATGCAATGCAATGCGATGCGATGCGTCCCAACTCCCACGCACGGCACGGGCATGGGCAACGGGTAGGTAGGTATACAGTAAATCAATACGCACGCTGGAGCCCGGCGATCGCGGAGCTGCCGTAGTCGCGGAGGGTCCAGGCGAGGAGGTTGGTGACGAGGAAGATGAGCGCGTACAGGTAGCGCGCCACCATCGGGTTGGGCGGCCCCAGGAAGAGCCCCTCCGCGCAGGCGCAGCACCAGTCCTCCGTGACCCGCCGCCCGCGCCGCTCGTCGGAGGACGACCCGCCGCTACTGCCGGCCTCCATGTCGGCCACGGCGGCACCAGCACCAGCACCAAGCGTCATCTACCACCGCGAGCTGCCGCTCCTTCTTCCTAGCTTCTTCCTGTTTCTGCACGCATCGCATGCACCGACACGCAGAGACCAGAGAGAGGTAGTAAGCAAAACAAGCAATCAATAATTAATAAAAAAAGAGTAGATGAGTTACTACGAGTTACGACACACGCAAGCTACTAGAGGGGCGTGGTGTGCGTGCGTGCGTCCCGACCCGCCGTAGTTCGTTTCGTACGCCTGTCGTCTTTGGCTGGCGCCGGTCGAAAACGATGATGTGTTTCTTTGCGCCAAAGCATGGCTCGGCTCGCCCCCAAAGACCGGCTTTTTTCTTGCCTTGCTTTGTGGGCAAAACACCACCACCTGTTTCGGCACTGTCGATGATCCTACACTAGCTAGGCAGCCATACGTAGGTTGGTATTTGGTTGGCTAAAAAAATTGTTAGCGGAATTAGCTAGCTCACACTAGCTAGCTAGTTTACTAAAAATAGTTAATAATTGAACTATTAGCTAAAGCTATTTGGATATCTTCAACTAATTTTAGTAAGTAACTATTAGCTCAGGTATATATTCAAACACCCCAGTGTTCGTCCTAGCTATATATCTGTGCCATTTAGTTGGCACTAACAGCTAGCTATATAGTGCTGCGTGAGCCAGGTTCCAACTCCAAGAAAACGGTGCCCTTGCTGCTGGAACAGTCCGCGCTAACAATATTGCAGCGTCGATTGCGTGCTCGAATTCAGATGCTAAAAAGAACAAAAAGCATCGTCAAAAGGTTCGGCCTTGGTGCAGATAAAGCACCGGCCGGCCGGATGGAAGAAGGAAAAAAAAAAGATTAGCTATAGCTAGAATCTGATGAATTCGCGCGCGCGCGCGCCGCCCTTGCATTGACAGGGATATGTAAAGAGGTTAAAGGCATCATCTCTGAAAAAGAAAAAGAAAAAAGAAAAGAAAAGAAAAGGCAGTGCGTGACATGAACGCAATGCTGCTGCTGCCTAGAAACAATTAATTCAGCAGAGCGCGCGGCTAGCTTTGAGGTGGGACGGTTACGGTTAAAGACAGGTGGTGGAGTCAGTGCTGGTGGACTGGAGAGGTGCATGGCTTTTCTGTGGCTGTCACAGCAGAGAGCTAGCTTTGTTTGGATGGGTTTGTAGCTAAGCTAGATAGGGAGAATGGAGAGAGCAAGTTACTAAAGCGTACGTCAGGCAGGCAAAGCATCTGGATGGATGATGATCTGTAGAATGGAACAAAGCAAAAGGAGCCTGATGCTGAATTAATTCCTCTTGACGAGTACTGGTACGGTGCTGCTAGTAGCAGTCAGCGCACATATCCGATCCGGCCGCACGCTTTTCCTTTTTTTTTCGCGTTCGCTCTGGAGCATATGCATATCCTGATCTTGGAGATCGTCGTCGCCTCCTCGGCAAAAGGAACTAACGACATGGCTTACTACTCTTCCATACGTACAAAACTTCAGTCGTCGGTCTAACCAGCAGCAACTATAGGTACGTACACACGGGCGACTAACAGAAGACACGTACAACGACGTAGTGTATTATATTTCTCAAAAAATTTTATACACAGAACGAAAGACATATAATCTATCTACCAGAGAGAAATATTAATGCTAGCTAGCTATATATAGTGATGATTCAGTTCGTCTTTCCCGTGCGTAACGAAAACCAACCATATATATATGTATGCATCAAGGAGGGAGATCGAGGAACAAGATCGCACAGCGCGCAGTTACGTCTGCAGCTGGTGATCGATTCAACAGAACACACGCAACTGAACTGATGAATCGTTTTCCCAGCTAGCAGCTAAAGAGGCTGCATGATATCCGATGGATAGACCATCACGAGATCGATCAGCACCAGCACCAGCACCAGCTAGTAGCGAGCATGCATGGGAGGAACAAGCAAGGCAAAGCAAAGCAAGCAGCAGCCAAGGAAATATAATGAAGCAGGGGACGGCGACTCACCTGATGATGTGCCGCCGGCGCGGCAATGGATGGACAAGCCTCTGCCAGCTAGCTAGTCAACCAGGAGGCGCGGCCGCGCGGGCGAGCGTCCATGGCGGCCAGGCCACCGTGGTCGTCGGCTCCTCGCTGCGGAGAGCGATCGAGCGAGGCTAGGAGTGCGCGCGGTGGCGCCGGGCCGGCGGCGTCGTGTGCTGCTGCGTATGTATGACACAACGCTCACAAGGCCCTGGTGGTGCGCGCGGGCGCGGCTAGCCTAGCTAGCGGCCTATACTTGTTTGTGCGGGGCGCGGTCTCGATCTGTCCGGGATGGGCAAGCAATGCAAGGGCCGGGCATCTCTCCCCTCCCGCGTACGCGTCGTTGCTGTAGGCTGTGTGTCCGTCGAGTCGGAGCGCATCGTCCCAAACACATCCACTGGCTTGATTATTCCGTTACGTTACATGTGGCTCGATCCCGCCGTGGTGCTCCACTACTCATCGTCACGCCGCTCCTCCGCTCTCTGCCACCGCCGCTGCAGATCAAGACGGACGGACGACACGTACACGCGGCTCTGGTGGATGTGGATGCAGATACCAGAGAGAGATTTTGCAGATGCAGAGCCTTTGCTTGGGCTGCATATGGTGGGGGCATGTTAGGCCGCCAACTTGCACCGAAACGGCAAAGCCAGCACGAGGAGCTAGCTAGCGGGCGGCAGCGTCAGGAAAAAACAGCAGGACGTCCGCGTCCAGAAATATATCGATCAAACTAACCAACTATATATATATATATATATATATATATATATATATATATATATATATATATATATATATATATATATATATATATATATATATATATATATATATATATATATATAATGGCCGGCATGTCTGCTGTGGGTAGTAATCTCTACAACTATTAAGGCTCACTTGTAGACTGCCCCCGCTCGCTGGCTCCCGCGCGCGCAACCGCCTTGGCTCCCGCGCGCACAAACAACCGCCGCCCGCTCGCGTGGCTACCGCGCGCACAACCGCCGCTATTCGCGGACGCCATCAGCTCATCCCCGCGCCCGCGAACCAAATTCCGACGAAGATCTCGCGCTGCCCCCGCTCGCTGGCTCCCGCGCGCGCAACCGCCGTGGCTCCCGCGCGCACAAACAACCGCCGCCCGCTCGCGTGGCTACCGCGCGCACAACCGCCGCGATTCGCGGACGCCATCAGCTCGTCCCCGCGCCCGCGAACCAAACTCCGACGAAGATCTCGCGCTCGCCCGCCCGCCCAACGCGCGGTAGCCACGATTGCCCGCCCAACGCGCGCGGTAGCCACGCGCACGTCGCGCACGTCGCGCCCGCCAGGCCGCCCGCCGGGATTCCCCTCAAATGCCGCTCCCTACGCACGCGGGTGCCGCTCCCTACGCGCACGCCCGTCGAGCTCGGCCCCGACCTATCCGCCAACCAACGCCACGGATCCTTCATCAATTAGTTCCCCTGCTCAAACCCCTTCTCAATCCCCTGCTCAATCCCGCACCACTGCATTCCACCGCCCTGCCCTCTAAGATTCCCCGCCTCGCCACCTTCATTCCAACGTCAGTGTGCCGCTGGAGTTGCCCCAACACCGGATACGAACGACGTTTGCTACTGCTCAACCGCGCAGGCCTGGACCAACCAGTCATTCCTCATTCGCGGCGGGAAAGCAAACGACGGCTGTGCGGGTAATACATTTCTCTCCTACTACATGGTAATTTTCTTATGTGATGTCGCCTGCTGAAGCAAACAACAGAAGCCATCTTTTAAAGATAATGTATGCAGTACTTGATATTGGTCAGCCTTGCGCTGTTTTACTACTTGAGATTAGTTCACGTTTAACGAGCAACATGATTGAGCATGTCTGGTTTAGTGTGCGGGAAATGTATGCAGTACTTGATATGGTCTCAATTGCCTTTTACCGGATACAAGCATATATACATTGTTCAATCATTGATTCACATTGTCTCGCTTGAACTAATTGAACAGTTGACTCGGTTACCTATGTATATTATATTGCCTTAAACCTGTCTTTCCTGTTACCTTAGCATTTCACATGTCTCAGTTCTGCACTCTGAATATTAGCCAGCTCTTGTGGTTTATATGATACTCCATTTACCATATTCTTATTTCGTTGGAATCATCACTCCTTCATCTCAGTATGGATGGGGATCAATTAAGCAAAACAATAACAATTCAAAGAAAATCCTATTAGAGGGAACTATGGTAACTGATGTCTTCTAATTGTTCCCTAAGTTTATTTGTTGGTGTCAGTTTATCTCTTGTGGTTTATATGATACTCCATTTACCATATTCTTATTTCGTTGGAATCATCACTCTTCATCTCAGTATGGATGGGGAGCAATTAAGCAAAACAATAACAATTCAAAGAAAATCCTATTAGAGGGAACTATGGTAACTGATAGGATCTAATTGTTCCCTAAGTTTATTTGTTGGTGTCAGTTTATCTAGACAACTTTATAACTATGGTAACCGCTGTACAGGAAATTTTCCCTAAGTTTCTTTGTTGGTGTCATTTTATCTAGACAGCTTTAAAATGTGAGAACCTAAACCTTGCAAACAGTCCAATGTGATAGAGGGTAACCACTATCAATTCTAACTGGACCATACCCAGTAGGAGCAATAGCCTTGAAATCAGTGTGTTGTCATCATTCCTTGTCCAAACTGATAACCTAAACCTTGCAAACAGTCCAATGTGATAGAGGGTAACCACTATCAATTCTAACTGGACCATACCCAGTAGGAGCCATAGCCTTGAAATCAGTGTGTTGTCATCATTCCTTGTCCAAACTGATAATACAATCCAGCTAGCAGTTCTACGATCAATAGATTTGTCGCTTCAAACAGTCCTGTTATTTGAAATAGGACAATACATGGAAATAAGGTAACACACAGGTAACAAATACCATTATTTGAAAACGATCAATAGATTTGTCGCTTCAAACAGTCCTGTTATTTGAAATATGCAGCACCAATAAATGTGACATGGAAGACAATCAAGAACATTAGAGAGGAATAAATGGTATTTGGGTACTGCTGCAGTGAGCGGGTCAAATACCATCAAGACCATTATAGAAAAAATTTGTCTTATTCTTTGGGACAGTCAAATTTTGAGAAGTACTGTACAGCTTCTTATGGGCATTCAAAACTTTCATCTTCTTTGACTTCGTTTTTTAAAACCTTCATCTGGCCCACTCTTCTGCTTCTTGATGTTTGCAGCAGAAATTAATACCATCTGAAATTGGACTGTCGTTGCAAAGTTATTTTCAATGAATTATTCAAGTTACACATTTCTGCGATTTCTGGTACATTTCAGATTGTGCGGATTTTGTAAAGGGAGACAAGGACAAGCATTTGCGGGTTAAGGTGTGTCTGTCAGGATACCTACTAAGGTCCTCTTGTGGTGAAGGTATCAAGCTGTCTACTGTTTGGCTTTATTTAATTTTATTACTGATTGCGTTTTTAGTGTTTCATTAATAGGAATACGTATTGCATTGATCTGTTCACTATTCACTACTTTAGACATGTGTTAAGCATTAAGGTGCTCGCAGTTCACACAATATTATGCTATTGTTAATTTTAATTTGGATTCCATTTATCTTAAAAATATTTTTCTTACTACTATAACATGTAAAACTACTGTATCTATCCTGCACCATGGGAGGTGATTTTTGTTATTTACGTTATTATCTACTCCTTGTGTTCCTAAATGTCTACTCCCTGTGTTCCTAGATTTTCTTAACAAGATTTTTGTTATTTACGTTATTATCTACTCCTGTGTAAATACTTGTGTGTATTTTGGGTATTTATTGGGGTAGTCTAAAGTTTATATGCATACTTCCTGTATATAGAGGTTGATGCTATTTATCTAAGAGTATGATTTGTGTATGGTGAGTTACATCCGTTCACAATTCTCTTTCTCACATGCTTCTCTTCCTTGTTTTTTGGATCTGCCATTAAATACAATGTTGATCCTGTTGTTTCTGAACTTGATCAATCATCTTTTCAAGAACTCCAAAAACATCCTTGACAGCCATTTTAGTCGAGTCATCAAACCCAGTTAATGCATCTAATGCCTGGTCACAGTAATGGGGGATGGTTTTGATTCTTCTATTTTCGAGACTTGCGTGCTTTGATCATTCACATTATGAGCTGTCTTATCTTCCCCTATGCGACTTGTGTCACCTTCCTTTTCTGTTGTTTTAGATTGTAGATTCTGGTCTGTTGTAGCATCTGTTGATTGCTCCCTTTCTTTATAAGGCCCATTAGAGCTGACCACTGACTCATCATCAGAAACTTGCTTTGGAGTCATTTCATTGTCCCGTTCTGTTAGATGCTGCCCTTCACTGCTATCATTGGTTCCATAGTTAGCTTTATCTGATTTATAAGGCTGCTCAGTTCCAATTTATGTCGCAGTTCCAACAGGTTCAGAAGTTTGAGAAGGCTTTCCCTGTGCTGATTCGATGCTTTCTCCAGGTTTATCATCATTTGTCATATTAATGTCTTTCAGATCCCCCTCCAAAGCAGTTGCAGAAATCCTGTTATGATCAACCATTTTGGCATCCTTAAGCCCGCTTTCATGATCTGAATCTTTGAGCTTTTCCTGGGACAATGTCTTGGTAGTGGTTGGTCTTACATTGTTACAGCCAACTCGATTCACTGCACCTACACTGAAAGTTTCTCGTTTGGAATGTAAGATTTCAGTTACATAAGCTGTAAGTTTTCCACGCACATCTTCAGGTACAGCTTCTTCTAGAGCCCTCACAAACGTCTCCCCTTGCTCCACAACTACCAGAACCTTATAACAAGAAACTGAAATATAACTTGTAAGCAGCTTGATATACATGTTCTATATTACCCAAAGTTCCTGGCTTCAGCAATATAGCACCAAAAGGTTTTGGTACACTTTAATAGCACCCAACAGTTTCCAATGTTTAGATTTCTAGCACACCTAGCTTTTTCCATCGACTGCAGTTATCCATGATGCAAATACCACAAGGCTAATTCCAACAAGGCATTGCTTGTTATCAACACCTCTCTGCCTCATGCCCGATTGAGCAGTATACATACTGCACGAGCTTGTAGCCATCGTCACCGACAAACCAATCAGACAATTGCTCTGTGGACCATAGGACCTGCTGCATGACAGGGAGGGAGGAGGGCGACAGAGGCAGTGTGACTTGCTCTGCAGGCCACACTACCTGCTGGGCACTTGTGCAGGCAGTGCCACCCCAACAGAAGGCCACCAGGGACCCACCAACAAGAAAGCAAGCCACTGGGTCACCGACAGGAGGTCGGCACATTTGGGCCTGGGCGCCTGGCACGTAAGAGCTGCTCAGTCACCTTTGTCTCATTATCTGTGAGCAGACATGAGCAGAGCGAGAAATAAGAAAAATAGCAGTAGCCAAAAAGGATCATGGGTACTTCTTGTACTTCTCATTGTGAAAAACGTTCTTATCTGTCTGAAAATTCTAGAAAGATATTTATTTTCGGACATAGGAAGTATATTGGTATTAGGCTTACCTCACTTCTGGAAATGGTGTCCATCATAACAGATGGTCTAACATGGGGTGGCGGATCAGGAAGAACTTGAAGTATCATCCAATGAGGACGGACATATTTGGGATTCAGGCCCAACAGAAGACAGTCCTCATCACTTATACGCTTAAGAACATTATAAAGCCCTGGTCAAACAAGCCATGTAATAAACCAAATACAAGAAATAACATACCTTGCTGAACTGATTAGAGATTATGGAAATACCCTCTCATCTGAGAGAATTTGCTTGCGTTCCACCGGCTCAGGGAGTTGATCCTGATCATCAGTTTTCTTCTTTGGAGCTTTAAACTCAGCAACCATCTTCATGCCATCGACTGTAATATTTAGCGTCTGAGCACCACAACCACCTCTTTTATTAATAGGCTCATCAGTATCATGTTCCTGAACATCAAGCTCATCGCCACCTTCATATACTTTTTTGCTCTTTCAAGTATCATATATCCTCTTCAATCTATTCTTTGGATTCCTTATTTTTAAAGCCTGCTTAAATTTGGTTTCCTCCTGCAAGACAAAATAGATAAATGGTGATTAACAGGTAAATAGAATTTAGTTTTGCAACACAAATGCTAAACATTGTAAGCATCTAATGAAGTGGTCCAATGTGTAAACACTTGAACCTGAACTCATGAAAAAGACTCAACACTTAGTGTTTGGTTACGCCCTAATTACTATAGGAATAGTGCAATGGATACAAAATATACCCTGACCATTGCTGATAACACAAGCCAAAGCAAATAGGTGGTTGCAGAGGTAGTATGTCGGTTCGTTAGGATCCACAGGCTATTCTAAGTCAATAGGTTGCAGTGGCAGTGGCACTGGCTGCTCCGTGGGTACCTTGGCCCTGAAACAAGAGTCGGGTTGGTGTGTTACACTAATAAAAACACTGCTGCACTGAAACTTATCTAGATGCAAAACATACTTCTTCGGACCCCCTCTGCCTTTTCACCAGATCACGGTTGTAGTGGCAGTAGTAGCAACAGCAGTCCCTGTAATAACAGCTGCAGCTGCCTCTTGTTTTGGTAATTACAACGCATGGCATACATGTAAACAATAATTTCTTTCCAAACGAGCAATCAGTTAGGTGTGTTAGTCAAAATGAGAACAGCAATAACACGACTCAGAAACAACTACACGGTAGTTCCATACCTTGTCGGATTTCTTCAAGCTTACTCATACACTTCAGAAAGCTGCCTTACAAGGCTATAGTCATAACCACAATAGTCTTTATCACCAACATTGTATTAACTAAAGTCGATCTGCACAATGGTTTTGAAATTAACTACCTGCATGAACAAAACTAAGTGGATATGATAATAGGAAGCTTCGTTCTGTGCGTGCCGGAGATTGCGGGCTTTTTCGCTGCGTTTCTTGGCACTGATCCTGCAAGTAGCTGATGTTCCTTTTTTTCTTTCTGTCATACTTCCAGCTGCATATATACTGTGGTTTGTCCAAAATGTTTGTTCATAAACTGAGACTAAAATGTAGTGCTAGGATAATGAGGCCTCCCCGTTGGAATGACAAAAACGAAAAAGCAATAGAAAACACCTGAAACATAGTATTGCGAACTGGTGGAGCCTCGATCTGCTACCGCAACAAGAATCACAATTTAGTTTAAATTATTGTCAAATGATAATAGGTTTTGATGGAGCCAGCCGTATTGAACCGTGAAAGAGTTGCATTGGACAAGAAAACCAGGATGCCTGTGTAAGTTATATTATAAACAATAGTTAACACAAGATTTCGCTATCAAATTTATGAATGTTATTTAGTCGCATGTTTAATATAGCTTCAGGTTGTTCGACGACTATAGCGATGACGATTTTTATGGGGCACAACGGAAGTATAGTATTGTCGCTCGAGTTGAAGTTAAATTCCCGATTGAACCACGTTATCGTGACAGGCAACATTACATTTTGTCTGACATCAATGTAAGACATCCCCTCTTTAGGTTTCATTTACATAACTATATATAATGTTCGTACCACAATCTATTTTGTCTTGAAATCAAATTAGGGAGCCAAGATCGAGGCCATTGCTACTCGGTATGAGATAGTCAAATACTTCAACAGTTTGCTCCATGAAAAGCATGTCTACAAGATGCACAACGTATGGTTTGGTCTTAATCCGGGTGCATTTAATTTTCGACATCTAAATGGTACCATGGAGTTGTATTTCACCCAACAAACTGTCGTAGAGCCATACACTGTCCCAGTTCAAATGCCGCCATTTCCAAAACATATATTCTTGAACCTTGATGATATTGCCGAGCTGCCAAACAGGACTTTAGTTGGTAAGAATATATCGATCTACTAACCCTAATAAAAATTCCTTTTACACAAAATAGAGTATTAATCCATATTTAATTGTGCTTTTTGTAGACATTATGGCTATTGTAGTCCACTTGGATACAATCCATCGCACAATGTGGGGTACATTCAGGAAGATTGTTATAATGGATGCTAGGTACATTCCATTAATGTATTACCGATATGATGTTAAATCTATTAGTACTAATCTATTCTTCACAAAATCAATGTCACAAGGTGGTCTTTACATACCATTAAAGTTTGGGGTGATTTACTAAACAAAAATGCACTCCGCTGGGCGTTGGCTAATGAGAATTATAGCATCATAATTGGGACCATGTTTCGGCGGTTCAGAAAACAAGGTACAACATATGTTTACGCCTTGCAAACACATTATTCACTAATTTTTCTTTTATAATGATTCATATTGAATATTTAAATATGCTATTCTAGAGTGTCTCGAATCAACTGACCATACAACAATACACTTCAAACCGTTTCATCACAACACCCATTATTTTGAACGTAAGTATTTTTTAAGATTACCTACATTAAAATTATGTACTTGTTTTCATTATATTGTGAACTGAGTATACATGTGATTAAATGTTGCACTCATTGCAGCAATTCAAAAGGCTTTGGTGGCGCGGAACGATCGTCAGTTTGCCGTTAGATATCTTGACGACCAAAGGCGTAGATAGAGTCTGTAACTGTTGCAAATCTGAATTTTATGATGGAATACATGTACTGTTATTGATGCAACTTACATGTGTCACAATTTGTAAAACATTTTGTTCTCCTGGGACATATCAATGAATAAGTGGAACATCAAATCGTTTAGCCCGTACGTTTTCCATTTAGAACACTATATTGGTTTAATGTTGTGTCATGTTTCACATCAAAATCGTAACTTTGCGCGTGAAATTACGTCAAATATACAGATCCAATTCGGAACAAATTTAATGTACATTCGGTATACCGAAGCCCATGTATAGGAGCTAGGCGTGCTCTAGGAAGATATTCCACATCACCAGATTTATGAAAACAATTACTTAGCGCGTCACCCATATCCATCTATGCAATTCAAACTTGGAATATAATAAAATATCTTATACGGACACCAAAATCGTTCTCCTATCACCTCTCTCTAGGTCTTATCTCTTTACTCTCGGTTATGATGCATGTTTCTATAACCTCTATTACCAAGGGCATCTTTTTTGATCTTCTATTCGCTTGGTTTATTCAAGTCATATCATTTCACCCTTGGTTCTTGCAGTATTATTTTTATGCTCATGTTTTCTCGGGTACTGTTCTTGTTATAGATCAGATGGGACATAATGCCGGTCGCAAACCATTCACAGACATCTCTAACATTATCATTAGAGGTAAAGGTCAATACAAAAACTGACCATACATCGTCGAAACGTAATAAGTAGGGAACACTAATACACAAACTTACATTATAGGTGATCAAAATGAATTGCTCGGACCAATGGTCGATGCTAAGGAGCGTAAGAGGAAAAGGGATAGGGAAAGATATGCAGCGATGTCCATTGAACAAAAAAACGAGAAGAATAGGAAGCGTCGTGAAGCACGTCAACGAAACAAGGGACACAATGTGATGCCCAATGTGTCAGGAGGTGATGATAAACGTCCATTTTAATTACTAAATCTGCGCATAAACCTACAATTGGAAAATAATTGTGTTCATATTTTATAGGTGACCAAAATGAACAGCTTAGGTTGTATAATCAGACACCAAGGCGGAAAGAGGGAAAGTTAGAGTACATAAGAAAACGTAGAGCACTGCAAGCTAGCACTTTGAATCAGGGGTCCATTGCCATGGAGGTCCCAACATATACCTCTGAGGTTGTCCACCCTACAGCATATGTATCGGAACCTGATTCATCCTCTGATAACGCATGCGACTGGGTTATCCCTGAATACACCAGTACACCTTTCATGCCAGCTTCAACACAAACTGAGGATGTCGGTTCACCCGATATGTCTACTGAGCCACTAAGACGTAAACATCATGTTCTGCGTGGTGCAAGACAAGCTATCTTAGCCCGTCAAAACAAGAAATTTGAAACAAACATTGCACGTAACGTGGCTACTTTGACTGAGGATACTATCAGTGACGTCGGACAAATGGATGATTCGACACAACCCGGTTCAACTATAGAGATCAACAACACTGGTAATTATACTAACCAGTTTTGATTGGATCTTGCACGGCGACGATAAAATGTAGTCCGACTAAACGTGTGTTTCCATCAGTACAATATAGGAATACACGCCAAAGTGCGATCGTGGCAACAAATGGGAGTGCAAACATGGTCGAACAAAGAAGTGGGTTGGAGCAAAGCCAGTCGGTCCCAAGGTTCATTTCCAATGGTAATTGTTACAAATCTTTATTGAGGTTATATATTTTCTCAACCCTGAATGCCATGTCTTTTACTTGGATTGTATTTTCACGATCCAGTTGATGACGATGATGAGGGTGTCATATTCGGAGAGGATAATGATGAGAACGAGGGATATATTTTCGTTGGTAAATGTACTTATGTCAATTTATATTACAATACGAATGCGTATCTAATTTCAAATGTCTTAATCGTTCTTTTCCAAAACAATATCAGATGAGGACACTAACGAGGACTTCGAGAAAGATGGTACTCAAGATCAATCTGTTGTCACTGATGTGCCTGACCCGTACGACAAGGTCTACAGTAACATCCCTGAAGAAACACATATGTTGAAGCACGTTCCCGACTGTGGTTATTGCACCGCGAAGAAGTTTGAGTATGAGCCACCTGGGTTTTGCTGTCGAGGTGGGAAGGTTGAGCTAGCCCCACTAGAGACTCCTCCCCAGCTCAGGAGGTTGTGGGATAGTGCAGACTCTGATGCTAGGCACTTTCGTGATAACATCAGGTTTTTTAATGGCCATTTTTCTTTCACTTCCCTGTACTGTTGCCTCGACAGTATGACAACTAATATGCGGGATTCTGGTATATACACATTCCGTGCACAAGGCATGATGTACCATAATATCAAGTCATTCGGTAGTGAATGTGGGGCAGAGCATAAACACCTAGAGCTTTACTTTTACGATGATGATCCCAGTCTCGAGCATCGATTCCGTAAGTGTCGTGAAGATCAGATTCAGAAAGACCAAGAGGTTATTAAACAGATAGTTGGCATACTTCGTGGAAATCCGTACTCTGAGCACCTTAGGAGCATGGGTCATGTTGAGAACCTTGCTGACTATCACATCGCATTGAACCTTGACCAAACGTTGAACCAGAAGACTTATAACACACCTCTCACTTCGGAGGTGGCCGCTGTCTGGATCGAGGGGAGCGAACGGCGAGGCCAGTTCAGCAAGAGTGTTATGCTACATGGGAAGGATAGGTCAAGTCATGGCATCCGCTCATACCATGGATGCTACGATGCGCTATCATATCCACTGTTCTTCCCTAGAGGTGAACTTGGATGGCATGCAAATATCCCAAAGGTTGGTGTATCCATGGACGAAGTGGATGCATACCGGGCGACGCATAGGAGAAATAATGCAAATGATGAAGATGCGGGTTAGTTGTTTCTTTGTAATTTCTAAGTTGTTCACATTAATAAATATGTTTTCGACATCACTAAATAATCGATTCTTGCGTATGCAGAACCTCCTACCCATCTATGTGTGTCCGTGCGTGATTACTACTGCTACAAATTCCAGATACGTCCAGGGGTATTCAATCCAATACTTCATGGTAAACGGCTTTTCCAGCAGTTCGCGGTCGACACATACATTAAGATTGAGAGCTCCCGTTTAGATTTCATACGTAAGAACCAGGATCGGTTAAGGGCAGATCTATACCAGGGCTTGGTGGATAGCATGTTAGATGGAGATGTTAGAGGAGAGAAGGTTGGAAAGCGAACTGTGTTGTCACCGTCGTTTATTGGCGGTCCTCGTGACATGAGACGTCGATATATGGATGCTATGGCTCTGGTGCGGAAGTTTGGTAAACCAGACATCTTTCTTACCATGACATGTAACCCTAACTGGGATGAGATAAGGAGAGAGCTTCTACCTGGACAGACACCGCAAGATCGTCCGGATCTTGTAGTGCGTGTCTTTCATGCGAAACTACAGGAGCTAAAGTATCGGTTGACTAAACAGGATATTCTCGGTAAAGTCCGAGCCTACGTCTACGTCGTGGAATTTCAGAAACGAGGTTTGCCACATGCCCATTTTCTACTCATCATGCAAAGGAAGTACAAGCTCACGTGCCCTGAACAGTATGACCTTTTGATCTCAGCTGAGATCCCATCCAACAAGTACCCTGAACTGCGAAAGATGGTTATCAAGCATATGATGCATGGCCCGTGCGGGTCGCTAAACCCTAACTGCCCATGCACTAAGGGTCGTGCATCGTGCAAGAATCAATACCCCCGGCATTTCCGTGAGGCAACCATGCAAGGGAAGGATTCATATCCTAATTACAGACGTCGTGACGATGGACGTAAGGAAAAGGTTCGAGGATGTGAATTGGACAATAGATGGGTTGTCCCTTACAACCCTTACCTCCTTCGGCTCTTCAACTGTCACATCAATGTTGAGGCGTGTGGGAGCATCAAGGCTGTTAAGTACCTGTTCAAATACATATACAAAGGCCATGATCGTGCGTCTGTTGTTATGAGAGATGCGAGTAAGGAAAATGGTGATGTAGATGAGATACAACAGTATAGAGATGCAAGGTGGGTGACTCCTCCGGAAGCCTTATGGAGGATATATGGATTTGAGCTTAGTCAAAACTCTCCATCTGTGATGCCGCTGCAACTCCATCTTCCAAACATGCACATGGTGACGTTTCACGAGCGACAAATGGTCGAGCGAGTCGTCAACCGTCCAGGTGCTGATAGGTCAATGATTACAGCATATTTTGAGGCGAATAAGCTGTACGAGGAGGCTCGGGGCATCCTGTATCGTGACTTCCCTGAGTGGTACACTTGGAAGCAGGGCAAAGTGTGGCAAAGGAGGAAACAAAATACGGGTGGACAAGTCGGTAGAATCGTCTCTGCTCTACCATCTGAAGGGGAGCGCTTCTATCTTCGGCTCCTCCTAAACCATGTGACTGGTGCTACCTCCTATGTGGATCTAAGGACAGTAGACGGTGACACACTACCATCATTTCGTGAGGCAGCACAAAGAAGGGGATTACTTGAAGCAGACAACACAATAGATGAGTGTCTCAATGAAGCTGCTCTTTACCAAATGCCATCAGCGCTACGGAGGTTGTTTGCAACGATACTGGTTTTCTGCGAGCCGAATGATGTGGCCGAATTGTGGCAGAGACACCTTGACACAATGTCCGAGGATTATCATCGTATTACTCAGAGCAAAAGCCATTTGCAGCAGATGGTCTTGATTGACATTAGAAACATGTTGCAGTCAATGGGTAAAGACATAAAGACATTCCCTCTACCTGCTATCATCGATAGATATGACGATTCACAAGGTATTGATAGAGAGATTTACGAGGAGGAAATTATCGAGGCGACGGCAGAAGATGTTGCTTTGCAAGCAACCCTAAATGAGGAGCAGAAGTCTGCCTATGAAAAGATCTTATCTGTTGTTGACACCAGTAATGGCGGTGTGTTCTTTGTGGATGGGCCTGGTGGTACTGGAAAGACTTATCTGTATAAGGCATTGCTTGCGGTGCTACGTAGTCAGGACAAGATTGCAGTTGCAACAGCTACATCTGGGGTTGCGGCTTCCATAATGCCTGGTGGGAGAACTGCCCATTCACGCTTCAAGATACCACTTACTATTGATGATGGTGCTATATGTACCTTCACGAAACAAAGTGGGACATCAAAGTTGCTACAGAAAGCGTCACTCATTATTTGGGACGAGGCATCAATGGCTAAGAGACAATCAATTGAAGCGTTGGACAACAGCATGCGTGATATCATGGGACACCCTGATCTGCCCTTTGGTGGGAAGACTATTGTGTTTGGGGGAGATTTCAGACAAGTACTCCCTGTTGTACGTAAAGGGTCAAGGGCTCAGATAGTTGCTGCCTCTCTACGGAGTTCTTACCTATGGGAATCAATGTGCCACCTAAAGCTTGTCCGCAACATGAGAGCAAAGAGCGACCCATGGTTTGCAGAATATTTGTTGCGTATCGGTGGTGGAACTGAGGAAGTGAACAACGATGGTGATATTCGTCTTCCAGATGAGGTATGTGTGCCATATACCGGTGATGACCGCGACCTTGACAGATTGATAGATGACATTTACCCCAGTCTAAACGAAAACATGTCTAATACAAGCTACATCACTTCAAGAGCAATATTGACTACTCGGAACGATTGGGTTGATATGATAAATATGAGGATGATCGATCGTTTCCAACGGGAGCAGATGATGTACCATAGCTTTGACACCGCGGTGGACGATCCTAATAACTATTATCCATCGGAATTCCTAAACACGCTGACTCCTAATGGACTACCCCCGCACGTTCTGAAGCTCAAAATTGGGTGCCCAGTCATGTTGCTTAGGAATATAGACCCTGCTAACGGACTTTGCAACGGTACACGGCTGGTGGTACGTGGTTTCCAAAAAAATAGTATCGATGCTGAAATTGTCCTTGGTCAGCATGCTGGAATGCGGGTTTTCTTGCCTCGTATACCCCTGTGCCCTTCTGATGACGAGATGTTCCCTTTCCATTTTAAAAGGAAGCAGTTTCCGGTAAGACTAAGTTTCGCCATGACTGTTAACAAGTCCCAGGGACAGACGATTCCTAATGTTGCTGTGTACTTGCCCGAACCAGTATTCTCTCATGGCCAGCTATATGTTGCTCTCTCAAGGGCCACAACTCGATTGAATGTGAAGGTACTTGTAATTCCAGTCACTGATGACAAAATGAAGAAGGGGGTGGAAAAGAAGTCAACAATAAATGGCGTAACATACACAAAGAATATTGTCTATAAGGAGGTCCTTACGCCATAGCTGTACTGTGAATTTATTTCTGTTGGTATAATGTCTGTGAACTCGGCCAACACTGTATGTGAACACTATATTTCTAAAGATGTGTGTGCTGGTATCGGATGTCGTGAGCATCTTGTAGAACATGTGTGCGTTCGTGCGAGCGGCCTCATGGCCATTGATCCGCGTCCTCGTCCTCCCGGACCCGCGCCTGCGCCCGCTTCTCCGCTTCCTCGTCCTCGGGCAGCAGCGATACCCTGCGTGTACACCTCGTCTGTCGTCCGCCTATACGGAACAAGACAGGTTTCTCTTGTCAGCCAATAGCTCGAGTACATTGCGCTCGCAGACCCCCCCCCCCCCCCCCGCGCGCACGCCGCACGAGCTCACATGGAGGGTGACGTCAACGACGAGGCAGAGCACGTGTGGCGTGAAAACAGTGCTTTGCTCTACCAACCTGTTTCATCTTCCCATGGGAAGCAATTATTGGAGAACCTTTATGCGAGTTAATTAGTGGAAGAACAACAGCCCAATAATCTACACAAGCACATGTTGCAAAATATCTGCAATTTATCACGATATGAAGATTCAAAAGTTAGCACAATGCTACATAGAACTAAGAATAAGTAGCCAAACATAAATTTTAGGTCATCATGTATTTACACCATTATTTTCTTCCCACTATTATGCACAAGGAAATCAACAAGCTGAGATGACTTCTTTGATGCTTCACATATCATATACTGCACCAAAACAAGGTTATGATTTTGTAGGGAACAGCTAGAATTCAAGAAAATCAGAACACAGTTATCATAAAAACAAGAAGTATATTGATTTAACCTCCAACCGAAGCCCTAATGGTGTTATGGATGGACCAAGCTCTTGTTGTCCAGAAACTTTGCTTGTGGACTTTGCCTCTGTCTTAACCTCAACCGAATCCAAACTGTTTTCTTGACTTCTGTTTGAAATCTGGGGAAACAATCTTCTCCTTTTCAAACTCCTTTCCTTTTCAAGATATCTAATATACCGTTCCCCAAGAAGGTTACATAAACACACAGCTCCTCTTATTCATAAAGGCCAGTGAGATATAACCTCTACATAAAGGCCAGTAACAATGAAAAAAACAGAATGAAAAAAAACAGAAGATAAAGAATACTTCCTACATGGTGCAAGCATTTCTCTCCTGATGAACGATATAGCCGACATATCTCTCCAGGTACAAAAGGTGGTCCATATTCGTAGCTACGAGCACCACCTCAGAAAAAAGAAGCTAGCTCCTAAAAGAGGTGACAAAAGCCATAATTGTTTCATTATGAAGTTTCACATTGGACAGTGGACAAGTGATTGGCAATGACACAACATACCTCTGTAACAGTTGACTCCTGGGAATTTTTTTGCTTCTCCCAGAAAGCACATGAAAATGCCCATCAAGTTTCTGGAAAAAATCTTGAAAACCTTCTTGTACCCATCAATGACCAAATCTCTCAACTTTACAAGAAACTCTATATTGCCATCTATCAGATGATGAAATTCCTGGAATCAGCATGGCCATAATTAGAACATTAAAACAGAGCATGATAAAGTTATGAAATTTGATTGCATGTAACATCGTGTTGCTTAACAACATGAGAAAACAGATGTTTATTCAAAAGCCCTGAAGCTTCCAAATATGTACCTGCAGGAGATCTATGCATCCTTGGGATACTTTGATTTTGCTTGCCCCCATAGCAGTTTGCAGCTGTGACTCTTCTAGCTTCTCATTTGATGTTGAATGTGTCCTAACCAGTGCATCTGCTCACCCATGTACTACAGATGTGATTTTTTTCCTTGTATACTTGTATCATTACAAGCTAAACCAAAATAAGTTACTGGTAAGTCACATTTGAACTTCAAGCCCCGAATGTAGTCAGTTCTGCAGTTAGTCTTCGATCACCCAGTACCGATTGAGACTCATCTGAGAAACAAGGGGGCTGGAACCTTTAGCAAAGCAGCAACTTTGCATACCCAGCTCGCCACATTTCAGTGACAGGCTAAGATCTGACTGCCCGACCTCTGCTACTGGCTTTTCTGAGAGCCAAGGCCTGGTGTGCCTATACATTCTTGTTGTTCCGGGCTATACTGGAAATCTACTAAAGAAGTACTAGCAGCAGAGGACAATAAAACAAGGAGAAACAAGCACATCATTCTGAGTTTCCAACGAATAGCGCATCATATAAGGTCAGACTAAGGTAACCCTGACAGTGTGTTTTTGTGAAATTTTGAGCCCTGTTGTGCTTGATCCATGAGATTTTGAGCCATAGTTTTTATGCCAAGTTGGTAGACCATAGGAAGGGGAACAAACTTCTTGTGGTATGTGAGGTTTGGTGCTAAACAAATTAGAGAGTAAAATGCCCTCAGAGGTACCCTGTCATACTGAGTAACACATATTCAGTTTCAGCTAATTGAATTTAGTTTCAGTGAATCGAGGTCGACTTTGGGGCATTCTAACTTTTGATTCTTGTGTAATTAGCCCTGCAAGACTATAGTAAAGTTGAAGACCTATAGTTGGTGCACCAAGTTGCTTAAGTAAGATAGGCCTGTTATTATATGGAAATGGGAGAAAAGAGGGGAGGAACTTGGCTCTGTAGTGAACTGAAGAAGTTCAGAACAGTCCAAATCCCTGAACATATCTCCATCCACTAACTACTCTAGGTGTTTCTGGTGTGTGCTAACTAAAGGAACTCGTTTCCTAGAAGGGGGGTAACTTGCTACAACTCCACCTTGCCTGGAATAAACATGGAGATGTAAAAATCATCCCTGTGATGATTCAGCTGCTTGGATGCCTATTTGCTGTCCCACATGCAGAAAAAGGAATTGGCCACATCTTTTGTCTTCCATGTGCTTTCCCCATACGTGGTGCTCATGCACAAGGATTGGGAGACATGTTAGTGTAGTTGGACTTCTGTTAAACCCTATTAAAGACCTCAACAGCTCCAGCTCTCTAAACTATTTACATTGGTGAGTTATGGCACCAAACTAAACTCCATGTGTTTCTGTCGATTTCCTTCCCCTCTCACCGTGCCATACCATTCCCATACACCTATTCTAAGCCCTTAAGCACATCATATAAAAGGCACGGCTTGGTGCGGAAAAGAAAAGAGGGTGGCCTGGCCCCTTTTCTTCTTATCATATCACAAGGGCGCGGCTCTGTATGGGGCTCGTACTGCGGAGCAAGTCTGGGAGTCCTTTCCACTCATTGAGGATTCTATCTAAAAAAGAAGGTCAACGGGGGAGACTACAGTAGCTCGAACTCATAGTTTTTATGCCAAGTTGGTAGACCATAGGAAGGGGAACAAACTTCTTGTGGTATGTGAGGTTTGGTGCTAAACAAATTAGAGAGTAAAATGCCCTCAGAGGTACCATGTCATACTGAGTAACACATATTCAATTTCAGCTAATTGAATTTAGTTTCAGTGAATCGAGGTCGACTTTGGGGCATTCTAACTTTTGATTCTTGTGTAATTAGCCCTGCAAGACTATAGTAAAGTTGAAGACCTATAGTTGGTGCACCAAGTTGCTTAAGTAAGATAGGCCTGTTATTATATGGAAATGGGAGAAAAGAGGGGAGGAACTTGGCTCTGTAGTGAACTGAAGAAGTTCAGAACAGTCCAAATCCCTGAACATATCTCCATCCACTAACTACTCTAGGTGTTTCTGGTGTGTGCTAACTAAAGGAACTCGTTTCCTAGAAGGGGGGTCACTTGCTACAACTCCACCTTGCCTGGAATAAACATGGAGATGTAAAAATCATCCCTGTGATGATTCAGCTGCTTGGATGCCTATTTGCTGTCCCACATGCAGAAAAAGGAATTGGCCACATCTTTTGTCTTCCATATGCTTTCCCCATACGTGGTGCTCATGCACAAGGATTGGGAGACATGTTAGTGTAGTTGGACTTCTGTTAAACCCTATTAAAGACCTCAACAGCTCCAGCTCTCTAAACTATTTACATTGGTGAGTTATGGCACCAAACTAAACTCCATGTGTTTCTGTCGATTTCCTTCCCCTCTCACCGTCCCATACCATTCCCATACACCTATTCTAAGCCCTTAAGCACATCATATAAAACTTGGCCTTTTGGTACCCTCTTGCCATATAGAACATCATATGTTTATATCATTTTATTTGCAATATTAATTTTTCATTATTATGTTATCACTAATGCATGTAAAATTGTTTAGCTGGTTATAGTAGAAACATTTAAATCGTGTATCAAATAATACATAGTAACAATGATTATAGGTTTTTGTCTCCTGTGGATGGAATCTAAAGAGGAAAATGTTGCACTTACAATCATCCAAAGAGATAATACATTATCTATAGATGAATCTCTACTAATGTCCTTGTCTCATAACAAGCCAAAAAAATCGGTGACTACTACAATAGTTCCGAAAGGTATGATAACTTCCATACTATCGTCTGCATCAATTTGGATTGTTTTTATTGTAAGTGATTCATGTTTGATCTCATGACTGTTTGGTTCGTAGATTATATTTGCACGCAGGGTGATCTTGCACTCATCGATTGGATTAAAGAAATCCCTTGTGAACCAAGGGTAGAAGTCGTGCTTATTGATGATGCTTTTGTGGAAAGGAAGTGGATGGAATGCCTATTTCAACCGGACGCATATCTAGGTGATGAGGTAATTCATGATAATTCAACTAGCTAGGAGCACCACACTTCCAAGATACTCACCCTGGTATTTTAAATCATAACTTACATACTTGCAGGTGATAGACTGTTACATAAATTTAATAAAAGCTCAAGAGCATCTAAAATGCCGATCTGGAGGTCGTGTACACATAGAAAATGCTTTTCAGTTCAACTTTCTAAAGCGAGACGGTGATGTTGAAACTAAAACAGATGAGTTATATCCAAGTAAAGACATGACACAAATATCTAGCGCTGAAAGAAGAGTTTTACTTTATCTAGACCATGACATGGTAAATACGAGATTGCAATCTACACGGTTAGTGTTTACATGTATTATTATGCAATATTTATAATTGACTTGTAGGTGTTTATTCCAATAAATATCCGAGAAATGCACTGGTATCTTGCTGTGATCAATGCAAGAAATATGGAGATACAAGTGCTCGACTCACTTGGTACATCATCCGGTCGCAATGACCTCATTGACACTGTGAGTTTATACAAACTCAACAATTACGAATCCCTTATTAACTTAAACTCTCAACTTTTAATTCTATGTTTTTATAATAATAATAAAGATAAAAGGACTCCAAAGACAAATTGATATGGTATCTCAGCGTAAGGAGTTAAAAGATCATAGGTGGCCAGACCTTCGAGTTGCTTCTTGGCCACTTAAAGAAATAGAAATGGAATATGCAAAGCAAACAGATAGGTACACCATATATTCTTATGTGTTGCTATTAATATTCATTGCTGTTAATCTTGACATTTTATCATCTGGTTGATGTAGCTCCTCGTGTGGCCTCTTTCTACTAAACTATATCGAGTACTGGACAGGGGACGAACTATCTGATAATTTTACCCAGGTATATTATTACTACTATGACATTACATGTGGCTATAACATGAATATCTGTTTGCTGTCTTCTATTATTATTATGTCAATCCAATTGATACATATAATTGCTAAATAAATTGTTTCTTATTTGCAGGACGACATGTCACACTTTAGGAAAAAATTGGCTGCTATATTACTATCCTCAGATATAAACAAGAGAAAGGGGTGTCCGTTATACAAGTATGACAAAGAAGTCGATGCTGGATGCTCCTCTGATGTTCAGATATTAGATAGTCCCACAAATCCTAAGAAGAGGAAACTACCTTGTGTATCTGAAGAAAACGAAGTATTGATGGAAGATGGTGATGGCCCCATCACTCAAGCAGACTTAGAAAGGTGGTTTGTTCATGATTGGGATAAAAGAACTCCTATAAAAATCCCGACCGATGAGTGCACTAATGAGTTTTTACTGAGTGGCCTTTCCACAAAGGACATGCCAGTGACCAAAGCCGATTTAATAGATGTTCTATGTGATTACATCATGACAATCCAAGATGATACGACATTAGAGTAAGTGCTCATTGTTTTATCTATTTTATATGTACCAACTACGTAAAGTTTTGATATATACTTTTGTCATGTTGCATTACAGGATGACATGGGTGCGAAGTTTTAACCCTTTTAAGATAGAAATATCTGTCAAAGACCTGCAAAACGTATTAAGGGTAAATCTAGATATGACTCTAAAATGTTTTGACATGGCTGTTCGATTGTTGGCCATTAAAGAGTCACATATGTCGAAAGATGAAATGATAAAGGATAAAAAACATTATATGGACATGCGCTTCTGGGTAAGTTTGTTTCCAATCAATAATGTAGTAATATATTGTATCTATACATATAATCCTAATGTGGACATGTATATATATTTATCTAGAGAATGGTTGGTTTTGGTAAACTTGCAAAGTACCATCAGGATCCTACAGCAGAAGAGTTAGCCAAAACACTCGACTGTTGGCCTTCATTGAACTATTATATCACTGGTTGTAAATATGTAAGTATGTGTTCATTTCGAATGTATTTATAAAAGGCACTTCGTTGCAATCCTAATGACTGGTATTTTGTAGGTTCTTATGCCATGGAAATTCAACGGATGCTACGCACTTTTCATAATCGATCATGGTAAAAAGCACGTAACTTTTATGGACTTTACACCCACTGAAGATTGGTGTAAACACATGCCATACAAGAGGTTTGCAGAAGCAATTATCATGGCCTCTAAGAAATATAAGATTGCCTACAATAAGAAACGTTCTGGATGGGCACATGATATTTTTAAGTGGGAACATACAATTCGGTCTGGTCTTCCATTGGACTTAAAAGGGTATTTTCTTAATACCATGTTCTCAACAGTTCAAATTTTTTCTATGATAACCATTGTATATAATATAGTTGGCCAAACATTATTCTGTAGGGTTAATACAAGCTACTTCGTTCTACAAGCTATGGTCATGTGGGGGAGTGGTAGACGAATGGAATTTAATAGGGTGAGTGGAGTACGTTTGGTTCATGTTCAAACATACATTTCAGTTACATAATATAAATTTGACGTATTGTTCTCTTATGTCTTTGTGTGTAGGATACAAAGATTCTTCGAAGGAACTTTGTAATTGATCTATTAAGTTACGAGGAGAATTCATGCCGCTATGCTATCCCTCCAAACATACAACAACGACTTATCAGTATCGCTAAAAAAGATTAGATTAATGTACGGTTGTCGACATATTTGACTATTATTAGAAATTGTAAGACAAGTTGATTCGTGCAATACCGATGATGCATCAACAATATGCGTGTAGAACTACATATTTTCCATGTCTTCTTTTTCTCGTGTATTATTTTTGAAGTCCGAAGAACATCTGCCATGATATACACTTTCTTGTGCAGACCACTTTTTTGTGTGCTTGCAATTGCAACTATATTGCCTTTTCGTCCTGTGGAGAGGTTAGTCCACCTAATGTTTTCAGGTTCCAGTGAATGCACAGGCAGTGGCTTTGTTTTCTTTCCTAAACATTATAACACATTTGTAACCTTTTTCTATAATATTATAACACATTTGTACATGAGTTATTGTGATATTTTATCTTCCCGTTGCAACGCACGGGTATTTACCTAGTAAATTATATATGATCCAAATGTGTCTCCACAAAAAGTTAGTGTCCTTAAGTAATTTTAGTTTAAAAATAAATAAAAATAAAGACTGATTTTAACCTAATTCGATCTTTAAAGTTTGTAATGTAAAATCTAGAGCTCGTCACCACCCTACCCACAAGCATATTCATCTGCGTGTCGACGAGCTCTACCTGCCTACGTACCCAGGCCATAACCGAGAGCCCGTCCGTCCGTCCGTCCCAAGGCAAGCAGAGGATCAGATGCTGCACCACGTACTCTCCCTCCCTGCTCCGTACGCGTCCACCACAGAGAGGAGTAGCTTGGCATTCATGCGTATGCGTATCTGATGAAGCAAAGCTACAGATAGCTAGACCAGCTCAGCTGGAGAATATATATGGTGGCGCCACTTGCTACGCACTAGCCACTGGTGCAATGCAACTATGCAAGCAAGTGTGCAGCAACGAATAATCCCTCCTCCTCAATCCTCATGCATGCTAGCTGCTGCTGCTGCTCCGTGAGCACTGAGCAAGCAAGCAACGACAGGGAATCGGTCACTTGCAAGGAAACGCATTTAATTATTTACCACGTGTGTGTGTATATATATATATATATATATATATATATATATATATATATATATATATATATATATATATATATATATATATATATATATATTAGGGTTTGTTCGGTTCTATCCCAATTCATATGGATTGAGGGGGTTTTAATCCCTATTAAGTCAAAATCCTCTCTAATCCATATCAATCCCTTCCAATCCATATGAATTGAAAATAACCGAACAAGCCCTTACTCTAATAACAAAGCTAGTTAATCTCAACTAATATAAACTTTCTACCTCTCTCTCTCTCTTTTAATGTATACACCGTACCATTCATAACAAAGGTAGTAATGTTATATATACGCAGAACAGATTTTATAGTATTCTTCTAGTAATTATTATGCACATAAATCCACCTGAAATCCACGCATGCTCGAAATCACATGTATCGCCGCGATATGCAGCAACATGGTTGTGACGTGCACTTTTTCGACGACCACGTATGTATGTCTATTATGTTAAGTTGCTCCATCGATCATGGCATATCTGTACGTACGTGTGCAACACGGCAAAGGAATACATATATATACGTGTAGCTCTAGCTGTTGTGCCAGAGTCACGAGCACAAGACATCAGCGGACAAACTGATTAATCTTTGACACGTTGTTGGACCAAGGATGTCCTGCTAGATGAAGGGTGAGTGCACGGTATTAACTAAAACCCACGATATTGAACAAATTTAATTAGGTCCACGGGATAATTAAATCTTATGGACTAAAGGTCAGGTTTGAATCCACTAGAGCTAATAGTTAGCCGAGACATTCAAACAGTCTAGCTAATAGTTCGGCTATTAGCTACTTTTAGCAAATTAAGTAATAGTTAGCTAGCTATTTGTTAGCCAGCTAATTCCACTAGTAATTTTTAGTCCACCAACTATTATCTCTAGTGCATTCAAACACCACCTTAGTAAATTAGCTAACAACTAGTTAGCTTTTTGTTATCTAGCTAATTAAACTAGCAATTTTTAGCCAACTAACTATTAACTCTAGTACATTCAAACCGACCCTAAGTTGAGCTGAAATGAGTTTGCAACCTAGGATAACAAAAATGGATCATAAGCTCTATGAATGTAAATGCATAAGAAATAGTTATAATAGTAATAAATTGAGCAATTGAATAATTGAACACACGATATGATGGAAATTATCAAGTGGTATCGGTGACATGTCGATCACCACTAATCCATGTTGAGGTTGAGCCAATGACTTCCAACCACTCCTCTACCCATGAGCCGCATTGAATAAAAATACTCTTTGGACCTCGACTCTACTAGTGTTGCTTTTCACCACTATGGCAAGGCAAGCGCAACAACCTCTCAAAACTCCACCAAAGCCTCTTCAGAATCTCCTTGAAGAGCTTTACAATGTATACCAAAAGTCGTCTAGCTAGATGGCAGCGACCTCCAAGAGTAACAAGCTAAAGACTTTGTTTGATTATCTCTCCAGTGAATAGCCTACAATTAAATGTGTGTCAGTCATATATACAATGAAAATCCAACGGTCATATATACAATTAAATGTGTGCCAGTCAGCACAAAAAGTGTCTGGTAGATAGCCTACCAGTAGGGCACGAACAGTTCGCCTCCAAGGCCCACACAATCCGTCTATCAATTATGAACATATGGAGAGAAACTTCCAAGTTTTTGTCTACTGACTTAACAAGTACAGTTGACAATCCTTGACAATCCACCGTAAAGGCTTGCACAGTTCGCCCCAACACAAAAACTGGCATGCTTTAATCTACCATGAGAAAAGGTATTGTGAAGAGTCCACCACAAGGGTCTCGGTAGTCCACCGACAAAGATGAATCCCACCATACAAAACTCCAAGTTTTCATTTACCACATGGTCCCGTATGTTTCCTTTCATTTTGAGGAATTAGAATCTTACTAATGGAATAAGCTATTTTTTTGGATGTGACATTCCATCACTTTCCAAAGTTATCATATAAGCCTATCTCAAATTCATGGGGTGAGAAATGGAAATTAATTCTATATACTTACATACTATTTTTCCGATGTACAACTTATAGCACACACTTCTACTTGCTTCGCTATAACATAAATGTAGTATATAACTATCTCTCTCATATGATTTAGGATAATATACAAATATATTACATATATAAATATATGAACTTAATTAGTTTTGTCTAAATTATAATTATTAAAATGGAATTGAATTCCAACGAAACAAACGGGCCTCAAGAGTAATCTAGTTGATAGTCCACCACCCAAGGCTAGATAAACCATCGTTATCAACTTTGACGAAAATAGAAACTTACAGTTTTTGGGCATCCATACCCAAAGAAAGAAAGAGTCTACACTCATGCACAAAAGAGAAAAGTCCATACCCAAAGCGATTATATATACATAAGTAAAAGTAAATTCGGACTTTTTTTTTCCTTTTTCCTATACCGTCATCTGTTCCAGCCTTTTGTGATCTTTTTTTTCCTATACTGCCATCTGTTCCAGCCACTTCCCTTCCCGTTTCCTTTTGATCTTTTCCTTTTTTTTCCCCTCAATTTCCCCTCCTTTTCTTTTGCGGGTTATCCACCAGTCCGTCTTTTCTTTTCACATCCCATTCCCCCGCGGTTTTGCATGTCATTTTTATTTTCCATGTTATCGCATGAATTTGGATCCTACCGTGAAAAATAAAAAAACGACCTACCTAATTATCGATCGACCGATTGTTAATCCTACCGGTACGTGACTTTTAAAAATAATAATATTTTCGTAACTTTTATAGTTCTTTAAAACTTATACATATTTATACATGTTGTGGTTGTACACGGACACATGGCTCATGTGCAAAAGAAAAGAAAAAAAGTATGTGCAACAGGAAATTTTGTATAGGACACAGGCGAACAAACAAGCATGGAAACGTAAAAAAAAGTGCAGCTGACTGGCTGAGGAGGTAAACGGCTCGTGACCGTTGGTGGCCGAGCCCGTGGTTAGTCTGAAAAGGCACTCGGTGTAGGGTGGACGAAAATATTTGTGGTACAAATTCTGCCTGTCTGATAGATAGAACTCCTTTACTATTTGTATCTTTAGTAACATGAGGACGTGGAGTTTTTTTTTTCACAAAGCAAAGGAAAAGCATCAAATTTGACTTTTATGTGGTGTGTGGACAACCATCAACTGTATAGTTCGATTTACTATCTCCAAGTATTTTCAGTTGGTCGAGTCCTATACGTATTTTTACGTTAAAATGCACCTTAACTTTATCATAGTTATTTAGGTAGGTATAGGGGACTCAATGACAAATCAACTGAAAGAGTTTTTTGTGTGTCAAGACGAGTCCTTTAGCAGATAGTGGAGAAAATGCAGGACAAAAGTCCCTGGGGTCGTTGGAAGAGATTTTGATGGCCTAGTGTGTTATCTTTGGTGGAATATTTGGAAGGAGAGAAATAGAAGAACTTTTCAACACATAATCCGCCAGCCCCTCCAAATTTCAATCCTTGTCAAAGATGATGTGGACCAATTCAACTTGGCTGTGGGTTCACGTCCAGGTATCCCGCGTAACCTTAAATTAATTTGTTATCATGTATATACACATCAGATCAAGGTAGGAGTGATGCTGTCTGTCTGAGCGATGCTAAAGCTCTGGTACCATTGGGTTTAAAGGTTCTGTACGCTCTGAAGTTTTTGTTGTTTTTTTTTTGGATGATTGTTACCGTAGAAAATTTCCAAACCTGCTGAAAGGATTGGATACACAAGCGCTGCAAGATATGAGCTGAAAGGATTGCAGAAATGCAAATCGTGATAGCTGGTGGAAAAGCAGACAGTTTCCAAACCTGCTTCAAACAAATGAAAGGAGAAGTGGTGGATAATGTGTTTGTGCATCCCTTTCTTCACACTGCCATCACGTTTTTGTTTTGTTTTGTTTTGTTTTTTTAATACCAAATCTGAAGAAAGAATGGCATATCGTGCAAAAGAAAACTGACGGCCTAGAGATGCCGACAGGCTATAGGCGGCGTCTAAGGATCACTTTCGGGTCTCCACTACTCGTATTGTAGCGTAGCTGCCGTTTCAGTTACCAGCTGAAAGAAAGAAGGGAAAGCATCTTCTGGATCTCAATCACCTCCTGACTGCTGCTCTTACGAACTCATCTTCTCGGCTGTCAGCTGCAATACTTGCTGCAGAAGAGCCACAAGCATGTTTTGTTTTTGTTTTTGTTTTTTAGATAGAACCTAGTAAGGGAGACATATGTGCGAGATTTGTTAAAGTGGAATGACGCAACGATGGGTCCCGCTTTGTTTTGCTATTCTGTTCGGGCCCAACTAGTGAGCGCAGAGCGGGCCTATTTCACCAATGCAGCTGCCTCTCAGCTTGGCCCGTTTCTTCCGTCTAGATTGGTATGCTCAGGCCTAAAAGGCGCGCATGGCGTCTGCTACCATGCCCACGGTCCGGGCCCATGGTACTTCGATCTAACTTTTTTCGGGTCGGTACGAAACAATTTAGGGCTAGACCGTATCATGTTTAGATACTAAAAGTAGACTCTGTCTGGCCCAAAGCACAGCGGGTCGATGATCGTGTCGTGCCAGCCAGTCCAAGCACGACATGTATAAAAAACTTATACATATCTAAAAATATATCCTCAAAATATTCATAACTTTGCTATAGAGTAAAAAAATATGAGAAAAATAAATCAATGTTTTCTATAACTTTGGTGAAGAGAAAAAAATATTGGAGCATAAAATAACCATTTAAACACTTGTTTTTTAATTCGTGCTTCATTTCGTGACGTGCCGCCCATCGTGACTAAGATTGAGGCCCAGCACTAGAGATGGCAATGGGTATCCGAAACACGAATATCCGACGGGTTTTACCCGATATAAAGGCTAATATGAAATGATTTCTTTACCCGCAGGTATACCAAAATAGGCGAGAACCTCTACCCATTGGGTAGACAGGTACAAGTATGGGTGGGTAATACTCATACCCATGTACCCGTGGGTAAAATATACTCGCATCATATCACTATTTACCATGTAACTAAAGTTGTCTTAGCTAAAAGAAAATACTTCTTCGGTTACTGTTTGTTTACCTATCAAGATATGTAACTATATGGTTTATTGTATTTTAATTTGAACTTATTTTTTTGTGTTTGTTTGATATTTTGAGTGATTCGTACATTAGTATTTTAGACTTTTCTGGCGGGTACGGGTAACCCGACAGGTAAAATTACTCGTGCAGGTACGAATATGGGTAAGATTATATACCTGCGGCCTTACAAACGGGTAACCTGACGGGTAAGATTTTTTGACGGGTACTGGTATGCAACGATACTACACGACGGGTGCATACCCGTTGCTATCTCTACCCGACATGGTCCATTTTCCTTCGTGTCGAGTCGTGCTTTAGGCTCTTATTTTCGTGTCGTGCCAGCTCCAAATAGCCCGACCCAAACCTTCATGTCTATGTATGGGAGAAAAAACAGGCGGGATGTGGAGGTAGATTTTAAAATAATGTTATAGGAGCCACACAAAAACATGATAATAGTGATGAAAATAACATTCTATCTTGGTCTACTGATATACTGAGTAAAGTAACGATTCTATTGAGTGTTTGTGAAAGAAAATAAACAAAATAGCATATGTTCGTGTCTTGACATGTATTCAAAGGGCAGAACAAAAATAATATTAAAACTTGAAAAATGGAAAACATTTGAGCACATGCACCAACACTCACTACATTGAGGGGTTGCAAGCCCGGTAGCACATATATTGACACTCACTGGTGACCTTATCAATGGTGCCATAGACTATCCCAGCATCACAGGTGCCTTGACATCGTCTACGTCGTTCAACAAGCATGTTTATTCATGCAAGACCCTCATGTGCCACACCTCAGTTTGATTAAGTATGTCCTTCGATGCCTTCATAGCACCCTTGACCATGGACTCATTCTTCATCACATGACCCCCCTCCCCCGCTTTGGTCAGCTACACTGACGTTAACTGGATCGCCAGCCATGACACTTGAAAATCCACCTCTAGCTATGATGTTTTCCTCTATGGCAATCTAATCTCCTGGTCCTCTTTGTGTTAGTAGACTATATCTCGTTCCAATGCTAAAGTTGGATATCGAGACATCACCAATGTGTAGCAAAGGTGTCCTAGCTCTGCCCACTCACTCGGGCCACCTTGGTCTACTTTGACAATGTCAGTGTAGTCTATATTTCCACAAATCTAGTTTGGCATCAACAGATTAAACACATAAAGATTGATAGACACTTTGTTCACGAGCGTGTGGCTATCAGGCAGGTCCATGCCGTCCATGTGCCCACCTCATCGCAGTATGCTGGCATCTTCACCAAGTGGCTATCGATGTCCGACCTCATAGAATTTTGCTCTAACCTCAATGTATCTAGGTTAAATATGCCGTGTGGACTTCTCAAGAATCCGGAAAGAAACACAACATGACAATATGGTCATTGTGTTAAACCCTTATCCCCTTTGAAGATATTGAAGGGGTGAAGGATGATTAAAGAGTTTAATATGAGAGTCATTTGAGTTAATTATATGAACAATTGTTTGACATCAAATATGACACAAAACAAGACAAACATCCACTTGATGTTTTCATCCAGTCCTTTTAACAATTGAGTTACTATGACAACTATCAGTAATAACTTATATAAGGAATCAACAGTCAATAGAGCTTCGTCTTTGTTATACCTTTGAAGATTCTTTGGGAGAAGCTTCTATTAGCGCAAGATTACAAATGGACGATCATTGTAGCAGTGACATTGTTCGTCTATTTATAGAGTTGAGTTGATATACATCTTCGTATGAAATTACAATTTTCCCTCCCCATTTATAAGTCTTTCACAATTAAAAGAATGCAACTTGGTCATTCCACACCGTTGACGTGTTGTATATGACTTTTCTCTCCCCCTGGACACATCCTTCGACTTTCTTTACTGGAGGACGATTATGAAGGTGTCGAATCTTTTTTCCTCGGTTTTTGTGGCTCGTCTGAATCTTCGCCTCATACCCTTGGTTCAAAACTTCTTTGTACCGCCTTAGCTTACCCTAAGAAAATGTCTACAGTTAGCCAGGACCTTCGGCCAGAAACTTTTCCCACAACAACATAAACTTTGTTAGCTTGGATCTTCGGTCAGAGACCTGCTCTTTAACATACACATCCTCTTTGACCGAAAAAATCTCCCCGACAACATAAACTTTGTTAGCTTGGATCTTCAATCAAAGACCTTCTCCCTAACAGACGCGTCCACGTGCCTGGACCCTAGTGTTGCCAGACGAGTAATCGCACAACACATCACCTCCTCCTTTGGTAATTAGGAGGAGGTAATTCTTGCATAGATATGTATGAACAGGATGGTAATTCCTTTGACAATTCTTGTTTAGGGCAATCTTCTATAAGGTCATCTTCAACAGTGCCCCCACATCTCCCCCACCCCAAGTTCAGTGTACTATATGGGCAACAACCGATCCAGCGATTCCCCTTAGAGCAACTCCAGTAGTTCTCTAATAGACTTTCTAAATCAACAATTTAAGTAGTTAACACAAAAACTCATCTCCAACAGTTCTCTAAATGAACTTTCTAAATTTAACAACTTCTCATCTAACCTTATTTCCTCTCTACATTTGGCAACCATTTAGCAACTCCCTAAACAAAAATGTTTACTGCATTATGTAGATAATGAAGGTAATTGATGACATTTGTGACTTTATTTTTTTATGTGGATAGATACAAAACAAAATTACAACCTATATTTAGAGAACTATTGGAGAACTCACATTTTTTACTTCCAAAGTTATTTAGCAACTTCTTAAATCTTTGCTTTAGAGAGCTAAAATTTACATAACTATTGGATTTGCTCTTAACGCCCCTATATATGGGGGAGGTCTAATCTCTCCCATGCACCTCCCCCATGTGGCCATGCATGGGGAGGTCTAACCCCCCTCATTTTTAATTACTTTATTTCTTTACAATATTACTATTTTTAAACAACATAACTTAATAATAATATGTATTGTGGTAGTAGAAATAGTCTATGATTTTTTAAACTTTAAGACAGTGTTGAGAAAATGTTAAATAATTGTGTTATAGTGTATTGGTGTAATGGTTTGAGACATCCTGTATGTAGGGTGGTAATGAAGTCTATATTTTACACTATACAATTTAAGGATTAAATCTGATTAGGATTATCCTCTATTACTACTGCGAAGAAATATTTAGTTTGTGATTTATTATCATCCCTACATGTATGTGGAGGAGTATATTTTAGGAAGATGTGGTTAAATCTCTGTCTCGACTGTACCTCTTTCCGTCGATATATAATAAAATCATTGCGTGAAACAATTTCTGCTTTCACGGGCTACCAGAGCACCGCATCACCCACACTCATTCGCCACCTAGACCTAGCGCGCTGGCGTCTTCGTCTAGCATCCAAGCGTTGTCTCTAGCATGCACTAGCAGTAGAGTTCCCTGCCCCGTGCGTGCTCAAGAGACGCCGAGTCACACGACTCACGAATAGCTGCTTTGTCTACTGTTGCAGGATGGTGATGTCCACGGGCCGTGGCGAAGGCAAGTTTTGCGGGTGAAGCGTATACAATTAGGCGCACGAACCTGGTTGCCCCCACTTCAAATTGGCGTACGATGAGTCGATGACAGTGGCATGAGGGATCACACTGGCAGCGACAAGGGCTGCCGCCACCTGCGGTAGTTTCACCACCTGCATTAGTTTATCTAATTGACCAAAAGTACCGACAGCACTCTCAGTCCGCTAAAAGCAAAAGGGTTAAAAACAAACATCACAGTCGCAAGCTTTCTGGACAAATGGGGAGCACGCTTAAACAACGGCCGCGCGCAACTTGGCAGCTCTCAAGGCCGGCAGATATTCCAACCAGCAACCAACCGGTCAGGTCCGGGTCCAGGATTAGCGAGCGATTAAGAAACTGCAGAAAAAGGGGGGGCTTGGTAGTACAATACTGCTCAAAGAAGATTCATACATAGTGCAGCCCTGCTCAGCTGCAGTATGAAGAACATCATGGCAGTAGCAGGCAAGACCTGGCAAAAAAAAAATGCTTCTCGGACAACAATTATCGCTGTTGACAAATCATAAGCGATGTTCTTAGGGTGAAGTGAAGGGAAAAAAGAGTATTCCTGAGTCCTCCTGACCAAGATACTTCAGAAGCAAGCACATGGCAGGAAAGACGGGATATCACAGCACCTCGGCCATACCTTAATAACGAGACAAAGGACACCAAATCCTCAAGAAAGTTGCACCGCCGTCGGAGCTGTTTGCTATGGATTTAGACTGTGCAGCTACAATTCATATAGACAAAAACATTGTAGAAGCCGATATAGATTAAAGCCAAGCGAACAATGTAAAACATAAAAAACAACATGCCAAGCTAAGTGCAGATTAACATAACCCAAACTCTTAACAGTCCCCGTCGCAATCAGATCAACTAACGCTAATGTTCTCAGCGCCATTCCAACCATAGAGGCAGACACAAACCAGTCCATCCCCTAAATATTACAGGTCGGTCTAATGTGCAAACCAGGAACAGGTGCGAAATGAGGAGTGCTGCTATCCAGAACATGTTTCTGCTGCAATTTAGTAAACTGCATATTCAATGAATAGCTAGAAGAGAACAGAACACAGAAAAGGAAAGGGGGAAAACAAAGATCATTTAAAAACAATAACAAGACTAGCAAGTGGCAGATAATAAGCAGAATCCAGGAAAGGATAAATAAAAATGTTAACGCTGAAAAAAGGGGGCTGAACAATACAATACAAGGATGAATAACCGATGATAACTGTGGTACAAAAGGAACAAACGGGCACTGGAAATTTATTGGTCTAAACTTTGATGTCTGACTGAACTCAACTGAGCTGAAACTTCTCTATACACCCAGATATATGATATATCCCTGCACCTACAATACAATCCCCTCCTCTGCTGTCCCTCTCAAACTCTTCTTTATTCACAGCCAATTTTAACCACCAATCCCAAGCCTAAAACGCTCCGAAGAGACCCAGCAGACCACCCCGTCACATTCAATTCAATCCCTTTCAGCACCAACGACCGACACCGACAGACCATGATTTCACAAAATTCTGTGGAGATTACCACGCGCTCTCGAGGCATGCAGCCATCAACCAACAGTATTTGCTAAGCATGACAATGACCACGTACACTGGTGAATCTGGCAAGTGGTAGCCATGGCCGGAGGGGCAAGAGCAGAACCAACTATCCTTCCGTTCCGTGCGTCTGAGATTCTCTGTCAATGCAGCGGAGGGGGCGGCGGCGATCCGTATTGAACTGGGTATACTGGTGGCCATGGATGGTGCTGCTGTGGGGGAGGAGGTGATGCGTATCGGACAGGGTCTGTGGGTGGGAATGGGCCGGGGTAATATGGTGGCGGAGGTGGCCATGGATGCGTTGGTGTGCAGGGTAGCGGTGGCGGCAGGACGGGGCATGGTGGGCACTGTGGTGGTGGTGGCGGGTGGTAGACTGGCGCGGGGGCTGGGGATGGTGGAGGTGGGGAATGCGGCAGTGGTGGTGGTGGCGGTGGTGACGACAACGGTGGAGGCGGGGAATGTGGTTGTGGCAGTGGTGGTGGTGGCGGTGGTGACGACAACGGTGGAGGCGGGGAATGTGGTTGTGGCAGTGGTGGTGGTGGCGGTGGTGACGACAACGGTGGAGGTGGGGAATGTGGTTGTGGTGGTGGCGGCAGCAGTGGAGGTGGCGGTGGTGACGGCGGTGGCGGTGATGGCGGCGGAGGAGACATAAGTGGGGGAGGTGGAGACGGCGGCGGTGGTGATGGTGGAGGTGGCGAAGGCGGCGGCGGTGATGGAAGCATCGGCGGGGGCGGTGATGGGAGCCGCGGCGGGGGCGGTGATGGGAGCATCGGCGGGGGCGGTGATGGGAGTCGCGGCGGCGGCATGGGCGGGACGAACGGCTTGCAGTGGAACGCGGCGCAGTTGACAGGTGGACGGGCGTAGAACGCGGCGCACTGCTGCGGCGTCCGCTGGGCGGGGCGGTTGGGCAGGCAGTTGCTGCGGTCGCTGTCCCGCGGCACGACGCGCGCGCACGCCGGTGGCTCGCCCGTGAAGAAGTTGTAGGCGAATGTGAAGTTGTTGAGGCGCGGCAGGTCGCATATCCCCGGCGGTATCGCGCCGGTGAGCAGGTTGTGGGCGACGTCCAGCTGCTCCAGCTTCCTCATGAGGGCGAGCTCCGGCGGCAGCGGGCCGGCGAGCTCGTTGAAGCTGACGTCGAGCACGGTGAGCTCCCGCAGCAGGCCGATCTCCGGCGGGAAGCAGGAGGAGAGGCCGTTGTTGATGAGCAGGATCTCGTTGAGCGTGCCGGACATGTTGGCGACGCTCGCGGGGAGGCAGCCGCCGAAGGCGTTGTGCGCGAGGACGAGGACGGAGGCCGGCGAGTTGCCGAGGTTGTCCGGGAGCTGGAAGCGGAGGCGGTTGTGGTTGAGGAAGATGGCGTCGAGCGGGCGGTCGAAGAGGCGGGGCGGGACGGCGCCCTCGAAGTCGTTGAAGCGGAGGTCGAGGAAGCGGAGCGCGGGGAGGTCGAGCACGACGTCCGGGAACGGGCCGACGAAGCGGTTGTTGCTGAGGTCGAGCTCGTGGAGGAGGCGGAGGCGGCGGAGCGCGCGCGGGAGGACGCCGCAGAAGCGGTTGGAGTTGAGGTGGAGCAGGGCGAGGTCGGCGAGGAGGCCGAGCTCGGGCGGGAGGAAGCCCGCGATGTCGCCGTGGTTGAGGTCGACCCCGGCGACGGCGAGCGCGCCGCGGTCGGGGCCCGAGGGGAGCTGCGCGCAGTACACGCCCGTGTAGTTGCAGACCCCCGGGCCGACCCAGTCGGCGGTGAGGTTGCTCGGGTCGGAGAAGATGGCCTGCCGCTTCCACGTCTGCAGCGCGACGTACGCGTCCCGCAGGCGCCGGCTCGGGAACCGCCACGACGGGTCCACCTCCACCGCCGCCGTTGGCAGCCCCTCGGAAGCCGCCGCCGCGACGCCGATGACGGCGGCGGCGGCGGCGGCGGCGGCAGCAAGGAGCGCCAGAAAGACGTCTCCTCTCATCTCATATCCCGCGCGGCGGCGATCCCCCTCGGTGGTGTGCGGCGCAGTGACGCGTCACTTGTTGCGCGCAGAGAGAGAGAGACGAACGCGTACAGAGAAAGAGAAAGAGAGAGAGAGAGGTAGGCAGCAGCTATAAACACGCGCAGCGGTGTTGGTCTGAGGCGAGGAGTGGTGAGAAGAAGACAAGGGGTGTACGTGTACGCGTAGCGGGCCGGGGAAAGGGGTGGCAGCCGCAGAGGCGGGCGCGGCGGAGGATTTATGAGGGGCGCGGGGGCAGTGGGCGGCTAGGGGCACACCCGCGTTCGGCTCCAGGTTTTCCGTCCGAGAATTCGTGCCAGCGCCAGGCGAGGCGTGGCGTGGGCTGGAGCCGTGAGCGGGTGAGCCTCGGTGGTTCTAGCAGTGGGAAAAAGATCCGCTAGCCCAGTTCAAAGTGAAGGAGAGAGAGGGTCGTGTCCAGATGGATGGACGGACTGACTGTCACACAGCTAGAGATGGCAATGGGTACCCGAAACCCGAAACCCGATGGGTTTTTACCCTATTAGGGTACGAGTTTGTGTCAATTTTCATACCCATGGGTTTGTTAATAGGCATAAATCTATACCCGGCGGGTTTATGGGTATGGGTTTGTTCCTATAGTACCCAAACCCGTGAACCCGTGGGTTTTTTAAACCCGACCAAACCTAGTGCATATTGTCATTTTATTTTATAAACGAACAACAAACTTGTTATTCCTTATTTACTTCATAATTTTTATCAATTGGTGAATGTATCAGTAGTCGGTGAGAGTGTTGCTTGCTTGCTATTATAGTTTTTACTAGCGTTATATATGTGGTGAATGGATAACTTAGTGCAAGGTCACTTAATTATACAACTTATTATTTGTATTTCATTCTCTATACTAATAATTTTTATACCAAATCATGAACTCGTTGTCCAAAATGGCACAAGACGTGGGGAGAGCGAAAAACGAGACTACGGCTACGGTACGTCGATATTTGTGATTTACAATGAAATGAAAATTTATCTTAGAACCATATTTTTTTGTCATCCATGCTTAGAATCAAACTTTATATGGTCTGTACACGAGTTGTTGTTTTGATATGTATAAACATATATAGGTCTAAGTTAGATACGAGACACGGAACACGGAACACGTGAAGCTAAATTTAAAAAGAAAAAATGAACGAAATAATTTATTTGTTATTTAATGCTAGATATATAGGTATCTATAGATTAATTGGTATAGAATTATAGATATATAGATATCTTACTAATCTTATGGTGTTATGCAATACACACCATTATATATACTATCGATTGCTATAGATATAGATATCAACTTATGTCTATACGTCATTACCTTGACCCTTTTATAAAGTTTCAGATCTGGTCGCAAGTCAAAAATATCTTACATTTGACTGTATTTATATAGAATATCATCATTGTTAGGTATGACTATAAGTATTGTCGGCGTTTCGAGACCGGGGGTCCCTCGGGCCGACGGGTGAGTGTCGCCGCGTGCCCCAGCCCAGATGGGTCGAGCGCGTGGGCGAGCGCGAAGGGGAAGGAGCGAGGCGGCCGGAGACCGGCGTGAGAGAGGTGGGAATCCCGCGGCCTTCGTGTTCGTCCCGCGCCCAGGTCGGGTGCGCTTGCAGTAGGGGGTTACAAGCGTCCACGCGGGAGAGGGAAGCGAGCGGCCCCAAGAGAGCGCCTGTCCCGTCCTCGTCCCCGCGCGGCCAACCCTCTCTAAGAGGGCCCTGGTCCTTCCTTTTATAGGCGTAAGGAGAGGATCCAGGTGTACAATGGGGGTGTAGCAGAGTGCTACGTGTCTAGCGGGGGAGAGCTAGCGCCCTAAGTACATGCCGATGTGACAGCCGGAGAGATTTTGGCACCCAGCTGGTGTGATGTCGTGGCCGTCGGAGGAGCGACGGAGCTTGGCGGAGGGACAGCTGTCGGAGCGGTTGAGTCCTTGCTGACGTCCTCCTGCTTCCGTAAGAGAGCTGAGAGCCGCCGTCGTCACAGAGCATGCGGGGCGTCATCATTGTGAAAGTTGCCTAGAGGGGGGTGAATAGGCAAGTTAAAACTTTTTCAACAAAAACTAGAAACAAACTGGGTAAAACTGAATTGATCTCGAAATTCACCCAGTTAACTTTGGAAATGAGATGTTCTAGTTGATCCACAGGGTTCAAAGTAGTAGATCTGAGAAGGGCACTTCTCAAAATCCACACACCAAAAAGATATAAACAAATCTTCCACGCAAAGGTGAGAGAACGAAGAACACAAACAAACACAATGAACAAGAACACAAGAGACACAAGATTTATCCCGAGGTTGGTCACACCACCAAGGTGCCCTACTTCCTCGTTGAGGCGCCCACAAAGAGCCGGGTCTCTTTCAACCCTAATCCTCTCTTTGCCGACCACAAAGGTCAAGCTCACACACTAATCTTTGCTCAAACGAGCGGGTAATACAAACTTTCTTGTGGTCTTCCACAAGATTTGGAGACTCACAAGAGACACCTAGTCGTCTAGGAGCTAGAAGCTCCAAGAGTAATGAATCCACAAAGAACTCGATGTAGTACCAAAGCTCGAATGAAGAAGAGCAAGAGAGATTTGGAGATGAAGCACAAAAACCGCAGCTCTCAAACTCACTCAAAGATTTCTCTCCAAAGATTTGAAATGGGAGAGGCAAGAGATGTGTGAGAGAGAGTAGGAGGTGTTCTTCAAGTTAGAAATGGAGTTTGGGTCGTGCTCTTGTGTGTGGGGAGAGAGGTAGGAGTGAGTATATATAGGTGGAGCTCAAAACTAGCCGTTGGGCAGATTTTTCTGTCTGAGACCGGTTGAACCGCCCCTGGCAGGTCAGGCAGACTGTCTGCCAGTCTGACTGTCAGACTGACTGGCAGACTGACCTGCAGACTGGTCAAGTTGACCAAGACCGGTTGAACCGCCCCTAAGACCGGTTCAACCGCCTGGGGCAGGCTAACGGACAGTTTGCCAGTCAGACTGGCAGACTGCAGGTCAGACTGCAAAAAACAGGTCCTGACACCGGTTGAACCGCCCTTAGGGCCGGTTCAACCGCCTGGGGGTCAGACTGGCAGTCAGTCTGCCAGTCAGGAGGTCAGACCGATCAGGTGACCCTGACACCGGTTGAACCTCCCCTAGGACCGGTTGAAGTTGAAGTTCAGCTAGAGTTGAGAAAGCTCAACTCAGCTGAAGTTCAGCTCAGCTGAAAAGCTCAGCTGCAGCTGAAGAAGCTCAGATCAGCTGAAGTTCAGCTCAGCTGCAGTTTAAGAAATTCAGCTGCTTTTCAACAAGAACACTCTAGATTTCTCAAACCTAACCACGGTCAACCATAGAATTTTAAAGAGATTTTTGGTTTTCAAAAAATAGCTTTTGAATATAGAGGCTTGAGCTTTGGCAAACACCTACCTTCTTTTTGGATCCCTCTTTATAGTACGACAATTCCTATACTCAAGTTAAATAAAATATAATTAAGTAAACTCCTTGAGTCATTGGTGTCTCATGTGTGATTTCTCCATGGCGTTGCTTCATAAGGATCACAAACATCTTTGTCTCACCTTTTGAAGCAAACATAAATCAAACCATGTGACTTGTACCATATCACCATATGTGAGTTCAAATCATGGCTTCAAGTCATTGTACTGATGCATCAACATGTTATAACTCTTCATAGCTGATTAGTTCATCGACTTAGTGCAAGTACTCTCTTCTTCACCTTAGCCATGGTACCTCGGTCCACAAGCCGTCGCTTGGCCTTCACCTTCGCTTAGTTCCTCGAAGCCCTTTCCTTGATATCTTCACCCTATCAAGCCATTCTTGAGTCACATCATATTGAGCATCCATTGAGAGAATCATTTCTTCAATATTGTGAACCTTGCTTGAATGTCTTCTAGATATAACCGTTAAGATCAATCGAACTCTAGTTTGATTCTCATAGAAGCATATATGGACTGATAGTAATATGGTCAAGCCAATTCACGATTCCTCATATCTTATTCACTTTGGCTTGACCTATCCTCTTAATCACTTCATCCTCTATTTTGATCATATGTATGTAGTGATTTCTCGGGTCTTGTCCATATATTCAAACCAATATAGAGATCATATAATATCCATTTGCATTGTCTCATTGGTTATTTAACCTCGTGTTGAACCTCCGTTCACTGATCATTATACACTATTCAAGTATGTTCATCATACTGAATTTCCTGTTCAACACTTAGCAAACTCGTTAGACTTTTAAATGTGTTGTTATCCAAATCACCAAAACTCACAAAAGGGATGAATGCACTTTCAATCTCCCCCTTTTTGGTGATTGATGACAACACATTTAAAGCTTACATAAAATTTGATAAATAAGATTTTGAATCCTATGATATAGTTTCCTCCCCCTAAATATGTGCATTTCAGAAAATAACACTTTTGTACTCAAATGCCAAAAGCACATATTTGGGTCAATCTATGGAGACAACTTATATCATACTATTCATGAGGTGCAGTGTGTCATAAAATAAACATGATGCTCATGACATAGAATGCACTTATCAACTTTCTTCATCTTATGTTTTTCTTATGATTACCCCCTTTTGTTAATTATATCTCCCCTTCTTAAAAGACTTCTAACACTTAGTTACATAAGACTGAAGGTAAGCTTTAATGCAAAATTTCTCCCCCTTTGTCATAAATCTCCAAAAAGGATACAAAGAATATAAAGGGTAGAAATAACGATTAAGCGAGATTTGAACACACTATCATGAAAAGGATCCTTAGATGGCACAAAGGTAATGGATAAGTGTCACAAGTGATGTACCTTTGTGTTTTACCTTTTCAAGCGGTTTCCAGACTTGTGTTGGATTTAGAATTCATTAGCAAGCTCTTGTTGGCATAGTTGTGACTTATGTCCAAGATATCAAATGAAGATTGTCATTTATTGGAGCAAAGAATCTTTGATACCCATCAAATTTGCAGTGGAAGCGATTGTCTTTGCCTGAAGATTCCTTTCTAATTTGAGACTACACACATAATAGACTTGAAAATGAAGTTAGTCTCAAAGATTCAAATCATAGACTATTCTCCCCCTAAATGTGTGCATACAAGTGATGAATACTTGTTTAACTTATGCACTTCGACTTGTGAGGCTAGGGGATTAAGTCCTACAATTTGAACCTTGGTACAAATAAAGTACGATAATGTGAAATTGTACAAATTGAAGGAATTACTCATAATCCAAAAGGCATACTAATAGACATGATATGCAATATTTTAAGCCAAGATTCTTGAGAAGTTAGCATGTTTGACTCATACCTCACTAAGATGACTTAAGACAAACTTATGACATCACCACAAGAGGTATTAATCAAATATCTAGATATTCTTTAATCGTCACCACAAGTGCAACCTTATGATGTGACTTAAGATATTGCATATACATGCACACACTAGCATGTAAGAGCCTAGATACAAAAATGTAATACAATAGTTCATGGAGTGACACACCTTTGTTCTACGCCACATGGTCTCCATTATAATCATGAATTTCTATCTTAGCTTTTTATAGGCTTGGTATTTCAAAGAGAAACTTATCCTCTTTAAACGATCAAGAGAAACTCATTCTCTTCAAAGAACTACACAAATTCACTAAAAGAAAATGTTAGTCTTTAAGGACACAAGATATAGAATGAGCTCCCCTTAAATGTATGCATCAAGTACTCGAATTACTTGTAACATGCACTTGATTCAATTAAGATTCTTAGAGGAGTTCATCATATATCTTGGTCAAGGCATAATATATTTGAAACAATTGAATTTATGCTAGAGAACACATATCGTTCCCCAATAGAACTAATCCATGGGGTCACATGTGGTAATTATTTGATCATTTCCTTGGAACCACTCATCCTCGTTTGATGTTCTTCTTTCACCAAGGTGTGAGACTACACAACATGAACTTGAAAGAAATCATTAGTCTCACAAGATATAGGCTAAACTCTCCCCCAATTTGTGCATGCAAGAGTACACAAAGTACACTTATGCACATTAACAATGCAAGGTTAAAGGAGATGTTTGCACTATATCTTGGTTTAACATAACATGCTTTACACAGATGATGAAAATTAAACCAATTGAAAGTTTAAGAACTGAAAGTATATCAATTGAAATCTTGAATGGTAAAAGCATGCTAATATGAACCTCAAACCTCATAATGAAGGATATCATATAAATATGTCACCGCATCTTCATTATTTGGTTGAAAAAAAATGTAACTCCCTTCTTCAATCACTGTGATCTCTTTTCTCTTTATGATTTCATCCAACCAAGTGATCTTGAACTTCTTTCATCTTTTCTTGATTCGATCATATTTGATATGAGATCAATTGAAACTCAATGATTGAAACAACCAATACTCTTATATCCGTAGATTTTGAATCCATCTTGAAAGCACTTGGAAGGACCTTATTGAAACACTTAGAAAAGAGAGCATTAGAAACACAAGGGAAGGTTTCACAAATGATAATCCTTATATGTGGATGGAGAATGAATCATCATTCTTGAAACCCAAAAGGATAGATTAAATTCCTTTAAATTAGTGCACACATATAATTGATGTCAAAGTTATATGCACTATTGAACATTTTATATTGCAAGGAAATTAACCTATACTATGGTACATCCTACTAAGGATAGAATACTAAAACAACTTAAGGAGAGGAAGTTTTCATACCTTGGCCTCTTATCAACTTCATCTTACTTTAGTTGAATAGTATCCTTTAAGCTTGTGATTTATCCAATTTAAAACAAGCACCATCTCTTAACATAGATTTTCTATGGATAAACTCAACACAAGAGATGGCATTAGTAGCACAAGCACTAGTTTCTTATTTAGCAACCCTTTATATGTGGAAGACAAGCGTGTTGCTAAAATAGAGAAACATCATAATATGGACTAAATTTCCTTGAACCCTCATGCACAATATATTTTGAATGACATGGATAATATGCATGGTTATTCAATGAAGTCTAAAGGGATGACTTAATCCATATTATGGTGAGTGTCTAATATAGAAGAATCAAATCCAAATTAACTAGATAGAGAATACGTCACATAATTTTGGATTGTTCACCATATGATAATATTCATTAAACTTCCAATTAGACCTTTATTTCATAATCAACAACTGATGTGTATCCTCAAGTGCTTCTTCTTCCTTAGTGGCTACACAAGTCACAAAATAGATAAGATTTGAAAATAATATGCACTTGATATTCAGTTGTTACCACCCTTGCTACTATCTCCAAATATGATTTATATATTCATTATCGAGCACCCAACTTGATCCATTGAAGGAGTGATCCTGCAAAACAAGTTTAAGCTTCATATCTTGGTACCCAATTTGAATTGGGTCCGATGAGATTAGTAGTAAGGGCCTTGAGCACCCACGCAATCCTTATTGTGGCCTTTCTATTTGTGTAGGCATCCACATATACTTGACAACCATCTTACTATGGTTCCAAGTTAATATGTAAACTCATAGATAAGAGTTAGAGTTAAGAATAGGAGCCTTTTATCCTTTTCTTGATACATCATTGTGTTGCCTTCTTGATGATGAACCTAGCTTGACCTTGGGTGCACCTAGCTTATTAAGGTTAATCGCACAAGCATTCATATCATAAAGACAAGTTATGCATGTAATTTACAACTTAGTGATCCAATTCAATGTGAAGCATATGGATACCGATTGAAGTAGATTTCTAAGATATCAAAATATGGATTTCCAAAATTTAGAGAGTATGGATCACTAATTGTACCTTTTACAGATTAAAAATCATATCCATGTTAGTGCATATGTATGAGATGAATATCAACAAAAAAGATTCTTATGCACTTTTAGATTTAACTATAAGTGAATTTTAAACTGCATCAAGAGTAGCTATTTAAAAAAAACAAAGATTACAATCCATATGAATGAGATACAAATTTACCATTTTGGATTGTCTTAGTACAGCTTACTCAAGGGAAACTTATTCTCTACGCCACAAGATATATAATGTTCTCCCACTAGATATGTGCATCAAGTATTTGAATGACTTACCACATGCACTTTCAATTCAGTTAAGAGTCTCATGAGGAGTACATTGCATACCATGGTCAAGGCATTACAAATTTGCAATGAATTATCTTATGCCTAAAAATACTTACCACCATATAGAACGTACCATTTGTTATACCAATTTGACAGATCTTACTATCTGTGGTGGTGTCACCTTAGTATTCTTCTTTTCATCATTTGTGGAGACTTCCTTCTTTGTTATCTCTTTTCCTTTTAAAACTAGTCAATAAAACACTTTGAAAAGAGGCATTAGTAGTACAAGGAAGTATTTAATGAATGATGATATCTATATATGAATGGCAAACAAATCAACATTTATGAGGCATAAAGGCATAAATTAAATTCCTTTTAAATTAATGCACATGGATGAGTGAATTAATAATATGCACCAATTTACAAATTTAAGCCAAAAGGAATTTAACCTTCATATTGGCATTTCTTTCCATAAAATAGATTATTACCAATTGAAAGAATGCCACTTGAAAGGAACTATTATTGGTCACATACCAAATGAAACAACTAGTTCCATACCTTTGCCTTGAGCATTCCTAATCTTTCTTTTAGGTGAAGATTAACCTTTAATGCTTGTGATTTTACCAAATGAAAGAGCACAATCTCTACTTATGAATTTCCATGAAATGGCTTAAAAGAGATTGCATTAGAAACACAAACAATAGTTTCCTATTTAGAAACCTCTAGTATATGAATGACAAGAAGGTTACTAAAATAAGGAAACCTCATGATATGAACTAAATTGCCCTTACAAGCATCATGCATAACACCAAAATTAAACAAGGTGAAAAAAGCATGATTATTTAATTAAGTTTACATGGCAAGTTTAATTCACATCATGGTGAGTGATTAATGTAGAAGACTCAAAACCAATTTAAACAAGAATGAATACATCACATAGTATTGGTTCGATCTTCTTTGAATGTTTAATGACACACTTCATTTGAGAAACACATTCTCATGTTGTGAGACTACATTAACACTTAGATAGAAACATTAGTCTCACAACTATAGTCATATAGAGAATTCCCTTTTTGGTAAGTGCTTTAACAATTTGAATTTCTTACTTAGAACTCTATTCATTTAAGAACATGGGATAATCCTCTTTATGTCTAGGTCATGGCAATAATACGATAATAAATTTGAAATATGCCACAAGATACATACAACCAATTTAAAGCATGTAGATTGTCACAATATAAAAATATAAACTTGCAATCTACCATATGATTGGAACTTTTCCAAGACAAGGTAAAATCTTTTAAGTTCATTCTCAAGTGCTTCTTTTTCCTATGTGGCTACAAAAGACACAAAGGAATATACCAATTAAAAGCAATGTGCACTTAAGAATTAATTGTTACCATCCTTTGGATATCACTTGGTTGTAGGCCTTTTGCTTGATTCCCACAAAGGTTAATCCTTATTCCCTACAACATAAGTTCTTGCTAGAGATGAATATGAAGTTAGTGATATAACAACTCAATTCATCTTTGGGTCAATCTTAAAGGATAGACAATGTAAGATTGATAGCTTGAGATAAGAATTGAGTTGAACCGCTCAAGCACCCCAAAGCTTCATATCATCTCTGGGTACCTGCAAAACTTATTAAGTACATTTTGGTACCCATCTCATGATAGGTCCATCAAGGTTAGCCAATAAGGACTTAGGCACCCAAATAGCCTTGGTCCTAGAATGTGGTGAACTCATCACCTTTCTAGCACAAGAGTCAAATTTAGGTCTCCTAAGCATATTTGAATGTATTGACAAGTTAGGCTTAGGAGTTTTACCCTTTGGACAAACCTTGAATAGATGACCTTTTTCACGGCAATTGTAGCAAATGTGATGCTTGTCCTTGCAGTGCATTTGCCTTTTGCTTTCATCCTTTTTTATGGTTATCTTTCTTGACCGTGCAAGGTCTTGATTCTTCATGTGGGGGCATGAATCAATTTCATGGCCCTTCTCCTTGCATCCATAGCACCTCCTATCGCTTCTCTTTGATCTTTCTTTGTTGAAGCACATAGGTACATTGTTAGAGCAAATCATATGAGCATTAATTTTCTCACCATGGATTTTGCTCATGTCCTTCTTGGAAAGCTTGGTATTCTTTTGAAGGGGTTTTGTGCATGCTACGGGTGTCCCCTTCTCAAGCTTTTTCACCATATTATCACGGTTATCTTGAGAAGGTTGAGCATGACACTTTCCCTTCAAAAGAGTTAAGCTCTTTCTTAGCCTTCCAACTTCTTCCTTGAGCTCTTTATTTTCTTGTGTGATAAAAATATCACTAATTCCTGAAATTTCTAGCTCAATGGAAGATTGGCTTTCTTGAGAGCAACATTTGTTAGCACATGATAATATAGTTTCTATTTGAGTACATGTGCATATGTGAGGTTGGTATGATTTCAAATTAGTTAACATAACCTCATGAGTCATTTCTAACATGATATGTGAATCCATAAATTTATTATGAGAGCACACAAACATATCATGTTTTTCTTGCAATGCTAGTTTTTCAATATTTAGCCTTTCTATAGTGTTCTTGAACATAGCATTTTTATTTTCTAATTGAGCAATATATGATGAATGATTAACAGCTTTAATTTGCTCAATTGAAATGTCTTCATACCTTTGGACCAAATCATCATGAGAGCACTTTAGCTTCTCATGCTCTTTGGTCAACTTCTCTAAGTCTTCGATTTTTCTGATGAGGAAGTCTTCTTGCTTATGAAGCATTTCTTTTTGTTCTTCCGCTCTTTTCATGAGTTTGAGCAAGCTCATCCGATGTTTCTTGCTTAGCTGAGAGAAGAATTGTTGAAGATCATCCTCATCTTCACTATCACTTTCATGCTCCTCCTCATCCTCACTTTCGCTTTCACTGTCACTCCCATTAGCGACAAAGCACATATGAGAAGTGGATTTGAAAGACGAACCTTGTGAAGAGGTGGATTCGTCGTTTGGTCTCCATCGATCATTTTCTTCTTCTTCAATCTTGTTCTTCGCCTCATCTTCCTTCATTTTGAGGAACATCCTTTCGGCGATTCTCATGGCAAGATCTATTGCCCTAGGATCAACATCTGCAACAAAAGATGAAGTCGAGGCAACCTCAACTTTTTCAAGCTTAGAAGCACTTTCGTTTCTTAGTCCCCCCGACATGATCTTTCCTCACGCGGTTAAGCATTAGAACGAGGATTAGGCTCCGATACCAATTGAAAGTTGCCTAGAGGGGGTGAATAGGCAAGTTAAAACTTTTTCAACAAAAACTAGAAGCAAACTGGGTAAAACTGAATTGATCTCGAAATTCACCCAGTTAACTTTGGAAATGAGATGTTCTAGTTGATCCACAAGGTTCAAAGTAGTAGATCTGAGAAGGGCACTTCTCAAAATCCACACACCAAAAAGATATAAACAAATCTTCCACGCAAAGGTGAGAGAACGAAGAACACAAACAAACACAATGAACAAGAACACAAGAGACACAAGATTTATCCCGAGGTTGGTCACACCACCAAGGTGCCCTACTTCCTCGTTGAGGCGCCCACAAAGAGCCGGGTCTCTTTCAACCCTAATCCTCTCTTTGCCGACCACAAAGGTCAAGCTCACACACTAATCTTTGCTCAAACGAGCGGGTAATACAAACTTTCTTGTGGTCTTCCACAAGATTTGGAGACTCACAAGAGACACCTAGTCGTCTAGGAGCTAGAAGCTCCAAGAGTAATGAATCCACAAAGAACTCGATGTAGTACCAAAGCTCGAATGAAGAAGAGCAAGAGAGATTTGGAGATGAAGCACAAAAACCGCAGCTCTCAAACTCACTCAAAGATTTCTCTCCAAAGATTTGAAATGGGAGAGGCAAGAGATGTGTGAGAGAGAGTAGGAGGTGTTCTTCAAGTTAGAAATGGAGTTTGGGTCGTGCTCTTGTGTGTGGGGAGAGAGGTAGGAGTGAGTATATATAGGTGGAGCTCAAAACTAGCCGTTGGGCAGATTTTTCTGTCTGAGACCGGTTGAACCGCCCCTGGCAGGTCAGGCAGACTGTCTGCCAGTCTGACTGTCAGACTGACTGGCAGACTGACCTGCAGACTGGTCAAGTTGACCAAGACCGGTTGAACCGCCCCTAAGACCGGTTCAACCGCCTGGGGCAGGCTAACGGACAGTATGCCAGTCAGACTGGCAGACTGCAGGTCAGACTGCAAAAAACAGGTCCTAACACCGGTTGAACCGCCCTTAGGGCCGGTTCAACCGCCTGGGGGTTAGACTGGCAGTCAGTCTGCCAGTCAGGAGGTCAGACCGATCAGGTGACCCTGACACCGGTTGAACCTCCCCTAGGACCGGTTGAAGTTGAAGTTCAGCTAGAGTTGAGAAAGCTCAACTCAGCTGAAGTTCAGCTCAGCTGAAAAGCTCAGCTGCAGCTGAAGAAGCTCAGATCAGCTGAAGTTCAGCTCAGCTGCAGTTTAAGAAATTCAGCTGCTTTTCAACAAGAACACTCATGTGAGTTCAAATCATGGCTTCAAGTCATTGTACTGATGCATCAACATGTTATAACTCTTCATAGCTGATTAGTTCATCGACTTAGTGCAAGTACTCTCTTCTTCACCTTAGCCATGGTACCTCGGTCCACAAGCCGTCGCTTGGCCTTCACCTTCGCTTAGTTCCTCGAAGCCCTTTCCTTGATATCTTCACCCTATCAAGCCATTCTTGAGTCACATCATATTGAGCATCCATTGAGAGAATCATTTCTTCAATATTGTGAACCTTGCTTGAATGTCTTCTAGATATAACCGTTAAGATCAATCAAACTCTAGTTTGATTCTCATAGAAGCATATATGGACTGATAGTAATATGGTCAAGCCAATTCACGATTCCTCATATCTTATTCACTTTGGCTTGACCTATCCTCTTAATCACTTCATCCTCTATTTTGATCATATGTATGTAGTGATTTCTCGGGTCTTGTCCATATATTCAAACCAATATAAAGATCATATAATATCCATTTGCATTGTCTCATTGGTTATTTAACCTCGTGTTGAACCTCCGTTCACTGATCATTATACACTATTCAAGTATGTTCATCATACTGAATTTCCTGTTCAACACTTAGCAAACTTGTTAGACCTTTAAATGTGTTGTTATCCAAATCACCAAAACTCACAAAAGGTATGAATGCACTTTCACATTGCCTATCTGGCGGAGCTAGCCAGATGGGACACCGGTCTTGTTCTCTGCGGCCCGAGTCAGCTCGGGGTAGGGTGATGATGGCACTTCCTGTTGACATGGCTGGCCTGCGCCCTAGGTTGGGCGACGTGGAGGCTCCTCCGAAGCCGAGGTCGAGTCTGTCTTCCATGGCCGAGGCCGAGTCCGAGCCCCTGGGTCGGGCGAGGCGGAGGTCGTTCGGCAGAGGCCAGGGCGGAGTCCGAGCCCTGGGGTCGGGCGAAGCGGAGTTCATCGTCTTCTAGGGCTGAGCCCGAGTCCGAGCCCTGGGGTCGGGCGGAGCGGAGTTCGTCGTCTTCTGGGGCTGAGCCCAAGTCCGAGCCCTAGGGTCGGGCGGAGCGGAGTTCGCCGTCTTCCGGGACTTAGCCTGAGTCCGAGCCCTGGGTCGGGCGGAGCGGAGCTTCCTATGGTGCCTTTGGCAGGGCCTGACTGCCTGTCAGTCTCACTCTGTCAAGTGGCACTGCAGTCGGAGTGGCGCAGGCGGGGCTGTCCTTCTGTCAGGCCGGTCAGTGGAGCGGTGAAGTGACGGCGGTCACTTCGGCTCTGCCGGGGGGCGTGCGTTAGGATAAAGGTGTCAGACCGCCTTTGCGTTAAATGCTCCTGCGATTCGGTCGGTCGGTGCGGCGATTTAGTCAGGGTTGCTTCTTAGCGAAGGCAGGGCCTCGGGCGAGCCGGAGATGTGTCCGCCGTTGGAGGGGGGCCTCGGGCGAGACGGAAATCCTCCGGGGTCGGCTGCCCTTGTCCGAGGCTAGGCTCGGACGAGGCATGATCGAGTCACTCGAATGGACTGATCCCTGACTTAATCGCACCCATCAGGCCTTTGCGGCTTTATGCTGATGGGGGTTACCAGCTGAGAATTAGGAGTCTTGAGGGTACCCCTAATTATGGTCCCCGACAGTAGCCCCCGAGCCTCGAAGGGAGTGTTAGCACTCGCTTGGAGGCTTTCGTCGCACTTTTTTGCAAGGGGACCAGCCTTTCTCGGTTGCATTTTGTTCCGGTGGGTGCGCGCGAGCGCACCCGCCGGGTGTAGCCCCCGAGGCCTCGGAGGAGTGGTTTCACTCCTCCGAGGTCTTAATGCCTTGAGTAATGCTTCGGCTGGTCTGGTTGTTCCCTCATGCGAACTGGTCGTAGCCCGGGTGTACGGTCGGGGCCCAAGTTCTCGGGCTGGTATGTTGACGCTGTCAACGGTTCGGCCGGAGCCGGGTTTGCGAGAGCAGCCCCCGAGCCTCCGCACAGGGCGAGAGGGCGATCAGGGACAGACTCGGCTTTTTTACATACGCCCCTGCGTCGCCTTTCCGCAAGGAGGAGGGGGGAAGCGCCATGTTACCCTTGATGGGCGCCGAACATGGTGTCTCCAGTGAGTTGCAAGCGGGTAATCCGAGTGGACGTCTGTGCCCCGTTCGTTAGGGGTTGGCTACGGGCCCAGAGGCACGCCCAAAAGTACCTGCGGGTGATCTGTCGGACCCGGTCCCCTGGCGACGGGGTCCGAGGGCTCGATGCCTCCCTCTGATGGGATTCCGTTACAAGATCGCTCCCGCTGGTCTCGGAAATGTCCTAGGGTACCTCAGGAGCGCAGCCCGAGCCTTGGTTATGTATCGAACGTACCCCTGGTCATCCCTCGCTCGGCGTCTGAGGCGGCTGTGAACCCTTCGGGGGCCAGCCTTCGAACCCCTGATCAGTAATGGACGTGGAGCCCGGGTAGCCTGAGGCGGCCGTGGAACCCTTCGGGGGGGCGGCCTTCGAACCTCTGACCAGTAGTGGGTGTAGGGCCCACGCGATCTGAGGCGGCTGTTGAACCCTTCGGGGGGCCAGCCTTCGAACCTCTGATCAGTAAGGAGGCTCGGAGCCTGGTTCCTTCACGGGGAAGGATCCTTTTCGGGGTATCCCCCTTTCCCGGTCCCTGTTGCAAGAGATAGAGAAAGAGGAAAAAAGGAAAAGGATACGAAATCGAATGACGCGGCGTACCTTTTTTGGCGCGGTTATTACGGTGAAGGCGAAGCGTCGCCCGCTTCTCCTGCCAGAAGCGCCGCCTGTCCTGCCGCGGAGTTAATGCGACGGGGCGAGCGGTTGGCGGGGCGGCCGTTGCGCGTGCGCGAGCCGTTCGAGGAACGGATCACGGGCGCGTTGTCTTCACGCCGTGAGAGGGGGTTCTCTTGCTGCCCCCGGATGGGACGTGAGCTTGGCTGACGACGTGACCGCTGCTCCCACCCGCCTGCCACCGTCATTACTGCCGGCCCACTTTTGGCCGCATTGACCGCCGCGTCAGGCTGGCGCTGCTGGGTCGTGCGCTGGGTCGCCTCGAGTCGCGGTATTGGTTCCGCAATCGAGGAGGCGCGGTGGTGGCGCAAGTGGCGGTGCAGTTGCTTGCATGCAGCATCCGACGCGCCGGTTGCATGACGCGTGGGCCTGGGCCTCCATGCTGGCGTGTCGGGAGTCGGAGAAGCGCGTCCACTTGGCGCGGTTGCATGCCGCCTGCATGGCTGCCCGCCTCTTCCGCCCGTTGGTCTGGGCAAAAGTGGAGGGTCACTTGTAACCGCTGGGCGATTGTGTGCACCACGCGCGGCGGTTTGGCTTCTTCTGCTCTGAGCCGGTTTGCATGACATGCGGGACCCAGCCCCCGCGCCGCAGGGGAGGGCCTTGGAGCGTGTTGGAGGAGACTCAGCCCATGACGGTTGGGGGCGCAAGTAGGGAGAGTGGCCTTTAAAAGGAGGGCGACCCCTTTCGGAAGGCGACCATGTCTTCTCGCTTCCTTATGCATCGCGTCTTTCCACCTTCCAAGCCCCCGGATGGGGGATACCTGCCGTCTTTTCGCCTCATCGTTGGAGGAACGCAACTCTGTGGGAGTTGGTACCTTTCAGCCATCGTTCGGCTTCAAGGATTTTCATCATGCAGCCCGGCTGCACCCCTCCACCGGCGGTCACCCAAGATGGTGACCTCCAGCTTGATGGTGGGGGAAAGCGAGTCGGGCTGCGGCCTCTGCCCCTCCCTCAGCCTCAAGGATTTTCATCACCAGGGCTGGGGAGGGGAGTGTGCCGAGTTGGGGTCGGCCTCCGCGTGGGCGGCGGCCCGCTCCTTCACTCAGTGATCGAAGGGAAGGGCGGTCGTCGTCCGTGGCGCCGGCAGCTGCACCGTGCTTGGCTCTCGGACGCGAGTGGCTTCAGAGCCGCTCGCGGCGCCGGCGTCTGCCACGGCAGCTGGAAGAGGTTCTTCCGCCGGCGAGATAGCCCAGGCCGGCCACGGACCGACCTCCAACTCTACGGCCTTCTGCCCGTCCTTGCCTCACAAGTTTGGGCATGGGCGGGGGCCTCCTGGCAGCAGCATCCGCCCTGAGGTCAGTGCTGCCGCTGTTCGGCCCCCCGGAGCAGAAGTCGTCGTCGTCGCCGCTGCTGGAGTGGGGGACGGCGCGCCGTTCGTCGGTCTTCTGTTGCTTCGCATGCCCACCCCTATCGAGTGGGGTTGTTCGTACCTGCGGAGGGGGAACCGGAGTTCCGTTTGTAATGGCACTTTGAATGCCAGTGCTTTTTGTTCATTATGGCTGTCAAGGCCTGAACATGTATGTAATTTTGGCACGGAGCCGTGTTTTTTCCTCATTTTCGAGCACTAAGACTCGCCTGTTGATTATCTGAACCGCTTCACCAAGCATGAGTCGCCCCGTGTCAAGGTGACGAGTGAGGTATCCGTATCCCGGAGGCGTAGGGGTCCCTCGGCTCGGTCGGCCTTGTTGTCTGAGGCTCCTCTAGCTTAGTTAAAGGGACCCCTTGGCCGCTCTTCGACGAGCCGAGGCCAGGGGTAGCGATATCAGCATGAACAGAGGCGGAGTTGGCTCGAAAATGAAACCTGGTTGGCCGGAGCCTAGCCGGGTTGTCCGTTAGCGGGACCGACGCCGGAGTTGATCAGCCGAGGCCTCGGGTCGGGCTGGCGCCCTTGGAAGATGGTTGGCCGAGGCCCCAGGGGTAACCGGCCGAGCCGCCTGCTCGGGCCGGATTCCCGGAGAAGTCCCTGGCAACGATTGTCCGGGCGTGATGATGACGTCGTCCTCCAGAGTGGGGATCCTTGGACCGCGTCGCCGTCCGAGGCTAGGTCGGACCTTGCTGAAGGTGTCGTCGATGCCGAGGGTGCTACTGCCCCCTTCCAGCGTGAAGACCCGAGCCTGCAGGATCAGAGTGTCTTGTAGCGTGTGCCTTCTGCGGCCGCCGAGGCCAGAATACACACCCTCGCTGTGTTGTGAAGTTGTGCCTCCTTTCCTCTTGTTTCGAGTATCTAGATTTTTTTGTCGGTAACAGGGATGTTTGTGCGAGCGAGAGTTGCTTCTCGTGGAAGGTGATGAGTGAAGTATCCGTATCCTGGAGGCGTGGGAGTCCCTCGGCTCGGTCGGCCTTGCCGCTTACGCGCACTTTCACCCATCCATGAGGCCCTGTCACCGCCTCAGTCGAGAAGGCTCGAAGGATCGCTTCGGCAGAAGAGCTTCCGAACGTGAAGACTTGTTCGGTTCGTGGAATCACTTTACCCGAACGCGAGTTACTTATCGCAGAAGGTGATGAGTGAGGTATCCGTATCCCGGAGGCGTAGGAGTCCCTCGGCTCGGTCAGCCTTGGCTGCTTACGTGTACTCCGTCGTTTTCAGGATCCACTTTTCGAAGTAGTCAGAAAGCACGAAAGATATTCTGGCAGAAGAGATCTTTTTTCGAGGAAAATTTCAACGCAGAGGGGGTTCCCCCCTATTTAGCCCCCGAGGGAGGGTCGGGCTTTGCCGAGGCGAGGCCGACCCTTCCTTGATGACTAAACTTTGCGTGGGTGCGAGGTATATGAACAACTTGAAAACATCTTAAGGGTAGAAGCGACGTAGCTGTTGGATGTTCCAAGCGTTGTCGTAGACCTCGCCTTGACTGTTGGCCAGCTTGTACGCTCCGGGCTTCAGAACTTTGGCGATGACGAATGGCCCCTCCCAGGGGGGCGTGAGCTTGTGCCTCCCTCGGGCGTCTTGCCGCAGCCGAAGCACCAGGTCGCCCACCTGGAGGTCTCGGGGCCGGACCCCTCGGGCGTGGTAGCGTCGCAGGGACTGCTGGTACCGCGCCGAGTGTAGTAAGGCCTTGTCCCGAGCCTCTTCCAGCTGGTCCAGCGAGTCTTCTCGGCTAGCTTGGTTGCTTTGATCGTTGTAGGCCCTCGTCCTTGGGGAGCCGTATTTGAAGCGTCCCGAATCCTCTGGGACTCAAATGTGATACAATTACTAGTCCCAGGAGGCCAGTAAACACATTTATACATCAGATGATACCAAATCTGCTTAAACGAGACAAACCTACAAAGGTGGCGAACAACTTTAAGAGTTGGTCCACAACTCGGGACATATCATCAGAGTGGGGCTGAAGCAGCCCGATATACGCAGCGAAGCAATTCAGCGGTCCAACAACCACAGGCAAGGTTGGGAACAGTCGTAACTCTTACCCGATCTCCTTTTTCTGAAAAAACAACAAATAAGCAAGGGTGAGTACAAACGTACTCAGCAGCCCACCTTCACCCGCGGAATGGGGAAATCAGATATAATGCATTGAATATGTAGAGCTCAGGATATTTGCAGAAACAGCAATATTTTATGCAGGGTTGTTTTGAAAAACATTTTGTATTTTTGCAAAGCGCATCCTCTCCAAAAGGAGCAGGAAGTTTTTCAGTATTATAACAAAATCCCCTGGACTAAACCATCCAGGTATCTCAGCAGTTTCCCACTGGTTTTCCTTTTCAAAAACAGCTACTGGACTTCCCGTCCACCATAGCTCACGGCTCAACCGCCAAACCTTTTTAGAAACCACTTTTCTCAAAAGCATCTCTTTTTTTTGGAAAACAAAACATTAATTGCCATACCATACCAGACTCGTCCATTCCTGTGGACACAGACTATTCGAATAGGTTTTCAAACTCTGCGCAGAGGGGTACACTTTACCCACTAGCCCGGTTTCTGCGATCTCACCGTCGCGAGACCCGAATGCCGGATCTCTTTCCTTACCCGCACGTCCTAACCTTAACGGTTATCCGGAAGGAGTCAGGCCACCACCATGTCCAAACCGGACAAAACTTTCCCCCTCCTTATCCTCCCGGTGCTCCCTAGCCTTCTTAACCCTGGGGTTGGACCGCACGAGTTCGGATTGAGTGACTGCCCACACAGTCTCGAGTGGTTGTACTTATCATGAGTACAGGTAGTGAAAGATGACAAACCGGTCCTTATACGAGGGGACAATCCTTCTGCTCACGCCTAAACCAGCTGAGCCATCACCTTAGGCCCTCCCCTAAACCAGGGAGTCCCTGATTATCCCTACTCAAAGGTGATAAGGGTGAAAACCCTTCATCATACACATTTTGAAAAACATTTTCTTTTGAAAACTCACACCTTTCCTCAAATCATTTGTAACAAATATATCAGGGATTGATTGCGGCAAGCGGCTGGGTGGCCATAATAACTTGTCTTAAAACCATATCATGCATAAAATAACAGGCTGAGGGTTGTGGTTGTAAAACATAGGTAATTTATGCATCAAAGGGATCCAGTGAGCTTGCCGTGCTTATTCGGCGAAGGGGGAAGGGGAGCTCGCGGAACTGGCTTCTGGCTCCACCGCTTAGCGTAGACTTGCAGATCTGGCCTCCACAAGATGGCACGAACGCTCCGATAACTATGCAACATGAACAAGCAAACATACAAACAAGCAAGTATACCAACAAATATTTAGTATAGTGGTCAAAATAGTGATATATGGATGGGTAGAGTCTTGAGTAGAATCTGTGTCATGTGGTGTTGTGATATTACTGGTGGTGGAGCGGAGGTGCTTACCAGGAGGGTGGACTGGAGGCGAAGCGACACTATGCGTGTAGCCGGCAGAGCAGAGTAACTGAGTGAGTGGGGTGTTTGCCTTGGCTAAGGGTGTTGAGTGTGTGTGGAGAGGGAGAGGGTAGCTGGGTGTATTTATAGCTGGGTGTATGTGGTGTAGCACAGTGAAGTTCACTGTTGGTGAGAATAGTGACGAATGAATCGTCTGACTTAGTATGAACAGGAGAGTTATAGGCAGAATATGGGACAAGAGTATTTTGGGAGTTTTCTGGAATATGGACCATGCTTAAGGGATGACATGGTTGGATAGGGAATAGTTTGATAAGAATTTAGAAACGAGAATTATTGGAATCTGAGTTTGGGAGCCTGGTTCGAAGGAATCTCAAAGTTAGGCGTGCTCAACTTGGAGAAACCTAGGATGGGTGACCAGATGGAAAGTTCCCTACTGGAAGGAAAATCACAGTCACCGGAGTTCGTATGACTGGAATATGGGTCTAGCTGGTCTTAGGTGGACTGGACAGCATGATGTACGAGTAGTTGAAATTTGGGATGACTAGATGACCGATGAATAGTAACGATGATCAGTAACGATGAATAGTGGCGATGGAAAAGAAATTATAGATATCATCGATGAATAGTAACGATGATGAATAGTAATGATAAATAGTAACGATGATGAATAGTGTATGTGAATAGTAACGATAAATAGTAATAGTGAATAGTAATGGTGAATAGTAATGGTGAATAGTGATAGTGAATAGTTCGTATGAACGAACGATGAACGATGAATAGGAACTATGAACGAACGGACGAACGATCGAATGATCGGACGAACGAACGATCAGAATTTCGGCAGCATAACGGCAGGAAAAGATTATTTGGACGAACGAACGGACGAACGATCGAATGATCGTACGAACGAACGGACGAACGATCGAATGATCGTACGAACGAACGATCGAAATTTCGGCAGCATAACGACAGGACAAAGATTATCTAGAAGAACGATGAATAGGGACTATGAACGAACGATGAACGATGAATAGGGACTATGAACGAACGATGAACGATCGAATGATCGAACGAACGAACGATCGGAATTTCGGCAGCATAATGGTAGGAAAAAGATTATTTGGACGAACGAACGGACGAACGATCGAACGATCGAACGAACGGACGAACGAACCATGAACGATCGGACGAACGATCGAACGATCGGACGAACGAACGAACAAACTAAGAACAGGGGGACGAACGATCGAAGAACGATCGAACGATCCTTGTGCTAGTGTGTGCTTGTGCGGAACATGGAGTGGGTGTGTGTGGGGGGGGAGAGAGTTGCCATGAAATGGCTTGGGGTGGGATGAGAGGAGGCCCTTGCCCCTCTATTTATAGCCATGGTGGGGGGATTAGGGGGAGGGATGAGAGGATTAGTGGGAGGATGAGAGGATTAGTGGGAGATTAGCATGTATTTGTCTTGTATAAGTGAGATTTGCTTGTAGAGCTCACCGTATGACACTGGAGGCATACGTATACGTATGAGCATGAGGAAAGTTATGAAGAAAATATTTATAGGGACTTGAAAAAATGATTCTAAAGGTATTTCTCAGGAGGAAAATATCTGGAGATATATCGGTGGAATATTTGGGCAGTATTTCTGGAAAGAACTTGAAGAGGGTCACTAGGGAAATATCTGGGCAGTATTTCTGTAAACAATTTGAGGGGGATCACTGAGGAAATATTTGTAGGGTATTTTGAGGAGGATTTTAGAGAGAATATAGACCACTATACTTTATTTGTTGATATCAACTCGCAAACAAACATTTTGAAATGAAATTTGAAATTCATTTTGAATTTAGGGCGAGTTTGAGAAAATTTCAGAATTTGAATTTTTGGGATGCTACAAATCTACCCCACTTAAAAGGAATCTCGTCCTCGAGATTCGGTTTAGAAGGGTTATGGGTATAGCTTTACTTCAGCTACATATCTTCACTTTGCAACTCTTCGAGGAGATGAAACTTCAACAAAGTCTGGCCTTTGAGGAACATCTGGTTGCTGATTGAAAACACTGATTCTGGCTACTCAAAGATCATCTTCAGGCTTCTAGCTTTCGCTTGGCAGCTTGCTTATTGAAGGAGCATAGATGCCAACACACAAACCTTTCTCTTGCGAACTCCCACATGGATTCCTTCCTTGATTGTTCTTCTGGTGCTTCATCAACGGAACTTGGGTGACCACTTCTCATACAGAAACTTATAAGCTTTGGTGATCTGGTCCTCCACAAGCTTGCTACATGCCTTCTTATTTTTCTCCATGACAGGAACCTTATTGGAACACTACCCCACTTAAAATGAATGAGGGTAGATCTCCTGAATCTTGGGGATTTGAACTCCTTGAAGTACCTCATAACAAGGGTGTTACGGGGCCTCCTTCTGCTATTGCTGCTTGACCAGGCTGCAGAGAGATGACTGGCACATGGTTGATTCAGGGAGAACCTTCTTCTTATCTTCTCTTCACTATCTTCTTTTCTCTTCTCACTTTTCACTGACTCTTTCTTTCTCTTTGCTCTTCCCACTGGAGGAGTCTATCGAAGAGTATTACCATCATACAGAGGAGGAAACCGAAGATGTTGAACCATATACAACAGTCTTCAACCCAAGAATCACCAAGCATTGTGATCTTAGGGGCGAGGGAGTGGAAAAATGGAGTTGCTTGCGATTTGGCAGAGGGGATTTATCTGGAGTGTGCTTTTGCTTTGAGCGAGATGGGAGTTGAGGGAGATGGTGGGGGGGTTTTATAGGCGAGCGGGGGTGTTCGGTTGCGGAGCAGTGGTGATGGAGTAGGTGCTACGCGGCAGCGGGTGCGATAAGGGGAGGGGGGCCTGGTGTTGCCGGCGATGATGGTGGCGGTGGGTGCGCTGCAAAGGTGGCGTGGGCGGCGGTAGTGCGCTGCAAAGGGGGCGTGGGGCGGTGGTAGTGCGCATGGAGGCGGGCACGCGTGGGGGGGGCACGGGTGAGTGGTGGGGTCGATGACCCTGATGTTTGTGGTCTCTGGTTCCAAGAATCTTTGCCTCTGTGTATGGTAATAACTCCTTCCGTCCTCTTTTTCTGTTTACTTTGACTCAGGGGCAGTGCTTTGATTCTCATGGTCGGTCCTTTTGACTGAGCGGCTGGACTGGTTTCTTCTGTAGCTTGTTCCAGGCTTCAAGGGTAAGCTTTCCGGTATCTTCTTGGGTAAGGCACTTTTCTCTTCAGATGGGTTAAGATGAGAATGGAAGCATAAGGTGAGGATTAGATCTAATTTGTGATTTATGTTTTTAGAGAAAACCTTTCTTAAAAGAAAGAAAACACATAAGCTCAGCAATGATAAGCACAAACAAATCAAATGTTTTGAATAAGGGAAGAATAGAGTTTTTCCAAAGCACGGACTACTCATATTCGAGGGCTAAGCATAACTACTATTGCTTGGCTCCTGAATTGAGAACTATGCTAAATGCAACTTATGAGCACTAACGTTAAAGCATCACATATGCACTCAAAAGGGGAGAAAACATCAAGCGAAATTCATTTTGAAATGCCCTAGGGGGCCACACATTTAGAGTTTTGCAAAACACGAGTCTACACGATTACCTCTCATACATGCAGGGCTCTAGCCAAAGCGAAGAAAACTTCACTACCCAATGCATGCAGAGGACAGGGCATACTAACTCAGATCTGGCAGCTTCTCTTCTGGCAAGGCTGGCTCACAACTTCGATCTGAGACATCTCCTGGATGGGTCAACAGGGAGCTGATGTTGATGACTTCTTCTGGCAGCGACTGAGATGGCAGCACGGGGTCGAACTCTTCTTCAAGCGGGACTGGCTCTTGTAGCTCCTCAGAGGGCGGTGGTGCTGGCGGGGTGCTTGCAGCTTCTTCCTTAACCTCAAGGGACGGTGCTGGAATCTTCTTCATGGTGAGGGGCTCAAACAACTCTGGCGGGGGATCTTGGGAGGATTCAGGGTGCTCTTGCTTATCCATAGCCTGAGGGAAGATTGGAATTCCTTCCAAGACTATGGATCCTTCCGGTAGTTCCCAATCCTTCTTCTCTCCTCTGATAGAGACCGGGTGACCTTCAAGAATTTGGGGGTCTTCAGCTCTGATGGGTTGAACAGGGTTGGATGAAGCTGGCTCTTGGATCCGCAGGGCTCTACGTTGGTTATGGGTTACCAAGTAGGCCTCCATCAACTTCTGGACGTGCTCATCCTTGGCTTGCTTCAGGGCTTCAACAGCAATGACTTCACGACTCTCCAAGACAGTTGCACGGGCTTGAGCTGTGGTGAGATCCACATGGAGCTTACGGTTGAGCTTCTCTGCATCTTCTGCTCGGGCAATCATCTGACGGTGGTGCCGAGCCAAGAAATCATACTGTGCATCAAGGGTGAGCAGGTATGCAGTGAGGTACACGACTGTGGGGTCATCCTCAAGCAGCTGCTGCTCCTCCAATGCACGCATCCTGGCCATCCAAGCGGGACGGTCTCTCTGAAAGGGCGGAAAGAATCTGAGCGGGGTGTCGACCACTTCTTCTTCATAGATCTGACACAGGGCCCTCAATGCCTTGTGAGCGACGACTTGGCAGGTGTCTTTGAATCTGTGCCCAGCAGCAGTGGCACTCCATTCCACATGGTGTGGACTGGATCCAATGTATACAGTCACGACACACTTCTCTGTGCCATGCTCGACGAACTCACGACCATCATACTCTGGCTGGCTCCTGATTCCGAGGCGGACTGTGCATGCTCTCAGCAACTTGGGGAAACCATCTTCATTCTGGCAGAAGCTGGTTTGGCACTGAACCTCCATCTGACTTCTGAGAGAAGGAAAGGGGGAAAACATTTTTGAAATGAAGGGATGCGAGCAAGATTTTTTTTAAGAAAATAGTTTGGACTCAAAAACTTTTGGATCAGGCTAAGGGTTACGTCCTGCGGCCAACCTAACAGCTCTGATACCACCTGAAGCGTCCCGAATCCTCTGGGACTCAAATGTGATACAATTACTAGTCCCAGGAGGCCAGTAAACACATTTATACATCAGATGATACCAAATCTGCTTAAACGAGACAAACCTACAAAGGTGGCGAACAACTTTAAGAGTTGGTCCACAACTCGGGACATATCATCAGAGTGGGGCTGAAGCAGCCCGATATACGTAGCGAAGCAATTCAGCGGTCCAACAGCCACAAGCAAGGTTGGGAACAGTCGTAACTCTTACCCGATCTCCTTTTTCTGAAAAAACAACAAATAAGCAAGGGTGAGTACAAACGTACTCAGCAGCCCACCTTCACCCGCGGAATGGGGAAATCAGATATAATGCATGGAATATGTAGAGCTCAGGATATTTGCAGAAACAACAATATTTTATGCAGGGTTGTTTTGAAAAACATTTTGTATTTTTGCAAAGCGCATCCTCTCCAAAAGGAGCAGGAAGTTTTTCAGTATTATAACAAAATCCCCTGGATTAAACCATCCAGGTATCTCAACAGTTTCCCACTGGTTTTCCTTTTCAAAAACAGCTACTGGACTTCCCGTCCACCATAGCTCACGGCTCAACCGCCGAACCTTTTTAGAAACCACTTTTCTCAAAAGCATCTCTTTTTTTTGGAAAACAAAACATTAATTGTCATACCATACCAGACTCGTCCATTCCTGTGGACACAGACTATTCGAATAGGTTTTCAAACTCTGCGCAGAGGGGTACACTTTACCCACTAGCCCGGTTTCTGCGATCTCACCGTCGCGAGACCCGAATGCCGGATCTATTTCCTTACCCGCACGTCCTAACCTTAACGGTTATCCGGAAGGAGTCAGGCCACCACCATGTCCAAACCGGACAAAACTTTCCCCCTCCTTATCCTCCCGGTGCTCCCCAGCCTTCTTAACCCTGGGGTTGGACCGCACGAGTTCGGATTGAGTGACTGCCCATACAGTCTCGAGTGGTTGTACTTATCATGAGTACAGGTAGTGGAAGATGACAAACCGGTCCTTATACGAGGGGACAATCCTTCTGCTCACGCCTAAACCAGCTGAGCCATCACCTTAGGCCCTCCCCTAAACCAGGGAGTCCCTGATTATCCCTACTCAAAGGTGATAAGGGTGAAAACCCTTCATCATACACATTTTGAAAAACATTTTCTTTTGAAAACTCACACCTTTCCTCAAATCATTTGTAACAAATATATCAGGGATTGATTGCGGCAAGCGGCTGGGTGGCCATAATAACTTGTCTTAAAATCATATCATGCATAAAATAACAGGCTGAGGGTTGTGGTTGTAAAACATAGGTAATTTATGCATCAAAGGGATCCAGTGAGCTTGCCGTGCTTATTCGGCGAAGGGGGAAGGGGAGCTCGCGGAACTGGCTTCTGGCTCCACCGCTTAGCGTAGACTTGCAGATCTGGCCTCCACGAGATGGCACGAACGCTCCGATAACTATGCAACATGAACAAGCAAACATACAAACAAGCAAGTATACCAACAAATATTTAGTATAGTGGTCAAAATAGTGATATATGGATGGGTAGAGTCTTGAGTAGAATCTGTGTCATGTGGTGTTGTGATATTACTGGTGGTGGAGCGGAGGTGCTTACCAGGAGGGTGGACTGGAGGCGAAGCGACACTATGCGTGTAGTCGGCAGAGCAGAGTAACTGAGTGAGTGGGGTGTTTGCCTTGGCTAAGGGTGTTGAGTGTGTGTGGAGAGGGAGAGGGTAGCTGGGTGTATTTATAGCTGGGTGTATGTGGTGTAGCACAGTGAAGTTCACTGTTGGTGAGAATAGTGACGAATGAATCGTCTGACTTAGTATGAACAGGAGAGTTATAGGCAGAATATGGGACAAGAGTATTTTGGGAGTTTTCTGGAATATGGACCATGCTTAAGGGATGACATGGTTGGATAGGGAATAGTTTGATAAGAATTTAGAAACGAGAATTATTGGAATCTGAGTTTGGGAGCCTGGTTCGAAGGAATCTCAAAGTTAGGCGTGCTCAACTTGGAGAAACCTAGGATGGGTGACCAGATGGAAAGTTCCCTACTGGAAGGAAAATCACAGTCACCGGAGTTTGTATGACTGGAATATGGGTCTAGCTGGTCTTAGGTGGACTGGACAGCATGATGTACGAGTAGTTGAAATTTGGGATGACTAGATGACCGATGAATAGTAACGATGATCAGTAACGATGAATAGTGGCGATGGAAAAGAAATTATAGATAGCATCGATGAATAGTAACGATGATGAATAGTAATGATAAATAGTAACGATGATGAATAGTGTATGTGAATAGTAACGATGAATAGTAATAGTGAATAGTGATAGTGAATAGTTCGTATTAAATGACCGATGAACGATGAATAGGAACTATGAACGAACGGACGAACGATCGAATGATCGGACGAACGAACGATCAGAATTTCGGCAGCATAACGGCAGGAAAAGATTATTTGGACGAACGAACGGACGAACGATCGAATGATCGTACGAACGAACGATCGGAATTTCGGCAGCATAACGACAAGACAAAGATTATCTAGAAGAACGATGAATAGGGACTATGAACGAACGATGAACGATGAATAGGGACTATGAACGAACGATGAACGATCGAATGATCGAACGAACGAACGATCAGAATTTCGGCAGCATAACGGTAGGAAAAAGATTATTTGGACGAACGAACGGACGAACGATCGAACGATCGAACGAACGGACGAACGAACCATGAACGATCGGACGAACGATCGAACGATCGGACGAACGAACGAACAAACTAAGAACAGGGGGACGAACGATCGAAGAACGATCGAACGATCCTTGTGCTAGTGTGTGCTTGTGTGGAACATGGAGTGGGTGTGTGTGGGGGGGAGAGAGTTGCCATGAAATGGCTTGGGGTGGGATGAGAGGAGGCCCTTGCCCCTCTATTTATAGCCATGGTGGGGGGATTAGGGGGAGGGATGAGAGGATTAGTGGGAGGATGAGAGGATTAGTGGGAGATTAGCATGTATTTGTCTTGTATAAGTGAGATTTGCTTGTAGAGCTCACCGTATGACACTGGAGGCATACGTATACGTATGAGCATGAGGAAAGTTATGAAGAAAATATTTATAGGGACTTGAAAAAATGATTCTGAAGGTATTTCTCAGGAGGAAAATATCTGGAGATATATCGGTGGAATATTTGGGCAGTATTTCTGGAAAGAACTTGAAGAGGATCACTAGGGAAATATCTAGGCAGTATTTCTGTAAACAATTTGAGGGGGATCACTGAGGAAATATTTGTAGGGTATTTTGAGGAGGATTTTAGAGAGAATATAGACCACTATACTTTATTTGTTGATATCAACTCGCAAACAAACATTTTGAAATGAAATTTGAAATTCATTTTGAATTTAGGGCGAGTTTGAGAAAATTTCAGAATTTGAATTTTTGGGATGCTACAGTATTCCAGGTCAGTGGGCAAGACGGCCTCGGCCCCGTAGACCAGGAAGAACGGCGTGAAACCCGTGGCTCGGCTCGGCGTTGTCCTCAGGCTCCAGACCACCGAGGGGAGTTCCTTCATCCATCGCTTGCCGAACTTGTTGAGGTCGTTGTAAATCCGAGGCTTGAGCCCTTGTAGAATCATGTCGTTGGCACGCTCTACTTGCCCATTCGACATGGGATGAGCCACGGCGGCCCAGTCCACCCGGATGTGGTGATCCTCGCAGAAGTCCAAGAATTTTCTGCCGGTGAACTGGGTACCGTTGTCGGTGATGATGGAGTTCGGGACCCCGAAGCGATGGATGATGTTGGTGAAGAACGCCACCGCTTGCTCGGACCTGATGCTGTTCAGAGGTCGGACCTCGACCCACTTGGAGAATTTGTCGATGGCGACCAGCAGGTGCGTGTAGCCCCCGGGCGCCTTCTGCAAGGGGCCGACGAGGTCCAGACCCCACACAGCAAAGGGCCAGGTGATGGGTATCGTCTGCAGAGCCTAAGCAGGCAGGTGGGTCTGCTTCGCATAGAATTGACACCCTTCGCAGGTGCGGACAATTCTAGTGGCGTCAGCCACCGCCGTTGGCCAGTAGAAGCCTTGCCGGAAAGCATTCCCGACAAGGGCTCGAGGCGCTGCGTGATGGCCGCAAGCCCCCGAGTGTATCTCTTGCAGGAGTTCCTGACCTTCAGCGACGGAGATGCATCGCTGGAGGATGCCCGAGGGGCTGCGGTGGTAGAGCTCCTTCTCATCGCCCAGCAAGACGAACGACTTGGCGCGTCGCGCTACCCACCGAGCCTTGGCTCGGTCGAGGGGTAGCTCTCCTTGGCGGAGATATTGCAGGTACGGGGTCTGCCAATTTCGATCAGGCGTGGCCCCGCTCCGCTCCTCCTCGATGCGCAACGCCTCGCCCTCGGAGGCCGAGGGTACCTCGGGCTGAACCGAGGGCTCCTCGGGCCGAGCTGAGGGTGCCTCGGGCTGTGCCGAGGGTACCTCGGGCTGGACCGAGGGCGCCTCGGGCTCGGGCGAGTCGTCGATCTTGACGGAGGGCTGATGCAGATCCCGGGAGAAGACGTCCGGGGGAACCGTTGTTCGCCCCGAGGCTATTTTTGCCAGCTCGTCCGCAGTCTCGTTGTAGCGCCGAGCGATGTGGTTAAGCTTGAGCCCGTAGAACTTGTCTTCCAGGCGCCGAACCTCATCGCAGTAGGCCTCCATCTTCGGGTCGCGGCAGTGGGAGTTCTTCATGACTTGGTCGATGACGAGCTGTGAGTCACCGCGAGCGTCGAGGCGTCGGACCCCTAGCTCGATGGCGATCCGCAATCCGTTGACCAGAGCCTCGTACTCAGCCACATTGTTGGATGCCGGGAAATGGATGCGTAGCACGTAGCATAGGTGCTTCCCGAGGGGCGAGATGAAGAGTAGGCCTGCGCCGGCTCCCGTCTTCATCAGCGACCCGTCGAAAAACATGGTCCAGAGCTCCGGTTGGATCAGAGCCGTCAGTAGCTGGGTATCGACCCATTCGGCTACGAAGTCCGCCAATACCTGGGACTTGATGGCCTTCCGAGGGGCGAACGAGATTGTCTCGCCCATGATTTCCACCGCCCACTTTGCAATCCTGCCCGAGGCCTCTCGGCACTGGATGATTTCCCCCAGGGGGAAAGATGACACCACAGTTACCGGATGAGACTCGAAGTAGTGTCGCAACTTTCGCCGCGTCAGGATCACTGCATACAACAGCTTCTAAACTTGTGGGTAGCGGATCTTGGTTTCGGACAGTACCTCGCTGACGAAGTAAACTAGCCTCTGAACGAGCAATGCATGCCCCTCTTCTTGCCTCTCGACCACAATCGCGGCGCTAACCACCTGAGTGGTCGCGGTGACATAGACCAAGAGGGCTTCTCCGTCAGTTGGAGGCACCAAGATAGGCGCCTTTGTGAGGAGCGCCTTCAGGTTCCCGAGAGCTTCCTCGGCCTCAGGGGTCCAAGCGAAACACTCGGCCTTCCTTAAGAGGCGGTACAGAGGCAGACCTCTTTCGCCGAGGCGCGTGATGAAGCGGCTTAGGGCCGCAAGACATCCCATGACCCTCTGTACGCCTTTTAAGTCCTTGATGGGCCCCATGCTGGTGATGGCTGCGATCTTCTCCGGGTTGGCTTCGATGCCCCGCTCGGAGACGATGAACCCCAAGAGCATGCCCCGGGGCACCCCGAAGACACACTTCTTGGGATTGAGCTTGACGCCTTTCGCTTTGAGACATCGGAATGTCACTTCAAGGTCAGAGAGGAGGTCGGAAGCTTTCCTTGTCTTGACTACGATGTCATCGACGTAGGCCTCGACCGTGCGACCGATGTGTTCGCCGAACACATGGTTCATGCACCGCTGATACGTCGCGCCCGCATTCCTCAAACCGAACGGCATGGTGACATAGCAGTACATGCCGAAGGGCGTGATGAAAGAAGTCGCGAGCTGGTCGGACTCTTTCATCCTGATTTGGTGATACCCTGAGTAGGCGTCGAGGAAAGACAGGGTTTCGCACCCAGCAGTGGAATCCACGATTTGATCGATGCGAGGCAGAGGGTAGGGAACCTTCGGACATGCTTTGTTGAGACCAGTGTAGTCTACACACATCCGCCATTTCCCCCTTTCTTTCTCACAAGCACAGGGTTGGCAAGCCATTCGGGATGGAATACCTCTTTGATGAACCCGGCTGCTGTTAGCTTGTGGATCTCCTCGCCTATCACTCTGCGCTTCTCCTCGTCGAATCGGCGCAGAGGCTGCTTGATGGGTCGGGCTCCGGCCCGAATATCCAGCGAGTGCTCGGCGACATCCCTTGGTATGCCGGGCATGTCCGAGGGACTCCACGCGAAGACGTCGGCGTTCGCGCGGAGAAAGTCGACGAGCACTGCTTCCTATTTGGGGTCGAGCCCGGAACCGATCCGGATCTGCTTGGAGGCGTCGCCACTGGGGTCGAGGGGGACGGCCTTAACCGTCTCCACTGGCTCGAAGTTGCCGGCATGACGCTTCACGTCTGGCACCTCTTTGGAGAGGCTTTCCAGGTCGGCGATGAGGGCCTCGGACTCGGCGAGGGCCTCGGCGTACTCCACGCACTCCACGTCGCATTCGAACGCGTGTTTGTACGTGGGGCCGACGGTGATGACCCCGTTGGGGCCCGGCATCTTGAGCTTCAGGTAGGTGTAGTTGGGGACGGCCATAAACTTCGCGTAGCATGGCCTCCCCAGTACCGCGTGGTAGGTTCCTCGGAACCCGACCACCTCGAACGTCAGAGTCTCCCTTCGGAAGTTGGAGGGCGTTCCGAAGCAGACGGGAAGGTCGAGTCGTCCGAGGGGCTGGACGCGTTTCCTGGGAATGATCTCGTGGAAGGGCGCAGCGCCTGCTCGGACGGAGGACAGATCGACGCGCAGGAGCCTGAGGGTCTCGGCGTAGATGATGTTGAGGTTGCTGCCCCCGTCCATAAGGACCTTGGTGAGCCTGACGTCGCCGACGATGGGGTCGACGACGAGCGGGTATTTCCCCAGGCTCGGCACGTGGTCAGGGTGGTCAGCTTGGTCGAAGGTGATGGGCTTGTCGGACCAGTCTAGGTAGACTGGCGCCGCCACCTTCACCGAGCAGACCTCCCGGCGCTCTTGCTTGCGATGCCGAGCCGAGGCATTCGCCGCATGCCCCCCGTAGATCATGAAGCAGTCGCGGACCTCGGGGAACTCTCCTGCCTGGTGATCTTCCTTCTTGTCGTCGTCGCGGGCCCTGCCACCCTCCGCGGGTGGCCCGGCCCTGCGAAGTGGCGCCGAAGCATGACACACTCCTCAAGGGTGTGCTTGACGGGCCCCTGATGATAGGGGCACGACTCCTTGAGCATCTTGTCGAAGTGGTTGGCACCTCCGGGGGGCTTCCGAGGGTTCTTGTACTCGGCGGTGGCGACAAGGTCCGCGTCGGCGGCGTCGCGTTTCGCTTGCGACTTCTTCTTGCCTTTCTTCTTGGCGCCGCGCGGAGTAGACGCCTCGGGAGCATCTTCCGATGGGCGGCCCTGGGGCTGCTTGTCCTTTTGGAAGATAGCCTCGACCGCCTCCTGGCCAGAGGCGAACTTGGTGGCGATGTCCATCAGCTCGCTCGCCCTGGTGGGGGTCTTGCGACCCAACTTACTCACCAGGTCGCGGCAGGTGGTGCCGGCAAGGAACGCGCCGATGACATCCGAGTCGGTGATGTTGGGCAGCTCGGTGCGCTGCTTCGAGAATCGCCAGATGTAGTCCCGGAGAGACTCTCCCGGCTGCTGCCGGCAGCTTCGGAGGTCTCAGGAATTCCCGGGGCGCACGTACGTGCCCTGGAAATTGCCGGCAAAGGCTTGGACCAGGTCACCCCAGTTGGAGATCTGCCCCGGAGGCAGGTGCTCCAACCAGGCGCGAGCGATGTCGGAGAGGAACAGGGGAGGTTGCGGATGATGAGGTTGTCGTCGTCCGTTCCACCCAGTTGGCAGGCCAGGCGGTAGTCCGCGAGCCACAGTTCCAGTCTCGTTTCCCCCCGAGTACTTTGTGATAGTAGTCGGGGGTCGGAACCGGGTCGAGAACGGTGCCCGTCGGATGGCCCGGCTGAAGGCCTGCGGACCGGGTGGTTCGGGCGAGGGACTCCGATCCTCCCGCTGTTGTAGCGTCCCCCACGCCTGGGGTGATAGCCTCGGCGCACCCTCTCGTCGAGGTGGGCCCGACGGTCGCGATGATGGTGCTCGTTGCCGAGGTGGCCCGGGGCCGCAGGCGCGGTGTTGCGCGTGCGCCCGGTGTAGACCGAGGCTTCCCGCATGAATCGGGAAGTCGCGGCATGAGGTTCCGAGGGTTATCCCTGCCTTCGGGAGGCAGAGCTCTCGGCCCGTCGGGCCGCAGCGCCTTCCAGGAGATTCTTGAGCTCTCCCTGGATTCGCTGACCCTCGGTGGTTGATGGCTCCGGCATCGCGCGGAGAAGCATCGCCGCTGCAGCCAGGTTCTGACCGACCCCACTAGATGCGGGTGGTGGCCTGACCCTGACGTCATTGGCGACGCGGTGCTGGAGACCCTGGGGCAGGTGACGTATTTCTCCGGCCGGGGGTTGGCCTGCCCATGCCTGCCCGACGTCCCGGCGGATCGGCTCAAGCGCTCCTGCTCCCTCGTCGAGCCTGGCCTGCGCCCCGCGGACTTGCTCGAGCTGTGGGTCGTGACCCCCCGCCGGAACGGGGACCACAGCTAGCTCCCGTGGGATGTCAGCGCGAGGCACCGGCCTAGGGAGATCACCGTCCTCCGACATGCCGAGATGATTGCCTTCGGAGGGATCCCCTAGATCGACGTGGAAACATTCGCGGCTTGGGCCGCAGTCCTCGTCGTCGAGGCTGCGGCTACCGTCGGAACAGTCGGAGAGGCAGTAGTCACATGCGGTCATGAAATTCCGCATGGCACTGGGGTTGCCAAATCCAGAGAAATCCCAACAGATGTTGGGGTCGTCATCTTCCTCGGACCCAGAGGGCCCGTAGGTCGAGACGTCTGTCAGCCGGTCCCAAGGCGACCGCATGCGAAACCCCAGAGGGTTTGAACTCGCCTCTACGAGGGCGCCCGCCAAAGCAAGGTCGCTAGGCGGGTTGAGGCTGAGTCCAAATGACGTAGGATAGGAATCGGTCGGTACCTTTCGGTCGACGAGCAGCGACATAGTCACGTCGGGGACTGATTGCACCGTCGTCTCAGGTACGAGGGCGACGTCCTGCAAGCTCTCCGCGAGCGCACTGGCGTCGTCCGCTTGCTCGGGATTGGCGTGTCGCGAGGAGACGGCGCTCGCCTTCGTCTCAAACGCGAGGTCGACGCCCGACGCGCCCCCCGTTGGGGCGCTGGGGACGTCGACTCGCTCGACAGCCGACGAGGCGCGGCCTCCCGCTTGGCCTTGCTTGCCCCGCCTCCTCCTCCGTTGGCGGGGGAGAGGACAGGGCGAGCTCGAATGTTGTTCTTCCACCACGCGGGGAAGACGTCGTCGATTCCGCCGCCGGCGGACGGGCTGTCGGCCGCCATTGTCGTTGTCGCGCGGCGGTGGAAGGAGTATCATGTCGTAGCTGTCGTCGAAGGACATGAACTCAAGACTCCCGAAACGGAGCACCGTCCCGGGTCGGAGAGGTTGCTGGAGACTGCCCATCTGGAGCTTGATGGGAAGCTGTTCGTCAACACGCAGCAGGCCCCTACCTGGCGCGCCAACTGTCGGCGTTTCGAGACCGGGGGGTCCCTCGGGCCGACGAGTGAGTGTCGTCGCGTGCCCCAGCCCAGATGGGTCGAGCGCGTGGGCGAGCGCGAAGGGGGGAAGGAGCGAGGCGGGCGGAGACCGGCGTGAGAGAGGTGGGAATCCCGCGGCCTTCATGTTTGTCCCGCGCCCAGGTCGGGTGCGCTTGCAGTAGGGGGTTACAAGCGTCCACGCGGGAGAGGGAAGCGAGCGGCCCCAAGAGAGCGCCTGTCCCGTCCTCGTCCCCGCGCGACCAACCCTCTCTAAGAGGGCCCTGGTCCTTCCTTTTATAGGCGTAAGGAGAGGATCCAGGTGTACAATGGGGGTGTAGCAGAGTGCTACGTGTCTAGCGGGGGAGAGCTAGCGCCCTAAGTACATGCCGATGTGGCAGCCGGAGAGATTTTAGCACCCAGCTGGTGTGATGTCGTGGCCGTCGGAGGAGCGACAGAGCCTGGCGGAGGGACAGCTGTCGGAGCGGTTGAGTCCTTGCTGACGTCCTCCTGCTTCCGTAAGAGAGCTGAGAGCCGCCGTCGTCACAGAGCATGCGGGGCGCCATCATTGCCTATCTGGCGGAGCTAGCCAGATGGGACACCAGTCTTGTTCTCTGCGGCCCGAGTCAGCTCGGGGTAGGGTGATGATGGCGCTTCCTGTTGACGTGGCTGGCCTGCGCCCTAGGTTGGGCGACGTGGAGGCTCCTCTGAAGCCGAGGTCGAGTCTGTCTTCCATGGCCGAGGCCGAGTCCGAGCCCCTGGGTCGGGCGAGGCGGAGGTCGTTCGGCAGAGGCCAGGGCGGAGTCCGAGCCCTGGGGTCGGGCGAAGCGGAGTTCGTCGTCTTCTGGGGCTGAGCCCGAGTCCGAGCCCTGGGGTCGGGCGGAGCGGAGTTCGTCGTCTTCTGGGGCTGAGCCCAAGTCCGAGCCCTAGGGTCGGGCGGAGCGGAGTTCGCCGTCTTCCGGGACTTAGCCCGAGTCTGAGCCCTGGGTCGGGCGGAGCGGAGTTCGCCGTCTTCCAGGACTTAGCCCGAGTCCGAGCCCTGGGTCGGGCGGAGCGGAGTTCACCATCTTCCGGGACTTAGCCCGAGTCCGAGCCCTGGGTCGGGCGGAGCGGAGTTCGCCGTCTTCCGGGACTTAGCCCGAGTCCGAGCCCTGGGTCGGGCGGAGCGGAGTTCGCCGTCTTCCGGGACCTAGCCCGAGTCCGAGCCCTGGGTCGGGCAGAGCGGAGCTTCCTATGGTGCCTTTGGCAGGGCCTGACTGTCTGTCAGTCTCACTCTGTCAAGTGGCACTGCAGTCGGAGTGGCGCCGCGGCGCTGTCCTTCTGTCAGGCCGGTCAGTGGAGCGGTGAAGTGACGGCGGTCACTTCGGCTCTGCCGGGGGGCGTGCGTCAGGATAAAGGTGTCAGGCCGCCTTTGCGTTAAATGCTCCTGCGATTCGGTCGGTCGGTGCGGCGATTTAGTCAGGGTTGCTTCTTAGCGAAGGCAGGGCCTCGGGCGAGCCGGAGATGTGTCTGCCGTTGGAGGGGGGCCTCGGGCGAGACGGAAATCCTCCGGGGTCGGCTGCCCTTGTCCGAGGCTAGGCTCGGACGAGGCATGATCGAGTCACTCGAATGGACTGATCCCTGACTTAATCGCACCCATCAGGCCTTTGCAGCTTTATGCTGATGGGGGTTACCAGCTGAGAATTAGGAGTCTTGAGGGTACCCCTAATTATGGTCCCCGACAAGTATGTATATATACTATAAGATATATTTAATTTGTAAGGAATTTAAGGTATTTACTTAGCATGATAAATATTGGTATTCATATTACCATCGTTAAATCTAAACTTTAAGGGCTAGTTTGGGAACCCCAATGTTCCAAAGGATTTCTATTTTTCTAAGAAAAATTAGTTTATTTTCTCACGGAAAAATAGAAATCCCTTGGAAATTTGAGTTTCCCAAACTAGCCTAAACTGTTTGCCTTGCCGTTGTTTTGTAATAGCATCATTTTACTACGTAGACAGAACTCTCATATTGATGCAGCTCTTCCTTCGTTCTAAATCAACGAGCTTGAATTTGATCAATTTTATGCAAAAAATGTACTAATACTCGAATACCAAAACATGTAATAAATTGTAAATTTAATTAAGTTTATGGTAAACTGAATTGTACAAAAATTATAGCTGCCTTTTTCTTTAGAGGTGGTGAAAACTGAAAAGGATGGGAAAACAAGTTTATTAAATAAGTTTGCTCCATGATCCTTTGTATTTTTTTACATTTAACACACTTAGAGACGGGATATTAAATGGGGTTATATATGCTCTTAATAGAAGTCATGGTTATCATAAACAAGACTAATAACTACACCAACATCCAGGCAGTGCATGCAGATGAACGTGCATGCTAAAATAAAAGCAAAAATATTAAACTAACCTGCCTATATCCATAAGATTTCGCTGCTGGCTTAGGAGGAGTATTGGCTGTCTCCCACGGAGCATCTATACGGTCGTGCAAAATATTATTTTATACTGTAAAATATAGAATGAGGTTTGAAAAATGGAGATGATATAGAGATAAGAGGGCTGCGGAAAATTACGGGGTGCCGAGTCCAGAGGGAAACAAAAGCAAATCGCCGATAAAATTATTTTCTCCTCCGCATGGTCCCGCCCAGCCCACCTGCTCTCATGGGCTCACGGCCCACACGCGTCGCTCTCAACTAGCGCGCGGAGGCGCGCTCAACGCTCGTCCCGCGTGGTCCCACGCGGCCCACCAGCGTAGCTCTCAGCTCGCGCACGGAAGCCATTAAGCCATAGAGAGCATAAGAAAAATATTTCTCTCTCTATTCTAAAATAGTATTACATCCGTTTCTTTTTAGTTGTCGCTGAATAGTTCAATTTTACACTATCTAGCGATAACTAAAATGAAACAGAGAAAGTATTAGTTTTAGCTTTCAATTTTAATGTCCGTATTAAAATGGGCGAAGATAAACTATATATATATATATATATATATATATATATATATATATATATATATATATATATCAAATATCAAATGTTGTATAAACCAATTAATTAACTAAAATGATTTTTAATTTGAGAAAATAGGGAAAAGTAGTGTGTGGGAGAGGTTGAAGTGTTGAACACAAGACAAAACAAACTTAGACAATCATTCCTCACTGCTCCACCATGTAATCATTCCTCACGACTCCATGTAAATTGCTTGTCTTATAGTTATTGTTAGAATACCCTCTCACCCTCTGTAATGGGCCTGGCCCAGTTACTGTATTAATAGATCACCCAACCCCTGTAAGGGTTAGGGTTTCCAATATGGTATAGAGCCAGTTTTTTTCCCTCCTCTCTCCCACAGCAGCCGCCGCCACCTTCCTCTGCTCTCCCCTGCTTCCACTGCGCCGCCGGCTGCCTCCTCCGCGCGGGCCGCCTGGGCTGAGCACCTGCGCTGCCCTCCTGCACCGCCGGTTCCGCGCGGCCCTGCTCCACCCGCGTCGGCCGCCGCCGACCCTGCCCCCCTCTGCTCCGGCCGCCGCCGCCTCCTCTGCTCCACCCGCCGCCACCTCCTCTCTCTCCCACCGGCTCTCTCTCTCCTGCTCTCTTCCTCGCAGCAGCCCCGCGCCAGGACGCCGCCGTGGACCGCGCCCTGCTCATCCGCCCCGACACCCGGCCGACCGGGTCCGCGCGACCCGCGCGCCTGGCCGCTCGCCAAAGTCGGCCGCGCCCTTCTGCTCCGGTCCGTCGTCGTCCCGTCTCCCTGCCGGCCGCGCCCGCTGCTAGCTCCTCGTGCTCCGACTACGGCCTGCTCCCCGTGCTCCATGGCGTCCCTCCCCCCAACCGCCGCCATGACCACCGTCGCGACTGCAGCCGCTGACCCGGCCCACCCCGTCGACTCCGAGCTCGGATTCCCCTTGCCCAGCGCTGTCGGTGCCACCACCGCGGTCAGCACGCGTGCCGCCGGCCCCATCACCTCCGGATTTGGCCTACCGGGCTACCCGACGCACAGTGGTGTCCTCACCGGTCTTCTCTCGCCGACACGTCTTCCTCGACACCCGCCCCCTGGATTCTCCCCCACTCGCCCGCTCGTTGCCGACACCACCTGGGCTTCCACGACGCTCTCCACCGACTCCACCGTGTCATCGGCTATCGCGGCCATCCAGGCTGCCCTAGCCGCCTCTCAGGAGCGCGAGCGCACCGCATCCCGCGCCCTAGAACAGGAGCGCGCCCTGGCCACCACACTGACCGCCCAGATGGCCATCGCACAGCGCATCATCATCGGCCCTCCTCCGGTCGACCAGGAGACACCCCTGCCCACCCCAGAGGCTCCCCACGCCTCTGGACTCGATGCCGACCACATCGCCGCTCTCCACGCCCAGGCGGCCGGACTTCAGAACATCCGGTCCCTCGTGTCCGTCGTTCTGGACCCGGCGTCCTCCCACTACCCTAGCTGGAGGGGGCAGGTCCTTCTCACCCTGCGGCGCTACGCCCTCGACGACCACGTCCTCGACAACGTCGCCACCCCGCCATCCCGGGCCTGGTCCCTGATGGACTCCGTGGTCCTCTCCTGGCTCCACGGAACTATCACCGTCGAGCTCCAGGACATCATCCGCGACCAGGCGGACACAGGTCGCCAGGCGTGGCTCGCCCTCGAAGAACAGTTCCTCGGGAACCGGGACGCTCGCGCTCTGCACCTCGACGCCCAGTTCCACCTGTTCTCTCAGGGGGACCTCTCTGTGGACGAGTACTGCCGCCAGATGAAGGGCATGGCGGACTCTCTCCGCGACCTCGGCGAGCCTGTCGCCGACCGGACCTTGGTGTTGAACCTTCTGCATGGCCTCAGCCCCCGCTATGGCCACCTGAAGGCTCTCATCAAGAGGACCGTTCCTTTTCCCACATTCCATGCCGTCAGGAACGAGCTTCTCCTCGAGGAGCTCACCATGGCACATGAGGCCACTGCTCTGGCTCCGGCGCTCTACAGCGCTCCTCCCGGTGATCAGGCACCTTCCGGGGGACAGGCCCCTCGCCCTCCGTCGACCGGGGCCCCTACCCGCCCCAAACCTGTCGTCCCTGCGGCCCCTCGTCAGGCGTCCGTCGCTGACGGCAGTCGTCGTTCCCGCAAGGGTGGTCGTGGGGGTGGCGGCTCCTCTCGTGGTGGTCCCCCCGGCCGGGGTGGCGGCCAGGCGTGGTCGTCACTCTATAACCCCTGGACCGGGACCATCGCCATGTGGCCGGGTCAGGCACCACGTGCCTCCCGTCCTCTGGTGCCGACCCTCCTGACTGTGCCACCCTACGGCGTGCCTCCCACGCCTCCCTATGGCGTGCCTGCATCACATCCGGCTCCGCCCCACCTCCTGCCCCCGGGGACCCCCACGACGACTTGGTCCCCGCTGTCTGGAGGCTGGGACAACGCCTCCCTCGCCGCCGCTTTCAGCACCATGGCGATGACCCCTCCTTCCTCCGACTGGATGATCGACTCTGGTGCCTCCTACCACACCACTCCCACTACAGGTACGCTCTCTCGCTCCCATCCCCCCACTCCTCTCATCCTTCATCGATCGTCGTTGGGAACGGTTCCACTCTGCCCGTCACCTCAGTCGGTGCCTCGGTTCTCCCTGGACCGTTCTACCTCAACGACGTTCTCGTTGCCCCCCACATCACTCATAATCTCCTTTCTGTTCGTCGTTTCACCACTGACAACTCTTGTTCCATTGAGTTTGACCCCTCTGGTTTCTCTGTGAAGGATCTGGCCACCAGGACTCCCCTCGCCCGTTGTGACAGCTCGGGGCCCCTCTACACGCTCCGGCCATCCACCTCCGGCGCGTCACCGCCTCCTGCCCTGGTCTCCACCACCTCCTCGACCACTTGGCATCGTCGTCTCGGACATCCCGGACCTGACGTCATGACCAAGATTACCAGTAGCCTAGATCCTTCATGTAGTAGGGGACATTTTGGAGGCATATGTCATGCGTGTCAGTTAGGCCGGCATACTCGCCTCCCGTTCACCACTTCTTCTTCTCGGGCTGAGCAGGATTTTGACTTGGTTCATTGTGATCTCTGGACCTCTCCTGTACTCAGTCTTTCTGGTTATAAATACTATTTGGTGATCTTGGATGATTTTCCCATTTTCTTTGGACTTTTCCTCTTAGATTGAAATCCGACACATTCACCACTCTCACACACTTCTTCGCCTGGGTATCCACCCAGTTTCACCGCCCGTCCGTGCCCTGCAGTGTGACAACGGCCGCGAGTTCGACAATCACGCCTCCCGCTCTTTCTTTCTCACTCATGGCGTCCAGTTGCGTCTCTCGTGCCCTTACACCTCTGCCCAAAACGGCCGGGCCGAACGCATGATTCGCACCACCACCAATATGATCTGCTGCCTTCTCTTGCAGGCGTCTCTCCCTGCCAGATACTGGGCAGAGGCCCTACACACCGCCACCCACCTTCTGAACCGCCTTCCCTCCAAGGCGGTGAGCCACCCTACTCCCTACTTCGCCATGTATGGCACCGCCCCCACCTACGCCCACCTTCGTGTGTTCGGTTGTGCCTGCTACCCTAACACTTCTGCTACCGCCCCTCATAAGCTTTCTCCTCGCTCCACCCGCTGCCTCTTCCTTGGCTACTCATCTGACCACAAGGGGTATCGATGTCTGGACCTCGCCTCCCACCGCATCATCATCTCTCGTCACGTCGTCTTCGACGAGGATGTGTTTCCCCTTGCTGGCCCCTCCCCACCTACCGATCTTGACTCCCTCCTCGAGTCCGATCCGGTCCCCACCCCCTCCCAGCCTCCCCGCCTTGCGCTGTTACCCGCACCCCGTGCGGCCCTGACGCCGCGGCTCGCGCCTATTCCCGCGCCACGCGCGGCTCCGTCGATCACGCCTGCGCCACGCGTGGCCCCGCCGACCCCTCCCGCACCATGCGCGGCCCCGTCGACGCCCACGGCTCGCTTCGCCGACCCCGCGCTTGTCTACCGCCGTCGCCGCCACGTCACTACATCGGCACCTGTCGCCCCGGGCCCGTCGATGAGCCCGGTGCGCTTCTCCGACCCCGCCGTTGTCTATCACCGCCGCGAGTCGGCCACGCCCGTGGCCCCTGACGTCCCGGCAGGCCGCCCCGAGGCACCGGTGTACCACCCGGTCGCCATCCACCGCGACCCCGGGCACGTCCACCCGATGGTGACCCGGCGCGCCGCCGACATTCTTCGACCTGTCGACCGGCTGATCTTGGCAGCTGATACGACTGCCACTCCACCGGACGCCTCCCCGGTCCCCTCCTCCGTTCGTACCGCTCTCGCCGACCCACACTGGCGACGCGCTATGGAGGAGGAGTACGCGGCCCTCCTGGCCAACCACACCTGGGACCTGGTGCGGTGTCCACCAGGCACCAACGTGGTCACCGGCAAGTGGCTCTTTCGCCACAAGCTTACCTCGGACGACTCCCTCGACCGCTACAAGGCCCGTTGGGTCCTTCGGGGCTTCACCCAATGCCCCGGAGTGGACTACGACGAGACCTTCAGCCTCGTCGTCAAGTTTGCCACTGTTCGCACCGTCCTCTCCCTCGCCCTCTCCTGGGACTGGGCGATCCATCAGCTCGACGTCAAGAATGCCTTCCTCCACGGCACTCTGACGGAGACTGTCTACTGCATCCAGCCCACCGGCTTCGTCGACGAAGCCCGTCCGGATCTGGTCTGCCGGTTGAACCGCTCTCTCTATGGCCTCAAGCAGGCGCCGCGGGCCTGGTACAATCGCTTCGCTTCCTACTTGGCCTCCATCGGCTTCGTCGAGGCCAAGTCGGACACGTCCCTCTTCATCTACCGACGCGGCGACGACACTGTCTTCCTTCTGCTCTACGTCGACGACATTGTGCTCACGGCATCCACCGCCGACCTTCTACAGCGCACGATCGTCGCCCTGCAGCGGGAGTTCGCGATGAAGGACCTGGGGCCCCTCCACCACTTCCTCGGCATAACCGCCGAGCGTCGGCCCCAGGGTCTCTTCCTCCATCAGCGCCAATACGCCATCGACATACTGGAGCAGACCGGTATGTCCGACTGCAAGGCCTGCTCCACGCCTGTCGACACTCAGGCGAAGCTCTCAGAGGACGATGGGCCCCCGGTCGCCGATCCGACGTCCTACCGGAGCCTCACCGGCGCGCTCCAGTACCTCACCTTCTCCAGGCCTGACATCGCCTACGCCATCCAACAGGTGTGCCTCCATATGCACGCCCCGCGGGAGCCTCATCTCACCGCTCTCAAGAGGATCCTACGCTACCTCTACGGCTCCCTCGACTACGGCCTCCTTCTCCGACCATCCCCGACGTCAGACCTCGTGGTCTACACCGACGCCGACTGGGCTGGCTGTCCGGGCACGCGTCGATTCACCTCCGGTTACGCCGTGTTCCTGGGCGCTAACCTCGTCTCCTGGGCCGCCAAGCGGCAGCCTGTTGTCTCTCGCTCCAGTGCTGAGGCCGAGTACCGCGCTGTGGCCAACGGCGTGGCAGAGGCCTCCTGGCTGCGACAGCTCCTTCACGAGCTCCACAGTCCCCTCCAGCGCGCCACCCTCGTCTACTGCGACAACGTCGGCGCTGTCTACCTCTCCACCAATCTCGTGCAGCATCAGCGCACGAAGCACATGGAGATCGACCTGCACTTCGTCCGGGAGCGTGTCGCCGTCGGTGACGTTCGGGTTCTCAGCGTCCCCACCACGCTGCAGTTCGCCGACATCTTCACCAAGGGGTTACCGTCGAGTGTATTTTCAGACTTTCGCTCCAGTCTCAACATCTGTACATGATAGAGTTGTGACTGCGGGGGTGTTAGAATACCCTCTCACCCTCTGTAATGGGCCTGACCCAGTTACTGTATTAATAGATCACCCAACCCCTGTTAGGGTTAGGGTTTCTAATAGTTATGATATCGTTAAGTGTGTATACACACACTAAACTGTATCAGTATTTCATTTTAACAAGAACAACGTTTTAGACCAAAAAACATGTGACATCTTATAGGATATAGAAAAAATCCACGAAGATATAAAACAAAATAAACATTAAAATAGTAATAAAAAGTAATAGAAGAAATAAAAAGAGTAAAATGCATCGGTGACACCTAAATTTGACAAGGGATGTCACTTAAATCTACAAAGTTCAAAATTGTATTTCTAGACATTTTAAACTAAGTGATGTAGATGTATCATATAATCCTAAACTTGTAGAAATGGTACATCACACTTAGTTTTTATCTGTATAAATAGTTTAATGGTTAAGACTATATGTAATACTCGTAATTGGCAATGAAAATCTGATGTGATATGGACTAAACTTTAGTCATAAAAAACCAAACACCCCTAAATGAATGATGATTGAATAGATTAATCCAAAAGTATACGGGGCACACGAAGTATTATTAATGTTATTGAGATTCAAATCAACGACTGGTACCAAACCAAGCAATGATATGGTGTATGGAGCACTCGGCATAGGTGCAGATACCTTAATTTCATCGTGTTGGCCATTCAATAACTCATTTATACACATACAGACCTCAATTTTCAAAAAACGTAAACAAAATACATCGACTAACTGAAATACTAGGGGGGGGGGGGGTGTAAATAACACTTGAATAGCTATTGATGCTATTTTGCAAAGGATGCCATTTTTTTGAAAAAAATGAGTAACAATGAAATTACTAAATAGGAAGGTATGGGAAAACGATGGCTCTGGCTAGGGCTTCCAATACACACAGTCACACACATGTTTATGCGCCACCTTTTCTTCTCCTTACAGTCCTTTTCACAGGCTGTGGAGTTCCAGCAACAACTCCACTGGTCTTCTGATTATAATCATTCACAGGTTGCTCCTTCAGAGTTTCACTGGCCTCTGGTGGTCCTCTTGCTCTTGGTTTCTGAGAACTGTTTGTGCTAATCTGCCTCCTTAGGCGCAGTATCTCACCTTTTGCTAACGCCAATTCCTCTTCAAGATGTCTACACCTCAATTCAAAGCTCTCCTTCTCTGTCTCAAGCCTTGTGATAAGGTTCTGAGCATCCTCTGTGTTTTCCTTAGCTTCGGTTGTGATTTTCGTTTGTTCAGCTAGAGCCTTGCGTAGCATTTCCTTCTCAGATTCAAGAGTGGCACTCCTAGAATGAGTGCTCTCAAGTTCTTTAGACAGTAACAGCGCGCTATTGTTCATTTCATCTAGTGACTTTGTTGCCTCCTCCAGGTCTGATTCGAGACTTTTTCTTGCTTCAGAATCAACCTGCAACTGTTTCGCTAACGCTTCAAGTTCCTTGTTTAAGGCTGTCACAATTTTTCTTTCCTCGACAAGCTCATGTGTGGTTGACTCCAAATTCTTGTACGCATCCAGCAATTCTTTCTTCAAGTTGTCACGAGCTTCAGCAATAGATGCCAGCTCAATAGAGGTGGCTTCGAGTTCTTCTTGTCCCTTCTGAACCATTTCATTTACTGAAGCCAAATCTTCTGACAGAGCTTTAGATAGTGATTCTGCCTCTCCTAGTTTATTAGTGAGATCTACTTGCATTTCATTGGATTCCTCTCGGAGTTTAGAAATTTGTGATACCAGGTCCTCATTCAATTCATTTGCCTCCTCAAGCTCCTTGGAAAGTTTGGAAACCTCACTTCTTGAAGTCTTTAGAGCCTCTTCAGATGATCGAATTGAATCTTTTAAAGCTTCCATGGACTTAAGTTCATTCTTTAGCATCATTTTGGTAGCATCCAACTCCTTGTTCAACTCAACAATTGTTTCTTGATCTTTGCTAGAATCAGTTAATGCAACAGACAGTTTTTCCTCAAGCTGTTTTATCAGATCATCTCTTTCTGACAGTAGTTTGGAATCATGGCTTGCCCTTGTCTCTGAAGCAACCTTCAGGTCTGTATACTCTTGTATTAACTCATTTATTTTTTTGTCAGCTTCTTCCTTTTCAGAGTTCAAGGTTTCAAGTTTAGCATTGAGTGAATCAATAGAAGATATCTTAGAAACGAGAGCGTTCTTAGTTGTACTTAGTTCTTCCTCGAGTTGTTGTACTCTAGAATTTGCAAGCTCAAGGCTCTTTTTAGTTTGATTTGTGAAAGCGGTCAGCTTTTGGTAGTCTACTTCCTTCGAGGAAAGTGATGCACTGAGTTCCCTGATGTGCTTCTCCTTATCATCAATTTCTTGGTTGAGTAAACTTACCTTTTCCTGCAAAAAATTAATCTCACCAAGCTTTTCTTCCAATTTAGTTTCAAGCACATCATTATCAATGCCAGCTTGTGTGATACTACTCTCTAATCTCTGTATTTCATCCCTAAGTTCCTCAGCTAATTTCTTCTCCTTTCTGAATTCTTCACTCAGTGATGTCAAAGTCTTTGTTGCTGAAGCCAACTGACCTGAAAGAGAAACTTCCTGCTCCTGGAACTTCATAGATTGCTTCTTTTGTGCTGCTTGCTGCTCCAGTAACCGTTTCTCATAATTATCCCTCATCAATGAAAGTGCTGCCTCATTTTCAGCCAATTTGCTCTCCATCTGAAGATAGAACATTGAATATATCAGGTCTCCAATTTCCATAGGTCAAATTTTAGAAAATAGAACAATTAGTATACCAAAGGTGTTCAAAATACTTTTGGCAGCTTTCTGTATTCAAGACATTACAGTTGTCAGATTTCTTCAGAATCATGGTGAGAAAATGGTAATTCAATTAATCATTAGATTCAGAGTTTTATCCTCTTTAATGTTCCTACTCTCAGATATGAAACAAAAACCGAGCTTGCAAAAACATATCATCAGCGGTGATTTCCCTCAAACACCCATCATTGCATCAAGGAAAGAAAGTTATTCGTTCCCCAGAGGCATAATTCAGACTAGGAAAGCAACGTGAATAACATACATGAGTTAAGTATTTTGCCCCAAACCGTGCTTCCTCACATTATGAAGGATGGTACAAACTGATTTCATTTTACATGGTTCAAGGTTCAGTTTACTGATAAAGCAGTCAAGATTTGAGTGTAACTACCTTTAGGCAGAATAGTAGAACGTGTGCACAAATATTTATTTACTACTTGGTGACTTGTGTGAAACTCTACTTCTTTCTTGGCTAAGGCTACAAAAATATACAGTAGAGCGCTTTGAAATGGTGTAAATGTTGGAAACCACACAAAATAGAGATACAAGCTAACATAGAAGCCTACAAAACCAAAGAAACCAAATGTGTAAGCTGATGAAAGCATAACCCCACATATTATTAGGCTAAAAGACCGATATTTAAAAAATGACAACGCCAAAAGCTCCCACATGAGTGGGTCTAGGGAAGGAATAAACTGAGGCAAGCCTTCCCCACAAATACGGAGAGACTGATTCGAACCCACGAGCGTGGTGACTCAGTGAGACAGCTCTCACCATTGCACCAGACCTGCCCTTATCATGAGTTTGGAAAACAAAAAGGTATGGTCAAACTCCTTATAAATACGTTAAGAGCAATTTTGTATTAGTTTAATGGCTCACATCAGATCTGTGTACTTTGGCATAAGGATGGTGTGCACAGTGCACAGGACACTATTTAGTTTTCTCTAAGTACAAAAGGATGCTAGAAAAAAAATGCATGTGTGTCACGACACCACAAATACATGTGTATATATAGCTAGGTCACACCATGCTTTTAGAAGATTTGGGTAGCACCGTGAAACTGATTTGTGCTAAGTGGCAAGTGTGGATAAATAAGCCAAATATAGGGGTGCAATAGGGGCGGTGACAGGCATACCATGAGCAGCAACTCCATTGTTTTAGTAAAGTAACAGAGATTTTACTAACTGGAAATATATTCAAAATATGTGATTATATGATTATAAGATCGTTGCTGTTTTAAATAAGCAGTGCGTGCTGGGATGCCTCATGAATTGAGCATCATTCTCATTTAGGCTATATGAAATTAAGAATCAATATATCTAAACTAAAACAAACAGCAAAACACACTAACTGCAGGTTTGTAGATGATTTACTGAGGAGACAATTGATTGCAGGGCCTTTTCTTCTTGTAGAGAAGTGCCGTACAGCCCACCAAGAACACCAGAGGCAGCAACTCCAACTATACCAAGAAAGCCAAGCAGTGGATTCTCTGGAGGTTGTTCTTGCACCAACTGTAAGGATGATTCACGCTGACGAGCTTCAGGAATAGTTTCAGCCTGAGTTCCTTCAGGTTGAGTGTTGTCAGGTTTTGCAATACCCTTTGTCCCTTCAAATTTAGGGACGTTCTTTGTCTCTACAGATAGAAGAAAATCATCAATAAATTGTTTATATTTGTGGAATGACGACACAGGCATAAATAAGTCCTCAATGATCAATGACCAGGAAAAACCTCATTGAAAATATGCACAATATTTCGATTCCCTAATGTCAATGACAATGAGGCAGCACCGTCAACTTAGTTAAGTCAAAACTCAAAACAATCTCATCTTAAAGTAAAATACATTAGCGACACCCATGCCAGTTTACAGGAATACAGCATTACTAGATGGTCAGTTCAATCCATTCATGTGGCTACAAGCCAAAAGAACTGTGCAAGTATGACAAAAAATGTCTATAGGACAACAAATCCAAAAGTCACCTGTTGTGGTAGTTTTCAAAAGAGTTAAATGCATTAGCGCCCCCTGAACTTGTCAATAAATGCCAGTTAGTTCCACGAACTTTAAAAATGCATTTTTAGTTCCTTGAACTTGTTAAGTGGCACACCGCAGTAGTTGGTATAATCCAAAAATAGACCTGTGATGCACTATTTTTACAAGTTTAGAGATGTGTGGTACATCCCTTAACGAGTTCAAGGACCTAGAAATGCATGTTCAAAGTTTGTGGACCTAAGTGGCATCCCTTAACAAATTCAGGGGCCACTGATGCATTTAACTCTTTTCAAAAGATTTTGTGGTAATCATAACTTCTATCTTTCACACATACTACACATAAGGTGGAAGTTCTAACCATCAATCTTATCCTCCTTAGGTCTACAGATGATGGAATTACGTCCGATCTTGAAAGTTTCGTAGCAATTCTCAGCTTCATGATTTACCCTTGGGGCATCAATCCCCTTTCTTCTAACAAACCCTTCGGATAAAAACATGCCATAAACTGCGGGAAATTGAGAAAAGGCGACATCTGGTCATGTGATGTAAACAAACTCAAATACCACTAGGAACATTTATGTGGATAATTAGTACACTATTCCAATTCTAGATTTTTTTCACCAGAATATTGAACTCCAAGGAAAACAGTCATACACTAATTCAAGACTGTGTGTTTGTGTTTCACAAATTTCCTGCAACACCTGTTGTCAATAACATAAAAAACTAGGGCCTGGATACCGATATAACTATTAGAAACCATTTGAAACCTTTCTAGAATTAGCATAGATTCCCACTAAAAATCATGTTGCTTTAAAACATTCCATTGCAGTTAATTACAGGATACATTCCATCTAAGAACAAAGCAACATCAAGCACACATATATCTAATGTGCAACATCTACTCTGCAATTGTTATAGGGTTCAGGTTTTTGAACGATAGGATTTAAATTGTTGACTTATCAACAGCAAGACCACCATTTTGTATAAGTATTTTATTACATAAACTTCAAAATTTTAGTTCTCTCATCAGTATGATTAATGCTCACAAGTGCCAACACTCAGGACAGCAACCATTGAGGAGCTAATGGGTTTTGACGTGTATAATCTGACATAAAGTTGATTGAAAGTTTGATTTTTTTAGAAGCAAACTCAACTCTGGGAACGGTTTTACCATCTACTAATTCTTCTTCATACATGCATGCCTGCTGACCTGCTCCAAAAAGGAAAAGCATGCCTGCCCCTAACATCAGAGTTGCTTAGCTCATAATCCTAGATGGATTCAATACCTAGTGTATTCTATATTCTTGCACCCACTGTCTCAAACTCTCAACAAAATAGTTGCAAATTCTCATTATTCTAGTCGGCAGATGCACATTTGAGCCAAGCACAAACAACTGATGCATTCCTATATAAGGCCGCAATGCAGCACTACATATGTAATAGGAATGTCCTCTACAGAAACGATGTGTCACCTTGATACTCTCACGCTCCTATATTGCAGAACAATTGACGTCTGTTAACATCAATCCACAGAATTGCATACGGATTTCGCTCGCAATTACTCCACAGCGTGACCAGAACCCAAGTATGACGGACGAGCGGACGACTGAGTGCGAATTGATAAACCAAAATTTACACCAGCACTGGCAGTGAATAGGATAGACAGTTAGACACTAACCCTTGACGAGGTCCACGGCCACGGGCGTGGGCGCGGCAGCAGCTTCACCGAGGCTGACGAATGGTATGGCCGAGGCGCCGAGGAGCACCACCCGCCGCGCCAGCACGTAGGCGTCGGCCGCCGTCGCAGCGGGAGAGAGACCGCCATCGAGCGGCGAGGCGGCCGACGCAACGACGAAGGCCCCGCCTCTCCGCGTGCGGCGACGGCAGGAGGTAGCGCCCGAGGAGGAGGACGACGACGACGACGACGAGGAGGCGTATTGGAAGGCGTGCGGCGGAGACGGCGACGGTGACGGCGAGAGCACGAGGTAGCCCATCCCGCGCCGGAGAAGCGAAGCCCTAGCTAGCTCACAGTCCCGGCGCTCACCTCCAGCGTGCTAGCGCGTTCGGAGTTTCGGGCGAGGCAGTGGAACTGGAAGTGGCTCAGGCTGTGCCGCTGTGGCGGTGAAGGCGCGGATTAGGGGCCAGCCATCCCGACGGAGACGGAGGCAAAAGCGCACGCTGCGAGTACGCGAGCAGGTGGTGGATCGCCACCGGAGAAAGGACATTTTTTGAGGCATGTAATTACTCTTCTACCCTCTAGCCTTTACTAATTACTATTCGCACGAAATCACGTGGCGCGCGATGCCGAGGGTAATTTGGGGTGTTAGCGAGTGGAGAGCCACCGGCCTTGTGCATAAAAGAGTGGCGAGACGGTAAATGGCAAATGCACCCTGCAGGAGGTTTATGTCGTGGCTGGAGGACGATGTTTTGGCCTTGGGTGGCTGTATCGCAAGGGCTTCTTCCGGGATTTCGTGCGGTCGGTGAGGGGGACAGGTCCGACGAGCAGGCTGATCCGGAGTGTGGGTGTGGGATTCGGCCACGTGGCTGAATGGGGCCCAGCCCACTAGAGCCGTGGGGGTTTCCTAGTGTTGGGCTTACGGGCTTTAGCTTGAAAAGGCCCAACTCATGCGGCTGTCTCTATCTGTTAGGTCTCGTATTTGGTCTTGGGCCTCATAGTGTGTTTGCAGCTCTACCAAATGGTTTAGTTCGACTTGTAACCAACCACTATATGATTGATATCTATACCACATACCACTATATAATACACCAGTTTAAACTTTATAAAACTTATCCAACTAAATCACTCTCACACTCATAGCTTACACTAAATCTATCAAACAAATTATAATCAGACTTAACACGCCATCAAAACTAATAATTCAGATCGCTGAATAATCTCCTCTCTTGCTCACTCAAATTTAATAGACGATATTATTTGGATCATCGGTCATCACTCTCAGACCCTCTCTCCCGCAGTGGCGGAGCTCTCATTATGACCGATTATGGCTACAGTCATACCTAAAATGCATTTTAGTGTAGTGGTAAGTGCATAATGGTTGCAATAAACATGTTCTAAGTTCGAGTTTAGAGCTTGCACAACATCTTTTTCTCTGTTTTTCTTTTGTCGGCTATACCAAATTATTATTTTATCCTCCGCCACGCGACCCCGCCGTCCCCTTTCCCTCCCTTCACTCGCATCGTCGCTATTGTTGATCACTTTTCTTTTTAAGATTATAGCGTTAGCATGGGCTATACGCTACTCATGAATCTGTAAAAAAATAGTATCAATCTTGTTGTAAGAGCTAGTTCGATAGACTTTTTTTTTGCACATGCAGTTGCAGGATCCAGTTGAAATGCTGCTGCGCCAAATCCGTCCGCTGGCTCCGGTTTCTTCCTCTGTCTCGGAGGCGGAGTTTCGAAATCGCCTGGTGAGGACCTGGGCCGGCGGCTCTGAATTCGATACGAGCCGCGCCTGCCTCCCGATTTGGTCCTAACGTACAACGCCTGCTCTGTTGTGCCAGTCAGCAGAGCCCATTTGGATGGGATCCGTGACTCCACCATGGATTTCAGCAACGCTACCTGCACCTGGCCGCTTTTCATCAGTGAGGGCGAGAGAGATTCGGTGTGCGTCACTGCCCTCGCCAGTAATAATGGGAACTTGTTCTTTCAGATTTTTAACACCAGCTTAGGATGGACTGACAGTAACGACGATAAAGGCTGCAATACGTATGGCACCCCATCAGTCATCATTCAGTTAGCAAACCCATCATCGCATGCCCTTTCTCCCAGGTCCTTCCAGCTCAAGCACCACCGCTGCACAGAGGAAAAGATCAAAAGAGCGATGGAAATGACTCAAAGCAGCTCGATGTCATTATCTCAGAAGACAGTAGCTGTGGCAACGCAATGCGATGCGCAGACACCGGACAGACACTGCTGCTACGAGTAGGAAGAAAAGCGAGCGAGGAAAGGGATGGCGGGGGCACCACCACTGCCCGGCCGGCAGCCTTTGGATCAGAACTACAGTGGCAGGCGACCTCCTCTCTCCTCTCTCTTTCTTTCTGAAAAAAAAAATAATGCAGATCTTCCGCAGGTTCCCAGGACGACTGGCGACAATGACCCACCATGAGCACAGCAGAGCATTTCACCGTTTTCTTCCTTCTCGGCTCCTCCATCACGTAGTACAGTTTGCTGAACCAAAAGCAACAGACTGGTGACGACGACGGCGGCGATGCGCACTGAACCGTGAACGAGATCGGCTAGGATCGCCTGTCCCACTGTCGTACTTGGAGGAGGGATGGAAAAAAACGCCTGCGGCGGCGAAACGGCGCGGTGGTGGGCCGGTGGGTGGAGGTCACGTCGCGACCACCATGCCGGCCATGAAGATGTCGTCGTTGGAGGACGACGAGGAGGAGGAGGAGGACCCAGGGGAGCCGCTGCTCGTGTTGTTCTCGGCTTCCTCCTCCAGCTGGATCTCCTGGTCCCGGCAATTGGCGCTGCAGAACGCCTTCTCCCCGCTGCAATGCAATGCAAAGCCACGCAACCAGAATCGTTAAGAGATATTATGAATCATAAGTTCATCACACGATGCCAAGAACAGTTACTCGGTTCGGTAGGATGGTTGAGTGGGAGGATGGATGGGCCAGTGCTATCGGACTGTGCAGCTAATCATGGCTCGATCGGTTTGGACCCCGCCTTTAATAAAAACCGATGGAATTTAGTAATAATTCATGATGTTGTCTACTAGCTCGGTTTAATATTCCATCGGCATCATCTGTTCTGTTCATTCTTAGGAAGTTTAACAATTTTATTTCCTCCGCCGAAAAAGAATCTGCACTGCTGTCAGACCAACAATGCACGGATCAGTTGGGTGCGGTTATACTTCGTTCAGATCAATGCTGGCCTCATGCCGATGATAGCCAGTATCTCAATCTCTTCTCTTTTAACTGAAATGCTCCCCCAAATGTGATGACGACCCTATCGACGCACTGAAGGAATCGTCAGGTTAGAATAGATAAGATAATAATGGCATACCGGTAGATGTAAATGTCGTTGCCTTCAAGCTTCTTCTTGCACGCGAAGCAGGAGCTGAGGAAGTCACCGGCGCCCGGGGCGGCGCGCTTGACCACGAAGTAGCACCCGGCGCCTCCTTCCCCCGACTCCACGGCCTTGCTGTCACCGCACCCGACCGTACGGGGCTCCAGGATGCAGTCGCCGAAGATGTGCGTCGTCTTGGGGTTGGGGCCGCGCGCGATGATGCGGGTGTAGTCCTCCGACTGCTCGATCTCGCTCGCGGAGACAGAGCCGACGAAGCGCCGGGCGGCGCTCGACGACGCCGACGCCGACGCCGGCACTGGCAGCGAGCCCGGGCCCGGGAGCTTGCCGAGGTCGAACGAGTGGCGCTTGCTGGCGAGGTGAGCGCCGGTGTCGGCCGACCCGGTGGCCTCAGGACCAGACTTCAGATCCCCGTGGCGTAACTGGAACCTGCTGCACGGGCACGGCACCGACATGCCTGCGCCGGCGCCGGCGCCGGCCGCGGCAGTGTCAGGCGCGGGGCAGCAGGACATCGTCTTACCGAGCTCCGGCTGCGAGTGCCCGCCGCAGCCCTTGGGCGGGGAGCTGTGCTGCCTGACGAGCCGCAGGCGCGGGCTGAGCAGGCAGTTGGCGGCCGCGGTGTCGGCGGCCAGCGCGTCGACGAGGCCCGGCGCGCCCCAGGTCCTCCTCGGCGAGCGCGGCGACCGGAGCAGCAGCGCCTTGGGGTCCAGCGGCGACGTCGGGCTCCTCGACGACTCCCCGTCGGGCGCCACGCGCTTGGCGGCGAACCCGACGAAGAGGCGCGGCACGGCGAACAGCGCGCCGCCGCCGCCACGGGGCCGAGCGTCCCCGCCCCCGCCGGAGGAGTCCGGGGACGACGGGTCGGGCACCATCCTCCGCAGCATCGCCCCACGCCACGCCGCGGACGCAACCGCCTGAAACCGGTCGGGGGGGGGCGTCAAGAAGAGGACAAGAAGGTCACAAAGCCATCGCGTCCCGCCCGCGGCGTCGAACCCGAGATCACGCCGCCCTCGCCCGGTATCTACAGCAACAGAGCAGCCCCTCCCGTTCTCAGCGAGGCGTCCGCGTCTCGTGTGGAGGAAGAGGAAACGAGCACGGCGTGCCGCGCCGCTCGGATGAACGAAACGCAGCAGCTGGCTCGTCCAGCTCGTGGGCAAGAAATAAGGCGGGGAGGAAAGGGCCGGGGTGGGGGAAGGGAAGCGAGCAGAGCAATGCGACAAGCCGACGAACACCTCCGGCCCGGCACACCACCACACCCACGCCCCTTACCTTTTTCTCTCTCCCTTTCGCCTTTGGCTGGCTGTGTCTCGTGTCTCTCTATTCCTCCTCCTCGTCTCTTTACCTGTCTGTCTCCCTCTCACACTCCACAATGGCGTCGTGCTGCGAGAGTGCGAGACGAGAAGCAAGGAGAGGAGAGGCGGGGAGGAAGCCGAGAGAGAGCCCGTGCTGATGAGGTGAGGAGAGAGAGAGAGAGCAGGAGGAGGGGACATAGTGGCAGTGAAATCACACTCGCCTGCTCCTACTCGTACGAACTGATACCCTCGCGCCTGTCCCTTTGCATGCATCAAAATCAGAGACGCGGAGCAGAGAGAGAGAGAGAAAGAGACATGGTCTTCACTCCTTACACACAGTCTTGTGAAATGGAAAATTTGTGACAAATGGTACCACTTGCTCGTGCACCGCCACTCATCGGCCGCGGCCCCACCACCACCACCCGCCTGGAACGCCATTCATGGGTGTCAGAGAAAGGGAAGCAGAGAGACGTAACATTTTAACTGTGCTGCCCTGCGCCTGCGCTGTACGCCTGTACACGTAGAAATACGACCTGCCACGCACAGCGCTGTACGGTAGTAGGTACTGCGGTGCGGGAGCTCGATGGGACCGACCGGCTCTCGCTGGGCCCCACGCGGGGGCGTACAGAACAGCGCTGCGACGCAAAATACTACCTGTACCGTATACGTAGCTCGCTTGTCTCTCGAAAGGAGGTGAGAAGAAGGAAAATAAAATGCTATATGCCCGTACTATCTAAACGTACCCAAGCAAAAACTATATACTCCTTTTGTTTCTTTTTTTAGTTGTCGCGTATCCAACGACAATTACAGAAAAACAGATAAAGTATCTATTAAAAAAACCACGACGTACTAGTAGACATCTTTTGCCTGCCTTTTTTTACATTTGAGCAAAATTGCACGTACGTTGGGTTCGCTCGTGCAGCACGATAGCAATTTTTTTTGGTGGCTTGTGGACGGTACGGTCATGGTGGCCTGAGCAACGACGGGCGTCATTTATCTGGTTCCGACAGCACGCACGGAAACTCCTCCGTGAACGTGGACTCCTATCTGACGACGACGGCCCGGGGGGACGGGGAGCATGCACGAGTTCACGTTCAAAGCGCTATTGATGGGGGGGCAACCGCGTAATCACTGCCGCGCGCCACGCGCATGAGAAGTTGATGAACCCGCATAATAAAATCAATTAAAGCTGTTTTGATGGACACATAAATGAAGGGATCTACGAGAAAAGAATAGCATTGTTATTCAAAAATTGAATAGCAATAATAGGTTCACTTTACCATAGATCTCCTCCATTTACCAATCTATCAACCTAAGAGAGGATTTAATATCCTCCAATCTTCATCAATTTACTTTTAATTGAACAAGCCCTTAATAGGGGGCCCAATAATCAGCCACCGTAGGTAGAGTAGGAGTGCCCAATAATACACGCCCAAATAGGACATGATAGCCCGGAGCTCTCTCCGATCTCATGCGTGCTTCTGCATGTGTCTTCGCATTTGCATTGTTAAGTTAGGGATACACAGTGATTGGACTTTTAGGGGCCCTCGCTCTCCTACCGGGTCCCTTCTCTCTTTCTCGTCTTTCCGTGGTGAGGCACTAAACGATGCAAATGTTGTGTGCTGCAAAAGAGAAATCATCACCGTGCTTAGCTTTTGCGCGGTCTCTCTCTCTCTCTCTCTCTCTTCAAAAAAGAACTGCATCCACGACACCGATGAAGTTCGGTTCTGTGATCAGCACGCCTGAAAACTTGTTTTAGCCGAATGAACACTATAAAAATATTTATATAAATTTGTGTATACTAGCACGCCATATATCAATTAAAAATCTTCTTGTCCACGTAGTAGAGGAGAGGCATACATATACTAAAAGGACTAAAACACCCTAGAGCTACTGTGAAGTTTGTTACTTATATAAATAAACTACATGCATTTGGAGGATGCCTATATTTGATATTGTATATAAAAGGGAAATGTTATTTCTAAGGCGACGACAGACGATTCTACCTGATTATTACACTGCTCCAACAACATCCTCTATATATTCATCATATATATTCGTCATTTACATTCTCCTCTAAAAGATTATATCTTCTTCCTCAACGTCCTCTGAATTACGTCATATATACTCAAATAAATATATTAGAGATAATTTTTATTTTTAATTTTTGTACGTACGTATTTATCATACTCTCAAATGTATTTTACATATTTTAGTTTTGCTATACCGATTATTTAAAGTATTCAAATGGAGAGGACCGTTTAGAGAAACTATATATATAGATAATCCAGCAGCAACGTCATCTAAATTTAGACGATCGTTTAGAAGACGCTGCTTTAGAGTATAGAAGACCATTTGATCCTCTAAATTTAGAGAAACCGTGTCTCGATCCAATGAGAAAAAAGACGGACGAGTTCTTCTGACGCCGATCGAGCTAATGTCCTAGAGACAAATCTCTCCATTTTCCCTCTCTTCAATACACCTCCTCCCGAGAATTTCAAAGCTGCCCCCCTGCTGATTCAGATCGCGCACGCTTTAACCTGCCGGCAGCCACCACTATTACTGTTCCTGATCCAGTACTACGAAAGAAAGCATAAAGCCGACTCTCTCTCTCCCTCTCTCCGAGTTTATTCACGGCGGCTAGCGTTGTGGTAACTGGGCGTCTTTTTTCGCCCTCCTAGCTTAGCTAGCAACCTCTCTCTGTCTCTGCATGTGGTGGCGTGGGGATGGCCTCCTGTTCGTCTCGTGACGAGGTCGCTTTCTGAAAGCGCCCATGCTTTCGCCATGGGAGGAGCCGAGGAGGAGGACGAAGAGGAGAGCGGAGAGCCTCTCTCTCTCTTTTCTCTTTTCTCTTTTCTATTGTAACAGTAGGATGGATGGATGGACCGGAAACCGCGTCTCTCTCTCTCGCCATGGTTTCTTCCTCCTCGTTGCTGTTACAGTCTTCGCATCTATGATGATGATGGCAGCAGCACCAGCACTGTACTGTTCTGGTGGCACGCAGATGCAGATGCAGTGCAGCAGCTCATTATGCGGTAGTACGTAGAGTGGAGGTGTGGAGCCTGTAGAGGTGGGTGGTGGGACCGGCGCTGCACTGCATGGCCATCAGGCCATGTACGTAACGTCCAGTCCAGACCCCTACATGACAGACACCACTCCACTGTACTGTGCTGCTCCATCATCTATTCTCTCCCTCCCCCGGCCCCCTCTGCTGCCCTGCCCTTCCGCTTCACTGTTTCTTGCCGTTGTGAGATGTGGACGATGCGTGCAAACATATACATCAGCCATCGAGGAGGGTCCGTTCGATCCATCGGCGGATTGCTTGGTTCCTTCTGCCCGTGTCATCACCTCATCAGGCCAGGGCACTGTGCCATGGTCCACCACGTACGAACGTTTATGCGTGCCACATCGCCATACAAATACGGTCCATAGATTTCGATGGATAGGTTAGGATAGTCATACATAGAATAAGTATTCTTATTGAAGTTAATCTGATTGTAGACTGTCCGGGCCATATAGTCGGACCATCCAGCCGTAACAGGTGCCAAATATGGTGCTTAAAAGGAGGGGGTCCATAGAGGGTTAAATCTCTTATTGTTTAATTTTTAATAAAAAATGAAATTATAACCTCTTTAATCATCTCTAATTCCCTTACTCTCAAACTGGCCCTTAGGTATTGTTCGGTTGCATGAGGACTGGTGAGAGGAAATAAATCACTTTCTATTAAATTTTGACTAGTAAGAAGTTTAATCCACCTCTATCCGAACACGCCATTAGGTTGGATGCATGAGAATTTGAGGGGGGGTGAGGGACATATAAACTCTTGCTACCGAACAATGACTAGCAAAAGGGTTATGTCTCTCGTTCCCCTCTAATCCCAATGCATCCACACGAGTTCTAAGGGCTAATTTAGGAACTCAAATATAATACATCATTAGTGGAAAATGATGAATAAATTACTCTATTTTTACCTCGTTCTCCTCCAATTTTCCGCAGGAGGGATTGATCCGCACGTGACAAGTAGACGCAGGCCCTGACAAAAGGTTTGCGCGAGTTTTCAGGTGCTCCACGGCCCACGCCACGCAGCGCCCCCCCCCCCCCCCCCCCCCCCCCCCCCCCCACACACACACACACACACACACACACACCCCATGGCCATAGGCCGCACGGTCAGCACCAACCACACGCTCGGGACGGGAGTCGGGTAGTTCGGTACCCGATGCTTGGGCGGTTACCTCCGCTACCTCATCGGATCCTCTGCGCCGGCCACTTGGTACGGACGCGCCCGTGCTGGCCGTACTCTACACCCGGATTCCTCGCTCGCCTTTTGTCGTTCTTGTGCTCTTCTCCCCTCTCTCTCTCTTTTTTTTCCCTTCTCCAGAGCGCAGGCGCAGCGCAGGACTCGGTGGGGGCGGTGGCGCACCCAGACGCCGTAGCAGCAGCGGATGATGATGCGTCTGCGTCTCCCACCCATATCATTCCCGTCGAATTAGTGGAAGCGACGGCAGGCCGAGTACGAGCTCTGCAGAAGATCCGGACTGGCCCTGGGTTCGGCGGCTCAAGCGAGGATCACCTTGGGCGAGCAAGAGAGTTGGTGGATAGTACTTTTTAAATTTTTATGTATGTACGAACGCACAGTGTATCTGCATAGCAGATCAGAATAAACTCTTTTTTTTTCAAAAAAAAGAAAAAGAAAACTAAACTTTTTTTTTGCGTGATTTCTCGTAGAAGCTTGGATATTGCCCTCATGGCCTCATATCATCCATTGGTGCACGCGCGGCGCACCAAAGACAAGACAAGAGGGCCAGCGGCGGCGTGCTCGTGTACACTGGGCGGGTGGCGCCGCCGCGGTGGGATACTCGCACGGTGACCCGCGCCACGCACACCGCACCCCACCCTAGAGTAGACTGCGGCGAGCGCGATCTATCCCGTGGTGGGACCGTTGGGTGGGGGGCTGGACCTGCGAGCAGGTGGGGCCCACGCTGGCACCGCTTTTACACGGACAGCGATGGCCCGGCATTGACAAAAGCGGACTGGCCCTGGCCCCAGCCCCACACCCGGGCCTTGGGCCTGTTGGAAGTGAGGCCCACATCCCAAAGGATTCCTCTCTTTTTTTCGCCTCTTTTTTTTACTTCTCCTTGAGGCTCTCAATCTCACCTTCTCTTTTTAAACCGGCGATGAAAAATCGGAAGAAAAAAAAAGTACGTTGGCTTCCCTGCTTCTTATTTTTTAACACAGAAATACTGTGGATTTTTTGTTGCTGCTGTTTAACCAAAGATTTGGTGTCCTGGCATGTACGTCCATGATGTGCCGTTTCATCTACGTACGTACGTGCCACACAAAAACAATAGCTGAGAGCTTACGGGATTCATCATCCACAGGACCACAGCAAATACGTTTCGGAGAGATCTCGTGGAAAACCCCAGATCCAAACCCAAACCATGGCATCTGTCGTACGCTCAAGAAGAGGACAAGGCAAAGCTGAGACCGACCGGGCCGTGCTCTCGAGACGGGGCCCCCTCTTCCTCCTGTCGTCGTCTCTCCGCCCCCCCGGATCGCGAGGTGCATCTGACGGCCTACCTGCAAGATCCGCCTGCGATCGTACGGCCCGAGGGCGGCCGGGGAACAGCGGTGCACGCACACCATTATAGTATAGGCAGCGGGTTAAACAAGGATGCGTGCCTGCGTAATGATGCATAACAAAGTTAGTAGACGCTATCTTATAAGTACAGTACTGTACTATGGAGTAATTAGAGCAAGTATAATAACAGGCTACAAGAAGGCTATATTTACCGCGTCGTCGTGTAGAGTACACCCACACGTCGTTTTTTTTTAAATAATACTGTTCCGCAAAATATTTGCCAAATAGCTAGCGTTGCTTCCATGGGTACGCAAAATATTTCTGTGGGCGCGGTCCCGTGTGGACGCGACCGCGACGTATCTGCTGCGGGCGGCGCGAGGCGTAGTCTGGCCGGCCGGTCTGTTGGTCTCAGCTCAGAGATGTTGTTTCTTTTATTATTATTATTATTATTATTATTATTATTATTATTATTATTATTATTATTATTATTATTATTATTATTATTATTATTATTATTATTATTATTATTATTATTATTATCTACCTGACGTTCTATGCCTTCTCTAAGATGAATAGATGATGACTAGAGATAAAGTTAGGACAGAGCATCTCTCTCAATCATTAAATTGTTGCCTTCTCTACGACTCTACCCTCCTGCTCTCTTAAAGGTATATATATATCTCAATTAATCTATTCAAGACCACATTTTAAAAATAGGCTACTTTGTAACCACCGGTCGAGTTTTTTTTTTCAAATCACTATAAATATGTGCGTTATTTGTATCTTACCGCGGCTTGATTATATTGCACCCGGAACTCGTGTGAAATTAAAAAAACCATTACTTGATTAGAGAAACACGCTGGTTTGACTCTATGCATGTGTATTGTACACAACCTACTCCTATTTGCATGTGTTGGTTACTAGTTAGGTAGGACTTTTGTTGTCTTGTTACTTTTAGAAGATCATGCAAAGAGTATATTCTTATGTTAAAGAGGGGGTTTTATTATGATACTCTTGTTTTATCTGCGAGATGCATGAGGGCAGCACTGGTAGACTAGACACACAGTCAGTCTACATCACACCAAAATAAACTAGTGTTTATTACGGCGATATTCCAACGGGAATAGTTTATAAACATTCGTTGGAGATGGGACGTGAAGGCAGACTGACAGCATCCACTGGCAGACAAATGTTCTGTTCGAATCATCTCGGTATAGACGCCAGTATGTTGACTGTTGAGTGGGGTGTGGGTAGGTATATTCACGGGGAAACAGGCTCGTCACTGACCTGAACCAGCGCATCATACTTTTCCTCTGTCCTGTGGTCGACGAGAATGGCAGCACCGCTGCGACCGATCTGCTCCATAACCTCGTACTCATTTATCCGTGCTTTGGTTTGCAATCCTCTGCAGAGATTTGAAGAAAAAGGAAGACGCCGTCTGCCTCAGTAATATACAGTGTTTGTGTTTCGTTTCAGAAATCAATTCATCCAAAATAAGACGGCGGTATAAACTCATTCCTCGTGTAACTAACTCCAAAAAATAAGTTGATATATCAACTCATTATATTCCACAAACCAAATAAAAAAAAAGTGAAAAGATAATAAACTATTTTATTCCTCAAACCAAACACAAATGTATATGATGCACATAAACGGTGGAAGTGATTAAGGATAGTGGTCCTTGCTGCCCAATGCAAACAAGACATAGCACAGAACATATATACACAAGATACTTTGTTTAAAGTACAGGATTCGTGCCATGGAAAAAAAACGCGGATTACATTATATCTACCATGGTTGTAAAGATACGACATCACTGAAGAATCTAGGCATTGATAATTAGTACTCCCACGTACGCGATCAGCGGCGGCGGCGAATGCTCATCTCGCCTTCCTGAAGTGAGACTTCAGCTCTTGCTGGATGCAGAACAGCGTGTCCATGACGTCGTCGTCGTCCGGTTGTCCGTCCATCGCGCTCACCGCCAGGGCCGCCCTCAGCCATTCCTCGTGGAGGGTCGAGAACTCAGCTCGCTGTTCGCTCGACTTGAAGTTCCCGGCGATCTTAGCCCTCATCACCTGGCCCGCGACAGACGCCTTCTCCACTATCGACTTCGGGATCCCTGCCATTGCGGCGACCTGCAGGCCGTAGCTTTCTGGACAGGCCCCCGAGGTCAGCCGGTATAGGAAGGTCAGCTCCTTCTGGCCGTTGCCGTCGCTCCTTGGCTTGAACATGCAGGCCATGTGCTGGAGGCTCACGTGAGGGTGCGAGGCGAACTCCTTTGTAAGAGAATGGTAGTGGGTAGCAAAGAGCTGACGGCATCGCACTCGCTCCACTAGGTGGCGAAACACCTGAGTCACAGTTTGACAGTGCATAAGATGTTATCACTTAGATTAGTATTGTTGATGTGAAAACAGGGGAAAGAGAGCCGTCTAGTGGCAGTACGGCAATGCAATTTACAGGGAGTAAGAGTTAGGGCAGTTCCAGTTCCCACTAATAATTAATAATGGCATTTGAGACCAGGAAAGCTGTTGCAGAACGGAAAGAGAAACAGAGAAGCATGCCCATGAAACATGAAGGCAATGCACCTTTGTTCAAGATTGTCTAGCCTACTTATATTGCACCTTACAGGAGAGACAAAACACACAGCAGGGTTCACGCAAATACATGAAATGGTGTGATAATGTGGTATCTAATTCTAGCAAAATTAACAAATCCCCAATTCTGTGAACCAGACAAATAAGGTTTCTTGCTATTTCGTATAAAAAGTTACATGTACCATGCACCTCATGAGTCGTTACCAGTCAACTAGTCATGGTAACAGCACTAGTTATGAACTGAAAGCATGCTAAGGGAACATAAAGCATAGCAATGAAGGATGATATTTGAGATACCGCAGAAGAAAAAACTCACAGCATATGCGATTGCATATCCATCAAATGTGCTAGTTCCTCTGCCAAGCTCATCAAGCAAGACAAGCGAGTCCACAGTTGCTTTCTGAAGAACAGAGGCAGTCTCAGTACATTCAACGAGAAAAGTACCTGCAAACAATGTTACAAAAACAAAGCCAAGGTCATTGTCATCTCATACCCAAGCAGACTCATATATAGCATTAGATCATGAAATATAAAGAGATCAGTTGGTCCACTAACAACTTCATGATGCAAAACAGTTCAAATAAATACAATGAGGGCTTTCTACTGATAATCCAAGGATTTACTGGTATCATATAGCTCTTTTTTTCTGCCACACAGAGATGTATTTATCGATTCTAACTCATTGGACCCAGAACAGTAAGATACGGTGGAAATTGTACTAATTTGTCAAAATCATAACGTACTTTCCCCAGTCATAATCCGATCTGTTGCACCGAGGCGCGTAAAGATGGAATCCGCAAGGGTCAACTCACATGACGTGCAGGGGACATAACAGCCAAGCTGCAAAGAAAAAGAAACATCGGTAATACATTTGAAGAAGATCATGAACAGACAAGCATAAGCAAAGATTATACAGACCTGAGCAAGTACAACAGCCAGGCAGGTGGCACGCATGATTGTGGATTTCCCACCCATATTTGGACCAGTTAACAGCAATGCAAAACGATTGAGACCAGATAAATCCTGACCAAGGGTTAAATCATTTGGTACCAGACTATTTGCATTTCCCGCAAAAGCGTAGGGATGCCACAGACCCTTCATACGAAGTACAGGCACATCATCTTTCAGCAGAACTTGTGGTCTGCACATGGCACCAAATGATGACAATGTCATTGCAGCAAAGGACCTAAGCACATCAATAGTGCTGACGGCATTGATCACCAAAGACCATTCAGAAGCCTTTCCGATAAAAACGTCCATCAGAGCAGCCAAATCGTTGGCACCATTGGCATTGACATCAGAAACCTTTCGAAGATCACAAGATCATCCAATAAGTAATGGCAACAGAAGAAATACAAGTGACCAGTAAATAACTAAAACAGAAACAAGCACTTATATGTACAACACTAAAGCAGATGAGAAACCATAGCATATTTTACCTGGCCACATGGAAACTCATTTTGCATTCTCTCTTCAAACTTATGGATTAACTCAGGAAGATAGCTCAATGATGGAATATCCACAATCTTATAAAGCGCCAAGATACCATGGTCCGCTCTTTGTAAATCATTTAGCAAGTCAATACCATTGCGGAGGCCATTGATAAGCATTATAAATGTTTTAATCTGGAACATGCCAGAAAAAATTGCAAGAAGCAATCAACTGATAGGAAGACAAACTAGAAAATCCGCATTTCAATAATAAAATCTATAACACAGGTTTTCCCTTAGAAACCCTCGCATGTTAACAAAAAATCTCACTGAAACTAGTACAAATACTAATATGTATACATAGTTACATATTCAAGAATTTTTTACGATAACATATTCAAGATTTCATAGCACGTTTGCTTCAAGCAAATATTTCATAGCATAGTACTAGAGACCATGAAAATGAATCAGACGTTATGAAAACATGCAGGAAAACACATTGCCTTTATTGACATATTTTCTGCAAGCACAAACTATGGTTTCAGGAAACTAATCAACAACTTAAAAAGATCATCTCTTACATAATAAAGTATCAACTGAATATGAGATACATCACAAGATATTACATTTCAATATCACTCCAAAACTTAGCTGTATAAGATAATCCAAAGCTTTAACAAGCTAGTGACTGAAAGAGAAAACAACACAACTTACCCGTTTCTTTATTATTTTTTCTCCAATAAAGGGCAGTTGAAGCAAAGATGATAACCCAACAGTGGATCTAACTTGTCCTAATAATCTCTCAAGATCAGGAATTTTCTGGAGATACCCAAGTGTTGTAGGGCCTAGTCCACAGTTTTGGATAAACCCCTCAACAACATCAAGCCTTTTATTGATAGCATCAATGTCTTTAAGTGGATGACAAATCCACCTTCTTAGCATCCGCTTACCAGATGCTGTGACACAGTGATTAAGGTGCTTATATAAAGTACCTGCAACAAGGTATAGATTTAAACATTTAGCAATATTATCTTTGACCTGTTCTACTGTTTAGAAACTACTGTTCAAGAGCAAAAATAAGATAGCAGGGGGGAAAGTAGAATCTGTGCTCCTACCAGATGAACCACCATTGAAATTGTTGCTGAAAATCTCGAGGTTCACAAGAGTCTGGCCATCCATCCTTAAACATGTTTTGTACACATGGTATGGTAAGACTTCCCCATTTTTCAGGGCATCATGTAACTAGTTTCAGATTGTAGAATTAGAACTAGAACACATTTCAATGGTCAACATAGTAGAGAGAAATTATGTATATAAAATTGTGGAATAATTCGAAAATACATAATCGATAGAAAACAATGGCTAGGGACAGCCAATGGAACACTACAAAAAAATTAAAAACAGCAGTTACGAATGACACAATTGGGATGACTAATAAATGTGGTCAAGGGAAGAAAAAGGTAAGACAAAGTATACCATGAGCCTAGTCAAATGGCCAATAAGTCCACCAAGTGCACAAATAACTACATCTTGATTCATTGTGCAATCCAAAGCAGATAACCATGACTCTGTTGATGCATTAAAGAACCCTTTAGAATGTATTAAATTTCGAATCTGTGCAGCATCAGAGAAATCTATCCCGGAGAGGGGGGTCAGCTGCATCTTCACAGATCCTGAAATTTAAGGAAAGATAATTGTAAGTTTTCGAACTCTGATGTCTCGTTAACTTGCTATCTTATAAAAGAGTCTTCTGTTGGCAAAGAAAGAGAACAGTGCTTTAGTGCTTTTACCTGCTGAGGCATATTTTCTTATTGTCCTTTGAGTTTCTTTTGAGATGCCTGACAAAAGAGAATAGCTATTAGCTCCTACAAATACAAGGATTTGAAAATGAAGTGTGTTCTGACCTGAGGTTTCATAGATTAATTCTCTAGGAGAAACCTGAAAAAACAAAATAATGAATAACAGTTTTTGGTTCACTTAACCAATCAAAAAGGGCTACAAGAGCATACCTGCATCAACAAAGCACCCAAAGCTGCAGACGAGTCATCATCTTGGACTGAACCCACCCAAATTTTAAGGGCAGCATAGTCTAGGAAAGCAAATCCAAAGACCTGGAAACCGCTAGAAGCTAGGGTCACCTGAAAGTTCCAAGGAAAGGCTGCATCAGAATAGAGTCACATATGAAAAATGCTAATAAAGCAAAATTCAAGGTATTCAATTGCAAATTTACAATGCTGTTTTACTTAAAAAGTCCATGCCAAACTACTAAGTGAAACAGCAAGAAGAAACCTAACTGTCAGTGAAATCTTAAATAATATTATTTATTTCAGCAAATGCATAATGCACCTCTGGTCTAATACATTTTTCATAGTAATCATTCAGAGTAGCTGCTCGTTTATCTGGAACGTTCAGATTAGCCACTCAAAAACAGCTTTCTTGTAGTACTTAGGTACAGGGCTTATTTTGATCAAGGATATTTTGGCCAAAAGAAACTAGAATGCTAGTTACTTTTGTAGCCATAACAATACATAGAGCACCTTTTCTTTGAGTAATCAATTTGCTCTTCCATTTGACATATAATTATTATTGTGTTGGGCATAAAAAAACAAGTACTAACCAAATAAAGTGAAGTCATCTGCAAGGGGAACTACCGAGCTAGTACTAAAGCACAAATGTTAGTATGAGTGGGTTGATAACTTTTGGTATGTATGGGCAGTATGGCTTAGCCATAAATACATGATCTTTAACAGCAAACCTACTAGCACCCTGCTACAGAGAGGGGAGCATATTGTTTGCACTTCTGGAGATAGCTACAGAGGGAAAGACAAAGGGAAGCCTTCTTCAAGGCAAGCCACTCTTTGGAGGGGGTAGCAATGCATTTTTTTTCACCATGTATGGTTGACTGCTTCATTATAGGCCATGCATTTACTTTCTTCTTTGTTTCGCTTTGTTCATAATGAAACATTGTAATAATGAACAAATGCAGACATGTTGTATGCATCAGAGAATGCAAGAACCTGGATCCATTCCATTCTCTGAAAAAGTATCTAGAAAGTTTATTGGATTATTATGTGCTAAAATCACAAAAAAAATCTATTTTAGATGAAATAGTGTTTTAAGTTTTACATCATGTGTTCCAAATTATAGATCACTTTGGAAAGTAAAATGAATTTTTTTGTGCTAAGATGGCATTTTTTCTCTCTTTTGATGAAATAATGATTTAACTTATAATTCGTCTGTTCCAAATTATAGTTCACTAACTTTGTCCTAATTCCAACTTCTCTTGCATTGACCAAATTCTTTTTAAAAAAGTATATATTAACATCTACAAGTTCAGGTAGTTGCTCTACTGAAATGTATTTCAAGAAGAAATTAATGAAATTATTTGATGTCGAAGGTGTTGATGTCATGTGGGGTCACCACTACCAGCGTCGGCCACGCAGCCAGCAGCAGATCAGGGCGCAGGAATAGCTGGCAGTTGGTAGTAGCTAGAAAATAGGAGATTTGTTTAGATAAGAGCTGGCTGCTGCTAGCAAATAGGGATAAGTTGTTAGGAAGTTGTTTAGGAAGATAAGTATAGAGAATAAACAGGAGTTGGTTAGGCTGGCCTGGCTACATATAAAGCAAGACGCTGTTTTAATAAGGCAGGCAAGAATATCCTATCTCATGTCTCCTATTGTTCCTCTTCAATCTCACCTCCTTCACAATTGGGTTACCGGACAAAATCCCCAGGGCCTTTGCTGACCGCGACTACAAGCTCCGTAGTCGGGGTATTGGAGTCCTTCACAGTTGGTGTATTTTTCAATAAACTTGGTCAAAGTTAAATAAGATTAACTTAGAACAAAGCTGAAGTGAACTATATTTGGAATAGAGGGAGTAAGATGGTTAGGTTGGGTGTGGTACCCCTAGTCCCATATATGCTTATATGCATTTCGTTAAATCCAGACAAACTTCCAAAGCATCATTGAAAAGTATGGTGGCCCAAAGGCAGGTGCAATGCTAGAAGCAAACCTCTTTCAGTGCCAGAAGGTGAACAGCATCAGTACCAATGTTATCAACCGCGGTTGATGGTGTGGACACATGAACCAACTTTCTTTCAATAACCTTGCAGAAGTTTTTAGAGAAAATGTTACATGCCACTAGAATATTATCACCTATCAGGAAGATATTTACATTACACGAAGGTTATTAAAACGATAAAATGTTGAAACGCTCATGGGTGAAGTTTTAACTTTTAAAATAGTTTTAAACAACATAGGAAAAATACCAATATATCAGAATTTCAGACAATAATATGAAGTTAAATACCCAACAGAGAGGTTAGTTGCTTACCAAAACTTCGCCGATTGGGCCCAAAAGTAGCTAATGGTCTAAACACATCAAACACTGCGTTTTACAGTTTAGAACGCCAAAACGCTAAAAAACGTGTTTTACAGTTTGAAACGCTAATTAGAGTTTTGATGTTTATAGAGTTTTGTTTTGCACATGGTATATTGCTATTAATTTACACCCATCCAGAGTACCATAATTGTGTCTTAAGTAAAACTAAGTTTCCGCCACAACAAAATAGAAGGATGGAAAATCACAATGTACGTGGCTATGTGCACACTTGAACAAAAAGTGCCATACCAAAATAAACAAATTTGGTTATGCAACTGACAAAAGAGAGATTCTAAAAAGTAAAAAAGGGAAGCACATGCTTCCTGCTTCTGCCACTCGCCCCAAGCTAAGTGATGAACATTCAATGTAAACACTCAGAACTAATGGTAATGGTGTTTCATCACAGTACTGAATACTTACAGAATGTACTCCTCTAGCTTTGGCCTGGTTTGCAGATTCCATTTGTTCTATTCTTCCAACTTTATACCTGGAAATAGGTGTCAGATTCATGAGCAATAACCTCGCCACTTCAGCATCAGAAAAAAGAAGGAAAATAAAAGGAAGAGGTTTTATAATGGATGTCTTGCAGACCATAAGGTTCAAAAGGAAATTTTATGCATTGTAGAAACCGATGAACACATTTGAATTTCATGAAAGCAACAAAACTGACATTAAATTGTAAAGGAGTCAAAAAAGCAAGAAATCCATCATTATTCCCACATAAATAAAAAAACTCGACCTGCGGAGGTAAGACAGCCCCGAGTATTTATTAAGAAGACCTCACACAGGTCGAGAAAACCCCCGAACCTCTGCCCCACCCATACACAGCGGCATCGAAGCACATGTGACAACGACCGCGACCGGGGCTGAGCCTTAGACTCGTGCTTTGGTGTGGGACAGACGAGGGGATTTTTTTAACCACAACCTTATATTCGCTCTCATGGGGAGTCGAACCCAGGACCCGAGGAATGCTACTCAGGCCACCTAACTAACTTGGCTAGAGGCCCCTTCGCTAAATAAGGATAGACACATTGACCGACCATTACCAACCTGAAGCAGCATGAGCTTGCTGATGTTCAGGACAATGCTATGATAAGATAAAGCATAAAACTGAAGAACTACATAATTCTGGAAATGAACAAAACCGAACAGAAGGATGAGCTTACCCCCGAGCTATAAGCTTATCAACAGCATCATCTATACCACTTTCTGAAATACCAACCTATAAATGTGAAGTTAATGTCACTGCCATTAGGAAATGATCACAAAACTATATTGTAACTGCTAGTGAGGTAGTGATGCATTGAATGCCAAGAATTTAAATCAAGATAGCTGAATAATGACAAAGTGGTGCATTGCTAGAGCGTGAAAGCATTTGCCCAAATCAATTCTGGCTTCCTGTCATCCCAGACAAGAGCTACACCATAAACTTTTTTGTATAAGTACCATATTACTACATATAGGTCAAGAACAAGCAGGCTAACATGTGTCCCCGGTCATGGAATCAATCGTCTCTGGCATTGCTGTCCATCTCCACCCTAGGTCCACCAGTCTGCCTCCCAACACAGAACAGCTGCGTATCGCAAACTGGTGGCAGTCCGTCAATCCCGCCCACTACCAGAACTACTGTTGGTGCTGCAGGCCACCACCACCCGCCACACAAGTTGGCGAGTGGCGACCACCTCATCATGCCACCATACCGTTGCCTCCCACACTCCTACAACACGGGTCCCAGATTTATCCAAGCACTGTCCCCTACCCACAAAACCCAAATCTAATGGCAGGTGCAGGGCCTGCAGGCAAATGATCGTGTTCCTAACCTGCAACGAGATCAGCCTCATGGACGATTCAAAAGACAGCAACAAGACCCTTCTTTTTAAAGGACGACAAAAGCTTTGTCGTAGTTTTTACTTTTTATTAGAAGATTAAAAAGAAAAATAGAAGTGCCAGCCCGGCTTTAAGTGGAAACCGGGCAAAAAAAACCATAACTAGGGGAAGTGCGTCTGCACCACATTCAAACTACGGCACAAACAGCCAACCAACTAGCTACTCAACTCCGCTTACTATAACCAAGACAACTAGGTTAAACACAACCCAACTAACAACCCTACTAAAAGCTCAACTAGCACAACTAACACGACCACAGGCACAAATACACAAATCGGTACATATGACTATTACAAGTCATTTAGGACAGCAACACGGTCTCCAAAATATAGTTTTGACCAATGTTTTTTTGTTAAAATACACATGAACTCTTAATACATTTATACTTTTGTAAAAGTACTTTTTAAGATAAATCGGTACATATGACTATTTCAAAACTAGATAACAAAACGGTTATTTGTGATCAAAGTTTTATAAGTCTGACTGAAACCTTGTCCAAAACGACTTCTAATTCAGAACTGGAGGGAATACTTCTTATTTTCTTAACGAGTAGCATAATATACTGAGATGTAAACGAAATACTTCAAAATTAGGCGTAATGTAGAGCAGTTCAGAGCAAGCATTTGATGGTAAGCAAGAGAAATACAAGTTTATGTAATATGTACCTGTCTGCACTTGCCCACCCCACTAACAGTCATTTTCCAGTCAAGTTCTTTTTGGCCAATCTCAGCATCTAGCTCATAGAGCTCATAAAATTTCCCCTAACAATGATATATCAAACACTTTAAGACCTCTAATATTATAATAATGAGTGCACAATATAGTTTTGTGGGGCAAAGCAACACAAAACTGAACTCTGGAATGAACAGCTACAGTGCAATAGCAAATGAAGTGCAAAAATGGGAACTGCAGAAACTTTCGTAGGATAGTAATCAGAACAAAGTTTTCAATGTTGGTGTATAATAACTGGTGATATTCATCAACATAGTAGAACAGCTAAACGTTATGAACAGCGATTGGAGAATTGCACAGTGAGCCTATACTGAAAAGCACTCCTTATGTGAATAAGGCAATGGGTCAGTACCATACAAAGTTTTGTGAGATATTCATCAAACCAAAGAAATAAACCTTCGTGTGCCCTACAATAGAGTATGTTATATGCTATGAATTGAGTCATCAATGACAAAACTTACCACTTTGAAAAAGAGGACAACATCCATATATTTGCACTTAATATTCCAGTATTGCTTTTGAGATGTTGACATTTTTCTCAATGCATCAGGTGGAATGAAAAGGGTACTCTTGTCATAAAGTGGATCATTTGGCCGCCTTTTATTTGCATCTCTGATGGCAAATGAATTCAGCCACTCAAATTTGCTACGCGCGCTACCAGCCATTTCATCATGATCCTTCTTTTCAATAGAACAATGAGCTGATTTCATCTTCTTGTTCATGGCCCACAAAGGAGGGCATTGGTTGTTGGCATCCACACCTTGGTCTTCCTGAACTCGCTTCAGGCGAGGAATAGCTGCCTGCATTGCTGGTGTTTCTGGTTTCAGAGGACTAGAGTCAAGTTCTGGAAATAGTGCAGCAGATGTTATGTTATATTTACCGTCCATAAGCAAGGAGGAATTCTTTGAGTGATTCTTCAATGGGGTTCCATTTGTCTCGAGTTCTGCAGACAAATTTGTTGGTTTAAGATACAACATGTCTGAAGACCCTGAGCGCATCTTTGAAAGTTCCTCTGCACGGGTATTATTTGAATTTTGCTCAAACGGTGTCACCGCTGCTCTAGTGTATTTACCATTAGCAGAAACCAATGAGAACTTCTTTGATGAATGCTGCAAAAGAGTTTGTTCTGAACCATATCCAGTTAAAGGTGTATCAGCACCATGAGCAAGCCCTGGGAAGATTTTCTTTGAGGCAACCTGGGAAGGAGTTTGCACACCAAAGTTCTCATTTAAGGCTGTAGCATGAATGCAATTAGTATGAGACTCTGAGAATAACTTCTTTGGATGCTCCAGAATAACTTCTTTGGTTGCTCTTGTAGATTCATCAGTGGAAGACCTCAGTGAGTGCTTTTGGGGCTCCTGAGAGGGAGACATATCTGCACCTCCTTCTGGGGAAAGGATTGTTCTGCTGTGTTCGCCGTAAATAGGTCTTGAGAACAATGCACCTAAGCACTCATTTGAGAGAACTTGATTTTCCACAGGCAAGTTTTTCCCCTCTGAATGTCTAACCTGGGAATCGTATTGATTTCTGCATAAAAGAGAATCAAGCATATTCAGGATAGCAAAATAAGGTGCAAGAGAAAGATAATTCAGCAAATGCTTGGTCTGCCTAGGAGTTAATGGCATGTCTGAAATGCAAAATACTAGAAAGCAAAGCTATATCTAACCAAGAAAAAAAATCACATGAGATGACAGTGCAAGTTCTACTCTAAACACTATGGGCTAGTAGCTCAGCAGAGCACATCAGTGAATTCAAAAAAGATATAATATACTTCGAGGCTAATCATCACTGGGACGGAGTTACAAGCTCTACTCTAAAAAATTATGGGCATGTAGCTCAGCAGGGCACGGCAGTGAATTCAAAAATAAAAAACCTAATATACTTTGAGGCTAATCAACACTGAGACAGAGTTACCTAATTGCATATGTGCAATACAAATACATAGTACGCCTTATATACTGAGATGGAGGAAATATCTAATAACCACAAAATGGAAGCCAGACTGATTAATCACAGGCAGAGCTGCAGTAGAAACAGATGAGCAATAATACGGTAAAATCTCTAGACAGTCGCTAACTCGAAGAATGCACGTCCTTAAACGCAGCACTAATGGGTCAGATCCGCACTATCACTCGAACCCGAAACTCCTCCCAGCCCAGCAAACCGTGCCTCGCGGCGACCCAACCGGACGGCCTAACCGACGCCCAACCAAACCGCAAAACCCTAGCCTCCCGTCACACTAACAGAGCGAGTGATTACCGCGCCCATCCGTGACTGGCCTGCGGAGGAGGAGGAGGGCGCACTAGCCTCTCCATGATCCCGGCGACGGACCCCATAGGGGGCCGCGGTGGCTTCTCGGGAGGCGTGCCCTCCCCGGAGGGATCCCTCCATGACGGCGGCTGCTTCTGGAGAAATGAGAGGATCGACTGCTGCTGCTGGCGCCGCCTCGGTTCCATCGCTCGCTGAAGCTCCTACGGCGGGTGGGGCAGTTACCCCAGCTACCGGCGGTGCACAGACACACCCTCTCCCCTCCCCCCTAAGGCCCTAAAGCGATCTGGTGGCTGCGGCGGCGGCTGTGCCCAATCGATAAGGGAGACCAGCAGGCCGAGAAGCGTAGACGCGGGGTCGACGAGCTCGGGGTCGGGAAAATGGGAGGAGAGGCAGCGACGAGGCGGGGAGACGAGGGAAGCTGATTGTTTGGGGTGAAACTTCGAGCGGGAAATCTGGCTAGAGGGAGCGAGAGAGGCCGCCCAAAGTTTGAAGAGGTGACGGGAAATGAGAAATTTGACTTTATGAAATACGGTGGGTGCGGCTTCGACGAAATGGAGGTCTAGGAGAGGGTTTCTCCCTTATGAAACAGCTGGGCATAGCCCTCCCTCTGAAATGGACATGATTCCACCATTAACAGGTAACGACTGTCTTATACCCACGCCGTGAGTTTGCCGTTACCGGGAGACTATACGTGAGACCCAACCAAACCGAGTTCTTGCCCAAACCCTATCCACGCACCTTAGCCGTCGCTCCTTGCCGCCGCACACTTGCCGCCGCTCGTGCCGCGCACCATGGATGGAACGAGAGATGGAACTGCTCCCCTCGTCGCTGTTGCAGAGGCCCTTGACGCTGCTCGTGCCGCCGCTGTTGCTGCGGCGGAGGCAAGATGCGCGGCTGTGCTGGCTGAGAAGGAGGCTGTAGCGGCGGTTGAATCTGCTACAATTGCCGCCGATAAGGTTGGACTAGCTGTCGAAGCTGTCAAGTATCAAAGCTTTCTTCAAGATAACTCCATGGTGACTGATTTTCTTTCTCCCTTACTTTCTCTTCCTTTGCCGCATGTGGAATCAGAATGTGGAATAGGGTATGGTTTGTACAGGAACATGTTGATTTTAAGTATCAAGATAACTCCATGTTGAATAGGGTCTGGTTTTTATTTGTACAGGAACATGTTGATTTTAAGTATCACGTTAGCGTGAAGAACTCACTACGATATGCCATTCAAGAGATGAGGAGGCAATCTTCATTGTTACGTACCATTAACGGGTTGTGTTGTAGTATCCCAGAAGTTGAAGGTGGTAAGGTTGGAAAGCTAGCTGGGCATTTGAAGGAGATCTGCAAGAGCCTCGAGAAGACTTCAATAGTGTGTGAAGAAGATCTGGAGAATAAATGTCCTGGTTGGGACCTTCATCATCCCCCTTCAGATTTTGAAGACAACACCAACCCTTCTGATGTTGAGGACACAATGGATGGATACGAGTCAGAAGATCCGGAGTTATGGCAAATGGTGTTTGATGACTTGCAGTTGGAAGAGAATAAAGTTGCTGTCTCTTTGGGCGAGCATTGTCGTATTTGGGGCTACGACTATGACCAAATGTATGATCGTGAGATGAAGTAAGACATACTGTGATGAAGCAACTAACCAGTTAAGCAACCTTTTGTGATGTGTGAGGTTACTTGATGTAACCTCTTCTGCAGTCTTTTGTGATGTCAAGTAACCACTTATGAACTTGTAATGTGTTAGGTGGATGTTTTATGTAACAGAATTGTAAGACTATCTATGTGCTTGTAAGACTTTCTGTTCACTTTATGTTTGTGCTTGTTATCTGAAACTGGTTTGATCTGCAAATGAACTGGGCACCGATTTCTGGGCACCGATCGAACTGTTCACTTTCTGGACATAAACTGGGCACCGATCGTAAATGAACTGTGAACTGTGCACCGATCGTAAATAGAAACTGGGCACCGATCGAACTGTTCACTTTCTGGACATAAACTGCAAATGAACTATGAACTTTCTGTCCAGATCATCAGTTTATGTCCAATGTTTCTGGGCATCAGTTGAATTACACCAGTTCTGAACTTTCCGGACACCAATGTTTTCTCTCCAACAGCAGTCCGATCATCAGTTTATGTCCAGAAAGTTCACAGTTGTTTTGGGCACCAATTGTCTGTCTGTAATGTCCAGCAGCAGTCCAATCTGAAACGTGCCCAGAACTGGTGTAATTCAACTGCTTTGCCTCCATCAGTTGAAATGTGCCCAGATCTGGACATTGGCGTAATTCAACTGGTGCCCAAAACAACTGGTGTCCTTCATCTCTTACATTACAGACATTACCGAGATTTGACAAGCCAGAACTGGTGTAATTCAGACATTACTGAGATTTGACAGTCCAGAATTACTGAGATTTTTCAGACATTATTGGGCACATTACAGACAGACAACACGGACTAGTTTTCAGACATTACTGTTTTCAGACATTTCAGACATTAGAAATTCTGGGCACATTACAGACAGACAAGAACTAGACGTTACAGACAGACAGACAACGCTTCAAAATTCTAATGTTCCCAGACAGACACACAGACAACGCTTCAACGCTTCAAGTTTTTCCTAGGTGTAATTTTCTTAACAAGCCATTTGACAGTCCTCGCCGGAGAAGTAGGAGGAGTTTCCACACGGACTAGTGCTGCATCATTACTGAGATTTTCATCCACGGTTATTACAACTTCACCATGGTCCACAGTTTGAGGTTCAATGGTTGTTTCTTCGTTAGGAGCACTAGTTTGAGATGAAGAAGTCCGCAACTCTTTTGGGATCCAATTTTTGGTCGTATTCTTTCTTGGCTTCCTCTTCCTACAAAGCAACAAAACAAATTACTAACAAGTAATAATGGACAATGAAATAAAAAAACAATTAGCCATTCAGTTATAACCTTTTCTTTGTTCCATTTAAAGGGCACTTATAACTTGTTTTCCGATGACCTAGTTGACCACAGTTTGGGCAAGTGTACTGTCTTTTTATCTTTGTTGTGCCTTGAGCATTTTCCACGCCCTTCCGTTTTTTCGAACTACCACCTTCTAGACAACTCTTTTAAAGCCTTCTCCTTCCCCTTCCAAACTGTGTCGTAACCAATAGTCACATTGTGAACTCCTTGAAGCGTATCTTGCAATTCCTTAGCACCCATATGGGGTTTCTTCATAAGTAGTGGCAAAGCGTGAAAAGCTACCCATCCACTACTTGGTGTAGTCATCTTCCTCCTTCCACTAGATGTGCAAGTATGTGAATCATGCAATACAGCAACCTGCGAAATTGTACAATTAGAACTTCGAACACAAACAATACCTAAATGCAAGACATACACATTGATAGAAATGTATGAATTAACATACCACAATGGTCGGTAGTCCTTTCTTTTCCTCTCGAGCATAAATCCTCCATGGGCAATCTCCACCTTTACAATATCCGACATATCTGGTAGTTGAAGTTACATCGATTCCAAGCTCGAACTCATGCTTTATTGCATATTGCCTCATAGCAATTCGAAATTCCTTCATGTTAGGAAACAAACTACCAGGTTGCATTGACGGATTGATTTTATCATACTGAACCCTCTTCTCATTTGGCAGGTAGTCTTCAAATGATCGGTCTATATGATTCTCTCCAAAATTAATAGGCTCCGATTGATCCAAATTACTTGTATTTTCCTGTGCCTTTTCCCCCTCTTTGACGGCTTCATCTCTTACATTTTCCTTTCCCGTTTCCCCCCTCATTGAGTCCTAGATTACAATACATCTCCATCTCACTTGCAACATCACGTCTCCCTTCCTCCTCCCAAAAATCACATAGTACCATAGAATCCCAATCTAACCTCGATTGGTCTTGTACATTTTCATCTTCATTATTTGCACCAAATGCAACTAGCGGTAATGAACTAGAACAAGGCGGTGGTGAATAAGTCATGGGACCTGCCATTAATTCAACTAATAATGTACAAAATTAAAGGTTACATTTGCACGATTCATACCACAGCAAGGCACAAATTTCTACCTGGATTTTCAGATATGCCTATGTTTGCATCCATTGTCGATCCACTGCTTTGTCGATCCATTGTCGCGGTAGGGACGAAGACGGCGAAGAATCCGAGCGGAGTGAAAGGCAGGCGCGATCTGGGTCAAAGGACACCTGGATCTGGAATTCTGGATCGAGCCGTTTGGCTCTTGAGCGCATGAAAGAAAATGGTAAGGGAAAGAAAAGAAAGGTGGCGACTATACCTGACCAGGCGAAACCGATGGGGAGTGGAGCGACTGAAGCGCGGGGGAGGCGGGAGAGCAACGACGGTCGCGAGGGAGAATGCGAAGCCGATGGAGGATGCGACGTCAATGGAGGACTACTCACGGCGACGGCGCAGGGGGACGGAAGCCGGAGTTAAGGAGCCTAATACTGACCTAAACCTGTTAACGGTGGACTCATGTCCATTTCAGAGGGAGGGCTATGCCCAGCTGTTTCATAAGGGAGAAACCCTCTCCTAGACCTCCATTTCGTCAAAGCCGCACCCACCGTGTTTCATAAAGTCAAATTTCTCACGGGAAATTAAGGCGTATTCCGTGGTCTCAAGGTTTATACACATGCAAAATAATTATTCAACTTGTGCAAGCCGATTCAATTGCTGTAGAGGTTTTGTTCTCAATCCATATGGATTGGGTGGAATTGGATGAGTTTCAATCTCAAATAAGGGCTTGTTCGGTTAGCTCTCAATCCACGTGGATTGAGTGGGATTGGATGTGTTTAAATCCCAAGCAAGTCAAACTTCTTCTTAAAATTTTTCAATCTCATCCAATCCATAGGTAACAGGATTAACCGAACAAGGCCTAAGTCAAAATCTTTCATAATTTTTTCTAATCTCATCCAATCCACATAGGATAGTAATAACCAAACAAGTCCTTACGAGAATAGATCTAGACTAAAAACAACATACAAATACAATAAGAGATTTTTTCCAAAACAAGAACATGGAAAATAAACTAAGCGTACATGGCGAGAAATACAAGTGGATATCCTCCACAAGATCCACACCGAGAAGAACACGCGATGCCTTCCTTGCCAAAAGATTGAACACAACAATGGATCCACGCAAAAACACAAAACACGAGATTTATCTCAAGGTTCGGTCACACCAAAAAGGTATCATACTCCTCGTTGAGGAGTCCACAAAGGACCGAGTCTTTTCCAACTCTAGTCCTTCACAAGCCGGCCACAGAGGTCAAAACAAACTCTTTTCTTAAATCGGCTCAGGAGAGCGGGTGCTACAAACTTTTGGGTCGTCCACAACCTTGGAGACTCCTAAACAACATCAATTCGTCAATGAACTACGAGGAGTTCATGGGGAGACATCATGCTTAGCGATTCATGGGGCTCCTGCCTCGTGTAGAACCCTAGTTCACTGATGCTACCAACGACGCCTGCCCTTCCAGCCTTCCGGGGGCAAGGGTTGCGAGGGTCAGGCATCCTCCACTCTCCCCATTGTTGGGAGGTCCACCCTCACTACTCATTAGGGAGCCAAGGTTCGAGCCTGAGTCTGATAAAAGGGCATAAAAAATGAGGTCTCCACCACCTCTGACCATCCCAATGAACTCCAAGTCATCGGTAGTTGGGAGGTGGTCCTGGGCCACGAGAGCCGTGATCACCCCCGAAGCGTGCGCAGACGAAGTGGAAACGCGCGAGTGTTGTTGCTAGAGTCGTCGTGGCAAGGCAACCTTTCATCGTGGTACTGTGAGGAAAGTTCTGCGTAGGATGAGAAGAAGTCCCACATATCGTCGTATGTCACACCCATGTTTAAGGACAAATCTAGACACGTCTCAAATGTGTGCTAGGATCAAGTCTCACACATATGATGAGTCACGGTACAGACATCACTGTCACATCTTTATTACATAATATGGTACGTACAAAAATAGCTAAAAAAATACATCATATAATGACAACGGTCTTCCGCAACCATAGTTGGCTGGTATACAACGGCTTAGATCCCTCCGAAATCATCGTAGCATCCTTCATGTTCCTCATTTTATGGTACCTCTTCTTGATCCGGTGTGAGTTTAGCAAGAGTGAGCTCACATACGTTCATCGCTCAACAAATTGTGGGGAATAATGTGCATGAGCTCACTTACGGTGGGGGCTCATGTGAAGTGTAAGGTTTACCAAGAAAAAGTGGTTAAGGCTGAGCATTGCTTTCAATAGGTTAGTCAAAATTTACTAGCAACTACTAAATGCAAGTAGATACCATCCCAAATAAATAATTGATCATAATTAATAATAAATCCCACAATGCAATGCACATGACATATTAAGTTTAATTCTATAAATTACTCACGCGAGAGTCCTGAGCTGCTCTTGACAGTGAGCATGACTGGTATACCAGTTTTACACTCCGCGGATGTTGCACATCTTTACTCACAAGTTGTGTTACCCATTTGCCAAGTGGGTCTCGGATCCCATTCATTTCTACCAAGAAGATGAGGCATGGTAGCACTACGAGGCCTTTCCACAGTTCCATTAGTTTAAGAAAACCCACTACGGATTTAGGAAGAAGTAAGCATACGAATCCCTCGTATGAAAAGCTATCACAGACAATTCGACCCGAGGACCTCCCTATACTCTGTAACGACACACTCCCCTCTTGCCCCTGTAGGGTAATGTAGTCTCTCCCTAGTTTTCTAATTACTTGGCCAAGGGCGTCCTATTTTACCTTTTGTGATAGCACATGTTATCTCAGATTAAGCTCCATGTTCCATTTAACACAATAATCTTATCATGAACAATACATAATCCAACCATAAGGACAAAGCATGGTCATATGTCATATATAGCATCAATAAAAAAAACCAGGTATAGCAATAGCAAGACTATCTAATGATTCGTTTGTTTGCAAGGTACAGGGTGAACAAAACTAGGTAACATATTAGGTTGCATCAAATTAACCTAAGCATAACACGGTGATTATCATAAACATTATTAGGTAAAGAAAGTGATCAAGGGCACAACTTACCTTTTTTGGTGCAAACTCCATGTACTTTTCTAATTGGAGCTTCAGGATCCTCGTGACCTCACCTCACATCTGTTCACAAAAAATACATAAATATGGTCATGTAATAGATAAAAATAACATTACATCAAAGATGGAAATAAACCACACAATAAAATTATACGTGCTGCTACGAGATCGTAGGTTCGAGAATCACTAAAATCAGAGTTATGGTTTTCTTATGTGATCACACAATAAAACCGATTACTATTATAAATCATTCGGCTGCAAGGGAGGAGATGATGTGCTGGCGTTTGGCTGGCGCTAAAGCTCTCTCTTTCTTCCGTCTAGAGGAGTTGTCTTAGGAGTGGTGTAATTGGTGGTGTGTGTTTGTAAGTCTGTTGCTCGTGTTTTGGGGTTTCACCCCTTTTGTCTTCTTAATACAAAAATACGCAGATCTCCTCGTATTCAAGAAAAAACTATTATAAATCATGTGAGAAAAAGATATAACTAACTTTATCCAGCTTTAATCCAAGTTACGACATGATTATAAATTATATTTTAGTCGGGTTATAATTACATACAGATTAACTTCAATTAGCAAGATTAGTATATTAAACATAGGTTAAATAAACATTTATTTATAAAAATAGGTGATATGATAAAATAATGTTGTTAATATGTAGGCAATGTTATTTTGAAGCCAACACAACTTGAATGTATTCAATCGGAGCTAAAAACATAAAAAGTTATGATTTATCTAAGTTTCTAAGGTATTTTATATCAATTTTATACTTTAAAATAACGTCCATGGTTTAATATGTAAATATGTCATTATTTTGTATTTTATTTACCGCAGATAAGGACTTCATAATCTATATTTAATAATATAGGGGTTCTTTTGCATTTTTCGCGACTAAAGGGGTATGTTCAGATTTCGATCGTTCGATCTAAATCCTTCGGATCTGATTAGATCTGCCCTATACCGAAGCGGTACGCCACATCATCTGATCTATGATTTAGATTTAAATAAATCGAAGAGGTAAGTTCCTTCTAATCCTAGTTGTGCAATCAAGATCAAATGGGGTTTGTCTTCGTTCTCTAGAACCTAGGCGCGGCGACGCAATGCCACCGTGGTGGCGTCCTCGTCAGTGAGCCAAGGACCAAGCGCCCCTGTCGGTGTTTGGGACCCGTCCGCGCATCCAGGGTTACCCCTCGAGGTGCTTTTGGGTAGGACGGTGTTGCTGACTGTAGCTCGATGGTTCGTGCTAGGCGCACGAGAGACGATAGACAATTTTCTACAGGTTCGGGCCGCTTAGAGAGGCGTAACACCCTACTTCTCGGTGTGGATCTTTATATGGTGGGTTACAGGGGGATTCTCTAGTATGGAGGATGCTAGAGAATGGAGTAGATGGCTGGTGAATGACCTGTCTTTTGATGGGGTACTTCCTAGGCCTTATATACTCGACCGTGGGGCGTTACATGCGGGTATGATAACAACGTGGACCTAAGTAATAGTGAACCGACTGAACTTATCTTTCTATAATCCTGCCGACTTATGCTCATTTAGTTCCGACGTCTGAGGGCGCTGCGCGGGAGAGTCGGATCAATGTTGTGGATAATGCTTGGATCCAACGAGCCGCCTAGGCCCGAGTCTATCCAATCTTGCGTCAATCCATTCCGCCAGCAGTTCCTCCCCTGGCCCACGAAGGGATGGCCTTGCGAAATAATGAGTCCAAAGCCTTTTGCGAGGTCTTCTAGCCTTCTAGTGGACCCGGGGGATATCTGTCCCCCACAAGCTCCCAATCTTTGAGTTGATTTTGAAATAATCAGCCCAAAGATTCTAGGTCCAGCTTGCGGTTTTGATTTTTGGGTAGTGGATGCTTTGAAAATACACCTGTCGAATCGTTCTGAATTCTAAACAATTCAGTAAAAACAACCTTCTGTTATCCTTCTTTGACATATTCAACAGTCTTCGCCTTATACTTCAGAAATCGGTGCTCTGTTACTAGCTTATGCTTTGGAGATCAACATTCTGTCCTTAGGGGTTGAGGATTCATTGGGTGCACCGGAGGTGCACCCAATGGGTGTAGCCTCTGAGCTTTGAGTGGATTACTGAAGATAACCCACTCAAAGGTCTTCATATCATGCTTTTTAGAAATCATCATTTTATCTTTGTCTCATGCTTTAGAAATCAGCATTTTATCGTCGATCCATGCTTTGGAGGTCAGCATTCTGTCCTTAGGGGTTGAGGATTCATTGGGTGCACCGGAGGGTGTAGCCCCCAAACTTTGAGTGGATTACTGAAGATAATCCACTCAAAGGTCTTCATCTCATGCTTTTAGAAGTCATAATTTTATCTTTGTCTCATGTCTTAGAACTCAGCATTACATCATCAGCTTATGCTTTAGAGATCAGCACGTTGTTTTCATTTCATGTTTTAGAAACCAGCGGCGTGATCTGCCCATGTCCTGTTAGGTTTGAAATTTATTTGATCGGCGACAAATTGGACGTCTGGTAGATGGCTCTTGGCTAGTCTTCATTTTGCTTTGTGCTTCAATGCTTCTGTTGATTAGACTTGTACTTCAGTAGCTATATTTGGCTTTCCTCTGATCTCCATCGATACCTTTCTTCTGTATTGATACATTCATTGTGTATACTGTATGGATGTGACTACTTGGTAAAATCTATTGAAAATTCTTGTACGTCCCCCAATGGGTGTAACCGAGGGACGGCTTGGTACGCCGAGCGTTTAGCAAATTGTCCTTGAGTAGTAACTTGACGTGACCGCGAGGTGTAATCATATCGTCCAAGCGGTTGACCTTAGTCCAAATGGTGTCGTGTTACGTGAAACGGCGTCTGCTGCCTGACTTGCTTCCAGGCGATTTGAATTGCTTATTGAATACTTGCGACTGTTCGGTGACCGTGGTATGAGATGAGCGGTTGCTTTCGGCCTCTATAAATCGACTGCCTGCCTCGCTGGTGTCTTCACACATCTTCTGATCGTTCGTTGCTTATTTTCCCACTTTTCTCTTCTCTTCCAACCGACCATGGGAAAGAACAAGAAGGGTGGGAGTTCGTCGCACCACTCCGGCGATAAACGGAAACGCGAGCCAAATATTATTAACATATTAGGTTGCATCAAATTAACCTAAGCATAACACGGTGATTATCATAAACATTATTAGGTAAAGAAAGTGATCAAGGGCACAACCTACCTTTTTTGGTGCAAACTCCATGTACTTTTCTAATTGGAGCTTCAGGATCCTCGTGACCTCACCTCACATCTGTTCACAAAAAATACATAAATATGGTCATGTAATAGATAAAAATAACATTACATCAAAGATGGAAATAAACCACACAATAAAATTATACGTGCTGCTACGAGATCGTAGGTTCGAGAATCACTAAAATCAGAGTTATGGTTTTCTTATGTGATCACACAATAAAACCGATTACTATTATAAATCATTCGGCTGCAAGGGAGGAGATGATGTGCTGGCGTTTGGCTGGCGCTAAAGCTCTCTCTTTCTTCCGTCTAGAGGAGTTGTCTTAGGAGTGGTGTAATTGGTGGTGTGTGTTTGTAAGTCTGTTGCTCGTGTTTTGGGGTTTCACCCCTTTTGTCTTCTTAATACAAAAATACGCAGATCTCCTCGTATTCAAGAAAAAACTATTATAAATCATGTGAGAAAAAGATATAACTAACTTTATCCAGCTTTAATCCAAGTTACGACATGATTATAAATTATATTTTAGTCGGGTTATAATTACATACAGATTAACTTCAATTAGCAAGATTAGTATATTAAACATAGGTTAAATAAACATTTATTTATAAAAATAGGTGATATGATAAAATAATGTTGTTAATATGTAGGCAATGTTATTTTGAAGCCAACACAACTTGAATGTATTCAATCGGAGCTAAAAACATAAAAAGTTATGATTTATCTAAGTTTCTAAGGTATTTTATATCAATTTTATACTTTAAAATAACGTCCATGGTTTAATATGTAAATATGTCATTATTTTGTATTTTATTTACCGCAGATAAGGACTTCATAATCTATATTTAATAATATAGGGGTTCTTTTGCATTTTTCGCGACTAAAGGGGTATGTTCAGATTTTGATCGTTCGATCTAAATCCTTCGGATCTGATTAGATCTGCCCTATACCGAAGCGGTACGCCACATCATCTGATCTATGATTTAGATTTAAATAAATCGAAGAGGTAAGTTCCTTCTAATCCTAGTTGTGCAATCAAGATCAAATGGGGTTTGTCTTCGTTCTCTAGAACCTAGGCGCGGCGACGCAATGCCACCGTGGTGGCGTCCTCATCAGTGAGCCAAGGACCAAGCGCCCCTGTCGGTGTTTGGGACCCGTCCGCGCATCCAGGGTTACCCCTCGAGGTGCTTTTGGGTAGGACGGTGTTGCTGACTGTAGCTCGATGGTTCGTGCTAGGCGCACGAGAGACGATAGACAATTTTCTACAGGTTCGGGCCGCTTAGAGAGGCGTAACACCCTACTTCTCGGTGTGGATCTTTATATGGTGGGTTACAGGGGGATTCTCTAGTATGGAGGATGCTAGAGAATGGAGTAGATGGCTGGTGAATGACCTGTCTTTTGATGGGGTACTCCCTAGGCCTTATATACTCGACCGTGGGGTGTTACATGCGGGTATGATAACAACGTGGACCTAAGTAATAGTGAACCGACTGAACTTATCTTTCTATAATCCTGCCGACTTATGCTCATTTAGTTCCGACGTCTGAGGGCGCTGCGCGGGAGAGTCGGATCAATGTTGTGGATAATGCTTGGATCCAACGAGCCGCCTAGGCCCGAGTCTATCCAATCTTGCGTCAATCCATTCCGCCAGCAGTTCCTCCCCTGGCCCACGAAGGGATGGCCTTGCGAAATAATGAGTCCAAAGCCTTTTGCGAGGTCTTCTAGCCTTCTAGTGGACCCGGGGGATATCTGTCCCCCACAAGCTCCCAATCTTTGAGTTGATTTTGAAATAATCAGCCCAAAGATTCTAGGTCCAGCTTGCGGTTTTGATTTTTGGGTAGTGGATGCTTTGAAAATACACCTGTCGAATCGTTCTGAATTCTAAACAATTCAGTAAAAACAACCTTCTTGTTGGGGGCCTTCGTCCTCCGAAGGTCCTCAAAAACATAATTTGACAATGTTTTCCGAGTGGATTATGTGAACAGGTATTTTCGGATCCAGAATTATGAATATGGAGCACAGCCAGGACGAAGCCTGAACCAGACGAAGGTCGAGTGTAGCCGAAGCTGTGCGCAGGAAAGCTTCGGCGCGATGGCAGAAAGGGGGAACCGACTTAAAGATGAAAAGACTTCGGGGTCCTCAATAGATTTCCATAAACCGTTAACAAATGTAATGGGCATGGATGTAATTTTACGTGGGCTGCGTCCCGCGTCTATAAATAGATGAACAGTACTCCCGTACTGTTCACGCTGACTTGGCATTTGTTTTTGGCGTCACGCTTGTATTCACTACCTTCTCTCAGGACCGAAGGTACATTTGTAATTTAAAATCATTTCTATTTTTCCATGTTAATAAAATAGAAATGATTCTGCGATAATACTCATATTATATTTCATGTTTTATATAAAGTCCTTCGTCATTATCTGTTATGTTTGCGAAGGTATTTCTCTAAAGACCTTCGTCCCAGACTCATTATTTCCCGAAGGGGACATAATGCTTCGAAGGACGAAGGACTTTAACTCTTAACACTTTTTATGTTGCCTTGTTCTTAACTCTTAGCACTTGAGAACAAGTCACCAACATTGGCGCCCACCTCCGGTGAACTCACTTCCACTTCGAGTCTTCGTGAACACCTTCGGAAGCTATAGACCTTCGCTATGGCGCCGAAGAAAGCTTCAGCGGCTGGGGCTGCAGCACTACAACCGCTGGACCACAACCAGGAGACCGTCTCTCTTCGGGAGGCCAGAAGCCAGAAGAGAAAAGCTGTTAGCCCGACGCTTGAGGAAGAAGAGCTAGACCAAGAAATCAGAGAGATGGAGATGCTTCATCAACAAGTGCAGAGGAAGAAGGAGAAGGTGGCCCGCCTAGCTGAGTTGCAAAGGCAAATTGACGAAGCTTCTGAGGAAGTTCGCCATCTCACTCACGATGAGCAGAACAGAAGGCCTCATCAGAAAGACCACCATCAGGAGGGCTTCGTCAACGAAGACGACTGGTATGATAATTTCCATCAGGGAAATTTTGTTTTTGATGATGCTTCTCCTCTGTCTGCTGAGCTGCAGGCTACTCCTTGGCCTCCATCCTATAAGCCACCCCAGCTCCCCATGTTTGACGGCCACTCCGACCCGAAGCAATTCTTGATGAGCTACGAAGCAACAGTGTCTTCGTACGGGGGCAACGCTGCAACCATGGCGAAGTCTTTCGTCATGGCCGTCAGGAATGTTGCTCAGACCTGGTATTCCTCTCTTCGGCCAGGAACAATCACTTCATGGCAGAAGCTGAAGGATATGTTACTGACCAACTTTCAAGGATTTCAAACGAAGCCAGTTACAGCTCAAGCCCTCTTCCAGTGTATTCAGGATCACGAAGAATACCTTCAGGCGTATGTCCGAAGGTTCTTACGATTGAGGGCGCAGGCACCAACGGTGCCCAATGAAATCGTTATCGAAGCCATGATCAAGGGGCTCCGTCCTGGACCTGCAGCTCAATACTTTGCTCGGAAGCCTCCTCAGACCTTGGAGAAATTGCTCCAAAAGATGGATGAGTACGTTCGTGCTGACAATGACTTTCGCCAAAGAAGGGAGGAGGCCTTCAGGTTTTCTGAGATGACCAGGGGCTTCGGAGGAAGATACTACCCGAGGCATGTCCGTTCCATTCACAACACTCAGAATGATGATAAGGGGAGTCAGCAAAACAGGCCGCAGTGCTCCTCACAGGCTTCGGGGCAACAACAAACTTTCTTTCGGCCATCAGCTCCAAGAGGCAGAGGCGCCAGGGGCTTCGGCGGAAGATTCGGAGATCAGCCAAGGAGACTGTTTTGCCTATTCTGTGGAGAGGGCAAGGGCCACACCACTAGGACGTGCCATGTTACAATCCAGAAGCAAAAGGAACTAGCCGAAGCTGCATCTCAACAAGCTCAGTCAAAGCAGGTTATGCATACTGCTTCGTTTCATCCGCCTTATGTCCCACAATACATAGACAACCACCCTGCGGCTTCTGTAGCTTCGGCAAGCCAACCTCAAGCTTCCTGGCAGCAGCTTCCGCCTCCACCTCCATTGCAGCAAGGTCAACAGCCAGAAGGGAGTCAATACGCTCCACAGCAGAGGGACTTCAGAGAACAGTCCGAAGCTCGCACAGTCAACAGCACTGTGCCAGAGTCGAAGCACATTTATTGACATATCCTACCTTTGATAGCAGTCTTTTCTATTCAGTTTTGTTTTCTGTGAAGCAAAAAACATTGATAGTTTCCATGTAATAATTTCGTTGTTTTCACGAGAAAAATTTATTTGATTCACAGGCCTAAGTTGCCGAAGCCTAAAATTTCTTCCGTTACCAAGAAGGACCTTCGGACTAAAATTCCTTCGGAGTAACAAAAAGTCGTTCTAAGGAACGCAGAGTAAGTTTATAAAGTCACAAAAAGTCGTTCCAAAGGGAGCGCAGCGTAAGTTTTCTGCTCAGAAGTCGTTCCTAAAGGAATGCAGAGCCTACAGCGAAAAATCAACGCTGATACCGTCTAAGTAAAAGACGAAGAAGCTCCTAAGGGAGGCTTACAGCGAAAAGTCAACGCTGATACCGTCTAAGTAAAAGACGAAGAAGCTCCTAAGGGAGGCTTACAGCGAAAAGTCAACGCTGATACCGTCTAAGTAAAAGACGAAGAAGCTCCTAAGGGAGGCTTACAGCGAAAAGTCAACGCTGATGCCGTCTAAGTGAAAAAAGACGAAGAAGCTCCAAAGACGTTCCTAAGGGAATGCAGAGCTTACGAATATATTTTATGTGTATCTTCGGAACAAATGTCACATGCATAACATAACATCATCACATCATTTTGCATAGCATAAGCATCATACATCATATCGCATTTGGCAAGAGAAGGGGACACTCTCAACCTTCGAAGGGATGCTTTGAAAAAGTGACATTGAAATTGTATAGCTTCGGAATACAGTTTCGGGGAATATTTTCACGAAACATGGGCGAACTTTATCAGATCAATATCAAAGTTGCATAGCTTCGGAAAATAGCCTCGGAAAATGTTTTCACGAGGCATCGATGTCATTCATCAGAATAATTTTGACGAAGGCTATCTTCTTCACGACGCATGAAAAGAAGGGAAGGTGTTTTTTCGCCAAAGGCTCAAAAGTGGTATGTATTTAAAGTTTCATGCATCGTAAAGAATTCAATAATGAAAAGAGACTTGTATATTACATTCAAATGTACAAAGTGTTGCATAGATTACACTTTAAATGTTTTTTCCAAATAGCACCTAATCTTCCCTCAATACTGCTTCGGCGGCTTCATTCAGAAGTTGGTCAACAACCTTGTCCATGATAGTTTCGGCCATTTGATTAATTTCTTCATCCCCTTTTGTGTGGGGGTCGGCAGATCGTCCAACAGTTTCTGAGCGAAGAAAACACTTCTTCAGTACTTTTACAAATCGTGAGCAAAGTTTAAAATGAAAATTACAACGCAACAAGAACGACTACTTGGTACCTAACTGTCCTTCGGGCTCCCTACTCCTTTCGGCAGCGTCTGCTACTCTTCTAGCATCGTGAATGCCTTTTTCGCTTCTTTCAATGATCTCTCGCGCCATTCCTCGGCCGCCGTCGTTCCAGATATCAGTAAAAAATTTGCCGCCAACCACGCTCGCTTCGGCCGAGGGGTCCTTGATGTCTTCGGTAGATAAGGTAGCTTCGGATTGAGCTAAAAATTTTACATGTTCGCAACCTTTCTTCTCCAGGACGGAAGCAATTCCTCTGGCGCCCGAAAAAGCACATATGTCGCCACGACTGTTCAGAATCTCTTCGAAGGCCTCTGCTTCGTGGCTAATCCATTCCAGCGGACCTTCGGGATTGCCTCGAGAGAAATTCTCTTCGCTGGAAAAGGCGCCTACGCTGGCGAAGCTGGATTTAATTTTATTCACACATTCTACAGATTTGACATAGCATTTCCCTTGAGATGTGCGAAGCTCCTTAACTTTTGATTCCAATTTGTTGACCATAAAATCACTAAGTTCTCGTTTCGTTTCCTCAAGCGAGCGCTCCTCTTTAGCTCTAGCCAGCTGTTTCTGAAGATCTTTAATCTCGCGCTTTTGAGCTTCGGCCTGGGCCTTTGAAGCAGCTTCGTCTTTTTTCACTTTATCTACCAGTGTAAGTAGAATTTTATCTTTTTCCAAAGCTTCGTTTCTCAGTTTGATAACTTCGGAGCGTAAATTATTAAACGCAATTTCATAACTTTCATCTTCGGCGCTCTTTTGCGCTCTTAACGCGTTGCTTAGGACCAGGCCCTATATGCAAAAAGAATTCATATAAGAAAAAAGGAATGCGTTGCGTAAAAAAAAAGAATAGGGGGTTTTTCTCAAGTGTTTAATTCCCGTACCTTCAGGCTATTGTACGCGAGGCTGTCTGCGAGATCCTCTTTCGTCATGGCACTTAACCCAGCTTCAAGCTTCGGAAAGCCTATGCTTCTCGCCATCTCTCGGCAGACGGATAGCTCTTTGTTATCAGGCAGGCAGTATAAGAAGTCATCTTCATTTGTTCCATTGAATATTACTGCCCCCTTCGGATATTTCAGCTCCTTTGCATAATGGATGGCCTCATGAGTTTCTTCCTCAGATAGCTTTTTTCCCGAAGCATGTCGTATGATGTAATCACACATGCTGGCAGGCGCTTCGGGGATGGCAGTGTCCGTCTCTTCAACTAAAATTGGTTCTGGTATTTTTATCGCTTCGGCTTCCAAAGTTTCTTCCTTGAAGGGCTCTGAAGGCCCAGCTTCAGCTTCAGTTTGTTGTGTCGGAGCTTCAGAGGAAGCTTCAGCAATTTCAACACTCTTTTTTGGAGTTGTGCTTGAAGACTTAATTGTCTCCAAGACATCTAGTACATTTACCATTCTTTTCCTTTTTGGGGTCACCATTGGAGCCTTTTGGATTTTTGTTGCTTCAACGTTTATTGCAGGACTTAAAATTTCTGAGGTTTTTTCCTTAGTCACATTTTTCGCTTCTTCCATTTCTTCTGTCGATGGTGCTTCGGCCATCTCTGCAATTTCTGGCAATAAGAGTGGCCGTTCACCTTCAGCGGCCGAAGGGGTTCCTCCAGTATACTCAGGCACCGAAGCTGGTTCAATATGGCGTGGTCGGTGTGTGAAGATCTTCAGCCTTTTTCCTTTTGGTTCTGGCTCGCTAGGAGCGGTTTCAGCTTCTTCTTTTTCAGAGGTTATGTTTTTCCTTTTTTGCCTTCGGATGGGATAACAATAATCAGGGTAGAAGAACCCGATTGCATCAAACACTCGGTTCAGTCTCTTCTTTTTTCGGCCTCCGAAGGCTGCTGATAGTGCAGTATTTTCAGCCTTCGAGAATGCCCCAAGTAATTCATCACTTAATGTTTCAATGCTTTTCAGCCAGTCATCATCAGGTTCAATAAATTTATCTGCATATTTGAATGTGTATTTTAATCTGACTAGTCCGCCTTCGTCGGACTCTTTGATGGTTTCTTTCGGCATTTCCCACTTTTCTGCAAGTGGCCATACCCTGAAGGCAATGTGTTCCTGGACCAAGTCCCTTGTCCCAATGAAGGAGCAGACTGCGCCGAAGGCTCTTTGGCATTCTTCGGCTGCTTCATCCATTTCAACCTTCGGCCTTCGAAGCCCGAAGCGTTGCCAAATTGGGTACATAATGATACTTTTGACATTATTTTGCGCTGTTAGATCATTTTTCACATAAAACCATTCAGACATCCAGGCTCCGGGCCACCTCTTCCGAAAGGTTGGCACAGGGTAGCTTGACCCGGAGCGGGCGCCGAAGCTGTAGCACCCAAAGTTGTTGTGGTATTGCTCCTTTCCCCAGGGCTTCGTCTCGTACAATAACTCGTGTATGTTGCAGAAGCTTTTAGCGTTTGGTTCCAAACCTTGGCTTCTCGCAGCCCAGACAAAAATCCCCATTCTTATAATAGCTTCGGGAGTGAGTTGATGAAGGTAGATTTGGAATGTTTTCAGTACCTCAATAACAAAATTGCTCAGGGGGAATCGAAGCCCAGCCTTGAGGAGGCTTCGGAAAATCACAACTTCATCCTCTTCAGGGGTGGGAGAAGTCTTTTCCCCGGCGTCAGCTCTCACAATAGATATGTCTCGGAAGTATCGCCCCCTCATATTATCAATGTGACTCTGCTTGATGGTTGTTTTCCCAAAAACTGAGTGACTTGGTCGCCACGGTCGATCTTCGGCCTCTTCCCCATCACTTTCCACATCATAGCTGTCGCTGTCATCAGTATCTTCGGACAAACCTTCAAGAATCTCCTTCGTGATTTTCTCTGTATTAGTCTCTGCCATCGCTATCAGGAACCCCAGATTCTTCTCCTCCTCGAGACTCAGCTTCGTCTCAGCAGGGATCTTCTTGTCTTCAGACATCTTCGGAAACACTAAAAATTTGTTCCCAGGGCCGAAGCTTCGAAATCAAAAAAAGACCAGCAAATCTCAATGAGCAAGAGCTAAAAATTTTTAGTGGGCCGAAGCAAAAGGCAAGCGTGTGTACCAAATGAATTCACGATGTGTTCTTATTTATACGCCTAGGGCGTTGAAAGTTAAAAGGCCCCGCTTGTCAGTGAATGTTGCTATTCTAGCAAAGGGAAGGTGTTTTTTCGGACCTTCGGCTTAAGGCCTTCGTCCATATCGCAATCTGAATTTATTAGTTACAAATTAATATTGCGAGGGGCTACTGTTGGGGGCCTTCGTCCTCCGAAGGTCCTCAAAAACATAATTTGACAATGTTTTCCGAGTGGATTATGTGAACAGGTATTTTCGGATCCAGAATTATGAATATGGAGCACAGCCAGGACGAAGCCTGAACCAGACGAAGGTCGAGTGTAGCCGAAGCTGTGCGCAGGAAAGCTTCGGCGCGATGGCAGAAAGGGGGAACCGACTTAAAGATGAAAAGACTTCGGGGTCCTCAATAGATTTCCATAAACCGTTAACAAATGTAATGGGCATGGATGTAATTTTACGTGGGCTGCGTCCCGCGTCTATAAATAGATGAACAGTACTCCCGTACTGTTCACGCTGACTTGGCATTTGTTTTTGGCGTCACGCTTGTATTCACTACCTTCTCTCAGGACCGAAGGTACATTTGTAATTTAAAATCATTTCTATTTTTCCATGTTAATAAAATAGAAATGATTCTGCGATAATACTCATATTATATTTCATGTTTTATATAAAGTCCTTCGTCATTATCTGTTATGTTTGCGAAGGTATTTCTCTAAAGACCTTCGTCCCAGACTCATTATTTCCCGAAGGGGACATAATGCTTCGAAGGACGAAGGACTTTAACTCTTAACACTTTTTATGTTGCCTTGTTCTTAACTCTTAGCACTTGAGAACAAGTCACCAACACTTCTGTTATCCTTCTTTGACATATTCAACAGTCTTCGCCTTATACTTCAGAAATCGGTGCTCTGTTACTAGCTTATGCTTTGGAGATCAACATTCTGTCCTTAGGGGTTGAGGATTCATTGGGTGCACCGGAGGTGCACCCAATGGGTGTAGCCTCTGAGCTTTGAGTGGATTACTGAAGATAACCCACTCAAAGGTCTTCATCTCATGCTTTTTAGAAATCATCATTTTATCTTTGTCTCATGCTTTAGAAATCAGCATTTTATCGTCGATCCATGCTTTGGAGGTCAGCATTCTGTCCTTAGGGGTTGAGGATTCATTGGGTGCACCGGAGGGTGTAGCCCCCAAACTTTGAGTGGATTACTGAAGATAATCCACTCAAAGGTCTTCATCTCATGCTTTTAGAAGTCATAATTTTATCTTTGTCTCATGTCTTAGAACTCAGCATTACATCATCAGCTTATGCTTTAGAGATCAGCACGTTGTTTTCATTTCATGTTTTAGAAACCAGCGGCGTGATCTGCCCATGTCCTGTTAGGTTTGAAATTTATTTGATCGGCGACAAATTGGACGTCTGGTAGATGGCTCTTGGCTAGTCTTCATTTTGCTTTGTGCTTCAATGCTTCTGTTGATTAGACTTGTACTTCAGTAGCTATATTTGGCTTTCCTCTGATCTCCATCGATACCTTTCTTCTGTATTGATACATTCATTGTGTATACTGTATGGATGTGACTACTTGGTAAAATCTATTGAAAATTCTTGTACGTCCCCCAATGGGTGTAACCGAGGGACGGCTTGGTACGCCGAGCGTTTAGCAAATTGTCCTTGAGTAGTAACTTGACGTGACCGCGAGGTGTAATCATATCGTCCAAGCGGTTGACCTTAGTCCAAATGGTGTCGTGTTACGTGAAACGGCGTCTGCTGCCTGACTTGCTTCCAGGCGATTTGAATTGCTTATTGAATACTTGCGACTGTTCGGTGACCGTGGTATGAGATGAGCGGTTGCTTTCGGCCTCTATAAATCGACTGCCTGCCTCGCTGGTGTCTTCACACATCTTCTGATCGTTCGTTGCTTATTTTCCCACTTTTCTCTTCTCTTCCAATCGACCATGGGAAAGAACAAGAAGGGTGGGAGTTCGTCGCACCACTCCGGCGATAAACGGAAACGCGAGCCAAATCCTCCCTTGGAGGACTTCGGTGACTCCGAATACTCGGAGGAGGAGTTTTCCTCCGAGTCCGAGGGTGTCACACCCGGTTTTGAAGGTAAACCGAATGCGAACCATGTACGTGCCAAGATCAGTAATTCACGTACACAGCGATTACATAAATGACTCATCATAGCACAATGCTTCGAATTACAATAAAGAGTAAGTAATAATATTGCAGACTAGAGCCATTTACATAATATAAATCAAAGTACACAGAATCGAAACGTAGCCAACGTAAACAACCCACCATAGGCAGCTGACTGGGGGAGGTCGCTAGCCTAATCCTCGAACTCGTCGAAGTCCTGGAACTCCTGGAGATCCACCTCGACACCTCCTTCTTTACCTGAGCATAGATCGCACCAAAGGCAACCTGGTGTTTTGTGAAAGCAAGGGTGAGTACACATCAATGTACTCAGCAAATGTCCCACTTGCTGAGGTGAACTAGCTTTATGTGGGGTTAAGGTCAAGCAATTGCTTTTAGTTGGTCACATAATTATTACTAGTAGAGAGCCAGGTTTTAACATTAACCCAAGTTGTTAACCCAAAAGTACTCCTTCCAAACGGAAAGAATACCTAAAATCATAATCATAATAGAAACCAACATTATCCTCATCATCATATGTAAACAAAGTATCTCTAATCAATGTGTCTCTAATCAATGGAGCTCCCTTGGCCGCTCATAACCGCGAGCATAGCTGATATATCAGTTTCATAACACTCTGCAGAGGTTGCGCACTTTACCCACAAGTCGCGATTCCCTCTCTAGCCCGGGCTTGCAAGACCCTTATTCACTCCCAAGGTGAATGGCCAGGGATTCACTATGAAGCCTTTACAAAGATTCCCTGAGGCTATAGTCGCCCGTTAGGTTTCCTAAATGCACCGCACTCCTCCCCAAGGGGCGAACCAACCTTGGCAGAGCGAGCCGCATACACCGAGCCCCATTAACGTCACGACGGCGAAGTGAACTACACCCCAGTTCCTCTAATTATTCAGCTAAGGGCGTCCCATTCCACCCTCATGGTTGCACTATTTTCCCGGGCGGTCATCCAACGAACAGGTCCTTACGGAGAGGCACTCGAGAAACAGCTCGAGTCCCCTTAAATACCACAAGTATATCATCATATTCAGAATAAAACCATAGTATTATCATTGTATCGCATCATGTTCATTGATTAAAGTAAAGCGCTAGCATGAAGCTAACCATAGTAACCCAAAAGGTAATCAAGGACAAGGCAAATAGAAAGCTAGTCAATCCTTATGTTGTTCATAGTATGCGTGGCAGTGAATTATACAGTAAATGGGACATAATGGGTCAGAGGACACTTGCCTTCACCAAGCAGATGCTCAGGGTATTCAATCTCGTAGAACTCGAGGAGCTTGATCTCGGGACCAGTGGTTCACCAAATCTTGATCGTCGATTCCTCGAAGCTCAGGAACAGACCGCAATCTAATCGCAACGCGAAGCGAAGACGAACAGGCACAAGCAAACAAACATATATTTGCATAATAACATTACATCATACAAGATAAAATATTATAAAAGCGAGCAATATAAAATAGAGAGTGCTTCTACGGTTATGCGAGGAAAGGAACCGCGATAGTCGGAGCTACGGTCGAGAAGTTATCGCGTTTACGCTACACAAGTACTAGTTAAAACATTTGATTCGACGTTATCAAATATAAATTATATCTACTATTTAGTTTCGATTAATCTGCTATACTAACAACTGTCAATTAAATAAGTAATTTATTTAACACGAGAGATACTAAGCGAGGCGAAATTACGACGCGTGAAACAGCACGACAGCGTGCAAATGACGCGCGGGCACGCGCGACATAGCACGCTGATGACACACGAAACAATGCGTGCGACAAGCGCGAACTGGCACGCCACCACGTGCGGAACAACACGTGAGATAGGCGGGAACATACTAAATAGATGATGCGTTTATACTAAACACGTATTAATTAGAATATTTAGGTCGATATACTCGCTTTATTCGACATTTCTTAAATGTAACCTAGAACTATCGTCTAATTTTAATGCTAACGACTCTTTTAAATAAGCAATTTAAATAATATTAGCGACTACAAGCAATATAAAATGACGGCGCGAGACGAAAAACACAACACGCGCACAATACGCGTACAACACGCGTGCGGCGCGCGACCGACACAACACACGAGGACTAATAAATAAATATTGCGTTTATACTAAACAATTATTAATGAAAGAGTATTTAAGTTAACATTAACCATGTTGATATTTGTTTACAAAAGCACAAGTTGAAAACTAATAATTAGATTTAATTAGAACGCTAATTTAATAAACGTTAGCCAAATAAACATTTAATAGTTTATTTAAAACATATGACATAATGAAACAATATTATTAACATGTGGGCAGAGTTATAATGAAGCTAACACAACTCAAATGAATTAAATCGGACATCTAACGTGAAAGATATGAAGGTTTAATGAATCAGGCGATGTTGCACAAACTGACTGGTCAAGAAATGCCACACGAATGACTAAAGAACGGAGGATTAAAGAAGCAAACCATAGAAAATCTAACGTGAGGCTAGACCATGGGCAGATTTCTTTTCTTTCTCTCTGATGTGCACGACACTTTTCTTCTCTCTTTTCTAATCGTACGAGTTCTTTTTCCTTCATCCATCTTTATCCATGGAATTAACAAGGGGAGAGAGGAGGCAGCACGACCATAGGAAGAGGGGGAGCCAATGCACTAGGGGCTGGCCACGGTCAGGGTTGGAAGCTGCGTGAGGCAGCTGGCTGCTCGCCGACGACCCACCAGCCGGCGGCGCGCGCACACAGGATGTGCAGGTAGGCACGACCGTAGGGGCTCGGCCATGGCCACCAGGGGCGCTCCTCGGCAGTCACTACTTGCTGGCTGTAGGGCACGCCGGGATCCACAACCAGGGGGCGAGCCGTCCATGGGCGCGGTCGCGCAGACTGGTGACCAGCGACCACACCACTGAAACCCACAACCCTTGGGAACAAAAATGGCGGTGATGAGGAAGGGTGCCGCGGTTGGCGCTGGGCCTGCTCCTGAGTGGAAACTGTCCTCAGATCCGTGTCTCCATGGGGCTAGAATGTTGGGCACGGCAAGGGGAATGGGACCGACTGGAGAGCACTGCTCCTGCGTGCTGAACTAGAGAAGAACAAGGGAGGCAACCATGGATTGAAGACGCCCTGTTGTTGCTTTCATGCTGGGGGGAAGGCTCGGCCGAAAGGGTACGTAGAGGGGGAGATAGGGTGGGGAAGGCGAGAGAAGGGAGAGGACTCACCTGGAACCGCCATGTGCAGGGATGTCTGCTTCTGCGCGATTTGGATATGGGGAGGGAGACGAGAGGTTATGCGACGGCGGGGTGGCTATATAGAAGAGAACGCGGGAGGTGGTTGCCAAATTCGTCATCAATTGCGTCGCGATCGAGCGGGAGAGGCGGTTGCGAGCACGACGAGGGTAGACACGAGCAACACGACATTTGCGAGAAGAGACGTTCTAACGATCCCGCGAAAAGGACACGAGATTTAGAACGGGCTCGACAAGAGAAAGAGGGACATATACACATATTATCGAGTTCTCGGAATATTCTAGTTTTCGCAAATACTGAATTTTAGAGATTAAAATAATATTAGAAACTTCTAGAAATTCATATTTAATACTCGAAAACGTTTTCAAGGTTCCTGAAAGTTTTTCGAAAACATAAACAAGATAATCTGATAAAGTTTGAAAAACCTTTGCACTTATAAACACTATGCAACGACATGAATGCAACAATCAAAGCTTCTCTAGGATTTTATTTTACTACGCTAAAAAACTTATATATATACATATTATATAATATATTAACTCTCCATTATTTAGAAAAGAAGAGAAGAAAAGCGGTAAGGGAGAGGGTAACACCTGAATTTGGTGAATATTAGAAAAGAAATTTTATACCCCCAAATTCAGGGTGTTACAGAGGGGGCGCCGGTCTACGCCTCTCCCCCGGTATCGTCCGATGACTCAGACGATTCCCAGGGGATCGCCGCCGAGGTGTGGACGTACATCCGGGCCGTCGAGCGCTCCGGGCTCGAGGGCTCGGGTGAGTCGAAAGTCTCCTCGGACGAGGAGAACTCCTCCGACTCGTCCGAGGAGGAGAGCGGCGGTGACGGCGACGACAAGGGCGACAGCGTCGATGGCGGTGACGGCGGCGATGACGGCGACGATGACGACAACAGCGGCAAGGGCAACGGCAACGGCGGCAAGGGCGACGGCAGCGGCAAGGGCAGCGGCGGCAGCAGCAAGGCCAGTGGCAAACAACACTGGTTTAAATATTAGTATAGATAGTTAGTAGTAGTAGCAGTAGTAGTTAGTAGTAAAGTGTAGTGCGAGTAATGTAGTAATGTAGTAATATAATGTAGTGAAAAAGGGGAAAAGATTGACTCATAATGAGTTGGTCTTTAAATTTGTGAAAAAACTTCCCTCCTCTATGTATTGAAGAAAATTTCAGCTTATTCCAGGCAACCTCTCGCTTTTCCGTTGTTCTTACTTTATAGTCGATTGATAGTTTGTCTTTGCACCTAACGTTGCTGATGTTATTAGAAATAATTACCAAGTGATAACTGGTAACTGCCGAGTCGTGCTTGGTTCTATTGACATTCTAGAGAAAACGGCCGAGTTATGACAGACATTGTCAGTGTTTTAGAGGTAACAACCGAGTGGTGCTTGATGCTGTTGGCGTTTTAGAGGTAATAGCCGAGTTATGCTTGACCCCGTCAGTGTTTTAGAGATAACAACCGAGTTATGGCAGACACTGTCGATGTTTTAGAGGTAACAGCCGAGTGGTGCTTGATGTTGTTGGCGTTTTAGAGGTAACAGCTGAGTTATGCTTGACCCCGTATGCGTTTTAGAGATAACAACCGAGTTATGATAGATATTGTCGGCGTTTTAGAGGTAACGGTCGAGTGGTGCTTGATGTTATCGGCGTTTTAGAGGTAGCAGCCGAGCTATGTCGGAAATCTCGTTTTCCCGAGTGATGACTTGACACTTTTTAGAAACGGTGCCCAACCCGGGAAAACCCCATTTATACTCATGTCGTCATGCGCTTTTAAGTTATGAGTCCTAACTTCACATTTCCGTCTCGAACCACTCCCTTGTTTCCTTCTGATTTCGCCCTTGTTCGACCCACCGGCGAGATTGTGATGGCGCCCAAGCGGAAGAATCAGAGTTCTGCTGCAGTAGTCATTCCTCCCATCGACCCAACAACCAGTTTCCCTTCGCAGATAACCATATGTCTGTTGTCTCAGAATCAGATCTCCTCCACCTTGTTGATGTTGGAGTTCTTCCTCCAAAAGAGCTCTGCTCTTGGCGGATTTGCCGTGGGGTCACTGTTCCGATAGAAGATACCCACGAGTCTATTATCTACGTTCCTTTTCTCATCCGTGACCTTGCTCTTCCCGTTTCCCTTCTTTCGCGGTCTCCTTAATTTTTACAATCTAAACTTGACCCATCTAAATCCCAATTCCATCTTGCAAATTTCTATCTCTGTGCATCTGTGTGAGGCCTACCTCAGAATTCTTCCTCATTTCGGACTATGGAAGTATTTGTATCACTGTCGGTCTGGGATGTCTGGGGGGCAGCACCAGCTCGTTGGTGGTGCAAGTTTGGAGATGCGCCACGGGAGGAAGACAGAATACCTCGACATTCCTCTCAAGGATAGCATTAAAGGGTGGCGCCTTGAGTGGTTTATTATGGAAAACCACTGCAAGTCCCTCCCCCCTCGGTCAGGGAGACAACCAGATGTACGTACTTCGAGTTGGGTTGAGTGTCCCACTGCTTTGGAGGTGACGGAGGCTAGAGTTCTGCTTGCTGAGATCTGTCTGCTGAAGGAGAGGGGTCTGACTGCCGAAGCTGTGGTTGCTGACTTCATTTTCAAGAATATTCAGCCTTTGAAAGATAGGGCGTATCTAGCTTATTTGTACAGCAGTATTACTGATTCTACCCGGGTCACCAACAAGAAAATTCCTACTGACGTTTTGGTGAGCCGACTAGACATGATCTTGAGGGGCAAGATACCAAATGTTGGTGCTCTTGTTGCCTATTTTGCTTGGAATCTGCCATCTCATAGGCCATTTTTCAATTTCGTGTCCAACCCTCCTGCTAGTGATGGTAGTCTGGGTCTTAGAGTGCGACCCTCTCCCGAGGACATTGCGGCTCTGGTTGCTCCCCGTTGTGATACTCCCAATGATGAGAGACAAATTCATTTTGATATGTCGACCAGTCCAGATGATGCAAAAATAGATGTTGTACTCAGTATGCTGGCTGGAGAATCTTCTGACTCGACCCATGCTGAACCGATGGCTATTACGGTTGGACAAGAGCTTAATAAAACAGTGGAGACCCGGAAGCCTGAGGGTACTCGCCCGAAGCGTCCTCGCCAAGTTAGCCGTCCGACTGCGCCTGTTGAGGAAAAGAAGAAGAAAAAGAGGCGGCTCCGGCGACTGTCATGCTTGGACCAGGATGTCGGTCCTTCTGCTCTAGTTTGTGATGAAGTGCCAGCAGAGGTCCTTCCTGAGGTTGATCCCAATGGTGGTGTCCATGTTGAAGTTGATCCCAATGGGTGTGACCTTGCTGAAGCTGATCCCAATGGGTGTAACCGTGCCGAAATTGATCCTAATGGGTGTAATCTTGCTGAAGTTAATCACAATGGATGTAAACGTGTTGAAATTGAACCCAATGGGTGTGACCGTGCACCGGCTATTGTCCGTATTTTTTATGAGGACGAGGAAGAGAAAGAAGAAGTCCCACTAATTCGTAAGAATAACCAGCATCACAATGGTAGTAGAGGATAGTGATATTCCTTCTCCAGCTCTGTCTGCTCTTGTCAGCCTTCAAGAATTGTCCATAGCGGATTTTGATCAGGCCCTTGAGGATGTCGTCCCTGAGGATATGCTATCCGAGCCGACTGCTGATGACATGATGGTCGTTTGTTCTGAAATTCCAAACACGGGATTAGAAGTATCCCGAGCGGTGTCTCGAGCATCATCGACTTTGGAAGGCAGTCTTCGATGTCAAGACGTTGGTCAGGATTGCCCGACTCACATGGAGGTTGACTGAGGATCCTTCAGCCTTAGAGGTGGCTATTGCAGAAAACCCAACCCCCGAGGGTGGTGTGGCAGTTACCCAGCCCCGAGGGTGTCGCCGGTAGTGATCCGGCTCTAGTGGGTAGCGCGAGCTGCAACCCAGCCCCCGAGGGTGTTGCGGTAGTGATCCAGCTCTGGCGGGTGGCGCGAGCTGCAACCCAGCCCCCGAGGGTGTCCAAGTGAGCTCTCATTCCCATACCACGATCTGATGGGGTGATGGCGATGCACGCTTCTTTGACTTCGAGCAAACAAGTCGCCTTGGAGGTCAGCGAGCCAGATGCAAGAATTTTGACATCTATTGGCGGGGCTGAGCCAACCCCGGCCCTGACAATGTTCTTCAAATTGTTCCGGTTGATCTTCCTTCGTCGAGCTATGACGTAGCTCCTCCTGACTTGGAGTTACCATCATTCCTCTCTAATCTTCAGGTAACTCAGCTCCTGCGCTCTATCGTTCCTCCTGGTAAATTATCTTCCCTATACTCATTTGTCTTTGATCACAGGCTTTAGTTGATGGAATGTTTGCTCAGTTGAGATCACATGGTGCCACTGTCCCAGAAGGGGCTCTGTCTCTATCGTAGTGGAACCCATTGCTGCTTCAGAAACAGATAGCTGGCTTGAAGGCGAAAAACGCTGGTTAGTAACTTTGTTTCTTCCTCGGCTGATTGATCAACTTGTTTTTAACTGTGTATCCCTCTTTGACTGCCTTGTCAGATATGGCTCGGCGGTGCTTTGAGCTTGAGGAATACATCTTCAACATCAAGCTGACTCAACCCGATGGTATTCTGATCTTGAGGAGAAGTATTCTCAAGGTCAGACCGACCTGGCTCGGGTTTTTGCTTCTCTGGACGATGCACATTCTTTGAATTTTTCTCTCAATGCTCAACTTAACTCCGAGAGGGTAGCACACGAGGTAAACTTCCTTAATTGGTTCTGTCGTGCTTACTGTTTATTGGATGCTGAAAGTTGATTCTTGTTTGTAGGAGGAGAAAAGAGCACTTGCAGCTTCTCGTGATAATCTGGATAGGTTGTATCGTGATGCCAGCAATTCCTTAACCATCTTGGAGAGGAGCCATCGCTTTACTATGTCAGATCTGGATCATCATCGTCGCGAGCTGCAAGTGTCCCAGGATGAGGTCCTGCGGCTTAGACAGTTGGTGTCAAGCAAGGATTCCATCGTCAAAGATCTGCGTGCCTCCAAGAAGTCAGTCGCCCAAGAGCTAGAGGCTGCTCGACTGGCTACCAAAGTTTCGGAGGACAACTGCGCCATTCTGAAGGCTCAGCGCGACAAGGCTATGGACAAAGCCATTCGCGCGGGGCGGATCTTGATGACGAGGCCCGGCATAGTGGTTCCTGATGACATTGTTGCCGACGTCAAGGCTGCGCCTGATGCCTTGAGTCGCCCTTCTTCCTCGATTGCTTCTGTGAAAGACATTGCCAAATAGAGATGTTTCGTTGTAGTGACGTTTTTAGAAGATATTGAATGTATTTGTGAACTCTATGTGTGTGTGATCATTGTGTTCGGATATTCGGTGGGTAGGGCACTAGAATGTGTCTTTGGTGCTCACAACTACAATATTTTGTTTCTGTTTTCAGGATGTAACAGTCATCCTGAACAATTACAGAAGTAAATGCAGCGTGCTGGTTTTGTGTTTTTTTCCTGATTTATGCCCATCGCTTGGCTGGTAGGGCATAGTGGTCGCCCTAAGATGAGAAGGCGTGAGCATGTCGCACCGTCTTAAGTCGTCGCCGACTTAAGCCAATTGCTCCGTTAGTAGGGTATAGTGGTCACCCTAAGTCGAGTAAGCGCGAGCATGTTGCACCGTTTTAAGTCAGTGTCGACTTAAGCTGATTGCTCCGTTAGTAGGGTATAGTGGTCACACTAAGTCGAGTAAGTGCGAGCATGTTGCACTGTCTTAAGTCATCGCCGACTTAAGCCGATTGCTCCGTTAGTAGGGTATAGTGGTCACCCTAAGTCGAGTAAGCGCGAGCATGTTGCACCGTCTTAAGTCATTGTCAACTTAAGCCAATTGCTCCATTAATAGGGTATAGTGGTCACCCTAAGTCGAGTAAGCGCGAGCATGTTGCATCGTCTTAAGTCTTCGCCGACTTAAGCCGATTGCTCCGTTAGTAGGGTATAGTGGTCACCCTAAATCGAGTAAGCGCGAGCATGTTGCACCGTCTTAAGTCTTTGCCGACTTAAGCCGATTGCTCCGTTAGTAGGGTATAGAGGCCACCCTAAGTCGAGTAAGTGTGTTGATTTCAAGTCTAATCAAATCGAAGTCAATTGATAACCAACAGTTTGAATGCCTTTGAGAATGAAATCTTTTATTGATGACGTATTTTCCAATTACAGAGTACAACGTTGCTCCGATAGCTTTTGAAGTCTTGCTAAGGGTTAAACTTCCTGATATGCTCTATATTCCATGAATTCCCCACTTCCGTGTCATCCATTTGAGTAAGCCGGTATGATCCTGGCCGAGTGACCTCCGATACCTTGAATGGCCCTTCCCATAGTGGTGACAATTTATGCCGTCCTTCTCCCGTTAGAATTCGGCGAAGGACCAAGTCTCCCACTACAAAGGATCGATGTCGTATAGCTTTATCATGATAGCGTCTCAAGGTCTGCTAGTACCTAGCTGACTGATTACTGTGTTCAATCGCTCTTCCTCCAGCACATCAATATCCTCTAGCCTGGTTGCTTCTGCTTCAGCTATGCTTTCGAAGACCAGCCTTGGTGCCCCAAACCTGAGATCGGCAAGTAACACTGCCTCTGATCCATAGACCATGAAGAAGGGAGTGTTTCCATGCAGGGCTCGACTAGGTTGAGTTCTTAGTCTCCAAACCACATAAGGTAACTCTCTGATCCACTTTCCTACAAACTTTTCATTCTTGTCGAAGAATTTCTTCCTGAGTGATTCTAGTATCATTCCATTAGCTCTTTCCACCTGACCATTAGCTCTTGGGTGTGCTACTGATGCATACTTGATCTGGATACTTCGTTGTTCGCAGAAATCGAAGAATTCAGAACTAGTGAAATTGGATCCTAGGTCAGTTATAATGCTATTCGGTATCCCAAACCTGAATATTATGTATTGAATGAACTCCACTGCCTTGGCTGAGGTTAGAGAAGCAAGGGGTTTGTATTCTATCCATTTGGTGAATTTATCGATGACGACCAGCACGTGAGCATAGCCTCCCTGAGCTTTCTTGAAGGGTCCAATCATGTCCAATCCCCAGCACGCAAATGGCCATGTTATAGGTATGGTCTGCAGCTGCTGTGTTGGTAAATGTTGTTGTTTTGACAAGAATTGGCAAGCTTCACATCTCTGGACTAACTCGGTTGCATCAATCTTTGCTGTTGGCCAATAGAAACTAGACTTGAAGACTTCTCCAACCAGAGTTTTGTATGCTGCGTGTATTCCACACTGTCCGGCGTGAATCTCATCTAATAGTTGTTTCCTAGTAACCGAGGAAATGCACTTCATGAGGACTCCTGTCGCACCTCTTCTGTACAGTGCGCCTCCTATGAGGGTGTAGTGGGCCGACTGTCTTGCGATGTGTTCTGCTGCAACCTTATCATCCAGTTCTTCTTCATTCTTTATATACCTAATGATAGGCTCTCTCCAGTTATTAGAGTCTGATTCTGGCTGGCTCAAAGTGTTGCACTCTTCCGCCTGATCTGAGGGAATGCTTGGGCGTGACACTTCCTGAACGAGAACTCCAAGTGGGACCTGAGCTCGACTGGATCCTAGCTTCGATAACGCGTCTGCTATTGCGTTGCGATCTCTTTCCACGTGATGGAATTCCAGCCCTTCAAATTTGTCTTCTAATTTTCGGACGGCTGTACAGTACTTGCCCATAGAATCAGTCGAGCAATCCCAGTCTTTATTTATCTGGCTCATGACCACCAGTGAATCTCCGTATACTATCAACCTCTTAATGCCCAGTGATATGGCAATGTTCAACTCATGGATCAGAGCCTCATATTCTGCTGCATTATTTGATGTTGGGAATGATAACTAAAGAGCGTACTTGAGTTGTTCACCTCTAGGAGCAATGAAGAGGATTCCTGCGCTTGCTCCCTGCAGTTTCAGCGAGCCATCGAAATACACTCGCCATACTTAAGTAGCCTACGGGTTGTCAGGAACTTGTTGCTCGGACCATTCTGATACGAAGTCAACCAGTGCTTGAGTCTTTATTGCTGTGCGAGACCAAAACTCGATGTCGTGAGCTCCCAGCTCGCATGCCCACTTGGCTATTCTTCCGATGGCTTCTTTGTTGTGAAGAATATCCCCTATTGGAAACCCGGTGACTACTATGACTTTGTGGTCGTCAAAGTAGTGACGGAGTTTGCGAGCAGTTAGAAGTACTGCGTACAATAGTTTTTGAACTTGGGGATATTTCTTTTTAGAGGGCCCTAGAACTTTGCTGATGAAGTAGACCGGATGCTGTACTGGATATGTGTGCCCTTCCTCTGCCCGCTCGACTACTAACGCGGTGCTCACCACGTGAGTCGTGCAAGAGATGTATAACAACAGATCTTCTGCCGGCTGATCTAGCGTGGCTCGGTGTGGTGGCTTTAACACTGGTGGCATGGTCAAGAACTTCTTCAATGCATCGAGAGCTTCCTGTGCTTCTGTGGTCCACTGGAACTTGTCCACCTTCTTGAGCAATTTGTAGAATGGTGTTGGCGTTTCGACCCCAAGGGGTCCCTGGACTGACGAGTAAATTGTCGCTGCGTGTCCCAGCCCAGATGGGTCGGCGCGAGACGGAACATAAGGGGGAACAATAAGGGGAACCGCGACTCATGTTGTCCTACGCCCAGGGCGGATGCGCTTGTAGTAGGGGGTTACAAGCGTTCGCGAGGGAGAGAGAGAGAGAGCCTGTTTGTCAGTCCGTCCTCCCGCGCGGCCACCTTCTCGTATGAGAGCTATGTACCTTCCTTTTATAGACGTAAGGAGAGGGCCCAGGTGTACAATGGGGGGTGTACCAGTGTGCTAACGTGTCCGACAGAGAGGAGCCAGAGTCCTATGTACATGCCGACGTGGCTGTCGGAGAGGTGTTGGTGCCTTGTTCATGTGATGTCGTGGCCGTCGGAGGAGCGCTTGGGCCCTGCAGAAGCACAGCTGTCGGGGCTGTTAGGACCTTGCTGACGTCTCCTTGCTTTTGTAGGGGGCTGAGAACTGCCGTCGTCATGGAGCACGCGGGGTGCCATCATTACTTGTTTACCGGGGCGAGCCAGATGGGATGCCAGTCTTGTTCCCTGTAGCCTGAGCTAGCTAGGGGTAGGGTAATGATGTACCCCACTGCGGCGTGGTCGGTCCGAGCCCGAGGTCGGGCGAGGCAGTGACTCCTCCGAGGTCGAGGCTGAGTCCGAGCCCTGGGGTCGGGCGAGGCGGAGACCGTCTTCCAAGGTCAAGGTGGAGTCCGAGCCCTGGGGTCGGGTGAGGCGGAGACCGTCTTCCGAGGTCGAGGTGGAGTCCGAGCCCTGGGGTCGGGCGAGGCAAAGACCGTCTTTCGAGGTCGAGGTGGAGTCCGAGCCCTGGGGTCGGGCGAGGCGGAGCTTCCTATGCCGCCTGAGGTTGGACTTGGTGGCTGTCAGCCTCACCCTGGCGGGTGGCATAGCAGTCGGAGCAGCATAGGCGGCGCTGTTTTCCTGCCAGGTCAGTCGGTAGAGGGGCGAAGTGACTGCGGTCACTTCGGCCTTGTCGACTGAGGAGCGCGCGTCAAGATAAGGTGTCAGGCGATCCTTGTATTGAATGCTCCTGCGATACGGTCGGTTGGCGAGGCGATCTGGCCAAGGTTGCTTCACTGCGAAGCCTGCCCGAGCTGGGCCTCGGTGAAAGGGAAATGTGCCCTTGGGCCATTTCTAAGTATTTTGGTGATTGAGTGCCAACGCAAGTACTTTTGTGTTGATCTATGCAATGTGGTGGACAAAGTGCAAATCATGTCAAAAGGTATGTTTCTAGACTTAGTACATTGTTTATGGACTAATGTATTGTGTCTAAGTGCTGGAAACAGGAAAAGAACAATTGGAAATGTCTTGGCTCAAGCAGCCAAGACTCTGCTCAGTCTGGGAGCACCGGACTGTCCGGTGGTGCACCGGACAGTGTCCGGTGCGCCAGGCTGGCTCGTGCGAACTCGCTGCTCTCAGGATTTCATCGGCGGCGTACGACTATAATTCACCGGACTGTCCGGTGTGCACCGGACTGTCCGGTGAGCCAACGGTCGGCCGGGCCAATGGTCGGCTACGCGATCTACGCGAGACACGTGGCCGAGCCAACGGTCGGGAGGGGGCACCGGACTGTCCGGTGTGCACCGGACAGTGTCCGGTGCGCCAACGGCTCTCAGGCGCCAACGGTCGGCTACGCCACAGAAGGAAAGAAATCCGCACCGGACAGTGTCCGGTGTGCACCGGACTGTCCGGTGCGCCAGGCGACAGAAGGCAAGATTTGCCTTCCAGGAATGCTCTCAACGGCTCCTAGCTGCCTTGGGGCTATAAAAGGGACCCCTAGGCGCATGGAGGAGGAGATTAAGCATTCTCTAAGCATTCCTAAGCAGTAAGACATCGATTCCGCGCTTTTGATTCCTTGCGATAGCAATTAGAGCTCTAGTTGAGTTGTGAACTCATTGAGTTGTGTTGTGAGCTCTTGTTGCGACTTGTGTGCGTGGTGTTGCTGTGATTTCTTGTCTTGAGTGTGTTGCTTATCCCTCCCTTACTCCGTGCTTCTTTGTGAACTTTAAGTGTAAGGGAGAGAGGCTCCAAAGTGTGGAGATTCCTCGCAAACGGGATATAGTAAAGCAAGCAAAACACCATGGTATTCATGTGGGTCTTTGGACCGCTTGAGAGGGCTTGATTGCAACCCTCGTCCGTTGGGACGCCACAACGTGGAGTAGGCAAGCGTTGATCTTGGCCGAACCACGGGATAAACCACTGTGCCATCTCTGTGATTGATCTCTTGTGGTTATTGTGTTTTGTTGAGACTCCTCTCTAGCCACTTGGCATTATTTGTGCTAACTCCTAATCAAGTTTTTGTGAGTTAAGTTTCAAGTTTTACAGGATCACCTATTCACCCCCTCTAGGTGCTCTCAATTGGTATCAGAACCGTTCTCTTCAAGAAGGGACTAATCGCCCGAAGAGATGGATCCTAAGGGAAAGGGGATGGTGGTCAACAACAACGAGAAGGAGTCTATCTTCAATGAGTCGAAAGATGACAAGCCTACGGACTCGGGCTCAAGCCACAAAAGAAGAGACGGGAAGAAGAAGAAGACAAGGCGCATCAAGGAGATAGTCTACTACGACAGCGACGAATCTTCCTCTTCCCAAAAGGACGACGACTACGAGAAAAAGAAAACGGTCAATTCGAACTTTTCTTTTGATTACTCTCGTATTCCTCAAAGTACAAATGCTCATTTATTATCCATTCCACTTGGTAAACCTCTTCATTTTGATGGAGAGGACTACGGATTTTGGAGTCATAAAATGCGTAGTCACTTGTTCTCTCTCCATCCTAGCATATGGGAGATAGTAGAGAGTGGAATGAAATTTGATAGCTCGGATAGCCCTTTGTTTATCAATGAACAAATTCATAAAAACGCACAAGCTACTACTGTGTTGCTAGCTTCATTGTGCAGGGATGAGTACCATAAGTTGAGCGGCTTGGACAATGCCAAGCAGATCTGGGACACCCTCAAGATCTCACATGAGGGCAACGACGTCACCATGCTCACCAAGATGGAGTTGGTGGAGGGTGAACTTGGGAGATTCGATATGATAAGGGGGGAGGAGCCAACCCAAACATACAACCGGCTCAAGACCCTTGTCAACAAGATAAGGAGCTATGGAAGCACGCGATGGACGGACCACGACGTCGTCCGCCTAATGCTAAGGTCCTTTACTGTTCTTGATCCTCATCTTGTGAACAATATTCGTGAGAATCCTAGGTACACCAAGATGACGCCCGAGGAGATACTTGGAAAGTTCGTAAGCGGGCAGATGATGATCAAGGAGGCTAGATACGTGGATGATGCATTGAATGGCCCAATCCAAGAGCCTCAAACTATCACTCTCAAAGCAACGAGAAGCAAGGAGGCGCTACCGAGCAAGGTGGCGCAAATTGAGGCGGCCGGGCTTAATGATGAAGAAATGGCCCTCATCATCAAGCGCTTCAAGACGACGTTAAGGGGTCGCAAGGAGCATCCCAACAAGACCAAGACGAAGGGGAAGCGCTCATGCTTCAAATGTGGTAAGATTGGTCACTTTATCGCTAATTGTCCCGATAATGATAGTGACCAGGAAAAGAAGAGTGGAAAATGGGAAAAGAAGAATAATTACAAGAAGGCAAAGGGCGAGGCACATATTGGAAAGGAGTGGGATTCGGATTGCTCCACGTCCGACTCCGACAACGAAGGACTCGCCGCCACCGCCTTCAACAAGTCATCCCTCTTTCCCAACGAGCATCACACATGCCTCATGGCCAAGGAGAAGAAAGTAAGTACTCGAAACTCTACTTATGCTTCTTCTAGTGAGGATGAGTCTAGTGATGATGATGAAATAGACTATTCATGCTTATTTAAGGGCTTAGATAGATCTAAGATTGACAAGATTAATGAATTGATTGTTGCTTTAAATGATAAGAATAGGCTACTAGAAAAGCAAGAGGATCTTTTGTATGAAGAACATGATAAGTTTGTAGAAGCTCAAAAATCCCTTGCATTAGAAATTAAGAGGAATGAAATGCTTGCTTGTGAGTTGTCTACATGCCATGATTCTATTTCTAACTTAAAGTGCATAAATGATGATTTGAATGCTAAGTCAAAAATAACTAGTAAATCAACATCTTGTGTAGAAAATGATGTTATTTGCAATAGGTGTATAGATTTTGATATTGATGCTTGTAGTGAACACATAGCTTCTATTGCAAAATTAAATGATGAAGTTGCTAGTCTTAATGCCCAACTTAAGACTAGCAAAAGTGAATTTGACAAATTAAAATTTGCAAGGGATGCCTACACAATTGGTAGACACCCCTCAATTAAGGATGGTCTTGGCTTCAAGAGGGAAGTCAAGAACTTAACAAGCCATAAGGCTTCCATCTCCGCAAAGGAGAAAGGGAAGGCCCCTATGGTTAGTAATGCTAAAAAGAACCATGCCTTCATGTACCATGATAGGAAATTTTCTAGAAATGTTCATGATGATAGGAGTTGTAATGCTTACAATTCAAATACCATGGTTGCTTCTAGTTCTTCTATTACGCATGATAGAAATTTGGCTAGGAGAAATGTTATTAATCACATGCCTAGAAGAAATGTTGTTCATGTTTCTAGGAAAATAATTAATGAACCTTCTACAATTTATCATGCTTGTAATGCTTCATTTGCAATTTGTAGAAAGGATAGAAAGGTGATTGCTAGGAAATTAGGGGCAAAATGCAAGGGAGATAAAACTTGCATTTGGGTCCCTAAAACAAGTGTGACTAACCTTGTAGGACCCAACAAGAGTTGGGTACCTAAGACCCAAGCCTAAATTTGCCTTGCAGGTTTATGCATCCGGGGGTTCAAGCTGGATTATCGACAGTGGATGCACAAACCACATGACGGGGGAGAAGAAGATGTTTACCTCCTACGTCAAGAACAAGGATCCCCAAGATTCAATCATATTCGGTGATGGGAATCAAGGCAAGGTGAAAGGCTTAGGCAAAATTGCAATATCAAATGAGCACTCTATATCTATTGTGTTTTTAGTTGAGTCTCTTGGATATAATTTTTATCTGTTAGTCAATTATGCAATATGGGATATAATTGTCTATTCACAAATGTAGATGTGTCTGTCTTTAGAAGAAGTGATGGTTCACTAGCTTTTAAGGGTGTATTAGACGGCAAACTTTACTTAGTTGATTTTGCAAAAGAGGAGGCCGGTCTAGATGCATGCTTAATTGCTAAGACTAGCATGGGCTGGCTGTGTCATCGCCGCTTAGCACATGTGGGGATGAAGAACCTTCACAAGCTTCTAAAGGGAGAACACGTGATAGGTCTAACCAATGTAACTTTCGAAAAAGATAGACCTTGTGCAGCTTGTCAAGCAGGTAAACAAGTGGGAGGAGCACATCACAGCAAGAATGTGATGACCACATCAAGACCTTTGGAGCTGCTACACATGGACCTCTTCGGACCCGTCGCCTATCTAAGTATAGGAGGAAGTAAGTATGGTCTTGTTATTGTTGATGACTTTTCTCGCTTCACTTGGGTATTCTTTTTGCAGGATAAATCTGAAACCCAAGGGACCCTCAAGCGCTTCCTAAGGAGAGCTCAAAACGAGTTTGAGCTCAAGGTAAAAAAGATAAGGAGCGACAATGGGTCCGAGTTCAAGAACCTTCAAGTGGAGGAGTACCTTGAGGAGGAAGGGATCAAGCACGAGTTCTCCGCTCCCTACACACCACAACAAAATGGTGTGGTAGAGAGGAAGAACAAGACGCTTATAGACATGGCGAGGACGATGCTTGGAGAGTTCAAGATCCCCGAGCGCTTTTGGTCGGAAGCCGTGAACACGGCTTGCCACGCCATCAACAGGGTCTACCTTCATCGCCTCCTCAAGAAGACGTCGTATGAGCTCCTAACCGGTAACAAACCCAATGTTTCGTATTTTCGAGTTTTTGGGAGTAAATGATACATTCTAGTGAAGAAGGGTAGGAATTCCAAATTTGCTCCCAAAGCCGTAGAAGGGTTTTTGTTAGGTTATGACTCAAATACAAAGGCGTATAGAGTCTTCAACAAATCATCGGGTTTGGTTGAAGTCTCTAGCGACGTTGTATTTGATGAGACTAATGGCTCTCCAAGAGAGCAAGTTGTTGATTGTGATGATGTAGATGAAGAAGAAGTTCCAACGGCCGCAATACGCACCATGGCGATTGGAGATGTGCGGCCACAGGAACAAAATGTGGAGATCAACCTTCTTCCTCAACAATGGTGCATCCCCCAACTCAAGACGATGAACAGGTTCATCAAGAGGAGGCGAGTGATCAAGGGGGAGCACAAGATGATCATGTGATGGAGGAAGAAGCACAACCGGCAACTCCAACCCAAGTTCGAGCGATGATTCAAAGGGATCATCCTGTCGACCAGATTTTGGGTGACATTAGCAAGGGAGTAACTACTCGATCTCGATTAGTTAATTTTTGTGAGCATTACTCCTTTGTCTCTTCTATTGAGCCTTTCAGGGTAGCAGAGGCCTTGCTAGATCCGGACTGGGTGTTGGCCATGCAGGAGGAGCTCAACAACTTCAAAAGAAATGAAGTTTGGACACTGGTGCCTCATCCCAAGCAAAATGTTGTGGGAACCAAGTGGGTGTTCCGCAACAAGCAAGACGAGCACGGGGTGGTGACAAGGAACAAGGCACGACTTGTGGCAAAAGGTTATGCCCAAGTCGCAGGTTTGGACTTTGAGGAGACTTTTGCTCCTATGGCTAGGCTAGACTCCATTCGTATCTTGCTAGCATATGCCGCTCACCATTCCTTCAGGTTGTTCCAAATGGATGTGAAGAGCGCCTTCCTCAACGGGCCAATCAAGGAGGAGGTGTACGTGGAGCAACCCCCTGGCTTCGAGGATGAACGGTACCCCGACCACGTGTGTAAGCTCTCTAAGGCGCTCTATGGACTTAAGCAAGCCCCAAGAGCATGGTATGAATGACTTAGAGATTTTTTAATTGCTAATGCTTTCAAGGTTGGGAAAGTCGATCCAACTCTTTTTACTAAGACTTGTGATGGTGATCTTTTTGTGTGCCAAATTTATGTCGATGACATAATATTTGGTTCTACTTACCAAAGGTCTTGTGAAGAGTTTAGCAGGGTGATGACTCAGAAATTCGAGATGTCGATGATGGGCGAGTTAAGCTACTTCCTTGGGTTCCAAGTGAGGCAACTCAAGGATGGAACCTTCATCTCCCAAACGAAGTACACGCAAGACTTGATCAAGAGGTTTGGGATGAAGGACGTCAAGCCCGCAAAGACTCCGATGGGAACCGACGGACACACCGACCTCAACAAAGGAGGTAAGTCTGTTGATCAAAAAGCATACCGGACTATGATAGAGTCTTTACTTTATTTATGTGCTAGTAGACCGGATATTATGCTTAGTGTATGCATGTGTGCTAGATTTCAATCCGATCCTAAGGAGTGTCACTTAGTGGCTGTGAAGCGAATTCTTAGATATTTAGTCGCTACGCCTTGTTTCGGGATCTGGTATCCAAAGGGGTCTACCTTTGACTTGATTGGATATTCAGACTCCGACTATGCTCGATGTAAGGTCGATAGGAAGAGTACATCGGGGACATGCCAATTCTTAGGAAGGTCCCTGGTGTCCTGGAGTTCTAAGAAACAAACTTCTGTTGCCCTATCCACAACTGAGGCCGAGTACGTTGCCGCAGGACAGTGTTGCGCGTAACTACTTTGGATGAGGCAAACCCTCATGGACTTTGGCTGCAATCTGAGCAAAGTCCCACTCCTATGTGATAATGAGAGTGCTATCCGCATGGTGGATAATCCTGTTGAACACAGCCGCACAAAGCACATAGACATCCGACATCACTTTTTGAGAGACCACCAGCAAAAGGGAGATATCAAAGTGTTTCATGTTAGCTCCGAGAACCAGCTAGTCGATATCTTTACCAAGCCTTTAGATGAGCAGACCTTTTGCAAGTTGCGTAGTGAGCTAAATGTCTTAGATTCGCGGAACTTGGATTGATTTATAGCATACTTATGTTTATGCCTTTGATCATGTTCCTTATGCATTTTGTTGCTTATTTATGGTGCTCAAGTTGTACAAACACTCCCCGGACCTCACAAGTCTGTTGCAAAGTGATGCACATATTTAGGGGGAGATATGTTACAACTTGACCCTTTGAGACTAACCATGTGCTTGAGTTTGCTTGATTTAGTCTCTAAGGAGGATTGAAAGGGAAAAGGTGGACTTGAACCATGCAAGACTTCCACTGCACTCCGATGAGAGGGTAACTTATTCCAAGTTCATCTTTATGATCTTATTGCCTTTTACTCTTAGTTGAAGATTTTGGTGAGGCAATGGGGTTAAAGGGCCAAGATTGATCCTGTTTTGGTGCTTGATGCCAAAGGGGGAGAAAATAAAGGCCAAAGCAATAAATGGATCAACTATCACTTGAGAATTTTGAAAATAATAGAATAGAGCTTTTGTTTTGTCAAAATACTCTTATTGGCTCTTTTTGTCAAAAGTTGGCTTTTTGTGGGGAGAAGTGTTGATTATGGGAAAAAGGGGGAGTTTTTGAAATCTTGAATCAATTTCTCTTGGAACGACTCTCTTCATGTCTTAACAAGTGTGTTTGACTTAGAGATAGAAATTTGAGTTTGATTTGCAAAAACAAACCAAGTGGTGGCAAAGAGTGATCCATATATGCCAAAAATGAATCAAAACAATTTTGAGTTCTCATTTGCATTGATATTGCACTTGTTCTAGTTGTTTTATATTGTGTTGGCATAAATCACCAAAAAGGGGGAGATTGAAAGGGAAATGTGCCCTTGTGCCATTTCTAAGTATTTTGGTGATTGAGTGCCAACGCAAGTACTTTTGTGTTGATCTATGCAATGTGGTGGACAAAGTGCAAATCATGTCAAAAGGTATGTTTCTAGACTTAGTACATTGTTTATGGACTAATGTATTGTGTCTAAGTGCTGGAAACAGGAAAAGAACAATTGGAAATGTCTTGGCTCGAGCAGCCAAGACTCTGCTCAGTCTGGGTGCACCGGATTGTCCGGTGGTGCACCAGACAGTGTCCGGTGTGCCAGGCTGGCTCAGGCGAACTTGGCGCTCTCGGGAATAAATTAACGGCGTACGGCTATAATTCACCGGACTGTCCGGTGTGCACCGGACTGTCCGGTGAGCCAACGGTCGGCCGGGCCAACGGTCGGCTGCGCGATCTGCGCGAGACACGTGGCCGAGCCAACGGTCGGGAGGGGGCACCGGACTGTCCGGTGTGCACCGGACAGTGTTCGGTGCGCCAACGGCTCCCAGGCGCCAACGGTCGACTACGCCACAGAAGGAAAGAAATCCGCACCGGACAGTGTCCGGTGGTGCACCGGACTGTCCAATGCGCCAGGCGACAGAAGGCAAGATTTGCCTTCCTGGAATGCTCTCAACGGCTCCTAGCTGCCTTGGGGCTATAAAAGGGACCCCTAGGCGCATGGAGGAGCACACCAAGCATTCTCTAAGCATTCATAAGCACTAAGACATCGATTCCGCGCTTTTGATTCCTTGCGATAGCAATTAGAGCTCTAGTTGAGTTGTGAACTCATTGAGTTGTGTTGTGAGCTCTTGTTGTGACTTGTGTGTGTGGTGTTGCTGTGATTTCTTGTCTTGAGTGTGTTGCTTATCCCTCCCTTACTCCGTGCTTCTTTGTGAACGTTAAGTGTAAGGGCGAGAGGCTCCAAAGTGTGGAGATTCCTCGCAAACGGGATATAGTAAAGCAAGCAAAACATCGTGGTATTCAAGTGGGTCTTTGGACCGCTTGAGAGGGCTTGATTGCAACCCTCGTCCGTTGGGACGCCACAACATAGAGTAGGCAAGCGTTGGTCTTGGCCGAACCACGGGATAAACCACTGTGCCATCTCTGTGATTGATCTCTTGTGGTTATTGTGTTTTGTTGAGACTCCTCTCTAGCCACTTGGCATTATTTGTGCTAACTCCTAATCAAGTTTTTGTGAGTTAAGTTTCAAGTTTTACAGGATCACCTATTCACCCCCCTCTAGGTGCTCTCAGATCCTGTAAAACTTAAAACTTATCACCACAAACTTGATTAAGAGTTAGAACAATGAAATCAAGTGAGTAGAGAGGAGAGCTCTTGTGAAGCACAATAGACACAATAAAGACAAGCACAAGAGACACGAGGATTTATCCCGTGGTTCGGTCAAGTACAAAACTTGCCTACTCCACGTTGTGGCGTCCCAACGGACGAGAGTTGCACTCAACTCCTCTCAAGTGATCCAATGATCAACTTGAATACCACAGTGTTCTTCTTTACTTTACTCTTTCCCGTTTGCGAGGAATCTCCACAACTTGGAGTCTCTCGCCCTTACAATAAGAATCACAATAAAGCACTAGAGTAAGGGAGGGAAGCAACACACTCAAATCCACAGCAAATACGCACACACAAGACCCAGACTTGAGCTCAAGACAATATCTCGAGGTTCTCACTAGAACGGAGCTCAAATCACTAAGAATGTCGAACAAGTGCGCAAGAATGAAGTGTGAGTGATCAACAATTCTCAAGGAATGCTTCGGTGTTCTCCTCCATGCGTCTAGGGGTCCCTTTTATAGCCCCGAGGCAGCTAGGAGCCGTTGAGAGCATTCCAGGAAGGCAATTCTTGCCTTCTGTCGCCTGGCGCACTAGACAGTCCGGTGCACCACCAGACACTGTCCGGTGCGGATTTCTTTCCTTCTTTGGCGAAGCCGACCGTTGGCGCTTAGGAGTCGTTGGTGCACCGGACACTGTCCGGTGCCCCTTCTGACCGTTGGCTCTTGCCACGCGTCGCGCGCGGATTATGCGGCCGACCGTTGGCCCGGCCGACTGTTGGCTCACCGAACAGTCCGGTGCACCACCGGACAGTCCGGTGATTTATAGTTGTACGCCGTTAATTGCTTCCCGAGAGCAGCCAGTTGACAGACGCCGGCCTGGCGCACCGGACACTGCCGGTGCACCACCGGACAGTCCGGTGCACCCAGACCGAGCTGTCTTTGGCTGAACAAAGTCATCTCTTTTCCAACTTGATTTCTCCTTTTTCCAGCACTTAGACACAATACATTAGTCTCCAAAACAATGTACTAAGTTTTAGAAACATACCTTTACTCTTGATTTGCATTTTTTGAGTCCTTGGCACAATTTAACACTTAAGCACTTGTGTTGGACACTAAATCACCAAAATACTTAGAAATGGCCCAAGGGCACATTTCCCTTTCAATCTCCCCCTTTTTGGTGATTTATGCCAACACAATAAAAAGCAATTAAAAGAAGTGCAACATCAATACAAATGAGAACTCAAAATTGTTTTGATTCAAATTTGGCATATATGGATCATTCTTTGCCACCACTTGGTTTGTTTTTGCAAATCAAACTCAATTTCCTATCTCTAAGTCAAACACACTTGTTGAGGCATAAAGAGAGTTGTTCCAAGAGAAATTGATCAAAGATTTCAAAAACTCCCCCTTTTTCCCATAATCAACCATTCTCCAAACAAGAGGCCAACTTTTGACAAAAGAGACAATAAGAGATTTTTGACAAATCAAAAACTCTACTCTACTATTTTCAAAATTCTCAAGTGGTAGCTGATCCATTTGTTGCTTTGGCCTTATTTTCTCCCCCTTTGGCATCAAACACCAAAACGGGATCAATTTTGGCCCTTTAACCCCATTGCCTCACCAAAATCTTCAACCAAGAGTAAAAAGGCAATACGAGTACAAAGATGAACTTGGAATCAGTTACTCTTTCATCGGAGTGCAGTGGAAGTCTTGCATGGTCCAAGTCCACCTTTTCCCTTTCAATCCTCCTTTGAGACTAAATTAAGCAAACTCAAGCACACAGTTAGCCTCAAAGGGTCAAGTTGTAGCACATCTCCCCCTAAATATGTGCATAACTTGCAATTGGACTTGTGAGGTCCGGGGAGTGCTTGTACAACTTGAGCACCATAAATAAACAACAAAATGCATTAAGGAACATGATCAAGGCATAAAACACATGTATGCTATAAATCAATCCAGGTTCCGCGAATCTAAGACATTTAGCTCACTACACAGCTTGCAAAAGGTCGACTCATCTAGAGGCTTGGTAAAGATATCGACTAGCTGGTTCTCGGTGCTAACATAAAACACTTCGATATCTCCCTTTTGCTGGTGGTCTCTCAAAAAGTGATGTCGGATGTCAATGTGCTTTGTGCGGCTGTGTTCAACAGGATTATCCGCCATGCGGATAACACTCTCATTATCACATAGGAGTGGGACTTTGCTTAGATTGTAGCCAAAGTCCCTGAGGGTTTGCCTCATCCAAAGTAGTTGCGCGCAACACTGTCCTGCGGCAACATACTCGGCCTCTGCGGTGGATAGGGCAACAGAGGTTTGTTTCTTAGAGCTCCACGACACCAGGGACCTTCCTAAGAATTGGCACGTCCCCGATGTACTCTTCCTATCGACCTTACATCCAGCATAGTCGGAGTCTGAATATCCAATCAAGTCAAAGGTAGACCCCTTTGGATACCAGATCCCGAAGCAAGGCGTAGCGATTAAATATCTAAGAATTCGCTTCACGGCCACTAAGTGACAATCCCTTGGATCGGATTGAAATCTAGCACACAAGCATAAGCTAAGCATAATATCCGGTCTACTAGCACATAAATAAAGTAAAGACCCTATCATAGACCGGTATGCCTTTTGATCAACAGACTTACCTCCTTTGTTGAGGTCGGTGTGTCCGTCGGTTCCCATTGGAGTCTTTGCGGGCTTGGCGCCCTTCATCCCAAACCGCTTGATCAAGTCTTGCGTGTACTTCGTTTGGGAGATGAAGGTCCCATCCTTGAGTTGCTTCACTTGGAAACCAAGGAAATAGCTTAACTCGCCCATCATCGACATCTCAAACTTTTGAGTCATCACCCTGCTAAACTCTTCACAAGACTTTTGGTTAGTAGAACCAAATATTATGTCATCTGAAAGGGAATTAGGCTTACACCTAGTTCCTAAATAATTTTGGTGGTTGAATTGCCCAACACAAATAATTGGACTAACTAGTTTGCCCAAGTGTATAGATTATACAGGTGTAAAAGGTTCACACTCAGCCAATAAAAAGATCAAGTTTTGGATTCAACAAAGGAGCAAAAAGGCAACCGAAGGCACCTCTGGTCTGGGGGCACCGGACTGTCCGGTGTACACTGGACAGTGTCCGGTGCACCACCGGACAGTGTCCGGTGCACCAGAGGACTCCAACTCGAACTTGTCACCTTCGGGAATTTCTCAGACCAGCGCGCTATAATTCACCGGACTGTCCGGTGTACACCGGACAGTGTCCGGTGCTCCAAGGAAGCGCGGCCTCCGGAACTCGCCAGCCTCGGGATTTCACTTCAGCTGCTCTGCTATAATTCACCGGACTGTCCGGTGTGCACCGGACTGTCCGGTGTACCAGCGGAGCAACGACTATTTCGGCGCCAACGGCTACCTGCGGCGCATTTAATGCGCGCTCTGCGCGCGCAGATGGCAGGCGCGCCCATATTGGCGCACCGGACAAGGAACAGTACATGTCCGGTGTGCACCGGACATCCAGGCGGGCCCAGAAGTCAGAAGCTCCAACGGTCAGAATCCAACGGCAGTGATGACGTGGCGGGGGCACCGGACATGTCCGGTGTGCACCGGACTGTCCTGTGCGCCATCGAACAGACAGCCTCCCAACGGCCACTTTTGGTGGTTGGGGCTATAAATACCCCAACCACCCCACCATTCATTGCATCCAAGTTTTCTACTTCCCAACTACTACAAGAGCTCTAGCATTCAATTCTAGACACACCAAAGAGATCAAATCCTCTCCAAATTCCACACAACGCCCTAGTAACTAGAGAGAGAGAGATTTGCTTGTGTTCTTTCGAGCTCTTGCGCTTGGATTGCTTTCTTCTTTCTTGATTCTTTCATTGCGATCAAACTCACTTGTAATTGAGGCAAGAGACACCAAACTTGTGGTGGTCCTTGTGGGAACTTTGTGTTCCAAGTGATTAAGAAGAGAAAGCTCACTCGATCCGAGGGATCGTTTGAGAGAGGGAAGGGTTGAAAGAGACCCGGCCTTTGTGGCCTCCTCAACGGGGAGTAGGTTTGCAAGAACCGAACCTCGGTAAAACAAATCCGCGTGTCACACTCTTCATTTGCTTGTGATTTGTTTTGCGCCCTCTCTCGCGGACTCGTTTCTTTATTTCTAACGCTAACCCAGCTTGTAGTTGTGTTTATATTTGTAAATTTCAGTTTCGCCCTATTCACCCCCCTCTAGGCGACTTTCAATTGGTATCGGAGCCCGGTGCTTCATTAGAGCCTAACCGCTCGAAGTGATGTCGGGAGATCACGCCAAGAAGGAGATGGAGACCGGCGAAAAGCCCACTACAATCCACGGGAGCACTTCATCGGAAGAGTCCCGCACCAAGAGGAGGGAGAAGAAGAAGAGCTCCTCCAACAAAGGGAAGGAGAAGAAATCTTCTTCTCACCACAAAGAGAAGAAGGAAAAATCTTCTTCCCACAAGCCGCATCGGAGTGGGGACAAGCAAAAGAGGATGAGGAAAGTGGTCTACTACGAGACCGACACTTCATCAACATCAACCTCCAGCTCCGATGCGCCCTCCGTAACTTCTAAACGCCAAGAGCGTAAGAAGTTTAGTAAGATCCCCCTACACTATCCTCGCATTTCTAAACATGCACCTCTACTTTCCGTTCCATTAGGCAAACCACCAACTTTTGACGGTGAAGATTATGCTAGGTGGAGTGATTTAATGAAATTTCATCTAACCTCACTCCACAAAAGTATATGGAATGTTGTTGAGTTTGGAGCGTAGGTACCATCCATAGGGGATAAGGATTATGATGAGGATGAGGTGGCCCAAATCGAGCACTTCAACTCTCAAGCAACAACGATACTCCTCGCCTCTTTAAGTAGAGAGGAGTATAACAAAGTTCAAGGGTTGAAGAGCGCCAAGGAGGTTTGGGATGTGCTCAAAACCGCGCACGAGGGAGATGAGCTCACAAAGATCACCAAGCGGGAAACGATCGAGGGGGAGCTCGGTCGGTTCCGGCTTTGCAAAGGGGAAGAGCCACAACACATGTACAACCGGCTCAAGACCTTGGTGAACCAAGTGCGCAACCTCGGGAGCAAGAAGTGGGACGACCACGAAATGGTTAAGGTTATTCTAAGATCTCTCATTTTCCTTAACCCCACTCAAGTTCAATTAATTCGTGGTAATCCTAGATATACTAAAATGACCCCCGAGGAAGTTATCGGGAATTTTGTAAGTTTTGAGTGCATGATCGAAGGCTCAAGGAAGATCAACGAGCTTGACGAACCCACCACATCCGAAGCTCAACCCGTCGCATTCAAGGCGACGGAGGAAAAGAAGGAGGAATCTACACCAAGTCGACAACCAATCGACGCCTCCAAGCTTGACAATGAGGAAATGGCGCTCGTCATCAAGAGCTTCCGCCAAATCCTCAAACAAAGGAGAGGGAAAGATTACAAGTCCCGCTCCAAGAAGGTTTGCTACAAGTGTGGTAAGCCCGGTCACTTTATAGCTAAATGTCCATTATCAAGTGATAGTGACAGGGGCGACGACAAGAAAGGAAGAAGAAAGGAGAAGAAGAGGTACTACAAGAAGAAGGGCGGCGATGCCCATGTTTGTCGGGAGTGGGATTCCGACGAAAGCTCTAGCGACTCCTCCGACGACGAGGACGCCGCCAACATCGCCGTCACCAAGGGACTCCTCTTCCCCAACGTCGGCCACAAGTGCCTCATGGCAAAGGACGGCAAACGGAAGAAGGTTAAATCTAACTCCTCCACTAAATATGAGTCTTCTAGTGATGATAATGCTAGTGATGAGAAGGATAATTTGCGTACCCTTTTTGCCAACCTCAACATGCAACAAAAGGAGAAACTTAATGAATTGATTAGTGCTATTCATGAAAAGGATGACCTTTTGGACACTCAAGAGGACTTCCTTATTAAAGAAAATAAGAAGCATGTTAAGGTTAAAAATGCTTATGCTCTAGAAATTGAGAAATGTCAAAAATTATCTAGTGAGCTAAGCACTTGCCATGAGACTATAGACAACCTTAGAAATGAAAATGCTAATTTACTAGCTAAGGTTGATTCTATTTCTTGTAATGTTTCAACTTCCAATCCTAGAGATATTAATGATGATTTACTTGCTAGGATTGAAGAATTAAACTTATCTCTTGCTAGCCTTAGAAAGGAAAATGAAAAATTGCTTGCTAAGGCTAAAGATTTTGATATTTGCAATGCTACTATTTCCGACCTTAGAAGTAAAAATGAAATATTGCATGCTAAGGTTGTAGAACTAAAATCTGACAAACCCTCTACATCTACCGTTGAGCACACTTCTATTTGCACTAGATGTAGAGATGTTAACATTGATGCTATACATGATCACATGGCTTTAATCAAACAACAAAATGATCATATAGCTAAATTAGATGCTAAAATTGCCGAGCATAACTTAGAAAATGAAAAATTTAAATTTGCTAGAAGTATGCTCTATAATGGGAGACGCCCTGGCATCAAGGATGGCATTGGCTTCCAAAGGGGAGACAATGTCAAAATTAATGCCCCTCCTAAAAGATTGTCTAACTTTGTTAAGGGCAAGGCTCACATGCCTCAGGATAATGAGGGTTACATTTTATACCCTGTCGGTTATCCCGAGGACAAAATTAGGAAAATTCATTCTAGGAAGTCTCACTCTGGTTCTAACCATGCTTTTATGTATAAGAGTGAGACATCTAGCTCTAGGCAACCAACCCGTGCTAAGTTGCCTAAGAAGAAAATTCCTACTGCATCAAATGAACATAGTCTTTCATTTAAAACTTTTGATGCATCTTATGTGTTGACTAACAAATCCGGCAAAGTAGTTGCCAAATATGTTGGGGGCAAGCACAAGGGGTCAAAGACTTATGTTTGGGTACCCAAAGTTCTTGTGTCTAATGCCAAAGGACCCAAAACCATTTGGGTACCTAAAGTCAAGAACTAAACTTGTTTTGTAGGTTTATGCATCCGGGGCCTCAAGTTGGATACTCGACAGCGGGTGCACAAACCACATGACAGGGGAGAAGAAGATGTTCTCCTCCTACGAGAAAAACCAAGATCCCCAACGAGCTATCACATTCGGGGATGGAAATCAAGGTTTGGTCAAAGGTCTTGGTAAAATTGCTATATCTCCTGACCATTCTATTTCCAATGTTTTTCTTGTAGATTCTTTAGATTACAATTTGCTCTCTGTTTCACAATTATGCAAAACGGGCTACAACTGTCTATTCACTGATGTAGGTGTCACTGTCTTTAGAAGAAGTGATGATTCAATAGCGTTTAAGGGAGTGTTAGAGGGTCAGCTATACTTGGTAGATTTTAATAGAGCTGAACTCGACACTTGCTTAATTGCTAAGACTAACATGGGTTGGCTCTGGCACCGCCGACTAGCTCATGTTGGAATGAAGAATCTTCATAAGCTTCTAAAGGGAGAACATATTTTAGGATTAACAAATGTTCATTTTGAGAAAGACAGGATTTGTAGCGCATGCCAGGCAGGGAAGCAAGTTGGAACCCATCATCCACACAAGAACATCATGACGACCGACATGCCGCTTGAGCTACTCCACATGGATCTATTCGGCCCGATTGCTTACATAAGCATCGGCGGGAGTAAGTATTGTCTTGTAATAGTGGATGATTATTCTCGCTTCACTTGGGTATTCTTTTTGCAGGAAAAATCTCAAACCCAAGAGACCTTAAAGGGATTCTTAAGACGGGCTCAAAATAAGTTCGGCTTAAGGATCAAGAAAATAAGAAGCGACAACGGGACGGAGTTCAAGAACTCTCAAATCGAAGGCTTCCTTGAGGAGGAGGGCATCAAGCATGAGTTCTCTTCTCCCTACACGCCTCAACAAAATGGTGTAGTGGAGAGGAAGAATAGAACTCTATTGGACATGGCAAGGACCATGCTTGATGAATACAAGACTTCGGATCGGTTTTGGGCCGAGGCGGTCAACACCGCTTGCTACGCCATTAACCGGTTATATCTACACCGAATCCTCAAGAAGACATCCTATGAACTCCTAACCGGTAAAAAGCTCAACATCTCATATTTTAGAGTTTTTGGTAGCAAATGCTTTATTCTTGTTAAGAGAGGTAGAAAATCTAAATTTGCTCCTAAGACTGTAGAAGGCTTTTTACTTGGTTATGACTCAAACACAAGGGCATATAGGGTCTTTAACAAGTCCACTGGACTAGTTGAAGTCTCATGTGACGTTGTGTTTGATGAGACTAACGGCTCTCAAGTAGAGCAAGTTGATCTTGATGAGATAGGTGAAGAAGAGGCTCCATGCATCGCGCTAAGGAACATGTCCATTGGGGATGTGTGTCCTAAGGAATCCGAAGAGCCTCCAAATGCACAAGATCAACCTTCCTCCTCCACGCAAGCATCTCCACCGACTCAAAATGAGGAAGAGGCTCAAGTTGATAAAGAAGAAGATCAATCAAATGAGCCACCTCAAGATAATGGCAATAATCAAGGGGGAGATACAAATAATCAAGAAAAGGAGGATGAGCAAGAACCAAGGCCGCCACACCCAAGAGTCCATCAAGCAATTCAACGAGATCACCCCGTCGACACCATCCTCGGCGACATTCATAAGGGGGTAACTACTAGATCTCGTGTTGCACATTTTTGTGAACATTACTCTTTTGTTTCCTCTATTGAGCCACACAGGGTAGAGGAAGCACTCCAAGATTCGGATTGGGTAGTGGCGATGCAAGAGGAGCTCAACAACTTCACTAGGAATGAGGTATGGCATTTAGTTCCACGTCCTAACCAAAATGTTGTAGGAACCAAATGGGTCTTCCGCAACAAGCAAGACGAGCATGGTGTGGTGACAAGGAACAAAGCTCGACTTGTGGCCAAGGGATACTCCCAAGTCGAAGGTTTGGATTTCGGTGAAACCTATGCACACGTAGCTAGGCTTGAGTCAATTCGCATATTATTGGCCTATGCTACTTACCATGGCTTTAAGCTTTATCAAATGGACGTGAAAAGTGCCTTCCTCAATGGACCGATCAAGGAAGAGGTCTATGTTGAGCAACCTCCCGGCTTTGAAGACAATGAGTATCCTAACCATGTCTATAAGCTCTCTAAGGCGCTTTATGGGCTCAAGCAAGCCCCAAGAGCATGGTATGAATGCCTTAGAGATTTTCTTATTGCAAATGGATTCAAAGTCGGAAAGGCCGATCCTACGCTCTTTACCAAAACACTTGAAAATGATTTGTTTGTATGCCAAATTTACGTTGATGATATTATATTTGGGTCTACTAACGAATCTACATGTGAAGAGTTTAGTAGGATCATGACACAGAAGTTCGAGATGTCTATGATGGGGGAGTTGAAGTATTTCTTAGGATTTCAAGTGAAGCAACTCCAAGATGGCACCTTCCTTAGCCAAACGAAGTATACTCAAGACATTCTAAACAAGTTTGGGATGAAGGATGCCAAGCCCATCAAGACACCCATGGGAACTAATGGGCATCTCGACCTCGACACGGGAGGTAAGTCCGTGGATCAAAAGGTATACCGGTCGATGATAGGATCTTTACTCTATCTATGTGCATCCCGACCGGATATTATGCTTTCCGTATGCATGTGTGCAAGATTCCAAGCCGACCCTAAGGAAGCTCACCTTACGGCCGTAAAACGAATCTTGAGATATTTGGCTTATACTCCTAAGTTTGGGCTTTGGTATCCCAGGGGATCCACATTTGATTTGATTGGTTATTCGGATGCCGATTGGGCAGGGTGTAAAATCAATAGGAAGAGCACATCGGGGACTTGCCAGTTCTTGGGAAGATCCTTGGTGTCTTGGGCTTCAAAGAAGCAAAATTCGGTCGCTCTTTCCACCGCTGAAGCCGAGTATATTGCCGCAGGCCATTGTTGCGCGCAATTGCTTTGGATGAGGCAAACCCTGCGGGACTACGGTTACAAATTAACCAAAGTTCCTTTACTATGTGATAATGAGAGTGCAATCAAAATGGCCGACAATCCCGTCGAGCATAGCCGCACTAAACACATAGCCATTCGGTATCACTTTTTGAGGGATCACCAACAAAAGGGAGATATCGAGATTTCTTACATTAATACTAAAGATCAATTAGCCGATATCTTTACCAAGCCTCTTGATGAACAAACTTTTAACAAACTTAGGCATGAGCTCAATATTCTTGATTCACGCAATTTCTTTTGCTAGATTGCACACATAGCTCAGTTATATACCTTTGATCATGTCTCTTTCATATGCTATGACTAATGTGTTTTCAAGTCTATTTCAAACCAAGTCATAGGTGTATTAAAAGGGAATTGAAGTCTTCGGCGAAGACAAAGGCTTCCACTACGTAACTCACCCCTCGCCGTCGCTCCAAGCAACTCTCCGTTCTTATGGGAGAAAGCATGAGCACCAAGCAAAAGGACTCCATCTTTGGTATAATCTTCACTCATTTGTTTTGACCAAAGAGGGAGAATATAACTTGAGGGCTCTAATGATTCCGTTTTTGGCGATTCATGCCAAAGGGGGAGAAAGTATGAGCCCAAAGCAAAAGGACCGCACCACCACCAATTTCACAAACTTCGTGTTTCTAAGAATATTATCAATTAGTATCCCATTGTGTTCAAAAGGGGGAGAAAGTAGTATTTCAAAAATGATATATCAAAACCCTCTTGAACACTAAGAGGAGAATCTCATTTAGGGGGAGTTTTTGTTTAGTCAAAGGAAAAGCATTTGAAACAGGGGGAGAAAATTTCAAATCTTGAAAATGCTTCTCAAAATCTTATTCATTTGCCTTTGACTATTTACAAAAGAACTTTGAAATGGATTTACAAAAGAATTTGCAAAAACAAAACATGTGGTGCAAACGTGGTCCAAAATGTTATATAAGAAAGAAACAATCCATGCATATCTTGTAAGTATTTATTGGCTCAATTCCAAGCAACCTTTGCACTTACATTATGCAAACTAGTTCAATTATACACTTCTATATTTGCTTTGGTTTGTGTTGGCATCAATCACCAAAAAGGGGGAGATTGAAAGGGAATTAGGCTTACACTTAGTTCCTAAATAATTTTGGTGGTTGAATTGCCCAACACAAATAATTGGACTAACTAGTTTGCCCAAGTGTATAGATTATACAGGTGTAAAAGGTTCACACTCAGCCAATAAAAAGATCAAGTTTTGGATTCAACAAAGGAGCAAAAAGGCAACCGAAGGCACCTCTGGTCTGGGGGCACCGGAATGTCCGGTGCACCATCGGACAGTGTCCGGTGCACCAGAGGACTCCAACTCGAACTTGTCACCTTCGGGAATTTCTCAGACCAGCGCGCTATAATTCACCGGACTGTCCGGTGCTCCAAGGAAGCGCGGCCTCCGGAACTCGCCAGCCTCAGGATTTCACTTCAGCCGCTCCGCTATAATTCACCGGACTGTCCGGTGTGCACCGGACTGTCCGGTGTACCAGCGGAGCAACGGCTATTTCGGCGCCAACGGCTACCTGCGGCGCATTTAATGCGCGCTCTGCGCGCGCAGATGGCAGGCGCGCCCATACTGGCGCACCGGACAAGGAACAGTACATGTCCGGTGTGCACCGGACATCCAGGCGGGCCCAGAAGTCAGAAGCTCCAACGGTCAGAATCCAACGGCAGTGATGACGTGGCGGGGGCACCGGACATGTTCGGTGTGCACCGGACTGTCCGGTGCGCCATCGAACAGACAGCCTCCCAACGGCCACTTTTGGTGGTTGGGGCTATAAATACCCCAACCACCCCACCATTCATTGCATCCAAGTTTTCCACTTCCCAACTACTACAAGAGCTCTAGCATTCAATTCTAGACACACCAAAGAGATCAAATCCTCTCCAAATTCCACACAACGCCCTAGTAACTAGAGAGAGAGATTTGCTTGTGTTCTTTCGAGCTCTTGCGCTTGGATTGCTTTCTTCTTTCTTGATTCTTTCATTGCGATCAAACTCACTTGTAATTGAGGCAAGAGACACCAAACTTGTGGTGGTCCTTGTGGGAACTTTGTGTTCCAAGTGATTAAGAAGAGAAAGCTCACTCGATCCGAGGGATCGTTTGAGAGAGGGAAGGGTTGAAAGAGACCCGACCTTTGTGGCCTCCTCAACGGGGAGTAGGTTTGCAAGAACCGAACCTCGGTAAAACAAATCCGCGTGTCACACTCTTCATTTGCTTGCGATTTGTTTTGCGCCCTCTCTCGCGGATTCGTTTCTTTATTTCTAACGCTAACCCGACTTGTAGTTGTGTTTATATTTGTAAATTTCAGTTTCGCCCTATTCACCCCCCCTCTAGGCGACTTTCATCATCGACATAAATTTGGCACACAAAAAGATCACCATCACAAGTCTTAGTAAAAAGGGTTGGATCGGCTTTCCCAACCTTGAAAGCATCAGGAATTAAAAAGTCTCTAAGGCATTCATACCATGCTCTTGGGGCTTGCTTAAGTCCATAGAGCGCCTTAGAGAGCTTACACACGTGGTCGGGGTACCGTTCATCCTCAAAGCCAGGGGGTTGCTCCACGTACACCTCCTCCTTAATTGGCCCGTTGAGGAAAGCGCTCTTCACATCCATTTGGAACAACCTGAAAGAATGGTGAGTAGCATAGGCTAACAGTATGCGAATTGACTCTAGCCTAGCCATAGGAGCAAAAGTCTCCTCAAAGTCCAAACCTGCGACTTGGGCATAACCTTTTGCCACAAGTCGTGCCTTGTTCCTTGTCACCACCCCGTGCTCGTCTTGTTTGTTGCGGAACACCCACTTGGTTCCCACAACATTTTGCTTGGGACGAGGCACCAGTGTCCAAACTTCATTTCTCTTGAAGTTGTTGAGCTCCTCTTGCATGGCCAACACCCAGTCCGGATCTAGCAAGGCCTCTTCTACCCTGAAAGGCTCAATAGAAGAGACAAAGGAGTAATGCTCACAAAAATTAACTAATCTAGAACGAGTAGTTACTCCCTTGCTTATGTCACCCAATATTTGGTCGACGAGATGATTCCTTTGAATCGTCGCTCGAACTTGGGTTGGAGGTGCCGGTTGTGCTTCTTCCTCCATTAAATGATCATCTTGTGCTCCCCCTTGATCACACGCCTCCTCTTGATGAACCTGTTCATCTTCTTGAGTTGGGGGATGCACCATTGTTGAGGAAGAAGGTTGATCTTGCTCCTTTTGTTCCAGTGGCCTCACATCTCCAATCGCCATGGTGCGCATTGTGGCCGTTGGAACGTCTTCTTCATCTACATCATCAAGATCAACAACTTGCTCTCTTGGAGAGCCATTAGTCTCATCAAATACAACGTCGCTAGAGACTTCAACCAAACCCGATGATTTGTTGAAGACCCTATACGCCTTTGTATTTGAGTCATAACCTAACAAAAACCCTTCTACAGCTTTGGGAGCAAACTTAGAATTCCTACCTTTCTTCACTAGAATGTAACATTTGCTCCCAAATACACGAAAGTAAGATACATTGGGTTTGTTACCGGTTAGAAGCTCATATGAAGTCTTCTTGAGGAGGCGATGAAGGTAGACTCGGTTTATGGCGTGGCAAGCCGTGCTCACGGCTTCTGTCCAAAACCGTTCGGGCGTCTTGAATTCTCCAAGCATCGTCCTCGCCATGTCTAGTAGCGTCCTGTTCTTCCTCTCTACCACACCATTTTGCTGTGGTGTGTAGGGAGCGGAGAACTCGTGCTTGATTCCTTCCTCCTCAAGATACTCCTCCACTTGAAGGTTCTTGAACTCGGACCCATTGTCGCTCCTTATCTTCTTCACTTTGAGCTCAAACCCGTTTTGGGCTCTTCTTAGGAAGCGCTTGAGGGTCCCTTGTGTTTCAGATTTGTCCTGCAAAAAGAATACCCAAGTGAAGCGGGAAAAATCATCAACTATAACAAGACCATACTTACTTCCTCCTATGCTTAGATAGGCGACGGGTCCGAAGAGGTCCATATGAAGTAACTCCAGGGGTCTTGATGTTGTCATCACATTTTTGGCATGATGAGAGCTTCCCACCTATTTACCTGCTTGACAAGCTGCACAAGGTCTATCTTTTTCGAACGTTACATTAGTTAGACCTATCACGTGTTCTCCCTTTAAAATCTTGTGAAGGTTCTTCATCCCCACATATGCTAAACGGCGATGCCACATCTAGCCCATGCTAGTCTTAGCAATTAAGCATGCATCTAGACCGTGAAAGCTCTCTTGTGGGTTTTGGTGGTTTGGATGACAACCAAATTAAAGGACTAACAAGTGTGCTAAGTGTTGAACAGGTGCTTAATGCAAAGCTAACAGGGTTCAACACAAGTGAACAAGTGTGATGGTCCAAAGACTGGATTATCTATAGATAATGGACATCACAAGTAAGATGGACATTGCTTAAGTGAGACTCGGTGTGCGTAACTCAGAGACAACCAATCAAGCCAAGGATGGAGGCAAGAAGAGCTTCGAGGTACCGAGTGCACGGGAGAAGGTCAAGGAGACCAGGAACCCAAAGCCAGGGGTGAAGAAGAAGACTTGCAAAGTCAAGGCTGATCGAGTTAAGAAGAGTTATGGTGCATCAAGGATCACTACATAAGGACATGACTTACAACCATTGAGGTAACATCTACAATTATGTGGTGTAAGTCATAAGGCTCAAGATCAAGCTCGAGAAGTGAACGGGGGTTGGGGCTCAGATATGTCAATCTAGATCAAGTCAAGTTGACTTGATGGTTTAGAGTCCAACATCGACCTCAAACAAGCCAAATTGGGTAAAACGATGAAAAAGGTTAAGTATGTAAGGTTTGAGTGTTCAACCATTTTGCATACACCTCTTACTACAAGTTTGGTGCTTTGGTTTGCTCTCTAACTCTTTCTGCACAGAAAGTACCATTCTGAGCTCTGCTGGAGGAGAAATAGAAAAGCTAGGAGAAGAACAAGAAAGATGTAAGTTTCTAGGACTAAATCAATTGGATTATACTCTAAATGTGTTTGTTTAAGTCTCAGGAAAATCCTCCCAAAAGTTGAAGTCAAACGGAGAAAGAACGAAGGAAAAAGCACTTAGTGTGCTGTTGGCTGGTGCACAGGATAGTGAATAGTAGCTGTCCGGTGCACAGGACAGTGAATAGTGACCTGTCCGGTGCACAGGACAGTGAATAATAGTTGTGTCCGGTGCACAGGACAGTGAATAGTAACTGTGTCCGGTGCACAGGACAATGAATAGTAGCTGCGTCCGGTGCACAGGACAGTGAATAGTAACCTGTCCGGTGCACCAACGGCTAGCTGTTCCAGAGAAGGAAACTGCCAATCAGATCTGTTACTGTTCACTGTCCGGTGCACCCGCAACCAGGGAAGGCTGGGAGCTTCCAAATGAAGCTCCAACGGCTCCTAGGCCATTTGGGGCTATAAAAGGGACCCCTAGGCGCCTCAAACAAGAACACAAGTGCAGCCAACAATTGTATACATCACTCGGATCGATTCTCTCTCTCCCTCTTGTGTAAATCTCTCTAGTTTGTGTGAAGGCAAAGTTATAAGCCTTTAGAGAGTGGAGAGGTGCTGCAAAGAGCTAGAGCAAAGTCTTGAGCGCATTGTTACTCCGCCGGAGTGCTGTCAAGAAGATTGTAAGCAGCCGCGGCTTTGTTGTAACCCAACTCAACATAGTGGAAGGCTCTATCTGTCATACTGACAGATCTGAGCAAACGAAGGAAGGAGTTGAAATAGACTCCAAGCCCAGGTGTGGCTAACTCCAACGAGGACTAGGCAAGCATTTCAGGCTTGGCCGAACCTCGGGATAAATTCCTGCGTCTGTGTGCTTCGCTCTGTATTGTGTGCTGACTCTCTGTCTTACTCACTTTTTATATCTGCACTTCAACACTTATCTGTGGTACAAGTTATATTTGAAGTGCAGGGCATTTTGAGATAGGATCTTCTATTCCGCTGCAACCTACTCGAAGGATCTTTCATTCCACTGCGATCTGGTCTTTGAGTAGAGTAAGAACTAAAGTTTGCAAGTGATAATTTTTTATTCGCCTATTCACCCCCCCTCTAGGCGACATCCAGATTCTGTTCCCGGGCAAAGGGAACTTTCAATTGGTATCGGAGCTAGGCCTCTCCAGTGTGGGCTTAGCCGTCCGGAGATGACGATGTCGTCACAAGAGGTAACTCTAGAACTTCTTTTAGGCGATGGTTCTAATTATAAATCTTGGTCTGTTTCTATTTATAATGCTTTCATGCATATTGATCCTGATTTGAGACAGATCTTTAGTAGAAGTATTTTTCCCTCTAATATTAGTAAAAACTCTTCTAATACTGAACTAAGATGTCTATCTCTTAATCACCATGCTTGCAACATCTTAGTTGACTCTCTTTCTAGAGGTGCTTATTTTGCCATCATGAGTAGTGATAGTGATTTATTTGTTGATGCTCATGATCTATGGACTAGAATTAAAATAAAATATTCTGAGTCCAATTGTACTACTTCTACTCCCTATGTTGCTTGTGGTACTAACCTTTCAAAGGGAGAAGAAAAACGATGGCAGCCAAACGATGAATCCACCTCACCGACAGGTTTGTCTTCCACTAGTTATAAATGTCTTATTGCTAACAATGATAGTGGAGACGAAAGCGATGATGAGGAGGAATATGAGGATGATAGCGAGGATGAGTCTTCATCACCACAAGGTACATTTTCCTGTATTGCTTCCACTAATAATAATGACAGGGAAAATGAGACCGGTGATGTGGAAGAAGAGGAGATTCGCCGTTCTACACCCATCTCAACAAAGAAGACAAAGTGCTCTTGGTTAAGTTGTTGAGGAGGAACAAGGAACAAGGCGAGACGATTCTCAGGCTAGAGGAGACTCTCATCAAAACCAACGACAGCCTGGAGAAGATGACCAAAGAACATGAGGAGCTAAAGTGCTCTCATGATAATTTGGTCCAACAGTATGAATCTATTTTATTTGAGCAAAGAAATAATCATGATGTATTATCTGATGTTGCTCAACTTAAAACTGAGAATTCTATGCTTAAGAGTCAAGTAGGAATGATAAATTTAGAAAAACTTGCTCTAAGTGAAAAATATGATATGCTATCTTATTCTCATAATGAATTAGTTGATGACCATATCATGCTTAATGTTGCTCATGAGGTTGTAATTTCAAACTTAAATTCATGTGAACCTCATTCTTGCACATGTGCACATTTAGATAATATATCACCATGTGCTAACCCCTGTTGCTCAAAAGAAAGCAAATTTTTGAATGAGCATCAAGCTGCAGGATCAAAAGAAAGGAACAAGAAAGCAAAGCAACTAAGGAGAAGACGCATTGCTCAACCTCCTCAAGGTATCCACGGACGCGTGGTGAAGAAGCTTGAGACGGGAGAAACCACAACAAGTGTTAAACTCCATAAGAAGGATGTTCCTAAAGCAATAAATGAAGAAATCAACATGAACAAGGAAAAAGGTAAAAATTCAATTAGTCATGTTGTTTGCACTGATCATCTCTCTATGTCATCCAAGAGCAAAAAGGGAAGAGGAAAAAGGAGGTGCTTCAAGTGCAAGGAATTAGGTCACTTCATTGCGTCTTGTCCACACAAATACAAGGATGAAGGAATGAGGAGATGCTTTGGATGCAACGATAAGGACCATATGATCACTTCATGTCCGCTCACGAAGAATCAAAGACGTGCACCCTCCAAGATGACCCTCACTAAGCAAAAAGACAAACAACAAGTGTCAAGTCAGGTTGAGCGACGCTTCTGCTACATGTGTGGTGAGCATGGTCATCTACCTAAGGTATGTAAGAAGGGTAAGGTTCCTAAACAAGTAAATTTATCTCAATCTTATTCGCTTAGGAGACCCAAATCATACACTTGTGCTAGATCAGTAATGAGATCACCTAGAACTAGCACAACTGCTATTTGGGTACCAAAGGCCCTTTTAGATGAACGTTATGGACCCATCTCGAGATGGGTACCAAACCGTGCCAACTAGACCATGCAGGTGCCTCGAGATGGACTGGAGACCCTGGGAGAGCTTAAGATGGTTAATTCAAACTCTATGCTTAAGCTATCAATTTTAATGTCTATTTATTGACCCAAGGTTGAATTATTGTGCAATACTAATCCCATGTTCATCTCGAGTTAAATAAGTTGTAGATGTCCTTGATCATTATTGGTGAATCAAGCAAAGGACTTTGATGAGAATCTGCAACTTGCTCTCCAAAGGACGGTACCCGTGTATCTTAAGTGCATTATTTCTAATCAGCATTGCTTTTAAGTTGGATTGTCATGCTATACCTATCCTTGGAGTAGTTATGCTTTTGAGATTGCTTGTGTTGAATATCTTTCAATTAATGATCCATGATTTCCAAGATCATAATCATGCTTGCTTAATCGTGACTGTGTGCTTTATAGGTTATATCTCTTGAATCATTCAATAGGTAGCTTTTCATTTGATATATCCACCATGATTAACTCTCTTGGTGTATGTGGATAAACATGTATCTTTTTGTAAGTCATGCTATGTGGTTTTTAATGATTAACCTATGTGCAAGCATGATAGTTTTGTTTAGTCCATGTTCACATGATTACTTTGTCTTGGTACTCTGTGTATACCAAAACAAGAAATCCATGTTGTGTCTCTAATGCACCCTCTCGAGCTATGAGGTGCATGAGCAAAAGGATCCCTAAATTGGTGACAGTAGGTGCTCTCACTACACACTACCTAAAAGAATGAATCTCATGGCATTCAGGTAAAAGGCAAAGGTATGGAGAATGGAACTATGCAATTTCATTGAATATCTTGAAGTTCTGTTGATTGCGATCATAGCTATGTTCTTGCCTTTCAATTGGTAGTATCTTGGCTTAGGTGCTTTATTCTTTAAAATGTTGTTTCCTTTGGTGTACCTAAGAAAATACTTCTTAATCATGGTGTGCTTAGACATTGTGCTTTATATGCATGATCTTGTCGTTTTTCAATTGGTATATGTGTTGCAATGATCATCATGTGTGAAGCGTGCCTTGGTGTTTTTAAATGTTATATATCATGAGGCATGCATTGTTTCCACTAGTCATAAGTTGTATTATCTCATCTATTCAATTGGTATCTTTTTGTGATGTAATTGATATATTATGCCTAGACCAAGGTATGTTTCCCCTTTACTTCTGAGGATGCTAGAATGTGCAAGGTGCAAGTCATTCAAATACTTGATGCACAACTTTAGGGGGAGCACACATAACTTGTGTCTTTTGAGACTAACTGTTTTTTGAGTGATCCTATATAGTCTCAAGGTGAAAAAGGGAAGATGAGCAAGAAATGGAGCGATCAGGACTTGGGTACCTCCACAAGTCGAGTAATTGGTATCTAAAGTTGTGAGTAATTACGTATTTAAAGGTTGCTCGTGCTCTATAATAGTTGGTGATCCTAGATGCTTATCTTTAAATATCATGGAGCTATGACAGTGATGATTTTTCAATTGGTAGCCTTGGTAGTGTGCTTCAATTGGTATCTTTTGGTAATCACTAGAATAGAAGCTTCATCTTGTGCCACAATACTATAACTTGTTCTAAGTTTTGTATCTTAGCAACAAGAAAGGGTCAGGATAAAGGATCAGACATAAGTGTAAAGGAGCTCCCTAGAGATAAAACTTTCAAGATGGAAATCTTGAATTGATGACAAAAGGAACTCCGCCTACTTAGATGGAAAGTACACCATAACATGGTAAAGGTACAAAAGGAGGTATTGACCTTTTTGCGTATTTGTACCTTAATTTTTCTCCAATGCTTGTGTTGCATATGTTTAATGTGTAAGGGGGAGTAATGTTAGTGTGTTGCATTTTCCCTGCTTAATACCCTGCTGTCCCTTGACATCATCCTATGTTCTTGCTTGAATATGGTTTTGGTGTTTGATGTCAAAGGGGGAGAATTTGTGCATTAAAGCTTACCTCGACCTGAGAGGAAAGCTTATCTTAAGGGTGAAGATTAATTTTTTTGTGTGCTAAAGGACTCAAAGGGGTTTCCTTGAGTTCCTTTGATCTTAAAGAAAAATGTGTTAGTTTGTGGATAATACTTATCATATGCTTCTTGTTGTATTATATGGTGATAATGCAAAATTAGTGCTTCCGTTGATATGAATCAATTGGTATCTACTGTGTTTATCCTGTGATAGATATTCATGTGGTTCTGGCGCTTTAAAATCGGTATCTTAATGGTGAATAGTGGTAGGTTGATATTCCTATGGTATATTTATGTAATTGGTGTTTAACTCTGATTCTGTGCATTTGTGTGTTATACGCATCACGGTTTGATTCTTCACACAATGCATCCCATAGGTGCTAAGGTGTAGCAATGCTTCGAATTAGCCTAAGTATGTGCATTTTGGCATTTAAGGCCAAAGTTAAGATTTTAATGTAAGCACATATTTAGGGGGAGCATTCTATAAACTTAGAATTCAAAATTTGTGCTTTAAATCTTATTGTTGTGTAAGCTTTAATTGTGTTGCCATCAATCACCAAAAAGGGGGAGATTGAAAGCTCTCTTGTGGGTTTTGGTGGTTTGGATGACAACCCAATTAAAGGACTAACAAGTGTGCTAAGTGTTGAACAGGTGCTTAATGCAAAGCTAACAGGGTTCAACACAAGTGAACAAGTGTGATGGTCCAAAGACTGGATTATCTATAGATAATGGACATCACAAGTAATATGGACATTGCTTAAGTGAGACTCGGTGTGCGTAACTCAGAGACAACCGATCAAGCCAAGGATGGAGGCAAGAAGAGCTTCGAGGTACCGAGTGCACGAGAGAAGGTCAAGGAGACCAGGAACCCAAAGCCAGGGGTGAAGAAGAAGACTTGCAAAGTCAAGGTTGATCGAGTTAAGAAGAGTTATGGTGCATCAAGGATCACTACATAAGGACATGACTTACAACCAATGAGGTAACATCTACAATTATGTGGTGTAAGTCATAAGGCTCAAGATCAAGCTCGAGAAGTGAACGGGGGTTGGGGCTCAGATATGTCAATCTAGATCAAGTCAAGTTGACTTGATGGTTTAGAGTCCAACATCGACCTCAAACAAGCCAAATTGGGTAAAACAATGAAAAAGGTTAAGTATGTAAGGTTTGAGTGTTCAACCATTTTGCATACACCTCTTACTACAAGTTTGGTGCTTTGGTTTGCTCTCTAACTCTTTCTGCACAGAAAGTACCATTCTGAGCTCTGCTGGAGGAGAAACAGAAAAGCTAGGAGAAGAACAAGAAAGATGTAAGTTTCTAGGACTAAATCAATTGGATTATACTCTAAATGTGTTTGTTTAAGTCTCAGGAAAATCCTCCCAAAAGTTGAAGTCAAACGGAGAAAGAACGAAAGAAAAAGCACTTAGTGTGCTGTTGGCTGGTGCACAGGATAGTGAATAGTAGCTGTCCGGTGCACAGGACAGTGAATAGTAACCTATCCGGTGCACAGGACAGTGAATAGTAGCTGTGTACGGTGCACAGGACAGTGAATAGTAACTGTGTCCGGTGCACAGGACAATGAATAGTAGCTGCGTCCGATGCACAGGACAGTGAATAGTAACCTGTCCGGTGCACAGGACAGTGAATAGTAACCTGTCCGATGCACCAACGGCTAGCTGTTCCAGAGAAGGAAACTGCCAATCAGATCTGTTACTGTTCACTGTCTGGTGCGCCACCGGACAGTCCGGTGCACCCGCAACCAGGGAAGGCTGGGAGCTTCCAAATGAAGCTCCAACGGCTCCTAGGCCATTTGGGGCTATAAAAGGGACCCCTAGGCGCCTCAAACAAGAACACAAGTGCAGCCAACAATTGTATACATCACTCGGATCGATTCTCTCTCTCCCTCTTGTGTAAATCTCTCTAGTTTGTGTGAAGGCAAAGTTATAAGCCTTTAGAGAGTGGAGAGGTGCTGCAAAGAGCTAGAGCAAAGTCTTGAGCGCATTGTTACTCCGCCGGAGTGCTGTCAAGAAGATTGTAAGCAGCCGCGGCTTTGTTGTAACCCAACTCAACATAGTGGAAGGCTCTATCTGTCATACTGACAGATCTGAGCAAACGGAGGAAGGAGTTGAAATATACTCCAAGCCCAGGTGTGGCTAACTCCAACGAGGACTAGGCAAGCATTTCAGGCTTGGCCGAACCTCGGGATAAATTCCTGCGTCTGTGTGCTTCGCTCTGTATTGTGTGCTGACTCTCTGTCTTACTCACTTTTTATATCTGCACTTCAACACTTATCTGTGGTACAAGTTATATTTGAAGTGCAGGGCATTTTGAGATAGGATCTTCTATTCCGCTGCAACCTACTCGAAGGATCTTTCATTCCACTGCGATCTGGTCTTTGAGTAGAGTAAGAACTAAAGTTTGCAAGTGATAATTTTTTATTCGCCTATTCACCCCCCCTCTAGGCGACATCCAGATCCTGTTCCCGGGCAAAGGGAACTTTCAGACCGGCCTCCTCTTTTGCAAAATCAACTAAATAAAGTTTGCCGTCTAGTACACCCTTAAAAGCTAATGAACCATCACTTCTTCTAAAGACAGACACATCTACATTTGTGAATAAACAGTTATATCCCATATTACAAAATTGACTCACAGACAACAAGTTATATCCAAGCGACTCAACTAAGAACACATTAGAAATAGAGTGCTCGGATGAAATAGCAATTTTTCCTAACCCTTTCACCTTGCCTTGGTTCCCATCACCGAATATGATTGAATCTTGGGGATCCTTGTTCTTGGCGTAGGAAGAGAACATACTCTTCTCCCCCGTCATGTGGTTTGTGCATCCGCTGTCGATAATCCAGCTTGAGCCCCCGGATGCATAAACCTGCAAGGCAATTTAGGCTTGGGTCTTAGGTACCCAACTCTTGTTGGGTCCTACAAGGTTAGTACAAATAGCCTTAGGGACCCAAATGCAAGTTTTTATCTCCCTTGCATTTTGCCCCTAATTTTCTAGCAACCACCTTCTTATCCTTTCTACAAATAGCAAAGGAAGCATTTAAAGCATGATAAATTGTAGGAGGTTCATTCATTACTTTCCTAGGAACATGAACAATATTTCTTCTAGTCATATGATGAACTACATTTTTCCTAGCCAAATTTCTATTATGCATAATAGAAGAACTAGAAGCAATCATGGCATGAGAATCAAAAGCATCATAACTTCTATCAACATTCCTAGAATGTCTCCTATCATGATACATGAAAGCATGGTTCTTTTGGACACTACTAGCCATAGGGGCCTTCCCTTTCTCCTTGGCGGAGATGGAAGCCTTATGGCTCGTTAAGTTCTTGACTTCCCTCTTGAAGCCAAGACCATCTTTAATTGAGGGGTGTCTACCAATCATGTAGGCATCCCTTGCAAATTTCAGTTTGTCAAATTCACTCTTGCTAGTCTTAAGTTGGGCATTAAGACTAGCCACTTCATCATTCAAATTAGAAATTGAAACTAGATGTTCACTACAAGCATCAACATTAAAATCTGTACACCTATTGCAAATTGCAACATGTTCTACACAAGATGTTGATTTATTAGCTATTTCTAACTTAGCATTTAAATCATCATTTATGCTCTTTAATCTAGAAATAGAGTCATGGCATGTAGACAATTCACAAGAAAGTATTTCATTCCTTTTAATTTCTAAAGCAAGGGATTTTTGTGCCTCTACAAACTTATCATGTTCTTCATACAAAAGATCCTCTTGCTTTTCTAATAACCTATTTTTATCATTCAAGGCATCAATTAATTCATTAATCTTATCAACCTTAGTTCTATCTAGGCCTTTAAATAAACATGAATAGTCTATTTCATCATCGCTAGATTCTTCATCACTTGAGGAAGCGTAAGTACTAGTATCACGAGTGCTTACCTTCTTTTCCCTTGCCATGAGGCAGGTGTGATGCTCGTTGGGGAAGAGGGCCGACTTATTGAAGGCGATGGCGGCGAGTCCTTCGTTGTCGGAGTCGGACGACGAACAATCTGAGTCCCACTCCTTTCCAAGGTGTGCCTCGCCCTTAGCTTTCTTGTAAGTCTTCTTCTTTTCCCTCTTGTTCCCTTGTTCCTGGTCACTATCATTATCGGGACATTTAGCGATAAAATGACCAATCTTACCACATTTGAAGCATGAGCGCTTCCCCTTCGTCTTGGTCTTGTTTGGATGCTCCTTGCGACCCCTTAGCGCCGTCTTGAAACGCTTAATGATGAGTGACATCTCTTCATCATTAAGCCCGGCCGCCTCAACTTGTGCCACCTTGCTAGGTAGCGCCTCCTTGCTCCTCGTTGCTTTGAGAGCAATGGTTTGAGGCTCTTGGATTGGGCCATTAAACGCATCATCAACGTATCTAGCCTCCTTGATCATCATCCGCCCGCTTACGAACTTTCCAAGTATCTCCTCGGACGTCATCTTGGTGTACCTAGGATTCTCACGAATATTGTTCACAAGATGTGGATCAAGGATAGTAAAAGACCTTAGCATTAGGCGGACGACGTCGTGGTCCGTCCATCGCGTGCTTCCATAGCTCCTTATTTTGTTGACGAGGGTCTTGAGCCGGTTGTACGTTTGGGTTGGCTCCTCGCCCCTGATCATTGCGAATCTCCCAAGTTCGCCCTCCACCAACTCCATTTTGGTGAGCATGGTGACGTCGTTCCCCTCAAGTGAGATTTTGAGGGTGTCCCAAATCTTCTTGGCGTTATCCAAGCCGCTCACCTTATGATATTCATCCCTGCACAATGAAGCTAGAAGAACAGTAGTAGCTTGTGCATTTTTGTGAATTTGCTCATTGATAAACATGAGACTATCAGTACTATCAAATTGCATTCCACTCTCTATTATCACCCATATGCTTGGATGGAGAGAGAGAACAAGTGACTACGCATTTTGTGACTCCAAAATCCGTAGTCCTCTCCATCAAAGTGAGGAGGTTTACCAAGTGGAATGGAGAGTAAATGCGCATTTGTACTTTGCGGAATACGAGAATAATCAAAAGAAAAGTTTGAATTGACCATTTTCTTTTTCTCGTAGTCGTTGTCGTCATCCTTTTGGGAAGAGGAAGATTCGTCGCTATCGTAGTAGACTATCTCCTTGATGCGCCTTGTTTTCTTCTTCCTCCCGTCTTTTCTTTTGTGGCCGGAGCCTGAGTCGGTAGGCTTGTCATCCTTTGGATCATTGACAAAGGACTCCTTCTCCTTATCATTGACCACCATTCCCTTGCCCTTAGGATCCATCTCTTCGGGCGATTAGTCCCTTTCTTGAAGAGAACGGCTCTGATACCAATTGAGAGCACCTAGAGGGGGGGGGGTGAATAGGTGATCCTGTAAAACTTAAAACTTAACACCACAAACTTGATTAAGAGTTAGAACAATGAAATCAAGTGAGTAGAGAGGAAAGCTCTTGTGAAGCACAATAGACACAATAAAGACAAGCACAAGAGACACGAGGATTTATCCCGTGGTTCGGCCAAGTACAAAACTTGCCTACTCCACGTTGTGGCGTCCCAACGGACGAGAGTTGCACTCAACTCCTCTCAAGTGATCCAATGATCAACTTGAATACCACGGTGTTCTTCTTTACTTTACTCTTTCCCGTTTGCGAGGAATCTCCACAACTTGGAGTCTCTCGCCCTTACAATAAGAATCACAATAAAGCACTAGAGTAAGGGAGGGAAGCAACACACTCAAATCCACAGCAAATACGCACACACAAGACCCAGACTTGAGCTCAAGACAATATCTCGAGGTTCTCACTAGAACGGAGCTCAAATCACTAAGAATGTTGAACAAGTGCGCAAGAATGAAGTGTGAGTGATCAACAATGCTCAAGGAATGCTTCGGTGTTCTCCTCCATGCGCCTAGGGGTCCCTTTTATAGCCCCAAGGCAGCTAGGAGCCGTTGAGAGCATTCCAGGAAGGCAATTCTTGCCTTCTGTCGCCTGGCGCACCGGACAGTCCGGTGCGGATTTCTTTCCTTCTTTGGCGAAGCCGACCGTTGGCGCTTAGGAGCCGTTGGTGGTGCACACCGGACAGTCCGGTGCCCCTTCTGACCGTTGGCTCTTGCCACGCGTCGCGCGCGGATCATGCGGCCGACCGTTGGCCCGACCGACTGTTGGCTCGCCGGACAGTCCGATGATTTATAGTCGTACGCCGTTAATTGCTTCCCGAGAGCAGCCAGTTGACAGACGCCGGCCTGGCGCACCGGACACTGTCTGGTGCACCACCGGACAGTCCGGTGCACCTAGACCGAGCTGTCTTTGGCTGAACAAAGCCATCTCTTTTCCAACTTGATTTCTCCGGTTTCCAGCACTTAGACACAATACATTAGTCTCCAAAACAATGTACTAAGTCTTAGAAACATACCTTTACTCTTGATTTGCACTTTTTGAGTCCTTGGCACAATTTAACACTTAAGCACTTGTGTTGGACACTTAATCACCAAAATACTTAGAAATGGCACAAGGGCACATTTCCCTTTCAGATAATCCAAGAGTGAAATTGATCAAGTGCCAAAAACTCCCCCTTTTCCCATAATAAAAAGTTCTCCCCCACAAGAGACCAAATTTTGCAATAAACGTATTTTGGACAAATCAAAAGTTCTAACTCTATTGTTTTCAAAATTCACAAGTGGTAGCTGATCCATTTGCTTTGGCCTTAATTTCTCCCCTTTGGCATTAAGCACCAAAACGAGATCATTATTGGCCCTATAACCCCATTGCCTCACCAAAAATGTCAATTAAGAACAAAAAGGCAACTAGAGCATAAGAATGAACTTGGAAATAAGTACACTAATACCAGAGTGCAGTGGAAGTCTTTTCATTGTCCAAGTTCACCTTTCCCTTTCAATGCACCTTTGAGACTACATCAAGTAGACTCAAACAAACAGATTAGTCTCAAGGGGTCAAGTTGTAGCACATCTCCCCCTAAATATGTGCATCATTCACACATGGACTTGTGAGGTCCGGGGATCCCTTGCACAACTTGAGCACCATAAATAAGCAACAAATTACATAAATGCATAAAGTAACATGATCAAAGGCATAGAACACATGTATGCTATAGATCAATCCAAGTTACGCGAATCTAAGACATTTAGCTCACTACGCAGCCTGCAAAAGGTTTTCTCATCTAAAGGCTTAGTAAATATATCGGCTAGCTAGTTCTCGGTGCTAATATGGTACACCTCGATATCTCCCTTTTGCTGGTGGTCTCTCAGAAAGTGATGCCAGATGTCTATGTGCTTAGTGCGACTGTGTTCAACAGGATTATCCGCCATGCGGATTGCACTCTCATTATCACATAGGAGTGGGACTTTGCTCAGATTGTAGCCAAAGTCCCGGAGGGTTTGCCTCATCCAAAGTAGTTGCGCGCAACACTGTCCTGCGACAACATACTCGGCCTCAGCGGTGGATAGGGCAACGGATGTTTGTTTCTTTGAACTCCAGGACACCAGGGACCTTCTTAAGAATTGGCATGTCCCCGATGTGCTCTTCCTATCAACCTTGCACCCGGCATAATCGGAGTCTGAATATCCAATCAAGTCAAAGGTAGACCCCTTTGGATACCAGATTCCGAAGTAAGGCGTAGCAACTAAATACCTAAGAATTCGCTTAACGGCTACAAGGTGACATTCCTTGGGGTCGGATTGAAATCTAGCACACATGCATACACTAAGCATAATGTCCGGTCTACTAGCACATAAATAAAGCAAGGAACCTATCATAGACTGGTATACCTTTTAATCAACGGACTTACCTCCTTTGTTGAGGTCGACATGCTTGTCGGTTCCCATCGGTGTCTTCGTGGGCTTGGCGTCCTTCATCCCAAACCTCTTGAGAAGATCTTGAGTATACTTTGTTTGGGAGAGGAAGGTGTCGTCCTTGAGTTGCTTCACTTGGAACCCAAGGAAGTAGTTCAACTCGCCCATCATCGACATTTCAAACTTTTGAGTCATCACCCTGCTAAACTCCTCATAAGACTTTTGGTTAGTAGAACCAAATATTATGTCATCGACATAAATTTGGCACACAAAAGATCACCATCACAAGTCTTAGTGAAAAGAGTGGGATCGACTTTCCCAACCTTGAAAGCATTAGCAATTAAGAAATCTCTAAGGCATTCATACCATGCTCTTGGGGCTTGCTTAAGTCCATAGAGCGCCTTAGAGAGCTTGAACACATGGTTGGGGTACCTGTCATCCTCAAAGCCAGGGGGTTGTTCCACATACATCTCCTCCTTGATTGGCCCGTTGAGGAAAGCGCTCTTCACATCCATTTGAAACAACCTGAAAGAGTGGTGAGCAGCATAGGCTAATAGTATTCGAATAGACTCTAGCCTAGCCACAGGAGCAAAAGTCTCCTCGAAATCCAAACCTGCGACTTAGGCATAACCTTTTGCCACAAGTCGAGCCTTGTTTCTTGTCACCACTCCGTACTCGTCTTGCATGTTGTGGAACACCCAATTGGTTCCCACAACATTTTGCTTTGGACGTGGCACCAGGCTCCAAAATTCGTTCCTCTTGAAGTTGTTGAGCTCTTCCTGCATGGCCAACACCCAGTCCAGATCCTGCAAGGCCTCTTCTACCCTGAAATGCTCAATAGAAGAGACAAACGAGTAATACTCACAAAAAATAGCTAAACGTGAGCGAGTTGTTACTCCCTTGCTTATGTCACCCAGAATCTGATCGACAGGGTGATTTCTTTGAATCGTCGCTCAGACTTGAGTTGGAGGGGCCAATGGTGCTTCTTCCTCCATAACTTGTTCTTCTTGTGCTCCCCCTTGATCATGTGCCTCCTCTTGAGGAACCTGTCCATCATCTTGAGTTGGGGATACACCATTGTAGAGGAAGATGGTTGATCTTGCTCCTGTTGTTCCTGTGGTCGCACCTCACCTATCGCCATCGTGCGCATTGCAGCCGCTCGAACATCATCTTCATCTATGTCATCAAGATCAACTTGATCTCTTGGAGTGCCATTAGTCTCATCAAATACAACATCGCTAGAGACTTCAACCAAACCCGATGATTTGTTGAATACTCTATATGCCTTTGTATTTGAGTCATACCCTAGTAAAAACCCTTCTACTGCTTTGGGAGCAAATTTAGAATGTCTACCTTTCTTCACCAGAATGTAACATTTGCTCCCAAATACACGAAAGTAAGAAACATTGGGTTTGTTACCGGTAAGTAGTTCGTACGAGGTCTTCTTGAGGAGGCGATGCAGATAGAGCCGGTTTATGGCATGGCAAGCTGTGTTCACAGCTTCCGACCAAAACCGCTCGGCCGTCTTGAACTCTCCAAGCATCGTCCTCGCCATGTTGATAAGCGTCCTGTTCTTCCTCTCTACTACACCGTTTTGTTGTGGTGTATAGGGAGCGGAGAACTCGTGCTTGACGCCTTCCTCCTTAAGATATTCCTCAACTTGCAAATTCTTGAACTCGGACCCGTTGTCGCTTCTTATCTTTTTTCACCTTGAGCTCAAATTCGTTTAGAGCCCTCCTTAGATAGCGCTTTAGGGTCCCTTGGGTTTCTGATTTATCTTGCAAAAAGAATACCCAAGTGAAGCGAGAAAAATCATCAACAATTACGAGACCATACTTACTTCCCCCGATGCTAAGGTAGGCAACAGGTCCGAAGAGGTCCATGTGAAGAAGCTCCATTAGTCTTGATGTTATCATTACGTTCTTGCTGTGATGAGTGCTTCCTACCTATTTCCCTGCCTGACAAGCTGCACAAGGTCTATCTTTCTCGAAGCAAACGTTGGTTAGTCCTAACACATGTTCTCCCTTTAGAAGTTTATGAAGGTTCTTCATCCCAACATGTGCTAGACGACGATGCCACAACCAACCCATACTAGTCTTAGCTATTAAGCATGCATCTAGATCGGCCTCCTCTTTCGAAAAATCAACTAAGTAGAGTTTACCGTCTAATACACCCTTAAAAGCTAATGAACCATCACTCCTTCTAAAGACAGATACATCTATATTGGTAAATAGACAATTATAACCCATGTTACATAATTGACTCACAAACAATAAGTTGTACCCGAGCGATTCAACTAAGAACACATTGGAGATAGAATGCTCGGATGTAATGGCTATCTTCCTCAATCCTTTAACCTTGCCTTGGTTCCCATCTCCAAAGATGATTGAATCCTGGGAATCCTTGTTCTTGACGTAGGAGGTGAACATCTTCTTCTCCCCTGTCATATGGTTTGTGCATCCGCTGTCGATAATCCAGCTTGAGCTCCCGGATGCATAAACCTGCAAGACAATTTACACTTGGGTTTTAGGTACCCAACTCTTGTTGGGTCCTACAAGGTTAGTCACAATAGCCTTTGGAACCCAAATACAAGTTTTGTCTCCCTTGCATTTGGATCCCAACTTTCTAGCAACTACTTTTTCATTCTTACATAAAAGCGCAAATGAAGTATTGCAAGCATGGTAAATGGTAGAAGATTCATTGCACATTCTCCTAGGCACATGAGGCACAACATTACTTCTCCTAGGCCTACTTCTACCATGCACAAAAGTAGAGCTAGAGGCAAACATAGATGTGAATTAAAATCATCATAATCATAACTCCTATTATAATGAGTATTCCTAGAAAATTTTCTATCATAAATGTAGGCATGACACTTTTGAGAACTACTAGCCATAGGAGCCTTCCCTTTCTCCTTGTTGAGAACGGGAGCCTTTTGGCTTGTTAAGTTCTTAGTTTCCTTTTGAAAACCAAGTCCATCCTTAATGGAGGGGTGTCTACCAATAGTGTAGGCATACCTAGCAAATTTTAATTTATCAAAATCAATTTTGCAAGTCTTAAGTTGAGCATTAAGACTTGCCACCTCATTATTTAGTTTAGCAATATAAATAAGGTGTTCATCACAAGAATTAACATCAAAGTCCTTGCATCTATTGCAAATGACAACATGCTCTACACATGAACTAGATTTATTAGCTTCCTCTAGCTTAGCATTTAAGTCATCATTCAAAATCTTTAAACTAGAGATAGATTCATGGCAAGCAGATAACTCAGAAGATAGCATTTCATTACTTTTAGTTTCTAAAGCAAGAGATTTTTGTACACTAACAAATTTGTCATGTTCTTCATATAAAATGTCCTCTTGCTACTCTAGCAATCTATCTTTTTCATTTAGAGTATCAACTAGCTCATTGATTTTATCTACTTTAGCTCTATCTAAACCCTTAAATAAATCAGTATAATCTACTTCATCATCACTAGAATCATCATCGCTAGAAGTAGTATACTTAGAGGTATTTCGAACACTTACCTTCTTCTCCTTGACCATGAGTCAAGTGTGGCGTTCGTTGGGGAAGAGAGAAGACTTGTTGAAGGCCGAGGCTGCCAGTCCTTCATCGTCGGAGTCGGATGAAGAGCAGTCCAAGTCACATTCCTTTCCGAGGTGTGCCTCGCCCTTTGCCTTCCTGTAGCTCTTTTTCTTCTCCTTCTTCCCGCTCTTTTCTTGTCCCTGGTCACTATCATTATCGGGACAATTTGCTATAAAGTGATCGGTCTTACCGCATTTGAAGCAGGAGCGCTTTCCCCTTGTTTTATTCTTGTTGGGGTACTCCTTGCGTCCTTTCAGTGCGGTCTTGAAGCGCTTGATGATTAGGGTCATCTCATATTCGTTAAGCCCGACAGCCTCAGCTTGTGCTACCTTGCTTGGTAGCGCCTCCTTGCTGCTTGTTGCTTTGAAAGCAACGGGTTGCGGCTCGTAGATGGGTAGTGGACCGTTCAAGGCGTCGTCCACGTATCGTGCCTCCTTTACCATCATGCGCCCGCTCACGAATTTTCCGAGGATCTCCTCGAGCGTCATCTTGGTGTACTTGGGGTTTTCACGAATGAGGTTGACAAGATGGGGGTCAATTACAGTAAATGACCTTAGCATGAGTCAAACGACATCATGATCCGTCCATCTTGTGCTTCCGTAGCTTCGTATTTTATTGACCAGGGTCTTGAGCCTGTTGTAGGTTTGCGTTGGCTCCTCTCCCCTGATCATCGCAAATCTCCTCAGCTCGCCTTCCACCAATTCCATTTTGGTGATCATGGTGGCGTCGTTTCCCTCATGAGATATCTTGAGGGCGTCCCAGATTTGCTTGACGTTGTCCAAGCCGCTCACCTTGTTGTATTCATCCCTGCACAAAGATGCTAGCAAAAAAGTGCATTCTTATGAATTTGTTCATTTATCATCACAGGGTTATCCGTACTATCGAAATGCATTCCATTTTCCACTATTTCCCAAATGCTAGGATGGAGAGAAAATAAATGACTACGCATTTTATGACTCCAAAATGAGTAGTCCTCTCCATCAAAGTGTGGAGGTTTTCCTAGTGGAATAGAAAGTAAATGTGCATTCAAATTGTACGACATGCGAGAATAGTCAAAAGAGTAATTTTGATTAACCGTCTTTTTCTTTGATGAAGAATCGTCATCGTCGTCGTCTCTTGGTGAAGAAGAAGAGTCGGTTGGCTTGTCGTCTCTAGGCTCATTGAGGAGGGACTCCTTTTCCTTGTTGTTGACCACCATCCCCTTTCCCTTAGGATCCATCTCTTCGAGCGATTAGTTCCCTAGATGAAGAGTACGACTCTGATACCAATTGAGAGCACCTAGAGGGGGGGGTGAATAGGTGATCCTGTAAAATTCAAACACTAGTAGCCACAAAACTTAGTTATGAGTGTTAGTATGGCTAAATTACTCGAAGCGAGTTCTTGTGAACAAACAATCACAGAGAGATCCACACAAGACACGCGATTTTTATCTCGTGGTTCGGCCAAGTAACACTTGCCTACTTCCACGTTGTGGTGTCCCAATGGACGAGGGTTGCACTCAACCCCTTTCAAGTGATCTGATGATCAACTTGAATACCACGGTTTTCCTTTAGATGATTATCCCCGTTTGCGAGGAATCTTCACAAGATTGGAGTCTCTCGCCCTTACAACAAAGATCACAATGAAAGCATGGAGTAAGGTTGGGATGAGCAACACACACAAGACACAAATCGCAGCACACCCACACACACAAGAGAAGACTTGAGCTCAAATGACAACACAGGGAGTCCTTGACTCGAATAGAGCTCAAATCTCTAAAACAACGAAGCGAATGTGTGGGAACAGAGTCTGGATGCCTTAGGATGCTTAGTGAATGTTTGGGTTCCTCCTCCACGCGTCTAGGGGTCCCTTTTATAGCCCCAAGGCAGCTAGGAGCCGTTGAAGACAATCTTAGAAGGCTAATCTTGCCTTCTGTTGTGTGGTGCACCAGACAGTCCGGTGCACCACCGGACAGACACTGTAGCTGTCCGGTGCGCGTTTGCCTTCCAAAACAGGCGCAGTCGATCGTTGCATCTTCGGGCCCGTTGGCGCACCGGACACTGTCCGGTGCACACCGGACAGTCTGGTGCCCCCTGCCGACCGTTGGTGCGGGCCACGCGTCGCCTGCGGATTGCGCGGCCGACCGTTGCGCTGGCGACCATTGGCTCACCGGACAGTCCGGTGAATTATATCCGTACGCCGCTGATCTTTTCCCGAGAGCGGCCTTTTCACCGGAGATCAGCCTGGCGCACCGGACACTGTCCGGTGTGCCAGACCGAGCTGAGTTTTGGCTGCACCGAGCCAAGTCTTTTTGGTTTCTTCTCTTCTTCTTTTCTCACTGTTTCTAGCACTTAGATAACTTCATTAGTATTCAAAAACAAATGTACTAAGTCTAGAAACATACCTCATGCCTTGATTTGCACTTTTCAATCTTTGACACATTAGGACTTGGAGAATATGTATTGGGCACTTAATCACCAAAACATTATAGAAATGGCCCAAAGGCACATTTCCCTTTCAATGATGTCTTCGTGTCCTGTAGACAGCATGGCCTTTGTACTTTGTTGTTGACTTGTGATTGCTTGTTTCCTGCTGAGAGTCGAGGTCGAGGGCTTGGTTGTGTACCCGAGCCCCCTAGGAGGGGTTGCCCATACCGCAGTGGTTGACACAGTGCTTAGTATGGGAAAAAATTATTGAGGGACGCATTAGCTTCACTGTATCCGATGACGTTGGGGCGTCCTCCGTCATAGATATTGAGGGCAGAACCAGGCTCGGGCGAGACGGAGGTCCGCCTGAGGTCGCGACCGAGCCCGTCCTGAGATTCGATGACACGCGCCACAGTTCGAAGGAGTGGCCCTTCGTGGATTCGCGGGGGAGCAGGTAGCCAAGGTCGGGCTCGGGCGAGGCGGAGTTTTGTCCCGAGGGTGAGCCCTGCGTCGGGTGAGACGAAGTTGCGCCCGAGGGCTGGTCCGCTCTTCTGTCGTATTACATGTCCCGTCAGGGGCTGGCAGACGACGTGCGTGTACAATGGCGCGTGTGTATTCATGCTGGTGAATAGTTGACAAGATTGCGGTCATGTTACCACTGTACACCTGAACCCCGCGCGGGGTAGGTACGCGCATTAAATGCGACTGTCTCACAATGGCCTTCGAAAGGCTTGCTACAAGCTTCGTCCTTCTCGTCTGAAATGGGCTCGGGTGAGGCGGACATAGCTCCCCAGGGGTGGGGGAGCCTTGGTCGTGACAGAGATCTGCCCGTACTTGCGCCCGTTCGAAATCAGGCTCGGGCGAGGCAGAGTTTTGGGCAGACCCTCCAGGGGACTTCGAGCGAGACGGAGTTCTTGATTCCTGGTCCTCGGGGGACGTACTTTAAGGGTATCCCTAGGGTTTTAAGCGTGTTTTGGGGTGTAGTTTGGTGCCCCTAATTATCATACCCGACACCCGTACATCTCAAAATATAATAGAGTTTGAGGTTATACTAAGTCGAGCAATCTAGATTTAATAAAACTTACGAGGAAATTAATAGCAACCGGTAGATAAAAATGTTTGTGACTTTTGTTATATCAATTTGTTTGGGAATAAAAGTTGTTTGTTGTTATTGTTGTAGCATGTTAAAAAATGTAAAATGTAAGAGTAAGCTATGCTCATTTTAAGTCCTTATTTTTTTCTAATTAAATGATTTATTATGTGTGTGTTAAATAATTTGATTTAGACAAATAATTTTTTAAAAAAAATTTAGGGCTAGTTTAACAACTTCATTTTTCTAAAGGATTCTATTTTCACAAGAGAAAATAAACTAATTTCCTCTGGGAAAAGATGCCCACATATTTGCGCGGATGGCAAAAGACTTGTGTCATAAAATCTCTAATGCCGATGGCCTGGCTAACGAGCTCAACTAAACAGACAATAACTAATGATGTGTTTGGTTTGATGAATCACTCTACCCAAAATAAAGTGGTGCATCATGAGTCCATTTCTCAAATTTGGTGGGATGACTCCATTCCACATATTAGTACTAAACAACTAACTATAAGGAATGAGGTGGTGATGGATTAACTCACTCCATTCCACAAACCAAACAAAAAGGTGAGGAGTGAGAAGATGATGAACTACATCATTCCTCAAACTAAACACTCCATAACTTCATGGAACTCAGAAGTTGGCCACCCATCCAATCATACCAATAATTCATGATCGGCCCATCATCTACCTCGCCCTCCATGCAATTACGTACGATTAGTCCGCTTGGAATTTCTTTTTTTATGCTTCTATGTTTCTTCTATAAAAATAGATCGATTTCTATAAAATTCATGAACACAGATGATGGCAATCAACATAAAATATCGCAGGCTGACATAAACCTGCTTATCTTAAGTTAGAGTCTTAGAGAGGCAAGCTGTCTAAAGCAAACATAAGCACCATTTCTCTTCGAATGCATGGATAACATAGTTCACATCAGAAGCATTTCATCAGCAAGATTTTTGGGTGCTCCAGTGGTGATGCATCGCAGTATAGTGTCTAAATGCATATGTACAAATCACCATACAAGTGGGTCAGAGGTGTCCCAATGACTTCGTGAAGATAACACATCGGATATGGGGAAAACGCCGGTGCTGTCTGCGTCTGATTCCGGCCAGCCGGTAGAAGTGAAACTATGGAAGTGCCTAGTGACGCTAAACCTGTGGAATTCAACCGGCTCCCACAAGGCAAAATCCAAAATACCGCATGCAACCGAACCTCTGCCAAATTACCCACTTTCATCCTCTGAGTCTGCAACAACCTGTGCAAGATCATCTTCAGAGCTCGAGAAAGTAATGTCAGGCTGCTTGGAGACAGGCGTGGGCCTTTGCCTCAGTGTTTTCTTCGCCATTGGTGGAGGGGTGACCTGACCTGGATGCATAGTCTCTTCATCATTCTTCATGTTTCGTTGGCTCCGACGAAGCCCTGGCCGAGGCTTGTCATTTGCCAAACGGGCAGCAAGACGGGTTCTCTTGCGTGGTACAGACACATCCTCCTCCATGTCGCTCTTGTAGGAATCAGAAGCATTATTGTCTCCGTCACTGTCAGCGGAGCTGACACCCCTGTCACTGTAGTCTCCGTCTTCCTCATCGCCAGAGCTCAGGTCACTTAGGTACTTGGCATCCTCCTGTCCTCCATTTTTGTTGTTTTCAGAATTGATGTCAGATCTTCCATCGGCACCTTTGTCTCCATGATGTGAAGCAGGTTTCTCTTCTGTTCCTGCCTCACGTGAACCTTGTACTTTTCCTTTCCTAAAAAAGGTACAGTAAAGTCTTTTTAAGAAGAATGCTTCCTAGTTACTTAATAAAAAAACAATTGATAAGATTTCAATAGATCATTTAGACATTGACTTGTTGAGATTGCAATCCAAAGTTCATACGTGATATTTCTTTGAAGTTAAAAATGCAACCTAAATTCCCACTTCCCAGAGTTTTCTATGCATATTTTCCCCCGAACGTCCATCAAAAGTATGTGTCATGCCTTTACTATAAGAAGATAACAGGTGCTGATGTTATAGATAAAATACGAGTACTGGAATGGTCCAAACTTACTGTACAGCTCTTATCGCCTCCTCAATGGAACGATCAAAATCAGCTGCACACAAAAGATATCGAAGATTAAGAAAAAGACAGTTGGTAAAAAATGTCAATTTTATTCAAGTGTTTTGTGAATCCAGTCAGAATAGATATTGGAAGCAACATGTAGCAGACACCACAAATATTATTGTCTTGCAGCAAGAATTGTCAACAGCACTGGCTCACAATTAATGGTTAAAGATAGTAGAAACACGTTAATTTGGATGCATTTATAGAATGTCAGAGATTCTGACAGAAGAAATGAGGGATGGAATTGCCACATGACATTCAACATAACCATCAAGGTGACAATTCACAGCCCAAAGATTCTTGGCCAGGTAAAAGTGACCATATCAAGCTTGAATGTTCGATGGCCTTTTGTGTTGATGGAAATGATCAATAAAGAAGCCCCTTACAGTAATTGTAGCTGACAGGCCGACGTTCCCGCAATGAACGGGTTTGGAATGTGTTAGTAAAAGCTAAAAGTTTGTCCTTCTTCTCCTGCCGTTTTAAACGTCTCTCTTTTTTCTGTAGAGACATATCAGATAAATGAGCTGCACGAAAACAACACTTGATGCAAATGATTATTCAGCTATTTTTCAAATATTATACAAGCATTTGTGTTTCTAACAATTATGTACTAATTACAAAAAACATAGGCGGAAATAGATAGGAACTTAGGAAACATATCAGCTGGTGTCTACCTTTTGAAAATTCTCCACAGCTGGAATAACTTCTGTCTTAAGATAATCTGCAATAGCAGATTCAGCACGACCCTTTCTGGATAACTTCTCCTGTCAACATCTTATGTCAAATACAGTAAAAATATAAGCGAGCATCAAATATATATAAGCAGAAGCCCTTACTGATATTTCAAGAAACTCGTCAAGGTTAGTTGCAACTGTTTCCCAGTAAATATTGGTAACTGGTTTTGTCAAACGGCCACCCTTTCCCATCCAATTCTGCTTAAAATTAACTGTTACGTCTTCTGTGTATAATCTATGGCCAATAGTTGAATCACCGTCATACCTAACAAGCAGGAGGATTTCATATGACAAGGTCAGGAAAAAAGAGATAACAAGGACTTATTGACTTAATTTTCTGGAAATTGTTAATGAAAGGATATGAACTTTAAAATGAAAGACTCAAGGTCCAAAACTCAGATAAGACTACCACATTTGAAGCAAATGTACATCCATAGCAGAGTTCTTAATGCAATAATGCATACATGTAAAAACTCTGGTTACCAGGCATGATCTCATAACAAACTTGTAATCATCCATACCATTGAGAAGCGACATGCTAGCTATGCAAATGAGGGCAGATTCAGGGTGGAAAAGAGCTGTGAAATTAGTATGAGATGGTTCAAAAATAATTTTATTAACGCAGCATCGCACGCCAAGTGTGGTTAGTTTGACAATAAGAAAACTTGAAAAACTTCATTTAGATTATCTTTTCATTTACCCAAAAATGCAAAAGCAGTCCTTATGGTTCAGAATCTGGATCAGATCAACCAAGCTAACTAAGCGTTCAAAACAGGAACAAGATAAATATCAAGTTTAAAACATACAACCCTTTCAGCATATTCTAGTGATTCAAAATACTACAGATAGCAGCTAAAACCATTCTGAACTTTCTGTTCAAAATTTCCAAAGCCAACATATCAGTCTATTGTTTCATTACATCAAATTCTTTCACTTACTGTTTTGAAACCTATTGTTACTGAAGCAATTTAAATTGTGAATCAGTACTTCATTGACTGGAGATGATAGATCATGAATTCGGCAATGATAAAGAACAGAAAATGACTTACCAGTATGTAGTCCCACTACTGCCACTGCCTAGTTTATCTTTCCGAAAGTTGGAAATATGAGTTCCTTTCTTCATTTCATCATTAACATACCACACCGCATCATCTTGCTGAATGATAGGTAATTTCAGTCAGGTAAATGCGGAATGAAATACTAGATTTATTTATTAAACCAGCGAGACTGACCAAAACTCTTAGTTTACTGGGATTTTACAAAAATGAAGCATTTTTAACAAACGGCATACCTCAGATCGGACTTCACAAAGCGCTTTTAGTATCAACAACCGCTTGATTGGATCTTGCTGCTTATACATCTCGACTTCTTTCCTGCAAACACAAATAGGTTGTAGCAATAAAATCATCATAGACAAATGCAATAGTAGACTTACTCATACCCTGAATTATTTCTGAAAGGGTTTGCTCCTTCAGCAACCTGAAACCAAAATAATATCAAGATTTGGGCGAACTCTATTATAATCATGTCATGGAAAAAAACAAGTCTAACAACATACCCACGACCACCAATCTGTTAGCTTTTTGGCAGTTACAATAATCCATCCATCCTCATCTTTTAGATGTTTGTTAACTGGAGGTATTCCCTGGCATATTTGGTAGCAAAGGTGAGCAAGCAACATATCAAACGAACATGACATGGTCCAAGATAAAATAAAGTGGATGTTAATTGTGTCAGAAACAAGACAGATTGTGCTAAAAATGTCAAGTCACAAAATTTCGTCCTTTCATATGCAGAACTAGAGTAAAGCCCAGAGTAAATGATGCAAAAAATGGTAACTAATATGCAAACCAGTCAAGATGCCGACAACGTATGCACTATGCACAAATGCTGACAATGTGTGCATGTTTGGTAAATTGGTTTGCACAGCTAAGTTCTGAGAGAGAGAATGACAGATAGGTAGACACTACTGTTCGCAGAAGTCGTTCACCATGCTAACATAACAACTTCCAGAATGATGAACAAAAAACTTGCAATACGCTGAAAATAAAGGTGACTACACATGCATATAAACAGTTAGCAAACCCTTTTTTGTCGTCGTTTTAATTAAATCATCAGATAATCATATACTATCCCTAGCTTCAGACAACAAGAATGCTCATAACTACAAGGAGTCATCTTGTTATACTTGGTCAATAAGAAAAGACTGCTAAATATCTTTCAATTGATCGTAAAATGGATGTTTGGGTTCAACCAAGATACGAACTATCACAACCATGTTCTGTACCAATTGAACACATGATAAGAGACTAAGAGAGACAAAAAGTAAAATGATCCTATGCTCTCTGCAAGTTTATTGTGGTTCATGACGCCACTATCTCACTAACACATCAGTCATGAACACAGAAATCTAGACAGAAAAAAAAAAAGAAAAATGATCCTATGCTCTCTGCATGTTTATTGTGGTTCATGAACACAAACCGTTCCTCTACCTAATTTGAACGCAAATGCAATTCTACCAATTGCCTTACGCACAATGGTGGATGGCAAGCTAAACAGAAAAAAAAGAAAATGATCCTACGCTCTCTGCAAGTTTATTGTGGTCATGACGGCACTAGCTCACTAACAAATCACTAGGGGTGGTAATGGGCTCTAGATTTTACACTATAAAATTTAAGGATCGAATAGGATTAGAATCGGGCTCTATTCATATTCATTTTTGAACTAGAATTAATTAAGGGCCCTAACTTTTTGTGAAGAAACATTTGGATCGTGATCCATTACGATCCCTACACATCAGTCGTGAACACAGAAATCGTTCCTCCACCTAATTTGAACGCAAAATGTAATTATGACAACGGCCTTACACACTGTTGGATAACAAGCTATACAAAAAAAATGATCCTAAACTCTCTGCAATTTTATTGTGTTTCATGATGGCACTAGCTCACTAACACATCAGCCGTGAGCACAGAAAGCGTTCCTCCACCTAATTTGAACGCAAGATGCAATTCTGCACGCGGTCTTACACACACTAGCGGATGGCAAGCTATGCATTAACGCTCCGCGAATCTGAAACGAGTATACAGAGCCACGGGGGGGCGCAAACAAGTCACCTTCAAAAGGGCAATGTGTATGCGAGCTAGGTCGCGGTTGTTGGACGCGAGTGCCATCTCGATCTCATCCGCGGATAGCCCCAAGTTCGCCTCGATCACCGGCTCAAACACCTGAGACCAAGGAAACCAGAACCCGAATCACACCCCACGCGGACTGAAAAAGCGGAATCAGCTCATGCGATCCGCGGTTCGAGGGAGGGAGAAGAAACCCTAGGCTCACCCTGAGAAAGTGGAGCACGGATGCAAGTTCCCAGCGGCGGCGGAGGAGGACGACGGGGTCCTCAGAGACGGCGGCGGCGGTCGCCTCTTCCTGAGGCGGCGAACTCGAGGGCTTGGCCGGCGACGAGGGCTTGGCACGCTTCGCCGGCGAGGCCATTGGGGAGGAGGGCGGGAAGCGGAGAAATTTTTTGTGGGCGTGAGGCGGGAGGGAGTTAGTTCAGGGGAAGGGAGTGCTTGAGTGGCGGGCGGGGGCGAGACGGCACTTGGGGCTCCGGTTTCGGCGGTGGAAACGGTTTTATCACTTGTGCGCGCGGAGGCGGTGTCATGGGCTTGGGTTGGGCCGGCGTGCTACTTTTAGGCCCAGCGTTAATCGTGAATGAATGACGCAACAGAGTACCAAGCTTGATAGGTAGTTAGGTTTCACATCTAATCAACAAAATCGTTGGAGTTTTTTAGTAGTGTTTGGTTCCAAAGTTAGTTTGGATGGAGCAGCTTCATGCTAGAAACTGTCATGTCCGAAAGATTTTTTGGGAGCTAGATGCTTCAATAATATTTAAACATAATTTTCTTTTTTTAGAGTCACTCTATCCCATATAGAAGCAATTCAAACAACAATAAATTGAGAACGGTACTGCTCTACACCACCGTACTCCAGAACCAAATACTATCTTAAAAATGGTTTGACTAACTTAAATGCCTCATTGTTTTCATTTATTGTAGTTAGTTGTTTTGTCATGACTCTGAAAGTGTAGATATTCGGGTTATCCAAAAAATTTAAAATACCGAATTTTTCAGGACTCAGCCGTTTCATACATTAAATACCGAACTACCAAAATACTGAATTTATCAGGACTCCGCCGAACGATTCGTGGCCGACTGGCCGGCAGTTCGGTATCTAATAATGTCTTATGATAGGAAAGCATAGTGCATAGATACAACATACAAAATATGCCAAGTTCTCTCTTGTAGCTAAGATATAGTGTAAAGACAATATCAAGTGACCGAAAAAAAGATGGTGTTGAGATTTGTATTCATGACAAGCGGGTCATTTGACTTTACGAAGATTGTTAAAGTACCTTCTAATAGTTTAAGTTTTTTTTTTTTTTGCGTTGAAGGTATGTTTATGCTATTGCACTTCCCTTGAGTTTGCCGCTATCTATTGATGAAATATTCTACATTTTCGAGGGAAAATAGAAATGTGGAAAATAGTCATGGGAATCTCTGGGTAGATTTTTATTTATAGTGTCTGCTTAGTTGGACGTGTCAACTCCTTTTGCTATTAGCACGAGAATATTACCACCTCCGTTCTTAAATATTTGAACTAAAATATAGAACGTGACAAATAAAAAAGATCGACGGAGGTAGGTAGTATATCAGAAGCTGGTAAGAAGCCCACGTATGCCTGCGCCACAAAATTATGGAAGACACAGTTCAAATTTAACAAAGCAAACACAGTACCATAGAATGTGTACTACACGACGTTCAATATCCAGCATCCATCAAGAACTGAACAAGTATGCTTGAATAGCTGGAGGCATACATTATCCCTATTAGCCAGAAAACAAGGAGCATTCAGTTACAACAAACAGCCCTAGACCTAACGACGGAATGGTTGCTGCCCACCACCGGTTGCAAAGCTAGGGGAGCCACCATACGTGGCTCCAGGTCCGCCATATGGTACACCACCTCGTCTCCCCGACACGCTCCCAGGGACAGAGAATGGTGATGCAGCTGCTGGGTTTATATATCCAGCATGAGGTGCGTAGTTTAAGGAACGTGAGACTGGGTTCTGGAAACGCGGACCAAAGCTTGAGCCCCTAGCAGCCTTGGCAGCAGGGAAGGGATAGGGTCCAGCTGCGCCGCGGGATCGCTTGTTCGGGAATCTGCTTGGACCAGCTGCCTTCTTCCTATCAGACTTCTCTTTCTCCAACTTCCCTAACTTCTTCCTCAGGACCTCTAAAGGAAACACCGATTGTAGCTGGCAGGACTCGACGCACCTTATGACGGACCTGTATGCATTGCCCTCCAAGCTGTTTGCCTCTTCCTGGGAAAAAAATGAATCCATCTTGAGCTTGAGTAATTAAGTACAATAACAGAACGTCCATCATTTTTTATTTGACGCCAAATAGTGCAAAAATGAACTGCAAAACGTCAAATAAAAAAATGGAGGGAGTAATACAGAAAGACACCCTTCAGAATCCAAGAGCAAGAAACAAATGTGCAAAGTAGTCCAAATGACTAGTATAACAGTAATACAGTATATGAGATACTACCAGCTACAAAGACGAGTCCATTCAAAGAACAATTCATGGCAGAAGAGAAAATTAGGGTGATGCACATGGGTTTATCAATATCAAGGTCCATTAAAAAATAACTGTAGGTACTGTCACAATGAAGGTTTTAGTGCTGATTCTAGTTTAGTAATTTTATCATTTCATCAGCATAAAAAGGATTAAAATCTGAAAATGACGTGTTTTCCAGGTTGTGGGTGCTGTTAGCTGTTGACATGTAACCAGTGTTTCTGGACTGGAATTTATCAACGGCTGTGGTGCTTTGTATTCAGTTGTAACTGGATTTAAGTTTGTTAGTTTGGGAGTTTGCCTAGCTGGCTGAACCCTCTGTGTTCACTGTTCAGAGGTGACGGCTTTTGCTAACGTTTCTCTGCATCACCATTGTCTCAAACATAACGCTTGCAATTTTGTGGTTTCATGGTAATGGAACTCAACTCAGCCATTATGAAAAAAAATAACTTTATCATAAATAACTAGACTAAATACAAGATTCCTCAGAGCTATCTGGGAAGAAAAAAGGGCTCTGCTTATATTGAATTATTTATTAAACAATCAATAACAGAGTGATTGGAACAAGGGTATAAGAGAAATACGTTACTTACAAGTGCAGAACTGGAATGTCTTCCACTTTTCAACACTGCCTGAGCCTTATCAGTGGAATTCTGCAGATAAGATTTGAAGAGAGGCACAGGTGGAAATTTCCCAAGCAAATCAGCCTCATGGGCAACATATATAGCCTCTATAGCATTCCCTGACTTTATTAGTTCCTCAACAATATCTGAAAAGAAGCGCCAAAGTAGCTTTTGTCAACTCTTGTTTCTCGTTTAAAAATGCTTGTTATTAGAGTACAGTTGATTTGACCAAAAAACTAAATGAAATTGCCGGCAACGACTGTTATGCAAGCAGTCCTTCTGTGCAAGCAAACCATCTGATTCATTAGATCGTCATCCAACCGTAGGTCACATTTAACACTTAAACCCTTCCACCACCAGCTCAATAATCTTTATAAAAAAACCCCTAACAAATCATGGTTGTATCTGTGGTTGGATCGTAATCTAATGGATCAGATGGTTTGCTTGCACGCTTGCACAGAAGAACTGCTTGCATAACAGTCATTGCCGAAATTGACAGATGTGACAAAATCCAACATAGATCAAGGAAAGCCTGGTTCATTTCTCACCTAAAAGAAAAATCTTCAATTTAAAATATGCGCTACGTTAGTCTGGTTAACAGATCCAGGAAACACATTGTTCAATAAAAAAACAAGATTAGAACTGGTTATACATAAACTTGAGACTACGTTAACTTTAGTAAATCAATATGCACTCTCCTGAGAGGCTGAGACGAACTATTAAAACAACAAACACAGTTGAATGTCGGTCAACTACAGTGTGGACTGAGCGATGGGGAGCTCAAACCATGTTCTGCATATGAAAGCCTCTTTGAAAATCAAAATCATGGTAGTTTTCAGTTTAATGAAATCCAACGATGATTTCAGAAGTTTACATTTTTCTAAAAAAAATGCCCCATACTCAAAATATGGGTGTTTTTCAGCACCAATGGTAACATTACCAGTTTATCACCAAACAAATTTCAGCACGTTAGATCCAAAAATCAAAACACTAAAGCAAGCATACAGAGACAATGAATAGGCTGACACAAGGATTATGAGATTATCTCAAATGAGGTGTTCAGATGGACACCCTAAACCTGAGTACCTGACACAAGATTATGAACACATATGTCTCATTCTTGAACAAAGATTATCGGTTTGTTGAGTAAACTTGAGAAATAGCTACAATAAAAATAAGCAAATTTGATCTAATAATCTAACCACAATAGCTCTGACTTCTGACAAATACCATACAACCACAATTCAAAGAAGAACAATTCGATCATGAATCAGATAAATAAATATGACTTATAGCATACTTAATAAACAAGGTTAATTGATCATCACCTCCAAGGCTTTCCTCAAATCCAAGCACGCATGCAATCCTAGCAAGCTCCCTCTTCCGTCCATTAGCAACAAACAGCCTTCTCAAGAACTCCTCATCGAACTTATCCTTCAATCCAAATGCCGCTACCATCTGCACAAATATCTGTGCCTCCGATTGCTCTGATGCACCCTTATTACCTTCTTCTCCCGTCTTCACTTTCATGGTGCCCACTGCTGCTCCCTTCTTCTCATCCTCATGTCCTATTTTCTCTGCCCCTTGTCCCTCCTGAGACACCTTACCCTCTGCCCCTTGTCCCTCCTCAGACACCCTTCCCTCTGCCCCTTCTCCCTCCTCAGACACCTTCCCCCCTGCCCCTTCTCCCTCCTCAGACACCTTTCCCTCTGCCCCTTCTCCCTTCACCTCATTCCCTTCCTTTCCTGGTGCCTCAGGTTCCTCTACTTCCTCTGGGTCATCCTCCTCCTCCTCTTCCTCCTCCTCCTCTGGGTCTTCCTCCTCTTCCTCTTCCTCGTCCTCTTCCTCCACCTCCTCCTGCTCCTCATCTTCTTTTCCTTCTTTCTTCTCTGTTGCTCCTGAGTTCTCTGACCCATCAGCTTCGGCCATCTCCACCTCCTTGTCTTCAGAAGACAAATTGTCCATATTGATCCCAAAGCGCTCTTGCCACTCTTTGGTTACTGCAAACGCCCTCTCAACCAATGTATCTCCTATCTCGGGAGGCTTCCTGCCATCCAAATCGAACAAAGAGCGCAGCAACATGCCGAGCACCCAGCATTGGTCCCCGCCGACGCCGTCGCCAGCGGCTAAGAAATCGCTTACCACGTCGAGGACAAGGCGGGGCGGGTCGACGGCCATGGCGACGGCGGGGCCGGCCTCCCTCCGGACTACCGCGAGCTCCCGGCGGCGTGCGGCCATGAAGCGCCAGAGCGCAGCAGCGTCCATGCGGCGGCATATCCACCGGAGCGCGCCCTTGATGTCGGTGGGTGGTGGCCCGGTGGATTCAGTCTCGGCCTCAGCGACGGCGGCGGAGAGCGCGGCGGAGGCCTCAGCGAGGCGCGCGGGAATGGAGGACTCGCGGGCCTCGAGCGCTGCGAGAGTCTCGGAAGTGGAAACGTCGGCGGCGGCTAGGGCTTCGTCGAGTGCAGCGGAGCGGGAGGCGAGGTCCTCCTCGCGCGAGGCAAAGTGTGCGAGGGCGCGCGACCAGGCGCCGTGGCAGTCAGAGAGTACCTGCTGCTGGGACTCGAGGAGGGCGAACAGGCGTCGGGCCTCGCCCGCGGCGGCGGAGTCCTCGGTGGTCGCCATGGCGGTGAGGGTTGGGGGGAGCGAGGATGGGGATTAGAGGAGGAACGGTCTAGATGGACTTGTTTCGTTGCCGTGGACAATGGAATTGGGTTTTGTTCTCGATTTTTACATGAGGGTTCTAATGGACCTACTTATGTTAACGCATTTGGGCTTAGCTGTGCCCAGTCGGTTTGGAAGTTTAATGGGCTCATCACGATGGACATACTCGTTTTGCTCACGGACTAGTCTGTAACAAAGAAATTATATATTCGTTCTAAATTTGGCTAAAGTAATTATTACGTATAAATTTGGTCAAATGGTCAAGGCAGACGTCTGCTTAGGGGGTAATTGATTTATAGAGGCTAATTTTTATTCTCTATATTTTATTTTATTTTAGTCTCTAAATTGTCAAATACGGAAACTGAACGTATTTGACAATTTAGAGACTAAAATAGAATAAAATTTAGGGAATAAAAATTAGTCCCTAAAAACCAAACACTCTCTAAACCTAACTAAAGTCTAGTGACTAAAATCTAGTCACTAAAATACTCTATTTGGTTTCAGCTACTAAACCTAACTAAAATGCATTAATTGTTCCATGTAAGACTGCATTACCTCTAATTAATACATTGTTTCTTGCTCCTATCGGCTGCTCATTTATGTTGCTTGCTGCCAACACAGCATATAGCACACAACAATCACAACATAGCACACAAAAATCGCCTCTCTATTTTATTTCTACCTTCGTCCATACACCATAGCACACAAACAATAATATGAAACATAACATCTTTATTACATATAAAAAATTGCTAAGCTCTATTAAACAAACCATCGACGATCCAATCACGAAACTCATTCATATTTATATCTTCGTCCATATCAAGCGTAGTGTCTCTATTTTGTTGTGAACCTGCTGCTCCGGATGTAGGCTCATCATGATCGCATAAACTAAAGTCGTCATCTGACATAACACTCTCTCTAATGAAATTGTGAAGTGTCATGCAAACTATAATTATTTGGACGGCTACCTCTATCCATCGGAGAGCCAGCTCCTTCTCTGGAGGAGCTGATGGAGTGTGACCAGACCGAGAACTTTGGCGGAGAACCGAAGGAGTTGCGACCGATAAAACCGCCGAGAGACGATGTGACCACGGATCCGGTTTGACAAAGTGGACGCACCTACAGATCTGACTCGCCGATGGATGGAGGTGACCGGATTCGGTGGAGAAGAATGGAGGAGGAGACGACGAATTTTGGAAGAGCAGCACGGTGTGAGGGTTTGGTAAAGGAACCGAGCGAGGGGCAGTGTGATATCCTAGCCCCTGGGATGGGATGTCCTGGCCCAAGGCTTAATAGAATTAATAGTGTAATCATACCAACAAGGTGCATCTTCTTTTTCGGAAGCCTACCTCGAAAGAACCTCCAAGTTAAGCGTGCTTGACTTGGAGCAATTTGGGATGGGTGACCGTCCGGGAAGTTTTCTCGGGTGCGCATGAGTGAGGACAAAGTACGCACAAAAGACTTGCGTTGGTCTGTGGGGACAATATATGATCCTAGAGAGCTGCCATGAGTAAGTACCGCCGGTCCAGGGATTGGACGGGGTGTTACAAGTGGTATCAGAGCCGACCCTCGCGGTTTCACGGGCGTGTGTGGGCTAGGGGGTTCGAGTATATGGCGCATGGCGCATGTGGGCCCGAAGTGGTCACATGGCATGGCATATGACGACACTAGACATATAGACGTGGTCAAGAGGGGAGGTTCCTGGATTGGGGTTGACCGACGAGGACGTCGGTCTTCTAAGGGGGTGGATTGTGATATCCTAGCCCCTGGGATGGGATGTCCTGGCCCAAGGCTTAATAGAATTAATAGTGTAATCATACCAATAAGGTGCATCTTCTTTTTCGGAAGCCTACCTCGAAAGAACCTCCAAATTAAGTGTGCTTGGCTTGGAGCAATTTGAGATGAGTGACCGACCGGGAAGTTTTCTCGGGTGCGCATGAGTGAGGACAAAGTGCGCACAAAAGACTCGTGTTGGTCTGTGGGGACAATATATGATCCTAGAGAGCTGCCAGGAGTAAGTAACGCCGGTCCAGGGATTGGACGGGCAGTTGGGGAAAAGGGGAAGGGCATGTGAGACAAACAACCACTTTAGTCACTTTTAGTTACCCCTTGGTTACTAGATGACTAAAGGTTAGTCACCCACTTTAGTCATTCATGTTTGACTAGGTGCGTGCTCGTGCGTTGCAACGGGAGTACGCTGGGATGAGCACGATACATATCTGATCGGATCTTATATTTCCTTGGGGGTCTGAAGAAGGTTTGCTCGGAAGCCCATCTAGTTAGGTGTCCGTGTGTTGCAACACAATACAAAATATTGGACAAAATGTCTGGTTATCTACGTGTTCAATAGTATATCCGAAAGAGAAGCATAAAAAAGCAGATGAGTGAGAGAGTGAAATAGAGACAGATGCAAGTGCACCGTACAAAAAAGCATACATGTGTACAATGGCCATGATACAAGTAATAGCTTGCAAGTTTATAAAAAACAGAATACAACAGAATTGGACATTAGCATACACCGATTTAATGGTTGCACATATAAATACAATCTTCCAGCGAATTTAAGTTGAGTTGCTAGTGTTGTACATATATATAAGGAGCTAACGGACGACTATATAGCACACATAAGCTGTCAGCTAGCGCCTCCAGCCCATCCATCGGTCCCTACCACTTGACAGGTTCCACAAGCTCCTCTCAACCGCCACCTCCATGTTCTGCAATGCACACAGAAAAGTACAAGTAGAACAAGTCTAGTCAAATCCATCATTTGATGATTGTAGTTCTAATCACTAATGAAACATGAGATGGAACGAAGAAGGAAACAAGATAGCTTGGAGTACCTCATCGTTTGCACCCTTCTGCTCCACAAGCTATAACGTGAGCTACTTCAAAACCTTGAAGCGACAAATATCTAGTGGCCACAATAACACAATTATTTAGCCTATTAGTTGGGTATGTTTGGATCCTAACAACAAAAGTTTAGCAGATAATGATTATATGGAGAGATCCAAACAGGGCCACAATATTTCGCTTGGTATACCAAAACACAACATAAAATGTAAATATGTCCACCCATGAAATTCAAACAATTCAGAATTACCAACCAATTAGAAACCACCCACTACCTATATTCCAGGACCAACCGACAGAGCAAAAAAATGCAAAGAACTAAAGTTTCAGTTGGTATACCAAAAACACAACAACAATTATAAAATGTAAATATGTCCATCCATGAAATTTCGAACAATTCTGAATTACCAACCAATTAGAAACCCCTCACTACTTACATTCCAAGACCAACTGACATAGAACAAAAATACACAAAGGACTAAACTTTCAGTATTTCACTAAACATTATAGTACTTTCTCAAGGTATAAGACCAACTAACAGAGAGCAAAAATATCAGTGTACAAAGATGGAGCTGGGCTATACCCCATATCGCGGAAGACGACGACTTGCTTGCAGGATTTGCGCGCGGATGACGACTGCTTGCTTGCGGGGTTTTCGTGCGGAAGACGGCGCTTGCTTCCAGGGTTTGCGGGCGGAAGACGGCGGCTTGCTTGCGGGGTTTGCGGGTGGGTGGGGGTTGCCACGGGCAGAGGGGAGGTGGGGGCAGTCTACACTAATGCCTTAATAGTTAGTAGAGACCTGTGTTTCAGCAATCAACTTCTCTAACCGTTTCTTCAGGTAAGCTTGGCTGAGTTTCTCTCGACGAGCAGCATCCTGCTCTTGTCGTCGAGATCTTACCGTTGAGGCCTTCTGCCTTGCCTCAGTTACTTCCTCATGAACTTCCCTGCAGATGTACCACATCGTGCAAGTCAATCAAAAGGTCACAACACGTCATTGTACAAAATCCAAAGCGGCCACATTATATCGCCACGAGAAATCAAGGTGTTAAAGTCGAGAAGTTCAATAATATATTACAAAGAGAGGAAAATGTGCTGAAGCCAAGAAGTTCAGTGATATATTGATATCACTACTGGGCTATTGGCAATGATGTTCACTGATCTCACCATGTCATGAATATTGTCCGAAACTTGTATCAAGCAAGTATCAAACAATAGGTATCATGGATTTTTTTACTTGAGATCTCAAATCAGGTACCTAATAAATTAATGAAGTGTCTGAACATAAAAGATAGTATGTCAAGGGCATAAATTCGATGGCCCTTAATCCAAGCAGTGCACTTATGCCGATTCCCATCAACTACACCGCAAGGACAGGAATAGATAAGGAGATAGTCTAGATCCACTTATTTGTCATTTATTGATTAACCAGAATTCCATCCTCACATGGATGAGTAACTTGTCTTTTAAGAGACCATTCTCTAAAATCAAGGAATCAACTCAATCTAACCTTATCTTTAAATAACAAATTTAATCCTAAGAACACCATGAACAATACCTCACAACATGAAAAATATGTTGGCCCTGGCATAGCCTAGGACTGCTCCGTTTCATGTGCCTACTGGTATACAATAACCCAGCACCTAAAATTTCAATATCTTATATTGAAAGCTCAATTCATATTCATCGTGTTGTATGCCTATGCACTAAATGCTCAGATGCTATGAATATAGTACCATTTTTGTTTTCTTCATCAGGTAGCTCGCCTCTGGATAACTTTTCATACAACTCTGCTTTCTTTTCCAGAGCAGCATAGCTTGCAGAACCGTCTTTCACGGCTTTAAGCTCTAGCTTATCCCTGTGCCCAAAGTGCAACGACAGAGGAGGCATTTAGTTCTGGTCAATACTCACAACTCAAAAGCATGAAAAAGGACTTATGGCTATGTGAGGCTGAAAGCACAAGACAGTTGCATTGAAATCATGGCAACTCGAAATGTTGTATGAAGAGTAAAAAACAACATGACTCATGTTGAATGGAAATAAACTGCAAAGTAACAGAAAATTGTGGCCAGGGTAGCAGTTAACTGCACGGAGGAAGAGAACAACATCATATTTCTTTTTCTATACAAGAAAATATATTTCATTATATCTCTTGTTAGTGTAAATTCAAAACTGCCAGAGAAAAACTGGACTGTGGTTTGGGATAAGCATTGACAATAGCTCCATTGTTTTCTTTTGAGTTGGTTGTTACTTAGAAAACGCTTAAAAAGTGTTCACTCTAATTCAATAAACAATGTGAATTACATTCCCTGAAATCATCAGGCTGCATGGTGTTGCAGGCCGTTATCTTTTTTTGGCCAAAAAGGGATGTCCTTGAAAGCTAAGAAAGAGGTGCAAACCTTGTTTGAAGAAAACCAGAATCTGAAGAACCATAACTTCTGTCAGCCTATCAGTGGAGCATGATAACCTGAAAGCACTTCATCGGAATCTGTAGTGCTTCTGTAGCCGCTGCTCGGCCTCCGGCATCCGCAGCGCTGCGTTCATGGCCTCCGCCACGGACTCCACGCTCCACGGGTTGACGCGGATCGCGCCGCTCAGGGACGAGGAGCAACTGACGAACTCCGAGAGCACGATGACGCTCCGCTTGGGCGAGTCGTCTCCGAGCGCGGTGTTCTCCTGCCGGCACACCGTGTAGATGTAGGGGATCCGGTTGAGCCCGTCGCGGCACTGACGACGCAGCACTCGGCAGCCGCGTAGTAGGCGGCCTTCTCCTGCGGCGTCACCAGGGCGTCGATGAGCATGATCGGCGTGTACCCGGGGGTGCCAAAGCGCGCATTGACCCAGGCGCTGATGGCCCTGGCCTCGTCCTGCACGCCCTGCATGTCGCGCCCCTCGCTGCGCGTAGGGTTGGCAATCTGCACGAGCACGGCGCGGCCGCGGAGCTCCCGTCCTCCACGAGCAGCTGCTCCCATCACCAGGAACTTGAGCTCGATCCCCTTGAACAGATCGCGTCGTCGACACCGACCATGATGCGTCGTCCCTTGTACGCCTCGGTCACCCGCCGCACCACATCCTTCGTCTCCGGCGCCGAGACCACCGATCTGAGCTGGCCCATGTCGATCCCGAAGGGGAGGTACACGGGAAGGCACGGGAAATTGGCCAGCAGGTAGTCAGACAGCTCATCTGAGGCGGCTTCGGCTGGGAGGGTGCCGATGTGGAGGACGGGCGCGTTGGCGGGCAGCCCCGAGCGGAGCTGGTACGCGACGGTGCCGGCGTCGACGGAGAAGGCGAACCCGAAGGGCGACGCGCGGAGTGGCAGGCGGTGGGAGACGATGACGCGGCGTGGCGGGCGCGGGCGGCGAGGTGGGTGAGACCGGGGACGCGACAGACATGACGCGCGGGAGGCGGAGCGGCGTTGGCGACGACAGGGGCACCTCGTCGGCCGCGGCGAGGTCGAGGAGATTGTGGCAGGAGGTTGAAGGCATCGCCCCTCCTCCTGCATATCTCGGGCGCGTGAAGGGGGGGGGGCTCGGGCGCGTGAGGGAGGCGGCGAGCAACGACGGGCTGCTCTACCACGAGGTGCAGGAAGGGAAGCTCTGCGCCGTGCACTGCGTCAACACCGCCCTGCAGGGCCCCTTCTTCTCCGAGTTCGACCTCGCCGCGCTCGGGCGCGTGAGGGAGGAGAATCGCGGCGAGGGGGGAGGGGAGAGCGCGTAATCCGCGGGCGGGAGCGGAATCGCGGCGGGGGTGGCGGGCGGGCGCGTGATCCGCGGGCGGGAGAAGAACCGCGGCGGGGGCAGTCTACACTTTACTCTTAATAGTTAGTAGAGATTCTTTGATATAAAAGTGACTAAAGTACCAAACTCGACCATAGTCAGCCGACACCTACAACCTAATTGGCTTGGCTGAACTGTTGTAATGTCGATCAGTTCGAGTCTGTTTACAGGTCTCCTCCATGAGATGTAGTGTACTCCCCTTTGACTCCCGCCTTCAACAAGAATCATCATACAATTCTAAAATAGCATCACGTTAGAATATAGGAAACTAGCTCCGTTCTTAATTATAAGACATTTTGTCTTTTTATAGATACATTGTTTCAACTGCATATCTAGATATAATCCATATTTAAATAGGTAGCAAATGTTATACATCCATAAAAACCAAAACGTTCTATAACTTAAACCGAAGAGAGCATTAAATCCGACTAATTTATATATATACAAAATAAAAAAAATTTGCCAGAATAAATAGGTAGTAGCTTGAAAGTTGTATCTGGATTAAGAAAATCTAGGCAACCAAACAGGCTACTGCATGATTGATCATGACGGTTCTTCAGTAACACAGAAAACTGAACGGCAACAAAGTTACATGTACCAGATGGTTTTCATTTTCAGACCATTAATTCGCCCAAAGACGAAACTGTTGACTGTTGTGCATCGGAACCCGTATGATCTCAAGATCAGTGCACATAAACTAAAAGCCTACACAGTTAGCCGTCATGATCGATCAATCAGCTGAATTAATCCGTCATGAATAGTGCATCGTCTGAACCCGTCATGAGTCAGCTGGAACTAATTATTAGCTAAGATTAAACAAAAAATAGCGTAAATTAGATGAGGTCGATCAGCTAGCTGGCTGATAGAACACCTGTTAATTCCATCTAAAGTTCAGAGAGACTGTGATTATTAGCTTTTAGCTGGCTAAACACAGTTAGGCGTTGCCATCAAACTGGCCCTGGACTAGGTCGACGATGCCGGACGATGCCGGCCGGCGGTGTGTGCAGGCGGCGGCCGAATCGTTGTCGACTAACGTGTTGCCCACAAGAAGCCGTCGTCCAGCGAGAATAGTTTAGTTTCTTTTAAGGTATCCGATGCAAGCAAAGAGGCACAGCGGCGGGCACGAAGCGCAGATTCATCAGTGCTTAAACAACAGCAATGCACCATCTAGCTCACATGATCACATGCATGCATACAGACTTTGCATGCATGGGATGAGAATGAGATCACTCGGAACGTTGGCTGTGCCGGTGTCGCCACTCAGGCCTGCAGCATGTACTTCTTACTCCACGCAAGATCTAGCTAGTTCTTACTACCGGTTTAGTTCAACAGTTTAAACTTTATAAAACTCGCGCAACCAAATTATCTCTACACCAACCATTTTTACTGTATAAGTATATATATTTATCATCATCTAGTTAAATATGGACATAAAAACCAAGAATTAAAACGAATAATATTTTAAAACAGATAGAGTATATCAAAGTAGTTTATAAAAGATACGTAAAATGACTATATATAAAAGCTAAAATGTTTTATAACTTATAGAATGTATGAAGGTACGTTCCCTGGATTGGTGTAAAAGGCCACCAAGGATCGATCGATGTTAGCCTGGTCTTAAAATAGGATCAGACTCCATTAATTGTTTTATGGGTCACAAGCAGCTGGCGATGAAAAATAAAGCGAAAGGGGGTGGGCGGCGGGGAAAGGAAATTAAAGCTGGAAATGGCCTGGATCTTTCCTAGGTAATCATGGATAATGGCGCCACGCTAATTGCTGATGCACGCAACCAACGTTCAACAGCGGCGGACACTCCTGGTGGGCCCATGCATGCATGTGACACGCAGGACGCAGCTGCTTGATGATGACCACCTGCGCTCAACTAATTAATCACGGATCGTCGTCTTCTCATGGGGTACATGTATGTCACATGCAAACCAATGTGGCACACAGGTACTACTGCAAATAATCCATGACGGCAATTGCCAAGGCCAGCCGCGCGCGCAAGCCACTGGTGTACATGTATGTATGTATATCACTAAGCTTCCTAGCAACTTCTGTCTTTGCTAACTCTTTTAGGTTTCTGTGTCTCTCCTCCGATCCCAGGACAAATCAATGTCAGCTAGTTCATTTCAAGGCAAGTTAATAACTAGTACTTACCATTTTAACAATTCTTCTACTTAATTCCAGCTACGTACAAATCACCAAAGACACTGTGGCTATAATTTACAAGATCGATCTCTCACATATATGCCGGGCCCGGATCGACAATTTGGAAACTATACAGAGTTCATGACGTGTACACTGTCCAAGCCTCCAAAGCACACCAACAAATTCGAGGTTGTAACGTACGTAGAAGAATCCAATGAGTCTGCTAACACTAAAAGTTAGCGACCAAAAATCAATATCAGCGGATTCAAATAAACCTGCTAATAAATCTTCTAAATATTACCTGGTAGACTACTATTGATTTCATTAGCTACTAGGTGAGTGCCCGTGCGTTGCAACGGGAATATGTAATACAACAATACCCTATATACAAATGTGTATTATACTGTTATAAGAAAAAGTTTCGTAATTCATTTGTGATCCTAGCCATACATAATTTTTTATATTTTAATCTACCTATTTCATCACTATATTGGAACCATCAATACCATGCAAACTTCTATATATGATAGTACAATGCATCACTTTTGTACAAAAAAGACTATCAACAGTTGGCCAAAAGTAAAACAACCTCAACACGTAAAATCTTTAAACATTGTCTGTGCTCAACATTAAACCTGGTATCTGCACAAATACCATCTGCGTGTAACAATTGAACACTGAGGCGTCAAATCTCGCTAGGCTTCGAAACAAGGTGTAGTGACCATCTTCAATGATTGGGTCAACTGCACGTGCTGGGTCATACCTTGTTAGGTGTGTTAAGGATGAGCTGGGTCATACCTTGTTAGGTGTGTTAAGGATGAACTGGTAACAGGACGAAGCTCCCAATACATATCCAACATATATTTCACGAGCCTACTGTTCTGAAAATGCTCTTTGTGCGAGGTGACCTTATTGCTATGGTTGAAATTGTCTTGCATGCAGCCTTTAATACCCCACCATGCACCATCCTTTCAACATAGATCATCTATCTCCACAGCCTTCTCCTAGAACTTCTGTTTGAATCTTTATCTTGCCTCATCACTATCCCGAAAGCAGCTATGCCCACCACCTGAAAGCCTCATCACTGTCCCATCCTCTCTGTGATGCGATCATTTTGTTTAAACAATTTCTTTGTGGAAAACAGATTTGACATACAAACTGAAGCAGTCCATATGTGTGGTGTGGCCCTGCACACTGAACATTGTTGATTAGTTGCCTCCTGCTCATATCAAATTACAAGCAACCACGACAGATCAAACCAATTAAAGCAAAATGTTCCTCATCTTATTGAGCTGGTGATGAAAAATCTGCAGGAAAGCAATTAGTTAAGACATGTTCTACATAAAGAACTGACTGCACATATGTTTTATCAACAAAGAAGATGCTATACAGTAACTGAGTATTCATAATATCAATAGATAAGAAAGGATAATAAAGAGTAGAGATAGAAAAGGATTATAGGTAATCATTGAAATAGAAAAGGGACGATGATGAATAAGGGGGAAATGTGTTATAAGTAGATCAATCTCTAATTCTTAGAAAGTGGTATTGACAGAAGTTACCTACTGAAGTGCATATTACAAGCATGAATTGGCAAGATATATTGTTAAGAGAAGATACATGATCCTATTCTCCTTCAAATGGATATTATACTTGTATAATAAATACGATCCGGATACAAGTGTTCGCCATGGATTAAAAAACAAGAAATATGTGTGCTTATGTAGTGACAGTATATCATATATCAAAGAGGTAAGGACACTCAAAGGGAGTATCACAAACCATAGTTTTAGTTATTCTAAAATTCTTGCAAGTTATTTTAAACACACTTCTTCAACACCTACAATGCAAAGCAAGCATATCAAACATAAACAAATATTCAAATCTCCAAGCAGCTATCAGATCCAGGAAGTCAACTGGACTAAATAAGATAAGTATAGAATTTACCTTAAGGACTAAAACCTTCGATTCTGAAATTTTAGAGCAGAAGCTCCCCACAGATGATCAACTTCAGTAATGGTTTGGCACACGGGTGACTATATCTCATTCATAAGGTGAAATAACTCCAAATCTGTTTCACTAAGGGTTGCACCATAAACAGACAAAAGCAAGAAAACTAATTTTCTTCATCCACTCAATTGGCTATTATTCTGTTGTCTGCTCTTAATATCATACAGTACCCTTAGTAATCTGATGGTTTCAACTCTTCTCTTTTCTGCAATAGCAATTTCTGCCTTATTTTCTTCCATGAAAGAAAAATCAACTAATTTCAAAATACTTGGAGCTGGCTGTAGCATCCCCCTGTGGTGTTACAAGCATATGGATACTCATAAACTTCATTGCATGTTATTGTCGATACAAAATTGGAGTGACCCAGTATAAGTTCAAGAATTTCATCAGCTGAGAACTTTCCTTGTGATAGCAGAACAACAATACATCGAAGAAATATTATAGGCTGTGAAAAAACTGAACCATAAATGCAGGGAACAGGAAGATCAATTTTATCTCAAATTCTCTACTAAAAGCTACTGTGAGTGTGGTCGTTCTGTTCTTTTGGCAAAAAAAACCTAGGAAAGGAGAGGAAGAAATATGACAAGTTCAGATACACATATTTCTCTACCTGGTCATCTGAAAAAAGCACATGCATGTAAAATCGATGAACTTGGAACCATCATGTATCGAAAAAGAAGTAGGAGCATATTGATTCCAAATGCAGAGCAGTGAATAAAAACATTGAACACATTTTTTTTTGATATACACAAAGCTTGCTTTGTCTCAAGGCTCAATACAAGACAGTTAAATATAGCTGGCGACCGCAAGAATCAGCAGCTTACAACTCCAACATCCCTCGGGTCATCATCAGCTGAGGAGACTGTCATCCTGAAGACGGTGTAATAAAGCGACAAAGTAAACAAAAGCTACCAAGCATCAGAGATCCCTCATGCATGTACGCCAGTCAGCCTCTGGAAGAAAATTTTAGTCCAAGCAAAGATACAACGCCAAATAGCACATGGCTTCTCCGCCGGGGCCCCCTGATGATTTAAGGTGGTGTCATCTCTCAGTTCGGTCCACGCAGCCGCCGCCACCACCGTTTCTCCAGTTCTCGAGCCAGGAGGAGAAGCCTGTCACGAGGGCCTCCTGCATCCACAGGTAGCAGCTCCGCTCCGCCGCCTCGGGAACTGTGAGCCAGCTCCTCTGTCGGGTGCTCTGTTCTGGCCAGGATGCTCGCTCTTCCTTCACGTGCAGAGCAAAGATTGCGGCTCTACACGTTGCTTCGGGCTGCTTGCTCTTGAAATCGTAGAACCCCAGCAGTTGCACTAAATCTCCTCGCACTCTAGCTTCTTCGATAGCTTCCCTTGCAGCTGTCTCTTCAACAGCTTCATCATTCTCCCAGCCTCCCTTTGGAAATAGAAGACCCGGTCCACTTTGTGAGCTGATCATGAGAACTTCAACAAGTTTCTTTTGTTCATCATCAGAAGCTCCATCATCAATATCCATGTATCTGAATGGTATGCACCCGGCCACAAGGCGACGGCCGTTCTCGTAGCGCTGCAGGTGCCGGCCCGTGCGGGCCACCAGATCACACATGGCTGCCTCCCCCTCTCCCACCGATCCCACGGCGGGACACAGGCTGTCCCTAGCCAGGCCCCCAACTTCCTAGAGCATCTTCCTTCTCGCGTCAGTACGACGAGTGGCGGCCGGCGGCGCGCGGCAATGCTGCAGAGCCGTGGGAGGCCAAGGTCGAGAAGTTGTTAGCGTGGACCTCGCTGCACCATGTGGGGCTTGGGGCGCCCAGCCGCTTGCTTCCTCTCCCTCTCTTTTTTTCTTTCAACATTGAGCACATTAATTATTCAAAGAAAAAGAAGTTGGAGCATCCAACAGGGCATTATCTCAAACAAATGGTGTGCATCCAGAACAAGAACTCTGCTCCTACAGGAGAGATCCAACTCTGGACGTGCGCAAGGGGTGGACAGGCGACAGTGTCGAAGGGGTGGCCAGGAAGTTGGCCCGTGGGAGGAGGGAGGAGAAATTTGGGAGGAAAGGGGAGGCGCGTTGGTACCTCGATGGAGAAGGATGAGGAGGTGGTGGCGCTCGCCAACAGAGGTGCGGTGATGCGGCAGCGGTGGAGGGAGCTGGCCGATGGAGCCATGCAGAGTAGGGAGCGGAAGACCGTCGAGCGCGGCGGCGAGCACAGGCTCGCCCGGGCGTAGAACTTAGCGAGGAAGACGGTGTGAGCGGCCTACACTTCGGGGATCTCAATCCGTTGCAGGCAGGGGCAGATGGTGCGAAATCGCGAGCGTCACTCGTCGGCTGCCTCGAAATCGTGAGCAGAACGGTGGCTTGGGTGCGTGCGTGAGTGGGTGGAGGAGGGAGCGGTTCATGGTTGTCACTTGTCAGAGTAGTACGGTTAGAGAGGAGGCAGAACCGGAGGAAGGCAGAACACGAGTGGGGCAGAACAAAAAAGGCAGACTACTCTTACCTTCTTAATAAGTAGTATAGATATATACAGCTTGAAATTGCTAATAAGTGCTAATCGTTCGTATACTCATGAACCCACCATCCAACCACCAATATATTCAGTTTATAGCTGTTAGCTAGCTAACTTTTAATGCTAAAAAGATCCTTCCAAACAGAATTTATAGGCAGCGTATGTGTAGCCATATAGGGATGGCAACGGGTACAAAACCCGCGGGCATTGGTTTTATAAACTCATACCCGCCAGCAAATAGCAAACCCGTACCCGTACCCGTGCCCGCAACCCACGTCGGGTACTGTATACAAGCCATACCCGTCACCCGCGGGTTTTATAAACCCACGGGTGCGCCCGCGGGCGCAATAGACCCACGGCACACCCGCGGGTACACCAGACCCGCGAACAAACCCGCGTGGCCGCCATACAAACAAGTAATAATTTCAAACACAAGCAATTTCCAAATAGTCCCATACAACAAACATACAACAGCTCCAGTTCCATACATATATAGTTTACAGCTTCCAAGACATCAGTTCATAGCAATAATAAATGTCAAACAAGTTATAGGATAACAACCACAAATTTAAGTTTAAACTAATCATCCGAGGCGATACAAGGATCCTCCTTCATTTCCTCTTCAATGTCTTCAAGACATGACCAAAAGCTATTAACATCCACATTATCTTCACCTATATTGTAAAACAAAATACATATTAGTATATAGAAAATTGATTCACTTAGAATATTAGCAAGGCACATTTCTTTACCTTTAAGAGCATGACGAAACCAACTTTGAGTGCACATCAAAGCTTCTAACATTTGTGGTGTGAGACGGCTCCGATGCTCACTTAGAACCCTACCACTAGTGCTAAAAGCTGATTCAGAAGCTACTGTGGTTATTGGAATAGCCAAAACATCACGAGCAATTAACCTCAATGTAGGATAACGAGTACCAGCAACCTTCCACCAACCAAGGATATCAAAGTACTCATTCTCATCATGAGGAAGAGTTTCTTCTTCCAAATAGCGATCTAGCTCATTCTTGCTTTTCACAATGGTTGTTGTCTTTTTACTTGCAGCAAGTGATTTGAATATTGACAAAACAGCAGTTGCACTAATTGTAGTTGTAACAGAAGCGCCACTAGATGATGTACCCACACACTCTTGATCAGATTGCAATAGGTACTGATTTATCAAATTAGTTAGCACTTCATAACTCTTTGAAACATATATCTCAGCTTCTTCCTCTCCCAACAAAGCAATATAACAAGCATGCAACATTGTCATCTTAAGGCGTGGATCAAGGATAACAACAATAGCCATAAGTCCTTGAACATCAGTCCAATACTTATCATATTTGGCTATCATGGCCTTAGACATTTCTCTAATTGTCACATTTTCATCTTCCCTCCATTCTTTCATTTTTAGTTTGATCTCACATACTTTTGGGAAGAAAATATTTGCTGAGACATACTTTGTTCCAGAAAAAAGTTCAGTGAGTTCATAAAATAGTTTCAGTTTCTCACAAACAATAGAAGCAAATTTCCAGTCATCTTCTGGTGGAACTTGATAGTTGGGTTCAAGATTATGCAATCGTTCAAAAACCTTCTTATAAGGTATAGCAATACTAAGCATAGTATAAGTGGAGTTCCATCTTGTTTTGCAATCTAAGCACAACTTCCTATTCAACTGAACTTTTTGTAGTTGGACTGTTTTCATAAATTTTTCATACCTTTTAGGTGTAGCAATCCAATAAGCAACACTGTCTCTGATTTTCACAACAGAAGGACCAATTATTTCCAATCCATCTTTGACAATAAGATTCAGGATATGTGCACAACATCGCATATGCCCACAGATCAGTTGTAATAGCAACACGACATCTAATCTTTTGCAAGAAATTCCTAGCTTTTCTTCTCTCCAACCAGTAAAAGCTCATTATATCTTTCCTAATAGTGTTCCTAGTTCCCAATTTGAACAAAGGTTGCAACGAACTAACAAATTTACGGAAGCCATGATGATCCACAATGGACAGAGGGTATTCATGCAAAACAGATGTTTGCGACACTTCATGTTGGCTGCTATTGGCAGGGGTTGCCATCACAACTACAAGAGAACACACATATTCAATTTAACATACCAATTACCAAATGTAGATAAATTCTAGGCTGAAATTGGCACTGAACACTAGAGATCGAGGGCTCGAGGGAGGATGACCTTGGTCCTTGGAGCTTGGACGGCGCTGTGCCGCTGCCGCTGGACGACTGGTGCTGGACTGCCGCAGCACGACCACGCGCTGGGTCCTGGCGACCTGGCCTCCGCGCGCTGGTCTGCTGGAGCGGCCGAGCGGTGGACGCCAAGCGCTGGACTGCTGGAGGCCGAGCGGTGCTGTAGGCCAAGCGCTGGAGTGACTGGACGCTGGCCGCGTGCCCGCGTGGGACAGCCGGACAGGGGCAGGGCGGCGCTGTGTGGAGGGCTGGAGGCCGACTGGCCGAGCGCCGGTGGAGGCTGCGCCCCGTGCTAGAGCGGCTGAGCGGTGGAGCTGGAGCGCTGGAGTGGAGGCTGGACCGCCTGGGCCTGACCGCCTGAGCGTGGCCGCGTGGGATTGTCGTCGCCGAAGCCGGATGGGGAATGGGGAATTGGGGATAGGGGCGGCCGCCACAACGAGAACAGACGGGAGTAGGGTTTGCTGAGACAGAGTTAGGGTTTCTAGCACATATATATATACCGGGTTCGCGGGTATACGGGCACGGGTTTAAACATTTTATACCCGCGAAGATACACCCATTGGGTACACATTTAAACCCGTACCCTTACCCGCGGGTATAAACCCAAACCCAAACCCGCACCCTATAGGGTTTGTGCCCGTGGGCACGCGGGTAATCTGTGCCCATTACCATCCCTATAGCCATACCGGTGTATCCATATGGCCATGTTGACATATCCATATTGATAGTGTACCTAGCTACTATATGTCCATATCCCATGCATACATATATCGTTGCATCATAAATGTGTAAGTAGCGGGGAGCCGGGGAACGAGGGATAGTGGCCTGCACTTTTGAAGGTGTAGATAAAATATACTGTTCACCAATAATGATCATCAGTGTTACTCTAAGGGTTTAAACGAACTAAATGACTATGTTTAGCTCATTATTTAGACTAAAAAGTCATTTAAACTTAATAAACGACGATTAAACGGACGTAGTAAGGCCATGTTCTGAACCTCTCAAATTAATGATTAGCTGCTGAAATTAGCTGGGAGATTTAGAACGAGTAAGTCAATAGACCAACTAATTATTATTAGCTATACCTATCAAATAACTGTTAGTTGCTCTAACTTAGCTAATAACATATATTATTAGTTGACTAATAATTAGCTCTAGAGGTTTCGAACAGTGCCTAAACCACTACGCATTGTTTACTGGCTAAACGACGGTATATGTAAACGCTGACCATCATTAACCGAGATACATTTATTTTTTTTAAAAAAAACCCACAATACATGAGGCCACTTGAGACTAAACAAAAATGGCAGCGTATAGAGTATGAAAGGAGTGCGCCAAGACGAAGTGCCTACGAAAAGAATGCAGCAAGATTCCCTTCTCACAGGTCCGGTCACAGCGCGTTTGTCCTTTAAGAAGAGGAGCTCGCACACCAAGATTGCTTCTTCTAGAATACAGCGCGTGTGGCCTCTCGCTTTCGAAGAGGGAGGGAGAATTGGTTAAGCAGCAACAATGGTGTGACGCTAACCTCACATCACATCAGCCTAGCACGACAAACACACACATGGCAATTTTCAACAGGTTGGATTAGGACGAAAACATCTCCTGCCGCCCCTTCTGCATTTTTTCCACTCTACACTGCGGTTCTTTTTTTCACTCTACGCTGCGAAGACGGCGAGCCACACACATCACTCTGATGGAAGGCAAGGACGGGATGCGTGGGTTTTTTTTTCTTTCTTTCTGAAAATGGTCAGATTCAGGCAGCGTAGTCTTATGAACCAGATCAGTTTCTTAGTTTGGTCAAACGTGCGAGCGTTTGGAGCATTGAAAAAGTGGTGCGTGCAGACTCCGATCAACTTCACATGCGGCGACGCACTCGCCTAATGTCCAAGAAAACATGTTTGACCAAGCGATCCCATCGTACGCAATTAGCTGGATTAGACAATTAGTACATAGTGCTGGGCACTTTCAATTTTGCAGTCCTTTATTTAGATCTTGTCTCCAAAGATTCCTAAAACTGACAAGCGTTTTCCAACTAGCATTCAAAACAAAAACAAAAAAAACCAATCTTCTCATCAAGCCAGTTCAGAACAAACCAAGTATTCATCCCACCTCTAGTGATTTAGCAACAGATCACGGGGCTGTGGAACGTAGCATTCACATGTTTTCCGTGATTTTGCTGTGAGCAATGGTGTGTCAGTCATGTGTGCTGTGGTATCTGATTGCCGGCGAAGTACAGAGTTTGATCGAGAACGAAAAAAATATGAATGCATGTACAGATGGGGATGGATGCTTCTGTTTTCAGAATTCACCGGACCAAAATTGGAGTTGGGGGGGGGGGGGGGGGGGGGGGGGGGGGGGGGGGGGGAGATTAAAAGTAAAAATCTTGACGCCGCCGGCCGCCGGCCGCCAGCGAGCGGGACGGCGGTTCCTACACTACACGGCGACCCTCTGGAAGACCCTGGAGGGGACGGCGAAGCGCGCGGAAAAGGAGCGCGAGAGGTTGTCGGGCTCCTCCACCCACGCCTCGCCGTCGTCGAAGTTCTGCGCGTAGCTGTACGCGTCGTAGGGCTCCCGGTCGCGGTGCGGCGCCGGCACGCAGCCGGTGGAGCAGAGCAGGATCCGCTTCTTCTCCCGCACGACGCGGCGCCACAGCGCCCTCAGCCTGGCGCGCGCGGACGGCCGCGGGGCCCCGGCGGCGGAGTAGTAGTAGTAGGGCGCACCCGGGCCGTCGGCCTTGGAGAAGGAGGAGGAGGACGAGGACGAGGAGGAGTGGAAGACGACGGCGGCGGCGGCGTCGTCGTCGCCGTCGCCGTCGAGGTCGAAGCCCGCGCGGACGAACCCCCGCCGGGAGATGGAGGGGGCGCAGGAGCAGGAGGCCTGGCGCTGGAACCGCGGGCTGTACCCGCCGCCGTCCATGGAGACGATGGGCGGCCGCGGCCTGCGGGGGCGAGCGAGGAGGAGAGATTGCTGCGGGGGACTGCGGTGGGGGACGGCAGGAGCGGGGGAGTGGCCGCGCCCGGCCTGCGTATATATGGGAGAGGTGAGGGAGCGCCGGAGTGGGTTGTGTGGGCGGTGGGTGGTTTGGGGGATTTGGGATCAAAATCAAATTTTTAGGGCGCTGCGCTCTAATCATGTGTTGTTGCCTTTGACTAGCTTTGCTAATGACAAAGGTTGATCTGTCCATTTGGTTCGCCATAGGGATCACAAGCTATGCCACGTTAGTTTCCATGCAAATGGAATGGATGCATTTGCTTGGACGACCCAAAGTATATATTTCTCTATCTCAATGTAATTACCTATTTGCTCGGATTTTTATTAGCATAGTACCAGCTCATTACAGATGTGTACTCCCTGTAGCTGGCTAATGAATGAGTTGTTTATGTGTTTTTATGGCTTAAGACGAGGCATGCATACGCACGTCGTGACGTGCACAGGCAGACAACGATATGAGTGGTGTGGTAGCGGTGAAAGTTTTGGAGCTCTAAACTCCCACAGTTGGTCTACATTTGTCCATTCCTAAAAGCAAGACAAGTGAGAGCAGAGGACAACGGACAAATAGACAAGAAAGAGAACGAGTAATAAAAATCTGTTTTCACTCTTTAATAATCCATCCGTTCGAAATTAATTTCCCCTGTTCTATAATATTTGTCGCTAGCTAATTTATTTTTAACTAAAATACGACAAATATAAAAACTGAAATAATAATTATAATAATAATGAATATAGACATACATACAAATATATTCATATGTTAAATAATGAATATATGTTTAGTCTAAAACGAGACATATAGATTTGTCAAAACCAAAAGTCCAAGGTATGTTTTGCATGGGTATATAAGTAGTAGTAGTAATTGGATTACTATTTTCAAGCATAAACTATTGTTCAATTAACAACAACAATAACAACAACAACAACAACAACAACAACAACAACAACAACAACAATAATAATAATAATAATAATAATAATAATAATAATAATAATAATAATAATAATAATAATAAGATACTAGATCGGGGGAAAACCTCCACAAACCATATGTGAGTGACTTTGTTAAGAATTTGCAAGCAAGAAATTAATTAATTACTATTTTCGTTCTAAACTATAAGATACTCTTGCTATGCACCTAGGTATAAATTATGTCAAGATATATAGTAACAACTATATATCTAAACTTGCCAAAACTTCCGGTATTTTGAATTAGAGAGAGAACATAACCTGCTGTTACTTTATTTGTCAGCACTCCACCAAACTTTTGCCCCGTAAGATAAGAACAAAGCACATTTTGGCGCGTGCTCAGTGGGTAGACGTTAGATTGGCGGTTTGTCTTGATGCTTGCTCAATGCACATCATTACCCGTTGAGTACTAGATCACTTTGGAACCGCAATGCAAGAGAGTGCTCAGTTCATGATTGCTAGCACCCCAAAATCCAGTTCTTGCTCGTTTCCTTGGACACCCATGTTTGTTTTTCGTACCGGCGCCTTCTATATAATATACTACTCTGTCTTCAGTTTTGTACTAAAACATGATAAATAAAAAAGAAAGGGACGGAGACAATACTATATTACACCAAGCTACTACTAACCTACTAGAGTACTAGTCCTTCAGTTAGGCCTGCCGTTTGGCACTGGCGGCAGGTCCAGCTTAGCCAATCATGCATGCCATGGACTTGTATTATTTGGAGGATGAGGAGGAAACTAGTCGGTGTACCATGTTAGACATAGAGAGTGTTCGAATGTATTAGAGCTAATAGTTAGCTATCATGTTCGTTTGATTTTAATCCATACTGACTTCTACTGTTTCTATAATGTTTTTATCTCTATAAATTGTATGTGCAGCAGTCAAAAAACAACTGTTTTAAATTCGAAGCGGATAATTCCATTAAAATTAGTTGAAGACATCCAAACAAAATACCTAATAGTTCAGCAATTAGTTGTTTTTAGCATATTAGCAAATAGTTAGCTAGCTAATTTGTCTATAATTTTTTAGCCAACTAACTATTAGGCTATTAACTCTAATGTATTTAAACACCCCATAATCTCCGTTGTTGTTTCACCAAACAGGAGTTGAGTGAGACTGCTGCATCAGCTACAACGAGTCAGTTGGGAGGGAGACGGCAGTTACATGGTCCTGTCAGCCACCATAATGAAATCTCTCTTTCTAGGAGAGTTTTTGTTTTTTTTTAAATGGCGTAGCCGCGTAGCAGGAACAGTTCAGACTTGAGAGCGCCAAACTTGACTGACTGGATCTCCAACTCTCCAAGCATGTGTTGCTGCGTGGCATGCAGATCTCCAGGCAGGTCTGTACGTGGCCCGTGGGCGTATCCAATGAGGGAAAGGATAGGATCCCACAGTATCTGACGGTCAAACGAAGCAGGCCAGATTCGTGGCAAGTTGCAACCGAATTCTTTCAAACTTGTTTGACTCCAGATCGCTCGAGCCGAGTCATCATGCCTTTTTTTGCTTTCAATTCGGAAGAGGGCTGGGCGCTGTTCAGACGTCTCTCTGGCCCAACAACTGTTAACCAATAGATTGATCAGATCAGGTCAGACCACAAAGACCTGAGTTTCGTCTAAAACGAATATGCAGCTGGGCAGTGTCACAAAACCTAGTTGCAATACAATGCGATCCAAACATTTTCCTTAGGGTTTGTTTGGTTATGAGCGGATTAAAAAGTGAACAAGAGAAGATTAAATTTCTTGAGAGTTAAAATTAAATAAAAAAATTAATCCCCTCAACCTCTTTAAAATTGAATAAGGTAGGGCATGTATAACTCTAAGACTTTGGTTTGGTTTTATAGGTATAAAAGACAGTTAAGAGACTGCACGATACAATACCAAGACAATGGATTATAAATGCAGCCAAGAGATGACATGTATCGAGAGTCATGAAGATATTCAAACAATCTCTTAGGGCATGTATAACCCACAAAAATGTTTCTTTTCTTAAGTGGTATCAACGGGGTAAGTGCAAAAAAAAAAAACACAAAAGATGTTATCTTGGTGAAGGGACATCTCTAGCACAGTTCTCTAAGTCTAGATACGGTTTTAGCTATACAACCCACATAAATGAGTTGTATCTTGAGAGGTTCTAATGAATAAGATACAAGACTTAAATACATTAGGTTGTAAGATGGGGTTTCTTAGCTGTATCTAGTGCTTGAAGAACCGCAACATAGTATTTAGGTTGTACATGTCCTTAGAGACCTCTCAAGAGACCACATATTAAATAGGGTTATACATTCCTTAACAGTAAAATATTCACATTTAACGCTCGTCAGACCGTAGCAATACAATGCGATGATTTGAGGCATCGGTTATGGTGATCTTTCAGTGTTGTTTCAAAGATTTTTCTATTTTAAGGGCTAGTTTAGAAACTTATTTATTCAAGGGATTTCTATTCTCCCACTATTTTTTTTAGAAAAATAAAAATTTATAGATAAAATGAGGTTCTAAAACTAGTCCTAAAAAGGGACAACTCCCAACGATACAATCATGCTACAGGTACGCAACCAGGAATAATTGCGACATCAACAGCAAGTAGAAGTTTTAATGTGGCCAGGACACCGACCTCTGTAGTGCACAACTGGTACAGCACGCAAGAATGGTTGTTGGTTCAAGTTTGAGGCTAGCTCCAACGGAGCACCCTCGCCTGCTGCCTACGGAATCCGGGGTGGCGAGCTCGTCGAAGCCGTTCAACGGCACCCGTTCGGTGTCACCCTACGCGGGGTGAGAGAAAAAAAAGCACCCCGTCGAGGGGGAGTAGTAATCTCCCACATTTAATCAGTGATTTCACTGTGAAATTAATTTTTTATATTATCACTTTATAACAATATGTATTATGATACAACAAATATATTAGAATTTTTTAAAATTTTAAAAATTGATATATAAAAGTCAAATAAATCAGTTATAATGTATAGAGAGACTGAATAGGGAGAATGGTTGAAGTGATAAATAGAGAGAAGGATAGTTTAGAGAGAGATATTTAAATATGAATATAAAGTACAAACAAGGAGATTTGAGAGGGAGAATGGTTGGAGATACACTGAGCGTTTTTTGGTTACTCTCTTTTTTTACTTAAAAAAGAGTAGCAAATAGTCAAATAGACGCACCACCCAACAACTCACATTACAGCAAAACGGCCAGATTACCGCTTGTTATTGCACTATAATACCACAGCCGATCAATGTTCCAAAGAACAAATGTTCACTTAACAGCAAGATGCAATGACAAATATAACTGGGTGACAGCCCAGTTGGCAGAGCCTCCCTATAGGCTAGGCACTTGCTACCTTAAGATAAAGCGAAAGAAATTTCAACTTCAGAATACATATTTCTTTCTAGTACTACCTCCGTTCTCGAATATTTGTCGTCAGCTAGTACATTTTTAAACTAAACCGCGATAAATAAAAAAGAACAGATGGAGTAGTAAACTAGAGATAATAAAAAACTTCACAATACAGATATGGGGAGTTTTATCTACAGAAATAACTTAGGAAGCCCAAAACAATTAGTTCTGTTCACGAAACAGAAACCTGGTTAATATATACCTCCGCTTAGTTCATATTGTATAAGCCCGTCGTTCTTTATGGATTTCTGAGCTTCAGAAAACAGAGAATTTCTGGAACGCATCCAGGCTGTCAGTGAGCAAAGAGCTTAGTCCTATACTGTCGGTTCCACCCAAGAGTCTGGGGCAAGATGCTTCACGCTCTGGGTCACCAGCTGACTCCTGCTGAAAGAAATAGTAAGATTTACATAAGGATTACATCAGTAATCAGAAAACCAAAGAAGTCTAAGCATCCTAAACAAATCAATGTTGTTAGGGTCATAACCGGTACCATTGAAATCTCTGGCTTTGCATTAATACCATCGCCCTCTACTGATGTTTGACTGTTTAGTTCCTCTTTCCTACCATCCGTAGCACATTGCTGCAAAAACAAAAAGATCATAAGCAGCAAGAAAGGTTTCTGCTGAGACAAAAGATTACAAGGCAAGTGTACCTGATCATCTGTGCCAGTTTCTGGAATGGCGCACAAGACTGATGAGGTCATAGCAGCAAAGCTGTTGCCAGGAACTGAACTTGATGCATGTGGAGTTTGATTCTGGAAGGGAAATGCATGGCAAGTTTCTTCGGCTTCCCAAAGGGATGGATTTAACACTTTTGGTTGGTTACTTGGTTGCTGACGGGCAATCAGCGAAGCAATAGCAGCATCAAATGAATCACATGTGGGAGGGATCTGCTGGAGACAAATGCTATTTTGTGAAGGCGGTTGTTTGGTGTCTTGAGAAGGCGCAGCTTCAGATAACAGTGCTCCAAAACTAATATTAGATATGGAGTCAAGCCATGAAAGTTGTGCCACCTTGCTTGGATTCTCCTATTTTTGAATCATATAGGGTATCAGCTTCAAGTACAGATAATGGTAATGTTTCAATAAACAACAAAATTTGATACTCACCGCCATTTGTGATGTATTTATTTCATCCACAATGGAGGGTGTCACAAAATGATTTGCAAATTCATCTGAACCAGCCATATGTTTTTGTTCATTGAAAACAAGATCAGGAGGCCTGCTGCCAATAATCTTGTCTGCAGAGTACGCTGATGCCAAGGATGGTTCACTACTTTGTTGGTTCAAATCAGGTCCAAACCAACCATACCTTCATAATAGAAAAATAATATTTAAACATCAACTTTCACAATTGATTTGCGTGAATACAAACACAAAAATGAAATACACCGAGAATTCATAAACTTGCCTAGCAAGTAGCAATGTCATCTAAATCCCAATAAACTCCTAAACACACATGTGGCTCTAAACTTGTTAAGTATGTCATTGATCCAAATCACCCTAATTGGAAAAAGCTTGCACATATGGCACACCAATATAACACCTAAATCGAGGTATACATGACAGTGGTGGTGACCATGAGCACAAAATATAGCATGCAGCATCTGATCTCAAACTGCACACTTAAGTGTAACATATGCAATTAATTACAGCGTAGGGTGATTTGTACCTCAAGGACAGTTGACACATTTAACAAGTGGCGACCTACATTGCATTCTAAGAATATAAGAACCTAAATACACCACAGGACAAGTTCATGAACCACCAAAACATTTTGCTCCAAACAAAAATAACTATAAAGAAAACAACTTGAACCTTAAACGAAATGTTGAAGGGTAGCCAACTGCAACATGCACATCAGCAGCTGTGCAAGAATCCTTAAGAGTCCATTTTGCACTGCCACCTATAGTGTCCAGTCTAGTATCATTAGGGAAGAGCATGAGCTCGCCTTTTGCACACTGAGAACTGCCCCATTTTGTATTCAGATGCTGTAAAATTGAGGACATCTTCTTTCGAGGAGCCAAAGTCAATTCAAGGTAAGGATTGTGTTTTTCCTGTCACATTGCATGAAGTAATAAGCAATGCAAATATAAGAGAGAAAGAACCTTCAAACAGGACTATTTGTGGCATGGTGCTTATATTAAGCTATACCAAAAAAAACTGAGGTGCAGAGGTACTCACTTGCTGCATAATCTCTTGAATGGTTTCATATAATGGGAAAAGTTGAAGTTTGATCTTTCCAGAGTGATTAGGTGGCCGAGCAGACAACTTAGCATCACTTGCTGGTGCTTCCATAAGACTGTCAGTCTTTGATGCTATCTTGCTTTTGGTATGTGATTCAAAAGGAGAGACTTTTCTGCGCTTTGCAGCCACATTGCCTGCAAATGATGTTATTGATAAGTCTAGAAAATCAATGATGTCCTTATGACATATCGCCACAAACTTAACAGTTTGTGCAATTGTTTCAATTTAGTTGATCTACCAAGAAGCGCTTATTTCATACTTTGACTTTGGTCTGTGTTAGATTACGATTTCAGCAGATAATAGGTGGAAAAGAAGACGGAAAACTGATAGTGACAACACATCACCTGATGATTTGTTGATATGTGCACCAGCTTTCAGGCTTTGTACCTTATCACAACCAGATTTGGTCTTTGCTCCTGTGCCAGATGCATTACCTTGCTGCTGATGAGCTTTCATTGTCTTGCAATATCAGCAGCAGCTATCCAGTACAATCACCCTGTTGCACAACACAATCATTAAGGGGGTGTTTGTTTTCTAGAGACTAATTTTTAGTCTCTCTATTTTAGTTCATTTTAGGCCATGTTTGGGATAGTTCCAGCTCCATAAAATTTGGTAGAGTTGATGGAGCAGATCATTAGGTGCTCTAGAAAATCGTGGAGCCGGAGTTGTAAGCCTTTAGAAGACATTTAGATAAATCATTTTATTTATTATTTAGATTAAAAATATATTTTTAAAACTGTTTAAATTGATTTTCTAAACTACAGCTTCAGACTAGAGTTGGAACCTGAAGCCATCCCAAACACCCCCTTAGTCCCCTAAATTGACAAACACATAAATTAAAAGATGGATTGTCTCTATTTTAGTCTCTATGTTTGGCAATTTAGGTACTAAAATAGAGGGAGCAAAAATTAGTCACTAAAAACCAAACACCCCCTTACTCAATGTAGTCACTGTTTTTAAAAGTTTCTCTTTTCTTTTATTTCAAGGGTTTGGATTCATGCCATGACTCAGGAGAGGGTCCTATTCACTAAGTGGCCAGAACATCACTGCGCGTGAAAGAAAATGTGCACTTCCTACAGTCCTAAAATTACATATCAGTGTTTAACATAATTTCTGGTTTTAATTGTAGAAAACAAAGCAGTTGATTATAACTTACGATTTCCAAAATTCTAGCTCCTCCATGCACTACGATATTTCAATCAAATTGTTTTACAGTATGTTTAAAACAGGCTCTGATTTTTCTTGCACAAAGCCACTCAACTGATAAGTTATGATTTTCAAACAATCTATCTCTTACATGCACTGTGCTATCAACGGAATACAGTACAAATAAGTGAACGCGATATCACTTGTCCACTAGGAACTCATTTTATTTCTGGATCAAGAGAAACAAACGGAGGGGGGAAAGACTTTGGTTCCATACCCGATCCAAAGCAGTAGAGAACAAATACGTGACCCGAATCCTAAAACCTAGGTATCCTGATCCAGTGATCCCTGAATTCTACCGAACATCCAGCGGTTCAGAACCCCGGATCAAGCAAGTCCCAACCCGCATCGGCCCGGCACCGTAAATTCGAGAAGGGCGGGGGGCATACCTGAAATCGAGACCCTAGATCTCGCCGATCCTGAGCATGAAACGGAACCCTAGCTCCGCTCGCTCCGTCCGACGAGACACCGACGGAGCGTCGGCCGCCACAGATGAAGACGCGGAGCGCAGGGGAACCGGAGAGGAGCGCTGCCGTAGAGCCCGCTACCACCGGGGGGCGGGGGAGCGCTGGCGGATTGAACGAGGCCGCGGGCGCGGGCGCGGACGCGCGAGAGAGGGAGGGAGAGGTGGGAATTTTCAGAGTTTTTGAACACTGGTGGCCTCGCTTGCCGCCTCCACTCGAGTCTTATCAGCGCCAAATTTCCTCTTGGTCGTGTGTATTCGGAATTTCGGATACAATAGATAGAAACGTACTGGGCTGGGAGTCTCTACACAGAGAGTCGGTCGGTGTAAGGGCCCATCATGCGAAACCAGTGGCCTATTGTGCCGGCCCGGTCAGATGGCGGCACACGCGGTAAAGAAGCCCGAGTTTGGCTCGCGTGCAGCGCTCCGCGCCTCCGCCGCTCCCTGTACATATTATTATGTACACTGTACAGGATCAATCTATCCGGTTGTTGTAGGACCTATGAATTAGATCAGCACTTATGTATAAAGATGAAACATATCGGCTGCTGTTTGGTTATTGAATGATAAACCTGCCACATTTATGTTCATGTCATGGGACATCACAGTAGGTTACAGAGAGCCCTGCACGGGAGCTAAACTGGGTCACGTGCAGAAGACCAATCTCATTGCGATAGTTGCTGATTGACTACTGGATGCCATCTTTATGTTCATGTTATAGACCGTACAAGGAGCCCTGCAAGGGGAACTTCAATCTATATGGCGCTCCGTTGCAACGCATGGATAAGGATCTAGCAGCAGTCTAAAAAAGAGAGAGAAAAAAAAGAAAAAGCTATGTTCTGCTTCTTCGGCAATAATAACCATATTACACAAAGTTACAAGTAATACAAGCTACGTACAGCTCAAGCAGTTAAATATGCTCGTAAAGCATCTGACGTCAGATTGGAATAAAATCGCATCATGGGAGCAAGCCCCTCAGTAGATATATACTTTGGAAACACCATCTAATATCAGTTTGATCACATATCACGTGAACAAACCGGCGAGTCGTCCTTGGTCGAGAGATTAGCGTCCTACTCGCCGGTCCCGCAGCAAGCTGCCAGCACTGGCCGTCAAGTGGCCGCCGATGTCAGATCAGATCCGGGAGCGGCCTCGTCAGCACGGGAGAGGGCAGCCGAGCTCCTTCGCCGCCGTACTGAGGAAGGCGAGCGTCAGCCCGGTGGCGCGGCGGCTGTGGGCTTCCCACTCTATGCACCTCTCCACGTCCGCTTGCCAGTTGAGGATGCCTGCGGCCACGCACCGGTACGATGGGCTCTGGATGCCATTCCGCTGCTGTTCCCCTCGGCTGATCTTGTTGGGGCTCACGGATCCGTGGTCCAGGATGTCACGGAGAACGGACATGCTGAGCGCGCGCACGTGCGCGCTTGGGTGAGAAAGGCAGCGGATGGTGGTTGAAAGACGGCACTGAAAAATCATATTCAGTTAACTGGCTGAGCTATAAAAGATGCATGGGTGGCATTTTAAATGAATGAGAACGAGACTAGATGAAGAGGGCATGCCTTTAGCAGATTAGAAAGGCCATCAGCAACTGATAAACCTGGATCTCCCCATTCAATAATAAGATGGACTGCTCGAGCGGTTACTTCGAGAAGCTGCATACATCCACCAGATAAACGATAGTCAGCAAGTCAAAAGATGATATATCATGCGAGTTTGTAGTGCGCGGGAAATGATAAAGCTGACTATGTTTAATGACAACAGAACATAATGGAACAGAACAGACGATTTTGTTAAAAGGTATCCTCCTGTCACGAGATCTGATGAACGAAAGAAATGTCACCTCAAGCTGTGGCAAAGTACAAGCTTCACCGTCAACAAGTATTCCATCAGTAGCACGAAGTAGAAGGTCAGAGGCACTAGCGAGTATCACCAAGGTTTCAGGGCTGTCATGGTTCCTCATGAGCTCCGCTATAAGCTTCACTATACGTTGGTTGACTCTCCACATCTTCTGGCCTTGTTCGTCGTCTCTAGCAATCCAAGGCTGCAAGTCCTTCTCGGCCTGCGAAAATTCTAGAAACGTGAATAGGAAACGGGTGCATATTCACATAGGCATTGTAGTTAAAACGTGTTTCGAAAGAGATCTGTCAGAAACAAAAAAAACTAAACTAAGAATGTTTGCTTTGAAATAAATTAACCAGAAAAGGGTAAAAAGAATTTACTTGAAATAATTCAAACAAAACTCAAACCAAAATTAGTTATGACCAAACGTACGAATATAGCAATATCTTGACCTGGAGAACGATAGCAGCTGAGGCCTTGGTTGGTGAGGCTGAAACGACATCACAAAGTGCATCCACAACCTACACGTGAGAAACAAGGATTGTCATTTAGCCACAAGAATGCTAACAACAATAAAGAAGGCTTATAAGAACACATAATTATACCTTCCTCCATCCTTGGTGAGCTGATGTGCTTTCTGCAGACATCTGCATTTCGGGAGAAGCTATGAGCTTCTGCCAGAGCAATGAGACAACAGAGAAGCACAGCTCTTGTTTCTCTGATAATACAGATCTTAGGAGAGTTTGTGAACCTCGGTACCCCCCATTCCGATCCATGGTAAGGAAGTTTGCCAAATCAGATGCTTCCACCTGTAAGCTTGCAATGGATTTCCCAGATGTACTTGCAACATTGCCGTTCAGAACCTCTTCTGCACATTTCAAGTGTGGTTTTGAGAAACCGTTTTTCTTATGTGTTGAACCATTCTTGTTTTCCAACTTGGCACTATCCGATGAGTTGGTGTTGTTTTCCTCACAGCGATGTTGATTAACCTTCTTTACTGGTGTAAGGGTCAGGTGAGCTTCAAGAGGCTCAGCTTTGTTCACAATGGAGGACACTGTTTTACCATGCAAGTCAATCAAATGGTAGAGGGATGATGCCCTGGTAGAAATCTCAGCATCCCGCTTGCATCTCATCAGTGCAGAGAGTGAATTAAGGCATGGCCTGGACCGACGGAATAACTCAGAAACGTGAGCAGCAACCATAGCTGCTGCAACTATTTCATTTGAGCTATAGCTCCATGAGGTACCAACTGATGATGGCTTCAAGGAGAAAAGGGCTTCGAGGATGGCAAGAATTCTACGAGTATGAATAATTGCTGAGCTGATGCTACTGTGTAGCTCATTATTGATCCCATTGTTTTTTCCAGGTATGATAATCTTCATGGAATCCTTTAAATTTGAATGTGATCCATTCTTAGAAATGCAAGGGAACAGCTGAAGCTCACAAGATAAGGCACAAACTGCAGCTAGAACATACGAATCAAACGTAGCAACAGGGCCTTGTCTCTTCTTACATCTGCTTCTTCCATTTGTTAATCTTGAATGCTCAGTGGCTTCCTCGAGGGAATGGTTATCGCTACCAGTTGGTCTTTTGCTGCCCCCTGGCAAAGCTTGATGACTTACACAAACAGTTAACACCACAAATAGCAACCGGGAGGCAAGGTCCATTGAGGCACAGGATTCAACAAAGAGTGAATGTATCATTGTGTGAAGTTCAGCAACAGCAAGATTCTTAGATTGACTTCTTGGCTTTCTGGATTGCTCTGGTGTTTCAGAAGGAAAAGCTCTCCTAAGTATAGCTTCAACTGTTGCCACAAATATCCTCATCAAGCATGCTTCAGATGGACTTCCACGAGGTAGATACTCGAATACTTTTAATAATGGTAAGTACAGGTTCCATGACAGTGTAGGTGGCTGAAGCGGGGCAGCTACAACAATTTCAGGTAAATCAACTGCTGATGAACTTAGTGGTAGCAAACCATAGGCAGCTTCCCAGATGGTACATATTCTCCACTCAACATCAGGCCCATGAGCACACAACAAAGAAGCAATGCCTTGTGCAGTGGCATCGATAGTGGCCTCAGATGCAGGAACTTCCAACTTCCGGTAGTCAGGTGCAGACAGGAAAATGATCAATGCAAACAGAAGTCAGCAATAAATCAAGGGGAAGCTAATTTCCAACTTTCGTTTGTTATAACATCAAAGTAGCTGAATATTGTAAAGGGTTGTATCAAAGAATATATGGTTCAAAAAATAAAGAAATTGAGGTAGCATGCTAAATCAGCACGTATAAATGTGAAAATTCGTGAAAGGCCTCTAGTTGAGTTGGTTAGGTGGTCTGAGTAGCACTTCTCAGGTCCTAAGTTTGACTCTGTGGAACCGAATTTCAGGTTGGGGTTAAAAATCACCTCGTGTATCCTACACCAAAGCACTGCTCTAAGGCTCGGCCCTGGCCACAATCGTTCTCACATGGGCTATGATGCCGTTGTGTATGAGTGGGGCAGAGATTCGTTGGTTTTCTCGACCTATGTAAGAAAGTTTTCTTAATACAATACTCGGGGGCTGCCTTACCCTGCATGTCGAGTTTTTTAAATGTGAAAATTCTTTATTCAATATACATACAGATTAAGTTTAGATATTATATCAATTCACTGTGATGTTTTGGCTGATCAAATAGCCTAAATAGTCATACTAAGGTGTCTTCTGCCCTGAACTTAGTTCGACGGTGATAAAACTGGATAAAAATATTTTTTGAAGGAAAAACTGTAGGGAAATCCCCTACAGTAAATTTTAGCTGTACTTTCACTGGACAAGTGTCAATTATCATCGTATCCGTAGCTTCTTTAGAAAGCTTTAAAATGGTTTTGAGAGAAAAAATATTGCATACCTGTTTCTTATATGATGATACATAGCCACCTAGTGGTTCATGATGTACGTCAACTCCTTCAGCATGTCGCAGTGGTGGAAAAAGCAGCGTTGGTTGGGAAAGTATTCGGAAAAGCAGAGCAGCAGCTGTATCAGCAGCAATACCAGCTCTCATTGACATTGCAGTTCCAATGGCACGCAAGAAATGCAGATGCATCCAATTCTTTGGAAGCTACAAATAAAATAAAAGTATCACAGTTAATGAAAATTTACACACACAAATGTGGCCGGACAATTTTGTATCGTAGGCAACTTGATAATTTTGCACTCAAAATAATCTGTGAAGTATGTCATACCCGCATGCCAGAAGCATAATCTTCAGCTGCTCTAAGTAGCTCAACTAGCTGTACTGCTGCATCAAGTGCATCTGGAGCCCATGATGGAGGTGCTTCGAGAAGACCAAAAAGCAACCTCTGTGTAGCACTTGGTGTAGCAATTGCATAATATCTGGGAAAAAATAACCCATTTAAAATTTTATCTGGAAGTAGATGAAAGCATAGCAGTGAACTGGAGATTACCTATGGAACAAGCGAGCATATGGTTCAAGAGGGGGCAGACCAGCCACCAAATGCTCGTCCAAGGGTGTCGTTGGCGGAGGTAGCAGAAGCGCAGGAACAGCTGCTGCTGTTAAATTTGCTGTCTCATAACGAGCTACCTCCTCATCACAGACACTTAATATAACTCCAGCTCCATTGGCAACAGCCCATCTGGGGGTGGAAGGCATAAGTTGTGGGTGCTTTCCAGATCCTCGGCTGTAAGCTAAATCACCCAGGGATATGTTGATTTTTTTCCATACACAACAAACATTATCGACTACTACCTACATCCCAAAATATAGATACTTCTGGCTGGGTTTGTCCAAAATAAAGATGTCTGAGTGGTAAAGTATATCGGAACCGATCTACAAGAATAAATTCAAAGTTGTACTAATTACCGAGAAATTAAGTTGACGAGCCATACTATGAAGATATGGAAGAGAGTTATCGAGCGCCGCCTGAGAGGAATAATGAGAATCTCTTTTAACCAATTTGGTTTCGTGCCTAGAACTCTAGAAGGTCAACCATGAAAGCCATTTTCTTAATAAGACGAGTAATGGAGCAGTATAGGGAGCAGCTGATGCACTCTACTTGCAGATTATGATGATCAGCTGGCATCATATGAGGCTCAGTAGAGTGCATATCGGATATGGATGGATGAGGATGCTTGAGCTGGTTCTATTCTCACCGCTAGTGTGGAGGCTCGCTTTTCTACAGAGTTTGTTGAGTGACAGTTCTCATCAGATGTGGACCCTTCTTCGTGATTGTTGTGTGTGCTGGACATCTACTTATCTTGCTGCCATTCGTCAGGAGTGGTCTTTACGTCAGGGAGATTCTACAGTTGATGAATTCTATAGCCAGATGTCTGACGCCTAGCGTCAGCTTGATACTCTTAGTCTGTAGATGTCTCCTAGCACATGTGAGTTCTGTCTGGATCAAAAGACTGATCTTGAGTTTCGTCGCACATATGACTTCTTGACCCATCCATAAGACTGGCGTTCGGGACCTTCGGGTTACCCGTTTAATTCGGGTCGGGTAGTTCGGGCTTTGATAAATTCGGGTAATAGAAATTGTTACCCCATTACAGCCAAGAAAAAACTCTACCCGTAATTTCGGGTTCGAGTTCGGTATACCCGATTTACCCGAAATATTTCCGGTGAATAGAACTAGCGGTCATCACTCATCAAAAGCATATTTGACAGAAGCCCAAAGCATATTTGACAGAAGCTATCTGCTCTCATCGAACAACAGTCATTACATGCTCACACTGACAGTGACACACCCAACATTCCAGAGTCCATACGCCCAAAGGCCAAAGCACATTACATACGGCTTGAAGATTTACAGGAAAAGAATTTAGAACTACCAGTCATCAAAACTGGGCAAAGGTGGACCGTGGACGAGGGACGAAGGGAGTAAGGGCAGCGACTGTGCAACGGAGTGTACGGCCGTGGTGACTGGTGAAGAAGCAACCGGCGTCCGGCGTAGTCGCAGGCGGGTACCGCCACCGAGGACAAGGAGACAGTTGGCGGCTACTGCTAGGTTATGCAGCGTCGACTGTCGGGCGTCGGATCAGATGAAGCTAAAGCGAATGCGCCTTGGCTTGATGGGCTCATGGGTCGTCGCATGACTCCACTTCTGACGTCTCCACGGTTCGCAGATAGCAGACTCCGACACCTCGCACGCCAGGGCATATTACCCGTTGTTACAGGTAGTTCGGGTATCAGGTGCTGCTAGCCAAACTACCCAAACTAATTTTGGGTAATAGCATTTTTTATCCGAAATAGATTTTGGGTACTGTGGGTTCGGGTATTTCGGGTCCGGGTTCGGGTAGCGTGTAGCGGGTAAAATGTCTAGGCTTACCCATCCGCGTGAAAAGTTTGAGCCTCTTCGTGCCCAGTTACTTGCTAGTCACCCTTGTGTGTCTCTGATCATTGCACTGTTAAGACCCCATGGAGCTCAATGTTTGCCTTTGTGCCACTAATGGCGAGCCTCTTTCGGATTCTACTCGATATCGTCACATTGAAGGTAGTCTGGTTTACCTTGGTGTTACTCACCATGACATCTCGTATCATGTGCATATTCTGAATATGTTTGTATCTACCCCCACTCAACTTCACTACAATCATCTTCTTCGTGTTCTATGTTATCTTCGTGGGACTATCTCTTGTCATCTGTTCTTTCCTCGTTCTAGCTCCTTGCAGCTCCATGCCTATTTTGATGTGACTTGGGCTAGTTATTTCTCATATCCTTAATCTCTTTCTGACCATTGTGTTTTTCTTAGTGGTTCCCTCATTGCTTGGAAGACTAAGAAGCAATTAGCAGTTTCTCGTTCGAGTACAAAGGCTGAGTTGTGTGCTATGGCTCTTGCGACGACAGAGGTGACTTGGCTACGGTGGTTGCTTGTTGATTTTGGAGTTTCTGTATCTATACCGACTTCTCATTTGTCTGATAGTACATGTGCTATTAGTATTGTTCGTGATCCGGTAAAGCATGAGCTTACTAAGCATATATTGGTGTTGATGCTTCTTATACACGAGCGCAGATTCAGGATGATGATGTCATTGTTCTTCGCCATGTGCCTTCAGAGCTTCAGTTGGCTGGTACCTTCATCAGGGCGCAAACCAGAGCTTAGCATCAGTTTTATCTCTCCAAACTTAGTGTCATTGATCCACCTTGAGTTTGAGAGGGGGTGTTAGATGTATATATATGTATTCCTAAATATCCCCATTGAATAAGGTGTTTAGTGCATATTTATCCTCATGTACCTATATATCCCCATTGAATAAGGTGTTTAGTGCATATTTATCCTCATGTACCGATGTATATATACAGGCCTTAGGGCCTCATAATGAAAACAAGTGCATTTCCCAACAATCTCTACATATAAGAAAATGGTTATTTATAGTTACTAGCTGAGTTGGTTAGGTGGTGTGAGTAGCACCTCTCAGATCCTGAGTTCAACTCCCCATGGGAGCGGATTTCAGGTTGGGGGTAAAAAAAATACCTCGTTAGTCTCACGCCAAAGCACCGGTCTAAGGCCTAATCCTTGGTCGCTATCATTTTCACATGGGCTACGTACCGCGCTGTATGGATGGGGCAGGGGTTCGAAGGTTTTCTCAAACTGTGTGAGAAGATCTTCTTCTTAATATAATGCACGGAGGGACGAGTTTTTTATAATGCTACAAATCTACAATATCAAGATAAAATATTTGGGGATTGATTTTACCAACCAGTAGTTGGAGGCTTCAACTCTCCACCAGCAGCATATTTTCCCATTACACCGCTACACCTGATATATGTGAAATAAAAATGAAGTGCTTAGCCTCTGTTACTACTTACTAGAAGTGATTGGAGCAAACAATTAACTTTGAGCAGCAAATTAATATATTCCAACAAACTGAAAAGCATCTCACAGCAGAGAACAAACAATTCCATTCATGTATCTGCATCACATCACAGTAACCAGTTATTTCTGAACTATGAGTCCTCATACTATTCGTAGCGGGGCATGCTTGAAATAAGTAAATTGCAGACATTGTTGCAGTATGGGCTGGAGCTGGATAATGAATTCCTTCCCTTACTCCTGTATTATCAACTAGCTGTTTGTTGCATTCCTTGTATATATAGTCCATGATATACTCATTGTATATAAAAATACATAATATGTTGTTCTAAGAAAATTCAATAATCAGAAAAAGGTCAAATACAAATAATATTACTCACCATCGAAAATAGTCACTTCGAATGCCCAAAGGTGCAGCTAGCAATATGTCAGTGATCCACGGGGTTAGTGGCCTCAATGGCTTCCGGTCAGATTCATTTCCTAGAGAATTGTTAGATTTCTTATCTGTGGAATCACTAGATGTTGCCTGATCAGATGTGGTGCTACATTCAGCTTCACTGTGTTGGCGTTCAACTTTGAAAATTGGCCTATTGTAGTGAGTTAAGACTCTAAGAATTTCTCCACAGGCCAAGGCCCACTGTTCTGAGTACTCTTGCTGTGGTGAAAATTGTTAATGAGAAACAGTATAGAATAGTAAAACTCAAAGTCAACACAAACACAAAGAGAACAACTGAAACTGTAATGGCCTCACCTCAGAAGTATGGCTAAATAAAGAGATGAAGGAGCTGAATGGAGGACCATGCCTATCATAGCACAGTGTCCCATCTATGATGGGTGAAAGAATTGGATGTACAACTGCATGACCATGCTCCGGATGATGAAGAACAAAAGTTGCTGTACAGTGCAAGTAAAAGAAACTTGTCAGATTCTTTCTTGAATTTCCTAGCAATTATCCATAAGAAGTTTGTATTACCCAATACTTCATCTATCAAGCGACTTTCTTTTGATGGATAGGAACTTTGAATGAGCTGCACAGAAGGAAAAAAGGGTAAACAAGGTAAACACATCTGACATACATTTTGCCACAATAAATACTAAACTGTTGTGGGAGATGAGGTACCTGAGCTACATCTTCAGGGAACTGCTCACTGTCAGCTGTAAACTGGCCAAAGTACTCGACGTAGGCCAAGATTTGTGCCTTCAAACAAGAAATGACCAAAGGTGTTTGCAATCTACACCAAGTATCATGAAAATTATAGCATAGACAACCAAATTCAATAAGCAAGAAAGATACCTGCTTCTGCTCCACATCCTGGGGTGGAGGCCAGTACAATGATGTGAAGTGAAGCCCATCAATCCACTTCACATTTGATTCTGACATGCTTGGTAGCTCAAGAGCCTGCCCAAGAAACTAGAAAGGCTCTCAAACGGAAAGAAAAAAATTGCACATTGATCCCATAACCAATAAGAGCACCTGTAATCAACACTGTGTTCAAGTTGTCAATCAGTTCATCAATCTATACGCCAAAATACTACTCTTAGTAATGCTATTTGCCTCAAAACCAAGAAACTTTCAGTAATACACAAGTTATCCTAAGTGTGACATTAACTTCTTCAATCAACCCCCACAGAGGAGGGCGTCTACATCCCCTAACGTGAACAAGTATCATATCAACCAATCCCAAACATAGTTGCTTTGAAAACCTCTGCATTAGAAATATATAACAAAAAAGAATTGGGGGGTGAATAGTTTTGAGAATTAATATTCAAGAATAAAAAGCAACTGAACTACAAATATAGAAACTAACAAAAGAAATGAGATGGAGCTCAAACAAGAAATGTGTACAATCTGCTGATAGATCTTATAAATTTTTTGATACAATAAATGCATGACCAAACAAAATTATCCTTTCCCAAGACCCCACTCGTGTGGGAGCCTCCAGCATTGGGTCTGTCCTTTTTTACAATAAATGCATGATCAAACAAAATTATGACCAAAATAGGGGATTGGGAATTTATGCTTAACTTTTTACGGCAGTAATTTTTCAGGCGGTACTTATCTGACATTTCAGCAACACAGTCCAAAATGGACACTTAAACTACATTTCTGGATCACATAAATGAAAAATCGACTTGGCAAAAGAGCATTTTAAATAACCAATGTGATGTTTTGTCCCGAAACTGCCCGCAAGGGGAAGGTGAATTGGGAATCAGTTATTTATCCTTTAGAAAGTTCATACAGGTGCCTACATCTAAAAAATCGTCCATCAAGGTTCAGTTCAGCAATTCCGAGGACTCAACTTATCACCTAATTTCCTGTATACTGATGAACAATTCGTAGGAATAGGATGACTGGTATGGAAGTTCAAAGTAAAACCTTCCTGTTTTGAATCAATAATCCTGTGTGCTGAACTCGCATATTTCTAGTACTAGTTCAGATCAATAATTGTCTGATATAGCTCCTCGTCAACAAATACAAACAAACAAACAGGATAACCAAAGCAGACATGTTAAATATAGGACCAACAACCATTACTAGATACAATTCCAAATGATTGTCCCCACCTTTATAACTTTTCCACAACCGTAACTACGGATCCTCCACCGTTTTTTTTCGGGAACATAATTCTACACACTGGTATGTAGTATGACACCGTAAATAGCGAGGCCCAGCTCAAATCCACACTACTTGCAATCGACGAGCTAAGGATCTAGTAGCCGAAATAAAAATACTACAGAAATTCATTGACAAGTGCATCCCGACGCATCGATCCGTCGAGACTAGCCAAAACAAAACATGGTAAATACAATCAGCTCAACCTCGCCGCCAATCCTAAGCGTCTCTAGTAAATCCATCACCGTAACCCCGATAAAACCACCTGCTCCAAAAAGTATCTACAAATCCAGCAGACCAGCTGGCACCAGTAGCCGCGACGAACGGATAGCCGTAAATCAACGGGCAAAACCGCAGTGAATACTAAATACAGCGCCGGGAACACGAAACCCGCCCGAGCAGGAAAAAAATCCGGAAAAAAAAACAGGAGCACTACCTCGACGGGGCGCGCTCCCACCCGAGGCTCTCCGCGGGCAGCCGGCGCGTCCGTGCGCAGATTTTCGCGGCGGGCGGCGGGTGAGACGGAGGGGAGGAGAGAGAAATGGCGAGGAGCGATGAGAGGCGAGAAAAAGATTTTTTCGCGATGCGGGGGCCGGGGGTGGTGGTGGTGCGGCCGCGTTATTTCACCCGCGAGCCACAGGTGAAGGCCCACGCGGGTCACTGCAGTCACCGACAGGTGGACGCGAGGCACGTCTGGGCCCGCGCGTCGGCGGGGGGGAGGGAGATACTTATCCGGGAATGCCCCGAGCTGGGGTGGGACTGTGGGAGATCGCCCGCATCCTGGCGCTGCTGACATGGCCTTGATATTTTCGGGGGCGGTATGGCATGGGTGCATGGTGCTATGGGGGGCATGACCACCCATGTCATGCATCCACACATCCGTCATCCGCAGCCGGCAGTCCAGCCCCAAGCGAAACTGCTGTTAGAAGTCAGTGGTAACGAGATTGAGAGAATAACAAATGACAATTGTAAGTCTTTATTGTAGGGAAACACTGGATTATATACAGACTGCAGGGGTACTCCCTCAAGGGGTGCGACCCTTGGGTAGTAACCCATCGGATGAGTTTGATCACATGTGAATGTTTCGCAACACTCCCCCTTGATCAACCCAAATCCCTTTGATCACCTGCAAGTCGTCTTCCAATGTCCTATCTCCTCAAAAACCTTGTGGGAAAAAATAAGGAGTACACAGTGTCTTTTGGATAATGAGAATAATCTCACTTGAATTCCAAAAGAAAATATGCTTGTAATCATCATGCATAAAAACCCCTGTGGGGAAAAGTCAATGATGAAGCATATAGCTTAGTTGATATTACCTCGTTAAAAACTTTGGATGAGAAAACCTCAATAAGGCAAAACTCATACAAAGAAAAGAGTGTAATATGATGGTACAAAACATGTCAAATATCATGGAGAATTACTCCCCTGATCCTTGCAAGCACTTAAGTCTTCTCATACCATTCACCTCAACACATTTCTGAAAACATTGAGTATGGTAGAGATTTTGTGAATAGATCAACAAGATTTTCACAAGACTTTGTTTGCAAGATGTTTATATTTCCATTTTCCTGTTTCCATCTGAACAACACAAGCTCAATTATCTTTATGGATAATTATCGGTGGTTCAATTGAACCATGGTATGCCATTGTTCTCCCATGGACCTCTAGCCCAAAGAACAATAATATGTCTATAGTCATCATTTCAAAAAACCCCGTGGGGAAAATAAATGATGAGACATATAACTCAGGCTAATATTTCTCCAAGATAATCTTGCCAGGAAATCTGAGAAATCAACATATCAGCTGAGTCTCCTTAAAAACCCAGTGGGAGAAATAAGGAGAGTAGTCATACTCTATTGTTGATTCATTTGAACTCTAGGGAGATAAACTCATCACCTAGTTCAAATACAACAATAACTATGCCATAATGTATCATCCTCGAAAACCTTTACGGGAAAAATAGATGATACGACATAAGCCTTGTGTTGATGTTGCCTCATTAAAAACTTTGAATGAGAAACCCAAACAGGGAAAAACTTATGCAAAGAAAAGAGCACAACATGATGTAGAAACAAGTTCTTCCGATCAAGAGAAAACTCCCCCTGATCTTTGCAAAACACTAAGTCATCCCATACCTACTCTCAAACACATAAAAAATGTGGAGTAAGGTAGAGACTTAGTTCGTAACTTGTTTTTCATCTAAACAACACAAAGTAATATTATCTCCATAGATAATAAGGTCAATGATATAAAATCATGACCACCACATACCCTCAGTATGTAGTATATCATTCTGTACAATCCCACGAAGTGTACTATAGAATGATTAGTGTAAGTGGCCATTAATCTCTGTTGATCAACATTTATCAAACAGTAGGTCCAACTTACTGGAAGTATGTCATTGATCTTGTACCTGGGGATCTTCTATAGATATCCAAGATCAATATATCCAAACATAAGGAGAGCATGAGTATACCTGGAGATCATAACTCGATCTCATGTGCTGTTAGCTAGCAAATCTTTGCAAAGCAATATCCGGCCGGATGCTCTTGCAAGATACAATAGCACATCTCATGATCGGAAAGAATCAAATAACAATGATTCTCTCATATTGAATTTCTTCAATATATGTTGGATATAGACAATTTTTGTATCCAAGATACTCAAGATAGTTTACTTTGAATTGAACATCTCTTTCAATTCATATCTTCTATCTCGAACTCCGTCGATAAGTAATGTATGTTTAGAAATATGTTGCACATATTTACGCTAAACATACCATTCTTTGTGTATCCCTTCGGAAGGAAGGATTCACTAGGTCGAATGTACCATATTTGACCTGAATGCTCTAAGTCACAAAGACTTTCCAAGCATTGCAAATTTGTGATTGGTTATTATGTATTTGGAATCCTTCAAGACTCCATAAATACCATAATTCAGTGACCACATATGCATATGTTGTCACTACATCTATCAACTGCAGAGATAGATGATTTACTGCCCTTTGTATTGTATCGGAATTTTACTACTCACGGTAGAAGAGAATTTATAGCATTAAAATAATGTTTGGGTTTGCGTATAAACCCAGTTGCTACTAGCCATGCTTTCCCACCACCTCATTGTTTCCAAGTCCATGAAAACAAACTTGTATCCACAGTAAGATACCCTGAAGTGAAAATAAGTTAACACTTCTTTCCGGTGAGCAAGGCTATCTCTGCAACATTGTATCACTCAACAAGATCCAATTGAGCATACTTATGCTCTGCTATGGCCATAGTCTTTTGGATCACATGGAGCGCATATACAATTGTTGAGATGTATGTGTCGACACTTGTAGCTTTCAAATAACATAATTCTCTAGTTGACATGAAGTCATTTTTATGCACCCTTATGATTCTTCGTGAAATCCCAAAACGAGAATCAAGGGCTTCCGATAACCTAGCCTCATCAGTGCGCACTGAGCTAGGTTGTGAATGTCTTCCATTCATAGGATAATCAATATCCTTTAGGTGTCCACCAACACTAGGTTGGTTACCAACGAATAGATGGTCTGCATTTACTTTCTCAGAAGGTCTTGCCTTCAGCTGCTTGCAAGCATCTTAATCCCAGTTTGTGTCCATACTTCTCCCCCTCTTATTTACAACTACGTTGCAATAGGGAGTTAAGTGGTTTTCCATGTAACCACTCTTTCTGGCACTTTCACATAGGATTAATTTGAGTGACACCTTTTAGTAAATGCACATGGCAGTCAATTTGCAACTTCTTGCAAATCATTCGAACCTAAAAGTTCAGTTTTAGTACGCGATCCTGAGCCTGAATGCTTACTGCATTCATTATAATTTCCTGGCATTCATTTTGGTACTCGAAATCTCCCCCTAATGCCTGGAAAAGCTCATGATTCAAACAAGCATACGGGCCGTAAATAGATTCTCATGAAGAGATTCTAAAACTTAATGATCGACGGAGAATAAATTCTCACATAGATCCCCAGCTTTCTGTGTGCCCATACATGTACGCTGCGGTGGTGAGATTGGGAAAACATACCCAATGTACGCATGGGAAATCTTTCATGGATTCCCACATACTAAAAAAACATAGGGGAACTTGTACATGTAGTACATGCAGTTAATCACAAGTCAGGAGCGTACAAACTTCCTGACTCCAACCATAACCAGTTGGAAATGACAATTCATTACTGATGGTCATTAATGATCTGAAATTTTCGAATCTATCATAGATTCATCATATCCTTTATGGATATCATTCTGAATACCAAGACAAACAATCATCATTGTAAGCAGGTTTGGTAAATTCAGCAGTGTGGAGGCTAATGTGCTCAAGCTTGAGACATTATTACTTAATGGTCATGTGTTGTCCGAAGGACACACTTGAGGTCATCATATAGATGCACCAAGTAACCATATAAAACCTTCAATGTCCATACAACTCTGTAATGGACCACACTTGTTCTTTTGAAATAATTCAAAGAACTTAACCAATTCAGATCAGATTTTAAGATAAGAGGGACTTAAAATCTCATTCCCAATGATACTCATCAAGTATCTATCTTATGGGAAAAACATGACCAATAGAATTGTCCATAACTTTTCATTTCATCCCAACAATGTGATGACCAATTCAATCTTACCCAGCCTGGTAAGTATCATCACATGAAAAGTTATAACTAATGCAACACTTTGTATGGGAGGATGTATGTAGAATACAGTCCATAAGAAATGTTTCTGAGAAACATATGCAATATCCATCACTATCACCTTGTGTTTCCACATGATAGTAATATTATGGATATCTCTATAATTTGGTAAGATAAATTAGGATATATCAACACATCCTTGATACTTCCAATACCAAAAGGGGATATGATAACAACATATCATGATATCGCGCGAAGCGATTGCCAAAATATTCTTTCCTCTTTCCAAAGGAATATGAGAATATTTTGTTTCCCACTTATAGAGTTTGTGGCTCAATTCTCCACATTGCATGTTTCTTCCTCAATTGGAAGAATCCCCGTACAAGTTTGCACAACTCAAATCAATGAGTCATCAACTCCCTTGATGAGTTCGTTCAACTCTAATCGATGAGTTTGGTCAACTCAAATCACATGAGTGTGTTCAACTCACATCGCATGAGTTGAACCTATCAATTATGAGATTATACCAAATCTCATGCATCATTTAAATAGTACTCAAAAGCAAATAATCTAACAAAGTGGTCTTCTTTTAGAAAAAGAAGTGTTGTTACATGATTAGTCCAAATCATGAATTACACAACTAACCACTATTATCATGTCAGATGGAAGATTGAAGTACACTTCATATCTTAGCTTTCATGAGTAGTATGCATCTATTGGGATTTCATATACATGATTAGATGCTTAGGCATACAACACTATACCACGTATAGTGTAATGACAAAAGAGTTTGTCATACTCATTGCCCTTCCATTTTTAATGTGCTTATATATTTGCTTTCAAGCAAAAATATTTGAATACAAAGTGTTAGTCTACAACATAATGCAGACACATACTCATAAGTCCACAAGTCTTATGATTTTCTTTGCTATTCATTTTGCGCTTGCATATCAAGCCGCAAAAGCACATAAGTTCTTTTCATAAGAACCGAAAGAGAAAGAGAGCATCTTATTTCCTCCAAAATGAAGAGATGAATTCCCATATCATACAAAAATGAAATGGACACATGCAATGATCATTAAGGATAATTAAGCCGAGTAGGCGAGTTCATCAAACTCTATTAAATAATTATCCTCCAAATGGATTAACCATTTTCAGATGTTGTAATATGCCGCAAAATATATCATATCTTTATATGTTGGAGAACTCGTATCACATAAAGTGTACCAAAGGATTTTTGAAAATTGGTGTACACAACGTAGATAATCTCCATGTAATAAAACTATGGAGTAGATCTCTCAGTAGTGGGCAAAACTTTTGCTGCCTGAAAGCATGGTCTCTGGGCCGATATATTCAAAGAACATACCGCAGCCAATGCTTAGGACTCCACTACCATGTGCTTGACCAAAATTTCAAAAATGAAATGGTAATCTCCATAAATGTGAATAACCAACATATCTACTTGGGAGAACACATAGGTAATCATCATAATCATATGTTGTAGACCTCTTACTGATGAGCAAATAACATTTTGCTGTCTAAAAGCTTGGTCTCTGGGCAAATAAATTCCAAGAACTTATTGCAGCCAAAGCCTAGATCTCCATCATGTGTTGAAATATCCCAAGTTCAAGATATGTGTCATATTTTGCAAGAATTCATCGCTTAATTAAGTAGAACTTAATTAAAAGAATTATTTTAGCAGTCAGTATGACTGCAGCGTCCAGTCTGGCTCCATAGCCCGCGACGCCTGCGTGGTCCATGATCTTTTTGGGTTAGCACGTATAGGTAATCATCTCGAAAGATGTAGACCTTATAGTGATAGGCATTTCAAATGCGGCCTAAAGCACGGTCTCTGGGCTACTAAACTCGATAAAGAATTTAGCGCAGCCAGTGCTTAGGACTCCATCACCCTATGCTTTTCCCAAAAAATGCAACCTTATTTTGCATAAAGACCATTAGGTGTCGACTTAATTGTATGCTTTGTTTTGCTAGCAAACATAAAAGAATGCGAAAACAAAAATTAAGTCGAGATATGTGAATTATAAATGTAAAAACAAATAATTCACAAATAAGTCTGTATTTTTCATAATAAAAACAAACAAGTATGTATAATTATATATAACATCAGGGGGTCTAATTATTTAAATATAGACACCTAACACTGATGAAACAGAATTACGAATAAACGCAGTGTTTAAAACGTAAAACTGCAGGAAAATAAATAAATATACAAATAAAAAAAACTGCTCGTGGCCCATTATAGCCGAATACCGGCCCATCCGCGGTCTGGTTGACGCCACCATATGGAGACGGTTAGGGATACCTAACCATTTTTTACGGACACAGTCGACCGCCACCATGGCGCTGTCCTCCGGCAGCGCGGCCCCGGCCAGGCGCTAGCGTGGCCCCGACGGCCAACGGCGGGGCGCGAGCGCGACAGCCCGACGCATGAGCGCGGGCGCGGCTTCCCGTCAGCGGCCAGGCGCGGCCTTCGAGGAGCAGCGCGCGGGAGCGGCCCCTAGCGCGCGCGGCCTCCCCTGCGGGCGAGCGGCCGTCCAGGCACGACCCGACAACTTGGGCGCGATGGCCCAACAGCGCGTGCGGGCGTGCGTTCCGAGGCGCGCGCGAGCGAGGATCCCCCAGCGGCGCGGCGGCCTCCGGCCCCGACGGCTCGGGCGCGGTCCCCGCACCGGACCTCCCCGACGCATGTGTCAACGGCGACACGGGATCTGGTGGCGAGGCGCTGCCTCCCCAGCGAATCGGGCGTGTGGCACATCTGGCGCGTCCGGCACAGGCGGACCTCGGCCAGCGCGGGCGCGCGTCGACCCCTGCACGGGCTCGGGCGCAACAGCCCCCGGCGCAGATCTCCTTGCCAGGCACCGGCTGCGCAGGATCGCACACCTGACGCGAGGGCGCGTAGCCCGTCGGCACTTGGGCGCGGCCTCCAGCCCAGGCGGTGCGACCTCCGGCGCGAGCACAACCGGTCAGACCCTCAGCACGCGGGCGCGCGACCCCAGCGGTGCCGGCACGCGGCCACGACGGTGCGGGCGTGCCGCTCCTCCGGCGTGAGGGTGCGGCCTCTAGCATGGCCCGGCCTCAGGCTCAGCTACGGTCCTGGCGGCTAGCGTGAGCGCTGCCCCGATGGCCCAACGTCGTTGACGACACGAAGAATATGGCTCAAGCGACGAATGCGAAGAGAACGGCAATTATCGTACCTTTCTGTCGTTCTAGAGGTCAAACCTCCTCACTTCTTTTTCTTGCGCTCAGTGAAGAAACGATGCTGATAACGTATTAGAAGTCAGTGGTAACGAGACTGAGAGAATAACAAATGACAATTGTAAGTCTTTATTGCAGGGGAACATTGGATTATATACAGACTGCATGGGTACTCCCCCAAGGGGTGTGACCCTTGGGTAGTAACCCATCGGATGAGTTTGATCACATGTGAATGTTTCGCAACAACTGCGATTTGAGCTCGCCACTGCCCTGTGTTCGGTGCGTGCCTGCTTTTTCATTAATAAAGGCATGTTTGATTAGAAGTCAATTTAGAGAAATTAAAAATTAAATAGAATTAAAACTCTTTTATTTAAAATTATATAGGAAGGGATAATTTCTCCCATTCTCCTCTAATCTAGATGCAATCAAACAAAGTATAATCGGAGGTTGGTGTTACAACTTGTGATTTAGTGAAGGCACATAGAGTAGATAGTTTTTTATATTTTTATAGCGAATGTCCGATGATAATCCGCAGTCTCAAAAAATAATGCCCTTACATTGTGTTTTATGCTTATCCTTGGTACAAAGTTTTATTGAAAAGATTATACTCCCTCTGTCTTGAAATATAATTATTTGTAGCTCTTTTCCATCCATGTTCGAATGAATGGTAATATACGTAGACGTATATACAAACTACATTCACATGTTATTGAATGAATGTATATTTAGTCTAAAACGAATTATATTTAGGACGGATGGAGCAATACTAAAGCCATTAGACATGCTCTTACATGTATAGGTTAGGTAAATGTTTTCGAGCTAACCAATTTTGTGCATTTAACTCTCATGAGGTGAGGACTGGGGCGGATGAAACCCCTTGCCCCCAAGCACCGTTAAAAGAGAGATTAGGGCATGTATAGTAGAGTGACACCAAAATGGTTCTCCAAGCACAAGAGACTCTATTATGCAATGTAGTTTATTAATAAATACAGAAATAAATACGCTTGTACATCATCGGATCGATAGAACCGATGACGAATTCGTACAGTGGAAGGTAAGGCATCTGTTGCTACTTGAGTTACAAGTCAGATGCGTCTCTTCACGGAGAGACAGCTCCACAATTTTTTTTTTGCAAATAATTCATTTTTTAAACACCTCAAGAGTCACCACTGTACATGTCCTTAGCTGAACAAGCAAGCATAAAATGTAGTGTTGACTAAATCATGATTCATGAACCAAAAGACAGCACACACAATAGAATTCTTGTTTTATCCTAAATAATCAAACTAAATGGATTTCGAATTATTTTGGAAGTCAGTACTCAGTAGCATACATGCTGCATCAGACGGTTGTTATTGGCCGTCCGTTGCGTGGAGAATCGATGCCATCCGACGGCTGATGTTATAAGCGTGCTTTAGCAATGGACGTCGTCGTCCTCTCTGTTTTCTTTCACCGCTCGCCGGTGAAGAATTGGTGGATGGCGGATCGGGTGACATCAGTGGGCGGCAAGGCAAGTTGGACTATTTGGCGATGACGAGCGGTGATAATTGGACGGTGGCGGTGCGATACGCCCATTACGGGTTCTTAGCTATTCGTCCACTATCATGGTGGGGCCCCGCCCTGGCTTTGGCTAGTTCGTGCTTAGATTAGATCCGTGGTTTATTATTAGCTAGGTCTGCCTTGGAGTTGGAGGCTTAAGAAAGAAGGGCGTGAGCTGGTTGTTTTGTTGTTTGGATGCTGCTCTCGCTTTCGCTTTCCGAGGGCCGGTGCAAATGGTGGGTTACACACACTACTGCTGTGTGAGAAATGCAATGGGCAGATTCCATGGACTGTTTTCGCGTGCAACCATGCACGGGTAGAGACAACAAAAAGACTCAGTTTGTAACTAAGGGTCTGTTTGGTTGGGCTGTGGCTGTGGAAAAAGTTGCTGTGGGCTGTGAGCTTTGGAAAAAGCTACTGTAGGCTATGAGCTGTTAAAAAGCTAAAAACCGTTTGGGGGAAACCACTAAAAGTCGTTAAAAGTTCTTTGATATATGTTTTCACAGTTCCATCCAAAAGCCACTAAAAGCAGGTCCATTGATGCTTTCAGTTTTGTACTGCGAGAAAGTCGGCTTTTAGAAAAAGCTGCTTTCTGGATCCAGCCCTTTGGTTGGCTTTTGGCTTTTAGGGGGCAAAAGCTAAAGCCAAAAGTCAAACCAAACACACCCTAAAACTTGTTCGGTTATGTCTATTCCATGCGATTTGAAATACATTATGATGTTCTGAGGTGAATTTTTGACTTAGGGGTGTTTGACTATTTTATTTATTTTACTATAGTCTCTAAATTTCTCTATTTTAGTTTTCTTGTATTTAACAATTTTAAAACAAAAATAAAATAAAATGTAGTGACTAAAAATTAATCTCTATAAACTAAACACCCCCTACTATGGATTTAAACCGACTTAACCTCACTCAATCCACATAAATTAGCATCAAATCAATCAATACCTAAAGGAAAAGTGCTACGAGTTCACGTCTCTTAAGTTAAAATAAAGCAGCAACAGTAGTTACATATTTTTACGCAATGTACCAAGTTGTATAAATACATACATAGTATATCATAATTACTATTATTATATATCATAAACCGATTAAAAAGAGCTCAGCTGCAAGACTGTTGGAACGATCCTATATTTGTGGAGCCATCTAATTTTTGTGTGCATGTAGTGGAGACGAAAATATCATCTAAAATTTGTGTACATGCAAGAAAAACTTTCATGGTCTACCATAATTATCGGATCTATCATAAACATATGATCTACCATAATTTTTTAATATAATTATTGAGTATGATTATGGAGGATCATACGATGTGGATGACCATGATATAATCATGCCATACGTCGCAACATCAACTATCATCACTGAATCACAGACGAGTTTTACAACCATTACTAGGTGAGTGCCCGTGCGTTGCAACGGGTCTTTACATTGTAACCTTCAAATACAAGGATTTTCCACTTGCAACGGGGTCAGAAGTTCCAATGTCTAGGAACAATTCAGAAGAGGTAGAAATCAAAAAGCGAATCAAGTCCTTCGGAAGGGCAACAAATTATTGGTTAGGTTGCTTCGTGCTTGTGAAATTAATCGAAATGCAAAGGACATTGACTTGAGAGATGAGACAATAGGAAAGGAGGGAGGCGAGGCAGAGTGTCGAGCGGCCTCATGAGATTGCAACTGTGATCATGATTCGGTTGTCCGCAGTTTTCCACGGTTGCAACTGTGATCATGGTTCTAGGTGCCCATCATTTTCCACATGTAGTAGTCGGTTGCCTAATTGCCTGACAATTTTTTTCTTCTTTTTTTTGCAGGTAGTAGTAGCAGAGACGAGACGTCCTTTGAAGCCACCCCCTGGTTGGAATCAGACTGCGAAGATGATTTCTACAGCGTCAACGAAGGTAAACTGAATCCACAACAACAAAAAAAGCCGGTTTCACTTTCATCTCAAGGTTCTTGACCGACGGCGGCGGCGTCATTGATATCCTCCTGCACGTCCAGATCTGACGCCTGCGGGATCGTTCGCATCCCGAACCAGCGGCCGGAACACTCCGCCACCTAGACCCCGCGATCTACCGACACTGGCGGTGATCCTGAAGGCCGAACCCCTGAAGCCGCCGCCGCCGCAAAGGAGGCTGGGCGACCTCCTGCGAGAGGCGCAAGACGACGACAATGACAATGACACCGCCGTCGACGGCCTCTCCAGAGACGACTCCTTGCGCATGGGCGCGGAGGCCAACCGGTGCTGCGTGCCGCGGCTCGCGTGGGCCATTAGCTGCAACGGGAGGACACAACGCAAGTGAAGTGCTAATCCGTGCCTTGTTCAACAGACAGGAAAAGATTTGCCGCCCAAATGTGTATGTACATAGACCAAATGACTGCACCAGAACAGTAAAAAGAAAAACCTTCATGTTCTGTATGCAATGTACTATTACGTAGATTCAAGGATTTGATGCCTGCTTCCTGCCGGACAGATGCTACAGGGAAACTCGCCCGGATGGCCGGATGAAAAGAACATTATTTGGATGTTTGAGCACGGGAATATGAAAAAGAACACGGAAAATCCTTGTATTTGAAGGTTACAATGTAGAGGCCCCGTTGCAACGCACGGGCACTCTCCTAGTAACGTATAAATACACATGAGATATAACACAGTACTGGTACAGATTTGCAACAAAATCACTGAACAGTGAACATATAACTTGGTCAGTTTGACAGGACAATATGTACTGGGAAATTGCTATGAAAAAGAGAACTATTAAAAATTGTCATCATGGCTAACAACCAGCTTGTAATCAGGATATGGCTGATAAGAATACCAAAATGTAATTAAAAATTGTAAGCAATTATCTTAAGAAAGAATATTGAAACAGAACTCATGGGACAAACACTCACGGTTACTTCACAACAAGGAACAACAATTAAAAAGTGCTCATTCACTACATTGTGCCTGGCATGCCATGGCATGAAGTCAACAATTTACTCTTTAATTGAAGCATACATCGTGCCACAATAGTAGATTAGAAGACAAGATAAACGAAAAAGTAACTTGTTTGGTAAATTTAACTGTTTGTTGGCAATCAGTTGTCACTTTTATATTTATAGAGTGGCTAGTCTCTCCTTGTGTAATACGAAGTCAAGCCATACAAATGTATACTTTCGTACAACTGTTCAGCTAGAAACCCAATCTCTGAATAGATTACATGTTATTTTCTCCTGAATAGGAAGATGTCCTTTTCTATTCAGCCAAACTTTGCCAAATAAACAACTATAGCACTGTAGTTAACGTCTAATTCTTTCATGACTCCCTCTTTTTATAACTGCATGAATGTATACCAGTCAACACTTACTCTAGGTATTTAGTTCCTCTCGTGCTCCACCTTTCTCTTCATATAAAATATGAATGGAAAGTTGAGCTCCTCCATTTTCTCCACGAGAGACTCGGCCTTCTCAATCATCAAAACTTTGGAGTAAGAATTGAGAAGAGCGTGATACCTAAAATAAGTCTTGGAAGTTTCTGGGAGGTCCAAAAAGTACTTCTTGGCAGCAGCGACACATCTCGATTTAGCAATGAGATCCAGGAGGATTGCTTGATCACTGACAGTAGGATTCATGCCACTTCTCACCATAACTTCAGAAAGCTGCATCAATAAACAAAAGAGAGAAAGGATCCATATGAACTCTGCCAATCAAATTCAGAATAGTCACAAGAAAATAACCAAGTTTCAATATTACTTAATGCTTTCGATCTGAATGTCCGCTTTATGAAGAAAACTGCATGTAAATATAAGGAAACAAGAATATTTCAAATCAAACAGTGATGGGCAATAGATAGCATCTATGATTAAGCAAACAATGGTACGCATCAGCCAACCTGTCCTTCTTAAACTGGCAATCACCAAAAGCTCTTGATACTTCAATATGACCTTGTAATCTTCCATTAGAACCTACAGAACCTCCAACCTTTGTAACAACACAAGGTTAAAAGTACCATTCTGAGATGGCATCCCTGGCCGGATCGCAGGTGAACTGGAGCTTGTCCTCCATGGGTGCGCGGAAGAAGATGAGCCCTGTCTCACGCACCGCGTCGAGGAGCTTCCAAGAACTATCCTGAATAAGATTATATACAAAGTCATTTACATTAAACTAACATTCTTAGATGAGGGAATGAAGAAAATGTGAAATAAAGCATCACTACATTCATTAACAAAAGATAAGCATGTTCAACAACAAAAGTCAAGCTTCACTGATGTTGCATATAGATTGGTAATTTTTCATGCTCATTGTGCATATGGTATTATAGTTATGGTATTCACAAGAAAGGACAAAAACAAATATGTTTGCAGCGCATAAGGATGGGAACATACATCTTTTCTTGGCATATTGCACACAAGTCACCAACAGCAACCACCTGAAACAGAACACAAAGATGTGTGTTGAAGGATCTAATCGGGAACTCATAGGGAGCAATTGGCATCTTCAAGAGAGAATGGTAAAATACTGTCAAATCATTCAGTGACATATAAAAGCAACCAGAAGTCAGTTCCAGGAGCAAGATTTGTCTGACAAGAAACAAGTTGCAGTAGATAGTAGAACAAAAGAAATAACAAGTCAAGCCTTGAATATACATGGATACATTGAATCAGATTTGAAAATTGCTAAAAAATGTAGCTATCATAATCAAAAGGAACTTCTCCAACATGACTGAAAGGGAATTAGGCTTACACCTAGTTCCTATATAATTTTGGTGGTTGAATTGCCCAACACAAATATTGGACTGACTAGTTTGCTCTAGTGTATAAGTTATACAGGTGCAAAAGGTTCACATCTAGCCAATAAAAAGATCAAGTGTTGGATTCAATAAAGGAGCAAAGGGGCAACCGAGGGCACCCCTGGTCTGGCGCACCGGACTGTCCGGTGTGCCACCGGACAGTGAACAGTACCTGTCCGGTGCACCAGGGGACTTAGACTCCAACTCTTCGCTCTCGGGAATTCTCGGAAGCCGGCGCGCTATAATTCACCGGACTGTCCGGTGTGCACCGGACATGTCCGGTGCTCCAAGGAAGATCGGCCTCCGGAACTCGCCAGCCTCGGGTTCGCGCGGCAGCCGCTCCGCTAAAATTCACCGGACCGTCCGGTGTGCACCGGACTGTCCGGTGAACCACGGAGCAACGGCTACTTCTGCGCCAACGGTCACCTGCAAGCGCATTTAATGCGCGCTCTGCGCGCGCAGTCGGCAGGCGCGCCCATACCGACGCACCGGACAATGAACAGTTCATGTCCGGTGTACACCGGACATCCAGGCGGGGCCACATGTCAGAGCTCCAACGGTCAGAATCCAACGGCAACGATGACGTGGCAGGGGGGCACCGGACTGTCCGGTGTGCACCGGACTGTCCGGTGCGCCATCGAACAGAGAGCTCCCAGCAACGGCCACATTTGGTGGTTGGGGCTATAAATACCCCAACCACCCCACATTCATAGCCATCCAAGTTTTCCAACTTCTAACCACTTACAAGAGCTAGGCATTCAATTCTAGACACATACAAAGAGATCAAATCCTCTCCAATTCCACTCAAGCCTTTAGTGACTAGCGAGAGAGATTTGTCGTGTTCTTTTGAGCTCTTGCGCTTGGATCGCATTCTTTCTTTCTCTTTTGCTCTTGTGATCAACACTCAATTGTAACCGAGGCAAGAGGCACCGATTGTGTGGTGGCCCTTGCAGGGAAGTTTTGTTCCCGGTTGATTGAGAAGAAGGAAAGCTCACTCGGTCCGAGGGACCGTTTGAGAGAGGGAAGGGTTGAAAGAGACCCGGCCTTTGTGGCCTCCTCAACGGGGAGTAGGTTTGCAAGAACCGAACCTCGGTAAAACAAATCCACGTGTCACTCTCCTTATTTGCTTGTGATTTGTTTTGCGCCCTCTCTTGCGGACTCATTTATTATTACTAACGCTAACCCCGGCTTGTAGTTGTGATTATTTTTGTAAATTTCAGTTTCGCCCTATTCACCCCCCCTCTAGGCGACTATCAATTGGTATCAAAGCACGGTGCTTCATTAGAGCCTAACCGCTCGAAGTGATGTCGGGAGATCACGCCAAGAAGGAGATGGAGACCGGCGAAAAGCCCACTACAAGCTACGGGAGCACTTCATCGGAAGAGTCCCGCACCAAAAGGAGGGAGAAGAAGAAGAGCTCCTCCAACAAAGGGAAGGAGAAGAAATCTTCTTCTCACCACAAAGAAAAGAAGGAAAAATCTTCTTCCCACAAGCCGCATCGGAAAGGCGATAAGCACAAGAGGATGAGGAAGGTGGTCTACTACGAGACCGACACTTCATCAACTTCTACCTCCGACTCCGATGCGCCCTCCGTCACTTCTAAGCGTCAAGAGCGCAAGAAGTATAGTAAGATCCCCCTACGCTACCCTCGCATTCCTAAACATACACCTTTACTTTCCGTCCCATTAGGCAAACCACCAACTTTTAATGGTGAAGATTATGCTATGTGGAGTAATTTGATGCGATTTCATCTAACCTCTCTCCACAAAAGAATATGGGATGTTGTTGAGTATGGTGTACAGGTACCATCAATAGGGGATGAGGACTATGACACGGACGAAGTGGCCCAAATCGAGCACTTCAACTCCCAAGCCGCAACCATCCTCCTTGCCTCCCTAAGCAAGGAGGAATACAACAAAGTACAAGGATTGAAGAACGCCAAGGAGATTTGGGACCTACTCAAGACGGCGCACGAGGGTGATGAACTCACCAAGATCACCAAGCGGGAAACGATCGAGGGGGAACTCGGTCGCTTCCGTCTTCGCCAAGGGGAGGAGCCACAAGACATGTACAACCGGCTCAAGACCTTGGTGAACCAAGTGCGCAACCTCGGGAGCACAAAATGGGATGACCACGAAGTGGTTAAGGTTATTCTAAGAGCTCTCATTTTCCTTAACCCCACTCAAGTACAATTAATTCGTGGGAATCCTAGATATCCACTAATGACCCCCGAGGAAGTTATCGGGAATTTTGTGAGTTTTGAATGCATGATTAAGGGCTCCAAGAAGATCAACGAGCTTGACGAGCCTTCCACCTCCGAGGCGCAACCGGTGGCCTTCAAGGCAACGGAGGAGAAGAAGGAGGAGTCTACAAGTAGACAACCAATTGACGCCTCCAAGCTCGACAACGAGGAGATGGCCCTAATCATCAAAAGCTTTCGGCAAATTCTCAAGCAACGGAAGGGGAAAGACTACAAACCCCGTTCCAAGAAGGTTTGCTACAAGTGTGGTAAGCCCGGTCACTTCATTGCAAAATGTCCTATGTCTAGTGACAGTGACAGGGGCGACGACAAGAAGGGAAGAAGAAAGGAGAAGAAGAAATACTACAAGAAGAAGGGCGGCGATGCCCATGTTTGTCGGGAGTGGGACTCCGACGAAAGCTCAAGCGACTCCTCCGACGACGAGGACGCCGCCAACATCGCCGTCACCAAGGGCCTTCTCTTCCCCAACGTCGGCCACAAGTGTCTCATGGCCAAGGACGGCAAAAAGAAGGTAAAATCAAGGTCCTCCACCAAATATGAAACATCTAGTGATGAGGATGATGATAAAAATGAGGAGGATAACTTGCGCATTCTTTTTGCTAACCTTAACATGGAACAAAAGGAAAAATTAAATGAACTAATTAGTGCCATCCATGAAAAGGATGATCTCTTGGACTCCCAAGAGGACTTCCTAATCAAGGAGAATAAGAAACATGTTAAGGTTAAAAATGCTTACGCTCTACAAGTTGAAAAATGTGAAAAACTGTCTAGTGAGCTAAGCACTTGCCGTGAGATGATTGACAACCTTAGAAATGAAAATGCTACTTTAAATGATAAGGTTGATTCACATGTTTGCAATGTTTCAATTACCAATCTTAGAGATGATAACGTTGACTTGCTTGCTAAGATTGATGAATTGAATGCATCTCTTGCTAGCCTTAGATTAGAGAATGAAAATTTAATTGCTAAGGCTAAAGATTTTAATGTTTGCAATGCTACTATTTCCGACCTTAGAACTAAGAATGAAATGTTGCATGCTAAGGTTGTAGAACTTAAATCTTGCAAACCCTCTACATCTAATGTTGAGCATGTTTCTATTTGCACTAGATGTAGAGATATTAATGTTGATGCTATCCATGATCACCTAGCCTTAATTAAAAAACAAAATGATCATATAGCTAAACTAGATGCTAAAATTGCCGAGCACAACTTAGAAAATGAGAAATTTAAATTTGCTCGTAGCATGCTTTATAATGGGAGACGCCCTGGCATCAAGGATGGCATTGGCTTCCAAAGGGGAGACAATGTCAAACTTAATGCCCCTCCTAAGAACTTGTCTAACTTTGTTAAGGGCAAAGCTCCCATGCCTCAGGATAACGAGGGTTACATTTTATACCCTGCAGGCTATCCTGAGAGCAAAATTAGGAAGATTCATTCTAGGAAGTCTCACTCTGGCCCTAACCATGCTTTCATGTATAAGGGTGAGACATCTAGTTCTAGGCAACCAACCCGTGCCAAGTTGCCTAAGAAGAAAATTCCTAATGCATCAAATGATCATGCCATTTCATTTAAAACTTTTGATGCATCTTATGTGCTTACTAGCAAATCCGGCAAAGTAGTTGCCAAATTTGTTGGGGGCAAACACAAGCATTCCAAGACTTGTGTTTGGGTACCCAAAGTTCTTGTATCTAATGCCAAAGGACCCAAAACAGTTTGGGTACCTAAGGTCAAGAACTAAATTTGTTTTGTAGGTTTATGCATCCGGGGGCTCAAGTTGGATACTCGACAGCGGGTGCACAAACCACATGACCGGGGAGAAAAGGATGTTCTCCTCATATAAGAAAAACAAAGATCCCCAACGAGCTATCACATTTGGGGATGGAAATCAAGGGCTGGTCAAAGGTTTGGGTAAAATTGCTATTTCACCTGACCATTCCATTTCCAATGTTTTTCTTGTAGATTCTTTAGATTACAATTTGCTTTCCGTATCCCAATTATGTAAAATGGGCTACAACTGTCTTTTTACTGATACTGGTGTTACTGTCTTTAGAAGAAGTGACGATTCAATAGCTTTTAAGGGAGTGTTAGAGGGTCAGCTATACTTGGTAGATTTTGAAAGAGCTGAACTCGACACTTGCTTAGTTGCTAAGACTAACTTGGGTTGGCTTTGGCACCGCCGACTAGCCCATGTTGGAATGAAGAATCTTCACAAGCTTCTAAAGGGAGAACACATTTTAGGACTAACCAATGTTCATTTTGAGAAAGACAGGGTTTGTAGCGCATGTCAAGCAGGGAAGCAAGTTGGCACTCATCATCCACACAAGAACATAATGACGACTGACAGACCACTGGAGCTCCTACACATGGATCTATTCGGCCCGATCGCTTACATAAGCATCGGCGGGAGTAAGTACTGTCTAGTTATTGTGGATGATTATTCTCGCTTCACTTGGGTATTCTTTTTACAGGAAAAATCTCAAACCCAAGAGACCTTAAAGGGATTCTTGAGACGAGCTCAAAATGAGTTCGGCTTAAGGATCAAGAAAATAAGAAGCGACAATGGGACGGAGTTCAAGAACTCTCAAATTGAAAGCTTCCTTGAGGATGAGGGCATCAAGCATGAGTTCTCTTCTCCCTACACGCCACAACAAAACGGTGTAGTGGAGAGGAAGAATCGAACTCTATTGGACATGGCAAGAACCATGCTTGATGAATACAAGACACCGGACCGGTTTTGGGCCGAAGCGGTCAACACCGCTTGCTACGCCATCAACCGGTTATATCTTCACCGAATCCTCAAGAAGACATCATATGAACTCCTAACCGGTAAAAAGCCCAACATTTCATATTTTAGAGTTTTTGGTAGCAAATGCTTCATTCTTATTAAAAGAGGTAGAAAATCTAAATTTGCTCCTAAAACTGTAGGAGGCTTTTTACTTGGTTATGATTCAAACACAAGGGCATATAGGGTCTTTAACAAGTCCACTGGACTAGTTGAAGTCTCTTGTGACGTTGTGTTTGATGAAACTAACGGCTCTCAAGTAGAGCAAGTTGATCTTGATGAGATAGGTGAAGAACAGGCTCCATGCATCGCGCTAAGGAACATGTCCATCGGGGATGTGTGTCCTAAGGAATCCGAAGAGCCTCCAAGTACACAAGATCAACCATCCTCCTCCATGCAAGCATCTCCACCAACTCAAAATGAGGATGAGGCTCAAAATGATGAAGAGCAAAATCAAGAAGACGAGCCACCTCAAGATGATAGCAATGATCAAGGGGGAGATACAAATGATCAAGAAAAGGAGGATGAGGAAGAACCAAGACCGCCACACCCAAGAGTCCACCAAGCAATCCAACGAGATCACCCCGTCGACACCATCCTCGGCGACATTCATAAGGGGGTAACTACACGATCTCGGGTTGCTCATTTTTGTGAACATTACTCTTTTGTTTCCTCTATTGAGCCACACAGGGTAGAGGAAGCTCTCCAAGATTCGGATTGGGTGGTGGCGATGCAAGAGGAGCTCAACAATTTCACGAGGAACGAGGTATGGCATTTAGTTCCACGTCCTAACCAAAATGTTGTAGGAACCAAATGGGTCTTCCGCAACAAGCAAGATGAGCATGGTGTGGTGACAAGGAACAAAGCTCGACTCGTGGCCAAAGGGTATTCACAAGTCGAAGGTTTGGATTTTGGTGAAACCTATGCACCCGTAGCTAGGCTTGAGTCAATTCGAATATTATTGGCCTATGCTACTTACCATGGCTTTAAGCTCTATCAAATGGACGTGAAAAGTGCTTTCCTCAACGGACCAATCAAGGAAGAGGTCTATGTTGAGCAACCTCCCGGCTTTGAAGACAGTGAGTATCCTAACCATGTTTATAGGCTCTCTAAGGCGCTTTATGGGCTCAAGCAAGCCCCAAGAGCATGGTATGAATGCCTTAGAGATTTCCTTATAGCTAATGGCTTCAAAGTTGGCAAGGCCGATCCTACACTCTTTACTAAAACTCTTGAAAATGACTTGTTTGTATGCCAAATTTATGTTGACGATATTATATTTGGGTCTACTAACGAGTCTACATGTGAAGAGTTTAATAGGATCATGACACAGAAATTCGAGATGTCGATGATGGGGGAGTTGAAGTATTTTCTAGGATTCCAAGTCAAGCAACTCCGAGAGGGCACCTTCATTAGCCAAACAAAATACACTCAAGACATCCTTGCTAAGTTTGGGATGAAGGATGCCAAACCCATCAAGACACCCATGGGAACTAATGGGCATCTCGACCTCGACACGGGAGGTAAGTCCGTGGATCAAAAGGTATACCGGTCAATGATTGGTTCATTGCTTTATTTATGTGCATCTCGACCGGACATTATGCTTTCCGTTTGCATGTGTGCAAGATTCCAATCCGACCCTAAGGAATCACACCTTACGGCCGTAAAACGAATCTTGAGATATTTGGCTTATACCCCTAAGTTTGGGCTTTGGTACCCTCGGGGATCCACATTTGATTTGACTGGTTATTCGGATGCCGATTGGGCGGGGTGCAAAATCAATAGGAAGAGCACATCGGGGACTTGCCAGTTCTTGGGAAGATCCTTGGTGTCTTGGGCTTCAAAGAAGCAAAATTCGGTCGCTCTTTCCACCGCCGAAGCCGAGTACATTGCCGCAGGACATTGTTGCGCGCAATTGCTTTGGATGAGGCAAACCCTGCGGGACTACGGTTACAAACTAACCAAAGTCCCTTTGCTATGTGATAATGAGAGTGCAATCAAAATGGCCGACAATCCCGTCGAGCATAGCCGCACTAAGCACATAGCCATTCGGTATCATTTTCTTAGGGATCACCAACAAAAGGGGGATATCGAGATTTCTTACATTAATACTAAAGATCAATTAGCCGATATCTTTACCAAGCCACTTGATGAACAATCTTTTACCAGACTTAGGCATGAGCTCAATATTCTTGATTCTAGAAATTTCTTTTGCTAAGCTTGCACACATAGCTCTTTTAAATACCTTTGATCATATCTCTTTTATATGCTATGACTAATGTGTTTTCAAGTTTATTTCAAACCAAGTCATAGGTATATTGAAAGGGAATTGGAGTCTTCGGCGAAGACAAAGGCTTCCACTCCGTAACTCATACTTCGCCATCACTCCGAGCAACTCTCTCGTCTTTGGGGGAGAAATGAGCATCAAGGAAAAGGACTTCATCCTTGGGGGAGAGAGTAAAAGCTCAAACGCAAAAGGACTTCGTCTTTGGTATAATCTTAACTCACTTATTTATGACCAAAGGGGAAGATTGCACTTCGAGGGCTCTAATGATTCCGTTTTTGGCGATTCATGCCAAAAAGGGGGAGAAATGAGCCCAAAGCAAAAGGACCGCACCACCACCACCAAATTCAAAAACTTAGTGCTTTCCAAAAGTCTTTATCATTTGGTATTCTATTGTGTTCAAAAGGGGGAGAAAGTAGTATTTCAAAAATGGTATATCAAAACCCTCTTGAACACTAAGAGGTGGATCTCTTTTAGGGGGAGTTTTGTTTAGTCAAAGGAAAAGCATTTGAGACAGGGGGAGGAAATTTCAAATCTTGAAAATGCTTTTGCAAACTCTTATTTATTTACCTTTGACTATTTGCAAAAGATCTATGAAAAGGATTTACAAAAGGTTTTGCAAAAACAAAACAAGTGGTGCAAACGTGGTCCAAAATGTTATATAAGAAAGAAACATTCCATGCATATCTTGTAAGTAGTTTTATTGGCTCAATTCCAAGCAACCTTTACACTTACATTATGCAAATTAGTTCAATTATGCACTTCTATATTTGCTTTGGTTTGTGTTGGCATCAATCACCAAAAAGGGGGAGATTGAAAGGGAATTAGGCTTACACCTAGTTCCTATATAATTTTGGTGGTTGAATTGCCCAACACAAATATTGGACTGACTAGTTTGCTCTAGTGTATAAGTTATACAGGTGCAAAAGGTTCACATCTAGCCAATAAAAAGATCAAGTGTTGGATTCAATAAAGGAGCAAAGGGGCAACCGAGGGCACCCCTGGTCTGGCGCACCGGACTGTCCGGTGTGCCACCGGACAGTGAACAGTACCTGTCCGGTGCACCAGGGGACTTAGACTCCAACTCTTCGCTCTCGGGAATTCTCGGAAGCCGGCGCGCTATAATTCACCGGACTGTCCGGTGTGCACCGGACATGTCCGGTGCTCCAAGGAAGATCGGCCTCCGGAACTCGCCAGCCTCGGGTTCGCGCGGCAGCCGCTCCGCTAAAATTCACCGGACTGTCCGGTGTGCACCGGACTGTCCGGTGAACCACGGAGCAACGGCTACTTCCGCGCCAACGGTCACCTGCAAGCGCATTTAATGCGCGCTCTGCGCGCGCAGTCGGCAGGCGCGCCCATACCGACGCACCGGACAATGAACAGTTCATGTCCGGTGTACACCGGACATCCAGGCGGGGCCACATGTCAGAGCTCCAACGGTCAGAATCCAACGGCAACGATGACGTGGCAGGGGGGCACCGGACTGTCCGGTGTGCACCGGACTGTCCGGTGCGCCATCGAACAGAGAGCTCCCAGCAACGGCCACATTTGGTGGTTGGGGCTATAAATACCCCAACCACCCCACATTCATAGCCATCCAAGTTTTCCAACTTCTAACCACTTACAAGAGCTAGGCATTCAATTCTAGACACATACAAAGAGATCAAATCCTCTCCAATTCCACTCAAGCCTTTAGTGACTAGCGAGAGAGATTTGCCGTGTTCTTTTGAGCTCTTGCGCTTGGATCGCATTCTTTCTTTCTCTTTTGCTCTTGTGATCAACACTCAATTGTAACCGAGGCAAGAGGCACCGATTGTGTGGTGGCCCTTGCAGGGAAGTTTTGTTCCCGGTTGATTGAGAAGAAGGAAAGCTCACTCGGTCCGAGGGACCGTTTGAGAGAGGGAAGGGTTGAAAGAGACCCGGCCTTTGTGGCCTCCTCAACGGGGAGTAGGTTTGCAAGAACCGAACCTCGGTAAAACAAATCCACGTGTCACTCTCCTTATTTGCTTGCGATTTGTTTTGCGCCCTCTCTTGCGGACTCATTTATTATTACTAACGCTAACCCCGGCTTGTAGTTGTGATTATTTTTGTAAATTTCAGTTTCGCCCTATTCACCCCCCCTCTAGGCGACTATCAATGACAATGAAGCAAGACAATTACCAAACTACAACCAGGATGTCTGCTTGAACATGGATTTTTTGCAATGGTAGAGCAACAAACAAAAGAAACAAAAGAAACTCCATATTAGTAACTGTACATTTGACCAAGCAGGATGATACTTGTACATATTAGTAAAAGAACCAGGATGATAAATGTACATTTGACCAACAAATAAAAGAAAACTAACCACCAAGGTGAGAAATGAGCAATAGTAGAGCAGGAAGTAAGGATTTAGTTTCCTCATGATTTCCTGTCGCTATGTTTGTAAGGCATCAAGCTGCCTCTAGCAACTACAATTAAAAAAGCATAGAGAATCTTGATAAGAGAAAAGATTAACTGAGTATAGTGATACAATTATCATGTGAATGATCAACACACCCAAACTTTACAGAGTTTAGTTGTACTGGTAGAGATATGGAACAATAAGTGGAGTGTGCTCAACTTATTCATCTGATGATCTTAACGACAGAGACTGCACTAACAGAGGGACTGCTCCAGCTTTAAATACATTAGTCTGAAGCAACATTAAGCATATAACAAAGGTTTGTCATGATATTTTCTTCATCTGCTACATGAGAAATGATAGAATATATAGGGAAACAATTTCAAGCAACAATAAATATAACTTTAAGAACATATAAAACCTACCAAACAAACTGACAGACGGATACATGCTGGATGTTTGGGTATCTGACGTACAGTACAAAACTGGTTATGGAAATGTTGTTCACTAACAACGAACCTTGTGAGGACAATGTGATTTGTCAAGTAGCATTACACATATATGTCATGGAAACAGTACTGTTGGATAAGCAAAAATATGAAGTTCCTATTGGCTGAGAGCGGCTGAAAATTATCCAATAATAACTGAAGCATTCACTGGTGCATGACCCTCCCTGGAGTTCAAGTGTAGGGTATCCTCAATTAGCAAACCAGAGTTGGTAGTATTTTCTGAAAAGTCATCAATATTGTATGTGCAAGGATGCTTTGTTGGGTTTGTGCAGCATAAACCGGCTGGCATAGCTCATGGCTGCATGGAAGATGCTGACTTCTTATTGATTCAACAGTCTTTTATATTCCAAGATCTCTATCCTACATAATAAATGCTCCATTTATGATGGAGCACATGCCAATCAATCACTGGAAATAAGCACTAAACTGCTTTAAAACATGGTAGTTTCCTCTCTTTTTTGCACCTGTTACGAAGAGATAGAAGAACCTTAACATAAACAAAATTGAAGAGAACCAAAGTTCACACATGACACCACCACTTGTACTCCTAAGGGCATGTACAACTTTGACACTATTGCACGGTACTTTAAGTATAAGACACAGCTAAAACACAATATAATACAGTGGATATGTCTAAAATATGTGTCTTACTATATTCATTGCATTAATCAGAGCATTCAATAAATTAAAATGACCAATCAGCTAGTCCCCTGTACACCACCACACGTATCTTGAGTTCTTTACATTTACCCCTATACATACTCAAAGACACATTGTACATGCCCTAAGTCAAAAACTGGCCAACATGAAACTTGTAAGCCGGTCACATAGTAATAGCTAAAACCAGCAATGAATTGTAGCTCTGCTTGTTCAACTTACACTGGACCATTACACGAGATTTATATCATGCCCCATGTGCCATTTTGGTGGTAGCACAGATTTAATTGAACTGCCAAAATTGCAATTGAACGCGAACAGTGGGAAAATTACTTCCCATCAAAATGTAGATGATATTTCTATGCGACTTGCACTGCATTTAGATGTAAGCAAGGTTAGTTTGCATTTGGACATACATTTGGAAATTTCAAAAAGATGGACCTGAGAGTATGGGGGCGACATGCTAGTTTCTTCCGCTCCTCCTCTTACTCTGTCCGTGGATCCAAGCAGAGGCGCAGTGTAGTGTACTTGAGCCTAATTAATACCAGTGTAGTCAGAAAGTGTACAAAAGTGCTTGCCAGCTCAATCTCCGACAGAGATAATTAATACCCAAAAACAAATTAAACTGCAAGTATGCGCTATCATGTAGTTCTCATAAACAAATTTCAGCAGCACAAGCAGTGGTGCATTATATTTTGTTGAAATTAGTTTTCTCTTTGAAAATAAAGCTCTGGTTTACTAATAGAAAAAATACCGGCACCAGAGATAGGACATGCATAGCCTCAGTAGCCCCAAATGGCATCCAAATTGTAGACAGTGCATCAGCGTCTATGGATGAGATAAAGCTCATCAACCAATCAGTGCAAAATTTAGAATATATTGGATAGAATATATAGGGAAACAATTTCAAGCAACAATAAATATAACTTTAAGAACATATAAAACCTACCAAACAAACTGACAGACGGATACATGCTGGATGTTTGGGTATCTGACGTACAGTACAAAACTGGTTATGGGAATGTTGTTCACTAACAACGAACCTTGTGAGGACAATGTGATTTGTCAAGTAGCATTACACATATATGCCATGGAAACAGTACTGTTGGATAAGCAAAAATATGAAGTTCCTATTGGCTGAGAGCGGCTGAAAATTATCCAATAATAACTGAAGCATTCACTGGTGCATGACCCTCCCTGGAGTTCAAGTGTAGGGTATCCTCAATTAGCAAACCAGAGTGACACTGTTGTTTATAGGACAGCCTCGTCAACATCTGCCTCACGCACATGAACTTGTCCGACATGTTCGACTTTGGCTCCATCGCCAAACTCTCGCTGGTCGCCTATGGACACCACACAAGGGTAGTACATGTCATACATCATATGCCCATTAACGATTTTTGTGCACCCGAAGCAAGCAACCCGTAGTGCGGTACCTATGTTCTTTTTTCGAAAAAGGCAGCAAGAGATTTGTTGCCAATATATTAGTAGGATGGCAAACTACCTTTGCGTACTTTGAAGAAAATCAACTCTGGTCCTCAACGTTCAAATAGTCATGGTAGTTAATCTAGTTTTAACAAGAAAGAGCACAATGAAACAGAGTAAGCCAATGTGAAATAATGCATGAAATTAGGGAACACACAAAGTTCATGTCAGTATATAGATCATGTTTGCCAAACAAACAGACAAACTTAGTTCTAAAGAAAAAAAGAAATCCCCTCGCACTAACATACTCTAGAAATTAGTAGAAATAGATGGGAGGGCTTATCACAAGTTATATTTTTTTGCCAAGTGAATTTAATATTACCCGGTGCCAAATCAAAAATTAACAAAATCAGCCCAAGAACCAACCAAATCTGATGGCTATTTCATGATTCTTACCTCAGGTAGATTCCCACAACGTTGGACCCTGCACGACATTCCTTACCCTTCTGTAGATCTGCAAGAACAAGGCTAGAGGAAAAAAACCCATCACCAAACAACTCTGCAATGAATCCAAGCATCCAGCTAAGGTTCCCAACTAAATTGTTCTGTGTTTACAACCTTACTGTTGTAGAAACGCTCAAGCTTCTAGTTCTTCCAGCTTGTATGCAAGTTTCAGCATACAATCCTATTCACTCGTTGAAATTTGTGGAGTTCAGATTTACACTGGTTCAAAGCTCACCATGATTTTATTTTTTGATAAATGAGCTTGCCACTATTAAACAGGCCCACACGGTGGCCTCGGTGGATTTGGGGTGAAGAGATGAAGAGGAGGTGCAGGAGCTTACAACAATGGAGAAATGTGCGGCAGGGATCTGAATCTAGCGCTGGGAAAGGACTGGTGGCTCTGGAGAGGACGACGTGGAGGAGGTAGAGCCGGAGGGGGAGGCAGCGATCGACCCGGTGGCTCGGGCGAGGTCCTCCGTGGACCGTGCAAGTGCTCTGCCTCTACTCGAGACGTCGTAGATTCGGTGGTGGACTGCGCCCACATCTCCTTCCAGGAGGAGCTCCTCGCCACCCGTTTTCTTGGCTCGCGGCGGGGTGGGAATCACGCCGAGCGCCGGCTGTCTCCCGTGGCCACCATCACCGCCTGCGTGCTTGCGCTCGAGCTAGCTAGGGTTGCAGAAACGGGAAAAGTATGTGCGAAATCTCACCTCGGTCTTCTGCTCCTCGAGTTTCTGCTGCTCGATCTGGGTGGCGAGCTCCTCCGCGGTATGCGTCGTCATTGTCTCGGTGTCGTGGGAGGGGATATGAGGGCAGAGGGACGGCGACGGCGATCGTGGGAGCGGAACGGGGGCTCTTTCCTCGCCCCGGACGGTTGCGAGCTGGCGGCGGAAGACAGGGTGGGAGAGGCTGCGTCGGGTATGGGCAGGATCGGACGGCTACGATCGCAGAACAGTAAAACGGACGATCGAGATTACAGAATGGCAGAACGGCAGAACGGCAGAACGGCAGACTACTCTTGCACTCTTAATAAGTAGTAGAGATTCAATGTGAGGCCATAATTCATGATAGTCAGGTCTATGATCAACTCAAAAAAAAAAACTCAATAATACGTATTTGGGATCTACACTATAGAAATTAGATTTTATTTTTGTAAATTATGTAATTTAATTTTCATTGCAAGTAATATGTTTAAGTTGTTTTATAGATTATGTATTACTATTTTTTAAGTAATGTATTATTAATTCTTTTTATGAATCACGCAGTCTTTATTTGTTTAATTATATTATATGCTCTACATTTTTTTAAATAAAACATTGTGTTTTATTTTAAATAAAGGTCTCTAAATGAAAAGTTGTGGTGGTGGTGAGGTGGTTGCAGACTAACGATAATTGTGATACTGAGATGCTACGATATGTAAGAATTGACGATGATCAATAGTGTGATTAGTAAAATGGCCGGTAACCGACGTGGTGTTCAGTAAGGACTGAAATCACTCGAGCTCGAGTTAGGCCGCGTTTGGTTTCCGCAGATTTTTTAAAATCTGCATGTTCACGTTACCCAAGAAAACCCAACTATGGCTTGATTCTACAGATTTTGTTTCTATGAGTGCAGAATCTAAGGCACAAAATAAACTCTGTTTGGATCCATAATATATTCTTAAAATCAGATTCTTAAAATTTACCGTAAACCAAACACGCCCTTAGTCTAATTATATTAGCCTATCTCTTGTAGCTCTATTATCTCATTTATTATCTCAGCTCCTATTTCAAACTCCATTATATAAGTACGTAAACAATGTTGTCTACAGTTGGAAACAATATTTTACACGATCTGATGGAAACAATCTTATCTTAGACAATCTAAACTAGACCCTATTTGGTTCATGCCTCATTTACATTCAATTTTGTCATAATCTCAAAACCTCAACATAGACTGATAATGAGATATATTGGATTTTGTATCCAAGAATCTAACCTCTTAAAATCTAGGAGGAACCAAACTTCGCCTTTGTTTAATAACCTATTCAGTATCCAACTTCTTAAAAATCCAGGAGCAACCAACTTCTTTATTCGTTCAAAATATTTTTCTATAACCTATCTTCCCGTCTTCCGCCTCCACCTCTGCCTAGCAAAGATGATACGGAACAGCACGCGCACAGCGCCGGCCTGGCCCCACGGCCGACAGCGCCGGCCTGAGCCGCCATCTGCTCGACACGCACACCCCTGTTGGGGCCCGCACACCGCCGGCCGTCGCCGTCGCCGTCGCGACGCTCCCCAGCGCAGGGTCAACTGGGGGTCGTCGTGGCCGCCCGCGTGCCGTGCAGCTCTGATCGGACGAATCCGAGGACAGCAACGTGGCCGGCAGCGGAGTCGACGCGCTGATGGTGACGCCCGCGCACGAGGTTACGTACGGCACAAGTTTTAGCTGGATGGTTCTAGACACTTCGTTCGGAACCAGACAGCTGCCTTGGCTATTGTTTTTTTAACGGAGATTCTTGCTAATGTATGCAGCCTTGGTTAGTGTACGTACGCGTTCCATTATTTATTTCCCTCCCGATAGCTACCGACCATACTGTGTGTACTCCTTGCTATATTTAGTACTGTACGTACTACTCCCTCCGTTTCTTTTTATTTGTCGCTGGATAGTGTAAAATTGCACTATCCAGCGACAAATAAAAAGAAACGGAGGAAGTACGTGCTTAAAATTTTGCAAAACGTGTGTGACGACAATTGGGGTTCATCTACTGGTTGGCATGTGCCAGTGCGCCAGCTGCACTGAAATTTAATAAAGTAATAAAACTGCATGCATAGGCAGCTAATATGAGTTTGCGTATATTGTACTGTACATAACTCGCAAGTCTTACAGGAGGAGATGGATGTAGTGCCGCCGTGGAACTGCTGCAGACCGTCAAACACTCAGCTTTTCAGCCAGCTTCTATAAAATTCGTTTGAGTAAAAACCATTCAAAATCAACATAAACATATAATCGGTTGAGTCGTCGCAATAGTAGTAATCTGTCACTTTATAGATCATGAGCCCATGGACAACTTTATCTTCTTTCGCACATAATTCTAATGATACTCAGATTCTCTACACAGCCAGATTCTCCCCACAGCTAGATTCTCGGAAAAGCTGGTCAGAAAAAAGCTGAACCAAACAGGCCCGTGGGATGTTGTAAGGAAATGGACTATGCATGTGGCCTATTTAATTTTAGTTCTGACGATAATTATGATCATTTTGACTAACCTTCTTTGGTATTTATACTTTAAAGCACACAAACTGAACTTGTACTTTAAATTGTGGTCGAGATGATCAACACTTCAAGCAAGACATTAGAACATTGATGCAGATCTCCAAGTATGTTTAAAAGTTCAAGACACAAGATAGTATCAAACTAGACACACGGAGGTCATGTAGAAACTAAATAAAAGGAGGTTAGGTCGGACATCAGATCGAACGTTAAAGGGCATCGGACCATAGGCCACTGAACCCTAGCAGGGAGCAGATCAACGCCATGTCAGACATCATACCAAATGTCACCATTTTCACTATAACAGAGGCAGCAGAACAGAAAATGCATACTGAGGTGTACCCGTGGAATGTAGGATTGTGAAACATACAAATATTTTAAGCTCATAACCATATAATTTTAAAACTAATAAGTTTTATCAGGTTGACAAGCATGTGAGAAAATGGTCAAGACATTATGTGACTTGGTGGACCCTGCCCAATAAAAAATGTGGTGATGGAAACAATGAAAGTTTAGATTCCCAATTAAAAATGTGGTGAGGGAAACAATGAAAGTTTAGATTCTATCATATTTTGCAATCGAGTATATTAACAACCATATTATCAAATGGGATGCAAAATGCAAGCTTCAATGTGCAACTAAGCGCTCAACCTTTTAAACCCACCTTACATACTTCCTCGTACCTCAGTCAAGCATATGCTAAAGCTTCAACCTTCTTCTGTTGTTAGCTTGCACGAAAGTGACACATGGATATGTTGCACTACCACATTAGTGGTCAACAGAGAGGCAAGGGTTATTTATACCTCCTCCTCCTAATGTCTAGCCCACATATTTCACTCTCACCAACCACAACCAGCATACATGTTCTTTAAAGCTCACACCCCTTCCCATAAATCCATTGTGTTTTTAAAGATATTTGCTTCCAAAACTCATAAGATGATTGCCATCTTGAGCTCCAACTTCTAGAGTATGTGGTTCATGTTCAAGATGTCATCTTGCTTTTGTTACTCTCGGAGCAAGCTGATATCTAGAAGGCTATAGGGAGGTGAACAACCTATAAAAAATATTCTAATAAAGGCTTGAAATAAGAACTAGAGACTAGATAAAAACTTATATGTGAGAAGCATATTTCTTGATTTAGTTCTAGTGTGTTTTTGCTAGGTAACAAAAAGATATAATAATAAGGGAGCTACTAGTAAGAACTATATTACTCTATGCAAGATAAAGTAAGATAAGAAAGACAATACATGCAGTCAGGTGATACATCATCACTTGTAGATTTCTATTAATTGTCAGACGTTGACGGAATGGTTGTATGCTAGACGCTGAGGGATTGCATAGCTTCACTGTCTTGTAGAGAAATGGTGTTGACTCTACACTGCTGAATTATATTTGTGGATTTACTCATTTACTCTTGCTAACATTTACATACTACATACTAAACACTAAATGTTTGCTGAAATGGCATCATTACTTCTTTTTGTAGATACATGGCTTAATGGAGATGACATCAAAAGCTTCGTGTTTACTTAAAAAGGTTAGTGAAAAGCTACTTAGTCTTGCTGAAATGTTGCTACAATACAAAATCATCGACCGTTTAATTACATTTAAGCACGTTTAAACAAGTCTAAACACTAAACGGAGTCTTGTTGTTCATCTACCATTTATCGTTTACTTTACCATTGCTCTTTACATAAGTCCACACCCACAAAACTACACTGCAAAATGACGGACAAGGAGATACATGACATTGTCAACGAAAAGGTGAAGAAACATTTAAAAACGAAAGTTCTATAGACACCAATAGACCCTTCAACAAAAGTTTTCTTTGTAAAGATGAGCAAGCCACCAAAGAATCAACCTACCTCTGACTATGAGCGCATGATTGGGAAACAAATGAAGAAACCTACAAAGAAAAAGTGTCATCATAGTAGTTTGCATGGAAGTACAAGCATGGCCAGGCTTGTGTCCGACGAGAAGAGGTTGCAGAACTTACAACTCAATTGTGTAGATTCTAGGACCGGTATATAAAGGAATTAGTCGATGGGACATAAATCATTGGCGTGCATGTATAAGACCACTACTTCAACATCGTTGATGTGATGTGGCTCTCATTTGACAATCTACTTTAGATATACCAACGGAATGTGCTCGACCTCTCTTTTAATTATCAGCACCTGGGTTCTGTAAATGTTTAACTTCTCTGTTGCCCACTACTGATTCATATATATACCTACTATGTTTCCTGAAGGGTGGAGATCCAACGATGTCGTAAATAAGAAATTTACAATATTGACTTCGCGGACCCAATGCTTAGAAACCAAAGACAAATCCAGCAGTTTTAGTCGGAGACCCTAAAACATTACATAAGTTCTCTGATAATCAAAACTATATGCAATACATACTTATCACATATAATTTTAAGTGTCCATTATAGTTTTGTATTCATACTTGTTCAGACTAAGTGTATATTCTAATTTACTCTACGTGTTTTGAAACCTTTCTATAACTTTCACTGGGTACTTCTTATGGTGTCAATGTAAGACGACACTGTAATAATCTTTGACTCCTTGATGAAGTGATCGAGGGCTTAACATAAATTGTAAACCTTCTTAAAGAGTAATTCTTACCATTCAAACCTAGCTCTCTAAATCTATAAATAATTAAATCATGTGCGCACGAAGGATCTATAATTTTGATTATGCAGTGCATGGAGCCGGCTACGTAAAAAACATGTCGACCTAAAAGAAAATCTTAAGTTTAGGCCGAACTTTCTGGTACATTTGTAGCTTTTCGATCCCTCAAGTTATTTGTTAATAAAATTCATAACTTTTTTCTTGAATTTAGTTTTTGGTACATGAAAAGGAGAAGAACTTTGTGGCTACATTTGTGAATTTATTCACACATTCGTAACTAATAAGCCAGTGGCAAAATATATCGAGGTACATAAACATTTTGTACAATATTGATGTTTATTTCCTAATAGTAAAGTATCTTGGATTATAGTTCAATGCAATAACACTTTTTATTAATGTTAATGACATGTAATAAGGATGAAGGAAGAACTACTCGTAGTGGATAAGATAGCAGCGACTCAAGAGCAACGTGTAGGATTTTTAAATAAAGAAGTCATATCTAAAGAAGGAGCTTCTCATTATGGTGGACAAGCGCTTCAACAAGCGATCGATGAAGAAGTTACATATTAAGAACATAATGTGGATGTAGTAGTTAGAAGTTAAGAAACTTCATATACATTTATATATATGGATCAACAAATCTACACAAGCATATGTGTATATTAATGATTGCATCTATATATATATGTGTGTGTGTGTTACGAGCTATGGGCTTCCAATAGTTAGGAAAAGTCCTGGCCTAATCTGCCATCCGATTTTGCCGCACTAGCTCCCGGACGTCTACAAAAAGAGCCCTAGGCCGCCAAGGTTAAATTTTTGACGCCCCTACCACAATGCACGAGCGATGGGTGCCCACCTAGGCGTGCGACGGCAGCGGTTCCAAGAGTGCGCGAGGTGGCGGCGGCCTCCGGTCGCGCGACCGACGACCGATCCCAAATTCGGAGGAGCGGCGACGACTCTCTGATCCGGTGGCGCGACGACAGTGGCTCCCTGATCCGAAGCCACGACGGCACGACGGCAACGGTTCCTCGATCCAAAGGCGCAACGATGGTTGCTCCCCGATCCGGTGGCACATCGGTGATAGTTCCTCGATCAGGAGGTGCGGCGACAGCGGCTCCCCGATCTAGAGGCACGACAAAAACGGCTTTTCAGAGTCCCAGCTGAAAGGGAAATGTGCCCTTGGGCCATTTCTAAGTATTTTGGTGATTGAGTGCCAACTCAAGTGCTTAAAATGTGAATTTATGCAATGGATGAACAAAGTGCAAATCAAGAGCAAAGGTATGTTTCTAAGTCTTAGTACATTGGTTTTGTGTACTAATATACTTGTCTAAGCATTGGAAACAGGAAGAAAAAGAAAAGGAAAAAGGTGTCTGTGTACAGCCAAGGGGCTGTTTCGGTCTGGGGCACCGGACTGTCCGGTGGTGCACCGGACAGTGTCCGGTGCGCCAGGCTGCCTCGGCCGAACAGGCCGCTCTCGGGAATTCGCCGACGGCGTACGGCTAAAATTCACCGGACTGTCCGGTGTGCACCGGACTGTCCGGTGAGCCAATGGTCGGCTAGGGCCAACGGTCGGCCGCGGATTCTGCGCGCGACACGTGGCCAAGCCAACGGTCGGAAGGGGGCACCGGACTGTCCGGTGTGCACCGGACTGTCCGGTGTGCACCGGACATGTCCGGTGCGCCAACGGCTCCGAGATCAGTAACGGTCGACTGCGCTGTTTAAGGAAGGAAATCGGGCACCGGACAGTGTCCGGTGTGCACCGGACTGTCCGGTGCGCCCGACGACAGAAGGCAAGATCAGACTTCCAGATTTGCTCTCAACGGCTCCTAGCTGCCTTGGGGCTATAAAAGGGACCCCTAGGCGCATGGAGGAGGAAACTAAGCAACCTTAGAGCATTCTTGATCATCCACACTCAGTCTTTGCGCATTCGTTTGTCATTCTAAGTGATTCGAGCTCCGTTCTAGTGAGAACTTTGAGATAGTCTTTTTGAGCTCGATTCTTGGCCGTGTGTGTGCGCATTTTGCTGTGGATTTGTGTGTGTTGCTTCCCTCCCTTACTCCGTATTTCTTGTTGAATCTCAAGTGTAAGGGCGAGAGACTCCAAGTTGTGGAGATTCCTCGCAAACGGGAAATTGAAAGGAAAAGCATAACACTGTGGTATTCAAGTTGATCATTGGATCACTTGAGAGGAGTTGAGTGCAACTCTCGTCCGTTGGGACGCCACAATGTGGAGTAGGCAAGTTTTGTACTTGGCCAAACCACGGGATAAATCACTGTGTCTTCTCTGTGTTGAACTCCGTGTGATTATCCTATTGTGCAAGATCTTCTCTCTAGCCACTTGGCATTAACTGTGCTAACACTTAATCAAAGTTTTGTGGCTTAAGTTTTGAAGTTTACAGGATCACCTATTCACCCCCCCTCTAGGTGCTCTCAATTGGTATCGGAGCCGTTCTCTTCAAGAAGGGACTAATCGCCCGAAGAGATGGATCCTAAGGGGAAGGGAATCGTGATCAACGACAAGGAGAAGGAGTCCTTCGTCAACGAGCCGAAGGATGACAAGACTACTGACTCGGGCTCAGGCCACAAGCGCAAAGACGGGAAGAAAAAGAAGACAAGGCGCATCAAGGAGATCGTCTACTACGACGATAGCGATGAGTCTACCTCTTCCCAAAAGGACGACGACAACGACTACAGGAAGACGGTCAATTCGAACTTTTCATTTGATTATTCTCGTATTCCACATAGTTCGAATTCGCATTTGCTTTCCATTCCTCTTGGCAAACCTCCACACTTCGATGGGGAAGACTACTAATTTTGGAGTCACAAAATGCGTAGTCACTTATTCTCTCTCCATCCAAGCATATGGGAGATTGTAGAGAATGGAATGAAATTTGATAGCTCGGATAGCCCTATGCTTATAAATGAACAAATCCATAGAAATGCACAAGCTACTACTGTTCTATTAGCATCTTTGTGCAGGGAAGAGTACAATAAGGTGAGCGGCTTGGACAACGCCAAGCAGATATGGGACACCCTCAAAATCTCTCACGAGGGGAACGACATCACCATGCTCACTAAAATGGAGTTGGTGGAGGGCGAGCTTGGACGATTCGCAATGATAAGGGGAGAATAGCCAACCCAAACTTACAACAGGCTGAAGACCCTTATCAACAAAATAAGGAGCTACGGAAGCACGCGATGGACGGACCACGACGTCGTCCGCCTAATGCTAAGGTCATTTACTGTTCTTGATCCTCATTTGGTGAACAATATTCGTGAAAATCCTAGGTACACCAAGATGTCGCCCGAAGAAGTTCTTGGAAAATTTGTAAGCGGGCGAATGATGATCAAGGAGGCAAGGTACGTGGACGACGCATTGAATGGTCCAATCCATGAGCCTCAACCCATTGCTCTCAAGGCAACAAGGAGCAAGGAGGCGCTACCAAGCAAGGTGGCGCAAGTTGAGGCGGCCAGGATAAATAATGAGGAGATGGCCCTCATCATTAAGCGCTTCAAGACGGCGCTTAAAGGTCGCAAGGGACAGCCAAGCAAGACCAAGACAAAGGAGAAGCGCTCATGCTTCAAATGCGGTAAGCTTGGTCATTTTATTGCTAACTGTCCCGATAATGAAAGTGACCAGGAACAAGGGAGCAAGAGGGAGAAGAAGAAGGCATACAAGAAGGCAAAGGGCGAGGCACATCTAGGCAAGGAGTGGGATTCGGATTGCTCCTCCTCCGACTCCGACAATGAAGGACTCGCCGCCACTGCCTTCAACAAGTCATCCCTCTTCCCCAACGAGCATCACACATGCCTTATGGCAAGGGAGAAGAAGGTGAGTACTCAAGACTCCACTTATGCTTCCTCTAGTGATAATGAGTCTAGTGATGATGATGACATAGATTATTCATGCTTGTTCAAGGGCTTAGATAGATCTAAGATAGATAAAATTAATGAGTTGATTGATGCTTTGAATGATAAGAATAGATTACTAGAAAAACAAGAGGATCTTTTATATGAGGAGCATGATAAATTTGTTAGTGCACAAAATTCTCTTGCTCTAGAAATTAAAAGAAATGAAGTGCTTTCTAGTGAATTATCTTCTTGTCATGAAACCATTGCTACTTTAAAAGGTGTTAATAATGATTTAAATGCTAAACTAGAAGTGGCTAGTAAATCTAACTCTTGTGTAGAACATGTTATGGTTTGCACTAGGTGTAAAGATTTTAATATTGATGCTTGTAGTAAACACCTAGTTTCAATTTCTAAATTGAATGATGAAGTGGCTAGTCTTAATGCCCAACTTAAGACTAGCAAAAGCGATTTTGATAAACTAAAATTTGCAAGGGATGCCTACACAATTGGTAGACACCCCTCAATTAAGGATGGGCTTGGCTTCAAGAGGGAAGTCAAGAACTTGACAAGCCATAAGACTCCCATTCCCGCTAAGGAGAAAGGGATGGCCCCTATGGCTACTAGTGCTAAAAAGAACCATGCCTTCTTGTATCATGATAGGAAAAATTCTAGAAATGCTTTTAGAAGTTATGATGCTTTTAATTCACATGCTTATGATTCTTATGCCATGACTGCTTCTAGTTCTTCCTATATGCATGGTAGAAATGTGACTAGGAGAAATGCTATTCATCATGTGCCTAGAAAGAATATTATTTATGCTCCTAGGAAAGTAGTAAATGAACCTTCTACAATTTATTGTGCTTTAAATGCTTCCTTTGCTATTTGTAGAAAGGATAGGAAGATAGTTGCTAGAAAATTAGGGGCAAGATGCAGGGGAGACAAAACTTGCATTTGGGTCCCTAAGGATATTTGTGCTAACCTTGTAGGACCCAACATGAGTTGGGTACCTAAGACCCAAGCCTAAATTTGCCTTGCAGGTTTATGCATCCGGGGGTTCAAGCTGGATTATCGACAGCGGATGCACAAACCATATGACGGGGGAGAAGAAGATGTTCACCTCCTACGTCAAGAATAAGGATTCCCAAGATTCAATAATTTTCGGTGATGGGAATCAAGGCAAGGTAAAAGGGTTAGGTAAAATTGCAATTTCTAATGAGCACTCTATCTCTAATGTGTTTTTAGTTGAGTCTCTTGGTTATAATTTGCTATCTGTTAGTCAATTATGCAACATGGGGTATAACTGTCTATTTACAAATATAGATGTGTCTGTCTTTAGAAGAAGTGATGGTTCACTAGCTTTTAAGGGTGTATTAGACGGCAAACTTTATTTAGTTGATTTTGCAAAAGAAGAGGCCGGTCTAGATGCATGCTTAATAGCTAAGACTAGCATGGGCTGGCTGTGGCATCGCCGCTTAGCACATGTGGGGATGAAGAACCTTCACAAGCTTCTAAAGGGAGAACACGTGATAGGTTTGACTAACGTGCAATTCGAAAAAGATAGACCTTGTGCAGCTTGTCAAGCAGGTAAACAAGTGGGAGGAGCACATCACAGCAAGAATGTGATGACCACTTCAAGACCCCTGGAGCTGCTGCATATGGACCTCTTCGGACCCGTCGCCTATTTGAGTATAGGAGGAAGTAAGTATGGTCTAGTTATTGTTGATGACTTTTCCCGCTTCACTTGGGTATTCTTTTTGCAGGATAAGTCTGAAACCCAAGGGACCCTCAAGCGCTTTCTCAGGAGAGCTCAAAATGAGTTTGAGCTCAAGGTGAAGAAGATAAGGAGCGACAACGGGTCCGAGTTCAAGAACCTTCAAGTAGAGGAGTTCCTTGAGGAGGAAGGGATCAAGCATGAGTTCTCCGCTCCCTACACACCACAGCAAAATGGTGTGGTAGAGAGGAAGAACAGGACGCTAATCGACATGGCGAGGACTATGCTTGGAGAGTTCAAGACCCCCGAGCGTTTTTGGTCGGAAGCCGTGAACACGGCTTGCCACGCCATCAACAGGGTCTACCTTCACCGCCTCCTCAAGAAGACGTCATATGAGCTTCTAACCGGTAACAAACCCAATGTATCGTACTTTCGTGTATTTGGGAGCAAGTGCTACATTCTAGTGAAGAAGGGTAGAAATTCTAAATTTGCTCCCAAAGCAGTAGAAGGGTTTTTGTTAGGTTATGACTCAAATACAAAGGCGTATAGAGTCTTCAACAAATCATCGGGTTTGGTTGAAGTCTCTAGCGACGTTGTATTTGATGAGACTAATAGCTCTCCAAGAGAGCAAGTTGTTGATTGTGATGATATAGATGAAGAAGATGTTCCGACGGCAGCCATACGAACCATGGCGATTGGGGAAGTACGGCCACAGGAACAAGATGAACGAGATCAACCATCTTCCTCAACTACGGTGCTACCCCAACTCAAGACGATGAACAGGTTCATCAACAGGAGGCGGATGATCAAGGGGAAGCACAAGATGATCATGTGATGGAGGAAGATGCGCAACCGGCACCTCCAACCCAAGTTCGAGCGATGATTCAAAGGGATCATCCCGTCGACCAAATTCTGGGTGATATTAGCAAGGGAGTAACTACTCGATCTCGATTAGTTAATTTTTGTGAGTATTACTCCTTTGTCTCTTCTATTGAGCCTTTCAGGGTAGAGGAGGCCTTGCTAGATCCGGATTGGGTATTGGCCATGCAGGAGGAGCTCAACAACTTCAAGCGCAATGAAGTTTGGACACTGGTCACTACAGGAGAAATGGCTAGTAGAGGCAACTTTTTTGAATGGTAGAGACATTTTTTTTCATGTCTCTAGCAAATGTAGAGGCAAGTCTTAAAATGTCTCAAGAATGCCTTCCCATGCAATGTCTCTAGATCTGTAGGGACACTTCGTTAATTGGCTCTACATTATTTGCGGCATTCATTTTAGAGTCATTTAAATATGCCTCAATAAACAAAGAGACACCTTTTACAGACAATTACAATGTACCTCTACACTATTTGTGACATTTGTTTGAGGCATTTTATTATGCCTCAATAAACATAGATACACTTTCTAGAGGCGATTACATTGTATCTCTACATTATTTGTGCCATTTGTTGAAGGCGTTTAATTATGCCTTAATAAATATAGAGACATCTTTTAGAGACAAATATATACTGTCGCTAGAAATATAGTGACATTTTTAGTGTCATTTTATTGTGCCTTTATCTAAGTAGAGACATTCTGCAATAAGGTGCAATTCGTGCTTGTAGAGACATTATATAGTGTCTCTACAAGCGTACAGACAACTAGGAGGTATTATTTTGTAAATTTATTATTCACACAAATTATTTTTATATTGCTAATTTTTGCTTATACACAAACACTCAATTTGAGCACATATATATACAAGACACAAGGTTCATATATATAACAGATCAATTAAATGCTTCATGTGTAAGCAACAATACATAAGTATTTTCAATCCAAACGAAGTGGTCTTGAGGTAGATTAGACATACAAGAGTGAATAAAATGAGGTTCCTAACACAATTAAACAAGTAGATTGACAACTAGAACTTTTGATCCTAGAACTACTCTCCACTATAACACTTGCTCATTCATTAGTTGCATCTTCAGTCTTCTAACCATTCAAGTGCGCTTCTCAGTAGTTGGCTTCACCCTTTTAAGCTGCAAATAAGCAACAGGATGTGTCATAAACACTAATAAACTATCTAGATCAAATGAAATATGAAATCCGCACTCACATGTGTGCGAGGCCAAGCAACACACATGCCCACAGCATCCTCCAAAGTTTTAAGATCTCCGTGTGGTCGAGGTAATCTTTCATCTTCAACATTGTTAAGATAATGAACCGCAACAGCATAATATCCATCCCCAAGTACAGTTCCTCCAATTTCATGAGTAGTATCTCTAGATATAAGATTACCAACAGCAAAAACTTGGCCTAGTTTTCTTTTCCTTGTTGAGTACAACAAGACAGTCTTCTGTTTATTCTACAAGAATAAAAGAGTAGCCAAACAAATGCTTATGTACATACTGGAAAATCTGCAAGTAGATCTATCCATATTCAAAGAAATAGAATGAAGCATGGAAGTATAATCAATATGGAGATACCTGTTGCAATTTGCTTTGTTGTTGTTGCTTGCTTTGAGTTTCCTGTGACACATGATATTGAGCTTTGTAAATACAGAAGACACATCTGTAATGAACATCATACTAAATTTCAAGTAATGCAATGTTGTTTAGTACTAACCTTATCAGACATTTCTTTATCTAGAGATAGTGATCCATTGTTGAGTTCCTGGTTCAAGTCACTAGACCTTGTAACTTGTGATTCCTGGAAATACAGAAGGCACAAATAATTAATAGTTCTAGCTAAGACTAGAAATTCTTATCAATCCCTTTGAACTGAATATATAACAGTGTCTACTGTGAAATTCATGAATCAAGTACCTAGTAATATTCCTGACTTACCCTGAAAGCTATGTTGTCATTTGGTACTGAATGATCAGAGCAACCCACCTTGGCAATATTATAATCTCTAGTATAAATCTGCAACAGCAATATATAAGGAGAAGAATACTACAACCAGTCTGTTATGAAGTATGATATAAAATTAAATTTATATTGCAGGAAAGGAAATTTGGGTTGCCTGTTCATTGTATGGTGAAGGTGATTTCTCATAACTGGATCGTTCTACATTATCATATTGCAATGAGACATTTTCATTGTCTTTAGTATCAACCTGCTGGAAAGTAATGGAAGACAGTAGATTACCAAAGTGTGCATTAAATTGATACTGCAAAAATGACAAAGCCACTTACTGTAGTGCTTCCAGATCCAGTAGCTAGAATTGTGCTTAGCAATTCCTCTTCTGGAAACTTTTTTCTAGGAATGCTCTAATGTTCCTAAACCCAGAAATAGCAAGCTCTAGGTCCCTTCTAATCATTTTGTTCTCCTCTGATTGAACATGTGAATCAGTTTCATTGCTCCAATGTGTATCATCATAGTACCCACGAATGTTCAAGTCTTTTCTTATGACATTCTCAAACACATCATCATAATCACTAGTAGAAAGTGTCCCCTTGTCCTTTCTCCTGTTCTCTAATTCATCGAAGGCCTTACCCTTCAAATTTCATAAAATTAACAGAGAAAATGATTGACAATTTGAATAAAAACTAATTAAAGTGTAGTACAGGAACCAGTGAATACCATAAGTGTTTGCACATTTTGATTGACATAGTTCCCATTCCTCTTCTTATGAGACTCGTCCCAAAGATCAATTTTAGTGATGCTTCCTTTCTTCTTGTCTTCCTGTGCAAAAGAACACAATCTGACAGGATCATTTTGTTTTCATAGTGACTCCAAAATGGAAACAAGATAACAGACAGAGCCATTACCATCTCCTTCTTAAGTCTAGCATGGCTTTTCCTACCGCTAGTGTGTGGATGCCTCTGCTTCTTTCCAGATTCCGCATTTGTCCGGCATAATTTCTAAGAGTGCAACATTAGTTAATGCAAATAAAAATATTTATTTACACTGCTGATTGAAAAAAAATACTGTAGGTGGCAATCCTAACCTGATGTGCTTCACTGCACCATATGCCTAACAGAAAACTCCATTGATTTTCATTCACACCATCAGGGACATCCTTTTCAATCTGGTCAAAAGACCTCTTATCTGGATTGAAGTATTGTTTCTTCAAGTCTGACTTGTAGTCTCTCCACCTTTTATTCACTGTCTTAAGAATCCAATCTCGAGTAGACCATTTTGTCTCACTACTATAGATAAATTTTTTCTATTGAAAACATTGAAAGATCAATAGGTGAATGATTTGCAGTTCAAGATTTAGAATAAAAATTATCACCACAAACACAAGATTTAGACTGAAAAGTATCATGTACCTCAACATCTTTGATGATGCGTTCCTTTGGACCTTTGAATAATTTGTTGTCCCATCTCGGAATGTGTAATGGTGCAAATGATGAATTCTGTGCAAGCTCACCAAGGTATGACGAGAGAATGGATTCAGACCACTGATTGGGAATGCCATTCTTGTCAGTTTCAACTAGTACTCTTCCTCCTTTCAGATCCCACAATTCAGCTGTTCGGAAATTTCTAAAAACCTCCCGAACAACTCCATTTTGCCCTTAAATTAATAATGTCATGGATCATACATTGATGTTCATATATCTATAAGAATGTTTGAGAACAAAATGACAAACTCACATATTATTTTGAATGACTTATTCCTTGTTGGCGCTTCTCCCTCAGGAAACCCAATGGTGAGCTCTGGTTGTGGATCTTGGACATCTTCATGTTGTTCCACGTTTTCCTGTGTCTCAGCTTCTAAGTTCAGACTTTGTAGTCTTCTGTGTTTCATTGGCATTACTTCTTTCCCTACAAGATTAACATTTCAGATTACAGGAGATGCTAAAAATTATTGAAATAGGATGTATCAAGATTACACAGCCAGCATAAGAATAACAATTTCATTTGTCTTATGCAGTTTAATTAAAATCATGTAACACAAGGTGCAACTGCAGACAGACAATTTGGTAAACAGAACTCAGAACAATAGAATTCAATGCTCCAGTACTGACGCAAATATTAAAAAAAGTTGCAATTGGTGACAACAGATTAATCTAAGAATTATCATCAAATAGTTGCATTCAGTGACAGAGATTAATCTAAGAATTACCAGATCAAAATTAAAAGTGTTGCATTCGGTGACAGCAGATTAATCCATGAATTTCCAGATCAAAATCAAAATATTTGCAATCGGTGATAGCAGATTAATCTAAGAATAACCAGATGAAAATCAAATAGTTGCATTCAGTGACAGCAGATTAATCTAAGAATTACCGGATCAAAATTAAAAGTATTGCATGCGGTGACAGCAGATTGATTTAAGAATTACCAGATTGAAATAAAAAAGTTGCAATCGTTGACAGCAGATTAAAAAACGTTGTGCATTTGTGGCTACAAATGATTGTATAATCGGTGAATGCTTCAGTAAAATCACATTGATTGAGTCAGGCTACAGCAGTACCTTGTAGGTCGGAGTAAAGATTAGAGGGTGGGTCAGTTATGGTACTACTGCACCCACGAAGAAATCTGTTACCAGCTGGGCGACGGATCAACCAGCAGCTGGGCGATGGATCATCAAGCAGCAGACTGAAAGGAGGGCATATGGAGCAGGAGCACGAAGAGAATGGTGGCAGGAGAGCGAGAACTACAGGGAGGTGGAAGAACCGGAGGAGATTTCTAGGAGGTGTGATCGAGAAACATGGGAGGGTGGTTCCAACACTTTAGGGGGGGGGGAATTTTTTGGCGCGGATAAACAGAGCGCGAAAGCCGAAAGCACAATATTTTCGAGAAGTTTAAGCGCGCCAAGAAACACTTCATTAATTATTTAGATTTATTCTTTTAAAATTTCAACTGGAAAATTTCTACTGGAAAATTTCTCAAGTAATAAAGTGCAACATTTTTTTAGTTTGATCACGTTGACTAGTTTATTGACCAATTTGATTAGCTAGCCATCGATTTTTCAATTCCACACACGTTTTAAATTCAAATAATGTTTGACTTTTAAAAATCAAAGTTAAACTTTGTCTTACTAAAAAATGTACAAAAACTACTACCTTCGTTTCGTAAAGGTTGTCACTGATATTTTTATAACATATATTTAAGGTTCGAGAAGCTAAATACATATTACCAAAGTCAATATCAACATTTATAAGCTCTCAGCCAATATTTCAAAGAGCTAGATTTTCCAAGAGCTCGTTTTATGAGATCACAGAAAGGTCTCGGATCTATGTGAATGAACTCAAATTTTTTTATCATCGTTCATCACCCGAGAACAGACAGAAATAGAATAGACAGAAAGAATTTTAGATCTCTCGGGTTAGGGTTTTACCTGACCCTAAATCTAGGATTTTCGGCCACTAAATGAGACTTGGTCTCGACCAAACCGAGGAAATCCGAGATAGTAAAATAGATCGAGGTTTTAGGGTTAGGGTTTAATAACCTAACCCTAATCATTTTTAAATCTTGGTCAACAGAGATCAGTGGCTCGGGATCTTTTTTTACATCCACGGCCTAGATGACAGAACAGATTAGAATAGGTACAGAAAATCATCACAGAAAATAACAGAAATAACGCAAACTCTCGGATCCACGTTTTTTTAATCAACTCATAACTCGATCCCAAATATTACATTAGATCCATCTCATACATTCATTCTCACAGTAAGGGATTCGAGTAAATGAGAACTAGATCCGAGTTTTTAAAAGGTTAGAGACAGCGCCCCATAATCGGCCGACCATCTCTGGTAAATGAAAAGACATGCCTGCGCTAGGCCAGGGAACTAGCGTCGGATTCAAGAAAAAAAACAGCAGATTCAAAAGAGAGAAACGTTGCGTCCTGGCGGCCTGGTGGAGGGAGCAAGACGTTTTCTCTGAGATTCAGTCAAACAAAAAAAAGAACTAAAACAAATAAAAGAGAGGTCGTGAAAAATATGATCTTCATTTGGCTAAGGCAAGAAGCCAGCAGACAGCTGCTTGCCAAGCCGTTTGCCAAGAGCTATTTTGGCCGAGGCATAACAGATAGGGAGAGAGGAAGTTTTGAGCAGCAGAGCGCGGTCGGCCAGGAGACAACCTGGTGGCCGGCTGTTTTGTGGCGGCTAGGGATGACAGAAATGAGCTAGGGTTCCACCTCACCCCGAGATTTTAGATTTTTATAGAACCTGCTACAGTGCATGGAAGATCCTGGCCGTCGGCTTGAATCATACGGCTACAGGGAGTTTGGGCGTGCACCACACCCCGCGCGTGGGTCAGATGCGCGGCCCAGGCCCAGGTTGCGGCCTGGGCGCGCAACTACAGGCCGGCTAGCCCAAAGAAACAACATCTTTTATAAGATTTATTACAATGGTTCTAGTTATTTTTAGAATGTATTTGGTTCTCATATTTCACCTATAAACTGATTTATATTTTTAAAATAAAAACCATGATCTATTTTGAAAAACCAAAAAATTGTAAAATCATGGAAAATTCCAGAGAACATTTTATAATTATGAATGCATGAAGTTATGTAAAATGCACATTGACATGTATGCAAAATAAAATATAGTATTTATGCTAGAGAATTTGAAATATAAAGTTGCCTCTATATTGTTCTCTATTTATTTTTTTCCAACAATTAAAATAAAATATAAAGCTAATTGAAAATATTATTTATATTATTCTCTCTATCTCCAACAAGGAATATACTTGAGAGTAAATTTAAAAATAATTCCTTGTGTTTTTTTCATAAGGATAATTTCAATAAAAAAAGTTTTAAAACTTAGTGAAACTTGTTGTTTAAAATAGTTTTGCATGATGAAAAGCTCACATCCCCAAAATGTGAATTTTTGGGGTGTGACATCCTACATTGTATTCAATCTGAACCCTCATAGCCAGCCCAGAGACTCATCTCATAGTCAAGTACGTTTGAATTTTTATGTTTTTTACATGAAAAAATTAAGGATAGTCGATAATGAAAAAGTTGTTTTCAAATGTGATGCTGCATCGAATGTGGACTTCAAGCTTACTGATTAACACCATTCGGACATGTTGACAACTTTCTGAAATTAAATCATATTGTAACTATATTTTAAGAATATGTCGTACAAGATTCTCACTGATTACAGCAGCATTGAATAAAATGACATTGTAACAAAATGACTGAAAATATATTAGCTCTCCTAGAAAATTATGTCGTTTCATCGTCGTCACCACCAGATGGTTCAGCACCCATGTCAAATAGATCCCTTGGTCTTACTGATACTACCACATTCCATCCATCTGCTTTTGGGTCCTCCACATAAAACACTTGGAATACTTGTGAAGAGAAAACAAAGGGATCATGATCTATCTTGCCTCCAGTGTGTATCAGTCGTTTGAAATTTACAAGGGTGAATCCAAACTCATCATGTTTTATGCCATTGCGGTGATGAACGTCATACCAATCACATTTGAACAGAACCACCTTATAATCATCTTTATAAGACAATTCTATGATGTCAGTGAGTCTTCCATAATAATTAGTTCCATCTGTTGTAGTGTTAACGACACCACTATTCTGTGTCAAGCGATTGCTCTCACGACTCCTAGTATGGAACCTGAAACCATTTATAACAAAGCCGCTGTAACGCATCCCACATCTGTTTGGTTTTCCAGCCAATGCTCGCGTAATTCCAGTAATGTTTAAGCCATCATCACTAAGTAGTATCTGCATATATGGTTAAACAGATAAGCACAAATACTGAATTGACTAAGCAAAGAATTAAATTTGTACCTTCTGCTCCAACCAATCAGCAAAATGCTTATCAACGAAATCCTGAGTATTTGAAGGTGTGAGATGTTGGCGCTGCTGATTTATCAATGAATCCACATACTCCCTAAAATCAAATACCTTTAGATCATTTTCAGTAATTTGGAGAAAGAATATTTGTGATTAAGCATTATTATTTTGACACACCTACGAAGATCTTCTAGTTCATCACAGTGTCTCAATACATATCTATGCGCTTGAGTGAGCAACTTATTGTCAAATTGGTTTACAACAGTAGCTTTCCCTATGGGTTCACCAGCACTCTCGAACAAGAAAAAAGATTTAGATATTTTTGAAGGTTCAGGATTCCGAGATGGTCGTGTAAAACGTGTAGTTCCATCAAGAAATCTTGAGCAGAATGTCAAGCACTCTTCTGCTTTATATCCTTCAGCAATGGAACCTTCAGGATGTGTCCTGTTGCGAACATGCGCCTTGAGTCGAACGAACCACCTAGGAGTTGAGATAATATTAAAAATCTGATGTTGAAATAAATGAGTAAATTCTATGCAAGAAAGTCTACCTTTCAATAGGGTACATCCACCTATAATGTACTGGACCTCCAAACTTTGCCTCCTCAACCAAGTGTACAAGTAGGTGTACCATAATGGTAAAAAATGATGGGATGAAAACCCTTTCCATGTCGCATAGTATACGAACAATGCGCTCTTGAAGCTTATCAAGTTCTGAGGTGTCTAGAACTGTTGAACATAATCCTTTAAAGAAAGAAGCTAAATCTACAACTATTTTCATGACATCTTTGCTGGGATAACAAGAACGTAGTGCGATAGGAAGAATTTCCTCAATTAGTACATGGCAATCATGACTTTTAAGGCCAGATAACTTGCACTCCTTAACATCCACACATCTAGATAGATTTGATGCAAAACCATCGGGTGTCCTAAGATTTTGAATAACAGAGCAAAGAATCTCCTTTTGATCTCTGGACATGGTAAAGGGTGCATCAGGCATTACTTTGTTTCCTTTGTTATCCAATTGTGGATGTAGTTCAGGTCGAATTCCGAGCTCCTCCAAGTCAAGCCTTGCTTTTAGATTGTCCTTTGTTTTACCACTTACATTTAGTAATGTCCCAACAAAATTATCGCATACATTTTTCTCTATATGCATCACATCAAGATTGTGTCGTAACAGATTGTGTTCCCAGTATGGAAGTTTAAAGAATATAGACCTCTTCTTTATCCAATCCTCAGGTTTCTTCTCTTTCTTACCTTGTTGTTTTTCCCTTTGGACCCGTTTCCTCTTTTTGCCTTGTTTCTTACCGTTTCCTTTCTTTTTGGCTTTAGCTTTGTGCCCTGATGATTGTTCTTCCTCCGGATGAACCTTTCCTTTGCCATACAAAAAAGTTTTACCATCCATCATCCTCAAAACTGCACTTCCACTCATTGTTACAGGCGCTAGTTCTTTCTCCTCCATACCATTGAAGTGGTTCCTTCTACGACGATAGGGATGGGACTGAGGCAACCACCGACGATGACCCATATATGAACACTTGTGTCCCTTCTTCAAATAAATTGACCTCGTCAAATCAGCACAAGATGGACATGCATATTTTCCCTTTGTGCTCCAACCATATAAGTTACCTAATGCAGGGAAATCATTTAAAGTCCACATCAAAACTGCTCTGAGAGAGAACTTCTTCCTTGAAGAGGCATCAAAAGTTTCAACACCCTCCCACAACTGTAGTAATTCATCAATAAGTGGTTGTAGAAATATATCAATATCATTTCCTGGGCTATCTGGTCCTGGAATGACCATAGACAGTATAAAAGATGTTTGCTTCATGCAGATCCAGGGAGGTAGATTGTACGGAATAAGCAGTACTGGCCATGTACTGTGACTAATATTCATGTTTCTGTAAGGGTTTACTCCATCACTAGAAAGACCGAGCCTCACATTGCGGGAATCAGCAGAAAAATTAGGATATCTCAAATTACAATCATTCCAAGCTTGCCCATCAGCTGGATGCCTCAACAGCCCATTCTTTGTGCGACCCTCATCATGCCAACGCATGTCGCTTGCTGTTTGCTCATTAGCATACAACCTCTTCAGCCTCGGTATCAAAGGAAAATACCGCAAGATCTTTGCTGGTTTCTTCTTATATCCCTTTGTTTTTGTTGCTTCACCCTTCTTTTTTCTTTCTGCCCAACGTGAAGTGTTGCAAATATGGCAAGTTTCTTGTTTCGCCTGGTCACCATAGAAAAGCATGCAATCCTTTGGACATGCATGAATCTTAACATAATCAAGACCTAGTCCTCGAATTATTTTCTTTGCTGCATGGTAGTTTTTTGGTAAGTTTGCCTCTTCAGGGAGTGCGGCAGAAAGAACACCAAGAAGTGATGTAAATGACTCCTGAGTCCATCCATGTAAGCATTTCAAATGAAATATGGTGACAAGAAAGGAAAGCTTCGTGAATGCATCACACCCAGGATGTAGCTTTGCCTTAGCATCTTTAAGGATGATGGAAATAATGTCATCTTTAGTTTCATGGTCAACCTCCTCTGATGTAACATCTTGTTGACTACCATTTATGTTAGCAAACTCAAATGCATTGTCATCTATTGGTTCATCTGATGAACTGGACATTGTATAGTAATTATTAATACCATCCATTTCTTCATCTGAACTGGACACTGTATCATACTTATCAGCCATAGGAAATGCTGCATTTAGGAGCCCTTGCATGTCATCATTTCTCTTGCTTCCAGTTTGTGCAGGAGAAGTACAAGGACGTTCAAATGGAGCATGGTTGTGTGTGCTTGATGATATGTGAGCAAATGGAGCTGGTGTTGAACCGTGTTCCTCTCCATGTCGATTCCATATAGTATATCCTTGCAGAATGCCGTTGCATCTCAAATGGGTTCTAATTTCTTCATAATATTTTGTTGACTTGTTTTTACACTGAACACATGGACAATTAACCTTGCCACCCGGTCGAACATTATGAAATGCGAAAGTAAGGAATTGGGTCACACCAATCTTATAGTCATCACTTGTTCTTGGTTTGCTCATCCAACTCTTGTCCATCACAGATGCTGAAATAAGTACAGGGACATACAAATATCACTATTGTAGTAAACACTTAGTGTACCATATCACACATAGGTCTGTTAGTTGTTAAGTAATGCAGTAACAAGTAAATTAAGAGAATACCAATCTAACAATGAAATACAGAACAAACTCATATACAGGGGCGGAGCCAGGTCATAGCAAAATAACTGGGATTAATTTTCTTACTGTTGTCATAATAATACGAGCCGAGGGTGAACCACGAAGGTGCGCGGTGGCGGGAGGTGCGAGAGCCGACGGCGCTCCTGGTCGGGTCCCGCGGTGGTGTTCTCCCGAGAAATCCGCGATAAGGAGAACGACGAAGTAACGCCGCCACCCACCGGTGAGGGTTGACGTCCAAGCGGCGGCAATGGCGGTGGCACACAGGCTTGCCCGCGGCGGCGATCTACGAAGGCACGGCGGCGCACGGTTGAGGGTTTAGGGACGGCGGCGGATTCAGCGTTGGGAGCACGGGGAAGAAGTGGGCGAACTCCGCCTTTATCCACAGAGCCATCAGAGTTGACAACGTGGCGAGCGGCTCCGGAGAAAGGGGAAAGAAGACCGCGCATCTGCAGAAAGAAGATGAAGAGGTGTTTTGATGTGTTCGCGATTGTTCAGTACATATATGTATTTTGATCCCACTACTAACAAAACGTGCATGTGCCATGGTGGTCTACAGTTGCTTGGGACTTACTACAGGTCACGAGTTCGAGACTTTGTCTGTGTGTTATATAACCATTTTATTTTTTTGAATTATCACATCAATTAGTTGCTGCAGGTTGATTAATAAACAACAATAATAAATTAGACATAAATAATCGGCGTTTTTCAAAATGTCTTTAGCAATAATATCAGGACTAAAGTCCATGACACTAAAAAAACTGTATATTTCACATATTTGTTACATCTTCAAAAATGTCTCTAAAAATGCCACTACACTGCTCACCTATTCCAAAATGTAAATATTTTTCTAAAATATCACATCAATTTGGTGCAAGCTGATTAAAAAATTAATAATTGGACATAAATTAGAGGCATTTTTCAAAGTGCCTTTAGCAATGTCTCAAGAGTAAAGACCATCACACATTTACAAATGTACATTTCACATATTTGTGGCATTTTCGAAAATGCCTCAAAGAAATGTGGCTATACCGTTGGCATACTAGACTTAGGGTGTGTTTGGCATGGCTCTGCTCCACCCCAGAGCAGCTCTACTCTAAAACTCTGGGTGGAGCAGCTCTGCTCCAGAGTTTAGATTGTTTCTCATAACCAGTGGCAATCGCGAGTAAATAACTCAAAACTCCATGACTAGGTTGCTTTTTTGGAGTTTTCAGAGCAGCAAAAGAGGTACTCCAAAAAATTGTACTGCAGCTCCAAAAACTCCATAGAGTTTACAACTCTGGAGTTAGGGTGTTTGGCATGCTCTGGCCAGCTCCCCCTTGGAGTTTTGCTCTAGAGCCATGCCAAACAGGCCCTAAGAGGCACTTTTAAAAATGCCTCTACTAAAATGTCGCTACTAGTCTTTTTTCTTGTAGTGGGTGCCTCGTCCGAAGCAAAATGTTGTGGGAATCAAGTGGGTATTCCGCAACAAACAGGACGAGCATGGGGTGGTGACGAGGAACAAGGCTCGACTTGTGGCAAAAGGTTATGCCCAAGTCGCAGGTTTGGACTTTGAGGAGACGTTTGCTCCTGTGGCTAGGCTAGAATCAATTCGTATTTTGCTAGCATATGCCGCTCACCATTCTTTCAGGTTGTACCAAATGGATGTGAAGAGTGCTTTCCTCAACGGGCCAATCAAGGAGGAGGTGTACGTGGAGCAACCCCTGGCTTCGAGGATGAACGGTACCCCGACTATGTGTGTAAGCTCTCTAAGGCGCTCTATGGACTTAAGCAAGCCCCAAGAGCATGGTATGAATGCCTTAGAGACTTTTTAATTGCTAATGCTTTCAAGGTTGGGAAAGCCGATCCAACTCTTTTTACAAAGACTTGTGATGGTGATTTGTTTGTGTGCCAAATTTATGTCGATGACATAATATTTGGTTCTACTAACCAAAAGTCTTGTGAAGAGTTTAGCAGGGTGATGACGCAGAAATTCGAGATGTCGATGATGGGCGAGTTGAACTACTTCCTTGGGTTCCAAGTGAAGCAACTCAAGGACGGCACCTTCATCTCCCAAACGAAGTACACGCAAGATCTGCTAAAGCGGTTTGGGATGAAGGACGCCAAGCCCGCAAAGACTCCGATGGGGACCGACGGACACACCGACCTCAACAAAGGAGGTAAGTCCGTTGATCAAAAAGCATACCGGTCAATGATAGGTTCTTTGCTTTACTTATGTGCTAGTAGACCGGATATTATGCTTAGCGTATGCATGTGTGCTAGATTTCAATCCGATCCTAAGGAGTGTCACTTAGTGGCGGTAAAGCGAATTCTTAGATATTTGGTTGCTACGCCTTGCTTCGGGCTCTGGTATCCAAAGGGGTCTACCTTTGACTTAGTTGGATACTCAGACTCCGACTATGCTGGATGTAAGGTCGATAGGAAGAGTACATCGGGGACGTGCCAATTCTTAGGAAGGTCCCTGGTGTCATGGAACTCTAAGAAACAAACCTCCGTTGCCCTATCCACCGCTGAGGCCGAGTACGTTGCCGCAGGTCAGTGTTGCGCGCAACTACTTTGGATGAGGCAAACCCTCCGGGACTTTGGCTACAATCTGAGCAAAGTCCCACTCCTATGTGACAATGAGAGTGCTATCCGCATGGCGGAGAATCCTGTTGAGCACAGCCGCACAAAGCACATAGACATCCGGCATCACTTTTTGAGAGACCACCAGCAAAAGGGAGATATCGAAGTGTTTCATGTTAGCACCGAGAACCAGCTAGCCGATATCTTTACCAAGCCTCTAGATGAGAAGACCTTTTGCAGGCTGCGTAGTGAGCTAAATGTCTTAGATTCGCGGAACTTGGATTGAATTATAGCATACATGTGTTTATGCCTTTAATCAGGTTCATTCTGCATTTTGTTGCTTATTGTGGTGCTCAAGTTGTACAAACACTCCCTGGACCTCACAAGTCCGTTGCAAAGTGATGCACATGTTTAGGGGGAGATGTGTTACAACTTGACCCTTTGAGACTAACCATTTGCTTGAGTTTGCTTGATTTAGTCTCGAAGGTGAATTGAAAGGGAAAGGTGAACTTGGATCATGCAAGACTTCCACTGCACTCCGATGAGAGGGTAACTTATTCCAAGTTCATCTCTATGATCTTATTGCCTTTGTACTCTTAATTGAAGATTTTGGTGAGGCAATGGGGTTAAAGGGCCAAGATCGATCCCGTTTTGGTGCTTGATGCCAAAGGGGGAGAAAATAAAGGCCAAAGAAATAAATGGATCAGCTGCCACTTGAGAGATTTTGAAAATAGTAGAATAGAGCTTTTTGCTGCCACTTGAGAGATTTTGAAAATAGTAGAATAGAGCTTTTGTTTTAGCAAAATTCTTTTATTGTGTCTCTTGTCAAAAGTTGGCTTCTTGTGGGGAGAAGTGGTGATTATGGGAAATAGGGGGAGTTTTTGAAATCTTTGATCAATCTCTTTTGGAATAACTCTCTATATGCTTTAACATGTGTGTTTGACTTAGAGATAGAGATTTGAGTTTGATTTCAAAAACAAACCAAGTGGTGGCAAAGGATGATCCATATATGCCAAACATGAATCAAAATAAATTTAAGTGTTATTTGAAGTGGTTTTGCACTTGTTCTAGTTGCTTTATGTTGTGTTGGCATAAATCACCAAAAAGGGGGAGATTGAAAGGGAAATGTGCCCTTGGGCCATTTCTAAGTATTTTGGTGATTGAGTGCCAACTCAAGTGCTTAAAATGTGAATTTATGCAATGGATGAACAAAGTGCAAATCAAGAGCAAAGGTATGTTTCTAAGTCTTAGTACATTGGTTTTGTGTACTAATATACTTGTCTAAGTATTGGAAACAGGAAGAAAAAGAAAAGGAAAAAGGTGGCTGTGTACAGCCAAGGGGCTGTTTCGGTCTGGGGCACCGGACTGTCCGGTGGTGCACCGGACAGTGTCCGGTGCGCCAGGCTGCCTCGGTCGAACAGGCCGCTCTCGGGAATTCGCCGACGGCGTACGGCTAAAATTCACCGGACTGTCCGGTGTGCACCGGACTGTCCGGTGAGCCAACGGTCGGCTAGGGCCAACGGTCGGCCGCGGATTCTGCGCGCGACACGTGGCCAAGCCAACGGTCGGAAGGGGGCACCGGACTGTCCGGTGTGCACCGGACATGTCCGGTGCGCCAACGGCTCCCAGATCAGTAACGGTCGACTGCGCTGTTTAAGGAAGGAAATCGGGCACCGGACAGTGTCCGGTGTGCACCGGACTGTCCGGTGCGCCCGACGACAGAAGGCAAGATCAGACTTCCAGATTTGCTCTCAACGGCTCCTAGCTGCCTTGGGGCTATAAAAGGGACCCCTATGCGCATGGAGGAGGAAACTAAGCAACCTTAGAGCATTCTTGATCATCCACACTCAGTCTTTGCGCATTCGTTTGTCATTCTAAGTGATTCGAGCTCCGTTCTAGTGAGAACTTTGAGATAGTCTTTTTGAGCTCGATTCTTGGCCGTGTGTGTGCGCATTTTGCTGTGGATTTGTGTGTGTTGCTTCCCTCCCTTACTCCGTATTTCTTGTTGAATCTCAAGTGTAAGGGCGAGAGACTCCAAGTTGTGGAGATTCCTCGCAAACGGGAAATTGAAAGGAAAAGCATAACACTGTGGTATTCAAGTTGATCATTGGATCACTTGAGAGGAGTTGAGTGCAACTCTCGTCCGTTGGGACGCCACAACGTGGAGTAGGCAAGTTTTGTACTTGGCCGAACCACGAGATAAATCACTGTGTCTTCTCTGTGTTGAACTCCGTGTGATTATCCTATTGTGCAAGATCTTCTCTCTAGCCACTTGGCATTAACTGTGCTAACACTTAATCAAAGTTTTGTGGCTTAAGTTTTGAAGTTTACAGGATCACCTATTCACCCCCCCTCTAGGTGCTCTCACCGGCGGCGGCGGCTCCCTAGAGGCGCGCGTGGGGTTCGCCATCTGCACCGCGGGCCCCGACATCATCCGATCCGACGCGCTTCGGGCATCCTCCGATGAGTGGTGGCGGATCCCAGAGGCGAGGTGACGACTGTGCGAGTGGCATCCCTGTTTTTATGCTACTTAGTATACATATTTTATGCAAACGTAATTTACGATATATATTTCAGTTCAAGGCTCCCCTTCCATATACTGTCTATTTATGATATTTCTATTCACATTTTACGCAAATGTTTATTATTTTTATGCATTATCTTATTACATAACCCAGTGTGTATATTGGGTTCCTACCATTTACGCCATATGTATGAGATATTTACGACACATGATTATACAACAAAACAAAAATTCACAAAAAGGTAACCACTCACAGAAATAAGATCATTTGCCACGATTTCATAAAATCTGGCACGTACATTCACTTGATTTATGGTGTCCACTACAGCCATAAAAAATTATATTCCCTAATCAACCACCTCATTAAATCTCTTAATCAACTACTCTAATCAAATTGCTTTATTTATGGTGGACACATGGACTTGGGGGCTATTGATTCGAACCGCATGCTAGATTTTTTGCTCAAGATACCACAGTATATAAATACCTTCACTGTGTAACATAATTAATATCAGTATATACCATAAATTGATTCTAACGAGCCTAGTTGTTTGGCTGCTGTAAAGATCCTATATTTTTTGGAGGAAATAGACATTTAAATCAGTTTTTTTGTTTCCATGCATGCCAATCCATTTCTTTCAACGCACTTTCTTGTCATCCTAAATTTGTGCACATGCAGCAAGAAACAGTTTTTACGCAGCGTAACACATTGTATAAATACCTACACACCTTAGCATAATTAGTATCAGTATATATCATAAATTGGTTCTAACGATGTTAGCCTCATGGATGTTGGAGAGATTCTATATTTATGGAGGAAATAAAGCATTTAAATTAAATCAGCCGCATACAATGGAAACTAAAATGCCACCCAAAATTACCGCACATGCAATGGAAACTCACATGATCTGCCATAGTTATTGAATCTACTATAAAATATGATATGTATGCATGCGCCTGTCCGTGGAACGTGGTCCAATGTCTAGCCGTTGTTTTATGCTATCTCTATAAACTATTTACGTTATTTATAAAACTGTTTATGCTGTTTTTGCAAAAAAAACAGAAGCACAAATTATGCGCGTGCGTTCTACGAGGGGGATTGAGTGTTAGACTCGGAGGTTGGCTGGAGCCCACGGGGAGGTTTGACCTGGTTTGTTGACCGATCAAGGCCGGTCAACATCGAAAGCTCAGAGCTATATATAGATAGATAGATAGAGAGAGAGATATATAGTAAAATGACCCTCGACACGTTAGTACTCGTTCTAGACCTGATCATGAGGCACCCGACCCGACCAACCCGATCCGACCAATGTAACGGGCGAGTCCGTGCCATAATTTTTGACCTGTTATGTAATAATTCACGGACCGGTTATGTGCCGTGATTTTTGACCCAAAACCTGACCAAACCCGAAAAAACCAGACCCAAAGCCAAAAAAATCCGACCCAACCCAAAAAAAACTCTGACTCGGCACGTCAAACAGGGAGGCACGAGTCGACCCAACCCAACACTAGGCACTGGTCGTGTAGTGGTATTGTAGCCAATTCTCGACCGGTACAAATCGTCCTTCGTGTAGTAGTTATCCTGGCATTATGAGTTCATTCACATTATTATATGGGAGCATATACATTGCACATGAACTAACAAAGTTTTAAAAAAATCTAAAAAATCATACATATTCATTCCATCTTACTCTTATTATATACAAATTTCAATTTCAAATTCATTATACTCTATTTGTAATAAAAAGATAAAATTCCTAACAAGTTTAAATTATAAAATTGGCTAAAATCTTATTTTTTTGTTACAGCTAAAATATGACGAATTTGAACTTAAAATATTATATAATAGGAGTAGGATGAAAAGAATATATATGATTTTTTCAGATTTTTTTGTGAACCTTGTTAGTTCATGTGCACCATCACTACCGGACAAAAGCTTTTTGCCAAGTGTTACATTTGACAAATATTTTATCGACAAAGGATTTTTGTCGTATACTTTTTTCGACACTCGGCAAAGACTTTGCCGAGTGTCGAAAAACACTCGATAAATAAAAGCGCTCGACAATTTAAGAATCACAAAAAACCAAAAAACAACAAAATATTTTTTAAAAAATTATAGGAACAACTCCCCAATCACCACAATTGCCCTACTCATCATTTTCGAATCAAATTTATTACATGTTTTGTAAATGGTGAGTAGCTGCATGCGTTGCCGGTGGCAAGCATGAAACACTACCGGAATTCGGGCCTTTGCTGAGTGCCGAAGTCTTTGCCGAGTTCTTTTTATCGGGCACTCGGCAAAGTTCTGCGCTCGGTAAAGAGCTTGTTTACCGAGTGCAGGACACTCGGCATAGCGAAGCACTCGGCAAAGAATGCTTTGCCGAGCGGCAAACACTCGGCAAAGATGACTCTCGACAAAGGGACGTTAGCGGCAGTCTACAGCTGACGGCCGTCAGTCTTTACCGAGGGCCGAAAGCCGGCACTCGGCAAAGAGGGTCTTTACCGAGTGTCTTCTGTGGACACTCGGCAAAGCATATTTTTATTTTTTATTTTGTTTACCAAACTTTTTATGGTATGTTCCTACACTATGTAGACCTACATGTACCATTTTGGGACAATTATAACAGTATTTTCAATAGCTAATAGATTTAGTTCATTTATTTGAATTTCTTCGGAAAATTCAGATTTGAACTGCAGGTCACTCGATTTTTGGAAAACCGTGCATGCAAAAATGATATCCATGCTACTTAGCACAAGTTACGACCGATTTCAGGAGTGGACCGAAAACTTCGAGCACCATGCTCACTCAACATGGCCGTGAACTTGCCATCCAGGTGTTTAAAATTTGTATAAAACACAAACAAAGTCAGAAAATCATGAAACATGTCCACGTGTCATGATATCATATGTAGAGGCTGTGATAAAAATTTGAAAAAATTTCGAGAAAGCTGTGACGCACTATGTGTACAAACCTATGAGATACACATTGAAACTCTATGATTTCATGTGTAGTTCTCTTAGGTTTCTACACATAATGTCTCACAACTTTCTCCAAACATTCTAATTTTTTTATCAAAGGCAAAATATATCCGTGTCGTTGATAATTCCCGGACAACCGGGGAATAAAATGGGCGTGTACATGGAGCCTTTGATTCTGGCGGCTCAGGTTCGAGGAGCATCTACCTGCGAGGTTCGAGGAGCCGGCTCGCGAGCCTTGCAAAAATGGTCAATTTATGGAATAATAATGAATATTAGATGATTTTATGGATAATAGCTCATTTTTTAGTCTTTGATGATGAATATATTACAAATTTATATAATGTAGAATGATGATTCTATATTTCAAATTTATATAATGTTAATTCACCAAAAAATGCAACGAAAAGTACCAAAATATGGCTCGCGAGCCGAGCCTCTTTCGCCAGCTCGTGGAATAAACGAGCCGAGCCGAGTCGAGCTCGTTAAGGCACCGAGCCGCACCAAGCCGAGCTCGGCTCGTTTCCAGTGGCGAGCATGAAGGCCATGACTCGACGGCGATCTCCGGCGGCGGCTGTGGGCTTGAGCTCCTTCTGGTGGCGCACATTCAGAGGTCGCTTCATACGGAGAGGGATGTGCATAACTGTTGGAAGGAAGCACTGTGGCCGTGGAAAGAAGGATGCATTTTACGGAGAGTGAGTTGGTCTTAAGCTAACTATAGTAAAAATGTAGAAGAACAACCAAGCAGCATCATATATATCACCAACAAACTTATCAACCTTATAAATTTAAAGTAGCAAAGGAAAGAAGTGCAATAAACATTGGTAATTCTAGAACACGTTTCAGGTAGCTGCTATGTATATAAGTATTATTTAGTCCATAACCTGGATGCACTACTATATTATTAGCTAATTAACTACGACAGGTCGACAGTAGCTAGGAGGACCATGCAGTTCACACCCTACGTACCTGCAGCGACGGACATCATTCGCGTATATATATAAAGATCGATTGACATAGCAATAACATAATGCCTAGACATGCCACATGCACACACGATCGATGAGAGTTCTTCGATGCATGGATGGATATAATAGCTAAATTCAGGATATTCAGCTGCTGCTGCTGGTGGTGGCGGCGGCTGCTGGCGAAACTTAGACCGGAGGCGGCCGACGTTGTATGCACTGAGAGAATAGAGATGGCCGCCGGTCGTCGGAGCCGGATCTGCAGGCTACCAGATGAAGCTCATCTCGGCGTTGGCGCGCGCGGCGTCGTCGTCTTCGTCGCGGGACGGGGAGTGGACGTGGCGGCCCTCGTAGGTGGTGATGACCATGCGGGGGTCCTCGGCGAGCCGCTCCACCCGCTTCTTCACCCGGCAGTTGTCCTGCGTGCACCGGTAGTAGCTCCTGCATGCAATGCAGCGAGCACATCATATCATGCGGGGGTCCCCAAAATGAACTTAGAAAGAGAAGGAGAGTGCAGTGCAGAGCTGGCTAGCTTTCTTGGGGGACTTCTCCGGCTCCTGTGCTAGAGGTACAGCTGAGAAGACTTGAGACGAACCAAGCTAGCGCTAGGTGGGCTTAAATCAAACGGAAAATGTATGTGGTGCTAGTAGCTGCTAGCCAGCAGAACAGACTTGAGCCCAGGTCAGTTTTATCTCTTTACCATCACACCATGATTTTCGATATCCGATCGAGAAATCTTCAGATACATGTAGCTTTGTTGTCAGCTGTATGTGACGACGTTATTAGTAATTAAAAATCAATCCTAAAACTAAGCATGTACTTCCTCCGTTTATTTTTATATTGCGCCGGTTAGTACAAAGTGACGTCAAATAAATAAAAATGAAGGCAGTACCACAGTATAGCTACTCTATCTAATTGACCCAACCTAGCTAACCATATGCATGGTTGAAAGAGTGAAAGGATTGCTTTTGGGCACTGCTAACTTTGCTGCACACATACACACACACACTTGGATTCTCATGCATGCGAGGACACGGCATAACGACAGTAGACTAGACTGTAGACTGCTCGTGTTCATAGTTTGTTCACTGCAGCTCTACAACTAGCTAGTTTAAGTAGCGTCGTGTACTGCTCTCTATTTTAATTTGCACTCTACTAGCTAGCACGACGTATATGATTATCGTTGTATAAAGGAGTTGGACAGCTGACCGTCTTGCAAAAAGAAGATTGGATTGTGAACAAGAAAATGAAACAATAGACTATCTACTGGTCTATCTTGTGTTTTCTCAAGGAAATGCTAGTTCCTTTTGTTGAGACAATTTGGACTACATACTCTACTGTCCCCTCAACCAGAAAATACTAGTTTTCCTGGACTGGTGGAGAACAATAAGTGAAATGGCAACTGGACAAATGAAGACGGCGATTAACTCCCTTGCTTTGTTTGGTGCTTGGACCTTATGGAAGCACCGTAATCAGTGTGTCTTCGAGGGTGGCAATCCGAGTATTGATGTTGTTCTACAGCAGGTTGTAGAATAGCCAAGGTTGTGGGACATGGCAGGGGCTAAGGGGATTATTTTTCTAGCAGCTAATATTCCTCACGGCTAAATTTCTGTTTTTTTTTTCTAAGGCAGCTCAAGGGTTGTTTCCTGTTTTGAGGGGATTTAAACATCAGTGTCATGATTTGTAAGGGCTACGACCCAACTTTCTTTTTTCTTCTTAAATATAATGATATATAGCTCTCCGAGAAAAAAAATAGTGGTCAATATAGTACTTCCTCCAGCCACAAAAGAAAATAAAATTTATTTTTTCCATAAGTTAAACCCTTTGAATTTTAACTAAAATTATATTAAAAATAATTAATATTCATGATACAAAATAAATATTATTATAATATATATTTTTATAATAAATTTAATTGGAGACGTAAATGCTTATACACTATTTATTAGAAATTTGATCAAAGTTGAAGTATTTTAATCAACACGAATCCAACTCTATATTACTGGCTGCATAAAATAGTTGGCTTTTTAGATTTAGTTTGGATCGGAGTATTTAGAAGAAGCGAAAAATACATGGTGCACATAAAATATGAAAAAAGACACAGAGAGAAATAAAAGTAGAGGTGAAGATATATATTGGCAAAAAAAAACTAATGAAAAGAATAGAAAGGTATACGCATGGAAAGGTGAGAATGGTACGTATTTTAGAATAGAATTTGAATTGTATAATAAAAACAAATTCTATAACGTCAATTATTTCAGGACGAATTGAACCCGGGTACGCAGTACTCCTACTTACTACGGCTATTTTAGCCGGCTGTTAAAAGTACAGCGACGATTGGAAATCTCAATCATGGCCCTGACACATGAAGGAGGGAAAAAATATGTAGAGAGATACCGAGAGTAATAATAATATTCCGCGCTAGCTACCCAGGTACTACTAGCATCATTTCACCCGGCCTAAGGGGGGCCATGGTAGTAGATTGATAAAGATGCGGTAATAATTACAGGAACAAAACAAAAAAAAACTTGGGCCCAATTTGCAAAGCTAAAACCCACCGCCTTTTTCATCATCATCTCGCCCTGCTTTACCAAACAGTAAAGATTCTCTCCTACCAAGGGGCAGCAAGGGCTGGCCGGCACTTCATCAAACTTCAAAGATGGCAATTTTTTTTTGTTTAAATTTAATTTCAAAAAAAACTATAGCTAGGTTATATAGTGCTTAACAATAGTAATCCAATTTTTTTATATTTATGTATGCTCTTTTTTTGATTAGTTTGCTTTGCTCATTGGGTAAGTATGGCATAGATAATAATAAAAAAGAGAGAGGAAAAGATGGATGATTGCCGAGATTTGCCAACTGATTGGAAAAAGAGGGATCAGACATGGGAATGGTGCATGTGTGATTCAGACACCAGAGGTAGGCAGGGGGAGGAGGGGAGGGGGGTTGGGTTATATTTCTTAGCGGCATCATTGCAGATGGCTAATCAGATTGAACTGGATGCTGGGGCTCATGTCTGCTGTGCCCGCAGCTATATAGCGAGTGTCTGTGTGGGTGGGTCAATGCTCGGCATCGCCCGCCATGATGGCCACGCACGCTCAGAGATCGATCTGATTCACACGCACACATACACATACACGCTTATCTAGCTGGGTACGTGTGGTGGCTTCATCATTTGGATCAGCTCACGGAGATGATATAGATCATGTCACGTATATTGTCATGTCATCTCTGCTACTCTTCTCGTGACTAAACTTCCTACTAATTGCGTACGTGTGACTACAACTACGTGCCTACTGCTCCTAAGATACCGGCAAAAGTGAGTTGTTTTCAGAAGAGTAAGGGCATGTTTGGTTCACGGTTAAATGTGCCACATTTTGTTTAAAGTTAGTCGTTTAAATTGAAGAACTAACCTTAGACAGAAAAGTTAAGCAAAGTATGACAAGTTAGACAGCGAATCAAACAGGCCCTATAATACAAGGGATGTTTGGTTTGTAGGGAGCAATTTTTAGTTCCTCTATTTTATTTCGTTTTTATTTCTAAATTGATAAATAGGGAAACCAGAACTATATTTTAGTTTTCGTATTTAGCAAATTTAGTGATTACAAAAGAATAAAATAGAGGGACTAAAAATTAGTCCCCATAAACAAAAACTCATCTAAATAATTTTTATTTTTTAACTGCTGCACTCTCAACAAAATGTAATAATTCCGATCGATACTTGCAGTCGCTGTTGCCTACATGGTGTAGCTAGCGCAAGCAGGCATGGACGCGCGAGTGGACAATGTTAGTGGGTTAGATGGTGCAATGCAATGAGTATCCAACCTACTACTAGCAGTGCTACGCTTGCTTGCTTGTTAGGAGATGCACGTCATTCTCTACAATACACTCCCCCATATGCTATTTAGATTCCTCAAATTAGGTATCAGATGGCACAAAAAAATCGTATTTACACGTGTCACTAGATGCAAAATTGTCATATAAAAGGTACTAAGCGATATTCTAGCTTACCTATAGGGACAGATGGTTACTTTCCTATACTCGCTGAGCAAAAAAACATCTTATCCTTAATGAGCGAACTACATGGAGTTAATTAGGGGGAGACTGTATTTATTTAACCAGATATTAGGGCATTGGCGGCAAGGGGACCAGACACACGACAAAGTTGTGCATCTTAGGACCAGCTTTGCGGGCACTTTTTTTTTCCTTTTCAGATCCAATGACTAGCACTTTAGGAAAAAGCCACTGTGGCAGTGTGGAAAAGGCTTGCGAAAATGCTCCCTCGTTTGCTTCTTGCACAAGTGCATCGAACTATTTGCAAAGTGAGGTTTCTGTGGATATTCATTTTTGCCTTTTTTTTTTCTTCTTTCTCTCTCTTTATAAGGTACAACTCCGTTCTCGAATATTTGTCGTCTCCTAATTTATTTTTTAACTAAACGACGACAAATAAAAAAGAACACAGAGAGAGAGTACAACCTTGGATTGCATTATTCTAAGAAATTACACCAGGTAATCCGAAGCATATATATGGCAATACGATAAGTAGATTGAAGCAACAATATATAGTTAGAAAACAAATATATGCCATGATTGGTTACTAACTAGCACTAGATTACTACTTTCATCCCAAAATAGTATTTGTTTCAGCTCTTGATTTTTATGTCTATATTTAAATAGATGATGATAGATCTAGATACATATATATAAACCACATAATTTAAATATTGTATGAATCCATTAATTATCTGAAACATATTTTAATTTGGGATAGGGAGTAAATAATAATGCCATCCGGACACATATTTTGCATGTTAACATTCGACCGGTTCTTAATTAATGTAGGAAAAACATGTAAATAGTGATAATGTCGTTTTTAGTGAAAAGGTGTCACTGACAACAGGTAATCAGCCAACACTAAATTGCTAATGTATACAAAATCACATACTAACACTACTTCACAACAAACAATACCATCCAAATATATTGATAGAATAAAATTACTGCGAATAACCACACAAAATAAATACAGGAATCTGGTGGTTTTTGCAGCAAAATAAGTTCACGATCCTTCTAATTCCCTTGCTGCATAAAGATATCGTGCAGTGGTTTAAAATATAACATGCATGGTTCAACCACAATTTGGGTCACAATTTCTGTCCATAGATCGAAATGACTACTTAAATAACTGACAGCATGTATAACTATCATGATAAATAATAAGGATACACTATTTGTTTTAAATAATATTGTTCTTTAATTAGGATAAAAGACATATATTTTGACATGCACAGTACATGTTTTGTTGCATATGATCGAAGTATAGTTCGACTAGCTTCAGTTGCACATGCAAAATGGATGCTTCGCGCGTGTGTGTGAAATTCTACCTTTGGCGCGAGGCAAAATATATTTCTGAGTGTTTGCTAGCCTCTAGTGGCTAGTGCACAAGATAAACAAACCATTTTCTTAGTGATGTTAAAGATATATTTGTGAATGATAATATTTAGACGCTCTTTTGTAGGGTTCTCGCATCAACGTCTCTCCAGCTCTAGCTCTAGCTTCTCTTAAAAAACATCTCCCTCCTTATTTTTTAAGAAAGAGTCTATGGAGAAGCAACCTATTTAGTTGGAAACACAACTCCTTCTATTTTTACGAAAAATGGGGAGACGAGAGAGAGCAAGAGAAGCCTTTTTTAAGGCTCCCCAACTTGCTCGGTTTCTAAGAATGGTTCCTTTCTATTTTTACGGAGAAGCTAGCAAAGGAGCCCTCTTTTTGTTGATTTTTTGGAAGAGCTGTTTGAGGAGCCTTTGAAAGAGCCCTACAAAAAGGGCATAGTATCATCTGCCCGTAAAAGTTTTGGCACACCATCCTTCTAAATAAACTGTAAATTCATTGTTTGAATCTATGCTTATTAATTGGAGAAGGCAAGAAGATAATTTTTTTTATCAAAGTCAAAAAGACATAAAGGAGGTATATGGTGTTTTGCATTGCTACATGTGCCCTTCAGCAGAAAAAACACAATAATTAAAGTATTATTCACATTTGAGTTATTAACACTAGCAACCCAGTCCATCCAAAACAAAAGGAAAGGGTGGATATAGATTATATTTTAATGTGTGTATTTAGTTGGTTCTATCTTAAGGTAACTTCAATCTAACACAGCAAGTAGCTAGTGCACGGAATTTCTCTTCCACACTACCTGTTTTATATTTGAGATTTTTTGTGGTGCTCATACATATATTGTCAATGAATTTGAATACTAAATCCAGTAATATTAATTTTTGCCTACATTAAGAAAGCTTCAGTTCATCAGATCGAAACATGTACATAAAACCGAATTAACATGCAAATCAATGCGAACTAATTGAATTCATACTATAAAAACATATATCTAGAACGGGATCGGACGGCATATAAGTTTGAGTACGTTTTGATCTTGAAACCCACGCACACGACTCACAAATGCAAAAGCACCCGCAAAAATCTTAAATCGATGACTTTGCAAAGGAATTGATGAGGGTGATCTCATGGAAGCAAAGCATGCTCGACAGATTTGAAACTAAATTGCAGTGCAGTTATATATAATCGTTGGTAAGCCATGGCATGGATCGCACGTGATCGGGACTCGGGAGTTAACCGAGCAAATGTGTAGTGATGTGCTGGACTGCGGCCATGAGCTAGCCCATGAATCTAGGCTCTAGCTAGCTAGCAAGTGCGTAATACTCGACGTCCGTGCACGGCCCAGCATGCAGACGCACGCGTATGGTGATGCGAGCGAGCGAGTACCTTGGGTGCTGCGTGTTCTTGACGACCTTCTGGCCGTACTTGCGCCACTTGTAGCCGTCGTCGAGCACGTCGACGTCGCTCATCGTCTTGAAGCAGAACCGCGGCTCGCGCACCTTCCGCCGCGCCTTGCCTCCTCCTCCGCCGCCCGCTTTCTTCATCCGCACGGCGCCCACTCCCAGCGCCGCCGCCGACCCCTCGCTCACCGCCGCTCCCTTCCCCCTCGGCGGTCTGCCGCCTTGGCCTGCTTGTTGGCGATGATCGTGATGCGGCTCCGGCTCTTCTTCGCAGGCCGCCGCCGTCGACCTAATTGACACGGAGGATAGGATCACGGTCACGGTCACGCACGCTACACGTGTATGTACGAGAAACTAGCTTTCTTGAAGGGGGGAGGGAGAGAGAGGGACATGAGCGAGCGAGAGCAGCTTACCATGGATGATGAGGAGGAGGCGACGCCCTCGTGGGAGGGGAAAGGGAAACGTGCGGCGCTCCTGCTGCATGGCCATGGAAGTGGTGGTGGAGGGTGGGGGCCGGGACGACGCTGGACGGAGCCGCGTGCGAGGGAGAGGCCGAGGAGGTGGCGGTGGTTGGGTGGTGGTGGTCCAGGAGAAGGCAGGCGGAGCCGTAACCTAGCACGCCATGGTGGTGGGGGTGGGCGAGGGCGAGGGAGCTCGTCGCCGTCGGAGGAGGGGGAGGGGACGGCTGCTGGAACGCGAACGTTATGGTGGGGGTGGACGACGAGGATGCCGCCATGCCGCCGGCGGTGGACGACGCGGTCATGTGCTGGCCACCGTGGCCCAGCGCCATCACCGCCCTCCCTGGCGACGGGAACATGGTCGTCGTCTCTTCGCTTTCTATTTTGTTTCTCTCTCGCTTTTGCTTTGCTTTGCTTTCTTTTCCCCAGGACTGGTGATATAAACTGTTTGGAGTGAGAGCTATTAGGGACAAAATCAAATAGTTTTGTGAAAGCGGTGGAGCAGCTGGGGGAGAGAAGGAGCGAGTGACATGGCCGGACCTATGAACAGTGCCGCCAAAACTGGAACCCAGAGCACTTCATCAGTGTTATCAGTCATCACGGTCACGTCCGACCACTATTCATGATGCCATTCTTATCAGATTATTACTCACTCCAACTCAAATTAAAGTTATTGTAACTTTCTTAGGCGCTGTTTAGAAGTAAGTAACCTAGTTTTAAGAATCCAATTTCTATCTTCAGTTTCTAGAAACTGGTTTATAAAAAAAACTAATAAATAGTGTTTAGAACCATTTCAGTTTTCATATACTCGCTTTAGTGAGTGGAGGCTAGCTTCTTGTTTTTAATAAACTAAAAATCTAGTTTCTATAAACTAAGACAAAAACTAGTATATTGAGAACAATCTCACTTTTCATAAACCGGCTTTAGCTAGCTAGTGGAGGCTAGCTTCTTGGTTTTCAAGAAACTAAAAATCTAGTTTCTACAAACTGAGACATAAACTAGTATGTTTAAAAACACCTCAGTTTTCATAAACCGGATTCTTGAAAATTGGGTGCTTCCAAACACTCTTAATAGTTAAAACATGTAAAGTTTAACCAAATTTATATAATAAACAAGTTATGTTGGTGTTTCGTACCTCGCCCCGACAAGTCAATTTATTGTACGTGTTTCAGGCTCCGGAGGTTGTGCGCGGAGGGCGCAAAAATTTATACTGGTTCGGACAGAATGTCCCTACTTACATTCATCGATGGCTTGCGCTACTAGCACTATTGACGATCAAACTCGTAGTAGGGTTATAAGCAGTCGAGAGAGGGAGGAGAGGCTCCCAGACCTCTTAAACCTCTTATTGGGGTGAAAGTGGAGATTAAAGGCTACAAGATGGAGTCCTAGATAAGTCTTGGCTTGGCTGGACTTTGGCCTCCTGGTCCTCGTCGGCGCTCCTCTTCTTGTTCGTCCTTGTGGGTTCGTCTACGTCTGAAGGCGTCCGATTGTCTCCAAGTGCTCTCCTCTCGATCTGTGTCCTTCTGTTCCTCGTTCTTCTCCCTTGTCCTAAGGCTAGCCTCCCACATTTATAGGCTGGGAGAAGGGTCGACCAATGATGGCTTTTCAGGGAAGGAGTCGCAAGGTAAGGGAAAAACCAAGCTCGACTCGGCTTGACGTGGCTCGGTGCAGCTACGAGCCGAGCCAAGCTCGGCTCGGTCATGTTGGGAGCCTGACCGAGAGGCTCGGCTTGGCTCGGTAACGGCTCGCGAGCCGGCTCAAGCCAGCTCACGAGCATCACACTAAATCACGTTTAGAGTATAAATTATATTTTTTTATTATATATAAGATAAAAAATTATGTATAATATATTTTTAGACTACAATATAAGTGTATCATGTATCAAGTTCAAGAAATTCAATAAAATACTTCAAAACATAATAATAATAATAATAATAATAATAATAATATGGTATAATAGTATACTTGACGTTGTTAGCTCGGCTCGCGAGCTGGACCGAGCCGGATCGGCTCGGCTCGCAGTTCTGGTGAGCTGCAAAACCAGGCTCGGGCTCGTTTTGGCTCGTGAGCCGGCTCCAGTCGAGCCGAGCCTCACCGAGCCCGAGCCAAATTTCCACCCCTAGTCACGCGTACTCGTGGGGCTTGGGACGATCTTGTTGTCTTGTATTTACCGTGGTGGATGACGTGGTGTGGCGATGTTCCTGGGCGTCATCATTATGGCTACGCTGACCCCTAGCCTCTGTAGCCAAGGGCTTGGCGGATCCCGTCCTACAGTGCCCTGCGAGAGGACTGCGTACTCAAGCCTAGTCCGATAGGCCATACGTGTGTCGTAGTCCGAGGGGTGCGCTGGCCATTAATGCACTGTTGTCCATTCGGTATCGTAGGGATGAGTGCTATGTGGCCCGAGGTGCTCGTAGGTCATGAGTGAGAAGTGGACCAACACGGCGCTGTGACCCGGCTCTAGACGTGGTTAAGTGTGGTCGGCTACTTATGGCGAGTCAGTCTGCGACCGGGCGCGGGATCCACTCGAGTGGTTCCCTTCCGACACGCCCGACCTCCCTTGTCAGGTTTTGCCGTGCCCGACCCTAGACTTGGTGTTGCGGGGTTCGACTGGAGGCGGGTCCTTTCAGGATCGACGTATCTTCCTCTCCTAACTGACAAACGGGCCCAGCGATCAGGGGCTACTTTCCTCAACACACTCTCCGACTGGCGGGTCCTAGGGACCTAGGTCATTTCCCCGACAAGGTAATAGCATTACGACAGACCTTCGCATGAAAAGAAAAATGCTTCGAAGTCGTTCCTAAGGGAATGCAGAGCTCAAGTTAAAACACCTAGTAAAGGTGAAAATGCTCCGAAGCCATTCCTAAGGTATTACAGAGCTCAAGTGAAATCACCTAGTAAAACTGAAAATGCTCTAAAGTCATTCCTAAGAGAACGCAGAGCTCAAGTGAAATCATCTAGTAAAGGTGAAAAATGCTCCGAAGTCATTCCTAAGGGAATGTAGAGCTCAAGTGAAATCACCTAGTAAAAGTGAAAATGCTCCAAAGTCGTTCCTGCAGAGTCATATGGAAGTGCTCTGAAGTCGTTCCTAAGGGGATGTAGAACTCAAATGATTTTATGCATCAAAGCAAAGGTATAAAGGATTCCAAAGTCATTCCCAAGGGAACAAAGAGTAAAAACGTATATACGCTAAAAGCGACGTTTACAAGTCCGGACAATTTCGAATGATCAAACACAATGAGAAAGGGCATCGCCTTTGTAACGTGTGAAAAGAAGGAAATGTGTTTTTCGCCTTCGACTAAAAAACACATAAGAATTGAATTTTACACATCACAAAGGCAGACATTAGTGTGCATTATATTACATCACAAATATTACAATAAAAAGAGTTTTTCAAGCATTCATTGTTCTTGCATCACTTCGTCATAAAGGTCATTACAAATTTTCAGCACAATATGATTCACAATCTTCTTCGCTAGTATGAGGAGGCAAACGACTTAAAGTAGAAGCGTAGGACCAAAACCAAAGGCAAATCTACATAATGAAGAGTCGGCTGGCATGACTTGACCGCTGACAGAGGTGACAATATTTCACAAGCCAAAGATTTAGCTTTGGCATAAAAGAGTAAACCAAAACCAGGGGCATGTGTTGGCACCTATTCCTAGCTGAGTATAGGATGCCTTGTTGGACAAACTCCACAATTGAAGTATTTGTATGTAAGGAAAGTAAACATGTAACATAGAAATATGCTTTACTGAAAATAAGTAATAGATTAGATGGAAATGCAAGTCAGCAAGTTATTATCACTTTAGCTCATGAGGCTATGTATTGTAACAGATATGCTCATGAATAAAGAAGGATGCCACATGTTCACTAAGTAGTTGGTGCTTCTCATCCTCTTGGCATATCGCCACCCCATCTCCAAGGATCTTCCAAGGTAAGCATGATGCTACCCTGATGCGGTCTTTGATCGTGTAAGGGAGACATGGTGTCACTGTCGGTGTTTTGGGTCCGACCGCGCACCCAGGGTTACCCCTCAAGGTGATTTTAGTAGTAGGACGGTGTTACCGACTGTAGCTCGATGGTTCGTGTTGGGCGCACGAGAAATAGTGGACAATGATGTACAGGTTCGGGCCGCTTCGAGATGCATAACACCCTACGTTCTGGCGAGAGTGCTTTATGTGATGGGTGAAAGTCGCCTAGAGGGGGGTGGATAGGCGAAACCTGTAAATTAAAATTTTATCCCCCAACTAGATCCCTTGATTAGTGGTTAGAACAAGATATATAATAATCGGAGTATAGAAACTAAGTCCTTGCTTGTAAAGAGAGTTGCTTTGAAATAATGCGGAATTGGTAATTAATACAACTACTAGATATATGGATAGTAAAGCAAGACGGCTTAGACAAGAAGAGCAAGAACACAAAGTTATTTCTTGCAAGGTGTTGCTCCACTAAATAAGAGTGGATCTTGAGGCAACACAAAATGATTATAGCGAAGAATAGTGCAAGAAAACTTTAGAGAGAGAGAAAGCAAACAAATCACAAGCAATAAGCACACGAGACATAGGTGATTTGTTTTACCGAGGTTCGGCCTTCGAAGGCCTAGTCCCCGTTGAGGAGTCCACTTAAGGACGGGTCTTTTTCAACCCTTTCCCTCTCTCCACCGATCACACAAGGATCGGCGAGCTCTTCTTCTTCTCAAGAATCACTCTCGATCCCGCAAGGACCACCACACTCTTTGGTGTCTCTTGCTAGCTTTTACAAGCCTCCAACACTTTGGAGGAAGTTCGAATGGGAGTCAAAACTCCACGCGCAAATGAACACAAAGATGTAGCACACACTATCTCTCAAGGAATCTCACAAGTCACTAGGGCTAAACTCAATTGAGTAGCTCTCAATTGCTCGCTCTCTCTTTTGTGGCACTTGTGTTGGTTGTAGTGGGCTAGATCTTGTGTATAGGATGTATCAATGAATATAGGTGGATGGGAGGGCTTGAGTATGTCAACTAGATGACTTGGAATGTTGCTTGGACTCCCACACCTTGAAGTGGCTGGTTGGGGTGGTATTTATAGCCACCATCCAATTTTGTAGGCGTTGGAGAAGCTGCTGGCGATGGGCGCACTGGATAGTCCGGTGCGCCAGCCACGTCATCCTATCCGTTGAGATTGGAGCTGGTCGACCGTTGGAGGCTTTATCCTCATGTGGCACCGGACAGTCCGGTGCAGCACCGGACAGTCCGGTGCCCCTCTGACTTCTGCTCTGACACTCTGAATTCAACTGTACACTTTGCAGAGTCGACCGTTGCGCGCAGATGACCGTTGCTTCGCTGGCACACCGGACAGTCCGGTGAATTTTAGCGGAGCCACCTCCCACTTTCCCGAAGCCGGCCAGTTCAGAGCCGCTTCACTCTGGAGCACCGGACACTGTCCGGTGGTGCACCGGACAGTCCGGTGAATTATAGTGGGCTGCGCCTGAGAAACCCGAAGGTGAAGAGTTTGAAGGCAATCCTCCCTGGTGCACCGGACATTGTCCGGTGGTGCACCGGACACTGTCCGGTGCCACACCGGACAGTCCGGTGTGCCAAACCAGGGAGCACTTCGGTTTCTTTTTGCTCCTTTGTTTTGAACCCTGTCTTGTTCTTTCTATTGGTTTTTGTTGAATCTTTGACACCTGTAGAACATGCAATCTAGAGCAAACTAGTTAGTTCAATTATTTGTGTTGGACATTCAACCACCAAAATCATTTAGGAAAAGGTTTAAAGCCTATTTCCCTTTCAATCTCCCCCTTTTTGGTGATTGATGCCAACACAAACCAAAGCACATATATAAGACCATAATTGAACTAGTTTGCCTAAGGTAAGTGCAAAGATTTCTTGGAATTAAACCAATATTGATTTCATAAGATATGCATGAATGGTTTCTTTATATTTTTGACATTTAGGACCATGCTTGCACCACATGTTTTGTTTTTGCAAATGGTCAAAGGTAGATGAATAAGAATTTTGAGAAGCATTTACAAGATTTGAGATTTTCTCTCCCTGTTTCAAATGCTTTTCCTTTGACTTAAACAAAACTCCCCCTTAATGAAATCTTCCTCTTAGAGTTCAAGAGGGTTTTGATATTAATTTTGAAGAGGGTAAATCAATTTGAAATTATATCACAAGTAAGATACCAATTTGAAAATACTTCTTTAAAAGCAAATTGAAAGACTATACCAATTGAAAATTCATCATTTCAAGACCTTTCCAAAATCTTTTGCAAAAACAAAACTGGTGGTGGTGCGGTCCTTTTGCTTTGGGCTAATACTTTCTCCCCCTTTGGCATGAATCGCCAAAAACGGATACTTTGAGTGAAATATAAGCCCTTTCTATAAGTTGTCTCCCCCTTTGGCAAATAATATAGAGTGAAAGATTATACCAATGTGGAGAGCTAGTGTGGAGTGATGGCGAAGGGTAGATAATACCAATAGAGTTGAGTGGAAGCCTTGTCTTCGCCGAAGACTCCATTTCCCTTTCAATCTACGACTTAGCATAGTAATATACTTGGAAACACATTAGTCGTAGTCATGGTACGTGAATAATAGGATATATGCATTTGTACCAAAATGAAAGAGATATGATCAAGAGATATGTCAATTAAGCATGATCATAGTTCTATATAATATAGATTTCTCCCCCTAAATATGTGCCTTGAGAGGAATACATATTTTGGTCTTAAATGCCAAGTGCACATAATTAGGTTAATGAGAACAAGTCTATATCATAGAGAAAGTGAAGTGCATTGTGTCATAGTATATGTGTGATGCTCAAGACAGTTTATGCACTTATGAAAGCATGTTGCAAACATTTTAAGCATTTTCCTTTAAAGATTTCAAAGAGACTTAAGGACCATCCACCTTTGGAACAAAGGTAGCTTATCCTCGTTACAAGGTTAAGCTTTAAGCTCTTTGACAATAGAACCACTTCATCTAGTTTTAGCAAAGATGCAATAATGCATGAGTGAAATTTTAAGAGGTTAAACTAGGTATGAAGCAGGGATAAATGCAAAGGACATGCTTTCTCTTCCTTTTATACAAGATATGCAAAGAGTGTATATAAGAGGTAGATTTTAGGTACATATGTAAATGATAGGAATAAGTTTTACCCGTTTTGTACCTTTACTTGTAGACGCCCTCTTCATTGTGCTTTTGTCCTTAGTCTTGTTTGCTTAAGACCTATGCTCAATGACAATGTGTGAAAATATTTTGCACAAGAGAGAGTTCTTACAACTAGTGATCCTTTTCTAAGTCATGGTTAACATATATTAAGTGGATCACAAATTGTAAAGATGAATCATGAATTCTCCTTTTAACTTAGTGCATATCAAGAGAGGTATCGATTGGAAAGAACATGAGGCACTAAGTGTCATTTGATGTTATTCTATGATCAAACAAACAATGGATGCGATCAAGAGAGTAACATATTGGAATAGGAATTTAAGCTTAAAATAGGAGAATCCAATAAGCATGCTACTATAACAATGAAAGCTACAATCCTTGATAAAAGCGACATTATTTTAACAAGTTGGATTCATGTGTAGTAGCATACTATATGAGAAACATTATTCTCATGCAAGAGACTATATGAAATTACTAAGATAAAGCAATAGTCTTAACATAATCAAAAATGTAAGAATGTACTCCCCCTAAAAATATGCATCAAGTAATTGAAAGAATTGATTTTGATGCATTCACTTTTAAAGACATAAAGGGAGATCCATTATACATCTTGATCAAGGCATATAAAATTTGCAATAAACAACTTAAGCCTTGTATTATCACAATGAAAAAGATTTAGAATGCTTACAACCACACCATTGATTGTTGTGAAGACCTTATTGTCCAAGTAGGTGTTGTGGTTCTTGATGATCCTCCTTTTTCATTTGAGTGTCCTCCCTTTGTAGTTGTCTCTTTTTCCTTCCAAACTCATTGAAAATACTCAAGAGAGATGTCAATAGCGCAAGGGAGTATATGATGAAGGATGATTTCTTTAGATAGTTAATATGCCCAATTCATCATCCACAAGTCACACAGACATGAAGTAAAATCCTTATTATTAGTGCACATCATTAGAAAAGAGGAATATGCACCTTTTAACATTTTTGATTAATCACAGGAAGTTTACTTCTTCATATTGAATTTTAATATCATACCTTAGAAGCATATCAATATGAAAATAAATACAGCAAAGGCATGAATTAGATTCTAATGGACAAGTGCACTTATGAGAATGTGATTGAATGCACATCTAGACAAATTTAGTCCAATAAAGAATCTATTCTTCAAGAATGATAATTTAGAGTAAATAACCATTGAAGGGAACTATATTTAATTAAGAGGATGAGTTCCCATACCTTTGCTTTTACCTTTCTTCCTTTGGGCAACGAGTAACCCTTTAGGCTTGTGACTTGCACTTATTCTCTTGTAGATTTTCATATGTAAGCTCAAGAGATATGTTATTAGCAACACAAGCACTAGTTTCCCTTTTTGTAATCATTTTGATAAAGAATGAAAAGTGGATTACTAAAGCATGGAATATGAACTAGATTATTCCAGGAAGAATGCTTAGTTTTGACTTATAAAACAAGCATAGTTAATTCCTTAAGATTATGGGAATAAATCTAATTCATAACATGGAGAGCGATAAATGTAGAAGAATCATATCCAATTTAAGCAATAAAGCATACAACATAAATTATTGGATTGATTTTTCTTGTTATGATGGATTACACATTTCCATAGAGAAACTTATTCTCTAAATGTGAGACTACTTGGGTTACTTAGATAAAAACATTAGTCTCACTATTCTAGACATAAAGAAAGATTCCCCCCTTTTTATAAGTGTCCTTAGGATTTGAATCCCTTACATGACACTTTATTCTTTTAAGAACATGGAATCTTTTTCTATATCTAGATCATGGCAACAAAGGATAATTAAAGTAAAATATGCCATGGGAACTTGCAACAATTTAAGCATGTAGATTGTCATAATATAGCAATGATGAATGCACAATCTACCATATGAGAGGAATTTCTTCAAAGAATGGTGACATAATTTTTTAAAAATATCTTAAGTGCTTCCTTTTTCTATGTGACTACACAGGGCATATAAGAAATGATAATTTAATATACTTGCACTTAAAAGCATAAGTGTTACCATCCTTTGACATTCCTTCATGTTGTAGGCCTTGATTTTCCGCACATGATGATTCTTTATTTCCTACAACATTAATATCTTCCCGAGATGATATGAGTTTTGAATATAACAAATTAAAATAACTTTGGGTCAATCTTGAAAGTGTAGATCATCTGAAGATTGATAGCTTGAGCTAATAAGTAGGGATGAAAGTGGTAATCCGAACTGTTAGGACAAATTTAATATTTTAAAATAGATATGTATAAAATTTGATGTTGGTCTTTTTCTATGTTATCAAGCACATTAGTACAAATATGAATAAAATATTACATAAATTGTTTTAAGTGTTATTTGGTCCCTACAACACAAATAGTTGAAAAAATTACCGAATTTGTTTCCGAATCCATACCGAAGTTTATATCCATTATTTAAGAAAATATAGGATGAATTTAAGGTTTATCTTTTATGAATCTTTACAAGCTAGATATTAAAAACAAGAATACAAATTTGTATGGTAGATTATATATTCTATTTATTCGCAATCAAAGAAAAAACTGATTACCGAATAAATACCGTTTCCGACCGTTTTCATCCCTACTAATAAGAATTGAATTTACTCCCTCAAGCATCCCAAAGCTTCATACCATCTCCTCTTCCTGCAAAGCTTGTCAAGTACATTTTGGTACCCATCGCTTGATGGGTCCGTTAAGATTAGTAAACAAAGATCTAGGAACCCAAAAGTCCTTTGTGTTAGCGCTTGGTAAACTTGTTACCTTTCTAGCACAAGTTGCAATTTTGGGTTGCCTAGTTACATGCAAAATGATTGACAAGCTAGAGGTGGGGTTGTTACCAATGGGACAATCCTTGCATTGATGTCCCTTTTTCCGGCATGTGTAGCATAGGCGTTTTTGAAGTCTTGAAAATTTCTTCTTTCCTTGTTTGTCGCTTGCTACACGGTTAGTAGGAACTTTCTTTTCTAACCCTATGCCTTTTTGTTTCAAATGGGGACAAGATTTGATTAAGTGTCCCTTCTTTGAGCATTTAAAACAAAGTCTATCATCCTTGTTAATAATTAAGCAATTTTTAATGTAGGGACATGACCTAATCAAGTGTCCCTCTTCAAAGCATTCACTACACTTCTTATTTTTCTTAGTGTGAAGTGTGGCTTGATTATTACCTTGGATGTTACCTTGTATGGAGGCACGGTTGAGGCTTTTGGAAGAGGTATTGATTTTCTTCTTTTGTTTCCTCTTCTTGACAATCCTCAAGTCCTTGACATTTTCTTCAAGGGAGTTAGTGCATGATTCGGTTGTTCCCGTCTCAAGCTTCTTAACCATGTGGTCACGGTTATCTTGAGAAGGTTGAGCAATACACTTCCCTTTAAGTTGTGTCAAGCTCATCTTAAGCCTCTCATTTTCTTCTTTGAGCTTTTGATAGGTATCATCATTTGTTCCTGCAAATTCTAGCTCAAAGGAAGATTTGCTTGTTGACGGACAACAAGCATTAGCACATGGTAATATAGTTTCTATTTGAATACATGTGCATGAGTGAGGTTGTTGGGATTTTAAGTTTTCTATTACAACCTCATGAGCAATGTCCAATATGATATGATCATCTCTAAGATTTTCATGAGAGCATAGGAGCATATCATATTTTTCTTGAAAAGCTAGATTTTCAACTTTTAGCTTTTCTACTTGGTCCTTAAGCAAGGTATTCCTATTTACTAATTGAGCGATACAATGTAAAGCGTTATCTTGCTCAATTGAAATAGTTTCATACCTTTGGACCAAATCAACATGAGAGCACTTTAGCTCCTCATGTTCTTTAGTCAACTCGTCAAAGTGTAGCATTTTTATGGAGAGAATATCTTCTAGCCTTTGACGAGCTTCGCTTTGCTCTCTCGCTCTTTCTAGAAGTTTGAGCATGACCGCCTTATCTTCTTGGCTTAGGCGAGCGTAGAGATGCACAAAGCTTCTTTCTTCCTCCTCATCCTCATTTGTGCTTCCGCTATCATTTTCATTAGCCACACAACACATGTGGGAATCGAAATGGGAAGACAAACCTTTTGGAGAGGTGGATTCATCGTTTGGTCTCCATCGTTCATTTTCTTCTTCTTCCTTGCAAGGGTTAGTATCACAAAGACCAAAGGAAGTAGAAGCACAAAATGAACTATCATGTTTGGACTTATTAAATTTTCTTTTAATTCTAGTCCAAATATCATGCACATCACAAATGGGTTTGTCATATTTTATTATGAAGGCATGGTAATCTTCTTTGCTAAGGGATTTACTTAAGATGTCATAAGCTAGATAATTTAAGCGTATACATCTTAAATCTTCTTCGGAGGCATTTTCCCTAGCATAGTTAAGAGGAATAATACTCTTGTCTAAAATTTGTTCTAATTGAGGATCTATGGTTCTAAAAGCATTTATCACTCTAGTGGACCAAGAAACATAATTAGAACAATCGGAAAGTAATATCTCAAGAGTTACCTCCTTGTTCTCTTTGGACTTCTTGTTCTTTTGGGATCTTCTACGAGCCATCACTTCGAGTTGTTAGACTCAAGATGAAGTGCCTAGCTCTGATACCAATTGAAAGTCGCCTAGAGGGGGGGTGGATAGGCGAAACCTGTAAATTAAAATTTTATCCCCCAACTAGATCCCTTGATTAGTGGTTAGAACAAGATATATAATAATCGGAGTATAGAAACTAAGTCCTTGCTTGTAAAGAGAGTTGCTTTGAAATAATGCGGAATTGGTAATTAATACAACTACTAGATATATGGATAGTAAAGCAAGACGGCTTAGACAAGAAGAGCAAGAACACAAAGTTCTTTCTTGCAAGGTGTTGCTCCACTAAATAAGAGTGGATCTTGAGGCAACACAAAATGATGATAGCGAAGAATAGTGCAAGAAAACTTTAGAGAGAGAGAAAGCAAACAAATCACAAGCAATAAGCACACGAGACACGGGTGATTTGTTTTACCGAGGTTCGGCCTTCGAAGGCCTAGTCCCCGTTGAGGAGTCCACTTAAGGACGGGTCTTTTTCAACCCTTTCCCTCTCTCCACCGATCACACAAGGATCGGCGAGCTCTTCTTCTTCTCAAGAATCACTCTCGATCCCGCAAGGACCACCACACTCTTTGGTGTCTCTTGCTAGCTTTTACAAGCCTCCAACACTTTGGAGGAAGTTCGAATGGGAGTCAAAACTCCACGCGCAAATGAACACAAAGATGTAGCACACACTATCTCTCAAGGAATCTCACAAGTCACTAGGGCTAAACTCAATTGAGTAGCTCTCAATTGCTCGCTCTCTCTTTTGTGGCACTTGTGTTGGTTGTAGTGGGCTAGATCTTGTGTATAGGATGTATCAATGAATATAGGTGGATGGGAGGGCTTGAGTATGTCAACTAGATGACTTGGAATGTTGCTTGGACTCCCACACCTTGAAGTGGCTGGTTGGGGTGGTATTTAGAGCCACCATCCAATTTTGTAGCCGTTGGAGAAGCTGCTGGCGATGGGCGCACCGGACAGTCCGGTGCACACCGGACATGTCCGGTGCGCCAGCCACGTCATCCTATCCGTTGAGATTGGAGCTGGTCGACCGTTGGAGGCTTTGTCCTCATGTGGCACCGGATAGTCCGGTGCAGCACCGGACAGTCCGGTGCCCCTCTGACTTCTGCTCTGACACTCTGAATTCAACTGTACACTTTGCAGAGTCGACCGTTGCGCGCAGATGACCGTTGCTTCGCTGGCACACCGGACAGTCCGGTGAATTTTAGCGGAGCCACCTCCCACTTTCCCGAAGCCGGCCAGTTCAGAGCCGCTTCACTCTGGAGCACCGGACACTGTCCGGTGGTGCACCGGACAGTCCGGTGAATTATATTGGGCTGCGCCTGAGAAACCCGAAGGTGAAGAGTTTGAAGGCAATCCTCCCTGGTGCACCGGACACTGTCCGGTGGTGCACCGGACACTGTCCGGTGCCACACCGGACAGTCCGGTGTGCCAGACCAGGGAGCACTTTGGTTTCTTTTTGCTCCTTTGTTTTGAACCCTGTCTTGTTCTTTCTATTGGTTTTTGTTGAATTTTTGACACCTGTAGAACATGCAATCTAGAGCAAACTAGTTAGTTCAATTATTTGTGTTGGACATTCAACCACCAAAATCATTTAGGAAAAGGTTTAAAGCCTATTTCCCTTTCAATGGGTTACAAGGGAGTTCTCTAGTGCTGGAAAACGTAGAGAGCGGGGTGAATGGCTAAGTAATGAGTGATCGTTCTGAAGGGGTGCCCCTGGGCCTTATATACTCGACCGTGGGGCATTACATGTAGATATGATAACAACGCGTGCCTAAGAAATAGTTAACCATCTGAGTCTATCCTCCTATAATTTAGCCGACCCATCCTCGCTTGGTTCCGTTGTACGGGGCTCCTGCGCGGGAAGGTCGGGGCACTGTTGTGATTACTGCTCGAATTTGTTGGGCCGTCTGGGCTTGCGCCGACCTTGCCTTGCATTAATCCGTTCCACTGGTTGTTCCTCCCAGGCCCACGAGGGGATGACCTTACAAATTATGGGGCCCTTGGACCTTTCGTGAGGTCTTTTATCCTTCTAGTGGAGCCGAAGGATATTTGTCCCCCACAGTCACTACCTTACCTCGATAGATCTTGTACTAAGCGTTATTATTGGCAAGATCTACTAGTTATCACATGTAATTTCAATTCATATTTACCTTTATGCTTCATGCTATTAGATTGATTTTACACTACCACATGTGTATTCCTTTACCCGTTCCTACATTCCACGACACGCTAGCTGTACATATGCACACACGCAACTCAAAAGCCTAATACGCATCTTGCACCCTATTTTACATGCTTAGTCTTATTGTTCACTCTAGTTGGACTTCATTGGAGGTCCTGATCCATGTTCACGTGTGTGGCCAACAGCTTTCAGCGATATATGTTCTTAGGTTTGTTGGTATGATACATTGAAAGTAGCCTAGAGGGGGGGTGAATAGGCTAATCTGAAAATTTTCAACACAAACTTCGAAAGATTGTTAAATCCACAGTTCAACTGGTGTAGGCCGGTTCAACTGCTACATGGGCAAGTTGAACCACTTTGAACCAATCCAACTGTTTTGCAAACTTTAGACTATTATCTAAGCGAAAATGTATGTTGCGAATCCTTTCGAGAAGTGGAATGTAACTAAGTCAAAGTGTGGAGAGTGAAAATATGAAAGATATTTCACCACAAGATCCACACGACAAGAAAATCTATATGTCTATCTTGCTAACAAAAATATCTCAAGCGCAAAGCAAGCAAGAACACGAAACACTAGATTTATCCCGATGTTCGGCCACACCACAAAGGTGTCCTACTCCCTGTTGAGGAGCCCACAAAGGGCCAGGTCTTTTTCAACCCTAATCCTCCAAAACCCGACCACCAAGGTCAAGGGATTCCTTATCTCAAACGTTGCTCACAAGAGCGGAATTACAAACTTCTTGGGGCTGTCCACAAATTTGGAAACTCCCAAGAAACCTCAAACCGTCTTGAAGCCTAGGGTTTCAAGAACACCAAGAACGCACAAGAGGTGTTTGCAACAAGCTCAAGATCTTAAATGAGATGGGAGAGGAAAAACCAAAATCGTGAGCACAAGCACAAACCTCACACCCAAGAGCTCCTCCAACAAAGTTGAATCTAGAGCAAGATTAAAGTGTGAGAGAGAGGGGAGAGGAGTGCTTTTGTCTCAAGTTAGGTGAGCAATAAATGTGGGGGTGTTCAGCAGCATTGAAGAGGGGAGTGTGGGGTCCTATTTATAGTCACAGCTCAAAAACTAGCCGTTTGACCTAGGACCCCGCTAAAAACCGGTTGAACCGCCGTTGGCATGTCAGGCAGACTATCTACCAGTCTGACTGTCAGACTGACTGACAGACTGACCTGCAGTCTGACCAGGTTGACCAGACCGGTTCAACCGCCCCTAGGGCGGTTGAACCGCCCCTGACATCTCTGGCGACCTGTCTGCTAGTCTGATTGGCAGACTGTTGGTCAGAAGTCAGAGGGGTCAGAGACCAGTTGAACTGCCCCTCAGGACCAGTTCAGCTAGTCTTGACCAGAGAGTTTAGGGGAGAAAACCCCAGCTCAAATGCTAAGAGGCAAGTTTAGCTGGTGTATGGTCAAAGAGGTTCACAACTGAAGTTGAAGTTCAGCTAGAGTTGAGAAAGCTCAACTGTAGTTGAAAAAGCTCAACTTAGTTAAAGTTCAGCTCAGCTGAAGAGCTCAACTGTAGTTGAAAAAAATCTCAACTCAGCTGAATTTTAGTTCAGCTTAAAAGCTTAACTGCAGTTGAACAAGTTCAACTGCTTTTCAACAGGAACACTCTAGGTTTCTCAAACCTAACCATAGTCAACCATAGAATGTTAAACAGATTTTTGGTTTTCAAAAATAGCTTTTGAATTTGGGGGCTTGAGCTATAGCAAACACCATTACCTGTGCGAAAACTACTAAGGAAGAATTACATCATGCAACTCAAGATTTACATAGAGTTTTATACGTCCGTCGCATGAAGTCCTTGCAAGGAAACTGCATAGTTTTTCTTTTTGTCCTTGTTACTTCCTTTAGTTCCTGTACATTCTAAACATATGATGAGAACAAAATTGTTAGTACCCTTATTTGTTTTGTCATTAAATCACAAAAACCCTCACTTAGGGTTGATTGCACTTACAATCTCCCCCTTTTTGGTGATTGATGCCAAAACAAATAAGGTCAAAAAGATAAACATTTGAAGTGGTAAGGTTCTTTTGAACAATTGTATGTAGATGGCTCCCCCTAAATGTGTGCACAAATTTTGAATCAAGTGTGTTGACATGATATGTCAAATAGGCAACACATTTAGAGGTAGTGACCAAGTCCACACTAAATACAATCATCCGAGGGGTGCAAGAGTATCATTAAGAGAGTTGTGATGCATATGATTATTTCTAAACATACATCATTTGTATTTCGTGGCAATATAATTATTACAAACAGATGGGGCAAAAGATGATGGCCGGAAGACCATCATAACACAATGAATAATATGCCAACTGTTTTATTACATCCATTCATAAAAAGATACAAGCCACAACAGTGGCCAAAAAACAAAAAAAATAAACAAGAAAGAATTAAAGAACCATAATAAAAATGACTTGGCCATAGATTTTTAGATTTTCTCCCCGTCAGCAATGACCAAAAACGAGGAGAGAGAGAGAGAGAGAAAGAGAGCACGTGACTCAATACCCTCCCAGAGGAGGATAGGATGGAGGATAGGAAGGGTAGTCCGGAAAGAAAGTCCACATCATGTCATCCTCGAATGAGGAGTCCCGAGGGGGCTCATCACCAGCAGAAAAACCAGATGCAGAAGACATACCCTGATGATGATGAGGAGGAGGATGGTGATGGTAACCGGAGCCAGAAGGCCTCGAATCACCAGGAATGGGTCCCTGACCTAGGTAGGAAGGAGGAGGAAAGTGACTGGAGCCGGATGGCCTGGGGTCACCAGGAATGGGTCCCTGACCTGAATAGGGAGGAGGAGGAGGAGCCGAGGTATAGTAGGAGTCACCATACTCCTCGGCCTCATCCTCAGGAGTAATGAATGGTACACCAAACTCCTATTGGTGCCACTCATTAAGGTTGGCAGGGAAGGTGGGGGTCAGAGGCGGAGGGGACCCAGGAGGCAGGGGATGACCTGTGGCGGCAGCATAACGACGAAAGTCCTCATGCAGCTTGTCAGTCTGGCGCTGGTGCACGGACTCCTCGATCGCCCGGTCGCGGCACATGGTGAAGGCGCCAAAAATGCCCTTAGCCAGACGAATGAATAGTCCCCGGCCACGACCCCGTCCCTGGCCCTGACCACTTCCTCTCCAGCTACGGTCCATCAGACGTGAGGCAACGGCGGCGCGAGAGGAGGACTCATGATGAGGAGGCTGAGGAGATGGCTCATCAGAAGAAGCCGGGCCTCCAGACCCTGAGGGAGCCCGCTTTGTACGAGCAGCTGGGTTGCTGGAATCAACCGAGTATGGTACATTGCGGGAGTGTTTGACAGTCTTCTCAAAGCGAGTCTAGGTGACCACTTCGATCATCTTCATAATAAAGGGTGCATGGAGACACCCCTTGGGTGGAGACCAGGAAGCACGAAGGATCTCTTCCCAGATCATGTCAAACACATTTATGCGGGCAAGACTATTTGGAGTAGGAGAAAAAGGAAAACCCGACTCTCCCCAAGGACATTCATTTGATTTCCGCCGTTCGGGAGAACGGTCATCCTGGACAAAGAGTTAAGGTACCTATGCATGTTGGCAGTGATCCAAAACTCCCGCTCCATAGAAATACGAATAAATTCAGTTTCTTCCTGCATGGGCAACCTAATGTCATGGACTTTCATGTTGCTGCCCTGAATATCTGCATCATAGAAGCCCAAGATGTGGACAAAACAACGGTAGCTAACTTTATGCCAGACCCCCTGGATAAAGAAATACATAACTGGGTAGTCGTACCCATCAGCTTCTTTCGTCAACTTTCTTTATCCAGAGAGTGGCATAGAACTGAGCCACTACTTCGTTGTTCTAGGGGTACTCCATAGTCATTATGTTTTTCAACCCCTTTCTCTCTAAGTTACGGAGAGCCAACGTCATGTCAGCATCTCCCATATTCTCACACCCCTCCCAGTCAATAAAACGATGTCTAATGATTGTGTGCTTCTTAGACATGATGACAGAATTATAAAAATCAGCTTGAAAAAGGTTATAGAACCGAGGGTCCTGAACACCAGGATGTCTAGGTGTGAAAGTGGGGTTTGTGAACCTTAAGCGTTGAAGGGAGTCCACCCCCTTCAAAGAGAAGTTGACCGAAGGTTCATTTGGTCCCCGAGACACGGTCGTCGGATGCATGTGGAGTCCGGTGACGAGGGGAGTGTCGGACGACGGAGGTTCGACCTCGTCGTCGAAAGATCCATCCTCCTCCTGGCAAGGAGCGTATCCTGCGAAGGAGGTGCTTCGGCGAGGATGAGTGGCGCCAACCTTTTGACGCCCCTCGCGAGCAGGTTGCGAGGGCATCGAGGGTCCCTCCCCTTCCAATCGGCCAGATCCTCGTCCTCTCTTGGAGAGAGAACGACGAGACGGAGGAGAAGGAACATGTGATTCCTCCTGGATTTCATCGGAGTCACTACTGAACTCCACCACCGAAGGATTGCGGCGACGCACCTTCTTGATGAGAAGCTCCGAGAAGATGAGTTCCAAGAGGAACAAGTGAAATGCGAGTGATTTTAGGGAGCTCAAGTGTAACTTCCTTAATTTGGGGCTATAATTTTTTCTTCTTTAATACTCACCAAATTCAGGTGTTACTCTCTTTTCTCTTCCCGTTTTGCTCCATCCTCCCATTTTCAAAGCAATATAACGACTGGTGTCCGTATTGCGTGTGAACAAAAAACCTAAGTTGACATGAGTGTTGCAGCATGCTGAAACATATTTCTTTTGCCTGATGTCGTGTTTAATTGTGCGTTCGTCTCGCCTCGTTTCGGATTTCGATTCGCAATTGGATTCCGATCAGTGGTTGGGTGTGCGGTGACTTTTCGACCCACGACGTGACTTAGTCTGACCCGACCTAGCCTGTCTTGGCGTGCCCCTGCCGCCCCCCATGCGCCCCCCTGTGGGGGACAGATATCCCCCAGGTCCACTAGAAGGCTAGAAGGCCTCACGAAAGACTTTGGCCCCATTACTTCACAAGGCCATCCCTTCGTGGGCCAGGGGAGGAATCACTAGCAGAATGGATCGACGCAAAATTGGATAGACTCGAGCCAAGACGGCTCATTGGGTTTAAGCATTATCCACAGTGTTGATCTGATTCTCCCACGCAGTGCCCTCAGACATTGGAACTAAACAAGGATAAGTTGGCATGATTATAGGAAGATAAGTTCAGTCGGTTCACTATTACTTAGGAGCACATAATTATCATACCCGCATGTAACGCCCCACGGACGAGTATATAAGGCCTAGGGGGCACCCCATCAAAACCCAAGTCAGTCATTAGCCATCAACTCCATTCTCTAGCATCCTTCGAACTAGAGAATCTCCATGTAAACCCACCACATAAAGATCCACACCATGAAGTAGGGTGTTACGCCTCTCTAAGCGGCCTGAACCTGTATAAAATTGTCTATCGTCTCTCGTGCGCCCAGCACGAACCATCGAGCTACAGTCAGCAACACCGTCCTACCCAAAAGCACCTCGAGGGGTAACCCCGGGTGTGCGGTCGGGTCCCAAACACCGACAGCTGGCGTGCCAGGTAGGGGGTGTGTCGCTGATCCAAGCTAGCTCAATGGCCATCGTTTTCCAACACAAGATCGTCCTCCGACCTGGATCCGTGTTCTGCTTCAGAACCATCTCGTTTGTAGCAGACGAAGAAGGAATTCTGCATCGTATAGCGGATCCACCGGAGAAGAAGCCTTCCTTAAAAATCTCCGAAAAAGCCGAAACGGAGCAGGAAAAAGTGCAACTTGCAGCGCTCCGGGCAAAGACTACCTCCTGCAAGCCAGGAATAGAGAATTCGCCTACTCGGAGAACCCCGTTGTCCACCTCATCCACGGAAAGATGGACGCGGATTGCAAGGATAAAAGAAGCAAACGTGATAAAGACCCGTCAAGCTGCTCTTCTGGCACCTTCGCCCTCAAAGGAGAATAGAGATAAGCTTGTCGTCACGACAACTCCATTTTACCCTGATGTCCTCTTCATCGGGGGAAGAGTGGAATCGTCCCCCATCTCCGATGACGAGCTAACCCTGCCTGGGGAAGAACCTCCTAAGCAAGAAGCTCACCGACGAAGTAACCGACGCCAGAATGCTCGGCGACATCATGAAGCCGGAGAACAAGACCCGGCGCAGCCTGTATCACGAGATGAGATCTCGAAGGTGGGAGAAACTCCTGATGAACGAGTCTTCAGGGAAATGAGGAATTCCCGCCGACGTGATCGTCGGCAAGCTCAAGAGCAAGCCGAGCAAGAGGCGAGACAACGCTGAGAGAACCCTCTCTTCGGACGAAACTTGAACCCCGACTTCGCCCGAGCCATGAACACACCGAGCGAGGTCGGTGGAGTGTTGGCTCGGATTGCCGATGGCCTCCCTCGGAATCCAGACGCTGAGGGCTATCGGCGGCTGCTCACTCGGGCAGCTAATCATCTTCTGCCTCTCGCTCATCCTCCGAGCGATCTACGGCACGCCATCAATAGTCGGCCGGACACGCGGAGCTCCATCAATGCTTCACGCGAGCGACGACATGAGAACGAGATCCGGTGCCGAGAAGAGTATGATTGGGATCATGGCATACCTGCACGAAGTCAGGCCACTAGGGTTGAGTCGGCAACGGCTTCAACTGGTGGCACAACCCGGGGACGATCGAGGCACCACATCGGCAACTCCCCTCCCCGGGACCGATACCACAATCGTCGACAAGAGGACACGTGTGGGGTATCTGTGCTCACTCCGTGTCTCAGGGCCATTAGGTGGCCCCCAAACTTCAAAGTCTCCAACGTCGACAAGTACGAGCCTAAGTAGGACCCGGGAGGCTGGTTGGCTGTCTATACCACCGCTGCCCGTGCCGCTGGGGCAATTGAAAATGTGATGACTGCATACTTGCCCATCGTCCTCGGGCAAGATGCACTGCAATGGCTACGACACCTACCCCGACATTGCATCGACGATTGGAGCGACTTCAGTCGTCGTTTTATCGCCAACTTCCAATCCCTCTCCGACAAGCCGGCGCAGCCATGGGACCTCAAATCCATCAGGCGCCGAGGGGATGAGACTCTTCGGTCGTACCTCAAAAGGTTTCAGACCATGAGAAATCGTATTCCTGAGGTTGCTGAAGCAGCAGTGATCGAGGACTTCTACCGAGGATCTAATGACTCGGCCTTCGTCCGAGCCATACTACAAAAGGCGTCGACCACTTCCGAACAGCTGTTCAGGGAGGCAGACCTCTACATCACCGTCGATGAGCGTGCCTAGGACCTCATCGGGGGAACGAAGCTCGCTCCATCTGCACCACGGCGCGACGCGAACCAGCAAACCGACAAGCGCTGGGTGAAGAGGCCTCGTGAAGAAGTCCATGCCGCTGGACCACCCGTCTCTCGTGCCCGAGGAGCACCCCACGGAGGCGAACAAAGATTGGACGACATCCTCGACACCCAGTGCCCGTACCACAAGGATATGTGTCATACCCTCCGAAACTGCAGAGACTTCAAGCACTCTGTCGGGAATGGTCGACCCTTCCAACCTCTACCACCTCCCCCACCACGAGGAGGACCCGAAGAACCTCGACAACCTCAGCAGCAGGAAGGGGAGGAGGCAGAGCGTTCCCGCGCGTCGATGGAGAAGTCAACATCATCTTCGGCGAACACGGGTCACAAGAGAACAAAAGGCAGCAGAAGCTCAACGATCGACACTGGTGGCGGCCACTAGTGCTCCTGCCCTATGTCGATGGTCAGAACACCTGATCACCTTTACTCGGGCGGATCAATGGCTCAACTTCGATCATCCGGGCAAGTACCCGCTCCTCGTCGATCTGGTGATCCGAGAGAGCAGATTAAAAAGGTGTTGGTGGACGGGGGAAGCAGCATCAACGTCACCTTCCCCCGAACACTCTTAGGCTTGGGAGTCACACTCAAAGAGCTCCACGAGTCAGACACTCCTTTTTTCGGCATTGTGCCGACCGAAGGAGAATACCTGCTTGGGCACATCTACATGCCTGTCTCCTTTGGAACTCCAGAAAACTACAGAACCGAGTTCCTGAGGTTCGAGGTAGCAAGCTTCGACTGCAGATACAATGCCATCATCGGCAGGCCAGGGTTGGCAAAATTCATGGCCATTCCACACTATTCGTACATGATATTGAAGATGCCGGTACCACAAGGAATCATCACCGTGCGCACTGACTTCCAAGGCGCTGCGGAATGCTTCCGAGTGGCCATTCAGGCGGCCCTCACCACCAAACCACCGACGAGTTCATAGACTCAAAGTTCACAATTCATAATATCCACTCGATCTAGCTAACATGGCATGCTAACTTATGAAATATTTTTTCCTCACATAAATAGTTTTTCACAACCACACAGGAAAACCCTAAAGCCTAGTGTGTGGAAAAGACCAAATCGTTAATCTCAACTGCCTTCCAACACCATCTATCCCAAAAAAAATTGAAGGTGTCCAAAAAATACAAAAATAAGTAATCCTTATCTTGAGACGTACAGGCGATGCGAAAAATCACATGTTGGAAAAATTCCGAAAACATCCGAGACACAATTCCGAAAAATTCCGAGATACAATTCCGGAAAATTCCGAGACATAAATCCGATAATTTCCGACAAAACCGGTAACCGAAGGTGCAAAGGCTTACTGGATGCATGTCAGCCTTAAGCAGGTTCATATCAAGGCTAGGAGAAAAAGGCTTACCATTCTACAAATTGCTCAAGAAAGTGGACAAGTTCCAGTGGACCACAAAAGCACAGGAAGCTCTCGATGCACTAAAGAAGTTCTTGACCACGCCACCAGTACTAAAGTCACCACGCCGAGCCATGCCAGATCAGCCGACACAAGATCTGCTGTTATACATCTCCTGCACGACTCACATGGTGAGCACCGCGTTAGTAGTCGAGCGGGCAGAGGAAGGGAATGCATATCCAGTACAGCATCCGGTCTACTTCATCAGTGAAGTTCTGGGGCCCTCTAAAAAGAAGTATCCTCAAGTTCAAAAATTATTATACGCGGTACTTCTAACTGCTCGTAAGCTCCATCACTACTTTGACGACCACAAAGTCATAGTAGTCACCGGGTTTCCAATATGGGATATTCTTTACAACAAAGAAGCCATCGGGATAATAGCCAAGTGGGCCTGCGAGCTGGGAGCTCACGACATCGAGTTTCGGCCTCGCACAGCAATAAAGACTCAAGCACTGGTTGACTTCGTATCAGAATGGACCGAGCAACAAGTACCTGACAACCCGGAGGCTACAGAAGTATGGCGAATGTATTTCGATGGCTCGCTGAAACTGCAGGGAGCAGGCGCAGGAATCCTCTTCATTGCCCCTGGAGGTGAACAACTCAAATATGCTCTTCAATTATCATTCCCAGCATCAAATAATGCAACGGAATATGAGGCTCTGATCCACGGATTGAACATTGCCATATCACTGGGCATTAAGATGTTAATGGTATATGGAGATTCACTGGTGGTCATAAGTCAGATAAATAAAGACTGGGATTGCTCGACTGATTCTATGGGCAAGTACTATAAGGTCGTCCGAAAATTAGAAGACAAGTTTGAAGGGCTAGAATTCCACCACATGGAAAGAGATTGCAACACAGCAGCAGACGCATTGTCGAAGCTAGGATCCAGTCGAGCCCAGGTCCCACCCAGAGTTTTCGTCCAGGAAGTGTCTGAGAGCACCTAGAGGGGGGGGGTGAATAGGTGATCCTGTAAAACTTAAACTTATAGCCACAAAAACTTGTTAAGTGTTAGCACAATAATTGCCAAGTGGCTATAAAGGAGTCTCAACAACACAATACCACAAGAGATCAATCACAGAGATGACACAGTGGATTATCCCGTGGTTCGGCCAAGACCAACGCTTGCCTACTCCACGTTGTGGCGTCCCAACGGACGAGGGTTGCAATCAACCCCTCTCAAGCGGTCCAAAGACCCACTTGAATACCACGGTGTTTTGCTTGCTTTTTCTCAATCCCGTTTGCGAGGAATCTCCACAACTTGGAGCCTTTCGCCCTTACAATTGAAGTTCACAAAGAAACACAGAGCAAGGGGGGAATGAGCAACGCACACAAGACTTCAAAAGATCAGAGCAACAACACGCACACAAGTAGCAACAAGAGCTCGCAACACAACTCAAAGAGTTCACAACTCCACAAGAGCTCTATATGCTATCACAATGAAACGAATGCGCGAGATCGATGTCTTGGTGCTTAGGAATGTTGTAGGAATGCTTGGTGTCCTCCTCCATGCGCCTAGGGGTCCCTTTTATAGCCCCAAGGCAGCTAGGAGCCGTTGAGAACAAATCTGGAAGGCCATCCTTGCCTTCTGTCGTCGGGCGCACCGGACACTGTCCGGTGCCCAATTTCCTTCCTTAAACAGCTCAGCCGACCGTTGCTGACCGTTGAAGATCTGGGAGCCGTTGGCGCACCGGACATGTCTGGTGCACACCGGACAGTCCGGTGCCCCCTTTCAACCGTTGGCTCGGCCACGTGTCTCGCGCAGATCGCGTGGCCGACCGTTGGCCCAGCCGACCGTTGGCTCACCGGACAGTCCGGTGCACACCGGACAGTCCGGTGAATTTTAGCCGTACGCCGTCGGCAAATTCCCGAGAGCGGCCTCTTCGCCCGAGGCAGCCTGGCGCACCGGACACTGTCCGGTGCACCACCGGACAGTCCGGTGCCCCAGACCGAAATAGCCTTATGGCTGTACACAGCCAACTCTTCTCTTCTTTCTGTTTCTAACACTTAGACAAGTATATTAGTACACAAAACCAATGTATTAAGGCTTAGAAACATACCTTTACTTTTGATTTGCAACTTGTCCATCCATGGGCATAGATTTACATTTAAGCACTTGTGTTGGCACTCAATCACCAAAATACTTAGAAATGGCCCAAGGGCACATTTCCCTTTCAATCTCCCCCTTTTTGGTGATTTATGCCAACACAACATAAAGCAACTAGAACAAGTGCAAAATCACTTCAAATAAAACTCAAATTCATTTTGATTCAATTTGGCATATATGGATCATCCTTTGCCACCACTTGGTTTGTTTTTGCAAATCAAACTCAAATCTCTATCTCTAAGTCAAACACACATGTTGAAGCATAAAGAGAGTCATTCCAAAAGAGATTGATCAAAGATTTCAAAAACTCCCCCTTTTTCCCATAATCAACATTTCTCCCCACAAGAAACCAACTTTTGATAAAAGAGACAATACAAGAGTTTTGACAAACCAAAAGCTCTATTCTACTATTTCTCCCCACAAGAAACCAACTTTTGATATTCTACTATTTTCAAAATTTCTCAAGTGGTAGCTGATCCATTTATTGCTTTGGCCTTTATTTTCTCCCCCTTTGGCATCAAGCACCAAAACGGGATCAACTTTGGCCCTTTAACCCCATTGCCTCACCAAAATCTTCAATAAGAATACAAAGGCAATAAGAGTACGTGAGATGAACTTGGAATAAGTTACCCTCTCATCGGAGTGCAGTGGAAGTCTTTCATGGTCCAAGTCCACCTTTTTCCTTTCAATCCTTCTTTGAGACTAAAGCATCAAAAACTCAAGCACATGGTTAGTCTCAGAGGGTCAAGTTGTAACACATCTCCCCCTAAACATGTGCATCACTTTGCAACGGACTTGTGAGGTCCAGGGAGTGTTTGTACAACTTGAGCACCAAAATAAGCAACAAAATGCAGAATGAACATGATCAAAGGCATAAACACATGTATGCTACAATTCAATCCAAGTTCCGCGAATCTAAGACATTTAGCTCACTACGCAGCCTGCAAAAGGTCTTCTCATCTAGAGGCTTGGTAAAGATATCGGCTAGCTGGTTCTCGGTGCTAACATGAAACACTTCGATATCTCCCTTTTGCTGGTGGTCTCTCAAAAAGTGATGCCGGATGTCAATGTGCTTTGTGCGGCTGTGTTCAACAGGATTTTCCGCCATGCGGATAGCACTCTCATTATCACATAGGAGTGGGACTTTGCTCAGATTGTAGCCAAAGTCCCTGAGGGTTTGCCTCATCCAAAGTAGTTGCGCGCAACACTGTCCTGCGGCAACATACTCGGCCTCAGCGGTGGATAGGGCAACAGAAGTTTGTTTCTTAGAGTTCCATGACACCAGGGACCTTCCTATGAATTGGCACGTCCCCGATGTACTCTTCCTATCGACCTTACATCCAGCATAATCGGAGTCTGAGTATCCAATCAAGTCAAAGGTAGACCCCTTTGGATACCAGAGCCCGAAGCAAGGCGTAGCAACTAAATATCTAAGAATTCGCTTCACCGCCACTAAGTGACACTCCTTAGGATCGGATTGAAATCGAGCACACATGCATACGTTAAGCATAATATCCGGTCTACTAGCACATAAGTAAAGCAAAGAACCTATCATGGACCGGTATGCTTTTTGATCAACGGACTTACCTCCTTTGTTGAGGTCGGTGTGTCCGTCGGTTCCCATCGGAGTCTTTGCGGGCTTGGCGTCCTTCATCCCAAACCGCTTTAGCAGATCTTGCGTGTACTTCATTTGGGAGATGAAGGTGCCATCCTTGAGTTGCTTCACTTGGAACCCAAGGAAGTAGTTCAACTCGCCCATCATCGACATCTCGAATTTCTGCGTCATCACCCTGCTAAACTCTTCACAAGACTTTTGGTTAGTAGAACCAAATATTATGTCATCGACATAAATTTGGCACACAAACAAATCACCATCACATGTCTTTGTAAAAAGAGTTGGATCAGCTTTCCCAACCTTGAAAGCATTAACAATTAGAAAGTCTCTAAGGCATTCATACCATGCTCTTGGGGCTTGCTTAAGTCCATAGAGCGCCTTAGAGAGCTTACACACATGGTCGGGGTACCGCTCATCCTCGAAGCCAGGGGGTTGCTCCACGTACACCTCCTCCTTGATTGGCCCGTTGAGGAAAGCGCTCTTCACATCCATTTGGTACAACCTGAAAGAATGATGAGCGGCATATGCTAGCAAGATACGAATTGATTCTAGCCTAGCCACAGGAGCAAAAGTCTCCTCGAAATCCAAACCTGCGACTTGGGCATAACCTTTTGCCACAAGTCGAGCCTTGTTTCTCGTCACCACCCCGTGCTCGTCCTGTTAGTTGCGGAACACCCACTTGGTTCCCACAACATTTTGCTTCGGACGAGGCACCAGTGTCCAAACTTCATTCCTCTTGAAGTTGTTGAGCTCCTCCTGCATGGCCAACACCCAGTCCGGATCTAGCAAGGCCTCCTCTACCCTGAAAGGCTCAATAGAAGAGACAAAGGAGTAATGCTCACAAAAATTAACTAATCGAGATCGAGTAGTTACTCCCTTGCTAATGTCACCCAGAATTTGGTCGACGGGATGATCCCTTTGAATCATCGCTCGAACTTGGGTTGGAGGTGCTGGTTGCGCTTCTTCCTCCATTACTTGATCATCTTGTGCTCCCCCTTGATCATGCGCCTCCACTTGAGGTACCTGTTCGCCATCTTGGGTTGGGGGATGCACCATGGGTGAGGAAGAAGGTTGATCTTGCTCCAAGTGTTCCTGTGGTCGCACATCACCAATCGCCATGGTGCGCATAGCGGCAGTTGGAACATCTTCTTCATCTACATCATCAAGATCAACAACTTGCTCTCTTGGAGAGCCATTAGTCTCATCAAATACAACATCGCTAGAGACTTCAACCAAACCCGATGATTTGTTGAAGACTCTATACGCCTTTGTATTTGAGTCATAACCTAATAAAAACCCTTCTACTGCTTTGGGAGCAAACTTAGAATTTCTACCTTTCTTCACTAGAATGTAGCACTTGCTCCCAAATACACGAAAGTAAGATACATTGGGTTTGTTACCGGTTAGCAGCTCATACGAAGTCTTCTTGAGGAGGCGGTGAAGGTAGACCCTGTTGATGGCATGGCAAGCCGTGTTCACGGCTTCCGACCAAAAACGCTCGGGGGTCTTGAATTCTCCAAGCATCGTCCTTGCCATATCGATTAGCGTCCTATTCTTCCTCTCTACCACACCATTTTGCTGTGGTGTGTAGGGAGCGGAGAACTCGTGCTTGATCCCTTCCTCCTCAAGGAACTCCTCCACTTGAAGGTTCTTGAACTCGGACCCGTTGTCGCTCCTTATCTTCTTCACCTTGAGCTCAAACTCATTTTGAGCTCTCCTGAGGAAGCGCTTGAGGGTCCCTTGGGTTTCAGACTTATCCTGCAAAAAGAACATCCAAGTGAAGCGGGAAAAGTCATCAACAATAACTAGACCATACTTACTCCCTCCTATGCTCAGATAGGCGACGGGTCCGAAGAGATCCATATGCAGCAGCTCCAGGGGTCTTGAAGTGGTCATCACATTCTTGCTGTGATGCGCTCCTCCCACTTGTTTACCTGCTTGACAAGCTGCACAAGGTCTATCCTTTTCGAATTGCACGTTAGTCAAACCTATCACATGTTCTCCCTTTAGAAGCTTGTGAAGGTTCTTCATCCCCACATGTGCTAAGCGGCGATGCCACAGCCAGCCCATGCTAGTCTTAGCTATTAAGCATGCATCTAGACCGGCCTCTTCTTTTGCAAAATCAACTAAATAAAGTTTGTCGTCTAATACACCCTTAAAAGCTAGTGAACCATCATTTCTTCTAAAGACAGACACATCTACATTTGTAAATAGACAGTTATACCCCATGTTGCATAATTGACTAACAGATAGCAAATTATATCCAAGAGACTCTACTAAAAACACATTAGAGATAGAGTGCTCATTGCAATTTTGCCTAACCCTTTTACCTTGCCTTGATTCCCATCACCGAATATAATTGAATCTTGGGAATCCTTATTCTTGACGTAGGAGGTGAACATCTTCTTCTCCCCCGTCATATGGTTTGTGCATCCGCTATCAATAATCCAGCTTGAACCCCCGGATGCATAAACCTGCAAGGCAAATTTAGGCTTGGGACTTAGGTACCCAACTCTTGTTGGGTCCTATAAGGTTAGTCACAATTTCCTTAGGGACCCAAATGCAAGTTTTATCACCCTTGCATTTTGCCCCTAACTTCCTAGCAATTACCTTTCTATCCTTTCTACAAATTGCAAAGGAAGCATTCAAAGCATGATATATTGTAGAAGGCTCATTAACTTTCCTAGGAATATTAACAACATTTCTCCTAGGCATATTATGAACAACATCCCTTCTACCAACATTTCTATCATGCACATATGAAGAACTAGAAGCAAACAGAGCATGAGAAAAATCATCGTACGCATTATAACTCCTATAAGCATTTCTAGTTTGTCTCCTATCATGATACAAAAAGGCATGGTTCTTTTTAGCACTAGTAGCCATAGAGGCCTTCCCTTTCTCCTTAGCGGGAATGGGAGCCTTATGGCTTGTTAAGTTCTTGGCTTCCCTCTTGAAGCCAAGTCCATCCTTAATTGAGGGGTGTCTACCGATCGTGTAGGCATCCCTTGTAAATTTCAGTTTATCAAATTCATTCTTGCTAGTCTTAAGTTGGGCATTAAGACTAGCCAATTCCTCAGTTAATTTGGAAATTGAAACTAAATGATCACTACAAGCATCAACATCGAAATCTTTACACCTAGTGCAAATCTCAACATGTTCTACACAAGAATTAGATTTACTAGCTACTTCTAGTTTAGCATTTAAGTCATCATTAACACTCTTTAAAGTAGCAATGGTTTCATGACAAGAAGATAGTTCACTAGAAAGCACTTCATTTCTTTTAACTTCTAAAGCATAAGATTTTTGTGCCTCTACAAATTTGTCATGCTCTTCATACAAAAGGTCCTCTTGTTTTTCTAAGAGTCTATCTTTTTCATTCAAGGCATCAATCAATTCATTAATTTTATCTACTTTAGTTCTATCCAATCCCTTGAACAAACTAGAGTAATCTATTTCATCATCACTAGACTCATCATCACTGAAAGAATCATAAGTGACATTGTTTTGATTACATACCTTCTTCTCCCTTGCCATAAGGCATGTGTGACGCTCGTTGGGGAAGAGGGATGACTTGTTGAAGGCAGTGGCGGCGAGTCCTTCATTGTCGGAGTCGGAGGAGGAGCAATCCGAATCCCACTCCTTTCCGATATGTGCCTCGCCCTTGGCCTTCTTGTAATGCTTCTTCTTTTCCCTCTTGCTCCCGTGTTCCTGGTCACTATCATTGTCGGGACAGTTAGCAATAAAATGACCAAGCTTACCGCATTTGAAGCATGATCGCTTTCCCTTGGTCTTAGTCTTGCTTGGCTGTCCCTTGCGACCCTTTAGTGCCGTCTTGAATCTTTTGATGATGAGGGCCATCTCTTCATCATTAAGACCGGCCGCCTCAATTTGCGCCACCTTGCTGGGTAGCGCCTCCTTGCTCCTTGTTGCCTTGAGAGCAATGGGTTGAGGCTCATGGATTGGGCCATTCAACGCGTCGTCCACGTACCTCGCCTCCTTGATCATCATTCGCCCGCTTACAAATTTTCCAAGAATTTCTTCGGGCGACATCTTGATGTACCTAGGATTTTCACGAATATTGTTCACCAAGTGAGGATCAAGAACGGTAAATGACCTTAGCATTAGGTGGACGACGTCGTGATCCGTCCATCGCGTGCTTCCGTAGCTCCTTATTTTGTTGATAAGGATCTTGAGCCGGTTGTATGTTTGTGTCGGCTCCTCGCCCCTTATCATCGCGAATCGTCCGAGCTCGCCCTCCACCAACTCCATCTTGGTGAGTAAGGTGACATCATTCCCCTCATGAGAGATCTTGAGGGTGTCCCAAATCTGCTTGGCATTGTCCAAGCCGCTCACCTTGTGATACTCGTCCCTGCACAAAGAGGCTAGCAACACAGTAGTAGCTTGTGCATTTTTATGGATCTGTTCATTAATAAACGAAGGGCTATCCGAGCTATCAAATTTCATTCCACTTTCCACAATCTCCCAAATGCTTGGATGGAGAGAAAATAGGTGAGTACGCATTTTGTGACTCCAAAATCCGTAGTCCTCTCCATCAAAGTGAGGAGGCTTGCCAAGTGGAATGGGGAGCAAATGAGCATTTGAGCTATGCGGAATGCGCGAATAATCAAAAGAAAAGTTTGAGTTAACCGTCTTTTGTTTGTCATAGTCGTTGTCGTCGTTGTCCTTTTGGGAAGAGGAAGATTCGTCGCTGTCGTCGTAGTAGACGATCTCCTTGATGCGCCTTGTCTTCTTCTTCTTCCCTTCCTTCCGTCTATGGCCCGAGCCGGAGTCGGTAGGCTTGTCATCTTTGGGCTCGTTGACGAAGGACTCCTTTTCCTTATCGTTGATCACGATTCCCTTCCCCTTAGGATCCATCTCTTCGGGCGGTTAGTCCCTTTCTTGAAGAGAACGGCTCCGATACCAATTGAGAGCACCTAGAGGGGGGGTGAATAGGTGATCCTATAAAACTTAAACTTATAGCCACAAAAACTTGTTAAGTGTTAGCACAATAATTGCCAAGTGGCTATAAAGGAGTCTCAACAACACAATACCACAAGAGATCAATCACAGAGATGACACAGTGGATTATCCCGTGGTTCGGCCAAGACCAACGCTTGCCTACTCCACGTTGTGGCGTCCCAACGGACGAGGGTTGCAATCAACCCCTCTCAAGCGGTCCAAAGACCCACTTGAATACCACGGTGTTTTGCTTGCTTTTTCTCAATCCCGTTTGCGAGGAATCTCCACAACTTGGAGCCTTTCGCCCTTACAATTGAAGTTCACAAAGAAACACAGAGCAAGGGGGGGAATGAGCAACGCACACAAGACTTCAAAAGATCAGAGCAACAACACGCACACAAGTAGCAACAAGAGTTCGCAACACAACTCAAAGAGTTCACAACTCCACAAGAGCTCTATATGCTATCACAATGAAACGAATGCGCGAGATCGATGTCTTGGTGCTTAGGAATGTTGTAGGAATGCTTGGTGTCCTCCTCCATGCGCCTAGGGGTCCCTTTTATAGCCCCAAGGCAGCTAGGAGCCGTTGAGAACAAATCTGGAAGGCCATCCTTGCCTTCTGTCGTCGGGCGCACCAGACAGTCCGGTGCACACCGGACACTGTCCGGTGCCCGATTTCCTTCCTTAAACAGCTCAGCCGACCGTTGCTGACCGTTGAAGATCTGGGAGCCGTTGGCGCACCGGACATGTCCGGTGCACACCGGACAGTCCGGTGCCCCCTTTCAACCGTTGGCTTGGCCACGTGTCTCGCGCAGATCGCGCGGCCGACCGTTGGCCCAGCCGACCGTTGGCTCACCAGACAGTCCGGTGCACACCGGACAGTCCGGTGAATTTTAGCCGTACGCCGTCGGCAAATTCCCGAGAGCGGCCTCTTCGCCCGAGGCAGCCTGGCGCACCGGACACTGTCCGGTGCACCACCGGACACTGTCCGGTGCACAACCGGACAGTCCGGTGCCCCAGACCGAAACAGCCTTTTGGCTGTACACAGCCAACTCTTCTCTTCTTTCTGTTTCTAACACTTAGACAAGTATATTAGTACACAAAACCAATGTATTAAGGCTTAGAAACATACCTTTACTTTTGATTTGCAACTTGTCCATCCATGGGCATAGATTTACATTTAAGCACTTGTGTTGGCACTCAATCACCAAAATACTTAGAAATGGCCCAAGGGCACATTTCCCTTTCAGTGTCACGTCCAAGCATTCCCTCAGATCAGACGGAAGAATGCAACGCTTTGAGCCAGCCAGAGTCAGACTCTAACGACTGGAGAGAGCCTATCATCAGGTATATAAAGAATGAAGAAGAACCGGATGATAAGGCCGCAGCAGAATGCATCGCAAGACAGTCGGCCCACTACACCCTTATAGGGGATGCACTGTATAGAATGGGTGCAACAGGAATCCTCATGAAATGCATTTCCTTGATCACTGGGAGACAACTACTAGATGAGATTCACGCCGGACAGTGTGGAATACACGCAGCATCCAGAACTCTGGTTGGGAAAGTCTTCAGGTCTGGTTTCTATTGGCCAACAGCAAAGAGTGATGCAGCCAAGTTAGTCCAGAGATGTGAAGCTTGCCAATTCTTGTCAAAGCAACAACATTTACCAGCACAGCAACTGCAGACCATACCTGTAACATGGCCATTTGCGTGCTGGGGACTGGACATGACTGGACCCTTCAAGAAAGCTCAAGGAGGCTATACTCACGTGTTGGTCGCCATTGATAAATTCACCAATGGATAGAATACAAACCCATTGCTTCTCTAACTTCAGCCAAGGTAGTGGAATTCATACAAGATATAATATTCAGGTTTGGGATACCGAATAGCATCATAACTGACCTGGGATCCAACTTCACTAGCTCTGAATTCTTTGATTTCTGCGAACAACGGAGCATCCAGATCAAATATGTATCGGTAGCACACCCAAGAGCTAATGGACAGGTGGAAAGGGCTAATGGAATGATACTGGAAGCACTCAGGAAGAAAGTCTTCGACAAGAATGAAATGTTCGCAGAGAAGCGGATCAGAGAGTTACCTTATGTGGTTTGGAGCCTAAGAACTCAACCCAGTCGAGCTCTGCATGGAAAGACCCCCTTCTTCATGGTCTATGGTTCGGAGGCAGTGCTACCTGCCGACCTCAGGTTTGGGGCACCAAGGCTGGTCTTCGAAAGCATAGCTGAAGCAGAAGCTACCAGGCTAGAAGATATTGACGTGCTGGAAGAAGAGCGATTGAATACAGTAATTCAGTCGGCTAGATACCAGCAGACCCTGAGGCGCTATCATGATAAGGCTATACGACATCGATCCTTCGTAGTGGGAGACTTGGTCCTTCGCCGAATTCTAACAGGAGAAGGACGACACAAATTGTCACCGCTATGGGAAGGGCCATTCATGGTATCGGAGGTCACTCGGCCAGGATCATATCGGCTTATTCAAATGGATGGCACGGAAGTGGGGAACTCATAGAATATAGAGCACCTCAGGAAGTTTTATCCTTAGCAAGACTTCAAAAGCTATCAGAGCAATGTTGTACTCTGTAATTGGAAAACACGTCATCAATAAAAGATTTCATTCTCAAAGGCATTCAAACTATTGGTTATCAATTGACTTCGATTTGATTAGACTTGGAATCAACACACTTACTCGACTTAGGGTGACCACTATACCCTACTAACGGAGCAATCGGCTTAAGTCGGCGATGACTTAAGACGGTGCAACATGCTCGCGCTTACTCGACTTAGGGTGACCACTATACCCTACTGATAGAGCAATCGGCTTAAGTCGGCAATGACTTAAGACTGTGTAACATGCTCGCGCTTACTCGACTTAGGGTGACCACTATACCCTACTGATAGAGCAATCGACTTAAGTCGGCAATGACTTAAGACGGTGCAACATGCTCACACTTACTCGACTTAGGGTGACCACTATACCCTGCTAACAGAGCAATCGGCTTAAGTCAGCAATGACTTAAGACAGTGCAACATGCTCACACTTACTCGACTTAGGGTGACCACTATACCCTGCTAACGGAGCAATCGGCCTAAGTTGGCAACGACTTAAGACGGTGCGACATGCTCGCGTCTACTCATCTTAGGGAAAAATCAAATGAGACAAAGGGAGAGTCGGCACGACATGCTCTCCCTTTCTCTCATTTGATTTTTCCCGAACAGCAACTCCCGCTCCCTCTCCCTCTCTTCCACCTCTCTCCCACCTCGTGCCCTAGGTGTGATCCGGTGACGATTATCGCCGGATTTTGGATCCCAAGGTGAGCCTCCCCCTCTCCCCTCTCCCTCACTCTCTTTCTCTCTCCCTTCCCTTTCTCTTCCCTCCCGCGTGTCCCAGCCCTTTCCTCGCCCCCCCCCCCCGCGCGTCCTGGCCCCTCGGCGCGGCCTCCCTGGCGGCGGCCCTCACGCGCCCTGACGCGACCAGGCCCGCCCTGCCCCGGCGCGGCTACGTGCCCGCCCTGCTGCGTGGCCCTCACGCGCCCCGGCGCGGTTGCGCGCCCAGCGCGACCGTGCTCGCCCTCCTTAGCGGTGGCCCTCGCGTGCCCTGGTGCGGCCTGCGTGGCCCCAGCGCGCGTAGCGCATTCTCGCGCGTGCAGCCCCAGCGTGCGTGACGTTTAAATTTCAGTTTAGTTAGTTTAAATTTAGTATAATTGATGTGTTGTGTCGCGTGCTTCGTCGCGCGGCAATTTATTTTAATTTCAGATTTATTAATATGCTGTCGCGTGCCTCGTCGCACGACGATTCAATCTAAGGTTAGGTTATTTAATGTGTGATGTCGCACGTCTAGTCGCGCGACTCAGTTTAAGTGACGTACGCTGTCGTGCACTTCATCGCACGACGCTTGACGTTATTTGCTATAATTAATTCAAGTGTCTCGTTGCGCGCTCCATCGCACGACGATTCGTTTTATTTCAGTTCAGTCTAAGTGTTACGTCGCGCGCTGCGCGACCACTCATTTTATTCTCAGTTTAGTTCGTATGTGCCGTCGTGCGTTTCACCGTGCGACAATCCTTTCAAACTTACCTTGAATTGTTATAACAATTAAACATATAACATAACTTTATTCTATTTATAGTGTGATAATCAAATTAGTGTGGTTATGGTTAGGAAAATACTTTGATCAATAACTGTTGAACGTGATCGCCCTTCGACTTTAGCCCCGCCCGTTGCTTTCTCTTTCTCGCTTAGCCGTAGGTGCGAGCCCTGCGCTGAGCGTCTATTTATTTGTTATATTCTACTGTATGGTGTACTGTTCTTTTTGTATTAAATTTGTGGAATGTATGTTTGAACTCGTATAGATAACAGTCAGTTGGCGGAGTCCGAAGGACTTGCAGGTGAAGACCGTGAGCAGCAGCTGGTTGGTGAAGGCAAGTGTCCTTTGACCCATCTATGTCCTACTCATTTTATAATTCACTCCCCGCATTTACACAATTTATGCCTAAGGATTGACTAGCTTTATTTACCTTGTCCTTGTTTACCTATGTGGGTTGGGTTATTTTGGTTTAGCTTTATGCTAGAGCTTCACACTAATCAATGAACATGATGAGATTATTTATGATTGTTGTTTTCCATTTTGATTATGATGATGATATTGTGACATTTAAGGGGACTCGAACGGTTTCTCGAGTGCCTCTCCATAAGGACCAGTTCGTTGGATGACCGCCCGGGAAAACAGTGCAACCATGAGGGTGGAATGGGACGCCCTTAGCTGAATAATTAGAGGAACTGGGGTGTAGTTCGCTTCGCCGTCGTGCCGTCAATGGGGCTCGGTGTATGCGGCTCGCTCTGCCGAGGGTGGATTGCTTCTTGGGGAGGAGTGCGGTACATTTAGGAAAACCTAATGGGCGGCTACAACATCAGGGAATCTTTGTAAAAGCTACGTAGTGAAACCCTGCCTATTCACCTTGGTATTGTTTAAGGGTTTGATCGGCCCGAGGCAAGAGGGAATCACGGCTTGTGGGTAAAGTGTGCAACCTCTGCAGAGTGTTATTAAACTGATATATCAGTCGTGCTCGCGGTTATGAGCGGCCAAGGGAGCTCCACTGAATAGAGATACTTTGATCAGAGATGTTTGGTTTACAGGTGGTGACGAGGATGATGGTTTGATTATGCTTATGGTAAAGTTTCTGGTATTCTTTCCGTTTGGAAAGGATACTTTTGGGTTAATAACTTGGGTTAATGCTAAAACCTGGCTCTCTACTAGTAATAATAACCTGACCAACTAAAAGCAACTGCTTGACTTCACCCCACATAAAGCTAGTCCACTAGAGCTAAAACGGGACAATTGATGAGTATGTTGATGTGTACTCACCCTTGCTTTACACACCAAACCCTTCCAGGTTGTCCACGTTGCAACCACTACTCAGGAGAAGATGAAGCTGTGGAGGAAGACTTCCAGGAGTTCCAAGAGTATAATGAGTTCTAGGTGTGGGTTAGCGGCAAACCCCCAGTCGGCTGCCTGTGAAGGCCGTGTGTATCTACGTTTCTTTTACGCACTTTGATAATTGTTAATGACTATGTGGATGTCTCGGACGTCATGATGTAATCAACTATTACCCTCTTTTATGTTATTATCTAAGCACAGTGTGGTGATGTCCAATTATGTAACTGTTGTGTATGTGAATTGCTGATCCTGGCACGTACATGGTTCGCATTCGGTTTGCCTTCTAAAACCGGGTGTGACATCAAGTGGCTGGAGGACTAAGGGCTTGAATGTGTGAGAGACTTGAGGTGAGGGGTGGCCTATAAATATGCAGTTGAGCTAGTCAGACGAAGAACGCTTCAACCGGTCCTATATACCGGTTCAACCAGTATTGAACAGTGTGGGCAGCAGAGCAGTGCAGGCGCAGTCAAGTTTGAAAAAAGTGAAAAAGTAAATGTCTGCAAAAGTAAAGCTGAAAAAGTGACTGACGCGTGTCTGAAAAAGTGAATGACGCGTGTCACTCAAACGGTCAGACTGACCGACGGCACGCGGGTCAGACTGCGCCAGACCGATTCAACCGGTCCTATATACCGGTTCAACCGGTTTCAACTAGGGAACTTCCTGGGGGAAACCAGTTGAACTCTGAAGTTCAGCTGGTTTCCCCAGTTGAAGTTGAAAGTTCAGCTGGTTTCTCCAGTTGAACTAGAAAGTTCAGCTGGACAAACCAGTTGACCTTGTAATAAATTTTAATAATTATTTCCACAATAACTTCATTTCAATTTAAAAATTACACATATTTTGAATGAACAAAACTAATGTTTGAACCTTTCAAACAAAAATCAGTGAATCAAGCAATTTTTGTGTCCGTTTTCAAGTTAAGTTACGAGAATCCAAGATATTTAGTTCACTCCTAAGAAAGCAAAATCTAGTCTTATCGAGGGGTTTTGTGAAGATATTAGCTAGTTGATTTTCTGTGTTCACATGACATAATTCGATATCTTCTTTTGCTTCGTGGTCCCTCAGAAAATGATGTCTTATGTCTATGTGTTTGGTTCTAGAGTGTTGCACGGGATTATTGGCTAGTTTAATGGCGCTCTCATTGTCACACAGTAGTGTAATTCTCTATAACTCACAGCCAAAATCTCTCAAGGTTTGCTTCATCCATAGCAACTGAGCACAGCAAGCACCAACAGCTATGTATTCGGCCTCGGCAGTGGAAAGTGCAACATAATTTTGCTTCTTGGAGCTCCAAGACACCAGGGACCGCCCAAGGAATTGGCAAGTCCCCAAGGTGGTTTTTCGATCTACTTTGCAACCGGCATAGTCTGAGTCAGATTAGCTAAATAAATCGAAAAATGAGCCCTTGGGATACCAGAGACTTAGGTTTTGGTTGTGAACTAGATATCTTAAAATTCTCTTAACAGCCACTAGGTGACACTCTTTCGGGTTAGCTTGAAAACGGGCACACATGCACACACTAAGCATGATATCTGGTCTAGATGCAAATAAATATAGTAGAGATCCTATCATAGATCTATAAAGCTTTTGATCTACTGATTTACCTTCTTCATTTAAATCGAGATGCTCATTTGAAGCCATTGGTGTCTTGGCGTGCTTTGCCTTTTCCATGCCAAACTTATTGAGCATGTCTTGTGTGTACTTGGTTTGGTATAGAAAGGTTCCTTCCCTGAGTTATTTTACTTGAAATCCAAGGAAGTACTTGAGCTCGCCCATCATGGACATCTCAAACCTATTTGTCACAACCCTACTAAATTCCTCACAAAACGTTTCATCAGTACTGCCAAATATAATGTCATCGACATATATTTGACATACAAATAGTTGATTGTCAACTTAGCGAGTAAATAGAGTAGAATCTACTTTTCCTATTCAAAACCATTTTTAAGCAAGAAATCTTTAAGATATTCATACCATGCTCTAGGGGCTTGTTTAAGCCCATAGAGCGCTTTGTGAAGAAGGTAGACATGGTTTGGTTTCTTATCTTCAAAACCCAGCGGTTGCTCCACATAGACCAACTCTTGCAGTGGTCCATTTAGGAATGCACTTTTGACGTCCATTTGATATAACTTGAAATCATGGTTAGTAGCATAGGCAATTAATATTCTTATGGATTCTAACCTTGCTACTGGTGCATAGGTTTCTCCAAAGTCAAGTCCTTCCACTTGAGTGAAACCTTGAGCAACCAGTCGTGACTTGTTCCTTGTTACCACGCCATTTTCATCTTGCTTGTTGTGAAAGACCCATTTAGTTCCAATGACGTTTTGCTTGGGTCTTGCTACTAAGGACCAGACTTTATTTCTTGTGAAGTTGTTAAGCTCTTCTTGCATAGCAATGATCTAGTCTGGATCGCTTAGTGCATCTTCTACCTTAAGTGGTTCAAGAGAGGAGACAAACGAGTAAAATTCACAAAAAATTGCTAAACGCGATCGAGTTGTTACCCCTCTCCTGATGCTACCCAGGATATTGTCCACAGGATGATCTCTTTGGATGCCCTGGTGCACTCGAGGATGGGGCACCAGAGAATGCTTCTCAATTTGATCATCAGTTTCATCTTGTTCAAGGGCTTCTTCACTAGCAACTTCTTGCTCATTTTCCACAATGGTTGGCATATCTGGCGGTAGAAGCACTTCTTCAAGGATTGGATGACCTGAGGTTGATGGGTTTGCTTAGATGGAAGGATTTTCACCAACCACTTTAGCACCCCTATCAACAACCCTATTTGTCATCCAAATTCTCCCTTCATCATCGTCCTTTTCTTGTGGCTTCACTTCACCTATTGCAAGCTTTTTGATAGCTTCATTAGGTGGGATTTCATTTCCTGCAATATCATTAGAAACATGCCCTTGCGAGCCATTAGATTCATCAAATGTCACGTTTATCGCTATTTCAACAAGACCGATGGTATTGTTGAAGACACGATATCCGTGCGCATTTGATGCATAACCCAGCAAGAAACCCTTGTCCACTCTAGGAGCAAACTTCGAGCTCTTGACTTTCTTGTTAAGAATGAAGCATTTGCAACCAAATACTCTAAAGTAATCAACCTTAGGTTTGTTACTGGTGAGAAGCTCGTAGGCAGTCTTCTTATAAATCTTATGAAGATAAAGACGGTTGATTGCATGATTGGCGGTGTTGACCGCCTCTGCCCAGAAGTTGGCAGGTGTCTTGTATTGATCCAACATGGTTTTGGCGGCTTCGATTAGTGTTCGATTCTTCCTTTCCACTACACCATTTTGTTGTGGAGTGTAGGGGACCGAGAACTCATGTTTGATTCCTTCTTCGCCTAAGAACTCTTCAACACCTGTATTCTTGAACTCTGTCCCATTGTCACTTCTCACTTTCTTGATTTTTAACTCAAACTCATTTTGAGCTCTTCTCATAAATTTCTTTAATGTTTATTGGGTTTCACCTTTATCACTTAAAGAAAACCCAGGTGAAGCGAGACAAATCATCAACAATAACTAATCCATACTTACTGCCACCAATACTAATGTAGGCCACAGGTCCGAAGAGGTCTATATGAAGAAGCTCCAAAGGTCTCTTAGTTGTGACCACATTCTTTGATTGATGTGGAACGCCATGTTGCTTCCCTCCTTGACATGCGCCACATACCCTATCTTTCTCAAACACAACATTTGTTAGTCCAATAATGTGATTATCCTTTTGAAGTTTGGTCAAGTTCCTCATGCCAACATGAGCTAGCCGACGATGCCAAAGCCAACCCTTGTCGGATTTTGCCACTAAACAAGTCTCAGGCGTCACCCTACTTGTTGTGAAATCAACAAGATAGAGTTTGCCCTTCAAGCGACCTATAAAAGCAACAAAGGAATCCTCCCTTCTAAGGATCTTCACATCAACATCAGTAAATAGGCAATCATATCCCATTCCACAAAGTTGTGTTTGTACATCAAGTTATAGCTTAATGAATCAACTAACAAAACATTTGAGAGTGACTGGTGTTCAGAGATAGGGATGTTACCAACACTAATCACTTCACTCTTGCCACTATCTCCAAACACAATTTCTTGTGCTTCATGAGTTATTTGCAAGGAGTGAAACATGTCTTTCTCCCCGGTCATGTGATTTGTACATCCACTGTCAAGCACCCAGCTTGACCCACTGGAGGAGTAGACCCGCAAAACAAGTTTAAGCTATGCTTTTATGTACCCAAATTGAATTGGGTCCTCTAGTGTTAGTTATTGCCTTGGGTACTGTTGGGGACCTTCGGCTTCCGAAGGTCCTCAAAAACATGATTTGACAATATTTTCCAAGTGAAATGTGTGAACAGGTATCTTCGGAATTGGATTACGAGTATATAAGAGTATGGTCAAGACGAAACTTGAGTGGGACGGAAGGCGATTGTGACGAAGGAAAAGATCATCACGAAGCTATGCGCAGATAAGCTTCGGCATGACAGTGGAAAAGGGGAACCGACTTAAAGATGAAAAGCCAAATTAGACCCTGAAGAACTACTGTGGAGTTATTTATAAATGTAAAGGGCATTAATGTAATTTTACACGGGCTGCGTCCCATGCCTATAAATAGATGAACAGTACTCCCGTACTGTTCACGCTGACTTGGCATTCACTTTTGCGTCACATCTGTATTTTCATTCCTTCAAGCCGAAGGTACACTTATAATTTACTATTGTTTATACAAGGAATATAAATGAAAATAGATTAATAATAATGTTTACAAAAATTATGTTACTTTCTGTATTTTGTATGAATGTTTTCAATCTTTTATCATGTTCGTGAAGGTATGTCCTTCATAACCTTCGTCCTAAACTCATTATACCCGAAGGGAAATAATGATCTGAAGGACGAAGGGCTTTGATATTTAACATTTTATGTTGCCTTGTTCTTAATTCATAGCATTTGAGAACAAGTCCCCAACATTGGCGCCCACCTCCGGTGAACTCATTTCCATTTCTTGAGCCTTGAACACCTTCGGCAAGCATCACCTTCGTCATGCCGCCGAAAAAAGCTTCAGCAACAGGGGCTGCCACTCTGCAGCCGCTGGACCCCAATCAGGACGTCCTTTCCCTTAGGGAGGCCCGAAGCCAGAAGAGGAAGGCCGCTAGTCCAACGCCTCCGGAGGACGACTTGGATCAGGAGATCCAAAACCTGGAGATCCTTCAGCAGCAGGTGCAACAAAAGAAGGAGAAGATGGCTCGTCTAGCTGATCTTCAGAGACAGATAGATGAAGCTTCGGAATAGGTTCGTCATCTTGTTCAAGATGATCAGAACCGAAGGCCTCCGCGCAGAGAGCTTCATCAAGAAGGCTTTTACAATGAGGACGACTGGTATGAAGATTTCCATCATGGAAATTTTGCTTTCGATGATGCTTCTCCTCTCTCAACAGAACTGCAGGCTACACCATGGCCCCAGTCGTACAAGCCACCCCAGGTCCCCATGTACGACGGCCATACAGACCCGAAGCAATTCTTGATGAGCTATGAAGCAACCATATCTTCGTATGGTGGCAATACTGCAGTCATGGCAAAGTCTTTTGTCATGGCCGTCAAGAGCGTCACTCAGACCTGGTACTCCTCTCTTCGGCCAGGGACAATCGCTTCTTGGAAGAAGTTGAAGGATATGTTGATAACTAGCTTCCAAGGGTTTCAGACGAAACCAGTTACTGCTCAAGCTCTGTTTCAGTGTACCCAGGACCACGAAGAATATCTCCAGGCGTATGTCCGAAGGTTTCTGCGCCTGAGGGCACAAGCGCTAACAGTGCCCAATGAAATTTTCATTGAGGCCATGATTAAGGGACTTCGGCCGGGACCCTCAGCACAATACTTTGCCAGGAATCCACCACAAACTTTGGAGAAGCTGCTCCAAAAAATGGACGAGTACATCCGAGCTGACAATGATTTCTGACAGAGAAGGGAGGAGGCATTCAGGTTCTCTGAGATGACCAGGGGCTTTGGAGGAAGATTTCATCTGAGGCATGTCAGGTCAATTCATAACTCCACTCAAAGTGATGATCGTGGGAGCCAGCAGCAAAGGCCACAATACTCTTCACAAGCTTCGGGGGCAGCAGCAAAGTTCTTTTCGGCCGCCAGCACCAAGGGGCAGAGGTGCCAGGGGCTTCGGGGGAAGGTTTGGAGATCAGCCAAGAAAAATTTACTGCCTATTCTGTGGTGAAGACAAGGGCCATACCACCAGGATGTGCCACGTTACCATCCAGAAGCAGAAGGAGATAGCAGAAGCAGCAGCGCAACAAAGTCAGCCGAAGCAGGTCATGCATACTGCTTCGTATCATTCGCCTTATATTCTAGAATATGTAGGCAACCACCCTGCAGCTTCTGTTGCTTCGGCAAGCCAACCCCAAGCATCTTGGCAGCAGCCTCCATCGCCACCACCAACACAAAGAGGTCAGCAACCAGAAGGGAGTCAGCGCAATAACCTTCAGCGGGACTTCAGAGAGGAGTCCGAAGCTCGCACAGTCAATAGCACTGTGCCAGAGTCGAAGCACATCTACTGACAAATATCCTACCCCAGCAGCAGCTTTCGCATTTTCATATTCACTATTATTTTCTTTTTAATAAGGAACAATTAAGGGTAGTTTTAATGTCTTTTATCGCCTTTCAATTTTCTGTAATAGTTTCACTTTTTCTGCAATAGAAATATATCTTCTCCATGGGCCTAAGCTGCTGAAGCATGGGAATTTATGTTGGCAAGGAGGATTCTCAAAGTTATCAAAAATTTGTTCTAAGAGGCACACTGCAACTTATTCGAAGCAGTAAAAAGTCGTTCCTGAGGGAGCGCAGTGTAAGTTTTCTAAGCTTACAGCGAAAAATAAACGCTGATTCCGCTGAAAGTAAAAGGCGAAGAAGCTCCTAAGGGAGGCATACACTAAAAATAAACGCTGATTCCGCTGAAAGTAAAAGGCGAAGAAGCTCCTAAGGGAGGCTTACAACGAAAAATAAACGCTGATTCCGCTGAAAGTAAAAGGCGAAGAAGCTCCTAAGGGAGGCTTACAGCGAAAAGTCAGCGCTGATATAACAAATGCGTGTGCTCTATTGCAGGGATATGTATCTTCGGCACAAATATCATTTTGCATAACATAACATCATCACATCATTCTGCATAACATAAGCATCATACAACATATTGCATGAGGAACAAGAAGGGGATGCAGTATTGGTCTTCGGAGAATATTTTGGAAAAAAGAGAAAATCGTGCTAAGGCACAAGATAAACTGAGAAGAAGTATAGCTTCATTAGAGAGGCAATGTAAAATTTCACGAAGCTTGGATATTCTTCATCAGAGAAGTATGCAAATTCTTGTAATATAGAAAAGATTTTCTTCACGAAGCATGAAAAGAAGGGAAGGTGTTTTTTCGCCGAAGGCTCAAAAAATGGTATGTATGCAAAATTTCATGCATCGTAAAGAATTAAACTACAAATAGATTATATATTACATTCAAAGTTACAATGTATTACACACGTTATGTTCCAAATGTTTATACAATAGCATTTAATCCTCCTTAAGAACCATTTCTGCAGCTTCGTTCAGTAGCTGGTCGACAACCTTGTCCATAATGGCTTCGGCCATTTTTCTAATTTCATCGTCCCCCTTCGGGTGGGGGCCCGGAGACGCCTCAGCAGGTTCTGAGGGAAGAGAACATATGGCTATATTACTATTACAAGCCGCGAACAAAGTCTGGAACAAAAAATTACAACATAATAGAAACCACTAATTAATACCTATTTGCCCTTTGGGCTCTGTACTTTTTTCGGCAGCCTCCGCTACTTTTCTAGCATCGTGGATGCCTTTTTCGCTCTTTCGAATAATTTCTTGTGCCATTTCTCGGCCGCCGTTGTCCCAGATATCGGTGAAAAATTTTCCGTCGATCATGCTTGCTTCGGCTGAGGGATCTTTAATGTCTTCGGAGGACAAAGTAGCTTCGGATTGCGCTAAAGATTTTACATGCTCACAACCTTTCTTCTCCAAAACAGTAGCAATTCCTCTAGCACCCGAAAAAGCACATATGTCTCCGCGGCTATTCAGGATTTCTTCGAAGGCCTCAGCTTCGTGACTGATCCATTCCATCGGACCTTCAGGATTGCCTCTTGAGAAATTCTCTTCGCCAGAGAATGCGCCAACGTTGGCGAAGCTGGATTTTATCCTTTTAACACACTCTATGGATTTAACATAACATCTTCTCTGGGATGCACGAAGCTCTTTAACATTTATTTCTAAATGATTGGCCCATTGATCACTAAGCTCTCGTTTTGTCTCTTCAAGTATACGTTCTTCTTTAGCTCTAGCTAGCTGTTTCTGAAGATCTTTTATTTCGTGTTTTTGGGCTTCAACCTGGGCCTTTGAGGCAGCTTCGTCCATTTTTATTTTGTCCACCAATGTAAGCAGAATTTTATCCTTTTCTAAAGCTTCGTTTCTCAGCTTAATAACCTCTGAGCGTAGGTTGTTCAAGGCAATATCATAGCTCTCGTCTTCAGCATTCTTTTGCGCTCTCAACGCGTTGCTTAGTATTAGACCCTATATGTAAAAGAGTCGATATAAGAATAAAAGAATGATTTTAAAATTATAAAATTTCCAAACACGCAGTTCTCATACCTTCAGGCTGTTGTATGCAAGGCTATCCACAAGATCCTCTTTCGTCATAGCGCATAATCCAGCTTCAAGCTTCGGAAACCCCATACTCCTAGATATCTCTCGGCAGACGGATAATTCTTTGTTGTCAGGAAGGCAGTATAGGAAGTCATCTTCGTCTGTCCCATTGAACACCAGTGCCCCCTTCGGGTATTTCAATTCTCTAGCATAGTGATTAGCTTCGTAAATCTCTTCTTCGGATAATTTCTTCCCCGAAGCATGTCGTACAATATAGTCGTATATTTTCGAAGATGCTTCGGGGGTAGCAGTATCAATTTCTTCAGCCAAAGCTGGCTCTGACATTTCCATTTTTTTGGTTGCCTTTGTAACCTTTGTTTCTTCGGTTTCCAAAGATTGTTCCTTGGAGGGCTCTGAAGGCCCAGCTTCAGCTTCAAGTTGGTGTTTCGAAGTATCAGCAACAAAGGCTTCAGTAGACACTTCAGAGGTTCCAATGGTTTTCTTTGGAGTTATGCTCGAAGATTTAATTGTCTCCAAAACATCTAACACATTAACCATTCTTTTTCTTTTCGGGGTCACTGTCGGACCCTTCTGGCTTTTTTCTGACTCAACTTTTGCTGAAGGACTTAAAACTTCTAATGTTTTTGCTTCTTCTATTTTTTCTATTGCTGGCTCTTCGACCAGCTCTTTGATTCCTGGCAGCAGAGTTGATTCTTTAACTTCGGTGGTTGAAGAGGTCTCACCGGCGAACTCGGGCACTGTGGCCAGTTCAATGTAACGTGGCCGGTGTGTGAGAACCTTTACTCTTTTTCTCTTCGGCGCTGGCTCACTAGGAGCAGCTGAAGCAGTTTCTTTCGCATAGGTTGTGCCTTTTCTCTTTTGCCCCCGCACTGGATAGCGGTAGTCGGGGTAGACAAAACCAATTGCGTCAAACACTCAGTTCAGTCTCTTCTTTTTTCGGCCTCCGAAGGCTGCTGACAATGCAGTATCTTCGGCCTTTGAATATATCCCAAGTAGTTCATCACTCACAGTTTCGATGCTTTTTAGCCAGTCATCATCTGGCTCAACGAATTTATCTCCGAACTTAAATGTGTACTTCAGCCTGACCAGTCCACCTTCATCAGTCTCTTTAATGGTCTCCTGCGGCATTTCCCATTTTTCCACAAGCGGCCATACTCTGAAGGCAATGTGTTCTTGGACCAAATCCCTCGTCCCAATAAAAGAGCAAACAACTCCGAAGGCTCTCTGGCATTCTTCGGTTGCTTCATTCATTTCCACCTTCGGCCTCCGCAGGCCGAAGCGTTGCCAGATGGGACGCATAATGATCTTCTTTATATCTTCTCGTAATTTCAAGTCATTCTTCACATAGAACCATTCCGTCATCCAGTCGCCAGGCCACCTTTTTCGAAAGGTAGGCACTAGGCAGCTTGACCCAGACCGGGAGCCGAAGCTGTAGCAGCCAAAATTGTTGTGATACTGTTCCTTACCCCAGGGTTTTGTCTCGTATAACAATTCGTGTATGTTGCAAAAACTTTTCGCATCAGGTTCCAAACCATGGCTTCTCACGGCCCACACGAAGATATTCATCCTTATGATTGCTTCGGGGGTAAGTTGGTGAAGGTAGATTTCAAATATCTTCAGCACCTCTACGACAAAGCTGCTTAGGGGAAATCGTAGTCCAGCTTTCAAGAAGCTTCGGAATACTACGACTTCATTTTCCTCAGGAGTTGGACAAGTCTTCTCTCCTTCGTCGGCCCTCACAACGGACAAGTCCCGGAAATATCTTCCTCTCATGTTGACAAGATGATTTTCTTTAATACTTGATTTCCCAAAAACCGCATGGCTTGGTCGCCAAGGTCGATCTTCAGAGTCTTCACCACCACTATCCACATCATAGCTGTCGCTGTCACCAGTATCTTCAGATAAACCTTCCAAAATTTCTCTAGTAATCTTCTCTGTATTAGTCCTCGACATAGATTGAAGAAAACCCAGATGCATTTCCTTAGAAAGACTCAGCTTTGAATCACCAACAACTTTGTTATCTTCAGACATCTTTGCAAACGCTGAGAAAGTGCTCTCAGTGCCGAAGCTTTAAAATTTAAAAGCCCGAGCAAAGGTTGTCGCGTGTAGGCTAAAGGTTGGGTGAGTAAAAAACAGTTGGCAAGAGAGCATGTCAAAAAACTAGGGATGAGCTCTTATTTATACGCCCAGAGCGTTGAAAACTGGAGGGTCCCGCTTGTCAAAGACTGATTGCTATTCTAGCAAGGGGAAGGTGTTTTTTCGGACCTTCGGCTTAAGGCCTTCGTCCATATCGCAATATGAATTTATCAGTACAGCAAATAATATTGCGAGGGGCTACTGTTGGGGACCTTCGGCTTCCGAAGGTCCTCAAAAACATGATTTGACAATATTTTCCAAGTGAAATGTGTGAACAGGTATCTTCGGAATTGGATTACGAGTATATAAGAGTATGGTCAAGACGAAACTTGAGTGGGACGGAAGGCGATTGTGACGAAGGAAAAGATCATCACGAAGCTATGCGCAGATAAGCTTTGGCATGACAGTGGAAAAGGGGAACCGACTTAAAGATGAAAAGCCAAATTAGACCCTGAAGAACTACTGTGGAGTTATTTATAAATGTAAAGGGCATTAATGTAATTTTACACGGGCTGCGTCCCGTGCCTATAAATAGATGAACAGTACTCCCGTACTGTTCATGCTGACTTGGCATTCACTTTTGCGTCACATCTGTATTTTCATTCCTTCAAGCCGAAGGTACACTTATAATTTACTATTGTTTATACAAGGAACATAAATGAAAATAGATTATAATAATGTTTACAAAAATTATGTTACTTTCTGTATTTTGTATGAATGTTTTCAATCTTTTATCATGTTTGTGAAGGTATGTCCTTCATAACCTTCGTCCTAAACTCATAATACCCGAAGGGAAATAATGATCTGAAGGACGAAGGGCTTTGATATTTAACATTTTATGTTGCCTTGTTCTTAATTCATAGCATTTGAGAACAAGTCCCCAACAGGTACCCACACACTCCTTTTAATAACTTTTCTCTTTGTGTAGGCACCCACATATTTCACAACTAGTTTACCTGAATCCCAGGTTAACATATAATCACAAAGGTAAGAGTGAGAAATGGGAGTTCTATACTTTTCTCCATTTGTGGAGACAACATCCTTGATTTTATCCTTTGTGCGACTCAAGTTTACCTTTACTTGAGTTTACTTTTCATTTGAGGAGTGAATCCTACCCAAGGCATCATATAGGGTACTTCCCTCTATGAACTTGGGGGATCTCCACCCCTTATGCTCTATGCTAGGGTTCACCTTGTATGAGTTGTACCCAAGCCCCTTTCTCCTATTGTTAGGCTTCAAGGACTTGTACTTGGGTTCAACTTTCTTTAACCCATCATTGCTAGAGCATTTCTTCAATATTTCCTTGACTTTAACCTGTGAGCTTTCCTTCCTTGCATGGTTAGTCAAGCAACAAGAAGTATGATATTTTGTATAATGTTTGCAAATATTATTATTTGAGGAGCTAGCCTTAGACTTTGCCACTAAAGATGGAGTGTTGAAGTTCTTGCAGCTTTCAAGTTGCACTTGGAGTTCTTGATTTTGAACTGTTAAGCTTAACAAGCTTGATTCAAGTGCATCCTTTTCATTTGCAAGACTAACTATAGATGTTTTTACATTAGCCATTTCTTTCTCTTTATCCTCTATAGTTATTTTGACTAAAGATATTTCCTTAGTCAAAACTTCGAGCATCTTATCTTTATTGGATAGCAATTCTTGAAGCTCTAGGTTTCTCTCCTTTTCAAGGATAAGCAAATCTTATTGAGCATCAAGGGTTGCTTTTCTTTTATCTAGCTTCTCCATCAGTTTAGTGATTACATTGTATCCATTTAAGCCAAATTCTTTAATCATTTTATTTTTCATGGCAAGTTGTCCATCATCATCATTAGTAAAATCATCATTAAATAATGTTACCTTATCTCCTTTTGCCATGAGGCAAGTGGTAGTGTAGGAGTCGTCGGAGAGGTTGGTGAAGAGTTGTGAGGTCGAGGTGGATTGAATGGCGACATTAGCTACCTCTTCCTCTTCCTCCGAGCTTGAACTCTCTTCGTGGGAGTTCCATTCTTCACCTATGTGAGCTTGGTCATACTTCTTCTTCTTGAAGTATCCCTTAGTCTTGCCTCCCTTCTTCAACTTGTCCCTTTTGTAATCCTTCTTGGCATCTTGTTCCTTTTTGTTTGGACAATCCGCTATGAAGTGACCGGTCTGGCCACATTCATAGCATGCCCTCTTCTTTCCTTTTCTCTGATACTTGTAATTCTTCCTTACAAACTTCTTGAAGGTCTTGATGAACATAGCAGTGTCCTCATCACTTGAACTCTCTTCATCGCTTGATGTTTCAACCACTTTCTTTGACTTGTGGTCTTTGCTTTTCTTGAAAGAGTCTTGCTCATTTGAAAACAAGGCATGTGAGTCTCTTGTTTTGATTGGGGCTTCTTCGGACTCATGTTGTTAAATTTTGGCAGATAGTTGATGAGGAGTCATCTCCTCATAATCATCACGATCTCTTATCATCCTTGCCAGACTCTTGTCCTTTTCTTTATAGGCTCTCATGAATAGTCTAGTGACCTTCGAGTCACTCCAATCTTCACTACCTAGCATTCGTATTTTGTTGACCAATACCATTAACCGGTCAAAGAGTGATTGAAGAGAGCCCTTAGACCAATCATATCTTGCAAGCTCGCTTTCCAAAGCTTCAATTCTGTGTCTTTTAGCTTCAGGATCTTCTTCATGTGACATTTTCAGAATATTCCAAATGTCACGTGCATCTTCTCTTCCTTGAACTTTCCGGTACTCTTCTGGACAAAGGCTTCCTTTGATTATGCTCGCTGCTTGAGCATTGCGGTGCACCTCTTGCATCATTTCCGATGTCATCTCTTCTCCTTGGGTAGGCTTATGCATACCTATATTAACAATCTCCCAAAGACTAGGATGCACACCGATTAAATGTGACTTCATCTTATCGACCCACTCATCATAGTTCAACTCACTAAGAGTTGGTAACTTTTTGAGTGGAGCCAAAGAGAAGTTGGGAATAAAATTTCTAGAATAATCAAATTGAACCTTATTGAATTCGGTACCTTTACTTTTGGTCGATGATCCTTCGGTGTAGAGACTTACCTTGCTCATCACCCTTGACACCAAAAGTTCTACCAAATCATCATTGTATTCAAATTTTCCTTTTCCTTTGTCTTCTTCAGCCTTTCTTCTTAATTCTTCTTCTTCGGCCCTTTTCTTTGCATCTTCCTCTTTCATTTTGAGGAACATCTTTCCGGCAATCTTCATGGCGAGGTCGAGGACCTTGGGGTTCATTTCCTCACCGGAAGAAGTGTTGGGGATTTCCTCAAGAAGAGGATCCACATGGTCCCTTTGAGTAGACATGATCGTTTCCTCATGCGATTAAGCGTAAAACGAGTTATGAAGCTCTAATACCAATTGAAAGTAGGCTGGAGGGGGGTGAATAGGCTAATCTGAAAATTTTCAACACAAACTTAGAAAGATTGTTAAATCCACAGTTCAACTGGTGCAGGCCGGTTCAACTGCTACGTGGGCAAGTTGAACCACTCTGAACCAATCCAACTGTTTTGCAAACATTAGAATATTATGTAAGTGAAAATGTATGTTGTGAATCCTTTCGAGAAGTGGAACGTAACTAAGTCAAAGTGTGGAGAGTGAAAATATGAAAGCTATTTCACCACAAGATCCACATGACGAGAAAATCTATATGTCTATCTTGCTAACAAAAATATCTCAAGCGCAAAGCAAGCAAGAACACGAGACACAAGATTTATCCCGAGGTTCGGCCACACCACAAAGGTGTCCTACTCCCCGTTGAGGAGCCCACAAAGGGTTGGGTCTTTTTCAACCCTAATCCTCCAAAACCCGACCACCAAGGTCAAGGGATGCCTTATCTCAAACGTTGCTCACAAGAGCGGAATTACAAACTTCTTGGGGTCGTCCACAAATTTGGAGACTCCCAAGAAACCTCAAACCGTCTTGAAACCTAGGGTTTCAAGAACACCAAGAACGCACAAGAGGTGTTTGCAACAAGCTCAAGATCTTAAATGAGATGGGAGAGGAAAAACCAAAATAGTGAGCACAAGCACAAACCTCACACCCAAGAGCTCCCCCAACAAAGTTGAATCTAGAGCAAGATTTAAGTGTGAGAGAGAGGGGAGAGGAGTGCTTTTGTATCAAGTTAGGTGAGCAATAAATGTGGGGTGTTCAGCAGCATTGAAGAGGGGGTGTGGGGTCCTATTTATAGTCACGGCTCAAAAACTAGCTGTTTGACCTAGGACCCCGCTAAAAATCGGTTGAACCGCCCCCCTAGGGTGGTTGAACCGCCCCTGGCAGGTCAGGCAGACTGTCTGCCAGTCTGACTGTCAGACTGACTGGCAGACTGACCTGCAGTTTGACCAGGTTGACCAGACCGGTTGAACCGCCCCCTAAGGCGGTTGAACCGCCCCTGACATCTCTGGCGACCTGTCTACCAGTCTGTCTGGCAGACTGTTGGTCAGAAGTCAGAGGGGTTAGAGACCAGTTGAACTGCCCCTTAGGACCAGTTCAGCTGGTCTTGACTAGAGAGTTTAGGAGAGAAACCCCCAGCTCAACTGCTCAGAGGCAAGTTCAGCTGGTGTATGGTCAAAGAGGTTCACAGCTGAAGTTGAAGTTCAGCTGGAGTTGAGAAAGCTCAACTGTAGTTGAAAAGGCTCAACTTAGTTGAAGTTCAGCTCAGCTGAAGAGCTCAACTATAGTTGAAAAAGCTCAACTCAGCTGAAGTTTAGTTCAGCTGAAAAGCTCAACTGCAGTTGAACAAGTTCAGTTGCTTTTTAACAGGAACACTCTAGGTTTCTCAAACCTAACCACAGTCAACCATAGAATGTTAAAGAGATTTTGGGGTTTTCAAAAATAGCTTTTGAATTTGGGGGCTTGAGCTATAGCAAACACCATTACCTGTGCGAAAACTACTAAGGAAGAATTACATCATGCAACTCAAGATTTACATAGAGTTTTATACGTCCGTCGCATGATGTCCTTGCAATGAAACTGCATAGTTTTTCTTTTTGTTTTTGTTACTTCCTTTAGTTCTTGTACATTCTAAACATATGCTGAGAATAAAATTGTTAGTGCCCTTATTTGTTTTGTCATTAAATCACCAAAAACCTCACTTAGGGTTGATTGCACTTACATAGATGAAGTAGATTGGATCTCGGATGTTCCTATATATGGTTTATTGTTATTTAGCCCTAAGTTTAATCAATAGAGTGGGCAATGACGGTGTTCCTCTGGCCCGCAGCTCCCTTCTTGGCCATGCATGTAGTTTGCATCACTCTAGAGTAAGCATCTGGCTTAATAAGTACATGCCAATCCTAACACTCCGACGTCATATATAAGCATGTCATAAGAACCACATTAGAGATGCAATCAAACTAGCAACAATTAAACTAGAGTTGCTCTTTGTGAATCTATCATAGGGAATTAGCACAAGAGTTTCTCACAATCAACGATTAGATCCGCCAACAATTACCATGTTGCTCAATGATCCCACAAATCTCTTGGTCAACTAGGTGACAAGTATCACCTAGAGTAACAAAATAATAACTAGCCCAATCCACTCAACTAGTGTCGCAAGATGGCAGAACTATATAGCGATGCACTTGGAGCTCTCTAGTCTCACCCAAATGATGATATAAAGGATGCAAGTGAGTGGAGTGTGTTTCTTAGCCCTCGAGAGGAGTACATAAGAATACGGGGTACCAAGATACCAACAAAGACCAGACATAAGGTCTATTTTTAGACCCTGAAGAAATCCAGTTTTTACCTTCTCCAATAGTAGATTTTGAGGACAACAAACAATGTCAGGTGCACCGTTTGTGCCAACACTGCACATGTAAGGTGCATCTCCAAGGATTGCAATGCACACATTAGACATAGCACAAAACATGTCTGGTTTATATAAGAGCTATTCGACATAATTTGTGTGCTCTTTGAGTTCCCTATCTGGTGCGATGTTTGATGCCAACATCCCACATATCAAGTGAGACTTAGTGCTCTAGACACTCGTGTCTAGTGAGGGATTTTTGGTGCATACCATATCCCTCGATGTTCAGGTGAAAAATTGTGCATTATGTGATAGCTATCCTTGTATCCGATGCACATGTTTGGGCATGCAAAATTGCTGCGCCAAGAGCATCCATCCATCTATTCACAAGCACAAATTTATCATTATTTTTTCAAAGTGTTTTATATAAACATTTTTCTTGCTCTTGTTATGTTTCACTTGGGCCTATATGCAATGCACAAAATTCTAACACCTAGTGGTACTAGGTGATTGAGTTGTCCAATTAAGCTTCCCTATTAATAGCATGATCATCTATCCTAAATCTGATCATACACACTATTGTGTCTTAATCAGCAAAGCAAAATGCCCTAGCTATACCTTTAAAGGCAAAATGAACCTTTGCATTAGGTGGGTGAAAGTTGCTTAGAGGGGGTGAATAGGCGAAACCTGAAATTTATAAACTTAAACACACACTAAGGCCAGCGGTTAGCGTTAGAATTAAATCCGAGGTGAAAGATTGTTTCTCTTGCCACGAGTTGCTCAAATGATGCGGATAACGTTTGGGAGCAAACTCAAATCAATATTGGCAAGGAAACTTTAGAGAGAGGAAAGAGGGCAAACAAATCAAATGGAAATCAACACAAGTAGACACGGTCATTTGTTTTACCGAGGTTCGGTTCCAAAGAACCTAATCCCCGTTGAGGAGGCCACAAAGGCCTGGTCTATTTCAACCCTTCAAGGACCCTGCAAGGACCACCACACACATAGGTGTGTCTTGCTAGCTTTACAAACACTTAGAAATAAGAATGGGAAGAAGAGAAGGCAATCCAAGCGACAAGAGCAACAAAAGAACACAAATGATCCTCTCACAAGCCCTTAAGCACTAGCGTTGATTTTGGGAACTTGGAGTGGATTGATTGCTTTGATTTGTCTTGGAGTGTTGGACTTTGCTCTTGCAATGAATGAGAACTTCAGAATGCTTGGATGACTTTGAATGAGGTGGTTGGGGGGTATTTATAGCCCCCAACCACTTACTAGTCGTTGGCTATTTATGCTGGCGATGGGCGCACCGGACACTGCACTGTTCATTGTCCGGTGCGCGCCACGTCAGCTATCCGTTAGGGTTTGGAGCAGTTGACCGTTGGCATCTTCTGTCTTCAAGTAGCACCGGACGGTCCGGTGCGTTCTGACTTCTCTGCTCTAACTTCTGCGTGACACTGTTCATCACTGTACAGTCGACCTTTGACGTGCAGAGAGCCGTTGCTCCGCTGGCTCACCGGACAGTCATAATGAGGACATCCTCCACTATTACCCGTTGGCAAAGACGTAATTGGCCCAGTTGGCCCAATTGTAGTCGGACAGTGACCGTGTGAGCCTCAGAATTATCCCACCTCGCTTAACTTGGGAGGAGGAGGAAGCCACTTTAAAAGGGAGAGCCACCCTTCCCCATTGGACTAGTCTTTTGGGGCGATTGGGCCTTTCCCTGAGTTGGGTGTGCTTAATGAACTGTTGGGCTCCGGACAACCCTAATTTGTTGTGCCTCGGCCAACCCCACCTGGGCTAGGTGTATCATCTCGTATCAGAGCTCGGGCCCATTTTAAGAAGGTGGGAATGATGAGGACATCCTCCAATATTACCTGTTGGCAAAGACGTAATTGGCCCAGTTGGCCCAATTGTAGTCGGACGTTGACCGTGTGAGCCTCAGAATTATCCCACCTCGCTTAACTTGGGAGGAGGAAGCCACTTTAAAACGGAGAGCCACCCTTCCCCATTGGACTAGTCTTTTGGGGCGATTGGGCCTTTCCCTGAGTTGGGTGTGCTTAATGAACTGTTGGGCTCCGGGCAACCCTAATTTGTTGGGCCTCGACCAACCCCACCTGGGCTAGGTGTATCAAGTCTGGTGCACACCGGATAGTCCGGTGAATTATAGCGGAGTGCGCCCATTGAATTCCCGAGAGTGGCTGGTTCGTTGCGCGCGGGCCTGGTGCACCGGACACTGTCTGGTGCGCCAAAGGCAGCACACTCTGAGTCCTTTTGCTCCAATTTTGTTTATGTCCCCAACTGAATTTCTTTCTTGGTTTGTGTTGATCCTTATGCACCTGAGATAAATAATATATATACAAACTAGTTAGTCCATGTGGATTGTGTTGGACGTCAACCACCAAAATCGATTATAGGAAATGATTAAGTTCATTTCCCTTTCAGTGGGCTCACATAACAAGCAGATGTGAAAAGGAATGAGATAAGGTAGCAGCAGCATTAGTAATAGTAATAGTAGTAGTAGTAGTAGTAATAATAATAATATATAAATGGAAGACAATTAGTGTATAACTTTGCTCTTTGAGCATATCCAAGAGTTCTGAAATAAAATCACTCCCAATCTTGATTTTTTGGCAAGATTGAAAAAATGAGCTCTCTCCAAAAAAACTTTCAACTTTCCACACTTAGAAAAACAATCAAATCATGTGAAAAATAGGCACGCTTATCCCATTGGCTAGTGTGGTGGTGGGTAAGTGTAAAGAAAAATGACAAGGTATCCCATACACATGTACAAATAGGGGTGATAATAGTTCACGATTCAAATGTTTTTTACAATTTGTTTGAACTCTTAACTGGTTTTAGTTAAAAAAATTTAAAATAGAGTTTGATTCTAATATTATTCAATCCTTAAATATTTAGTGTAAATTTAGAATCCATTACCATCTCTATATACAAGAGACAATAGTATAAAAGTGGTTGGAGTGACTTGAAAATAGTCCAAGCTAAGATTCTCCATACAAAATTGATTTATTATTTTTTTAAAAGAAAATCTATTGGAGATACCCTTGCAACTTGATTTACAGCTAAGCACTTAGCCTTTTGGGTTGGCTCTTAGGCCCATTTAAAACCTCTAGAGCTAATAGTTAATCGCTAAAGTTAGTTGTTTAGCATTAGCTATTACTTTAACTAATCGTTAGGTAACTATAGCTAACAACTAGATCATTAGCTGGTTGAAAGGGAATTAGGCTTACACCTAGTTCCTAATTAATTTTGGTGGTTGAATTGCCCAACACAAACAATTGGACTAACTAGTTTGCCCAAGTGTATAGATTATACATGTGTAAAAGGTTCACACTCAGCCAATAAAAAGACCAAGTTTTGGATTCAACAAAGGAGCAAAGTGGCAACCGAAGGCTCTCTGGTCTGGGAGCACCGGACTGTCCGGTGTACACCGGACAGTGTCCGGTGCACCGCCGGACAGTGTCCGGTGCACCAGAGGACTCCAACTCGAACTCGCCACCTTCGGGAATTTCCAGAGGCACTCGCGCTATAATTCACCGGACTGTCCGGTGTACACCGGACAGTGTCCGGTGTGCCAAGGAGAAGCGGCCTCAGGAACTCGCCAGCCTCGGGAAAGTCCAACGGCTAGTCCGCTATAATTCACCGGACTGTCCGGTGTGCACCGGACTGTCCGGTGCAACTCCGGAGCAACGGCTAGTCGGCGCCAACGGCTACCTGCAGCGCAATTAATGCGCGCTCTGCGCGCGCAGAAGTCAGGCGCGCCCATACTGGCACACCGGACAGCAAACAGTACCTGTCCGGTGTGGACCGGACACCCAGGCTGGCCCACAAGACAGAAGCTCCAACGGCTAGAATCCAACGGCAGTGATGACGTGGCAGGGGCACCGGACTGTCCGGTGCGCCATCGAGCAGACAGCCTCCCAACCGCCACATTTGGTGGTTGGGGCTATAAATACCCCAACCACCCCACCATTCATTGCATCCAAGTTTTCCACTTCCCAACTACTACAAGAGCTCTAGCATTCAATTCTAGACACACCAAAGAGATCAAATCCTCTCCAAATTCCACACAACGCCATAGTGATTAGAGAGAGAGATTTGCTTGTGTTCTTTCGAGCTCTTGCGCTTGGTTTGCTTTCTTCCTTCTTGATTCTTTCATTGCGATCAAACTCACTTGTAAATTGAGGCAAGAGGCACCAAACTTGTGGTGGTCCTTGTGGGAACTTTGTGTTCCAAGTGATTGAGAAGAGAAAGCTCACTCGATCCGTGGATCGTTTGAGAGAGGGAAGGGTTGAAAGAGACCCGGCCTTTGTGGCCTCCTCAACGGGGAGTAGGTTTGCAAGAACCGAACCTCGGTAAAACAAATCTCCGTGTCTCACTTGCTTATTCGCTTGGGATTTGTTTTGCGCCCTCTCTCGCGGACTTGTTTCCTTATTACTAACGCTAACCCGGCTTGTAGTTGTGTTTATATTTGTAAATTTCAGTTTCGCCCTATTCACCCCCCCCCTCTAGGCGACTTTCAATTGGTATCAGAGCCCGGTGCTTCATTAGAGCCTAACCGCTCGAAGTGATGTCGAGAGATCACGCCAAGAAGGAGATGGAGACCGGCGAAAAGCCCACTACAAGCCATGGGAGCACTTCATCGGAAGAGTCCCGCACCAAGAGGAAGGAGAAGAAGAAGATCTCCTCCAACAAAGGGAAGGAGAAGAAATCTTCTTCTCACCACAAAGAGAAGAAGGAAAAATCTTCTTCCCACAAGCCGCATCGGAGTGGGGACAAGAAGAAAAGGATGAGGAAGGTGGTCTACTATGAGACCGATTCTTCATCGGCATCCACCTCCGGCTCCGACGCGGCATCCGTCACTTCTAAGCGCCAAGAGCGCAAGAAGTATAGTAAGATCCCCCTACGCTACCCTCGCATTTCCAAACATACACCTTTACTTTCCGTCCCATTAGGCAAACCACCAACTTTTGATGGTGAAGATTACGCTAGGTGGAGCGATTTAATGCGATTTCATCTAACCTCGCTCCACAAAAGTATATGGGATGTTGTTGAGTTTGGTGCACAGGTACCATCGGTAGGGGATAAATACTACGACGAGGATGAGGTGGCCCAAATCGAGCACTTCAACTCTCAAGCGACAACAATACTCCTCGCCTCCTTGAGTAGAGAGGAGTATAACAAAATTCAAGGGTTGAAGAGCGCCAAGGAGGTTTGGGATGTGCTCAAAACCGCGCACGAGGGAGACGAGCTCACCAAGATCACCAAGCGGGAAACGATCGAGGGGGAGCTCGGTCGGTTCCGGCTTCGCAAAGGAGAGGAGCCACAACACATGTACAACCGGCTCAAGACCTTGGTGAACCAAGTGCGCAACCTCGGGAGCGTGAAGTGGGATGACCATGAGGTGGTTAAGGTTATTCTAAGATCTCTTATTTTCCTTAACCCTACTCAAGTTCAATTAATTCGTGGTAATCCTAGATATACTAAAATGACCCCCGAGGAAGTAATCGGGCATTTTGTAAGTTTTGAGTGCATGATCGAAGGCTCGAGGAAAATCAACGAGCTTGACGAACCCACCACATCCGAAGCTCAACCCGTCGCATTCAAGGCGACGGAAGAAAAGAAGGAGGAGTCTACACCAAGTAGACAACCAATCGACGCCTCCAAGCTTGACAATGAGGAGATGGCGCTTGTCATCAAGAGCTTCCGCCAAATCCTCAAACAAAGGAAGGGAAAAGATTACAAGTCCCGCTCCAAGAAGGTTTGCTACAAATGTGGTAAGCCCGGTCATTTTATTGCTAAATGTCCTATATCAAGTGACAGTGACCGAGGCGATGACAAGAAGGGGAGAAGAAAGGAGAAGAAGAGGTACTACAAGAAGAAGGGCGGCGATGCCCATGTTTGTCGGGAGTGGGATTCCGATGAAAGCTCAAGCGACTCCTCCGACGACGAGGACGCCGCCAACATCGCCGTCACCAAAGGGCTTCTCTTCCCCAACGTCGGCCACAAGTGTCTCATGGCAAAGGACGGCAAACAGAAGAAGGTTAAATCTAACTCCTCCACTAAATATGAGTCCTCTAGTGATGATAATGCTAGTGATGAGGAGGATAATTTACGTACTCTTTTTGCCAACCTCAACATGCAACAAAATGAAAAGCTTAATGAATTGATTAGTGCCATCCATGAAAAGGATGATCTCTTGGACACCCAAGAGGACTTCCTTATTAAAGAAAATAAGAAGCATGTTAAGGTTAAAAATGCTTATGCTCTAGAAATTGAAAAATGTCAAAAATTATCTAGTGAGCTAAGCACTTGCCATGAAACAATAGACAACCTTAGAAATGAAAATGCTAATTTGTTAGCTAAGGTTGATTCTCATGTTTGCAATGTTTCAATTCCCAACCCTAGAGATAATAATGATGATTTGCTTACTAGGATTGAAGATTTGAACATTTCTCTTGCTAGCCTTAGAGTAGAAAATGAAAATTTAATTGCTAAGGCTAAAGAACTAGATGTTTGCAATGTTACAATTTCCAACCTTAGAAGTAAAAATGAAATATTGCATGCTAAGGTTGTAGAACTAAAATCTTGCAAACCCTCTACATCTACCGTTGAGCACACTTCTATTTGCACTAGATGTAGAGATATTAACATTGATGCTATACATGATCACATGGCCTTAATTAAACAACAAAATGATCATATAGCTAAATTAGATGCTAAAATTGCCGAGCATAACTTAGAGAATGAAAAATTTAAATTTGCTAGAAGTATGCTCTATAATGGGAGACGCCCGGGCATTAAGGATGGTATTGGCTTCCAAAGGGGAGACAATGTCAAAATTAGTGCCCCTCCTAAAAAATTGTCCAACTTTGTTAAGGGCAAGGCTCCCATGCCTCAGGATAACGAGGGCTACATTTTATACCCTGCCGGTTATCTCGAGAGCAAAATTAGGAGAATTCGTTCTAGGAAGTCTCACTCTGGTCCTAATCATGCTTTTATGTATAAGGGTGAGGCATCTAGCTCTAGGCAACCAACCCATGCTAAGTTGCCTAGAAAGAAAACTCCTAGTGCATCAAATGATCAAAACATTTCCTTTAAAACTTTTGATGCATCTTATGTTTTAACTAACAAATCCGGCAAGGTAGTTGCCAAATATGTTGGGGGCAAACACAAGGGGTCAAAGACTTGTGTTTGGGTACCTAAAGTTCTTGTGTCTAATGCCAAAGGACCCAAAACCATTTGGGTACCTAAAGTCAAGAACTAAACTTGTTTTGTAGGTTTATGCATCCGGGGGCTCAAGTTGGATACTCGACAGCGGGTGCACGAACCATATGACTGGGGAGAAAAAGATGTTCTCCTCATATGAGAAAAACCAAGATCCCCAAAGAGCGATCACATTCGGGGATGGAAATCAAGGTTTGGTCAAAGGTTTGGGTAAAATTGCTATTTCTCCTGACCATTCCATTTCCAATGTTTTTCTTGTTGATTCTTTAGATTATAACTTGCTTTCTGTATCTCAATTATGTCAAATAGGCTACAACTGTCTATTCACTGATATAGGTGTCACTGTCTTTAGAAGAAGTGATGATTCAATAGCATTTAAGGGAGTGTTAGAGGGTCAGCTATACTTGGTAGATTTTGATAGAGCTGAACTCGACACTTGCTTAATTGCTAAGACTAACATGGGTTGGCTCTGGCACCGCCGACTAGCCCATGTTGGGATGAAGAATCTTCATAAGCTTCTAAAGGGAGAACACATTTTAGGACTAACCAATGTTCATTTTGAGAAAGACAGGATTTGTAGCGCATGCCAAGCAGGGAAGCAAGTTGGCACTCATCATCCGCATAAGAACATAATGACGACCGACAGGCCACTGGAGCTCCTACACATGGATCTATTCGGCCCGATCGCTTACATAAGCATCGGCGGGAGTAAGTACTGTCTAGTTATTGTGGATGATTATTCTCGCTTCACTTGGGTATTCTTTTTACAGGAAAAATCTCAAACCCAAGAAACCTTAAAGGGATTCTTGAGACGGGCTCAAAATGAGTTCGGCTTAAGGATCAAGAAAATAAGAAGCGACAACGGTACGGAGTTCAAGAACTCTCAAATTGAAGGCTTCCTTGAGGAGGAGGGCATCAAGCATGAGTTCTCTTCTCCCTACACTCCACAACAAAATGGTGTAGTGGAGAGGAAGAATAGAACTCTATTGGACATGGCAAGGACCATGCTTGATGAGTACAAGACTTCGGATCGGTTTTGGGCCGAGGCGGTCAACACCGCTTGCTACGCCATCAACCGGTTATATCTTCACCGAATCCTCAAGAAGACATCATATGAACTCCTAATTGGTAAAAAGCCCAACATTTCATATTTTAGAGTCTTTGGTAGCAAATGCTTTATTCTTGTTAAAAGAGGTAGAAAATCTAAATTTGCTCCTAAGTCTGTAGAAGGCTTTTTACTTGGTTATGACTCAAACACAAGGGCATATAGGGTCTTTAACAAGTCCACTGGACTAGTTGAAGTCTCATGTGACGTTGTGTTTGATGAGACTAACGGCTCTCAAGTAGAGCAAGTTGATCTTGATGAGATAGGTGAAGAAGAGGCTCCATGCATCGCGCTAAGGAACATGTCCATTGGGGATGTGTGTCCTAAGGAATCCGAAGAGCCTCCAAATGCACAAGATCAACCTTCCTCCTCCACGCAAGCATCTCCACCAACTCAAAATGAGGATGAAGCTCAAGTTGATGAAGTAGAAGATCAAGCAAATGAGCCACCTCAAGATAATGGCAATGATCAAGGGGGAGATGCAAATGAGGAAGACAAGGAGGAAGAGGAACAAAGGCCGCCACACCCAAGAGTCCACTAGGCAATCCAACGAGATCACCCCGTCGACACCATCCTCGGCGACATTCATAAGGGGGTAACTACTCGATCTCGTGTTGCACATTTTTGTGAACATTACTCGTTTGTTTCCTCTATCGAGCCACACAGGGTAGAGGAAGCACTCCAAGATTCGGATTGGGTGGTGGCGATGCAAGAGGAGCTCAACAACTTCACTAGGAATGAGGTATGGCATTTAGTTTCACGTCCTAACCAAAATGTTGTAGGAACCAAATGGGTCTTCCGCAACAAGCAAGACGAGCATGGTGTGGTGACAAGGAACAAAGCTCGACTTGTGGCCAAGGGATACTCCCAAGTCGAAGGTTTGGATTTTGGTGAAACCTATGCACCCGTAGCTAGGCTTGAGTCAATTCGTATATTATTGGCCTATGCTACTTACCATGGCTTTAAGCTTTATCAAATGGACGTGAAAAGTGCCTTCCTCAATGGACCAATCAAGGAAGAGGTCTATGTTGAGCAACCTCCCGGCTTTGAAGACAGTGAGTATCCTAACCATGTCTATAAGCTCTCTAAGGCGCTTTATGGGCTCAAGCAAGCCCCAAGAGCATGGTATGAATGCCTTAGAGACTTCCTTATTGCTAATGGCTTCAAAGTCGGTAAAGCCGATCCTACTCTATTCACTAAAACTCTTGAAAATAATTTGTTTGTATGCCAAATTTATGTTGATGATATCATATTTGGGTCTACTAACGAATCTACTTGTGAGGAATTTAGTAGGATCATGACACAGAAATTCGAGATGTCAATGATGGGGGAGTTGAAGTATTTTCTAGGATTCCAAGTAAAGCAACTCCAAGAAGGCACCTTCATCAGCCAAACGAAGTACACTCAAGACATTCTAACCAAGTTTGGGATGAAGGATGCCAAGCCCATCAAGACACCCATGGGAACTAATGGGCATCTCGACCTCGACACAGGAGGTAAGTCCGTGGATCAAAAGGTATACCGGTCGATGATAGGTTCTTTACTCTATTTATGTGCATCTCGACCGGATATTATGCTTTCCGTATGCATGTGTGCAAGATTCCAAGCCGACCCTAAGGAAGCTCACCTTACGGCCGTGAAACGAATCTTGAGATATTTGGCTTATACTCCTAAGTTTGGGCTTTGGTATCCTAGGAGATCCACTTTTGATTTAATTGGTTATTCTGATGCCGATTGGGCGGGGTGTAAAATCAATAGGAAGAGCACATCGGGGACTTGCCAGTTCTTGGGAAGATCCTTGGTGTCTTGGGCTTCAAAGAAGCAAAATCCAGTCGCTCTTTCAACCGCCGAAGCCGAGTACATTGCCGCAGGTCATTGTTGCGCGCAATTACTTTGGATGAGGCAAACCCTGCGGGACTACGGTTACAAATTAACCAAAGTCCCCTTGCTATGTGATAATGAGAGTGCAATCAAAATGGCCGACAATCCCGTCGAGCATAGCCGCACTAAACACATAGCCATTCGGTATCACTTTCTTAGGGATCACCAACAAAAGGGAGATATCGATATTTCTTACATTAATACTAAAGATCAATTAGCCGATATCTTTACCAAGCCTCTTGATGAACAATCTTTTAACAAACTTAGGCATGAGCTCAAATTCTTGATTCTAGGAACTTCTTTTGCTAGATTGCACACATAGCTCATTTATATACATTTGATCATATCTCTTTCATATGCTATGACTAATGTGTTTTCAAGTCTATTTCAAACCAAGTCATAGGTGTATTGAAAGGGAATTGGAGTCTTCGGCGAAGACAAAGGCTTCCACTACGTAACTCATCCTTCGCTGTCGCCCCAAGCAACTCTCCGTTCTAGGGGGAGAAAACATGAGCACCAAGCAAAAGGACTTCTTCTTTGGTATATTCTTCACTTATTTATTTATGACCAAAGGGGAAGATAGCACTTCGAGGGCTCTAATGATTCCGTTTTTGGCGATTTATGCCAAAGGGGGAGAAAGTAAGAGCCCAAAGCAAAAGGACCGTACCACCACCAATTTCAAAAACTTAAGTGCTGAATATCTTCAATTGGTTTCCTATTGTGTTCAAAAGGGGAGAAAGTAGTATTTCAAAATGATATATCAAAACCCTCTTGAACACTAAGAGGAGGATCTCATTTAGGGGGAGTTTTGTTTAGTCAAAGGAAAAGCATTTGAAATAGGGGGAGAAAATTTCAAATCTTGAAAATGCTTTGCAAAATCTTATTCATTTACCTTTGACTATTTGCAAAAGATCTTTGAAAATGATTTACAAAAGAGTTTGCAAAAACAAAACATGTGGTGCAAACGTGGTCCAAAATATTATATAGGAAAGAAACAATCCATGCATATCTTGTAAGTATTTATATTGGCTCAATTCCAAGCAACCTTTACACTTACATTATGCAAACTAGTTCAATTATGCACTTCTACATTTGCTTTGGTTTGTGTTGGCATCAATCACCAAAAAGGGGGAGATTGAAAGGGAATTAGGCTTACACCTAGTTCCTAATTAATTTTGGTGGTTGAATTGCCCAACACAAACAATTGGACTAACTAGTTTGCCCAAGTGTATAGATTATACAGGTGTAAAAGGTTCACACTCAGCCAATAAAAAGACCAAGTTTTGGATTCAACAAAGGAGCAAAGTGGCAACCGAAGGCTCTCTGGTCTGGGAGCACCGGACTGTCCGGTGTACACCGGACAGTGTCCGGTGCACCGCCGGACAGTGTCCGGTGCACCAGAGGACTCCAACTCGAACTCGCCACCTTCGGGAATTTCCAGAGGCACTCGCGCTATAATTCACCGGACTGTCCGGTGTACACCGGACAGTGTCCGGTGCGCCAAGGAGAAGCGGCCTCAGGAACTCGCCAGCCTCGGGAAAGTCCAACGGCTAGTCCGCTATAATTCACCGGACTGTCCGGTGTGCACCGGACTGTCCGGTGCAACTCCGGAGCAACGGCTAGTCGGCGCCAACGGCTACCTGCAGCGCAATTAATGCGCGCTCTGCGCGCGCAGAAGTCAGGCGCGCCCATACTGGCACACCGGACAGCAAACAGTACATGTCCGGTGTGGACCGGACACCCAGGCTGGCCCACAAGACAGAAGCTCCAACGGCTAGAATCCAACGGCAGTGATGACGTGGCAGGGGCACCGGACTGTCCGGTGTGCACCGGACTGTCCGGTGCGCCATCGAGCAGACAGCCTCCCAACCGCCACATTTGGTGGTTGGGGCTATAAATACCCCAACCACCCCACCATTCATTGCATCCAAGTTTTCCACTTCCCAACTACTACAAGAGCTCTAGCATTCAATTCTAGACACACCAAAGAGATCAAATCCTCTCCAAATTCCACACAACGCCATAGTGATTAGATAGAGAGATTTGTTTGTGTTCTTTCGAGCTCTTGCGCTTGGTTTGCTTTCTTCCTTCTTGATTCTTTCATTGCGATCAAACTCACTTGTAAATTGAGGCAAGAGACACCAAACTTGTGGTGGTCCTTGTGGGAACTTTGTGTTCCAAGTGATTGAGAAGAGAAAGCTCACTCGATCCGTGGATCGTTTGAGAGAGGGAAGGGTTGAAAGAGACCCGGCCTTTGTGGCCTCCTCAACGGGGAGTAGGTTTGCAAGAACCGAACCTCGGTAAAACAAATCTCCGTGTCTCACTTGCTTATTCGCTTGGGATTTGTTTTGTGCCCTCTCTCGCGGACTTGTTTCCTTATTACTAACGCTAACCCGGCTTGTAGTTGTGTTTATATTTGTAAATTTCAGTTTCGCCCTATTCACCCCCCCTCTAGGGGACTTTCACTGGTTCAATACAGCTAATAATTTATTAGTTAGCTAACTATTAGGTGTCGTTTTATTCGCGAAATGTAACATAAATGGTAATGGTAATGATTCATACTTGATTACAAGCGGTAACAAGTTTAAATATGACGGTATCAGTTTTTAGTGTGGTATCTGATTACGATTGGACTTAAACAACTATAGTTTAAGGCTATCGGTTACCGTCTATGTTCCAAATATGTGAACCAAACGCAAACTTATTAGCTCTAGGGTTTCAAACACAACATTAATAGCTTAATAGCGTGCGTGTAAGTTTGTGAGACGCGGAAAACTGTGACAAAATTAAGAGATATTTCTAGAGAGTATACTACGGCAGTTTCTGGTCTCTCTCAATGTATATACATCGTCGTACAAACAAATAAAAAAGGGCCATCATATGATATCTGGCAGCATGGTTCAAAAGAACGTCGAGCAGATGTGTCCAAAAGACCCAGAATAATTTTTGGCTTTACAAAAGGGAAGCCCTTTGCGCAGCGGGTCAGCCTCTGCCATCAATTGTGACAGAACTACTGCTACTATGACCGAGCGCATGAGGGGTATCTAGTGAGTTTTTAAATTTCGGCAATGGGAGACGAAACGCACAAAATAACCTCGCGGGCGTGGAGAGAACACACACGACAAAAATAAAATTTCTTTATGTTACCTATCATACCCTCGATGTCATATACACATTTTAGTTTAGTTTAATATATGTTATCTAAAGCATGAAATCAAATATAGAAAAGAAGAGTCCCTTTATATAGATGGTAGAGTAATGCCCTCTGTATCAACACAAGATTCGCAGTAGAGGTTACCATCGACATCCACTATCTGTGGCCCACCTATAGCGGCCGGAACAGATTTGACCTGTCGATCTACCTGGGATACTGATGTTCCAAGCTTTCAGCTGAAACGTCGTCCAAACCAATCATAGAGGAAGTCGTACTGAAATACTGGAATTGTTCAGTCAAGTGTCTAATCTAGCTAAGCCACCGTTTCGATAGTTAGCTGCTAGCTTCCTGTGTGTTAACACTCACTAGCTCGGACAAAAAATAATCTAATTATAAGCTGAGAACCGGGTTTTAAAATAATTCACATTTGACTAAGCTTCTAGCGAATAATATTCATATATATGACTTTAATTTAATTTATTATAAAAAAACATATATTTCATAGTTAATATAATAGTACTTATTTGATTGTATGAATATTAATTTTTTTATTTATATTTGAGTAAATCTAATATACGAAAACATAACATTGTACCAAACATTGTATTTTTCCTGGGACGGAAAGAATACCATGGAAAGAACTACTTAGATATGGAAAAGTTATTACTAGCTACAAAGTACATGTAACTATTAACTATCAGCGGTGAAGAATGTGGAGGCTTGGACTGATAGAATGATGGCCGGAGGATAGATCGTGGATGGCTAACACCTAAAGACATTTGATAAGCAAGTGGACATGTGAAGACGATGTAGGTTGTGTTGATCAAGTTAAGATGGTGGTTGACCAATGAAAGGGAATTAGCCTTACACCTAATTCCTATATAATTTTGGTGGTTGAATGCCCAACACAAATCTTTGGACTAACTAGTTTGTTCTAGTGTATAAGTTATACAAGTGCAAAAGGTTCACACTTAGCCAATAAAAAGACCAAGTGTTAGGTTCAACAAAAGAGCTAAGGGGCAACTGAAGGCTCCGCTGGTCTGGCACACCGGACTGTCCGGTGTGCCACCGGACAGTGTCCGGTGCACCACCGGACAGTGTCCGGTGCACCAGAGGACTCCAACTCGAACTCGCCACCTTCGGGAATTTCCAGGGGCACTCGCGCTATAATTCACCGGACTGTCCGGTGTACACCGGACAGTGTCCGGTGCTCCAAGGAAGAGCGGCCTCTGGAACTCGCCAGCCTCGGGATTTCACGAAGGCTGCTCCGCTATAATTCACCGGACATGTCCGGTGTGCACCGGACTGTCCGGTGCATCCTCGGAGCAACGGCTACTTCGCGCCAACGGTCGCCTGCAACAACAATAAATGCGCGCCAGAGCGCGCAGGCGTCAGGCACGCCCATGCTGGCGCACCGGACAGTGAACAGTTCATGTCCGGTGCGCCACCGGACATCGAGGCGGGCCCAGAAGTCAGAACTCCAACGGTCAGATTCCAACGGCACTGGTGACGTGGCTGGGGCACCGGACATGTCCGGTGCGCCATCGAACAGACAGCCTCCACCAACGGTCAAGTTTGGTGGTTGGGGCTATAAATACCCCAACCACCCCTCCATTCATTGCATCCAAGTTTTCCAGCTTCCAACCACTATACAAGAGCTAGCATTCATTACAAAGCACACCAAAAGAGATCAAATCCTCTCCCAACTCCACACAAAGCCTTAGTGACTAGAGATAGTGATTTGTAGTGTTCATTTGAGCTCTTGCGCTTGGATCGCTTCTTTTTCTTTGGCATTCTTTCTTGTGATCAAACACTCACTTGTAATTGAGGCAAGAGACACCAATCGTGTGGTGGTCCTTGCGGGAAGTTTGATTCCCAAGTGATTTGAGAAAGAGAAGCTCACTCGGTCCGAGGGACCGTTTGAGAGAGGGAAGGGTTGAAAGAGACCCGGCCTTTGTGGCCTCCTCAACGGGGAGTAGGTTTGCGAGAACCGAACCTCGGTAAAACAAATCCGCGTGTCACACTCCTTATTCGCCTGCGATTTGTTTTCTGCCCTCTCTTGCAGACTCGATTATATTTCCAACGCTAATCCGGCTTGTAGTTGTGATTATTTTTTGAGAGAATTTCAGTTTCGCCCTATTCACCCCCCTCTAGGCGACTTTCAATTGGTATCAGAGCCCGGTGCTTCATTAGAGCCTAACCGCTCGAAGTGATGTCGGGAGATCACATCAAGAGGGAGATGGAGACCGGCGACAAGCCCACTACGAGCCAAGGGAGCACTTCATCGGAAGAGTCCCGCACCAAGAGGAAGGAGAAGAAGAAGGACTCCTCCAAACGGAAGGAGAAAAGATCTTCCTTTTCTCACCACAAAGAGAAGAAGGAAAAATCTTCTTCCCACAAGTTGCATCGGAAAGGCGACAAGCACAAGAGAATGAGGAAGGTGGTCTACTACGAGATCGACACTTCATCAACATCAACCTCCGACTCCGATGCGCCGTCCGTAACTTCTAAGCGCCAAGAGCGCAAGAAGTTTAGTAAGATTCCCTTACACTATCCTCGTACACCTAGACATACTCCATTACTTTCCGTTCCATTAGGCAAACCGCCAACTTTTGATGGCGAAGATTATGCTAGGTGGAGTGATTTAATGAAATTTCATCTAACCTCACTCCACAAAAGTATATGGAATGTTGTTGAGTTTGGAGCACAGGTACCATCTATAGGGGATGAAGACTATGATACGGACGAAGTGGCCCAAATCGAGCACTTCAACTCTCAAGCTACAACCATACTCCTCGCCTCTCTAAGCAAGGAGGAATACAACAAGGTGCAAGGGTTGAAGAATGCAAAGGAGATTTGGGACCTACTCAAGACCGCGCACGAAGGTGATGAACTCACCAAGATCACCAAGCGGGAAATGATCGAGGGGGAGCTCGGTCGCTTCCGTCTTCGCCAAGGAGAGGAGCCGCAAGATATGTACAACCGGCTCAAAACCTTGGTGAACCAAGTGCGCAACCTCGGAAGCAAGAAATGGGATGACCACGAGGTGGTTAAGGTTATTTTGAGATCTCTTATTTTCCTTAACCCCACTCAAGTTCAATTAATTCGTGGTAATCCTAGATACACACTAATGACTCCCGAGGAAGTAATCGGGAATTTTGTGAGCTTTGAATGTATGATCAAGGGCTCAAAGAAGATCAACGAGCTTGATGAACCCTCCACGTCCGAAGCACAACCGGTGGCATTCAAGGCAACGGAGGAGAAGAAGGAGGAGTCTACACTAAGTAGACAACCAATTGACGCCTCCAAGCTCGACAATGAGGAGATGGCCTTAATCATCAAAAGCTTTCGGCAAATCCTCAAGCAACGGAAAGGGAAGGATTACAAATCCCGTTCCAAGAAGGTTTGCTACAAGTGTGGTAAGCCCGGTCATTTTATTGCAAAATGTCCTATATCTAGTGACAGTGACAGGGGCAACGACAAGAAGGGAAAGAGGAGAGAAAAGAAGAAATACTACAAGAAGAAGGGTGGCGATGCCCATGTTTGCCGGGAGTGGGACTCGGACGAGAGCTCCACCGACTCCTCCTCCGATGACGAGGACGCCGCCAACATCGCCGTCACCAAGGGACTCCTCTTCCCCAACGTCGGCCACAAGTGCCTCATGGCAAAGGACGATAAAAGGAAGAAGGTTAAATCTAAATCCTCCACTAAATATGAGTCCTCTAGTGATGATAATGCTAGTGATGAGGAGAATAATTTGCGTACCCTTTTTGCCAACCTTAACATAGAACAAAAGGAAAAGTTAAATGAATTGATTAGTGCTATCCATGAAAAAGATGACCTTTTAGATTCCCAAGAGGATTTTCTAATTAAAGAAAACAAGAAACATGTTAAGGTTAAGAATGCTTATGCTCTAGAGGTAGAAAAATGTGACAAATTTTCTAGTGAGCTAAGCACATGCCATGACACTATTGCCAACCTTAGAAATGAAAATGCTAAATTAATTGCTAAGGTTGATTCTCATGTTTGTATTGATTCAACTTCCAATCCTAGAAATGATAATGTTGATTTACTTGCTAGGATTGATGAGTTGAATGTTTCTATTACTAGCCTTAGAAATGAGAATGAGAAATTAATTGCTAAGGCTAAAGAATTAGATGTTTGCAATGTTACAATTTCCGACCTTAGAACTAAGAATGATATGTTGCATGCTAAGGTTGTAGAATTAAAATCTTGCAAACCCTCTACATCTACCGTTGAGCATGTTTCTATTTGTGCTAGATGTAGAGATGTTGATATCAATGCTATTCATGATCACATGGCTCTAATTAAACAACAAAATGATCATATAGCATTATTAGATGCTAAAATTGCCGAGCATAACCTAGAGAATGAAAAGTTTAAATTTGCTAGAAGTATGCTCTACAATGGGAGACGCCCTGGCATCAAGGATGGCATTGGCTTCCAAAGGGGAGACAATGTCAAACTTAATGCCCCTCCAAAGAATTTGTCTAACTTTGTTAAGGGCAAGGCTCCCATGCCTCAGGATAACGAGGGTTACATTTTGTACCCTGCCGGTTATCCCGAGAGCAAAATTAGGAGAACTCACTCTAGGAAGTCTCACTCTGGTCCTAATCATGCTTTTATGTATAAGGGTGAGACATCTAGTTCTAGGCAACCAACCCGTGCTAAGTTGCCTAAAAAGAAAACTCCTAATGCATCAAATGAGCATGACATTTCATTTAAGACTTTTGATGCATCTTATGTTTTAACTAACAAATCCGGCAAAGTAGTTGCCAAGTTTGTTGGGGGCAAACACAAGGGCTCTAAGACTTGTGTTTGGGTACCCAAAGTTCTTGTTTCTAATGCCAAAGGACCCAAAACCGTTTGGGTACCTAAAGTCAAGAACTAAAATTGTTTTGTAGGTTTATGCATCTGGGGGCTCAAGTTGGATACTCGACAGCGGGTGCACAAACCACATGACAGGGGAGAAGAAGATGTTCTCCTCATATGAGAAAAACCAAGATCCCCAACGAGCTATCACATTCGGGGATGGAAATCAAGGTTTGGTCAAAGGGTTGGGTAAAATTGCTATATCACCTGACCATACTATTTCAAATGTTTTTCTTGTAGACTCTTTAGATTACAATTTGCTTTCCGTATCTCAATTATGTCAAATGGGCTACAACTGTCTCTTTACTAATGTAGGTGTCACTGTCTTTAGAAGAAGTGATGATTCAATAGCATTTAAGGGTGTGTTAGAGGGTCAGCTATACTTAGTAGATTTTGATAGAGCTGAACTCGACACATGCTTAATTGCTAAGACTAACATGGGTTGGCTCTGGCATCGCCGACTAGCCCACGTTGGGATGAAGAATCTTCATAAGCTTCTAAAGGGAGAGCACATTTTGGGACTAACAAATGTTCATTTTGAGAAAGACAGGATTTGTAGCGCATGCCAAGCAGGAAAGCAAGTTGGATCTCATCATCCACACAAAAACATCATGACTAGTGACAGGCCACTGGAGCTCCTACACATGGACCTATTCGGCCCGATCGCTTACATAAGCATCGGCGGGAGTAAGTACTGTCTAGTTATTGTGGATGATTATTCTCGCTTCACTTGGGTATTCTTTTTGCAGGAAAAATCTCATACCCAAGAGACCTTAAAGGGATTCTTGAGACGGGCTCAAAATGAGTTCAGCTTAAGGATCAAGAAAATAAGAAGCGACAACGGGACGGAGTTCAAGAACTCTCAAATTGAAGGCTTCCTTGAGGAGGAGGGCATCAAGCATGAGTTCTCTTCTCCCTACACTCCACAACAAAATGGTGTAGTGGAGAGGAAGAATCGAACTCTATTGGACATGGCAAGAACCATGCTTGATGAGTACAAGACACCGGATCGGTTTTGGGCCAAGGCGGTCAACACCGCTTGCTACGCCATCAACCGGTTATATCTACACCGAATCCTCAAGAAGACATCATATGAACTCCTAACCGGTAAAAAGCCCAACATTTCATATTTTAGAGTTTTTGGTAGCAAATGCTTCATTCTTGTTAAAAGAGGTAGAAAATCTAAGTTTGCTCCTAAAACTGTAGAAGGTTTTTTACTTGGTTATGACTCAAACACAAGGGCATATAGGGTCTTTAACAAGTCCACTGGACTAGTTGAAGTCTCATGTGACGTTGTGTTTGATGAGACTAACGGCTCTCAAGTAGAGCATGTTGATCTTGATGAGATAGGTGATGAAGAGGCTCCGTGCATCGCGCTAAGGAACATGTCCATCGGGGATGTATGTCCTAAGGAATCCGAAGAGCCTCCAAAAGCACAAGATCAACCATCATCCTCCACGCAAGCATCTCCACCGACTCAAAATGAGGATGAAGCTCAATTTGATGAAGGACAAAATCAAGAAGATGAACCACCTCAAGATGATGGCAATGATCAAGGGGGAGATGCAAATGATCAAGAAAAGGAGGATGAGCAAGAACCAAGGCCGCCACACCCAAGAGTCCACCAAGCAATCCAACGAGATCACCCCGTCGACACCATCCTCGGCGACATTCATAAGGGGGTAACCACTAGATCTCGTGTTGCACATTTTTGTGAACATTACTCGTTTGTTTCCTCTATTGAGCCACACAGGGTAGAGGAAGCACTACAAGATTCGGATTGGGTGGTGGCGATGCAAGAGGAGCTCAACAACTTCACTAGAAATGAGGTATGGCATTTAGTTCCACGTCCTAACCAAAATGTTGTAGGAACCAAATGGGTCTTCCGCAACAAGCAAGATGAGCATGGTGTGGTGACAAGAAACAAAGCCCGACTTGTGGCCAAGGGATACTCCCAAGTCGAAGGTTTGGATTTCGGTGAAACCTATGCACCCGTAGCTAGGCTTGAGTCAATTCGTATATTATTAGCCTATGCTACTTACCATGGCTTCAAGCTTTATCAAATGGACATGAAAAGTGCCTTCCTCAATGGACCAATCAAGGAAGTGAGAGCACCTAGAGGGGGGGTGAATAGGTGATCCTGTAAACTTCAAAAACTTAAGCCACAAAACTTTGGTTAAGTGTTAGCACAGTTAATGCCAAGTGACTAGAGAGGAGATCTTGCACAATATGACAATCACAAAGAATTCAACACAGAGAAGACACGGTGATTTATCCCGTGGTTCGGCCAAGTACAAAACTTGCCTACTCCACGTTGTGGCGTCCCAACGGACGAGAGTTGCACTCAACTCCTCTCAAGTGATCCAATGATCAACTTGAATACCACAGTGTTATGCTTTTCCTTTCAATTTCCCGTTTGCGAGGAATCTCCACAACTTGGAGTCTCTCGCCCTTACACTTGAGATTCACAAAGAAATACGGAGTAAGGGAGAGAAGCAACACACACAAATCCACAGCAAAAATGCACACACACACGGCCAAGAATCGAGCTCACAGACTATCTCAAAGTTCTCACTAGAACGGAGCTCGAATCACTTAGAATGACAAACAATTGCGCAAAGAATGAGTGTGGATGATCAAGAATGCTCTAAGGTTGCTTGGTGTACTCCTCCATGCGCCTAGGGGTCCCTTTTATAGCCCCAAGGCAGCTAGGAGCCGTTGAGAGCAATTCTGGAAGGCTGATCTTGCCTTCTGTCATCGGGCGCACCGGACAGTCCGGTGCACACCGGACACTGTCCGGTGCCCGATTTCCTTCCTTAAACAACACAGTCGACCGTTGCTGATCTGGGAGCCGTTGGCGCACCGGACATGTCCGGTGCACACCGGACAGTCCGGTGCCCCCTTCCGACCGTTGGCTCGGCCACGTGTCCCGCGCAGATCGCGCGGCCGACCGTTGGCCCGGCCGACCGTTGGCTCACCGGACAGTCCGGTGCACACCAGACAGTCCGGTGAATTTTAGCCGTACGCCGTCAGCAAATTCCCGAGAGCGGCCTCTTCAACCGAGGCAGCCTGGCGCACCGGACACTGTCCGGTGCACCACCGGACACTGTCCGGTGCACCACCGGACACTGTCCGGTGCACCAGACCGAAGCAGCCTCCTGACTGTACACAGCCAACTCTTTTTCTTCCTGCTTCCAATACTTAGACAAGTATATTAGTACACAAAACCAATGTACTAAGACTTAGAAACATACCTTAGCTCTTGATTTGCACTTTGTTCATCCATGGGCATTGATTCACATTAAAGCACTTGTGTTGACACTCAATCACCAAAATACTTAGAAATGGCCCAAGGGCACATTTCCCTTTCAATCTCCCCCTTTTTGGTGATTTATGCCAACACAACATAAAGCAACTAGAACACGTGCAAAATCCCTTCAAATAAAAATAAATTTGAGTTTTATTCAATTTGGGCATATATGGATCATCCTTTGCCACCACTTGGTTTGTTTTTGCAAATCAAATTCAAATCTCTATCTCTAAGTCAAACGCACATGTTGAAGCATAAAGAGAGTCATTCCAATAGAGATTGATCAAAGATTTCAAAAACTCCCCCTATTTCCCATAATCAACACTTCTCCCCACAAGAAGCCAACTTTTGACAAGAGAGACAATACAAGAGTTTTAACAAAACAAGAACTCTATTCTACTATTTTCAAAAGCTCTCAAGTGGTAGCTAATCCATTTATCGCTTTGGCCTTTATTTTCTCCCCCTTTGGCATCAAGCACCAAAACGGGATCAATCTTGGCCTTTTTAACCCCATTGCCTCACCACAATCTTCAATTAAGAGCAAATAGGCAATAAGAGTTTAAAGATGAACTTGGAATAAGTTACCCTCTCATCGGAGTGCAGTGGAAGTCTTTCATGGTCCAAGTCCACCTTTTCCCTTTCAATCCTCCTTCGAGACTAAATCATTAAACTCAAGCACATGGTTAGTCTCAAGGGGTCAAGTTGTAACACATCTCCCCCTAAACATGTGCATCACTTTGCAACGGACTTGTGAGGTCCAGGGAGTGTTTGTACAACTTGAGCACCATAATAAGCAACAAAATGCAAAAGGAACATGATCAAAAGCATAAATACATGTATGCTACAATTCAATCCAGGTTCCGCGAATCTAAGACATTTAGCTCACTACGCAACCTGCAAAAGGTCTTCTCATCTAGAGGCTTGGTGAAGATATCGGCTAGCTGGTTCTCGGTGCTAACATGAAACACTTCGATATCCCCCTTTTGCTGGTGGTCTCTCAAAAAGTGATGCCGGATGTCTATGTGCTTTGTGCGGCTGTGCTCAACAGGATTCTCCGCCATGCGGATAGCACTCTCATTATCACATAGGAGTGGGACTTTGCTCAGATTGTAGCCAAAGTCCCGGAGGGTTTGCCTCATCCAAAGCAGTTGCGCGCAACACTGACCTGCGGCAACGTACTCGGCCTCAGCGGTGGATAGGGCAACAGAGGTTTGTTTCTTAGAGTTCCATGACACCAGGGACCTTCCTAAGAATTGGCACGTCCCCGATGTACTCTTCCTATCGACCTTACATCCAGCATAGTCGGAGTCTGAGTATCCAACTAAATCAAAGGTAGACCCCTTTGGATACTAGAGCCCGAAGCAAGGCGTAGCAACCAAATATCTAAGAATTCGCTTCACCGCCACTAAGTGACACTCCTTAGGATCGGATTGAAATCTAGCACACATGCATACGCTAAGCATAATATCCGGTCTACTAGCACATAAGTAAAGCAAAGAACCTATCATTGACCGGTATGCTTTTTGATCAACGGACTTACCTCCTTTGTTGAGGTCGGTGTGTCCGTCGGTCCCCATCGGAGTCTTTGCGGGCTTGGCGTCCTTCATCCCAAATCGCTTTAGCAGATCTTGCGTGTACTTCGTTTGGGAGATGAAGGTGCCGTCCTTGAGTTGCTTCACTTGGAACCCAAGGAAGTAGTTCAACTCGCCCATCATCGACATCTCGAATTTCTGCGTCATCACCCTGCTAAACTCTTCACAAGACTTTTGGTTAGTAGAACCAAATATTATGTCATCGACATAAATTTGGCACACAAACAAATCACCATTACAAGTCTTAGTAAAAAGAGTTGGATCGGCTTTCCCAACCTTGAAAGCATTAGCAACTAAGAAATCTCTAAGGCATTCATACCATGCTCTTGGGGCTTGCTTAAGTCCATAGAGCGCCTTAGAGAGCTTACACACATGGTCGGGGAACCGATCATCCTCGAAGCCAGGGGGTTGCTCTACGTACACCTCCTCCTTGATCGGCCCGTTGAGGAAAGCGCTCTTCACATCCATTTGGTACAACCTGAAAGAATGGTGAGCGGCATATGCTAGCAAGATTCGAATTGACTCTAGCCTAGCCACAGGAGCAAAAGTCTCCTCGAAATCCAAACCTGCGACTTGGGCATAACCTTTTGCCACAAGTCGAGCCTTGTTTCTCGTCACCACCCCGTGCTCGTCCTGTTTGTTGCGGAACACCCACTTGGTTCCCACAACATTTTGCTTCGGACGAGGCACCAGCGTCCAAACTTCATTTCTCTTGAAGTTGTTGAGCTCCTCCTGCATGGCCAACACCCAGTCCGGATCTAGCAAGGCCTCCTCTACCCTGAAAGGCTCAATAGAAGAGACAAAAGAGTAATGCTCACAAAAATTAACTAATCGAGAACGAGTAGTTACTCCCTTGCTAATGTCACCCAGAATTTGGTCGACGGGATGATCCCTTTGAATCATCGCTCGAACTTGGGTTGGAGGTGCAGGTTGTGCATCTTCCTCCATCACATGATCATCTTGTGCTCCCCCTTGATCACACGCCTCCTGTTGATGAACCTGTTCATCATCTTGAGTTGGGGGTAGCACCATAGTTGAGGAAGATGGTTGATCTCGTTCATCTTGTTCCTGTGGCCGCACTTCTCCAATCGCCATGGTTCGTATAGCAGCCGTCGGAACATCTTCTTCATCTACATCATCACAGTCAACAACTTGCTCTCTTGGAGAGCCATTAGTCTCATCAAATACAACGTCGCTAGAGACTTCAACCAAACCCGATGATTTGTTGAAGACTCTATACGCCTTTGTATTTGAGTCATAACCTAACAAAAACCCTTCTACAGCTTTTGGAGCAAATTTAGAATTTCTACCTTTCTTCACTAGAATGTAGCATTTGCTTCCAAAAACACGAAAGTAGGATACATTGGGTTTGTTACCGGTTAGTAGCTCATACGAAGTCTTCTTGAGGAGGCGATGTAGGTAGACCCTGTTGATGGCGTGGCAAGCCGTGTTCACGGCTTCCGACCAGAAACACTCGGGGGTCTTGAATTCTCCAAGCATCGTCCTCGCCATATCGATTAGCGTCCTGTTCTTCCTCTCTACTACACCATTTTGCTGTGGTGTGTAGGGAGCGGAGAACTCGTGCTTGATCCCTTCCTCCTCAAGGAATTCTTCCACTTGAAGATTCTTGAACTCGGACCCGTTATCGCTTCTTATCTTCTTCACCTTGAGCTCAAACTCATTTTGAGCTCTCCTGAGGAAGCGCTTGAGGGTCCCTTGGGTTTCAGACTTATCCTGCAAAAAGAACACCCAAGTGAAGCGGGAAAAGTCATCAACAATAACTAGACCATACTTACTTCCCCCTATGCTCAGATAGGCGACGGGTCCGAAGAGGTCCATATGCAGCAGCTCCAGTGGTCTTGAAGTGGTCATCACATTCTTGCTGTGATGTGCTCCTCCCACTTGTTTACCTGCTTGACAAGCTGCACAAGGTCTATCTTTTTCGAATTGTACATTAGTCAAACCTATCACGTGTTCTCCCTTTAGAAGCTTGTGAAGGTTCTTCATCCCCACATGTGCTAAGCGGCGATGCCACAGCCAGCCCATGCTAGTCTTAGCTATTAAGCATGCATCTAGACCGGCCTCCTCTTTTGCAAAATCAACTAAATAAAGTTTGCCGTCTAATACACCCTTAAAAGCTAGTGAACCATCACTTCTTCTAAAGACAGACACATCCACATTTGTAAATAGACAGTTATACCCCATGTTGCATAATTGACTAACAGATAGCAGATTATAACCAAGAGACTCAACTAAAAACACATTAGAGATAGAGTGCTCATTAGAAATTGCAATTTTACCTAACCCTTTTACCTTGCCTTGATTCCCATCACCGAATATAATTGAATCTTGGGAATCCTTATTCTTGACGTAGGAGGTGAACATTTTCTTCTCCCCCGTCATATGGTTTGTGCATCCGCTGTCGATAATCCAGCTTGAACCCCCGGATGCATAAACCTGCAAGGCAAATTTAGGCTTGGGACTTAGGTACCCAACTCTTGTTGGGTCCTACAAGGTTAGTGCAAATATCCTTAGGGACCCAAATGCAAGTTTTGTCTCCCTTGCATTTTGCCCCTAACTTCCTAGCAACTATCTTCCTATCCTTTCTACAAATAGCAAAGGAAGCATTTAAAGCACAATAAATTATAGAAGGTTCATTTACTACTTTCCTAGGAGCATGAATAGTATTCTTTCTAGGCACGTGATGAATAGCATTTCTCCTAGTCATACTTCTACCATGCATATAGGAAGAACTAGAAGCAGTCATGGCATAAGAATCATAAGCATGTGAATCAAAAGCATCATGACTTCTAAAAGCATTTCTATAATTTTTCCTATCATGATACAAAAAGGCATGGTTCTTTTTAGCACTAGTAGCCATAGGGGCCTTCCCTTTCTCCTTAGCGGGAATGGGAGCCTTATGGCTTGTTAAGTTCTTGGCTTCCCTTTTGTAGCCAAGTCCATCCTTAATTGAGGGGTGTCTACCAATTGTGTAGGCATCCCTTGCAAATTTTAGCTTATCAAATTCATTTTTGCTAGTCTTAAGTTGGGCGTTAAGACTAGCCAATTCCTCAGTTAATTTGGATATTGAAACTAAATGATCGCTACAAGCATCAACATCGAAATCTTTACACCTAGTGCAAATCTTAACATGTTCTACACAAGATGTTGATTTACTAGATTTTTCTAGTTTAGCATTTAAATCATCATTTGTGCTCTTTAAACTAGCAATTGAATCATGACATGTAGACAACTCATAAGAAAGCATTTCATTTCTCTTAATCTCTAATGCAAGTGATTTTTGTGCTTCTACAAACTTGTCATGTTCTTCATACAGCAAATCTTCTTGCTTTTCTAAAAGCACATTCTTATCATTCAAGGCATCAATCAATTCATTGATTTTGTCTATCTTAGATCTATCTAAGCCCTTGAATAAGCATGAATAGTCTATGTCATCATCATCACTAGACTCATTATCACTAGAAGAAGCATAAGTGGAGTCTCGAGTACTTACTTTCTTCTCCCTTGCCATAAGGCATGTGTGACGCTCGTTGGGGAAGAGGGATGACTTGTTGAAGGCGGTGGCGGCGAGTCCTTCATTGTCGGAGTCGGAGGAGCAATCCGAATCCCACTCCTTTCCGATGTGTGCCTCACCCTTGGCCTTCTTGTAATTCTTCTTCTTTTCCCTCTTGTTCCCCTGTTCCTGGTCACTATCGTTATCGGGGCAGTTAGCGATAAAATGACCAATCTTACCGCACTTGAAGCATGAGCGCTTCCCTTTTGTCTTGGTCTTGCTTGGCTGCCCCTTGTGACCTTTTAGCACCGTCTTGAAACGTTTGATGATGAGAGCCATCTCTTCATCATTAAGTCCGGCCGCCTCAATTTGTGCCACCTTGCTAGGTAGCGCCTCCTTGCTTCTTGTTGCCTTGAGAGCAAGGGGTTGATGCTTGTTGATCGGTCCATTCAAGGCGTCGTCCACGTATCTTGCCTCCTTGGTCATCATCCGCCCGCTTACGAATTTTCCGAGTACCTCCTCGGGCGTCATCTTCGTGTACCTGGGATTCTCACGAATATTGTTCACGAGATGAGGATCAAGAACGGTAAATGACCTTAGCATTAGGCGGACGACGTCGTGATCCGTCCATCGCGTGCTTCTGTAGCTCCTTATTTTGTTGATAAGGGTCTTGAGCCGGTTGTATGTTTGGGTTGGCTCCTCGCCCCTTATCATTGCAAACCTTCCAAGCTCGCCCTCCACCAACTCCATTTTGGTGAGCATGGTGATGTCGTTCCCCTCGTGAGAAATCTTGAGGGTGTCCCATATCTGCTTGGCATTGTCCAAGCCGCTCACCTTATTGTATTCGTCCCTGCACAAAGAGGCTAGCAACACAGTAGTAGCTTGTGCATTTTTATGAATTTGTTCATTAATAAGCATAGGGCTATCCGAGCTATCAAATTTCATTCCATTCTCTACAATTTCCCATATGCTTGGATGAAGAGAGAATAAGTGACTACGCATTTTGTGACTCCAAAATCCGTAGTCTTCCCCATCGAAGTGTGGAGGTTTGCCAAGAGGAATGGAAAGCAAATGCGAATTTGAACTATGTGGAATACGAGAATAATCAAATGAAAAGTTCGAATTGACCGTCTTCCTGTAGTCGTGGTCGTCGTCCTTTTGGGAAGAAGTCGACTCATCGCTATCGTCGTAGTAGACGATCTCCTTGATGCGCCTTGTCTTTTTCTTCTTCCCATCTTTACGTCTGTGGCCCGAGCCAGAGTCGTTGGATTTGTCATCTTTTGGCTCGTTGAAGAACTCCTTTTCCTTGTCGTTGATCACGATTCCCTTCCCCTTAGGATCCATCTCTTCGGGCGGTTAGTCCCTTTCTTGAAGAGAACGGCTCCGATACCAATTGAGAGCACCTAGAGGGGGGGGTGAATAGGTGATCCTGTAAACTTCAAAAACTTAAGCCACAAAACTTTGGTTAAGTGTTAGCACAGTTAATGCCAAGTGACTAGAGAGGAGATCTTGCACAATATGACAATCACAAAGAATTCAACACAGAGAAGACACGGTGATTTATCCCATGGTTCGGCCAAGTACAAAACTTGCCTACTCCACGTTGTGGCGTCCCAACGGACGAGAGTTGCACTCAACTCCTCTCAAGTGATCCAATGATCAACTTGAATACCACAGTGTTATGCTTTTCCTTTCAATTTCCCGTTTGCGAGGAATCTCCACAACTTGGAGTCTCTCGCCCTTACACTTGAGATTCACAAAGAAATACGGAGTAAGGGAGAGAAGCAACACACACAAATCCACAGCAAAAATGCACACACACACGGCCAAGAATCGAGCTCACAGACTATCTCAAAGTTCTCACTAGAACGGAGCTCGAATCACTTAGAATGACAAACAATTGCGCAAAGAATGAGTGTGGATGATCAAGAATGCTCTAAGGTTGCTTGGTGTACTCCTCCATGCGCCTAGGGGTCCCTTTTATAGCCCCAAGGCAGCTAGGAGCCGTTGAGAGCAATTCTGGAAGGCTGATCTTGCCTTCTGTCATCGGGCGCACCGGACAGTCCGGTGCACACCGGACACTGTCCGGTGCCCGATTTCCTTCCTTAAACAACGCAGTCGACCGTTGCTGATCTGGGAGCCGTTGGCGCACCGGACATGTCCGGTGCACACCGGACAGTCCGGTGCCCCCTTCCGACCGTTGGCTCGGCCACGTGTCCCGCGCAGATCGCGCGGCCGACTGTTGGCCCGGCCGACCGTTGGCTCACCGGACAGTCCGGTGCACACCGGACAGTCCGGTGAATTTTAGCCGTACGCCGTCAGCAAATTCCCGAGAGCGGCCTCTTCAACCGAGGCAGCCTGGCGCACCGGACACTGCCCGGTGCACCACCGGACACTGTCCGGTGCACCACCGGACAGTCCGGTGCTCCAGACCGAAGCAGCCTCCTGACTGTACACAGCCAACTCTTTTTCTTCCTGTTTCCAATACTTAGACAAGTATATTAGTACACAAAACCAATGTACTAAGACTTAGAAACATACCTTAGCTCTTGATTTGCACTTTGTTCATCCATGGGCATTGATTCACATTAAAGCACTTGTGTTGACACTCAATCACCAAAATACTTAGAAATGGCCCAAGGGCACATTTCCCTTTCAGGAAGAGGTCTATGTTGAGCAACCTCCCGGCTTTGAAGATAGTGAGTATCCTAACCATGTTTATAAACTCTCTAAGGCGCTTTATGGGCTCAAGCAAGCCCCAAGAGCATGGTATGAATGCCTAAGAGACTTCCTTATCGCTAATGGCTTCAAAGTCGGAAAGGCCGATCCTACTTTATTTACTAAGACTCTTGACAATGATTTGTTTGTATGCCAAATTTATGTTGATGATATCATATTTGGGTCTACTAACGAATCTACTTGTGAAGAATTTAGTAGGATCATGACACAAAAATTCGAGATGTCTATGATGGGGGAGTTGAAGTATTTCTTAGGATTTCAAGTGAAGCAACTCCAAGAAGGCACCTTCATTAGCCAAACAAAGTACACTCAAGACATTCTATCCAAGTTTGGAATGAAGGATGCCAAGCCCATCAAGACACTCATGGGAACTAATGGGCATCTCGACCTCGACACAGGAGGTAAGTCCGTGGATCAAAAGGTATATCGGTCGATGATAGGTTCTCTACTCTACTTATGTGCATCTCGACCGGACATTATGCTTTCCGTTTGCATGTGTGCAAGATTCCAATCCGACCTTAAGGAATCCCACCTTACGGCCGTAAAATGAATCTTGAGATATTTGGCTTATACTCCTAAGTTTGGGCTTTGGTACCCTCGGGGATCCACTTTTGATTTAATTGGTTATTCGGATGCCGATTGGGCGGGGTGTAAGATTAATAGAAAGAGCACATCGGGGACTTGCCAGTTCTTGGGAAGATCCTTGGTGTCTTGGGCTTCAAAGAAGCAAAATTCGGTCGCTCTTTCAACCGCCGAAGCCGAGTATATTGCCGCAGGTCACTGTTGCGCGCAATTGCTTTGGATGAGGCAAACCCTGCGTGACTACAGTTACAAATTAACCAAAGTCCCTTTGCTATGTGATAATGAGAGTGCAATCAAAATGGCCGACAATCCCGTCGAGCATAGCCGCACTAAGCACATAGCCATTCGGTATCATTTTCTTAGGGATCACCAACAAAAGGGAGATATCGAGATTGCATACATTAATACTAAAGATCAATTAGCCGATATCTTTACCAAGCCACTTGATGAACAAACTTTTACCAAACTAAGGCATGAGCTCAATATTCTTGATTCTAGAAATTTCTTTTACTAACTTGCACACATAGCTCATGAATATACCTTTGATCATATCTCTTTCATATGCTATGACTAATGTGTTTTCAAGTCTAGTTTAAACTAAGTCATAGGTGTATCGAAAGGGAATTGGAGTCTTCGGCGAAGACAAAGGCTTCCACTCCGTAACTCATCCTTCGCCGTCACTCCGAGCCGCTCTCTATCCTTGGGGGAGAGAGCAAATCAAAAGGACTCCTACTTTGGTATGATCTTCACTCTTTTATTATGACCAAAGGAGGAGAAAGTAATTTAAAGGGCTCTAATGACTCCGTTTTTGGCGATTCATGCCAAAGGGGGAGAAAGTATTAGCCCAAAGCAAAAGGACCGCACCACCACCTAATTTTAAAATATAATTTTCAATTGTCAATTTGGTATCTTAATGTGTTCAAAAAAGGGAGAAAGTAGTATTTCAAAATTAATTCATCAAAACCCTCTTGAACACTAAGAGGAGAATTTCATTTAGGGGGAGTTTTGTTTAGTCAAAGGAAAAGCATTTGAAACAGGGGGAGAAAATTTCAAAACTTGAAAATGCTTTGCAAACTCTTATTCATTTACCTTTGACTATTTGCAAAAGAACTTTGAAAAGATTTACAAAAGATTTTGCAAAAACAAAACATGTGGTGCAAGCGTGGTCCAAAATGTTAAAAATGAAGAAACAATCCATGCATATCTTGTAAGTATTTATATTGGCTCAATTCCAAGCAACCTTTGTACTTACATTATGCAAACTAGTTCAATTATGCACTTCTATATTTTCTTTGATTTGTGTTGGCATCAATCACCAAAAAGGGGGAGATTGAAAGGGAATTAGGCTTACACCTAGTTCCTATATAATTTTGGTGGTTGAATTGCCCAACACAAATCTTTGGACTAACTAGTTTGTTCTAGTGTATAAGTTATACAGGTGCAAAAGGTTCACACTTAGCCAATAAAAAGACCAAGTGTTGGGTTCAACAAAAGAGCTAAGGGGCAACTAAAGGCTCCGCTGGTCTGGCACACCGGACTGTCCGGTGTGCCACCGGACAGTGTCCGGTGCACCACCGGACAGTGTCTGGTGCACCAGAGGACTCCAACTCGAACTCGCCACCTTCGGGAATTTCCAGGGGCACTCGCGCTATAATTCACCGGACTGTCCGGTGTACACCGGACAGTGTCCGGTGCTCCAAGGAAGAGCGGCCTCTGGAACTCGCCAGCCTCGGGATTTCACGAAGGCTGCTCCGCTATAATTCACCGGACATGTCCGGTGTGCACCAGACTGTCCGGTGCATCCTCGGAGCAACGGCTACTTCGCGCCAACGGTCGCCTGCAACAGCAATAAATGTGCGCCAGAGCGCGCAGGCGTCAGGCACGCCCATGCTGGCGCACCAGACAGTGAACCGTTCATGTCCGGTGCGCCACCGGACATCGAGGTGGGCCCAGAAGTCAGAACTCCAACGGTCAGATTCCAACGGCACTGGTGACGTGGCTGGGGCACCGGACATGTCCGGTGTGCACCGGACTGTCCGGTGCGCCATCGAACAGACAGCCTCCACCAACGGTCAAGTTTGGTGGTTGGGGCTATAAATACCCCAACCACCCCTCCATTCATTGCATCCAAGTTTTCCAGCTTCCAACCACTATACAAGAGCTAGCATTCATTACAAAGCACACCAAAAGAGATCAAATCCTCTCCCAACTCCACACAAAGCCTTAGTGACTAGAGATAGTGATTTGTAGTGTTCATTTGAGCTCTTGCGCTTGGATCGCTTCTTTTTCTTTGGCATTCTTTCTTGTGATCAAACACTCACTTGTAATTGAGGCAAGAGACACCAATCGTGTGGTGGTCCTTGCGGGAAGTTTGATTCCCATGTGATTTGAGAAAGAGAAGCTCACTCGGTCCGAGGGACCGTTTGAGAGAGGGAAGGGTTGAAAGAGACCCGGCCTTTGTGGCCTCCTCAACGGGGAGTAGGTTTGCGAGAACCGAACCTCGGTAAAACAAATCCGCGTGTCACACTCCTTATTCGCCTGCGATTTGTTTTCTGCCCTCTCTCGTGGACTCGATTATATTTCTAACGCTAATCCGGCTTGTAGTTGTGATTATTTTTTGAGAGAATTTCAGTTTCGCCCTATTCACCCCCCCTCTAGGCGACTTTCAACCAAGTCAAATGGTTGATTGAGGACTTGATGGTTGTGCAGTCAAGGACAAACGATGACACACATTGATATCATATGGAGAAAACATAGCATTTATGTGCCTACATATAGATTTTGTTGTTTTGGCCTTAAAACCACTAGCAGCGACTTGTAAGATTTGGGCCGAAAAACCGGGGAGAATTTTAGGGTGACATGTGACATCATTGGAGCCTACGTCGAGGTGAAACTTTCTCATGAAGGGTATGTATCCATCAAATGCAAGGAACTCCATGCCCCTAGGGTTAAAAGGTTAAACAATATATAAGAACGGTCTTGAAGATGTGTAATAGCTCTTTAAGTAAAATGAAGCGTTGATCTATGCCAGTTATCTCTCATAACTAAGTCATTTCAATAGGATAGCTAAGTTTTTAGTGTCTCTAGGATTAGTAGTAGAGAGGAGTATGTGAACACAAGATTGAAATGCGCCCTTGTGGTTTGGGTTTGTGATGAGATTGTTAACAAAGAAGCATCTTGGGTTGAGTCATGTGGACTAACCAGGGCATGAGTGTGTGTGCAACATAACTCTTGGCTTGTGATACACAAGTGTAGTCTAGAGGCGATGGTCGATGGTCAAAGTGAAGGTCATGTGGGCTCATATCAATGGATCGAGAGCGATGAAGGGCGAGCGCTGGGTCTTGACTAAGGGACTAGAGAAGCTGGTGGTCAGGTACGGTAGCTGACACATGGGGACATCATCAGGTGTGAGGACATGGTCGTGTGGATCATGTTGCCAATGTGATTGAGGATCGGTGGGACACATGTCCAAGATGTGGGAGACATGTATGGAGTATGCTACATGTGGAGGTTTCGTGACTGAGCCTCAAAACCACCCAACGACGGTTTTGCGGGTTTGACCTTAATACTCAACAACGCGGTTTCGAAGGCGGCACATAGAGTCATCTTTGAGGGTGCATCAAAGCAAAGCAACTTCGTGAAGGGAGTGTGGCCGTCATATCATCATGATGATATTTGGTCCATTCCACCCCTAGTTGAGTGGACAAGCTCTATGTCTCTAGGAGCATGCTAGGAATGTAAAATAACCTCTATAAATAAGGAAGAAGGACCACACCAACCAACAATATCTCTAGCTTTTGATTTTTACTCTCTATTCTTATTTACTTTAGAAGATCTTTAGGTGATTTGTTTGTTGCATATGTGTACTTATGATTTTGGGAAGTGTGGCCTTAACCACACCGTGTCATCTATGGTAAATCCATGTCCAAGTCTGGTTGTTTTGATTTTTTGGATTTCATTTCTCTTCCTTGAGCTTATCCATTTAGATTTTTGAGAGAATTCTTGTATCCAAGTTTGTAGGGAAGCTTGGGCAGATTTGAGACATAGAAGATAATCTTATAATCATTGTGCTGGTGGGTATGGGCTGATTCATCTTGACTTCAAATTTTGAGCAATTTGAACCACTTTAAGAAACCCTCGATTCGAGTTTGAATTTTCTAATCCATTTGTAAAGGGTTAACCTTCCTAATCTCAAACTTCTAGAACACTCTTGAACCCCTACCTTATTATCCACATAATTCCAATCTGATCTATGTTTTTTATCGAGCGGTACTGTCACGCAAGGTGAGCGACACTACTAGCTAGAAGAGCAGCAATGTTGTTCTAGTCTGAGAAGTTTTTGATTTGCCTATTCTTGAACTTGCAAGTCTACATTTTGAGTTCCATTTATTTGGATAACTTGATATTCTTCACAGGAACTTGTTCAAGGCATTCAATCATCAATTGTTGTGTCGTCGTCGCGGCTCCACACCCAAGTTGGGTCCTAGTCCCCTAATCACCCTTGCTCGGGGCGATATTGTCGTTGGCTATGGCCAGGCCCCAATGGGGATCCCGTCGACATGAAGCAGTCAACACTAGGTCTACGCCACTACCCCCCGTACACGTACCCGTCTCCATCACCAACGCCCTAGGTGCTGAGGGCATGGGTCCTTCTACATACTTCCCCTTCCCTTTCCCCTTTGGGTCTTCTAGGGCAAGGAGGGGAGGGGTCAGTACCACCGTCGCTAGCACTGTGTCATCTTCACACCTAGGGATCCAAATCCCCTTGAACTCATCTCCCCTATATATGTCTGGTGGTGATTCCTGTCTCATCACAATTTGACAATGTCGCCCAAATCGTTGTGGAGGCGTGTTTGTTGGCACATAGGGGGAATATGTCCATAGGGAGGTGCGTCCTTACCAGATCACTATTATCTGTGGTTGCAAACAATAGGTCTCTTAGGTGCGAGGTATGTAACTCATAGTTGTCATCTCGTATGGTCCGTGTGAGTTCATTCACCATAATGAACATCCACGCGATGCGAGAGTGCTAATGAAGTGGGAGAAACCATCTGTTAAGGAAGTTGGAGAGGACTATCATTGTTGACATCTCGACGGTCGCCAGCTATGGATCCTCTCTATCATAGGGGTAAACTCCGAGGCTAGCCCTGGTAGGGCCTCCTAGGTCCTAGGGTCGGGGACCGACAGAATGGTGGTTAGGGTGAGGCGATCCTGGACGTCGGTCTTGTCATAGAACGAGGACTGTCTTTTATACTTCAAGGGACGATCCTTACATGAGAGAGAGAGAGTTCTTCAACTAATGCCCTATGTTGTAGTGCGTGGTGGACCCCTCTTAGGTCAGTCTTGGGGCGTGCCTACGTGAGCATGGCTCCTTTCGATGGGTCGTGTGCTGTCACACTCTTGGCACGGCATTATGTCTCATCCAGCCACGTGTGAATCCATGTAGCTTGATCTACGCCCGTGTTGTCATACCTGATGGGTCCCATAGAACGAGCTCTCGGTGAGGTTGAGGTTTGTCTTCAGTATGGCTTCATCTTCCGTCAACGCCCTTGTGTCATCCCTAGCATGTGCGAGCATGCACTAGGTGTGTCGTCCTGTCCTTTCTGGTAGATGGCTGGAGACTTTGTTGCCATGACCCCCTTGGTACTATACACATGGCGTGGACATGGTTTGGTGATGACATGTCCTATTACGGTCGTCGGGGACCAACAACGTTAGCCTGGGTTCCCTCCTTGCAGGTCCGCTTGGTCGTATGTCTTGCCTTGTGGGCTCGCTCGGGGGGGACTTGTGAGAGCACCTAGAGGGGGGTGAATAGGTGATCCTATAAAATCAAACACTAAATAGCCACAAAGTTGATTATTAAAGTGTTAGTGCGACTAAGTAGCTATGAAGCGAGTTCTTGTGAACAAAACAATCATAGAAAGGCAACACAAGAGACACGTGATTTTTATCTCGTGGTTTAGCCAAGTAACACTTGCCTACTTCCACGTTGTGGCGTCCCAATGGATGAGGGTTGCACTCAACCCCTTTCAAGTGATCCTATGATCAACTTGAATACCATTGTCTTTTCTCTTTTGAGTATTCTTCCCGTTTGCGAGGAATCTCCACAAGTTGGAGCCTCTCGCCCTTACAATATAGATCACAAAGAAAGCACAAGAGTAAGGATGGGAGAGCAACACATGCAAGACTCAAATCTGCAGCACAACCACGCACACAAGTGAAGAAGTGAGCACACAAACACAGCGCAAGGAGTTTACAACTCGAACAGTGCTCAAATCTCAAGAACGATGATCCGATTGCGTGAATGCAGAGTCTAGGTGTCTTAGGATGTTTCTTGTACGCTTGGTGTGCTGCTCCATGCGCCTAGGGGTCCCTTTTATAGCCCCAAGGCAGCTAGGAGCCGTTGGATATGAACATGGAAGGATATTATTGCCTTCTGCCGAGTGGCGCACCGGACAGTCCGGTGCGCCACTGGACAAGTCCTGTAGCTGTCCGGTGCGCGATCTCCTTCCATATCGGGCGCATCCAACCGTTGAGCCGGCAGTCCCGTTGGCGCACCGGACACAATCCGGTGCACACTGGACAGTCTGGTGTCCCCAATCGACCGTTGGCTCGGCCATGTGTCACGCGCAGATTTCGCTGCCGACCGTTGGCCGCGAGCGCCGTTGGCTCACTAGACAGTCTGATGCACCACCGGACAGTCCGGTGAATTATAGCCATGTCGCCTTTTTCTTTTCCCAAGAGCGACGACTCACTAGACAGTCTGGTGCACCACCGAATAGTCCGGTGATTTATAGCCGCTTCACCCCGTCATTTCCCGAGAGCAGCCGGTTCACCGTCGACTTAGCCTAGGGCACTGGACATTGTCCGGTGCACCACCGGACTGTCCGGTGTGCCAGGCCCGAGCTGGTGTTGGCTGTACACATCCAACTCTTTTCCAATTTTTTTCTTCTTCTTTTGTCATTGTTTCTAGCACTTAATTAAACATGTTATTACTCAGAAACAATTTACTAAGTCTAGAAACATACATTGTTCTTTGATTTGCACTTCTTACACAGTAGAACTCAATCAATATGTGTTGGACATCTAATCACCAAAACACTTATAGAAATGGCCCGAGGGCACATTTCCCTTTCAATCTCCCCTTTTTTGGTGATTTATGCCAACACATTAAAAACCGACACAAGAAGTGCAAGACCAGATTCTTTTTACTTAGGATTTGGCATATTTGGATCATTCTTTACCACCACTTGGTTTGTTTTTGCAAATCAAATTCTTTTTCCTACCTCTAAGTCAAACACACTTGTTTGAGCAAATCGAGAGATATTCCAAGAGTGAAATTGATTAAGTGCCAAAACCCCCCCTTTTCCCGTAATCAAAATTCCCCCCATAAGAGATTAAATTTTGCAATAAGAGTATTTTGGACAAATCACAAATTCTAACTCTACTATTTTCAAAATACACATGTGGTTGGCTCATCCATTTGCTTTGACCTTAATTTCTCCCCCTTTGGCATTAAGCACCAAAACAGGATCATTTTTGGCCCTTTAACCCCATTGCCTCACCAAAATGTCAGAAAGAGCAAAAAGGCAATGAGAGCAAAAGTATGAACTTGGAATTAAATACACTAGTACCGGAGTGCAGTGGAAGTATTTGTGTTGTCCAAGTTCACTTTCCCTTTCAATGTATCTTCGAGACTACATCAAGTGTACTCAAACAAACAAATTAGTCTCAAAGGGATCAAGTTGTAGCACATATCCCCCTAAACATGTGCACATTTGCATACAGACTTGTGTGGTCCGAGGATGACTGTACAACTTGAGCACCATAAATAGATAACAAATGATGTAAATGCACAAAGTAACATGATCAAAGGCATAGAATACATGTATGCTATCAATCCAAGTTACGCGAATCCAAGACATTTAGCTCACTTCGCAACATGCAAAACCTTTTCTCATCTAAAGGTTTAGTGAAGATATCGGCTAGCTGGTTCTCGGTGCTAATGTGGTACACATCGATATCTCCCTTTTGCTGGTGGTCTCTCAGGAAGTGATACCGGATGTCTATGTGCTTAGTTCGACTGTGTTCAATAGGATTATTCGCCAAGCGGATTGCACTCTCATTGTCACATAGGAGTGGGACTTTGCTTAGATTGTAGCCAAAGTCTCGGAGGGTTTGTCTCATCCAAAGCAGTTGCGTGCAATACTGTCCTGCAGCAACGTAATCGTCCTCAGCGGTGGATAGGGCAACTGATGTTTGTTTCTTGGAACTCCAGGACACCATGGACCTTCCTAGAAATTGGCACGTCCCTGATGTGCTCTTCCTATCAACCTTGCACTCGGCATAGTCGGAGTTTGAGTATCGAATCAAGTCAAAGGTAGACCCCTTTGGATACCAGATCCCGAAGCAAGGTGTAGAAACTAAATACCTAAGAATTCGCTTAATGGACACAAGGTGACATTCCTTGGGGTCGAATTGAAATCTAGCACACATGCATACACTAAGCATAATGTCCGGTCTAGTAGCACAAAGATAAAGTAATAAACCTATCATTTATCGGTATGCCTTTTGATCAACGGACTTACCTCCTTTGTTGAGGTCAAGATGCCCGTCAGTTCCCATCAGTGTCTTCGCGGGAATGGCGTCCTTCATCCCAAACCTCTTGAGAAGATCTTGAGTGTACTTCGTTTGGGAGATGAAAGTGTCGTCCTTGAGTTGCTTCACTTGGAATCCAAGTAAGTAGGTCAACTCGCCCATCATCGACATCTCGAACTTTTGCATCATCACCCTGCTAAACTCCTCACAAGACTTTTGATTAGTAGAACCAAATATTATGTCATCAACATAAATTTGGCAAACAAAAAGATCGTCATTGCATGCCTTTGTGAAAAGAGTGGGATCGGCTTTCCCAACCTTGAAAGCATTGGAAATAAGGAAATCTCTAAGACATTCATACCATGCTCATGGGGCTTGCTTAAGTCCATAGAGCGCCTTAGAGAGCTTATACACATGGTCAGGATACCTGTCATCCTCAAAGCCAGGGGGTTGTTCCACGTATACCTCCTCCTTGATTGGCCCAATGAGGAAAGCGCTCTTCACGTCCATTTGGAATAACCTAAAAGAATGGTCAGCAGTATAGGCTAATAATATCTGAATTGACTCTAGCCTAGCCACAGGAGCAAAAGTCTCCTCAAAATCCAAACCTGCGACTTGGGCATAACCTTTTGCCACAAGTTGAGCCTTGTTTCTTGTCACCACTCCGTGCTCGTCTTGCTTGTTGCGGAACATCCACTTGGTTCCCACAACGTTTTGCTTTGGACGTGGCACCAGGCTCCAAACTTCATTCCATTTGAAGTTGTTGAGCTCTTCCTGCATGGCCAACACCCAGTCTGGATCCTGCAAGGCCTCTTCTACCCTGAAAGGCTCAATAGAAGAGACAAACGAGTAATGCTCATAAAAATTAGCTAATCGTGAGCGAGTAGTTACTCCCTTGATGATGTCACCCAGAATCTGATCGACAGGGTGATGTCTTTGGATCATCGCTCGGACTTGAGTTGGAGGGACCCGTGGTGCTTCTTCCTCCATAACCTGTTCTTCTTGTGCCCCCTTGATCCTGCCCCTCTTCTTGAGGTACCTATTCACCGTCTTGAGTTGGGGGATGCACCATTGTCGAGGAAGATGGTTGATCTTGCTCCTGTAGTTCCTGTGGTCGCACATCAATTATCACCATTATGCGCATTGCGGCTGTCGGAACTTCTTCTTCATCTATATCATCAAGATCAACTTGCTCTCTTGGAGAGCCATTAGTCTCATCAAATACAACGTCGCTAGAGACTTCAACCAATCCCGATGATTTGTTGAAGACCCTATAGGCCTTTGTATTTGAGTCATATCCTAGTAAAAACCCTTCTACTGCCTTGGGAGCAAATTTAGAGTGTCTACCTTTCTTCAACAGAATGTAGCATTTGCTCCCAAATACACGAAAGTAAGAGACATTGGGTTTGTTACCGGTAAGGAGTTCGTAGGAGGTCTTCTTGAGGAGACAGTGCAGGTAGAATCGATTTATGGCATGGCAAGCTGTGTTCACAACTTCCGACCAAAACCGCTCATGCGTCTTGTACTCTCCAAGCATCGTTCTCGCCATGTCGATTAGCGTCATGTTCTTCCTCTCTACCACACCATTTTGCTATGGTGTGTAGGGAGCGGAGAACTCGTGTTTGATGCCTTCCTCCTCAAGATACTCTTCAACTTGTAGATTTTTGAACTCGAACCCATTGTCGCTCCTTATCTTCTTCACCTTTAGCTCAAATTCATTTTGAGCTTTCCTTAAGAAGCGCTTTAGGGTCCCTTAGGTTTCTGACTTATCCTGCAAAAAGAATACCCAAGTGAAGCAGGAAAATCATCAACAATTACAAGACCATACTTCCCCCGATGCTGAGGTAGGCAACGGGTCCGAAGAGATCCATGTGAAGAAGCTCCAGTGGTCTTGATGTTGTCATCACATTTTTGCTATGATGAGTGCTTCCCACTTGTTTCCCTGCCTGACATGCTACACAAGGTCTGTCTTTCTCAAAACAGACATCAGTTAGTCCTAACACATGATCTCCCTTTAGAAGCTTATGAAGGTTCTTTATCCCAACATGTGCTAGACGGCGATGCCACAGCCAGCCCATATTAGTCTTAGCGATTAAGCATGCATCTAGATCGGCATTCTCTTTTGAAAAATCAACTAAGTAGAGGTTGTCGTTTAATGCACCCTTAAAAGCTAATGAACCATCACTTCTTCTAAAGACAGATACATCAACATTTGTAAATAGACAATTGTAACCCATGTGACACAATTGACTTACAGACAGAAGGTTGTACCCGAGCGACTCTACTAGAAATACATTCGATATTGAGTGCTCATTCGTGATGGCTATCATGCCCAAGCCCTTGACCTTGCCTTGGTTCCCATCTCCAAAGATGATCGTATCCTGGGAATCCTTGTTCTTGACGTAGGAGGTGAACATCTTCTTCTCCCCCGTCATGTGGTTTGTGCATCCGCTATCGATAATCCAGCTTGAGCCCCCGGATGCATAAACCTGCAAGGAATTTAAGCTTGGGTTTTAGGTACCCAACTCTTGTTGGGTCCTACAGGTTAGTCACAATAGTTTTTGGAACCCATATGCAAGTTTTGTCTCCCTTGCATTTGGATCCCAACTTTCTAGCAAGTATTTTTTTCATTCTTGCATAAAAGTACAAAGGAAGCATTGCAAGCATGGAAAACAGTAGTTGGACCATTGCACTCTCTCCTAGGCACATGAGACACAACATGAATATGCCTAGCCCTATTTCTACCATAAGCATAAGTAGAGCTAGAAGCAACCATAGCATGAGAAATATGATAACTAGGTAAAACAACATGATCATAACATCCATCATTATGAGCATGCCTATTAAATTTCCTATCATAAATATATGCATGATTCTTTTGAGAACTACTAGCCATAGGGGTCTTCCCTTTCCCTTTGGGATCGGAAGTCCTTTGGCTTGTTAAGTTCTTGGTTTCCTTTCGAAAACCAAGTCCATCCTTAATTGAGAGGTGTCTACCTACAGTGTAGGCATCCCTAGCAAATTTTAATTTATCAAAATCAACTTTGCAAGTCTTAAGTTGAGCATTAAGACTTGCAACCTCATTGTTTAATTTAGCAATGGTGATAGCATGTTCGTCAATGTTAACATCTTTACACCTATTGCAAATAACTACATGTTCTACACATGAACTAGTTGCATTTGCTTTCTCTAGTTTAACATTTAATTCATCATTTGACTCCTTTAAACTAGAGACAGATTCATGACAAGCAGACAACTCAGAGGACAGTATTTCATTTCTTTTAATTTCTAAAGCAAGGGATTTTTGAACACTAACAAATTTATCATGTTCCTCATATAAAATATCCTCTTGCTTTTCTAGCAGTCTATCCTTTTCATTGAGAGCATCGATTAATTCATTAATTTTCTCTATTTTGGCTCTATCTAACCCCTTAAACAAATCAGAGTAATCTACTTCATCATCAAAAGATTCATCATCGCTAGAAGAAGAGTACTTGGGGGTATCTCGACTACGTACCTTCTTCTCCTTAGCCATAAGGCAGGTATGGCGTTTGTTGGGGAAGAGTGAAGACTTATCGAAGACCGAGGTAGCCGGTCCTTCATCGTCGGAGTCGGATAAAGAGCAGTCAGAATCCCATTCTTTTCCAAGATGCGCCTCGCCCTTCGCCTTCCTGTAATTCTTCTCCTTTCCATGTCTTTCTTGTGCCTGGTCATTTTCATTATCGGGACATTGAGCAATAAAATGACCTGTCTTACCGCATTTAAAATAGGAGCGCTTTCCCTTTGTTTTATTCTTGTTGGGGCACTCTTTGCGTCCTTTGAGCACGGTCTTGAAACGCTTGATGATAAGCGCTATTTCATCCTCATTGAGCCCGGCAGCCTCCACTTGTGCTACTTTGCTTGGTAGCGCCTCCTTGCTGCTAGTTGCTTTGAGAGCAACGGGCTGTGGCTCGTAGATGGGTAGTGGACCATTTAGTGCATCGTCCACGTATCGCGCCTCCTTCACCATCATACACCCGCTCACGAATTTTCTGAGGATCTCCCTGGGCGTCATTTTTGGTGTACCTGAGATTTTCACGAATAAGGTTGACAAGATAAGGGTCAATAACAGTAAATGACCTGAGCATGAGTCGGACGACATCATGATCCGTCCATCTTGTGCTTCCATAGCTTCGAATTTTGTTGACCAGGGTCTTGAGCCTGTTGTAGGTTTGTGTTGGCTCTTCTCCCCTGATCATCGCGAACAACCCTAGCTTGCCCTCCACCAGTACCATCTTGGTATCATGGTGGCATCATTTCCCTCATGTGATATCTTGAGGGTGTCCCAGATTTGTTTGGCGTTGTCCAAGCCGCTAACCTTGTTGTATTCATCCTTGCACAAAGATGCTAGCAAAACAGTAGTGGCTTAGGCATTTTTATGTATTTGCTCGTTAATAAACACATGATTATCGGTACTATCAAAATGCATCCCATTTTCTACAATTTCCCATATACTAGGATGGAGAGAGAATAAATGACTACGCATTTTATGACTCCAAAACGAATAGTCCTCTCCATCAAAGTGTGGAGGTTTTCCAAGGGGAATTGATAGTAAATGCCCATTTGAATTATAGGGAATGCGAGAGTAATCAAAAGAATAATTTTGATTGACCGTCTTTTTCTTTGACGAGGAGTCGTCGTCGTCCCTTGGTGAAGAAGAGAAGGCATCGCTGTCGTAGTAGATGATCTTCTTGATGCGCCTCTTCTTTTTCTCGTCCCTCTTCTTGTGACTCGAGCCTGAGTCAGTGGGCTTGTCGTCTCTTGGCTCATTGAAGAAGGACTCCTTCTCCTTGTCATTGACCACCATCCCCTTACCCTTCGGATCCATCTCTTCGGGCTATTAGTCCCTTAGATGAAGAGTACGGCTCTGATACCAATTGAGAGCACCTAGAGGGGGGTGAATAGGTGATCCTGTAAAATCAAACACTAAATAGCCACAAACTTGATTATTAAAGTGTTAGTGTGACTAAGTAGCTATGAAGCGAGTTCTTGTGAACAAAACAATCACAGAAAGGCAACACAAGAGACACGCGATTTTTATCCCGTGGTTCGGCCAAGTAACACTTGCCTACTTCCACGTGGTGGCGTCCCAATGGACGAGCGTTGCACTCAAACCCTTTCAAGTGATCCTATGATCAACTTGAATACCACGGTCTTTTCTCTATTGAGTATTCTTCCCGTTTGCGAGGAATCTCCACAAGTTGGAGCCTCTCGCCCTTACAATATAGATCACAAACAAAAAAGCACAAGAGTAAGGATGGGAGAGCATCACACACAAGACTCAAATCCGCAGCACAACCACACACACAAGTGAAGAAGTGAGCACACAAACACAGCGCAAGGAGTTTACAACTCGAACAATGCTCAAATCTCAAGAATGATGATCCGATTGCGTGAATGCAGAGTCTAGGTGTCTTAGGATGTTTCTTGTAAGCTTGGCGTGCTGCTCCATGCGCCTAGGGGGTCCCTTTTATAGCCCAAGGCAGCTAGGAGCCATTGGAGATCAACATGGAAGGCTATTCTTGCCTTCTGCCGAGTGGCGCACGGGACAGTCCGGTGCGCCACTGGACAGGTCCTGTAGTTGTTCGGTGCACGATCTCCTTCCATATCGGGCACATCCGACCATTGAGCCGGCAGTCCCGTTGGCGCACCGGACAATGTCCGGTGCACACCGGATAGTCTGGTGTCCCCAACCGACCGTTGGCTCGGCCACGTGTCGCGCGCAGATTTTGCTGCCGACCGTTGGTCGCGAGCGCCATTGGCTCATCAGTCAGTCCGGTGCACCACCGGACAGTCTGGTAAATTATAGCCACATTGCCTTTTTCTTTTTCCGAGAGCGACGAGGTCATTGCTGACGACTCATCGGACAGTCCGGTGTACCACCGGACAGTCCAGTGATTTATAGCAGCGTCACCCCGTCGTTTCCCGAGAGCAGCCGGTTCACCGTCGACTTAGCCTGGGGCACCGGACAGTCCGGTGTGCCAGGCCCGAGCTGGTGTTGGCTGTACATAGCCAACTCTTTTCCAATTCTTTTCTTCCTCTTTTGTCACTGTTTCTAGCACTTAGATAAACATGTTAGTACTCAACAACAATTTACTAAGTCTAGAAACATACCTTGTTCTTTGATTCGCACTTCTTACACAGTAGAACTCAATCAATATGTGTTGGACATCTAATCACCAAAACACATTTCCCTTTCAATTTGGTCGTTCGCCTTGCCTCGTGGACTTGCTCGGCGAGGACTTGGTCGCTCGCCTCGCCTCGCGGGCTTGCTCGACAGGGACTTGGTCGCTCGCCCTGAAACCGGAATAGATCAACCTACGTGGAGTGGAGATATCCGTGAGCGATTTCAATAGTGACTTACCTAGGGAGGCGGCCCAGAGACGTGCGCCCCTAGAGAGAAGCGGCTTGGTGGGGACGACATTGCTCCGACGAGCAATTGTGTGTACGCAAGATGACCCCGAGATCAGGCAAGACAAGCGCAAGCCTCCACGATCCTCCGACGATGACCCTTAGACACTCACTATGGTAAAGCCGACGACAACAAGGAGATGGCTTGTGGTGGCGCTCCCTCTCTCTCCCTATTTTCTCTGCTCGCAGCGGGCTCGTGGTACACCTAAGAGACGGGAGAGGCAGATACAGGGCTACATTTTATACCCTAGGTGTGGCGAGGCCACGCCTAAAGTATGGCTGGCAAGATAAGGCACATGCACGGATGTTACTGGGTTTGCTGCCATTCTGTTAGAGTTCGAGGTGGGAGATAAGTGTGACGTCGCGGTCCCCCTAGTCAGTGGTGTGGCTGCCCTGCGTATGGTGCGTGCAACGTAGCTGTGGGCCCCGACTGCCAGTGAAACATGACGCGTCGACCGAAGCCCGACTGAGTGGCAGCCAAACGAGACAAGAAGGAGCTGTGAAGAAGGTGGAGTGAATGGGCTTGAGACGAGGGGTTTTGGCCCATGGGCTCCTTTCTTTTTTCTATTTCCTGTTTTCTTTTTTTGTTTTTCTAGTTTCAAATTTTAGTTTTCAAACATTTTTTCTAGATTTAAATCGAACTCAAAATGCACAAGCAAAATTCCAACATATATGCAAGGTATATATATTAAGTTTATTCATTTGTTTATTACCCCATTTAAGCAAATGCCCCTAGATATGCAATTCACACATAAATAGTTACTTTTAGAGAAAAATAATTTGTAAGGTATAGTATCTATATAAGGTATAGTATTTATGAAGATATGATTTAACTTAAATTCTTTTAAAGGGTACTTATTAAGGGATAACTTAATTTACTTAGTGTTCTTTTCATTTGATCTTTTATTAGAAAAGATATTCATAGTAATTTCTAAGGTGAGAAAATATATTTATAAATCAAAATCTTTGAAGAATTCTCCAAAATGCCATGATAGGATTTTAGGGTGTTACACTCTGACTCTTACAACTTTCTTGTAATCGACCTTAGCCACTTTTCCTACAACCCAATCCACTTAAGGGCTTGTTCGGTTATTTTCAATCCATACGGATTGGAGGGGATTGGTACGGATTGAGAGGTATTTTGACTTACCGGGGATTAAAACCCACTCAATCCCCCTCAATCCATATGGATTGGGGTAGAACCGAACAAGGCCTAAGAAAGACATAGGGTATTACGCCTCGGTGGTTCGAACCTCCATAAAACCATGGTCTCCCTCGTTGTGCATGGGGTGTTTGGCTGTGGTCATCTCCAGGTAACTCGGTTGGACCCCTTGTGCCGTGGTAGGTAGTAGAACAACGCACCAAGATCCTCTACCGAATCTCCATGGTGGTATTATCCCTATACCCCGATTCTCAACCGACGACACATGTCTTGGGGTTATTTTATTGTAATAAGACCTCTCTCTCTCCCTCCCCTCTCTCTCTCTCGTATACACAGAGTCTCTCTCGTATACACACACTTCTAATCATCAAAACACATCTACTCCACCCTTTACCCTCTCTCATTTCACCACCTTGTTGTTTATCATGTCTTCCGATGAGATTTGATAATGTTTTGGTGGTCTTTGCCGATTCTAGTATAACATTTACGTGTTCCCTCCCTGGCATATATATGTTCCCAAAAGGTGTTCCGAAGTTTATCAAATGAAGAACAGGATCAACATCGGTCTAATCAATCTCTCGAAAGATTTCCTCGGTTCTCACCGTGATAAGATTGTTTGCAACTACGAGCATACTAACTCTTGCTGATATTTGATATTTGATGCAAATCAATACCAATGTGTACATATCTCTACTACTTATTAAGTTTGCAAGAGTAGTCTGCCACCATTCCCATCATTCCCCCCTCGCAATAGCCCACCTCTAGCTAAAATTAAAAAAACAAACATGTTCTCAGAGCAACTCCAATAGTTATGTAAATTTTAACTCTCTAAATCACAAATTTAATAAGTTGTTAAATGACTTTTGGAGTAAAAAATGTGAATTCTCCAATAGTTCTCTAGATATAGGTTGTAGTTTTGTTTTGTATCTATTCACATAAAAAATAAGTCACAAAAACTATATAATGCAGTCAACATTTTTGTTTAGGGAATTGTTAAATGGTTGCCAAATGTAGAGAGAAAATGAGGTTAGATGACAGGTTGTTAAATTTAGAAAGTTCATTTAGAGAACTGTTGGAGAATAGTTTTCATGTTAACTATCTAAATTATTGATTTAGGAAGTCTTTTAGAGAACTACTGGAGTTGCTCTCAAGGGGATTTGAACCCGTGACCTCTAAAGTAAAGGTCAAAAGTAGCTATCGTTACACCACATGTGTTTTTATGTCTACATTTATGACAGAAAACACATATACTACATCTCTCACCAAACTCACTTGCTACCCTTGCACAATGCGTAGTAGTAGATAAAGTATCACCGAGATTCTTGAATTATATTTTTGGATGGAGGTAATATTATTTAAAGAAGAGCTTTGCATGCAATTTCTTTTGTTTGAATAATGTATTATACTTAAATTCCCTTTTTTGCATGCATGACATTTTTTCTTCGTAATATTTTTTCCATGGATCAGACTTGTGAGTCATTTTCATAAACCAACACCAAGCATGAATCCATGTTTCTTACTTGAAACCCCGAACAAACACCATGAGTAGGAGGCATTCGCGTTGGCGTCGCTCATCGATGACGAGAATAAGCTTGGCGACTGTCAGTTCGACCTCTAGAAGCAGTCCTACGTGGTCGCATGCGCCGCTGTGTACGACAAGCTCCCGCGAAGCCGCTGCTTGGACGCGGTCCAGAGCAGCTGCACCGCGCTGTCCATCATTAAGCAGGGGGCCTCATGGTTGTCGCCAACGTCGACGACTCTCGGGTTGTTCTGGACACCGCATCCGACGACGACGCCATCACGCCATCCAGCTCATCGTCCACCTGAAGCTCAACCTGCCACGTAAGTCGCTACTGACCGGACATGAATTCTTGTGCGGTGGGACGATGGACGTTGCTGACGTTGTGTGAGTGTCCTCAAACATGATGTATGTAGTGGAGTAGCGCATCCAGTGGTGCAACGGTCAGGGGTACTACCTCGCTGATGAGCCCGGGGTGCACTTCATTTGGCAGCTCAACCAAGAGTCATCGGTACTCGTCATGTCGCGCGTGTTCGACGACTACTATATCGAGGATTGTGGCGTCATCTTGGCGCCGGAGGTGACGTAGAGGAGGATCGACAACAGTGACCAGTTCGTCATCCTCGCCAACGTCAGGGTAGCTTTTGTGCCGGCCTGCCTTTAATTCTCTTCGCAAACACACACTTACCTTTTTGTTTAAGCAAGAGCATATGGTGGTGCGTGTCTGATGACTAACTATGTACGAGGAAATTTCTTCCGGTATGTGTGGAACGTGCTCTCCAATGATGAGACCATACAAATCGTGGCATATATCGAAGTTTGCATGATACAGATGGTTGCAATATAGTGGTGAAACAACTAGATTAAAATAACAAAATTTATGTATGGCTAGGATCACAAATTGATTATCAAACATTTTCTCATAACAATATAACACATATTTTGTATATAAGTTATCGTAGTATATTGATATTATATATTTCCGTTGCAACGCACGGGCACTCAGCTAGTATATATATATATATATATATATATCATCCTCATCGCAGTTACTCTCCAGTTCCAAAATAGCATTTCGTTTTACGGTTTAGGGTTTAGCGAGCATGTTATTTAGCTGCGGCATTACCATGGCGCGTAGATGAGTGCTCAATAATTGGCAACAGTGGCGGACACCGGACATAAATTTACGTGGGGCCAAATAAAACCGCAAAACAACTAGACAAGACCTTAAGGCACATGTAATATTGCATATAGAAACTAGTGACCGTACGATAAAAGCTAGAATTTGAATGTACACCTTTCTCGCTTCATCTTGAACATTTTTATCATACTCATCAATTTGTCTTTTTAATGTTGGATTTAAAACTATTTCATCTAGATTAGATATTCTTCCAATATTTAATTGTTAAAACTCTTGTTTGTGTAATGGTCGATTGAGTAGGGTGACACACTAAAAGTAGGTTGTTTTAGACTCTCTCCAACAGATGTACTATGACGTTTTATATCCTAAATTTTAAGAGAGATTCTCGTCCTCTACACGTCAAGAGTGTCCTCTAAATTTAGGGGACACTGTTGGATCCTTGATATATGTAGTTTCTCTGCTCTATTCATTTTAATACTTTAAACAACAAATTTAGCAAAACCAAAATATGTACAATACATTTGAGATACATTTGAGAGTATGACAAATACATATGTACAGAAAATTAAAGTAAAATATGTCTAATATAGGTATTTATTTATAGAGGACGAACTGCAGGAGAAAGATTAGATATACAAGAGGAAATATTTTATAGAAGATCGTAAAGGATGAATATAGAGAATGGATATAAAAGACATTACTACAGATTGTATTAGCAGACTGTGAAGTTGGACGGTAGATTAGAACGATGGAAGTTGCATGTTCAGTGTAGTTTTGGTCTCATATACTTGATATTTTTTACAGTATATTCAACGTGTGTATATAAGGAGACAAGAAATTAAGGTGGGGTCATGGTCTACTTTACCCCACTATTGGATCCGCCCTTGATTGGCAAAGAATAATATATATACGGAGAGAATGAGATAAGAGGAGGGGGGGGGGGCGCATATATGCAGGCATCTTGATCGGAGACGATAGCCAGCAGGAGGCAAGGCATGCATGCATGTGCATTGTCACCGGCGGCAGGCAAGGCAGGGAGTGCATGTGCGCCTCGCTCCGAGATCGAGAAGAGCAAACGAACGTATCAGCATGCATCGATGCGCAGATCGACCGGACCGATGGTGGCGCATGATGTGCAGTCTGCTGCTGGGAGCTGGCGGGCACTCATCTCCGATCCATACGTGTCTCACACGAGCGACGGACTCATCCATCCATCGGATCGGACAGAGCAAAGCTAAGTGTTTTTTGTACGTGCCTGCTGCATAGATGCCGCCTTTCTCGCAGTGCTCGCAAGATGGCGCCCATGATGGCCGGCGGGCCTCCTCTATCTCGTCGTCTTTCCTCCAGTCCCAGAGCAAGCACTGCTAGCTAAAGAGCTAGCTGCAGGCCATCATCGAGCAGCTAGCATCGGCCATGCACAGTACTATACAAAAGAAACGGATGAACAGTACTCCATGCATGCGAGCATGCCCTGTCGGCTCGGCTGTCGTCGTTTTCATCGTTTCTCATCAAAGAGAGGCTAAAAACAGCGTGTGTGTGTGTGTGCCCCGTTTGGCGGTGGAACTCATCAGGCCGCATCTCGGCTCAGTGTGTGTATCGGGAGGAGATTTTTTTTATCTCTTTTCTTAAACACGGCCGGAGCTCTGAAGGAACTACTAGCTCCCTGCCGGCTCTCTCCAGCGAAAGCCATTGAGCAAGTCGTGCAAAACAGGATCAAAATAGTATTGCATCATTAACAATTTAAGATGCATTTCTTCGTGCATGCAGCACGAGCTGATTCTTTTTTTTTTTGCCACATTTATAAAGCAAGGACCATGTGTGTATGGAATGAAAAAGGTTGGGTGTATCACGTACTGGTAGCGATATAGGCTTTAGTCGTGGTTAGGGACGAGCTTTCACAACAGTAAATCGATGCAATTCCGACGGCTATATAACGTCGGATGGTTTTCTAGGAGGTCGAATGAACTAATGTTATATTCGACGGCCCAAAGCAGCCGTCGGACATAAGAGACTACGTTCGACGGCTGTCAGACAGACCGTCAGACATAAAGTTATGTCCGACACTGACATAAGGGATTTTAACCCGTTCTGGTCAGGCGTCCCGTTTCATTTCCATTCACTGGCCTCCCCAGCCGCTCGTCGTCATCACCCGCCCACCCTCAACTCCGCCCGAGCCCGTCCCTTCCCCGCCAATGTCTCCGACGTCGTCGGCGTCGCCCCGTCGCAGCCCGCGCCCGCCCCCAACGTCATCGGCGCTCGCTTCACCGGCTCTACGTCCGGCTAAGTGAGTAATTTTATGAGTTTTAGTATAATTTTGTATATGTATATAGATTGTTTGCTAGTAGTTATGTTTAGTTTGTTATGTCCGATGGCCTGAGTTTATTATATAATTAAATTAGCTTGTTTTAGTTTATTTAGTGGTGCGTATATAAGTTAAACTTTTAATTTCCGAGGGTAATTATTATGCCCTCGGAAATAATGTCATTTATATATGATTTAGGGTCCCGTGAAATGATTTTAAATATAATATTGTATAGTGTGGTTTATTAGTAATCTCATAACTAATTAAGTTAACGTCTCGTATCTAATATGGAGGAGGATCGTCAATGAATGTATAAATGTTGAATAAAAGAGGTGCTATATCAAGTGAGTGGGTTGTTTATTTGGATCCTTTACGGCGGAGCGACGAATACTGTTGACGCTTTTTCGGAGCGCCAATCACTCAAGAAGAACCGGCGGCGGTGCCCTCTGCACAGGGGCGGACGGTCCGCGCGCAGGGGCCGGACGGTCCGTGGCCTGGTGCGAGGCGGCGACGCTCTCTGGTCAGACGCGGACGGTCCGCGGCACAGGGCCGGACGGTCCGCGACCTGGTGCAGGAGCTCGGGTTCCCTGCCTGACGGTCGGACGGTCCGCGCCCTAGGGCCGGACGGTCCGCGCGTGCGCAGGGGCGGCGGTAGATCGCCGACGGCGCCTGGATCTCGCTCCCGAGAGGGACCCCGTCGGGGAAGAGAGATCCTAGGAGTTGTCTAGGCTCGGGCAGGCCGACCTAGACTCCTCTAATCGACGTATAGTCGAGGAGAGGCGGAGAATTTGGGGATTGGAATACTAAACTATGGCTAAACTAGAACTAGACTAGAACTACTCCTAATGCATAAGGTAAAAACGAGTAATAGACTTGATTTGTTCGATTGTTGGGGGTTCAATCGGCCGTAGCCCTTCATCTATATAAAGGGGGAGGTCTGGATCCGTTTCCAACTGTTTCCCGAGTTAATCCCGCGGTTTTAGGTAACAAATCCCGCGAGAAACTAGGAACCCTAATTGACTCTGCGCGTGCGCGGACCGTCCGCGCCACCACCGCGGACAGTCCGGACCGCGGACCGTCCGGCCTCAGGGTCGGACCGTCCGCCAGGCTCATTTTGACCTTCAACATATGCCCCCCTGCCTTTTGGTGCAGTTTGACGAACCAAAAGCATATGAACTAAACCTGATGTAAGTCATCGGCTTTTCAAAATAGAGATCATTCAATAAAGCACCAATGTAAAAAGGCCGTTTTGGATTGTATCTTTCTCGGCCATGGCCATTTGATCAATGGATCAAAATGAATAGAATGGAGGTGCCCCCCAGCCTGGATAGACAAAGGGACTATACATGTACCATGGATTCATCGTCATGCCATTCCATGTTTGAACAGGATAATATACCGACGATGAATAAATAGGTGGAAAGTACCCTGGTCTCATAAAATGAATAGGCGATGCTTGTTGTGTCGCCTTTCGGGTCGTTTTGTTTGACCGTTTTGTTTTAGCAGGTGACCGGGGCTTCTTTGTTGACCGATCACGTGGAACAGTCTCTTTGCTAGTATTTTTGGAGAGCAACTGATCAAAAGTAGGATCGGCTTTGATCAGCCGATTATATGTGCTTTGACCTTGCGTCTTTTTCCTTGCTTTGTGTAGAGGTTGACGCCTTTGGTCATAGGTGGACTGTCCGGCTGAGTTAGCCGGACCGTTTGTCTGAGCACCGGATTGTCCGCACGTAGGTGCCGGACCATCTACGATGCTGGGGCTAGGCTGATGTGTTTTGTTTATTAACTGTGCCTGCCCCCCGGCGTCTTCGGACCTTTTAGCCTTCTCGTCCGAAGCCTTTCGAGCAATCTCCTTTTGTGATATATCTGACATGCGAGGATTGCTGATGACGATGCCCTTGCCTTTGCCTTTATCAGCCATTTCGGGCCGAACCAAGACCTTTTTGCATGTGAGTTCTATTGTATTAACAGGAAAGGGTTGTGTGTCTACTTGCATCTCCTGAAAAGCCAATCGACCCTCATTTATGGCCGATTGTATCTGTCGACGAAAAACATTACAATCATTGGTGGCATGAGAAAAGGAATTATGCCACTTACAATAAGCACGCCTCTTTAATTCATCAGGAGGAGGAATAGTATGAGTTAATTTAATGTTGTCGTTTTTCAGTAACTCGTCAAATATTTTATCGCATTTGGCAACATTAAAAGTAAACTTAACTTCCTCTTGTCGATTCTTTCGAATCGACTGTAAAGCAGAACACGCTGAAGGTTTAGCCTGTCCTGGCCAAACCAGTTCGGCGGTGTATACATCCGTGGATTCATCGTCCGAATTATCGTATCCCACTAAATGCATCTTATGGCTAGCCGATTTTGATGTTTCCTTACTTCGACTTTCACAGGTCATAGCCCGCTGGTGTAAGTGCACTAATGAAAAGAATTGGGTGCCATCTAATTTTTCTTTTAAGTAGGGTCGCAACCCATTGAAAGCTAGCCCTGTCAGTTGTTTTTCTGCGACATGAATCTGAAAGCATCGGTTTCTAGTGTCCCGGAATCTCCGGATATAGTCATTAACCGATTCTTCAGGCCCCTGTCGGACTAAAGCTAAGTCAGCCAATTCTAACTCATGTTCTCCTGAGAAGAAGTGTTCATGAAATTTCTGCTCTAATTCTTCCCAAGATTTAATAGAGTTTGGTGGCAAAGCTGCGTACCATGCAAATGCAGTATCAGTAAGGGACAACGAGAATAAACGAACGCGGTAGGCTTCCCCATCAGCCAATTCTCCCAAGTGTGCTATGAATTGGCTTATATGTTCGTGTGTGCTTTTCCCACTTTCACCAGAAAACTTAGAGAAGTCTGGTATTCTAGTTCCCTGTGGGTATGGCACGGTGTCGAATCGGTGGCTATAAGGCTTCCGATACGATTGCCCTGTACCTGACACACTAACACCGAGTTTGTCCCTGAACATCCCGGCTACCTCGTCTCTGACCCTCTCTGCCATGTCTGGCGACCATCCATTAAGTTTGTGGGTGGAGATTTCAGGTTGCCTAACATTACTCTGTCGGCTTTCCTCCCAGGTATGTTTGAGGTGTGTGTTAGGTGTCCTATTAATGTCACCAGCTCCTGCCCTATACCCCTCAGGCTCTCTTGTGGCCGAATAGTATTCAGCCCTATGTCCATGAGGTGGTATGGCATGATTATAATGTGTTGCTGGTGGGGCACCATAATGTTGCTGCGATGAATGTGGGAACTGTGCGTATTGCGCAGCTCTCGGCTCTGCGTATGCATATCCGGACGGTCCGGCGTAAGAGGCCGAATGGTCCGCGACCTGGCCAAATGGTCTGAAGGTATATCCGGATTGTCCAGCCGTATATGGTGTTACGTGGGTAGTCTCGTACTCAGACCGTCTGTCGTAAAGAACTGGACGGTCTGCGATTGGGCCGAATGGTCCAGGGCTGTGCCCGGATGGATCGGCCATATATGGCGTGACTTGGGCAGTCTGCGCATGGACTCGTGTAGAGTCGGATGGTCCAGCGTAATACGTCGGCCGGTTCATGCCATATCCGGACGGTCCGACGTAAGATGGCGGACGGTCCGCAACATATCCGGACGGTCCGGCGTGATGCACCGGACGGTCCGTGATGGGGCCGAAGTGTTCATGGTTGTACCCTGATGGTCCGGCCATGTACGGTGCGACCTGAGTGTTTTGTGTGCGGGTCTGCATCTGGTCGGACGGTCCGGCGAAATACGCCGGACGGTCCGCGGTATAACCGAACTGTCTGAGATGATGCTCGGACGGTCCGGTCGCGTCCAGTACCTGCCGCGTGCCTAGTGGTTGCGGCTGTGATGGTGACACGAAAGCGTGCATCGGCATACCATATGATGGCTGGGTCAAAGGTGACCCGTTTATAGCCGATGTGTTTGACGTGGGTGGCACTGTATTAGACTCTCGCGATGGAAAATTAGGAGCAGCTGATTTCTCGTATGCACGTAAATGCATTTTAATAGATTCATCTACATATCGCTTTAACTGATCTCCTCGTTGATCCATGAAAGTCGTAAGAGATAGATCTGGAGTACTTACAGCGGGACCCTGCAGTGGAGGTAGGAGAGACTCCATATCGATCTCCCCTTGACGGACGATCTTCTGGTGGCGATCCACCGTGAAGTGTGACAAGTACTTGTCCGCCGCCTCCTTGCGCCGTTCGGAGAGTTTATGCAGCAGTTCCGCCTCTTCCTTGTCGCGTTGTTCGTTCCATTGCCGCATCACCTCCTTCTCATCGTGCATTACGAGGTCTTCAAAGGGCCTTTGGTCATCAGCCGGGAGCGCCTCCATGGCCGGCTTGATGATGTTGGTAGTGGAGATCTTGGTGTGATCCTTAGAAGCGGCCATTTATGGGCCGATTTTTAGCAGATCTAGACACCTAGTCCCCAGCGGAGTCGCCAAAAAGTATGTTGACGCTTTTTCGGAGCGCCAATCACTCAAGAAGAACCGGCGGCGGTGCCCTCTGCACAGGGGCGGACGGTCCGCGCGCAGGGGCCGGACGGTCCGCGGCCTGGTGCGAGGCGGCGACGCTCTCTGGTCAGACGCGGACGGTCCGCGGCACAGGGCCGGACGGTCCGCGACCTGGTGCAGGAGCTCGGGTTCCCTGCCTGACGGCCGGACGGTCCGCGCCCTAGTGCCGGACGGTCCGCGCGTGCGCAGGGGCGGCGGTAGATCGCCGACGGCGCCTGGATCTCGCTCCCGGGAGGGACCCCGTCGGGGAAGAGAGATCCTAGGAGTTGTCTAGGCTCGGGCAGGCCGACCTAGACTCCTCTAATCGACGTAGAGTCGAGGAGAGGCGGAGAATTTGGGGATTGGAATACTAAACTATGGCTAAACTAGAACTAGACTAGAACTACTCCTAATGCATAAGGTAAAAACGAGTAATAGACTTGATTTGTTCGATTGTTGGGGGTTCAATCGGCCGTAGCCCTTCATCTATATAAAGGGGAGGTCTGGATCCGTTTCCAACTGTTTCTCGAGTTAATTCCGCGGTTTTAGGTAACAAATCCCGCGAGAAACTAGGAACCCTAACTGACTCTGCGCGTGCGCGGACCGTCCGCGCCACCACCGCGGACAGTCCGGACCGCGGACCGTCCGGCCTCAGGGCCGGACCGTCCGCCAGGCTCATTTTGACCTTCAACAAATACCATCGGACATAAGCCTTCGGCCATCGAAGATAGCTTATGTCCGACGGTTTAGGGCTTATCTCCGACAGCTTTGGCCGTCGGAAATGTCCTGTTTTAGTGTATTGTTTACTATCGGTTTTGGTCCTAGCCTTTAGTTTTGAGACTTAGTTTATATCATTAAAATCCTTTTGTGTTTATATAGTTTTGAGGGTTAGTTTAGCGAGTTTTTGGTCCTAAGTAATGAAAATGATTGGAGTATATATTATTAATCGAAGAGTACCGATGGAATCTATATATGCGTGGTACTCGATCAGTACGTACTCATCACCATGCATCTGCTTGCAGTAGTGCTGCTGCCATTATGAGTTTATTATAGATGACCCTGGTTATACATAGCTATATAATATGCATGCATGCAGCACGTGAGCTGATTATTATCGCCCGGATCTCGCCAATCATGCCATCTCGGCCATGATGCACCCATGTTGTTTTTCCTTCCTTCCCCTGTTTGTCTCTTATATATACACTTGCTATGTATCCGGATGTTGCTAAAGTTTCTATTTATGCTTGAGTATAGCGTATGAAACATAAAGATATATGCTTTTGTTGGCTAGGTGAGTATAAATATAGTTTTTGAAGCTAACAACTGCATAATTTTAGCTTTTTACCATTTAGATGCGTGGGAGGGGGCAAGGATAGATAAATGGAAGGGAACGGAGGTGACGCAGGCCGATGGTGAAAATAGGTGGGCTTTAGAGTGTGGCTAACAGATAGAGATGGCAATGGGTACCCGAAACCCGAAACCTGATGGGTTTTTATCCCATTAGGGTACGGGTTTGGGTCAATTTTTATACCCATGGGTTTGTTAACGGGCATAAATCTATACCCGACGGGTTTATGGGTACGGGTTTGTTCTTATAGTACCCAAACCCGCGAACCCGTGGGTTTTTTAAACCCGACCAAACCTAGTGCATATTGTCATTTTATTTTATAAACGAACAACAAACTTGTTATTCCTTATTTACTTACTAATTTTTATCAAATGGTGAATGTATAAGTAGTCGGTGAGAGTGTTGCTTGCTTGCTATTATAGTTTTTACTAGTGTTATATATGTGGTAGATGGATAACTTAGTGCAAGGTCACTTAATTATACAACTTATTATTTGTATTCCATTCTCTCTACTAATAATTTTTATACCAAATCATGAACTCGTTGTTCATCACATAAATTTTGGACCATGATCTCATTAATCATTACGATACTTATTGATTATAGGAAGAACAAGCATATTGGAGATAAAACCCGTGGGTAACCCGCGGGTACCCGCTAACCCGATGGGTACGGGTTTGGGCAAAATCTCAAACCTGTCATGGGTACGGGTTTTTTAATGGGCATAAATATTTTTCACGGGTACGGGTTTGGGACGGCAAAACCCAGCGGGTTTGTACCCGTTGCCATCTCTACTAACAGATCATACATATTGCCATGCATGCAAAACATAGTTTTGCACCGTAGACAACATCATTTATCGAGTAAAGAGTTTGAAAATAAGGGATGAGATAGAGAGTGGGATACAAGAGCCTTGGAGCAACTCCAGTATTTTGTCATTTTATAAAATAGAAAATCCCTCAAAAAGAGTCTTGCTATTTACAAAGTCACATAGAAAAACCTTATGGTTGGCTATATTTGGCCAACAACAATTAAGAAATAACTAACTTTCTATTTTCAAAATCAGATAGTACACCTGTTGAAGTCTATTTTTTACCACAGAAAACTGTAAAATAGCATCCACAACAAAAATATTCAACCTATTGAAGTTGTTCTTATATAGAGAGAGAGATTATTATTATTATAGATTGGGAGGGGTACTTTATGGGCCAAGTACGTACGCAAGTATGGGGGCCTCGACCCTTGATTCGCTTCGCCCCAGCCCGTTAGGTAGGCCCAGATATAATCGCCAACTGAAAGCCCAGGTCTCCGCCAGCCCAGAGCAACATCCCCGCCTCTTCCGCATGGTCACAGGCCTACGGACTAAAAAAAAATTCTTTGCATCTAGGATACAAAGAAACTCTTCTCCAGCCCCTCATATTCAACACTTAATGGTCTACTAGGTGTATACCCGTGCGTTGCTACTGAGTCAAGATATAATGGTAAAATACAGTGAGATGTGAAGTATTATGATGCCCTCTACTCTATATAAATCCATGGTGAAGAGGGACCTCCACACCTGTCTTCACAGTGAAACCATGTGAAGCTCTGGCAGCTCCCGCATGAAAAGAAAGGCAGGATTCAGTTTCTCAATGTCGACGGTTGACGCCTTTCTGTATCGTGTCCTCCAATGTTTCATTGTTCACTGCACTCTGCACAGAGTGGACCTATTGGAAGAGATTACTGCACCATAGTCAATGGACAGTAGAGCATTGTGGATTTCTAAGCAGGACATCATGATTTCCACCTGGGCAAACAATGACACAGTGGAGCCACCAAAGCCCATAATCCTGAAATACACAATATGGAAGGAATTTAAGATCTTTATAGAACCAGAGGAAACGAAGAGTAATAAGCTGACTTTACCATCCTGGAGCCGGGAGGCCTCCTCTTTCAAACAATATCAGGTCTGTCATAGCAGTAAGCCAGTATGTGCATCTTTCACAATAGCTGAATCAGCAAAATGCTTTACCGCATAGGATTAGAGATTATCGTTCAATATCCTCCACTGCAAATCCATTAGCATATTGTGTTCCAGATTGATACTGCTTCAAACATTCATAGAGAAGATAGAGGATATTAATTACCCTTCCATAATAGCCAAGTACATACTTCAAATATTGCTGGAAAAGATATTACTTGAATGAATGAACAAGTTAAAATCATATGTAAAACATTTAAAAGTAATAATATACCTTATTGAACTGGTAGCATATATAGTCAAAGGTGATGTGTCATGGGAAATGGCGCGATCTGGTATTTTCCAAAGGACATTGGACAGTAACATAATAGCATAGGGGTTATCACTAATGCTTCGAACCTTTGCATCCCATTCTGCCGAGGAACCAATGGCGCCATCTTGAACATATGTACATGAGATGGATGAAAGATGAAACATCACCTATACAAGGAAGCAGTCTGTCAACAGATAGGGAGATGCTATTACTAAATTAAGAAGGGTAAAAAAATTTGGATGCTGAAAAAGGGGCTAACAGTATTATCAGGACCGGGCCATTCATTTGCCAGCACTTCTGGTGATTCATACTGAACAAAGTAGGAAAAGGCATCCAGTTTTAAAAGGTATAGAAGATGTTGTATAAAAAATTGAGTTTCCAGAACACGCGAGAGAGTCGTGTATCATCATTTAAAGAAGGGAAAGGATACAAAGGGAACCACCCAAACACTATGCACATGTACACACACCACAAATTTACGTACGCTAGGTAATTAGAATAAACACGGAAAAGGCATTAAACCAGGGAGGGAGACATAGATGAACCCGGTGACTGAGTTCCTGAGATCCCTGGCCTTGATGTAATCACATATGGAGACTGGTATTACTGGATACAAAGTCGTAACAATGCTTACGCTGCTCTCAAGCATCAAGGGTAGTGTTGAGGCCTTCTCCAAGTTGCTTGCTGGCTCCCAACCAACAAGGAAAAAAAATATAGTTCCTTGCATTAATGATTGTCTCATTTACATTAATGTACTTTGGATGGTTGAGTTAGATTCTGAATTTGTATACAAAAACTCTTGTCATGGCGTTGTGTGCCTTCTGTTTTGCATTTTGCCCACTTGCATTTCCTGGGTTCATGAGTCCTTGTTTCCTACTGGTTCGAGTAACTGTTGGTATTCCCGAATCCCGAATATCCTTGATCCCAACATAGAACCAAATTTTCCGATGAAAAAACATAAAACTCAATGTTTATCTTATGAACTATTTGTCAGAGAGCTCTCAAAGAAAGCACAGAAAGCAAACAACATCTGGTGGAGGCTGAGCGGACTGCTGGGTGACCGGAACCGGCAGGTCATGTACATACTGCTCCAGGCGCTGTTCACAGTGGCAACAATGGCCCTGACGGTCCCTATATTCCTGTCCTACTGGATGCACGTGGTGTTCCTGATACTCAAGGTGTGCGCCTCGACATGGAACGGTGGCAGCTTCATCTTGGAGGTGATGCCTCGACAAGTAGAACGGAAGCAGCAGAAGAAACTGGGCATGAAGCCCATCGAACAGGGGAGCTGGACACAAGGGGCGCCGACATTCATTTGCCAGCACTTCTGGTGATTCATACTGAACAAAGTAGGAAAAGGCATCCAGTTTTAAAAGGTATAGAAGATGTTGTATAAAAAATTGAGTTTCCAGAACAAAGCTCACTTTGCATCCACAAGAAGTTGAAAACCTTGAGATACATCTTCATAACTGAAGCTGTGAACACAGTGTCCAGGGGGACCCTAGCATCATACTGGTCAGCAGGAAGATAATTGCCCCTGCACATAGACATGTTATTGCAAAATTTTTACTTGGTCAAAAACTGTGAGGTGGTCAGGACTCAGTTCTCAGAGCAGATGCAATGAAATATTAGTACATTACTCCTTGGATTTAATAAGAAGTTTCTGAGATTCAATGTATTTTTTTAACTTCTGGTAAGCAATATTCTAGAACAAAATGTAGTAGTTTGTGTGATACTATGTACCTCTGAGACGCAACACTTTTTTCTACAGTTAGAGCAACCTGCCAGTCTTCAAATAGATTTGGATATTCAGAAGGATCTGCTAGAGACTCTGCAGCTTTTGGATTAATCTGCATACAGACAAAAAGAATAAGATAATAGCATGCAGTTTTTTCTAATGACACGACACTTTTCAGAAAGAAGACTTAAGATGAGAACATTAAGAAATTACTTTACTCAGGTCGTCTCTCCAAATTGCCACTATCTCTGGTACTTTGCTAGGAAGATATGAACGTGCCAGTAATGCAGCTTCAGGTATACAGTTACTGCAGAATACACAAGATAATGTTTAGTTCTCAAAGGAAGAGCACCAAAACAAGGATTTAATCACAGCAAACAAGATTTACCTGTCTACAAGCAATTGTATGCAATCTTCAACTTTACCAAGCATAAAAAGGCAGAGGAAAGCAACATTGTTTTTTTCGTGTTCTTTTGCCAAAGAAGCAAGCTTTTCAATTCCTTCAGCATCTCCAAGAGATGAGTACAGTAGCAACAAGCCACTTAAGTCCTTTGCTTGAAGAAGGCATTCCTCTGCCATCTCTAGCTGCAATGTAGAGTTGTGGCATACCCACGCCAAAAGGCTATCATTCACGAGCTAATACAGATAGGATATGTTCGATTTAGGTCATGTCTCAATTTGACATCATTCACATTCGCATTGAGAGTTTTAGCAAGAAAAACAAGTACCATTGACCATCTCCTATATTTTGACCATACAGCTAGACAGAGGGAATGAACTCCATTCTGTAATGAAATATCAAGTTTAGTGATGTAAAAGGATAAACTATCAGGAAAACAATATTATGGTTTGTAATTTGTTTCGTAGCTTGAATAAAAAATCATGGCAGATATAGGCATAGACAGTATTAGGGGTGTTTGGTTTAAGGATCAACTCATCCTAGATGAGGAGGTATATCGTGAGTTCATTTCATGAGCCTGGTGGAATCATCCCATTTGTCTCTACAAATATTGGGTCAGTGGAAAAGGACCATATTCATGGGGATCTGACTTTGCCATCAGCTAGTGTTTTACTTTCTATAAGCTGCAATGGTGCTAATCAAGGAAGTAAATATGAAACCAACCTTCAACCAGGGACTGCTACAGAGGATATGATGGCTTTCGAAGAGCAGAATGCAGACAAGTCTCACTTAGAAGCCTACCAGTTCAAGCGCATCACATACACGGCGACCCATGTACAGCAAGGGACCAGGAAGCGCAAGGGAGATGGATGGGAAAGAAATTCGGAGCCAAGAACGAACCAGTGGGCACAGATGGAGTGGGTACAGGTGGACATGGCGGCCGCGGCTGCGGCGGGATCGGAAGTCGGCGGCTGCCGCTGCCATGGCGGTTCCAAACCGCCTCATCTCGCCGCTTGGCCTGTGGCTCCTGATGAACTATTATATATATATATATATGTACATGAAGTTCCCAAGAGAAAAAAAGAATAAAAATGAACAGAGCTAGAACGGATCTGATTTTTTGTTGCTTCCTACACCAGCACAGCTTTCCTTACTTTTCCCCCCGGTCGATGTTCCTAGTTATGCGAATGTCGGTGTCCAAGTGTTGGATCCCTGAATTGATGAATGGATGAAATAGTTCATATATATCAGAGACAGGGTACTAAAATTGGACACACTTTTACAGCGACGAAACAAAAAAAGCATACAAATGGAGAACATAAATAAAACAAAATAATTTCTCATGATATCTTCGATTCTGTATACACATGCCATGTAACCATATGATCTCTGATGAATAACAGAAAGCAGGAAACAACACAGTTACCAAACAGACCTGCGGATACTCGAGGGGCACTCCCCTCTCCCGCAGTCGAGACGGTCGTCGCCTGATGCTTGTTCCTTCCTTGTAAAATGGAGAAGAAACAATGTAGTTAGTTTCCTGTCCACTGATATCATCCTCTGCAGGCAAGGTAAGTACGTACTTGTGCATTTCAAATCTGAGAGCAGCTGCATTGGCAAGAACCACATGCATGGAAATGGAACCTGTCCTCCATGTTATGATCAGTTGATCACACGACTCACAATTAGCCTGTATAGGTGGCTGTGTAGATGAGTGTCTTGTTAGCTCGAGTTGGCAATCCACTGCCAGTATCTTGAGCTCTTCATAACGCCGCACAATGCAGCCATGACGTCTTTTTCACCAGGAAGCTTGATCTTCAACTTTTCAGCAACGTCACTCACATGGATAGAAAAAACATCATTCTCACACTTGGCCTCCCTACCATGTTGCGTCACGGGGGCATGATGATTTTGTCCTTCAAGACAAGATCATCATCCACCAGGCCTTGCACCACATCTTTCACAGCTGACTGACCATTATCTTCACAATTCCTTGATTTTTTTCTCTATCTAGTTGGGAGTTGCAGGAAACACCTAGACAACAGAGGCTGATCGACCAACAACATTCCTTCAGTAAAATGAAATGCAATCGAGTGCCCGTTTGTGCTTTTATGGGCTTGTAGCATGACTCCACCTACTGAACTGGAACTTACGCCTCGAAATCCAAGTTAACCTCGCTCTCAAAAGAACATTGTCGCAATTATCTAAATATGCAAAAACACCGGCACAACAGGGGAGAGCATGCAGATCCAGCGGCAAATGACGCACCTTTTGGGTTTTGACATATAATGATACAAACAATTGCTTCTGGTACCGAGAAACAAGCAGACAGAGAAACAAATGTGGGTGCAAGAAGTTTCAGAGGCTTGTCGGTCTGCTTACCAGGGCAAACACGGGGTAGTCCTCGATGGCCATGGCCAGGAGGCCTGACCTGGTGATCGTTAGCACCCGCGACGCGGCCGGCTGTAGGCAGATGAGAGCGAGGCTCTGCCTAGCGCTGGCGTAGGCCCCAACAATGGATGCGGCGGCGCTGCCGCCCTGGAGGAGCACCGCGTGGAGCTCAGCGGCCTTGGCGATGGTGGCATGGATGTCTATGCTTGAGGTCGGGAGGTAGGTGGGCGAGGGGTAGATGGCGGTGTCTCCGAGGGCTTGATGGGGCATGCGGCTGGCCTGCGCGGATGGAGCGAGCACAGATCGAGCGAGATGAGGATGCAGCCGCCATCCATGGCGGCGTTTGGGGGGTGGGCTGCGGGTGCGGTTGCGGTTGCGACGACGGATTGATCGGGGTGTGCGCGGCCGCCATTGCTGACGGCGGATTGATCGGCCGAAAACCTCTCCGAGCATCACAGCGAGGCAGACAGGCATCACAACGAGGCGCGTCGGGGTTCGCGGCTGGGTTTCCGGCTGATGGGCGGGAGGATTGCAGAGAGATCGCGGCGGGGTTTCCGGCTGACGAGCGGGCGGGCGGAGGCGGGGGCGGGCGACGGGATGCTCGGCTGGGAATCGTGGCTGACTGGGGGCGGTCGTCGGGATCCTCGGCGGGGTAGTTAGGCGTGTGCGCGGGGGAGCCGCGGGAGTGAGGGGAGAGCGGGGGCAGTCTACAGATGAGTCTTAATAGTTGTAGAGATATAAATATATAAATAAAATAAAAATAAATTATTAAAGAGTTAAACTGCAAATTTTAATCTGTTTTTGTAGGTCTATAAGTAGTGGATGTAAAGGAGCCGCAAAAGAGACCGTTTGTATCTACAAAACTTTTTCCATGCGGACTACGGTTCGCGAGCGATCCTTCGCCACCTCGTCACCCTCGCCACGGCCGTCCCCGTCTGTAGCGTTACGGGGGAGCGCTCGCCGGCTAGGGCTCCGAGGCGACCTCTTCCTTCGTCGCCCCACGGTGCACGCGCGGCGGGATCCTGGACTCTTCCTGGCGCGTGACGGCACGGGGTCAGTGTGAATCAAGTCGTTGTGAGGTTTTGGTGGGTGATCCGAGCCTGCAGATGTATTTGAGGTGTGCAGTCCATGCTTATCCTCGTAAGTGGAGAGTTTAGCTTCCCTTAGCTGAATTTTAGTACGATACAACTTACCACACCTCTATTGGGTGTACTCCATTCAAGGTGCTTTATGGATATGATGCTCATGCAGTAGCAATCCCTAATTTGGAGGAAGGAGTGTAGAGGTGTCTGTTGCTGACTGGTTGCAGGAGAGGAATGCTTATTCAGTTGAGTTGGAAGAACAGTTGGCTCGGGCTCAGCTTCGTATGAAACCCTTTCATCCTCGGTACACAAACAAGACTATCTTGGCGACAATTGGTCTTTTGAGGCACACTATTCATTCATGATTAAATGGAGATGATACATCGATCTGCCAATGCATTCAGAAGCTCATTGAGCTCACTCTTACTCAGTACCCATATTTACATTTAAAACTAACATTTTTCCCGCGAAAATAGAAGGAAGGCTGACCCCCGGTCAAAAATCGAGGTCCGGCACGACCTGCCCGCCCTCCACCTCGGCGTCCGTGAGCGTCAGCGCCCTCTGCAGCTTCCGGCTGGAGAACACCTCCACCTCCGCCGCGTACGTGGCCGTCACCGGACGGTGGTCCGACAGCGCCAGCTCCGACCGCCGGTAGCCCAGCAGCCTCAGCCCCTTGCCGTACGACAGCACCCGGTCGCACCACGCCGGCGTCCGCCGCCCGCCGCCCCTCTGGCTCTGGCTCTGGCCCTGGTGGTCCCCGACGCCGACGTACCTCCTCGAGCCGAGCTCGTACTTGTACGTCGGCGCGAACTCCAGGACGCCCTCCGTCCACCCGTCGAACGCCCGCCCCTTCCTCAGCTCCCGCTTCAGCTGGTCCGTCTCGGCCAGCTCGCGCCAGCTTCCCGCCGAGATCAGCTCGTGCGCTCGCTCGTACGACGCGTCCAGCCGGTAGTTCAGATCGCCCAGCCAGAAGATCCGGCTGCAGAAACAAATCGCCGTCTCAGGTTCCTGGACGCTGATGATGCGATGCCATGAACGTGTCGTGTACTCACTCGTGGTCGTGGATGTTTCTGGGCAGCTGCAGGTCGCCCGGGGCGGCGAAGCGCGTGCGGCGGTGGATCTCGTGCACGTCGGCGTTGCGCTTGTGGACGTCGCCGGGCTTCTCGCCGGCGGCGAGGTGGCTGCACACGAAGCAGAACATGGTCTGGTACACGGACATGCTCACCGACACGGCCCCCTTGTTGCCGATGTAGCCCATGGCGCCGACGCCGACGGTGGAGACCTTGAGGCTCTGCACGCACTTCCGGAGGCCCCGCCGCACCCACACCGTCAGGAAGATCCCCACCATCTGCTTGCTCACGATGCGCACGAACGGCGACCGGCCCTTCTTCCGCAGCGCGCCGTCCAGGTCGAGGTCCGGGATCATGGGCAGGTCATCCACCACGTCGGCCGCCACGCGGGACGACCCCCTGAACGACGACCTGTAGGCGGCCCGGCTGAACGACTTGGACGCCCTGAACGACGCTGACGCCGACGCCGACGCCGACGACGCGGGGAGTAGGTCCAGCGGCTGCTCCGGCCAGAGCACCCCTACCCTGTCCGCCCGGCTCAGGGACCTCAGCAGCGCCCGCTGCTGAAGGCTTAGCTGCTGCGGCGGCTGGTCAGGCCCGTCGTCCAGTTCGTCGCCGTTGAGCTCCGATGAGCCGTTCTCGTTCTCGCCCACGACGACGCTGAAGTGGTTGAGCCTGCTCAGCTTTCTCGGGGTCGGAGTGGCTGCCGCGACGGGGTCGCCCAAGGGCACGTCCTCGTCGGTGTCGGTCTCGGTGTCCGTGCCGCCGGGGAGGAGCTCTTCGGCGGCACCGATCGGGGGCTCGAACCGCGACGGCGAGGGAGGGTGGCTGTAGCACCTGTACCTGGGCGCCGGCGGCTGCGCCTGCCGCAGCGCGCCGCGGATCACGGACTCCCACGCCCGCGCCGGCCGCCCGTCCTCCGCGCCGAACACGTTGCTGGCGTTCAGCGGCACCACTTCCTGGAACCTGCACTCACGCACCACGTCCGGCTCGCTGACCATCGATCTAGCTAGCTAGTAGCAGCATGCTGCACTGCACGGGCAAGTCAAGTTGGGCGGGGAGGGGACGTGGACGTACCCGAGCACGTAGATGTCGGCGGGCTCGGCGTCGCCGCCAGTGCCGAGCCACTCGGCGATGTCGAGGTCGTTCGGCGGCGCCTTGCCGCCGGCGTTCCAGGTGCCGACGCAGACCCTGCAACCCGCCGGACGTGGATATGGTTAGTCGTCGGAAATCCGAGACGGCGAACGAGGAACCGCAGTCGGCACGGCGCACCTCAGCTCTTTGGTGTTGATGTACTGCGCGCGCAGCGTCTCCGAGTTCCGCCGCCGCAGCTTGTACGGCGCGCTCTCCAGGCTATCGTCTGACGCCGCCGCCGGTGCAAACAGATGTTAGTAAAAATCGGCAGAAGCATCGTAAATTTAAGCGAAATCACGTTCAAACAGACATTATTTTCTTTAAAAAAAAACTGGAAAGTGTAATTAGGAGCATATACATAGGCCTTTGGTTGGTACGGTGCTTATATTGAATCATGATCGTCATCTTAATATCTAATGTTCCTCGTCTTTGTTTTTGCAAATAGCATCTCTAGCTATCCACACCTTTCTAAGAGCATCTTCAAAAAACTTTCTAAATTGTACTCTCTAAGTTATTATTTAGAGATTTATTTGCATTAAATCAATTTCTATAGTTTTTCAATCTCCAATGGTTTTTAAATCTTTTTTGCACTTTAGACAGCTATTTATATTTTTTTTTCTTTGGCTAGCAATAAACCGGAGTGAACGATAGCTATACTTGGATAACCAAGTAAATAAGCTGTCGGAGTTTTTTTTTTAATATCTATTTATATCAGTGACTCAGTGAGGAAGGAGTTGCTCTAAGGAGATAGACAAGGAACATTGTGCATACTTGATATGCTTCCCGTTTAATTTTATCCTCCCTAAAAAAAGCTGCTAATTAATACTACTATCATGAATTCTTTTCAGCCTAACATAATCATAAAGGTAGGCCGGCCTGCCGGATTAGGCAATTGCTGGGAAAGCCATTCTAGTGACAGGAGACAATATTCAAGGTTGGCCGGGTCCGGTGGCTGACGCGGCGCACTAATGGCAGAAGGGAACTTGGGGAAGGAGGACCAGTTGTTCATCTTTTTCCTACTAGCTTGTTCGCTGCGGCTTGCTGCGGCTGCAATCCGGCTGCGGCTGCGGCTTCTACAGTATTTTTCTCTCTATGGATTGCAGCTGCAGCAGTCCAAACAGCTGCAACAGTGTCGGCTTGTAGCCAGCCGAACACGCCCTAGGTTACCACAAAGAAGAAGAAGGCGAGGAATAGTCCAGAGCTGCACTTTTGGAGTAGATAAGACCACCACATCGACGGCCGGCCGGAGACGCGGAACGCGCTTTCCGTTGAGCTGCCCGCCGGCCGCGGTTCAGTTGAACACGCAATAGACGGCCGGGGTGCACTTGCACAAGTATAAATGAATTAGTTGACCTCACCGGTGATCTGGGCGCCGTCGCCGTCATCGTCCGGCCTGCGAGCGCCGCCGCCGCCGCCGCCGTCGTCACAGCCGCAGTTCTCTGGCGGAGCAAAGCGAGGCAGCAGGAAGTGAGGGGACAGAGAGGAGAAAGACGCTGTCTCTGGCCCTCTGGCCGGGCACCGGAATGGACGAAGGTACGGCGACCCCGGAACAGAAACACGTCGGCGGAGGTGAGGTCTCGGCGGCCAGCCGTGCCCGTACGTACCTTGGCCGTCAACGTCGCTACCGTCGTCGTCGTCGTCGTAATCGGCGGCCAAGGAGGCGCCCAAGTCCAGGTCCTTGCTCTTGAGGTTGAGCCACTTCTTGAGCACGACCTTAGGCCAGAACACCTGCACCGAAAAACGCGGCGGCGGCGGCGCCTATCAGCGTCACGACGGCACGGCGACGTACTCGCAACCTCTCTCTCTCTCTCTCTGGCCCGCAAGTTCTTGTTTCAAGAGGGAAAAGAGAGAGAGAGAACGGAAAGAAGTTTCTGAAAGGAACAAATCGGAAAAGGAGAGGCTGTCGGGAAGCTCTGTCTCAGCAGATTCTGGTCGAGTGCGTCAGCTGCAGGCAGGCTGCAAGCGCAAGCGCAACGCCGAGAGACGAGCGAATCGAGCGGGGGGGAGGCGGCGGGTTCGCGTTCGCCTACCTCGGCCGGCACCCTCCTCTGCTTCTGCACCACCATCCCCGCTGCTCTGTCTGTCTCTGACTCTTCCTCTGATGCTATCCTCCCTCGCCTCTCTCCAATGGCGCCGTGTGAGACCGATCAGTTGCCGAAGGCTAGCTCGTGCAGTCGCGTGAGCACCCGCGGGTGCTGGCTGTGGGCTGTGGCTCGGTAGGCTCCTCTCGTGCAGACGGTGCGGTGCGGTCAGCCTGGGCCTGGCAGGCAGGACATGAGGATTGAGGAGGTAGCCTGGGGCCGATGAACGAGCTTTATATTATACCAGGCGCAGGCGCGCAGCGGACTGCGGGGTCGTTTTCGTTTGCGTCTGTGGGGGGAGACCTTCCCGGAAATCTTTTGCAGCGCTAGCTGCCGGCCGGGTCCCGCCTCCCCCGTGCGCTCGTCGAAAGAGGAACCTGTACATGTGGGCCGGGCTAGCGGGTCAGACTAACCCGGCACCACAAACAAACCCATAAAGGTATAGTCCGCAAAAACATGTTTTTAATTATGGATCGTATCGCGTTAGCACGTGAATTTAGCCATTAGGACATGGTACAGTCAATAATTAGTTATATATACCAAGCTGATTCAAATAGGTCAGAATGCAATACAATAATACATAAACAGAAATTACAAAATGTATATGAAGAAAAATAAAACTAATCTATTTTGTGGCTGTCATATTAAAAATCTTTGATCAGAAAGAAAAAAAAATAGTACAAATAGCTCAGAAATAATATTCAGTTTTATAGTCAGTGTTTAGTTGAGTACTATACAACCATATGAAAATACATATACAACGATCATCACCATTATCCTCGTCTAGCTACTGGTTCTCGAAGGTCTGTTGAAGCTCTAGATTCTTAAAGTTGTGTTGGTCCTGTGGGCTTTGACGTGTCTTAGTTAAATAGTAAGTCTATATTTAGTGAGTTTTGATAGTGTCTTAGTGAGATAGACCGTGTCAGGCTAACCCATGGTCTTGACTTGAGGGACAGACACGAACTACATATTGGGTCGTGCCGGCCTAGACGCACAATTAAGTTGGGTCATATCAGAACTAGACCTTGTCTGAAATTATATGTTTTGGACTGACCTACTAGACTCAACACAAATGTACAACTATAGCCACGCCAGCAATAATTTTTATTATTATTTATTATTAATGAATCGCATTCCCACCGCTCGCGACTGCCGCTGCCGGCACGCCGCTGGTGAGTTTCCGGGGAGGAAGGCACGGTTAAAACGGCGTGCTCCACTCCACACATATGGTCGTTCTCGTACCCATCGCGTGGGTGTGGCTATAGGTTCTGTGTAGAAGATAATTGCTGTACTATCCATCGCATTGTAAGAAGATATTGGGGCTGTTTGGTTTGGTTCAGCTTTTCTCTGACCAGCTTTTCTGATAATCTAGCTGTGGGGAGAATCTGGCTGTGTAGAGAATCTGAGTATCATTAGGATTAGGTGCGGAGGAAGATAAAGTTGTCCATGTGGCTCAGGATCTATAAAGCGACGGATAACTACTATTGCGGCGACTCAACCGATTATATATTTATGTTGATTTTGAATAGTTTTCACCCAAACGAATTTTATAGAAGCTGGCTGAAAAGCTGAGTGTTTGGCAGTCTGCAGCAGCTTTTGGTGGCCAAAAGCTACGAAAAGCTGAAACAAACAGGGGCATGGGATTCTGCTGCGCTCCCGCGCTTCCGGATATCCCAAGATCGGCACGAGCGCCACGTCTGGATCATCGCAGACTTCAAAGGCAGGCAGACGCATCGTGTCGTATCTAAACAACTTTAACAGCAGTTTGTCTTGAGCTGTGACTGTGACACGTGGTTATTCTAGTCTACCCATGTGGTGGATTGGTGGGTAGTAGCATTCGCCGAATTATGTGCAGGAGACACACTCGCGCTCTGATCGGCGCGCTCTGATTGTGCTAGCCTGAACAACCGACGACAACGCGATCACAATTTTTTAATACCCTTTGTGTTGTGTTGACAGACACCTGTGCAGCCCCCTCAGGACTTTTTTTTTTGCTGCTCATTTTTTCCTCTAAGCCTCCGTGTTTGACTTGCTCTCATAATTTTGTCTGTCTGCTCTACACACTGCGTTTGTTCAGTTGCTAACAACCTCAATCTATGACTCTCAGTCATGCATGATGCAGAGAATCAAGTTTAGTCTGTAGGCCCTCCTCCGTTAGTTGCACAGCAAACTTGTTTTTTTTTTTTTGGGTGGGGGGGTATGTGTTTGTTGCACTTGCTGCCAAAACCGCCGTTTCCCGTGACAGCATTGCATAATGCTAATGGCCCTACTTGCGGGCAACGACACAGCCCTAAACACGTTGTTAAATTGCCCATTTGACGAAATCACCCACCGCATTGTTTTTTGTAAATAACCCCCCGAGAAATTTGACATCAGATAGTGACACCCAGTAAAGTTTAAACCACGAGGAAAACAAAAAACAACACCGTGCCTCTTCTTACCTAATAATCCATTGATTAGCTGTCGAAAGAAGTTCTAAAACTCGCCGTCGCTTGACATGCATCTGACGTGGCTACAACGTCAGAGCTACACCATTGGTCCACTTGGTTTGGGCTGATTCATTCCAGCCCTTTTTGCGCTAGGTGTACTGGCCATTGTTAGTCCTTATTTACTGCAATACTAAAGTGCGTAATATTTATCGTCAGCTCATAGCCATCTCAACATCACTTCAGTTTTTTCACATACTCTTATTTAAATTACATAGTTTATAAATCGTAAATAAAGTAGGCATAATTTGTAACACATACAAAATCACGTAATATCTAAAACTAGAAGTTACATAATTCATATTTTTTTACAATGAAGAATATCATTTGAATCATCCTTGATTCCTACTCCTATCTTCGCGACCCCGCTGGCCCAGCCTAACCTCACTGCCCAATGACACTTCTCCCTTTCTCACTTGTGCCGCAGTTGACGTCTATCATTTCCTTCCATCTTTTAAAATTGTAGCGTTACAACGAGCTATATAGAGCCTATTTGGTTCGGCTTTTTTCTGAGAAGCTTTTCTGAAAAGCTGGCTGTGAAGAAAAGCTGACTGTGGGGAGAAGCTGGTGGTTAGAATCTGGGTGTTTGGATACGCAGATTATGAGATTGTAGATTCTGATTAAAAAAATGAAACAGATAAATACGTTTGGTTCGGCTTTTTTAGGTGTTTGACCGATCAGATTATTAGATATCAGAGCACTAACTTATAATGTAGTTAACACTTTACAATATATGAAAATACTTTAACTTAATTTAATACATTACAGTACAACACGTCCTTCAATTGATACATCTTCAGTTGATATAATTCTAATACTGAGAGCACCTAGAGGGGGGTGAATAGGTGATCCTGTAAATCTTGAAAACTTAAGCCATAAAAACTTGGTTAAGCGTTAGCACAGTAAATGCCAAGTGGCTAGAGAGGAGTCTTAACAAAACACAATAACCACAAGAAATCAATCACAGAGATGGCACGGTGGTTATCCCGTGGTTCGGCCAAGACCAACGCTTGCCTACTCCACGTTGTGGCGTCCCAACGGACGAGGGTTGCAATCAACCCCTCTCAAGCGGTCCAAAGACCCACTTGAATACCACGGTGTTTTGCTTGCTTTTCTCAATCCCGTTTGCGAGGAATCTCCACAACTTGGAGCCTCTCGCCCTTACACTTGAAATTCACAAAAAGCACAGAGCAAGGGAGGATTAGCAACGCACACAAGACACAAGAATCAGAGTGTCAACACGCACACAAGTCGCAACAAGAGCTCGCAACACAACTCAATGAGTTCACAACTCCACTAGAGCTCTATATGCTATCACAATGAAACAAATGCGCGGAATCGAGGTCTTGGTGCTTAGGCATGTTGTAGGAATGTTTGGTGTGCTCCTCCATGCGCCTAGGGGTCCCTTTTATAGCCCCAAGGCAGCTAGCAGCCGTTGAGAGTGAAAGTCGCCTAGAGGGGGGTGAATAGGGCGAAACTGAAATTCTCAAAAATAATCACAACTACAAGCCGGGTTAGCGTTAGAAATATAATTGAGTCCGTGAGAGAGGGTGCAAAACAAATCGCAAGCGAATAAGAAGTGTGACACGCGGATTTGTAGAGGTTCGGTTCTCGCAAACCTACTCCCCATTGAGGAGGCCACAAAGGCCGGGTCTCTTTCAACCCTTCCCTCTCTCAAACGGTCCCTCGGACCGAGTGAGCTTCTCTTTCTCAAATCACTTGGGAATCAAACTTCCCGCAAGGACCACCACACGATTGGTGTCTCTTGCCTCAATTACAAGTGAATTTTTGATCACAAGAAAGAATGCCAAAGAAAAAGAAGCGATCCAAGCGCAAGAGCTCAAATGAACACTGCAAATCACTCTCTCTAGTCACTAAGGCTTTGTGTGGAGTTGGGAGAGGATTTGATCTCTTTTGGTGTGCTTTGCAATGAATGCTAGCTCTTGTATAGTGGTTGGAAGCTGGTAAACTTGGATGCAATGAATGGTGGGTGGTTGGGGGTATTTATAGCCCCAACCACCAAACTAGCCGTTTGGTGGAGCTGTCTGTTCGATGGCGCACCGGACAGTCCGGTGCACACCGGACATGTCCGGTGCGACAGCCACGTCACCAAAGCCGTTGGGATTCGACCGTTGAAGCTCTGTCTCTGGGCCTGCCTTGATGTCCGGTGGCGCACCGGACATGAACTGTAGATTGTCCGGTGCGCCTGTTCCCGCGTGCCTGACGGCTGCGCGCTTCTGGCGCGCATTAAATGCGTCGCAGGTAGCCGTTGGCGCCGAAATAGCCGTTGCCCCGCTGTTACACCGGACAGTCCGGTGTACACCGAACGGTCCGGTGAATTTTAGCGAAGCAGCGGGAGAGAATTCCCGAGGCTGGCGAGTTCCGGAGGCCGCTCTTCCTTGGAGCACCGGACATGTCCGGTGAATTATAGCGGAGTTGCCTCTGGAAATTCCCGAAGGTGAGCAGTTCGGAGTTGGAGTCCTCTGGTGCACCGGACATGTCCGGTGGCACACCGGACAGTCCGGTGCGCCAGACCAGAGGTGCATTCGGTTGTCCCTTGCTCCTTTGTCGAACCCAAAACTTGGTCTTTTTATTGGCTAAGTGTGAACCTTTGGCACCTGTATAACTTATACACTAGAGCAAACTAGTTAGTCCAATTATTTGTGTTGGGCAATTCAACCACCAAAATTATTTAGGAGCTAGGTGTAAGCCTAATTCCCTTTCAATCTCTCCCTTTTTGGTGATTGATGCCAACACAAACCAAAGCAAATGTAAAGGTGCATAAATGAACTAGTTTGCATAAGGTAAGTGCAAAGGTTGCTTGGAATTGAGCCAATATAAATACTTACAAGATATGCATGGATTGTTTCTTTATTTTTGACATATTGGACCATATTTGCACCACATGTTTTGTTTTTGCAAATTCTTTTGTAAATTCTTTTCAAAGTCCTTTTGCAAGATAGTCAAAGGTAAATGAATAAGAATTTTGTGAAGCATTTTCAAGTCTGAAATTTTTCTCCCTTTGTTTCAAATGCTTTTCCTTTGACTAAACAAAACTCCCCCTCGAATAAATTCTCCTCTTAGTGTTCAAGAGGGTTTTAATATATCTATTTTGAAAGTACTGCTTTCTCCCCCTATAGAACACAATGAAATACCAATTTGAAATATACCAATTAAAAATCATTAATTTTAAAATAAGGGTGGTGGTGCGGTCCTTTTGCTTTGGGCTCATACTTTCTCCCCCTTTGGCATGAATCGCCAAAAAACGGATACTTTGAGTGAGATATAAGCCCTTTCCTAACTATTTTCTCCCCTTTGGCAAATAAAACATATGAGTGAAGATTATACCAAAGACGGGGAGTGAGGCGGAGCGACGACGAAGGATGAGTAGTAGAGTGGAGTGGAAGCCTTTGTCTTCACCGAAGACTCCAATTCCCTTTTAATATACCTATGACTTGGTTTGAAATATACTTGAAAACACATTAGTCATATCATATATCAAAGAGACATGATCAAAGGTATACTTAAGAGCTATGTGTGCAAGTTAGCAAAAGAAATTCCTAGAATCAAGAATATTGAGCTCATGCCTAAGTTTGGTAAAAGTTTGTTCATCAAGAGGCTTGGTAAAGATATCGGCTAATTGATCTTTAGTGTTAATGTATGCAATCTTGATATCCCCCTTTTGTTGGTGATCCCTAAGAAAATGATACCGAATGGCTATGTGCTTAGTGCGGCTATGCTCAACGGGATTGTCCGCCATGCGGATTGCACTCTCATTATCACACAGAAGGGGAACTTTGGTTAATTTGTAACCATAGTCCCGCAGGGTTTCCTCATCCAAAGCAATTGTGCGCAACAGTGGCCTGCGGCAATATACTCGGCTTCGGCGGTAGAAAGAGCGACCGAATTTTGCTTCTTTGAAGCCCAAGACACCAAGGATCTTCCCAAGAACTGGCAAGTCCCCGATGTGCTCTTCCTATTAATCTTACACCCCGCCCAATCGGCATCCGAATAACCAATCAAATCAAATGTGGATCCCCGAGGGTACCAAAGCCCAAACTTAGGAGTATAACCCAAATATCTCAAGATTCGTTTTACGGCCGTAAGGTGTGATTCCTTAGGGTCGGCTTGGAATCTTGCACACATGCATACGGAAAGCATAATGTCCGGTCGAGATGCACATAAGTAAAGCAATGAACCAATCATCGACCGGTATACCTTTTGATCGACGGATTTACCTCCCGTGTCGAGGTCGAGATGCCCATTTGTTCCCATAGGTTTCTTGATGGGCTTGGCATCCTTCATTCCAAACTTGCTTAGAATATCTTGAGTATACTTCGTTTGGCTAATGAAAGTGCCCTCTTGGAGTTGCTTGACTTGGAATCCTAGAAAATACTTCAACTCCCCCATCAACGACATCTCGAATTTTTGTGTCATGATCCTACTAAATTCTTCACATGTAGATTCATTAGTAGACCCAAATATGATATCATCGACATAAATTTGGCATACGAACAAATCATTGTCAAGAGTTTTAGTGAACAAAGTAGGATCGGCCTTGCCAACTTTGAAGCCATTAGTAATAAGGAAATCTCTAAGACATTCATACCATGCTCTTGGGGCTTGCTTGAGCCCATAAAGCGCCTTAGAGAGCCTATAGACATGGTTAGGGTACTCACTATCTTCAAAACCGGGAGGTTGCTCAACATAGACTTCCTCCTTGATTGGTCCATTGAGGAAGGCACTCTTCACGTCCATTTGATAAAGCTTGAAGCCATGGTAAGTAGCATAGGCCAATAATATACGAATTGACTCAAGCCTAGCTACGGGTGCATAGGTTTCACCAAAATCCAAACCTTCGACTTGTGAATACCCCTTGGCCACGAGTCGAGCTTTGTTCCTTGTCACCACACCATGCTCGTCTTGCTTGTTGCGGAAGACCCATTTGGTTCCTACAACATTTTGGTTCGGACGTGGAACTAAATGCCATACCTCGTTCCTAGTGAAGTTGTTGAGCTCCTCTTGCATCGCCATCACCCAATCCGAATCTTGTAGTGCTTCCTCTACCCTGTGTGGCTCAATAGAGGAAACAAAAGAGTAATGCTCACAAAAATGTGCAACACGAGATCTAGTGGTTACCCCCTTATGAATGTCGCCGAGGATGGTGTCGACGGGGTGATCTCGTTGGATTGCTTGGTGAACTCTTGGGTGTGGCGGCCTTGGTTGTTCATCCTCCTTGTCTTGATTGTTTGCATCTCCCTCTTGATCATTGCCATCATCTTGAGGTGGCTCATCTCCTTGATCTTCTACTTCATCAACTTGAGCCTCGTCCTCATTTTGGGTTGGTGGAGATGCTTGTGTAGAGGAAGATGGTTGATCTTGTGCATGTGGAGGCTCTTCGGATTCCTTAGGACACACATCCCCAATGGACATGTTCCTTAGCGCTATGCATGGAGCCTGTTCTTCACCTATCTCATCAAGATCAGCTTGCTCTACTTGAGAGCCGTTAGTCTCATCAAACACAACGTCACAAGAAACTTCAACTAGTCCTGAGGACTTGTTAAAGACTCTATATGCCCTTGTGTTTGAGTCATATCCTAGTAAAAAGCCTTCTACAGTTTTAGGAGCAAATTTAGATTTTCTACTTCTTTTAACAAGAATAAAGAATTTGCTACCAAAAACTCTAAAATATGAAATATTTGGCTTTTTACCGGTTAGGAGTTCATAGGATGTGAAAGGGAATTAGGCTTACACCTAGTCCCTAATTAATTTTGGTGGTTGAATTGGCCAACACAAATTATTGGACTAACTAGTTTGCCAAAGTGTATAGATTATACAGGTGTAAAAGGTTCACACTCAGCCAATAAAAAGACCAAGTTTTGGATTCAACAAAGGAGCAAAGGGGCAACCGAAGGCACCCTTAGTCTGGCGCACCGGACTGTCCGGTGTGCCACCGGACATGTCCGGTGCACCAGGGGGACTCAGACTCAAACTCGTCACCTTCGGGAATTTCCAAGGGCGACTCGACTATAATTCACCGGACTGTCCGGTGTACACCGGACAGTGTCCGGTGCGCCAAGGGAGGTCGGCCTCAGGAACTCGCCAGCTTCGGGAAACTCCAACGGCTAGTCCACTATAATTCACCGGACTGTCCGGTGTGCACCGGACTGTCCGGTGCGACTCCGGGGCAACGGCTACCTCCGCACCAACGGCTCCCTGCGGTGCATTAAATGCGCGCGCAGCGCGCGCAGATGGCAGGCGTGCCCATACTGGCACACCGGACAAGGAACAGTAGATGTCCGGTGTGCACCAGACACCCAGGCGGGCCCACAAGTCAGAAGCTCCAACGGTCAGAATCCAACGGCAGTGATGACGTGGCAGGGGGCACCGGACTGTCCGGTGTGCACCGGACTGTCCGGTGCGCCATCGAACAGACAGCCTCCCAACGGCCACATTTGGTGGTTGGGGCTATAAATACCCCAACCACCCCACCATTCATTGCATCCAAGTTTTCCCACTTCTCAACCACTTACAAGAGCTAGACATTCAATTCTAGACACATACAAAGAGATCAAATCCTCTCCAATTCCACACAAGGCTTTAGTGATTAGCGAGAGAGATTTGCCGTGTTCTTTTGAGCTCTTGCGCTTGGATTGCTTCTTTTCTTTCTCACTTGTTCTTGTGATCAAAACTCCATTGTAATCAAGGCAAGAGGCACCAATTGTGTGGTGGCCCTTGCGGGGAAGTTTTGTTCCCGGCTTTGATTTGAGAAGAGAAGCTCACTCGGTCCGAGGGACCGTTTGAGAGAGGGAAGGGTTGAAAGAGACCCGGCCTTTGTGGCCTCCTCAACGGGGAGTAGGTTTGCGAGAACCGAACCTCGGTAAAACAAATCCGTGTGTCTCACTTCATTATTTGCTTGCGATTTGTTTTGCGCCCTCTCTCGCGGACTCGTTTATATTTCTAACGCTAACCCGACTTGTAGTTGTGTTTATATTTGTAAATTCCAGTTTCGCCCTATTCACCCCCCCTCTAGGCGACTATCAATTGGTATCAGAGTCCGGTGCTTCATTAGAGCCTAACCGCTCGAAGTGATGTCGGGAGATCACGCCAAGAAGGAGATGGAGACCGGCGAAAAGCCCACTACAAGCCACGGGAGCACTTCATCGGAAGAGTCCCGCACCAAGAGGAAGGAGAAGAAGAAGGACTCCTCCAAACGGAAGGAGAAAAAGTCTTCCTCTTCTCACCACAAAGAGAAGAGGGAAAAATCTTCTTCCCACAAGCCGCATCGGAAAGGCAACAAGCACAAGAGGATGAGGAAGGTGGTCTACTACGAGACCGACACTTCATCAACATCTACCTCCGACTCCGATGCGCCGTCCGTAACTTCTAAGCGCCAAGAGCGCAAGAAGTTTAGTAAGATCCCCCTACACTACCCTCGTACATCTAGACACGCTCCATTACTTTCGGTTCCATTAGGCAAACCGCCAACCTTTAATGGCGAAGATTATGCAATGTGGAGTGATTTAATGAAATTCCATCTAACCTCACTCCACAAAAGTATATGGAATGTTGTTGAGTTTGGAGCACAGGTACCATCCGTAGGGGATAAAGACTATGATACGGACGAAGTGGCCCAAATCGAGCACTTCAACTCCCAAGCCACAACCATACTCTTGGCCTCTCTAAATAGAGAGGAATACAACAAGGTGCAAGGGTTGAAGAATGCAAAGGAAATTTGGGACCTCCTCAAGACCGCGCACGAGGGTGATGAACTAACAAAGATCACCAAGCGGGAAACGATCGAGGGGGAGCTCGGTCGCTTTCGACTTCGCCAAGGGGAAGAGCCACAAGACATGTACAACCGGCTCAAGACTTTGGTGAACCAAGTGTGCAACCTCGGGAGCAAGAAGTGGGATGACCACGAGGTGGTTAAGGTTATTCTTAGATCACTCATTTTCCTTAACCCCACTCAAGTTCAATTAATTCGTGGCAATCCTAGATATACTCAAATGACCCCCGAGGAAGTTATCGGGAATTTTGTGAGCTTTGAATGTATGATCAAGGGCTCCAAGAAGATCAACGAGCTTGATGAACCCTCCACGTCCGAAGCACAACCGGTGGCATTCATGGCGACGGAGGAGAAGAAGGAGGAGTCTACACCGAGTAGACGACCAATTGATGCCTCCAAGCTCGACAATGAGGAGATGGCTTTAATCATCAAAAGCTTTCGCCAAATCCTCAAGCAACGGAAGGGGAAGGATTACAAATCCCGTTCCAAGAAGGTTTGCTACAAGTGTGGTAAGCCCGGTCACTTTATCGCTAAATGTCCATTATCAAGTGACAGTGACAGGGACAACGACAAGAAGGGCAAGAGAAGAGAAAAGAAGAGGTACCACAAGAAGAGGGGCGGCGATGCCCACGTGTGCCGCGAGTGGGACTCCGACGAGAGCTCCACCGAGTCCTCCTCCGACGAGGACGCCGCCAACATCGCCGTCACCAAGGGGCTTCTCTTCCCCAACGTCGGCCACAAGTGCCTCATGGCAAAGGACGGCAAAAAGAAGAAGGTAAAATCAAGATCCTCCACTAAATATGAAACCTCTAGTGATGAGGATAATGCTAGCAATGAGGAGGATAACTTGCGCGTTCTTTTTGCCAACCTTAACATGGAACAAAAGGAAAAACTAAATGAGCTAATTAGTGCCATCCATGAAAAGGATGACCTCTTGGACTCCCAAGAGGACTTCCTAATCAAGGAAAATAAAAAGCATGTTAAGGTTAAAAATGCTTATGCTCTAGAGGTAGAAAAATGTGAAAAATTGTCTAGTGAGCTAAGCACTTGCCATGAGACCATTAACAACCTTAGAAATGAAAATGCTAGATTAATTGCTAAGGTTGATTCTCATGTTTGTATTGATTCAATTCCCGATCTTAGAAATGATAATGATGATTTGCTTAAAGAATTGAATGATTCTCTTGCTAGCCTTAGAGTAGAAAATGATAATTTGATTGCTAAGGCTAAAGATTTTGATGTTTGCCAAGCTACTATTTCCGACCTTAGAACTAAAAATGATTTGTTGCATGCTAAGGTTGTTGAACTAAAATCTTGCAAACCCTCTACATCTAACGTTGAGCATGTTTCGATTTGTACTAGATGTAGAGATATTGATGTTAATGCTATTTATGATCACATGTCTTTAATTAAACAACAAAATGATCATATAGCAAAACTAGATGCTAAAATTGCCGAGCATAACTTGGAAAATGAAAAGTTTAAATTTGCTAGAAGTATGCTCTATAATGAGAGACGCCCGGGCGTCAAGGATGGCATTGGCTTCCAAAGGGGAGACAATGTCAAACTTAATGCCCCTCCTAAAAACTTGTCTAACTTTGTTAAGGGCAAGACTCCCATGCCTTAGGATAACGAAGGTTACATTTTGTACCCTGCCGGTTATCCCGAGAGCAAAATTAGGAGAATTCACTCTAGGAAGTCTCACTCTGGCCCTAATCATGCTTTTATGTATAAGGGTGAGACATCTAGCTCTAGGCAACCAACCTGTGCCAAGTTGCCTAAAAAGAAAACTCCTAATGCATCAAATGATCATGCTATTTCATTCAAAACTTTTGATGCATCATATGTGCTTACTAACAAATCCGGCAAGGTAGTTGCCAAGTTTGTTGGGGGCAAACACAAGGGGTCAAACACTTGTGTTTGGGTACCCAAAGTTCTTGTTTCTAATGCCAAAGGACCCAAAACAGTTTGGGTACCTGAAGTCAAGAACTAAATTTGTTTTGTAGGTTTATGCATCCGGGGGCTCAAGTTGGATACTCGACAGCGGGTGCACAAACCACATGACCGGGGAGAAAAGAATGTTCTCCTCCTACGAGAAAAACCAAGATCCCCAACGAGCTATCACATTCGGGGATGGAAATCAAGGTTTGGTCAAAGGTCTTGGTAAAATTGCTATTTCTCCTGATCATTCTATTTCCAATGTTTTTCTTGTTGATTCATTAGATTACAACTTGCTCTCTGTTTCCCAATTATGTCAAATGGGCTACAACTGTCTTTTTACTGATGTAGGTGTCACTGTCTTTAGAAGAAGTGATGACTCAATAGCATTTAAGGGTGTGTTAGAGGGTCAGCTATACTTAGTAGATTTTGATAGAGCTGAACTCGACACATGTTTAATTGCTAAGACTAACATGGGTTGGCTCTGGCATCGCCGACTAGCTCATGTTGGGATGAAGAATCTTCATAAGCTTCTAAAGGGAGAACACATTTTAGGATTAACAAACGTTCATTTTGAGAAAGACAGGATTTGTAGCGCATGCCAGGCAGGGAAGCAAGTTGGAGTCCATCATCCACACAAGAACATCATGACGACCGACAGGCCGCTTGAGCTACTCCACATGGATCTATTCGGCCCGATTGCTTACATAAGCATCGGCGGGAGTAAGTATTGTCTTGTAATAGTGGATGATTATTCTCGCTTCACTTGGGTATTCTTTTTACAGGAAAAATCTCAAACCCAAGAGACCTTAAAGGGATTCTTGAGACGGGCTCAAAATGAGTTCGGCTTAAGGATCAAGAAAATAAGAAGCGACAACGGGACGGAGTTCAAGAACTCTCAAATCGAAGGCTTCCTTGAGGAGGAGGGCATCAAGCATGAGTTCTCCTCTCCCTACACTCCACAACAAAATGGTGTAGTGGAGAGGAAGAATCGAACTCTATTGGACATGGCAAGAACCATGCTTGATGAGTACAAGACACCGGACCGGTTTTGGGCCGAAGCGGTCAACACCGCCTGCTACGCCATCAACCGGTTATATCTTCACCGAATCCTCAAGAAGACATCATATGAACTCCTAACCGGTAAAAAGCCCAACATTTCATACTTTAGAGTTTTTGGTAGCAAATGCTTTATTCTTGTTAAAAGAGGTAGAAAATCTAAACTTGCTCCTAAGACTGTAGAAGGCTTTTTACTTGGTTATGACTCAAACACAAGGGCATATAGGGTCTTTAACAAGTCCACTGGACTAGTTGAAGTCTCATGTGACGTTGTGTTTGATGAAACTAACGGCTCTCAAGTAGAGCAAGTTGATCTTGATGAGATAGGTAATGAAGAGGCTCCGTGCATCGCGTTAAGGAACATGTCCATTGGGGATGTGTGTCCTAAGGAATCCGAAGAGCCTCCAAATGCACAAGATCAACCGTCCTCCTCCACGCAAGCATCTCCACCAACTCAAAATAAGGATGAGGCTCAAGTTGATGAAGGACAAAATCAAGAAGATGAGCCATCTCAAGATAATGGCAATGATCAAGGGGGAGATACAAATGATCAAGAAAAGGAGGATGACGAAGAACCAAGACCGCCACACCCAAGAGTCCACCAAGCAATCCAACGAGATCACCCCGTCGACACCATCCTCGGCGACATTCATAAGGGGGTAACTACTCGATCTCGGGTTGCACATTTTTGTGAGCATTACTCTTTTGTTTCCTCTATTGAGCCACACAGGGTGGAGGAAGCACTTCAAGATTCAGATTGGGTGGTGGCGATGCAAGAGGAGCTCAACAACTTCACTAGGAATGAGGTATGGCATTTAGTTCCACGTCCTAGCCAAAATGTTGTAGGAACCAAATGGGTCTTCCGCAACAAGCAAGATGAGCATGGTGTGGTGACAAGGAACAAAGCACGACTTGTGGCCAAGGGATATTCCCAAGTAGAAGGTTTGGATTTCGGTGAAACCTATGCACCCGTAGCTAGGCTTGAGTCAATTCGCATATTATTGGCCTATGCTACTTACCATGGCTTTAAGCTTTATCAAATGGACGTGAAAAGTGCCTTCCTCAACGGACCAATCAAGGAAGAGGTCTATGTTGAGCAACCTCCCGGCTTTGAAGACAGTGAGTACCCTAACCATGTCTATAGGCTCTCTAAGGCGCTTTATGGGCTCAAGCAAGCCCCAAGAGCATGGTATGAATGCCTAAGAGATTTCCTTATTGCTAATGGCTTCAAAGTCGGCAAGGCCGATCCTACTTTGTTCACTAAAACTCTTGATAATGATTTGTTCGTATGCCAAATTTATGTTGATGATATTATATTTGGGTCTACTAACGAATCTACATGTGAAGAATTTAGTAGGATCATGACAAAGAAATTCGAGATGTCTATGATGGGGGAGTTGAAGTATTTTCTAGGATTCCAAGTCAAGCAACTCCAAGAGGGCACTTTCATTAGCCAAACGAAGTATACTCAAGATATTCTAAGCAAGTTTGGAATGAAGGATGCCAAGCCCATTGAAAGGGAATTAGGCTTACACCTAGTTCCTAAATAATTTTGGTGGTTGAATTGCCCAACACAAATATTGGACTGACTAGTTTGCTCTAGTGTATAAGTTATACAGGTGCAAAAGGTTCACATCTAGCCAATAAAAAGACCAAGTGTTGGATTCAACAAAGGAGCAATAAGGCAACCGAGGGCACCTCTGGCTGAAGGCACCGGACTGTCCGGTGTGCACCGGACAGTGTCCGGTGCGCCCGTAGACTTCGTTTTCTACCCTTCGCCAGAGGACTTCGACTTCAACCCTTCGCCCTCGGGAATTCGCGGAGGCCGGCGCGCTATAATTCACCGGACTGTCCGGTGTGCACCGGACATGTCCGGTGCGCCAACGAACCGCGGCCTCCGGAACTCGTCATCCTCGGGTTTTCACGACAGCCGCTCCGCTATAATTCACCGGACTGTCCGGTGTGCACCGGACTGTCCGGTGTGCCAGCGGAGCAACGGCTCTCTGCGGCGCCAACGGCTCCCTGCGGAGCATTAAATGCGCGCGCAGCGCGCGCAGACGTCAGGGCTGCCCATACCGGTGCACCGGACATCAAACAGTGCATGTCCGGTGTGCACCGGACACCTCGGCAGGCCCACAAGTCAGAAGCTTCAACGGTCAGAATCCAACGGCAATGGTGACGTGGCAGAGGCACCGGACTGTCCGGTGTGCACCGGACTGTCCGGTGCGCCATCGAACAGAGGCTGCCAGCAACGGTCACTTTTGGTGGTTGGGGCTATAAATACCCCAACCACCCCACATTCATTGCATCCAAGTTTTTCCACTTCTCAACTACTACAAGAGCTCTAGCATTCAATTCTAGACACACTAAAGAGATCAAATCCTCTCCAATTCCACACAAAGCCCTAGTGACTAGTGAGAGTGATTTGCCGTGTTCATTTGAGCTCTTGCGCTTGGATTGCTTCTTTTCTTTCTCACTTGTTCTTGAGATCACAACTCCATTGTAATCAAGGCAAGATGCACCAATTGTGTGGTGGCCCTTGCGGGGAAGTTTTGTTCCCGGCTTTGATTTGAGAAGAGAAGCTCACTCGGTCCGAGGGACCGTTTGAGAGAGGGAAGGGTTGAAAGAGACCCGGCCTTTGTGGCCTCCTCAACGGGGAGTAGGTTTGCAAGAACCGAACCTCGGTAAAACAAATCTCCGTGTCTCACTTGCTTATTCACTTGGGATTTGTTTTGCTCCCTCTCTCTCGGACTCATTTATATTTCTAACACTAACCCGGCTTGTAGTTGTGTTTATATTTGTAAATTTCAGTTTCGCCCTATTCACCCCCCCTCTAGGCGACTATCAATTGGTATCAGAGCCCGGTGCTTCATTAGAGCCTAACCGCTCGAAGTGATGTCGGGAGATCACGCCAAGAAGGAGATGGAGACCGGCGAAAAGCCCACTACAAGCTACGGGAGCACTTCATCGGAAGAGTCCCGCACCAAAAGGAGGGAGAAGAAGAAGAGCTCCTCCAACAAAGGGAAGGAGAAGAAATCTTCTTCTCACCACAAAGAGAAGAAGGAAAAATCTTCTTCCCACAAGCCGCATCGGAAAGGCGACAAGCACAAGAGGATGAGGAAGGTGGTCTACTATGAGACCGACACTTCATCGACATCTACCTCCGGCTCCGACGCGGCGTCCGTCACTTCTAAACGCCAAGAGCGTAAGAAGTATAGTAAGATTCCCCTACGCTATCCTCGTGTTCCTAAACATACACCTCTACTTTCCGTCCCATTAGGTAAACCACCAACTTTTAATGGTGAAGATTATGCTATGTGGAGTAATTTAATGCGATTTCATCTAACCTCTCTTCACAAGAGTATATGGGATGTTGTTGAGTATGGTGTACAGGTACCATCTATAGGGGATGAGGACTATGACACGGACGAAGTGGCCCAAATCGAGCACTTCAACTCCCAAGCCGCAACCATCCTCCTTGCCTCCCTAAGCAAGGAGGAATACAACAAAGTACAAGGGTTGAAGAACGCCAAAGAGATTTGGGATCTTCTCAAGACGGCGCACGAAGGTGATGAACTCACCAAGATCACCAAGCGGGAAACGATCGAGGGGGAGCTCGGTCGCTTCCGTCTTCGCCAAGGGGAGGAGCCACAAGACATGTACAACCGGCTCAAGACCTTGGTGAACCAAGTGCGCAACCTCGGGAGTACAAAATGGGATGACCACGAAGTGGTTAAGGTTATTCTAAGAGCTCTTATTTTCCTTAACCCCACACAAGTTCAATTAATTCGTGGTAATCCAAGATATCCACTAATGACCCCCGAGGAAGTCATCGGGAATTTTGTTAGTTTTGAATGCATGATTAAGGGCTCCAAGAAGATCAACGAGCTTGACGAGCCTTCCACATCCGAGGCGCAACCGGTGGCCTTTAAGGCAACGGAGGAGAAGAAGGAGGAGTCTACACCAAGTAGACAACCAATTGACGCCTCCAAGCTCGACAATGAGGAGATGGCCCTAATCATCAAAAGCTTTAGGCAAATCCTCAAGCAACGGAAGGGGAAGGACTACAAACCTCGTTCCAAGAAGGTTTGCTACAAGTGTGGTAAGCCCGGTCACTTCATTGCAAAATGTCCTATGTCTAGTGACAGTGACAGGGGCGATGACAAGAAGGGAAGAAGAAAGGAGAAGAAGAAATACTACAAGAAGAAGGGCGGCGATGCCCATGTTTGTCGGGAGTGGGACTCCGACGAAAGCTCAAGCGACTCCTCCGACGACGAGGACGCCGCCAACATCGCCGTCACCAAGGGCCTTCTCTTCCCCAACATCGGCCACAAGTGTCTCATGGCCAAGGACGGCAAAAGGAAGGTAAAATCAAGGTCCTCCAATAAATATGAAACATCTAGTGATGAGGATGATAAAAATGAGGAGGAAAACTTGCGTACCCTTTTTGCCAACCTTAACATAGAACAAAAGGAAAAATTAAATGAGTTAATTAGTGCCATCCATGAAAAGGATGATCTCTTGGACTCCCAAGAGGACTTCCTAATCAAGGAAAACAAGAAACATGTTAAGGTTAAAAATGCTTATGCTCTAGAGGTAGAAAAATGTAACAAATTATCTAGTGAGCTAAGCATATGCCATGACACTATTGCCAACCTTAGAAATGAAAATGTTAAATTAATTGCTAAGGTTGATTCTCATGTTTGCATTGATCCTAGAAATGATAATGTTGATTTACTCGCTAGGATTGATGAATTAAATGTCTCTATTGTTAGCCTTAAAAATGAGAATGAGAAACTAGTTGCTAAGGCTAAAGATTTTGATGTTTGCAATGCTACTATTTCCGACCTTAGAACTAAAAATGATTTGTTGCATGCTAAGGTTGTTGAACTTAAATCTTGCAAACCTTCTACATCTAATGTTGAGCATGTATCCATTTGTACTAGATGTAGAGATGTTAATGTTGATGCTATCCATGATCACTTAGCCTTAATTAAAAAACAAAATGATCACATAGCACAACTTAATGCTAAGATTAGTGAGCATGACTTAGAAAATGAAAAATTTAAATTTGCTAGAAGCATGCTCAATAATGGGAGACGCCCGGGCATTAAGGACGGCATTGGCTTCCAAAGGGGAGACAATGTCAAAATTAATGCTCCTCCTAAAAACTTGTCTAACTTTGTTAAGGGCAAGGCTCCCATGTCTCAGGATTACGAAGGATACATTTTGTACCCTGCCGGCTATCCTGAGAGCAAGATTAGGAAAATTCATTCTAGGAAGTCTCACTCTGGCCCTAATCATGCTTTCATGTATAAGGGTGAGACATCTAGATCTAGGCAACCAACCCATGCCAAGTTGCCTAGAAAGAAAACCACTAATGCATCAAATGATCATATTGTTTCATTTAAAACTTTTGATGCATCTTATGTTTTAACTAGCAAATCCGGCAAAGTAGTTGCCAAAATTGTTGGGGGCAAACACAAGGGCTCCAAGACTTGTGTTTGGGTACCCAAAGTTCTTGTATCTAATGCGAAAGGACCCAAAACCGTTTGGGTACCTAAAACAAAGAACTAAACTTGTTTTGTAGGTTTATGCATCCGGGGGCTCAAGTTGGATACTCGACAGCGGGTGCACAAACCATATGACAGGGGAGAAAAGGATGTTCTCCTCCTATGAGAAAAACAAAGATCCCCAACGAGCGATTACATTCGGGGATGGAAACCAAGGTTTGGTCAAAGGTTTGGGTAAAATTGCTATATCCCCTGACCATTCCATTTCTAATGTTTTTCTCGTAGATTCTTTAGATTATAATTTGCTTTCCGTATCCCAGTTATGTCAAATGGACTACAACTGTCTATTTACTGATGTTGGTGTTACTGTCTTTAGAAGAAGTGATGATTCAATAGCGTTTAAGGGAGTGCTAGAGGGTCAGCTATACTTGGTAGATTTTGATAGAGCTGAACTCGACACTTGCTTAGTTGCTAAGACTAATATGGGTTGGCTATGGCATCGCCGACTAGCCCATGTTGGAATGAAGAATCTTCATAAGCTTCTAAAGGGAGAACACATTTTAGGACTAACCAATGTTCATTTTGAGAAAGACAGGATTTGTAGCGCATGTCAAGCCGGGAAGCAAGTTGGCATCCATCATCCACACAAAAATATTATGACTACCGACAGGCCACTGGAGCTCCTACACATGGACTTATTCGGCCCAATCGCTTACATAAGCATCGGCGGTAGCAAGTATTGTCTTGTAATTGTGGATGACTATTCTCGCTTCACTTGGGTGTTCTTTTTACAGGATAAATCTTATACCCAAGAAACCTTAAAAGGATTCTTGAGACGGGCTCAAAATGAGTTCGGCTTGAGGATCAAGAAGATTAGAAGCGACAACGGGACGGAGTTCAAGAACTCTCAAATTGAAGACTTTCTTGAGGAGGAGGGCATCAAGCATGAGTTCTCTTCTCCCTACACTCCTCAACAAAATGGTGTAGTGGAGAGGAAGAATCGAACTCTATTGGACATGGCAAGAACCATGCTTGATGAGTACAAGACACCGGATCGGTTTTGGGCCGAGGCGGTCAACACCGCCTGCTACGCCATCAACCGGTTATATCTTCATCGAATCCTCAAGAAGACATCTTATGAACTCCTAACCGGTAAAAAGCCAAACATTTCATATTTTAGAGTTTTTGGTAGCAAATGCTTTATTCTTGTTAAAAGAGGTAGAAAATCTAAATTTGCTCCTAAAACTGTAGAAGGCTTTTTACTAGGATATGACTCAAACACAAGGGCATATAGAGTCTTTAACAAGTCCTCAGGACTTGTTGAAGTTTCTTGTGACGTTGTGTTTGATGAAACTAACGGCTCTCAAGTAGAGCAAGTTGATCTTGATGAGATAGGTGAAGAACAGGCTCCATGCATAGCGCTAAGGAACATGTCCATCGGGGATGTGTGTCCTAAGGAATCCGAAGAGCCTCCAAATGCACAAGATCAACCATCCTCCTCAATGCAAGCATCTCCACCAACTCAAGGTGAGGATGAGGCTCAAGATGTTGAACAAGAAGATCAAGAAGATGAGCCACCTCAAAATGACGGCAACGATCGAGGGGGAGATGCAAATGATGAAGAAAAGGAGGATGATCAACCAAGGCCGCCACACCCAAGAGTCCACCAAGCAATACAACGAGATCACCCCGTCGACACCATCCTCGGCGACATTCATAAGGGGGTAACTACTCGATCTCGGGTTGCACATTTTTGTGAACATTACTCGTTTGTTTCCTCTATTGAGCCACACAGGGTAGAGGAAGCACTTCAAGATTCGGATTGGGTGATGGCGATGCAAGAGGAGCTCAACAATTTCACAAGGAATGAGGTATGGCATTTAGTTCCACGTCCTAATCAAAATGTTGTAGGAACCAAGTGGGTCTTCCGCAACAAGCAAGATGAGCATGGTGTGGTGACAAGGAACAAAGCTCGACTCGTGGCCAAGGGGTATTCACAAGTCGAAGGTTTGGATTTCGGTGAAACCTATGCACCCGTAGCTAGGCTTGAGTCAATTCGCATATTATTAGCCTATGCTACTTACCATGGCTTCAAGCTTTATCAAATGGACGTGAAGAGTGCCTTCCTCAATGGACCAATCAAGGAAGAGGTCTATGTTGAGCAACCTCCCGGCTTTGAAGACAGTGAGTATCCTAACCATGTTTATAGGCTCTCTAAGGCGCTTTATGGGCTCAAGCAAGCCCCAAGAGCATGGTATGAATGCCTTAGATATTTCCTTATTGCAAATGGCTTCAAAGTCGGCAAGGCCGATCCTACTTTATTCACTAAGACTCTTGACAATGATTTGTTTGTATGCCAAATTTATGTTGACGATATCATATTTGGGTCTACTAACAAATCTACATGTGAAGAATTTAGTAGGATCATGACACAAAAATTCGAGATGTCGATGATGGGGGAGTTGAAATATTTCCTAGGATTTCAAGTCAAGCAACTCCAAGAGGGCACCTTCATCAGCCAAACGAAGTATACTCAAGATATTCTAAGCAAGTTTGGAATGAAGGACGCCAAGCCCATCAAGACACCCATGGGAACAAATGGGCATCTCGACCTCGACACGGGAGGTAAGTCCGTGGATCAAAAGGTATACCGGTCGATGATTGGTTCATTGCTTTATTTATGTGCATCTCGACCGGACATTATGCTTTCCGTTTGCATGTGTGCAAGATTTCAAGCCGACCCTAAGGAATCACACCTTACGGCCGTAAAACGAATCTTGAGATATTTGGCTTATACTCCTAAGTTTGGGCTTTGGTACCCTCGGGGATCCACTTTTGATTTGATTGGTTATTCGGATGCCGATTGGGCGGGGTGTAAGATCAATAGGAAGAGCACATCGGGGACTTGCCAGTTCTTGGGAAGATCCTTGGTGTCATGGGCTTCAAAGAAGCAAAATTCGGTCGCTCTTTCCACCGCCGAAGCTGAGTATATTGCCGCAGGCCATTGTTGCGCACAATTACTTTGGATGAGGCAAACCCTGCGGGACTACGGTTACAAATTAACCAAAGTCCCTTTGCTATGTGACAATGAGAGTGCAATCAAAATGGCCGACAATCCCGTCGAGCACAGCCGCACTAAGCACATAGCCATTCGGTATCATTTTCTTCGGGATCACCAACAAAAGGGGGATATCGAGATTTCTTACATTAACACTAAAGATCAATTAGCCGATATCTTTACCAAGCCACTTGATGAGCAATCTTTTACCCAACTTAGGCATGAGCTTAATATTCTTGATTCTAGGAATTTCTTTTGCTAGTCTTGCACACATAGCTCATAAATATACCTTTGATCATGTCTCTTTAATATGCTATGACTAATGTGTTTTCAAGAGAATTTCAAATCAAGTCATAGGTATATTGAAAGGGAATTGGAGTCTTCGGCGAAGACAAAGGCTTCCACTCCACTCTACTACTCATCCTTCGCTGTCGCTCCGCATCACTCTCCAACGTTGGTATAATCTTCACTTATTCATTTTATGACCAAAAGGGGAGAAAGTACATAAAGGGCTTATATCTCACTCAAAGTATCCGTTTTTGGCGATTCATGCCAAAGGGGGAGAAAGTATGAGCCCAAAGCAAAAGGACCGCACCACCCTAATCTTAAAAATTTGATGATTTTTCAATTGATAAATTTCAAAATTGGTATCTCTTTGTGTTCTAAAGGGGGAGCAAGTAGTATTTTCAAACTTGATATCTTAAAACCCTCTTGAACACTAAGAGGAGACTTTATTTGAGGGGGAGTTTTGTTTAGTCAAAGGAAAAGCATTTGGACAAAGGGAGAAAATTTCAAAACTTGAAAATGCTTTGCAAATCTCATTCATTTACCTTTGACTATCTTGCAAAATGACTTTGAAAAGAATTTGCAAAAACAAAACCCTTGGTGCAAATGTGGTCCAATATGTCAAAAACAAAGAAAACAATCCATGCGCATCATATGAGTATTTATATTGGCTCAATTCCAAGTAACCTTTGCACTTACATTATGTAAACTAGTTCAATTATGCACTTCTATATTTGCTTTGGTTTGTGTTGGCATCAATCACCAAAAAGGGGGAGATTGAAAGGGAATTAGGCTTACACCTAGTTCCTAAATAATTTTGGTGGTTGAATTGCCCAACACAAATATTGGACTGACTAGTTTGCTCTAGTGTATAAGTTATACAGGTGCAAAAGGTTCACATCTAGCCAATAAAAAGACCAAGTGTTGGATTCAACAAAGGAGCAATAAGGCAACCGAGGGCACCTCTGGCTGAAGGCACCGGACTGTCCGGTGTGCACCGGACAGTGTCCGGTGCGCCCGTAGACTTCGTTTTCTACCCTTCGCCAGAGGACTTCGACTTCAACCCTTCGCCCTCGGGAATTCGCGGAGGCCGGCGCGCTATAATTCACCGGACTGTCCGGTGTGCACCGGACATGTCCGGTGCGCCAACGAACCGCGGCCTCCGGAACTCGTCATCCTCGGGTTTTCACGACAGCCGCTCCGCTATAATTCACCGGACTGTCCGGTGTGCACCGGACTGTCCGGTGTGCCAGCGGAGCAACGGCTCTCTGCGGCGCCAACGGCTCCCTGCGGAGCATTAAATGCGCGCGCAGCGCGCGCAGACGTCAGGGCTGCCCATACCGGTGCACCGGACATCAAACAGTGCATGTCCGGTGTGCACCGGACACCTCGGCAGGCCCACAAGTCAGAAGCTTCAACGGTCAGAATCCAACGGCAATGGTGACGTGGCAGAGGCACCGGACTGTCCGGTGTGCACCGGACTGTCCGGTGCGCCATCGAACAGAGGCTGCCAGCAACGGTCACTTTTGGTGGTTGGGGCTATAAATACCCCAACCACCCCACATTCATTGCATCCAAGTTTTTCCACTTCTCAACTACTACAAGAGCTCTAGCATTCAATTCTAGACACACTAAAGAGATCAAATCCTCTCCAATTCCACACAAAGCCCTAGTGACTAGTGAGAGTGATTTGCCGTGTTCATTTGAGCTCTTGCGCTTGGATTGCTTCTTTTCTTTCTCACTTGTTCTTGAGATCACAACTCCATTGTAATCAAGGCAAGAGGCACCAATTGTGTGGTGGCCCTTGCGGGGAAGTTTTGTTCCCGGCTTTGATTTGAGAAGAGAAGCTCACTCGGTCCGAGGGACCGTTTGAGAGAGGGAAGGGTTGAAAGAGACCCGGCCTTTGTGGCCTCCTCAACGGGGAGTAGGTTTGCAAGAACCGAACCTCGGTAAAACAAATCTCCGTGTCTCACTTGCTTATTCGCTTGGGATTTGTTTTGCTCCCTCTCTCTCGGACTCATTTATATTTCTAACACTAACTCGGCTTGTAGTTGTGTTTATATTTGTAAATTTCAGTTTCGCCCTATTCACCCCCCCCCCCTCTAGGCGACTATCACCCATCAAGACACCCATGGGAACAAATGGGCATCTCGACCTCGACACGGGAGGTAAGTCCGTGGATCAAAAGGTATACCGGTCGATGATTGGTTCATTGCTTTATTTATGTGCATCTCGACCGGACATTATGCTCTCTGTTTGCATGTGTGCAAGATTCCAATCCGACCCTAAGGAATCCCACCTTACGGCCGTAAAACAAATCTTGAGATATTTGGCTTATACACCTAAGTTTGGGCTTTGGTACCCTCGGGGATCCACGTTTGATTTAATTGGTTATTCGGATGCCGATTGGGCGGGGTGTAAAATCAATAGGAAGAGCACATCGGGGACTTGCCAGTTCTTGGGAAGATCCTTGGTGTCATGGGCTTCAAAGAAGCAAAATTCGGTCGCTCTTTCCACCGTCGAAGCCGAGTACATTGCCGCAGGTCATTGTTGCGCGCAATTGCTTTGGATGAGGCAAACCCTGCGGGACTACGGTTACAAATTAACCAAAGTCCCTTTGCTATGTGATAATGAGAGTGCAATCAAAATGGCCGACAATCCCGTCGAGCATAGCCGCACTAAGCACATAGCCATTCGGTATCATTTTCTTAGGGATCACCAACAAAAGGGAGATATCGAGATCTCTTATATTAACACTAAAGATCAATTAGCCGATATCTTTACCAAGCCTCTTGATGAACAAACTTTTACCAAACTTAGGCATGAGCTCAATATTCTTGATTCTAGAAATTTCTTTTGCTAAACTTGCACACACAGCTCATTTATATACCTTTGATCATATCTCTTTCATATGCTATGACTAATGTGTTTTTCAAGTGTATTTCAAACCAAGTCATAGGTGTATTGAAAGGAAATTGGAGTCTTCGGCGAAGACAAAGGCTTCCACTCCGTAACTCATCCTTCGCCATCGCTCCAAGAAAAGGACCTTGTCTTTGAGGGAGAGAGTAAGAGCTCAAAGCAAAAGGACCGGACTTCGTCTTTGGTATAATCTTAACTCATTTAATTATGACCAAAGGGGAAGATAGTACTTAATGGGCTCTAATGATTCCGTTTTTGGCGATTCATGCCAAAGGGGGAGAAAGTATGAGCCCAAAGCAAAAGGACCGCACCACCAAATTCAAAAACTTAATTTTTCAAAGAGTATTTTCAATTGGCATCCTATTATGTTCAAAAAGGGGGATATATCAAAACCCTCTTGAACACTAAGAGGTGGATCTCTTTTAGGGGAAGTTTTGTTTAGTCAAAGGAAAAGCATTTGAAACAGGGGGAGAAAATTTCAAATCTTGAAAATGCTTTGCAAACTCTTATTCATTTACCTTTGACTATTTGCAAAAGATCTTTGAAATGGATTTACAAAAGAATTTGTAAAAACAAAACACGTGGTGCAAAAGTGGTCCAAAATGTTAAAAATGAAAGAAACAATCCATGCATATCTTGTAAGTATTTATATTGGCTCAATTCCAAGCAACCTTTACACTTACATTATGTAAACTAGTTCAATTATGCACTTCTATATTTGCTTTGGTTTGTGTTGGCATCAATCACGAAAAAGGGGGAGATTGAAAGGGAATTAGTCTTACACCTAGTCCCTAATTAATTTTGGTGGTTGAATTGGCCAACACAAATTATTGGACTAACTAGTTTGCCAAAGTGTATAGATTATACAGGTGTAAAAGGTTCACACTCAGCCAATAAAAAGACCAAGTTTTGGATTCAACAAAGGAGCAAAGGGGCAACCGAAGGCACCCTTGGTCTGGCGCACCGGACTGTCCGGTGTGCCACCGGACATGTCCGGTGCACCAGGGGGACTCAGACTCAAACTCGTCACCTTCGGGAATTTCCAAGGGCGACTCGACTATAATTCACCGGACTGTCCGGTGTACACCGGACAGTGTCCGGTGCGCCAAGGGAGGTCGGCCTCAGGAACTCGCCAGCTTCGGGAAACTCCAACGGCTAGTCCACTATAATTCACCGGACTGTCCGGTGTGCACCGGACTGTCCGGTGCGACTCCGGGGCAACGGCTACCTCCGCGCCAACGGCTCCCTGCGGTGCATTAAATGCGCGCGCAGCGCGCGCAGATGGCAGGCGTGCCCATACTGGCACACCGGACAAGGAACAGTAGATGTCCGGTGTGCACCGGACACCCAGGCGGGCCCACAAGTCAGAAGCTCCAACGGTCAGAATCCAACGGCAGTGATGACGTGGCAGGGGGCACCGGACTGTCCAATGTGCACCGGACTGTCCGGTGCGCCATCGAACAGACAGCCTCCCAACGGCCACATTTGGTGGTTGGGGCTATAAATACCCCAACCACCCCACCATTCATTGCATCCAAGTTTTCCCACTTCTCAACCACTTACAAGAGCTAGGCATTCAATTCTAGACACATACAAAGAGATCAAATCCTCTCCAATTCCACACAAGGCTTTAGTGATTAGCGAGAGAGATTTGCCGTGTTCTTTTGAGCTCTTGCGCTTGGATTGCTTCTTTTCTTTCTCACTTGTTCTTGTGATCAAAACTCCATTGTAATCAAGGCAAGAGGCACCAATTGTGTGGTGGCCCTTGCGGGGAAGTTTTGTTCCCGGCTTTGATTTGAGAAGAGAAGCTCACTCGGTCCGAGGGACCATTTGAGAGAGGGAAGGGTTGAAAGAGACCCGGCCTTTGTGGCCTCCTCAACGGGGAGTAGGTTTGCGAGAACCGAACATCGGTAAAACAAATCCGTGTGTCTCACTTCATTATTTGCTTGCGATTTGTTTTGCGCCCTCTCTCACGGACTCGTTTATATTTCTAACGCTAACCCGACTTGTAGTTGTGTTTATATTTGTAAATTCCAGTTTCGCCCTATTCACCCCCCCTCTAGGCGACTATCAGGATGTCTTCTTGAGGATTCGGTGTAGATATAACCGGTTGATGGCGTAGCAGGCGGTGTTGACCGCCTCGGTCCAAAACCGATCCGGTGTCTTGTACTCATCAAGCATGGTTCTTGCCATGTCCAATAGAGTTCGATTCTTCCTCTCCACTACACCATTTTGTTGTGGAGTGTAGGGAGAAGAGAACTCATGCTTGATGCCTTCCTCCTCAAGGAAGCCTTCTATTTGTGAGTTCTTGAACTCCGTCCCGTTGTCGCTTCTAATTTTCTTGATCCTTAAGCCGAACTCATTTTGAGCCCGTCTCAAGAATCCCTTTAAGGTCTCTTGGGTATGAGTTTTTTCCTGCAAAAAGAACACCCAAGTGAAGCGAGAATAATCATCCACAATAACTAGACAGTACTTACTCCCGCCGATGCTTATGTAAGCGATCGGGCCGAATAGGTCCATGTGTAGGAGCTCCAGTGGCCTGTCACTAGTCATGATGTTCTTGTGTGGATGATGAGTGCCAACTTGCTTCCCGGCTTGGCATGCGCTACAAATCCTGTCTTTCTCAAAATGAACATTTGTTAGTCCTAAAATGTGTTCTCCCTTTAGAAGCTTATGAAGATTGTTCATTCCAACATGGGCTAGTCGGCGGTGCCAGAGCCAACCCAAGTTAGTCTTAGCAACCAAGCAAGTGTCGAGTTCAGCTCTATCAAAATCTACCAAGTATAGCTGACCCTCTAACACTCCCTTAAATGCTATTGAATCATCACTTCTTCTAAAGACAGTGACACCTACATCGGTAAATAGACAGTTGTAGCCCATTTGACATAATTGAGATACGGAAAGCAAATTGTAATCTAAAGAATCTACAAGAAAAACATTGGAAATAGTATGGTCAGGTGATATAGCAATTTTACCCAATCCTTTGACCAAACCTTGATTTCCATCCCCGAATGTGATAGCTCGTTGGGGATCTTGGTTTTTCTCATATGAGGAGAACATCTTCTTCTCCCCTGTCATGTGGTTTGTGCACCCGCTATCGAGTATCCAACTTGAGCCCCCGGATGCATAAACCTACAAAACAATTTTAGTTCTTGTTTTTAGGTACCCAAACGGTTTTGGGTCCTTTGGCATTAGAAACAAGAACTTTGGGTACCCAAACACAAGTCTTGGAGCCCTTGTGTTTGCCCCCAACAATCTTGGCAACTACCTTGCCGGATTTGTTAGTAAGCACGTAGGAAGCATCAAAAGTTTTAAATGAAATAGCATGATCATTTGATGCATTAGGAGTTTTCTTCTTAGGCAACTTGGCACGGGTTGGTTGCCTAGAGCTAGATGTCTCACCCTTATACATAAAAGCATGGTTAGGGCCAGAGTGAGACTTCCTAGAATGAGTTCTCCTAATTTTGCTCTCGGGATAACCGGCAGGGTACAAAATGTAACCCTCGTTATCCTGAGGCATGGGAGTCTTGACCTTTACAAAGTTAGACAAATTTTTAGGAGGAGCATTAATTTTGACATTTTCTCCCCTTTGGAAGCCAATGCCATCCTTGATGCAAGGGCGTCTCCCATTATAGAGCATACTTCTAGCAAATTTAAACTTTTCATTTTCTAAGTTATGCTCGGCAATTTTAGCATCTAACTTAGCTATATGATCATTTTGTTGTTTAATTATAATTATGTGATCATGAATAGCATTAACATCAACATCTCTACATCTAGTACAAATAGAAACATACTCAACATTAGATGTAGAGGATTTGCAAGATTTTAATTCAACAACCTTAGCATGTAATATATCATTCTCACTTCTAAGGTTGGAAATAGTAATATTACAAACATCAAAATCCTTAGCCTTAGCAATTAAATTTTCATTTTCTACTCTAAGGCTAGCAAGAGATACATTCAATTCATCAATCTTAGCAAGCAAATCATCATTATTATTTCTAAGATTGGGAACATTACAAACATGAGAATCAACCTTAGCAATTAATTTGGCATTTTTATTTCTAAGGTTGTCAATGGTCTCATGGCAAGTGCTTAGCTCACTAGACAATTTTTCACATTTTTCAACTTGTAGAGCATAAGCATTTTTAACCTTAACATGCTTTTTGTTTTCCTTAATAAGGAAGTCCTCTTGAGAGTCCAAGAGATCATCCTTCTCATGAATAGCACTAATCAATTCATTTAATTTTTCCTTTTGTTGCATGTTAAGGTCGGCAAAAAGGGTACGCAAATTATTCTCCTCATCACTAGCATTATCATCACTAGAGGATTCATATTTAGTGGAGGGTTTAGATTTAACCTTCTTCCTTTTGCCGTCCTTTGCCATGAGGCACTTGTGGCCGACGTTGGGGAAGAGGAGTCCCTTGGTGACGGCGATGTTGGCGGCGTCCTCGTCGGAGGAGGACTCGGTGGAGCTCTCGTCGGAGTCCCACTCCTGGCAAACATGGGCATCGCCGCCCTTCTTCTTGTAGTACTTCTTCTTTTCTCTCCTTTTTCCCTTCTTGTCGTCGCCCCTGTCACTGTCACTAGACATAGGACATTTTGCAATAAAATGACCGGGCTTACCACATTTGTAGCACACTTTCTTGAGCGGGGTTTGTAGTCCTTCCCCCTCCGTTGCTTGAGGATTTGGTGAAAGCTTTTGATGATTAAAGCCGTCTCCTCATTGTCGAGCTTGGAGGCGTCAATTGGTTGTCTACTCGATGTAGACTCCTCCTTCTTCTCCTCTGTTGCCTTGAATGCCACCGGTTGTGCTTCGGGCGTGGAGGATTCATCAAGCTCGTTGATCTTCTTTGAGCCCTTGATCATACATTCAAAGCTCACAAAATTCCCGATAACTTCCTCGGGGGTCATTAGTGGGTATCTAGGATTACCACGAATTAATTGAACTTGAGTGGGGTTAAGGAAAATGAGAGATCTTAGAATAACCTTAACCACCTCGTGGTCATCCCATTTCTTGCTCCCGAGGTTGCGCACTTGGTTCACCAAGGTTTTGAGCCGGTTGTACATATCTTGTGGCTCCTCCCCTTGGCGAAGACGAAAACGACCGAGCTCCTCCTCGATCGTTTCCCGTTTGGTGATCTTGGTGAGTTCATCACCCTCGTGCGCGGTCTTGAGAAGGTCCCAAATCTCCTTTGCATTCTTCAATCCTTGCACTTTGTTGTATTCCTCCTTGCTTAGAGAGGCGAGGAGTATGGTTGTGGCTTGGGAGTTGAAGTGCTCGATTTGGGCCACTTCGTCCGTATCATAGTCTTCATCCCCTACGGATGGTACCTGTGCTCCAAACTCAACAACATTCCATATAGTTTTGTGGAGTGAGGTTAGATGAAATTTCATTAAATCACTCCACCTAGCATAATCTTCACCATCAAAGGTTGGCGGTTTGCCTAATGGAACGGAAAGTAATGGAGTATGTCTAGATGTACGAGGATAGTGTAAGGGGATCTTACTAAACTTTTTGCGCTCTTGGCGCTTAGAAGTTACGGACGGCGCATCGGAGTCGGAGGTCGATGTTGATGAAGTGTCGGTCTCGTAGTAGACCACCTTCCTCATCCTCTTGTGCTTGTCGCCTTTCCGATGCGACTTGTGAGAAGTAGATTTTTCCTTCTTCTCTTTGTGGTGAGAAGAGGAAGATCTTTTCTCCTTCCGTTTGGAGGAGTCCTTCTTCTTCTCCTTCCTCTTGGTGCGGGACTCTTCCGATGAAGTGCTTCCTTGGCTCGTAGTGGGCTTGTCGCCGGTCTCCATCTCCCTCTTGGTGTGATCTCCCGACATCACTTCGAGCGGTTAGGCTCTAATGAAGCACCGGGCTCCGATACCAATTGAAAGTCGCCTAGAGGGAGGGTGAATAGGGCGAAACTGAAATTCTCAAAAATAATCACAACTACAAGCCGGGTTAGCGTTAGAAATATATTTGAGTCCGTGAGAGAGGGTGCAAAACAAATCGCAAGCGAATAAGAAGTGTGACACGTGGATTTGTTTTACCAAGGTTCGGTTCTCGCAAACCTACTCCCCGTTGAGGAGGCCACAAAGGTCGGGTCTCTTTCAACCCTTCCCTCTCTCAAACGGTCCATCGGACCGAGTGAGCTTCTCTTTCTCAAATCACTTGGGAATCAAACTTCCCGCAAGGACCACCACACGATTGGTGTCTCTTGCCTCAATTACAAGTGAATGTTTGATCACAAGAAAGAATGCCAAAGAAAAAGAAGCGATCCAAGCGCAAGAGCTCAAATGAACACTGCAAATCACTCTCTCTAGTCACTAAGGCTTTGTGTGGAGTTGGGAGAGGATTTGATCTCTTTTGGTGTGCTTTGCGATGAATGCTAGCTCTTGTATAGTGGTTGGAAGCTGGTAAACTTGGATGCAATGAATGGTGGGTGGTTGGGGGTATTTATAGCCCCAACCACCAAACTAGCCGTTTGGTGGAGCTGTCTGTTCGATGGCGCACCGGACAGTCCGGTGCACACCGGACATGTCCGGTGCGACAGCCACGTCACCAAAGCCGTTGGGATTCGACCGTTGAAGCTCTGTCTCTGGGCCTGCCTTGATGTCCGGTGGCGCACCGGACATGAACTGTAGATTGTCCGGTGCGCCTGTTCCCGCGTGCCTGACGACTGCGCGCTTCTGGCGCGCATTAAATGCGTCGCAGGTAGCCGTTGGCGCCGAAATAGTCGTTGCCCCGCTGTTACACCGGACAGTCCGGTGTACACCGGACAGTCCGGTGAATTTCAGCGAAGCAGCGGGAGAGAATTCCCGAGGCTGGCGAGTTCCGGAGGCCGCTCTTCCTTGGAGCACCGGACATGTCCGGTGTACACCGGACAGTCCGGTGAATTATAGCGGAGTTGCCTCTGGAAATTCCCGAAGGTGAGCAGTTCGGAGTTGGAGTCCTCTGGTGCACCGGACATGTCCGGTGGCACACCGGACAGTCCGGTGCGCCAGACCAGAGGTGCCTTCGGTTGTCCCTTGCTCCTTTGTCGAACCCAAAACTTGGTCTTTTTATTGGCTAAGTGTGAACCTTTGGCACCTGTATAACTTATACACTAGAGCAAACTAGTTAGTCCAATTATTTGTGTTGGGCAATTCAACCACCAAAATTATTTAGGAGCTAGGTGTAAGCCTAATTCCCTTTCAGAGAGCAATCTAGGAAGGCTGATCTTGCCTTCTGTCGACTGGCGCACCGGACAGTCCGGCGCCCGATTTCCTTCCAAAAATGGCGCAGTCGACCGTTGGCAGCCTGAGAGCCGTTGGCGCACCGGACATGTCCGGTGCACACCGGACAGTCCGGTGCCCCCTTCTAGCCGTTGGCTCGGCCACGTGTCCAGCGCAGATTGCGCGGCCGACCGTTGGCCCGGCCGACCGTTGGCTCACCGGACAGTCCGGTGCACACCGGACAGTCTGGTGAATTATAGTCGTACGTCGTCGGTGAATTCCCGAGAGTGGCCAGTTCGTCTGTGAACGGCTCACCGGACAGTCCGGTGCACCACCGGACAGTCCGGTGAATTATAGCCGTACACCGCCGTCGAAGTCCCGAGAGCAGCCTGTTTGCTCGAGCTAGCCTGGCGCACCGGACACTGTCCGGTGCACCACCGGACAGTCCGGTGCTCCCAGACTGAGCAGAGTCTTGGCTGCTCGAGCCAAGACATTTCCAATTGGATTTTTCCTGTTTCCAGCACTTAGACACAATACATTAGTCCATAAAACAATGTACTAAGTCTGATAAACATACCTTTATCCTTGATTTGTACTTTGTCCACCTTTTTACACTTAGGCACTTGTGTTGGACACTAAATCACCAAAATACTTAGAAATGGCCCAAGGGCACATTTCCCTTTCAATCTCCCCCTTTTTGGTGATTTATGCCAACACAACATAAAGCAAGTAGAGCGAGTACAAAATCAATTCAAATAAGAACTCAAAATTGTTTTGATTCATTTTTGACATATATGGATCATCCTTTGCCACCACTTGATTTGTTTTTGCAAATCAAACACAAATTTCTATCTCTAAGTCAAACATACTTGTTAAAACATAAAGAGAGTCATTACAAGAGAAATTGATTCAAGATTTCAAAAACTCCCCCTTTTTCCCATAATCAACATTTCTCCTCACAAGAATCCAACTTTTGACAAAAGAGACAATGAAAGAGTTTTGACAAACCAAAAGCTCTAATCTACTATTTTCAAAATTTTTCAAGTGGTAGCAGATCCATTTATCGCTTTGGCCTTTATTTTCTCCCCTTTGGCATCAAGCACCAAAACGGGATCAATCTTGGCCCTTAAACCCCATTGCCTCACCAAAATCTCCAAATAAGAACACAAAGGCAATAAGAGTACATGAGATGAACTTGGAATAAGTTACCCTCTTATCGGAGTGCAGTGGAAGTCTTTCATGGTCCAAGTCCACCTTTTCCCTTTCAAACCTCCTTTGAGACTAAAACAAGCAAACTCAAGCATATGGTTAGTCTCAAAGGGTCAAGTTGTAGCACAACTCCCCCTAAATATGTGCATCACTTGCACAAGGACTTGTGAGGTCCGAGGAGAGATTGTACAACTTGAGCACCATAGTAAGCAACAAAATGCATAAGGAACATGATCAAAGGCATAAATACATGTATGCTATGAATCAATCCAAGTTCCGCGAATCTAGGACATTTAGCTCACTACGCAACCTGCAAAAGGTCTTTTCATCTAAAGGCTTAGTGAAGATATCGGCTAGCTGGTTCTCGGTGCTAACATGAAACACTTCGATATCTCCCTTTTGCTGGTGGTCTCTCAAAAAGTGATGCCGGATGTCAATGTGCTTTGTGCGGCTGTGCTCAACAGGATTTTCCGTTATTCGGATAGCACTCTCATTGTCACATAGGAGTGGGACTTTGCTCAGATTGTAGCCAAAGCCCCGGAGGGTTTGCCTCATCCAAAGTAGTTGCGCGCAACACTGTCCTGCGGCAACGTACTCGGCCTCAGCGGTGGATAGGGCAACGGAAGTTTGTTTCTTAGAGTTCCACGACACCAGGGACCTTCCTAAGAATTGGCACGTCCCCGATGTACTCTTCCTATCGACCTTACATCCAGCATAGTCGGAATCTGAATATCCAATCAAGTCAAAGTTAGACCCCTTTGGATACCAGATCCCGAAGCAAGGCGTAGCGATTAAATATCTAAGAATTCGCTTCACAGCCACTAAGTGACACTCCTTAGGATCGGATTGAAATCTAGCACACATGCATACGCTAAGCATAATATCCGGTCTACTAGCACACAAATAAAGTAAAGACCCTATCATAGACCGGTATGCCTTTTGATCAACGGACTTACCTCCTTTGTTGAGGTCGGTGTGTCCGTCGGTTCCCATCGGAGTCTTTGCGGGCTTGGCGTCCTTCATCCCAAACCGCTTTAACAAATCTTGTGTGTACTTCGTTTGGGAGATGAAGGTGCCGTCCTTGAGTTGCTTCACTTGGAACCCAAGGAAGTAGTTCAACTCGCCCATCATCGACATCTCGAATTTCTGCGTCATCACCCTGCTAAACTCTTCACAAGGCTTTTGGTTAGTAGAACCAAATATTATGTCATCGACATAAATTTGGCACACAAAAAGATCACCATCGCAAGTCTTAGTGAAAAGAGTTGGATCGGCTTTCCCAACCTTGAAAGCATTAGCAATTAAAAAGTCTCTAAGGCATTCATACCATGCTCTTGGGGCTTGCTTAAGTCCATAGAGCGCCTTAGAGAGCTTACACACGTGGTCGGGGTACCGTTCATCCTCGAAGCCAGGGGGTTGCTCCACGTACACCTCCTCCTTGATCGACCCGTTGAGGAAAGCGCTCTTGACATTCATTTGGTACAACCTAAAAGAATGGTGAGCGGCATATGCTAGCAAAATAAGAATTGATTCTAGCCTAGCCACAGGAGCAAACGTCTCCTTAAAGTCCAAACCTGCGACTTGGGCATAACCTTTTGCCACAAGTCGAGCCTTGTTCCTCGTCACCACCCCGTGCTCGTCCTGTTTGTTGCGGAACACCCATTTGGTTCCCACAACATTTTGCTTGGGACGAGGCACCAGTGTCCAAACTTCATTGCGCTTGAAGTTGTTGAGTTCCTCCTGCATGGCCAACACCCAGTCCGGATCTAGCAAGGCCTCTTCTACCCTGAAAGGCTCAATAGAAGAGACAAAGGAGTAGTGCTCACAAAAATTAACTAATCTTGAACGAGTAGTTACTCCCTTGCTAATATCACCCAATATTTGGTCGACGGGATGATCCCTTTGAATCGTCGCACGAACTTGGGTTGGAGGTGCCTGAGGTGCTTCTTCCTCTTCAATTTGAACATCCTGTGCTCCCCCTTGATCATGCGCCTCCACTTGAGGTACCTGTTCGTCATCTTGGGTTGGGGGATGCACCATAGTTGAGGAAGACGGTTGACCTTGCTCCAATTGTTCCTGAGGCCGTACATCTCCAATCGCCATGGTGCGTATCGCGGCCGTTGGAACGTCTTCTTCATCTACATCATCAAGATCAACAATTTGCTCTCTTGGAGAGCCATTAGTCTCATCAAATACAACGTCGCTAGAGACTTCAACCAAACCCGATGATTTGTTGAAGACCCTATACGCCTTTGTATTTGAATCATAACCTAATAAAAACCCTTCTACAGCTTTGGGAGCAAATTTAGAGGTTCTACCTTTCTTCACAAGAATGTAACACTTGCTCCCAAATACACGAAAATAAGACACATTGAGTTTGTTACCAGTTAGCAGCTCGTATGAGGTCTTCTTGAGGAGGCGGTGAAGATAGACCCTCTTGATGGCGTGGCAAGCCGTGTTCACGGCTTCCGACCAAAAACACTCGGGGGTCTTGAACTCTCCAAGCATAGTCCTCGCCATATCAATGAGCGTCTTGTTCTTCCTCTCTACCACACCATTTTGCTGAGGTGTGTAGGGAGCAGAGAACTCGTGCTTGATCCCCTCCTCCTCAAGGAACTCCTCCACTTGAAGATTCTTGAATTCGGACCCGTTGTCGCTTCTTATCTTCTTCACCTTGAGCTCAAACTCATTTTGAGCTCTCCTTAGGAAGCGCTTGAGGGTCCCTTGGGTTTCAGACTTATCCTGCAAAAAGAACACCCAAGTGAAGCGGGAAAAGTCATCAACAATAACTAGACCATACTTACTTCCTCCTATGCTCAGATACGTGACAGGTCCAAAGAGGTCCATATGCAGCAGCTCCATAGGTCTTGAAGTGTTCATCACATTCTTGCTGTGATGTGCTCCTCCCACTTGTTTACCTGCTTGACAAGCTGCACAAGGTCTATCTTTTTCAAATTGCACGTTAGTCAAACCTATCACGTGTTCTCCCTTTAGAAGCTTGTGAAGGTTCTTCATCCCCACATGTGCTAAGCGGCGATGCCACAGCCAGCCCATGCTAGTCTTAGCAATTAAGCATGCATCTAGACCGGCCTCCTCTTTTGTAAAATCAACTAAATAAAGTTTGCTGTCTAGTACACCCTTAAAAGCTAGTGAACCATCACATCTTTTAAAGACAGACACATCTACATTTGTAAATAGACAATTATATCCCGTATTACATAATTGACTGACAAATAGTAAATTATATCCAAGAGACTCAACTAAAAACACATTAGAGATAGAGTGCTCATTTGATATTGCAATCTTGCCTAAACCTTTCACCTTGCCTTGGTTCCCATCACCGAATACGATTGAATCTTGGGAATCCTTATTCTTGACGTAGGAGGTGAACATCTTCTTTTCTCCCGTCATATGGTTTGTGCATCCGCTGTCGATAATCCAGCTTGAACCCCCGGATGCATAAACCTGCAAGGCAAATTTAGGCTTGGGTCTTAGGTACCCAACTCTTGTTGGGTCCTGTAAGGTTAGTCACAATTGTCTTAGGGACCCAAATGCAAGTTTTATCACCCTTGCATTTTGCCCCTAATTTCCTAGCAACTATCTTCCTATCCTTTCTACAAATAGCAAAGGAAGCATTTAAAGCATGATAAATTGTAGAGGGACCATTCATAACTTTTCTAGGAACATGAACAATATTCTTTCTAGGCACATGATGAATATTTTTCCTAGGCATATCTCTACCATGCATATAGGAAGAACTGGGAGCAAACATAGCATAAGAATCATAGGCATGTGAATCAAAAGCATTACAACTCCTATGAGACTGTCTTATATCATTGTACATAAAAGCATGGTTCTTTTTAGTACTACTTGTCATAGGGGCCTTCCCTTTCTCCTTGGCGGAGATGGGAGTCTTATGGCTTGTTAAGTTCTTGGCTTCCCTCTTGAAGCCAAGCCCATCCTTAATTGAGGGGTGTCTACCAATCGTGTAGGCATCCCTAGCAAATTTTAGTTTATCAAAATCACTTTTGCTAGCCTTAAGTTGGGCATTAAGGCTAGCCATTTCATCATTTAACTTTGCAATAGAAGCTATGTGTTCACTACAAGCATCAATATCAAAATCTTTACATCTATTGCAAATAACAACATTTTCTACACAAGTTGTTGATTTACTAGCTATTTCTAACTTAGCATTCAAATCATCATTAATGCTTCTTAAGCTAGAAATTGTCTCATGGCAAGAAGATAATTCACAAGAAAGCATTTCATTTCTCTTAACTTCTAAGGCATGAGATTTTTGTGCTTCTACAAATTTGTCATGTTCTTCATACAACAAGTCCTCTTGTTTTTCTAAAAGCCTATTTTTATCATTCAAGGCATCAATCAATTCATTAATTTTATCTACCTTGGTTCTATCTAGGCCCTTAAATAAACATGAATAATCTATTTCATCCTCATCACTAGATCCGTCCTCACTTGAAGAAGCATAAGTAGAGTTTCGAGTACATACCTTCTTCTCCCTTGCCATAAGGCATGTGTGGCGCTCGTTGGGGAAGAGGGATGACTTGTTGAAGGCGGTGGCGGCGAGTCCTTCATTGTCAGAGTCGAACGAGGAGCAATCCGAATCCCACTCCTTGCCAAGATGTGCCTCGCCCTTTGCCTTCTTATAGTTCTTCTTCTTCTCCTTCTTGTTCCCTTGATCCTGATCACTATCATTGTCGGGACAGTTAGCAATAAAATGACCAAGCTTACCACATTTGAAGCATGAGCGCTTCCCCTTTGTCTTGGTCTTGCTTGGCTGCCCCTTGCGACCCTTTAGTGCCGTCTTGAATCTCTTGATGATGAGGGCCATCTCTTCATCATTAAGTCCGGCCGCCTCAATTTGTGCCACCTTGCTAGGTAGCGCCTCCTTGCTTCTTGTTGCCTTGAGAGCAAGGGGTTGAGGCTCGTTGATTGGACCATTCAATGCGTCGTCCACGTACCTCGCCTCCTTGATCATCATTCGCCCGCTTACGAATTTTCCAAGGACTTCTTCGGGCGACATTTTGGTGTACCTGGGATTCTCACGAATATTATTCACCAAATGAGGATCAAGAACGGTAAAGGACCTTAGCATCAATCGGACGACGTCGTGGTCCATCCATCGCGTGCTTCCGTAGCTCCTTATTTTGTTGATAAGGGTCTTGAGTCGGTTGTATGTTTGGGGTGGCTCCTCGCCCCTTATCATCGCGAATCGTCCAAGCTCTCCCTCCACCAACTCCATTTTGGTGAGCAAGGTGACATCGTTCCCCTCATGAGAAATCTTAAGGGTGTCCCAGATCTGCTTGGCGTTATCCAAGCCACTCACTTTGTGGTATTCATCCCTGCACAATGAAGCTAGAAGAACAGTAGTAGCTTGTGCATTCTTATGAATTTGCTCATTAATGAACATGGGACTATCCGTACTATCAAAGTGCATTCCACTCTCTACAATCTCCCATATACTAGGATGGAGAGAGAATAGGTGACTACGCATTTTGTGGCTCCAAAATCCGTAGTCCTCCCCATCAAAGTGTGGAGGCTTGCCGAGAGGAATGGAGAGCAAATGTGAATTTGAACTTTGCGGAATACGAGAGTAGTCAAAAGAAAAGTTCGAATTAACCGGTTTCCTTCTCTCGTAGTCGTTGTGGTCGTCGTCCTTTTGGGAAGAAGATGACTCGTCGCTGTCGTCGTAGTAGACAATCTCCTTGATGCGCCTTGTCTTCTTCTTCTTCCCATCTTTCCGTCTATGGCCCGAGCCCGAGTCGGTAGGCTTGTCATCCTTCGGCTCGTTGACGAAAGATTCCTTCTCTTTATCGTTGATCACGATACCCTTCCCCTTAGGATCCATCTCTTCGGGCGGTTAGTCCCTTTGTGAAGAGAACGGCTCCGATACCAATTGAGAGCACCTAGAGGGGGGTGAATAGGTGATCCTGTAAATCTTGAAAACTTAAGCCACAAAAACTTGGTTAAGCGTTAGCACAGTAAATGCCAAGTGGCTAGAGAGGAGTCTTAACAAAACACAATAACCACAAGAAATCAATCACAGAGATGGCACGGTGGTTATCCCGTGGTTCGGCCAAGACCAACGCTTGCCTACTCCACATTGTGGCGTCCCAACGGACGAGGGTTGCAATCAACCCCTCTCAAGCGGTCCAAAGACCCACTTGAATACCACGGTTTTTGCTTGCTTTTCTCAATCCTGTTTGCGAGGAATCTCCACAACTTGGAGCCTCTCGCCCTTACACTTGAAATTCATAAAAACCACAGAGCAAGGGAGGATTAGCAACGCACACAAGACACAAGAATCAGAGTGTCAACACGCACACAAGTCGCAACAAGAGCTCGCAACACAACTCAATGAGTTCACAACTCCACTAGAGCTCTATATGCTATCACAATGAAACAAATGTGCGGAATCGAGGTCTTGGTGCTTAGGAATGTTGTAGGAATGCTTGGTGTGCTCCTCCATGCGCCTAGGGGTCCCTTTTATAGCCCCAAGGCAGCTAGGAGCCGTTGAGAGCAATCTAGGAAGGCTGATCTTGCCTTCTGTCGACTGGCGCACCGGACAGTCCGGTGTACACCGGACACTGTCCGGTGCCCGATTTCCTTCCAAAAATGGCGCAGTCGACCGTTGGCAGCCTGAGAGCCGTTGGCGCACCGGACATGTCCGGTGCACACCGGACAGTCCGGTGCCCCCTTCTAGCCGTTGGCTCGGGCGCTCGGCCACGTGTCCAGCGCAGATTGCGCGGCCGACCGTTGGCCTGGCCGACCGTTGGCTCACCGGACAGTTCGGTGCACACCAGACAGTCCGGTGAATTATAGCCGTACGTCGCCGGTGAATTCCCGAGAGCGGCCAGTTCGTCTGTGAACGGCTCACCGGACAGTCCGGTGCACCACCGGACAGTCCGGTGAATTATAGCCGTACACCGCCGTCGAAGTCCCGAGAGCAGCCTGTTTGCTCGAGCCAGCCTGGCGCACCGGACACTGTCCGGTGCACCACCGGACAGTCCGGTGCTCCCAGACTGAGCAGAGTCTTGGCTGCTCGAGCCAAGACATTTCCAATTGGATTTTTCCTGTTTCCAGCACTTAGACACAATACATTAGTCCATAAAACAATGTACTAAGTCTGAGAAACATACCTTTATCCTTGATTTGTACTTTATCCACCTTTTTACACTTAGACACTTGTGTTGGACACTAAATCACCAAAATACTTAGAAATGGCCCAAGAGCACATTTCCCTTTCAAATACGAAACATTTTTACTTTCATAATTATTAAAAAACGCCATACAAAAACTAAATTATTACGTAATTTTACAAATAACGATGCATGCAACCTCGTAATTATCAATGATCATCTACTATGTCAATTATCACGCTAATGATGTTTACAAAACAAAACAAAAAATTATGAATATGAATAATTAAACCCAAGTGCAGAGCTCTTGCGTTGCGGTGGGTGGTGGAGGGAGTTCGAACGTCCAGCATCGGCCTGAAGCGACTTGCTTGCCGCTTCTCACGGGCGCAGAGATAACAGCTTCGGTAAAAAGCGTTTGCACGAGAAGCCCGTTAAAATCTAGGTGTTTGGTTTAGCTTCTAGCTTCTGGCGGCCAGAAGCCCCCCAAAAGCTGAACCAAACAGGAGCATACTATTATGTATAAATACCTGGTCACAACTCACAACGTCTAGAAGGAAGGAGCAGTAGTGGGCCTAATGAGCTGCTTTTTTTCTCGGATAAAACTAAATGGGCTTTCTTCACCTCACGAGCCCACTACGGCCCCTTTCAGGCTTCCACTGTTACTTTAGCTTTAGCCCCGTCAGACGGCGCTGCCTGCGGGGTGCGGGCTGCAGCGATCGAAGTTGGGATCGCGCGGGAAAGATCCCCAAATTCCCCGCCATTTTTTGCCAACCCATTCACACCGACGAATCCAGCGGCGGCGGATCACACCAACCCAACTGCAAGCCCTAGCCATGTCCCCCGCCACCGCCGACGAACCCAGCGTCGCAATGGAGGAGCAGCCCGGAAAGGAGAGCGAGGAAGCCGCCGATGCAATGGAAGAGCAGCTCGGAAAGGAGAGCGAGGAGGCGGCAGAGTCCGCCGAGGAAGTGGGGCAAGTCGAGGAGGAGCCCGAGGAGGGCGTCGACCCCGCCGAGGCAATGGAGAAGGCTGGAGAGGAGGCGGAGGCCGAAGAGGGGGCGTCGCTGCGGCCGGCGCTGCCGGTGGGGAGGGTCAAGCGGATCATGCGGGTGGACCGGGACATCAAGAAGGTGACGAGCGAGGCGGCGCTGCTCATCGCCGCCGCCACCGAGCTCTTCCTGGGCAGCCTCGCGACAGGGGCCCACGCCGCGGCGGCGCGGCGCAGCCGGCGCACTGTGCGTGCCGTGCACGTCCGCGCCGCGGCCCGCGCGCACCGGCCCACGGCGGACTTCCTGCTTGACTGCCTCGCTGCCGAAGAGGAGGCTCCCCGCGCCCGCCAGACCGCAGGATCAGCCCGCGGCGGCGGCGGCGGAGGAGGAGGGAACGCGAAGCCGCTGCCGCGTGGGACCCGCCGCATCGATGCCTTCTTCCAGAAGGTTACCTAGAGGTGTCTCTCTCTGCGTACGTGCTTCCATATTTTGGTGATCTAAATGTTTACTTCAAAATTCTATGGGTGCTGTGATGAATGTATGAACATGCAATTAAATTACGCTTTTCTGTTCCTCTGATTCGTTGTCATTTTGCTTATTTTCCGGGATTTCTGTGTGTCTGTGTGAGCCCATACCTTGAATTGTGCAGCTGCTCCTACGATGCAAATTTGATGGCAATTTGGCTCTTCTCCCTTGTTATTAGGCTGTACGGGTCAATGTGCACATCACTTTTGGGTATGTTTAGTACTAACACATGATGACAAGGAAAATGTTTTCTACTAGGGCATGGTGCTAGCTGTAAGGTTGGCAGTTGGCATTAGCAATGTTTTCTAAATTCTATTGGAAAATTGATGACTTTTTTTGTGCACCATAATTCTTTGAGAGTTTGATATGAGGCTCACTTTGTAGCCAATGTGTCTATAGCTAGGAAACCAAGGCGTGTCGGTATCATTCGAGCAAGCAGATAGCATAACTGCGATGGGACGTACTACACTACACCGCCACAAAATTTGCATTATGAATTCTGCGTCTGCATTTCAGAATACCAGATTTTTTGAGTGTTCGCACAGGACACAAGTTGAGCTTATGTTTTAGGCTTTCAGAAATATTATGTTCTCATCCACAATAAAGTGCCAACTTGAGCGTCAAGCAGAGTACTGACTACATCAAACGGCTACCTGGCCCTTTAACGGCAATTGTATGTACCAATTCAGGTCAACTTAACTGCATCTCATTAGGAGTAAAAGGTAATTACTAAACGTGAAATGGACAAAAATAGTTGTTGTGTGGAATGATTGATTAAACTAAGTTATTTGATCAATTTAATAAATTGCTGGATCGTTACACTTCCAATATAAACGAAGACACGAAAAAGATCCATAAATTAACGGTGAAAGCGTTGACAAAGGAAGGAAACAACAAAAGAGATGAAGACAATACGACGAAGAGGAGTAATAGTTTATTAGTTTATATTTATGAATTGTGTAATTTTATTTTTATATCTAAGTAATATTTTTGTATTTTTATTATGAATCATGTAATTTTATGTATTTATTTATGTAATAAGATTTGTTTTATTTTAATAAAACGACGTGTTTCATATCAACGGGGAGTCCATAAAAAAAGGATCATATAGCGGATAGCTGTAAAGTGAGGGTAAATTTAAAGACTGTATATTTGGAATGTTGAACGGTTGAAGTAGATAAACGTGGATAAGAGTCAATTGAAAGATTGTCGCTGATGGAGGTGACAGTAGCTGCCTCATGCGGCGCTGTGTACTTGTGTTATCCTTTGCGTCATATGGCAGAGCTCTTAGGCTATCCGCAACCGTTCCCCCTAAATTTTTCCCCCTATATCACTTTTTTGGGTCACATCATCAACATTCAACCCCCTATTTTTTCATCTCCCGCAGCGGTTCCCTCTAAATATTCCCTCTATATCCCACTACACTATAAAATATCATTTTTTATACATACTTTTCATCTACTATAAATTTTTTATCTACTAACAATTGAAAGCGGGCCCACGTGAACAGTGTTTAGAGGGGGGAGAGAGATAACGCCAGAACGAGGGGGAGAGAGAACGTTACCTCTTCGTAGAGCGCTGGCTAGCGTCCACCGCTGCGGCGTTGGGAGGCGCCCGGTAGCCGAGCTACAGGGCAAGGGGAGGGGGCGTCGCGCCGCGTCCGTTGCGGCCAGTCTTATACCTCCGCTCTCTTTGCACAGCTAAACGACAAAAAAATCGTACTGTTCTACGGTGAGAGCGAAGTAAATTCACAAAAAAAATCGTACTGTTCCACGGTGAGAGCGAAGTAAATTCTAGTCTTTGTTTTATATTAAAATGTGAGAGCTAAAAAAATTCTGCTTCTCGCCGCTCCCAACCTGCACCCTATTCTCCAACCCCTCAGAAATCAATTCACGACTATTTATCAAACGGTTTTTGTTAGATAGATTCACTTATGTTAGAGAATCATGAAGGGGAGCTCTGTAAAATGAGCCCTAAAGGTTGCCAAGACAGCATGAGTTCAGAAGCATCGCAGATCACGGAGCACACAGTTTGCGATAGAGCAATGATCATCCTCGTTGATAGACAACAGCAGCCGACAGGTCAACCGACAACAGGGACGGTTGCAGCATTTAAATCAACAACTTGATATGGTGATACATGAAGGATGATTGCAACTATATGCTACTATCACTGAAATTACAAGTTCCTTCTGAATGCCAGGTCCAGCTACCGCGTTTTCCTCGCTTTGGGTTTCAGATGATCTGTGCCACAGAGAGCGATGTATGGCTGCCAGGACTGTGAAGATGAGTGCCTGCAAGGAATGATCGAAGTGAGGCTGTTAGATTGGAATCCAACCAGAGTTTTTAGGGCTGTTCAGGAAGCAAGCAAGATTTTTTTTTTCTTTCCCAGCACATGCCTGAGTACGCATTTCAAGCAAGCGCAAGTTCATTCCTCGTTTTATATATAGATTATCAGTGCCACAGAGAGAGCGATGAGTGCCAGGACTGTGAAGATGAGTGCCTGCAAGGAACGATCAAAGTTAGGATGTTAGACTGGAATCCAACCAGAGTTTTTAGGGCTACTCAGGAAGCAAGCAAGATTTTTTTCCCCCGAGCACATGCCTGAGTATGTATCTCAAGCAATCGCGACGTATCTCAAGCAAACGCAAGTCCATCAGAACAAAAATAAAGAATGCAAAGAACAATAACAAGTCCAGTGATTCAAGTTCAAACATTGTGACACCAGCTGTTAAGCACCGCTCAATTTCTTAGCTGGGTGTATGGTTATCACCTGTCATAGACCCATTTCCTTGCCAGAACTTTGACTAACGTGTGCTGAAGGAATTGTTGGCCACATCTTAGAACATTGTTTGGCGAAAAGGCGTGGCTGTGTTTCTATAGGTCCAAGGGCACAATTGTAACGAATCACTAACCAAAACCATGGAATCATCATGTAATCAGACCGTTTTTTACCTATTAGTAAAATGGCATGCAGCTCTCTTGAGTGTTCGAGGAAAGAAAGGAATGGCAATGTCTGGTAGTGATCCAAACATAGCCTAAGGTCTATTGCACCATATAAGCAACAATATTTGATATTCAAATAGCCAAACAAAAGCTACACACATCCGTGGTATATATAGGACCTTCTGGCAAATATGAGAAAACCTACAGCATAGAGTATAGTTTTTAAGGGAAATTTTGGTTTAATCACCCAGATTTGATACAGAATATTTAGAGCAATTTATTAGAAAAATTGCCAACACGCTGTCAAGGAAAACTACAAATCAACACAAGTGAAAACATATCGCTATATCAAACTACCAGGACACATGATGCTTTATGAACATGAATAGTTGCACTTGTACATGGAAACACATCCACATCTATTTTCTTCATAGTTCATACTGGGAAGTAACATGTTCAGGGTTAGGACGAACCGCAACAGCTGATGCAGCTAGCCCAGGGCGCTCTCGAGGATCTTTGTTGTAGTACTTGCAGCAGTAAAGAGTGGTTGCAAAGTACCAAATCAAAGGACACAAGAAACCTAAAAGAAAACTGCAACCACAGTATGCTCAATGGACAATTGTGAACCGAAGTTTATATGAAGACTGGAGTAGTAAAGCATACTTACGAAGACCATCCTATCCCACAACCACAGCAAGGAAGCCGCCTCTCAAAGATTGTCCACCGTGGGTTTTCTTCATCTCTGAGTAGTGTATACTTGCCAGCACACCCTTGGCAATGACAACATTCATCCAAGTGTGCTATGCAAAGCAAAGGAAGAATATGATCAGTAACTGAAGTTTCTTCCTAAATCTGGAAATTTAAGATAATGAACAGAGCCAGTATCCTACATCAAGTCTAAGTGTTAATGAGATGCATTTTTTTTGAAAGATGTGGCAGGAGCTCTGCCTTTCGATTAAGATACGAAAGAGTGTTTATGTACAGTAGACCAAGCGCCTTCCAGAGGCATGACAAAGAGGCCCCAAGAGGAACACGCAGCCATGCTGATGTTTACACATGGCAGGTATAATAACATCTAATTCTGAAGGTAACAGAAAAGCACAATTCTACAATGACGGACTCTGATGTTGCAAAGGTGCAACAGTCAATTGATCCACAAGAAACAATATAAAGTTGAAAATTGTTACCTTCTCCCATTTATTCTACAGAAACCCTGCAAGGAAAGTGCCAGCAGCTTTAATACAAACAACTGACAACTAGATCCCTCCCTGACAGTGACTAATTCAACAAATTTTATCACAAGAATTTTTTGCTACAGGGGTACATCAAACATGCAAGTTCCCCTTAATCTTCATGACGCTGCCCTGGAAAAAAAATACAAACATGAGTAAATTGATAGGAACAAATGCATGAAAATCTATATATTCCTCTGTAACAAATAGGATCATAGGCACAGATGCATGTCCCTTGCAATTGATAGGACCATAGGAATTAGTCCTACATAAATCAGTAGGTGCCGTGTCTAAGCTTTAGAGTTGGTTTGGTGATAAGGGAATTGAGAGTAATTGGAGGGGGAATTCTCAATTCACTGGTCACCAAACCCACCCTTACGCTGTAATTCTGACCGGTTTGATGACCGGGGAATTAAGTGATATTGAAGGGGATTGAGGGAGAAAATGAACCCCCAATTCTCTAGTCACCAAACCAGCCCTAAGTGTGTCTTGCTTCTTGCATGTCCTGCCGTCAGTTTAAGTTTGGAAACACAGTTGTCAGTCTACAATCTTGAAGATGTAATTCTGACCGCAGCAATCCTTCCTTAGATAAGTAACTTGGGTAAGCAATTTCATCGAACATGTTGAGCTCACTGCCTGCATCATCGAGCTGAGTAACAGCTATGAACTGACAATATCGCACAAAAGGACGCCCTCCAGATTCTATTACTCGACCCACCGCACAGAAAAATTAGTAAGCTAAAACTCGCAGCTCGAATCCAATCCGCCTCCGCGCTAGAATTCAAGAACGGGAACAGACAATCCCGACGACGGCTTCGAATCCCAATTCCCAACCAAAGGATCCAAGACACGCTCCCGCAGGGGGGCAAGCGCTGGAACCGTGGGGGGAAAGGTAGCAGACTTACGTGGAGAGCGAAAAGAAGAAGCCTGCGCCGCCGCGGTCAAGACGACAGACGCCGGAGGGATTTTATTAGGCAGCGTTTCTTGGACGCCCGGCGCCGCCAGGTCTGGCTCCTAATCCCCTATTCTCCCGGCGTTGGGGTCTGACCCTGTGAGGGGAAAGAAGGAAGCGGAGAAAGCGCGATGCGGCGTTTGCTTGGCTTGTTGGAGACTGTAGGATGAATCAGGCCATGCGAAGCCTGAGAAAAAACTCAACGGTGTGGACGGCGACTGCGCGCTCGCGCTCGCTCTCCCTCTCGCTCTGGCTGGCAATCGGTACCCCGAAACCAGACGGGTAAAAATTCTATTAGGGCACAGGTATGACGGGTTTTGATACTCATAGTTATTTTATTAGGTCATTTGTTATACCCATCGGATACGGTGGGCGTGGGTATGTTCTCTGTTGCCTCATATCTGCTACCCAATGGGGAACCCGCTAATATATGACACGTGGATCCGGATTCAAATATTAAGTATTGTGTATTGAACAATTAGATTTGAAGGCATGATGTTGTCCACGGTTTTGTAGAATCAATGTTATGTTTTGTGTGATTTGAAGACATGATGTTGCCATTTAATGTTGAATATTGTTGAATCTGTGATAAAATTATGTTGGGTTCGATATATTTGTTGTGCTGGTACTTATTTTTACGATTTAAATGATCATGTCTATCGTAATGTTAATGGGTATGTGTCGGGGACCATAATTAGGGGTACCCTCAAGACTCCTAATTCTCAGCTGGTAACCCCCATCAGCATAAAGCTGCAAAGGCCTGATGGGTGCGATTAAGTCAGGGATCAGTCCATACGAGCGACTCGATCATGCCTCGCCCGAGCCTAGCCTCGGACAAGGGCAGCCGACACCGAGGGATTTCCGTCTCGCCCGAGGCCCCCCTCCAACGGCGGACACATCTCCGGCTCGCCCGAGGCCTTGCCTTCGCTAAGAAGCAACCCTGACTAAATCGCCGCACCGACCGACCAAATCGCAGGAGCATTTAACGCAAAGGTGGCCTGACACCTTTATCCTGACACGCGCCCCCCGGCAGAGCCGAAGTGACCGTCGTCACTTCGCCGCTCCACTGACCGGCCTGACAAAAGGACAGCGTCGCCTGCGCCACTCCGACTGCAGTGCCACTTGACAGAGTAAGACTGACAGGCAGTCAGGCCCTGCCAAAGGCACCATAGGAAGCTCCGCTCTGCCCGACCCAGGGCTCGGACTCGGGCTAAGTCCCGGAAGACGGCGAACTCCGCTCCGCCCGACCAGGGGCTCGGACTCGGGCTAAGTCCCGGAAGACGGCGAACTCCGCTCCGCCCGACCCAGAGCTCGAACTCGGGCTAAGTCCCGGAAGACGACGAACTCCGCTCCGCCTGACCCAGGGCTCGGACTCGGGCTCGGCCCCAGAAGACGACGAACTCCGCTTCGCCCGACCCCAGGGCTCGGACTCCGCCCTGGCCTCTGTCGAACGACCTCCGCCTCGCCCGACCCGGGGGCTCGGACTCGGCCTTGGCTATGGAAGACAGACTCGACCTCGGCTTCGGAGGAGCCTCCACGTCGCCCAACCTAGGGCGCAGGCCAGCCACGTCAACAGGAAGCGCCATCATCACCCTACCCCAAGCTGACTCAGGTCGCAGAGAACAAGACCGGTGTCCCATCTGGCTAGCTCCGCCAGATAGGCAATGATGGCGCCCCGCATGCTCTGTGACGACGGCGGCTCTCAGCTCTCTTACGGAAGCAGAAGGACGTCAGCAAGGAACCGACCGCTCCGACAGCTGTCCCTCCGCCAGGCTCCGCCGCTCCTCTGACGGCCACGACATCACACCAGCAGGGTGCCAAGATCTCTCCGGCTGCCACATCGGCATGTACTTAGGGCGCTAGCTCTCCCCCGCTAGACACGTAGCACTCTGCTACACCCCCATTGTACACCTGGATCCTCTCCTTACGCCTATAAAAGGAAGGACCAGGGCCTTCCTAGAGAAGGTCGGCCGCGCGGGGACGAGGACGGGGCAGGCGCTCTCTTGGGGCCGCTCGCTTCCCTCACCCGCGTGGACGCTTGTAACCCCCTACTGCAAGCGCACCCGACCTGGGCGCGGGACGAACACGAAGGTCGCGGGATTTCCACCTCTCTCACGCCCGACTCCGGCCACCTCGCTTCCCCCCTTCGCGCTCGCCCACGCGCTCGACCCATCTGGGCTGGGGCACGCGGCACATTCACTCGTCGGCTTAGAGACCCCCCGGTCTCGAAACGCCGACAGTTGGCGCGCAAGGTAGGGGCCTGCTGCGTGTTGACGAACAGCTTCTCGTCAAGCTCCAGATGGGAAGTCTCCAGCAACCTCTCCGACCCGGGACGGTGCTCCGTTTCAGGAGCCTTGAGTTCATGTCCTTCGACGGCAGCTACGACATGATACTCCTTCCACCGCCGCGCGACAACGACAATGGCGGCCGACAGCCCGCCCGCCGGCGGCGGAATCGACGACGCCTTCCCCGCGTGGTGGAAGAACAACATTCGAGCTCGTCCCGTCCTCTCCCCCGCCAAAGGAGGAGGAGGCGGGGCAACCAAGGCCAAGCGGGAGGTCGCGCCTCGTCGGCTGTCGAGCGAGTCGACATCCCCAGCGCCCCAACGGGGGGCGCGTCGGGCGTCGACCTCGCGTTTGAGACGAAGGCGAGCGCCGTCTCCCCGCGACACGCCAATCCTGAGCAAGTGGACGACGCCAGCGCGCTCGCGGAGAGCTTGCAGGACGTTGCCCTCGTACCTGAGACGACGGTGCAATCAGTCCCCGACGTGACTATGTCGCTGCTCGTCGACCAAAAGGTACCGACCGATTCCCATCCTACGTCATTTCGACTCAGCCTCAACCCGCCTAGCGACCTTGCTTTGGCGGGCGCTCTCGTAGAGGCGAGTGCAACCCCTCTGGGGTTTCGCATGCGGTCGCCTTGGGACCGGCTGACGGACGTCTCGACCTACGGACCCTCTGGGTCCGAGGAAGATGACGATCCCAGCATCTGTTGGGATTTCTCTGGATTTGGCAACCCCAGTGCCATGCGGGACTTCATGACCACATGTGACTACTGCCTCTCCGACTGTTCCGACGGTAGCCGCAGCCTCGACGACGAGGACTGCGGCCCAAGCCGCGAATGTTTCCACGTCGAGCTAGGGGATCCCTCCGAAGGCAATCATCTCGGCATGCCGGGGGACGGTGATCTCCCTAGGCCGGTGCCTCGCGCTGACATCCCGCGGGAGCTAGCTGTGGTCCCCGTTCCGGCGGGGGGTCACGACCCACAGCTCGAGCAAGTCCGCGGGGCGCAGGCCAGGCTCGACGAGGGAGCAGGAGCGCTTGAGCCGATCCGCCGGGACGTCGGGCAGGTATGGGCGGGCCAACCCCCGGCCGGAGAAATACGTCACCTGCCCCAGGGTCTCCAGCACCGCGTCGCCAACGACGTCAGGGTCAGGCCGCCACCCGCATCCAGTGGGGTCGGCCAGAACCTGGCTGCCGCAGCGATGCTTCTCCGCGCGATGCCGGAGCCATCAACCACCGAGGGTCGGCGAATCCAGGGAGAGCTCAAGAATCTCCTGGAAGGCGCTGCGGTCCGACGGGCCGAGAGCTCTGCCTCCCGAAGGCAGAGATACCCCTCGAAACCTCATGCCGCGACTTCCCGATTCATGCGGGATGCCTCGGTCTACACCGGGCGCACGCGCAACACCGCGCCTGTGGCCCCGGGCCACCTCGGCAACGAGCACCATCATCGGGACCGTCGGGCCCACCTCGACGAGAGGGTGCGTCGAGGTTACCACCCCAGGCGTGGGGGACGCTACGACAGCGGGGAGGATCGGAGTCCCTCGCCCGAACCACCCGGTCCGCAGGCCTTCAGCCGGGCCATCCGACGGGCACCGTTCCCGACCCGGTTCTGACCCCCGACTACTATCACAAAGTACTCGGGGGAAACGAGACCGGAACTGTGGCTCGCGGACTACCGCCTGGCCTGCCAACTGGGTGGAACGGACGACGACAACCTCATCATCCGCAACCTCCCCCTGTTCCTCTCCGACACCGCTCGCGCCTGGTTGGAGCACCTGCCTCCGGGGCAGATCTCCAACTGGGATGACCTGGTCCAAGCCTTCGCCGGCAATTTCCAGGGCACGTACGTGCGCCCCGGGAATTCCTGGGACCTCCGAAGCTGCCGGCAGCTGCCGGGAGAATCTCTCCGGGACTATATCCGGTGATTCTCGAAGCAGCGCACCGAGTTGCCCAACATCACCGACTCGGATGTCATCGGCGCGTTCCTTGCCGGCACCACCTGCCGCGACCTGGTGAGTAAGTTGGGTCGCAAGACCCCCACCAGGGCGAGCGAGCTGATGGACATCGCCACCAAGTTCGCCTCTGGCCAGGAGGCAGTCGAGACTATCTTCCGAAAGGACAAGCAGCCCCAGGGCCGCCCATCGGAAGATGCTCCCGAGGCGTCTACTCCGCGCGGCGCCAAGAAGAAAGGCAAGAAGAAGTCGCAAGCGAAACGCGACGCCGCCGACGCGGACCTTGTCGCCGCCGCCGAGTACAAGCACCCTCGGAAGCCCCCCGGAGGTGCCAACCTCTTCGACAAGATGCTCAAGGAGTCGTGCCCCTATCATCAGGGGCCCGTCAAGCACACCCTTGAGGAGTGCGTCATGCTTCGGCGCCACTTCCACAGGGTCGGGCCACCCGCGGAGGGTGGCAAGGCCCGCGACGACGACAAAAAGGAAGATCACCAAGCAGGAGAGTTCCCCGAGGTCCGCGACTGCTTCATGATCTACGGTGGGCCTGCGGCGAATGCCGAGGCGAGGCCGTCTTGCCCACTGACCTGGAATACGACTCCCCGAGGACGAGGGCCTACAGCGATCAAAGCAACCAAGCTAGCCGAGAAGACTCGCTGGACCAGCTGGAAGAGGCTCGGGACAAGGCCTTGCTACACTCGGCGCGGTACCAGCAGTCCCTGCGACGCTACCACGCCCGAGGGGTCCGGCCCCGAGACCTCCAGGTGGGCGACCTGGTGCTTCGGCTGCGGCAAGACGCCCGAGGGAGGCACAAGCTCACGCCCCCCTGGGAGGGGCCATTCGTCATCGCCAAAGTTCTGAAGCCCGGGACGTACAAGCTGGCCAACAGTCAAGGCGAGGTCTACGACAACGCTTGGAACATCAAACAGCTACGTCGCTTCTACCCTTAAGATGTTTTCAAGTTGTTCATATACCTCTCACCCACGCAAAGTTTAGTCATCAAGGAAGGGTCGGCCTCGCCTCGGCAAAGCCCGACCCTCCCTCGGGGGCTAAAAGGGGGGGGAACCCCCTCTGCGTTGAAATTTTCCTCGAAAAAAGATCTCTTCTGCCAGAATATCTTTCGTACTTTCTGACTAGTTCGAAAAGTGGATCCTGAAAACGACGGAGTACACGTAAGCAGCCAAGGCTGACCGAGCCGAGGGACTCCTACGCCTCCGGGATACGGATACCTCACTCATCACCTTCTGCGATAAGTAACTCGCGTTCGGATGAAGCGATTCCGCGGACCGAACAAGTCTTCACGTTCGGAAGCTCTTCTGCCGAAGCGATCCTTCGAGCCTTCTCGACTGAGTCGGTGACAGGGCCTCGTGGACGGGTGAAAGTGCGCGTAAGCGGCAAGGCCGACCGAGCCGAGGGACTCCCACGCCTCCGGGATACGGATACCTCACTCATCACCTTCCGCGAGAAGCAACTCTCGCTCGCACAAACATCCCTGTTACCGACAAAAGAGTCCAGATACTCGAAACGAGAGGAAAGGAGACGCAGCTTTACAACACAGCGAGGGTGTGTATTCTGGCCTCGGCGGCCGCAGAAGGCACACGCTACAAAACACTCTGATCCTGCAGGCTCGGGTCTTCACGCTGAAAGGGGGCTGTGGCACCCTCGGCATCGACGACACCTTCAGCGAGGTCCGACCCAGCCTCGGACGGCGACGCGGTCCGGGGACTTCTCCGGGAATCCAGCCCGAGCAGGCGGCTCGGCCGGTTACCCCTAGGGCCTCGGCCAACCATCTTCCAAGGGCGCCAGCCCGACCCGAGGCCTCGGCTGATCAACTCCGGCGTCGGTCCCGCTGACGGACAACCCGGCCAGGCTCCGGCCAACCAGGTTTCATTTTCGAGCCAACTCCGCCTCTGTTCATGCTGATATCGCTACCCCTGGCCTCGGCTCGTCGAAGAGCGGCCAAGGGGTCCCTTTAACTAAGCTAGAGGAGCCTCAGACAACAAGGCCGACTGAGCCGAGGGACTCCTACGCCTCCGGGATACGGATACCTCACTCGTCACCTTGACACGGGGCGACTCATGCTTGGTGAAGCGGTTCAGATAATTAACAGGCGAGTCTTAGTGCTCGAAAATGAGGAAAAAACACGGCTCCGTGCCAAAATTACATACATGTTCAGGCCTCGACAGCCACAATGAACAAAAACACTGGCATTCAAAGTGCCATCACAAACGGAACTCTGGTTCCGTCCCCCGCGGGCATGAGCAACCTCGAGCCTGCGGGGCGACGAGCGTCGGAGGACCTGCCAGCGACCTCTGCAGCAGCAGCCATGGTCCCGGGTGGACGCGGCCACCGGAGGGCTCTCGTTCGCGGTCTCGCTTAAGGGACGTGAACCAGCTATTAAAGCCAAAGAGCGGGCCGCTCCCAAGCGCACCGGCAGATCCTCGCTGCCGCCCTCGCCGCGAATGCGAGGGAGAGGGCGGAATGTTGCATCCTAGCTGGGCAGCAACAGTTCGCCTTCCCCGGCATGGCTGGAGGACGTCTCCGCCGCAGGGCGGGAGGGCGATTGCCACCACCAGAAGCTGGAAGAAGAGGTGGCCCGCCGACCCGCGCAGGAGGTAGAGCCCCGGCTCGCCTCGCTCCCCGCCCCAGCGAGGATGACGAACACCCCCGATGCTGAGGGCGGGATCACAGCCCGGCTTGCCTCTCCCCATCCAGGAGCTGTAGGTCACCATCTTGGGTGACCACCAGCGGAGGGGAGCAACCGGGCTGCATGATGAAAATCCTTGAAGCCGAACGACGGCTGAAAGGTACCAACTCCCACGGAGTTGCGTTCCTCCAACGATGAGGCGAAAAGACGGCGGGTATCCCCCATCCGGGGGCTTGGAAGGTGGAAAGACGCGATGCATAAGGGAGCAAGAAGACATGGTCGCCTTCCGAAAGGGGTCGCCCTCCTTTTAAAGGCAACTCTCCCTACGTGCGCCCCCAACCGTCACGGGCTGAGTCTTCTCCAACACGCTCCAAGGCCCTCCCCTGCGGCGCGGGGGCTGGGTCCCGCATGTCATGCAAACCGGCTCAGAGCAGAAGAAGCCAAACCGCCGCGCGTGGTGCATACAACCGCCCAGCGGTTACAAGTGACCCCCCACTTTGGTCCAGACCAACGGGCAAAAGAGGCGGGCAGCCATGCAGGCGGCATGCAACCGCGCCAAGTGGACGCGTCTCTCCGACTCCCAACACACCAGCATGGAGGCCCAGGCCCACGCGTCACGCAACCGGCGCGCCGGATGCTGCATGCAAGCAACCGCACCGCCACTTGCGCCACCACCGCGCCTTCTCGATTGCGGAACCAACACCGCGACTCGAGGCGACCCAGCGCACGACCCAGCAGCGCCAGCCTGACGCGGCGGTCAATGCGGCCAAAAGTGGGCCGGCAGTAATGGCGGTGGCAGATGAGCGCGAGCAGCGATCACGTCGTCAGCCAAGCTCACGTCCCATCCGGGGGCAGCAAGAGAACCCCCTCTCACGGCGTGAAGACGACGCGCCCGTGATCCGTTCCTCGAACGGCTCGCGCACGCGCAACGGCTGCCCCGCCAACCACTCGCCCCATCGCATCAACTCCGCGGCAGGACAGGCGGCGCCCCTGGCAGGAGAAGCGGGCGACGCTTCGCCTTCGCCGTAATAACCGCGCCGAAAAAGGTACGCCGCATCGTTCGATTTCGTATCCTTTTTTCCTCTTTCTCTATCTCTTGCAACAGGGACCGGGAAAGGGGATACCCCGAAAAGGATCTTTCCCCGTGAAGGAACCAGGCTCCGAGCCTTCTTACTGATCAGAGGTTCGAAGGCTGGCCCCCCGAAGGGTTTCAACAGCCGCCTCAGATCGCGTGGGCCCTACACCCACTACTGGTCAGAGGTTCGAAGGCCGGCCCCCCGAAGGGTTCCACGGCCGCCTCAGCCTACCCGGGCTCCGCACCCATTACTGATCAGGGGTTCGAAGGCTGGCCCCCGAAGGGTTCACAGCCGCCTCAGACGCCGAGCGAGGGATGACCAGGGGTACGTTCGATACATAACCAAGGCTCGGGCTGCGCTCCCGAGGTACCCTAGGACATTTTCGAGACCAGCGGGAGCGATCTTGTAACGGAATCCCATCGGAGGGAGGCATCGAGCCCTCGGACCCCGTCGCCAGGGGACCGGGTCCGGCAGATCACCCGCAGGTACTTTTGGGCATGCCTCTGGGCCCCTAGCCGACCCCTAACGAACGGGGCACGGACGTCCACTCGGATTACCCGCTTGCAGCTCACCGGAGACACCATGTTCGGCGCCCATCGAGGGTAACATGGCGCTTTCCCCTCCTCCTTGCGGAAAGGTGACGCAGGGGCGTATGTAAAAAAGCCGAGTCTGTCCCTGATCGCCCTCTCGCCCTGTGCAGAGGCTCGGGGGCTGCTCTCGCAAACCCGGCTCCGGCCGAACCGTTGACAGCGTCAACATACCAGCCCGAGAACTTGGGCCCCGACCGTGCACCCGGGCTACGGCCAGTTCGCATGAGGGAACAACCAGACCAGCCAAAGCATTACGCAAGGCATTAAGACCTCGGAGGAGTGAAACCACTCCTCCGAGGCCTCGGGGGCTACACCCGGCGGGTGCGCTCGCGCGCACCCACCGGAACAAAATGCAACCGAGAAAGGCTGGTCCCCTTGCAAAAAAGTGCGACGAAAGCCTCCAAGCGAGTGCTAACACTCCCTTCGAGGCTCGAGGGCTACTGTCGGGGACCATAATTAGGGGTACCCTCAAGACTCCTAATTCTCAGCTGGTAACCCCCATCAGCATAAAGCTGCAAAGGCCTGATGGGTGCGATTAAGTCAGGGATCAGTCCATACGAGCGACTCGATCATGCCTCGCCCGAGCCTAGCCTCGGACAAGGGCAGCCGACCCCGAGGGATTTCCGTCTCGCCCGAGGCCCCCCTCCAACGGCGGACACATCTCCGGCTCACCCGAGGCCTTGCCTTCGCTAAGAAGCAACCCTGACTAAATCGCCGCACCGACCGACCGACCAAATCGCAGGAGCATTTAACGCAAAGGTGGCCTGACACCTTTATCCTGACACGCGCCCCCCGGCAGAGCCGAAGTGACCGTCGTCACTTCGCCGCTCCACTGACCGGCCTGACAAAAGGACAGCGTCGCCTGCGCCACTCCGACTGCAGTGCCATTTGACAGAGTAAGACTGACAGGCAGTCAGGCCCTGCCAAAGACACCATAGGAAGCTCCGCTCCGCCCGACCCAGGGCTCGGACTCGGGCTAAGTCCCGGAAGACGGCGAACTCCGCTCCGCCCGACTAGGGGCTCGGACTCGGGCTAAGTCCCGGAAGACGGCGAACTCCGCTCCGCCCGACCCAGGGCTCGGACTCGGGCTAAGTCCCGGAAGACGGCGAACTCCGCTCCGCCCGACCCAGGGCTCGGACTCGGGCTCGGCCCCAGAAGACGACGAACTCCGCTTCGCCCGACCCCAGGGCTCGGACTCCGCCCTGGCCTCTGCCGAACGACCTCCGCCTCGCCCGACCCAGGGGCTCGGACTCGGCCTCGACCATGGAAGACAGACTCGACCTCGGCTTCGGAGGAGCCTCCACGTCGCCCAACCTAGTGCGCAGGCCAGCCACGTCAACAGGAAGCGCCATCATCACCCTACCCCGAGCTGACTCAGGCCGTAGAGAACAAGACCGGTGTCCCATCTGGCTAGCTCCGCCAGATAGGCAATGATGGCGCCCCGCATGCTCTGTGACGACGGCGACTCTCAGCTCTCTTACGGAAGCAGAAGGACGTCAGCAAGGAACCGACCGCTCCGACAGCTATCCCTCCGCCAGGCTCCGCCGCTCCTCCGACGGCCACGACATCACACCAGCAGGGTGCCAAGATCTCTCCGGCTGCCACATCGGCATGTACTTAGGGCGCTAGCTCTCCCCCGCTAGACACGTAGCACTCTGCTACACCCCCATTGTACACCTGGATCCTCTCCTTACGCCTATAAAAGGAAGGACCAGGGTCTTCCTAGGGAAGGTCGGCCGCGCGGGGACGAGGACGGGGCAGGCGCTCTCTTGGGGTCGCTCGCTTCCCTCACCCGCGTGGATGCTTGTAACCCCCTACTCCAAGCGCACCCGACCTGGGCGCGGGAAGAACACGAAGGCCGCGGGATTTCCACCTCTCTCACGCCCGACTCCGGCCACCTCGCTTCCCCCCTTCGCGCTTGATAGTCGCCTAGAGGGGGGTGAATAGGGCGAAACTGAAATTTACAAATATAAACACAACTACAAGCCGGGTTAGCGTTAGAAATATAAACGAGTCCGCAAGAGAGGGCGCAAAACAAATCGCAAGCGAATAAGTAAGTGAGACACGCGGATTTGTTTTACCGAGGTTCGGTTCTTGCAAACCTACTCCCCGTTGAGGAGGCCACAAAGGCCGGGTCTCTTTCAACCCTTCCCTCTCTCAAACGGTCCCTCGGACCGAGTGAGCTTTTCTTCTTCTCAATCAAACGGGAACAAAACTTCCCCGCAAGGGCCACCACACAATTGGTGCCTCTTGCCTCAATTACAAGTGAGTTTGATCGCAATGAAAGAATCAAGAAAGAAGAAAGCAATCCAAGCGCAAGAGCTCGAAAGAACACAAGCAAATCACTCTCTCTAGTCACTATGACGTTGTGTGGAATTTGGAGAGGATTTGATCTCTTTGGTGTGTCTAGAATTGAATGCTAGAGCTCTTGTAGTAGTTGGGAAGTGGAAAACTTGGATACAATGAATGGTGGGGTGGTTGGGGTATTTATAGCCCCAACCACCAAAAGTGGTCGTTGGGAGGCTGTCTGCTCGATGGCGCACCGGACAGTCCGGTGCACACCGGACATGTCCGGTGCCCCCGCCACGTCATCACTGCCGTTGGATTCTGACCGTTGGAGCTTCTGACTTGTGGGCCTGCCTTGGTGTCCGGTGCACACCGGACAGGTACTGTTTGCTGTCCGGTGTGCCAGTATGGGCGCGCCTGACTTCTGCGCGCGCATTTAATGCGCCGCAGGTAGCCGTTGGCGCCGAGTAGTCGTTGCTCCAGAGTTGCACCGGACAGTCCGGTGCACACCGGACATGTCCGGTGAATTATAGCGGACTAGCCGTTGGAGTTTCCCGAAGCTGGCGAGTTCCTGAAGGCCGCTCCTCCTTGGCGCACCGGACACTGTCCGGTGTACACCGGACAGTCCGGTGAATTATAGCGCGAGTGCCTCTGGAAATTCCCGAAGGTGGCGAGTTCAAGTTGGTGTCCTCTGGTGCACCGGACACTGTCCGGTGGTGCACTGGACACTGTCCGGTGTACACCGGACAGTCCGGTGCTCCCAGACCAGAGGGCCTTCGGTTGCCTCTTTGCTCCTTTGTTGAATCCAAAACTTGGTCTTTTTATTGGCTGAGTGTGAACCTTTTATACCTGTATAATCTATACACTTGGGCAAACTAGTTAGTCCAATTGTTTGTGTTGGGCAATTCAACCACCAAAATTAATTAGGGACTAGGTGTAAGCCTAATTCCCTTTCAATCTCCCCCTTTTTGGTGATTGATGCCAACACAAACCAAAGCAAACATAGAAGTGCATAATTGAACTAGTTTGCATAATGTAAGTGTAAAGGTTGCTTGGAATTGAGCCAATATAAGTACTTACAAGATATGCATGGATTGTTTCTTTCTTATATAACATTTTGGACCACGTTTGCACCACATGTTTTGTTTTTGCAAATTATTTTGTAAATCTATTTCAAAGATCTTTTGCAAATAGTCAAAGGTAAATGAATAAGATTTTGCGAAGCATTTTCAAGATTTGAAATTTTCTCCCCCTATTTCAAATGCTTTTCCTTTGACTAAACAAAACTCCCCCTAAATGAGATCCTCCTCTTAGTGTTCAAGAGGGTTTTGATATATCATTTTTGAAATACTACTTTCTCCCCCTTTTGAACACAAAAGGATACCAATTGAAAATACTCTTGGAAACACTAAGTTTTTGAAATTGGTGGTGGTGCGGTCCTTTTGCTTTGGGCTCTTACTCTCTCCCCCTTTGGCATGAATCGCCAAAAACGGAATCACGAGAGCCCTTGAAGTGCTATCTTCCCCTTTGGTCATAAATAAATGAGTTAAGATTATACCAAAGACGAAGTCCTTTTGCTCTCTCCCCCAAGGATGGAGAGTGGCTTGGAGCGACGGTGAAGGTTGAGTTACGGAGTGGAAGCCTTTGTCTTCGCCGAAGACTCCAATTCCCTTTCAATATACCTATGACTTGGTTTGAGATAGACTTGAAAACACATTAGTCATAGCATATAGAAGAGATATGATCAAAGGTATATAAATGAGCTATGTGTGCAATCTTAGCAAAAGAAAATGCGAGAATCAAGAATATTGAGCTCATGCCTAAGTTTGGTAAAAGTTTGTTCATCAAGAGGCTTGGTAAAGATATCGGCTAATTGATCTTTAGTGTTAATGTAAGAAATCTCGATATCTCCCTTTTGTTGGTGATCCCTAAGAAAATGATACCGGATGGCTATGTGCTTAGTGCGGCTATGCTCGATGGGATTGTCGGCCATTTTGATTGCACTCTCATTATCACATAGCAAAGGGACTTTGGTTAATTTGTAACCGTAGTCCCGCAGGGTTTGCCTCATCCAAAGCAATTGCGCGCAACAATGGCATGCGGCAATATACTCGGCTTCGGCGGTGGAAAGAGCGACCGAATTTTGCTTCTTTGAAGCCCAAGACACCAAGGATCTTCCCAAGAACTGGCAAGTCCCCGATGTGCTCTTCCTATTGATTTTGCACTCTGCCCAATCTGCATCCAAATAACCAATAAAATCAAATGTGGATCCCCTAGGGTACCAAAGCCCAAACTTAGGAGTATAAGCCAAATATCTCAAGATTCGTTTCACGGCCGTAAGGTGAGCTTCCTTAGGGTCGGCTTGGAATCTTGCACACATGCATACGGAAAGCATAATATCCGGTCGAGATGCACATAGATAGAGTAATGAACCAATCATCGACCGGTATACCTTTTGATCCACGGACTTACCTCCCGTGTCGAGGTCGAGATGCCCATTGGTTCCCATGGGTGTCTTGATGGGCTTGGCATCCTTCATCCCAAACTTGTTTAGAATGTCTTGAGTGTACTTCGTTTGGCTAATGAAGATGCCCTCTTGGAGTTGCTTCACTTGGAATCCTAAGAAATACTTCAACTCCCCCATCATAGACATCTCGAATTTCTGTGTCATGATCCTACTAAACTCTTCACATGTAGACTCGTTAGTAGACCCAAATATAATATCATCAACATAAATTTGGCACACAAACAAGTCATTTTCAAGAGTTTTAGTAAAGAGTGTAGGATCGGCTTTTCCGACTTTGAATCCATTTGCAATAAGAAAATCTCTAAGGCATTCATACCATGCTCTTAGGGCTTGCTTGAGCCCATAAAGCGCCTTAGAGAGCTTATAGACATGGTTAGGATACTCACTGTCTTCAAAGCCGGGAGGTTGCTCAACATAGACTTCTTCCTTGATTGGTCCATTGAGGAAGGCACTTTTCACGTCCATTTGATAAAGCTTAAAGCCATGGTAAGTAGCATAGGCCAATAATATGCGAATTGACTCAAGCCTAGCTACGGGTGCATATGTTTCACCGAAATCCAAACCTTCGACTTGGGAGTATCCCTTGGCCACAAGTCGAGCTTTGTTCCTTGTCACCACACCATGCTCATCTTGCTTGTTGCGGAAGACCCATTTGGTTCCTACAATATTTTGGTTAGGACGTGGAACTAAATGTCATACCTCATTCCTAGTGAAGTTGTTGAGCTCCTCTTGCATTGCCACCACCCAATCCGAATCTTGAAGTGCTTCCTCTACCTTGTGTGGCTCAATAGAGGAAACAAACGAGTAATGCTCACAAAAATGTGCAACACGAGATCTAGTAGTTACCCCCTTATGAATATCGCCTAGGATGGAGTCGACGGGGTGATCTCGTTGGATTGCTTGGTGGACTCTTGGGTGTGGCGGTCTTGGTTCTTGCTCATCCTCCTTTTCTTGATCATTTGCATCTCCCCCTTGATCATTGCCATCATCTTGAGGTGACTCATTTGATTGATCTTCTTCTTCATCAACTTGAGGCTCTTCCTCATTTTGAGTCGGTGGAGATGCTTGCATTGAGGAGGATGGTTGATCTTGTGCATTTGGAGGTTCTTCGGATTCCTTAGGACACACATCCCCAATGGACATGTTCCTTAGTGCGATGCATGGAGCCTCTTCTTCATCTATCTCATCAAGATCAACTTGCTCTACTTGAGAGCCGTTAGTCTCATCAAACACAACGTCACAAGAAACTTCAACTAGTCCCGAGGACTTGTTAAAGACTCTATATGCCCTTGTGTTTGAATCATATCCTAGTAAAAAGCCTTCTACAGTCTTAGGAGCAAATTTAGATTTTCTACCTCTTTTAACAAGTATAAAGCATTTGCTACCAAAGACTCTAAAATATGAAATATTGGGCTTTTTACCGGTTAGGAGTTCGTATGATGTCTTCTTGAGGATTCGGTGTAGATATAACCGGTTGATGGCGTAGCAAGCGGTGTTGACCGCCTCGGCCCAAAACCGATCCGAAGTCTTGTACTCATCAAGCATGGTTCTTGCCATGTCCAATAGAGTTCTATTCTTCCTCTCCACTACACCATTTTGCTGTGGCGTGTAGGGAGAAGAGAACTCATGCTTGATGCCCTCCTCCTCAAGAAAGCCTTCGATTTGAGAGTTCTTGAACTCCGTTCCGTTGTCGCTTCTTATTTTCTTGATCCTTAAGGCGAACTCATTTTGAGCCCATCTCAAGAATCCTTTTAAGGTCTCTTGGGTTTGAGATTTTTCCTGCAAAAAGAACACCCAAGTGAAGCGAGAATAATCATCCACAATAACTAGACAGTACTTACTTCCGTCGATGCTTATGTAAGCGATCGGGCCGAATAGATCCATGTGCAGGAGCTCCAGTGGTCTGTCGGTCGTCATTATGTTCTTATGCGGATGATGAGTGCCAACTTGCTTTCCTGCTTGGCATGCGCTACAAATCCTGTCTTTCTCAAAATGAACATTTGTTAGTCCTAAAATGTGTTCTCCCTTTAGAAGCTTGCGAAGATTCTTCATCCCAACATGGGCTAGTCGGCGGTGCCAGAGCCAACCCATGTTAGTCTTAGCAATTAAGCATGTGTCGAGTTCAGCTCTATCAAAATCTACTAAGTATAGCTGACCCTCTAACACACCCTTAAATGCTATTGAATCATCACTTCTTCTAAAGACAGTGACACCTACATCAGTGAATAGACAGTTGTAGCCCATATGACATAATTGAGAAACAGAAAGCAAGTTGTAATCTAAAGAGTCTACAAGAAAAACATTGGAAATAGAATGGTCAGGGGATATAGCTATTTTACCAAGTCCTTTGACCAAACCTTGATTTCCATCCCCGAATGTGATTGCTCGTTGGGGATCTTTGTTTTTCTCATAGGAGGAGAACATCCTTTTCTCCCCTGTCATATGGTTTGTGCACCCGCTGTCGAGTATCCAACTTGAGCCCCCGGATGCATAAACCTGCAACACAAGTTTAGTTCTTGACTTTAGGTACCCAAATGGTTTTGGGTCCTTTGGCATTAGACACAAGAACTTTGGGTACCCAAACACAAGTCTTTGACCCCTTGTGCTTGCCCCCAACATATTTGGCAACTATTTTGCCGGATTTGTTAGTTAAAACATAAGATGCATCAAAAGTCTTAAATGAAATGCTATGTTCATTTGATGCATTAGGAATTTTCTTCTTAGGAAACCTAGCACGGGTTGGTTGCCTAGAGCTAGATGTCTCACTCTTATACATAAAGGCATGGTTAGAACCAGAGTGAGACTTACTAGAATGAATTTTCCTAATTTTGTCCTCGGGATAACCGGCAGGGTATAAAATGTAACCCTCGTTATCCTGAGGCATGGGAGCCTTGCCCTTAACAAAGTTAGACAATCTTTTAGGAGGGGCACTAAGTTTGACATTGTCTCCCCTTTGGAAGCCAATGCCATCCTTGATGCCCGGGCGTCTCCCATTATAGAGCATACTTCTAGCAAATTTAAACTTTTCATTTTCTAAGTTATGCTCAGTGATTTTAGCATCTAATATCGCTATATGATCATTTTGTTGTTTAATTAGAGCCATATGATCATTAATAGCATTGATATCAACATCTCTACATCTAGTATAAATAGTGACATGCTCAATGGTAGATGTAGATGGTTTGCAAGAATTAAGTTCAACAATCTTAGCATGTAGAATATCATTTTTATCTCTAAGATCGGAAATTGTAATTTTGCAAACATCAAAATCTTTAGTCTTAGCAATCAAATTTTCATTTTCTAATCTAAGACTAGCAAGAGAAATGTTCAATTCTTCAATCCTAGCAAGTAAATCATCATTATTGTCTCTAGGGTTGGGAATTGAAACATTGCAAACATGAGAATCAACCTTAGCTAACAAATTAGCATTTTCATTTCTAAGGTTGTCTATTGTTTCATGGCAAGTGCTTAGCTCACTAGATAATTTTTGGACATTTCTCAATTTCTAGAGCATAAGCATTTTTAACCTTAACATGCTTCTTATTTTCTTTAATAAGAAAGTCCTCTTGAGTGTCCAAAAGGTCATCCTTTTCATGAATAGCACTTATCAATTCATTAAGTTTTTCCTTTTGTTGCATGTTGAGGTTGGCAAAAAGGGTACGCAAATTATCCTCCTCATCACTAGCATTATCATCACTAGAAGACTCATATTTAGTGGAGGAGTTAGATTTAACCTTCTTCCGTTTGTCGTCCTTTGCCATGAGGCACTTGTGGCCGACGTTGGGGAAGAGGAGTCCCTTGGTGACGGCGATGTTGGCGGCGTCCTCGTCGTCGGAGGAGTCGCTTGAGCTTTCGTCGGAATCCCATTCCCGACAAACATGGGCATCGCCGCCCTTCTTTTTGTAGTACCTCTTCTTTTCTCTCCTCTTGCCCTTCTTGTCGTTATCCCTGTCACTGTCACTTGATAATGGACATTTTGCAATAAAGTGACCGGGCTTACCACACTTGTAGCAAACTTTCTTGGAGCGGGACTTGTAGTCTTTCCCTCTCCTTTGCTTGAGGATTTGGCGGAAGCTCTTGATGACGAGCGCCATTTCCTCATTGTCAAGCTTGGAGGCGTCTATTGGTTGTCGACTTGGGGTAGACTCCTCCTTCTTTTCTTTCGTCGCCTTGAATGCGACGGGTTGAGCTTCGGATGTAGATGGATCATCAAGCTCGTTGATCTTCCTAGAGCCTTCGATCATGCACTCAAAACATACAAAATGCCCGATTACTTCCTCGGGGGTCATTTTAGTATATCTTGGATTACCACAAATTAGTTGAACTTGAGTAGGGTTAAGGAAAATAAGAGATCTTAGAATAACCTTAACCATTTCATGGTCATCCCACTTTACGCTCCCGAGGTTGCGCACTTGGTTCACCAAGGTCTTGAGCCGGTTATACATGTGTTGTGGCTCCTCTCCTTTGCGAAGCCGGAACCGACCGAGCTCCCCCTCGATCGTTTCCCGCTTGGTGATCTTGGTGAGCTCATCTCCCTCGTGCGCGGTTTTGAGCACATCCCAAACCTCCTTGGCGCTCTTCAACCCTTGCACTTTGTTATACTCCTCTCTACTTAAAGAGGCGAGGAGTATCGTTGTCGCTTGAGAGTTGAAGTGCTCGATTTGGGCCACCTCATCCTCATCATAATCCTTATCCCCTATGGATGGTACCTGTGCACCAAACTCAACGACATCCCATATACTTTTGTGGAGTGAGGTTAGATGAAATCGCATTAAATCACTCCACCTAGCATAATCTTCACCATCAAAAGTTGGTGGTTTGCCTAATGGGACGGAAAGTAAAGGTGCATGTTTAGAAATGCGAGAATAGTGTAAGGGGATCTTACTAAACTTCTTACGCTCTTGGCGTTTAGAAGTTACGGAGGGCGCATCGGAGTCGGAGGTCGATGTTGATGAAGTGTCGGTCTCGTAGTAGACCACTTTCCTCATCCTCTTTTGCTTGTCCCCACTTCGATGCGGCTTGTGGGAAGAAGATTTTTCTTTCTTCTCTTTGTGGTGAGAAGAAGATTTCTTCTCCTTCCCTTTGTTGGAGGAGCTCTTCTTCTTCTCCCTCCTCTTGGTGCGGGACTCTTCCGATGAAGTGCTCCCGTGGCTTGTAGTGGGCTTTTCGTCGGTCTCCATCTCCTTCTTGGCGTGATCTCCCAACATCACTTCGAGCGGTTAGGCTCTAATGAAGCACCGGGCTTTGATACCAATTGATAGTCGCCTAGAGGGGGGTGAATAGGGCGAAACTGAAATTTACAAATATAAACACAACTACAAGCCGGGTTAGCGTTAGAAATATAAACGAGTCTGCGAGAGAGGGCGCAAAACAAATCGCAAGCGAATAAGTAAGTGAGACACGTGGATTTGTTTTACCGAGGTTCGGTTCTTGCAAACCTACTCCCCGTTGAGGAGGCCACAAAGGCCGGGTCTCTTTCAACCCTTCCCTCTCTCAAACGGTCCCTCGGACCGAGTGAGCTTTTCTTCTTCTCAATCAAACGGGAACAAAACTTCCCCGCAAGGGCCACCACACAATTGGTGCCTCTTGCCTCAATTACAAGTGAGTTTGATCGCAATGAAAGAATCAAGAAAGAAGAAAGCAATCCAAGCGCAAGAGCTCGAAAGAACACAAGCAAATCACTCTCTCTAGTCACTATGGCGTTGTGTGGAATTTGGAGAGGATTTGATCTCTTTGGTGTGTCTAGAATTGAATGCTAGAGCTCTTGTAGTAGTTGGGAAGTGGAAAACTTGGATACAATGAATGGTGGGGTGGTTGGGGTATTTATAGCCCCAACCACCAAAAGTGGCCGTTGGGAGGTTGTCTGCTCGATGGCGCACTGGACAGTCCGGTGCACACCGGACATGTCCGGTGCCCCCGCCACGTCATCACTGCCGTTGGATTCTGACCGTTGGAGCTTCTGACTTGTGGGCCTGCCTTGGTGTCCGGTGCACACCGGACAGGTACTGTTTGCTGTCCGGTGTGCCAGTATGGGCGCGCCTGACTTCTGCGCGCGCTGCGCGCGCATTTAATGCGCCGCAGGTAGCCGTTGGCGCCGAGTAGCCGTTGCTCCGGAGTTGCACCGGACAGTCCGGTGCACACCGGACATGTCCGGTGAATTATAGCGGACTAGCCGTTGGAGTTTCCCGAAGCTGGCGAGTTCCTGAAGGCCGCTCCTCCTTGGCGCACCGGACACTGTCCGGTGTACACCGGACAGTCCGGTGAATTATAGCGCGAGTGCCTCTGGAAATTCCCGAAGGTGGCGAGTTCAAGTTGGTGTCCTCTGGTGCACCGGACACTGTCCGGTGTACACCGGACAGTCCGGTGCTCCCAGACCAGAGGGCCTTCGGTTGCCTCTTTGCTCCTTTGTTGAATCCAAAACTTGGTCTTTTTATTGGCTGAGTGTGAACCTTTTATACCTGTATAATCTATACACTTGGGCAAACTAGTTAGTCCAATTGTTTGTGTTGGGCAATTCAACCACCAAAATTAATTAGGGACTAGGTGTAAGCCTAATTCCCTTTCAGCGCTCGCCCACGCGCTCGACCCATCTGGGCTGGAGCACGCGGCACATTCACTCGTCGGCTTAGGGACCCCCCGGTCTCGAAACGCCGACAATATGGGTACCCGATGGGTACCCGCTACCCATGGTGGGTATGAGTATGGTGTAATTTTATACCCATGATGGGTAGTGGGTATGAGTATGGATCAATTTTTTCCTAATGAGTATGGGTATGGCTTCATATGTCCACTGGGTACCTTACCCATTGCCATCCCTAGCTCTGGCACACGTCTCCCCTCGTCAAAAAGAATATACAATTCTATATTGAAAACAAGTTGATTTTTTTAGATTTAACAAACTTTATATAAAATAGTGTTGTATCATATATAGACCTAAGACACAAACAACGATTAAAGACCAATTAGACACACTTTAAAAGTTTGTGGCAGACGCCTACAGCGGACTTTCTATTTGACTGTCGTGGTTGACATATGAACCCAAATGTTAGCCTGTAGAAAATAGATACACATGCTAACATGTAGTGTTTATATATCAACTATAACCTGTTTAGATCTAACTAAAATCTGAACAATAATTAAGGACCAGTTTAACACACTTTAAAAGTTTATGAACCGAGCTTACATAGGGCGATAAGTTTATGGAGTGAAAATGCATTTCACTCTATCTTTAAATAATAAATATGAGCTAATCAAGGGTAAACTAGAAATCCATCTAGTCAATTAATCACCATTTATGTAATTATTTTAAAATTATATCATGCTTAGTTTTTTAATTAGCATCTAAATATACTGTTGATTTTTCAATAAAAACTCTACATTACCCTTGAATCAATCCTATATGTATACACCAAACAAGTTTTCTTTTTGTAGGGGGTGGGGTTGTGATTTGGGGATTACCTCTTCTGTAAACTACTGCCCAAGAGCTACCCAGATATTAGATGGCATGAGGAAAAGTTAATTAATATTTCCAGATCGTATGGATGCAGAACCGGCACGTTGTCTGGTCGTGTCGCCCATCAATCATGCACGAAGCGACAAGGCAAGTTCATGCTTGACAGCAACAACACATGTGTAACCTACCTCACGGGTTGTCACACCGTCACGGCTAAGGAATGGCATTTGTTTATGCAAGACACTGCTGACATGTTCAGACTTGAGAGTCGTGCAATTAAAGGGACAGCTAGAAATATGCCACTTAATTTTTTTTAAAAAAAATTAAATACTAGTTCATTTCCATGCTGCTTTATAGTATCAAAATTAACTAGCCATCTAATTTTGTAAAAAAATTTGTGTGGTATGTATACCATTAATCCTTGTTGTGGGGTCAGTTGGCATCAAAATAAATGGCAACAAGATGCCCCAGAAGGCCAAGTGACTGAATGCTGAAACTGGAAACTTGCTCAACAAATGGATGGAAGTACAATACCAATGGAGATCTTATTAAGCTTATTAGTTCTGCATGAACCTACCGACAACAGCACACTTTCTGATCGTGATCTTGAGGACAATGTGCAAAATAATTAAATAAAAAGCAACTTATTCGACTATTGTTAACATAGTACACGAGACTCTCCTACGTACAACAAATCCTAATAACAACAAGCGCATCTTCAGGCACCCAATTTTATCCATCTCCCATATCATCATTCTTGTCCTCTCGCCACAATCTTGTACTTGCCTGTCAATTGTTGCTGCAAGAACAGAAACACAAATGGAGTTAGAAAAAAATAACATTTCCGTCACGGTTCGTTTAGGAGGTGTTTGGTTACACCCCGCTGAAATTTAGCCTCTGTCCCATCGAATATTTGAACCTCCGTTCCAGATATTAAATGTAGTCAGATTATAAAACTAATTTGTCAGCCGAAGATTAAAAGACGAGACGAATTTAGTCCAGTTGGTTGAGTCTATATTTCATAGACCTATTTAAAAGTCAAACGCTTGATGTGACCCGGGCTAAACTTTAAAAGGAGCAACCAAACACCTTCTTAATGTCGGCAAACTAATTAGTAAATGTCGTTATCACTCTACCTTCTCCCATAGCTCGGTGTGCTCTCTGCAGAAGCCGGCGACGATGGCGCCGCCGCCGCCCTTCCCCTCCTGGTACTCGATGCAGAGGCCGGCGCCGAGGCCGCAGGAGACGTGGAAGCCCAGGCCGCACTTGGGCTGGGAGCACTCGAGGGCGCACCCGTTGTTGTTGCCCCCGCAGACGTAGCAGCCCCTGGCGAACCGGTGCGCGGGGACGCGGGAGCAGTCGATGCCGTCGCGCCCGTCGGGGTCCCGGAAGAACACCTCCGGCACGAGCAGCGCGCACGAGATGTGCGCCCACTTCCCCTCCGTCGTGCGCTTCATGGCGCCGCCCCCGGCCGGGCAGAGGCAGCAGCTCCGGCGCCGCGCCGCCGCCGGCTTGCCCCTCCCGGCGACGCACGGCGAGCAGAACCAGTCGCCGTCTGGGATGGCCCGCGCCAGCGGGTTGCCGTAGCAGGACGCGTGCACCATGAGGTCGCACCCGTCGCAGAACACGATGGGGTCCGACGGGTCGCCGTCGGTGCTCGCGCACACGGCGCAGCGCACGCCGTCGTCGTCGTCCTCCACGTCCACGGGCTCCTGCTCTCGCCCTTGTTCTTGGCCCGCCACTTCATCAGCTCCATTCCTCGTCACGTCTTTGAGCGATGCTCCCTTAGCATCAGCCGCTTCGTCAGATTTCCTGAGCGCTTCAGCCACAGCTTCATACTGCTCGACATCGACGATCTCGCACGGCTTCTCCAGATGCTTCCCTTCACGTGGTGGAGACCTTGGCTTCATGGACACCTGCTCCTTGGTTCCCTTATGGTTGATGGGCTTCTCAGGTTTCTTGAACTCTTTGCCTCTGGCGCGTTCTTCGGCGCCACTTGCCACTCTAGAACTGACGGCGCCGCCGTCGACGTGCGTACTGGATCCTTGAGGCCTGGCTTCTTTGGCGGCGACTAGCCGAGCACCGTCTGACTGCACGGATGGAGGCGGCACAAACGGCGGCATCACGCGCTTGTTGACCGGCAGGCAAACCGGGGTAGAACGGGCAGCGTCCTCCCGACGATTTGGCGAGTGGGCGCGCTTCTTAGCCCAGACGGAGGCCGAAGCAACCGTATCCTCCAGGGGCTCGGCGCAAGAGAGAGCGTTGGCTGGTCGGCGCGCCGGAACGGAACCGGCGGCGTGGCCCCGAGGCGCTGGCGCGTGGACGCGCTTCTTAGTCGACACGCGGGCCCAAGAGACCACAACCGGCGGAGGCGGCAGCGGAGCGCACGGGCGCTCCTGGGCCGGAACGCGCGCCGGCACGGCCGCATCCGCCGGTGCTGCGCAGGCGCGCTTCTTAGCGGGGAGGCACGCGGGCGCCGCGTCCTCCGGCGGCGACGGCACGATGGCTCGTTTCTTCGCCGGGAGGCAGAATGTGGCGCCGGCCACCTCCACCCGCGGCGCCGCGATGACCCTCTTCTTCACCGGGAGGCAGAGAGCGACGGCTGCTTCCTCCGGCGTGTGCGACGGCAGCATGCGCTTCTTGGCCGGCAGCGGCACGCTGGGAGTCGATCCGAGGTGGGAGCCGACGTGCCTGAATCGCTTCGATGGCGGCAGGTCGCGGACGCGGCCGCTCGCAATGCTGTTCTTGGCGATCTCCATGGATGGCGGGCAGCGAGATGGATGAGCTAAGCTAGGGGAGAAGAATTTTTCTGGGCGCGGGAGTTCCCAGCCGAGAGAAAGACGGGGTTTTACAGATCGCGCGAGCTCGAAAGTTTTCCGGGGTAAGCGCGGCGGCGGAGGAATCTGAGCAACATTTTGGCTTGGTGGGAAGACGAAATCGGAAGGCGAGGCGACGGCAACTTTCGTTTTGGGGTTGAAATTTTGAAATGGGCGTAGTGTTTCTGCCGCGGGGCATCGGCGGACTGCGATTTGCGGGGAAATTTTTTTGTTTTCGTTTGTTATGGGAAGAAGCTTGTAGCGGCGAAATGGCGCCAACCAGTGCCCCGTGCGCGCGCCAGATTGGGAATTGCGAATCGAGCAGGAGCAGTTGATTGAGCCTGATTGCTCCCAAAATAAACATGCCCTTTCTATGGGCCGACAACCCATGTACAGTAACGGGCGTGGGCCGTGTGGCCTCAGGGCTCAGGCCCTCGCTCAACTATTGAACAAATCTGATTCGCCTCACTCAGCTGAAAAACTATTTTAATTTTAAAGCTGTCCGCAGTAGTATAAAATAGAGAATTTATACATGATCTAGTATATAGATCCATCTAATAATATGTGTTGTTTGTTTAACTCTTAATATATTCAAATTGAATTATATAATTTAGGGGTAAACAAACAAGCCTAAGTTTTGAAACGTTTGAATCACCTCTATAGGCGGTTTTGGAAGCGGATTTGACTAACGTAGCGTCAAATCAGTCGCTCCACATGGCGCTAGGTTGTATATCAAGCCAACTCAGCTCGACTCGGCTCGTTAAGCTAATGAGCCACAGAGTCAGCTCAATTCGGCTCGTTTACGAGCTCGAACTAACTTGTTTAGCTCGCGAGCTACAGCGGGAAAAAAAATAATATGTATATAATAATCAATTTATAGTTAACTTTAAACTAATTTAATAATAGAAAATAGTAATTATATCAGTAGTTTCACATACCACATCAATGTACACACCAAATTAATACAACTCATCACTCATCAATTCACAATTCACACACATGTTCATCAGTTTAACATAATTATATTTGCATAGCCCAATTTAACATATAGACATAGTTCATCAATTATTAGTTTAACTCATAGGTCGTAGACACCACACATAAATATAACATGTTTATCAATTATTACGTAAATAATATGTATATAATTGTGTTTTACTGAAATGTGGTAGCTCGTTTAGCTCGTGAGCTGGTTCGTCAACGAACCGAGCTAATATATCAGCTTAACTAGTGAAAAAAATTCAAACGAGCCGATTCGAGTCGAGCGAGCTGATGAGCAACAGACATTTCATCTAGCCCTACATGGCTCCACATCAGCCATAAAAGAGATAATCAGAATTTCGCGATAGTTCAAAAAGGTTAGTTTTTTTAAAAAAATATAAGAAAAACATGTATTTTAAAAACACTAAATTTTATTTAACCTCAGAAATTTGGTATTAGCATCATAATAATAAAAATATATTAAAAACTTGTTTTTATTAAATCTCTACTACCACCGGTTTTCACCGTTCTATTTCTACGGTTGTCATACATCAGCTTTTACAGTTTCACTGTCGTCCGGCGTAAGAGCAACTCCAGTAGTTCTCTAAAAGACTTTCTAAATCAATAATTTAGGTACTTAACATGAAAATTATTCTCCAACAGTTCTCTAAATGAACTTTCTAAATTTAACAACTTGTCATCTAACCTCGTTTTCTCTCTACATTTGGCAACCATTTAACAACTCCCTAAACAAAAATGTTAACTGTATTATATAGTTTTTTGTGACTTATTTTTTATGTGGATAAATACAAAACAAAATTACAACCTATATTTAGAGAACTATTGGCGAACTCACATATTTTTACTCTAAAAACCATTTAGCAACTTCTTAAATCTATGATTTAGAGAGCTAAAATTTACATAACTATTGGAGTTGCTCTAATCAACACACCTCCCTTCTCCCACCGGACCGCGCAACTATCACCCTTTGTATTTTAGTGTTCGTCTATGCACTAGACTTCAATTATTCAGAAAAAAACTAATTATTCAGAAAAAACAATTCACATGTATTTATCTCTAATATATATTAATGTGGGTTACGTTTTTATTAAATTTCTATATTTATCTCTTACCTATTAATGCGTGTTACATTTTTTATAAAATGCAGTTGATGCTGTAGGAAGCTAAAGCATGTTTTTTAAGTCGAATAATTATACTAGTCATGCTTAATGTTTTTTCCTGAGCTAGTCACAATAATATAGAGCACGATTTTGTAAACACTAATGAAAATCTAGCCGTATTCGTGTTGTGCAATTATGATCAACAAAGGAGCCAATGATATGTGCATTCTATGCTGGCTTCGCCGAGTACTGTCGTCCTCACATCCACAGCAGATGCTGCAGCATGAGAAGGGACCTGCAAATCTGCAATGTGTTAACCAAAAGAAAACTAAAACTGGCTTCCTAACCAAGCCGCACCTCAGTCGCCGCTATAGGCTAAGTTAATGTGTAATGTATACTTGGAGTCAGAATGTCAGATGAGCATACTAGCTGGCAAGGATCATGCCCATCCATTCTGTATGAATATGAATAGTTGTTACAGGCTGTTACAATAAGTTTAAACTCTCCAGAAATAGCTAGCTACTGTTTGATTGTATCATCTCACAAGCATTAGCCGAGGCTAGCATAACGTAACATTTCTACAATCACTCTAGTTCACTTGTCTTTACCTCAAACTCTTCCCTGGTTGATAGCACCTTTACGCGTACCATGCCTCGCTCCCACTCAGAATTTCCAACCAATATCAGCCGGCTCGCATTGATCCTCTCCGCATGCTTAAATACCCTAGTAGTGGCAAAACGGGTATTTCAGACACGGCAATGAAGAAAGGAAATAATAGTAGTAGCAAAACAGATATTTCAGACAAGTCAATAAAGAAAGGGAAAAATGATAGGTATACCATTTGAGACGTTTGTCTTCTACAAGTTCAACAGATCGGCCTTTCTTCCTCAGAGAGGAAGCAATACTGGATGCTGGTCCTTCAAGTTCTTCGTCCAAAGGGAAGACAATGTCATCAATTTGGCGTGACATATCAGGCAAGAGACCCTTTTCTTTCAGCAGCTGTTAGAACACAAATTACAACAGAATCAATGCTACTCCAATGAAGCAGTACCACAAACTCAAGATGTATTTTCAGCAGCTGTTGGGAGGGGTGGTAATGGGCTCTAAATTTTACACTATAAAATTTAAGGATCGAATCGGATCGATCCTTAAAGGCCCTACTCTATTCTTATTCATTTTTGAACTAAAATTTATTAAAGGCCCTTATTGTGAAAAAACATTTGGACCGTGATCCATTAACACCCCTAGTTGGAACACAAATTACAACCAAATCAATGCCACTCCCTTGAGGCAGTATTACAAACTCAAAACGATGTACAAACCGAATAATACTTTTCAAGGAATTCATGTTGTCAAGTACTAGACTTCTATTTCCGTGCTCCATGCTGCACGAATTAGCACGTGTGATGGTTAGTGTCGTGAGTTGGTTATGTTTTAGGTACACATTAACAGATGTTGCCTTTACCTGCATTAATCATCAATCTAAAACTGAACTCATTCTTACACGAACCAGTCAGACAGGTTGCTTACTAATTCTACAAAGAAAAGAATCAGAGATAAGATAAAACATGTCATACTTCCACTATAACAGCGTCTCCAAATCCAAAGCCACAAGCCGGTATATCTTCACTTCCAAATGTTGAAAGCAATCTATCATACCTTCCACCACCGCAAATTGCTCTCAGTTTTCCTTCTCTATCAAATGCCTACAAAGTGGTACAAGAGTTTCAAAACAGGAGTTGGTGGCACGAAAAAGGTAGTGTAGAACACATTTATTGAAAAAAAGGAAAAACAAACGAATGTCATATCAACACAACAATAAAAAATAATCCAAATAAACTCTATCGTAACAAAATATTCTATCTAATCAAGCAAAAATATTAATGGTAGATCAAGCTATAACCTGCCGATCTGCATGGACTATACTAGTAGCTTAAGCACTCACAATGATTCAAAGAATAGAATTCATGACATTTGAGTTTACAAAACGCCGTAGAGATATTTTTTTCTCGAATACGCAGGAGAGCTATGCGCCATTATATTAAGGGGGTGTTTGGTTAGAGGGACTAAAGATTAGTCTCTAGTTTTTAGTCCCTTTTAGTCCCTTTTTTGCCAAACACTAGGACTAAAATATGGACTAAAATGATTTAGTCTTTAGTCCTTCACATAGGTGCTAAAAGAGACTAAAAGCTCATAATTATCATGTTGCCCTTACCTTTTTATAGATAACTAATATTATGAGTATATTCTAAGGGTATTTGAGTCTTTGGACAATGTATTTAATGACTTTAGAATCTATTTAGTCCCTAAAACCAAACATATAGGGACTAAAGTTTAGTCCTAGGACTAAAGTTTAGTCCTAGAACTAATTGAAACCAAACATGCCCTAAGAAGAAAAAATGGGCAGGAATCTTACAAGTTAAAAAGTCACACGCCCCCAAACCATCCAAATGCTACAGAAATATTATTTGTAATAGAATATAGATTATTGTCCGAAAATGAATAATATCTTATTTAATAATGTTTCATGTGCAGTTTGATGACATGGCCCCTTATCTGCTTGTTACTGGTCCTACTGTTGACATAAGAAAGAGATGCTGAAAGCAACCTCAAATACAATTCCTGTGTAGTATGCAAGGCCACGGACCACTGATGCATCAAAACAAATCCAATCAGCATAACCATATTGCTCCGCAAAGGAGAAGAGTTTCTTCAAGTCAGCAACAGCTTCAACATCAGAGCCTAACACCTCTGCATATGTATATCAAGATTAAACAAGAACCATTGCCAAAAGGTCCTGAAGATTAAAAAAATAAACATTATATGGATAAAAAAGCCAAGCTTAACAACAAATAAAGCACGAGGGCCTGATGTAAGAGAATGCCTTTACTTGATATTATTCTAGGGAATACATTTTCCAATTTAGCAACATTACATCAGTACAATATTGAAGTAAAGTTATGTGATATGGAGCATGCATAATAACAAGCCAACAACAAAAGGTTAAGAGAAAACCTTCAAGTTTGGACAATGACTTGATTGAAAGCACATCGATGATACCCTGTACAGCTTCAGATGACAACCCAGTTGAAACAAGTTCCTTCTCAATTTCTTCCCTAGTCATTTTACCCAACTGCGTAATATTTATGTTACAATGCAAGACAGTCATTACACCAACAAAAATATAGCAATAAACAATTACATCAATGCATGTGTATTCAGCTTGCTGCAAATAGTAAAGATATAAGGTATGGAAAGAAAAACAGAGATAATCTGCTACAGAGACTGGGCTTCTGTGGTAACTGGATACTGGTTACTTCAAATTCCCAATAGAGGTAGAATGGTCCATGTCACCATCTAATGGCATCAACATGTGCTCTTCGTAGCAAGTGCCAAACTCTTAAAATGAAACAGGTTTTGGAAGGGTGCTCTCTGGACTCTAGTAAGAGTTTTGTTCCATTACCTAATACCTAGAAAAAGGTATAACTCTAGTACATAAAAGAAAATATAACAATCGGAAGAAGATATACAAACCGTCCTATTTCTATTTGCAGTTCAAAGTTATAAATTACCACAACCCAAAGCTACAGAGTACAACTGGCAAGAAAATAATATAGTACAGCAATCAGCAATGAACAGATGGTAGCAGAATTTGGGCATACTTTATCAACAATAACACAAACTTGAGTGAATAAGTGATCTGGGATGGAGTACATGTTCAAAACAGCCTGAAGAACCTGCAATAAGCAAATGACGGCAAGCAAGAAATCAGAGAAAACGTATGCACCAAAATGTATCGAGATGTTAAAATATACAGTTGTCAGCAGCTATGTCATTTTTAGATAATCTAAATCCCAGATTTTTATCACCTTATGAAGTAGGTAATAAGGAATAAAAAAGACATCTGCTACCATGAAGCAACATGATTATGCATCATACTAAGTTGGTCATATCAGTTGAAGACTCCATGATTAATACGTACCAACAAAGCCTAGCAAATTACTTTTGGACGACAGACCGCCAAGACCCAAAAAAACACCAAAAGATGAAGGGGAAATATTAAGCTAAATGTGAAGTAAACATGGAGTCTTGAGTGTGAAAGGTTACCTTCCGACTGGACACCCTGATCCCCACATCTGAAGATGTAATTCCAAGACGTTGAAATAAGAGAACAATAGCATGAAGAAGCTCAGCCTCAGCCTAATTCGAACAACAAGATGGCAATGCCAAATCAGTTCAAAGGTATACAAGCAAAGCAGCATCCAGAATCAATAAATGAGAAGGGTGGTACCCGAACTTTAGGCACACCAAATATATCCATATTCCATTGGTAATGTTCCCGCCTTCTTCCTCTGGTCATGCGCTCATATCGCCAGCATTGTCCTATAGTAAACCATTTCAGTGGAAGGGAGACTGATTTTCTAGACAGAAGAAGAGCAGTGAAAATCACATTCTGACGGAGGCATGGATATATACTAGATTGTTCGATTAGGAAAGGCATACATACCCTTGCTTTATGACTAGGCGCGCGAGGGAAGGGGTAATTTCGGGCCTGAGAACAACACGGCGACCCCCTTTGTCCTCGAAGTTGTAGAGCTGCGGCGCAGAATCAAAAGCAAATTGATAGATGACTCCAATTCAGAGACTAGTATGGGCTTATCCGCTGAATAATGATGAAGATGACGAGAAGACTCGAGAGAGACCTGCTGCGTAATTTCTTCCCCTGCCTTCCGGATGAAGAGAGCCTCCGACTCGAGGACGGGGAAATCGACCTCCTCGAAGGCCATGAGGCGGGAGACCTCCCTGAATTGGTCGAAGAGCCAGGTGCGGAGCCGCATGTCCTCCGGCGGGAAATCCCTAGTTCCGCGCGGAGGGTTGACTTCGACGACGCCATCGGCGTCACCGTGCGTCGAGGCGATGTCGCCGTGGGTCAGTGTCGAGGAGGATGCGGCGGAGGAGAAGAGGCGGCAGCGGCTGTGGATGTGGCGGCGCAAGGAGCCAGCAAGGCAGGTGGGGCTGAGGGGCAAGCATGGACGGAGCATGAGGAGGTGGCGAAGCGACGGCGGCGACGACCACGCCGCCATCGATTCGACTCCACTGGCGGATGCAAAGAAATCTAATCAGCGCGGCAGGCGAGTGGCTCGGGTTTGCGGCGCGGCGGGTAGCCGGGCAACTATGGCCAAACGGCACTGTCGTATAACCATCCGCTAGGCACTGTTACACTATCTCCAACCATTTTCCCTACGTTTCTCTTACTATCTTCTTTTTATACTAGGTCAGTACCCATGCGTTGCAACAGGAACATATAATACCATGATAACTTATATACAAAATGTGTCTTATCTACTACTACTCTATAAGAACGCAACGAGGGCGTCCACGATGACCACGGCTCCGCCCGACTCTCCTCGCCCACGCTCAGGCCCTGGCTCTCCTCCCTCCTCGCGACCGCGCAATCCCCGCTCGATGCTTTCAATGGAGAGCAGATGATGGTGAAGCGTGCCCCCGCCACTGCCCTCGTCAATCCCGTCAATCTCGCGAAAATCACCGCGCGCCCACAGACCTCGTCATGGAAGGCCCGTCCTTGCCGGCTCGCCCCCATTCGCACCCCCCCCCCCCGACCTCGTCATGGAAGGCCGAGCAACCTGCCATTCTCGCTCTTCCCCACCATCCTCACCCCCTCCGCGCACGGCCCCGGCTCCCCTCACGCCGGCATGCCACGACGGATCCGCGTGCGCCAACAACCTACACCATGTCTCACAGTCCACGCGCGCTATCTCCCCCTGCCCCCTCCCCCTTTGCGCAAGGCCCTGCATTACCCTCACGCCGGCTCGCCATCTACGCCCATTCTCCCAGTTTCCACGCTGTCGTCCCCCCCGCCCCGCTCGTGGTGGCCACGGAAGGCACAACAAGAAGGCCGTGCCGGAGATCCTCCTCCACGCTCCCGTTGCTCTGGCTTCCTCAGCGAGGTCGAGCTCCGGCTCCTCTGCTGCAACCTCCCTGCACACCCTCGACTGCGCCCCCAATCGTTTCCCCTCCCCCTGCACATCTACTCGCTCGCTACTGCCTCCGCGCTCGCCGGCGTTGAGCCGACGATTGCGAGGCAACTTTCGACGCCACTGCAAATCCTCGACCGAACCAGCAGACAACAAGAAATGGCCACAAAGACAGCTATACCGAGAAAGAAGATGTGCATCCCGCTCATGCCCTTCTTCGCTACCAGCCACATCGCCCCCTTCACGGACCTCACCTTTCACCTCGTCACGGCCAGGCCTGACGACGTGGAGGCCACAGTTGCAGTCACTCCGGCAAAGGCCTTGGTTGTGCAGTCAACTCTCGCCCGGCGTGGCGCCAGTCATCTGGCCACGGTCAAGGTGGCCACCTACCCGTTCCCCTCCGTGGACGGCCTTCCACCGGAGTGGAGAACCACTCCACGGTCAAGGCCGCCGCCGACGCGTGGCGCATCGATGTTGTCGCCACGGACGAGAAGCTGATGCGGCTAGGGCAGGAGAATCTCATCCGCGAGCACGCGCCGGACCTCGTCATCACTGACATACACTTCTGGTGGAACACCTACAAAATCCCTCTGGCCTCGGTAGAAATGGTCTGGTTGTTCTCCGGTAGAGGTGCAGAGGGATAGGATGGGAGATGGCTGCAATCGCTAGGTTCTCTCCTCGCGGCACCATCGCAGCATCAGCCATGCCAGCGCCCTCTACCGGCCCATGATTCGCCAGTCAGGTATTGTACTGCTATCTTGTGTTGTCTTGTTGATTCTTATGATGCGATGCTATTCCTTGTTGCTAATCTTTTTTTTTCTATACTGGAGTTTGAAGATCTTCTCAAGCGATGTGTGTAGTTTATGTGCTTCACTGATTGGTAGATGGTAGTACTGAATTGGATTGAATGATATGAAATTCTGAATCCTCACTCTGCAGAGATGGACACATCAAACCCTGAAGCACTTGTCGATGCAAAGAATTTGAACATGTTTGTTGGGCAAAGAATGCGCGCGGTTGTTCAAGTACAACACAATGAAGGTTGGAGTGCTTGTCGGACAGTCCTCTAACGGGCATCGATTGAGTATCGAAAGTGCCATGGACGTTCATGTATCACACTGTATGGAGGTTTATGGAATCGCTGAAAACAACAAGACCATCCATGTTGAACTGTGCACAGATTTTGGTCCTAACTCCGGCTAGATTTCGAATGCCTTTGACCCTTCCATTGTTAGTATCTGGACATTTAGAAATTGGATTTATAGTTAGATGCTGAGTTTTCCTTGAACTACAACAAAATTGTCTCCCATCGTTACAAAGAATGTGTATCTTATTTATTTTTTTCATGTCTTCTAGCCACATTTAAACAGTTTTGTTCTATCCCCACATGGTGATAAGTATGCCTCTGAGATCAACCATGATTCTAGAAAGCATTTTAGGATGAGAAACATTTTAGCCAACAGGGGCTTTAATCATGCTATCATCAACTGACAATAAGATGAGCTTATTAGGGCTTATTATTACATTGTTACTGGATGTGTGTCTATTGTATGTACCTTTTGTCATTTACTAATATATGCATTACGATCACACAAGTACTCAGTAAATCGTTGAGGACCCATTTTGAAGGCCATCTGATTAGTGAAAGAGCTCCATAGCATGTCTGCTCAGCTTGAAGTGGTCATAAGCGCATAACTGCACATGCGAGCACTCAAGATGTAAGCCAGCAGTGTCTTCTGCGTATAGAATTGATCACGAAACATAGATAATTGATCATACAAATTACTTATCCCCTAAGTGAGTTCGTAAAATCAAGTATAGGATTCGAGAGACCTTTGCTCGAGTGGATTTGCAAAACCTCATCCAGATTTAGGAGATAGAAAGGCATACCTAGGGGTGGTAATGGATCATGATCCAAATGTTTCTTCACAAATTGCTAGGGCTCTAAATTGTTTTTAGTACAAAAATGAATATAAATAGGGCTCGATCGTAACCCGATCGGATCCTTATATTTTATAGTGTAAAATTTAGAGCTCATTGTCACCCTTAGACATACCCTTTATCCAAAAGAGATGGTGGTGTATATAGGAGATCTCCTAAAGAATATAGAAACAGCAGGTGTGTTAGGAGATCTGTTGTACCTGGTACATTTTTTCTATTTAAGGGATAGGGGTAAAGGATAGTAAAGAATACAAGAGATCTGGTGGAGACCTCTAATAAGCAAATAACGTCGGCGCTATTGTGTCGGCGCTATTGTTTATCGAGAGCCATTTGCCATGTGTTTTTGTTTACAGATATTGGCTTTAACAGGCACACAAGAGAGCTTGGTAAATGTTTGTTTTTTCTATAATCTGCTAATACGAGATTATAGGTGGTAGGTGCTCAAAAGACCAAATCCTATAATCTAGCACCTATAATCCAAGGATCCAAACAACCCAGATTATTTTAACCAATAACCAATAATCCAAATTATTATAATCCCATTCACAATCCAGATTTTGAAAATCCAAAGGTGATCCACACAGCCACTAAAAACGACTGTCAATTCAAAAATTATAAATAGAAGAATTCACTATTCAGAGGATAACACACCTCTGGCCGAAATACATGACTTTGAGAGCATTATTCAGTTTTACAAAATAGAAGACCATTATTCAGTTTTGGTCGCAATCCTCTTTCACATATATGCATGGTCAACAACTCAACATATTTGTAGATAACGTAGTACGTAATCACAACAAAAGAAATGATTTTTGGCGCCAACTAACATGAAATCAGCACCTAAGTGCAATCGTGCGAACAGCCTGTGTCGTCCCTCGGATGGCCATCCGACGGTGGACCAATAAATTTGCAAAATGCTCCCTGTCCCTAGATCTGCACGCTCAATCAACAAGCAAGCTGGAATCGAGGCAGTGTTCGGCAGTGACATGACAAATTTGGAGACTTGATTTGAATTATCTATTTCCAGTGACATGGTGTCGTTTGAAGTATGCAACCAGATTTCTTTATTAATTCAGTTAAATGTATCATGATGTTTGCAGCAGAAATAAATACCATCCGATATTAGGCTATATCATGATTTTAAATTTAGCAGAAATTAGTTCAGTTAACTATATCATGATGTTTGCAACCAGAGTTATAGCAACGTGTTGACACGACCTAGATGTTGGGCTTGATATTCAGTTTCAATGACTAGGTTTCGTGCAATCATATTCTACATATTTGTTGTCTATCTCAGTTTAGTAAGCACCTGCTCATATCTTTGTGATGCATTCTGTTAGCGGTTTCATTACAAGTGGTCCTGCTCTTGATCTGAATTTACGGATTAGAATTTTGTCCAATTGGTCTTGCTCTTATTAGTTCTATATTCTGCTAAATTTAACATCTTCTGATACTAAAACTATTAGTCTGATTATTCTGCATTTGTTCATTGGCTATGATGCAAGCTACACCAGAGTATTGGACTGTCGTTGCAGAGTTATTTTCAATGAATTATTGAAGTGACAAATTTGTGCGATTTCTGGTACATTTCAGATTGTGCGGATTTGGTAAAGGGAGCCAAGGACAAGCATTTGAGGGTTAAGGGACCTGTCAGGATCCCTACTAAGGTTCTCCACATCACCACTCGCGTGTCCCCTTGCGGTGAAGGTATCAAGCTGACTGCTGGTTGGCTTTGTTTAATTTTACTGATTGAGTTTTTAGTGCTTTCATTAATAGGAATACGTAATACATTGATCGGTTGTGATGGCGGAGCAAGGAAATCATACTTCTGTAGAGGTGCATATTTGGCAAGTATCCTGCAGCCTTCATTCCATTATAGATTTTCATTACCTCGAATACATCCCCAGCTTTTGCAAAAGGAGCACTGTACTTTTGCTGATCTTAAAGTTCATATCTTGAAGCTCTTCTACAACGACATACAACTCATCCAATCTGCCATCAACAATCAATGCCCTTATCATTCCATTAACTGAATCAACAGTTGGCAGAGGACCCGTTTTAATCATATTATCAAAGACTGCCCTTGCTTTTTCATAAAGTCCACTCTCTGCATATGCATGTATCAAAGCATTCCAAATCCTTCTATCAATACCTGATGCTTGCCTCAGCCCTTTCACCAAGATTTCTGCTTGCTGCCAGAGCTTTATCTTCCCATATGCTTCAATTATAATTACCCTACAAGAGAGGATGTTTAAGGGATACCAGATTACAAAGCATCATCCATTTACCCGTGTGCTGTTTCTGGGAATCCCAGTTTACAGTAGGTAGAAATTATGCTCTCGTAAATACTTTTAGAAGCTTCTATGCCAATAAACTGCATGTCACAGAACACTTGACAAGCTTCAGAAAAAAAACTCAGTTTCGATGAGGCATGTAATCAAGTACTCATACAAGTTACAGTTTTGACCAGGGTATTTTAACATTAACCTTTGACTGTACTGTTCATAGGCAGAAATGCTCGTCTTCTTTCTGCATAGAAGCACGATGGAACATTCTGATATCAAATTGGTAGGAGTTGTGTTCTCTATACCGACGATATGTTTCCGTTGCAACGCACGGGCACCCACCTAGTATTGTTATAAGAAAATATTTCATAAACCATTTGTGATCCTAGCCATACATAAATTTTGTTATTTTAATTTAGTTGTTTCACTACTACATTGCAACCATCAGTATCATGCAGACTTCGATATATGTCATGATTTGCATGGTCTCATTATTGGAGAACATGTGCTACACCTGCCGGTAGAAGTTCCGTCGTACATCGTTAGTCATCAAGCACGCACCATCATACACGCTTGCTTAAACAAAAAATGCAAGTATGTGTTTGCGAAGAGAATTAAAGACAGGCCGGCACAAAAGGTACCCCGACGATGGCGAGTGGTCATTGTTGTCGGTCCACCTCTGCTCACCTCCGGTGTCGAGATGACGCCACAATCCTTGATATAATAGTCGTCGAACGCGCGCGATATGGTGAGTACCGATCACTCTTGGCTGGGCTGCCAAATGAAGTGCACCCCGGGCTCATCAGCGAGGTAGTACACCTGGTCGTTGCACCACCGGATGTGCTACTCCTCTACATGCATCTTGTTCGAGGACACTCACACAACAACAACAACAACAATGGTCATCATTCCAGCGCACAAGAATTCATGGTCGGTCAGTAGCGACTTACGTGGCAGGTTAGGCTTCAGGTGGATGATGAGCTAGACGACGTGATGGCGTCGTCGTAGGTTGCGATGCCTAGAACAACCCGAGAGTCGTCGACATTGGCGACGACCATGAGGTCCCCATGTTTGACGATGGACAGCGCGGTGCAGCCGCTCTGGACCACGTCCAAGCGACGGTTGCGCCGGAGCTTGCCGTACACAGCGGCGCATGGGCCATGTAGGACTGCTTCCAGAGTTCGAACTGGCAGTCGCCAAGTTTCTTCTCGTTGTCGGTGAGCGACGCCAACGCGAGCGCCTCGTGCTAGTGGTGTTTGTTCGGGGTTTCCAAGTAAGAAACATGGATTCATCTTTGGCATTGGTTTATGAAAATGATTTATAAGTTAGATCCATGGAAAAATATTATGGAGAATAAATGTTACACATGCAAAAAAGTATTTAAGTTGAAAACATTATTCAAACAAAAGAAATTGAATGCAAGACTCTTCTTTAAATACTACTCCCTCAATCCAAAAATATAATTTAATAATCTCAGTGATACTTATCTACTACTACACATTGTGTAAGGGTAGCAGGTGGGCTTCGGAAGAGATGTATTATATGTTTTTACTATAATAGATGTAGACATAAACACATATGTGGTGTAGTGGTAGCTACAAACACATTTATTTGAGAGGTCGCGGGTTCGAATCCCCTTGGAGCCTGTTTTTTAATTTAATTTTAGTTAGGTGTGGGATGCACGTGGGAATGGGAATAGGCTTTGTGGGAGGGGGAATGAGAAAGACAGGCAGCTGAGAATGGGAATGGGCTTTGCAGTGAGGACGAAATGGGAATGACAGAACACGGAATGGGGCAGCCTACCTAGAATGAGAAAGACAGGCACGGAATGGGGCAGCCTACCCCTTACCGTCTTAATAGGTAGTAGAGATTTTATTACACCACTCTAAAAATTCTTTTCTATATATAGGACGTCTCCAACTATTTATCATATTCAGCTCTCTTATATACTATAATTCAGTTATTTAACATTTTTCAATAGTTTTTAGAGTTTTAAAAAATCGTAGAGTATTTGTACTATAGTAATACACGTTGTTATCAAGTTATAGAGCTTAAAAATTTAGTTTCATAAATAGTTGGGGAGATTAGTGTAGGATTACGGGGAGGCTACGCTAGCGCAAAACAAAAATTTTCATCCCCATAATACCAAGAACTACTGCGGTTATAGGTCATGAAATTACCACTAGACGCGCAGAGCAGCGGAAGACGTCTCGATGTAGACGAACGCGTCGAGCAGTGCCGTACAGTCGCCGGCGTCCTTCACGTCCTCGCACGGTTCGCCCAAGTGCTCCAGATGTAGCACCTCCGAGGTATCCACACGTACAGGGAGGAAGCGCCGCGTACCGAACTGCTAGGTTCGCGACGGCGGCTTGGCGAGGGCGAGAGGTGGGCGGCGGCTGTTAGTTCGCTGGTGGCGAATTAGGTTATGCTTAACCGCGCCCCCGCCCCTCATTATATAGGCGTTATGGTGGGCTTCTGACGCCGAGGCCCATCATTAACCCTAAAGCCCAGTCTAATTTCGGATCTAATCCGAATTAGGCTTCCTTCCCCTTAAGTGTGTGACCCTATAGGTTCACGTACAAATAGACATAGCCCGAGTACTCTTACTTGGCCCAATAATTGACAGTGGCCTCTAGCAAGACATGTCAACTCCTATGTGTACGTAAAGATCATATCAGACGAACCATTGCGACATTAAGTACATGATGTTCCCTTTGTCTCACGATATTTGGTCTGGCTCTAAGCTGACCTCTCTTTCTCGATACTGTGAATTGGAATCCTTTCAATGGTTAACTCTTAACCCTAGCACGGCCATGCATTTCTTGATCCAATCACTCGAGGGGCCCAGAGATATCTCTCTCACAAAGAGAGGGACAAATTCCATCTTGACTGACCATGCCTCATAGCATGCTTCCTGACAAACCCAAAACTACCTTTATAACTACCCAGCTACGGGATAGCGTTTGATAGTCCCTAAGTAAGTCAATTCACATCTTGAGAACATGTGACAATCTCAGGTCTAAGGATACAGTATTCATGTTGCAAGAAGAGAACTATATTACAATATCTCACGTTGGGTCGGTCCAGCCTCATGTCATACATGCGCCCACATTATTAATTTAACATCTCCATGTTCATGACTTGTGAAATGTAGTCATCAACTAATACATGTGCTAGTCATCGACTCTGACTAGGGACATCATTTAGAATAACCATATAAGTAAAGAATCTCACAAACAATTCACATAATTGCTAATCAATACAAGGTGCCTTCCATGGATATTCAATTAAGCAATATATATATCATGGATACAAAGAAATATGCTCATCTCTATGATTATCTCTAGGGCATATTTCTAACAATTAGAACTCTCCCTCTCCTCGGAGTGAGATGCATGTCTCGCTCCATGTGGAGTGAGTTTTAGGTGAATGGTTGGATCACTTAAAACCTAAAGTACACACTATATGGCTTTTTCAGTTAAGGGTGGATTAAGAGAGATTGAAAATAAATTAAATCCCCTCCTACACATTGGAGGTGGGTGGGCGACTTTTGGGGCTAGCCATTAAAATTGGTCTTATCTAATCGTGTCTTGCCAGCAATATACATTCTACGCACCTTGCTCTCCACCCGACGATCTGCGGCCCAACTGCTAGCACGGCTCGTAGCCTAGCCGTCGGTACATGAAAGGGAAATAGGCTTACACATTTTCCTAATTGTTTTTGATGGTTGAATTGCCCAACACAAATAATTTGACTAACTAGTTTGCTCTAGATTATAAGTTTTACAGGTACCAAAGGTTCACAACAAACCAATAAAAAGACCAAGAGAAGGGTTCAAATAAAGAGAGCAAAAGACACCCAAAGGTTGCCCTGGTCTGGCGCACCGGACTGTCCGATGCACCACCGGACAGTGTCCGGTGCACCAGGGAACCCAAGTCCAAACTTGTCACCTTCGGGAATTCTTAACGGCTACACAGCGCCAACGGTCGTCTGCAACGGAACAATAAAAGTGAACAGTGCGCGCCTGCGCGCGCAGAAGTCAGAGCAGCGCCAGAAGGCGCACCGGACTGTCCGGTGGCCCACTTGTCAGAAGCTCCAACAGTCAGAACCCAACAGCCGGGTGACGTGGGTGGCGTACCGGACTGTCCGGTGCGCCATGCGACAGAAACCCTCACCAACAGTCGCTTTGGTGGTTGGGGCTATAAATACCCCCAACCACCCACCATTCATTGCAACCAAGTTTTCAGCCTTCAAACCTCATACAAGAGTTATAGACTTCATTCAAAGACACAATCAAAGAGATCAAATCCTCTCCCAAGTCCGGAATCACTCCAAAGAAATTAGTGACTAGAGAGAGACATTTGTGTTCATTTGAGCTCTTGCGCTTGGATTGCTTTTCTTCTTCCTTCTTTCTTGTGTTCAACTCACTTGTAATCAAAACAAGAGACACCAAGTTGTGGTGGTCCTTGTAGTGTACTTAGTGTCCCATTTGATTGAAGAGAAAGACTCACTCGGTCTAGGTGACCGTTTGAGAGAGGGAAAAGGTTGAAAGAGACCCGGTCTTTGTGACCACCTCAACAGGGAGTAGGTTTGCAAGAACCGAACCTCGGTAAAACAAATCACTATGTCATCCGCTCTTATTCGCTTGTGATTTGTTTTCGCCCTCTCTTTCGGGCTTGTTTATATTTCTAACGCTAATCTCGGCTTTTAGTGGGTGCTTAAGTTTGTAAATTTTAGATTTGCCTATTCACCCCCCTAGGCGACTTTCAGTACACCCTGCTCCCCACACATCGACACAACTCCATCCCCACCCATGGACACGCTGAAAGATAAATAGGGTCAAACCTTTTCCTAAATGATTTTGGTGGTTGAATTGTCCAACACAAATAATTGGACTAACTAGTTTGCTCTAGATTACATGACCTACAGGTGCCAAAGGTTCAACACAAACCAATAAAAAGAACAAGTTAGGGTTCAAAGGAAAGGAGCAAAAAGGAAACCGAAGTGTTCCCTGGTCTGGCACACCGGACTGTCCGGCGTGCCACCGGACAGTGTCCGGTGCACCAGGGGTCGTACACTCCAAACTCCTCAGCTTCGGGTTTCACAGGTGCAACTCCGCTATAATTCACCGGACTGTCCGGTGCACCACCGGAGCAACGGCTATCTGCGCGCAATGGTCGACTCCGACGGATGAACAGTGCAGCGCAGTAACGCGTCAGAAGTCAGAGCAGAAGGTCAGAGGGGCACCAGACTGTCTGGTGCCGCAACGGTCGACCAGCTCCAAACCCTAACGACAGGGTGACGTGACGGCGCACCGGACTGTCCAGTGCGCCCATCGCCAGCAACCTTCTCCAACGGATACAATTTGGTTGGTGGCTATAAATACCACCCTAACCGGCCACTTTAAAAAGGGGAGCCCAAGCAACATTCCAAGTCATATAGTTGACATATCCAAGCCCTCCCAACCACCTCTATTCATTGATCCATCCTATACACAAGATTTAGACCACCACAACCAACACAAGTGCCACAAAAGAGAGAGCAAGCTAAAGAAAGCTTCTTTTGTGAGTTTAGCAATAGTGCCTTGTGAGAACCATTGAGAGAAAGTATGTGTTATATCTTGTGAACTTTTGGAGGCTTGTAAAGCTAGCAAGAGATACCTAAGAGTGTGGTGATCCTTGCAGGGTCTTAAGTGATCCTTGAGAAGAAGAAGAGCTCGCCGGTCTTGGTGATCGGTGGAGAGAGGGAAAGGGTTGAAAGAGACCCGTCCTTAGTGGACTCCTCAATGGGGACTAGGCCTTCGAGGGTCGAACCTCGGTAAAACAAATCACCCGTGTCTCTTGTGTTTATTGCTTGTGATTTGTTTGTTCTCTCCCATTCTAAGTTCTCTTGCACTATTCTTTGTTAATATCATTTGGTGTTGCTTTAAGTTAAATTCTCATTTAGTGAAGCAACACCTTGCAAGAAAGAACTTGCGTTATTGCTCTTCTTATCTAAGCCCTCTTGCATTATTCTCCACTAATAATTCTAGTAGTATTGCTATTGATTAAATTCCGCACTCTTTGAAAACAATACTCGTTGCAAGCAAAGGACTTAGTTTTTATACTCCGATAATTGTGAATCTTGTTCTAACCATTAATCAAGGGATCTAGTTTGGATTTAGAATTATAATTTTCAGGTTTCGCCTATCCACCCCCTCTAGGCGACTTTCACACGCGCACCACATATCTGCATGCCTCGCTATCCACTGACGGTACGGCTCGCGGCTCATACGCTAGTGTGGCTCATTGTCTAGTCGATGGTGCACTCTGCTTTCGAGCCACTGACACGACTCCCTTCCCACTCGCCGTCAGTGGCGAATCCACGAGGGGGGGGCTTTAGCCCCCCTGCGTCGGCAGCTACAAATAGGAGGAAGTAAGGGAGATGAAGGAAGAAAGAAGAGAAGAAAGAGAGAGGAAGGGAGAAAGAAGAAGGGAGAGGAAGGAATAAGAAGACAAAGAAAAAAGAGAAAGAATATGGATGAAAAAAAGATAGTTAGCTTCTAGCCCTCTTGCTATAAATCCTGGATCCGTCACGTTGTACCCTAGTTTTTTGCGCAAACGCTTCCCACACGTTGGTGTGGCTCATGGTCTAGCCAGCCACAGGTGCACCTTGCTCTCGAGCTGTCTGTCCGCCTCGATCTCCAACATTGGGGCATTTTTTTGGAACGCGGGGATAGGAAGGTGGCAAATCACAATGGTAAACAAAATTTATCTAAAGTAACATGATTATTGGACTCGGTGTTAGAGTAAAAAATGTTGGATCCCAAATATGGATGAATTCTAAACATTTAAATTATATGACAAATTAAATGCTTTTAACATAGATACTATCGGGTACCATAATTAGGGGTACCCCCAACACTCCTAAACTCGACTGGTAATCACCATCAGGGCAAACTGCAGAGGCTGATGGGCACAATTCAGGTCAAGGTTTCGTCTACTCAAGGGACACGATCTCGCCTCGCCCGAGCCCAGCCTCGAGCGGGAACAGTAGTCCCAGACGAATTCACGCCTCGCCCGAGGGTCTCCTCAAGCAACGGGCGCACCCTCGACTCGCCCGAAGCCCAGCTCGGACAAGCTTCATAATGAAGCAACCTTGTCCAAATCGCCTCACCAACCGACCGTATCGCAGGGGCATTCAATGCAAGGGTCGTCTGGCGCCTTATCCTGACACGCGTGCCTCAGTCGGCAAGGTCGAAGTGACCACAGTCACTTCGCCCTCCCACTGACTGACCTGACAGGAAAACAGCGCCACTCGCCCCTCTCCGACTGTTGTGCCACCCGCCAGGGTGAGGCTGACAGCAGCTGAGTCTAGCCTCAGGCGCCACAGGAAGCTCCGCCTCGCCCGACCGTGGGCCTCGGCCTCAGGAGAAGTCTCCGCCTCGCCCGACCCTAGGGCTCGGCCCCCGCCTCGGCCTCGGAAGGTGGACTCCGTCTCGCCCGACCCCAGGGCTCGGCCTCAACCTCGACCTCGGGCGGAATCGCGTCTTCGCCAGACCCCGGCCTCGGCCTCAGGAGGAGTCTCCGCCTCGCCCGACCTTGGGCTCGGACCAACCACGCTGCAGGGGGTACATCATTACCCTACCCCTAGCTAGCTTAGGCTACGGGGGAACAAGACCGGCGTCCCATCTAGGCTCGCTCCGGTAACAAGTAATGATGGCTCCCCGCGTGCGTCCATGACGACGGTGGCTCTCAGCCCCTTACAGAAGCAAGGAGACGTCAGCAAGGTCCCGACAGCCCCGACAGCTGTGCTTCTACAGGGCTCAAACGCTCCTCCGACGGCCACGACACCGCGTACACAAGGCTCTAGCATCTCTCCGACGGCCACGTTGGCATGTACATAGAGCTCTGGCTCCTCTCTGCCAGACACGTTAGCATATTGCTACACCCCTTTTGTACACCTATACCCCCTCCTTGCATCTATAAAAGGAAGGGTCAGGGCCCTCATACGGGAGGGTGGTCGCGCGGGACTCTCTCTCTCACTCGCGAACGCTTGTAACCCCTACTGCAAGCGCACCCACTCTGGCGCAGGATAACACGAGCCGAGGTTTCCCCCCTTCGTGTCCCGTCTCGCGCCAACCCATTTGGGCTGGGGCACGCAACGACAATTTACTCGTCGGTCCAGGGACCCCCGGGGTCGAAACGCCGACAGATACATATAGGATTTGGTGCTAATCTTTAGTCGTGCTGTTAAGAATCTTATGAACGTCAGGGAAAAAATTCGTGTATTTTATGCCATATTTTCTTCTTACAATGAAAAGGATGGAAAACACCTGAATCCGAATTTATATTTGTATCCAAAATATCTATCAATTATTTTTTAAAAATAGAACGATTTTGAGATTTACTTTTTATAAATCTTAATAAGCTCAATACTAGCAAAAATATAAATGTTCATAGTAAAATTTATATCTTATTTATCCGCAAACGAAGAAATAAGACAAAAAATTCAACATCCGAATAAGTATTTAGATTGATCCGTAGTTTAAAATCACTTAAATCAAAATCATATTTAATTTTTATGATCTGATTTTAATTAGGACTCTTTCTCTACGAGTGTGATAAAAGATTATCGAGAGAATGAAGTACCATCAATGTTTACTCAGCTTGTAATTTAGGTTGGGCCGGTCATAGGGACGAAAACGGGATGAAAAATTCCCTTACCGACTCGTTCGAATACCGTTTTTTCGATTGTTTTCTAATTGTTTGGGAAGGATTAGAAACGGTATGAAAACGATCTATCTAGTTTTCCAACCGTTTTCGTATTTTTTCTTTTCGAGTCATGATGATATTAGTTTACGTTTTTATATAATATGAGATAAAGTTAACATATACTCTATTGAAGTTACGCACGTTTGTTGTGTTCAAATGAACGAATAAAAGAAAAAAGACTACACCGACGGGAATTACTTAATTCACTTAATTTCCGTCGGCCAGAAACTGACGGGAATAAGCCTACACCGAGGAATTACTTATTCCCGTCGGTTTAGAGCTTATTCCCGTCGGTTTTCAGCCGCCAGGCGTCCCTTGTCGGGGATAAGTTTATCCCCGTCGGCGGCTGATGGGAATTATTAATTCCCGTCGGCCACTAACTAGCCGACGGGAATTAAGGCTTACTCCCGTCGGTTCCCCAGGCCGACGGGAGTTATTAATTAATTTCCTTCGGCCCTACGTGGCCGACGGAAATTAACTGGGTCGACGTGCGTTATTAGTTAATTCCCGTCGGTTCGACCATAGCCGACGGGAATTAACTGGGCCGACAAGAATTACCTATACTGCTACAAAAACATCACTAAATTAGGTGACTATTTTTGCACACATAACATATATCACACATAACATAAATCACAGATAATAGCCACATTACAAACACATGCATTCATAATAAAATCACGCATTACAAACATAACATCCACCAACATTTCAAATATAAGTTCAACCACCACATCAAGTCAACGAGTACGACATAGTATTGAAATATAAGTACGACATATGTTCAAGTACGACCAAGAGTCAACGAGTTAAGAAACATGTTCAAGTGTTTAGAGATAACCACCACTTGGGTGGTGTCGGGGACCATAATTAGGGGTACCCTCAAGGCTCCTAATTCTCAGCTGGTAACCCCCATCAGCATGAAGCTGCAAAGGCCTGATGGACGCGATTAAGTCAGGGATCAGTCCATTCGAGGGACTCGATCACGCCTCGCCCGAGCCTAGCCTCGGACAAGGGCAGCCGACCCCGGAGGATTTCCGTCTCGCCCGAGGCCCCCCTCCAACGGCGAACATATTTCCGGCTCGCCCGACGCCCTGCCTTCGCTAAGAAGCAACTCTAACCAAATCACCGCACCAACCGACCAAATCGAGCATTTAATGCAAAGGTGGCCTGACACCTTTATCCTGACGCGCGCCCCCCAGTCGGCAGAGCCGAAGTGACCACTGTCACTTCGCCGCTCCATTGACCGATCTGGCAGGAGGACAGCGCCGCCTGCGCCACTCCGACTGCGGTGCCACTTGACAGAGTGAGACTGACAGGCAGTCAGGCCCTGCCGAAGGCATCATAGGAAACTCCGCTCCGCCCGACCCAGGGCTCGGACTCGGGCTAAGTCCCGGAAGACGGCGAACTCCGCTCCGCCCGACCCAGGGCTCGGACTCGGGCTAAGTCCCGGAAGACGGCGAACTCCGCTCCGCCCGACCCAGGGCTCGGACACGGGCTAAGTCCCGGAAGACGGCGAACTCCGCTCCGCCCGACCCAGGGCTCGGACTCGGGCTAAGTCCTGGAAGACGGCGAACTCCGCTCCGCCCGACCCAGGGCTCGGACTCAAGCTAAGTCCCAGAAGACGGCGAACTCCGCTCCGCCCGACCTAGGGCTCGGACTCGGGCTCAGCCCCGGAAGACGATGAACTCCGCTCCGCCCGACCTAGGGCTCGGACTTGGGCTCAGCCCTAGAAGACGACGAACTCCGCCTCGCCCGACCCAGGGGCTCGGACTCGACCTCGACCACAGAAGACATACTTGACCTCGGCCTCGGAGGAGCTTCCACATCGCCCAACCTAGGGCGTAGACCAGCCACGTCAACAGGAGGCGCCATCATCACCCTACCCCGAGCTGACTCGGGCCGCAGGGAACGAGACCGGCGTCCCATCTGGCTAGCTCCGCCGGATAGGCAATGATGGCGCCCCGCGTACCCTGTGACGGCGGCGGCTCTCAGCCCCCTTACGAAAGCAAGAGGACGTCAGCAAGGACTCAACCGCTCCGACAGCTGTCCCTCCGCCAGGCTCCATCGCTCCTCCGACGGCCACGACATCACACCAGTTGGGTGCCAAAATCTCTCCGGCTGCCACAACGGCATGTACTTAGGGCGCTAGCTCTCCTCCGCTAGACACGTAGCACTCTGCTACACCCCCCCATTGTACACCTGGATCCTCTCCTTGCGCCTATAAAAGGAAGGACCAGGGCCCTCTTAGAGAAGGTGGGCCGCGCGGGGACGAGGACGAGACAGGCGCTCGCTTAGGGCCGCTCGCTCCCTCTCCCGCGTGGACGCTTGTAACCCCCTACTTCAAGCGCACCCGACCTGGGCGCGGGACGAACACGAAGGCCACGGGATTCCCACCTCTCTCACGTCGGTCTCCGCCCGCCTCACTCTCCCCCCTTCGTGCTCGCCCTCGCGCTCGACCCATCTGGGCTGGGGCACACGGCGACATTCACTCGTCAGCCCAGGGACCCCCCGGTCTCGAAACGCCGACAGTTGGCGCGCCAGGTAGGGGTCTGCTGCGTGTTGACGAACAGCTTCCCGTCAAGCTCCAAATGGGCAGTCTCTAGTAACCTCTCCAACCCGGGACGGTGCTCCGTTTCGGGAGTCTTGAGTTCATGTCCCTCGACGGCAGCTACGACATGATACTCCTTCCACCGCCGCGCGACAACGACAATGGCGCCCGACAGCCCGCCCGCCGGCGGTGGAATCGACGACGTCTTCCCCGCGTGGTGGAAGAACAACCTTCGAGCTCATCCTGCCCTTTCCCCCGCCGACAGAGGGGAAGGCAGGGCGACCAAGGCCAAGTAGGAGGCAGCGCCTCGTCGGCTGTCGAGCGAGTCGACAGTGCCGGCACCCCAACGGGGGGCGCATCGGGTATCGACTTCGCGCTTGAGGCAAAGACGAGCGACGTCTCCCCGCGACACGCCAATCCCGAGCAAGCGGACGACGCCAGCACGCTCGCGTAAAGCTTGTTGGACGTCACCCTCGTACCTGAGACGACGGTGCAGTCAGTCCCCGACGTGACTTTATCGCCGCTCATCGACCAAGAGGTACCGACCGATTCCCATCCCACGTCATTTGGATTCAGCCTCATCCCACCTAGCGACCTCGCTTTGGCGGGTGCTCTCATAGAGGCGAGTCCAAACCCTCTGGGGTTTCGCATGCAGTCGCCTTGGGACCGGCTGACGGACGTCTCGACCTACGGGCCCTCTGGGTCCGAGGAAGACGACGAGCCCAACATCTGTTGGGATTTCTCTGGACTTGGCAACCCTAGTGCCATGCGGGACTTCATGACCGCATGTGACTACTGCCTCTCCGACTGTTCCGACGGTAGCCGCAGCCTTGGCGACGAGGACTGTGGCCCAAGCCGCGAATGTTTCCACGTCGATCTAGGGGGTCCCTCCGAAGGCAATCATCTCGGCATGCCGGAGGACGGTGATCTCCCTAGGCCGGTGCCCCGCGTTGACATCCCACGGGAGCTAGCTGTGGTCCCCGTTCAGGCGGGGGGCCATGACCCACAACTCGAGCAAATCCGCGGGGTGCAGGCCAGGCTCGACGAGGGAGCAGGGGCGCTTGAGCCGATCCGCCGGGACGTCGGGCAGGCATGGGCGGGCCAACCCCCGGCCGGAGAAATACGTCATCTGCCCCAGGGTTTCCAGTACCGCGTCGCCGACGACGTCAGGGTCAGGCCACCACCCGCATCTAGTGGGGTCGGCCAGAACCTGGCTGCAGCAGCGATGCTTCTCCACGCGATGCTGGAGCCATCAACCACCGAGGGCCGGCGAATCCAGGGGAGCTCAAGAATCTCCTGGAAGGCGTCGCGGTCCGATGGGCCGAGAGCTCTGCCTCCCGAAGGCAGGGGTACCCCTCGGAACCTCATGCCGCGACTTCCCGATTCATGCGGGAAGCCTCGGTCTACACCGGGCGCACGCGCAACACCGCGCCTGCGGCCTCGGGCCGCCTCGGCAACGAACACCATCGCCGCGACCGTCGGGCCCACCTCGACGAGAGGGTGCGCCGAGGCTACCACCCCAGGCGTGGGGGACGCTACGACAACGGGGAGGATCGGAGTCCCTCGCCCGAACCACCCGGTCCGCAGGCCTTCAGCCGGGCCATCCGACGGGCACCGTTCCCGACCCGGTTCCGACCCCCGACTACTATCACAAAGTACTCGGGGGAGACGAGACCGGAACTGTGGCTCGTGGACTACCGTCTGGCCTACCAACTGGGTGGAACGGACGACGACAACCTCATCATCCGCAACCTCCCCCTGTTCCTCTCCGACACCGCTCGCGCCTGGTTGGAGCACCTGCCTCCGGGGCAGATCTCCAACTGGGACGACCTGGTCCAAGTTTTCGCCGGCAATTTCCAGGGAACGTACGTGCGCCCCGGGAATTCCTGGGACCTCCGAAGCTACCGGCAGCAGCCGGGAGAGTCTCTCCGGGACTACATCCTGCGGTTCTCGAAGCAGCGCGCCGAGCTGCCCAACATCACCGACTCGATGTCATTGGCGCGTTCCTCGCCGGCACCACCTGCCGCGACCTGGTGAGCAAGTTGGGTCGCAAGACCCCCACCAGGGCGAGCGAGCTGATGGACATCGCCACCAAGTTCGCCTCCGGCCAGGAAGCGGTCGAGGCTATCTTCTGGAAGGACAAGCAGCCCCAGGGCCGCCCACCGGAAGATGCTCCCGAGGCGTCGACTCAGCGCGGCGCCAAGAAGAAAGGCAAGAAGAAGTCGCAAGCGAAACGCGACGCCGCCGATGCGGACCTTGTCGCCGCCGCCGAGTACAAGAACCCTCGGAAACCCCCCGGAGGTGCCAACCTCTTCGACAAGATGCTCAAGGAGCCGTGCCCCTATCACCAGGGGCCCGTCAAGCACACCCTTGAGGAGTGCGTCTTGCTTCGGCGCCACTTCCACAGGGCCGGGCCACCCGCGGAGGGTGGCAGGGCCCGCGACGATGACAAGAAGGAAGATCACCAAGCAGGAGAGTTCCCTGAGGTCCGCGACTGCTTCATGATCTACGGTGGGCAAGCGGCGAATGCCTCAGCTCGGCACCGCAAGCAAGAGCGTCGGGAGGTCTGCGCGGTGAAGGTGGCGGCGCTAGTCTACCTAGACTGGTCCGACAAGCCCATCACCTTCGACCAAGCCGACCACCCCGACCACGTGTCGAGCCCGGGGAAATACCCGCTCGTCGTCGACCCCGTCATCGGCGACGTCAGGCTCACCAAGGTCCTCATGGACGGAGGCAGCAGCCTCAACATCATCTACGCCGAGACCCTCGGGCTCCTGCGTGTCGATCTGTCCTCCGTCCGAGCAGGCGCTGCGCCCTTCCATGGGATCATTCCCGGGAAGCGCGTCCAGCCCCTCGGACAACTCGACCTTCCCGTCTGCTTCGGAACACCCTCCAACTTCCGAAGGGAGACCCTGACGTTCGAGGTGGTCGGGTTCCGAGGAACCTACCACGCGGTACTGGGAAGACCATGCTACGCGAAGTTCATGGCCGTCCCCAACTACACCTACCTGAAGCTCAAGATGCCGGGCCCCAACGGGGTCATCACCGTCGGCCCCACGTACAAACACGCGTTCAAATGCGACGTGGAGTGCGTGGAGTATGCCGAGGCCCTCGCCGAGTCCGAGGCCCTCATTGTCGACCTGGAAAGCCTCTCTAAGGAGGTGCCAGACGTGAAACGTCATGCCGGCAACTTCGAGCCAGTGGAGACGGTTAAGGCCGTCCCCCTCGACCCAGTGGCAACGCCTCCAAGCAGATCCGGATCGGCTCCGGGCTCGATCCCAAATAGGAAGCAGTGCTCGTCGACTTTCTCCACGCGAACGCCGACGTCTTCGCGTGGAGTCCCTCGGACATGCCCGGCATACCGAGGGATGTCGCCGAGCACTCGCTGGATATTCCAGCCAGAGCCCGACCCGTCAAGCAGCCTCTGCGCCGATTCGACGAGGAGAAGCGCAGAGCGATAGGCGAGGAGATCCACAAGCTAATGGCGGCAGGGTTCATCAAAGAGGTATTCCATCCCGAATGGCTTGCCAACCCTGTGCTTGTGAGAAAGAAAGGGGGGAAATGGCGGATGTGTGTAGACTACACAGGTCTCAACAAAGCATGTCCGAAGGTTCCCTACCCTCTGCCTCGCATCGATCAAATCGTGGATTCCACTGCTGGGTGCGAAACCCTGTCTTTCCTCGATGCCTACTCAGGGTATCATCAAATCAGGATGAAAGAGTCCGACCAGCTCGCGACTTCTTTCATCACACCCTTCGGCATGTACTGCTATGTCACCATGCCGTTCGGCTTGAGGAATGCGGGCACGACGTACCAGCGGTGCATGAACCATGTGTTCGGCGAACACATTGGCCGCACGGTCGAGGCCTACGTCGATGACATCGTAGTCAAGACGAGGAAAGCTTCCGACCTCCTTTCCGACCTTGGAGTGACATTCTGATGTCTCAAGGCGAAAGGCGTCAAGCTCAATCCCGAGAAGTGTGTCTTCGGGGTGCCCCGAGGCATGCTCTTGGGGTTCATCGTCTCCGAGCGGGGCATCGAAGCCAACCCGGAGAAGATCGCAGCCATCACCAGCATGGGGCCCATCAAGGACTTGAAAGGCGTACAAAGGGTTATGGGATGTCTCGCGGCTCTGAGCCGCTTCATCTCACGTCTCGGCGAAAGAGGTCTACCACTGTACCGTCTCTTAAGGAAGACCGAGTGTTTCACTTGGACCCCTGAGGCCGAGGAAGCTCTCGGGAACCTGAAGGCGCTCCTCACAAAGGCGCCTATCTTGGTGCCTCCAGCTGCCGGAGAAGCCCTCTTGGTCTACGTCGCCGCGACCACTCAGGTGGTTAGCGCCGCGATTGTGGTCGAGAGACAAGAAGAGGGGCATGCATTGCCCGTTCAGAGGCCAGTTTACTTCATCAGCGAGGTACTGTCCGAAACCAAGATCCGCTACCCACAAGTTCAGAAGCTGCTGTATGCAGTGATCCTGACACGACGGAAGATGCGACACTACTTCGAGTCTCATCCGGTAACTGTGGTGTCATCCTTCCCCCTGGGGGAGATCATCCAGTGCCGAGAGGCCTCGGGTAGGATTGCAAAGTGGGCAGTGGAAATCATGGGCGAGACAATCTCGTTCGCCCCTCGGAAGGCCATCAAGTCCCAGGTTTTGGCGGACTTCGTGGCCGAATGGGTCGACACCCAATTACCGACGGCTCCGATCCAACTAGAGCTCTGGACCATGTTTTTCGACGGGTCGTTGATGAAGACGGGGGCCGGCGCAGGCCTGCTCTTCATCTCGCCCCTCGGGAAACATCTACGCTATGCGCTACGCCTCCATTTCCCGACGTCCAACAATGTGGCTGAGTACGAGGCTCTGGTCAACGGGTTGCGGATCGCCATCGAGCTAGGGGTCCGACGCCTCGACGTCCGCGGTGACTCGCAGCTCATCATCGACCAAGTCATGAAGAACTCCCACTGCCGCGACCCGAAGATGGAGGCCTACTGCGATGAGGTTCGGCGCTTGGAGGACAAGTTCTACGGGCTCGAGCTCAACCACATCGCTCGACGCTACAACGAGACTGCGAACGAGCTGGCTAAAATAGCCTCGGGGCGAACAACGGTTCCCCCGGACGTCTTCTCCCGGGACCTGCATCAACCCTCCTTCAAGATCGACGACACGCCCGAGCCTGAGGCGCCCTCGACCCAGTCCGAGGTACCCTCGGCACAGCCCGAGGCACCCTCAGCTCGGCCTGAGGCGCCCTCGGCTCGGCCCGAGGTACCCTCGGCCCCCGAGGGTGAGGCGCTGCGCGTCGAGGAGGAGCGAAGCGGGGCCACGCCTGATCGAAACTGGCAGACCCCGTACCTGCAATATCTCCACCAAGGAGAGCTACCCCTCGACCGAGCCGAGGCTCGGCGGGTGGCACGACGCGCCAAGTCGTTCGTCTTGCTGGGCGATGAGAAGGAGCTCTACCACCGCAGCCCCTCTGGCATCCTCCAGCGATGCATCTCCGCCGCCGAAGGTCAGGAACTCCTGCGAGAGATACACTCGGGGGCTTGCGGCCATCACGCAGCGCCTCGAGCCCTTGTCGGGAATGCTTTCCGACAAGGCTTCTACTGGCCGACGGCGGTGGCCGACGCCACTAGAATTGTCTGCACCTGCGAAGGGTGTCAATTCTACGCGAGGCAGACCCACCTGCCCGCTCAGGCTCTGCAGACGATACCCATCACCTGGCCTTTCGCTGTGTGGGGTCTAGATCTCGTTGGCCCCTTGCAGAAGGCACCCGGGGGCTACACGCACCTGCTGGTCGCCATCGACAAATTCTCCAAGTGGATCGAGGTCCGACCTCTGAACAGCATCAGGTCCGAGCAGGCGGTGGCGTTCTTCACCAACATCATCCATCGCTTCGGGGTCCCGAACTCCATCATCACCGACAACGGCACCCAGTTCACCGGCAGAAAGTTCTTGGACTTCTGCGAGGATCACCACATCCGGGTGGACTGGGCCGCCGTGGCTCATCCCATGTCAAATGGCCAAGTAGAGCGTGCCAACGGCATGATTCTACAAGGGCTCAAGCCTCGGATCTACAACGACCTCAACAAGTACGGCAAGCGATGGATGAAGGAACTCCCCTCGGTGGTCTGGAGCCTGAGGACAACGCCGAGCCGAGCCACGGGCTTCACGCCGTTCTTCCTAGTCTACGGGGCCGAGGCCGTCTTGCCCACAGACCTGGAATACGGCTCCCCGAGGACGAGGGCCTACAGCGATCAAAGCAACCAAGCTAGCCGAGAAGACTCGCTGGACCAGCTGGAGGAGGCTCGGGACAAGGCCTTACTACACTCGGCGCGGTACCAGCAGTCCCTGCGACACTACCACGCCCGAGGGGTCCGGTCCCGAGACCTCCAGGTGGGCGACCTGGTGCTTCGGCTGCGACAAGACGTCTGAGGGCGACACAAGCTCACGCCCCCCTGGGAGGGGCCCTTCGTCATCGCCAAAGTTCTGAAGCCCGGAACGTACAAGCTGGCCAACATTCAAGGTGAGGTCTACGGCAACGCTTGGAACATCCAACAACTATGTCGCTTCTACCCTTAAGATGTTTTCAAGTTGTTCATATACCTCACACCCACACAAAGTTTAGTCATCAAGGAAGGGTCGGCCTCGCCTCGGCAAAGCCCGACCCTCCCTCGGGGGCTAAAAGGGGGGAACCCCCTCTGCGTCGAAATTTTCCTCGAAGAAAGATCTTTTCTGCCAGAATATCTTTCGTGCTTTTTGACTACTTCGAAAAGTGGATCCTGAAAACGACGGAGTACACGTAAGCAGCCAAGGCTGACCGAGCCGAGGAACTCCTACGCCTCCGGGATACGGATACCTCACTCATCATCCTTCTGCGATAAGTAACTCACGTTCGGATAAGTGATTCCACGGACCGAACAAGTCTTCACGTTCGGAAGCTCTTCTGCCGAAGCGATCCTTCGAGCCTTCTCGACTGCGTCGGTGACAGAGCCCCATGGACGGGTAAGAGTGCGCGTAAGCGGCAAGGCCGACCGAGCCGAGGGACTCCTACGCCTCCGGGATACGGATACCTCACTCGTCACCTTCCGCGAGAAGCAACTCTCGCTCGCACAAACATCCCTGTTACCGACAAAAAAGTTCGGATACTCGAAACAAGAGGAAAAGAGACGCAACTTTAAAATACAGCGAGGGTGTGTTTTGGCCTCGGCGGCCGCAGGAAACACACGCTACAAGACGATCCGATCCTGCAGGCTCAGGTCTTGACGCTGGAAGGGGGCGGCAACACCCTCGGCATCGACGACACCTTCGGCGAGGTCCGACCTAGCCTCGAACGGCGACGCGATCCGAGGTCCTCCACTCTAAAGGACGACGTCGTCGCCACGCCCGGGCAATCGCTGCCAGGGTCTTCTCCGGGAATCCGGCCCGAGCAGGCGGCTCGGCCGGTCACCCCGGGGCCTCGGCCAGCCGTCCTCCAAGGACGTCAGCCCGACCCGAGGCCTCGGCTGGTCAACTCCAGCGTCGGTCCCGCTAACGGACGACCCGGCTGGGCCCCGGCCAACCAGGTTTCATTTTCGAGCCGACTCTGCCTCTGTCCGTGCTGACACCGCTACCCCAGGCCTCGGCTCATCGAAGAGCGGCTAAGGGGTCCCTTTAACTAAGCTAGAGAAGCCTCGGACGACAAGGCCGACCGAGCCGAGGGATTCCTACGCCTCCGGGATACGGATACCTCACTCGTCACCTTTACACGGGGCGACTCACGCTTGGTGAAGCGGTTCAGACAACCAACAGGCGAGTCTTAGTGCTCGAAAATGAGGAAAAAACACGGCTCCGTGCCAAAATTACATACATGTTCAGGCCTCGATAGCCACAATGAACAAAAACACTGGCATTCAAAGTGCCATTACAAACGGAACTCCGGTTCCATCTCCGCAGGTACGAACAACCCCACTCGATGCGGGGGGGCCTGCGGAGCAACAGAAGACTGACGAGCGGCCCGCTGCCGCCCGCTCTAACAGCAGCAACAACGACCCCTGCTCCGGGTGGCCGAACTGCAGCAGCGCAGGCCTCAGGGCGGGTGCTGTTGCAATCTTGCCCTCGCCCACGCCGCCGACGCTCGAGGGGCGAGGACAAGTACAAAGAGCCGGAGGCCCGAAGCGCGGATGGTGGCGGTGATCCCGTCGGCGACGGGGACTTCTCGAGCCGCCTCCACCTCGGCACCGACGACAGGGGCCGTCAGCCCTCCGGCAGATCCCCACTCAGATCCTCCCGGACGAGTGGGGCACCGGCCTTCGCGCGGAGGTGCCATACCGGTGCAAAGGCAGGACCGCCCCAGAACACGAACGCCGCCCTAGCAGCGCGCGACATCTTGGGCAGTCCTCCCGTGCACACGGCGCGGCAGCCGCCTTCTGGCAGGAGGGGACACCGGGAGCCAAGCCGATGAGCTAGACACGCTGGGGCTGACGACGCCCGCCGTCGACCAGCCCCGCGTTGTCGAAGTCCGACCCGCCCGCAGGGCCAGCGAGCGCCCTCTCCCTCGAACGCCGCAGGGGAGGGTGACCCACGAACCCGCGCGGGAGGTAGAGCTCCGGCTCAGCCCGGCCTCCACCCCAGCGAGGATGATGAACATCCTTGAAGCTGAGGGTGGGACCAAAATCGCAGCCCGGCTTGCTTCTCCCCACCCAGGGGCTGGTGGTCACCGTCTTGGGTGGCCGTCGGCGGGGGGGGGGGGGGGGGTACAGCCGGGCTGGCTGATGAAAATCCTTGAAGCCGAACGATGGCTGAAAGGTACCAACTCCCACGGAGTTGCGTTCCTCCAACGATGAGGCGGAAAGACGGCGGGTATCCCCCATCCGGGGGCTTGGAAGGTGGAAAGACACGACGCATAAGGGAGCGCGAAGACATGGTCGCCTTCCAAAGGGGGTCACCCTCCTTTTAAAGGCGACTCTCCCTACTTGCGCCCCCAACCGTTGCGGGCTGAGTCTTCTCCAACACACTCCAAGGTCCTCCCCTGCGGCGCGGAGGCTGGGTCCCACACGTCATGCAAACCGGCTCAGAGCAGAAGAAGTCAAACCGCCGTGCGCGGTGCGCATGATCGCCCAGCGGTTACAAGTGACCCTCCACTTTTGCCCAGACCAACGAGCGAAAGGGGCGGGCAGCCATGCAGGCGGCATGCAACCGCGCCAAGTGGGCGCGCTTCTCCGACTCCCAACACGCCCAGCATGGAGGCCCAGGCCCACGCGTCATGCAACCGGCGCGCCGAATGCTTTGTGCATGCAACTGCACCGCCACTTGCGCCACCACCGCGCCTCCTCGACTGCGAAACCAATACCGCGACTCGAGGCGACCCAGCGCACGACCCAGCAGCGCCAGCCTGGCGCGGCGGTCAGTGCGGCCAAAAATGGGCCGGCAGCAATGACGGTGGCAGGCGGGCAGGAGCAGCAGTCACGTCGTCAGCCAAGCTCATGTCCCATCCGGGGGCAGCGAGAGAACCATCTCTCACGGCGTGAAGACAACGCGCCTGTGTTCCGTCCTCGAACGGCTCGCGCATGCGCAACGGCCGCCCCGCCAACCACTCGCCCCAACGCATTAACTTCGCGGCGGGACAGGCGGCGCCTCTGGCAGGAGAAGCGGGCGACGCTTCGCCTTCGCCATAATGACCGCATCAGTAAAGGTACGCCGCGTCATTCGATTTCGTATCCTTTTCCTTTTTTCCTCTTTCTCTCTCTTGCATCAGGGACCGGGAAAGGGGGATACCCCGAAAAGGATCCTTCCCCGGGAAGGAACCAGGCTCCGAGCCTCCCTACTGATCAGAGGTTCGAAGGCTGGCCCCCCGGAAGGGTTCGACAGCCGCCTCAGATCGCGTGGGCCCAACACCCACTACTGGTCAGAGGTTCGAAGGTCGGCCCCTCGGAAGGGTTCCACGGCCGCCTCAGGCTACTCGGGCCCCGCGCCAATTACTAATCAGGGGTTCGAAGGCTGGCCCCCGAAGGGTTCACAGCCGCCTCAGACGCCGAGCGAGGGATGACCATGGGTACGTTCGATACATAACCAAGGCTCGGGATGCGCTCCCGAGGTACCCTAGGACATTTCCGAGACCAGCGGGAACGATCTTGTAACGGAATCCCATCAGAGGGAGGCATCGAGCCCTCGGACCCCGTCGCCAGGGGATCGGGTCCGGCAGATCACCCGCAGGTACTTTTGGGCGTGCCTCTGGGCCCCTAGCCGACCCCTAACGAACGGGGCACGGACGTCCACTCGGATTACCCGCTTGTAGCTCACCGGAGACACCATGTTCGGCGCCCATCGAAGGCAACATGGCGCTTTCCCCCCTCCTCCTTGCGGAAAGGCGACGCAGGGGCGTATGTAAAAAAGCTGAGTCTGTCCCTGATCGCCCTCTCGCCCTGTGCAGAGGCTCGGGGGCTGCTCTCGCAAACCAGGCTCCGGCCGAACCGTTGACAGCGTCAACATACCAGCCCGAGAACTTGGGACCCGACCGTACACCCGGACTACGGCCAGCTCGCATGAGGGAACAACCAGACCAGCCGAAGCATTACGCAAGGCATTAAGACCTCGAAGGAGTGAAACCACTCCTCCGAGGCCTCGGGGGCTACACCCGGTGGGTGCGCTCGCGCGCACCCACCGGAACAAAACGCAACCGAGAAAGGCTGGTCCCCTTGCAAAAAAGTGCGACGAAAGCCTCCAAGCGAGTGCTAACACTCCCTTCGAGGCTCGGGGGCTACTGTCGGGGACCATAATTTGGGGTACCCTCAAGGCTCCTAATTCTCAGCTGGTAACCCCCATCAGCATGAAGCTGCAAAGGCCTGATGGGCACGATTAAGTCAGGGATCAGTCCATTCGAGGGACTCGATCATGCCTCGCCCGAGCCTAGCCTCGGACAAGGGCAGCCGACCCCGGAGGATTTCCGTCTCGCCCGAGGCCCCCCTCCAACGGCGAACATATTTCCGGCTCGCCCGAGGCCCTACCTTCGCTAAGAAGCAACCCTGACCAAATCACCGCACCAACCGACCAAATCGAGCATTTAATGCAAAGGTGGCCTGACACCTTTATCCTGACGCGCGCCCCCCAGCCGGCAGAGCCGAAGTGACCACTGTCACTTCGCCGCTCCATTGACCGATCTGGCAGGAGGACAGCGCCGCCTGCGCCACTCCGACTGCGGTGCCACTTGACAGAGTGAGACTGACAGACAGTCAGGCCCTGCCGAAGGCATCATAGGAAACTCCGCTCCGCCCGACCCAGGGCTCGGACTCGGGCTAAGTCCCGGAAGACGGCGAACTCCGCTCCGCCCGACCCAGGGCTCGGACTCGGGCTAAGTCCCGGAAGACGGCGAACTCCGCTCCGCCCGACCCAGGGCTCGGACACGGGCTAAGTCCCGGAAGACGGCGAACTCCACTCCGCCCGACCCAGGGCTCGGACTCGGGCTAAGTCCTGGAAGACGGCGAACTCCGCTCCGCCCGACCCAGGGCTCGGACTCGGGCTAAGTCCCGGAAGACGGCGAACTCCGCTCCGCCCGACCCAGGGCTCGGACTCGGGCTCAGCCCCGGAAGACGATGAACTCCGCTCCGCCCGACCCAGGGCTCGGACTTGGGCTCAGCCCTAGAAGACGACGAACTCCGCCTCGCCCGACCCAGGGGCTCGGACTCGACCTCGACCACGGAAGACAGACTCGACCTCGGCCTCGGAGGAGCTTCCACATCGCCCAACCTAGGGCGTAGACCAGCCACGTCAACAGGAGGCGCCATCATCACCCTACCCCGAGCTGACTCGGGCCGCAGGGAACGAGACCGGCGTCCCATCTGGCTAGCTCCGTCGGATAGGCAATGATGGCGCCCCGCGTACCCTGTGACGGTGGCGGCTCTTAGCCCCCTTACGGAAGCAAGAGGACGTCAGCAAGGACTCAACCGCTCCGACAGCTGTCCCTCCGCCAGGCTCCATCGCTCCTCCGACGGCCACGACATCACACCAGCTGGGTGCCAAAATCTCTCCGGCTGCCACAACGGCATGTACTTAGGGCGCTAGCTCTCCTCCGGTAGACACGTAGCACTCTGCTACACCCCCCCATTGTACACCTGGATCCTCTCCTTGCGCCTATAAAAGGAAGGACCAGGGCCCTCTTAGAGAAGGTGGGTCGCGCGGGGACGAGGACGAGACAGGCGCTCGCTTGGGGCCGCTCGCTCCCTCTCCCGCGTGGACGCTTGTAACCCCCTACTGCAAGCGCACCCGACCTGGGCGCGGGACGAACACGAAGGCCGCGGGATTCCCACCTCTCTCACGCCGGTCTGAGTTTCAGGCGGTCTCCGCCCGCCTCGCTCTCCCCCCTTCGCGCTCGCCCTCGCGCTCGACCCATCTGGGCTAGGGCACGCAGCGACATTCACTCGTCGGCCCAGGGACCCCCCGGTCTCGAAACGCCGACAGGTGGTTAGAGCTTTGACCGCTGCCGCCGCCACCACCAGGAGGAGGGAACGCGAAGAGCGAGTCAACAAATCCAGTCCCTGCTGCGGGATCAGACCCACTACCACCCGCTTCGGGCGTAACCTATGCAAGTTAGCAAATATCATCACGTTAAATGCAAATATCAAAAAAGTATACAAGTATATAAATTAATGGAGAGTTATCAAACGTACCCTATCTCCAGGTGCAGGTATATGTGTCGGAGGGGTGGTGAACTGTGGTGGTGGAACTGGTGTGTTTGCAAATTGACTCCATTGTGGTGGCGGTGGAAAATTTGATGTCATGCCCTGTTGCTGCATTAACTGTTAAACACATATGTGTTACTACCGAAGATGTTGTATTGAAATATAATAATTTAGAGTTCGGATTTGTGTACTCACTTGATACATCGCTTGGTTATGTGCATTGCGAGCCTCCATAAATTCGCGTTGTTGTCTCATCTCTTCACGCATCCTCATAATCTTCAACTCCTGCTCGTTCGGTCGACGAGAGCATGAGCTACGGGAAGATGAACCCGTCCTCTGAGATCTCACCGACGACGAGTCAATGAATCTGTCGAAGAGTGTGTATCTATAAGTTATTCAAAAAATGTGATTACTGTATAATCAATTTAGTGTCAACCATATAATTTCATAAGTTAGAGCTTACCGTCCATGCGCTTTGCCACCACCACTTGCGTACACCACCGAGGGATCCACTGGTTCATGGCGCCAGTCGAAGTCAGGGCCATGGCGACGAACCATCTCCTCCCCATATGCCGCCTATACATCATTCACAACCTTACAAATGCAGGAATTTATATACTTTGAACGTTTGAACTTTTGAGCCAAAACTCACCAAGCGATCCATGGTTGTCTGGCTGTAGAGCTGGTCAGGGTTGTTCGGGTCTGGTCCTTTGTGGCCCTCCTGGTAGACCTCAATGTCACTAGGCTTTTGGCCACTCGTATCTTCCTGTATAAACAAAAAACATTTATAAGCAATCGTATTTTTTTTGTTGATCGACATAGAAAGATCAAACTTACCATTCTTTTAGCTTTTCGTATCATGTCATCACCGCCAAACTTGTGGTTAGGATTGATTCCTCGACATTGTCTGTGATGCGCTGACGCTTTCTGGAAGCCTTCGGAAGCCCAATATCGACACCAAGCATAGTACGCATCAGGCACGGACGCCATCCATGGAACCATCACCTGCACACACACAATGTTACTGAAAGGGAATTAGGCTTACACCTAGTCCCTAATTAACTTTGGTGGTTGAATTACCCAACACAAATAATTGGACTAACTAGTTTGCCCAAGTGTATAGAGTATACAGGTGTTAAAGGTTCACACTCAGCCAATAAAAAGATCAAGTTTTGGATTCAACAAAGGAGCAAAAGAGGCAACCGAAGGCACCTCTGGTCTGGAGGCACCGGACTGTCCGGTGTACACCGGACAGTGTCCGGTGCACCAGAGGACTCCAACTCGAACTCGTCACCTTCGGGAATTTCTGAGGCGACTCCGCTATAAATCACCGGACTGTCCGGTGTACACCGGACAGTGTCCGGTGCGCCAAGGAAGAGCGGCCTCAGGAACTCGCCGGCTTCGGGAATCTCCAACGGCTAGTCCGCTATAATTCACCGGACATGTCCGGTGTGCACCGGACTGTCCGGTGCAACTCCGGAGCAACGGCTATTCGGCGCCAACGGCTACCTGCGACGCAATTAATGCGCGCGCAGAAGTCAGGCGCGCCCATACTGGCGCACCGGACAAGGAACAGTGCATGTCCGGTGTGCACCGGACATCCAGGCGGGCCCACAAGTCAGAAGCTTCAACGGTCAAAATCCAACGGCAGTGATGACGTGGCGGGGGCACCGGACATGTCCGGTGTGCACCGGACTGTCCGGTGCGCCATCGAACAGACAGCCTCCCAACGACCACTTTTGGTGGTTGGGGCTATAAATACCCCAACCACCCCACCATTCATTGCATCCAAGTTTTCCACTTCCCAACTACTACAAGAGCTCTAGCATTCAATTCTAGACACACCAAAGAGATCAAATCCTCTCCAAATTCCACACAACGCCATAGTGACTAGAGAGAGTGATTTGCTTGTGTTCTTTCGAGCTCTTGCGCTTGGATTGCTTTCTTCTTTCTTGATTCTTTCATTGCGATCAAACTCACTTGTAATTGAGGCAAGAGACACCAAACTTGTGGTGGTCCTTGTGGGAACTTTGTGTTCCAAGTGATTGAGAAGAGAAAGCTCACTCGATCCGTGGGATCGTTTGAGAGAGGGAAGGGTTGAAATAGACCCGGCCTTTGTGGCCTCCTCAACGGGGAGTAGGTTTGCGAGAACCGAACCTCGGTAAAACAAATCCGCGTGTCACACTCTTCATTTGCTTGCGATTTGTTTTGCGCCCTCTCTCGCGAACTCGTTTATATTTCTAACGCTAACCCGGCTTGTAGTTGTGTTCATATTTGTAAATTTCAGTTTCGCCCTATTCACCCCCCTCTAGGCGACTATCAATTGGTATCAGAGCCCGGTGCTTCATTAGAGCCTAACCGCTCGAAGTGATGTCGGGAGATCACGCCAAGAAGGAGATGGAGACCGGCGAAAAGCCCACTACAAGCCACGGGAGCACTTCATCGGAAGAGTCCCACACCAAAAGGAGGGAGAAGAAGAAGAGCTCCTCCAACAAAGGGAAGGAGAAGAAATCTTCTTCTCACCACAAAGAGAAGAAGGAAAAATCCTCTTCCCACAAGCCGCATCGGAGTGAGGACAAGCCAAAGAGGATGAGGAAAGTGGTCTACTATGAGACCGACACTTCATCAACATCGACCTCCGGCTCCGATGCGCCCTCCGTAACTTCTAAACGCCAAGGGCGTAAGAAGTTTAGTAAGATCCCCCTACACTACCCTCGCATTTCTAAACATGCACCTTTACTTTCCGTCCCATTAGGCAAACCACCAACTTTTGATGGTGAAGATTATGCTAGGTGGAGTGATTTAATGCGATTTCATCTAACCTCACTCCACAAAAGTATATGGGATGTTGTTGAGTTTGGTGCACAGGTACCATCCATAGGGGATAAAGACTATGATGAGGATGAGGTGGCCCAAATCGAGCACTTCAACTCTCAAGCGACGACAATACTCCTCGCCTCTTTAAGTAGAGAGGAGTATAACAAAGTTCAAGGATTGAAGAGCGCCAAGGAGGTGTGGGATGTGCTCAAAACTGCGCACGAGGGAGATGAGCTCACAAAGATCACCAAGCGGGAAACGATCGAGGGGGAGCTCGGTCGGTTCCGGCTTCGCAAAGGGGAAGAGCCACAAAACATGTACAACCGGCTCAAGACCTTGGTGAACCAAGTGCGCAACCTCGGGAGCAAGAAGTGGGACGACCACGAAGTGGTTAAGGTTATTCTAAGATCTCTCATTTTCCTTAACCCCACTCAAGTTCAATTAATCCGTGGCAACCCAAGATATACACTAATGACCCCCGAGGAAGTAATCGGGAATTTTGTGAGTTTTGAGTGCATGATCGAAGGCTTGAGGAAGATCAACGAGCTTGATGATCCCTCCACATCCGAAGCTCAACCCGTCGCATCCAAGGCAACAGAGGAAAAGAAGGAGGGGTCCACACCAAGTCGACAACCAATCGACGCCTCCAAGCTCAACAATGAGGAAATGGCGCTCGTCATCAAGAGCTTCCGCCAAATCCTCAAGCAAAGGAGAGGGAAAGATTACAGGTCCCGCTCCAATAAGGTTTGCTACAAATGTGGTAAGCCCGGTCACTTTATTGCTAAATGTCCATTATCAAGTGACAGTGACAGGGATAACGACAAGAAGGGCAAGAGGAGAGAAAAGAAGAAGTACTATAAGAAGAGGGGCGGCGATGCCCATGTTTGTCGGGAGTGGGACTCCGACGAAAGCTCTAGCGACTCCTCCGACGACGAGGACGCCGCCAACATCGCCATCACCAAAGGACTTCTCTTCCCAAACCTCGGCCACAAGTGCCTCATGGCCAAGGATGGCAAAAAGAAGGTTAAATCTAAATCCTCCACTAGATATGAATCTTCTAGTGATGATAATGCTAGTGATGAGGAGGATAACTTGCGTACCCTTTTTTGCCAATCTTAACATGGAACAAAAGGAAAAATTAAATGAATTAATTAGTGCTATTCATGAAAAGGATGACCTTTTGGATTCCCAAGAGGACTTTCTAATTAAAGAAAACAAGAAACATGTTAAGGTTAAAAATGCTTATGCTCTAGAAGTAGAGAAATGTCAAAAACTATCTAGTGAGCTAAGTACTTGCCATGAGATGATTGACAACCTTAGGAATGAAAATGCTAGTTTAAATGCTAAGGTTGATTCACATGTTTGTAATGTTTCGATTTCCAATCCTAGAGATAATAATGATGATTTGCTTGCTAGGATTGAGGAACTAAACATTTCTCTTGCTAACCTTAGAGTAGAAAATGAAAATTTAATTGCTAAGGCTAAAGAACTAGATGTTTGCAATGTTACAATTTCCGATCTTAGAGATAATAATGATATCTTGCGTGCTAAGATCGTAGAACTTAATTCATGCAAACCCTCTACATCTAGTATTGAGCATGTTTCTATTTGTACTAGATGTAGAGATGTTAACATTGATGCTATTCATGATCATATGGCTTTAATTAAACAACAAAATGATCATATAGCAAAATTAGATGCTAAAATTGCCAAGCATAACTTAGAGAATGAAAAAATTAAATTTGCTAGAAGTATGCTCTATAATGGGAGACGCCCTGGCATCAAGGATGGCATTGGCTTCCAAAGGGGAGACAATGTCAAACTTAATGCCCCTCCTAAGAAACTGTCCAACTTTGTTAAGGGCAAGGCTCCCATGCCTCAGGATAACGAGGGTTACATTTTGTACCCTGCCGGTTATCTCGAGGACAAAATTAGGAGAATTCATTCTAGGAAGTCTCACTCTAGTTCTAACCATGCTTTTATGTATAAGAGTGAGACATCTAGCTCTAGGCAACCAACCAGTGCTAAGTTGCCTAAGAAGAGAACTCCTAATGCATCAAATGAACATAGCATTTCATTTAAAACTTTTGATGCATCTTATGTGTTGACTAACAAATCCGGCAAAGTAGTTGCCAAATATGTTGGGGGCAAGCACAAGGGGTCAAAGACTTGTGTTTGGGTACCCAAAGTTCTTGTGTCTAATGCCAAAGGACCCAAAACCATTTGGGTACCTAAAATCAAGAACTAAACTTGTTTTATAGGTTTATGCATCCGGGGGCTCAAGTTGGATCATCGACAGCGGGTGCACAAACCACATGACAGTGGAGAAGAAAATGTTCTCCTCCTACGAGAAAAACCAAGATCCCCAACGAGCTATCACATTCGGGGATGGAAATCAAGGTTTGGTCAAAGGATTGGGTAAAATTGCTATATCACCTGACCATTCTATTTCCAATGTTTTTCTTGTTGATTCATTAGATTACAATTTGCTTTCTGTATCTCAATTATGCAAAATGGGCTACAACTGTCTATTCACTGATGTAGGTGTCACTGTCTTTAGAAGAAGTGATGATTCAATAGCATTTAAGGGAGTGTTAGAGGGTCAGCTATACTTGGTAGATTTTGATAGAGCTGAACTCGACACATGCTTAATTGCTAAGACTAACATGGGGTGGCTCTGGCACCGCCGACTAGCCCATGTTGGGATGAAGAATCTCCATAAGCTTCTAAAGGGAGAGCACATTTTAGGACTAACCAATGTTCATTTTGAGAAAGACAGGATTTGTAGCGCATGTCAGGCAGGAAAGCAAGTTGGAACCCATCATCCACACAAGAACATCATGACGACCGACAGGCCGCTTGAGCTACTCCACATGGATCTTTTCGGCCCGGTTGCTTACATAAGCATCGACGGGAGTAAGTATTGTCTTGTAATAGTGGATGATTATTCTCGCTTCACTTGGGTATTCTTTTTACAGGAAAAATCTCAAACCCAAGAGACCTTAAAAGGATTCTTGAGACGGGCTCAAAATGAGTTTGGCTTAAGGATCAAGAAAATAAGAAGCGACAACGGGACGGAGTTCAAGAACTCTCAAATCGAAGGGTTTCTTGAGGAAGAGGGCATCAAGCATGAGTTCTCTTCTCCCTACACGCCACAACAAAATGGTGTAGTGGAGAGGAAGAATCGAACTCTATTGGACATGGCAAGGACCATGCTTGATGAGTACAAGACTTCGGATCGGTTTTGGGCCGAGGCGGTCAACACCGCCTGCTACGCCATCAACCGGTTATATCTTCACCGAATCCTCAAGAAGACATCATATGAACTCCTTACCAGTAAAAAGCCCAACATTTCATATTTTAGAGTTTTTGGTAGCAAATGTTTTATTCTTGTCAAAAGAGGTAGAAAATCTAAATTTGCTCCTAAAACTGTAGAAGGCTTTTTACTAGGATATGATTCAAACACAAGGGCATATAGAGTCTTTAACAAGTCCTCAGAACTTGTTGAAGTTTCTTGTGACGTTGTGTTTGATGAAACTAACGGCTCTCAAGTAGAGCAAGTTGATCTTGATGAGATAGGTGAAGAAGAGGCTCCATGCATCGCGCTAAGGAACATGTCCATTGGGGATGTGTGTCCTAAGGAATCCGAAGAGCCTCCAAAAGCACAAGATCAACGGTCCTCCTCCACGCAAGCATCTCCACCAACTCAAAATGAGGATGAGGCTCAAGTTGATGAAGAAGAAGATCAATCAAATGAGCCACCTCAAGATGACGACATAGATCAAGGGGGAGATGCAAATGATCAAGACAAGGAGGATGAAGAGCAAAGTCCGCCTCACCCAAGAGTCCACCAAGCAATCCAACGAGATCACCCCGTCGACACCATCCTCGGCGACATTCATAAGGGGGTAACTACTAGATCTCGTGTTGCACATTTTTGTGAGCATTACTCGTTTGTTTCCTCTATTGAGCCACACAGGGTAGAGGAAGCACTTCAAGATTCGGATTGGGTGGTGGCGATGCAAGAGGAGCTCAACAACTTCACTAGGAATGAGGTATGGCATTTAGTTCCACGTCCTAACCAAAATGTTGTAGGAACCAAATGGGTCTTCCGCAACAAGCAAGATGAGCATGGTGTGGTGACAAGGAACAAAGCTCGACTTGTGGCCAAAGGATACTCCCAAGTCGAAGGTTTGGATTTCGGTGAAACCTATGCACCCGTAGCTAGGCTTGAGTCAGTTCGTATATTATTAGCCTATGCTACTTACCATGGCTTTAAGCTCTATCAAATGGACGTGAAAAGTGCCTTCCTCAATGGACCAATCAAGGAAGAGGTCTATGTTGAGCAACCTCCCGGCTTTGAAGACAGTGAGTATCCTAATCATGTCTATAAGTTCTCTAAGGCGCTTTATGGGCTCAAGCAAGCCCCAAGAGCATGGTATGAATGCCTTAGAGATTTCCTTATTGCTAATGGCTTCAAAGTCGGAAAGGCCGATCCTACACTCTTTACTAAAACTCTTGAAAATGATTTGTTTGTATGCCAAATTTATGTTGATGATATTATATTTGGGTCTACTAACGAATCTACATGTGAAGAGTTTAGTAGGATCATGACACAAAAGTTCGAGATGTCTATGATGGGGGAGTTGAAGTATTTCTTAGGATTTCAAGTGAAGCAACTCCAAGAAGGCACCTTCCTAAGCCAAACGAAGTACACTCAAGATATTCTAAGCAAGTTTGGGATGAAGGATGCCAAACCCATCAAGACACCCATGGGAACTAATGGGCATCTCGACCTCGACACGAGAGGTAAGTCCGTGGATCAAAAGGTATACCGGTCGATGATTGGTTCATTACTCTATTTATGTGCATCTCGACCGGACATTATGCTTTCCGTTTGCATGTGTGCAAGATTCCAATCCGACTCTAAGGAATCCCACCTTACGGCCGTAAAACGAATCTTGAGATATTTGGCTTATACTCCTAAGTTTGGGCTTTGGTATCCTAGGGGATCCACATTTGATTTGATTGGTTATTCGGATGCCGATTGGGCGGGGTGCAAAATTAATAGGAAGAGCACATCGGGGACTTGCCAGTTCTTGGGAAGATCCTTGGTGTCTTGGGCTTCAAAGAAGCAAAACTCGGTCGCTCTTTCCACCGCCGAAGCCGAGTATATTGCTGCAGGCCATTGTTGCGCGCAATTGCTTTGGATGAGGCAAACCCTGCGGGACTACGGTTACAAACTAACCAAAGTCCCTTTGCTATGTGATAATGAGAGTGCAATCAAAATGGCCGACAATCCCGTCGAGCATAGCCGCACTAAACACATAGCCATTCGGTATCATTTTCTTAGGGATCACCAACAAAAGGGAGATATCGAGATTTCATACATTAACACTAAAGATCAATTAGCCGATATCTTTACCAAGCCTCTTGATGAACAAACTTTTACCAAACTTAGGCATGAGCTCAATATTCTTGATTCACACAATTTCTTTTGCTAGATTGCACACATAGCTCATTTATATACCTTTGATCATATCTCTCTTATATGCTATGACTAATGTGTTTTCAAGTCTATCTCAAACCAAGTCATAGGTATATTGAAAGGGAATTGGAGTCTTCGGCAAAGACAAAGGCTTCCACTCCGTAACTCATGCTTCGCCGTTGCTCCAAGCCACTCTCCATCCTTGGGGGAGAAAGCAAAAGGACTTCGTCTTTGGTATAATCTTAACACTTTTATTTATGACCAAAGGGGAAGAAAGTAATTCAAGGGCTCTAATGATTCCGTTTTTGGCGATTCATGCCAAAGGGGGAGAAAGTAAGAGCCCAAAGCAAAAGGACCGCACCACCACCAATTTCAAAAACTTCGTGTTTCCAAGAATATTATCAATTGGTTTTCCTATTGTGTTCAAAAGGGGGAGAAAGTAGTATTTCAAAAATTATCAAAACCCTCTTGAACACTAAGAGGAGGATCTCATTTAGGGGGAGTTTTGTTTAGTCAAAGGAATAGCATTTGAAATAGGGGGAGAAAATTTCAAATCTTAAAAATGCTTTGCAATCTTATTCATTTACCCTTGACTATTTGCAAAAGAACTTTGAAAAGGATTTACAAAATAGTTTGCAAAAACAAAACATGTGGTGCAAGCGTGGTCCAAAATGTTATAAGAAAGAAACAATCCATGCATATCTTGTAAGTATTTATATTGGCTCAATTCCAAGCAACCTTTACACTTACATTATGCAAACTAGTTCAATTATGCACTTCTATATTTGCTTTGGTTTGTGTTGGCATCAATCACCAAAAAGGGGGAGATTGAAAGGGAATTAGGCTTACACCTAGTCCCTAATTAATTTTGGTGGTTGAATTACCCAACACAAATAATTGGACTAACTAGTTTGCCCAAGTGTATAGAGTATACAGGTGTTAAAGGTTCACACTCAGCCAATAAAAAGATCAAGTTTTGGATTCAACAAAGGAGCAAAAGAGGCAACCGAAGGCACCTCTGGTCTGGAGGCACCGGACTGTCCGGTGTACACCGGACAGTGTCCGGTGCACCACCGGACAGTGTCCGGTGCACCAGAGGACTCCAACTCGAACTCGCCACCTTCGGGAATTTCTGAGGCGACTCCGCTATAAATCACCGGACTGTCTGGTGTACACCGGACAGTGTCCGGTGCGCCAAGGAAGAGCGGCCTCAGGAACTCGCCGGCTTCGGGAATCTCCAACGGCTAGTCCGCTATAATTCACCGGACATGTCCGGTGTGCACCGGACTGTCCGGTGCAACTCCGGAGCAACGGCTATTCGGCGCCAACGGCTACCTGCGACACAATTAATGCGCGCGCAGCGCGCGCAGAAGTCAGGCGCGCCCATACTGGCGCACCGAACAAGGAACAGTGCATGTCCGGTGTGCACCGGACATCCAGGCGGGCCCACAAGTCAGAAGCTTCAACGGTCAGAATCCAACGACAGTGATGACATGGCGGGGGCACCGGACATGTCCGGTGTGCACCGGACTGTCCGGTGCGCCATCGAACAGACAGCCTCCCAACGGCCACTTTTGGTGGTTGGGGCTATAAATACCCCAACCACCCCATCATTCATTGCATCCAAGTTTTCCACTTCCCAACTACTACAAGAGCTCTAGCATTCAATTCTAGACACACCAAAGAGATCAAATCCTCTCCAAATTCCACACAACGCCATAGTGACTAGAGAGAGTGATTTGCTTGTGTTCTTTCGAGCTCTTGCGCTTGGATTGCTTTCTTCTTTCTTGATTCTTTCATTGCGATCAAACTCACTTGTAATTGAGACAAGAGACACCAAACTTGTGGTGGTCCTTGTGGGAACTTTGTGTTCCAAGTGATTGAGAAGAGAAAGCTCACTCGATCTGTGGGATCGTTTGAGAGAGGGAAGGGTTGAAAGAGACCCGGCCTTTGTGGCCTCCTCAACGGGGAGTAGGTTTGCGAGAACCGAACCTCGGTAAAACAAATCCGCGTGTCACACTCTTCATTTGCTTGCGATTTGTTTTGCGCCCTCTCTCGCGAACTCGTTTATATTTCTAACGCTAACCCGGCTTGTAGTTGTGTTCATATTTGTAAATTTCAGTTTCGCCCTATTCACCCCCCTCTAGGCGACTATCAGTTACATATTATATCAATCACAACAATAAATATAAAGGGTAAAACAAATTGAATACTAACCTCACGATATTGATCCTCAGTCAAATATATCTTTGAGGACCCTTCCTTTTTATTCAAGGGGCCTGCTTCTTCCGGATGCTTTTGAAAATACAGGTTTGTAGCCTGAATTCTCGCATAGTATATGGCATCCTTCACCAGCTTCTTTGCATTGTTTTGGAAGACACGTTCAGCGTGCCCCATGTAATCCTCTCCGTCAGGCAACCGATATCGAAGCTACAACATAAAGAATGCAAATACAATGGTATAAGTCATAGATTTACAATATTAAGAAACATAACAAAAATAATAAAGAATTCATACCAAAAAGTCATTACGCACAAGTCCCTGACTGTCGGTGTGGTTTCGTTCCTTTTTAAACTTGTACTCGTCCCAGGTACTGACGAGCACCTCATCCTCGGTATCACCGTTTGACACCTTCACTATACCAGGGTAGTGAAGGCGGCAAAGAGAACCCAGCGTAAGGTTAACCTGAGTGTGGTGTCCCTTGCCGTCAAAGGACAGGCCCTCCCAATTCCCGCATTACACAAAAACATTAACAATACACATAATAGTTATATTAGATAAGTTAATATATTACACTCACCGATCTCCATGTGGCATGATTAAAGTCCTATCAGCCTCTCGCTCTATCGCGTGACGAGGCTTTACTGAGTGGCTTTTTCTTGAGCGACGTGTGCGTGTCGCTGAAGAGCCTCCCGAGCCATCATCCATCAGGTTGTCAGCCGGTTCGCCCTGTTGGCCCCACTGCTCCCACGCCTGTTGCTGCTCTCTCTGGTGGTCCCACTGGTCCCATGGCTGGTGATGCTGTGCGGCCTGGTCCCATGTCACGTGCTCCACCTCCTCATTGTGCTCCACCTCCTCATTGTGTTGCTCAGCCTCATTGTGCTCCTCCTCCTCAATGTGCTGCTCCTCAGTGTGCTGCTCATCCTGGTACATACAACTCAAGATTTATTTGTAAATATGAAAACAAATTTATTTGTACAAGATATGTTACCTCATCTCCATGTACCATGCTCAACAGCTCTCGACGTCTGCTGCTGCTCGAAGAACTGCCCTGAAAAAGGCCCAGGCCCTTGAACAACCCCTTCACTGACTTCTTTGATTTTGGCGGCATCCTGCATAAAAAATAAGAAATTATTCATTAGTGCATCAAAAATGACATAATACTTAAAATATAAACAAATGAAATAACAAAACAAATTTACTTGTTAAATATCATCAAAATCAGGATCTATTTGTTCTCTTCTATGCAGAGGTCGCCATGTAACTTTTCTCCTAACAGGTTGTCTTCTCCGTCTCTCGGGAAAAGTTAAGTCGTTAACGTCTGCAACTAGTGAATCTAATGCCGGTGCAGGATCAATATGAAAACTAGTTGGAAACTCTTCTTCTTGAAACACCTCATCAACTTGCTCAAGGTGACCAATTTGATATTCGTCCTCACCAGGAGTGTATAGGCGTTCGCGGGGATTTACATTGTACACAACCCTCTATTTAGACAACTTTTTGCATGGATATGTCGAGAAATAAACTTGGTCTGCTTGATGGGCAAGGATATAAGTGTCGTGTCCTTGAAGCAATTTTTCAGGTTGGATCTGTGTCATCCCAAATTCGGTCCTATAATACTTCGGGTCATACCATTTACACTCAAAGAAAACTAGCGCTAAAGGCTTATTTCCAGCAAATGTAATCTCGATTATATTTTTGATTTTCCCGTAATAGCAGGCTTCGTGTCCTTCCATGTCGGTTGCCCTAGTAACGACTCCACTATTTTGAGTGGCGGCCATATGATGACTTGATTCGAAAATGCTTGAACGAAAGCGATATCCATTGACGTCGTAACGTCCATAGCTTTTGGCAGTTACGCTTCCAATAGATAACTGACGTAAGTCATCATTCAAATTCATTTCCTCCCCAAACTGTCAATCATGCCACAAAGCATTAGCAAATTCTGTAATATTATTTAAATGAAATTAGCTCTCGGAGCCACATAATTAAGACTTACACGGTCCCGAAGCCACATAATGAAATTAGGTCGCCCATGCATACCATCGCGTCGCAATTTGTCTATGTCTCTCGCTGTTGGCCTACCGAGACACCTCATGTTTTGTTCATCAAACTCGCTGTCAAATATTATTGTATGACATGAGATATTTGATAACATAAACTAATTCACATATGAAGAGTTTAAGAAAACAAGTCTTACACAAAGTATTTCTCCACCTCAGACATATTCGTGAACATGTACAGTAAAGCAGACTTCCGTTCTTCCATACTAAGGTGATATGCCTTGGGTGGACCAACGGCTTTGCCGTTTGTCTGAAAAATCGAAAGATCACTACACGGAGGCATCTCTCGTTCATCATCATGGTACCTTTTCTTTCGAGCAAATACATTATGTTCTTTTGCAAAGTAACAACTTGTGAAGTGTGCTACCTCCTTTAGTTTAAATTGTTCCGCAATACATCCTTCAACTCATGTGCATAGCGGTCTTCCTCGAGAGAAACAAACGTTTCACTCTAGGAGTGAGAGGCATGTACCGAAGCTGTTTATGTGCAACCTTTGTCACCACCTTCTCCCCATCTTCATTTACAAGCTCCACGTACCTCGACTTCCCACATTTTAAGCATTTCTGTTCTCTGCCATGTTCCTTCCAAAAAAGCATACAGTTGTCTTGGCAAACATCAATCTTCTCATACTCCATACCAAGACCTTCAAGCAATTTCTTGGACTGGTACATGTCTTTGGGCATCTTGTGACCCGTAGGAAGAACCTCGCTAATCAAATCTACAAGCTCCTTGTAACAATTAATTGAGAATGCAAACTTGGACTTGATTGACATCAGCCGGGTCACGAATTCCAGTACGGTCACGTTAGTGTGCCCGTGAAGAGGCTCTTCTGACGCTTTGAGTAGGTCAAAGAACTTCTGAACCTCTGGTGTAGGTGAATCATGATGATCTGGTGCCAGTTCAGGCTGCAGATCCTCAAGCATCTGGTTCATCCTATCAACATCATCTTCACCGTCATCAACTTCTACTTCTGTTGCTCGTTCAACATATTCACCATGGAGATACCAGACCTTTATAGCCTGGCACGAAACCATGCGGACACAGGTGTAGTGTGACCTGCCTCTTGGTGTGCCTCGTTATATTTCTACATTTATTGCATGGACACCTAATATTATCTATTTGTGACAAAGCAGCTGCATGGTCCAGAAACATCTGCGTCTTGGCAAACCATTCACTTGTGTGACACCCACCCTTCTTGAAACCTTCATACATCCAATCACGTCTATCACTCATTATTGCGGCTGTGTGTACGAGTAAAGAGTGCGTGTGAGACATTCATGTTTCTACACGTCACACATACATCTATAGGTAAGTAGTAAAACTATATATATATATATATATATATATATATATATATATATATATATATATATATATATATATATATATACACACATAACATCACCTTCATCACATTAACATGATAATAATTAATTAACAATATTGCAACATCCAATTTTAAGTCAAATCATACTAACAAATAACATGTGATATTAAAACCGACGAAAATTAACATGTGATATTAAACTAACAAATTGTAATCGTATTACAGTTAACTCACGTCGGCCATAAAAACCGACGAAAATAAACAATAATCACACTCTAATCAAGCCACATAAACTAACTCTAATCACACTCTAATCACATGTTATATTAAACTAACTCTAATCACATTAAAGCTAACTCCCGCCGGCCATAAAAAACCGACGAAAATAATCACATGTATTTACATATAGGTAGGATTATACCTCGACGGGGGCTAGAGGCGGCGTTCGGGCGGATGGCGGCGCTCTAGGACGAGCTGAGGGCGTTGGCGGCCTCGTGGGTGGCGTTCCGGCCTCGGGTGGCGGGCCTCGGATGGTGGCGGTGCGGAGGCGCGGCGGTGCTGCGGCGCGGTGGCACGGCTGCGCAGTGGCGCGGTGGCGCGGGAGCTCGGCCGCGCGGCTGCTCGGGCGGGCGGCGGCGTTGGGGGCGGCTCGAGCGGGCGGCGGCGGCTCGGGCGAGCGGCGGCTCGGGCGGGCAGCGGCGGCGGCTCGTCGGTTTCAGACGAGAGAGAGGAGGAAGAATGAGTCCGCGCGGGCTCGGACGTGGCTCTAAAACCATTAATCCCCGTCGGCCTATGACGTGGCTGACGGGAATTAAATAACCCCCGTCGGCTTAGGGACAAGCCGACGAGAATTACTTAACCCCGTCGGCTAGGTGACGTGACCGACGGGAATTAAATTAATTCCCGTCAGCTAGTTGATGACCGACGGGAGTTACTTAATTCCCGTCGGCTTTTGCACTGGCCGACGGGAATTAATCTGGCCGACGAGAGTCAACGGAATTCCTGTAGTGAAATTATATATCAATTATTTTAAAAAAGTAGAACGATTTTGAGATTTACTTTTTATAAATCTTAATAAGCTCAATACTAGCAAAAATATAAATGTTCATAGTAAAATTTATATCTTATTTATCCGCAAACGAAGAAATAAGACAAAAGATTCAACCTCCGAATAAGTATTTAGATTGATCCGTAGTTTAAAATCACTTAAATCAAAATCATATTTAATTTTTATGATCTGATTTTAATTAGGACTCTTTCTCTACGAGTGTGATAAAAGATTGTCGAGAGAATGAAGTACCATCAATGTTTACTTAGCTTGTAATTTAGGTTGGGCCGGTCATAGGGATGAAAACAGGATGAAAAATTCCCTTACCGACTCGTTCGAATACCGTTTTTCTGATTGTTTTCTAATTGTTCGGGAAGGATTAGAAACGGTATAAAAACGATCTATCTAGTTTTCCGACCGTTTTCGTATTTTTTTTCTTTTCAAGTCATGATGATATTATTTTCCGTTTTTATATAATATGAGATAAAGTTAACATATACTCTATTGAAGTTACGTACGTTTGTTGTGTTCAAATGAACGAATAAAAGAAAAAAAACTCTAATTACTTTAAATAACATGAATGATAAAAAATAGTTGTTTGTTTATTTTTATATCTTAAAAATCAGGCAATACATCATTTTATTATATATTTGTTGATACTATAAAATATTTATCTTTTCGACTAAAGTTTATCGCTTTCGAATAACCGACAATTTCGATCTCATATCTCGACGGTTGATTTTCGTTCTTTTGTCCCAAATAAAAAATATAAAAATAAAAACAATTTAGCTATTTTTTCAATCGTCTCCTCCGCCGCATATTCATCAAAACTGCCTGCGTTGGGTTCGTTTTTTCTTAAAAAAAACAAAGCCTGCACGTCAAAAGAAAAACAGACAACCGTGGATCACACGGCGGACAAGACTCCTGTAGTCCTGTACATAGTACTTTCCAAAGTCACTCCGGCCCCACCTCCACCTCCAGTAATAAAAAAAAACTCCCAGTCTCTCTCCGTGCCGTCCGCTGTTCGGCTCCGGAAGTCCCCATCCGCTCCACCTCTCCTCCTCCACTCCCCCGCCCCACTGATCGCGGCGGTGAGGTGAGATCCGATGGCGTCCCCCATTTCCTTCCCTCTTCCCCCTCCTGGTGTTGTGTGCACAGTTTGATCGGTCCGTTTCGGGTTTTTGTTCGGTGTTCTTGATTCCGTCCGTCCGTGGTTTAGGGTTCTTGGTGGCCAGCGACTCGACCTGAACGCGTGCGGCGCCGATCGGGGTTTGGGTGTCGGAGGACGTGGTGTGTGGATTGGAGGTTATTATGTAGGATCTGGGGCGGAGGATTTCAGTTCGATTATGCTGCCGTTTTAGTCTTCTCGACGCATGTGTTTGCGATCATGCAAGGTCGAATCTTTCTTAGCTGTAGCTGTAAGAACGGGCTGTAACAAGTATACATTGATTGGTTGATCCGCTGTGACCATTCCCCATGGTTGTAGTGATTTGTCCATAGGTCGTGTCAGCAAGGACCTTCAAAAAAGCGCTTAAGAACCAGCAGCTTACCACCACAATTACAGGCAGTGTTCTTGAAATCTGCGTCACAGGTGTCCCCCTAATTGCTGCCTGGGTGGCCACCTAGCTTGCCTGATCTCAGCCATCGGGTGCTAACCACCATCCAACACCCAGTTGCCTACCTATCCTCTTGTGCTTGTCACAAAATTTTCCACAGGGAATTGTCATGTTTAACAATTTACCATTTGCTCACTCTTCCTATTATTCACTCCTTACCCAAATGATGATTGAAGTACCTATCACCTGTAACCTTTTGTTATTCAGTTCTGCTCCTTGTGTAAATTTCATCCTGTACAGTCTAAATGTAAACTATAAAAGAATAGATTGGTAATTCTTATTTACTTATATACTACATGTATGTTGGAAATAAATCGGGCACAGACCTGATATGTGTTTCACTGTTTTGGAAAAATAAACTGACAGCATGCTATGCCAGTAACAGATAATGTTGATAATAGAAAAGAAAAACCTTGATGGGTGAATAATTTTAAATTTATAACAGAAGTCGTGATGGACTTCTGCTGAACTAACAATATTTATACTGGAGAATGACCTTGTTGCTTCAAATTATTTGATTATTTGAGTGCTGAAGCACTGAATATTTGTGCTCTTTTTTCACATTATGATAACTGATGTTGTACTTGTCTTATGCAACAGAACATGCTCTTTCTACAGCTCGTTGAAGTTTTAAATTATATTGGCATTCGTGTTGTCAAGTCTGAACTAAAGCCTCAGCCAAGGTGGCATGTCTGCTAAGGTGCCAAGGTACTGTTATCACATACTTAGGAGGCCACTGTCAATGACCACACAAACTTGGTTAAATTGCATATGGGTTTTCCTGTCATCAGTTCTAATTCTTGTGCATTCATATTTTGAAATGAATGATTTAAATGGGCTACCTCACACATGCTTTTATTGTTATTCAAGGAACATGTTTTGGTTCAGAAGCTTGCATATGCATGACGCATGCAGCTGACACGCCCATATCTATCCACGGGGTTATATTATCTGAAGATTCATATATGGATAAGTGATGGTCTAAGATTTGGTGACTTGGATTGTGATTTTTGTCTTGCCAATTTGACTATAAGATCAGCAGTTCTATTTTTATCATATTCAAAACGTCATGTATGAATGTATCTTTCTATTTCTTCATCGCAACCCAGATATAAAAGAGAGTAGCATGTCAATTGATTTTCACTATATTTATATATATTTGCTGCTCTGTAGTTGTGTACCTCAAGTGCATAGGATACAGAATAGTGATTACATTAATACTATTTTATTATATTGTAGTGGTGATGATTGTGGTGTCTACTGATAGTCTAATACAAGATTAATCTTTCAGGTGCCTAGAAGTTTGTTCCAGTGGCATGGCGGATTGGGCCTCTATTCAAACGGATATTCTTGGTATAATAATAAAGAAGCTTCCAATCCCTGATTACATTAGATTCCGTGCTGTGTGCACATCTTGGAACAACGTCTGCAAGGATGTGTCATACTGTCCAAGGGTGGACCCATGGCTGATGCTCCCCCCAAACCAGAATCCTCTTGGTGCTCAGTTCTTTTGCATTCCTGAAAGAAAGAATCAAAGTATCCGCCTCCCTAACACCGCCTCACTGTTCGAATCGGTCTGGGCTCCGGTTGGTTCTTCCAATGGATGGCTTATCTACTTCAGTCACACTTACGGAACCATGCAGCTGGTTAACCCTGTAAGTGGCAAACATATCCAGCTCCCCCCGATAGGGCGCAGGACCTTCTCTAAGGCCAAGCTGCTTGAAATCAGCGAGAGGAACTTCATCGTCGCTGTCCTCTATGGTGATGAGAAAGGCTACAAAATAACACGGAAAGGGTCCAGCAACTGGTCGTCGGTCGAGTCAAAATTCATTTTGGATGACATCATCAAGCATGGAGGCCGGCTATACACGTGCGACATGTATGGCACAGTGGAGATGTGGGCAGAGCCGCCCCGCGCATGGCCAGACGAGGAAGTCACGCATCGGTGGAGGTTCCGCTGTCTTATAGAGACCCCAGCTGGTGATCTGGTCAGGGTTAAGCGCCTGTGCCAGAACAAGTTTGCTGTTTGGATATTGGACAAGGCGAGCTCTTCCTGGGTTGGGACCGAGAACATTGGGGATCTCGCGCTGTTTGTGAGCCACTACAACTCATTCTGTTTCCCTGCCAGTGGCCAGCCCAACCTGAAAGCGAACTGCATCTACTTCATCGACATCTACAACAACCTGTGCGCTTTCAACCTTGAGCATGGGACCAAGGAACTCGTCCAAACTCTTACCATCGGCCGAGGCCAAGGGCGCAATGACTACCACCGCTGGCCTGAGCGAGACCAGGTCTTATGGTTTATCCCTTCACTAAAGTAAATACTGAAGGTAATGGTGGATGATGCGTGTCCGTTTACCCACCCAGAGATGGAGCTCATATAGTACTGTAGGCTCCTCCTATGGACGGCCATTTATCCCGATATGAAGGTCGTATAGTATCCTGTATTTCCAAAGTATTGGATGTCGCACATGCAACTGCAGGTCTATGTATATGAGTACCGAACATCGTCTTAACTTGTTGCTAAAGCAACTGTTTGAACCATTTGAAGCTTTCGTTTCAAGCTGTCTTGGCCTGTAAACTATTCCGAATTTTCAAGTTCCTTGAGGATTGAAAAAAAACCTAGAAAGCTTCCTCAGTCAATTCTGGGTGTATATTGCAAGTCGTTTTGACTCTTTTAGATACTCGTGCAAAATAGTATTTGCATCTACAAAAGACAAAACGGCTTACACTTAAATTAGGAACGGAGGGAGTAGAGGCTATGCTTCTGCTGCTTCCCTGGTAGAGCACCTGCATAGCCTGCTTAATCGATCGCATGTCATGTATGTGGTGTGGTACTTGTTAGATCTAGATCTGGACATGGGTCGCCCGACCCGACTAACACAACGGATTACACTCAACACTTCCGATAGAGAGACATGGCTAATTTGACCCGACACTAGACACATGTGAGGTGCAGACTGTGTTAACTTTGACCGGATCTTTTGCATGACAGTGAACTCTAGGTCAGGTGTTTGGTCCCCTTTATTCGTGCATATGAAAAGTCGAAGCGCGGTTTCAGCTCAGTTATGTTTGGTTCGTTTACCACAGGTTTGTGCCGTGTGGTATCATCCAACGCGCTTGAACAGTTGGCTAGTTTCTGTGACGTTGCTTCTCTGGCCGGTCATGCAGCGTGCCCAGCGCGGCCGGGCACACTGCGGTGTCGGCTGGTGACCTGCGTACGACTGATGCAGGCCAAGACAGAACAATTTCTATACATTGCCAGCCGGCAATCACAATTCACGCATGACTATAGTATACACGAGTCTATCTAAACTATTCGAGCTGGAGTCGACACTTTAAGGTGACAGCTTGAAGTTGTCGAGTAGAGCCTTGCTGGCAAGGTCTCGTGAGAAGAAGGTCCCGTAAAACTCGGACATGGTGAAGTTCCTGTACTTGGGCGGGTTCTCTGAAGAGACCAGCTCTGGCAGCGGCCCATAGAACACCGAGTCCCCTCTCTTCCCAGGGCTGAAGAAGATGCCGATGGAAACCCTGGGTTCTTCACGTGTGTTCATGACCACCCGATGCTCGACGCTCGTGTACTTGTCATTAGACATTATCTGATGATGAAAGAACAAGTCAGTGGAGGGGAAAGCGATTTTGAATGAAACCATGATATTCTACTATTCTAGAGCTGGCGAGATGCTCACTAAATCTTGGTAGAATCATATTTTACACACATGATGCTGGGTGAACTATGCCTAAGCACTAAGTATGCATGACTGCTTCGAATTGTCGCTAGAATCATATTTACCAGAGTCCAGAGGTAATTTTACTTAATTCTAACCATTAATATCTAAATATCCCCGTATAGCACTGGAATGATGAAAAAAAGATTAATTGTAGTAATTGGATTTTGATAATTGAAGGCACTTTGGGCACGGGCGCACGGTATAGCAGACGATCTGCGGATCTGGTCGTACCTGCAAGAGGTCCCCGACGTTGATGACGAGCGCTCCGGGCACGGGCTTCACATCCACCCATGAGATTTTGCCGTCCTCATCCTGGTGCTTCACCTGCAGGCCCCCGACGCCGTCCTGCGCGAGCACGGTGAGCACGCCGGGGTCCGTGTGCGGGACGATGCCCATGGTCCGCTCCGGCTCGGGGCAGTGCGGGTAGTAGTGGCACACCATGAGCTTCCCGTCGGCGCAGGACGCGTCCTCCAGCGCCTCGGGGCGGAGGCCGAGCCCCTGGGAGAGGAGCCTGAGCAAGGCGCGGGCGACGGCGGTGGCGCGGACCTCCCACTCGAGCACCTCGGCGCGGCAGGCGGCCGGGATCCGGTCGGCGAGGTCCGGGTGGCGGTTGGGGCCCAGCAGGATCTGGATGGTGTCGCGCCAGCTGGCAGCGGGGGAGTTGTACAGGTCGACGTTGGAGGAGTAGTTGACCCCGCCGTCCACGGCGCGGCTGTAGTGCGGCGCGCGCTCGTGGGCGGGGAGTTCGTTGAAGGCGCGCACCGCCGCGAAGGCGCGCTCGGGGTAGTCGTCGTCGGCGGCGGCGGCGGCCGCGGGGAGGGCGTGGTGGTGGTTGACGAGGTGGAAGAAGCCCCAGGTGCGGGCGGCCGACGCGGCGGCCGCCGCGGCGAGGTGGGGCGGGAGGGAGAGGTCTACGACGGGGATGGAAACGCCGGGCGGGGCGAGCGGGATGGAGGCGTAGGGGTCCGCGTGGCGGAAGAGCTCCGGGACGGACGAGACGCCCGACTCCACGAGGCCTCGCACGCCCGTGCGGGCGTCGTCGAAGGCCTTGAGGAGCTCGGCGCGGCCGGCCGCGGGCGCCGGGAGGGAGGAGGACGCCATCGAGTCCCTGTGCAGCCGCAACCAGGGAAGACTCGAATGATGGCAGTGGACGCGGCTAGTTCGTTGCAGTTGCAGTTGCAGTTGCACCCACGGCTCTTCGTTCTCTCACCAGCCCGAGGCCCGAGCACGCAACCCTTGACGCTGCTGGAATCCGACGCGAGGCGACAGGCGAGTGGGCGAGCCATCGCGCTCTGAGCACGAGGAGCTGCGAGTCTGCGACTGTGAACGTGGACGAGCGCGTGGCAAAAGCTCGACCCGGTCCAGTCGCGCGTTTATCAGATAGTAATAGCAGTATTTTTCTACTTTTCCTCTCGTTTGTAGATAATTCTAAGCTCAGAATACTCCACCTGACAAAAAAAAAACTTAAAAAACACAAGGGGTGCAGACATCAACGCAAAATGGCCTCTACAGACAGCTTGGTCCCTGACATGCAGGCCAAAAACACAAGGGGGTTTGGCATCCTCAACCTAACCATACACAATGAGACCTTATTAATGAAAAATCTGCACAAGTTTTTAAATCGACTCATACCCTGGATAAACCTTATATGGAATAATTATTATAGAGCAGGGAAGATTCCCTCTAAAAACAAGATTGGATCATTTTGGTGGAAAGATATAACGAGGACCCTAAACACTTTTATGCCCTGCTTGGAATTGTGGTATTTTTGCAGTTTTGAAACAATACTATGGTATTTGATTATACTATAGTATTCAAACTCAAAAGGTGTTTGGTTTATACAGGCAAAACACAGTTTTAAATACCATGGTTTATCCAAAACCGTGGTATTTTGGAGTTTTTGAAACTCTACTCGGGACCTCAGTTTTCTTTTCTTCTCTCTACATATATTTTGTTTTTCCAATGGAACCAAACATATCTCGGTTTTGAGCAATACTGTGGTTTTACTGTGGTAAAGTAATACCGTAGTATTTGTGTCATGTACAATTATAAACTGTGGTATCTCAAAATTACAGTATTTCAAAACCGGATTTCCAAACAGGCCCTTAGAGGGTTTTCAAAAGTAACCATGCAAGATGGTCTGTATTGTTAGGCCGTGGTACGACGAATGGAATAATACAACACTCTTCTCTAAATATCTAGAGCTGTTCCCATATGCTATAAATAAAAACATCATAGTTATGCAGGCAAGAGAGATTGTGCAACACCAGGATATGTTCTACCTCCCTATGTCAACTCATGCTTTCAACCAATTGCAACTTTTGTCGGTAGCAATACAAGCTCAACCACTATTTGGAGGTCATGACATATGGCATATAAATGGGACACTCCCCAATATTCTGTCACAAAATGCGTACAAATATATAACAAATTAAAGCCCCCACCCCCACCACACACACACCTCTGACATTTACCTTGTCGTGGAATTCAAAATGCCAAGCAAAGCAGAAGGTGTTCTTTTGATTACTCCTACACGATCGTCTTAATACAAGGGAAATGCTTAGAAAAATAAATATGGAGTTGGACTTATACACATGTGAAATTTGCATTTGTAGAAAGAAGAAACGATTATCCACCTCTTTCTTAGGTGCAACTTCGCAAGATGATGCTGGCAAGTAATTGGATTGACGCCACCGAGAACATCTGACATACACACTGCGGTAAAAATCAATCATTCAACAACTTGCTAAAAATTGGAAAGTGGAAGCAATGATGGTCATGCTATGGTGCATCTGGAAGGATAGAAATGGATGGATCTTCAAAAATATGCCACCAACAGTGCAAGGGTGCCTAGCACTGTTCGACAAGAGACGCTTCTTATCTGCTTCATAATGAAGCAAGAAACAGCGGAGGATGCCAGGCAATGGGTGCACGCTTTGTAAAATCCGCTTGTGCATAACTTTTCATGTAAACATATCTATACATATTTAATAAATTAATAAAAAATATTGTAGGACCCCCAGTACTCCCTTTTCAAAAAAAGGTGCGCATATACAATAATTAATAATAGATGGACAAAGTAAGTGTGATAGCAATTAATAGTGACAGCATAGTGTAAAAAATGGTTAGTAAGCTAACATGTTAACATAAAATCTTGTCAATCAAATCCACCATCTATGCCTGAGTGTAATGATATATGGGGACGTCACGCTCTATTCTATAAAACTTAAGGGTTCTTTAGAAAATAGCATGAGAAAAATGTGAGATTAGACTCAACCCTAGACAGTGGATCCCCGGTGGACAAGATTTGCTATCAGCATATTAGCATCTTAATTGTTTTTACATTAGATATGTTGCTAAAAATATTTGGGCTTATCTAATGGGACAAATAACTTGTCACAAGCACGTGGGTATTAGTGTTGTTGTTTTGGTAGCTAGCGTCAGGTGACGTGGAAATTTAGGTTCATCTGGCTCACTCTTCTGAGATATCATGGACTATGAGTTTCCTCAATAGCATATACGAAAGTTGCTCTAAAGTCACAAGTCACAATCACAGCAACCACTGATTTATACCCCCATCTAAAATCTCATTTGGATCGGATCTTACTGCATCATCCTCATTCAGTCATTCTATGTTTATGCACCTCCGCCTAAATTATGTATCAAACCTCTTCGAAACACATAGATTAATAAAATGCATATGTATCCGGTCAAGCCATTAAAACCTAAAAATATATTAAAAAAACACACATGTTGACATCAAGCTTGTATGAATCCATACCGCCGCCTAAAAGACAGTAACACCTTTGACAACATAGTATGCATGGAGTACTATTCTTCAACAGGAGAATAGTTGTCCCTGCCTTTTACAAGAGGAAGTGTGTGGCTCCGGGCGGAGAATAGTAGTAAAACTATGGGCTGCAACATGTCACTATTTGTTTCAGAAAACTTTTAATTTTCTATGTTACGGGTACTTAGGGTGCTATCGTTATCGTGTTATCAAATATGACAGAAACTAAATCATTGCACCAGCAATTACAACATATATATATCTTCACGACTTTTTTTTGTACTGGCCGAATAGGGTACTAGCAACAGCATCAAGGCAATCAAACTAGTTCCATTAAAACTTTGCCATAATATATCTTCATGCATGGTGCAGTTGTTTAGCATCGTACATCATCTATTCAAATTATAATTTATTTTAGTTCAGTTGAAATTCAGATTTATCTAACGTTGACTAATTTGTAATAGACATGTCAGCGCATATATATAGCTTCCAAAACTATGCTCTGTGAAGATATTCTGCGGAGAATTCAATGAAGCAAAGTTGATATTTTAGTTACCGAAACATTTTTAATAATTTTAGTAAAAACAAAGAAGTTCAACTTCAAACAAGCTAATTTTAAACATAGGAAGCAGATGATAATATATTATTCTACAAATATTTTTTTTGAAAATAGATAAGTTCGACTTTATTAATTACCAAACTAGAACCACTTATATATTTAATTAAAAGAAGTGACTTTTGGCTAAGAATCTAACAAAGGAAACAGTTGCAGGATACAGAGAAGATAATCAGGAAGGGCATGCTTCGCGAATGAAGAAATATATCTTCATGGAGCACTTATTTAGTATTGTGCACCGTCTATTTAGTTGAGGAGAAAATTTGACACAAGAAACTCTTTTAGCAAACCGTTGAAGTCTTGGAGGACACTTTTTTTTTCTTGGCTTTATACTAAAAAAATAAATAGAATTATTATACATAATTCCTGGAGATGCTTAGCCAGACTAACTATCCTCAAGACCTCAACATGCATGCAAGGTTAGCATCGCCTGGCTAGGCTAGCTCCACAATCAAGCATGTCGTTTACGTTAGACTTAGACCTGTGTATGAACATGCTCCTCTCATCCTTCTGCGGAGATCAGTCAACCATTAAAAAAATACAAACACGTCGTCGCCTACCGAAAAATTCAAGCGCTTTCAATTGCTCTATGAATTGGTCAGAACTAAGGAGTATCTGCCGTAGAAAACTGGAAATGCATGCAGGAAAACACGCGCTTGCATGGCCACAACGGCGGGACGCGACGCTGCTCTGCACTTTCCGAAGTTTCTCCGGCCTGTTCAGGGATTCCGGCGGCCTACTGGCTGCTGCGGTGCTGCCTATAAAAGACAGGGTGGGCGTCCTGTAGAGCTCACAGTGCAGTGCATGCAACAAAGAAACACCTGCGAACGCAACACACACGGTCGTCGATCGACGTCGCCCGCAGCTGTAGCAAGCAGCTGGACCTCCCTCTCTGAAGACCGTACCCCCTCGCCGCGCCGTGCATGGAGCCCGTGTTCACCGTCGCGCATGGTTACGAGACACCGGTAATGGCGCCGGCGCCGCAGCATGGGCCGGGGCAGATGGAGGGCCAGGGTCGTCGGGGCTGGCGCGTCCCGTGCGCCGTGGTCGCCCGGCTGCTCCTCTTCCTCGGCGTGACCGTCGGCTTCGCGTTCGCCATCTACCGCGCGTGCCACAACCACAACAAGCGCGACCTTGTGTTCGCCATCGTCACCTACTTCCTCGTCGTCGTGTTCGCGTGCTGCTTCGCCAAGCTCCAGCAGCTGCGGCGCGACCCGGCCGCCACGGAGGCCCAGATGCGGCGTGTCAGGATCGCCGCCTGGGTCGTCTCGACGGCGTTGGGCATCGCCGCCACGTTACGCGTCGCCGACGCGGTGCACGGGCTGGCGCTGAAGCTGGTCGTGTGGGCTGTCTCCATCGTGCTCCACGGGTTCGGGTTCTACTTCCTTTTCCTCCGCAAAGGCGCCAACGCCGCCCGCCAGCCCGGAGGAGAAGGTCTAGTAAATCCAATGTCCGCGCCCATATATTGCAACTGCAACATCATGGATTAGGCAAATATCACCATTCTTTTTTTTCATTCGAACAATATGTTAGATCGTATCGATCATGAAGCAAACAATAGTAATGAATAAATCATATTGTTTCTTTCATCTGTCGTTTGCCAATCTTTTATTAGAAATGATGTTATATATTTTAGTTCTTGGATCTCTTACAGTGTCCTTAAACTTGGTTAACCCGAGAGCTTTAAACAACATAGAGTGGATCTAATCGTACTCAAACACCGTAAACACACAGAGGGGAATATGAGTTCATACCGCCTTGCCCTTGGTTAAGGACGAGGTTGGTGTAGTTGACGTGTCCAGTGTAGCTCCCGCGCGTATTGTTGATGTGGGGCTGATCTTGGCGTGGTGGAGTTGGAGGCACTTAACCGCCATCACCACCACCTTGAGGGCTACCACCGTTGCAATTGCAACACCATAGATTAGGCAAATATTGTCATTCTTATTTTTTTCCATTCGAACTGTCTGTTAGATATTATCTATCGTGAAACAAACAATAGTAATGAATAAATCGTATTGTTTCTTTCATCCGTCGTTTGCCAGTATTTTATTGGAACTGATGTTATATATAAACATATGCATCTCAAACATAAACATGGTCTTATTATTATAGCCTAAAAGTATAATCACAAATTTGGAACATACCAAGTTCGAAAATTTTAGTCTAATAATAGATCTGAGTTCTTGAGAAGGTCAATGATGGCGCAAATCTAAGTCCATACTAAGAAGATGAACTCTCCACGCTTCACGCATTCGCTGGACCCTGACATGGACATGCTTAACTGCCACCTACTTTGTTGATGTCGGTTTTCTCTCCTAAAGACAAGCCAACATATCGTGTAGAGCAAGCGCTATATGGTCCTGGCGGTAGACAATATGCTAGCCTTCCTCTGGTTCAACGGTGTGCCACACCCTGCCGCCTCTAAGTTCATATTATCATATGCATCGACATTGCCCATTTATGATATTGCGAAGGTTGCGCGCATTCGAGAAGGGGCGCGTGGGAGCCAACGGAGGGATGGCGCGACTGCCAGCAGGACCGCGTTGGGGACGCCGGAGTTGCGTGCTGTGGCGGTGGGAGTAGGGAGAGAGAGGCGGAGGGAGGAGGCGAGGCTTACCGGGCCAGTGGCGGAGGAGGCGGCGAGATTGGAGAGGGATTTTGGGGATTGGAGAGGTATTTGGGGTCCGTGTCCAGCCACGCGTCGCGTACGCGATGGGCAGAAGCCCGCCGAGCGTGAAGAGCGCTCGAAACTAGGTCAAGTTTTAATATCTCTGATGACGAATGCCCGATAGACCATAACCTCATGACGCCCTCTACGCTGTGTTGGCGAGGACGAGATATGGTGATCTCGTTGCCCTCCATGACCACCGTATATGGTGGAGCAAAGTAACGATCCATTTCTGACTCGTACTACTTCGGTACCAGATGTTAGCTGAAACTCCAGTTTAATGATAATTGAAGCTCCAACAAAGATGATCCGATCACCAAAAACTTTTAAGAGTTTGATAAATATTCTGAAATTTTTGGTGTTGTACAATCACAACACATTTTCCTTATATTAGTCATTTGTTTATACACGTATGGATCCTAAAACAGAAAAAACAAAAAAGGAGAAAACAAATAAGGACGGATTTGGAGAGAATACTGTCCAAATCGAGGTCAACATTATCCATATATATTATAAAAGAGAAAAGGAACAAGAATTTAAAATAAGTGAAACAGGCTCTACTCGAGTTAGTTATGTGGTCTAAGTACCAATTCTCAGGTCCTGGGTTTGACTCCTTGTAGGAGCGAATTTCAGTCTATGGTTAAAAAAATCCTCTCATTCGTCCCACGCTAAAGGACAAGTCTAAGGTCCGGTTCCGGTCGCAGTTATTTTTCAGATGGGCTACAGTGCCACTGTGTATAGGTGGGACAGAGGTTCAGAGGTTTTCTCGATCTGCGTGAGAAGGTCTTTTTCTTAGGGCCTGTTTGTTTACCCCCCAGATTATATAATCTGGATTAAATAATCCTAAGAGGCAAACAAACAGTCCAGCTTATTTGCCCTGATTATATAATCTAACCCTTTGGATTATGATAATCCATAAGCAAGTGAGGAGGTGCTTATTTCAGATTATTTTTTTCCCACTTCCCCAATACCCTTTCAAGTTTCCTAAAAATTACCCACCATTGCCATTATAATTCACCGAATCGTTTTTGTTCCTGTCGCATCGGAGAAGGTCGCCGCCCAACAGGATCCCGCCGCTAGCCCCCGCCTCGTCCCGCGCGCCGGCGTCCCGCGCGCAGCAGTTGCCGCGCCGAGGTGCCGAGGCGCGCGAGCGCGCCACCCCAGCCGCGCCGTGCAGTTCTCCGGAGGCATCAGGTCCCGCGCGCCGTGCAGAGGTCCCGCGCCGTGCAGATCTCCGGCGTCCCGTGCTTTTGGCCAGAGGCGGCGGCGTCCCGTGCTTTTGGCCAGAGGCGTCCCGTGCTTTTGGCCAGAGGCGGCGGCATCACTTGCTTTTGGCCAGAGGGATACGGCTCCTTGGTCCGAGCCGGCGTGGTCCTGGAATACGTTCGAGGACGGAGACGGAATCCTGACGGTGTCCTAATCTTGCCAGCGTCCTGACGGAGACGGAATCCGGCGTTCGATCCTCATCTTGTATTCTTTCCTGTACGTTTCGATTTGTTCCAGTTATTAGCGCAGTGCTCTGTGAATGGTTGTGTTCTCTGTGTTCCTTTCATCCACTATCCCGCCGCAGATCAGCTGGGGCGCCTAATTTTTCTCTGCATCTGTCCTGCCGAGATCCAGAGTGCGACCATTTAATTGCTACAATGCATGTATGGCTCTTCATAATTTTATTCGTGACAGTTCTTTGGCAGATAAAGAATTTGATCGTTGTGATGAAGATGAAGATTATATGCCAATGCCATCATCTCAGCCTAGTACTAGTCAATTTGGGGATGAAGAAGGTGACATGAATGCCTTCCGTGATAATATTGCTAATGCAATATTTGCCAATATCAATTGAATTATTTGTTTCCAAATTATTTATGTAATAAATTATGAATACTCAGAAACGTTTGTTACATTGTTCATCTCATATATGAGTTTCAACCTAGTACAAATATAGAGGGCATTCTTGTCTTCCTCATATAAAATAATCCTATTAACAACTTAAATAATCTTGGTAAACAAACAGGACTACTCAGATTATATAATCCAGATTATATAATCCAGATTATATAATCTTCCAAAAATAATCCAGATTATATAATCCATGGGGGTAAACAAACAGGCCCTTAATATATTGCTTGAGGTTGTCTTAGCCCGTAGGTCCAGAATTTAAAATCACATCTTGCTCACATCATCTCTGCATTATAGTTCCACCCCCCTCTCTCTCTCGAGCTGCTGCTGCACTGAACATATTGTATATACTTGCTCCGATGTAGTATTAGATGTCATTCTCTATGAATAAGTGTAGTGTAACAAAAGATGTCATTGTAGGATATAAAAGTAGTACTAGTCGGCTGCCCGTGCGTGCAACGGCTCACAACAAAACCCATGTAAACTATCCACCAAAAAGATCTCAAAATTTGTCGGCGTTTCGACCCCGGGGGGTCCCTGGACCGACGAGTAAAATTGTTGCTGCGTGTCCCAGCCCAGATGGGTCGGCGCGAGATGGAACACAAGGGGGGTGAACCGCGGCTCGTGTTATCCTGCGCCGAGGGCGGATGCACTTGCAGTAGGGCTTACAAGCGTTCGCGAGGGAGAGAGAGAGCGTGCGCGAGCCTGTTCGTCGGCCCGTCCTCCCGCGCGACCACCCTCTCGTATGAGGGCCATGGACCTTCCTTTTATAGATGCAAGGAGAGGGTCCAGGTGTACAATGGGGGTGTAGCAATATGCTAACGCGTCCGGCAGAGAGGAGCTAGAGCCCTATGTACATGCCAACGTGGCTGTCGGAGAGGTGCTAGAGCCCTGTGCATGCGGTGTCGTGGCCGTTGGAGGAGCGCTTGAGCCCTGTAGAAGCACAGCTGTCGGGGCTGCCAGGACTTTGCTGCCGTCTCCTTGCTTCCGTAGGGGGCTGAGGACCGCCGTCGTCATGGGCGCACGCGGGGTGCCATCATTACCTGTTTACCGGGGCGAGCCAGATGGGACGCCAGTCTTGTTCCCCGTAGCCTGAGCTAGCTAGGGGTAGGGTAATGATGTACCCCCTGTGGTGTGGTCGGTCCGAGCCCAAGGTCGGGCGAGGCGAAGACTCCTCCTGAGGCCAAGGTCGGGGTGGGGTGAGGACACGATTCCTTCTGAGGTCGAGGTTGAGGCTGAGCCCTAGAGTCGGGCGAGGCGGAGACCACCTTCCGAGGCCGAGGCGGGGGCTGAGCCCTGGGGTCGGGCGAGGCGGAGACCACCTTTCGAGGCCAAGGCGGGGGCCGAGCCCTGAGGTCGGGCGAGGCAAAGACCTCCTTCTGAGGCCGAGGCCCAAGGTCGGGCGAGGCGGAGCTTCCTGTTGCGCTTGAGGATGGACTTAGTTGTTGTCAGCCTCACCCTGGCGGGTGGCACAACAGTCAGAGTGGGGCAGGCGGCGCTGTTTTCCTGTCAGGTCGGTCAGTGGAAGGGTGAAGTGACTGAGGTCACTTCGGCCCTGCCGACTGAGGAACGTGCGTCAGGATAAGGTGTCAGGCAATCCTTGCATTGAATGCTCCTGCGATACGGTCGGTTGGCGAGGCGATCTGGCCAAGGTTGCTTCACTGTGAAGCCTGCGCGAGCTGGGCCTCGGGCGAGTTGACGGTGCGCCTGTTGCTTGAGGAGGCCCTCGGGCGAGGCGTGAATTCGCCTGGTACTACTGTTCCTGCCCGAGGTTGGGCTCGGGCGAGGCGAGATCACGTCCCTTGAGTAGACGGAGCCTTGACCTGAATTGCGCCCATCAGTCTCTGTAGCTTGTGCTGATGGTGATTACCAGCCGAGTTTAGGAGTGTTGGGGGTACCCCTATTTATGGTACCCAACAAGATTTTTATTGATTGTCTCCGCTCTCCGCATAATTTTTTATTTGACTAACCGAGTCAACATCGTGGTAAAGGAAAGGCCATGTAGACAGGCGATGTCGAGCCATCGAATGGGTACCATAGGCAACAAATCAGGGATCTGCATCCCTCACCTCCCCACTTCCAAGGTTTCATAGAGTAGGAAGGGAAGGGAAGAGGCACTCATACCTATTCGTTGTCGGAGAAGGACACGACAAAGACCTGGACATCTGGAGGCGATATAGGTAGTATACCGCTAGATACATACATGGAGAGAGCACACAAGCGGAGAAAGAAGCCCAACCAGAGCAGCTCTGTTGGGGACCTTCGGCATTCGAAGGTCCTCAAAAACAGGATTTAATAGTGTTTCTGGAGTATAATGTGTGAACAGGTATCTTCGGACTCGAGTCAGACATCACTGTAGACCAGAATAATACGAAGGTTGGTGAAGCGCCGAAGGTGCAAGCAGGAAAGCTTCGGCGAGACAGCAGCAGTTGGAACCGACTTAAAGATGAAAAGGCTATTAAGGCCTCGACAGAGTACTATATGTTTATTATCAAGTGTAAAGGGCATTAATGTAATTTTGTACGGGCTGCGTCCCGTGCCTATAAATAGGTGAACAGTACTCCCGTACTGTTCACGCTGACTGGACATTTGCTTTTTGCGTCACGCTTGTACTTTCATTTCCTTTCAATCGGAGGTACACTTGTAATTCAATAATGTCTTTGTTTATGCCCGATGATTAATATATAATTATTTATGTTGTCTCTTATATTCTTTACATTTTATCCTTCGTCACTATATAATAATCTTATGAAGGTATGTCCTTCATGAACTTCGTTCGAAAGTCATTATATCCTTAGGGAAATAATGCTTCGAAGAATGAAGGATACTAACATTTAATATTTTGTGTTGCCTTGTTCTTAAATTCATAGCATTTGAGAACAAGTCCCCAACATTGGCGCCCACCTCCGGTGAACTCATTTCCACTCTGAATTTTTTGAACACCTTCGGCGATCATAAATCTTCGTTATGGCGCCGAAGAAACCTTCAGCGACTGGGGCTGCAGCTCTGCAACCATTGGACCACAATCAGGAGACAGTTTCCCTGCGGGAGGCGCGAAGCCAGAAAAGGAAGGCTGTCAGCCCAACACCACCAGAGGACGAGATAGATCAAGAAATCAGAAACATGGAGATGCTTCATCAAGAAGTACAAAGGAAGAAGGAAAAGATGGCCAGGCTGGCTGAACTACAAAGGCAGATAGACGAAGCCTCTGAAGAAGTTCGTCATCTTGCTCAGGATGAGCAGTACCGAAGGCCTCAGCATCAAGATCTTCATCAGGAGGGTTTTCCCAACGAAGATGACTGGTATGACAATTTCCATCACGGAAATTTTGTTTTTGATGATGCTTCTCCTCTGTCCGCTGAGCTGCAGGCTACACCTTGGCCTCCATCCTACAAGCCGCCCCAGCTTCCTGTATTTGACGGCCACTTAGACCCGAAGCAGTTTTTGATGAGCTACGAAGCAACAGTATCTTCGTACGGTGGCAATGCTTCAGTCATGGCCAAATCTTTCGTTATGGCTGTCAGGAGTGTTGCCCAAACCTGGTATTCCTCTCTTCGGCCAGGAACGATCACTTCATGGCAGAAGCTGAAGGACTTGTTGTTAACTAGCTTCCAAGGATTTCAGACAAAGCCAGTTACTGCTCAGGCTCTGTTTCAGTGTACCCAGGATCACGAAGAATACCTTCAGGCATATGTCCGAAGGTTCTTGTGTTTGAGGGCACAAGCACCAACGGTGCCCAATGAAATTGTCATTGAGGCCATGATCAAGGGGCTTCGGCCAGGACCGTCCGCTCAGTACTTCGCAAGGAAGCCTCCTCAAACTTTGGAGAAGTTGCTTCAGAAGATGGACGAGTACATTCGGGCTGATAATGATTTTCGCCAAAGAAGGGAGGAGGCTTTCAGATTTTCTGAAATGACCAGGGGCTTCGGAGGGAGGTTTTACCCGAAGCATGTGAGATCAATTCATAACTCTACACAAAATGATGATAGAGGAAGCCAACAGCAAAGGCCACAATGTTCCTCACAGGCTTCGGGGCAACAGCAAAGCTCATTCCGACCACCAGCTCCAAGAGGCAGAGGTGCCAGGGGCTTCGGAGGAAGATTTGGCGATCAACCGAGAAGAATCTTTTGCTTATTCTGCGGTGAGAACAAAGGCCATACCACCAGGATGTGCCATGTTACTATTCAGAAACAAAAGGAAATAGCCGAAGCTGCAGCGCAACAAGCCCAGCCGAAGCAGGTCATGCATACAGCTTCGTATCATTCGCCCTATATCCCAGAATATGTGGGCAATCATCCTGCAGTTTCTGCTGTTTCGGCGAGTCAGCCTCAAGCCTCCTGGCAACAGCCTCCGCCTCCACCTCCGTTGCAACAAGGCCAACAGCCAAAAGGGAGCCAGTATGCTCCACACCAGAGGGACTTCAGAGAGCAGTCCGAAGCTCGTACAGTCAATAGCACTGTGCCAGAGTCAAAGCACATCTATTGACAAATATCCTATCTTGATAAGCAATCTTTTTCATTCAGTTTTATTTTCTGTAATAAAGGACATTGTTTGGATTTCATGTAATAAGTTTCGTTGATTCCTACAAGAAAAAAATGTTTTCTTCACAGGTTTAAATTGATTGAAGTTCAACAACTTGTGATAATAAAAAGGACCTTCGAACTATCGAAAATTCTTCGAAAGCAACAAAAAGTCGTTCCAAGGAACGCAGAGTAAGTTTACCGAAGTCACAAAAAGCCGTTCCAAAGGGAACGCAGTGTAAGTTTTCTGCTCCAAAGTCGTTCCAAAGGGAATGCAGAGCATACAGCGAAAAGTCAACGCTGATACCGCCTAAGTAAAAGGCGAAGCGCGAAAAGTCAACGCGAATACCGCTGAAAGTAAAAGGCGAAGAAGCTCCTAAGGGAGGCTTACAGCGAAAAATAAACGCTGATTCCGCTGAAGTAAAAGGCGAAGAAGCTCCTAAGGGAGGCTTATAAAAGATTGTGTTGTATTGCAGGGATGCGTATATATCTTCGGAGTAAACATCATCTCACATAACATAACATCATCGCATCATTTCGCATAGCATAAGCATCATACATCATTTTGCACATGGCACAAGAGGTGGACACATTGTCAATCTATGGAAGAACGTTTTGAAAAAAGAGAGAAATCAGTCACAAAAAGATTCATCAGTGATCTTCGGAAGGGTAGCTTCGGAAAATATTTTTACGAAGCCTGGATATTATTTATCAGAACATTGGATATTGTTGTGACAATGAAAAATTCCTCTTCACGAAGCATGAAAAGAAGGGAAGGTGTTTTTTCGTCAAAGACTCAAAAGTGGTATGTGTAAAGTTTCATGCATCGTAAAGAATTGACTAGCAAAAATAGGTATATTACATTTGTGGTCACCAAATGTTACAGTATATTACATTTCCGAAGTTTTTGTTTTACAAAAATACTTAATCTTCTCTCAAAACGACTTCGGCAGCCTCGTTTAGGAGCTGATTGACGACTTCGTCCATAATATCTTCAGCCATCTTTTTAATTTCGTCGTCTCCTTTCGGCTGAGGGCCCGAAGACGCTTTAGCAGGATCTGAAGTAAGATAGGATACGGATACAGTGCTATTACAAATCGCAAACAAATCTTAAAGTCTAAGATTACAACACAATAAAACTATCAGTTAATACCTAATTGACCTTCGGCCTCTGCGCTCCTTTCAGCAGCCTCAGCTACTTCTCTAGCATCATGAATTCCCTTTTCACTCCTTCTAATAATTTCCCCGGCCATTTCTCGGCCACCATTATCCCAAATATCGGTAAAAAATTTTCCACCAATTATACTAGCTTCGGCCGAAGGATCTCTTGCATCTTCAAAAGACAAAGCAGCTTCGGATTGTGCTAAAATTTTTACATGTTCACAGCCTTTCTTCTCTAAGATGGTGGCAAGTCCTCTGGCGCCAGAGAAGGCACATATATCTCCACGGCTATTTAAAATTTCTTCGAAGGCTTCAACTTCGTGGTCGATCCACTCGATGGGACCTTCGGGATTGCCTCTTGTAAAGTTTTCTTCGCTTGAGAACGCGCCGACTCTGGCGAAGCTAGTTTTTAACTTCTTAACACACTCTATAGATTTATTGTAGCATCTCTTTTTGGACGAACGAAGCTCTTCAACAGTTGCTTCTAGGTGATCTGCCCATTGGTCGCTGAGTTCTCGCCTTGTTTCTTCAAGCATGCGTTCTTCCTTAGCTCTGGCCAGTTGTTTCCGAAGATCTTCAATTTCGCGTTTTTGAGCTTCAGCTTGGCCTTTGAAAGCAGCTTCGTCTTCCTTTATTTTATTTATCAATGAGTGTAATATTTTATCTTTTTCAAGACCTTCGTTCCTTAGTTCAATGACTTCGGAACGAAGGTTGCTCAGGGCTATAGAACACCCTTCGTCTTCAGCATCTTTCTGCGCCCTGAGGGCATTGCTAAGTATCAGGCCCTACACAGAGAAATATGTGTGTGTCAGTAGGATTAATCAAACAAAAATTTTTTGACTCAACAAAAGTACAAGGATTGCATTTGTCGCACCTTTAAGCTATTGTAAGCCAGGCTGTCGGCCAGATCATTCTTCGACAGTACCGAGAGCCCGTCTTCTAAGGTTGGGAATCCGAAGCTCTTGCTCATCTCCCGACAGACAGAAATCTCCTTGCTGTTAGGGAGACAATACAAGAAGTCTTCTTCTCCACTGCCATTGAATATTAATGCCCCCTTCGGATACTTCAGTTTTCGGGCATAGTGCTGGGCCTCTTGCTCTTCTTTTTCTGATAATTTTCTCCCCGAAGCATGACGAACAATGTAATCACGGACTTTTGGGGATGCTTCGGGGGCAATGACACCGATTTCTTCAACAAAAGCTGGCTTTGTTATTTTTTCTACCTCACTCTCCAAGGATTTTATCTTTGCGGGCTCTGAAGGCTCAGCTTCGGCTTCAGTTTTTTGCTCTGGAGCTTCGGTACCAGAAATTTCAGTTGTTGTTTCAGGAATGATAGCAGCCTTCTTCGGAGGTGTGTTTGAAGATTTGATCGTTTCCAGTACATCTAGCACATTAGCCATTCTCTTTCTTTTTGGAGTCACTGCTGGCACTTTTGGATTTTTTATTGTCTCAATGTTTGCCGCAGGACTCAAAACTTCTGATGTTTTGGATCCCTCAGTTGCTACTTTTACCTCTTCCATTTTTTCTGAGAACGGCGCTTCGGCCTTTTCCTTCGTTTCTGATAGCAAAACTTTTGATTGCTCTAATTCTATCTTTGTTGGCACTTCGGCCGTTTCTGCGACTTCTGGCAACAAGGTTGGCTCGATTGGTTTTTTAGCTTCGGTGGCCGAAGAAGTTTCTCCGGTAAACTCAGGCACCGAAGCTGGTTCAATATACCGCGGCCGATGTGTAAGGACCTTTAACTTCTTTCTTTTCGGTTCTGGCTCGCTAGGAGCAGTTGCAGCTTCTTCTTTTGCAGAGGGTGTGTTTTTCCTCTTCTGCCTTCGAATGGGATAGCAATAGTCAGGGTAGACAAACCCGATTGCATCAAATACCCGATTCAGCCTCTTCTTTTTTCGGCCTCCGAAGGCTGCTGACATCGCAGTGTCTTCGGCTTTTGAATAAGCCCCAAGCAGTTCATCACTTAAATTTTCAATACTTTTTAACCAGTCATCATCTGGCTCAACAAACTTATCCCCAAATTTAAAAGTGTACTTCAACCTGATAAGTCCACCTTCGTCGGCCTCTTTTACGGTTTCTTGTGGCATTTCCCATTTCTCTGCGAGTGGCCATACCCTGAAGGCAATGTGTTCGTGTACTAAGTCTCTCGTTCCAATAAAGGAACAGATAACTCCGAAGGCCCTCTGGCATTCTTCGGCAGCATCATTCATTTCAACCTTCGGCCTCCGAAGGCCGAAGCTTTGCCAAATAGGGCGCATGATTATACCCTTGATATCTTCTCGTACTGACAGATCATTCTTCACATAAAACCACTCTGTCATCCAATCTCCGGGCCATCTCTTCCGAAAGGTTGGCACGGGGCAGCTTGACCCGGACCGGGAAACGAAACTATAGCAGCCAAAATTATTATGGTACTGTTCCTTACCCCAAGGTTTTGTTTCATATGATAATTCGTGAATGTTGCAGAAGCTTTTTGCGTCAGGCTTCAGACCTTGGCTTCTCACGGCCCAAACGAAGATATTCAGCCTTATGATTGCCTCGGGGGTTAGTTGGTGCAGATAAACTTCGAAGATTTTTAGCACCTCCACGACGAAACTGCTCAGGGGGAATCGCAATCCAGCTTTCAAAAAGCTTCGGTATACCACAACTTCATTCTCTTCAGGGTGTGGACAAGTCCTTTCCCCTTCGTCCGCCCTCACAATGGACAGATCCCGGAAATACCTTCCCCTCATGTTGGCAAGATGGCTTTCTTTGATAGCTGATTTGCCGAAAACCGCATGACTTGGTCGCCAAGGGCGATCTTCGGAGTCTTCTCCACCACTGTCCACATCATAGCTGTCACTATCACCAGTATCCTCAGACAAACCTTCCAGAATCTCCTTAGTGATTTTTTCTGTGTTGGTCTTCGACATCGCTATAAGAAACCCCAAATTTTTCTCTTCGTCGAGGCTTAGTTTCGTCTCAGCAGCAGCCTTCTTATCTTCGGACATCTTCGGAGACACTAAAAACTATTTTCAAAGCCGAAGCTTCAAAACTAAAAGCTTAAGCAAATCGTAGTGCGCAAGAGCTAAAACTTGAGTAAGTGGAAGCAGTTGGCCTGAGAGCGTGTCAAATGCGTTTGCGGTATGGCCCTATTTATACGCCAAGTGCGTTGAAAATTGAAAGACCCCGCTTGTCAGTGAATATTGCTATTCTAGCAAAGGGAAGGTGTTTTTTCGGACCTTCGGCGCATAGCCTTCGTCCAGATCGCAATCTAAATTTATTATTTTGAACAAATTAATATTGCGAGGGGCTACTGTTGGGGACCTTCGGCATTCGAAGGTCCTCAAAAACAGGATTTAATAGTGTTTCTGGAGTATAATGTGTGAACAGGTATCTTCGGACTCGAGTCAGACATCACTGTAGACCAGAATAATACGAAGGTTGGTGAAGCGCCGAAGGTGCAAGCAGGAAAGCTTCGGCGAGACAGCAGCAGTTGGAACCGACTTAAAGATGAAAAGGCTATTAAGGCCTCGACAGAGTACTATATGTTTATTATCAAGTGTAAAGGGCATTAATGTAATTTTGTACGGGCTGCGTCCCGTGCCTATAAATAGGTGAACAGTACTCCCGTACTGTTCACGCTGACTGGACATTTGCTTTTTGCGTCACGCTTGTACTTTCATTTCCTTTCAATCGGAGGTACACTTGTAATTCAATAATGTCTTTGTTTATGCCCGATGATTAATATATAATTATTTATGTTGTCTCTTATATTCTTTACATTTTATCCTTCGTCACTATATAATAATCTTATGAAGGTATGTCCTTCATGAACTTCGTTCGAAAGTCATTATATCCTTAGGGAAATAATGCTTCGAAGAATGAAGGATACTAACATTTAATATTTTGTGTTGCCTTGTTCTTAAATTCATAGCATTTGAGAACAAGTCCCCAACAAGCTCCAAACCGAGAGGCACCCGCACCAGGCGTTAGTCCGAAAAGGACGAGAGAATGCGAGTGCCTTTCCAGTCCTGGACCCGCCGAGGCGACACAACACCACCACCAACTCCGTAGCATATGCCGACCGCTGCCGTGCTAAAGGCCTTGGTTGTCGAATATCTCATATATGGACTCGTCATCGCCATCGTGTCCTCCTCGGCGACACACACGAAGAAAAGCCATGAGCAAGACCGACTTGTCTGTATCCATGTCGACGAGCGTTGGTCGACTCGCGGCTACGACCGTGGGCAAGGGCAACAGGTTGGGGAGGAAGAACATTGTGAAGGCCGGAAAGACGAACAGGACATCCGACGACGGCGAAAACGATGGTGCGTGCATGCTGTGAAACATCCTCGTGGACGTGCAATAGCCACTGCGTGGGTCGGTGTCGAGGATGATGCCGGACGAATACGGGGAGGAGGCGCCTGCTCCCACGCCCTTTGCCGAGAATGGGTGGCGCGAAGCGGAGGCATGAGGGGAGAGAGAAAATAAGTAGAACGGCGAACGAGGTGGCGGCAACTGAGGCAAGGACCATCATTATCATGCGGAGGTATAGATGGCCAAATGGGTCGTGTCTAGCAGACTGGTCCGGAGCACGACCTATTTAATAGTGTCTGGGCCAACCCGACATGAGCGTCGTGTCGTGCTTGGGCCGTAGCCTCGGCCCATAGTGCGGACCTGGCCCGACACGATTATATTTTTTTATTTTACAAAAAATCATATATACATATGTACAATTTATATTCAATATTAAAAACACTTGACCATGATGTGTTACTGGTTAAACGTCTTCGCTTAGTGTCTCCCGCCCTTCTTCCATCAAGCACCAGTTTCAACGGTCGTCCTGTGTCATCTTTTTATGAAAAAGTCCCTACATTTCTTCCAAATCAACTTAGCGTAAAATGTTAAAAACGGTGTAGAGGGTTATGTTAAAAGACGATGTCGGAGGTGGGATTTGAACCCACATCGTGATGGAAGAAGGGTGGGAGACACTGGACGAAGCTATCTAACCAGTAGAACATCATGCTTAGGTATTTATAATATTGAATATAAATTGTACATATGTATATTTTTTGTAAAATAAAAAATAATCGTGTCGGGCCGGGCCAGCACTACGGGCCGAGGCTATGGCCCAAGCACAACACGACACCCATGTCGGGTTGGCCCAGACACTATTAAATGGGTCGTGCCTTGGGCCAGCTCGCCAGACACAGCCCATTTGGTCATCTATATCTCCGCACGATAATGATGGCCCTCATCTCAGTTGCCACCACCTCGTTCGTCATTCTACTTCTTTTCTCCCTTCCCTCATGCCTCTACCTCCGCGCCACACCATTCTCGGCAGAGGGCGTAGGAGCATGCGCCTCCTCCCCGTATTCATCTAACACCAACCTCGACACCGACTCGCGTAGTGGCTATTGTACGTCCATGAGGACGTTTCACATCATGCGCGCACCATTGTTTTTGCCGTCGTCGGACGTCCCGTTCGTCTTCCTGGCCTTCGCCCTGTTCTTCCTCCCCAACCTGCTGCCATCACCCACGGTCGCAGCCGCGAGTCGACCGACGCTCGTCGATGCGGGTACGGGGCAAGTCGGTAATGCTTCTAGCCTTTCTCTGTGTGTGCCGTCGAGGAGGACATGGTGGCGCCTGTCATGCTTTTGTTATCTTGGCGATGAGGAGTGCAGGTCAGAGATATTGGACAACCAAGGCCTGTAACATGGAAGCAGTCGACATAGGCTACGAAGTTGGTGGTGGTGTTGTGTCGCTTCAGCAAGTTCAGGGTTGGGAAGACACTCTCATTCTCTTGCCCTTCTCGGATTGACGCCTGGTGCGGGTGCCTCTCGGTTTGTAGCTACTCCGACTGAACTTCTTTCTCCGCTTGCGTGCTCTCTCCCTGTATATCTAGCGGTATACTACTGTCGGCGTTTCGACCCCGGGGGGTCCCTGGACCGACGAGTAAATTGTCGCCGCGTATCCCAGCCCAGATGGGTCGGCGCGAGACGGAGCACAAAGGGGGGAAGAAACAGGCAAAGGGGAAACCCGCGGCCTCCGTGTTGTCCTGCGCCCAGGCCGGGTGCGCTTGCAGTAGGGGGTTACAAGCGTCCGCGAGGGAGAGAGAGAGGGAGACTGTCCGCCAGCCCGTTCTCCCGCGCGGCCAACCTTCTCGTACGAGAGCCCTGGACCTTCCTTTTATAGGCGTAAGGAGAGGGCCCAGGTGTACAATGGGGGGTGTAGCAATGTGCTAACGTGTCTAGCAGAGAGGAGCTAGAGCCCTAAGTACATGCAGTCGTGGCAGTCGGAGAGGTTTTGGCGCCCTGTTCATGTGATGTCGTGGCCGTCGGAGGAGTGCTTGAGCCCTGTGGAAGTACAGCTGTCGGGTCTGTCGGATTCTTGTTGACGTCCCCATGCTTCCGTAAGGGGCTGAGAGCCACCGTCGTCATGGAGCACGCGGGGTGCCATCATTACTTGTTTACCGGGGCGAGCCAGATGGGACGCCGGTCTTGTTCCCCGTAGCCTGAGCTAGCTAGGGGTAGGGTAATGATGGCCCCCCTGTGACGTGGTCGGTCCAAGCCCGGGGTCGAGCGAGGCGGTGACTCCTCCGAGGTCGAGGTTGAGCTCGAGCCCTAGGGTCGGGCGAGGCGGAGACCGTCGTCCGAGGTCGAGGCTGAGTCCGAGCCCTGGGGTCGGGCGAGGCGGAGTCCGTCTTCCGAGGTCGAGGCTAAGTCCGAGCCCTGGGGTCGGGCGAGGCGGAGTCCGTCTTTCGAGGTCGAGGCTGAGTCCGAGCCCTAGGTCGGGCGAGGCGGAGTCCGTCTTCCGAGGTCGAGGCTGAGTCCGAGCCCTGGGTCGGGCGAGGCGAAGTCCGTCTTCCGAGGTCGAGGCTGAGTCCGAGCCCTGGGTCGGGCGAGGCGGAGTCCGTCGTCCGAGGTCGAGGCTGAGTCCGAGCCCTGGGTCGGGCGAGGCGGAGTCCGTCGTCCGGCGTCGAGGTTGAGCCCGAGCCCTGGGGTCGGGGGAGGCGGAGCTTCCTATGGCACCCGAGGCTGGACTTAGCTGCTGTCAGTCTCACTCTGTCGAGTGGCACAGCAGTCGGAGCGGGGCAGGCGGCGCTGTTTTCCTGTCAGTTCGGTCAGTGGAGCGGCGAAGTGACTGCGGTCACTTCGGCTCTGTCGACTGAGGAGCGCGCGTCAGGATAAGGTGTCAGGCGATCCTTGCATTAAATGCTCCTGTGATACGGTCGGTTGGCGTGGCGATCCGGCCAAGGTTGCTTCTCCGCGAAGCCTGTCCGAGCTGGGCCTCGGGCGAGTCGAAGGTGCATCCGTTGCTTGAGGGGACCCTCGGGCGAGTCGTGAATCCTCCTCGGTCGGCTGCCTTTGCCCGAGGCTGGGCTCGGGCGAGGCGAGATCGTGTCCCCTTGAGTGGACGGAGCCTTGACCTGAATCGCGCCCATCAGGCCTTTGCAACTTTGTGCTGATGGGGTTACCAGCTGAGATTATGAGTCTTGGGGTACTCCTAATTATGGTCCCCGACAACTACCTATGTCACCTCCAGATGCACAGGTCTTCGTCGTGTCCTTCTCCGGCAACGAACAGGTATATCCGCCTTTTTCCTTCTCCTCCTGCTCTACGAAACCTTGGAAGTGTGGGAGGCGAGGGATATGGGTCTCTGATTTGCTGCCTATGGTACCCGTGCGTTAATAAAAAAATAGTATGCGAAGAGCGAAGACAATCAATACAAAATCTTGAGATCTTTTTGATGGATAATTTACGTGAGTATTGTTGTGAGCCGTCGCAATCCACGGGTAATCGACTAGTTATTATATAAATATTTGGTGAAAACAGAGAAGTTCGACCTTATTAAAATTAGCAAACTAGAACCACTTGTATATTTAATAAAAAGAACTAAGAAGTGACTTTTGGCTAAGAAAATCTTTTAGCAAACTGTTGAAGGCTTGGAGGACACTTTTTTTCTTGGCTTTTTACAAAAAAAATCAATAGAATTATTACACATAATTCCTGGAGATGCTTCGAGCTAGCAAGACTAACTATCCTCAAGATCTCAACATGCATGCAAGGTTAGCATCGCCTGCTAGGCTAGCTCCACAATCAAGCATGTCGTTTATGAGTGACAAACTCAACTAGACAGTAAGACAGGTAAACGCGGTTAATTTACGTTAGAACTTAGACCTGTATGAACATGCTCCTCTCATCCTTCTGCGGAAATCAGTCAACCATTAAAAAAAATACGAACACGTCGTCGCCTACTGAAATTCAAGCGCTTTCAATTGCTCTATGAATTGGTCAGAACTAAGAAGTATCTGCCGTAGAAAACTGGAAATGCAGGCAGGAAAACACGCGCTTGCATGGCCACAACGGCGGGACGCGACGCTGCTCTGCACTTTCCGAAGTTTCTCCGGCCTGTTCAGGGATTCCGGCGGCCTACTGGCTGCTGCGGTGCTGCCTATATAAAAGATAGGGTGGGCGTCCTGTAGAGCTCACAGTGCAGTGCATGCAACAAAGAAACACCTGCGAACGCAATACGCACACGGTCGTCGATCCACGTCACCCGCAGCTGCAGCAAGCAGCTGGACCTCCCTCTCTGAAGATCCCCTCGCCGCCGTGCATGGAGCCCGTGTTCACCGTCGCACATGGTTACCAGACACCGGTAACGGCGCCGGCGCCGCAGCATGGGTCGGGGCAGATGGAGGGCCAGGGTCGTCGGGGCTGGCGCGTCCCGTGCGCCGTGGTCGCCCGGCTGCTCCTCTTCCTCGGCGTGACCGTCGGCTTCGCGTTCGCCATCTACCGCGCGTGCCACAACCACAACAAGCGCGACCTCGTGTTCGCGATCGTCACCTACTTCCTCGTCGTCGTGTTCGCGTGCTGCTTCGCCAAGCTCCAGCAGCTGCGGCGTGACCCGGCCGCCACGGAGGCCGAGATGCGGCGCGTCAGGATCGCCGCCTGGGTCGTCTCGACGGCGCTCGGCATCGCGGCCACGTTGCGCGTCGCCGACGCGGTGCACGGGCTGGCGCTGAAGCTGGTTGTGTGGGCTGTCTCCATCGTGCTCCACGGGCTCGGGTTCTACTTCCTTTTCCTTCGCAAAGGTGCCAACGCCGCCCGCCAACCCGAGTCGGCTTTGCCCGGCCGGGTGTCCCCAGAGGAGAAGGTCTAGTGAATTCAATGTCCGCGCGTATGTATTGCAATTGCAATACTATGAATTAGACAAATATCGCCATTCTTTCTTTTTTTCATTTGAACAATTTGGTAGATCATATCGATCATGGAGCAAACAATAGTAATGAATAAATCGTATTGTTTCTTTCATCCGTCGTTTGTCAATCTTTTATTAGATCTCTGATGTTATATATTTTATTTCTAGGATATCTTAGAGTGTCCTTAAACTTGGTTAACCAGAGAGCTTTAAACAACATAGAGCGGATCTAGTCGTACTTAATCATCGTAAACACACAGAGGGGATTATGAGGTCAAACCGTCTTGCCCTTGGTTAAGGGCGAGGTTGGTGTAGTTGACCGTATGTGTCCAGCGCCTTGTACATGTGGGTCTGATCTTGGCGCAGGACTTGACCGCCATCGCTGCCGCCTTGAGGGCTGCCACCGTCGCCCTGCAGTGGAGTAGTGACGGATCCAGTGGTCGTTGGGGCCGTAGTGGAGTCCGTCTCTATTTGGGTGTAGATCTTCCAATCTAGCAAGCACTAGACTATGGGGGCTTGTATGATTAGAGTTAGACGTAGCTAATCGCGTTGGCACAACGGCCAATCCCTTTGATCCGTTTATATAGCGCTTGTGGGATCGGGGGCTGCAACCAGGGTTAGGGTGGCCCTCCCAATCAATGGCACGGATTAGGGGTGAGTTAGTTAGGTTAAGACCATTTCGGTCCCTTTTGACCGCCTGTAGATGATATATCCAAACATTCTTTTCTTTGTTCTTTAAATTTCTTGTACTTAGCTTTTCTGGGTTCTATCTCTTGACAAGTTTACACAGCAAGATCAACATGTAATGTAACCGATTAAGAGTCACCACACTCGTTGTTTACAACATGCTCCCCTGCCTCAGAATGAAATAGCTTTACTAGGTTGCATTATGTAGCCCCTATGATTCAAAATCATAGGCTCTCCCTTAAACACATATCGGCTACGTGTTGTTTGAACACGTTGGAGGTAGGCCTTTTGTGAACGGATCCGCTAGAATCTGTCGTGTTCTTATATGCTCAACTTTTATGATTTGATCCTGAATCTTCTCCTTAACAACATAACACTTAATGTAAATGAACTTGGCAGCACCATTTGACTTGTTATAGGAGTAGAATATTGCTGGCTCATTATCATAGTAAATTCTCAATGGTTTTTCTATGCTACCAACCACTCTCAATCTGGATACAAATTTCTTTGTCCACATCATCTAACTAGTTGTCTCATACGTAGCTGTCACACCCGGGTTTTAGGGGTCCAAAACCCGAGCGCGAAATAAACACCAGGTGTGCTGGGACAAAGTCTCACACATATGATGAATAGTGGTACAGAAACAAATGTCACATCTTTACTATATAATAGAGTTATGTACAAAATAAATAAATAATTACATCATATGGGGACAACGATCCAGCAACCCAAAAGTTGACTGGGAGACGACGACCTAGACCTATCACGAACTCGTCACAGCATCCTCCTTGCGCCTCATCTTGCGGTACCTGTTCTTGACCTGTGGGGGTGTGTGAGACAGCAAGAGTGAGCTCACATACGTTCATCGCTCAACATGTTATGGGGAATAATGTGCATGAACTCGCCAAAGGTGGGAGCTCACGTGAAGTGTAAGGCTTACCATAGGAGATGGTTGAAGCTGAGCATTGCTTTTAAAGTTGGTCAAAATTTTATTAGCAATTACTAAGTATAAGTATATACCAACCCAATTAATTAGTAGAACAAAAGTAATAACAACCCCTGCGATGCAATGCATATGACAAATTGAATTTAGTTCCATAAATTAATCATGTGAGTGTCCGAGCTGCTCATGACCGTGAGCACGGTTGATATACCAGTTTTACACTCTGCAGAGGTTGCACATCTTTACCCACAAGTCATGTTACCCATCTGCCAAGAGACGACCAATCCCATACACCTCTACCGAGGAGGCGAGGCAGGGTAACACTACGAGGCCTTTACAAAGTTCCACTAGCTTCAGAAAACCCGCTACAGTTTATAAGAAGCTCCAATGTAGGGATCCCTCGCCTGACCACCATCGCAGCAAAATCAACCCAAGGACCTCCCTACACTGACCACTCCCCTACTGCCCTTGCTCCTTTCGGGTAAGGTAGTCCTCCACTAGCTTTCCTAATTAGTCAGCCAAAGGCGTCCCATACCACCTTTGTGGTAGCACTGTTTTCCCGGGTGGTTCTCCATGTTCCAATTAATATAACGATCTTAACATGAACGGTAAATAACAACTGATAATAAAAGTATAATCATGAACAGTGTGTATCTCTATACCTAGAACGACATAAAGCAATAGCAGGTACTACCCAAAAATTCAGTGGTAAATAAGGTATAAAGATATTCAAACTAGGGTAACCTATTGGGTCCCATCAAAATTAACCTATACAGATCATTATGATTAATCAGAACATGATTGAGTAAAAAGAAGTGATCAAGGGCATAACTTGCCTGAGACTTGAGATTTCTGGTACCAACTTGCTCTTCAGATGACACGTGTCCTCACTGCTAAACATAGCAATACAGACAAACATGTATAGGCAAAATTAACATCACACCAAACATAAGAATTGTCGGTGTTTCGAGACCGGGGGGTCCCTGGGCCGACGAGTGAAATGTCGCCGCGTGCCCTAGCCCAGATGGGTCGGCGCGAGGCCGAGCGCGAAGGGGGGAAGTGAGGTGGCCGGAGATGGGCATGAGAGAGGTGGAAATCCCGCGGCCTTCGTGTTCGTCCCGCGCCCAGGTCGGGTGCGCTTGCAGTAGGGGGTTACAAGCGTCCACGCGAGAGAGGGAGCGAGCGGCCTCACGCGAGCGCCTGTCTCGTCCTTGTCCCCGCGCGGCCAACCCTCTGTAAGAGGGCCCTGGTCCTTCCTTTTATAGGCGTAAGGAGAGGATCCAGGTGTACAATGGGGGGTGTAGCAGAGTGCTACGTGTCTAGCGGAGGAGAGCTAGCGCCTTAAGTACATGCCGTCGTGGCAGCCGGAGAGGTTTTGGCACCCGGAGAGGTTTTGGCACCCGGTTCATGTGATGTCGTGGCTATCGGAGGAGCGCCGGAGCCTGGCGGAAGGACAGCTGTCGGGGCTGTCGAGTCCCTGCTGATGTCCTCTTGCTTCCGTAAGGGGGCGGAGAGCTACCGTCGTCAGGGAGCGTGCGGGGCGCCATCACTGCCTATCTGGCGGAGCGAGCCAGATGGGACGCCGGTCTTGTTCCCCGTAGCCCGAGTCAGCTTGGGGTAGGGTAATGATGGTGCCTCCTGTCGACGTGGTCGGTCTGCGCCCTAGGTTGGGCGATGTGGAGGCTCCTCCGAGGTCGAGGTTGAGTCTGTCTTCCGTGGCCGTGGTCGAGTCCGAGCCCCTGGGTCGGACGAGGAGGAGACCGTCGGCTGAGGCCAGGGCTGAGTCCGAGCCCTGGGGTCGGGCGAAGCGGAGTTCGTCGTCTTCTGGGGCTGAGCCCAAGTCCGAGCCCTGGGTCGGGCGGAGCGGAGTTCGCCGTCTTCCCGGGCTTAGCCTGAGTCCGAGCCCTAGGTCGGGTGGAGCGGAGTTCGCCGTCTTCCGGGGCTTAGCCCAAGTCCGAGCCCTGGGTCGGGCGGAGCGGAGTTCGCCGTCTTCCGGGGCTTAGCCCGAGTCCGAGCCCTAGGTCGGGCGGTGCGGAGCTTCCTATGGTGTCTGAGGTCGGGCCTGACTGCCTGTCAGCCTCACTCTGTCAAGTGGCACTGCAGTCGGTGCGGCGCAGGCGACGCTGTCCTTCTGTCAGGTCGGTTAGTGGAGCGGCGAAGTGACTGCAGTCACTTCGGCTCTATTGACTGAAGGGCGCGCGTCAGGATAAAGGTGTCAGGCCACCTTTGCATTAAATGCTCCTACGATTTGGTCGGTCGGCGCAGCGATTTGGTCAGTGTTGCTTCTTGGCGAAGACAGGGCCTCGGGCAAGCCGGAAGTATGTTCGTCGCTGGAGGGGGGCCTCGGGCGAGACGGAGATCCTCCGGGGTCGGCTGCCCTTGTCCGAGGCTAGGCTCGGGCGAGGCATGATCGAGTCCCTCGAATGGACCGATCCCTGACTTAATCGCACCCATCAGGCCTTTGCAGCTTTATGCTGATGGGGGTTACCAGCTGAGAATTAGGAGCCTTGAGGGTACCCCTAATTATGGTCCCCGACAGTAGCCCCCGAGCCTCGAAGGGAGTGTTAGCACTCGCTTGGAGGCTTTTGTCGCACTTTTTTGCAAGGGGACCAGCCTTTCTCGGTTGCGTTTTGTTCCGGTGGGTGCGCGCGAGCGCACCCGCCGGGTGTAGCCCCCGAGGCCTCAGAGGAGTGGTTTGACTCCTCCGAGGTCTTAATGCCTCGCGTAATGCTTCGGCTGGTCTGGTCGTTCCCTCATGCGAGCTGGTCGTAGCCCGGGTGCACGGTCGGGTTCCAAGTTTCTCGGGCTGGTATGTTGACGCTGTCAACGGTTTGGCTGGAGCCGGGTTTGCGAGAGCAGCCCCGAGCCTCTGCACAGGGGGAGAGGACGATCAGGGACAGACTCGACTTTTTTACATACGCCCCTGCGTCGCCTTTCCGCAAGGAGGAGGGGGGAAAGCGCCATGTTGCCCTCGGTGGGCGCCGAACATGGTGTCTTCGGTGAGCTGCTGGCGGGTAATCCGAGCGAACGTCCGTGCCCCATTTGCTAGGGGTCGGCTAGAGGTCCAGAGGCGCGCCCAAAAGTACCTACGGGTGATCTGCCGGACTCGGTCCCCTGTCGACGGGGTCCGAGGGCTCGATGCCTCCCTCTGATGGGATTCCGTTACAAGATCGTTCCCGCTGGTCTCGGAAATGTCCTAGGGTACCTCGGGAGCGCAGCCCGCGCCTTGGTTATGTATCGAACGTACCCATGGTCATCCCTCGCTCTATGTCTGAGGCGGCTGTGAACCCTTCGAGGGCCAGCCTTCGAACCCCTGATCAGTAGTGGGCGTGGAGCCCGAGTAGCCTGAGGCGGTCGTTGAACCCTTCCGAGGGGCCGGCCTTCGAACCTCTGACCAGTAGTGGGTGTGGAGCCCACGCGCTCTGAGGCGGCTGTTGAACCCTTCAGAGGGGCCAGCCTTCGAACCTCTGATCAGTAGGGAGGCTCGGAGCCTGGTTCCTTCACGGAGAATGATCCTTTTCGGGGTATCCCCCTTTCCCGGTCCCTGTTGTAAGAGAGAGAAAGAGGAAATGGAAAAGGATGCGGAATTTGAACGACGTGGCGTACCTTTTTTGACGAGGTCATTATGGCGAAGGCGAAGCGTCGCTCACTTCCCCTGCCAGAGGCGCCGCCTTTCCCGCCGCGGAGTTAATGCGACGGGGCGTGCGGTTCGCGGGGCGGCCGTTGCGCGTGCGCGAGCCGTTCGAGGAACGGAACACGGGCGCGTCGTCTTCACGCCGTGAGAGAGGGTTCTCTCGCTGCCCCCGGATGGGACGTAAGCCTGGCTGACGACGTGACCGCTGCTCCTGCCCGCCTGCCACCGCCATTACTGTCGGCCCATTTTTGGCCGCATTGACCATCGCACCAGGCTGGCGCTGCTGGGTCGTGCGTAGGGTTGCCTCGAGTCGCGGTACTGGTTCCGCAGTCGAGGAGGCGTGGTCGTGGCGCGGGTGGCGGTGCAGTTGCTCGCACGCAGCATCCGGCGCGCCGGTTGCATGACGCGTGGTCCTGGGCCTCCATGCTGGGTGTGTTGGAAGTCGGAGAAGCGCGCCCACTTGGCGCGGTTGCATGCCGCCTGCATGGCTACCCGTCCTTTCGCCCGCTGGTCTGGGCAAAAGTGGAGGATCACTTGTAACCGCTGAGCGGTTGCATGCACCGCGCGCGGCGGTTTGGCTTCTTCCGCTCTGGGCCGGCTTGCATGACGTGTGGGACCCAGCCCCCACGCCGTAGGGGGAGGACCTTGGAGCGTGTTGGAGAAGACTCAGCCCACGATGGCTGGGGACGCAAGTAGGGAGAGTCGCCTTTAAAAGGAGGGTGACCCCCTTGAAAGGCGACCATGTCTTCGCGCTCCCTTATGCATCGTGTCTTTCCACCTTCCAAGCCCCCGGATGGGGGATGCCCGCAGTCCTTTCGCCTTGTCGTTGGGGGAACGCAACTCCGTGGGAGTCGGTACCTTTCAGCCATCGTTCGGCTTCAAGGATTTTCATCACGCAGCCCGACTGCACCCCTCCGCCGGCGGTCACCCAAGATGGTGACCTCCAGTTTGATGGTGGGGGAAAGCGAGCCGGGCTGCGGCCTCTGCCCCTCCCTCAGCCTCAAGGATTTTCATCACCAGTGCTGGGGAGGGGAGAGTGTCGAGTTGGGGTCGGCCCCTGAGTGGGCAGTGGCCCGCTCCTTCCCTCAGTGATCGGGGGGAAGGGCGATTGCTGTTCGTGGCGCTGGCAGCTGCCGCGTGCCTGGCTCTCGGACCCGAGTGGCTTCGGAGCCGCTCTCGGCGCCGGCTTCCGCCACGATAGCTGGAAGAGGTTCTTCCGCCGACGAGATAGCCGGAGCCGCCTACGGTCCAACCTCCAACTCTACGGCCTTCTGCTCGTCCTTGCCTCACGAGTTTGGGCATGGGCGGGGGCCTCCTGGCAGCAGCATCCGCCCTGAGGTCATCGCTGCCGCTGTTCAGCCCCCCGGAGCAGAAGTCGTCGTCGTCGCCGCTGCTGGAGCGGGTGACGGTGTGCCGTTCGTCGGTCTTCTATTGCTCAGCAGGCCCCCACCATCGAGTGGGGTTGTTCGTACCTGCGGAGGTGGAACCGGAGTTCCGTTTGTATGGCACTTTGAATGCCAGTGTTTTTGTTCATTGTGGCTGTCGAGGCCTGAACATGTATGTATTTTTGGCACGGAGCCATGTTTTTTCCTCATTTTCGAGCACTAAGACTCGCCTGTCGGTTGTCTGAACCACTTCACCAAGTGTGAGTCGCCCCGTGTAAAGGTGACGAGTGAGGTATCCGTATCCCGGAGGCGTAGGAGTCCCTCGGCTCGGTCGGCCTTGCTGTCCGAGGCTTCTCTTGCTTAGTTAAAGGAACCCCTCGGCCGCTCTTCGATGAGCCGAAGCCAGGGGTAGCGGTGTCAGCGCGAACAGAGGCAGAGTTGGCTCGAAAAGAAGACCTGGTCGGCCGGAGCCTGGCCGGGTCGTCCGTTAGCGGGACCGACGCCGGAGTTGATCTGCCGAGGCCTCAGGCCGGGCTAATGTCTTCGGGGGACAACTGGTCGAGGCCTCGGGGTGACCAGCCGAGCCGCCTTCTCGGGCCGGATTCTCGAAGAAGACCCTGGCGGCGATGGCCCGGGCGTGGTGATGACGTCGTCCTTCAGAGTGGAGATCCTCGGACTGCGTCGCCGTCCGAGGCTAGGTCGGACCTCGCCGAAGGCGTAGTTGACGTCGAGGGTGCTGCTGCTCCCTTCAACCGTCAAGATCCGAGCCTACATGATAGGATTATCTTGTAGCGTGTGTTTTCTGCGGCCGTCGAGGCCCAAACACACCCTCGCCGTGTTGTAAAGCTACGTCTCTTTTCCTCTTATTTCGAGTATCTGGACTTTTTCGTTGGTAACAGAATTGTCTGTGTGAGCGAGAGTTGCTTCTCGCGGAAGGTGATGAGTGAGGTATCCGTATCCCGGAGGCGTAGGAGTCCCTCGGCTCGGTCGGCCTTGCCGCTTACGCGCACTCTTACCCGTCCATAGGGTTCTGTCGCCGACGCAGTCGAGAAGGCTCGAAGAATCGCTTCGGCAGAGGAGCTTTCGAACGTGAAGACTTGTTCGGTCCGCGGAATCACTTATCCGAACATGAGTTACTTATCGCAGAAGGTGATGAGTGAGGTATCCGTATCCCGGAGGCGTAGGAGTCCCTCGGCTCGGTCAGCCTTGGCTGCTTACGTGTACTCCGTCGTTTTCAGGATCCACTTTCGAAGTAGTCGAAAAGCACGAAAGACATTCTGGCAGAAAGGATCTTTTTTCGAGGAAAAAATTCGACGCAGAGGGGGTTCCCCCCTTTTAGCCCCCGAGGGAGGGTCGGGCTTTGCCGAGGCGAGGCCGACCCTTCCTTGATGACTAAACTTTGCGTGGGAGCGAGGTATATGAACAACTTGAAAACATCTTAAGGGTAGAAGCGACGTAGCTGTTGGATGTTCCAAGCGTTGCTGTAGACCTCGCCTTGACTGTTGGACAGCTTGTACGTTCCGGGCTTCAGAACTTTGGCGATGACGAACGGCCCCTCCTAGGGGGGCGTGAGCTTGTGCCGCCCTCGGGCGTCTTGTCACAGCCGAAGCACCAGGTCGCCCACCTGGAGGTCTCGGGACCGGACCCCTCGGGCGTGGTAGCGTCGCATGGACTGCTGGTACCGCGCCGAGTGTAGTAAGGCCTTGTCCCGAGCCTCTTCCAGCTGGTCCAGCGAGTCTTCTCGATTAACTTGGTTGCTTTGGTCAGCATAGGCCCTCGTCCTTGGGGAACCGTATTCTAAGTCTGTGGGCAAGATAGCATCGGCCCCATAGACTAGAAAGGACGGCGTGAAGCCTGTGGCTCGGCTTGGCGTTGTCCTCAGGCTCCAGACCACCGAGGGGAGTTCCTTCATCCATCGCTTGCCGAACTTGTTGAGGTCGTTGTAGATCCGAGGCTTGAGTCCTTGTAGAATCATGTCGTTGGCGCGCTCTACTTGCCCATTCGTCATGGGGTGAGCCACGGTGGCCTAGTCCACCCGGATGTGGTGATCCTCGCAGAAGTCCAGGAACTTTCTGCCGGTGAACTGGGTGTCGTTGTCGGTGATGATGGAGTTCGGGACCCCAAAACGATGGATGATGTTGGTGAAGAACGCCACCGCCTGCTCGGACCTGATACTGTTTAGGGGTCGGACCTCGATCCACTTGGAGAATTTGTCGATGGCGACCAACAGGTGCGTGTAGCCCCCGAGCGCCTTCTGCAAGGGGCTGACGAGGTCCAGACCCCACATAGCGAAAGGCCAGGTGATGGGTATCGTCTATAGAGCCTGAGCGGGCAGGTGGGTCTGCCTTGCGTAGAACTGACACCCTTCGCAGGTGCGGACAATTCTAGTGGCGTCGGCCACCACCGTCGGCCAGAAGAAACCTTGTCGGAAGGCATTTCCGACAAGGGCTCGAGGTGCTGCGTGGTGGCCACAAGCCCCCGAGTGTATCTCTCGTAAGAGTTCCTGACCTTCGGCGATGGAGATGCACCGCTGGAGGATGCCTGAGGGGCTGCGGTGGTAGAGCTCCTTCCCATCTCCCAGCAAGACGAACGACTTGGCGCGCCGCTAGGGATGGCAACGGGTTTGAAACCCGCGGGTAGATGGTTTTCAAACCCGCCTCCGCGGGTTTAATATTAAACCCGCACCCGTACCCGTTACCCGCGACGGGTACAATATGCTACCCATACCCGCGACCCGCGGGTGCCACAAACCCGCGGGCACATAATTAGACACATATATTTATACATATATCATCTATATATACATATATTTATACACACATATAACTATACATATACAAATATGTATATATATAATATACACACATATAAAATTACATATACAAACCCGCGAGAAAAAACCCGTCGGGTTGAGAATCAAACCCGCACCCGTACCCGCGGGTACAAACTCACACCCAAACCCGCACCCTATAGGGTTTTTACCCGCGGGCACGCGGGTAAAATGTGCCCGTTGCCATCCCTACGCGCCGCGCCAACCGCCGAGCTTCGGCTCGATCGAGGGGTAGCTCTCCTCGGTGGAGATATTGCAGGTACGGGGTCTGCCAGTTTTGATCAGGCGTGACCCCGTTTCACTCCCCCTCGACGTGCAGCGTCTCGCCCTCGGGGGCCGAGGGTACCTCGGGCTGAACCGAGGGTGCCTCGGGCCGAGCCGAGGATGCCTCGGACTGAGCCGAGGGTACCTCGGGCCGGGCCGAGGGTGCCTCGGGCTCGGGCGTGTCGTCGATCTTGACGGAGGGTTGATGCAGGTCTCGGGAGAAGACGTCCGGGGGAACCGTTGTTCGCCCCGAGGCTATTTTAGCCAGCTCGTCCGCAGTCTCGTTGTAGCGTCGAGCGATGTGGTTGAGCTCGAGCCCGTAGAACTTGTCTTCCAGGCGCCGAACCTCATCGCAGTAGGCCTCCATCTTCGGGTCGCGGCAGTGTGAGTTCTTCATGACTTGGTCGATGACGAGCTACGAGTCACCGCGAGCGTCGAGGCGTCGGACCCCTAGCTCGATGGCGATCCGCAACCCGTTGACCAGAGCCTCGTACTCAGCCACATTGTTGGACGCCGGGAAATGGAGGCGTAGCACGTAGCGTAGGTGCTTCCCGAGGGGCGAGATGAAGAGTAGGCCTGCGCCAGCTCCTGTCTTCATCAGTGATCCGTCGAAGAACATGGTCCAGAGCTCCGGTTGGATCAGAGCTGTTGGTAGCTGGGTGTCGACCCATTCAGCCACGAAGTCCGCCAAGACCTGGGACTTGATGGCCTTCCGAGGGGCGAACAAGATTGTTTCGCCCATAATTTCCACCGCCCACTTTGCAATTCTACCCGAGGCCTCTCGGCACTGGATGATCTCCCCCAGGGGGAAGGATGACACCACAGTTACCGGATGAGCCTCGAAGTAGTGTCGCAGCTTCCGCCGCGTCAGGATCACCGCGTACAGCAGCTTCTGAACTTGTGGGTAGCGGATCTTGGTTTCGGACAGTACCTCGCTGAGGAAGTAGACTGTCCTCTGAACAAGCAATGCATGCCCCTCTTCTTGCCTCTCGACCACAATCGCGGCGCTAACCACCTGAGTGGTCGCGGCGACGTAGATCAAGAGGGCTTCTCCGGCAGCTGGGGGCACCAAGATAGGCGCATTCGTGAGGAGCGCCTTCAGGTTCCCGAGGGCTTCCTCAGCCTCAGGGGTCCAAGTGAAGCACTCGGCCTTCCTTAAGAGGCGGTACAGAGGCAGACCTCTTTCGCCGAGGCGTGAGATGAAGCGGCTCAGAGCCGCGAGACATCCCATGACCCTCTGTACGCCCTTCAAGTCCTTGATGGGTCCCATGCTGGTGATGGCTACGATCTTCTCCGGGTTGGCTTCGATGTCCCGCTCGGAGACGATGAACCCCAAGAGCATGCCTCGGGGTACCCCGAAGACACACTTTTCGGGATTGAGCTTCACGCCTTTCGCCTTGAGACATCGGAATGTCACTTCAAGGTCGGAAAGGAGGTCGGAGGCTTTCCTCGTCTTGACTACGATGTCATCGACGTAGGCCTCGACCGTCCGGCCAATGTGTTTGCCGAACACATGGTTCATGCACCGCTGGTACGTCGCACCCGCATTCCTCAAGCCGAACGGCATGGTGACATAGCAGTACATGCCGAAGGGTGTGATGAAAGAAGTCGCGAGCTGGTCGGACTCTTTCATCCTGATTTGGTGATACCCGGAGTAGGCATCGAGGAAAGACAGGGTTTCGCACCCAGCAGCGGAATCCACGATTTGATCGATGCGAGGCAGAGGGTAGGGAACCTTCGGACATGCTTTGTTTAGACCAGTGTAGTCTACACACATCCGCCATTTCCCTCCTTTCTTTCTCACAAGCACAGGGTTGGCTAGCCATTCGGGATGGAATACCTCTTTGATGAACCCTGCCGCCATTAGCTTGTGGATCTCCTCGCCTATGGCTCTGCGCTTTTCTTCGTCGAATCGGCGCAGAGGCTGCTTGACGGGTCGGGCTCCGGCTCGGATATCCAGCGAGTGCTCGGCGACATCCCTCGGTATGCCAGGCATGTCCGAGGGACTCCACGCGAAGACGTCGGCATTCGTGCGGAGAAAGTCGACGAGCACCGCTTCCTATTTGGGATCGAGCTCGGAGCCGATCCGGACTTGCTTGGAGGCGTCGCTGCTGGGGTCGAGGGGGACGGACTTAACCGTCTCCGCTGGCTCGAAGTTGCCGGCATGACGCTTCACGTCTGGCACCTCCTTAGAGAGGCTCTCCAGGTCGGCGATGAGGGCCTCGGACTCGGCGAGGGCCTCGGCGTACTCCACGCACTCCACGTCGCATTCAAACGCGTGTTTGTACGTGGGGCCGGTGATGACCCCGTTGGGGCCCGACATCTTGAGCTTGAGGTAGGTGTAGTTGGGGACAGCCATGAACTTCGCGTAGCATGGACTTCCCAGTACCGTGTGGTAGGTTCCTCAGAACCCGACCACCTCGAACGTCAGGGTCTCCCTTCGGAAGTTGGAGGGTGTTCCGAAGCAGACGGGAAGGTCGAGTTGTCCGAGGGGCTGGACGCGCTTCCCGAGGATGATCCCGTGGAAAGGCGCAGCGCCTGCCCGGACCGAGGACAGATCAACATGCAGAAGCCCGAGGGTCTCGGCGTAGATGATGTTGAGGCTGCTGCCTCCGTCCATGAGGACCTTGGTGAGCCTGACGTCGCCGATGACGGGGTCGACAACGAGCGGGTATTTCCCCGGGCTCAGCACGTGGTCGGGGTGGTCGGCTTGGTCGAAGGTGATGGGCTTGTCGGACCAGTCTAGGTAGACTGGCGCCGCCACCTTCACCGAACAGACCTCCCGGCGCTCTTGCTTGCGGTGCCGAGCCGAGGCGTTCCCGCATGCCCACCGTAGATCATGAAGCAGTCGCGGACCTCGGGGAACTCTTCTGCCTGGTGATCTTCCTTCTTGTCTTCGTCGCGGGCCCTGCCACCCTCCGCGGGTGGCCCGTCCCTGTGGAAGTGGCGCCGAAGCATGACGCACTCCTCAAGGGTGTGCTTGACGGGCCCCTGGTGATAGGGGCACGACTCCTTGAGCATCTTGTCGAAGAGGTTGGCACCTCTAGGGGGTTTCCGAGGGTTCTTGTACTCGGCAGCGGCGACGAGATCCGCGTCGGCGGCGTCGCGTTTCGCTTGTGACTTCTTCTTGCCCTTCTTCTTGGCGCCGCGCTGAGTTGACGCCTCGGGGGCATCTTCCGGTGGGCGGCCCTGGGGCTGCTTGTCCTTCCGGAAGATAGCCTCGACCGCCTCCTGGCCAGAGGCGAACTTGGTGGTGATGTCCATCAGCTTGCTCGCCCTGGTGGGGGTCTTGCGACCCAGCTTGCTCACCAGGTCGCGGCAGGTGGTGCCGGCGAGGAATGCGCCGATGACATCCGAGTCGGTGATGTTGGGCAGCTCGGTGCGCTACTTCGAGAATCGCCGGATGTAGTCCCGGAGAGACTCTCCCGGCTGCTGTCGGCAGCTTCGAAGGTCCCAGGAATTCCCATGGCGCACGTACGTGCCCTGGAAATTGCCGGCGAAGGCTTGGACCAGGTCGTCCCAGTTGGAGATCTACCCCGGAGGCAGGTGCTCCAACCAGGCGCGAGCGGTGTCAGAGAGGAACACGGGGAGGTTGCGGATGATGAGGTTGTCATCGTCCGTTCCACCCAGTTGGCAGGCCAGCCGTTAGTCCGCGAGCCACAATTCCGGTCTCGTCTCCCCCGAGTACTTTGTGATAGTAGTTGGGGGTCGGAACCGGGTCGGGAACGGCGCCCGTCATATGGCCCGGCTGAAAGCCTGCGGACCGGGTGGTTCGGGCGAGGGACTCCGATCCTCCCCGCTGTCGTAGCGTCCTCCACGCCTGGGGTGGTAGCCTCGGCGCACCCTCTCGTCGAGGTGGGCCCGACGGTCGCGGTGACGGTGCTCGTTGCCGAGGCGACCCGGGGCCGCAGGCGCTGTGTTGCGCGTGCGCCCGGTGTGGACCGAGGCTTCCCGCATGAATCGGGAAGTCGCGACATGATGTTCCGAGGGGTACCCCTGCCTTCGGGAGGGGGAGCTCTCGGCCCGTCGGACCGCGGCGCCTTTCAGGAGATTCTTGAGCTCTCCCTGGATTCGCCGCCCCTCGGTGGTTGATGGCTCTAGCATCGCACGGAGAAGCATGGCTGCTGCAGCCAAGTTCTGGCCGACCCCACTGGATGTGGGTGGCGGCCTGACCCTGACATCGTCGGCGATGCGGTGCTGGAAGCCCTGGGGTAGATGACGCATTTCTCCGGCCGGAGGTCGGCCCGCCCATTCCTGCCCGACGTCCCGGCGGATCGGCTCAAGCGCTCCTGCTCCCTCGTCGAGTCTGGCCTGCACCCCGCGGATTTGCTCGAGCTATGGGTCATGGCCCCCCGCCTGAACGGGGACCACATCTAGCTCCCGTGGGATGTCAACGCGAGGCACCAGCCTAGGGAGATCACCGTCCTACGGCATACCGAGATGGTTGCCTTCAGAGGGACCCCCTAGATCGACGTGGAAACATTCGCGGCTCAGGCCGCAGTCCTCGTCGCCGAGGCTACGGCTACCGTCGGAACAGTCGGAAAGACAGTAGTCGCATGCGGTCATAAAGTCCCGCATGGCACTGGGGTTGCCAAGTCCAGAGAAATCCCGACAGAAGTCGGGCGCGTCGTCTTCCTCAGACCCAGAGGGCCCGTAGGTCGAGACGTCCGTCAGCCGGTCCCAGGGTGACCGCATACGATACCCCAGAGGGTTTGGACTCGCCTCTACGAGAGCGTCCGCCAAAGCGAAGCCGCTTGGCGGGTCGAGGCTGAATCCGAAAGGCGTGAGATGGGAATCGGTCGGTACCTCTTGGTCGACGGGCGGTGATGAAGTCACGTCGGGGACTAACTGCACCGTCGTCTCAGGTACGAGGGTGACGTCCAGCAAGCCTTTCGCGAGCGTGCTGGCATCGTCCGTTTGCTCGGAATTGGCGTGTCGCGGGGAGACGGCGCTCGTCTTCATGTCAAACGCGAGGTCGATGCCCGACGCGCCCCCCGTTGGGGTGCTGGTGCCATCGACTCGCTCGACAGCGACGAGGCGCTGCCTCCCGCTTGGCCTTGGTTGCCCCGCCTCCTCCTCCGTCGACGGGGGAGAGGACGGGGTGAGCTCGAATGTTGTTCTTCCACCACGCGGGGAAGACGTCGTCGATTCCGCCGCCGGCGGGCGGGCTGTCGGCCGCCATTGTCGCTGTCGCACGGCGGTGGAAGGAGTATCATGTCGTAGCTGTCGTCGAGGGACATGAACTCAAGACTCCCGAAACGGAGCACCGTCCCGGGCCGGAGAGGTTGCTGGAGACTGCCCATCTGGAGCTTGACGGGAAGCTGTTCGTCAACACGCAGCAGGCCCCTACCTGGCGCGCCAACTGTCGGCGTTTCGAGACCGGGGGGTCCCTGGGCCGACGAGTGAAATGTCGCCGCGTGCCCCAGCCCAGATGGGTCGGCGCGAGGCCGAGCGCGAAGGGGGGAAGTGAGGTGGCCGGAGACGGACGTGAGAGAGGTGGAAATCCCGCGGCCTTCGTGTTCGTCCCGCGCCCAGGTCGGGTGCGCTTGCAGTAGGGGGTTACAAGCGTCCACGCGGGAGAGGGAGCGAGCGGCCTCACGCGAGCGCCTGTCTCGTCCTTGTCCCCGCGCGGCCAACCCTCTGTAAGAGGGCCCTGGTCCTTCCTTTTATAGGCGTAAGGAGAGGATCCAGGTGTACAATGGAGGGTGTAGCAGAGTGCTACGTGTCTAGCGGAGGAGAGCTAGCGCCCTAAGTACATGCCGTCGTGGCAGCCGGAGAGGTTTTGGCACCCAGTTCGTGTGATGTCGTGGCCGTCGGAGGAGCGCCGGAGCCTGGCGGAAGGACAGCTGTCGGGGCTGTCGAGTCCCTGCTGACGTCCTCTTGCTTCCGTAAGGGGGCGGAGAGCTGCCGTCGTCAGGGAGCGTGCGGGGCGCCATCACTGCCTATCTGGCGGAGCGAGCCAGATGGGACGCCGGTCTTGTTCCTCGTAGCCCGAGTAAGCTTGGGGTAGGGTAATGATGGCGCCTCCTGTCGACGTGGTCGGTCCGCGCCCTAGGTTGGGCGATGTGGAGGCTCCTCCGAGGTCGAGGCTGAGTCTGTCTTCCGTGGCCGTGGTCGAGTCTGAGCCCCTGGGTCGGACGAGGCGGAGACCGTCGGCTGAGGCCAGGGCTGAGTCCGAGCCCTGGGGTCGGGCGAAGCAGAGTTCGTCGTCTTCTGGGGCTGAGCCCAAGTCCGAGCCCTGGGTCGGGCGGAGCGGAGTTCGCCGTCTTCCGGGGCTTAGCCCGAGTCCGAGCCCTGGGTCGGGCGGAGCGGAGCTCGCCGTCTTCCGGGGCTTAGCCCAAGTCCGAGCCCTGGGTCGGGCGGAGTGGAGTTCGCCGTCTTCCAGGGCTTAGCCCGAGTCCGAGCCCTAGGTCAGGCGGAGCGGAGTTCGCCGTCTTCCGGGGCTTAGCCCAAGTCCGAGCCCTGGGTTGGGCGGAGCGGAGTTCGCCGTCTTCCGGGGCTTAGCCCGAGTCCGAGCCCTAGGTCGGGCGGTGCGGAGCTTCCTATGGTGCCTGAGGTTGGGCCTGACTGCCTGTCAGCCTCACTCTGTCAAGTGGCACTGCAGTCGGTGCGGCGCAGGCGGCGCTGTCCTTCTGTCAGGTCGGTCAGTGGAGCGGCGAAGTGACTGCGGTCACTTCGGCTCTGTTGACTGAAGGGCGCACGTCAGGATAAAGGTGTCAGGCCACCTTTGCATTAAATGCTCCTGCGATTTGGTCGGTCGGCGCGACGATTTGGTCAGGGTTGCTTCTTGGCGAAGACAGGGCCTCGGGCAAGCCGGAAGTATGTTCGTCGCTGGAGGGGGGCCTCGGGCGAGACAGAGATCCTCCGGGGTCGGCTGCCCTTGTCCGAGGCTAGGCTCGGGCGAGGCATGATCGAGTCCCTCGAATGGACCGATCCCTGACTTAATCGCACCCATCAGGCCTTTGCAGCTTTATGCTGATGGGGGTTACCAGCTGAGAATTAGGAGCCTTAAGGGTACCCCTAATTATGGTCCACGACAAGAATAAACTACATAATAATGATCTACACGAAGCTACGAGATCGTGGGAATAAGAATCGCTAAATTCGGAGTTACAGTTAAGGAGTTATGGTTTTCTGAAGCTTTAGGTGATTAAATAGTAGAATACATTCTATGTTAATTAGCATTAATCATGTCAAAAATTGTATGAAGAAATAACTAATTCAATCTTAATCTTAATTATAAATTAACTAGACATCATATTTTAATCATTATAATTATGGATAGGTTAGCTTTGGTTTGGAAAAGTTAATCTAGTAGACATAGGATAAATAAATGTCTAACTATAAAAGTATGAGACACGGTATAATCAATGTTGTTACTGCGTAGTAAATATTTATACGAAGCTAACGCAACTCGAACGAGTCAATTCGGAGTTAAAATAAATTTAATATGAATTTTCCAAGTTTCTAGAATTATTTTTGAGCTAAAAATCCCCTTTTCTAATTTCTTTTCCACTATTTTGTTGATCCTTGGACTGTGCGCATTAATACATAAATGGCCAGGGGCTAGATTGCAAACTCCCCAAGACTGAGTGCAAACCCGAGATAGACTGCGGGTTGATTCACTGAAAACTAAGGGGCTTTTCTGCATAAAGGTCGGGCCGAAGAGGTATCCGCACACCATGGCCGCCCGATCGACCATCTGTGGCCACGATTAGATCCCGGTGCACTGACAAGCCTGCACACACCCTGGACCCTCCATCTCTAGATCTACGGTCACCGCGCGAAGCCATTAGATTCAGATCTAACGGCCTAGAACCTATCAAGGCGGGATCCGACCCGAACTGTCGATCAGCAGATTGACCACCCAGAGTCGCGCGAATAGGTCATCCCCATCCGCACCGCATGACACGGATCTGACGGAGGGAGACATTCCACTCCAAACCCAGCAGGTCACGGTGGCGCGCACCGGCGCTACGGTGTAACCTCGCCGGAGCACAGGCAATTCACGGCCCTAGCGCACCAAATCAGACATGGTTGGGTGCTAAACGTAGCGAAGGTGAACGCGAATACTGTGGAGTGCTTCATACCAGAAAAGGGGGTCGGCGGAAGGCTTGGACACGCCCGGAAGAGGCCCTGCGGTGGAGCACGGTCTCCGGTGACAAATTACCGGTGCACTAGTGATTCCTCAAGCCTTCAACCGCCATCATGGGCTTCGCGACGGATTGGTGAAGCCCCGTAGCCATCTTCCACGCATTAGTCGCCCCAGCATGCAATGGTCCATGGCGGCGGCGGCGGTCCCCAACTCTCGGGTGTCGCGTTGTGATCCGCGGTTTATAGGGTGGCAACAGAGTCCGAGGTGAGAAACGGTCGGCGAGATCCACGCGAGCTCCATCGTTTTGCGTTTGGTTTGTTGCGCGGCTCCGTTCAAGTATGCGGGCGTGGACGAAGAAGATGACAAGTGGGGCCCGGGTGACAGCGTCAGCAGAGCGAACCAACGCGCGTGGAAGGAAAGCTGGAGCGCGGCCCAGGCAGTAATCCTCCACACGCGGGCGGCCGAGAGGCTGACATTTGCGGCCCACATGGCAGCGAAGTAAAGCAGGGCGCATAAGTGGGCTGGCGGGGTAGGGAGGGAGTTGGGTCGAGGCTAGAATTTGGCCCAAACCGAGGTTGCGCTCTATATCCTTTTCATTTTATTTTCTATTTTCCTTTCTTATTTTCAATCCAATTCAAACCATGTTTGAATTCTAAATTTCAATTTTTTATGCACGAGCAAATCTCCAACATGATGCAGGTATAGTTTATATTAATTAATTAATTCATTTATTCATGCAAAAGAATAATGATTCAATTATGCAACCCACACAATATATTTCTTTCCATAAGTTATCTCATTTTAACCTCTTTTTTAAGGAGTGCATTTGTATATAGTTCATAAAAGGAATAATAAATAGATAAACATCTTTCTTGTGTTTATGGTTCCAAGCCTTTAATTTTATGTTTTTTCTTCTTCTCAGAATAACATTTAAAAATGAGAAATCTTATATTAAAATACCTTTTAACCCTAAATCTTATAAAGAAATATTTATAAATCTTAGAATAGGATTTTGGGCGTTACAGTAGCTACAAACTCAATATGCATTGTCGACAATGCAACACATGTCAGTTTGCAGCTTTTCTAAGAAATAGCTTCCCTAGCAAGTGTGAGTACATACCGTGAAGTTGACTTCAATGTATATTTATAGCATGCCCAGTCAACATCTGCATAACCAACTATCTCAAAGAAACTAGATCCTTTGTTTGTTAGCATGAGACCTTTGGTACCTAACAAGTACTTTAGAGCATTCTTAACTGCTTTCCACTGTTCTATGCCTAGGTTGATCTGATATCTCCTAAGCATCCCAATAGTGAATGCTAAGTCAGGGCAAGTATAAATTTGAGCATACATAATGCTTCTGATAGTAGAAGCATATAGTAGTGCATTTATCTGATCTTTCTGATACTAATTCTAAGGACACTGATGATTCCTAAACTTATTGCCCTTGACTATTGGTGCAGACAAAGGCTTAGACTAGTGCATATTGTATCTCTTTAGTACATTTTCTATGTATGCCTTCTAAGAGAGTTCTAATACCCCTCGTTCTGTCCCTGTGAATAGGAGGCTTATCCCGTGTCTTTCATATCAAATTCGAGGATAGAAACATCTTTGTTTCCGCTAGTATGCCATAACATACAAGAGTATGTACTACACATTTAATACTAAATAATCATTAGGTATAAAAGGGTGTACAAAATTGAGGGGGCCATGGCCCACTTTGTCCCCCTTTTAGATCCGTCTCTGCCGAGGTCCATGGCTAGGCTACTGGATCCGATTTTTCTGCACACTCTCTTTTTTTTTACCGAGCGCAGTATCTCTGACGAGGCCGCTGGAGCTGCTCTTAGAGGACATTTTTTTTGGCTTTTTGCTAAAAAGATCAATGGAAAGTTACCAATGGCAAGGTTAGCATCGCCTGGCTAGGCTAGCTCCAAAAGCAAGCATGTCGTTTATGACAAACTCAACTAGACAGTAAGACAGGTAAACGCGGAAGCTGGGTGGACCTGTATGAACATGCTCCTCATCCTTCTGTCGAGATAAGTCAACCATTAAAAAAATATGAACAGGTCGTCGCCTACCGAAATTCAAGCGCTTTCTTGAGATTTGTGTACTGTGAATCTGCTCCTTTCAATTGCTCTATGATTTGGTCAGCACTAAGAAGTATTATCTGCCGTGGAAAGCTGGAAATATAGACAGGAAAAGACGCGCTTGGCCACAGCGACGCGACGCTGCTTCCGCACTTGTGAAATTTCTCCGGCTTGTTCAGGGATTCCGGCGTCCTGCTGGCTGCTCTGCTGCCTATAAAAGCCAGGGGGTGGCGTCCTGTAGAGCTCACAGTGCAGTGCATGCATCAAAGAAACACCTGCGAACGCAATACAGAATACACACACGGACACGGTCGTCGATCGACGTCACCCGCAGCTGCAGCAAGCAGCTGGACCTCCCTCTCTGAAGATCCCCTCGCCGCCGTGCATGGAGCCCGTGTTCACCGTCGCGCATGGTTACGAGACACCGGTAATGGCGCCGGCGCCACAGCATGGGTCGGGGCAGATGGAGGAACAGGGTCGTCGGGGCTGGCGCGTCGGCAGGGTGCCGTGCGCCGTGGTTGCCCGGCTGCTCCTCTTCCTCGGCGTGACCGTCGGCTTCGCGTTCGCCATCTACCGCGCGTGCCACAACCACAACAAGCGCGACCTTGTGTTCGCCATCGTCACCTACTTCCTCGTCGTCGTGTTCGCGTGCTGCTTCGCCAAGCTCCAGCAGCTGCGGCGCGACCCGGCCGCCACGGAGGCCGAGATGCGGCGCGTCAGGATCGCCGCCTGGGTCGTCTCGACGGCGCTCGGCATCGCGGCCACGTTGCGCGTCGCCGACGCGGTGCACGGGCTGGCGCTGAAGCTGGTTGTGTGGGCTGTCTCCATCGTGCTCCACGGGCTCGGGTTCTACTTCCTTTTCCTTCGCAAAGGTGCCAACGTCGCCCGCCAACCCGAGTCGGCTTTGCCCGGCCGGGTGTCCCCGGAGGAGAAGGTCTAGTGAATTCAATGTCCGCGCGTATGTATTACAATTGCAATACTATGGATTAGGCAAATATCGTCATTCTTTCTTTTTTTTCATTTGAACAATTTGGTAGATCATATTGATCATGGAGCAAACAATAGTAATGAATAAATCATATTGTTTCTTTCATCCGTCGTTTGTCAATCTTTTATTAGAAATGATGTTCAATCTTTTATTAGAAATGATGTTATATATTTTAGTTCTAGGATCTCTTATAGTGTCCTTAAACTTGGTTAACCCGAGAGCTTTAAACAACATAGAGTGGATCTAATCGTACTCAAACACCGTAAACACACAGACGGGAATATGAGTTCATACCGTCTTACCCTTGTTAAGGGCGAGGTTGGTGTAGTTGACGTGTCCAGTGAAGCTCCCACGCGCATTGTAGATGTGGGGCTGATCTTGGCGTGGTGGAGGTGGAGGGACTTGACCACCATCGTCGCCACCTCGAGGGTTGCCACCGTTGCCCTGCAATGGAGTATTGTCAGATCCGGTGGTCGTTGGGGCGCCAATGGAGTCCGTCTCTATTTGGGTGTGGATCTTCCAATCATTAGCAAGCACTAGGCGATGGGGCCTGTAGGATCGTCACACCTGGATTTAAGGGTCAAATATGGGCACTAATCAAATGTATGCTAGGATCAAGTCTCACACATATGATGACTCATGATACAGAAACGAATATCACATCTTTAATGTATAATGAACTTATGTACAAAATAGTTAAATAATCACATCATACGAAGACAACGATCCAACAACCATAGTTGACTGGGAGACGACGACCTAGACCTCTCACGAACTCATCACGGTATCCTTCATGCTCCTTATCCTGTGGTAACTGTCCTTGACCTGTGAGTGTGAGTACAACAAGGGTGAGCTCAGATACGTTCATCGCTCAACAAGTTGTGGGAAATAATGTGCATGAGCTCACTTACAGTGGGGCTCATGTAAAGTGCAAGGCTTACCAAAGGAGATGGTTAAAGTTGAGCATTGTTTTTAGAGTTGGTCAAAATTTTATTAGCAGTTACTAAGTGTAAGTAGATACCAACCCAAATAAATAAGAGATCACAATTAATAATAACACCCACAATGCAATGCAAATGATAAATTAAGTTTAATTCCATAAGTTAATAATGCGAGAGTCCCAAGTCGCTCTTGACCGTGAGCACGACTGATATACCAGTTTTACACTCTGACATCTTTACCCACAAGTCGTGTTACCCATGTGCCACGGGGTCATGGATCCTATACACCTCTACCGAGGAGGTGAGGTAGGGTAGCACTATGAGACCTTTCCAAAGTTCCACTAGTTTGAGAAAACCCACTATGGATTCAGGAAGAATGAAGCATAGGAATCCCTCGTCCGAAAAGCTATCGCAACAGTTCGACTCGAGGACCTCCCTATACTCTGCAGCGACGCCTCCCCGCTTGCCCTTTCGGGTAAGGTAATCTCTCCCTAACTTTCCTAATTAATTGGCCAAGGGCGTCCCATTCCACCCTTGTGGTAGCACTGTTATCTCAAGTTAATCTCCTTGTTCCAATTAACACAATCGTCTTTTCATGAACAATAATTAAATCCACAACAATATTGGAACATGATCATAATTCAATATATCATTAATCCTAAAACCAGGTAGAACAATAACAATAATATCCAATAGTTCATTTGTTCGCAAGGTGTGGGATAAACAATACTAGAGAAACCTATTAGATCCCATCAAATTAATCTAAGCATGTCACCGTGATTAACAGAAACATATTCAGTAAAGAAGAGTGATAAAGGGCACAACTTGCCTGTGACTCGAGTTTCCAGATACTTTACTAAGGCGGTCTTCAAGTTTCTCATGACCTCACTGCTACGCGTAGCAATACATACAAATAGACAAGGAGTACATAAAAATAATATTACACCAAACATGAGAACAAACAATGTGAGAATTGTCGGCGTTTCGAGACAGGGGGGTCCCTAAGCCGACGAGTGAGTGTGCTGCGTGCCCCAGCCCAGATGGGTCGAGCGCGTGGGCGAGCGCGAAGGGGGGAGAGGCGAGGCGGCCGGAGCCGAGCGTGAGAGAGGTGGAAGTCCCGCGGCCTTCGTGTTCGTCCCGCGCCCAGGTCGGGTGCGCTTGCAGTAGGGGGGTTACAAGCGTCCACGCGGGTGAGGGAAGCGAGCGGCCCTAAGAGAGCGCCTGTCCCGTCCTCGGTCCCGCGCGGCCCACCTCCTCTGAGAAGGCCCTGGTCCTTCCTTTTATAGTCGTAAGGAGGGGATCCAGGTGTACAATGGGGATGTAGCAGAGTGCTACGTGTCTAGCGGAGGGAGAGCTAGCGCCCTAGGTACATGCCAATGTGGCAGCCGGAGAGATCTGGGCACCCTGCTGGCGTGATGTCGTGGCTGTTGGAGGTGCGGCGGAGCCTGATGGAGGGACAGCTGTTGGAGCGGTCGAGTCCCTGCTGACGTTGTCCTGCTTCCGTAAGAGAGCTAGGGGCCGCCGTCGTCATAGAGCTTGTGGAGCGCCATCATTGTCTCTCTGGCGGAGCTGGCCGGATGAGACGCCGGTCTTGTTCTCCGTGACCCGAGTCGATTCGGGGTGGGATGATGATGGCGCCTCCTGTTGACGTGGCGGTCTGTGCCCTAGGCCGGGCGACGTGGGGTTTCCTCCGAAGCCGAGGTTGAGTCTGCCTTCTGTTGCCGTGGCCGAGCCCGAGCCAAGGGGTCGGGCGAGGCGGAAGTCGTTCGGCCGAGGCCAGGGCGGAGTCCGAGCCCTGGGGTCGGGCGAGGCGGAGTTTCGTCGTCTTCCGGGTCTTAGCCCGAGTCCGAGCCCTGGGGTCGGGCGGAGCGGAGTTCGCCGTCTTCCGGGTCTTAGCCCGAGTCCGAGCCCTGGGGTCGGGCGGAGCGGAGTTCGCCGTCTTCCGGGTCTTAGCCCGAGTCCGAGCCCTGGGGTCGGGCGGAGCGGAGTTCGCCGTGGCGCCTTTGGCGAGGCCTGACTACCTGTCAGACTTACTCTGTCGAGTGGCGCTGCAGTCGGAGTGGCGCAGGCGGCGCTGTCTTTCTGTCAGACTGGCCAGTGGAGCGGTGGAGTGACGGCGGTCACCTCGGCTCTGCCGGGGGCGCGTGTCAGGATAGAGGTGTCAGGCCACCTTCGCGTTAAATGCCCCTGCAATTTGGTCAGTCGGTGTGGTGATTTAGTCAAGGTTGCTTCTGAGCGAAGCCAAGGCCTTGGGCGAGCCGGTGATGTGTCCGCCATAAAAAGGGGGCCTCGGGCGAGACGGAAGTCCCTCGAGGTCGGCTGCCTTCGGCCGAGGCTAGGCTCGGGTGAAGCGTGATCGAGTCACTCGTGTGGACTGATCCCTGACTTAATCGTGCCCATCAGGCCTTTGCAGCTTTATGCTGATGGGGGTTACCAGCTGAGAATTAGGCGTCTTGAGGGTACCCCTAATTATGGTCCCCGACAAGAATATTCTATGCGTTGCTATGAGATCGTAGGTTCGAGAACGAATAAGATCAGAGTTACAGTTAATAAGATATGGTTTTATGAAGTTTTAGGTGATTAAACAATAAATCTATATTCTACATTGATCGATATAAATCATGTGAGATGAATATTGTAAATAAATAACTGATTCTATTTTAATCTAAGTTACAACTGGAGTAGGGATCATATTTTAGTGAAGTTATAGATGGGCCAAATTAAAATGCTATCTTATCTTAGATTAGGGGATTACTTTAATAAACATAGGTCAGATAAGTTATTCATTTTTAAAAAAACATGTTATATGATAAAATAATGTTGTTAATGCGTAGGCTATTTAATCACGAAGCTATCGCAACTGGAACGAACCAAATCTCCGCCTCCTCATCTATCCCTGACACTCCTCGTCTATCCCATGACGACTCCTTCAGCTACTCGGCGGCAGACACAGTCACGACTCGCCCGACGTCAATCCTGGACGGGAGATGCAGTCACAACTCGACCGAGGCTAGCCCCAGGCGGTCCGAGGCCAACCTCGAACGGGGGTGCAATCACGACTAATGTTCTTGGAATTTGTCTTCGTGTCTTCTTGTTTAGTCACATGTTAATGTTACAATTATTCTGGGATCAACATCATTCGAGTATTTGACTATTGGTTGTCATGTGCACCCGTTATTTTTGCATCACTATTTTGAACCAAATTTTAATCTACCGTAGCAACGCACGGTCACATACCTAATTTCAATTTAAAGCACCAGTTTAAGATATTGTTGGAGATGTTCTTAACATGGTACATCATTTGTTCAAATTATAATTTATTGTAGTTCAGTTGAAATTCAGATTTATCTAACGTTGACTATTTTGTAAAAGAAACAAGTCAGCGCATATAGCTTCCAAAAGTATGCCGTGTGAAGATATTCTGCAGAGAATTCAACGAAACAAAGTTGATATTTTAGTTACCGAAACATTTTTAATAATTTTAGTCAAAAACAAAGAAGTTCAACTTCAAACAAGCTAAAACAAACTATAATTTTGAACGCAGATGATAATATATTATTCTATAAATATTTTTTGAAAATAGAGAAGTTCGAATTTATTAATTACCAAACTAGAACCGTTTGTGTGTGTATATATACACACTATATTAAAGTACCAGTTTCAACGGTCGTCCCGTGTCATTTTTTTACAAACAACCTCTCACATCTATTTCAAATTAACCTGCTGCATATCTGCTCGCTCTGCGCAACCAACCTCCACATATATAGATGGTCAAACGTGTGTTGGCCCGAACCGTTAACCCGTCAGGTCATTTGATTAAATCAACGTAAAATTAAAAAAAGCGATGCAGAAGGTGGGGTCGAACCCACGTCCTGTTGGGAGAAGGGCGGGAGACACTAGGTGAAGTTGGTTAACCAGTAGAACATTATGCTCATGTGTTTTTAATATTGAATATAAATTGTACATATGTATATACGTTTTTTGTAAATAAAAATATATAATCATGTCGGGTCGGGCCAGCACTACGGGCCGAGGCTACAGCCCAAGCACGACACAACGCTTGTGTCGGGCTGGCCCAGACACTATTAAATGGGTCGTGCCTCGAGCCGGCCCGTCAAACACGACTCATTTGACCATCTATACCTCCGTACGGTAATGATGGTTCTTGCCTCAGTTGCCACCACATCGTTCGCCATCCTGCTTCTTTTCTCTCTCCTGACATGCCTCCGCGCCACCCTATTCTCGGCAGAGGGTGTGGGAGCAGGCGCCTCCTCCCCGTATTCGTCCAACACCAGCCCCGACACCGACCCGCGCAGTGGCTATTGCACGTCCACGAGGACGTTTCACAGTATGCGCGCTCCATCATTTTCACCGTCATCGGACGTATCGTTCATCTTCTCGGCCTTCACTCTGTTCTTCGTACTCAACCTACTGCTCCCCACCCACGGTCGCAGTCGCGAGCCGACCGATGCTCTTCAACGCGGGTACTGGGCAAGTCGGTCTTGCTCCTGACCTTTCTTCGCATGTGTCGCCGAGGAGGACACGGTGGTGTCTGCCACGCTTAGGTTATCTTGGTAATGAGGAGTACAGGTCTGAGATATTGGACAATCAAGGCCCGTAGTGCGGTAGTAGTCGGTATATGCTACGGAGTTGGTGGTGGTGTTGTGTCGCCTCGACGGGTCCAAGGCTGGAAAGGCACTCGCATTCTCTCGCCCTTCTCGGACTTACGCCTGGTGCGGGTGCCTCTCGGTTTGGAGCTGCTCTAGATGGGCTCCTTTCTCCGCTTGCATGCTATCTCCCTATATGTATCTAGCAGTATAATACCTATGTCGCCTCCAGATGCCTAGGTCTTCGTCGTGTCCTTCTCCGGCAAAGAATATGTATGACCGCCTCTTCCCTTCCCTTCTTGCTCTACGAAATCTTGGAAGTGGGGAGGCGAGGGATGGGGGTCACTGATTTGCTTCCTATGGTATCCTTTTGATGGCTCGACATTGTCTGCCTATATGGTGTTTTCCTTACCACGGTGTCGACTCGGTATGCTTCTACTGCTTCTACGTACCTGTCACCCATCCTTCTGTCATTGCAAAAATTATAGTGTTGTTCCTCTGTTGTTTAGGGTGTTGGTTTTTTTGTTGTGCTAAGGACTGAACATAATTTGGGTGTGTTAATACTTTATTTATTGTCTGCACATGGTTTGTGTTCTTCTGATGATGGTTCATGGATCCTGCAAAATATGTGTTAGGATTTGGAAATCCATGCGGGCACTACCACAGGGTGCTTGTCCCTTGTGTTCATTGGCTCTTGCAAGCATTAGATCGTTTCTGAGACCACATTGGCGCAATGGACTCCATGGTGTTTGAGGTTGCTGAATTGGATGGAGCAACAATGATTTATCACACTAACAATAAAAGGAAAGGTTATTTGTTGGTTTTTAAACGTTAGTAATTGCTACGAAGTACCATAATTTGTATGGAGCACATCCAGTTTTTATTGATGCCTGACTTTAGCAACCACTTCATATTTTGATCTATATTTTTTATAAGTTTGAGTTCATGTGACTTATTTTATAAACTTGAGCTCACAAACTTCCTGTTATTTGGTCTCTGTATGGTGGAATTATGTCATTATATAATCTATGTACGTTCAGTCAGTAGTTGTGAACTCTCTTTCAATCGCTCCCTTCATTGGTTGTGTTATATCAATACATATTAGATGGAGTAAACAACATCAGTTAGTCAAATAAAAAATATTATGCGAAGAATGGAGACAATTAATAAAAAATCTTGAGATCTTTTTAGTAGATATTTTACGTGGGTATTGTTGTAAGCCGTCGCAACACACGGACAACCGACTAGTTTAATTAAAAGAAGCAACTTTTGGCTAAGAATGTTGTCGGCGTTTCGAGACCGGGGGGTCCCTAAGCCGACGAGTGAATGTCGTCGCGTGCCCCAGCCCAGATGGGTCGACGCGAGGCCGAGCGCGAAGGGGGGAAGTGAGGTGGCCGGAGACCGGCGTGAGAGAGGTGGGAATCCCGCGGCCTTTGTGTTCGTCCCGCGCCCAGGTCGGGTGCGCTTGCAGTAGGGGGTTACAAGCGTCCACGCGGGAGAGGGAGCGAGCGGCTTCAAGCGAGCGCCTATCTCGTCCTCGTCCCCGCGCGGCCAACCCTCCTCTAAGAGGGCTCTGGTCCTTCCTTTTATAGGCGTAAGGAGAGGATCCAGGTGTACAATGGGGGGTATAGCAGAGTGCTACGTGTCTAGCGAAGGAGAGCTAGCGCCCTAAGTACATGCCGTTGTGGCAGCCGGAGAGATTTTGGCACCCAGCTGGTGTGATGTCGTGGCCGTCGGAGGAGCGATGGAGCCTGGCGGAGGGACAGCTGTCGGAGCTGTTGAGTCCTTGCTGACGTCTTCTTGCTTCCGTAAGGGGGCGGAGAGCCGCCGTCGTCACAGAGTATGCGGGGCGCCATCATTGCCTATCTGGCGGAGCGAGCCAGATGGGACGCCGGTCTTGTCCCCCGTGGCCCGAGTCAGCTCGGGGTAGGGTGATGATGGCGCCTCTTGTCGACGTGGCTGGTCTGCGCCCTAGGTTGGGCGATGTGGAAGCTCCTCCGAAGCCGAGGTCGAGTCTGTCTCCTGTGGCCAAGGTCGAGTCCGAGCCCCTGGGTCGGGCGAGGCGGAGACCGTCGGCTGAGGCCAGGGCGGAGTCCGAGCCCTGGGGTCGGGCGGAGCGGAGTTCGTCGTCTTCTGGGGCTGAGCCCGAGTCCGAGCCCTGGGTCGGGCGGAACGGAGTTCGTCGTCTTCTGGGGCTTAGCCCGAGTCCGAGCCCTGGGTCGGGCGGAGCGGAGTTCGCCGTCTTCCGGGGCTTGGCCCGAGTCTGAGCCCTGGGTCGGGCGAAGCGGAGCTTCCCATGGTGCCTGCGGCCGGGCCTGACTGCCTGTCAGCCTCACTCTGTCAAGTGGCACCGCAGTCGGAGCGACGCAGGCGGCGCTGTCTTTCTGTCAGGCCGGTCAGTGGAGCCGCGAAGTGACGGCGGTCACTTCGGCTCTGTCGACTGGGGGGCGTCAGGATAAAGGTGTCAGGCCACCTTTGCATTAAATGCTCCTTTGATTTGGTCGGTCGGTGCGGCGATTTGGTCAGGGTTGCTTCTTGGCGAAGACAGGGCCTCGGGCGAGACGGAAATCCTCCGGGGTCGGCTGCCCTTGTCCGAGGCTAGGCTCGGGCGAGGCGTGATCGCGTCCTTCGAATGGACCGATCCCTGACTTAATCGCACCCATCAGGCCTTTGCAGCTTTATGCTGATGGGGGTTACCAGCTGAGAATTAGGAGCCTTGAGGGTAGGAGATCTTTGGACCGCGTCGCCGTCCGAGGCTAGGTCGGACCTCGCAGAAGGTGTTGTCGACGCCGAGGGTGCTGCTGCTCCCTTCAAGCGTCAAGATCCGAGCCTGCAGGATCGGATTGTCTTGTAGCGTGTGTTTCGTGCGGCCGCCGAGGCCAAAACACACCCTCGCTGTGTTGTAAAGCTGCGTCTCTTCTCCTCTTGTTTCGAGTATCTGGACTTTTTTGTCGGTAACGGAATTGCTTGTGCGAGCGAGAGTTGCTTCTCATGGAAGGTGATGAGTGAGGTATCCGTATACCGGAGGCGTAGGAGTCCCTCGGCTCGGTCGGCCTTGCCGCTTACGCGCACTCTTACCCGTCCATGGGGTTCTGTCACCGACGCAGTCGAGAAGGCTCGAAGAATCGCTTCGGCAGAAGGGCTTCCGAACGTGAAGACTTGTTCGGTCCGCGGAATCACTTATTTGAACGTGAGTTACTTATCGCAGAAGGTGATGAGTGAGGTATCTGTATCCCGGAGGCGTAGGAGTCCCTCGGCTCGGTCAGCCTTGGCTGCTTACGTGTACTCCGTCGTTTTCAGGATCCACTTTCGAAGTAGTCAAAAAGCACGAAAGACATTCTGGCAGAAAAGATCTTTTTTTTCGAGGAAAATTTCGACGCAGAGGGGGTTCCCCCTTTTAGCCCCCGAGGGAGGGTCGGGCTTTGCCGAGGCAAGGCTGACCCTTCCTTGATGACTAAACTTTGTGTGGGAGCGAGGTATATGAACAACTTGAAAACATCTTAAGGGTAGAAGCGACGTAGCTGTTGGATGTTCCAAGCGTTGTCGTAGACCTCGCCTTGACTGTTGGCTAGCTTGTACGTTCCGGGCTTCAGGACTTTGGCGATGACGAACGGCCCCTCCCAGGGGGGCGTGAGCTTGTGCCGCCCTCGGGCGTCTTGTCGCAGCCGAAGCACCAGGTCGCCCACGTGGAGGTCTCGGGACCGGACCCCTCAGGCGTGGTAGCGTCGCAGGGACTGCTGGTACCGCGCCGAGTGTAGTAAGGCCTTGTCCCGAGCCTCCTCCAGCTGGTCCAGCGAGTCTTCTCGGCTAGCTTGGTTGCTTTGGTCGGTGTAGGCCCTCGTCCTCAGGGAGCCGTATTCCAGGTCTGTGGGCAAGACGGCCTCGGCCCCGTAGACTAGGAAGAACGGCGTGAAGCCCGTGGCTCGGCTCGGCGTTGTCCTCAGACTCCAGACCACCGAGGGGAGTTCCTTCATCCATCGCTTGCCGAACTTGTTGAGGTTGTTGTAGATCCGAGGCTTGAGCCCTTGTAGAATCATGCCGTTGGCAAGCTCTACTTGCCCATTTGACATGGGGTGAGCTACGGCGGCCCAGTCCACCCGGATGTGGTGATCCTCGCAGAAGTCCAGGAACTTTCTGCCAGTGAACTGGGTGCCGTTGTCGGTGATGATGGAGTTTGGGACCCCAAAACGATGGATGATGTTGGTGAAGAACGCCACCGCCTGCTCAGACCTGATGCTGTTTAGGGGTCGGACCTCGATCCACTTGGAGAATTGTCGATGGTGACCAACAGGTGCGTGTAGCCCCCGGGTGCCTTCTGCAAGGGGCCAACGAGGTCCAGACCCCACACAGCAAAGGGCCAGGTGATGGGTATTGTCTGCAGAGCCTGAGCGGGCAGGTGGGTCTGCCTTGCGTAGAACTGACACCCTTCGCAGGCGCGGACAATTCTGGTAGCGTCGGCCACCACCGTGGGCCAGTAGAAGCCTTGTCGGAAAGCATTCCCGACAAGGGCTCGAGGCGCTGCGTGATGGCCGCAAGCCCCCGAGTGTATCTCTCGCAGGAGTTCCTGACCTTCGGCGATGGAGATGCATCGCTGGAAGATGCCTGAGGGGCTGCGGTGGTAGAGCTCTTTCTCATCTCCCAGCAAGACGAACGACTTGGCGCGCCGCGCCACCCGTCGAGCTTCGACTTGGTCGGAGGGTAGCTCTCCTCGGTGGAGATATTGCAGGTACGGGGTCTGCCAGTTTTGATCAGGCGCGACCCCACTTAGCTCCCCCCAACTTGCAGCGTCTCGCCCTCGGGGGCCGAGGTTACCTCGGGCCGAACCGAGGGTGCCTCGAGCCGAGCCGAGGGTGTCTCGGACTGTGCCGAGGGTACTTCGGGCTGGTCCGAGGGTGCCTCGGGCTGAGCCGAGGGCGCCTCGGACTGTGCCGAGGGTACCTCGGGCTGGGTCGAGGGTGCCTCAGGCTGGGGCGTGTCGTCGATCTTGACGGAGGGTTGATGCAGGTCTCGGGAGAAGACGTCCGGGGGAACCGTTGTTCGCCCCGAGGCTATTTTAGCCAGCTCATCCGCAGTCTCGTTGTAGCGTCGGTCGATGTGGTTGAGCTCGAGCCCGTAGAACTTGTCTTCCAGGCGCCGAACCTCATCGCAGTAGGCCTCCATCTTCGGGTCGTGGCAGTGGGAGTTCTTCATGACTTGGTCGATGACGAGCTGCAAGTCACCACGAGCGTCGAGGCGTCAGACCCCTAGCTCGATGGCGATTCGCAACCCGTTGACCAGAGCCTCATACTCGGCCACGTTGTTGGATGCCGGGAAATGGAGGCGTAGCACGTAGCGTAGGTGCTTCCCGAGGGGCGAGATGAAGAGTAGGCCTGCGCCGGCTCTTATCTTCATCAGCGACCCGTCGAAGAACATGGTCCAGGGCTCCGGCTGGATCGGAGCTGTCGGGAGCTGAGTGTCGACCCATTCAGCCACGAAGTCCACCAAGACCTGGGACTTGATGGCCTTCCGAGGAGCGAACGAGATTGTCTCGCCCATGATTTCCACCGCCCACTTTGCAATTCTACCCGAGGCCTCCCGGCACTGGATGATCTCCCCCAGGAGGAAGGATGACACCACAGTTACCGGATGAGACTCGAAGTAGTGTCGCAACTTCCGCCGCGTTAGGATCACCGCATACAGCAGCTTCTGAACTTGTGGGTAGCGGATCTTGGTTTCGGATAGTACCTCGCTGACGAAGTAGACTGGACTCTGAACGGGCAATGCATGCCCCTCTTCTTGCCTCTCGACCACAATCGCGGCGCTAACCACCTGAGTGGTCGCGGCGACGTAGACCAAGAGGGCTTCTCCGGTAGCTGGGGGCACCAAGATGGGCGCCTTCGTGAGGAGCGCCTTCAGGTTCCCGAGGGCTTCCTCGGCCTCGGGGGTCCAAGTGAAGCACTCGGCCTTCCTTAAGAGGCGGTACAGAGGTAGACCTCTTTCGCCGAGGCGTGAGATGAAGCGGCTCAGAGCCGCGAGACATCCCATGACCCTCTGTACGCCTTTCAAGTCCTTGATGGGCCCCATGCCGGTGATGGCCGCGATCTTCTCCGGGTTGGCTTCGATGCCCCGCTCGGAGACGATGAACCCCAAGAGCATGCCTCGGGGCACCCCGAAGACACACTTTTCGGGATTGAGCTTGACGCCTTTCGCCTTGAGACATCGAAATGACACTTCAAGGTCGGAAAGGAGGTCAGAGGCTTTCCTCGTCTTGACTACGATGTCATCGACGTAGGCCTCGACCGTGCGGCCAATGTGTTCGCCGAACACATGGTTCATGCACCGCTGGTACGTCGCGCCCGCATTCCTCAAGCCGAACGGCATGGTGACATAGCAGTACATGCCGAAGGGTGTGATGAAAGAAGTCGCGAGCTGGTCGGACTCCTTCATCCTGATTTGGTGATACCCTGAGTAGGCATCGAGGAAAGACAGGGTTTCACACCCAGCAGTGGAATCCACGATTTGATCGATGCGAGGCAGAGGGTAGGGAACCTTCGGACATGCTTTGTTCAGACCAGTGTAGTCTACACACATCCGCCATTTCCCCCCTTTCTTTCTCACAAGCACAGGGTTGGCAAGCCATTCGGGATGGAATACCTCTTTGATGAACCCTGCCACCATTAGCTTGTGGATCTCCTCGCCTATGGCTCTGCGCTTCTCCTCGTCGAATCGGCGCAGAGGCTGCTTGACGGGTCGGGCTCCGGCTCGGATGTCCAGCGAGTGCTCGGCGACATCCCTTGGTATGCTGGGCATGTCCGAGGGACTCCACGCGAAGACGTCCGCGTTCGCGCGGAGAAAGTCGACGAGCACTGCTTCCTATTTGGGATCGAGCTGGGAGCCGATCCGGACTTGCTTGGAGGCGTCATTGCTGGGGTCGAGGGGTACAGACTTAACCGTCTCCGCTGGCTCGAAGTTGCCGGCATGATGCTTCACGTCTGGCACCTCCTTAGAGAGGCTCTCCAGGTCGGCGATGAGGGCCTCGGACTCGGCGAGGGCCTCGGCGTACTCCACGCACTCCACGTCGCATTCGAACACGTGTTTGTACGTGGGGCCAACGGTGATGACCCCGTTGGGGCCCGACATCTTGAGCTTCAGGTAGGTGTAGTTGGGGACGGCCATGAACTTCGCGTAGCATGGCCTCCCCAGTACCGCGTGGTAGGTTCCTCGGAACCCGACCACCTCGAACGTCAGGGTCTCCCTTCGGAAGTTGGAGGGCGTTCCGAAGCAGACGGGAAGGTCGAGTTGTCCGAGGGGTTGGACGCGCTTCCCGGGAATGATCCCATGGAAGGGCGCAGCGCCTGCCCGGACGGAGGACAGATCGACGCGCAGGAGTCCGAGGGTCTCGGCGTAGATGATGTTGAGGCTGCTGCCTCCGTCCATGAGGACCTTGGTGAGCCTGACGTCGCCGATGACGGGGTCGACGACGAGCGGGTATTTCCCCGGGCTCGGCACATGGTCGGGGTGGTCAACTCGGTCGAAGGTGATGGGCTTGTCGGACTAGTCTAGGTAGACTGGCGCCGCCACCTTCACCGAACAGACCTCCCGGCGCTCTTGCTTGTGGTGCCGAGCCGAGGCGTTCGCCGCTTGCCCACCGTAGATCATAAAGCAGTCGCGGACCTCGGGGAACTCTCCTGCCTGGTGATATTCCTTCTTGTCGTCGTCGTGGGCCCTGCCACCCTCCGCGGGTGGCCCGGCCCTGTGGAAGTGGCACCGAAGCATGACGCACTCTTCAAGGGTGTGCTTGACGGGCCCCTGGTGATAGGGGCACGGCTCCTTGAGCATCTTGTCGAAGAGGTTGGCACCTCCGGGGGGTTTCCGAGGGTTCTTGTACTCGGTGGCGGCGACAAGGTCCGCGTCGGCGGCGTCGCGTTTCGCTTGCGACTTCTTCTTTCCCTTCTTCTTGGTGCCGCGCTGAGTTGACACCTCGGGGGCATCTTCCGATGGGCGGCCCTGGGGCTGCTTGTCCTTTCGGAAGATAGCCTCGACCGCCTCCTGGCCGGAGGCGAACTTGGTGGCGATGTCCATCAGCTCGCTCGCCCTGGTGGGGGTCTTGCGACCCAGCTTGCTCACCAGGTCGCGGCAGGTGGTGCCAGCGAGGAACGCGCCGATGACATCCGAGTCGGTGATGTTGGGCAGCTCGGTGCGCTGCTTCGAGAATCGCCGGATGTAGTCTCGGAGAGACTCTCCCGGCTGTTGTCGGCAGCTTCGAAGGTCCCAGGAATTCCCAGGGCGCACGTACGTGCCCTAGAAATTTCCGGCAAAAGCTTGGACCAGGTTGTCCCAGTTGGAGATCTGCCCCGGAGGCAGGTGCTCCAACCAGACGCGAGCGGTGTCGGAGAGGAACAGGGGGAGGTTGCGGATGATAAGGTTGTCATCGTCCGTTCCACCTAGTTGGCAGGCCAGGCGGTAGTCCGCGAGCCACAGTTCCGGTCTCGTCTCCCCCGAGTACTTCATGATAGTAGTCGGGGGTCGGAACCGGGTCGGGAACGGCGCTCGTCGTATGGCCCGGGTGAAGGCCTGCGGACCGGGTGGTTCGGGCGAGGGACTTCGATCCTCCCCGCTGTCGTAGCGTCCCCCACGCCTGGGGTGGTAGCCTCGGCGCACCCTCTCGTCGAGGTGGGCTCGGCGGTCGCGGTGATGGTGCTCGTTGCCGAGGCGACCTGGGGCCGCAGGCGCGGTGTTGCGCGTGCGCCCGGTGTAGACCGAGGCTTCCCGCATGAATCGGGAAGTCGCGACATGATGCTTCGAGGGGTACCCCTACCTTCGGGAGGCAGAGCTCTCGGCCCGTCGGACCGCGGCGCCTTCCAGGAGATTCTTGAGCTCTCCCTGGATTCGCCGCCCCTCGGTGGTTGATGGCTCCGGCATCGCGCGGAGGAGCATTGCTGCTGCAGCCAGGTTCTAGCCGACCCCACTGGATGCGGGTGGTGGCCTGACCCTGACGTCGTCGGCGATGCGGTGCTGGAAGCCCTGGGGTAGATGACGTATTTCTCCGGCCGGAGGTTGGCCCGCCCATGCCTGCCCGACGTCCCGGCGGATTGGCTCAAGCGCTCCTGCTCCCTCGTCGAGCCTGGCCTGCACCCCGCGGATTTGCTCGAGCTATGGGTCATGGCCCCCCGCCTGAACGGGGACCACAGCTAGCTCCCGTGGGATGTCAACGCGAGGCACCGGCCTAGGGAGATCACCGTCCTCCGGCATGCCGAGATGGTTGCCTTCGGAGGGACCCCCTAGATCGACGTGGAAACATTCGTGGCTTGGGCCGCAGTCCTCGCCGCCGAGGCTACGGCTACCGTCGGAACAGTCGGAAAGGCAGTAGTCGCATGCGGTCATGAAGTCCCGCACGGCACTGGGGTTGCCAAGTCCAGAGAAATCCCAACAGAAGCTGGGCTCATCGTCTTCCTCAGACCCAGAGGGCCCGTAGGTCGAGACGTCCGTCAGCCGGTCCCAAGGTGACCGCATACGAAACCCCAGAGGGTTTGGGCTCGCCTCTACGAGAGCGCCCGCCAAAGCGAAGCCGCTAGGCGGGTTGAGGCTGAATCCAAATGACGTGGGATGGGAATCGGTCGGTACCTCTTGGTCGACGGGCGGTGATGAAGTCACGTCGGGGACTGACTGCACCGTCGTCTCAGGTACGAGGGTGACGTCCAGCAAGCCTTTCGCGAGCGTGCTGGCATCGTCCGCTTGCTCGGGATTGGCGTGTCGCGGGGAGACGGCGCTCGTCTTCGTCTCAAGCGCGAGGTTGATGCCCGGTGCGCCCCCCGTTGGGGTGCCGGTGCCGTCGACTCGCTCGACAGCCGACGAGGCGCTGCCTCTTGCTTGGCCTTGGTTGCCCCGCCTTCCCCTCCGTCGGCGGGGAAGAGGGCGGGATGAGCTCGAAGGTTGTTCTTCCTCCACGCGGGGAAGACGTCGTCGATTCCGCCGCCGGCGGATGGACTGTCGGCCGCCATTGCCGTCGTCGCCCGGCGGTGGAATGAGTATCATGTCGTAGCTGCCGTCGAGGGACACGAACTCAAGACTCCCGAAACGGAGCACCGTCCCGGGTTGGAGAGGTTGCTGGAGACTGCCCATCTGGAGCTTGACGGGAAGCTGTTCGGCAACACGCAGTAGGCCCCTACCTGGCGCGCCAACTATCGGCGTTTCGAGACCGGGGGGTCCCTAAGCCGACGAGTGAATGTCGCCGCGTGCCCCAGCCCAGATGGGTCGACACGAGGCCGAGCGCGAAGGGGGGAAGTGAGGTGGCCGGAGACCGGCGTGAGAGAGGTGGGAATCCCGCGGCCTTCGTGTTCGTCCCGCGCCCAGGTCGGGTGCGCTTGCAGTAGGGGGTTACAAGCGTCCACGCGGGAGAGGGAGCGAGCGGCTTCAAGCGAGCGCCTGTCTCGTCCTCGTCCCCGCGCGGCCAACCCTCCTCTAAGAGGGCCCTGGTCCTTCCTTTTATAGGCGTAAGGAGAGGATCCAGGTGTACAATGGGGGGTATAGCAGAGTGCTATGTGTCTAGCGGAGGAGAGCTAGCGCCCTAAGTACATGCCGTTGTGGCAGCCGAAGAGATTTTGGCACCCAGCTGGTGTGATGTCGTGGCCGTCGGAGGAGCGATGGAGCCTGGCGGAGGGACAGCTGTCGGAGCTGTTGAGTCCTTGCTGACGTCCTCTTGCTTCTGTAAGGGGGCGGAGAGCCGCCGTCGTCACAGAGTATGCGGGGCGCCATCATTGCCTATCTGGCGGAGCGAGCCAGATGGGACGCCGGTCTTGTCCCCCGTGGCCCGAGTCAGCTCGGGGTAGGGTGATGATGGCGCCTCCTGTCGACGTGGCTGGTGTGCGCCCTAGGTTGGGCGATGTGGAAGCTCCTCCGAAGCCGAGGTCGAGTCTGTCTCCTGTGGCCAAGGTCGAGTCCGAGCCCCTGGGTCGGGCGAGGCGGAGACCGTCGGCTGAGGCCAGGGCGGAGTCCGAGCCCTGGGGTCGGGCGGAGCGGAGTTCGTCGTCTTCTGGGGCTGAGCCCGAGTCCGAGCCCTGGGTCGGGCGGAACGGAGTTCGTCGTCTTCTGGGGCTTAGCCCGAGTCCGAGCCCTGGGTCGGGCGGAGCGGAGTTCGCCGTCTTCCGGGGCTTGGCCCGAGTCCGAGCCCTGGGTCGGGCGAAGCGGAGCTTCCCATGGTGCCTGCGGCCGGGCCTGACTGCCTGTCAGCCTCACTCTTTCAAGTGGCACCGCAGTCGGAGCGGCGCAGGCGGCGCTGTCTTTCTGTCAGGCCGGTCAGTGGAGCGGCGAAGTGACGGCGGTCACTTCGGCTCTGTCGGCTGGGGGGCGCGTCAGGATAAAGGTGTAAGGCTACCTTTGCATTAAATGCTCCTGTGATTTGGTCGGTCGGTGCAGCGATTTGGTCAGGGTTGCTTCTTGGCGAAGACAGGGCCTCGGGCGAGCCGGAAATGTGTTCGCCGCTGGAGGGGGGCCTCGGGCGAGATGGAAATCCTCCGGGGTCGGCTGCCCTTGTCCGAGGCTAGGCTTGGGCGAGGCGTGATCGCGTCCTTCGAATGGACCGATCCCTGACTTAATCGCACCCATCAGGCCTTTGCAGCTTTATGCTGATGGGAGTTACTAGCTGAGAATTAGGAGCCTTGAGGGTACCCCTAATTATGGTCCCCGACAAATGTAAACATAGAAAGGGCATGGTTGGTGAATGAAGAAATATATCTTCATGGTGCACTTATTTAGTATCGTACACTATCTATTTAGTTGAGGAGAAAATTTGACACAAGAAACTCTTTTAGCAAACTGTTGAAGCCTTGGAGGACACTTTTTTTTCTTGGCTTTTCACTAAAAAAATCAATTGAATTATTATACATAATTCCTGGAGATGCTTCGAGCTAGCCAGACTAACTATCATCAAGACCTCAACATGCATGCAAGGTTAGCATCGCCTGGCTAGGCTAGCTCCACAATCAAGCATGTCGTTTATGAGTGACAAACTCAACTAGACAGTAAGACAGAAAAACGCGGTTAATTTACGTTAGAACTTAGACCTGTATGAACATGCTTCTCTCATCCTTCTGCGGAGATCAGTCAACCATTAAAAAAATACAAACACGTCGTCACCTACTCACCTCTACCTAAATTCAAGCGCTTTCAATTGCTCTATGAATTGGTCAGAACTAAGAAGTATCTGCCGTAGAAAACTGGAAACGGAGGCAGGAAAACACGCGCTTGCATGGCTACAACGGCGGGACGCGACGCTGCTCTGCACTTTCCGAAATTTCTCCGGCCTGTTCAGGGATTCCGGCGGCCTACTGGCTGCTGCGGTGCTGCCTATATAAAAGATAGGGTGGGCGTCCTGTAGAGCTCACAGTGCAGTGCATGCAACAAAGAAACACCTGCGAACGCAATACACACACGGTCGTCGATCCACGTCACCCGCAGCTGCAGCAAGCAGCTGGACCTCGCTCTCTGAAGATCCCCTCGCCCGCCGTGCATGGTTACGAGACACCGGTAATGGCGCCGGCGCCGGCGCCGCAGCATGGGCCGGGGCAGATGGAGGGCCAGGGTCGTCGGGTCTGGCGCGTCGGCAGGGTGCCGTGCGCCGTGGTCGCCCGGCTGCTCCTCTTCCTCGGCGTGACCGTCGGCTTTGCGTTCGCCATCTACCGCGCGTGCCACAACCACAACAAGCGCGACCTTGTGTTCGCCATCGTCACCTACTTCCTCGTCGTCGTGTTCGCGTGCTGCTTCGCCAAGCTCCAGCAGCTGCGGCGCGACCCGGCCGCCACGGAGGCCCAGATGCGGCGTGTCAGGATCGCCGCCTGGGTCGTCTCGACGGCGCTCGGCATCGCGGCCACGCTGCGCGTCGCCGACGCGGTGCACGGGCTGGCGCTGAAGCTGGTTGTGTGGGCTGTCTCCATCGTGCTCCACGGGCTCGGGTTCTACTTCCTTTTCCTCCGCAAAGGCGCCAACACCGCGCTCGCCAACCCGAGTCGGCTTTGCCCGGCCGGGTGTCCCCGGAGGAGAAGGTCTAGTGAATCCAATGTCCGCGGGTATCGGTGTATGTATTGCAATTGCAACACCATAGATTAGGCAAATATCGTCATTCTTTTTTTTTCCATTCGAACTGTCTGCTATCGTGAAACAAACAATAGTAATGAATAAATTGTATTGTTTCTTTCATCCGTCGTTTGTCAATATTTTATTGGAATTGATATTAGATATACACATATGCATCTCAAACATAAACATGGTCTTATTATTATAGCCTAGAAGTATAATCACAAATTTGAAACATACATAGTGCGAAAATTTTAGTCTAATAATAATCCGAGTTCTTGAGGAGGTTGAGGACGGCGCAAATCTAAGTCCATACTAAGAAGATGAACTCTCCCCGCTTCACGCATTCGCTGGACCCTGATATGGACCTGCTTAATTGCTACTCTCTCTGTTTCTTTGTAGTTGTCACTGGATAGTTAAATTTTGCACTATCCAGCGACAACTAAAACGAAACGGAGGGATTACCTACTTTGTTGATGTCGGTTTTCTCTCCCAAAGACAAGCCAACATATCGGGTGGAGCAAGCGTTATACGGTCGTGGCAGTAGACAATATGCTAGCCTTCCTCTGGTTCAACGGTGTGCCACACCCTGACGCCTCTAAGTTCATATTATCATATGCATCGACATTGCCTGCTTATGATATGACGGATGCCCGATAGATCATAACCTCACGACGCCCTCTACGCTGAGTTGGCGAGGACGAGATATGGTGATCTCGTTGCCCTCCATGACCACCATACAGTGGAGCAGAGTAACGACTGACTCGTACTGCTTAGGTACCAGATGTTAGCTGAAACTCTTTAATGATAATTGAAGCTCCAACAAAGATGATCCGATCACCATAAACTTTTAAGAATTTGATAAATATTCTGTTTTTTTGGTGCTGTATGTACAACCACAACACATTTTTCCTTATTTTAGTCATTTGTTTATACAAGTATGGATCCTAACACAGAAAAGGAGAAACACAAATAAGGACGGATTTGGAGAGAATGTTGTCCAAGTCGAGGCCAACGTTATCTATATATATTATAAAAAAGAAAAAGAACCGGAATTTAAAATCAACGAAAAGATCTCTAGCCGAGTTGGTTAGGTGGTCGTAAGGAGGGGATCCAGGTGTACAATGGGGATGTAGCAGAGTGCTACGTGTCTAGCGGAGGGAGAGCTAGCGCCCTAGGTACATGCCAATGTGGCAGCCGGAGAGATCTGGGCACCCTGCTGGCGTGATGTCGTGGCTGTTGGAGGTGCGGCGGAGCCTGATGGAGGGACAGCTGTTGGAGCGGTCGAGTCCCTGCTGACGTTGTCCTGCTTCCGTAAGAGAGCTAGGGGCCGCCGTCGTCATAGAGCTTGTGGAGCGCCATCATTGTCTCTCTGGCGGAGCTGGCCGGATGAGACGCCGGTCTTGTTCTCCGTGACCCGAGTCGATTCGGGGTGGGATGATGATGGCGCCTCCTGTTGACGTGGCGGTCTGTGCCCTAGGCCGGGCGACGTGGGGTTTCCTCCGAAGCCGAGGTTGAGTCTGCCTTCTGTTGCCGTGGCCGAGCCCGAGCCAAGGGGTCGGGCGAGGCGGAAGTCGTTCGGCCGAGGCCAGGGCGGAGTCCGAGCCCTGGGGTCGGGCGAGGCGGAGTTTCGTCGTCTTCCGGGTCTTAGCCCGAGTCCGAGCCCTGGGGTCGGGCGGAGCGGAGTTCGCCGTCTTCCGGGTCTTAGCCCGAGTCCGAGCCCTGGGGTCGGGCGGAGCGGAGTTCGCCGTCTTCCGGGTCTTAGCCCGAGTCCGAGCCCTGGGGTCGGGCGGAGCGGAGTTCGCCGTGGCGCCTTTGGCGAGGCCTGACTACCTGTCAGACTTACTCTGTCGAGTGGCGCTGCAGTCGGAGTGGCGCAGGCGGCGCTGTCTTTCTGTCAGACTGGCCAGTGGAGCGGTGGAGTGACGGCGGTCACCTCGGCTCTGCCGGGGGCGCGTGTCAGGATAGAGGTGTCAGGCCACCTTCGCGTTAAATGCCCCTGCAATTTGGTCAGTCGGTGTGGTGATTTAGTCAAGGTTGCTTCTGAGCGAAGCCAAGGCCTTGGGCGAGCCGGTGATGTGTCCGCCATAAAAAGGGGGCCTCGGGCGAGACGGAAGTCCCTCGAGGTCGGCTGCCTTCGGCCGAGGCTAGGCTCGGGTGAAGCGTGATCGAGTCACTCGTGTGGACTGATCCCTGACTTAATCGTGCCCATCAGGCCTTTGCAGCTTTATGCTGATGGGGGTTACCAGCTGAGAATTAGGCGTCTTGAGGGTACCCCTAATTATGGTCCCCGACAAAAATATTCTATGCGTTGCTATGAGATCGTAGGTTCGAGAACGAATAAGATCAGAGTTACAGTTAATAAGATATGGTTTTATGAAGTTTTAGGTGATTAAACAATAAATCTATATTCTACATTGATCGATATAAATCATGTGAGATGAATATTGTAAATAAATAACTGATTCTATTTTAATCTAAGTTACAACTGGAGTAGGGATCATATTTTAGTGAAGTTATAGATGGGCCAAATTAAAATGCTATCTTATCTTAGATTAGGGGATTACTTTAATAAACATAGGTCAGATAAGTTATTCATTTTTAAAAAAACATGTTATATGATAAAATAATGTTGTTAATGCGTAGGCTATTTAATCACGAAGCTATCGCAACTGGAACGAACCAAATCTCCGCCTCCTCATCTATCCCTGACACTCCTCGTCTATCCCATGACGACTCCTTCAGCTACTCGGCGGCAGACACAGTCACGACTCGCCCGACGTCAATCCTGGACGGGAGATGCAGTCACAACTCGACCGAGGCTAGCCCCAGGCGGTCCGAGGCCAACCTCGAACGGGGGTGCAATCACGACTAATGTTCTTGGAATTTGTCTTCGTGTCTTCTTGTTTAGTCACATGTTAATGTTACAATTATTCTGGGATCAACATCATTCGAGTATTTGACTATTGGTTGTCATGTGCACCCGTTATTTTTGCATCACTATTTTGAACCAAATTTTAATCTACCGTAGCAACGCACGGTCACATACCTAATTTCAATTTAAAGCACCAGTTTAAGATATTGTTGGAGATGTTCTTAACATGGTACATCATTTGTTCAAATTATAATTTATTGTAGTTCAGTTGAAATTCAGATTTATCTAACGTTGACTATTTTGTAAAAGAAACAAGTCAGCGCATATAGCTTCCAAAAGTATGCCGTGTGAAGATATTCTGCGGAGAATTCAACGAAACAAAGTTGATATTTTAGTTACCGAAACATTTTTAATAATTTTAGTCAAAAACAAAGAAGTTCAACTTCAAACAAGCTAAAACAAACTATAATTTTGAACGCAGATGATAATATATTATTCTATAAATATTTTTTGAAAATAGAGAAGTTCGAATTTATTAATTACCAAACTAGAACCGTTTGTGTGTGTATATATACACACTATATTAAAGTACCAGTTTCAACGGTCGTCCCGTGTCATTTTTTTACAAACAACCTCTCACATCTATTTCAAATTAACCTGCTGCATATCTGCTCGCTCTGCGCAACCAACCTCCACATATATAGATGGTCAAACGTGTGTTGGCCCGAACCGTTAACCCGTCAGGTCATTTGATTAAATCAACGTAAAATTAAAAAAAGCGATGCAGAAGGTGGGGTCGAACCCACGTCCTGTTGGGAGAAGGGCGGGAGACACTAGGTGAAGTTGGTTAACCAGTAGAACATTATGCTCATGTGTTTTTAATATTGAATATAAATTGTACATATGTATATACGTTTTTTGTAAATAAAAATATATAATCATGTCGGGTCGGACCAGCACTACGGGCCGAGGCTACAGCCCAAGCACGACACAACGCTTGTGTCGGGCTGGCCCAGACACTATTAAATGGGTCGTGCCTCGAGCCGGCCCGTCAAACACGACTCATTTGACCATCTATACCTCCGTACGGTAATGATGGTTCTTGCCTCAGTTGCCACCACATCGTTCGCCATCCTGCTTCTTTTCTCTCTCCTGACATGCCTCCGCGCCACCCTATTCTCGGCAGAGGGTGTGGGAGCAGGCGCCTCCTCCCCGTATTCGTCCAACACCAGCCCCGACACCGACCCGCGCAGTGGCTATTGCACGTCCACGAGGACGTTTCACAGTATGCGCGCTCCATCATTTTCACCGTCATCGGACGTATCGTTCATCTTCTCGGCCTTCACTCTGTTCTTCGTACTCAACCTACTGCTCCCCACCCACGGTCGCAGTCGCGAGCCGACCGATGCTCTTCAACGCGGGTACTGGGCAAGTCGGTCTTGCTCCTGACCTTTCTTCGCATGTGTCGCCGAGGAGGACACGGTGGTGTCTGCCACGCTTAGGTTATCTTGGTAATGAGGAGTACAGGTCTGAGATATTGGACAATCAAGGTCCGTAGTGCGGTAGTAGTCGGTATATGCTACGGAGTTGGTGGTGGTGTTGTGTCGCCTCGACGGGTCCAAGGCTGGAAAGGCACTCGCATTCTCTCGCCCTTCTCGGACTTACGCCTGGTGCGGGTGCCTCTCGGTTTGGAGCTGCTCTAGATGGGCTCCTTTCTCCGCTTGCATGCTATCTCCCTACATGTATCTAGCAGTATAATACCTATGTCGCCTCCAGATGCCTAGGTCTTCGTCGTGTCCTTCTCCGGCAAAGAATATGTATGACCGCCTCTTCCCTTCCCTTCTTGCTCTACGAAATCTTGGAAGTGGGGAGGCGAGGGATGGGGGTCACTGATTTGCTTCCTATGGTATCCTTTTGATGGCTCGACATTGTCTGCCTATATGGTGTTTTCCTTACCACGGTGTCGACTCGGTATGCTTCTACTGCTTCTACGTACCTGTCACCCATCCTTCTGTCATTGCAAAAATTATAGTGTTGTTCCTCTGTTGTTTAGGGTGTTGGTTTTTTTGTTGTGCTAAGGACTGAACATAATTTGGGTGTGTTAATACTTTATTTATTGTCTGCACATGGTTTGTGTTCTTCTGATGATGGTTCATGGATCCTGCAAAATATGTGTTAGGATTTGGAAATCCATGCGGGCACTACCACAGGGTGCTTGTCCCTTGTGTTCATTGGCTCTTGCAAGCATTAGATCGTTTCTGAGACCACATTGGCGCAATGGACTCCATGGTGTTTGAGGTTGCTGAATTGGATGGAGCAACAATGATTTATCACACTAACAATAAAAGGAAAGGTTATTTGTTGGTTTTTAAACGTTAGTAATTGCTACGAAGTACCATAATTTGTATGGAGCACATCCAGTTTTTATTGATGCCTGACTTTAGCAACCACTTCATATTTTGATCTATATTTTTTATAAGTTTGAGTTCATGTGACTTATTTTATAAACTTGAGCTCACAAACTTCCTGTTATTTGGTCTCTGTATGGTGGAATTATGTCATTATATAATCTATGTACGTTCAGTCAGTAGTTGTGAACTCTCTTTCAATCGCTCCCTTCATTGGTTGTGTTATATCAATACATATTAGATGGAGTAAACAACATCAGTTAGTCAAATAAAAAATATTATGCGAAGAATGGAGACAATTAATAAAAAATCTTGAGATCTTTTTAGTAGATATTTTACGTGGGTATTGTTGTAAGCCGTCGCAACACACGGACAACCGACTAGTTTAATTAAAAGAAGCAACTTTTGGCTAAGAATGTTGTCGGCGTTTCGAGACCGGGGGGTCCCTAAGCCGACGAGTAAATGTCGTCGCGTGCCCCAGCCCAGATGGGTCGACGCGAGGCCGAGCGCGAAGGGGGGAAGTGAGGTGGCCGGAGACCGGCGTGAGAGAGGTGGGAATCCCGCGGCCTTCGTGTTCGTCCCGCGCCCAGGTCGGGTGCGCTTGCAGTAGGGGGTTACAAGCGTCCACGCGGGAGAGGGAGCGAGCGGCTTCAAGCAAGCGCCTATCTCGTCCTCGTCCCCGCGCGGCCAACCCTCCTCTAAGAGGGCCCTGGTCCTTCCTTTTATAGGCGTAAGGAGAGGATCCAGGTGTACAATGGGGGGTATAGCAGAGTGCTACGTGTCTAGCGGAGGAGAGCTAGCGCCCTAAGTACATGCCGTTGTGGCAGCCGGAGAGATTTTGGCACCCAGCTGGTGTGATGTCGTGGCCGTCGGAGGAGCGATGGAGCCTGGCGGAGGGACAGCTGTCAGAGCTGTTGAGTCCTTGCTGACGTCTTCTTGCTTCCGTAAGGGGGCGGAGAGCCGCCGTCGTCACAGAGTATGCGGGGCGCCATCATTGCCTATCTGGCGGAGCGAGCCAGATGGGACGCCGGTCTTGTCCCCCGTGGCCCGAGTCAGCTCGGGGTAGGGTGATGATGGCGCCTCTTGTCGACGTGGCTGGTCTGCGCCCTAGGTTGGGCGATGTGGAAGCTCCTCCGAAGCCGAGGTCGAGTCTGTCTCCTGTGGCCAAGGTCGAGTCCGAGCCCCTGGGTCGGGCGAGGCGGAGACCGTCGGCTGAGGCCAGGGCGGAGTCCGAGCCCTGGGGTCGGGCGGAGCGGAGTTCGTCGTCTTCTGGGGCTGAGCCCGAGTCCGAGCCCTGGGTCGGGCGGAACGGAGTTCGTCGTCTTCTGGGGCTTAGCCCGAGTCCGAGCCCTGGGTCGGGCGGAGCGGAGTTCGCCGTCTTCCGGGGCTTGGCCCGAGTCTGAGCCCTGGGTCGGGCGAAGCGGAGCTTCCCATGGTGCCTGCGGCCGGGCCTGACTGCCTGTCAGCCTCACTCTGTCAAGTGGCACCGCAGTCGGAGCGACGCAGGCGGCGCTGTCTTTCTGTCAGGCCGGTCAGTGGAGCCGCGAAGTGACGGCGGTCACTTCGGCTCTGTCGACTGGGGGGGCGTCAGGATAAAGGTGTCAGGCCACCTTTGCATTAAATGCTCCTGTGATTTGGTCGGTCGGTGCGGCGATTTGGTCAGGGTTGCTTCTTGGCGAAGACAGGGCCTCGGGCGAGACGGAAATCCTCCGGGGTCGGCTGCCCTTGTCCGAGGCTAGGCTCGGGCGAGGCGTGATCGCGTCCTTCGAATGGACCGATCCCTGACTTAATCGCACCCATCAGGCCTTTGCAGCTTTATGCTGATGGGGGTTACCAGCTGAGAATTAGGAGCCTTGAGGGTACCCCTAATTATGGTCCCCGATAGTAGCCCCCGAGCCTCGAAGGGAGTGTTAGCACTCGCTTGGAGGCTTTTGTCGCACTTTTTTGCAAGGGGGCCAGCCTTTCTCGGTTGCGTTTTGCTCCGGTGGGTGCGCGCGAGCGCACCCGCCGGGTGTAGCCCCCGAGGCCTCGGAGGAGTGGTTTCACTCCTCCGAGGTCTTAATGCCTCGCGTAATGCTTCGGCTGGTCTGGTCATCCCTCATGCGAGCTGGCCGTAGCCCGGGTGTACGGTCGGGTCCCAAGTTCTCGGGCTGGTATGTTGACGCTGTCAACGGTTCGGCCGGAGCCGGGTTTGCGAGAGCAGCCCCCGAGCCTCTGCACAGGGCGAGAGGGCGATCAGGGACAGACTCGACTTTTTTACATACGCCCCTGCGTCGCCTTTTCGCAAGGAGGAGGGGGGGAAAGCGCCATGTTGCCCTCGATGGGCGCCGAACATGGTGTCTCCGGTGAGCTGCAAGCGGGTAATCCGAGTGGACGTCCGTGCCCCGTTCGTTAGGGGTCAGCTAGGGGCCCAGAGGCACGCCCAAAAGTACCTGCGGGTGATCTGCCGGACCCGGTCCCCTGGCGACGGGGTCCGAGGGCTCGATGCCTCCCTCTGATGGGATTCCGTTACAAGATCGTTCCCGCTGGTCTCGGAAATGTCCTAAGGTACCTCGAGAGCGCAGCCCGAGCCTTGGTTATGTATCGAACGTACCCATGGTCATCCCTTGCTCGGCGTCTGAGGCGGCTGTGAACCCTTCGGGGGCCAGCCTTCGAACCTCTGATCAGTAATGGGCGCGGAGCCCGAGTAGCCTGAGGCGGCCGTGGAACCCTTCCGAGGGGCCGGCCTTCGAACCTCTGACCAGTAGTGGGTGTAGAGCCCACGCGATCTGAGGCGGCTGTCGAACCCTTCCGAGGGGCCAGCCTTCGAACCTCTGATCAGTAGGGAGGCTCGGAGCCTGGTTCCTTCTCGGGGAAGGATCCTTTTCGGGGTATCCCCCTTTCCCGGTCCCTGTTGCAAGAGAGAGAAAGAGGAAAAAAGGAAAAGGATATGAAATCGAACGACGCGGCGTACCTTTCTTGACGCGGTCATTATGGCGAAGGCGAAGCGTCGCCCGCTTCTCCTGCCAGAGGCGCCGCCTGTCCCGCCGCGGAGTTAATGCGACGGGGCAAGTGGTTGGCGGGGCGGCCGTTGCGCGTGCGCGAGCCGTTCGAGGAATGGAACACGGGCGCGTTGTCTTCACACCGTGAGAGAGGGTTCTCTTGCTGCCCCCGGATGGGACGTGAGCTTGGCTGACGACGGGGCCGCTGCTCCTGCCCGCCTGCCACCGCCATTACTGCCGGCCCATTTTTGGCCGCATTGACCGTCGCGCCAGGCTGGCGCTGCTGGGTCGTGCGCTGGGTCGCCTCGAGTCACGGTATTGGTTCCGCAGTCGAGGAGGCGCGGTGGTGGCACGAGTGGCGGTGTAGTTGCATGCACGAAGCATTCGGCGCGCCAGTTGCATGACACGTGGGCCTGGGCCTCCATGCTGGGCGTGTTGGGAGTCGGAGAAGTGCGCCCACTTGGCGCGGTTGCATGCCGCCTGCATGGCTGCCCGCCCCTTCGCCCGCTGGTCTGGGCAAAAGTGGAGAGCCGCTTGTAACCGCTGGGCGGTTGTACACACCGCGCACAGCGGTTTGGCTTCTTCTGCTCTGAGCCGGCTTGCATGACGTGTGGGACCCAGCCCCCGTGCCGTAGGGGAGGACCTTGGAGTGTGTTGGAGAAGACTCAGCCCACGACGGCTGGGGACGCAAGTAGGGAGAGCCGCCTTTAAAAGGAGGGTGACCCCCTTGGAAGGCGACCATGTCTTCGCGCTCCCTTATGCATCGTGTCTTTCCACCTTCCAAGCCCCCGGATGGGGGATACCCGCCGTCTTTCCACCTCGTCGTTGGGGGAACGCAACTCCGTGGGAGTTGGTACCTTTCAGCCATCGTTCGGCTTCAAGGATTTTCATCAGCCAGCCCGGCTGTACCCCTCCACCGGCGGTCACCCGAGACGGTGACCACCAGCCCCTGGGTGGGGAGAAGCAAGCCGGGCTGCGATCTTGGTCCCACCCTCAGCTTCAAGGATGTTCATCATCCTCGCTGGGGTGGAGGCCGGGCTGAGCCGGAGCTCTACCTCCCGCGCGGGTCCGTGGGTCAGCCTCTCCTGCGGCGTTTGAGGGAGAGGGCGCTCACTGGCCCTGCGGGCGGGTCGGACTTCGACAACGCGGGGCTGGTCGACGGCGGGCGTCGTCAGCCTCAGCGCGTCGGGCTCGTCGGCTTGGCTCCCGGTGCCCCCTCCTGCCGGAAGGCGGCTGCCGCGCCGTGTGCACGGGAGGACCGCCCAAGATGTCGCGCGCTGCTAGGGCGGCGTTCGTGTTCTGGGGCGGTCCTGCCTTTGCACCGGTACGGCACCTCCGCGCGGAGGTCGGTGCCCCACTCGTCCGGGAGGATCTGAGTGGGGATCTGCCGGAGGGCTAACGGCCCCTGTCGTCGGTGCCGAGGTGGAGGCGGCTCGAGAAGTCCCCGTTGCCGACGGGATCACCGCCACCATCCGCGCTTCGGGCCTCCGGCTCTTTGTACTAGTTCTCGCCCCTCGAGCGTCGGCGTGGGCGAGGGCAAGATTGCAGCAGCACCCGCCCTGAGGCCTACGCTGCTGCAGTTCGGCCACCCAGAGCGGGAGTCGTTGTTGCTGCTGCCGGAGCGGGCGACGGCGAGCCGCCCGTCAGTCTTCTGTTGCTCCGCAGGCCCCCCCATCGAGTGGGGTTGTTCGTACCTGCGGAGGTGGAACCGGAGTTCCGTTTGTAATGGCACTTTGAATGCCAGTGTTTTTGTTCATTGTGGCTGTCGAGGCCCGAACATGTATGTAATTTTGGCACGGAGCCGTGTTTTTCCTCATTTTCGAGCACTAAGACTCGCCTGTTGGTTGTCTGAACCGCATCACCAAGCATGAGTCGCCTCGTGTAAAGGTGACGAGTGAGGTATCTGTATCCCGGAGGCGTAGGAGTCCCTCGGCTCGGTCAGCCTTGTTGCCCGAGGCTTCTCTTGCTCAGCTAAAGGAACCCCTCGGTCGCTCTTCGATGAGACGAGGCCAGGGGCAGCGGTGTCAGCGCGAACAGAGGCAGAGTTGGCTCGGTAAAAAGACCTGGTCGGCCGGAGCCTGGCCGGGTCGTTCGTTAGCGGGACCGACGCCTGAATTGACCTGCCGAGGCCTCGGGTCGGGCTGACGTCCTCGGGGGACAGCTGGCCGAGGCCTCGGATTGGCCAGCCGAGCCGCCTGCTCGGGCCAGATTCTCGGAGAAGACCCTGGCGGCGATGGCTCGGGCTTGGTGATGACGTCATCCTTCAGAGTGGAGATCTTCGGACCGCGTCGCCGTCCGAGGCTAGGTCGGACCTCGCCGAAGGTGTTGTCGACGCCGAGGGTGCTGCTGCTCCCTTCAAGCGTCAAGATCCGAGCCTGCAGGATCGGATTGTCTTGTAGCGTGTGTTTCGTGCGGCCGCCGAGGCCAAAACACACCCTCGCTGTGTTGTAAAGCTGCGTCTCTTCTCCTCTTGTTTCGAGTATCTGGACTTTTTTGTCGGTAACGGAATTGCTTGTGCGAGCGAGAGTTGCTTCTCATGGAAGGTGATGAGTGAGGTATCCGTATACCGGAGGCGTAGGAGTCCCTCGGCTCGGTCGGCCTTGCCGCTTACGCGCACTCTTACCCGTCCATGGGGTTCTGTCACCGACGCAGTCGAGAAGGCTCGAAGAATCGCTTCGGCAGAAGGGCTTCCGAACGTGAAGACTTGTTCGGTCCGCGGAATCACTTATTTGAACGTGAGTTACTTATCGCAGAAGGTGATGAGTGAGGTATCTGTATCCCGGAGGCGTAGGAGTCCCTCGGCTCGGTCAGCCTTGGCTGCTTACGTGTACTCCGTCGTTTTCAGGATCCACTTTCGAAGTAGTCAAAAAGCACGAAAGACATTCTAGCAGAAAAGATCTTTTTTTTTCGAGGAAAATTTCGACGCAGAGGGGGTTCCCCCTTTTAGCCCCCGAGGGAGGGTCGGGCTTTGCCGAGGCAAGGCTGACCCTTCCTTGATGACTAAACTTTGTGTGGGAGCAAGGTATATGAACAACTTGAAAACATCTTAAGGGTAGAAGCGACGTAGCTGTTGGATGTTCCAAGCATTGTCGTAGACCTCGCCTTGACTGTTGGCTATCTTGTACGTTCCGGGCTTCAGGACTTTGGCGATGACGAACGGCCCCTCCCAGGGGGGTGTGAGCTTGTGCCGCCCTCGGGCGTCTTGTCGCAGCCGAAGCACCAGGTCGCCCACGTGGAGGTCTCAGGACCGGACCCCTCAGGCGTGGTAGCGTCGCAGGGACTGCTGGTACCGCGCCGAGTGTAGTAAGGCCTTGTCCCGAGCCTCCTCCAGCTGGTCCAGCGAGCCTTCTCGGCTAGCTTGGTTGCTTTGGTCGGTGTAGGCCCTCGTCCTCGGGGAGCCGTATTCCAGGTCTGTGGGCAAGACGGCCTCGGCCCCGTAGACTAGGAAGAACGGCGTGAAGCCCGTGGCTCGGCTCGGCGTTGTCCTCAGACTCCAGACCACCGAGGGGAGTTCCTTCATCCATCGCTTGCCGAACTTGTTGAGGTTGTTGTAGATCCGAGGCTTGAGCCCTTGTAGAATCATGCCGTTGGCAAGCTCTACTTGCCCATTTGACATGGGGTGAGCTACGGCGGCCCAGTCCACCCGGATGTGGTGATCCTCGCAGAAGTCCAGGAACTTTCTGCCAGTGAACTGGGTGCCGTTGTCGGTGATGATGGAGTTTGGGACCCCAAAACGATGGATGATGTTGGTGAAGAACGCCACCGCCTGCTCAGACCTGATGCTGTTTAGGGGTCGGACCTCGATCCACTTGGAGAATTGTCGATGGTGACCAACAGGTGCGTGTAGCCCCCGGGTGCCTTCTGCAAGGGGCCAACGAGGTCCAGACCCCACACAGCAAAGGGCCAGGTGATGGGTATTGTCTGCAGAGCCTGAGCGGGCAGGTGGGTCTGCCTTGCGTAGAACTGACACCCTTCGCAGGCGCGGACAATTCTGGTAGCGTCGGCCACCACCGTGGGCCAGTAGAAGCCTTGTCGGAAAGCATTCCCGACAAGGGCTCGAGGCGCTGCGTGATGGCCGCAAGCCCCCGAGTGTATCTCTCGCAGGAGTTCCTGACCTTCGGCGATGGAGATGCATCGCTGGAAGATGCCTGAGGGGCTGCGGTGGTAGAGCTCCTTCTCATCTCCCAGCAAGACGAACGACTTGGCGCGCCGCGCCACCCGTCGAGCTTCGGCTTGGTCGGAGGGTAGCTCTCCTCGGTGGAGATATTGCAGGTACGGGGTCTACCAGTTTTGATCAGGCGCGACCCCACTTAGCTCCCCCCAACTTGCAGCGTCTCGCCCTCGGGGGCCGAGGTTACCTCGGGCCGAACCGAGGGTGCCTCGAGCCGAGCCGAGGGTGTCTCGGACTGTGCCGAGGGTACTTCGGGCTGGTCCGAGGGTGCCTCGGGCTGAGCCGAGGGCGCCTCGGACTGTGCCGAGGGTACCTCGGGCTGGGTCGAGGGTGCCTCAGGCTGGGGCGTGTCGTCGATCTTGACGGAGGGTTGATGCAGGTCTCGGGAGAAGACGTCCGGGGGAACCGTTGTTCGCCCCGAGGCTATTTTAGCCAGCTCATCCGCAGTCTCGTTGTAGCGTCGGTCGATGTGGTTGAGCTCGAGCCCGTAGAACTTGTCTTCCAGGCGCCGAACCTCATCGCAGTAGGCCTCCATCTTCGGGTCGTGGCAGTGGGAGTTCTTCATGACTTGGTCGATGACGAGCTGCGAGTCACCACGAGCGTCGAGGCGTCAGACCCCTAGCTCGATGGCGATTCGCAACCCGTTGACCAGAGCCTCATACTCGGCCACGTTGTTGGATGCCGGGAAATGGAGGCGTAGCACGTAGCGTAGGTGCTTCCCGAGGGGCGAGATGAAGAGTAGGCCTGCGCCGGCTCTTATCTTCATCAGCGACCCGTCGAAGAACATGGTCCAGGGCTCCGGCTGGATCGGAGCTGTAGGGAGCTGAGTGTCGACCCATTCAGCCACGAAGTCCACCAAGACCTGGGACTTGATGGCCTTCCAAGGAGCGAACGAGATTGTCTCGCCCATGATTTCCACCGCCCACTTTGCAATTCTACCCGAGGCCTCCCGGCACTGGATGATCTCCCCCAGGAGGAAGGATGACACCACAGTTACCGGATGAGACTCGAAGTAGTGTCGCAACTTCCGCCGCGTTAGGATCACCGCATACAGCAGCTTCTGAACTTGTGGGTAGCGGATCTTGGTTTCGGATAGTACCTCGCTGACGAAGTAGACTGGACTCTGAACGGGCAATGCATGCCCCTCTTCTTGCCTCTCGACCACAATCGCGGCGCTAACCACCTGAGTGGTCGCGGCGACGTAGACCAAGAGGGCTTCTCCGGTAGCTGGGGGCACCAAGATGGGCGCCTTCGTGAGGAGTGCCTTCAGGTTCCCGAGGGCTTCCTCGGCCTCGGGGGTCCAAGTGAAGCACTCGGCCTTCCTTAAGAGGCGGTACAGAGGTAGACCTCTTTCGCCGAGGCGTGAGATGAAGCGGCTCAGAGCCGCGAGACATCCCATGACCCTCTGTACGCCTTTCAAGTCCTTGATGGGCCCCATGCCGGTGATGGCCGCGATCTTCTCCGGGTTGGCTTCGATGCCCCGCTCGGAGACGATGAACCCCAAGAGCATGCCTCGGGGCACCCCGAAGACACACTTTTCGGGATTGAGCTTGACGCCTTTCGCCTTGAGACATCGAAATGACACTTCAAGGTCGGAAAGGAGGTCAGAGGCTTTCCTCGTCTTGACTACGATGTCATCGACGTAGGCCTCGACCGTGCGGCCAATGTGTTCGCCGAACACATGGTTCATGCACCGCTGGTACGTCGCGCCCGCATTCCTCAAGCCGAACGGCATGGTGACATAGCAGTACATGCCGAAGGGTGTGATGAAAGAAGTCGCGAGCTGGTCGGACTCCTTCATCCTGATTTGGTGATACCCTGAGTAGGCATCGAGGAAAGACAGGGTTTCACACCCAGCAGTGGAATCCACGATTTGATCGATGCGAGGCAGAGGGTAGGGAACCTTCGGACATGCTTTGTTCAGACCAGTGTAGTCTACACACATCCGCCATTTCCCCCCTTTCTTTCTCACAAGCACAGGGTTGGCAAGCCATTCGGGATGGAATACCTCTTTGATGAACCCTGCCACCATTAGCTTGTGGATCTCCTCGCCTATGGCTCTGCGCTTCTCCTCGTCGAATCGGCGCAGAGGCTGCTTGACGGGTCGGGCTCCGGCTCGGATGTCCAGCGAGTGCTCGGCGACATCCCTTGGTATGCTGGGCATGTCCGAGGGACTCCACGCGAAGACGTCCGCGTTCGCGCGGAGAAAGTCGACGAGCACTGCTTCCTATTTGGGATCGAGCTGGGAGCCGATCCGGACTTGCTTGGAGGCGTCATTGCTGGGGTCGAGGGGTACGGACTTAACCGTCTCCGCTGGCTCGAAGTTGCCGGCATGATGCTTCACGTCTGGCACCTCCTTAGAGAGGCTCTCCAGGTCGGCGATGAGGGCCTCGGACTCGGCGAGGGCCTCGGCGTACTCCACGCACTCCACGTCGCATTCGAACGCGTGTTTGTACGTGGGGCCAACGGTGATGACCCCGTTGGGGCCGACATCTTGAGCTTCAGGTAGGTGTAGTTGGGGACGGCCATGAACTTCGCGTAGCATGGCCTCCCCAGTACCGCGTGGTAGGTTCCTCGGAACCCGACCACCTCGAACGTCAGGGTCTCCCTTCGGAAGTTGGAGGGCGTTCCGAAGCAGACGGGAAGGTCGAGTTGTCCGAGGGGTTGGACGCGCTTCCCGGGAATGATCCCATGGAAGGGCGCAGCGCCTGCCCGGACGGAGGACAGATCGACGCGCAGGAGTCCGAGGGTCTCGGCGTAGATGATGTTGAGGCTACTGCCTCCGTCCATGAGGACCTTGGTGAGCCTGACGTCGCCGATGACGGGGTCGACGACGAGCGGGTATTTCCCCGGGCTCGGCACATGGTCGGGGTGGTCAGCTCGGTCGAAGGTGATGGGCTTGTCGGACTAGTCTAGGTAGACTGGCGCCGCCACCTTCACCGAACAGACCTCCCGGCGCTCTTGCTTGTGGTGCCGAGCCGAGGCGTTCGCCGCTTGCCCACCGTAGATCATAAAGCAGTCGCGGACCTCGGGGAACTCTCCTGCCTGGTGATATTCCTTCTTGTCGTCGTCGTGGGCCCTGCCACCCTCCGCGGGTGGCCCGGCCCTGTGGAAGTGGCGCCGAAGCATGACACACTCTTCAAGGGTGTGCTTGACGGGCCCCTAGTGATAGGGGCACGGCTCCTTGAGCATCTTGTCGAAGAGGTTGGCACCTCCGGGGGGTTTCCGAGGGTTCTTGTACTCGGTGGCGGCGACAAGGTCCGCGTCGGCGGCGTCGCGTTTCGCTTGCGACTTCTTCTTTCCCTTCTTCTTGGTGCCGCGCTGAGTTGACACCTCGGGGGCATCTTCCGATGGGCGGCCCTGGGGCTGCTTGTCCTTTCGGAAGATAGCCTCGACCGCCTCCTGGCCGGAGGCGAACTTGGTGGCGATGTCCATCAGCTCGCTCGCCCTGGTGGGGGTCTTGCGACCCAGCTTGCTCACCAGGTCGCGGCAGGTGGTGCCAGCGAGGAACGCGCCGATGACATCCGAGTCGGTGATGTTGGGCAGCTCGGTGCGCTGCTTCGAGAATCACCGGATGTAGTCTCGGAGAGACTCTCCCGGCTGTTGTCGGCAGCTTCGAAGGTCCCAGGAATTCCCAGGGCGCACGTACGTGCCCTAGAAATTTCCGGCAAAAGCTTGGACCAGGTTGTCCCAGTTGGAGATCTGCCCCGGAGGCAGGTGCTCCAACCAGACGCGAGCGGTGTCGGAGAGGAACAGGGGGAGGTTGCGGATGATAAGGTTGTCATCGTCCGTTCCACCTAGTTGGCAGGCCAGGCGGTAGTCCGCGAGCCACAGTTCCGGTCTCGTCTCCCCCGAGTACTTCATGATAGTAGTCGGGGGTCGGAACCGGGTCGGGAACGGCGCTCGTCGTATGGCCCGGGTGAAGGCCTGCGGACCGGGTGGTTCGGGCGAGGGACTTCGATCCTCCCCGCTGTCGTAGCGTCCCCCACGCCTGGGGTGGTAGCCTCGGCGCACCCTCTCGTCGAGGTGGGCTCGGCGGTTGCGGTGATGGTGCTCGTTGCCGAGGCGACCTGGGGCCGCAGGCGCGGTGTTGCGCGTGCGCCCGGTGTAGACCGAGGCTTCCCGCATGAATCGGGAAGTCGCGACATGATGCTTCGAGGGGTACCCCTGCCTTCGGGAGGCGGAGCTCTCGGCCCGTCGGACCGCGGCGCCTTCCAGGAGATTCTTGAGCTCTCCCTGGATTCGCCGCCCCTCGGTGGTTGATGGCTCCGGCATCGCGCGGAGGAGCATTGCTGCTGCAGCCAGGTTCTGGCCGACCCCACTGGATGCGGGTGGCGGCCTGACCCTGACGTCGTCGGCGATGCGGTGCTGGAAGCCCTGGGGTAGATGACGTATTTCTCCGGCCGGAGGTTGGCCCGCCCATGCCTGCCCGACGTCCCGGCGGATTGGCTCAAGCGCTCCTGCTCCCTCGTCGAGCCTGGCCTGCACCCCGCGGATTTGCTCGAGCTATGGGTCATGGCCCCCCGCCTGAACGGGGACCACAGCTAGCTCCCGTGGGATGTCAACGCGAGGCACCGGCCTAGGGAGATCACCGTCCTCCGGCATGCCGAGATGGTTGCCTTCGGAGGGACCCCCTAGATCGACGTGGAAACATTCGCGGCTTGGGCCGCAGTCCTCGCCGCCGAGGCTACGGCTACCGTCGGAACAGTCGGAAAGGCAGTAGTCGCATGCGGTCATGAAGTCCCGCACGTCACTGGGGTTGCCAAGTCCAGAGAAATCCCAACAGAAGCTGGGCTCATCGTCTTCCTCAGACCCAGAGGGCCCGTAGGTCGAGACGTCCGTCAGCCGGTCCCAAGGTGACCGCATACGAAACCCCAGAGGGTTTGGGCTCGCCTCTACGAGAGCGCCCGCCAAAGCGAAGCCGCTAGGCGGGTTGAGGCTGAATCCAAATGACGTGGGATGGGAATCGGTCGGTACCTCTTGGTCGACGGGCGGTGATGAAGTCACGTCGGGGACTGACTGCACCGTCGTCTCAGGTACGAGGGTGACGTCCAGCAAGCCTTTCGCGAGCGTGCTGGCATCGTCCGCTTGCTCGGGATTGGCGTGTCGCGGGGAGACGGCGCTCGTCTTCGTCTCAAGCGCGAGGTCGATGCCCGGTGCGCCCCCCGTTGGGGTGCCGGTGCCGTCGACTCGCTCGACAGCCGACGAGGCGCTGCCTCTTGCTTGGCCTTGGTTGCCCCGCCTTCCCCTCCGTCGGCGGGGAAGAGGGCGGGATGAGCTCGAAGGTTGTTCTTCCTCCACGCGGGGAAGACGTCGTCGATTCCGCCGCTGGCGGATGGACTGTCGGCCGCCATTGCCGTCGTCGCCCGGCGGTGGAATGAGTATCATGTCGTAGCTGCCGTCGAGGGACACGAACTCAAGACTCCCGAAACGGAGCACCGTCCCGGGTTGGAGAGGTTGCTGGAGACTGCCCATCTGGAGCTTGACGGGAAGCTGTTCGGCAACACGCAGTAGGCCCCTACCTGGCGCGCCAACTATCGGCGTTTCGAGACCGGGGGGTCCCTAAGCCGACGAGTGAATGTCGCCGCGTGCCCCAGCCCAGATGGGTCGACGCGAGGCCGAGCGCGAAGGGGGGAAGTGAGGTGGCCGGAGACCGGCGTGAGAGAGGTGGGAATCCCGCGGCCTTCGTGTTCGTCCCGCGCCCAGGTCGGGTGCGCTTGCAGTAGGGGGTTACAAGCGTCCACGCGGGAGAGGGAGCGAGCGGCTTCAAGCGAGCGCCTGTCTCGTCCTCGTCCCCGCGCGGCCAACCCTCCTCTAAGAGGGCCCTGGTCCTTCCTTTTATAGGCGTAAGGAGAGGATCCAGGTGTACAATGGGGGGTATAGCAGAGTGCTATGTGTCTAGCGGAGGAGAGCTAGCGCCCTAAGTACATGCCGTTGTGGCAGCCGAAGAGATTTTGGCACCCAGCTGGTGTGATGTCGTGGCCGTCGGAGGAGCGATGGAGCCTGGCGGAGGGACAGCTGTCGGAGCTGTTGAGTCCTTGCTGACGTCCTCTTGCTTCTGTAAGGGGGCGGAGAGCCGCCGTCGTCACAGAGTATGCGGGGCGCCATCATTGCCTATCTGGCGGAGCGAGCCAGATGGGACGCCGGTCTTGTCCCCCGTGGCCCGAGTCAGCTCGGGGTAGGGTGATGATGGCGCCTCCTGTCGACGTGGCTGGTGTGCGCCCTAGGTTGGGCGATGTGGAAGCTCCTCCGAAGCCGAGGTCGAGTCTGTCTCCTGTGGCCAAGGTCGAGTCCGAGCCCCTGGGTCGGGCGAGGCGGAGACCGTCGGCTGAGGCCAGGGCGGAGTCCGAGCCCTGGGGTCGGGCGGAGCGGAGTTCGTCGTCTTCTGGGGCTGAGCCCGAGTCCGAGCCCTGGGTCGGGCGGAACGGAGTTCGTCGTCTTCTGGGGCTTAGCCCGAGTCCGAGCCCTGGGTCGGGCGGAGCGGAGTTCGCCGTCTTCCGGGGCTTGGCCCGAGTCCGAGCCCTGGGTCGGGCGAAGCGGAGCTTCCCATGGTGCCTGCGGCCGGGCCTGACTGCCTGTCAGCCTCACTCTTTCAAGTGGCACCGCAGTCGGAGCGGCGCAGGCGGCGCTGTCTTTCTGTCAGGCCGGTCAGTGGAGCGGCGAAGTGACGGCGGTCACTTCGGCTCTGTCGGCTGGGGGGCGCGTCAGGATAAAGGTGTAAGGCTACCTTTGCATTAAATGCTCCTGTGATTTGGTCGGTCGGTGCAGCGATTTGGTCAGGGTTGCTTCTTGGCGAAGACAGGGCCTCGGGCGAGCCGGAAATGTGTTCGCCGCTGGAGGGGGGCCTCGGGCGAGATGGAAATCCTCCGGGGTCGGCTGCCCTTGTCCGAGGCTAGGCTTGGGCGAGGCGTGATCGCGTCCTTCGAATGGACCGATCCCTGACTTAATCGCACCCATCAGGCCTTTGCAGCTTTATGCTGATGGGAGTTACTAGCTGAGAATTAGGAGCCTTGAGGGTACCCCTAATTATGGTCCCCGACAAATGTAAACATAGAAAGGGCATGGTTGGTGAATGAAGAAATATATCTTCATGGTGCACTTATTTAGTATCGTACACTATCTATTTAGTTGAGGAGAAAATTTGACACAAGAAACTCTTTTAGCAAACTGTTGAAGCCTTGGAGGACACTTTTTTTTCTTGGCTTTTCACTAAAAAAATCAATTGAATTATTATACATAATTCCTGGAGATGCTTCGAGCTAGCCAGACTAACTATCATCAAGACCTCAACATGCATGCAAGGTTAGCATCGCCTGGCTAGGCTAGCTCCACAATCAAGCATGTCGTTTATGAGTGACAAACTCAACTAGACAGTAAGACAGAAAAACGCGGTTAATTTACGTTAGAACTTAGACCTGTATGAACATGCTTCTCTCATCCTTCTGCGGAGATCAGTCAACCATTAAAAAAATACAAACACGTCGTCACCTACTCACCTCTACCTAAATTCAAGCGCTTTCAATTGCTCTATGAATTGGTCAGAACTAAGAAGTATCTGCCGTAGAAAACTGGAAACGGAGGCAGGAAAACACGCGCTTGCATGGCTACAACGGCGGGACGCGACGCTGCTCTGCACTTTCCGAAATTTCTCCGGCCTGTTCAGGGATTCCGGCGGCCTACTGGCTGCTGCGGTGCTGCCTATATAAAAGATAGGGTGGGCGTCCTGTAGAGCTCACAGTGCAGTGCATGCAACAAAGAAACACCTGCGAACGCAATACACACACGGTCGTCGATCCACGTCACCCGCAGCTGCAGCAAGCAGCTGGACCTCGCTCTCTGAAGATCCCCTCGCCCGCCGTGCATGGTTACGAGACACCGGTAATGGCGCCGGCGCCGGCGCCGCAGCATGGGCCGGGGCAGATGGAGGGCCAGGGTCGTCGGGTCTGGCGCGTCGGCAGGGTGCCGTGCGCCGTGGTCGCCCGGCTGCTCCTCTTCCTCGGCGTGACCGTCGGCTTTGCGTTCGCCATCTACCGCGCGTGCCACAACCACAACAAGCGCGACCTTGTGTTCGCCATCGTCACCTACTTCCTCGTCGTCGTGTTCGCGTGCTGCTTCGCCAAGCTCCAGCAGCTGCGGCGCGACCCGGCCGCCACGGAGGCCCAGATGCGGCGTGTCAGGATCGCCGCCTGGGTCGTCTCGACGGCGCTCGGCATCGCGGCCACGCTGCGCGTCGCCGACGCGGTGCACGGGCTGGCGCTGAAGCTGGTTGTGTGGGCTGTCTCCATCGTGCTCCACGGGCTCGGGTTCTACTTCCTTTTCCTCCGCAAAGGCGCCAACACCGCGCTCGCCAACCCGAGTCGGCTTTGCCCGGCCGGGTGTCCCCGGAGGAGAAGGTCTAGTGAATCCAATGTCCGCGGGTATCGGTGTATGTATTGCAATTGCAACACCATAGATTAGGCAAATATCGTCATTCTTTTTTTTTCCATTCGAACTGTCTGCTATCGTGAAACAAACAATAGTAATGAATAAATTGTATTGTTTCTTTCATCCGTCGTTTGTCAATATTTTATTGGAATTGATATTAGATATACACATATGCATCTCAAACATAAACATGGTCTTATTATTATAGCCTAGAAGTATAATCACAAATTTGAAACATACATAGTGCGAAAATTTTAGTCTAATAATAATCCGAGTTCTTGAGGAGGTTGAGGACGGCGCAAATCTAAGTCCATACTAAGAAGATGAACTCTCCCCGCTTCACGCATTCGCTGGACCCTGATATGGACCTGCTTAATTGCTACTCTCTCTGTTTCTTTGTAGTTGTCACTGGATAGTTAAATTTTGCACTATCCAGCGACAACTAAAACGAAACGGAGGGATTACCTACTTTGTTGATGTCGGTTTTCTCTCCCAAAGACAAGCCAACATATCGGGTGGAGCAAGCGTTATACGGTCGTGGCAGTAGACAATATGCTAGCCTTCCTCTGGTTCAACGGTGTGCCACACCCTGACGCCTCTAAGTTCATATTATCATATGCATCGACATTGCCTGCTTATGATATGACGGATGCCCGATAGATCATAACCTCACGACGCCCTCTACGCTGAGTTGGCGAGGACGAGATATGGTGATCTCGTTGCCCTCCATGACCACCATACAGTGGAGCAGAGTAACGACTGACTCGTACTGCTTAGGTACCAGATGTTAGCTGAAACTCTTTAATGATAATTGAAGCTCCAACAAAGATGATCCGATCACCATAAACTTTTAAGAATTTGATAAATATTCTGTTTTTTTGGTGCTGTATGTACAACCACAACACATTTTTCCTTATTTTAGTCATTTGTTTATACAAGTATGGATCCTAACACAGAAAAGGAGAAACACAAATAAGGACGGATTTGGAGAGAATGTTGTCCAAGTCGAGGCCAACGTTATCTATATATATTATAAAAAAGAAAAAGAACCGGAATTTAAAATCAACGAAAAGATCTCTAGCCGAGTTGGTTAGGTGGTCTAAGTAGCACTCCTCAGGTCCTAGGTTTGACTCACTGTGAGAGCGAATTTTAGACTGTGATTAAAAAAATCGGTCGTTTTTCACATGGGCTACGATGACTCTTTGTATGGGTGAGGCATGGGTTCAGAGGTTTTCTCGACCTACCTGAGAAAACCTTCTTAATATAATGCTTGGGGTTGTCTTACCAGGTTTACAGTTCAGAAAAGAAAAAATTTCGGCCCCAACGGAAAACAGGAAATTTCGGGAATTCTAGATCAAAATCAAATAGATTTATTTTTTTAAACAAAAAATGATATAATTTATAATAACAAATGCCAAATTTGGAAATATATAATTTTCGGACATCACCGAAATCAAGGAAATTTCAGAAATTTCCGTCCGAAATTGTAAACCCTAGTTTCAGAATTTAAAATCACATCTAGCTCACATCATCTCTGCGTTATAGTTCCAGCCTCTCTCTCTCGAGCTGTTGCTGCACTGAACATATTGCATGTACTCCGTCCGTTATAGTATTAGATGTCATTCTGTCTGAATAGTATAATAAAAGATGTCATTCTAGATATAAAAGTAGTATTGTCCAATTTTACTCCTAGCTTCTGCATGCATGGCTCGCTACCCGCATACTAAAGAGGATGTTGGACTCCTATTTAATATGGGTATGACTGGAAATTTAACCCTCTATTACTCATTCCTTGATATCCAAAATGTCGTCTAAAACGACATCTAACTCAGTAACTCTGCATCGAAAGGAGTATCCATCAATCTGCTTCTCAGACTCTCTCCAGCAAGGTGCGCTATATGCTCCTCTACTCTATATTTAGCGCACGGTGATCAACTTTTTCTCTCCAACAACGTGCGCTAAAGGGTCTGATAAAATAGAGGACGTCCTCAACCACCTCCAAATGCAGCGGCTCCTCTATTCGTGTCTCTCTACTTCAGGTCCGCTAGAAATGTACAACAACATGCAATAGAATAAGTATTGTAGCTGAATTAATGAAGAATAAGTAGCAGCAAGCAATACTATTAGGTGTCTGCTCAAATATGTATAGTAATTTTTTAAGATTTGCCAAGGAAACTTTGTAATAAAAAGGTATACTATTTTAGGTGAAGAAAAAAATTAATATACATCGTATTTTAATACGAGATATACAAATGATATTTTTCTGTGCGTGTCCAATGCGGAAAAAAGAATGTAGAAAATAAAGTCTGGTAACACTATTTATATAGAGGATGAAATTTAGAGGACGTTGCTGGAGTAGAAAAAGATATAGAGGACGAAATATTTTAGAGAGTGTTGTAAAGGACACAAAATATTTCTTTAGAGGATGAAATTTAGAGGACGTTGCTGGAGACAACCTCATCACCTTACTTGGAGAGTACGAATTAGTGTTGAACCGGTCCTTTATGTGTAACATTTTATTTTTGTTTTTTTCGAACCTTTCCGTATGCATGGATGTATATCGTCGGGCTATATGCATCCCATGACACTAGTATAGTAACGTAGGGCCTTTTCAGGCCCAAGGGTTAATGGGCCGTACAAAAGAGGAAGGGCCCAAGTAGCAAGCCCTGACGCCATCCGATCCTGATCTGAACGGACCAGATTGCTGCCGGAGGAAGCAGGAGTGATGAACTTGGGCTCGCGCCGCTCCGCGCTCTGCCCTCTGCGAACCACGACGAGGTCTTCCTGACATGGCCGGCGCCCGCGGCCGCGCGACGCCGACGCGAACACCTCCGCGGTCGTCTTCCCCGGCGCCCCGCACCGAGGCGGTAGTCCCGCCGGACTGGGACTCCGCTGTATCGACCGTCTCCTCCCACCCCTCGCCCCCGGTGGTCGTCGTGTGCGGGCCCAAGAACAGCGGCAAGTCCACCTTCTCCCGCGTCCTCCTCAACGCGCTGCTCCCCAGGCAAGCCACCACCACAGAGCCAAGCCCCTCTGACCCTGACGAGCGACGACTCTGTTGGCGATGCTGGTGGTCCTCATAAACTGATAGTGTCGTGGTGCTTTGCAGGCATGGTAAGGTTGCTTATCTGGACACCGACGTGGGGCAGCCAGAGTTCGGGCCGCCGGGATGCCTCTCGTTCAATGTCCTCGACGAAGCTATTGCAGGTTAGTACATACGCTTGTGCTGGTTGGGCGTCAGTGCTGGTGTTTTTTCGTTTCAAATGCGGCAGTAGTCTTTTGTTCATTCGTCACTAACAAGTAACAAGATGATTTTTTGGGGGCTTCTGTGCAGATTTGATGAACCCAAGCCTACGGGAAGCTGAAAGGTGTAAAATCTCTCCTCTCATTTGTTATTTGCATACTGAAGTTCTGATTGTAGTGTGGTTATTTCACTTTGTTTCTCCACTTTAGGAATTTATGCACAATTTTATTGTGGAATTTCTTTGTTTGTTTACTGAAACAGTTGCAGACTCGCGTCAGTCAGTGTGTTAGCGATCATGTAACTTTTTAATTTTTGCTGGAGCAGATGTTTTGTTTAATATTTGCAACCTTTTATGTCATCCCTGCTTGGCTTTCACTAGTGCCATTTACAAATTCAATCAGGTGCTACTTCTTTGGTGACATTTCATCGAAAAGAGATCCAGAAGCATATCTGAATTGTCTATTCCATTCGTATGACTACTTTGTTGGAAAATATCGATGCGATGAGAATGAAATGCTGCCACTAATTGTCAATACACCTGGATGGGTAAAAGGTATTTGTTAGTCATTGCAGAGTTGATTTATCTTACCACATGCCTGTTTCACTGAAAATATTATGCGTTTTTTCTTTATTTAATGCAGGTGCTGGCTTTGATATGCTCGTAGAGATGCTAAGGTATATCTGCCCCACAATAGTTGTTCAGATACGCATCACAATCAAGAACAAAAATCTCCCTGATGGAGGGTTTTGGTTAGATGGTGGGCAAACAGGACCTATGATGATTAACATCGATGCTGCATTTCATGATGCCTCAAATAGATCGTAAGTAACTTATTTAGTTAGAAATTCAATAGTTATCATCCTCGTACTTGGAAATATATATATGCAATCTCATACCTAAGAACATGAAGCCATTTTTATCTCTGTTTATACTCAGACCTGTATCTGCACCATTCGTAGATAGTTGCATTTGGGAAGTTGAAGTTTACATGTTCTCTAGGTTTCTTTTGGGGAAAAGAAGTGCTAACAGGAGCTTCTAACGAAACAAACTCTGACATCATCTTCCTATTGGCAAGGTTGTTAATTCAGAAAGATTCATGTGGAATGCGTGAACGCCGACTTGTAGAGTACTTGAAACAATGTTTTCCAAGCAACATCTCTCTTTCAACTAATAAGGAGCTTGCTTATGCCCTAGCTTCACTTCCACCTTATCAAGTACCATTTTCAGATGTTGCAATTGTGCATCTTCATTGTAAGGTCAGTTGTCTTTCCCATTGCTTCTATATTTGCTATCCACATTTTTCAGAATTCAGATTTCGAATGAAACGACGTGTTTAGTCTCCTGCCTTCCATTCCTATGATGAAATGCCAAGGATTAACGCACCTGAAGCTGAAAATTATGTGGACAATTCTTATAAATCATTTTCTACATAGAAACCAAGTTTCAAACAAATGATTATAGACAGGTGCAAATTTATAACATAGCATTCCTTATATAGCATTCTAAACATGCAGCTACATATGCTCTTGCCATAAGTTTTATTTATTACCAATTAGTGATTGACAAAGATTAGATGTGCAGCCTTTGGTATGATATAATCAGCATCATGGATAGCATGCTCAAATTTCCATGAGATTGTATAGTACTACCTCCGTTCACAAATATATGACACCGTTGATTTTTTTCGAAAACTTTGACCAATCGTCTTATTCAAAATATTTTATTCAAAAACTTAAAATTTTAAGTCAAGCACAAACTACCTTACAAACTACCTTAAGTGATAAAACAAATCACAAAATAAATGATAACTCATTATTTTTTTGAATAAGACGAGTGGTCAAAGTTTTTTTTAAAAGTCAATGGTGTCATATATTTATGAACGGAGGGAGTAATCAGAAAATGTGGTTGCAGTTTGGCTTGTATTTCAACAGTTAGTGAAAATCCTGAACATAAACATGGTTACTCTTTGCCCAGGTACCTGCTGGTGAGATATGGCATAGTCTGAATGCAACCATAGTTGGTTTGGCAGTTTCCAATGCATCTGAGGGAACCAGATCAATCCCTTACTGTGTTGGGCTTGGTAATATTTCTGTTGACTGCCTTTTTTTTTGGTTATTAGTTTCAATGTTGCCTACCCCAACTTGTTCGGGACTAAAAGGCTTTGTTGTTGTATTAGTTCACTGTGAAAGCATCCTGCATCTGGTTAGCAGTAAGTTCATTTTGGAGTTGGACCCATAAGGGCTAGTTTGAGAGCAAGAGAATTGGAGGGGATCAAGGCTGATTTGGTCACCAGGGAATTCGAGGGGATCCATGAGGGATTTCCTCCCCATGGATCCTCTCCAATTCCATGGTCACGGTGGGGGGGGGGCTAAAATTCCCTTCATACCCCCTCAATTCCTTTGCTCCCAAACTAGCCCTAAGTGTTATGTAATTTTCAGCTGGAGCAAGTTCATCTTGATAGAGCATGCATGTCTGTGAATAAAGGCCCTGTTTATTTACCCTCTAGATTACATAATCCAGTTTAAATAAATTAAGAGGCATACAAACAATGCAAATTATTGGAGCGGATTATATAATCTAGGTACCTAGATTATGATAATCCATAAACAGGTCATTAGGTGCTTATTTTAAATTATTGTTAGGATTTTTACCCACTAATAATTTGTGTAAACAAACATCTAATAATTTGTATAAACAAACATCTCTAATAGGATTATATAAACTGGATTATATAATCCAGGTTATATAATCTATATAAAATAAGCTGGATTATGTAATCCTGCAAGGAAACAAACATGTCCAAAGTCTGGTTTATTCAGAATAATGTGGGTTCAGCAGCCCATAATGCATCCTCTGATATCTGTGTTGAGCTGTGTGCGCAAATACTAACGATGATGTTATGTACTTGGGCAGGCATCATAAGGGGCGTCGATATTCAAAAAGGCCTGTTATATTTAATAACTCCTGTTCCTCTCCAGCGCCTGCAATGCGTTGATCTTTTGCAACAGGGTCTCATTGAGATACCTACTGCTCTTTTGCAGGTAACAACATGCCCCCCCCCCCCCCCTTTTTTTTGGTTATTAGCTTCACCACCTAATAGGCTTGGATTTCTCCAGAAAGGCAGAACGAGATTCTGTCAAGGAGACCAGTAACTAATGCATGTTATAATGATCACATATTCTATAGTGTTTAGGTAATGGATGGCCTGCATGTGTTTTGAGAGACATTGCTTACGAAGGAAGCTGTAATCATAAGACTTGTTTGAAACGTTAGGAGGCTTCTCAAGCGATAAAATTACTGTTTCTCATAGCTGTAGACGAAAGACATGAGACTCGTTTTAGACGCAAAGCTTTCAGATTTCGTCCCCCTTCCAATGCAGGTCCGCGGATGTGTGTCCCCCTACATGTCGACGAATGTGCTTCACAAGATATCAGAAAGGGATTTGTATGCTGGGTGATGTTGGCGCAGGCAGTGTCGGAGATAGACCTGTGTTTGCTGGTTTCTGACCCGGAGAGCATGAACCGGACTGTAGTTTCAGGCTGCCAGCGGTTGCCTCCAGCTCCTAAGATTAGATATGTAACCTGTGCTGTGCAACTCCTCTGTCAAATTAGTAGTCACGGAGATCTGAATGCAACTTCCTGGATTCATTGAATTGAAATACTATAATTCTGTGGCAAGTTACTCCCTTTGCTTTTGCCTTTGAATTGATTAGTATAGAGAAAGATATTGATTAATTGGTATCTTGGTATTATTTAAAGAAAGAGTGGTATATCTTAGACCCCTCATCTTACCAATGATGTTGTTTAGGTCCACCTCCTTAGAAATGATATATAGTGAAATGTCCCTAGTATACATTAGAACAACTATATCTTCTATAGTACAATATGATATGGTAACTTTGGATATCGTAACCAGAAATAATGAGTTGTGAATAGGCTGGTCGATAGATAAACGGAGTAAGTGCGATAACAATTAATAATTGGGCTTACCGACCGAATTAGACAAATAATTGGCAAAGACGTGGGTATAAGATTTATTTGGGTGTTTTTATGATTTAATGGTGTTATTTTGTAGTGATAGGTGACGTGGAAATTTAGGTTCAATTGAATCAGTTTTTTTAATGTAATTACAAAGGTATGTATGTACTATACTTATATGAGTATCTGCGTGTATATTGTAATTTAAAAAAACAATAATTTTTTATATCTTGGTACACCACTGTTTGTTATTGGGCATCCCATGTATTGTACACATACCGCATGATTGGTTGGTTGCACAACCAGCACATGGCTCTGCGAGTCTGTCCCTCCACAAACATAGTTTTTCTCTGTTAGCGTGTGTGCAACCGAAATTTTTTAATTTAGCCTATACTGCATCCACACAGACAGGCGCCACCGTTCACATACAGGCTTCCAATCAAACGTTGGGGAGCAGTTAACGCACGCGTAGAGGCTGATTTTCGAGGAGCATGCAACCAATCGTGCGGATAGTAATGAGATATCATGACTGGGTTTCCTCAACAGCATATATGAAAGTTGTCGTAAAACCACAAGTCACAATCATAATCACCACTAATTTATAACCCCACCTAACAGGGTGTATTGTTGTAGAGACTAAAGTTTAGCCCATGTCATATCGAATATTTAAATAAATTCTTATTACGACTATTAAACATAGTCTAATTATAAATCTAATCACATAGCTAAAGATTAAATAATGAGACAAAATTTTCAAGCCTAATTAATCCATGATTAGCAAATTTTTACTGTAGCATCACATGGGCGCATGAACTAATTAGACTTAATAAGTTTGTCTTGTCGTTTAGTCTCCATCTATGTAATTAGTTTTGTAATTCGACTATATTTAATGGTTCTAACTAGCATCTAAACATCCAATAAGACAATGACTAAATTTTAGCATCGGGGAACAAAACGCCCCCTAAGGTCTTCTTTGGGTCTTTATGCACCATTCTCATTTTATATTTATGCATCTCCATCTAAATTATATATCAAACTACTTCAAAAACATAAATTAATAAAAAGTTATATGTTTCTGAACAAGCCCTTAACAAACTAAAGACATCAAAACACACACATATTGACAATCATAGCTTCTATGAATTCATACCCCCCCTAAACAAACTCACAACCACCACATATCATCACATGAACCATATGACCCCCTACAAGACAAGATTACTTTTGACAACATATAACTATTCTTCAACAGGAGAATAGTTGTCCCTCTCTTTACATGAGAGGTGTGTGACCAGACGGAGAATAGTAGTAAGGCTGCCTCCAGTAGGTCGTGTATATGGCCACATGGCCTTGTAAAACACAGTTTTGCACTGTATGTTGCACTTTTCACATAATAAAGTTTGAAATAATAGATGAGATGGGAGATAGGATGAGCAAGTTCATGGAGAAAGTAATTATCAATAAGCATAGTAACTGTTGTGCTATTTTAGTCATTTGTCGCTCGATTTCAGTAATTATCAGTAAGCACAGTAATTTGTTAGTGCAAAAAATACAATTACTACGAACCATTTAGTATTTTTAAAACACATCATTATTTTGTGGTCATCAAGACTAATATTTTGTTGCTTTGGTACATGTATATACCACTTCTATGCGCACATATCTATATATATTGTTGCTCCTATATATTCACAATGGCGATCTTTTAACTATATAGACGCCGCGGACAAGGACTCACGTGGGTCGCGAGCCATTTAAAACAAAGCAGGAATTTCGATGTAAACAGTGATCTTGTAATTCTGGTGGCATCTTTGGATGGAGAGAAGTAGAAAGAGTCAAGATGCCTGTTCAAGCAGGATGTGACGGTGTTGTTTTGTCATCTTTTGCTGTTGGTCGGTTGGTAGTCCTGTGTCGTCTTTTCTATTGTTTTAGTTGTTGTCCTAGTTGTGTTTTTTTTTTCTTTCTTTCTTTGCAGGTTTTCCGCTGGTTGTTTACATAGCTTGTTTTTTTTTGTATTCTCTAATATGAGAGATATACCATTAATAAAATTAGCACGGCAAGCTTTTGATGCCAACTTTTGAGAGAAAAAAACTGGTTGTTACACTTACATTTTCTCTCTTTGTTTTCTTTTAAATTATGTCCTGAATGTCACCTTCCACAACTACTTAGTCTGAATCTGTTGTATTTGTTCCTCATTTCAGAAAGGAGACTAGGCCTAGGTCAATCACAACACGCGTGGCGTGATCACTTATCTAATAGGATGGAAAAGGCAGAAACTTGGACCGTAGACTTAAGCTGCTTTTGCTATAAATTCATTGAGCCTGCATGGTTGATTGGCAGCAACAACCACTTTGTATCTTGAGGCATGCATCGCACACCAACCAATCCTCCCCTGATACTGAGCTTCACCATCATAGTAGTCACCTCGTTCTTCAGAGGTGGCGCGCTGCAGCAACCAGGCGGCGGAGCATGCTGGCCCTCCGAGAGGGCCGCCTTGCTCTCCTTCAAGAAGGGCATCACGAGTGATCCTGGCAACCTCCTCTCCTCATGGCGTGGTTGGGACTGTTGCAGCTGGAGAGGCGTCTCATGTAGCAACCGGACCGGCCACGTCCTCAAGCTTCATCTTGCGAATCCAGATCCAGACATCGACTCCAGAACAAACCATGCTGAGTCATATATTCTGGCTGGTGAGATAAGTCCCTCTCTGCTTTCCCTGCAGCATCTTGAGTACCTAGACCTCAGCATGAACTACTTGGGAGGAGGAAGAGGGGAAACAGGAAGCCCTATGCCTCGGTTCTTGGGATCCATGGAAAACTTGAGATATCTAAACCTCTCTGGCATACAGTTTGCTGGTAGTGTGCCTCCAGAACTTGGCAACCTTTCTAAATTGCAGTATCTCGACCTTAGTGCCACTGTGGACACGGTCGACGACCTCACATTGTTTCGAAATCTACCTATGCTGCAATACCTTACCCTGAGCCAAATCGATCTCTCGCTGATAGTCGACTGGCCTCAAAAGATCAATATGATCCCATCTCTAAGGGCCCTTGATCTCTCTTACTGTCAGCTTCAAAGAGCAGACCAGTCGCTTCCGTACCTTAATCTCACAAAACTCGAGAAGCTTAACCTTTATGAGAACGATTTTAACCATACAATCACATCTTGCTGGTTTTGGAAAGCAACAAGCATCAAGTTCCTCAGTCTTGGGCAGACCAGTTTATTCGGCCAGCTCAACGACGCGTTGGAAAACATGACATCCCTTCAAGCCCTGGATTTGTCACGTTGGCAGACATCAGAAAAGGTGACGGATCATTACTACACATTGCAGATGATAGGGAACTTGAAGAATCTTTGTAGCTTGCAAATCCTAGACCTCAGCTATAGTTATAAGAGTGGTGACATAACCGCGTTCATGGAGAGTTTGCCGCAGTGCGCATGGGGTGAGTTGCAGGAGCTGCATCTCAGTGGCAATAGTTTCACGGGGGCCTTGCCACATTTGATAGGGCACTTTACCAGCTTGAGAACACTTGAGCTCGATGGCAACAGCCTTGGTGGAAGACTCCCACCAGCGCTTGGAAACTGTACACGTCTAAGCACCCTTCACATCAGAAGCAACCACCTCAATGGAAGCGTACCAATTGAGATCGGTGTCCTTTCAAAGTTAACTTCATTGGATCTAAGCTACAACCAGCTCAGTGGTGTGATCACCAAAGAACACTTCAAAGGACTAACAAGCTTAAAGGAACTAGGACTGTCCTATAATAATGATTTGAAGGTTACCGTGGAAGATGGTTGGCTTCCTCCATTCAGACTGGAATACGGAGTTCTCGCATCTTGCCAGATTGGCCCTCGGTTTCCAGCTTGGCTTCAGCAGCAAGCGTCAATTATCTATCTAGACATTTCAAGAACAGGTGTGAAGGACAAGATTCCTGATTGGTTTTGGCATACATTCTCGGAGGCCAAATATCTTTACATGTCTGGCAACGAATTAACTGGCAATCTGCCAGCACATCTTGGTGACATGGCCCTTGTACACCTCAATCTCAGTTCAAACAATCTCACTGGACCAGTACAGACATTTCCAAGAAACGTTGGAATGCTAGACTTATCCTTCAACTCATTTTCTGGTACACTACCATTGTCCTTGGAAGCTCCTGTACTCAACGTCTTGCTTTTGTTCTCAAATAAGATCGGTGGCAGCATTCCAGAATCGATGTGCAATTTGCCGTTATTGTCGGACCTGGATATCTCAAGCAATCTTTTGGAGGGCGGAATTCCTCGGTGCTTTGCAACCATGCAACTAGATTTCCTTCTACTGAGCAATAACAGTTTGGCAGGAAGTTTTCCCACGGTTCTACGAAACAGCACGAATCTGAAGATGTTGGATCTTTCATGGAATAAGCTCTCCGGACGGTTACCTACATGGATAGGAGAGCTAACAGGATTAAGTTTCCTGCGACTTGGCCACAATATGTTTTCTGGGAATATCCCCCTTGAAATTCTAAATCTCAGCAGCCTCCAGTTCTTGGATCTGTCCAGCAACAACTTGTCTGGTGCTGTACCTTGGCATCTGGAGAAATTAACCGGTATGACGACACTGATGGGCAATCGTCAGGACATATCAAGTATACCATTGGGTTATATAAGGGGAAACGGCGAGAATGATATCAGTATAGACGAACAGTTCGAGGAAGTCTTCTTGGTAATCACAAAGGGGCAGAAACTGAAATATAGCAAAGGGTTGGATTACTTCGTGAGTATTGATCTATCAGAAAACTCCTTATCAGGCGAAATTCCAAGTAACATCACATCTCTGGATGCATTAATAAATTTGAATCTATCATCAAACCATCTAAGAGGAAGGATTCCTAACAAGATTGGCGCATTGAACGCGTTAGAATCCCTCGATCTATCCGAGAACAGGCTTTCAGGCGAAATACCACCAAGTTTGTCGAATCTGACATCTCTGAGCTACATGAACTTGTCCTACAATAATTTGTCAGGAAGGATACCCTCGGGGCGCCAACTTGACACCCTCAGTGCTGACAACCCTTCAATGATGTACATAGGCAACACTGGACTCTGTGGGCCTCCTCTTGAAACGAAATGTTCAGGAAACGGAAGTACCATCAGTGGCAACGGTACAGGCTACAAGCAAGAAAATGAACCGTTGCCTTTTTATATTGGTCTTGTCTTAGGTCTTGTGGTGGGCCTCTGGATAGTATTTTGTGCCATGTTGTTCAAGAAGACATGGAGGATCGCTTATTTCAAGCTCTTTGACCAGTTTTGTAATACGATACATGTATACGTAGTTCTAGCGTGTGCAAGCCGCTTGGCTAGGAATACAGTTGTTGAATAAGAAATACTCCGTATTTGGAAGCAACCGGCGTCCACGCCAACATTATCGCAATGGCAGCTGTGTGGATGAACTCAATACTCCTTTGTGTGGCTTTGTGGTCCAGAATGATTTTTTCTAGTCATATTACTGTTTCTCATAGCTGTAGACGAAACTCATGTTCCTTCGTTGAATTGAAATTCTATAATCCTACAGCAAGTTACTCCTGCCTTCGCCTTTAAATTGTTGGTTCATTTTGCTCTGCACTTAAACAATTTGCTTGTAAAACTTATATCCTTGGTGGTAATAGCCTGAATTTGAACTATTGGTTCATTTTGCTTTGCACTTCCGGACTCTGCCCTTGAAATTTTGATTATAATTTTTTTGGGTTCTTGGTAGTAGCCTGAATTTAAACTTTATTGGGATTTCGTGTCTTGTCAGGATAACGTGTGTAGTCTTTCTGTCAATGAAGACTACGGATTATTTAGACAAAAGACACAGGTAGATGAACATACTGAAAGCATCCGGCATGGTTCATACGAAACCGAAGCCGATACATCAGATAGGAATTGGTAGACAGACACCGAGACCGAAGGAACGCAAACACGCACACCAGAAGCACCCCCACTACAGACTACGATTATTCCTCGCCACATTCCACACAGGTAGAGGTCCTCACAACTCGCTGGCACTGCTCCCACATCTTCAGAGCCACGATCGGTCGACCTAGTCCCACCTCAGGCGACCTTGACCTCGATGGTCTTGGGTTTCTTGGGCTCGGGCGGGGGCAGCTTCTCGACGGTCACGGTGAGCACGCCGTCCCTGCACACCGCCGAGATCTTGTCCATGTCGGCGTTGTCCGGCAGCACGAACTTGCGCATGAACTTGCCCATCCGCCGCTCCATGCGCAGGTACTTGGCGTCCTCGCGCTCCTCCCGGCGCCGCTCGCCGCTGATCACCAGCACCCGCTCGTCCTCCACCTGCACCTTGATGTCGCCCGTGCCCAGCCCCGGCATGTCCACCACGAACGCGTACGCGCCCGGGAGCTCCTTGACGTCGGCCGGGGTGGCCGCCATGGCGCGCGCGTCGCGGACGTAGGTGCGCGTGGGCCCGCCGCCCGCCGCGGCACCACTCGCCTTGTCGCCGCCCGCGCCGGCGTCGCCGTCGGGCACGTCCAGAAGGTGCTGCAGCGCCACCATCAGGGGGGTCTCGAGACCGAACATCCTCCCGTCCATCTCTCGCTCTCGCTACCGCGCCGGCGAATCCCGGGTCTTTGCTCTGCTTGTTGAGGTGTGTTAGGTTTTTGAGCTGCTGTTGTGTGATTCTTTCTTGGTGTGGGGAGTGACGAGGCCGGAGGGGGCGGTTTATATGGGTGGTGAGGGATGGGCTTCTGGAAGGCGATGGAAGGTTCTGAAAGGTGGTGGAGTGTGCTCGGGCTGCCTGGCGCGGCGAGGCGGAGGCGTCCCTGCCCTGTGTTGTTGGGATTCCGGAAGAGTCCGGAATAAAATAGAGTCACTGTACCTTGGGTGCTCTTTCTGCACAGACAGTGGGGTTTTCTGGGCCCATATGTCAGTATCTTGTGGCTACAGCCACGTGCCTCCTGCTGGTTCCATCTGTGTCCCTGTCCACGTCGGCAGGGCGGCCCGGTAAAAAAAACTAAAATGAGGCCTTTCTTTAGATAGAACAATATACTGTTAGGGTTAGTTTAGAAACTATATTTTTTAAGGAATTTTCATTTTTAAGAGAAAAATTAGTTCATTTTTTTCTTGGAAAAATAAAGTTCCTAGAAAAAAATAGAGTTCTCAAACTAGCTCTTAATGTTAATAATGCAATAATTGTTTTAAAATATTGTAATGCTTTGGATATATCACGAAACACACATGTTTATTAAACTCTTTTATTTGAACAACATCATTCTTCTAGTGTTTCTTAACATGAATTCCTCAATTATATTCTCATATTCAATATTCTCCAAAGATAGAGTAGTAAATCCTAGATAAACTCTTTATATTGTGTCATTGTAGAGCGTTATAAAGTAGTAAAAGATAGAGTAGTAGAGATAATGGACGGAGCGGATGGTTGAGCCATTCTGAGGCAGACACGGCAGTCAGCATTCCTAGCACGAGTCGACGTGGACATATGCCGCATGATTGGTTGCCAGATCCTAACCGTCCAGGCTTGTGGCATGCGTTGACCAGGTGCGAGCGGGTGTTTGGTTGTCGTGCCCCACGTCTCCCGAACTGCACGCGCGCACGCACTTTAGTTTTTTTCCACTGCTCAGCCTGCATACATGGAGAAGCTGGAAATGATCTTCGCTGGGGAACTAGGCCCGCACTAGCCAGGCGCCTCAAGGACAGGCAACCAATCAGGCCGATGGTGAGCGTGACCAAACAGCTGCTCTTAAAGTAAACTTTGGCATAAATATACACAAATTAAAGCTGATGGTCCCAACAAATTCATCCAAGTAAATAAATCGTATAACAGAGAGTGTTACCGGGTGTAAGTACAACTTCGGATGTGTAGTTATAAGACAAAAAAAAGGAATTTCATCCCTATGACTGTGAAGAGATAAAACTATGAATTATCCCGAAAGAGGGTGTGGGAGCAGGCGTCTCATGCTTCCGCCTCCGTGCCACCACATTCTCGGCAGAGGGTGTGGGAGCAGGCGCTTCCTCCCCATATTCGTCTGACACCGGTGCCGACACCGACCCATGTAGTAGTTATTGCACGTCTACGAAGATGTTTCACAGCATGCATGCACCATCGTTTTCGTCATCGTCAGACGTCCCCTTCGTCTTCCCGGCCTCCTATCCAACCTGCTACCCCCGCCCATGGTCGCAGCCACGAGCCGACTGACGCTCGTCGACGCGAGTACGAGGCGAGTCGGTCTTGCTTCTGGCTTTCTCCATGCGTGCCGCCGAGGAGGATACGGTGGCACTTACCGCGCTTAGGTTATCTTGGCGACGAGGAGTCCATGTCTGAGATATTAGACAACCAAGGCCTATAAAACGACAACAGTCAGTATATGCTACGGAGTTGGTGTTGTTGTTGTGTCGCCTCGATGGGTTCAGGGTTGTGAAGGCATTCGCATTCTCTCGCCCTTTTCGGACTAACGCCGGATGCGGGTGCCTCTAGGTTTAGAGATGCTCCAGCTGGACTTCTTTTCTCCGCTTGTGTGCTCTCTCTATATATGTATCTAGCGGTATATTACCTATATCACCTCCAGATGCCCAGATCTTCGTCATGTCCTTCTCCGGCAACGAACAGGTATGTCCGCATCTTCCCTTCTCTTCCTGCTCTACGAAACCTTGGAAGTGTGGAAGGCGAGGGATGAGGTCCCTGATTTGCTGCCTATGGTACTTGTTCGATGGCTCGCCATCGCCTGTCTACATGGTTTTTTTCTTACCACGGTGTCGACTCGGTATGCTTCTACCACTTCTATGTACATGTCACCTATCCTTCTGTCATTGCAAAAAATATTGTGTTGTTCCTCTATTATTTTGGGTGTTACTTTTTTATTGTGCTAAGGACCGGACATAATTTAGGTGTGTTAGTACTTTATTTATTGTCTGCACGTGATTTGTGTTCTTCTAATGATGGCTCATGGATCCTACAAAATATGTGTTAAGATTTGGAGATCCATGCAGGCACTACCATAAGATGCTGGCCCCTTGTATTTTGGCTCTTGCATGTATTAGGTTAGGTCATTTCTGAGACCACATTAGCGTAATGGACTCCATGGTGTTTGAGGTTGCTGAATTAGATGGAGCAGCAATGATTTGTCACGCTAACAGTAAAAGAAATGTTATTTGTTGGTTTTAAACGTTAGTAATTGCTACTAATTACCATAATTTGTATGGAGCACATCCATTTTTTATTGATGTCTGAATTTAGCAATCACTCCATTTTTTGATCTATCTTTTTTATAAGTTTGAGTTCATGTGACTTATTTTAGAAACTTGAGCTCACAAACTTACTCTTATTTGGTCTCTGTATGGTGGAATTATGTCATTTTATAATCTCTGATCGTTTATTCAGTCGTTGTGAACTCTCTTATAATCGCTCTCTTTATTGATCGTGTTGTACCAAGACATATTGTATGTGGTAAACAACAACATTAGTTAGTCAAACCAAAAAAATATTATGCAGAGAGCGAAGACAATCAATAAAAAAACTTGAGATCTTTTTGGTGAATAGTTTACATGAATATTATTGTGAACCGTCGCAACGCATGAGCAACCGACTAGTACTGATCTATATCTCAGTTTATAGAAATTTGATTATCAGTTTCTTAAAAACTAAGAAGCTAATCTGTCATAACTGAAAGATAAAAATTGATTTCTTAAAGACTGTGTTGCTTCCGAATATGACCTTAGTGACTGAACTTGATATCAACAAGACATGAACGTGTTTCCACTTCTCAATTGGAATCCACAAGACATGAACGTGTTCACGTATATATCTCGCTGTACTGAATATTGACCAAGCTGCCGTACAAAGCTATGTCCGGGTATCAAAATTTTTCGCATCCAGACATCGCAGTAGTTGCCAAGCGAGCAGCGGAGGAGGCCGGCGGCTAGAGGGTGGCGATGGCGCGTGCGGAACAGGAATCGCTGGCTGCGCCGCCACTGGAGTCGACCGCGACGGCGAGACAGCGCGTCCCGTCCGTGGAGGTGCACTTGTACCGGCGGGGCGCCGGCCCGGTGGCCATCTTCCGGTCGGACCTGGCGGGCCCTCGGCGGGACCGCCTCGACGTGCGCCGCATCCAGGCGAGCCACGGCCTCCGGGCGCTGTTCGCCTTCAGGCCCGAGGGATCCCGCCGCGGCCGTGGCCTCCGGATCAGGTGCGACCCGGCCGCCGGCTACTCCGCGCTGCCCTTCCGCGACGGCGCCGCCATCGCCCTCGATGGCGAGCCCGGGGTGAGTTGAGTTGGTCGTGTTCCTCTCCATTCCTTTTTTTACGGTTTGCACCTCGCGGCACGTGGATTTCGCGGAACCAACCCCCACGGCCTCCCTTTTCGTTGCCGTAGGAGTCGTGGACGAAGCCGGTGTCGGTGATCGTCGCCGGCCTGCTGGTGCTCGCTGTGATGGCGGCGGTTGCGGCCAACGGGGTGCCGGAGCCGCTGCGGTCGTCGAGGCTGGCCAACGGGATCTTTGCGCCGTGGATCCTCTTCAGCGCCGTCATCATCTTCGCTCGTGCCAGGACGCGGCCAAGGGCTCCATGAATTTGCTAGAGAGCACGCTGCCGCCAGTTTCTTATGTACTTACTTTCCCATATCAACCATGTTAGAATGTAGGAATTTGCTAACGATTCCAATTATCACCGGATTTTGTTTGTGTTTGCTGACGGCACGTTATCTGAAATGCTATAGATTCAGACTGTCACCGTTGTTCCTTGCTAACAGGAACAAGATAAAATTGTTTAGCGTAGTTTCAAACATCTCTTGCTTTTCTTTTCTTCTATAGTGTGTGGTTGGTCAAGTTACGGGCTCCTAGTTCATTTTAAAAGGAGAAATAAAAACGGATCGCTTGCATTGGTATCACCCGCTTAATTCACTATTGTTTAGTCCAAGTCATTGTCACGTCATCAGTCATCTGCATTTTCGTCTAACAGCCACGCCAACTTTTCTCCTCTAGATTTAACTGAAAGTCGCCTAGAGGGGTGAATAGACGAAACATGAAAATTATAAACTTTGAACACTCAATAGTCGCCTAGAGGGGTCTACTCCAACCATTTCTCTCTCTCAATAGGTCACACAAACCGGTCGAGTGTTTCTCCTTGATCACTTGGATCTCTAAGACACCGTAAGAATCACCACACAGTTAGGTGTCTCTTGCTAGCTTTACAAAACACTTAGAAGAATTAGAATGAGAAAGAGAAATCAATTCAAGCAACAAGAGCAACAAAAGAAACATTAAACACACTCTCTCAATTCACTAAGCATCTGAGTTGATTTTGAGGCTTGGAGAGAATTTGATCTTTTGATTGTGCTTTGAGTGTAGGCTTTTGCTCTTGTATTGAATGTGGAGTTCAGAAAACTTGGATGCCTTGAATGGTGGTGGTTGGGGGTATTTATAGCCCCCAACCACTATTCCAACTGTTGTCGTCGATGGGCACACTGGACAGTCCGATGGTGCACCGGATATGACACTGTTCATTGTCCGGTGCCTGCCATATCAGCATATCGTTTGGGTTTAGAGCGGTTGACCGTTGAAGTCATTTGTCATTTTGCGGCACCGGACAGTCCGGTGCGTTCTGACTTCGCAGCTCTGACTTCTGACGTCTGCACTGTGTATTGTTCACTGTTCACAGCAGTCGACCGTTGGGCGCAGTTGACCGTTGCTCCGTTGGCTCACCGGACATGTCCGATTCACACCGGACAGTCCAATAAATTATAGCGGATGTTGGGGACTTGTTCTCAAATGCTATGAATTAAGAACAAGGCAACATAAAAATGTTAAATATTAATGCCCTTCGTCCGCGGAAGCATTATCTCCCCAAGGATTTAATGAGCTTCGGACGAAGGCCATAAACAAAATATCACGAAGGTCATACCTTCGTGATCAGACTTGAGAAACAATATGAAATAAAATATAAAACATAAGGCATTATAGAAAGACATACCGAAAATGAATAACAATATTCACATATATTTTATTATATGAACCTAAATATTGAAACATAATATTTAGGTACATTTATACCTTCGTCTTAGCAGAAAGCAATAATTCCAGCGTAATGTGCCAGTGATTACAAGATTGTGTGGACAGTACAGAGGTACTGTTCACCTATTTATAGGCACAGGGCGTAGCCTGTGATGAATTACAACTATGCCCCTCATAAGGGATTACAACGGTGACTCAAAGATTTAAGGACTAAAAGGTCATTCTACTTTTATGTCGGTTTGTAAATTCTGAAGCTTCATGAAGAGGAACCTTCAGTCATCTCATACGAACAGCTTCAGCCGAAAACTGCTTCTTCCTACAAGACCTTCGGCGACGAAGCATAGTCCCAACAGTAGCCCCTTTCGCGGCGCTAGATCGTTTTTCGTAACGAGCTTGATCCGTGAAAAAAGTCTCCTAAGCTTCAGGAAGCCGAAGGTCCAAAAAACACCTTCCCTGAGCTCGTTGTCGAGAAACGATTCAGTTTCCCAGCGCATAGCGGTCCCACCTTGCAGAGTTACTGTTTGGTCTCTGCGGTCCACCGCGCAGCGAGTGCAAGCGGCTGTCCGCCTGGTGTAAAAATCCTGGCGCTTCGCCTTCTTACCTGCAGTACTATATAAACAGACGAGTAGGTGTGAAGTTACCACAGCATTCATTGCTATTTGCACTGTTTTGCTGCCAAAATTTTTAACCATAGCCGAAGCTTGACTCTCGGAATCGAACGAAGCTCCAGCTTGAAGCCTGCTTCGTCAGAAGAAAAAACTTCGGAAGAAAAAGTATTTAATTCCCACAAATTCAGAATTAAATGGCCAGAGTGCGTTCTACCGCTAGGGTTGAGCGTGAGGGAGGCGAAGCTGAAGGTTCGGAGACTATTCCCATCTCCGAAGCGATGCAACGATCCGGGCTGGTAACTTCAGACAAAATCCCCAGTGCTGATGCAGAACAAGCAGAACAAACAACTACTGAAGCAGAAGAAGAAAACATTGAGGAAACTGATCCCGAAAATGATTATCGTATTGCCATGCCAAGTAAACCCAGCCACTTGGACTTCGGAAAGTCTACTGTTTCAAAGGCTGATCTCTCCAAGATGGTAAAGTCGGGTTATTTCAGTGAAAGTCAGAAGAAGCTACTACGCTTCGGGGGGGAAGAAACTACCCCAAAGCCGGAGAAGAATGAAATAGTTATTTTCAAGAGCTTTCTAAAGGCTGGATTAAGATTCCCCCTACATGGGATTATTGCAGAGGTACTGAAGAGGTTTGGTATCTACTTTCATCAGTTGACTCCTAACGCTATCGTTAGGCTTAGTGTTTATATCTGGGCCCTCCGAAGCCAAGCGGTCGAGCCGTTTGCGGACAGCTTTTGTCGAGTTCACGAGCTGCACTATCAGACGAAGGCTAGAAAAGATGGATTGCATGACAATTTTGGTTGCTATAATTTTGCTTATCGGAAAACCACAAAGTTTCCTGTAATCAGCTACCGAAGCAAATGGGCAGCAGGCTGGAAGTCGGAGTGGTTCTATGTCAAGGTTGATGACGACAAGGAGAAGCTTGTGCAAAGTCCACTTGAACTAATCTTCGGAGAAACCCGACCTCGTTGCAACATGACACCAGAAGGTCCAACCCAACAAGCGTTGGATGAATTCAGAATTATTGCAGAGCATATCAGTACAAGAGACCTGGTTCAGGAGTTTTTGGCTTTCAGGGTTTTTCCTAGTTTAAAAGAATGGGAAATGCCGAAGCTAGAGGGGGAGAAGAAAGAAGGTGAACTTGTGCGGTTACCTTACTATTACAAGTTTAAGAAATACTTTAAAACACCTTGCCAAGAGTGGTTGGAAACAATTGAAATAATGTGCAATGAAATACTTGGCAATTACTCCAAAAAAGAAGATCAGTTGATGACTGCGGCCTTCGGCACCCGTCCGAAGCGAAGACTGAATCGAGTGCTGGACGCCTTAGGTTTTGAATACCCTGACTACGAAAATCTGAATAAAGGTGTCGGAGGCCGGAAAAGGAAAAGGATAACCGAAGCCTTAAATGAAGATGAGAAAGAACCATCAAAGAAGAAAATTCCGAAGAAGAGGAAAGTGTCTTCTCCGAAGCAAAAAGTATCCGACGAAGAAGAAAGTCCCGCATCACGCTCTGCCACTGACGTGGAGGAAATTTTGAAGGTAATGACTGAATCCCTGCCTGCGAAGCTAAGTCCATTGGGGCCTCAACTGACAAAGTTTTTTCAGAAGGAAAAGGAGCCCGAAAAAACGAAGAAAACGACTAAAGCAAAGAGACAAAGAATCATCGTTGTGACAGAGGTCATTGACAAGACACCACCGAGAGCTTCAGCTCAGAAGATACCAGCGGCTGAGGAAATAACAAATATTGAAATCACACCTTCGGAGGTCGCGGCTGCCGAAGCTACCTCAATTGAAGATTTGAACTTGGAAAGCACAATCGAACACATCGACAAAATGCTGCTAGACATGGCCACAGAAGAAGCTACTACTGCCGCCGAAGAGGCCATGGCCGCAGTGTCGGGGAAAGAAAAGGAAATTGCTGACGAAGCTTCAGAGGACGAGGCCTTCATGTTTCAAAATTTAGTTGGAGAAAAATTGTCAAGAACCGAAATAGAGGAGCTTAAAGAGTATGCCAAATCTTGCGGATATAAACCAGGAGCACTCCTCTTCGGAGGTATTGATGATGAAAAATTAGACTGTATCCGGGATCAAACTGGAGCTAAGGTTATCGGTACTCTGTCAAAGAGTATCGGTTTTCCGAAGCTAGAAACGGACATTAGCCGCTACCGACGACAACATATCGTTGGTAGTTTATTTTATTCAAATTTCAAGGTGAACTACTTTTCCCTTGACTTTTATTGTTTTTAATAATGAAGACATGTCTAACGAAGGTTGTTTTCGTGCAGAGTATGCTGTTAAGCAAAGCTTTGAAAATGTAGCAAGATCTGGAAGACAAGAAACACGAGGTTATAATTGAAAATTTAGAAAGCAAAATAAAAGAGCAATCAGCTACTATTGAAAAGAAGAACTTCGAGCTTCAAGCAACTGAAGGCTTATTGGCGGAAGCCGAAGCTAAAATATCAGAACTGAACACGAAGCTTCTCTGCCAATCTGGACAGTTTGAACAAGAAAAGCAAGAACTTAATGCAAAACTTGAAGCCGAAGTCCAACAAAATTCAGATTTGAAAAAACTATTGGCGGGCTTTCAAGACAAATGTTTGGAATTTAGCAACAAATGTATTCAACGACTAAGAAAAATTTTCCACTCAGTTGGAGCTAGCAGTGAGAAATTCACCCCGTCAGCTGAAGATTTACCAAAGACCTTCGAACATATTGAAGGTGAAATTGATGAGCTTGACGAAGTTATAGCCGGGCACGGTGACTTCTGCGCCTGGGTAGCTTCTCGGGGCACTGCTGCAGCTTTCCTAAAAGCTAGCTGCGATCATGGAAAAATTGTCAATAGGCCCAATTTCACTCTATCACCATCAATTCTAGATGACATTCCTGATCTCGCCCGAAGCATTTCTAATAGATTTGTAAAGATGATATGGACAAAAGGCGGGCGAGAAAAGGCTGGAGACGAAGCTCGGAGTCATCTTGAACCAGTAAGAAATCATACCTTGTGCTTACCTCTTCCTTCAAGCTCGATTTTGACTTACAACAACTTAATTCATGTAGGATGACGAAGTCGAGGCCGATGCTTAAAGAGAATGATGCCGAAGCTGAGGTCCCTTGAAGATTAAATAGGAGTAGACTGTAGACAGACTCAAGAAACTTTTGAGATAACTTTTGTAAATGTGACTAAACTTGTTCTTAATAAATTATGTTCATACCTTGTAATATGTTCTTACCCTTCCATTAATGTATGAGAGGTGCTTTGATGTGGATGAAATTATCTTTTTGAGCCGAAAGCGAAAAAACACCTTCCCTTCTTTTCGTACACAGCGAAGCATAAAAAACAACATTTCCCTTTCTTCCGAAGCTCTTTTTTCGTACACGAAGAAGTACAAAAGACAGTTTTTTCTTTTTGCCGAAGCAACCACTTATGCTATGATGATGGTTATCCTACATATGCCTGGATGAATGTTTATGAATGCAAATGTTATGATGTAATGTGATGTGCAAATGAATGTCCAAACACATATCCGAAGCCATAATCACAGCCGTTATTTTCTTAGAAACAATCATATATCAGCGCTGACTTTTCGCTGTAAGCTCTGCATTCCCTTAGGAACGACTTTGGAGCTTCTTTGCCTTTTACTTTCGGCGGAATCAGCGTTGACTTTTCGCTGTAAGCTCTGCATTCCCTTAGGAACGACTTTGGAGCTTCTTCGCCTTTTACTTTCGGCGGAATCAGCGTTGACTTTTGAAAGTGCATTCATCCCTTTTTGTGAGTTTTGGTGATTTGGATAACAACACATTTAAAGGTCTAACGAGTTTGCTAAGTGTTGAACAGGAAATTCAGTATGATGAACATACTTGAATAGTGTATAATGATCAGTGAACAAAGGTTCAACACGAGGTTAAATAACCAATGAGACAATGCAAATAGATATAATATGATCTCTACATTGGTTTGAATATATGGACAAGACCTGAGAAATCACTACATACATATGATCAGAAAAGAGGATGAAGTGATTAAGAGGATAGGTCAAGCCAAAGTGAATAAGATATGAGGAATCGTGAATTGGCTTGACCATATTACTATCGATCCATATATGCTTCTATGAGAATCAAACTAGAGCTTGATTAATCTTAACAGTTATATCTAGAAGACATTCAAGCAAGGTTCACAATATTGAAGAAATGATTCTCTCAATGGATGCTCAAAATGATGTGACTCAAGAATGGCTTGATAGGGTGAAGATAGCAAGGAAAGGGCTTCGAGGAACTAAGCGAAGGTGAAGGCCAAGCGACGGCTTGTGGACCGAGGTACCATGGCTAAGGTGAAGAAGAGAGTACTTGCACTAAGTCGATGAACTAATCAGCTATGAAGAGTTATAACATGTTGATGCATCAGCAAGGTGACTTGAAGCCATGATTTGAACTCATACATGGTGATATGGTACAAGTCACAGGGTTTGATTTATGTTTGCTTCAAAAGGTGAGACAAAGATGTTTGTGATCCTTATGAAGCAACGCCATGGAGAAATCACACATGAGATGCCAATTACTCAAGGAGTTTACTTAATTATATTTTATTTAACTTGAGTATAGGAATCGTCGTACTATAAAGAGGGATCCAAAAAGAAGGTTGGTGTTTGCCAAAGCTCAAGCCTCTATATTCAAAAGCTATTTTTGAAAACCAAAAATCTCTTGAACGTTCTATGGTTGACCGCGGTTAGGTTTGAGAAACCTAGAGTGTTCTTGTTGAAAAGCAGCTGAACTTCTTCAATTGTAGCTGAGCTTTTCAGCTGAGCTGAACTTCAGCTGAGTTGAGCTTTTTCAGATGCAGCTGAGCTGAACTTCAGCTGAGTTGAGCTTTCTCAACTCCAGCTGAACTTCAAGTTCAACCGAGGGCCAGACAGGTTCAACCGAGGTCCAGGGCAAGTTCAACCGGGGTCCAGAGAGGTTCAATCGGTGTCCAGGGAAAGTTCAACCAGGGTATTTTCCCCGGACCTCACTGGTCAAAACCGGTTGAACCGGTCCTAGGGGAGGTTCAACCGGTGTCAGGGTCACCTGACCGGTCTGACCTCCTGACTGGCAGACTGACTGCCAGTGTGACCCCCAGGCGGTTGAACCGGCCCTAGGGGCGGTTCAACCGGTGTTAGGACCTATTTTTGCAGTCTGACCTGCAGTCTGCCGGTCTGACTGGCAGACTGTCTGTCAGCCTGCCCCAGGCGGTTGAACCGGTCTTAGGGGCGGTTCAACCGGTCTTGGTCAACTTGACCAGTCTGCAGGTCAATCTGCTAGTCAGTCTGACAGTTAGACTGGCAGACAGTCTGCCTGACCTGCCAGGGGCGGTTCAACCGCCCTAGGGGGCGGTTCAATCGGTCTCAAACAGAAAAATCTGCCCAACGGCTAGTTTTGAGCTCCACCTATATATACTCACTCCTACCTCTCTCCCCACACACGAGAGCACGACCCAAACTCCATTTCTAACTTGAAGAACACCTCCCACTCTCTCTCACACATCTCTTGCCTCTCCCATTTCAAATCTTTGGAGAGAAATCTTTGAGTGAGTTTGAGATCTGTGGTTTTTATGCTTCGTCTCCAAATCTCTCTTGCTCTTCTTCATTCGAGCTTTGGTACTACATCGAGTTCTTTGTGGATTCATTACTCTTGGAGCTTCTAGCTCCTAGACGACTAGGTGTCTCTTGTGAGTCTCCAAATCTTGTGGAAGACCACAAGAAAGTTTGTATTACCCGCTCGTTTGAGCAAAGATTAGTGTGTGAGCTTGACCTTTGTGGTCGGCAAAGGGGGGATTAGGGTTGAAAGAGACCCGGCTCTTTGTGGGCGCCTCAACGAGGAAGTAGGGCACCTTGGTGGTGTGACCGAACCTCGGGATAAATCTTGTGTCTCTTGTGTTCTTGTTCATTGTGTTTGTTTGTGTTCTTCGTTCTCTCACCCTTCCATGAAAGATTTGTTCATATCTTTTTGGTGTGTGGATTTTGAGAAGTGCCCTTCTCAGATCTACTACTTTGAACCCTGTGGATCATTTAGAACATCTCATTTCCAAAGTTAACTAGGTGAATTTCGAGATCAATTCAGTTTTATATCTCATTCTTTAGTTGAGCTCGTTCAAACCAGTTGCACCGGTTTTTGACACCGGACGGTTTTACCTAGTTTGTTTCTAGTTTTTGTTGAAAAAGTTTTAACTTGCCTATTCACCCCCCCCCCCCCTCTAGGCAACTTTCAACTTTTCGCTGTAAGCCCTGCATTCCCTTAGGAACGACTTTGGAGCTTCTTCGCCTTTTACTTTCGGCACTCGATGGTGCGTTCTCAGCTTTTTACATTTACATCCTTGGGGGATTTTGCTCTTATAGAACTAAAAAAGGAAATTACATATGATGGCCCCATTAAAAACCTTTCTCCCCCTTCAGAAAGGAAAAAGGTGCCATGAAAGAAAAAATATAAAAAATTACATCAAGTTACACATAATATCGCCGAAGCTCATCCGCATTCCAAGATCTAGGAATGTCGTTGTCGTCCATATCCTTCAATCTGTATGAACCGGGTCTTGACGAAGATGCTACCAAAAAAGGTCCCTCCCATTTCAACTGCAACTTGCCCACTGTATCTGGGTTAGCCACTCGCCGAAGCACCAAATGTCCTGGCTCAATATTCTTTAGCTGAACCTTTCTATCACGCCATTTGATTGTTTCGGCTTGATACTTATTGATGTTCTCCACAGCTTGAAGCCTGATCCCTTCTATAACATCTTTTTCCACGGAATAAACAGCTTCAGAATCTGATTCTGCCGAAGCTACTACTCTTATTGATCCAGTTTTGGCTTCCTCCGGAGTTATTGCTTCGTCACCAAACAATAGTTTGAATGGAGTAAAGCCTGTTGACCTTGATATTGTTGTGTTGTGGCTCCATACCACTTTGATTAATTGATCTGGCCACTTTCCCCTGGGTTGATTGAAGATTAACTTCATTATTCCTGTCATTATAATGCCATTGGCTCTTTCAACGAGTCCGTTTGACTCCGGATGCCTGACTGATGCAAAATGGATCTTCGTACCAATTTGATCACAGAAATCTCTGAAAGCTTCGGAGTCGAACTGTGTTCCATTATCTACAGTGATGGCCTTTGGTACCCTAAAACGACAAACAATATTCTGCCAGAAAAACTTTTGAATGGTGACCGAAGTTATTGTGGCTAAAGGCTTTGCCTCAATCCAATTAGAAAAATATTCCACAGCCACTACAACATATCTTAAGTTCCCTTGGGCCGGTGGTAACGGACCTAACAAGTCAAGGCCCCACCTTTGCAATGGCCAGATGGGTTGTATGAGCTGGGTTAAGGACGAAGGTTGTTTTTGATCTCTTGCACATTTCTGACAACCTTCGCACTTTTGAACTAATTCTGCTGCATCCGAAGCTGCCTTCGGCCAATAAAACCCTTGACGGAAAACTTTTCCAAGTAACGGCCTAGATCCAATGTGAGATCCACACAGGCCTGTATGTAATTCTTTCATCAATTCTATGCCTTCAGTTCTAAATAAACACTTGAGTAGTGGAGCACAAACTCCATGCTTGTACAACTCCCCTTCTATCATGACATATGGACGAGCTCTTGCCTCTATCCTCCTGTTATAAGTTTTGTCATCTGAAAGGAATTTACCCTGGAGGTAAGAGATGATCTCAGTTCTCCAGTCTTCGCTATAAACAGGAGATATATTGAGGACTGCTCTTTCAAGAAGTTCTACTGAAGGTGCTGTTATTGTTTCGAAGAACACATCCGAAGGTAAGGGCAGCCCCTGTGCTGCTGACTTAGCTAGCAAATCAGCATGCTCATTTTGTCCTCGAGGGATATTTTTGACAGAAAATCCTTCGAAGGAAGCTTCGACTCTTCGGACCGTGTCTAGATATTTTTCAAGCTTCGGATCTTTAGCCTTGCAACTCTTGTCGATATGACCCGAAACAACCTGGGAATCAGTTTTAAGAATGGCCCTTCTGATTCCCATTGCTTTTAACTTCCGAAGTCCCAAAAGCAAGGCTTCGTACTCAGTAATATTGTTTGTACAACTAAAATCGAGTCTTGCCGCATAACAAGTTTTAACTTTGGATGGTGAGACCAACACAGCAGCTGCTCCTGCTCCGAAGGTTCCCCAAGACCCATCACAAAACACTGTCCATACTTCGGCATCTTTATTTGTTTCTTCATCCTGAGCCCCTGGCGTCCAATCGGCGATAAAATCTGCCAACGCTTGAGACTGGATCGAAGATCTGTGCACATAATCAATGCAAAATTCATTGAGCTATGCAGCCCATTTTCCAATCCGCCCAGTAGCTTCTCTATTTCTCATAATATCCTTCAACGGCTGCGAAGAAGGAACAACAATATTGTATGCTTGAAAGTAATGTCGAAGCTTCCTGGATGCCATCAAAACAGCATATAACACCTTCTCCAATTCTGTATAGTTTTTCTTTGATATACTAAGAACTTCAGATACAAAATACACTGGGACCTGCTTCTTGACTTGGCCATCAAGCTTCTCCTGAACAAGTGCTGCACTTACCGCTGAGTGCGAAGCTGCCACATATAATAACAAAGGAGCCCCTGGCGTTGGTGGAGTTAATGTTGTTAAATCTATCAAATATTGCTTCAGTTCCTCGAAGACTTTTTGTTGGCTTGGTCCCCATTGAAAGACTTCGGCTGATTTCAGCACTTCGAAGAATGGTAAATTTCTTTCTGCTGATCTGGATATAAATCTATTAAGAGATGCCAGCCTCCCTGTCAATCTTTGGGCCCCCTTTTTTGTAGTTGGTGGCTCCATTTGAAGTATAGCTTCAATTTTACTTGGGTTAGCTTCAATTCCCTTTGTTGAAACCAAGCATCCAAGAAATTTCCCCTTCTTTACTCCGAAGACACATTTTTCTGGATTCAACTTTAGGCCAGCTTGTCTAAAACTGGCGAAGGTCTCCTGCAAATCAGCAATGTGATTTTCCTGTTTCGTGCTTTTTACAATGATATCATCAACATAAGTTAGCACATTTCTGCCTATCTGAGATTGGAGAACCTTCGCAGTCATTCTGCTGAAACTTCCTCCAGCGTTCTTGAGCCACTCAGGCATCCGAAGGTAACAATATGTTCCACTAGGGGTTATGAAACTGGTCTTTGGTTCATCCTCCTTCTTCATCCAAATTTGATGATAGCCTGAATAACAATCGAGAAGACTCATAAGCTCTGACGAAGCTGCTGCATCAACTAAGGAGTCTATCCTTGGCAATGGGAATTCGTCCTTCGGACAGGCCTTGTTGAGATCTGTAAAATCGATACACATTCGCCATTTGCCATTGGCCTTTTTTACCATAACAGTGTTAGCTAGCCATTCTGGGTACTTTACTTCTCTGATAACTCCTGCACTGAGGAGCCTTTTGACTTCATTACGAGCACCTTCGGCCTTGTCATCAGACATTTTCCGAAGCCTCTGCTTTCTGGGTCTGAAGGATGGGTCAACATTGAGCGAGTGTTCAATAACATCCCTGTTAACTCCGCAAAGATCATTGGCTGACCATGCAAAAACATCTTTGTTGTTGAACAAAAACCTTATCAAGGTTTTCTCCTGCTCTTCGGATAATTGAGAGCCCAACAGCACCCTCTGCTCTGCTATGTCCTCACATAAGAGCATGGGCTTCGGCTGATCTGCTGAAGCTGCTTTCTCCCTTCTGAATTTGTACTGTTCACAAGCTTCAGCTCCATCTATGTTATGGATTGCTTTTGAGTCAGTCCAGTTTCCCTCAGCCCTTCTGGCAGCTTCCTGACTCCCATGAATAGCAATGGGTCCTTGATCCGAAGGTATCTTCATGCAAAGGTAAGCAGGATGAATAATTGCTTCGAAAGCATTGAGGGTGCCACGACCAATAATTGCATTGTAAGGGTATTCCATGTCAACAATGTCAAACACAACTTGCTCAGTTCTGGTGTAGTTGATGAATCCGAAGGTCACTGGCATGGTGATCTTGCCCAGTGCTACAATCTGTCTTCCTCCGAAGCCACAGAGAGGGTGTGTAGCATCATGAATCTTATCTTCTGGCTCTTGCATTTGCCTGAAGGCCTTAGCAAATATGATATCAGCCGCACTGCCTGTATCAACCAAGACATTGTGGACCAGAAACCCTTTGATAACGCAAGAAATAACCATAGCATCGTTATGAGGAAAATCCTTGAGCTGAAGGTCCTCCTGGGAGAAGGTGATTGGAATGTGGGACCACCTTGACTTGATGAAGGGTCCCTGCACTCCAACATGTTGTACCCTTCTCTGCGCCTCTTTCTTTTGCTTTTTGTTGGCTGGTTCTGAGCACAAACCACCTGTTATCGGGAGCACCAGCTTCGGAGCCGAAGCAGCTCCAGCTCGATCGTTGAACGAAGCCATCAGCTCAAAAAAGTGGAAGTGAGTTCACCGGAGGTGGGCGCCAATGTTGGGGACTTGTTCTCAAATGCTATGAATTAAGAACAAGGCAACATAAAAATGTTAAATATTAATGTCCTTCGTCCGCGGAAGCATTATCTCCCCAAGGATTTAATGAGCTTCGGACGAAGGCCATAAACAAAATATCACGAAGGTCATACCTTCGTGATCAGACTTGAGAAACAATATGAAATAAAATATAAAACATAAGGCATTATAGAAAGACATACCGAAAATGAATAACAATATTCACATATATTTTATTATATGAACCTAAATATTGAAACATAATATTTAGGTACATTTATACCTTCGTCTTAGCAGAAAGCAATAATTCCAGCGTAATGTGCCAGTGATTACAAGATTGCGTGGACAGTACAGAGGTACTGTTCACCTATTTATAGGCACAGGGCGTAGCCTGTGAGGAATTACAACTATGCCCCTCATAAGGGATTACAACGGTGACTCAAAGATTTAAGGACTAAAAGGTCATTCTACTTTTATGTCGGTTTGTAAATTCCGAAGCTTCATGAAGAGGAACCTTCAGTCATCTCATACGAACAGCTTCAGCCGAAAACTGCTTCTTCCTACAAGACCTTCGGCGACGAAGCATAGTCCCAACAGCGGAGTAACTCTGAAAAAACCCGTGAGCGGCCAGTTCGTGGGTGCTTTGGCCTGGGCACCGGCCGGTGCGCCACTAGCAGCACCAATGCTTGTCTTTGCTCTAAACTTGTAGAGTCCCCCAACTTATTTTCTTTGTTGGTTTATGTTGAACTTTATGCACCTGAGATAAATGACAACTAGACAAACTAGTTAGTCCACGTGGTTTGTGATAGATGTCAACCACCAAAAATGTTTATAGAAAATGTTTAAGCTCATTTTCCTTTCATTAACCATTTCATATCCTCTATTTCAAACACGTAAAATGGTGAGACCAAATATTTTTATTAAATTTCAAACACCCATAAATTACATGATAATTATAATATTTTTAAAAAACAATAATTACATAATAATTAAAATAAAGCTGTATAACTCTAACTAGTGCCTTGATAACAACTCTAGACATGCTGAATTATAAATCTGGTTGGAGCTGAGTGTAACCAGATGAACCCATTAATTTAATGGCAATTTGGTGTTAGGAGCCTCTAGAAATCAAATATGCCATAAATTGTAGCCAATAATTAAATTAATATGATGTTGTTTTTAAAAAAGAGAGAAAGACAAATAGAAAGACAAACTTTCTTAAATTTATCTAGATTTATACAAAATAGTAGCACTATTTATGCCTCCAAATGACTTTACTATAAAAAAATATATTAAATGATTAATCTAATAACACTAATATATACTTGAAATATTAATACTCACTACATATTTGGTTGAAGTTAATAATCCTCTTTCTGGTACCAAGAGAGTAATGTCATGTCTTCAACGTGCAAATCACGTTCCGATAGCCAAACTTGTAGTGTTAAATTATGGAACTAGAAAAAAACCTATATTCATAGATTAAATCAACTTTTTCGTTCAGAAAAAGACAAACTAACCTAGTAATTTTCTACAGAATTGTGCTGCAATGATAGATACCCTCTTCTACTCCCTTAGTTTTTATTTACAAATTTTATTAGTTTTGTCCTAAGTTTAATATTTATATATTTAATCATTGATTCTTAAAAAGTAAGATAGGTTCATGACATTAGATTTATTATCTTTAAATTCACTATTGAAATACATTTATAATATAAGGTTTATGGATTGTAAAACAATAAGATTTTTTTTCAAAATAAGTGGTATACGTGGTTAGAGATAGTAATGTTTGACTTGGAACAAACCTAATATCTTCCAATTAGGGATTACAATAGACTTTAAGGGGTTGTTTGGTTTAAGGAATCAATACATTCAAATTGAGGTGGTGCATCATAGGTTCATTCCTCAAATTTAGTGGGATGACCTCATTCCTCATATTAGTACTAACTAACTAACTATAAGGAATGAGGTGGTGATGGATCAACTCATTCCATTCCACAAACCAAACAAAAATAGTGAGGAGTGAGAAGATGATGGACTAGTTCATTCCTCAAACCAAACACCCTATAAATTTTACATTATAAAGACTTGTCGGGGACCATAATTAGGGGTACCCTCAAGACGCCTAATTCTCAGCTGGTAACCCCATCAGCATAAAGCTGCAAAGGCCTGATGGGTACGATTAAGTCAGGGATCAGTCCACACGAGTGACTCGATCACGCTTCACCCGAGCCTAGCCTCGGCCAAAGGCAGCCGACCTCGAGAGACTTCCGTCTCGCCCGAGGCCCCCTTTTTATGGCGGACACATCACCGGCTCGCCCGAGGCCTTGGCTTCGCTCAGAAGCAACCTTGACTAAATCGCCACACCGACTGACCAAATTGCAGGGACATTTAACGCAAAGGTGGCCTGACACCTCTATCCTGACACGCGCCCCCGGCAGAGCCGAAGTGACCGCCGTCACTCCACCGCTCCACTAGCCAGTCTGACAGAAGGACAGCGCCGCCTGCGCCACTCCGACTGCAGTGCCACTCGACAGAGTGAGTCTGACAGGCAGACAGGCCTTGCCAAAGGCGCCACGGCGAACTCCGCTCCGCCCGACCCCAGGGCTCGGACTCGGGCTAAGACCCGGAAGACGGCGAACTCCGCTCCGCCCGACCCCAGGGCTCGGACTCGGGCTAAGACCCGGAAGACGGCGAACTCCGCTCCGCCCGACCCCAGGGCTCGGACTCGGGCTAAGACCCGGAAGACGGCGAACTCCGCTCCGCCCGACCCCAGGGCTCGGACTCGGGCTAAGACCCGGAAGACGGCGAACTCCGCTCCGCCCGACCCCAGGGCTCGGACTCGGGCTAAGACCCGGAAGACGGCGAACTCCGCTCCGCCCGACCCCAGGGCTCGGACTCGGGCTAAGACCCGGAAGACGGCGAACTCCGCTCCGCCCGACCCCAGGGCTCGGACTCGGGCTAACGCCCGGAAGACGACGAAACTCCGCCTCGCCCGACCCCAGGGCTCGGACTCCGCCCTGGCCTCGGCCGAACGACTTCCGCCTCGCCCGACCCCTTGGCTCGGGCTCGGCCACGGCAACAAAAGGCAGACTCAACCTCGGCTTCGGAGGAACCCCCACGTCGCCCTGCCTAGGGCACAGACCGCCACGTCAACAGGAGGCGCCATCATCATCCTACCCCGAATCGACTCGGGTCACGGAGAACAAGACCGGCGTCTCATCCGGCCAGCTCTGCCGGAGGGGCAATGATGGCGCTCCACAAGCTCTATGACGACGGCGGCCCCCAGCTCTCTTACGAAAGCAGGACAACGTCAGCAGGGACTCGACCGCTCCAACAGCTGTCCCTCCATCAGGCTCCGCCGCACCTCCGACAGCCACGACATCACGCCAGCAGGGTGCCCAGATCTCTCCGGCTGCCACATCGGCATGTACCTAGGGCGCTAGCTCTCCCTCCGCTAGACACGTAGCACTCTGCTACATCCCCATTGTACACCTGGATCCTCTCCTTACGACTATAAAAGGGAGGACCAGGGCCTTCTCAGGGAAGGTTGGCCGCGCGGGACCGAGGACGGGACAGGCGCTCTCTTGGGGCCGCTCGCTTCCCTCACCCGCGTGGACGCTTGTAACCCCCCTACTGCAAGCGCACCTGACCTGGGCGCGGGACGAACACGAAGGCCGCGGGACTTCCACCTCTCTCACGCTCGGCTCCGGCCACCTCGCCTCTCCCCCCTTCGCGCTCGCCCACGCGCTCGACCCATCTGGGCTGGGGCACGCAGCACACTCACTCGTCGGCTTAGGGACCCCCTGTCTCGAAACGCCGACAGTTGGCGCGCCAGGTAGGGGCACGCTGCGTGCTGACGAATAGCTCCCCGTCAAGCTCCAGATGGGCAGTCTCCAGCAACCTCTCCGGCCTGGGACGGTGCTTCGTTTCGGGACTCTTGAGTTCATGTCCTTCGATGGCAGCTACGACATGATACTCCTTCCACCGCCGCGCGACTACGACAATGGCGGCCGACAACCCGCCCGCCGGCGGCGGAATCGACGATGTCTTCCCCGCGTGGTGGAAGAGCAACATTCGGGCTCGCTCCGTCCTCTCCCCCGCCAACGGAGGAGGAGGCCGGGCCGTCAAGGCCGGACGGGAGGCCGCGCTTCGTCGGCCGTCGAGCGAATCGACGCCCCCGACGCCCCGACGGAAGGCACGCCGGACGTCGACCCCGCGTTCAAGACGGAGGCAAGCGCCGTCCCCCCGCGGCACGCTGACCCTGAGCAAGAAGACGACGCCGGCGCGCTCGCGGAAAGCCTGCAGGACGTCGCCCTCGAACCAGAGATGACGGTGCGACCAGTCCCCGATGTGACTACGTCGCTCCTCGTCGACCAAAAGGTACCGACTAACTCCCATCTTGCGTCATTTCGACTCGGCCTCAACCCGCCAAACGACCTCGTTTTGGCGGGCGCTCTCATTGAGGCGAGTGCAACCCCACTGAGGTTCCGTATGCGGTCGCCTTGGGACCGACTGACGGACGTCTCGACCTACGGGCCCTCTGGGTCCGAGGAAGATGACGATCCCAGCATCGGTTGGGATTTCTCCGGACTTGGCAACCCCAGTGCCGTGCGGGACTTCATGACCGCATGTGACTACTGCCTATCCGACTGTTCCGATGGAAGCCGCAGCCTTGGCAACGAGAGCTGCGGCCCGAGCCGCGAATGTTTCCACATCGAGCTAGGGGATCCCACCGAAGGCAACCATCTTGGCATGCCGGAGGATGGTGATCTCCCTAGGCCGGTGCCTCGCGCCGACATCCCACGGGAGCTAGCTGTGGTCCCCGCTCCGGCGGGGGGTTACGACCCACAACTCGAGCAAGTCCGCGAGGCGCAGGCCAGGCTCAACGAGGGAACAGGAGCGCTTGAGCCGATCCGTCGGGACGTCGGACAGGCATGGGTGGGCCAACCCCTGGCCGGAGAAATACGTCATCTGCCCCAAGGTCTCCAGCACCGCGCCGCCAACGATGTCAGGATCAGGCCGCCGCCTGCATCCAGCGGGGTTGGTCAGAACCTGGCAACCGCAGCAATGCTCATCCGCGCGATGTCGGAGCCGTCAACCACCGAGGGTCGGCGAATCCAGGGAGAACTCAAGAATCTCCTGGAAGGCGCTGCGGCCCGGCGGGCCGAGAGCACTGCATCCCGAAGGCAAGGATATCCCTCAGAACCTCATGTCGCGACTTCCCGATTCATGCGGGAAGCCTCGGTCTACACCGGGCGTACGCGCAACACCGCGCCTGCGGCCCCGGGCCACCTCGGCAACGAGCACCATCGACGCGACCGTCGGGCTCACCTCGACGAAAGGGTGCGCCGAGGCTACCACCCCAGGCGTGGGGGGCGCTACGACAGCGGGGAGGATCGGAGTCCCTCGCCCGAGCCACCCGGTCCGCAGGCCTTCAGTCGGGCCATCCGACGGGCGCCATTCCCGACCCGGTTCCGACCCCCGACTACTATCACGAAGTACTCGGGGGAAACGAGACCGGAACTGTGGCTCGCGGACTACCGCCTTGCCTGCCAACTGGGTGGAACGGACGACGACAACCTCATCGTCCGTAACCTCCCCCTGTTCCTCTCCGACACTGCTCGCGCCTGGTTGGAGCACCTGCCTCCAGGGCAGATTTCCAACTGGGACGACTTGGTCCAAGCCTTCGCTGGCAATTTCCAGGGCACATACGTGCGCCCCGGGAATTCCTGGGACCTTCGAAGCTGCCGGCAACAGCCGGGGGAGTCGCTCCGGGATTACATCCGGCGATTCTCGAAGCAGCGCACCGAGCTGCCCAACATCACCGACTCGGATGTCATCGGCGCGTTCCTCGCCGGCACCACTTGCCGCGACCTGGTGAGCAAGTTGGGTCGCAAAACCCCCACCAGGGCGAGCGAGCTGATGGACATCGCCTCCGGCCAGGAGGCGGTCGAGGCTATCTTCTGAAAGGACAAGCAGCCCCAGGGCCGCCCATCGGAAGAAGCTCCCGAGGCGTCTGCTCCGCGCGGCGCCAAGAAGAAAGGCAAGAAGAAGTCGCAATCGAAACGCGACGCCGCCGACGCGGACCTTGTCGCCGCCGCCGAGTATAAGAACCCTCGGAAGCCCCCCGGAGGTGCAAACCTCTTCGACAAGATGCTCAAGGAGCCGTGCCCCTACCATCAGGGGGCCGTCAAGCACACCCTCGAGGAGTGCGTTATGCTTCGGCGTCATTTCCACAGGGCCGGGCCACCCGCCGAGGGTGGCAGGGCCCGCGACGACGACAAGAACGAAGATCACCCAGCAGGGGAGTTCCCCGAGGTCCGCGACTGCTTCATGATCTATGGAGGGCATGCGGCGAATACCTCGGCTCGGCACCGCAAGCAAGAGCGCCGGGAGGTCTGCTCGGTGAAGGTGGCGGCGCCAGTCTACCTAGACTGGTCCGACAAGCCCATCACTTTCGACCGGGCCGACCACCCCGACCATGTGCCGAGCCCGGGGAAATACCCGCTCGTCGTCGACCCCGTTGTCGGTGATGTCAGGCTCACCAAGGTCCTGATGGACGGGGGCAGCTGCCTCAACATCATCTACGCCGAGACCCTCAAGCTCCTGCGCGTCGATCCGTCCTCCATCCGAGCAGGCGCTGCGCCCTTCCACGGGATCATCCCTGGGAAGCGCGTCCAGCCCCTCGGGCGACTCGACCTCCCAGTCTGCTTCGGGACACCCTCCAACTTCCGAAGGGAGACCCTGACGTTCGAAGTGGTCGGGTTTCGAGGAACCTACCACGCCGTGTTAGGGAGGCCATGCTACGCGAAGTTCATGGCCGTCCCCAACTACACCTACCTGAAGCTCAAGATGCCGGGCCCCAACGGGGTCATCACCGTCGGCCCCACGTACAAACACGCGTTCGAATGCGACGTGGAGTGCGTGGAGTACGCCGAGGCCCTCGCCGAGTCCGAGGCCCTCATCGCCGACCTGGAGAACCTCTCCAAGGAGGTGCCAGACGTGAAGCGCCACGCCGGCAACTTCGAGCCAGCGGAGACGGTCAAGGCCGTCCCCCTCGACCCCAGTGGCGACACCACCAAGCAGATCCGGATCGGTTCCGGGCTCGATCCCAAATAGGGAGCAGTGCTCGTCGACTTTCTCCGCGCAAACGCCGACGTCTTTGCGCGGAGTCCCTCGGACGTGCCCGGCGTGCCGAGGGGTGTCGCCAAACACTCGCTGGATATTCGGGCCGGGGCCCGATCCGTCAAGCAGCCTCTGCGCCTCGATCATCAAGGAAGGGTCGGCCTCGCCATGGCGGAGCCCGACCCTCCCTCGGGGGCTAAAAAGGGGGAACCCCTCTGTGTCAAGATCTTTTTAAATCAAAAAAGGGGGCCTCTTACGTTCTCCCAGCTACGCTCTCCTGGCTATGTCAGAAGCCGGGTCTCGAGGAGCGAACGCGGGTACATGAAAATGGCAAGGCCGATTGAGCCGAGGAACTCCCGTACCTCCGGGTTAGGGATACCTCACTCATCACCTGCCACGAAGAATGGCCCAACTCGAGAAGCCGCTCTATTATTGACGAGCTAGGACGAACATGCAGATGGAAAGAAAGGAGAGTACGACTCCATGCAAGAAAGACAAAAGTGTTTAGGCCTCAGCGGCCGTGGTGAGACACACGTTCAACAAGAAACTGTTCAAACGAGAATCAGGCGCCGCCTTGGGAAGGAGCCGCGCCTTCAGCTCCACCCCCGCCATCGGTGGGGTCCATCTCAGCCTCCGGTGACGTCGCAGGAGGAAGGACCTCCGCCTCAAAGGTGGTCGCCAGCACTGCGCTCGGGACGGCGGCAACCGCGTCAAGCCGCTGCACCTCCGCCAGAGCAGCATCGTCTTCGTCAGGAAGACAGTACCCCTCACTAACCCGCTCCAGGTCCACAACGTAGTGAGAAGCGAGCACGGCGAAGGCCCGCCTGACGCCGTGGTGTAGCGCTTCGCGGACTCTGCCGCGGGCGTGACCACCCAAGGCTCGAAGGCGGCTCTGAGGGGAGCTTCCTGAAGGGACGTCATTGGAGCCGAGGGCACGATAAAAGTCCGAGACGGCCTCGGACATGGCCGCGAGGTCCGCCTCCCTCTGCTCGGCGGCTCCGGCAAGCGCCTCAGCAAGCGCCTTGGCGGACTCGTCAAGGGCGGACTCAAGCTCTGCAAGTAGCCAGGAGAAATACCTCAAGCACGAGCAAGGGAAACGGACAAGAAAAAGAACTGGGGAGGACCAAGACATACTTCCGGCTCGGGCACGGTGCTCCGAGGCCGCGACTTGGGTCGCAGCTAAGTCAGCCGCGAGGGTCTCGGCTCAGCTTTCGGCCTCGGCAGCCCGACCTTGAAGTCGGTTCCGTTCCTCGACGACCTGGGCGAGCTCCGATCGCTGCTGTTGCGCCTTCGCACGCGCCGCTGCCGCCTCGGCTCTCAGGTCGGCGCATAGCAGCTGGAGGTCCGCCACCTTGGCATCCTGCTGAGAAAGGCGCGTGGTAGCCCCGGCGAGCGAAGACCTCAGGGATCGCAGCGAGCCCCAGACATCAACCTCACGGCGGATGAACGACGACTTAGCGGCGCTCCGGTCCGTCAGATCCTGGGAAAAGGAAACAGGGCGTCACAGCGAGTATCACACAGAAGGAAAAAAGGTATGCCCGAAACCGTTACCTGGAGGATTTTGGGGACGTCTCTGCAGAAAACCTCCAGCGACGACCGGAGCGACCCCACCGCCGCCTCTGCGCACTCGCGGAGCTCACCCCAGGACTGGTCCTCCTGCTCATCATCGAGAACGAAGACGGGGTCCGAGGCCTCGCGGGTCCGGAATCGGAGCAACGGGCGCCGGGCCTCGGGGCTCCGCCGCACAGCGATGAGGCTGTCGCCCGGCTGGGCGGATTGCGCGACCGCGCCCACCTCTTCTGGGGTCTTGGGCACCGACGCATCAGCCATCCCGGCGCTGGCGGCGGCTGGACACCCTTCGACAAGGACGGCGGCAACCTCGGCGGTGGCAGGCGCCGGCATGACCGGCACGACAGGCGAACTCAGAGCCGCGTGGGCGTCAGCCGCCTCCTCAACCACGATCGCCGCCTCGGCTGAAGAGCCGGCCTCGGGAGCCCGCTCCTCCGAGATTGGCGGCGCCCGAGCCCCCGATGTCGGAGTACCCCGCGAAAGGGTCGGTTGAATGGCGCTGGCCACACGGTTCGGCGCCGTCTTGAGGGCCTTCCGGGGTGCCAGGTCGGTCTGGCCGTGACTTCGCTTGCTGGATAAAAAAAAAGGAAGGGGATCACAACCGAAACATACGAATGGGAGGCCAAGACGAAGACATTCCGAGGTACTCACCCACTCCGGGCCATGATCCACCGCGCCTGGGGAGAGCCTTCTTGAATCCCGGCTCTCGAAACGGCCGCCGAGGTCCGCTTCGCCGGCGCTTGGGGCGCCTGGGAGGCAGGTTCCCCGGGCGCGGCCGCGACGACCTGAGGGTCACTCCCATCCGCCTCCAGCACAAGCGGCGGCCTCTGGGGAACAGACGCCTTGGTCTGGACCTCCGGAGCTACTTCAGCTCCTCCGGCGGGGGGTCAGGTGGCCTCTCGGTTCGCCCCCGCGCCTCGGGTCGGGAGCCCGACGCCCCGACTTCGGGGGCTGACGGAGTCGGTCCGCTCGGGGGCTGGCTCGACGGCTCCTGGCCACACCCCAGGCCGAGGCTGAGGCCGAGACGGGCGGCCATGTCATCATCATCATCATCATCATCATCATCATCATCGCCGTCATCGTCGTCGGGCGTCTCCGGCGACGGCTCCCTCGGGAGACCGTCCCTCTCCTGCTGGCGGCGGCGCTTCTCCAAGGCGTCCCGAGCCCGCCTCCGCTCGCGGGCCCGGGCCTTCTCCGCGTCCTTCTTTTTCTTCTTCTCCTCCGCGGCGACCCGCCGCGCTGCACGGTCCACCGCGTCCTCCGGGACCCGTGGCAGGGAGGGTTTGTGACACCCCACATCCTAAAAGGAGGGGAGAAAGGAACCCGATCATAAGGACCCGGAGCAACCAGATATACGAAGAAGGGAGGAGCAAACGCTCACCAAAGTCACGCACCCCTGGTCGGGGCGCATCCGAAGCTGGGAGTATGCATGGGGGTCCGGCTTCCCCATCGCGGCCGACACCCGCCATTGGAGGGCGTCGAAGGGGAGAGGATCAGGGGACATTCGTGAGCCCTCCCAGTCGGCTTCCGGGGTCATCTCCCAGAGCGACAGCCGCCGCTCCGCCAATGGGAGCACCCTCCGACGGTGGATGGCGGCGATCACTCCCGCAGCGGTAAGTCCCCCCTCCCGCAACTCCTTCAGAGCCTGGAGAAGGGGCTCGAGATTTTTCTGCCTCTCGTGCGGGGTCCCGTGGCGCCAGGCGTCGGTGGCAGCCGTAACTACTCGCTGGGAAAACGGTGGGAGCAACTCACCGTCATTCCGGAGGTAGAACCACCGGCGCTGCCATCCCTTGTTCGAAGACGCGAGAATGGCAGGAATGTACTGCAACGCCCGCGACTGCCTCAATAAGAGAATGCAGCCGCCGGCCCGCACCGCTGCACGGATCCTCCTCTCCCCCGTCGACAAGGCGAAAGGCTCGGCGAGAAAGAAGTAAGTCCACAAATCCCAATGAGGAGCGATCCCCAAGTACCCTTCGCATAACGCTACGAAAATAGCGGCCTGCGAGATAGAGTTGGGGGAGAGGTTGTGCAACTCCACCCCATAGTGGAATAGAATGGCCCGCATAAAGCGGCCCGACGGCGCGCCAAATCCCCGCTCATGGAAGGAGACGAAGCTCACGACATACCCCGGCGGCGGGGACGGAGCGGCTCCGCCCACGGGAGGAATCCACTCTGGCCGCTGCTTGTCGGTGAGGGGGCGGAGCAAACCTTCGCCGACCAGCTCCTCCAGATCACTCGCCGTCACCGTGGAGAAGGGCCACGAATCGCGCGGGGGATTATGGTCACTCGGTCCGCCATCACCAAGATGGAGAGGATGGCGGCGCGGGGGGCAGGGAGGGCGGTTTTCTCTCTCCTCCGACGGAAGTTTCCCGGGTTGCGAAAACCTAAAGGGAAAAGAAGGGAGCAGAGTGAAGAACCGTCACCGGACTCCCTCTCAAGTATATGAAGGCCAGGGCGAAACCGTTTCCAGCACGCCGCCTGGACCGGACGCAGGATTCGAAAAGCGCGAAGCGGCACAGCCGTTCCTCGAAACGGCTCGCACACGCGTAACGGCCGCCCCGCCAACCACTCGCCCCGTCGCATTAACTCCGCGGCGGGACACGCGGCGCCTCTGGCAGGAGGAGCGCGCGACGCTTCACCTTCGCCGTAATAAACGCGTCGGAAAAGGTACGCCACGTCGTCCTATTTCGTATCCTTTTCCGTTTTCCTCTTTCTCTATCTCTTGCAACAGGGACCGGGAAAGGGGGATACCCCGAAAGGGATCCTTCTCCGCGAAGGAACCGGGCTCCGAGCCCCCCATTACTGATCAGGGGTTCGAAGGCTGGCCCCCCCGAAGGGTTCAACAGTCGCCTCAGATCGCGTGGGCCCGACACCCACTACTGGTCAGGGGTTCGAAGGCCAGCCCCCCGAAGGGCTCCATGGCCGCCTCAGGCTACTCGGGCTCCGCGCCCATTACTGATCAGGGGTTCGAAGGCTGGCCCCCGAAGGGTTCACAGTCGCCTCAGACACCGAGCGAGGGATGACCAGGGGTACGTTCGATACATAACCGAGGCTCGGGCTGCGCTCCCGAGGTACCCTAGGACATTTCCGAGACCAGCGGGAACGATCTTGTAACGGAATCCCATCGGAGGGAGGCATCGAGCCCTCGGACCCCGTCGCCAGGGGACCGGGTCCGGCAAATCACCCGCAGGTACTTTTGGGCGTGCCTCTGGGCCCCTAGCCGACCCCCAACGAACGGGGCACGGACGTCCACTCGGATTACCCGCTTGCAGCTCACCGGAGACACCATGTTCGGTGCCCATCGAGGGTAACATGGCGCACTCCCCCCCTCCTCCTTGCGGAAAGGCGACGTAGGGGCGTATGTAAAAAGTCGAGTCTGTCCCTGATCGTCCTCTCGCCCTGTGCAGAGGCTCGGGGGCTGCTCTCGCAAAAACCGGCTCCGGCCGAATCGTTGACAGCGTCAACATACCAGCCCGAGAGTTTGGGCCCCGACCGTGCACCCGGGCTACGGCCAGTTCGCATGAGGGAACGACCAGACCAGCCGAAGCGTTAAGCGAAGTATTAAGACCTCGAAGGAGTGTAACCACTCCTCCGAGGCCTCGGGGGCTACACCCGGCGGGTGCGCTCGCGCGCACCCACCGGAACGAAATGCAACCGAGAAAGGCTGGTCCCCTTGCAAAAAAGTGCGACAAAAGCCTCCAAGCGAGTGCTAACACTCCCTTCGAGGCTCGGGGGCTACTGTCGGGGACCATAATTAGGGGTACCCTCAAGACGCCTAATTCTCAGCTGGTAACCCCCATCAGCATAAAGCTGCAAAGGCCTGATGGGTACGATTAAGTCAGGGATCAGTCCACACGAGTGACTCGATCACGCTTCACCCGAGCCTAGCCTCGGCCAAAGGCAGCCGACCTCGAGAGACTTCCGTCTCGCCCGAGGCCCCCTTTTTATGGCGGACACATCACCGGCTCGCCCGAGGCCTTGGCTTCGCTCAGAAGCAACCTTGACTAAATCGCCACACCGACTGACCAAATTGCAGGGACATTTAACGCAAAGGTGGCCTGACACCTCTATCCTGACACGCGCCCCCGGCAGAGCCGAAGTGACCGCCGTCACTCCACCGCTCCACTAGCCAGTCTGACAGAAGGACAGCGCCGCCTGCGCCACTCCGACTGCAGTGCCACTCGACAGAGTGAGTCTGACAGGCAGACAGGCCTTGCCAAAGGCGCCACGGCGAACTCCGCTCCGCCCGACCCCAGGGCTCGAACTCGGGCTAAGACCCGGAAGACGGCGAACTCCGCTCCGCCCGACCCCAGGGCTCGGACTCGGGCTAAGACCCGGAAGACGGCGAACTCCGCTCCGCCCGACCCCAGGGCTCGGACTCGGGCTAAGACCCGGAAGACGGCGAACTCCGCTCCGCCCGACCCCAGGGCTCGGACTCGGGCTAAGACCCGGAAGACGGCGAACTCCGCTCCGCCCGACCCCAGGGCTCGGACTCGGGCTAACGCCCGGAAGACGACGAAACTCCGCCTCGCCTGACCCCAGGGCTCGGACTCCGCCCTGGCCTCGGCCGAACGACTTCCGCCTCGCCCGACCCCTTGGCTCGGGCTCGGCCACGGCAACAAAAGGCAGACTCAACCTCGACTTCGGAGGAACCCCCACGTCGCCCTGCCTAGGGCACAGACCGCCACGTCAACAGGAGGCGCCATCATCATCCTACCCCGAATCGACTCGGGTCACGGAGAACAAGACCGGCGTCTCATCCGGCCAGCTCTGCCGGAGGGGCAATGATGGCGCTCCACAAGCTCTATGACGACGGCGGCCCCCAGCTCTCTTACGAAAGCAGGACAACGTCAGCAGGGACTCGACCGCTCCAACAGCTGTCCCTCCATCAGGCTCCGCCGCACCTCCGACAGCCACGACATCACGCCAGCAGGGTGCCCAGATCTCTCCGGCTGCCACATCGGCATGTACCTAGGGCGCTAGCTCTCCCTCCGCTAGACACGTAGCACTCTGCTACATCCCCATTGTACACCTGGATCCTCTCCTTACGACTATAAAAGGGAGGACCAGGGCCTTCTCAGGGAAGGTTGGCCGCGCGGGACCGAGGACGGGACAGGCGCTCTCTTGGGGCCGCTCGCTTCCCTCACCCGCGTGGACGCTTGTAACCCCCCTACTGCAAGCGCACCTGACCTGGGCGCGGGACGAACACGAAGGCCGCGGGACTTCCACCTCTCTCACGCTCGGCTCCGGCCACCTCGCCTCTCCCCCCTTCGCGCTCGCCCACGCGCTCGACCCATCTGGGCTGGGGCACGCAGCACACTCACTCGTCGGCTTAGGGACCCCCCTGTCTCGAAACGCCGACAAGACTAGTTTGGAACCTACAAAACCGAAGGGAATTGGAGGACTAAAATTCTCTTCTTATTCAAAATTGAATAAGAAAAGGATTCTAATCCCTCCAATCCCTCTGATTTTATGACTCAAACTAACCCTAAGATTTAAGGATCGGATTAAGTTGAAGCTCAATTTCTATTAATTTTTAAACTAAAATTTATTTAAAACTCAACATTTTATAAAAAAAAACTTTTAAATCATGATCTACTTTTAATAGGCCTGGATCGTCTACATGTCACATGAAAATCCATCATTGAAAGGGAACTTTAAAAGTCCGGACAGTAATTTTGTACGGTACGGCTTGATATTTTCAAGGAGGATGCAGCAGACTACGTTGATCCTCGTTTGTATCAGTTTCACCGGTGCATTTTTACCGATTGATCGAACCGGAGTGTCAGATGGCGCGAGTTGCAAACCTCAGCCAGAAAACTCTTAATTGCACATTTAATAATATATTGTTACTTATCCATCCACCCCAAAAAAATATAATTCAATCAATTCTATGTCTTCATTGCTTATGCCTCTTAATTTTTACTTACGGTATGGTTCGGTAACTCAACAATAAAATTACGTCGGGCAGTAAGTCAGTGAGACAGCATATAAAACAGAAACATAATTTTATGCCAGCACTTGTAGCACGAAAAATTATCCTCTACAATTATATGATTCACCGAATTCCGCAGAGCCTAAATACCAAGCTATCTCATCCACCTGCCAATCTTCATCGCCATTATCTTTCGCCTCTTGTGTTCCCGGTGCTTGGCTGCCATTCGCTGCTTTCGCTTGGCATTGCGTTCTGGGTCCACGGCTGCAACAATCTTCTGTGCCTGCTTTCTACCGTCCCGCTTCTGTTTCAGGCCCATCCGAACGCTCTTGTAGACTTCAACAAATTTCTCGGAACCAATCAGGTCACGTAACTTGTTCTGGACCCCCTGGGCCAGTTGCTTCACTTCATCTGAAACCACAACAAAAGAACGGTACTCAGACAGATGGCAAGCCCAAGCACTGAACTTGCCTACACACCTCCGATATGCTGAAAACAAATAATGAACAATACCAAGACAGGAATATTAACATACCACTAACAACTTTCCCAGCAAATCCTTCAGAAACTTTATACAATGGGGCCAAGAGGTGATCAGCATAGGTTAGTGATTCATCAGGACCAAGAGCTGATGAAATCATATTGAAGCAATTGAACACGTTCTTTATCTGCATATGGATGAAAAATAAGTAATACATATGAATTGCAAGCCACCATCCTGAGAAACATACAAGGGAATGACTTGGCTGATGTAATGGAGCTTACCTGTGTATCCTGCATTTGCATTGCAATTCTTCCCATCTTCTTTAGGATTGACGAAACTAACAAAGATGTAGGCTCTTCGTTGGTGTCGAGGCTAGATCCAGATACATCACTAGATGTTGAAGTACAAAGGAGAAATATATTTTTTGCTTTTCTTGAACCAAGCAATTCAAAACCCTCAAGGAAAGCACCACGATCAGAACTAATGCTAGACCAAAACTGATGTGTGGAGGTCGATTGCCTAATCAACATATGCAAGTTGCAGACTGAGTATGCAACATTCTGTACAATCAGATTATTTGCCGTAGTATCACTCAGCTCACTCCTCAATTGTTTCAACAAGGAAACAGCTATTATGAATAGCCTGCTCGGTTGAACAAGCAACCATGATGGGGCATCCAATTTCTGTTCATGTTTCCTCTTCTCCACTGTAGCAAAATATGATGCTACCAGAGAGCTTGAAATACTACGCAACATCGAATGAGGATGGATCAACAACTTGCATAATATTATCCATATGTCCTGCAAATTACAATTGGTGTCATAAACTTGATGTTGCAACCGACATGACCAGTTCAAGGCTTGAAACAAATACTATGTTTAAGAACAAATAAATCTGAGGCCCCAATACTTAAGTAAATGGTCAACAAGTGCCTTGAATACTTGAGTCAACTAGTATAAATCTCATTAAATTGGTAAAAAGACATGGCAGCAAAAAAAATGCTGGAGATAAAGAATATGATTGTTTGACAACATTATCAAAGCAGTAAAGCGAGGCGTGACGGTTGACTATTGCCTTACGTTTAAGCAACTGAGGCATGAGATAAAGCAACATAAAAGACATGGCAAGATCTAGGGGACAGACTCTGTGTCAAAGGCTCTCACATGGCAAGATCGAGATAAACGGCAGACATGGCAAGTGGGGTTTGAGAAAGGGATAAACCAAGACAAGCCTTGCCCTAGCAAATGTATGGAGACTGCTTCAAACCCACGACCTGGCGACTCAGTGAGACAGCCCTCACCACTGCACCAGGCCTGCCCCTCACATGGCAAGATCTAGATAAAAAAACAAAATACATACATCTGCAATTTGATATAGTAGTAGTGCACGAAGGTAATCATACCTCCATGTTTTTCTCAAAATACAACTCCGGAAAGCGAAGAAGTAACCTCTCCATCATGGCAACAGAGTAGTAAGTCTCTTTCCACAATGGCAGGGCAGCTTCATCAGATAAGCCTAATTGTATAGCTCCAGAAGCAATAATAGATGATTCCATTATTTTCTTAACAACAGCCAGAATACTTTTAAGGTGCTTGCCCATTTGTAATGTGTGATCGCCAACAAGTAAACCAATAACCTATAAAGCACAAGAACCACTTCAACAGTTGATGTAAAAGGACAATAGTACTTTGAAACATAAGCATAAAGGGGCTAAGTAGTAAGTACTTCAATAACACCCAAATGCAAAAGCAAATTGCAACCACCAACCCAGTCCACTGCTGATGTACAATATATCTTTTTTTAGTATATGCAAAAATATAGCAAAGCTACTAAATGGTAACCTGAGCTGAAGCACTCCACAAACTTTTCTTCTCACCAGTGTACCACGAAAGTGAATACTCATAAATGTAACTCTTTCCCTGACCACCAATGCGTCCTAACAGCTTTTGAATAGCTCTAAGGATCATTGAAGACACATTCTGATGCTGTTCATTGGCTAGAGCAACTACAAGATGAAGAAAAAAGGTTTGACCCTGCTCATCAATAATCCTCTGGGGAAATCTGGTAAGAATGTCATGGAGCATTTCAAGCACTGCTTCTCTTCCTGAAGGATGTTCATAACTGCAATTTTCCAGAGTGTTAGCATACAGTGAGATATCATGATAAAGTAACTATGGATATTCATCATACCTTAAGTTTGCCAGGAAAAAGTCAATATGTTGCTGTAAGCGCTTCTCAGAAAGTGGATAGTTCAGAAAAAATTGTAGCATAATTTGAATGCATTGCTGCTGTATAGATTCAGTTAATGTTGTTACCATCAACTCTCCTATCTTAACAACTATATCATAAATTTCGTGAGAAACCAATTTTAGCCTGACTATTGTTTTGAGAAGCGATAAGGCAACAGGGGAAGGGTTTGTCTGAAGATCTACAAACATAGGGGTATGAACAAGCATCTGAAGCTCATTATCTGAAAGTGAAATCCTGAATCCTCTAAGTAGATCAGCAAGTAGCTTAAAACAAGATGTGACTAAATGACCATTGGAGTTTCCAGCTCTCTGTAAAATCTCCATAAGTACATTTTTTATAGTAATTGCATTGTCCCTCAGAGATGGCAACGGAAGTTTCACCAACAAGGCAAAACATCTAAATGTGGCTGAGAGGACACTTGCATGTTTCGAACTCATACACTTTCGCAGAAGGTCAACAAAAGGATCCAACATCTTCACGAGTTGTTCATCTTCCTTGTCAAGCTTGATGCTCTTCAGACGATTACGAAGTAAGTCAAGTGCAAACTTGGTAAGTATATAAGAATTCTGTGATCCACTCTCACCTAGTCCCAGGAAGGTCTTTCTTACAGTACTGTCTTGATCAGGACTAGATTGTGTATTCTCTTTGCATTCAGATCTGCTTCCTGTAATAGTATCCTCAATAAGACAATATACGAAGATAAACAAGTTTGATGTTTCAGTAGATGAGTTGCACTCAATCCCTAAGGCTATGTTGTGTAGCATCATCTCAAGTCTGGTTTTCAACTTTGGAGTAAGTTGCTTCTGAAGATGTAAAGAAACAGGTGAGATTATCTTCTTCAGTAAATCGGTCTTGAATGTAATACTTTGAGCAATCAGCTTAAGAGTCTCAAACGACATTCTCTTCTTTGTCTCTTTCATTTTGGAGGCAAGTTTTTCAACTTCCTTTTGTTCTGCAACATCTCCAAGTAAATCACTGTCAACCACTGCCAACAAATCTTCTAAACAGTAGTCAAGCCTACCATACATATCAGCAGTAATGTTTTTTGACAACAAATAATGAAGTGTGTAGCCCAGAACATGTAACTCAAAACCTCTTTTAAGTATAGCTCTTAATATCTTGACCACAAACTGCAAATACCCAATCCCCAGTTCCTTAACAGAAGCAGCTAAAGCAGACCTAGCTTCATCACGTATGCTTTCAAGACGATTCTTGAGGAAGTTACAGATTCGATGAATGATGCTTGAAAGTTGGGACTCAAAATAATCCACCGGTAGCAACTTAAGTATTTTCAGTGCTACCAGGTTTATGTTGACGTTGACTTTCTCTGGATCTGATCCTAACAACTTTTGAACCTGTGGAAACACTACCTTTTGCATGTACTGTTGCTTATCAGAAGAGACTGTGACCAAAGAGAATGTAAGGGAAGAATCAATATCTTCACTCAAAGCATCAGAATTTCCTGAGGCATCATTTGCAGGTTTCATGAAATGGAATGCATCTAATATGGAACAAATCAGCCTCAATATGATCTTCTGCTTATCAGGTCTAAGGTTTAATTCTCGGAAGCATCTCTTCAATATTGTTCTATAGTGTTCCCACTGCACTTTGGCAGCAACAGCAGATAGTGTATCCAAACATATATCTCTGACTTGTTCGCCTTTCCCAGCTTTTACGTCAGAAAACATATTGAAAAATAGTGGAACAAAGACTTTCATAGTGATATCCTAAATGAAAGCACAAGAAGTGATGTTAATGAAAAAATAAACCGGAGAAGATAACGAGTTCAGTTCACTGGACACTACCTGCACAAGTTACTATTTAGTTATGCAACAGGTGCATGAAACGAAGATTGGTGAGTTGTGATTTATGTGCAGAATGCTTTTTATGTAAAGTAAAAAATGCATCTAAACAAAAAGAAAATGCCATCAATTTTGCTGGTAGATTTTCTGCAAATGCAAGAAACAATTCCCAGCTTTTACGTCAGAAAACATATTGAAAAATAGTGGAACAAAGACTTTCATAGTGATATCCTAAATGAAAGCACAAGAAGTGATGTTAATGAAAAAATAAACCGGAGAATATAACGAGTTCAGTTCACTGGACACTACCTGCACAAGTTACTATTTAGTTATGCAACAGGTGCATGAAACGAAGATTGGTGAGCTGTGATTTATGTGCAGAATGCTTTTTATGTAAAGTAAAAAATGCATCTAAACAAAAAGAAAATGCCATCAATTTTGCTGGTAGATTTTCTGCAAATGCAAGAAACAATGGTGGAAACAAATACACTGTAGCAGCAAGTGTTTTTCTTTACAGAAAAATGTACTCTTTGAACATCTCATTTTTCTAAGTGCTGACTGCTGAGTGCTAACAAACTAGATGGCCATAACACATTAACATTCTTGTAGTATGTGTTTGGTTTGAGGTCAAAGTGGGATGAGACGAGGGCGACACCGTCCCTCGATTTTTTGGGATCACGTCGCCACCAAAAACTACTCTTGTGTTTACCTCGCCCCTACGTGACTCTCATCCAAACACTATAGAAACTGTGGCCGCCCCCTCCCATCCCACCATGTACATCCAACCAAACACACCCGTAGTCATCAACTATTAAGATTTCCTTTGTTAACACAGTATTGCAAGACAGAATTGTACTGCCCTTAGAAGACAAATTTCTGTTGCCTGTGATGCAAGATCAGTACACTGTTGCACAGTTTCAAAGAAAAGCTGGCATGTGACACCAATCTCCTAGGACCTTTAAGGTAAAGGGGAAAATAGGCTCACATCCCTTCAGCAATATTATATAAACATTTGCGAAGCCATACTAGCTTGACAAAGCAAAGAGACAAAGTATCTATTTTTTAAAGAAAAAACCTGGTACTAGCATCACGGGTCCACAAAACAAGTATTATCTTTTCAATTCAACAGATGAAACAAATGATCAACTGTCAGCAAATTAATTTCCAAATATGCACATATCATACTGACATCAACTAGAGTATTCTCTCATCATTTACCTCTGAAAAGTTGTTTTCCTTGATTCCCTGTCTAAAAAGCAACAGTGCTTTTGATCTTTTACCAGCCTGCATTAGTAAATATAAATGAGCTTTACAGTCCATCATCTGACCTTTGGTATAAGTGAACCAAGCACATTACCTGTAAATGAGTTATGTTGTGGAAAAAATCCTCTTCTATATCCACCTTACAGAGAGGCCTAAATGAGCTTAAGGATGCTAAATGATTAAAATTGGAGACCATCTCCCTAAGTAAAATAATCCATTCCTGAATACAACATCAATTGCAGCCCTTCAACCAACAGTTTGATAGACTACAAAATAAAAAATATATATATGCGCACCTTTTGAATTGATACATCTTTAGTCATTGCTACTCCCATATTGTGCAGATAAGTTTTTTCCAATATCTTCTGAATACAGCCCATCGTGCAAATGCTTCTGGTATTATTCTCTCTAAATTTATCATCAATAGAGTATTTGGACACATCATTATTCATAACTGAGGCGGAAAAGTCCAGGAACGACTGCAGAGCCCTAGATGCACTTTGCCGCAAAATTAATTCTTCAGATGACATATCATACACACAATGAGATAATATGGCGCCCACATGCTCTTCTGTCAAGCCAAGAAACAATTGTGGCCTAACCTTATCATAGGTGTTAAGTCTTGTGTCATAATCTAGTTCACCAAGTTCTGAAGCTGAAACTGCATTCAGATCTCCTATTAACCCAGCCTGTTAAAAATGCAAATTGCCACAAGAAACTGTGAAACAGGAACAGGCAACATGGCGAAGTTTACATAATTGACATCACAAATAGAGTGATAATTACCAGAAACAACATCGAAGGATCATTCAATGACAACCCAGCATAAATATCACAGATACATAGTCGCAGTTCCAATCCAACAATTGCAAGTAATGGGTTCAGTGCATTTAGAACTTTTTCAGATACTTTGCATCTCAGATTTTGAATTATTCCCCTCACAACACATAGTGCTTCCAAACAATCGTCTGTGATATAAAAGATGAGACAAAAAGGCCATACCATGTCAAGGTTGGGCATTTGCAAAGAAAAAAAAAAGAACAATAATTTGATATGCAGGCTAATCAATAAAAGGCTTACCGGAGTTCAAATCTTTCTTGCTGAAAAATGGAAGAATAAGGTCTATGAAGTTATCAGCAGCTGAGGGATCTGTGATGTAATTTAGCAATAATTTGAACAGCCTAAGTTCACGTTGCCCAAGCCATGTACCAGATCTCCTGTATATATTAAGAATGCAGGAAATTCATTCAAGCTTATTAAGTCTCATGCATATGCTCCCAAATATGCTGTAAACATGTCCGAAGAGATTAATGTGACGCAATGTGGAACAAAAATTTTAAAGAGAGGATCGGCCCAAGCAATGAAGAGTCTAAGAAAATTTATACGCTTGCTTGATAAAACAGATACATCTAAAAAATGTCACTGAAGTCCTGAGTCTCTCATAAGAGATGTTTAACCACCATAATAGATGAACAAAACATTATAAAAGGCTAATATCCACGGTGTGATTCTTTTTAACAGTTTTAGATCCACAAATACATTTTATATCCATGGACAATAAATTAAATGACTCACATATTGGTAATTTTTAAGATCACTCTCATTTGATAGACTGTGCTTGTCCATAGCCCAAAAAATGTGCACTAACCAAGCAAATAGTTCAAAGCAAAACTCACTGTGAAATCACCATCCATAACCCAATTAAATAGAATGCTACAAATAATCTTCTTCCTTCAAGGCATTTAATTGGGGGTAGAGTGGAAACATCACAATAACTATGCATTTGATTTCTTCAATAGTAGGGCAGGCATAGTGCAGTGGTGAGAACTGTCTCACTTAGTCACCAGACTGTGGGTTCGAAGCAACCTCTCCGCATTTGCGGAGGGAAGGCTTGCCTTGGCTTACCATTCCCCAGATCCCACTCATATGAGAGCCTCCAGCACTAGGTCTGCCCTTTTTAAAAATATACCGAATCACATTCCCCCGGTGTCATGAACAAGTACAGTGAAAGAAGTATTTTAGTATATTGAAGTGGTCAAGGTTTTGCATTCTGCACAGTAGTATTACAATAGTGATGGCGTGAGTAACCTGTTGAGCTCTTTGCGATGATTAACAAAATCATGGAGACTATGGATAAGAACATCCATATGTTGAAGAAGAACTTTCTTCACTAAATGTTCATCTTGCTGCTGCAAATCAATATCCAACCTCAACAGATTCTCAATGAACTCAAGTGCATAGGTGGTGATGGATCCTGACGCTGTCTTCACAGTCAAAATAGAAAAAATAGCTGGTACAAGATTATTTGACCCCAACAGTGGTGCTAATTTTGGGCTCCGGCTCATAGCCATAAAACAAGCAAATAATGAACTTGGTTTCTCACTACTGGAAGCCTCTTGTGTAAAGCAGTCTATCAGAGGTTTCACAGAAGAAAAAAAAACACCCCAGAAGTTTTCTCCAAACTCATGGCTTTCATAGTGACTAAGGGCTGACGAGACAACTCTAATACATGAAGACCTCAAATCCTTCAACTGCTTGATGGATACACTTGTCTGCGTGATAGAGTGAGGTTGCTGTTGCAATTAGTTAAGAGAAGATATAAACATTTGGCAAATAAAATGCATGTTGTTGTTGTTGAATAAAATGCAAAGTAGCTTCATGATAATAAATAATGACACAAGCTTACAAATAAGTACTTGAAGTAAAAATCTGACACAATCATCTACATAATTTGCTATATGTAACTAGTTCTTCCCTATAATATCTTCAGATATCCTAGTTATTTCAGTAATTTGGCATTCTGAGCTTGACTGCCAGAGTAACACAAAGCTACTTTGGGAGTTCAGCAAAAGATGCCACATATGGTACTAGAGTAAAACTGAAAGATAAGAGCATCCATAAAGGTGATAATGTGGCGCACCTCCATATGGCCTTCTAGATGCATTTCTTTAAAGCATTCATCCACGTTCACAGAATTGCCCACTTCAGAATTTATGGAACAACCATTACCATGGTCATTTGTTTGGTTGCAAGGATATTTCCCATCACTCTCATTTCTAAGATTCCTCATGCAACTCTCCAGCAAGCGAGCGACAATGATTAATAAAACATTAAGAAATGGGCTTATATGTGGCATATCAAAAGTACCAAAAATTTCTTCAACCAGATGAATGAAACCATTTGCCTTTTTCCATGTAAAATTCTCTACACAAATTTCTGTTGAAGTTCCAACAATGTCAGAGAAACTTCCAAGAAGGTTGTCTGGCTGAGAACCAAACATTTTAAGCTGGAGGCTGCCAGGGATCAAGGACCTCAGAAGTAAAGAAAAAAAAAGCTCAAGTTCATTTGAATCAAACTGCAAAAGGAAACGAAGAATTGCCTTTCGATGACTGGCACCTGTGTGCTGGCAGAATGCAAAAAATAATGATGAGGTCAAGCACAAAGCAAATCAAAAATTACAAATGTCATTATGGTGGATAGATAAGCAGTAACCAAACACAAACCTTTCGAGAACCTAGTAGCTTCAGTTTCCTTACTTTCGGTGCCAACACGCGGATAACCAGAGGAACCACACGACTTCTATGGTCTTTCAGAATTGACAAGGAGTCATGTGAAACTGCCCATGTGGTCAGCTCTTCACGAAGAGTCTTTACATCAATCAGATTTTTAAGGTTCTGACTGTACGGGATCAAGAATTCATCCTTCCAGTTCAAAAGGCAATCCAATGCTTTTGCTTGTATTTCAGGATCACTGTCATCAAGAACCCTGGGAACAAATTGTCAATTAATACACAATTTATAACACACAAAACACATTAATTCACCTGCAGGTCGCAGCAGCACATATATTACTATTTATTCACAGACCTTTTAGTTAGTACTTCCTGGAGAAAATTGCCCTGATATAACGATCTTGCATTGTGCATTAACCTCAATAAGTTTAACCATTCTTTTAGAATCGCTTTCCATTGTTTGCCTTTACATTTTTCAGGCATATATGAATCAGCACTGCATAAGTCAGAGTTCAGAAAATGTACAAAAAAGGATCGAACTTCCAAAACTCGAAATTGTATAAGTAAGATAGTTTAGCATCTAAATACCTAAAGATGCTGCTATCATCATAGCCCATAAAGTTGAGAAATAGCGGTATAAGTTGTCGAGAGCGGGATTCAGCAACATCAGGAATCCTTTGGAGCGATTGAAGCAATAAGGTAGCCACGGTCACAGCTGGTGTGCAATCAAAGTCCATAGCAAGATACAAGTTGAAGCAGTCAAAAATAGCTGCAATACCAAACATGGAGTAAGAAACAGCAGTACAAAAGAAAAAAAAAACAGAGCCAAAGGAGGATGGATACAAGAATACTCGATAATATCAGAATATTGTCAAGATACATCATCAACTCTTTCTGCTTCAAATCGGTTGCTTTCCAAAATTACTACTAAGCATTTTTAAAAAAGCATTTATGTAGGCCAATTACAAGTAAATCACAAATATGTGAAAACCAACAAATTAATTTTTCAATATGTAAACCGAGTTGAACAGAAGGAACTATTTGCTGCTTGTGTGTGTTATGGGCCTCGAGCCCAGCCCATTAGGCGTAGACTATATGTACAATTGTAATACTGCAGTTCATTTATGAATCAGGGTTTCTCTATTCACCCCAAAACTATTGTTCATTTGTTCTTAATGTAAAAGGATGAAAAACACTAAGTTAGAAAGTCAGCACAGGTAGATAATTCAGAAGGTAAGATTACTAGATTAGACTTCACTACTTCAGTATCCTCAAAAGTACCATCAGCTGTAACTAAAAGCATATTACATCAGAACTTTGCCATCAGAGACATAGCTTATCTGCCAAATTTTCTGGCAATAGTTTGGCAATAATATTACATTCACACAGCCTGCAAATGCACCATTTGAAATACGATACAAAATACCCATAAAGTGTCAAGAACTTCTAAGCAGAATTAGGAATATGACCAGACAGCAGCAAAGGACATGAAAAGAGCAATTCAAATCACAAATATGTGCATGTAGAGGATGAAGACACATGCAAACGGTTATTAGAGGCTCTGGATTGTTTAATATGTGGGTTTCTAGAAGAACAATGACAAAAACACATTAGATAAACGGTTACCAGTTACTACAAACTCTGGATTGTCTGACTGAGAATGAAGATACATACACTGTGGTTGGGTTGCAGCTTCCAGCTTCTCCTGATTTTTCACAGTCAGTCCTTTTGATTGGTGAATTGCAATGAACGGAACAAACTGACCCCAAACAAGCTCCTTGTGTTTTCTAATGAGAACAGCAAGGCAATCCAGTGTTTGTGGCCATAGATCACTAAATCTATTGTACAATATGCCAATAATACCATGTAAGAGAGGAGGTATGTAATCATCATGAACCATCTTGGAAGATAAACTCATTTGTATCCGAGAAATGAAGATAGCAATTTTACGGCTAGTAGATACTGAAATTGGCATTGACTCAATAATCAAAAGAATATCCACAACCTGATTTCAATGAAACATTAGAGGCATGCCAAGAAAATAGCAAATAAAAGTATTAGTTCACAAGACATACATTAGCGTATTTAGCAACAGCTTCCTCTCCAGAAACTTCTGTTCTCTGCCTCTTGTGTGGTCGCTCCTCATCTGTGATTAGACGTTGATCCATCTTCACAAAATATGATAGAATCCTCAATGTTAAAATCCGAACATCCTTGGTTGGACTGCTCAAATTGAAAGCAAAGATGGAGAACAGCTCCAAGAGATTTTGTGGATCAAATTCTTTTGTCACTTCCATGGATGATACTCTGCTCATAGAAGCATACAAAAAAAAATGAAGAATCACCTTAATCAAATATATTAAGGAGACAAATGATAAAAGTGCAGGGTAAAAACTAAAAAGTATATCTAGCTTTACCCTTGCAGGGAATCCAAATATTCAGCTACAGCAGACAGTACTTGTGGGCATGTACTGTGACTCTTGGCAAGCGATAAGAAAAAACTAAATTCTGAATTTCTGCTGGTGTTGACCAACAGTAGTTTGTGGTACGATGACAATGCTGCACCAAGTAGACCTCTCCAGGTAGTCATTGGAAGACCATTCATGTTCCCTGCATGTAAATCCTTTGAATTTATGCCATTTAGAAAAACCAACTGCAGTGATAGTAATATAAAGAAATCTTCAAGTAAAATCACCTTCTCCCACTTCAAGCAACCGATCAAAGTTGATGATTAACTTCCTCAGCAGTGACAAACTATCTTGATGTACACCTTTCATGTTAGGGTAGCAGAAAAAAGATCCCCACAGTATAGCAGCTTCCTTCTCACTGACCTGGTTACTAGATCGATTACCAGTGCCGGCTGTATCATCTAATAACTCTATCCACAAAGAAAATTTTGATTCAAAGAACTTGCAAGTTTTCTCCACTGAATCCAGATGATTTCCATCAGTGCTACAAAGAAATATTTGCTTCTTTGATCCTTTAAAGAAATTTAAAAGGATAAATATGACATCCTCGGGTGAACTTACAATGAAATTATCCATTGCACTGCAAAGCATAAAATTGCATGGTCAAACCTTTTGGGTGTGAACTGTTAATACACATAACTCTTTTAAGGAATAGAAGAAAATATATTGCATACCTTAATATTTGACTTTCAAAATGTTGTGCAACTTGGGGACCTTTTACCAAAAGTTTCTTTATAAAGACAATCACCCTGGATACAAAGTTGAATGGGCATTAGGTGCTAGATCACTACCATTTGGTAAGAAGCAAAATGTCCAGGAGTTAACAAAGTAAACAGACACCATCAGCAAGAACAAATTTACCTCGGATTTTTAAGTTTGAACACTGGGGCATAGAAAGGTGATATGATGGACAAATTGCCCAAAATGGTTGGAACATCCAGAACAGAAAGCATAAAGTCAAGAATACTTCCAAGAACCTCAATTGAAGAAGATCCTGTTATGTTGCTACCAGGGAACACATATCTACTAACCAGCAACTCAACAAGTTTAATCATCTTCACCTTATCTGTGGCAAAATAGAGAAGAATCTACTAATCATCTAATCTGACCTAACAATAAATTCAAGCAGCGAAAGGATATTGACAATGAATTGGTAAATCTGACCGAATGCATTGTTTTGCTTCTTTTGTAAAGCAAATGCAAGAAAAACAATCAAGCACTTCAAATGCTCCAAACAGCCATCCTCAAGACAGCAGTTGATTTCTTCACATAAACAAGTATACATCAATGGTAATTCTTTTGGATCCACTTCATCGCATAATCTTTGAATCAGCCCTGTCATGACGGCATGAACAGTAGAAGACCCTGTGTTTTGTACTATGCAGTGATTATTATTGAACAACAAAAAGAAGTGTGTAAAAGAGCAGCTTTCTAAACATATTTTTCCTGACATGATTATGCACAAAAAATGATGTTAGAACTTGCATTATGGTTCTGAAATATGTAGAGGCCTAAATCTCAAGAATTATGATGGGGCACTGATGAATTCAGTTAAATGGTGATACATGATGAGGTTAGCCAATGAACACAAGCAATGATAGAACAAATGAAACATAAGGACAAGTGCAACTAACATTAAGAAAATCACAATAGTAAATGCCATTGGGAATTTGGCAGAAAGTCGTCTCACCATCAGAGAATAGATAAAATGTGGAGGACAAAAACTCACTTGTTAACTATAATAATGAGACACTGATCAATCTAGCAAAACCATAATGCGAAATGAGGTGGCCCAATGAAAACAAGCAATAAGTTGAACATATGGAACATAAATAAGGGCAATGCAAAAAAAAAATGTGTCATCCGCAGAAAGTTCTGACCATCAGGAAATTTATCACGGAGAGTGGAAACAATTGACTTGCTCAACAAGAACTTCAAGACCTGCCCAGCTTTTGAGTGTAGCTTTGTGGAAGTTCCTTTCATGACATGCCACAGCAAAGAGACCACCCCGTCTATCCGTGCAGGTGATGGTTGTTTAGCAGCCTCAAGTAGAACTTTCAGTAGACCTAAGGGCCAATCAAGAAAAATGCAAGTTAAAATAAATTAGATACCTCATTTAAACAAGCATGACAGCCTAGCTTCCCACTACCATTGATGGTAGCTCAGCCTAAACCTTTTTAGTACCCGTACTCCCTCCGTTCCAAATTGTAACTTGTTCCGGTATTTCTAGATACATAGCTTCTGCTATGCAACTAGACATAATGTATATCTAGGTGCGTAGCAAAAGCTATGTACCTAGAAAAGCCAAAATGACTTACAATTTGGAACGGAGGGAGTATTGATGAAGCTACATAACACAACTTTATATGGAACTGAAAACACTGCATAAGGGGTTTCTGCCTCAGCAAACAGAAAACACTGCATAGTTGCAAAAGATAGGAAGCCAGTGGGGGGAAAGGCAAAATCAATCTGTGCAGTTAAAACTCCATCCATTAGTACTTGAATGCATGTGTGTCCTAGGGCCTCATAAGTGGGATAGCAGAGAGCAAATCATCAAAAACACTTGAATGCGAGGAAGGGTCGTCTCGGAAGACTTGCACCTACGGAGGTGGAGGTCGTTCGTGCTTTGTCGGTGGAGGACTGGAGGCTGAGAACCTGTTGGCAAGTAATCAACATGGAACTACAACCAGTGCGTGCTCAGCGCCGTCAAGCTCCGGGTCTCGGTTCTCTGTTCTTAGGACTGGTTCCGAGATTGGAGAAGTCGGCAGACAGCCTGGTTGTCTCTGCTCCGTCAAAGTCGCAGTGGGAAGATATGTTGATGGAGGCAGGTGAGAGTGCCCATGGAGTCTGCAGGTCGGGACCAGGGCCAACGCCGAGGCACATGTTGTATCCTCCATATTTGAGGTCCTCTTCAAGGATCAAGGTGAAACCATGGCAAGGCAAATTGCCGTCGCCACAGTGTTCACCGAAGCACACTGTTGGAGATGTTCTCTCAAAGGCGCAGTTCTGGACCAAGCTTGACGGGTTTCACGAGCTAGTTCAATCAGCTTGGGAATCTATAGAAGTGGCAAACTGTCCTTTTCTGAATCTTGAAAGGAAGCTGAAGGAAACGGCTAAAAGGCTGCAAGCTTGGAGTGAAAAACATGTTGGCCATGTGAAGTCACAGTTAGCATTGGCAAAAGAAATCTTACACAGGTTAGAGATGACACAAGATGAGAGATCTCTCTCCCCAGCTGAATTATGGCTCATGAACAGACTTAAGAAACAGACCTTGCTGTTGTCCTCCTTCAAGCGCACTATGGCAAGATTAAGATCTAGAATTTCATGGCTCAAAGAGGGCGATGCTAACACAAAATTCTTTCATTTGCATGCCCGACACCGTAAAAGAAAGAATTTTGTAGCCAAATTAGTGGATGGTAATCATATCCTTACCAATCATAGTGAGAAAGCTGCAGTTGTGGATGATTATTCCTCCAAACTCATTGGTCTGTGCAGAGATAGAACCAGGGTGATTGATTTGGAAGCCCTTGCAGTACCTAAACACAACAGGGCCAATTTAGACACCCCTTTTTCAGAGCAACAAGTGTGGGAGACCATTAGAGATTTACCCCAGATAAGGCCCCAGGGCCAGATGGCTTCACAGGTAGGTTTTACAAAGCTTGCTGGAACATTATGAAAAAAGATGTCATGGCTGCAGCATCGGCGGTCTGGAGCAGGAGGTTTTGGAATTTCAGCAAACATGAAGGGGCTGATCAGGTAAAAGACTTTCGACCAATTAGTCTTGTGCACAGATTTGCTAAACTGGTCACAAAGATCCTTGCTAACCGGATAGCCAAAAAGCTCAACGAGATGGTTTCCCCTAATCAAAGTGCCTTCATAAAGGGAAGGTTTATCTAGGACAATTTTATGTTGGAAACCTCAAGGCTCTTGCACCAGCAACAATTGGCTCGGTTATTGTTCAAATTAGACATAACCAAGGCTTTTGATTCGGTTTCATGTCCCTTCCCCTAATAGAAGTCATGGAGCAGATGGGTTTTGGACAGATTTGGAGAGATATAATTAGTGGTTTGTTGGCTTCTTCTTCAACTCAAGCCTTACTCAATGGGTTCCCAGGAGAGTACATCAGGCATAGGAGAGGACTCCGGCAGGGAGACCCTCTCTCCCGATGTTATTCTTATAATGGATATTCTGGAAATTATGTTCAACAAGGCAGAGGACGCAGGTCTGCTCCAGCAGCTATCAAGCAGAAAAAGGCTACACCCGATGTTATTCATTCTTATAATGGATATTCTGGAAATTATGTTCAACAAGGCAGAGGACGCAGGTCTGCTCCAGCAGCTATCAAGCAGAAAAAGGCTACAACAGATCTCTATGTACGCAGATGACGTGGTCTTATTTTTGCATCCAACAACATCGGATATCTCTGTGACCCTAGACATCCTCCAGCTCTTTGGTGATGCTTCTGGCGTTTATAATAATGCACATAAATCCAACATCTTTCCAATCAAGTGCCCTAAGGAGACCTTACTGGAGGTTCAGACCTTGCTGCCATGTGGGATTGCAGCATTCCTTTGCCGTTATTTAGGGCTCCCATTATCATTACGTAAGTTTAGCAGGCAACACTTTCAGCCTTTTGTGGAAAAGGTTGATGATCAGCTTCCAAACAGGAAGGCTGATTTAATGACCACGGCAAGAAGAAGGATTCAAGTGCAGCATGTCCTCAAGGCATGACCATCTATGTAGTGATGGCTGTTGACATCCCCCAATGGGTCTTGGATGCTATTGATAAGATAAGGAGAGGTTTCCTCTGGAGGGGTCGAAAGGAAGCAAGAGGAGGTCACTGTTTGGTGTCATGGGGAAAGGTGTGCCGACCTTGCTTTCGAGAAAAAAAGGTGTGCCGACCTTTACAGCTGGGTGGATTGAGTATTTCTAATCTCCAGGAGCTCTGCTGGGCTCTCAAGATGAGATGGCTTTGGTTGCAAAAAACTGGCCTTGATCGCCCTTAGTCTGGCTTACCTATCTATGTTCCTAGTAAGGCTCGGGCTTTCTTTTCCAGGGCCTTGATCTCTGAGATTGGGGATGGAGCAAACACCATGTTTTGGACAGATAAGTGGCTTCATGGAGAAGAATTTCTGATTTGGCACCTCGATTGTATGACCTAATACCAAAGAGAGTTCGTAACAAGAGAACTATCCAAGATGCCTTATCAAATAGGAGATGGATTTCAGATATTAAAGGGGCTCTCACAGTTGGAGCTCTAATTGACTATCTTCATCTTTGGGGAGCTCTCTCAGATATTGACCTGCAGCCCAATATAGAGGATAAGCATATTTTCAGCTTTGCTTCAGATGGAAGATACTCTGCAAAGGTTGCTTATAAGAGTCTTTTCTTGGGATCAAGCTCCTTTGGACATTACAGAAGGGTGTGGAGATCTTGGGCCCCATCAAAATGTCAATTCTTCATTTGGCTGGTTGCCCGTGTTGGACCTTGGACGGCTAGCAGACTGGCTAAGAGGTCTGAATAATCCAAGCAAATGCACTTTATGTGACCAGGAAGCTGAAACTATAAATCATTTGCTTGTGTCATGCGTATTTGCAAGATCATTCTGGTACATGATGTTGAGGAAGTTTGGCATGCATTCTTTAGCCCCAACCAGGTGCCACATCCTTTCTTGAGTGGTGGGAAAAAGTCTCAGAGGCGGTGAATGGGCCTGTCAGGTAAGGTATTGACTCCCTCATCATTCTAGGGGCCTGGATGATTTGGAAACACCGTAATAGATGTGTTTTTGATAACTGGACACCCAGCTTGCCTCTAATCCTTAGGCTTGAGGATGAAGAGAGGAGAATGTGGGAAATTGCAGGGGCCAAGTGTTATGGTCGCTAGATCGGTGAGGGATTGGAGAGGGGTATCGATGGGCAGGAACGTCGGCCGAGGGCCTCTGCCCACGGCCGAGCAAGAGGAGGGTTTTTCCCTTCTAATTCTTGCCTACTTTATTTCTCGTCCATTGATTACATAAATAGGCCAGCTGGCTGCCCCTATCTAACTAGAGATCCTTATCTCATTAAAACTCTCCTAAAAACTCTCAACAAACTACTAACTGATAACTTTCCTAGATAATCTCAACTAATCTCCTAAATAATCTCAACTAATCTTTTAGTCTTATCTCTAACTATCCTTATCTAATCCCCTTGGAGAGCCTATGGCTGCTGCTACCGCAGCCCCTCCGTGGGCCTCCTTAGGCCCTGACACCAAGGGACTAGCATATCTGGCAGTTTCCTTGCCTGATACCTAAGGGATGCTATCTTTGGAGTAGCAGTGGCAGTTCAGGATTCTATGGACTCTTTTTTGTATGCATGTTTTGGCCTCCGTAAAGAGTGCCTTGTATTTGCTTCGGCCTTCTTTAAGACCTTGTTACCTTTCTTCTTAATATATAAAAAGGAGCAGTTCTCCTGCATTTTCAAGAAAAATAATATTTAAGTTGAGCCCACAGCCAGATACCACAAAGGTTAATTTTGGACCAAATATGAAAGCTAGTGGCTCCAAAGCATCATTGAAACTAACACCAAAAGTTGAAGAGAACAAAAAGGATCCATACCTTTCAGAAACATAATATATACAATATACTATAGTAAAAGAACACAAGTGAGAAAAGAAAAATACCTTGCGTTAGCTGATTATTAGGTGCATTCCTCAGCAAAAATGAAACAGATTCTGCCATAAATTCTCTAACATAGTCCTTCGGGAAATATCTCAACGCTGCTGTGATCCTTCAACAATGATAATGAGTTGGCATTTGGCAATCAGTTAGATAGCTGAATTTGGATATCAAATTATCAACAAATGCAACTGATTTTATATTGGATAACAACAAATGCAACTGGTTTAGCTAATCATGGGGCAAAGGCCATTAAACAAGGTTTGAGCCAATAGCATACATAGGCCTCATTTTTAAAGATGAAAACTCACCTAAGAATTTGGACAGTATCTTTCACTAGATACTTTTGCAAGTACATCATTATATACGACCAGGATGTGAAGACCTGAAATACAACAGATCATTTGACTTCTACAGTTCTACTTAACCCCAAGCAAGACTTGTGAATCACAAAAAGCAGACCAACCTGCTCCAAGATTTCAGGGTCGCGATCACCTCCGTCGTTAAGAAGAGATAAAAGTGCACTAGCATGTCTTCCTAAAAAACTGTAATCAGTAAAAAAAAAAGTCAAGCATAACGAGGATAAGGGACTCTGAAATCTTTCATTCTGTATGAAAATGAGGTCTCAGTCAACTCTTGCAGCAAAACAATAGAGATTACAATCCTCTTAGGTTGATTTAATTTAATTCATTGGGGGAAAATGGACCAAGGTAATCATCTTTGAGATAACAAAAACAAAAACAAAACAAGCAAATCATAACGATCAGGGCCTACACAACACTATAATGCTACAGACCAACAACCATGCTGAGGAGCGCTTATTGAATTGGAGCTCCGAAACTCACGGCAAAAAATCTTCTAGAATATCCCTGGAGAAAGCTGCAATCAACCTGCATTTCAAAAAGAAATCAGTTAGATAAGCAATAGTTGCTAAATCATCACAAACCAAACATGAGTTATTGAATATTAAACATAAAGTAGGATTCCACTAGTGACATAGTGGAACTGAAATTCTGATGCTACAATGTACTATAGCCCATTACTCAACAGTACATTTAATTCAAAACCAAGGATTGCAATAGGCAAAATAGAACTGAGTACATATAATAGAACAAATAGAAAATAGGGCATGTGTGCAACACATCAATAAACTGAGGCTCTTCAACTCCCCGTGCCTCCATACACAAAAAACAATTGTCGAGAGCAACACACTATGGGATCGCCTAGTATTAAGGTTGCTTAAAAGTTGTATGCTGATCCAGTAGCCATTCCAACAAAGATATAACAAAACATCTAGAATCAAGTACACACATAGGTAGGTTCGTTTACAGCCCAACAGAACAATCTCCTGCACAGCAAGTTTTGTCAGATGATCAGATATGAAGAATGACAAACTTGAGTTTGTTTCCAATTTTTATTGTTATTATATTGTACAAATTGTTTTTGAAAATTGTTACACAAACCCCAAACTTGAGTGATCATGCATCATTCGCATATGTAGGTCAGACAAATAAGGAAAGGAATGACAGCATATAACACATACCATACAAAGAAGAGTTGAAGTCATCACATTTGAACTAAGTGCATAAATCTGTGATATACTTACATGAGTATTGGCTCCAGGGACAATCTTGCACTCATGTTTACCCTTTGTAGAAGTGCGGAAAAGAGCTTGTCCCGGTGCAAGACAATTTGAGGAAGTGTTTGTACCAATGGTATCATCTCCTCATAAAATGAGATGAAGTCTTCTGCAGTATTAAGCTCCTGGATTAACATAAGAAAGGAACAAAAGAAATAAGTGTCAAATAATTGCATATAACTATAGCTAATCTATTTGCAATAGAAAGAACTGAGTTCCCACATGGCCTAGATAAGATAACAAAACTTCTAGATGTGCCCATGCTGGGCACAATCCCGGCCTCCGCCGTTGTACTTGGTCTACTTCAAACCCTAACTTCCATCAATATGGCACTATCCAAAGCGAGACCTGCTAGTGCATTTTTCAACACCAGAAAACTAGCAACGATTTAACTCAAAACTCCTTCCAGATATGCCCCCACACAGCCCACTTCATGCATTTGCTGAAACTGCTCAGCTTATATCACGCGCTTAACTCCATCTTTTTTATCGAACGACGCAGGAGAGCTGTGTGTCATTTCATTAAGAAAGAAGAGGAACCAACGAGGATGACCAAGAGGTCCTCCCCAAGTACAGATCAAAACAATAGGACCAGCCAGAAAGAGAAAAAAGAAAACAGATCAGACCCCCTAGCACCTAGCTGGCTAAGTTCGAAGCCCAGTCAGGACTCCATCACAAGACCAAAAGAGTTGTGCTGGTGCATGTGTTGGACCTTCAGCACCATCACACCCTTGGCCCAATGTCAAGCCACATACCACACCATGATTATGCCACATACCACATACCACACCATTTATAATCATAGAAGTAGCTGCATGCACGTGTGGTACAGACACAGCCCATCCTAATTCCCGTGACGCTATGGATGGAGACCGGACAGAGAATAATATATTATATTGCTTTTAGAAGGTGCTTTTCCGGACGGAGCGCTTGGCTGAGAGATGAACAGAGAAAAGGGCAGAGACGCTTGCGCCGTCGGATCTTGATCTTGGGGTGGAGAAAAAAATGTAGACGTGGACAGGCGGGAAGCCCAGTTTTGCTCCCCGCTCTATATATATAAAATTAGCATCGACTCTGGAGTGGGGGTTGGCATATTTATATAACTCTATATAAGAATTAAAAGGAACACTGGAAGGAACCTACTGCAACTTCATACTCCCTATGTCCCTCTAAGAATGCACATAATGCTTTCTGAGGAATCAATTAATTTTAAGTTTGACAAGATTTAAAGAAAATATTTTCAACGTTTGTATCTCCAAATGGGTTTATTATGAAAAATATATTGCATGGTTAATCTAATAATAGTTACTCGATATCATAAATATCAGTACCTTTTTGCATATATTTAGTCAAACTTGAGATTGGTTGACTCCTCGAAAAGTGGGATGTGTCCTATTTTTGGGACGGAGAGAGTACATTGATGACAGCTAGGAAGACTAATCTATTGGCTAGAAATTAACAATATGATTGAGTTCACTGCCCTTTTCCATATTGGCACCTCTGTGCCCTGCATCAAATATGATGGAAGCCACAGAAGTTGATCGAACTGTAACACACACACAAAGTGCAAGTATGAAGTGAAAACATATATGGTGGTGTGATTTTGTCAGTAGCAGGTGATGCGAGGTGAGTACGATGGTGGGAGCAATCCAATGGTGGAATTCGAGTCGAGAGTGTTGCATTTCACTCAAGCCATGCATAGTGGTGGACCAAGACACGGGGCAGAAAAAAACCTAGCCAACCATGGAGCAGGCATTGGCCAGTAAGGTGATTGAGGCATGATGCAGCTTAAGCATGGCAACAGAGAATGCTGGGGAATGCTGAGGTACAAAAAAGTTAAGTAAATCAATTGTTTGGGAGGGGGTGGCAGCGTGGCAGCAGGATGGATTCAGGGGTTGTTTGGTTTGGTGCCTAAGACGCCACAATGTGCCAAACTTTTCTGCCTAACCTTAGTTCTTCAATTCGAGCGCCTAAGGTTAGGCAGATTGTGGCGCCTTAGGTAGGAAACCAAACATGCCCTCAAACTTTTAGGTATTCTATGCTTCTACTAGATAGAGTTAGCAAAAGTTGTGCTTGTGCGATTTGTGAACAAAATTTTGCCCATGGCCTTGTGCAGTTTGTGAACAGCCTTGAATTCTGTTAATTCTTCAATCAAAAGAAATAAACAAAATAGATGGAACTAAGGTCCATTCCACACTGAGTGGAATTTCGAAGATGTTTCCATTTTTATTGGATGTAATCCTGACTATATTACACAATATAACACTCAGGGCAACACAGCAGACAACGATTAAGGCAATTAAACCCTTTCTGATGCTCTAAGCACCAAATTAAGCTCCCATGTTACTTCCAAAGTGTATCTAGAGATGACAGAGATTGAAATAAACGAGGCAAGAAAAAGAAAAGGTCGCATACCCTCCACTCCACAATTGCGTCGAGGAAGAAGGACGATCCGCTGGATGGCTCCGCCTTCAGTGTGTGGAGGCTGCGGTACACATCGATGTCGATCTCCTCCACCCGCTGCGAGAAGCTCTTAAACTGCGGAAAGAAACACATAGCTCATTAGCATCCATAAAACTCTTCCGCGAGCTGGATTCTGTGTTAGCGGAACAGCCAGCAGTCGGAGAAGAGGCGTACCGAGAAACGCTTGCGGCTGGACGAGGACGTGTTGAGGCACTTCACCGCCGCATAAGACGGGGTCGCCATGGCCGCCGGCGAGGTGGGATGGCGGCGCTAAAAGGAGGCGATGGCTACGAGGGGGCCGGGCGGAACCGGAACAACATCCGGGTCCGGAGGCTCGCGGGTTTAAGCGAGGAGCAGAGTTTTGCTTGTGGCCTAGGGTTTCGAGGGAGGCCGTGACCCAAAATTTTACAGTTTAGCCCTTTTTCGAAGAAATTTTACATCTAGCCTCCTGAAAGAATTATTTCTCAGTTTTGGATCATCTGCTCGGCGTCATGGCCTTGATGCCGAACACACCGACGCCACAATCCATGATGCCGAAATACTGGCCCCACTGACGTGGCACCTAGCTCGGCACCATAGATCTTGACGCCGAACTAGGCTTTAGACGTCGGCGTGGTTCCTCTATCCCCATTCACTCAATCACTATGTCGCCTGAACTGTGGCATTAATTTGTATACAAGCCTACAATGGATTTTTTATGAGGCTGTTTAAGCTTCATATAAACCTTGTTGTATTAGTTGACCTGTAATTTCTGCAACTCAAAAGCTAGTAGAAATGTGGAATCAGTTCACACTGCAGAAATCACAAGCCCCATTGTGGACACTGCCACAAGAATCTAATAATTTGCAGCACTTCATTGAGGAAGAGCTAAATTATCGAGAACAATATGGAAGAAGCACAAATGCACAATCGTAGCTTGTCACATCGTGCTAAGGGCTAACTTTTTTAGGTAAAAAAAACTTGTGCCTAATTGAACTGCCTAACTGCTTTCACACATCATGTATCACAAACACACGATTTTGCCTTAAGGGCCAATCCAAGTATCTAACAATACCAAAATAACATGAACCTAATATTAAGTAGCAAAAAGGAGGGACATGATTCTCTCAAAGGTAAACTACACAATAAATGGATAAACTAAGCACGGACCAGCGCTCCCTGTGAACCCGGATCTCCAAAGACAGCCTCTGTTCAACATTTACATCTTTCTGATTAGCTTTATAGGAACACTATTGGTCGATGGGGGCGCTGAGTGGCACCACAGAGGGCTTCAGTGCCCGCAGGGCAGAGACGACGACCCTAGCCCTAGACGAGGCGACGAGTAGGAGGGAGCTCGGCTGGGCGAGGCCAGAGGGCTGCGAGGGGCGGATGGAGCTAGCGAGGAGGCGGGCGGCGGGGACACGACCTCTGTCGATTCGACCACCACCTCGATGCTCGGGAGGCGGGTGTGGTGGGTGGGGGCAGGATGGCGTCTCGGGGCTCGAGGGCGGGGGGAGGGGCGTCGGGGGCGATGCTGCTGTGGGCTTGGGCTTGAGCGGGGGCGAGGAAGGAGACCGCACATGCGTGGAAGATGCCACAGTTCATGATGCCGTGGAGCGCGCTTGTCCGGGCGCAGCAGTCGGCGATGGAGAGAGGCCTTGACCGGGGAGGTCGAGAGCCACGGTGTGGATGTCGCGGGAGGAGAGCGATGAGAGGACGCAGCCGAAGGACAAGGACCCTGTGGCGAGGCTCGGGATGATGAGGATGCGGTGCGCGGGGAGCCAGCGCCGTTGCCGGCAGGGCGAGAGGTCATGACGAACAGGCCGGGGAGGGATCGAGCTTGAGGACGCACCCTGCGGCGAGGTGTGCACAGAGGAGGCGAGAGAAGCACTGGAGATGAGGGAGGCAGGATGTGGGTGATAAGGAGCGTGTGGAGGGGTGGCGGCGAGGTTTCGGGGGAGGTGTGGCGGCGCGGGCGAGGACGAAGGAGCACATGCGGGCGAAGATGAATCACGGGGGAGGACGACGGAAGGACGGCGGGCGAGGACGAAGGAGCACATGCGGGCATCGGGCGAAGATGGATCACGGGGGCGGGGGCACGCGAATCACGGGAGCGGAGGCACGGTGAAGTAGGTGGATGCCTAGTTTGCTCTCTTATAGAGTAGTAAAGATTAAGCCTGGATAATGGTAAATCTGCAAGATACATGTTGTTTAACGCCTGAATACAATAATGTCTTTGGTAACATGTTTTATCTAAAAATATGGATGTAATGCTCTTTTGCAATTTTACTGATTTTATTTTGTCACTCAATTGTAGATGACTCAGTCGTTGAGCAAGCTCGGTGAGAGTGAAAAAGCACAGGGCGTAGTGCACTACTACTGTGGTTGTGTTGTCAGCGGGAGACGGGCTGCCCGCTCTGCAAACACACGGGATAAAACGATCTTTGTCTAGCAAATAAAGGCATGTCATGACAGATTGATGTCAGTGTATTTGTGACCATGTGTTATGAGATTTTGCAAGAACAAACCATAGAGACGAGTTGAAAACACTAAATCAAGAGCCACAAGAAGGGGGAGGATGAGGGTACCTGTTGGTGAAGAGTAGCCCGATGCACAAGCTGCCCATGCAAAGGAGGAAGATCCATTTCTAGGAGATGGGGCCTGACCCTGGTAGCACCAAATCATCTCCTCGTCCTCCTCCCACTCCCAATCTAAGATGCCCTGGTTGAATACTCGTGCGTTGCAACAAAAAAATAGTGCAACAATACCATATGTATGACCATGTGTTGTATTGTTAATCAAAATGTTAGTGCACAACATGCCATGCCTAAAGCGTATAGGAAGAATAGAAGCACGAAGGAAAAATTACATGATTACCAACACGAGTCACCTCAGATTGGGACATGAAACAGGAGTAAGAGAAGTAACAATGCCAAACCATAATTTCCAACATCCAATTCTTGATCAATGTCGTTGTTGCAAGATCCTCCTTGTTGGGAGATCATATGGCTGCTGCACCTTAGAAACCAAATTATTAAATCCAACTAATCTGGCCTAGATTTGAAAACCCAAACTCCAACTAAAATGGAACAAAAAACATTCTTATTTTGACCAGACCTTGTTCTAGCCGAGAACAGACAAAAGGGAATAACTTTTGAAGCAACATAGATTCGATTTTACCTGTGGATTCCGACATATCGTGCATTGGCAGGGTGTTACCCATATTTACAGCAGTGAACTCCGAGTTAGCTGCGAGTCCTAATAAACTCTAGCCGGATCAGGCAGCACAATCGATGGGAGGGCATGGGGTTGGAAACTTGCTTGCCCATCCAACAGATATTCACACTAAGTTCACGACGTCAGTTGCAAGAGTCACCTTCAAAACCTCACTCTGCAGTAGACAATAGTCAATGAGAAACCTTTTTGTTCACAGATTAAAGAAGATTAGGTGCAGGCTGTCAATTGAAATAATACAGCCATAAAGATCAATGTGAACATAAGCATTTAAGATGGGACTAATGCTGACCTTAAGCCCAAATTCTTCAGTGTGGCTTAGTACTCCATAAGAGTGCCAAAAAGGAATCCAAACAAAGGCTTGATGACAAACTGTCTCATATAGCCATCAATAATAGCATCTGGCCCTTTTATTGCTTCAATAAAATCCTCGACGTTTGAGTTTACACAAACATGAAACATCAAGAACTCCAAAGCTTGTGCATAATACCTAGAGTGCAATAATAAGATTTGTTTCTTATGATTGGCAACTGATATAGAAATTCACCTCATGTTGTCATGGGGTCGTCGCCCTTCTCCACCACAACTTGCAACTGTCCCTCGTCATCCCTTTCTCTAGCCCTTCTCCACCACGACCTCTAGCTGCTCCTCATCGTCAATTTATCCGGACCCTCATAGCATGTAGTTTTGTACTACTAACTATATACAAAGAATCGGCTTGCCAGCCTCCCATGCCATCACGGCTGTAGGGTTCCAACAAAATCACCCACAGAAAAGCATAGAGGTGGTTTAGTTTGGTAATCTAAAGCAAAAACAGATTGGTTTTTACAGAAAAACATTCATAGATTATAGCGAAATAGTATCACGACCATACTTCTAATTTTAGATTAGAAAAAGATCCATAACATTTCAATGGGTAAAAGAACAGAATCACCCCATGTGTTGCGGGCCAGCACTATAAGATCACTATTCAGTGCACTGTTCAAATGTTCATCCAGCGGAAAGAGAGCAGCAACATGGTACTTAGAAAAATGGGGGCTAGAAATTAGAGTGGATTTGCTATTTAATGATTGATATCTTGTACTGATCATGATAATCAAATCCTCTCCTAACAACAGCAAATAAAATTAAGACCAATGCTAACAACATTACAAGAGAGAAATCCAAATTTACGTGTATATTCTAACAAATTTGAAAAGAAAAAGTCACTTACCATAACCTTCTGAAGCATCTGCAAAGCTAGTAAAAACGTAGTACAAATCAAAACATTGCATCAAATTAAATATCTGCATGCTAATAGGATTGTAATGAATTTGGAAGAGGGGATTGGACAATAGTGTTTAGTTTGACTGCTTGAGTGTCTCATCTCACATCTATAGAGTACATATTGTAATATGGAGGGTGAAGTAGAGAGCTAGAGTGGATTTTGTAGTCGCTGGCTCAGGAGTGCCCGACAGCGGAGCAGGTCCTTCATGTGCTCGGCCTCGGTAGACACGAAGAGGTGCGGAGTAGGCCCAATGGAGGTCCTCCCTCGCCATCCACGCACCAACCTCGCCGTCCGGTGGATAAACCATGTCTCCACATTGTAAACTCCAAATGCATGGCTGGGCGGGGTCGGCAGCGACAGGGCGTGCTGCAGAGGCGGCAACACGTCCATCGAGTGGGATAGCGCATACGCGGTGGCGCTGCGCTGGGAGTAGAGGGGGGGGGGACGGAGGGGTCGACGTTGGGGCGGTGCGAAGGCCACAAACAGCAAGGCGGGGGAGGTAGAGGGGCCATGCTCGTTGTCGTCGATGTCGTGGCCGAGGGAATGGCTTGGGGAGGGGGCATCAGATTTGAGGCGCTAAGGACGGGAGGCCGCGTGGTTGTCGTTCCCTCGCATCCCGCCGTAGGGATCTGGGGTGGATTTGGGAGCTAGGACCGGCGTGCGAGGGGGGCGGTTTCTGGCGCCGATGACAGGGGCGGGGGGCTACCGAGGCGGGGGGCATGGGCGCGCTAGCAATGATGGCCTACGGGGATGGCGAGCGGTGCGTCAAGAATGGCGGGGAGGGGGCGATGGCGGAGCATGTGGGCCATGGACGTGATGGCGTGCGGCGAGGGCACAGACGCGACCTATGCGGGGATGGGGTGGGGGCGTGGTGAGGCCGGGTGAACGCCCTCGCTACATACATATGGTGTAGTAGAGATTTAGTTAGTACTTAGTTTAGTTAGTATTTAGTTAGTTTAGTATAGTATATAGTTATTTTAGTTTGTTAGTTTAGTTACTTAGGTTAGTATATAGTTAGTTAGCACATTTTGTTATTTCGTTTGTTTAGTATATTTAGTGAATATAGTATAGTAGCTAGCTATTTAGTTGTTAGTATATATAGTTAACTAGCTATTTAGTTGTTAGTATATTTAGTGAATGTGCATATGTATGTCAGTCATCGTGTTGTTTTCTCTATTGGTGAGTGTGCATGTCAACCATCATGTTATTCATTTCTTTGCAGATTTTAGAAACTTTGCCATATAGGGAAGGTGCTACCGATTTTTTTACTGATATTGCTATGTTATTTTTCGTAGATAGGAGGTTGTCTGACTCCACCGCGACCTCAGGTATACCTTTTTCGTGTAGTATTGGTAGATTTTGTTCCTACGTTAGATGGGGTCAGTTATTAGTTAGTAATTAGCTATTACTTAATTATTACTTAGTAAGTATTTAGGCATTAGTAAATTAATGAATGGGTTAGTAATTAGTTAGATATTAGTTGAAAGTGTTAGCCACGTGCCATCGTAAATGGTTATTGAGTAATCAATTCGTCTTTGAAATAGATAGACAACATAGTCATTGTATATCATGTAGGAAGTATGTAGGAAGATGTTTATTGGGATGTTAGTTTTGATGGAATGAAGAAGGTGGCAGTTATATTCGATAAAAGGTCGTCTTTTACCGAGATTTTCGCTAGGGCTCGTGATTAGCTTCGTTGCAATTCAAACGGCCTTGGCATTTTGGCTGAGGGGTTAGTGAGCCATGGTGGATCTAGAACAATATTCTGGTGGTTGATCTCCATTGGCTCTGAAAATAGTGGGTGAAGTATGTCAAAATTGCGATGAAGAATGAGTTTCGATGATTGGATCTGGTCGTGCGGAAGTTATCAATTGATCCAATCAGACATGTGTATTCACCTCTCGTAGGGTTATCTCTAGGATTGCCCAGAACATCTCCGTAACACCCATGCCGATGTCTTGACACGAGGGTCTCACCAACTAGTGAAATGGTGTTGCGTGCCCTGGCCCAGATGGGTGATGCAAGTTGACACAAGTCGTTTATCCTAGTTTGGGCGAGAGAAAGTCCTACTTCCAACATAGGGAGAATGAGACTTATATTACTTGCACCTAAGTGCTTGTAGTAGAGAGTATAAGCTGACCGGGAGAGGGAAGGATCCCAAGTCCCTAAGGTTGATTGAAGCTAGTACCAATATCATGGTGGAGGTGAGAACCGTAAAGTGTTCGCCTGCCTTATTGAAGCCGTGGACTGCCTATTTATAGCCTCTAGGAGGGCAGCTAGGAGCACTAGGGTTGGTCGCATACGGTGAGAAGGGGAAGCAGAGCCTTTGTAGATGGTATGGCCTGGGGCATGGGTCTGGTACTTGCTGTTGACTTATGCCCGGTAGAGACACTGGATTCCTGCTGAGAGCCGAGGCCAGGGCCAAGGGTTCGGTCACATACCCGAGCCTCCCTGATAGGGAGATTGCCCATGACGTAGTGGTTGGCGCAATGTTGAGTATGACGAAAAGCCTCTGGGGAATACGTAAGCTCTGCAGTCTTCAGTGACGTTGGCGTCTTTCCGTTGCTAATATTGAGGTTGAAGCCAGGCTTGGTCGAGGCGAAATCCCACCCAAGGTTGTGACCGAGCCTGCTCCAGGATTCGTAGACATGCATGACACGATTAAAGGAGTGGCCTCCTACAGGATTTACGGGGAGCAGGTAGCCGAGGCTAGGCTCGGGCGAGGTGGAGTTTGTTCTGAGAATGGAGCTGGCTTCGAGCGAGGCGGACCTTGCGCCCGAGGGCCAGCTCGCACTTTTTTCCATATGTGTGTCCCATCAGGAGTGGGCAGGCAACGTACAGAATAGTGGTCACATGCATCATCGTAGTTGGTGAAATTCGACGGGATTGTGGTCTTATCGTTCCTGTTTACCTGCAACACTGCGTGGGGACCTCGGCTGAGACCTGCCTCGGGGTTGTCTTCCTTGTCCGAGACGGGCTCAGGCGAAGCGGAGACAACAGTTCTGGGGAGAGGGGACCTCGGCCAGGATAGGGATTCTCCTGAGTACGTACCCTATTCGTGGGACGGCTCAGACGAAGCAGAGTTATGGGTGACCATCGAGAGGGGCCTCGGGCGAAGCATGGTTTACTCTCTCTTGACCTCGAGGAATGTGTCTGACGGTGGTTTAGGGGTTAAGCGTGTTTTAGGGGCGTGATCTAGGTACCCCTAATTATGATACCCTGACAGTAGCCCTCGAGTCCTCCAATGAAGTGTTTTGGCACTTGTTTGGAGGCTCTTCTGTCTTTGTGTGGGTATACTGCTTAACCATAAGAGGTGGTAGACTCATTTTCGATGGGTGCGCGCGAGCTCACCTGTCTAGTGTAGGCCCCAAGGCCTCGAAGGAGTGATTGGCTCCTTTGAGGTCTTAATATTTCCCTTCGTAGATATCGTTGACTTCGTCCTTTGTTTTGTCACCTGGCCGTGGCCTGGGTGTAAAGGCAGCCCCCGAGTCTCTGCATTGGTTTCTTGGAGTTTCCAGCAATTCTGCCACATCATGGGTGCAAAAACAGCCCCTGAGCCTCTGGTTAGGGCGAGAGGACGATCGAGGGACGCCTTGACTTTTTGGTGATACGCCTCTTTGTCGCCTTTCAGCAAGGAGGAAGAGGAGGAAAGCGCCATGCTACTATTGGTGGGCAACGAGCATGACGTCTCTGGTGAGCTGTTATCTAGTAATCTGAGTGGGGGCCCGACCTCCATTTGATAGGAGTTGGCTAGTGGTCCAGAGACGCGCCCCAAAAGTACCTACAGGTGATTCACTTGGTCCCGGACTCATTTGACGGGGTCCGAGGGTTCGATGCCTCCCTCGGATGGGATACAGTCACGGATCGCTCTCAGGGGTCTCAGATATGTCTTAGGGTTACGGACAGTCAACTTAGAATTGATATAGATGAACTTATGCACCTGAGAAATAATCAACTACACAAACTAGTTAGTCCATAAAATTTGTGATGGGCGTCAAGCACCAAAATCGATTATAGAAAAGGTTAAGGCCATTTCACTTTCATGGCCTCCTGCGGGATTTGAGGGGAGTAGGTAGTCGATATCGGGCTCGGGCGAGGCAGAGTTTGTTCTAAGGCTGGGGCTGGCTTCGGGCGAGATGGAGCTTGCGCCCAAGGGTCAGCCCGCACTTTTGTCGTATGTGTGTCCTGTCAGGAGTTGGTAGGCAGCATGCGGGAACAGTGGTTGCATGCGTCATCGTAGTTGCTTACGATATTATCGTTCCTATTTACCTACAACGCTGCATGGGGTAGGTGTGCGCATTGAATGCTCATGTCTCCTACGGCCTTCGTCTGAGACCTGCCTCAAGGTTGTTCTCCTTGCCCGTGATGGGCTCGGGTCAGGCGGAGACAACAATTCTAGGGAGAGAGGACCTCGGCTGGGACGAGGATTCTCCTAAGTACGTACCCTGTCCGAAGGTAGGCTCGGGGGAAGTGGAGTTATGGGTGACCACCGAGAGGGGCGTCGAGTGAAGCGTGGTTTACACTCTCTTGACCTCGGGGGAATGTGTCTGACGGTGGTTTAGGGGTTAAGCGTGTTTTAGTGGCGTAATCTAGGTACCCCAATTTCGATACCCGACAACCCTGAATTTGGGGGTATAAAATTTCTTTGCTCATATTGAAAGGGAACTAGCCTCAACATTTCCTATAATCGATTTTGGTGTTTGACCTCCATCACAAACCATATGGACTAACTAGTTTACCTAGTGGGTGTTTTTCTTAGGTGCATAAAGTTCACATAAACATACAAATAAAATGACTTGGGGGAATTCTACACGGTTGGAGCAAAAACAGAATTGGCACAACCTGTGGCGCACCAGACATTGTTCGGTGATGTAATACCCAAATTATAAAGTTTATAAAAGAGTTAATCTCCTTATGTGATTTGCCATCTGTTTCTTGATACATGTACCAAATCATAGTTATGAGGGAATGGTCCCTTATTAAAAAATCCAAATAAACCATCATCATGTTGGAGTTTTAGTTAGTTGTGCACTTAATAAAAATAACAATAATAGGAATAAAAATATAATAATAATGAGAAGAAGATTCGAAGTAAAACCTAAAATTGAGATTTGGGTTGAAAATAGAGAAGGAAAGAAAAGAATATTATACAACACCAAAATAAATTATAAATAAATAAATTCATCTCATTTTTTTGGGTAGTTCAAATTACACTTTTAATTTGGGGATAAATTTGACGCAATATTGGAATTTAAATTTGAAATGGAAAATTTGAATTGGAGGTTTAAATGAAATAAAAAGAAAAGAAATAAAAAAGAGGCTCTCCCTCGGCTCATGGGCCGAATCCTCACTCCTGGCCCAACAATACTCTCGTGCAGCCCTTCTCCTCACCTCGTCCTTAGCGTCTGTGACATGTGGGCCCGAGGGGTCAGGGACTCCCCCTTCTTCCTTCGGTGGTTGGGATATGCCGCCGCCGGATCCGATGGTACCCCCCTCGGTTGGTTGCTGCTCTGACCGAGATCTTCGCAGGAATTACCTATAAGACCCGGCCACCTCCGCTCATCCAAGTCATCGAGCTATGCAGGAAAACCCAACCAACAAAGATGGTAGCCACCGCCATCGAGCTTGTGGTTGGTCGCCGCTAGGACCTCGGCATGCTGCTCGTGTGTGCGCTGGGTCGGGTCAGGAGCGTCCGCTTCATCTATTGACGGAGTGCGGTCCTAGGGCCATCGCAATTGCTCGCCGGATCAAGAAATCTCCTTCCACATTGCCTCGTTCGTCGCCAAAACGTTGCGTGGTTCAATTGCCGGTATGAAATCCCTAATTGGGTTCACCCATGTCTCTGCTACGTATTGCACACCCCGGATCAGAGTTTAGAACGGGGATGCGGGGAATGCTGTGGCCGGCCATGGCCTCTGCCATGCGGTCACCACCGCTACTACAGTGGCCTGGTCGGGGGGAAGAAGACGCGGGCATGGGCGTAGGTCGTGAGATAAACATCTGCGATCTGATGCACCTCAACCGTTGGATCAAAGGCCAGTGGATGAGATTAGATCGTGGGGTAAACATCTTGCGTCGTAGGATGCTCATTCGACGATAGGGATCGAGTCCTAGAGCTGAGAGGATAGATGAATCCGTGGTCGTCCGATGTTGTTGGAATGGTTGAGTTTCGACCGTGGCCGATTTCAATCCGACCCTCAGTGTTGAAGCGGATGGATAAGATTAAGTGGGCGCATACCCCTTCGCACATTAAATCGTGACCGTAGAAGGCTTGATCGACGATCCTCAGCGCGTACCAACTCATTAAAAGGCTAGATCTAATCCAGGCCCTAGAATCTTGATCGTATGGCTGTGGCACATCCGTACCCCTTCGGCCTCAACAATATGTATAAGAGACCCCGGAAAATCCTTTTATCAACCCGCAGTCCTGGTTCTTTATAAAACCATTACGCAAAAGCCCTAGAATTTATGAATAGAACCCTGAATTACTCTGAAATCGTGTGCGCAGTCCATGAATTAAAGAGAACAGGAAAGAAGATTTAGAAATCGATTTTGAGTATAAAAATAATTACAGAAACCCATTTAATTCATAGAAAATTCATAGTAAATCCTTTTTAGTCCATTCCAGTTCCTATAATTTTGTATTAATATTGTCTAATACTTGGTAACATTGTTTTAACATGAAACCCATACTAGAATTGATTACTCAATTAATTTCGTAGCAAGCATATACGAACTTCAGAAAATTATAACTAATTCATTTTAACTCTGATTCGATCCATTTAAATTGCGTTAGCTTCATAAAAATATTGTCTACGTAGTGGCAACATTAATTGTACCATAGAACATATTTTTATAATTAGATATTTGCTTAGCCTATGTTCAATAGATTATACCTTTTTACCAAACCAAACTTGACCATGATAGTGATAATATGATTCCTAAATAAATTATAATCTGGATTAAAGTTTACTTAACTATTTGGAGTATATTTTCTTATATGATGTATATTAACCAATTTATAATATAGTTTGATATTCAAAACACATTTATCTTCCATAAACCATAACTCGGTAACCGTAGCTCCGAATTTATTGATCCTTGTACCCACGATCTCGTAGCAACGCGTAGATTATTATTACACAATTTATTCTTATGTTTAGTGTGATGTTAATTCTGCCTATACTATATTTGTTTGTATTGCTACAACTAGCACGAGGTTACAAGTCACCGAAGAGCAAGTTGGTGCCTAGAATCTCAAGTCCCAGGCAAGTTGTGTCCTTGATCACTTCTTTTTACTCAATCATGTTCTTATTAATCATAATGATCTGTACAGATTAATTTTGATGGGACCCAATAGGTTACCCTAGTTTGGCTATCTTTATACCTTGTTTACCACTGAATTTTTGGGTAGTACCTGCTATTGCTTTATGTGGTTTTGGGTATGGAGATACACATTATCATGATCTTACTTTTATTATCAATTTGTTATTTACTATTCATGATAAGATCATTATGTTAATTGGAACATGGAGAACCACCCGAGAAAATAGTGCTACCACAAGGGTGGTATGGGACGCCCTTGACTGACTAATTAGGAAAGCTAGTGGAGGACTACCTTACCTGAAAGGGGCAAGGGCAGTAGGGGAGTGGTCAGTGTAGGGAGGCCCTTGGGTTGTGTCGGCGTTTCGACCCCGGGGGGGGGGGGTCCCTGGACCGACGAGTAAATTGTCGCTGCGTGTCCCAGCCCAGATGGGTCGGCGCGAGACGGAGCACAAGGGGGAACAATAAGGGGAACCGCGGCCTCGTGTTGTCCTACGCCCAGGACGGATGCGCTTGCAGTAGGGGGTTACAAGCGTTCACGAGGGAGAGAGAGAGAGAGAGAGAGAGAGAGAGAGAGCTTGTGCGCCAGCCCGTCCTCCCGCGCGGCCACCCTCTCGTACGAGGGCCCTGGACCTTCCTTTTATAGACGTAAGGAGAGGGCCCAGGTGTACAATGGGGGGTGCAGTAGTGTGCTAACGTGTCCGGCAGAGAGGAGCCAGAGTCCTATGTACATGCCGACGTGGTTGTCGGAGAGGCGTTGGAGCCCTGTTCATGTGATGTCGTGGCCGTCAGAGGAGCACTTGAGCCCTGTAGAAGCACAACTGTTGGGGCTGACGGGACCTTGCTGACGTCTCCTTGCTTCCGTAGGGGGCTGAGAACCACCGTCGTCACGGAGCACGCGGGGTGTCATCATTACTTGTTTTACCGGGGCGAGCCAGATGGGACGCCGGTCTTGTTCCCTGTAGCCTGAGCTAGCTAGGGGTAGGGTAATGATGTATGAAAGGGAATTAGGCTTACACCTAGTCCCTAATTAATTTTGGTGGTTGAATTGCCCAACACAAATAATTGGACTAACTAGTTTGCCCAAGTGTATAGATTATACAGGTGTAAAAGGTTCACACACAGCCAATAAAAAGACCAAGTTTTGGATTCAACAAAGGAGCAAAGGGGCAACCGAAGGCACCTCTGGTCTGGGGGCACCGGACTGTCCGGTGTACACCGGACAGTGTCCGGTGCACCACCGGACAGTGTCCGGTGCACCAGAGGACTCCAACTCGAACTCGCCACCTTCGGGAATTTCCAGAGGCACTCGCGCTATAATTCACCGGACTGTCCGGTGTACACCGGACTGTCCGGTGTACACCGGACAGTGTCCGATGCGCCAAGGAAGATCAGCCTCAGGAACTCGTCAGCTTCGGGAAACTCCAACGGCTAGTCCGCTATAATTCACCGGACTGTCCGGTGTGCACCGGACTGTCCGGTGCGACTCCGGAGCAACGGCTACCTCCGCGCCAACGGCTACCTGCTGCGCAATAAATATGCGCGCAGCGCGCGCAGAAGTCAGGCGCGCCCATACTGGCACACCGGACAGCAAACAGTACATGTCCGGTGTGCACCAGACACCCATGCGGGCCCACAAGTCAGAAGCTCTAACGGTCAGAATCCAACGGCAGTGATGACGTGGCAGGGGGCACCGGACTGTCCGGTGTGCACCGGACTGTCCGGTGCGCCATCGAGCAGACAGGCTCCCAACGGCCACTTTTGGTGGCTGGGGCTATAAATACCCCAACCACCCCACCATTCATTGCATCCAAGTTCTCCACTTCCCAACTACTACAAGAGCTCTAGCATTCAATTCTAGACACACCAAAGAGATCAAATCCTCTCCAAATTCCACACAACGCCATAGCGACTAGAGAGAGTGATTTGCTTGTGTTCTTTCGAGCTCTTGCGCTTGGATTGCTTTCTTCTTTCTTGATCCTTTCTTTGCAATCAAACTCACTTGTAATTGAGGCAAGAGACACCAAACTTGTGGTGGTCCTTGTGGGAACTTTGTGTTCCAAGTGATTGAGAAGAGAAAGCTCACTCGATACGTGGGATCGTTTGAGAGAGGGAAGGGTTGAAAGAGACCCGGCCTTTGTGGCCTCCTCAACGGGGAGTAGGTTTGCAAGAACCGAACCTCGGTAAAATAAATCCGCGTGTCACTCTCTTCATTTGCTTGCGATTTGTTTTGCACCCTCTCTCGCGGACTCATTTCTTTATTACTAACGCTAACCCGGCTTGTAGTTGTGTTTATATTTGTAAATTTCAGTTTCGCCCTATTCACCCCCCCTCTAGGCGACTTTCAATTGGTATCAGATCCCGGTGCTTCATTAGAGCCTAACCGCTCGAAGTGATGTCGGGAGATCACGCCAAGAAGGAGATGGAGACCGGCGAAAAGCCCACTACAAGCCACGAGAGCACTTCATCGGAAGAGTCCCGCACCAAAAGGAGGGAGAAGAAGAAGAGCTCCTCCAACAAAGGGAAGGAGAAGAAATCTTCTTCTCACCACAAAGAGAAGAAGGAAAAATCTTCTTCCCACAAGCCGCATAGGAGTGGGGACAAGCAAAAGAGGATGAGGAAAGTGGTCTACTACGAGACCGACACTTCATCAACATCAACCTCCGGCTCCGAAGCGCCCTCCGTAACTTCTAAACGCCAAGAGCGTAAGAAGTTTAGTAAGATCCCCCTACACTACCCTCGCATTTCTAAACATGCACCTTTACTTTCCGTCCCATTAGGCAAACCACCAACTTTTGATGGTGAAGATTATGCTAGGTGGAGTGATTTAATGCGATTTCATCTAACTTCACTCCACAAAAGTATATGGGATGTTGTTGAGTTTGGTGCACAGGTACCGTCCGTAGGGGATAAAGACTACGATGAGGATGAGGTGGCCCAAATCGAGCACTTCAACTCTCAAGCGACAACGATACTCCTCGCCTCTTTAAGTAGAGAGGAGTATAACAAAGTGCAAGGGTTGAAGAGCGCCAAGGAGGTTTGGGATGTGCTCAAAACCGCGCATGAGGGAGACGAGCTCACCAAGATCACCAAGCGGGAAACGATCGAGGGCGAGCTCGGTCGGTTCCGGCTTCGCAAAGGGGAGGAGCCACAACACATGTACAACCGGCTCAAGACCTTGGTGAACCAAGTGCGCAACCTCGGGAGCATAAAATGGGATGACCACGAAGTGGTTAAGGTTATTCTAAGATCTCTTATTTTTCTTAACCCTACTCAAGTTCAATTAATTCGTGGTAATCCAAGATATACTAAAATGACCCCCGAGGAAGTTATCGGGCATTTTGTAAGTTTTGAGTGCATGATCGAAGGCTCGCGGAAAATCAACGAGCTTGACGAACCCACCACATCCGAAGCTCAACCCGTTGCATTCAAGGCGACGGAAGAAAAGAAGGAGGAGTCCACACCAAGTCGACAACCAATAGACGCCTCCAAGCTCGACAATGAGGAAATGGCGCTCGTCATCAAGAGCTTCCGCCAAATCCTCAAGCAAAGGATAGGGAAAGACTACAAGTCCCGCTCCAAGAAGGTTTGCTACAAATGTGGTAAGCCCGGTCATTTTATTGCTAAATGTCCTATATCAAGTGACAGTGACCGAGGCGACGACAAGAAGGGGAGAAGAAAGGAGAAGAAGAGGTACTACAAGAAGAAGGGCGGCGATGCCCATGTTTGTCGGGAGTGGGACTCCGACGAAAGCTCTAGCGACTCCTCCGACGACGAGGACGCCGCCAACATCGCCGTCACCAAGGGACTTCTCTTCCCCAACGTCGGCCACAAGTGCCTCATGGCAAAGGACGGCAAAAGGAAGAAGGTAAAATCAAGATCCTCCACTAAATATGAAACCTCTAGTGATGAAAGTGCTAGTGATGAGGAGGATAACTTGCGTACCCTTTTTGCCAATCTTAACATGGAACAAAAAGAAAAATTAAATGAATTAATTAGTGCTATTCATGAAAAGGATGACCTTTTGGATTCCCAAGAGGATTGTCTTATTAAGGAAAACAAGAAACATGTTAAGGTTAAAAATGCTTACGCTCTAGAAGTAGAAAAATGTCAAAAACTATCTAGTGAGCTAAGCACTTGCCATGAGATGATTGACAACCTTAGACATGAAAATGCTAGTTTAAATGCTAAGGTTGATTCACATGTTTGCAATGTTTCAATTTCCAATCCTAGAGATAATAATGATGATTTGCTTGCTAGGATTGAAGAATTAAACATTTCTCTTGCTAGCCTTAGAAATGAAAATGAAAACTTGCTTGCTAAGGCTAAAGATTTTGATGTTTGCAAAGTTACAATTTCCGATCTTAGAGATAAAAATGATATTCTACATGCTAAGATTATTGAACTTAACTCTTGCAAACCCTCTACATCTATCGTTGAGCATGTATCTATTTGCACTAAATGTAGAGATATTGATGTTAATGCTATTCATGATCATATGGCTTTAATTAAACAACAAAATAATCATATAGCAAAACTAGATGCTAAAATTGCCGAGCACAACTTAGAAAATGAGAAATTTAAATTTGCTCGTAGCATGCTTTATAATGGGAGACGCCCGGGCATCAAGGATGGCATTGGCTTCCAAAGGGGAGACAATGTCAAAATTAGTGCCCCTCCTAAAAGATTGTCCAACTTTGTTAAGGGCAAGGCTCCCATGCCTCAGGATAACGAGGGTTACATTTTATACCCTGCCGGTTATCCCGAGGACAAAATTAGGAAAATTCATTCTAGGAAGTCTCACTCTGGTTCTAACCATGCTTTTATGTATAAGAGTGAGACATCTAGCTCTAGGCAACCAACTCGTGCTAAGTTGCCTAAGAAGAAAATTCCTATTGCATCAAATGAACATAACATTTCATTTAAGACTTTTGATGCATCTTATGTGTTGACTAACAAATCCGGCAAGGTAGTTGCCAAATATGTTGGGGGCAAGCACAAGGGCTCCAAGACTTGTGTTTGGGTACCCAAAGTTCTTGTGTCTAATGCCAAAGGACCCAAAACCATTTGGGTACCTAAAGTCAAGAACTAAACTTGTTTTGTAGGTTTATGCATCCGGGGGCTCAAGTTGGATCATCGACAGCGGGTGCACAAACCACATGACAGGGGAGAAGAAAATGTTCTCCTCCTACGAGAAAAACCAAGATCCCCAAAGAGCGATCACATTCGGGGATGGAAATCAAGGTTTGGTCAAAGGTTTGGGTAAAATTGCTATATCTCCTGACCATTCCATTTCAAATGTTTTTCTTGTTGATTCCTTAGATTACAATTTGCTTTCCGTATCTCAATTATGTCAAATGGGCTACAACTGTCTATTCACTGATGTAGGTGTCACTGTCTTTAGAAGAAGTGATGATTCAATAGCATTTAAGGGAGTGTTAGAGGGTCAGCTATACTTGGTAGATTTTGATAGAGCTGAACTCGACACTTGCTTAATTGCTAAGACTAACATGGGTTGGCTCTGGCACCGCCGACTAGCTCATGTTGGGATGAAGAATCTTCATAAGCTTCTAAAGGGAGAACACATTTTAGGACTAACAAATGTTCATTTTGAGAAAGACAGGATTTGTAGCGCATGCCAAGCAGGAAAGCAAGTTGGCTCTCATCATCCGCATAAGAACATAATGACGACCGACAGGCCACTGGAGCTCCTGCACATGGATCTATTCGCCCGATCGCTTACATAAGCATCGACGGGAGTAAGTACTGTCTAGTTATTGTGGATGATTATTCTCGCTTCACTTGGGTATTCTTTTTACAGGAAAAATCTCAAACCCAAGAGACCTTAAAGGGATTCTTGAGACGGGCTCAAAATGAGTTCGGCTTAAGGATCAAGAAAATAAGAAGCGACAACGGAAAGGAGTTCAAGAACTCTCAAATCGAAGGCTTTCTTGAGGAGGAGGGAATCAAGCATGAGTTCTCTTCTCCATACACGCCACAACAAAATGGTGTAGTGGAGAGGAAGAATCGAACTCTTTTGGACATGGCAAGGACCATGCTTGATGAGTACAAGACTTCGGATCGGTTTTGGGCCGAGGCGGTCAACACCGCCTGCTACGCCATCAACCGGTTATATCTACACCGAATCCTCAAGAAGACATCTTATGAACTCCTAACCGGTAAAAAGCCCAACATTTCATATTTTAGAGTCTTTGGTAGCAAATGCTTTATTCTTGTTAAAAGAGGAAGAAAATCTAAATTTGCTCCTAAGACTGTAGAAGGCTTTTTACTTGGTTATGACTCAAACACAAGGGCATATAGGGTCTTTAACAAGTCCACTGGACTAGTTGAAGTCTCATGTGACGTTGTGTTTGATGAGACTAACGGCTCTCAAGTAGAGCAAGTTGATCTTGATGAGATAGGTGATGAAGAGGCTCCATGCATAGCGCTAAGGAACATGTCCATTGGGGATGTGTGTCCTAAGGAATCCGAAGAGCCTCCAAGAACACAAGATCAACCTTCCTCCTCCACGCAAGCATCTCCACCGACTCAAAATGAGGATGAAGCTCAAGTTGATGAAGTAGAAGATCAATCAAACGAGCCACCTCAAGACGACGGCAATGATTAAGGGGGAGATGCAAATGATCAAGACAAGGAGGATGAAGAACAAAGGTCGCCACACCCAAGAGTCCACCAAGCAATCCAACGAGATCACCCCGTCGACACCATCCTCGGCGATATTCATAAGGGGGTAACCACTCGATCTCGTGTTGCACATTTTTGTGAACATTACTCGTTTGTTTCCTCTGTTGAGCCACACAGGGTAGAAGAAGCACTCCAAGATTCGGATTGGGTGGTGGCGATGCAAGAGGAGCTCAACAACTTCACTAGGAATGAGGTATGGCATTTAGTTCCACGTCCTAATCAAAATGTTGTAGGAACCAAATGGGTCTTCCGCAACAAGCAAGATGAGCATGGTGTGGTGACAAGGAACAAAGCTCGACTTGTGGCCAAGGGATACTCCCAAGTCGAAGGTTTGGATTTCGGTGAAACCTATGCACCCGTAGCTAGGCTTGAGTCAATTCGCATATTATTGGCCTATGCTACTTACCATGGCTTTAAGCTTTATCAAATGGACGTGAAAAGTGCCTTCCTCAATGGACCAATCAAGGAAGAGGTCTATGTTGAGAAACCTCCCGGCTTTGAAGAGAGTGAGTATCCTAATCATGTCTATAAGCTCTCTAAGGCGCTTTATGGGCTCAAGCAAGCCCCAAGAGCATGGTATGAATGCCTTAGAGATTTTCTTATTGCAAATGGATTCAAAGTCGGAAAAGTCGATCCTACACTCTTTACTAAAACTCTTGAAAATGACTTGTTTGTATGTCAAATTTATGTTGATGATATTATATTTGGGTCTACTAACGAGTCTACATGTGAAGAGTTTAGTAGGATCATGACACAGAAATTCGAGATGTCTATGATGGGGGAGTTGAAGTATTTCTTAGGATTCCAAGTAAAGCAACTCCAAGAGGGCACCTTCATCAGCCAAACGAAGTATACTCAAGACATTCTAACCAAGTTTGGGATGAAGGATGCCAAACCCATCAAGACACCCATGGGAACTAATGGGCATCTCGACCTCGACACGGGAGGTAAGTCCGTGGATCAAAAGGTATACCGGTCGATGATAGGTTCTTTACTCTATTTGTGTGCATCTCGACCGGATATTATGCTTTCCGTATGCATGTGTGCAAGATTCCAAGCCGACCCTAAGGAAGCTCACCTTACGGCCGTAAAACGAATCTTGAGATATTTGGCTTATACTCCTAAGTTTGGGCTTTGGTATCCTAGGGGATCCACTTTTGATTTAATTGGTTATTCCGATGCCGATTGGGCGGGGTGTAAAATCAATAGAAAGAGCACATCGGGGACTTGCTAGTTTTTGGGAAGATCCTTGGTGTCTTGGGCTTCAAAGAAGCAAAATTCGGTCGCTCTTTCCACCGCCGAAGCCGAGTACATTGCCGCAGGCCATTGTTGCGCACAATTGCTTTGGATGAGGCAAACCTTGCGGGACTACGGTTACAAATTAACCAAAGTCCCTTTGCTATGTGATAATGAGAGTGCAATCAAAATGGCCGACAATCCCGTCGAGCATAGCCGCACTAAGCACATAGCCATTCGGTATCATTTTCTTAGGGATCACCAACAAAAGGGAGATATCGAGATTTCTTACATTAATACTAAAGATCAATTAGCCGATATTTTTACCAAGCCTCTTGATGAACAATCTTTTAACAAACTTAGGCATGAGCTCAATATTCTTGATTCTAGGAACTTCTTTTGTTAAATTGCACACATAGATCACTTATATACCTTTGATCATATCTCTTTCATATGCTATGACTAATGTGTTTTCAAGTCTATTTCAAACCAAGTCATAGGAGTATTGAAAGGGAATTGGAGTCTTCGGCGAAGACAAAGGCTTCCACTACATAACTCATCCTTCGCCGTCGCTCCAAGCAACTCTCCGTTCTAGGGGGAGAAAACATGAGCACCAAGACAAAGGACTTCATCTTTGGTATAATTTTAACTCGTTCATTTATGACCAAAGGGGAAGAAAGTACTTCTAGGGCTCTAATGATTCCGTTTTTGGCGATTCATGCCAAAAAGGGGGAGAAATGAGCCCAAAGCAAAAGGACCGCACCACCACCAAATTCAAAAACTTAATGTTGAATATCTTCAATTGGTTTTCCTATTGTGTTCAAAAGGAGGAAGTAGTATTTCAAAATGATATATCAAAACCTCTTGAACACTAAGAGGAGAATCTCATTTAGGGGGAGTTTTGTTTAGTCAAAGAAAAAGCATTTGAAACAGGGGAAGAAAATTTCAAATCTTAAAAATGCTTCTCAAAATCTTATTCATTTACCTTTGACTATTTGCAAAAGAACTTTGAAAAGGTTTTTACAAAAGAGTTTGCAAAAACAAAACATGTGGTGCAAGCGTGGTCCAAAATGTTATATAAGAAAGAAACAATCCATGCATATCTTGTAAGTATTTATATTGGCTCAATTCCAAGCAACCTTTACACTTACATTATGCAAACTAGTTCAATTATGCTCTTCTATATTTGCTTTGGTTTGTGTTGGCATCAATCACCAAAAAGGGGGAGATTGAAAGGGAATTAGGCTTACACCTAGTCCCTAATTAATTTTGGTGGTTGAATTGCCCAACACAAATAATTGGACTAACTAGTTTGCCCAAGTGTATAGATTATACAGGTGTAAAAGGTTCACACTCAGCCAATAAAAAGACCAAGTTTTGGATTCAACAAAGGAGCAAAGGGGCAACCGAAGGCACCTCTGGTCTGGGGGCACCGGACTGTCCGGTGCACCAGAGGACTCCAACTCGAACTCGCCACCTTCGGGAATTTCCAGAGGCACTCGCGCTATAATTCACCGGACTGTCCAGTGTACACCAGACAGTGTCCGGTGCGCCAAGGAAGATCAGCCTCAGGAACTCGTCAGCTTCGGGAAACTCCAACGGCTAGTCCGCTATAATTCACCGGACTGTCCGGTGTGCACCGGACTGTCCGGTGCGACTCCGGAGCAACGGCTACCTCCGCGCCAACGGCTACCTGCTGCGCAATAAATACGCGCGCAGCGCGCACAGAAGTCAGGCGCGCCCATACTGGCACACCGGACAGCAAACAGTACATGTCCGGTGTGCACCGGACACCCAGGCGGGCCCACAAGTCAGAAGCTCCAACGGTCAGAATCCAACGGCAGTGATGACGTGGCAGGGGGCACCGGACTGTCCGGTGCGCCATCGAGCAGACAGGCTCCCAACGGCCACTTTTGGTGGTTGGGGCTATAAATACCCCAACCACCTCACCATTCATTGCATCCAAGTTCTCCACTTCCCAACTACTACAAGAGCTCTAGCATTCAATTCTAGACACACCAAAGAGATCAAATCCTCTCCAAATTCCACACAACGCCATAGCGACTAGAGAGAGTGATTTGCTTGTGTTCTTTCGAGCTCTTGCGCTTGGATTGCTTTCTTCTTTCTTGATCCTTTCTTTGCAATCAAACTCACTTGTAATTGAGGCAAGAGACACCAAACTTGTGGTGGTCCTTGTGGGAACTTTGTGTTCCAAGTGATTGAGAAGAGAAAGCTCACTCGATCCGTGGGATCGTTTGAGAGAGGGAAGGGTTGAAAGAGACCCGACCTTTGTGGCCTCCTTAACGGGGAGTAGGTTTGCAAGAACCGAACCTCGGTAAAACAAATCCGCGTGTCACTCTCTTCATTTGCTTGCGATTTGTTTTGCACCCTCTCTCGCGGACTCGTTTCTTTATTACTAACGCTAACCCGGCTTGTAGTTGTGTTTATATTTGTAAATTTCAGTTTCGCCCTATTCACCCCCCCTCTAGGCGACTTTCAATGTACCCCCCTGCGGCGTGGTCGGTCTGAGCCCGAGGTCGGGCGATGCGGTGGCTCCTCCGAGGTCGAGGCTGAGTCCGAGCCCTGGGGTCGGGTGAGGCGGAGACCATCGTCCGAGGTCGAGGTTGAGTCCGAGCCCTAGGGTCGGGCGAGGCGGAGACTGTCGCCCGAGGTCGAGGTTGAGTCCGAGCCCTGGGGTCGGGCGAGGAGGAGACCGTCGTCCGAGGTCGAGGTTGAGTCCGAGCCCTGGGGTCGGGCGAGGCGGAGCTTCCTATGGCGCCTGAGGCCGGACTTGGCGGCTGTCAGCCTCACCCTGACGGGTGGCACAACAGTCGGAGCAGCGCAGGCGGTGCTGTTTTCCTGTCAGGTCAGCCAGTGGAGGGGCGAAGTGACTGCGGTCACTTCATCTCTATCGACTGAAGAGCGCGCGTCAGGATAAGGTGTCAGGCGATCCTTGCATTGAATGCTCCCACGATCCAGTCGGCTGGCGAGGCGATCTTGGCCAAGGTTGCTTCTCCGCGAAGCCTGCCCGAGCTGGGCCTCGGGCGAGTCGGAGGTGCGCCCGTTGCTTGAGAAGGCCCTCGGGCGAGGCGTGAATCTGCCTGGGTCTGCTGTTCCTACCCGAGGCTAGGCTCGGGCGAGGCGAGACCGTGTCCTTTGAGCAGACAGAGCTTTGTCCTGTGTTGCGCCCATCAGGCCTTTGCAGCTTTGTGCTGATGGTGTTTACCAGCTGTCGGTGTTTTGGGTCCGACCGCACACCCGGGGTTGCCCCTCAAGGTGTTTTAGGAGTAGGACGGTGTCGTCGACTGTAGCTAAATGGTTCGTGCCGGATGCACGAGGAACAATGGACAGTGTTTACAGGTTCAGGCCGCTTTGAGATGCGTAACACCCTATGTCCTGACGAGTATGCTTTATGTAATGGGTTACAAGGGAGCTCTCTAAAGCTGGAGCGTAGAGAGTTGGGGTGGATGGCTGAGTAGTGGGATCGATCGTTCTGAAGGGGTGCCCCCTAGGCCTTATATATTCGATCGTGAGGCAATACATGTGGATGAGATAACAAACTGCACCTAAGAGATAGTGAACTGATCGAGTCTATCTTCCTATAATTCTACCGACTTATCCTCGCCTAGCTCCGTTGTACGGGGTTCCAGCGCGGGAAAGTCGAGTCTTCTGTTGTGGTTTCTTGCTCAGCGTTGTTGGATCATTCGGGCTCGCACCGATCCGGCCTCATGTCGATCTGCTTCACTGGTCGTTCCTCCCCAGGCCCATGAAGGAGTGACCTTACGATTTATTGGGCCCTTGGGCCTTTCGTGAGGTCTTTTATCCTTCCAGTGGACCCGGGGGATATCTGTCCCCCCACAAGCCCCCAATCTTTGGGTTGATTTTGAGATAATCGGCCCAAAGATCCTAGGTCCAGCTTGCGGTCTTCGTTTATGACAAGAAATGCTTTCCGGGCAGTTTGATAAAAACAATTTCTTACTGTTTCCTTCTGCTTTGATCACTTGAAAACTGGAGCTTTGTCTCATACTCGTGCCTTGGAGATCAACATTTCGTATTGTAGGACCCTGAACTTCATTGGGTGCACCCCCGAGCTTCGAGTGGATTTTTGAAAATAATCCACTCGAAGGTCTTCATTAGAAATCATTTTTATTTTCCACTTGCACTTTGTTGGAGGTCAACCTTGCTTTTAATCTGGCCATATGCTTTAGAGGTTAGCATTATCTTGAATTGAAACGGTGATTCATGGGGTGCACCGGAGGTGCACCCAATGCGTGTAGCCCCCGAGCTTCGAGTGGATTTTTGAAAATAATCCCCTCGAAGGTCTTCATTTCGTGTCCTTTTGCTGAGAGTCATCCTTTCTTTTTCTGAATGCCTTAGAGGTCAGCATTATGTCATCGATATTATGCTTTAGAGGTCAGCATGTATTTTGTCTTTTGCGGCCGAGTTCGTGATCCGCCCATATCTTGCTAGGTGGTGCAATTTATTTGATCTGCGACTGATTGGACGTTTGATGGACGTCCCCTGGCTAGTCTTCACGTTGCTTCTGTCGGTCAGATTTTGTACTTCACCGGCTATATTTGGCTTTTCCTTTGATCCTTACTGATATCTCATTTTTGTCTTGAGGTATTCATTGCATGCCCTGCACGGATGTGACAGTTTTGAAAAATATACTGATAATTCCTGGGCGTCCCCCCAATGGGTGTGGGCAAGGGACGGCTTGGTACGCTGAGTGTTTTAGCCGGCTGCTTTTGAGTAGTAATGTGATGTGACAGCGGGTGTAATCATATCGCCCGCGCAGTTGACTGGAGTCCCAATGGGTGTTGCGTTGCGTGAAACGGTGTCAGCCGCCTGACGTATCTTCAGACGGGTTGAAGCGTGTATTGAATATTTTGCGACTGTTCAGTGACCGTGGTAGGAGGTGAGCAGTTGCCCTCTTCTTCTATAAATAGTGTCTTTGCCTCTCTAGTTTTATCACATCTCTTGCTGTTCTCCGCTGCTTGCTTTCTTCTTCTCCCTTCCTTTCCACCATGGGTAAGAGTAACAAACGCAAACGCGAGCCGACTCCTCCATCGGAGGACTTCAGCAACTCGGAATACTCAGAGGAGGAGTTCTCCTCCGAGTCCGAGGGGTCTCCGGCTCCCGTCTCTCCCCCGGCATCGTCTGACGATTCAGACGACTCCCAGGGGCTTGTCGCGGAGGTCTGGACTTACATCCGGGCCGTCGAGCGCTCCGGGCTCGAGGGCTCGGATGAGTCGGAGTACTCCTCGGACTCGTCCGAGGAGGGCGGTGGCGGCGATGGCGGAGACGACGACGACGACGGAGGTGACGGTGACGACGGCGACGATGACGGCGGCAGCAGGGGCGGCAGCAAGGGCGGCAACGGCGGCGGCAGCAGCAAGGGCAGCAACAAGGCCAGTGGCTAGATGCCACTGGTCTTTAGATGTTAGTATAGGTTAGAAGTAGTATAATGAAATAATGTAGTAGTATTTAGTAGTGTAGAGTAGTATAGTGTAGCGTAGTAGTAGTAGCAGTAGAGAAGTATCAACTCATAATGAGTTGATTTGTAAGTACTGTAACTTCCCTTAATGAAGAATGATTTCGTCTCCTCCTGTGTTGATTATTTTGCTTCATAGTCAGTTGATCTCTGTCGTGATATTTATTGCCCATGATGTTCTCTATCTGTTATGTTTGTGGCATAACTTAGAGTTCTTGAATCATTCCTCCGTTTGCCTTATTTGTGAAGTTGATTCTTCTGGAACAATAACTAAGTAACTCGGGCATCATATCGTCGCTTTTAGGGGTGATGGTTGAGCTATTATTGTCAACATTTACGCTTTTGAAATAGCGTCCGAGTGATGACGAAGCCACGTCAGCGTCGAAATGACTGATGACCACGTCGGCGCTCTTAGAGGTAACAACCGAGTGACTTATGACGACGTCGGCGTTTTAGAGGTAACTGCCGAGTGACTGAAGACAATGTCTGTGTTTTAGAGGTAACTGCCGAGCGACTGAAGACGACGTCAGCGTTTTAGAGATAACTGCCGAGTGACTTGAAGACGACGTCGGAGTTTTAGAGATAACTGCCGAGCGACCGAAGACGACGTCGGCGTTTTAGAGATAACTGCCGAGTGAATGATGGTAACGTCGACGTTTTAGAAATAACAGCCGAGTTAGAACGGGCTGCGTCGGCCACTTTGAGGATAATAGCCGAGTGATGATGTGGCATACCAGTGCCTTAGAAGTAGCCGTCGGGTGATGACATGGCACGCCAGCGTTTTAGAAGTAACTGCCGGGTGATGACTGAGCGCTTTTTGGAAACGATATCTGACCCGGGAATATCCCATATGTATTGCGCTTTCAGCCGCCTCTGCTTTCCGTGCCCTAGTTCTTGCTTTCCTGCTTCCAGATCTTCTCTGTCCTTTTGCAATTCGGCTCCCGCTCTATTCATCGTTGGAGTTGAGATGGCGCCCAAGCGAAAGGCCTCGAGTTCATCCGCTGCGGTGATTCCCCCCATCGACCCCAACAGCCAGTTGCCTTTCGCAGGTAACCATATGTCTGTTGTCTCTGAGCCTGACCTTCTCCATCTTGTGTCCATCGGGGTCCTTCCTCCGAAGGAGCTCTGCTCTTGGCGGATTTGCCACGGGGTCACTGTTCCAACAGAGGATACCCATGAATCCGTGATTTATGTTCCTTTTCTTCTCCGCGGTCTCGCTCTTCCTATTTCTCCCTTTTTCCGCGGTCTCCTTGATTTCTATCGCCTTAATTTGACCCATCTGAATCCCAATTCCATTCTGCAAATTTCCATTTACGTTCATTTATGCGAAGCTTTTCTTGGCGTCCTGCCACATTTTAGACTGTGGAAGTACTTGTATCACTGTCGCCCTAGGATGGGCGGGGGGCAGCATCAGCTGGTTGGGGTGCGAGTTTGGAGATGCGCCGTGGGAGGAAGACTGACTATCTTGAAATCCCGCTCAAGGATAGTATCAAGGGATGGCGCTTGGAGTGGTTTATTGTTGAGAACCACGGAAATTCTCTCCCCCACGGTCAGGGAGACAACCGGATGTTCGCACTCCGAGTTGGACTGAGTCCCCCACGGATCAGGAGGTGGTTGAGGCAGGGGCTTTGCTGGCTGAAGTTGGACTGCTAAAGGAGAGGGGTCTGACTGCAGAGGCTGTGGTTGCTGATTTTGTCTTCAAGAACATTCAGCCGTTGAAGGACAGGGCATACCCGGCTTATCTGTACCGAGGTCTAGCTGAATCAATCCGGGTTACCAACAGAAGAATTCCCGCTGTAGACTTGGTGAACCGGCTTGAAATGATTCTTAGAGGCAAGGTATCAAATGTTGGTGCCCCAGTGGCATACTCGGCCTGGAACCTGCCTCCTTCCAAGGCCTTCACTCGTTTTGTGTCGAATCCACCTGTCGCTGATGGCGGTTTGGGCCTTAGAGTGCGACCCTCTGCCGAAGAAGTTAGCGCTTTGGTTGCCTCACTCGGAGAAATTCCTGATGATGAACGGCAGGTCCACTTTAAGGTGCCTTTGGATCCTAGTGATGCAGAGATAAGTGCTATGCTTGATATGCTGGTCGAGGACTCTTCTGATGCTGCTCCTGCTGGGACATCGGTGGTGGCGCCTCTCCCGGAAGCTGGTACAACCTTGGATATTCAGAGACCTGTCAGTGTTCGCCCGAAACGCCCTTGCCGAGCCAATCAACTTGATTCTCCTGCTGATGAGCAGAAAAAGAAAAAGAGGCGTCTTCGGCGAGTATCTAGTTTGGATCGGGACGTTGGTCCTTCGGTTCCTGCTGCCGAGGAAGTACCTGTGCCTGAATTTACTGACGCTGACCCCAATGGGTGTGATCCATCTGTCGCTGATCCCAATGGGAGTGTTGTCTGTGTTGCTGATGAGAACGACGGGGAGGAAGAAGATGAGGTCCCTTTGACTCAGAAGAACAGTCGACAATATATCGCCAGTGGGGAAAGTAGTGGAGTTCCTTCTCCTGCTCTGTCTGCCCTCATTGGTCTACAAGAATTGTCCCTGGTGAACTTTGATCAGACTCTTGAAGATATGGTTCCAGAGGATCTGTTATCAGAGCCAGCGGATGATGGTGCGACGGATGTTCGTGCTGATGTGCTCGACGCCGGGTTGGGGTCATCCCGGGCAGCGTCCCGCGCCTCATCGACCTTGGAGCGCGGTCTTGAGGGTCAGGAAACTGACTTGGATCGTCTTGTTCCCATGGAAGTAACTGAGGGACCTTCAGCCTTAGAGGCGGCTACTGCAGAGAACTTGGTCCTCAAGGATGGTGTTGACACTTACCCAGCCCCCGAGGGTGTTGGAACCCCCGGATGCATAAACCTGCAAGGCAAATTTAGGCTTGGGTCTTAGGTACCCAACTCTTGTTGGGTCCTACAAGGTTAGTCACAATTGTCTTAGGGACCCAAATGCAAGTTTTATCTCCCTTGCATTTTGCCCCTAATTTTCTAGCAACTATCTTCCTATCTTTTCTATAAATAGCAAAGGAAGCATTTAAAGCATGATATATTGTAGAAGGACCATCCATAACTTTCCTAGAAACATGAACAATATTCTTTCTAGGCACATGATGAACATAACTGTTGGGGACTTGTTCTCAAATGCTAAGAATTAAGAACAAGGCAACACAAAAAATGTTAAGTGTTAAGGTCCTTCGTCCTCCATAACGATATATCCCTTCGGGATATAAAGCATCTCGGACGAAGGTTACGAAGGACATACCTTCGTAAGCATAACAACGAAGAATGAAGCATTCACATAAATCATAGAATATGAAATAAACATTTAAATATTGTCATAGAATTATCTCTACTTGTATTAATGAATATAAATGACTTTGAATTACAAATGTACCTTCGGTCCTGCAGAAGGCAAAAGTACAAGCGTGATGTGAAAGCAAATGACAGGTTCACGTGAACAGTACAGAGGTACTGTTCATCTATTTATAGGCACAGGTCGCAGCCTGTGACAAATTACAATTATGTCCCTTGCGAAAGTTTACAGCATTGACTCAGACCTATATGTATAAAAAGGTCATTCTATCTCTATGTCGGTTTAAAACGCCGAAGCTCCATGAAAAGGGACCTTCGGCCATCTCTTGGAGACGACTTCAGCCGAAGCTGCTTCTTCGTGTGAGACCTTCGGCGCACCGAAGCACAACCCCAACAATAACTCCTAGACATATCTCTATCATGCATATAAGAAGAACTAGGAGCAAACATAGCATGTGAATCATAACTTCTATAGTCATTTCTAGCATGTCTCCTATTATGATACATAAAAGCATGGTTCTTTTTAGTACTACTTGCCATAGGAGCCTTCCCTTTCTCCTTGGCGGGGATGGGAACCTTATGTCTTGTTAAGTTCTTGGCTTCCCTCTTGAAGCCAAGTCCATCCTTAATTGAGGGGTGTCTACCAATCGTGTAGGCATCCCTCGCAAATTTTAGCTTATCAAATTCGCTCTTGCTAGTCTTAAGTTGAGCATTAAGACTAGTCAATTCATCATTAAGTTTGGAAATTGAAACTAGGTGTTCACTACAAGCATCAATGTCAAAATCTTTACACCTATTACAAGTTGCAACAATTTCTACACAAGATGTTGATTTACTAGCTATTTCTAACTTAGCATTCAAATCATCATTAATGCTCCTTAAGTTAGAAATTGTCTCATGGCAAGAAGATAATTCACAAGAAAGCATTTCATTTCTTTTAATTTCTAGAGCATGAGATTTTTGTGCTTCTACAAATTTGTCATGTTCTTCATACAACAAATCCTCTTGCTTTTCTAAAAGCCTATTCTTATCATTCAAGGCATCAATCAATTCATTAATTTTATCTACCTTGGTTCTATCTAGGCCCTTAAATAAACATGAATAATCTATTTCATCCTCATCACTAGATTCGTCCTCACTTGAAGAATCATAGTTTCGAGTACATACCTTCTTCTCCCTTGCCATAAGGCATGTGTGACGCTCGTTGGGGAAGAGGGATGACTTGTTGAAGGCGGTGGCGGCGAGTCCTTCATTGTCGGAGTCGGAAGAGGAGCAATCTGAATCCCACTCCTTGCCTAGATGCGCCTTGCCCTTTGCCTTCTTATAGTTCTTCTTCTTCTCCCTCTTGTTCCCTTGATCCTGATCACTATCATTGTCGGGACAGTTAGCAATAAAATGACCAAGCTTACCACATTTGAAGCATGAGCGCTTCCCCTTTGTCTTGGTCTTGCTTGGCTGCCCCTTGCGACCTTTTAGCGCCGTCTTGAATCTCTTGATGATGAGAGCCATCTCTTCATCATTAAGTCCGGCCGCCTCAATTTGTGCCACCTTGCTAGGTAGCGTCTCCTTGCTTCTTGTTGCCTTGAGAGCAAGAGGTTGAGGCTCATTGATTGGACCATTCAATGTGTCGTCCACGTATCTTGCTTCCTTGATCATCATTCGCCCGCTCACGAACTTTCCAAGTATCTCCTCGGGCGTCATCTTGGTGTACCTAGGATTCTCACGAATATTGTTTACAAGATGAGGATCAAGGATAGTAAAAGACCTTAGCATTAGGCGGACGACGTCGTGGTCCGTCCATCGCGTGCTTCCATAGCTTCTTATCTTGTTGACAAGGGTCTTGAGCCGGTTGTACGTTTGGGTTGGCTCTTCTCCCCTTATCATAGCGAATCTCCCGAGTTCGCCCTCCACCAACTCCATCTTGGTGAGCATTGTTATGTCATTCCCCTCATGAGAGATCTTGAGGGTGTCCCAAATTTGCTTGGCGTTATCCAAGCCGCTCACTTTGTGGTATTCATCCCTGCACAATGAAGCTAGAAGAACAGTAGTAGCTTGTGCATTTTTATGAATTTGCTCATTAATGAACATGGGACTATCCGTACTATCAAAGTGCATTCCACTCTCTACAATCTCCCATATACTAGGATGGAGAGAGAACAAGTGACTACGCATTTTGTGACTCCAAAATCCGTAGTCCTCTCCATCAAAATGAGGAGGTTTACCAAGTGGAATAGATAATAAATGAGCATTTGTACTTTGAGGAATACGAGAGTAATCAAAAGAAAAGTTCGAATTGACCGTTTTCTTTTTCTCGTAGTCGTCGTCGTCCTTTTGGGAAGAGGAAGATTCGTCGCTGTCGTAGTAGACGATCTCCTTGATGCGCCTTGTCTTCTTCTTCTTCCCGTCTTTGCGCTTGTGGCCCGAGCCCGAGTCGGTAGGCTTGTCATCCTTCGGCTCGTTGAAGATAGACTCCTTCTCGTTGTTGTTGACCACCATCCCCTTTCCCTTAGGATCCATCTCTTCGGGCGATTAGTCCCTTCTTGAAGAGAACGGCTTTGATACCAATTGAGAGCACCTAGAGGGGGGTGAATAGGTGATCCTGTAAAACTTAAAACTTAAGCCACAAAACTTGGTTAAGTGTTAGCACAATAATTGCCAAGTGGCTAGAGAGTAGTCTCAACAAAACATAATAACCACAAGATATCAATCACAGAGATGGCACAGTGGTTTATCCCGTGGTTCGGCCAAGACCAACGCTTGCCTACTCCACGTTGTGGCGTCCCAACGGACGAGGATTGCAATCAACCCCTCTCAAGCGGTCCAAAGACCCACTTGAATACCATGGTGTTTTGCTTTGCTTTTCTTAATCCCGTTTGCGAGGAATCTCCACAACTTGGAGCCTCTCGCCCTTACACTTGAAGTTCACAAAGAAGCACGGAGCAAGGGAGGGATTAACAACTCACACAAGACACAAAGATCACAGCAAATACGCACACACAAGACCCAGACTTGAGCTCAAGAGACTAGCACACTAGAACGGAGCTCAAATCACTAGAATGTCAAACAAGTGCGCATGAATGGAGTGTGAGTGATCAAGAGTGCTCAAGGAATGCTTGGTTTTCTCCTCCATGCGCCTAGGGGTCCCTTTTATAGCCCCAAGGCAGCTAGGAGCCGTTGAGAGCAATCCAGGAAGGCAATTCTTGCCTTCTGTCGCCTGGCGCACCGGACAGTCCGGTGCCCGATTTCTTTCCTTCTATGGCGAAGCCGACCGTTGGCAGCCTTGGAGCCGTTGGCGCACCGGACATGTCTGGTGCCCCCTTCTAGCCGTTGGCTCGGCCACGTGTCCCGCGCAGATCACGCGGTCGACCGTTGGCCCGGCCGACCGTTGGCTCACCGGACAGTCCGGTGCACACCGGACAGTCCGGTGCACACCGGACAGTCCGGTGAATTATAGTCGTACATCGCCGACGATTTTCCGAGAGCGGCCAGTTCGCCCGAGCCAGTCTGGTGCACCGGACATTGTCCGGTGCACCACCGGACAGTCCGATGCTCCCAGACTGAGCAGAGTCTTGGCTGCTCGAGCCAAGACAATTCCAATGTTCTTTTCCTGTTTCAAGCACTTAGACACAATACATTAGTCTCTAAAACAATGTACTAAGTCCGAGAAACATACCTTTTGACATGATTTACACTTTGTCCACCACTTTGCATAGATCAACACAAAAGCACTTGCATTGGCACTCAATCACCAAAATACTTAGAAATGGCCCAAGGGCACATTTCCCTTTCAGAATCCCAGGTTGTTTGATCTTCAACGTGCTACAGTGACACGGGTACGTTGGTTCAGACACGTACCCGTGGAGACTTGGCTACCGGCTCAGAGGGACCTTGCTGCAGTTGATCTCTTCAGCACCAGGATTCAGGAGTCCTTCTTCAGAGCTCAGATGTCTGCACAGATTGCTCTATGAGTGCACCGGCTTCTGGACCTTCCTGCATTTCCGCTGGCCGCCGGTGCTGACTCTGAGGTACACCTCTCCTATCTGCCTGGACTTCTCACTCTTTTGACTACCAGTGACAGATATGTTGAGGAATGGGTCCGAGTTTTCTATGCTACTATATGGATCGACCCTATCACCACTGGATGAGATTCCGATTTGAGCGAGAGGATGTTACCATTCATGCCAGTCAGATTCGTCAGTTGTTTGGATTCAACGAGTCATCGACTCGTCTTCACAGCATGTGTTATGGCACCTCTGGTCCTCCTCGTCGCCCTCACGGCGGAGTTGCTCCTGGTACAGCTCACGTCGCGACTTTGTTCCGACCGCCCTTCTCAGATGGGTCGCGACGTTCTCCGGTGGACTTCACCACAGCGGCCAAGTTTCTCTATCAGCTCATGAGACGGACACTTCTGCCGCGGATGGGTTACAGGGAGGCTGCTACTCATATCCAACTTTGGCTACTTGGTGCCCTGGTCTCTCACTCAGAGTTTGATGTTGTGGATTTCCTCATTTGTGACATCGAGGACACCGTACTGGATGGTCTACGTGCTCGTCGATAGCTACCGTATGCTCACTATCTTTGCCACATCTTTGCTCAGCTGATTTGACCACCACAGTTTCAGGGTACTCTTGAGGCCTCTCGCCTCCTCTTTGGGTCCTACTGTCCAGCTCCAGAGGATACTGTGCCGGCACCTGCTCCAGTGGTTGACACTTAGGCCGAGGATACCGCTTTTCACCAGTTCGAGACTCAGGGCGCAACAGTCCCTGACGATGATGATGATGATGATGATAATGATGACTTTGAGGTTCCTCCGCCTCCGCCTCCTATGCCTCCATGCACACATGATCATGAGGCTAGGAGTTCCAGTGGTGCTGCCCCTCCTGCCATTGACCTTGCTCTTGCTGCGATCCTCCAGACTCTTACTCAGCAGCAGGCTCACTTGGCAGCGGTCCAACAGCAGATGTCCGAGAGAATGCTCTCGATGTTTTAGACGATTCAGGACAGGCAGGATACTCTGCAACAGCAGCTTCTCTAGGATCGGGCTGAGAACAGGGCATTCATGACTCTCATGCTTCAGCATACTGGTGTTCCGATTCCCCTAGTTCAGTCAGCATTGCCTCCACCTCTTCAGGCTCTTGTTGTGACAGCCATTCAGCCATAACTTCTTCTTAAGTCGGTCCTTCTTCCTCTCCGCTCTGGCCGGTCACCCTGGTTTTTACGTCACCGGTTACCGGCTCTGTCAGCTCTCAGCCGCCAATGCCACCAGCTCCTGCTGTTACCACTGCTGTTGTGGCGGTGTCTATGACTTCTTCAGCTCGGGCAGCTCCTGCAGCGCAGCCTCCGTCTGAGTCAGTACCAGCTTCAGCTTCTACAGCAGATCCTTGATCCGAGACTGACTCTGACCCACAGCTGGTGTTCGCTCTACTGCCACGACCGCGACCGGATGCGCCCCCGCCACCTCCTCCCTCTTCTGATGTGTAGGTTCGGGTTCCCTTTTGGTGTTTGACGCCAAAGGGGGAGAGATATGAGTTGTGAGAGCTAGGGGGAGTTAGAGAGTTAGTAGAGAGTCATTTTGATGTAATATATGTGCTTGTTACTCTCTGTACTAGCTCCACTTTTGTATGATGCTTTTGGCTCACAAACTCTATTATATACTCTCGATGCTTATGTTGACTGTGTGTGTATTATGTTTTCACCTTGTATGTTATCACCAGTCTTCTAGTTCTTGTCCATCAATTTGATTTCACTTTTATATGAACAAGAAACTTACGATGTATATGCACTCATTCTTCTTATTATTATTATGGTACACACTCTTTCCGTCAAAGATTACTGAGTATAACTACACATCTTCTCTATTGACAGAAATTTCAAAACAAACTACTCTCACAAATCTTGTAGGGTTGTCATCAATCACCAAAAGGGGGGAGATTGAAAGCATATAGGCCCCTGGTTGGTGTTAGTGATTAATGACAACGTAATGTTATATGTGACTAACGTGTGTTTTGCAGAGACAAATGGTAAGTTAGGTCGCATTACATGTAGAAGTACTACAACGGTGAAAACAATTTCGGAGATAAGAACTCGAAGCGACGGCTAAAACGACGAAACAAAAAGTGAATGACTACGTAGTCCGAGTGTCAAGGAGTTGTGGACACTCGTGATTTAGTTAGGTCTTTTATTTTGTTTTAGCCGTACTATAAAGAGGGGTTGTCGATGAGTAGTTTGACCAAGAGAGTTTTAGTGTAGTGTTGGTGCATATTCACACTCACATATAGTGCTAGGTGACACTCTAGAACATACTCACAAGTTAGAACGAAAACCGATTTGAAAATCAGCGGAAAATAGAAAATAGGGTTTCTGGCCTTGGGGCACCGGACTGTCCGGTGCACCCTCTGCCAGGTGGGGCCAGGCTGGCCCAGGGGAAGGGTTTCCCCACGCAGAAACCCGAGAGCGCAAGGTTCCCGAGTGGAATTTTAGTGGTGCACCGGACAGCGCACCGGACAGTGCACCAGACAGTGTCTGTTCAATGTCCGGTGTGCCATCAGCCCAACGGCTAGCTGTCAGAACTAGCCGTTGGAGTCGACCGTTGGTACACCGGTGGCGCACCGGACTGTCCGGTGCGCCCATGCGCATAACATTGCTTGCAACAGCTAGTTGGTGGGTGAGGGCTATTTATACCCCCTCCACCCACCACATTCAATGTCTTGCTGCCCACATTAATTCCTGCACATTGGTAGAGCATTGCAAGCACCAAAAGCCTAGTGAGGTGATTAGAGAATCTTAATCCCGCATTTGGACCTCATTAGCGCTAGCGAGAGCCACCTAGAGCACACATCACTTGCATTAGGCTTCTCTTGGTCAAGCGAAAGTCTACGACTTGTTACTCTTGGTGATCGGCATCACCTAGACGGCTTGGTGGCGTTGGAAGCTCGGTGATCACCATGAAGATCTTGTTGGTGACCCGACTCAAGTCTGTAAGCGGTCGTGAGGGATCCACCGCGCCGGAGTGGCAAAGGATCATCTCGTAGTGAGCACTTGGTTCTTGCGAGGACCAAGGGGGAGCGATACCCTTGCGCGGGTGCTCCAATGAGGACTAGTGGAGAGTGCCGACTCTTCGATACCTCGGGAAAAATTGGAGGAGTCTTCTAAACCTTGCTTTACATTCCGCACTTAATTCAAGCATTTTACATTGTGTATTTGTTTAGCAAGTATTTGAAGTATTGTCTTAGCATTGTTGTATTTCTAGTATTATTCTCTTAGTGCTAGTTGTTGGGGTGAAGTTGGGCTCTTGCTTAGGTTTTAATTAGTGTTAATTTTTAGAAAAGCCCAATTCACCCCCCTCTTGGGCATCATGATCCTTTCACCGTCACAACCCCCTCTCTCCCCCTTAGTCACCGCCCGATAGCCCCCACCGCAGCCTCATTCCTCTCCCTTTCTCCCCCTGTAGCCACTGACGGGCGGCCCCCTGGCCCTGCGCGTCAACGCCACGTCCTGCCCCGGCCTGGCCCGACACGTGTCAAATGTCGAGGGAGGGCACACACCCGCGCCCGCATGGGATCGCCCTAGGCCATCCCAGATCCTGCAGGATCTCTCGTGTCCTTGACCGCGTGGTGCACTGTGGCCAATGGCCGACATCTACATCTCCCAGCCCCATCGGCGTTCACACGCTTTTGCGTCGAGGCCCTCACCCTTCTTTGAATTTGCACGCCTGTAGACCGAGTCTCCAGAAAATTCTCTGCAAGCCCCTGACAACTATGGTTAATAGTGATTCTAGCCCCTAGAACTTGAAAACCCAATAACTCTTGCATATAAACTTCGATTCAAGTGATTTGAATTGCACACTGTTCATGGTAATGTTACCTATCTGTTAATAGTGTGTTCATTCCCTATCTCAATGTTTCATTTAAATGAATAACCCATGATTTGAATTAGAGAGACTAAATCCATAATTAATGAAATTTAAGAATAATAGAGACCTAGTAGAGGCCCTAATCTTGAAACCTAGCATCAATTAGAGACTAGTACCATCACTAGACTAATTTCATTTGAATAATGTTACAATAATATAGATTTGGTTAGTGAATAGTGAACCACTTTATGCAGTGATCTACCCTAGACTTAGGGAACATCACATTGTTTATATCTTTCTGATGAACCTGTGACTATTCTGTTGCATATGGTTGATGTATTGTTCTTTTGCCATCCCCAAGTGTGTTGAATGCATGATTGCTTTGCATAGACAACGAGCAGTCTGTGTTTCCCGAGGGAGTTACAAAAATCCCTGAGCAACATTTTGGTGAATGCAAGTGTCCCCTGACCTATTATATCCTATTTACTTTAATCTATTCTCACACATACTATGATCAACATAAGGATTTACTAGCTTTATATTTATTCTATCCTTGATTACCCTTTTGGGTTGAGCTACTACAGTCCACATTATGCTAGTGCTTTACTTTAATCAATGCACATGATGAAAATTACCTTATGATTTTGCACCACTTTGATTTCACACCCGAAAGGCCAATCATAGAAACTATTTTTTAATAAGACAAGTGATGGATCATGCATAAGAAGGACATACACATGGATTTCATTGACTTAGAGAAGGGTAATGACAAAACACCAATAAATGTTATGTGGTGGGCTTAGACAAATATAAAGTACCAACGAAGTATATCGGACTATCTTTCAAAAAAGTGAAGTATATCGGACTTATTAAAGACATGCACAACAATGTTGGGACTAGTGTTCAAACAAGTTACAAGGACACACATGACAACCCGATTAGAACAAGACTACGTCAAAGATCATATTTGAGCCTTACCTTTTTACCTTGTGGACAATGTTGTTTTAGTCGATAAAAACGAGCAGAAATAAACACGAAACTAGAGTTACGACGAGAGATTTGGAGTCCAAAAATTGTAGACTCAGCAGAACTAAAATCGAATATATGAGATGTAATTTAGTTTGTAAGGTCAAGTAGTGCCCAGGAATTTTAGCTATTTAGGATCAAAGCTATAGAAAGGCATGAATATTGTTAAAGATGTTAGTCATCATAGAATTAAGTAGGGTGAATAAAGTGACATCAAACATCTAGCATTTTATACGATAAAAGGGTACCTCAAAAGCTAAAAGACAAGTTTTATTAGACGACAATTAGACCTACTATGATGTATGGTACATAATATTGACCTATAAAAGATGGTATGTTTAACGAATAAGTGTTATGGAAATACGTATATTGCATCAGATTTTTAATTATACAAGCATAGACAGAGACAACTATACATGTGACGGACTAGCGGTAGCACCAATCAATGAAAAAGTTTGTCCAACATCGAATACAATGGTTTAAACATGTCCAACAAAAACCTCTAGAGGTCGCGATAGCAATAGTAAGAAAAGAAGAGGAAGTTCAAAATTGATATAAAAAGAGAAGATTTAGTTTTTAATAGTAGTGCATGAAAAACAACTATTCATGTGACTAAACATTGATTTGTGAACTTTTGGATTTTAACTCTAGCCTATCCTAAATTACTTGGGACTAAATGACATTTTTTGTTACTGCTGCTGCATATTATATCAAAACTCTCTCAGACCGATCAAAACTCTCTTAGGATCGAATCACCTCATTTTCTAGCAAGCAACTTGAAAGTCGCCTAGAGGGGGGTGGATAGGCGAAACCTGAAAATTAAAACTTTATCCCCCAACTAGATCCCTTGATTAGTGGTTAGAACAAGATGAACAAGTATCGGAGTATAAAAAGCTAAGTCCTTTGCATGTAAAGAATGTTGCTTTGAAATAATGCGAAAGTAATAATCAATACAACTACTAGATGTATGGATAGTCAAGCAAGAGGGCTTAGATGAAAAGAGCAATAACTCAAGTTCTTTCTTGCGGAGTGTTGCTTCACTAAATGAGAATTTAACTTTGAGGCAACACCAAATGATATGAGCAAAGAATAGTGCAAGAGAACTTAGAGTAAGGGAAAGCAAACAAATCACGAGCAAAAACACAATGAACACGGATGATTTGTTTTACCGAGGTTCGGCCCTCGAAGGCCTAGTCCCCGTTGAGGAGTCCACTCAAGGACGGGTCTTTTTCAACCCTTTCCCTCTCTCCACCGATCACACAAGGATCGGTGAGCTCTTCTTCTTCTCAAGGATCACTCTCGATCCCGCAAGGACCACCACACTCTTTGGTGTCTCTTGCTAGCTTTTACAAGCCTCCAACACTTTGGAGGAAGTTCGAATGGGAGTCAAAACTCCACGCGCAAATGAACACAAAGATGTAGCACACACTAACTCTCAATGAATCTCACAAGGCACTAGTGCTAAGCTCGAATGAGTAGCTCTCTCTTGCTAGTTCTCTCTTTTGTGGCACTTGTGTTGGTTGTAGTGGTCTAAATCTTGTGTATAGGATGGATCAATGAATATATGTGGTTGGGAGGGCTTGAGTATGTCAACTAGATGACTTGGAATGTTGCTTGGACTCCCACCCATTGAAGTGGCCGGTTGGGGTGGTATTTATAGCCACCAACCAAAATGTAGCCGTTGGAGAAGGCTGCTGGCGATGGACGCACCGGACAGTCCGGTGCACACCGGACATGTCCGGTGCGCCAGCCACGTCATCCTATCCGTTGGGGTTGGAGCTGGTCGACCGTTGGAGGCTTTGTCCTCATGTGGCACCGGACAGTCCGGTGCACACCGGACAGTCCGGTGCACCTCTGATTCTCTGCTCTGACTTCTGCCGCGTGTACTGTTCTGCACTGTTCACTGTCAGAGTCGACCGTTGGCGCGAGGTATCCGTTGCTCCGCTGGCACACCGGACAGTCCGGTGTACACCGGACAGTCCGGTGAATTTTAGCGGAGCCGCCTTCCGTTTTCCCGAAGCTGGCTAGTTCGGAGCCGCTTCACTCTGGAGCACCGGACACTGTCCGGTGGTGCACCGGACAGTCCGGTGAATTATAGTGGGACTGCGCCTGAGAAACCCGAAGGTGAAGAGTTCGAAGGCGATCCTCCCTGGTGCACCGGACATTGTCCGGTGGTGCACCGGACAGTCCGGTGCGCCAGACCAGGGAGCACTTCAGTTTTTTTTTTGCTCCTTTGTTTTGAACTCTGTCTTGTTCTTTCTATTGGTTTGTGTTGAATCTTTGACACCTATATAACATGCAATCTAGAGCAAACTAGTTAGTCCAATTATTTGTGTTGGTCATTCAACCACCAAAATTATTTAGGAAAATGTTTAAAGCCTATTTCCCTTTCAATCTCCCCCTTTTTGGTGATTGATGCCAACACAAACCAAAGCAAGTATATAAGAGTATAATTGAACTAGTTTGCCTAAGGTAAGTGCAAAGATTGCTTGGAATTAAACCAATATTGATTTCATAAGATATGCATGAATGGTTTCTTTATATTTTTGACATCTTGGACCATGCTTGCACCACATGTTTTGTTTTTGCAAAGGTTTTGGAAATTCTTTTCAAAGTCTTTTGCGAATAGTCAAAGATAGATGAATAAGAATTTTGAGAAGCATTTACAAGATTTGAGATTTTCTCCCCCTGTTTCAAATGCTTCTCCTTTGACTTAAACAAAACTCCCCCTTAAAGAAATCCTTCTCTCAGTGTTCAAGAGGGTTTTGATATTAATTTTGAAGAGGGTACACCAATTTGAAATTATATCACAAGTAAGATACCAAATTGAAAATACTTCTTTTAAAACCAAATTTAAAGACTATACCAATTGAAAATTCATCATTTCTTGAAAATTGGTGGTGGTGCGGTCCTTTTGCTTTGGGCTAATACTTTCTCCCCCTTTGGCATGAATCGCCAAAAAAGGATACTTTGAGTGAAATATAAGCCCTTTTTGTAAGTTGTCTCCCCCTTTGGCAAATAATATATGAGTGAAAGATTATACCAATGTGGAGAGCTAGTGTGGAGTGATGGCGAAGGATAAATGGTACCGATAGAGTTGAGTGGAAGCCTTGTCTTCGCCAAAGACTCCATTTCCCTTTCAATCTACGACTTAGTATAGAAATATACTTGGAAACATATTAGTCGTAGTCATGGTACGAGAATAATAAGATATATGCATTTGTACCAAAATGAAAGAGATATGATCAAAGGATATGTCAATTAAGCAAGATCATAGTTCTATATAATATAGATTTCTCCCCCTAAATATGTGCCTTGAGAGGAATACATATTTTGGCCTTAAATGCCAAGTGCACATAATTAGGTTAATGAGAACAAGTCTATATCATAGAGAAAGTGAAGTGCATTGTGTCATAGAATATGTGTGATGCTCAAGACAGTTTATGCACTTATGAAAGCATGTTGCAAACATTTTAAGCATTTTCCTTTAAAGATTTCAAAGAGACTTAAGGACCATCCACCTTTGGAACAAAGGTAGCTTATCCTCGTTACAAGGTTAAGCTTTAAGCTCTTTGACAATAGAACCACTTCATCTAGTTTTAGCAAAGATGCAATAATGCATGAGTGAAATTTTAAGAGGTTAAACTAGGTATGAAGCAGGGATAAATGCAAAGGACATGCTTTCTCTTCCTTTTATACAAGATATGCAAAGAGTGTATATAAGAGGAAGATTTTAGGTACATATGTAAATGATAGGAGTAGTTTTACCCGTTTTGTACCTTTACTTGTAGACGCTCTCTTCATTGTGCTTTTGTCCTTAGTCTTGTTTGCTTAAGACCTATGCTCAAAGACAATGTGTGAAAATATTTTGCACAAGAGAGAGTTCTTACAACTAGTGATCCTTTTCTAAGTCATGGTTAACATATATTAAGTGGATCACAAATTGTATAAATGAATCATGAATTCTCCTTTTAACTTAGTGCATATCAAGAGAGGTATCGATTGGAAAGAATATGAGGCATTAAGTGTCATTTGATGTTATTCTATGATCAAACAAACAATGGATGCGATCAAGAGAGTAACATATTGGAATAGGAATTAAGCTTAAAATAGGAGAATCCAATAAGCATGCTACTTTAGTAATGAGAGCAACAATCCTTGATAAAAGCAACATTATTTTAACAAGATGGATTGATGTGTAGTAGCATACTTCATGAGAAACACTATTCTCATGCAAGAGACTATATGAAATTACTAAGATAAAGCAATAGTCTCAACATAATCAAAATATAGGAATGGACTCCCCCTAAAGATATGCATCAAGTAATTGAAAGAATTGATTTCGATGCATTCACTTTTAAAGACATAAAGGGAGACCCATTATACATCTTGATCAAGGCTAATAAAATTTGCAATAAACAACTTAAGCCTTGTATTCTCACAATGAAAAAGATTTAGAATGCTTACAACCACACCATTGATTGTTGTGAAGACCTTATTGTCCAAGTAGGTGTTGTTGTTCTTGATGTTCTTCCTTTTTCATTTGAGTGTCCTCCCTTTGTAGTTGTCTCTTTTTCCTCCCAAACTTATTGAAAATACTTAAGAGAGATGTCAATAGCGCAAGGGAGTATATGATGAATGATGATTTCTTTTAGAAAATAAATATGAACAATTCATCATCCATAAGTCACACAGACATGAAGTAAAATCCCTAGCATTAGTGCACATCATAGGAAAAGAGGAATATGCACTATTTTACCATTTGATCAATCATAGGAATTTACTTCTTCATATTGAATTTATTAATCATTACTTTAAAATTAAGTCAATATGAGAACATTTATAGCAAAGGTATGAAGTAGATTCTAATGGACAAGTGCATTAATGAGATTGAGGTTGAATGCACATCTTAGTCAATTTAAATTCAATAAAGAATCTATTTCTTCATAAAGATATAATTATAGTAAACAGTCATTGATGGGAACTACATTTGGTTAAGGAGATGAGTTCCCATACCTTTGCTTTTACCTTTCTTCCTATGGGTGAAGATCAACCCTTTGAGGCTTGTGTCATTAAACTTGCACATACTCTCTTGTTGATTTTCATAAGTAAGCTCAAGCGAAAGGTTAATGGCAACACAAGCACTAGTTTCCCTTTTTGTAATCATTTTGATAAGGAATGAAAAACTAGATTACTAAAAGCATGAAAACTTCATAGCATGAACTAGATTATCCATAGAAGATGTTATGCTCAATTTTAACTCATAAAACAAGCATAACCAATCCTTTAAGATTATGGGAATAAATCTAATCCATAACATGGAGAGCGATAAATGAAGAAGAATCATATCCAATTTAAGCAATAGGGCATACAACATAAATTATTGGATTGATTTGTCTCGTCATGATAAATTACGCATCTCCAACGAGAAACATATTCTCTACTAGTGAGACTACATGGTTACTTAGATAAAAGCATTAGTCTCACTATTCTAGACATAAAGAAAGATTCCCTTTTATAAGTGTCTTTAGGATTTGAATTCCTTGCATGACACCTTATTCTTTTAAGAACATGGAATCTTCTTCTATATCTAGATCATGGCAATAATAGGATAATTAAAGTAAAACATGCCATGGGAACTTGCAACAATTTTAAAGCATGTATATTGCCATAATATAGAAATAAAGAATATGCAATCTACCATATGAGAGGAATTTCTTCAAAGAATGGCGACATAATTTTAAAAACATCTTCAGTGCTTCCTTTTCCTATGTGACTACACAAGACACATAAGAAAAGATAATTTAAGATACTTGCACTTAAAAGCATAAGTGTTACCATCCTTTGACATTCCTCCATGTTGTAGGCCTTGAATTTCCGCACATGATGATTCTTTATTTCCTACAACATTAATATCTTCCCGAGATGATATGGGTTTTGAATATAATAAATTGAAGTAACCTTGGGTCAATCTTGACTATGTAGATCATTTGAAGATTGATAGCTTGAGTTGTTAAGAATTGAATTAACTCCCTCAAGCACCCCAAAGCTTCATATCATCTCCTTCTCCTACAAAGCTTGTCAAGCACATTTTGGTACCCATTGCTTGATGGGCCCGTTAAGGTTAGTAAAAAAAGATCTAGGAACCCAAGTGTCCTTTGTGCTAGCGTTTGGTAAACTCGTTACCTTTCTAGCACAAGTTGCAATCTTGGGTTGCCTAGTTATATATGAATCAAATGACAAGTTAGGAGTGAGATTTTTACCAATGGGACAATCCTTGCATTGATGTCCCTTCTTTCGGCATGTGTAGCATAGGCGTTTTTCAAGTTTTGAAGCTTTCTTCTTTCCTTGTTTGTTGCTTGCTACATGGTTAGTAAAAACTTTCTTTTCTAACCCTATGCCTCTTTGTTTTAAATGGGGACAAGATCTAAGTAAGTGTCCCTTCTTGGAGCATTTAAAACAAAGTTTATCATCCTTGTTAATAATCAAGACACTTTTAATGTAGGGACATGATCTAATCAAGTGCCCCTTTTCAAAGCATTCACTACACTTCTTATTTTCATTTGTATGAAGTGTAACTTGATTATTACCTTGAATGTTACCTTTTATGGAGGCATGGTTGAGGCTTTCGGAAGAGGTGTTAATTTTCTTCTTTTGCTTCCTCTTCTTGGCAATCCTCAAGTCCTTGACATTTTCTTCAAGGGATGTGGTGTATGCCACGGTTGTTCCCGTCTCAAGCTTCTTCACCATGTGATCACGGTTATCTTGAGAAGGTTGAGCAATGCACTTCCCTTTAAGTTGTGTCAAGCTCTTCTTTAGCCTCTCATTCTCTTCTTTGAGCTTTTGATGTGTCTTCTTTTGTTCCTGTGAATTCTAGCTCAAAAGAAGATTTGCTTGTCGACGGACAACAGGCATTAGCACATGGTAATATAGTATCAATATGAACACATGTGCAAGAGTGAGGTTGTTGAGATTTTAAGTTTTCTATCACAACCTCATGAGTAATATCTAATATGATATGATCATCCATAAGATTTTCATGAGAGCATAAGAGCATATCATATTTTTCTTGAAAAGCTAGATTTTCAACTTTTAGCTTTTCTACTTGGTCCTTAAGTAAGGTATTCCTATTTACTAACTGAGCGATACAATGTAAAGCGTTATCTTGCTCAATTGAAATAGTTTCATACCTTTGGACCAAGTCAACATGAGAGCACTTTAGCTCCTCAGGTTCTTTAGTCAACTCGTCAAAGTGTAGCATTTTAATGGAGAGAATATCTTCTAGCCTTTGACGAGCTTCGCTTTGCTCTCTAGCTCTTTCTAGAAGTTTGAGCATGACCGCCTTATCTTCTTGGCTTAGGCGAGCGTAGAGTTGCATGAAGCTTCTTTCTTCCTCCTCATCCTCATTTGTGCTTCCGCTATCATTTGCATTAGCCACACAACACATGTGGGAATCGAAATGGGAAGACAAACCTTTTGGAGAGGTGGATTCATCGTTTGGTCTCCATTGATCATTCTCTTTTTCTTCCTTGCAAGGGTTAGTATCACAAATACCAAAGGAAGTAGAAGCACAAAATGGACTATCATAATAGGACTCATCAAATTTGCTTCTAATTCTAGTCCAAATATCATGCGCATCATGGATTGATTCGTCATAATTTGATATGAAGGCACGATAATCTTCTTTACTAAGAGAATTAGTTAAGATGTCAAAAGCTAGATAGTTTAAGCGATAACATCTTTGATCCTCCTTGGAATTAATTTTCCCATTGAAATTAGAGGGAAAAATACTCTTGTTTATAATTTGTTCTAATCGTGGATCTATGGTTCTAAAAGTATTTATCACACTAGAGGACCATGAGTCATAATTAGAACAATCATCAAATAATATTTCAAGAGTTACCTCCTTTTGAGTTGCGTTCGATGGAGGAGTCTTCTTGTTCTTTTGGGATCTTCTATGAGCCATCACTTCGAGTTGTTAGACTCAAGATGAAGTGCCTAGCTCTGATACCAATTGAAAGTCGCCTAGAGGGGGGGTGGATAGGCGAAACCTGAAAATTAAAACTTTATCCCCCAACTAGATCCCTTGATTAGTGGTTAGAACAAGATGAACAAGTATCGGAGTATAAAAAGCTAAGTCCTTTGCATGTAAAGAATGTTGCTTTGAAATAATGCGAAAGTAATAATCAATACAACTACTAGATGTATGGATAGTCAAGCAAGAGGGCTTAGATGAAAAGAGCAATAACTCAAGTTCTTTCTTGCGGAGTGTTGCTTCACTAAATGAGAATTTAACTTTGAGGCAACACCAAATGATATGAGCAAAGAATAGTGCAAGAGAACTTAGAGTAAGGGAAAGCAAACAAATCACGAGCAAAAACACAATGAACACGGATGATTTGTTTTACCGAGGTTCGGCCCTCGAAGGCCTAGTCCCCGTTGAGGAGTCCACTCAAGGACGGGTCTTTTTCAACCCTTTCCCTCTCTCCACCGATCACACAAGGATCGGTGAGCTCTTCTTCTTCTCAAGGATCACTCTCGATCCCGCAAGGACCACCACACTCTTTGGTGTCTCTTGCTAGCTTTTACAAGCCTCCAACACTTTGGAGGAAGTTCGAATGGGAGTCAAAACTCCACGCGCAAATGAACACAAAGATGTAGCACACACTAACTCTCAATGAATCTCACAAGGCACTAGTGCTAAGCTCGAATGAGTAGCTCTCTCTTGCTAGTTCTCTCTTTTGTGGCACTTGTGTTGGTTGTAGTGGTCTAAATCTTGTGTATAGGATGGATCAATGAATATATGTGGTTGGGAAGGCTTGAGTATGTCAACTAGATGACTTGGAATGTTGCTTGGACTCCCACCCATTGAAGTGGCCGGTTGGGGTGGTATTTATAGCCACCAACCAAAATGTAGCCGTTGGAGAAGGCTGCTGGCGATGGACGCACCGGACAGTCCGGTGCACACCGGACATGTCCGGTGCGCCAGCCACGTCATCCTATCCGTTGGGGTTGGAGCTGGTCGACCGTTGGAGGCTTTGTCCTCATGTGGCACCGGACAGTCCGGTGCACACCGGACAGTCCGGTGCACCTCTGATTCTCTGCTCTGACTTCTGCCGCGTGTACTGTTCTGCACTGTTCACTGTCAGAGTCGACCGTTGGCGCGAGGTATCCGTTGCTCCGCTGGCACACCGGACAGTCCGGTGTACACCGGACAGTCCGGTGTACACCGGACAGTCCGGTGTACACCGGACAGTCCGGTGTACACCGGACAGTTCGGTGAATTTTAGCGGAGCCGCCTTCCGTTTTCCCGAAGCTGGCTAGTTCGGAGCCGCTTCACTCTGGAGCACCGGACACTGTCCGGTGGTGCACCGGACAGTCCGGTGAATTATAGTGGGACTACGCCTGAGAAACCCGAAGGTGAAGAGTTCGAAGGCGATCCTCCCTGGTGCACCGGACATTGTCCGGTGGTGCACCGGACATTGTCCGGTGGCACACCGGACAGTCCGGTGCGCCAGACCAGGGAGCACTTCGGTTTTTTTTTTGCTCCTTTGTTTTGAACCCTGTCTTGTTCTTTCTATTGGTTTGTGTTGAATCTTTGACACCTATATAACATGCAATCTAGAGCAAACTAGTTAGTCCAATTATTTGTGTTGGTCATTCAACCACCAAAATTATTTAGGAAAATGTTTAAAGCCTATTTCCCTTTCACAACTAAAGAAATGATAACTGGAAATACCCTACATCTGTCAGTTCTCCTTAAGATGTTTGACTGCCTCCAGCCATAATCCAACACCCAATCTCATCAAGAAAGACACATCTGATAGAGCTTAGCGAAGGGGTCTCCCCATTAAAGACAGCTTTGTTGCGGTGGATCCATAAACACCAGGCCCCCAAAATGATAATGATGTTCATGCCCTTTCTCTTGCTTTTATGAATCTTCTTACTTGTTTTTCGCCACCAATCAGCAAAGAGGTCTCATCTCCTGATGGAGAGAGATTACCTACATCCAACACGAACAGAATGGAATGCCAGAACTGTCTTGCAAAGACACATGTACACAAAATATGTTGTATGGTTTCCTACGCTTGATCGCAGAGTAGGCAAGACACTGGGTGGTCCAGACCTCTCTTCTCCAATCTATCTGAAATCCAACATTTATTCCGAATAGCCAGCCACAAGAAATATTTGCACTTTGGGGGAGCCCAAGATTTCCAAAGGCTCTTCCAAGGTTCAAAAGTAATAGCTCCCATAAAAAAGCCCTGTAACAAGACCTAGAAGAAAACTGACCAGAGGAAGTATGTAGCCAGGTGTGAATATCCGCCTCCTGTGTTAACACAATATTGCTTACAGCATCCCAAATCAGCAAAAATTGTCGGATCCCCGTCCAGGAAAGAGGTGTCAAGATGTCACTGATCCATTGCTGTCCACCAAGAGCCTGGGCCACTGTTCTATTGGAGACAATGAGTTTATCAACCTTGGAAACGACATCAGGAGCAAAATCATTGATGCAGCCACCATTTATCCATCTATCAGTCCAAAATAAAGTTCTATTTTCGTTGCCCACTGCAGTAATAACCGAAGCATGAAAGAACTTCCTGACCTGCAATGGCACAGACAGCTTAAGCCCATGCCAAGGCTTGTTTGAATCTTCAGAGCTTTGGCTTAGAGCTTGCGCGTAACCTTCACAGGGTCTAGGAAGTGGTGTGAGTTTTTTGTTTTGTTTTGATTAAGCCTGCTTAGGGCTTTGTACCTTGGTCCATTTTGGACCTTTTTTCTTCTCTAATTAAAATGATGTGCAGTTCGCCTGCGCTTTCGAAAAAAAGATGTTTGACTGCACTGTTTATAGATCATGATAATCAGTTGTTAGGTCAGTGTGCCATATGACAAACTTTCTTATCGATATATACATCACAAGTTGCACTTTTACTAATTCACAAATTATCATAAACATACATATACACAAATTAGATCATTTCAGTAGTGATGTTTTGTGTTGAGAAATCTTCATGATAGTGAAATACTGTGGATTCAAAGGTATGGGTGGATCTTTTCTCATGCAACTATATAAGTGCACTAATCATCTTTGATCTCTTAAATAAGATAAAGAAGTTATGTTACAGCTCAAAAGGTTACTAACACCAAGATTTTGCTGACCCACAGACATCTCTAACTGTAACGCAATATGATCCATAAACTGTTAAAAGCTTCACCCGCACAACCAGGTAATCAGAAAACCCTGGCAAATTTCACCCACAAAATCACATAAGATCAGTGAACGTTGGAACCAAATTGGATCTGCCAGCTGAGGAAAACAAACACAAACAATATACGCTTAGTCACTATCCTCTTCTTCCCGCTCTTCATGCTGGGCTACAACCTTCTCTATGAACTTCCTGCGAACACCTTCTATGACATTGTCCCGAGATGAATGGCTGCCACCATGCCCATCATTCAGTACCGGGTCTGACTGGCAAAGGGCTAATGCAACAGCTGAAAGGAACATAACAGTGACTTAGGGGTAGATGAAACCCATGTATACCACTGGGAAAAAAAATCTGGAATGATGTTGAGGTAAAGGAAAACTTAAAAAAAGGTTATTCAAATGTGAAAGATGATGATTCTGTAATATCCAAAAGAAGCGATTGTGGTGCCAGATAGACATATGCCATTCACAAATTTACAGGTGTGAAAAAAGACCAATCAACAGCACATACAATTGGAGCAACTGGAGTATCAACTTAACAGGAAAAACTGTAACTGGATACTAATTTGCTGTATACGAGTAGTAACTTACATTCAGGTGTGCATCTCTTTCCACCAAACTTCTGCAAACCAACATAAGTCCCTTTGACAGCACTGTTGTTATACACCAGTATTGTAGGAACATTCCTATCTGGGTAGTTGGGGATGCAGTCCGTGGAGATAATTTTAACAAACTTTGTCGCTGGGTATCTTGTAGCCAATTCCTCCAAACAATTCTGAAGCAATCCACATTCAGGTATCCTATCATCAGATTTGTAGAATTAGATAAGCACCACAAATTACTAAAGACCATTGTGCACCAGATCATGTATGGAGCTCATTGCATTCTAATAAATCCAGATATCCTTTCTGTATAACTCTGATGCAAGCACCACATGGAAGCAATAAAACATCATACAAAGAGCAACAATTTCATGGAATATTCTCCACACTGAAAGACTGCAGCATGATACTAGGCTAATTACATTACAGTTTAAAGTGGTGGACTAAATCAACAGGACATTGTCCAGTAAATCCAAGAAAAAAGAAAAGAAAAGAAGCACATTGTGAAACACAATGTTATTACAGCGTTGCCTAGGCGTCCAGGCGCCTGGCCAGACTCGCCGTGGCTCGACGCCTCGCTTGAAGCTAGCACGACGGCCACCTGGAAGACTAGGCATCGCGGCGAGGACATCTAGGCGTCGGACTGGGCGCGGTGACGAAAGACTAGCGTGGATGAGGTGAACCAAACATGTAGAATTTAGTAATGAATCAAATGACTGCGTGAACCAAACGTCGTGGACAAACCCTAGTTCGTCGCCGCCGTCAGCTACTTCTCCAATGTCGGAGCTTCCAACCACCAGTAATCCTCTGTCCCCCTCTGCTGCTCCGCCTCAGCTTCCCCATCCTCCGCTCCGCCCGCCGCTCAGCCCAGTGGTGGAGCACGACCAAAAAATGAGGTATGACAGTGGTACCCAAAACCGACTACAACACAGAGCAAACAATAAGACAAGAATTTATTAAGTAGTATCACCACTTATCTCTAATCCAAACGAACGTTGTCTGGTGCCTGTATTTTATTTAGAGTCTTTTATCAAACAGGTAGCACGTGTTCAGTTCCAAACCAAAACAAGCCCTCAAACACTAGCACAGGCTGAAGACTCAAGGCTCACACTAACTAGCAGGAGGACCACATACGAGCTTGGGTGAGGAGGTGTGGTGCCACAAGCCACACGCGGCGGCCGACGATAGCTGTGCGCCGTGCACAGAGCGCCTTAGCATGACAACGCATGTGCGAGGTCGCGTGATTGTGCTTGTGCCAGAGCCCAGCGCGGAGCTGATGGCGGGCTGACAGCGAGTGCTTAGCTGGATTTGATGGTGGCGAGCACGGAATCGTGAAGGAGTGCAGGACAGTTGGGAGAGTGGGAAGCGATGTTTTCCTGCTCTGCTGTACCGGGCCAAGGTATGGCGCATGCCATACTACGCCATACCGGGCGCTCCGCCCTTGGCTCAGCTCCACTCGGCAGGAAGAACTAAGGAGGACAAGAGGAGTAGATGACTGACTAACTGAGAACTGATGGCTGTGTCCTGTCTCCTGTGAGACTGGAATAGAGTAGCATTAAGCCACTAAATATTGAATCTATTGATTCTAATTGCTAGGAAGAAATTTGTAAAAAAAACAAACTGCTAGAGAGAAATTCATCAATGAGGGTGATGAAAATACAAAATTCTTTCACCTGTTGGCTAAAGGTCGGAAGAGGAGGGTAAAAATTCCTTTCCTAAATCAGGATGATGTCCCTGTGAGTGATGTTGTTGGTATTAATAAAATTGCTACTTCTTATTATAAAGATTTTTTGGTCATTCGGTGCTATCTAGCATCAACATGTCTCATTGTAACATGAATCAATTATCAGACTCTGATAGGTCTTGCTTGACGGCTCCTTTCTCAGTGGAGGAGATTAAGAAAGTGATTTTTGAGATGAAACATAATAGTGCCCCTGGGCCTGATGGCTTTCCTGCTGAATTCTTTCAAACCTTTTGGGATACTATTCAGTTGGATATTGTGCAATTATTCAATGACTTTTATAATGATAGTCTCAAAATTGAGAGACTGAATTATGGGGTGGTAACATTACTACTAAAAGTGGATAATGCAGCTGACATGAAAAATTTCAGACCTATCTGCCTTTTAAATGTGTGCTATAAGATTATTTCCAAAGTTTTGAATAACAGACTGGCGAGTTGTATCACAAAAGTGATAAGTGATTCTCAATATGGTTTCATTAAGAATAGATATATCATGGATGGTGTCATATCGCTTAATGAAATTCTCCATGAAGTTAAAAGGAAAAATCAAAGTGGAGTAGTCTTAAAAATTGATTTTGAAAAAGCTTATGACAAAGTGAATTGGCATTTCCTTTACAATATGATGGAGAAAAAAGGTTTTGGTAGTACGTGGTGTGATTGGGTCATGAGGATCGTGAGAGGTGGTAAAGTTGCCATCAAGACTAATGATATTCTGGGCCCTTATTTCACTACTCACAAAGGGGTGAGGCAAGGGGATCCTTTTTCTCCCCTTTTATTCAATTTGGTTGCTGATGGTTTAGCTTGTATGATTAAGAAGGCTCAGGAGGAAGGTCTGATTGAAGGTCTGATCCCTCACATCATTCAGAATGGTTGCTGTTGTTTACAGTATGCTGATGATACCATTTTTCTTATTCAAGATTGCTTAGAAGGAGCCAGAAATCTTAAATTCATTTTATGTTTGTTTGAAAGCATGTCAGGTTTGAAAATTAATTTTCACAAAAGTGAAATATTATGCTTTGGTGATGCTAAAGATATAGACTTTTTGTATGCTGATATTTTTACTTGTCCTATAGGTAATCTTCCTATGAAATATCTTGGTGTGCCAATTGATAAGAAGAAGATCAATAAAAATCTTTGGTGCCCCATGATTGAGAAGTTGGAAAAAAGATTAGCTGGGTGGCAGGGTAGATTCCTGAGTCTGGGTGGTAGACTTACTCTGCTAAATAGTTGCCTTTCTAATGTTCCTTTATATATGCTTTCAATCTATCCTGCCCCCAAGACTGTTATCAAAAAAATTGATTTGTTGAGAAGGAGGCTTTTATGGCAGGGGGGAAAACAGTCCAGAAAATTTCACCTTGCTGATTGGGGGTCAGTTTGTTCTCCCAAAATTCAGGGTGGTTTGGGAGTTTTAAATCTTGAGGTTATGAATGACTCCTTTCTAAATGGCTTTGGCATATTGAAAATTCGAATGGTTTATGGCAAAAGATTATTACTAGTAAGTATCTTAAGGGAAAGCCCCTTATTTTAGTTAAGCAAAAACAAAATGACTCTCATTTCTGGAAAAAACTTCTGAGTTTACGTGACATTTTTTACAAATACTGTAAAACTGAAGTTGGCAGTGGTTTGAAAACTAGTTTCTGGAAAAGCATTTGGTTGGGTAACCAACCGTTGTCTATTCAGTTTCATGTTCTTTTTGACTTGACCTATGACAAAGATGTTTCTGTTAACGAAGTTTTCACTTCAAAATTTGCATCCCTTACTTTCAGAAGAAGGATTGTGGGTAATCTGAAATTGCTTTATGATGAGTTGATTAGTTATTGTAATCAGGTAAATCTATCTGATCAAGAAGATAAAATTGTTTGGACCCTGGGGAAAAAAGGCTTCTCAGTTAATTCTTTGTACAGGAAAAAAATGGAAAATCAATCTTTGATTCCATATAATTTTTTGTGGAAATCTAAATTGCCTCATAAAATCAAGGTTTTCTTCTGGTTAGTGGTAAGAAATAAGATTCTTACTAAGGATAATTTGAGAAAAAGATGTTGGATTGGATCTCTAAACTGTTGCTTCTGTGGGGTGGATGACTCTATTGATCACCTGTTCTTTAAATGCCCCATTGCTCAATACATGTGGAGAGTTATTCAAGTTTCCTTGAATTTGAGTTCAATCCCGAAAAATATCAAAGACTTGTATGATAATTGGTTGTGTAAACCAACAGACAAGATGGCTCATCTTGTGTTATTTGGTTGTGGTGCTTTATTCTGGGCTATTTGGCGCACTAGAAATGATTGGTGCTTTGGAAAAAATCATTTACTTGACCCTTCTAACATCATTTTTCTTTGCTGCTTCTGGTTGGATTCCTGGGCGATTCGTCAAAAAAAGAAGGAGCAAAGAATGGTGGTGCTAGAAAGCAAGTTAATCTGAAAGACGGCAAGTGAAGCCTTCGGGAGGGCCTTGGGGTGGTGCCCACTTGACAGGCGTATTTCTGGATGACAAGAAGGTGGAACTTGGAAGCCGTGTGTGGATATTTGTCTGTCTTTTGCTGGCCAAACTGTTCAGGTCTTTTGTGGCTCTCTGCCTGTCTTGTTGGATGTAAATAAGAAAGTCTTATGTAGTCCTTTGTAGGCCAAAACTTCTCCTGTTATCGTAGGCTCTTCACTGATCTAGTGATAGTGTTTAGAGTCTAGATAGCGTTCTGGCCGTGGTTGGTCTTTTGGTGTTCTTACCGCGTGATGGCGGTTGTTTCAAACTTTCCTATTTCTTAATGAAATAGGGGGCTTCGCCCCTTCGTCAAAAAAAAGGTATTGAGTATTGCTTGATTATATAGGAAACTTGAAGTACAATTAACCTTCATATCTGAACTAGTTGGTCGCCTAACTGTCGTCTAGGCTGGTGCCTAGGCGTCCAGTCCAGGCGCGCCTAGCCAGGGCACAGTGATAACCATGGCGGAACAATTGAAAGGCTATCTATTTGTTACATGGTCATGAAAGCATGCTCACTTCTTTGTCGGCTCCACTTCTTTTGAACCATGCAAGTAACTTTGGAGGTCTTGGGTGCCCCTTCGCTGCAAGTTCTTTCAGTGGCTAGCAACGGATAACAGATGCTGGACAGAGACATTGCAGTCTGGTCGCACCCACCCTGCTGCCCGCTTTGTTTCTCAGGAGGAAGCCCTCATGTCAACCTGTGTCTTCTCCTGCCAGGTTTGGTCCATTGCTCTTGGCAAGTTTGGCATACAAGCACTAGAACCATCCATGGACAATATGATGGTGCAAGGCGACACAGAAGGCTCCAACGGTGGCAAGGAAGGGCCTCAATTCCCTGGTGATCCTCCTGGCATGGATTCTATGGAAACATGGAGCCGATGTGTATTTGATGGAATCCCACCGTCGATCTCAGCAGTAATACAGGAGGCAAGCGAGCAGGCACATTTCTGGATCATGGCAGGTGTGAAGACCACGTGTGCTGCTTGGACGACCTGACTAGGTGACCGGCCAGTAGGGGCTGTATGTATTCTTTAAACAGGCGCGTTCATGCAAAAAACTAACACCAGACGTGGAATCAGGTGCGATTGTTTTTTTTCTTTTCTATCGATCAATGAAATGAAACGCAGCTCTCGTGGGCGTCCGAGAAAAAAAGAAAGCATGCTCACAAATCACCTTATATTGAAGGCAGGCAATGCTGAATCTATTTCACTGCAATAAAATCTCTGGCTACGACGGACAACACAAGAATATCATAATTCATAAAATCCAGCCAACCATAGTAAAATTCCATACTTGCCTAGTCTTTTCAGGCAACATCCCATAGAAATCCAACACAACTAAATAAAGTGCAGTAAAAATATGAATTAAGTTCAATCCGCTTCCAGAGAGGTTTGGTCGAATCCTACAAAACAAATCATAGAAAAGGATGCAGCAAACTGAATGAAGAAATAGTTACCCATCCTTGTAGAGGAAGACCACAACCCAAACTTCTGATGGTGCCTGAGACACCTCCCGCACGAAGTCCGAGCCAGTGATGGGAACTATACTACCAAATCGCGCGGCTTTTGCGGCCTCCCTCAGCTCGGCAAGCCTCATCTTCCTGCAGGCATCAAATTACATCAAATCGTCACAATCACTTCCCAGCTATGCCAAACTAATCGAGATAGTTATATACTTGGGACTCCTAACAACTCGCTTCGCAGTTTTGCCATCCGAATCGAATAATCCAAAGCTCGGTACTACTACGAGGAATCCGCATCAACAACAGAAATACATCAGGTTACTGTCAGGAGCACACGAATTATAGCAATTGGCCACGCTGGTCAGATCAGATCAATCAAACGCGGCAGGCGCCAGAGCATCCTAAGATTCACCCAATAACAAACGGGGGAAAAAGACAGTATCACGGATCAGCAATCAGACCGCAGACCGGATCGAGCCTACGGAAAGGCCCTACCTGTACTGCTCGAGGAAGCGGTCGTCATCAAGGTCGTCCTCGAGTTCCTCGAGCTCTTCGGCCTCGCGCTCGTCGAGCCATTCCTTGGACTTGGGCTGCTCGCCGGCGTCGACCTTGGGGGCGAAGGGCGGCGGCTTGAAGGGCTCCGGCTTCGGGGGCAGGTTCCCGAGGCGGCGCTGGATATCGTCCCACTGTGTGCTCGCCCCCTCAACGTCCTTGTACACGAAGTGGTAGTCCGCCATGGCCGAGCACCACGAACGCAGAGAGAGATGGAGGGAGGGAGGGGATGCGCAAAACCGGCGAATGGAGAGAATTTTGCAAACATGACACCGCCGTGGGCGGGCTTCAAATATTTGGCACCGCCGTCGTGGCAATTGTAGGCGTGGCATCCAAATCTTCCGACTTTTGCAAATTTGGCATTGCGGTCGGTTAATGGTCATTAGGAACTCTCTCGTTCCCGTGCTGCCCTCGCTCCGTTCCGCTCCGTTAGGAATTTGCCGGCCTTGGACGTCGTCTTCCTCTCCCGTATTCCTCTCCCGTCAGTCTCCCGTATTCCATTCTTCTCTCCTCTTGCTCGCCCTCGACGTCGTCTTCCTCGAGCTGAGCTCTTCCGTTCGTCCCGGCGCGCTCTGGGTGCAGGCCGTCGTCTACCTCGAGCTGGGCCGGTCGTCCCCGCGCGCACTGGGTGCAGGCCGTCGTCTTCGTCGAGCGCATTCTTTGCCGCGGTCCTTTCCCGCGCGTACCGGATCTCGCGCTTCCCTGCCTCTGCTGTTCCTGCGCTGGTGGTCCATTGGACGTAGAGGCACTCCAACGCCGCCGTCTTTGGTAATAATTTCCTTTGCGTCGATCCTTTCCAGTTAGCGTCGGCTGACTAATTAGCGTAGTACATTTTCGATGTGATTTGGAACTGGCACTTCCATTTCGATGTTACTGTGGCAATGAGAATATATTGTATGTGCAGTGTATTTAGTATGAATAATACTTCGAACAATGAGGCAGTACCCCCAATGGACGAAACGATTGCAAGCACTGTCGAAGAACACCAGTGGCCACTGACTTGTATTGGCACACAGCCTACAGTGGTTAGTAGTTTGAATTTATTTTATGCAATTTAGTTGTTATGTAATGTATTTGAACTGCTATTGGTTAATAGGGGGATGGGCATGGAATTCATGATATTGATTGGGATTCAATATTGGTGGAAGAAACCAACAACGAAGAAGGAAGAAATCATGTAACTAGTGAAAAAGGTCTATATTATCAGCTTGGATTGGATACTCAAGATGATAGAAGGCAAGAAGATTCAAGTGCTCCCTGTTTTGGAAATAGCAATTCTTGTGAAGAAGATATGGGAGCAGGCATTCCGTGTTCTGATGCAGTGCTTGATGAGACGAGGACCATATATGATATGAACAATCCAGTAATGCAGCCTGGCAGCTTGTATGCAACAATGCACCACTTCAGACTGGCAATTAGACAATACGCGATAAATAAAGAATTTGAGCTTGGAATTGAGGCTACCAACAAAACTAGATTTAGAGGGTATTGTAAAGGGCCTGATTGCCCTTGGAGCATTCATGCCAGACCAGAGATAAAAGGGGCTCCAACAATTCAAGTAAGCTGAGAATATAGCTTTTTCACTTAATATGTACCTTTCGTGCTCAAACAATATAGCTATTGACACTTGAACCAATTTTGCAGGTAATTGTCTTGAATGACAAACATACTTGTACTTCTAGTGGTAGACGTAAGACGACGACACCTACAGGTGCTTGGGTTGCGGCACGTGCCCTTCCTTTGCTAATGAAGAAACCTCATATGGGTGCCAAGGAGCTGCAAACTACATTGCAGGACACTTTTGGTTGTACTATTGCGTATGACACAGTTTGGCATGGGAAAGAGAAAGCTTTGAAAGAATTATTTGGAAGTTGGGAAGAGAGCTTTCAGCTACTATGGCGTTGGAGAGAAGCAGTTATGCAAAAGTCACCGGACAGTATCATTGAGCTAGATGTCAAAATGGATGAGGGGCGTCCTTTCTTCAGTAGATTTTTTTGTGCGCTCGGTCCATGCATTTCTGGTTTCAAGGGTGGGTGCCGACCATACCTTAGTGTTGACTCCACAGCTCTTAATGGAAGGTGGAATGGTCACCTTTGTTGTGCAATAGGTGTTGATGGACACAATTGGATGTATCCAGTAGCATATGGATTTTTTGAGGCAGAAAACACTGAAAATTGGACATGGTTCTTTCTTCAGTTGCACAAGGTTGTGGGTGATCTGCCTTTGTTAGCTTTGTGTTCAGATGCCTGCAAGGGTCTGAAAAATGCTATGAACAATGTCTTTCCGCATGCTGAGAAAAGGGAGTGTTTTAGGCATCTCATACAAAATTACATAAAGTTGTTTGGTGGGTCTGAGTACATGTATCCAGCAGCAAGAGCTTATAGGAGAGAAGTCTTCGATCACTATTTTAGTAGCATCCAAGAAATTCCTAGGGTCAGTAGTTGGCTACATGAGCATCATGACTACCTTTGGTACAGAAGTGGATTCAATACGGACATCAAGTGCGACTACGTGACTAACAACATTGCTGAGGTTTTCAACAATTGGATTAAGGATTGGAAGGATCTGCCTGTATGTGATTTGGCTGAAAGGATAAGGGAGGAAATTATGGTGATGTTTCACAGACGGAGGAGGATTGCACAAAGGTTGCAAGGGAGGATTTTACCTTCGGTCCTGCATATCCTACACGACAGAACTAGAGGTTTAAGTCATTTATCAGTTCGTAAAGCTGACAACTACATTGCTGAGGTTAGGGATAACAATGACGTGCATTCGAAGCACATTGTCAATGCTCATTTGCGGGAATGCTCTTGCAAAGAGTGGCAGCACACGGGCAAACCATGTAACCATGCTTTGTGCTTGATAACAGCTCAAGAATTTAGGGATGTCAGAATGGAGGATTTTGTCGATGACTACTACTCTATCTCTCATTTCACCACAGCATACTCTAGGGTGGTTCCACCTATCGGTGACAAATCCTTTTGGCCAGAAGTCCCTTTCGCTAAAGAAGTTGGTGCTCCAATTGGAAAACGAGCTGTGGGTCGACAGAGGAAAAATAGGATGAAAGGATGCCTTGAGGGAGGTAGTGGAAAAAAGAAAGTTAACACTGACAATGGTAAGACAAGCATTCGGGGGAAGATCAAGTGTCCAAACTGTGGTGAACTCGGACACAGGAAAGCTAGCTACAAATGTCCATTAAATGGCACAAAGAAAAGGTTACAAAGAAAAGTGTCCAATCTGTTTATTTTCTGATATTAACTAATGTCTGTGACCAAATTGTGTATCTATAACTACTAACTACTTTCTGTACAGGAAGCGAAAGCCTAGGAAAAATTCAACAAAAGGCTGGTTTCCCAAGGATGTAGCTGAGTCATCACAGGCAGGTGTCCAAGATACTGAAGCTGTCCTTGCAATTATACCAGCTAATGAAGATCTAGTTCAAATTCCTTCGTCGCCACCAGATACCAGAAATGTCACAGAAAGACCTTCATCGCCACCAGAAGAACGTGTAGTTCGTGTCTTAGTTAAAAAGATCACACCTAGGAAGAAGAATGTTTGAGTACTATGGTCTTAGTATGAAACTATGCTATTTCTGTGAAATTTGTGTGGTACTTTGTCCTCTGTATGAAACTATGGTATTTCTGGGACATCTTGTATGACCCTTGAAATCACCATTTCGTCAAACAGCCTGATATCTGCGCAGACTATGGTACTTTGTATTCTGTGTTATTGCAATTGACCAGCGAGCAGATAACTATGGTACTTTGTGTTCCATTTGTATTCTGTGTTATTGCAATTGACCAGCGAGCAGCAAGAAGCAATAGACCAGCGAGCAGACTGTTATCTGCGCAGCTTGCTTGTTGCTGTTTCCTGCGCAGGGGGTAACCAGATTTTTACTGCGCAGCTTGCTTCTTGCTGTTTTCTGGGCATGCAGATTTTTTCTGGGCAAGAAATGGATCTGTTTTGAGTGACATAGTAGAACACAAATACACAAGACAAATAGTTCATGTTGTCAAACAGGTACTACATAGCATTTCATAGAAGATCAGAAGCAACAACAAGTTCATGATGTCTTACAATTTGGAACTCACACATTACAATAACATAGCCATTGTTACACTTATCTAGTTCATCTACTTGAACTCCTTACAAAAGAACTACACAAGCCAAGGTTACACTGATCTATCCCAGATCTCATTGTAATTAAGCCCCCACTTAGCACAGTGCTCAGCAAGTGTCTCCGCTTCTACTGGCTGATTCATTATTTCTCGGTCACGGAATACGTCCTCCCACACCGCACTGTCTTCACTAGCATAGCCAGCTTCTAACATAGTTGTTGGATCCATCATGGAGACTTGGCAGTCAATTGCAGTTCCTTCAAGCATTTCAGCTAACTCGTCCATTGAACGAGCTACTTGGGTAAGCTTGAAACCGTCTACAACATCTTCGTCTGTGTAGCACAAAGAGGCAGTATCTTGTAGTTTCTTAGCCGTATCACTCATCTGAGACATGGCATATTTGAGTGCTTGCGCTAGTTTTTGGTTCACCTAGAAAAAGGTTACATCAGAATATGGTAAGCCATATGAGCATGTAGTGGAATATGAAGTAAGATCAGAATATGCCCTCAGTTTATTAAAAAAATCATCATATGTACTAGGCAGTTCTAAAGATTCCAAAAAACATCATAGGGCAACTGAAAACATGCCACAAGATTACCAGCAAATAGGCCACAAAAATATCCATACCAGTGATACTGCCAAAGTGATCAGAGGGTTAAGGGTTCAGGGTCACCAAACATTACCATCAAACAGACTGAAAACAGCCATATGAATAACTGAACTGGAGAATTTTGCAAACATGGCACATCATGAAACATCATCAAACAGGCTGAAACAGCCAAAGCCCTCAGTAATCAATGGAACATCATCAAACAGGCTGAAACAGCCAAAGCCCTCAGTATTTTTTTAGCATAAAAAGAAGAAGTGTAGTATACAGTTCACTTTTTTCAAAGAAAACATCACAGGGCTAACAAACCTTATAATCTCAAATTACCACAAGCCTCAGGTCCAATTTTTCAATGAAACAGCCATAGCCATAGCCCTCAGTATTTTCAAAGAATTCATCACAGGGCTAAGGCACCTCATAATCTCAAATTACCTCAAGCCTCAGTTCTAACTGGCTGATAACAGCCAAAGCCCTCACAGATTTCATCGCATCAAAAAAAGTGTAGTATACACTTCAGTATTTTCAAAGAAATCATCACAGGGCTAAGCAACAAGGATTAACTCACTTCACATTTCCTCAAGTTCACAATTCAATCACAGGGCTATACAATCTCAATAATTGGCTGGCTCAGTATAAGTTTCAGAATACAAACCTCAGAATACTTGGCCACTGTCTCCTTAGCACAATCGACAGCTGCACTTGCCTGTTTGTAAGAATGCATAGCACTTTTTTCCGCCGCAACAGCGGATTCAAGAACATCAAGAGTTGAAACCACATGGTTACCTATGGAAAATGTGGCGCAATAATCACCAGCAACTATACTAGCGGCAGCAGAAGCATTCAGTGTGTCACGGGCTGCAACAACTGCCAAGGACAACTTCTGGGCACAAATCGCCGCGGCAGATTCCATGCTGGCTGCCAAATCTGCGAACCCTAGGGTTACAGAAGAAGGAGAGCTCACCAGCGTCGGAGGTCGGCAATGGACCACGGGCGCAGGGACAGGAGAGGCAGGGAAGGGCGAGATCCGGATAAGGACACGGCCCCAATGCACCCCGTGCGCGCGAGATCTCCGTGCGCGCCGGGACGAACAGACCAGCTCGAGGAAGACGACGGCCGGGCTATCGCGAGCAAGAGGAGGAGGAGAGGAGAGGAGAATGGAATACGGGGCACTCACGGGACGGCTAGTCGCCTAACGGAGCGGAACGGAGCGAGGGCAGCACGGGAACGAGAGAGTTCCTAATGACCATTAACCGACCGCAATGCCAAATTTGCAAAAGTCGGGAGATTTGGATGCCACGCCTACAATTGCCACGATGGCGGTGCCAAATATTTGAAGCCCGCCCACGGCGGTGTCATGTTTGCAAAATTCTCGCGAATGGAGAGTCGTGGGGAAGAGAAGGGACTAGAGCGAACAGAAGCACGCCTGACGTTCGGCCCCCACTTTGCGCACGTTCGGTTACACCAACCCAGAAGAGGATTGGAGGAGATTAAAGGTCTGTTTGGTTCGATAACTAACTTGCCACACTTACCCTGTCTGGACCGGGGTGCTTGTTTGGTTTGTGGCTAACTGTGCCCCACTTTGCCTAAGGTTAGTCGTTCGAATTGAATAACTAGGGGTTGTTTGGTTTGGTGCCTAAGGCGCAACAACGTGCCTAACTTTTCTGCCTAAGCTTAGTTCTTCAAATCGAGCGACTAAGCTTAGGCAACCTGTGGCGCCTTAGGTAGGAAACCAAACAGACCCCTAATCTTAGGCAGAAAAGTTAGGCAAAGTGTGGCAATTGGGGTAACGAACCAAACATGCCCATTAATTCGAACGACTAACCTTAGGCAAAGAGTGACACATTTAGACACGAACCAAACAGCCCCTAAATCCCCTCATAGTAACTAGGTGGATGCCCGTGCGTTGCAACGGAAACATATCGTCAGTATATGTAATATATTCTGGTGTACAATTTTCACTAAAATTCAAAATCAACGGACGCCTAGAACTGGAAGCCAGGTGTAGAGGACAACAGTGCGCGCCGTGCGCGGATGCCGGACCACAAACTTGCGACATCATATTCAGAAATAGCATCAAATGATATACAATAGTTGCTATAAACATCCATCCTCAAACTTGCGACAACTTAACAGAAGCGGCAAGGGTTTACACGCCTGATAAAATAACAACATCTCGATCTACATCAAGCCACCACTAATGATTTTATTGGCGACGTTTATGTACTCGAATGATTTTATTGGTGTTTATGTACTCGAACAAACCAAATGTAGACATCGAACTACAACAAATGAGATAACAAAACTGTCCACCACCATGGCAACGGGTCCAACTGATTACCTCAAGCATACATTACACATCCAACCCCGATAGCACAGAACCACGATCACCAATTCACCATAGAAGAAACATTTGCACAAGAGACGAACGACAACGGAGCTGGATGCCTGGATGCCTGGACAGCAGTGAACACAGAGGCAACAACGCCTATAGGATTTGCAGCACCCCGGTCCAGACAGGGTAGATGAAGAGCGGGAGGATGCCAATGGAGTTGGACATGCCATTGCCCTTCCTGAAGGCGTTCCTGAGTCCATCTGACGCCCTGATGTGCTCTTGGAGCAGGTAGCATCCGATCGCAAGGCATATGAAGACACCAACGAGGTCGTCCCTGAAGGTGTGTGCGAACAGACTGGGGGCGGCCGTTGTGAGCAGGATGATGGAACCGGGAAGCTCTAACCAATCTGGTGCACAGGATGAAACGATGCTAAAGAGTCACTAATGAAAATGCATGAACTGTGGCTATTTTATTTTAAGCGCAAAACTGCAAAATGTTAATAAAATGTAAATGAAACCAATATCTGCGGCGCGCATTGTGTCGTGTTGATTCAGAGCTGAGTTTCAGTTCTTGGACATGTACGAGTACGAACGCGCGCGCGCACACACGAACGTATCTTTGATCAACAGCTAAGATTCGGTACCTGGACCGTCGTCTTGGTGCCGACATGCTCCTCGATCTTCTTCCAGTCGCGTCCAAACCTGAGAAGAGAAAACAGATAACTCAATGACCATCAAGTCCACTCATCATGTTCTGCGTTCATCACTGGGGAAAAAAAGGCGACGTGCAGCGAAACAATTCCAGACTTGTTCAGAGATGAAGCTCTGAACAACCAGAAAGGCTCCTAGCTGTACGTGTATGTTCCTCGAACGCGACCGGGACTCACATGAGCAACGCATCGACGAAGCGGGCGTGCTCCTCGGTGCTCCACCGCTCGTGGGGCTTGGTGATGGTGTAGGGCTTCCTCGCCTTCTTCCCGGGCATCTCGCTGCCCATGGACGAGTAATCCCTCTCCATGGACCAGCTCAGCTCAGCTGATGCCTGATGGGAACGGGGTCGTCGTCCCCCGAAGCACGGCCTGCAGGCATGTATATAATAGGTGGATGCCCGTGCGTTGCAACGGAAAGATAAAATATCACGATAACTCATGTACAAATGTGTTATAATATTATAGGAAAAGGTTACAAATGTGTTATAATGTTTAGGAAAGAAATCAAACCCACGGCCTGTGCACTCACTGGGACCTGAAAACATTAGGTGGACAATATTTTGGTTAGCATGTTTTTGGATCAATTCATAGCTCTGAATTCCATAAAAAATGCTAGTATACTGATTACCCAATTTCGCAGATGATCAAACAGAGCAGCAGAATAATGTAACCCATATGAACAACGAAAAGGTTGAAGAATATGGATTGGGTGCTCAGATAGTCAAGGGTCTGGTAGTCCAAAACTACCGTGGTAGTATCAGAAACTCTAGTCTACAAAAGATTGCAATCACTGCTATCAGAAAAATCAATGACTACACATAGACTTTGATCATCATAATTAACTTTAGATAACAATTTTGAATGTGCCGGTTAATTCCAAGTAACTAACATGTACCTTTTAAAAATAGGTCAAGGAATTTGTCATTAGCTACCAATATTTCAACAAGTAGTACGCCTCCTTTTGTTGAACTGTTAAGGCACTGTTGGCAATAAGCATTAGGTCATCCCGGTGTTAAAATTATCTGCAGCAAGAAAGGTCAGATCATCCCAGCATCTGTAAGAGACGACTTTAATCTACCCTGACAATGAGCAAGAACCACGAACTAAATGCAAGAACATCACAGGAAACTGGTAAGAGGTGACCAATCTGCAAACTGGTTGTCGTTTAAGCAAAAGCACCTACAATGCAGCTCATTGCAAACTGCCAGACAAGGGCCTAATTGTCCAAAAGTTAGGGTCCTGAAATCGATCAATTAATATTATTTGTCAGCTTTTATCAAGAAGACATGCTTTTAAAACAACAGAATAGCTAATGGTAAGACGCTATCAGAGAAACTAAACACAATGTTATCACCTCGAACTGGATAGGAGAGAGCTCTCATGTCTGCGGCAAAGTCGCTTCTGGAGCTTGCGGAGCTTGTGCTTGTTCATCTTACACTTGTGCTGAGCATAGCTGCCTCGCGAACTACTTGCGACTGTCAAAAGAACAAATAGGGTCAACACGATTGAACATCAAACAACATAATACACGAGAAAAAGAAGACATGGAAAATATGTAGTTCTACACACCTATTGTTGATGCACCATCGGTATTGCACGAATCAACTTGTGCTGATGCTAGTACATCATCCAAAGTTGCAGTCTGCTTGTCCTTCATCTGCTCTACATTATCTTGTACCCCCTGCTGCCACATCCTAATCTGCACCTCGATCACCCTCTGCTCCTCCTATCTAAAACTCCCAACTCCAACCAAAATAGGTGAGTTTGGTATCTAGGTGCATCAATAGAAAAAATGGATTTCGCGTGTAGATGACAAGATGTCAAATGGATTTAGTACACTGTCCCTTAATAGTTAGTAGAGATTTAAAACATGTAAACCACACACAAACCATATTGGTCTACATCAACCTGTTTATTGATGCAACCTCAATTAAAATTATGATGTCTTACAATTTTTAATAATAGTCAAATATATCGACAACCGTACATTAATCTAATCTTTTTTAGCAATACTGATAAGTCGTTGTTGTATGTTTGGAGGGATAGCATAGCGGCATGAATTCTCCTCGTAACTTAATAGATCAATTACAAAGTTCCTTCGAAGAATCTTTGCATCCTACACACAAAGACATAAGAGGACAAAACGTCAAATTTATATTATGTAACTGAAATGTATGTTTGAACATGAACCAAATGTACTCCACTCACCCAATTAAATTCCATTCGTCTACCACTCCCCCACATGACCATAGCTTGTAGAACGAAGTAGCTTGTATTAACCCTATAGAATAATGTTTGGCCAACTATATTATATACAATGGTTATTATAGAAAAAATTTAAACTGTTCAGAACATGGTATTGAGAAAATACCCTTTTAAGTCCATTGGAAGACCAGACCGAATTGTATGTTCCCACTTAAAAATATCATCTGCCCATCCAGAACGTTTCTTATTGTAGGCAATCTTATATTTCTTGGAGGCCATGATAATTGCTTCCGCAAACCTCTTGTATGGCATGTGTTTACACCAATCTTGAGTGGGTGTAAAGTCTATAAAAGTTACGTGCTTTTTACCATGATCGATTATGAAAAGTGCGTAGCATCCGTTGAATTTCCATGGCATAAGAACCTACAAAATATCAGTCATTAGGATTGCAACGAAGTGCATTTTATAAATACATTCGAAATGAACACATACTTACATATTTACAACCAGTGATATAATAGTTCAATGAAGGCCAACAGTCGAGTGTTTAGCTAACTCTTCTGCTGTAGGATCCTGATGGTACTTTGGAAGTTTACCAAAACCAACCATTCTCTAGATAAATATATATACATGTCCACATGAGGATTATATGTATAGATACAATATATTACTACATTATTGATTGGAAACAAACTTACCCAGAAGCGCATGTCCATATAATGTTTTTTTATCCTTTATCATTTCATCTTTCGACATATGTGACTCTTTAATGGCCAACAATCGAACAACCATGTCAAAATATTTTAGAGTCATATCTAGATTTACCCTTAATACGTTTTGCAGGTCTTTGACAGATATTTCTATCTTAAAAGGGTTGAAACTTCGCACCCATGTCATCCTGTAATGCAACATGACAAAAGTATATATCAAAACTCTACGTAGTTGGTACATATAAAATAGATAAAACAATGAACACTTACTCTAATGTCGTATCATCTTGGATTGTCATGATGTAATCACATAGAACATCTATTAAATCGGCTTTGGTCACTGGCATGTCCTTTGTGGAAAGGCCACTCAGTAAAAATTCATTAGTGCACTCATCGATCGGGATTTTTATAGGAGTTCTTTTATCCCAATCATGAACAAACCACCTTTCTAAGTCTGCTTGGGTGATGGGGCCATCATCATCTTCCATCAATACTTCGCTTTCTTTAGACACACAAAGTAGTTTCCTCTTCTTAGGATTTGTGGGACTATCTAATATCTGAACATCAGAGGAGCATCCAGCATCGACTTCTTTGTCATACTTGTATAACGGACACCCCTTTCTCTTGTTTATATCTGAAGATAGTAATATAGCAGCCAATTTTTTCCTAAAGTGTGACATGTCATCCTGCAATAAGAAACAATCTATTTAGCAATTATATGTATCAATTGGTTTGGCATAATAACAGAAGACATCAAACAGATATTCATGTTATAGCCACATGTAATTTATTGTTAAAAAAGAGACCCATCAGAAAGTGCAAACTACCAATAAGAAAATCCGTGCATGTGATAAATATGCATATTGCAGTTATGTTCATAGTGTATGCAAAGCAAAACGACTGAACCAATCATAAAAAATCGTCGGTTGTACGACAAACAACAAAGGCGAGCACGACCTGGAACAGTAGGGATGCAAACAAGTCTGCAGCCTGAAAGAAAGCTCTACCACAATTCACGACGTCCATGATGCATGCATAATGTTATAGTAGTAATAATATACCTAGGTAAAATTATCAGATAGTTCATCCCCTGTCCAGTATTCGATATAGTTTAGTAGAAAGAGGCCACACGAGGAGCTACATCAACCAGATGATAAAATGTCAAGATTAATAGCAATGAATATTAATATCAACACATAAGAATGTATGGTGTACCTATCTGTTTGTTTTGCATATTCCATTTCTATTTCTCTAAGTGGCCAAGAAGCAACTCGGAGGTCTGGCCACCTGTGATCTTTTAACTCCTTACGCTGAGATACCATATCAATTTGTCTTTGGAGTCCTTTTATCTTTATATTATTATAAAAACATAGAATTAGAAGTTGAGATTTTAAGTTAATAAGGGATTAGTAATTGTTGAGTTTGTATAAACTCACAGTGTCAATGAGGTCATTGCGACCGGATGATGTACCAAGTGAGTCGAGCACTTGCATCTCCATATTTCTTGCATTGATCACGGCAAGATACCAGTGCATTTCTCGGATATTTATTGGAATAAACACCTACAAGTCAATTATAAATATTGCATAATAATACATGTAAACACTAACCGTGTAGATTGAAATCTCGTATTTACCATGTCATGGTCTCGATAAAGTAAAACCCTTCTTTTAGCGCTAGATATTTGTGCCATGTCTTTACTTGGATATAACTCATCTGTTTTAGTTTCAACATCACCGTCTCGCTTTAGAAAGTTAAACTGAAAAGCATTTTCTATGTGTACACGACCTCCAGATCGGCATTTTAGATGCTCTTGAGCTTTTATTAAATTTATGTAACAGTCTATCACCTGCAAGTATGTAAGTTATGGTTTAAAATACCAGGGTGAGTATCTTGGAAGTGTGGTGCTCCTAGCTAGTTGAGTTATCATGAATTACCTCATCACCTAGATATGCGTCCGGTTGAAATAGGCATTCCATCCACTTCCTTTCCACAAAGGCATCATCAATAAGCACGACTTCTACCCTTGGTTCACAAGGGATTTCTTTAATCCAATCGATGAGTGCAAGATCACCCTGCGTGCAAATATAATATACGAACAAAACAGTCATGAGATCAAACATAAATCACTTGCAATAAAAACAATACAAATTGATCCATACGGTAGTATGGAAGTTATCATACCTTTCGGAACTATTGTAGTAGTCACCGATTTTTTTGGCTTGTTATGAGACAAGGACATTAGTAGAGATTCATCTATAGATAATGTATTATCTCTTTGGATGACTGTAAGTGCAACATTTTCCTCTTTAGATTCCATCCACGGGAGACAAAAACCTATAATCATTGTTACTATGTATTATTTGATACACGATTCAAATGTTTCTACTATAACCAGCTAAACAATTTTACATGCATTAGTGATAACATAGTAATGAACAATTAATATTGCAAATAAAATGATATAAACATATTGTAGAGGGGAGGCGGCGGCAGTCTACAGTCAATCATTTGAATGCAGATTTACGTAACATTATTCTCCAGAGACTAACATACTGCACTGCAGTTATTAACTTCAATAAATATAAATAAAATCTGAGACTGGTTGTACAGTTTTTGACCCCAATAAAATATGAAGCTGCATTCAACCTCAAATTATCCACAACCCGAAACATCCGCATATAGTGTTCACATACAGTGTTGGCCGAGTTCACAGACATTATACCAACAGAAATAAATTCACAGTCCAGCTACGGCGTAAGGACCTCCTTATAGACAATATTCTTTGTGTATGTTACACCATTTATTGTTGACTTCTTTTCCATCCCCTTCTTCATTTTATCATCAGTGACTGGAATTACAAGTACCTTCACATTCAATCGAGTTGTGGCCCTTGAGAGAGCAACATATAGCTGGCCATGAGAGAATACTGGTTCGGGAAAGTACACAGCAACATTAGGAATCGTCTGTCCCTGAGACTTGTTAACAGTCATGGCGAAACTTAGTCTTACCGGAAACTGCTTCCTTTTAAAATGGAAAGGGAACATCTCGTCATCAGAAGGGCACACGGGTATACGAGGCAAGAAAACCCGCATTCCAGCATGCTGACCAAGGACAATTTCATCATCGATACTATTTTTTTGGAAACCACGTACCACCAGCCGTGTACTGTTGCAAAGTCCGTTAGCAGGGTCTATATTCCTAAGCAACATGATTGGGCACCCAATTTTGAGCTTCAGAACGTGCGGGGGTAGTCCATTAGGAGTCAGCATGTTTAGGAATTCCGATGGATAATAGTTATTAGGATCGTCCACCGCGGTGTCAAAGCTATGGTACATCATCTGCTCCCGTTGGAAACGATCGATCATCCTCATATTTATCATATCCACCCAGTCGTTCCGAGTAGTCAATATTGCTCTTGAAGTGATGTAGCTTGTATTAGACATGTTTTCGTTTAGACTGGGGTAAATGTCATCTATCAATCTGTCAAGGTCGCGGTCATCACCGGTATATGGCACACATACCTCATCTGGAAGACGAACATCACCATTGTTGTTCACTTCCTCAGTTCCACCACCGACACGCAACAAATATTCTGCAAACCATGGGTCGCTCTTTGCTCTCATGTTGCGAACAAGCTTTAGGTGGCACATTGATTCCCATAGGTAAGAACTCTGTAGAGAGGAAGCAACTATCTGAGCCCTTGACCCCTTACGTACAACAGGGAGTACTTGTCTGAAATCTCCCCCAAACACAATAGTCTTCCCACCAAAGGGCAGATCAGGGCGTCCCATGATATCACACATGCTGTTGTCCAACACTTCAATTGATTGTCTCTTAGCCATTGATGCCTCGTCCCAAATAATGAGCGATGCTTTCTGTAGCAACTTTGATGTCCCACTTTGTTTCGTGAAGGTACATATATGTCGGCGTTTCGAGACCGGGGGGTCCCTAAGCCGACGAATGAGTGTGCCGCGTGCCCCAGCCCAGATGGGTCGAGCGCGTGGGCGAGCGCGAAGGGGGGAAACGAGGTGGCCGGAGACGGGCGTGAGAGAGGTGGAAATCCCGCGGCCTTCGTGTTCGTCCCGCGCCCAGGTTGGGTGCGCTTGCAGTAGGGGGTTACAAGCGTCCACGCGGGTGAGGGAAGCGAGCGGCCCCAAGAGAGCGCCTGTCTCGTCCTCGTCCCCGCGCGGCCAACCTTCTCTAAGAAGGCCCTGGTCCTTCCTTTTATAGGCGTAAGAAGAGGATCCAGGTGTACAATGGGGGTGTAGCAGAGTGCTACGTGTCTAGCGGGGGAGAGCTAGCGCCCTAAGTACATGCCAATGTGGCAGCCGGAGAGATCTTGGCACCCAGTTGGTGTGATGTCGTGGCCGTCGGAGGAGCGGCGGAGCCTGGCGGAGGGACAGCTGTCGGAGCGGTTGAGTCCTTGCTGACGTCCTTCTGCTTCCGTAAGAGAGCTGAGAGACGCCGTCGTCACAAGGCTTGCGGGGCGCCATCATTGCCTATCTTGCGGAGCTAGCCAGATGGGACACCGGTCTTGTTCTCTGCGGCCCGAGTCGGCTCGGGGTAGGGTGATGATGGCGCTTCCTGTTGACGCGGCGGGCCCGCGCCCGAGGTCGGGTGTCGTGGAGGCTCCTCCGAAGCCGGGGTCGAGTCTGTCTTCCGTGGCCGAGGCCGAGTCCGAGCCCCCGGGGTCGGGCGAGGCGGAGGTCGTTCGACAGAGGCCAGGGCGGAGTCCGAGCCCTGGGGTCGGGTGAAGCGGAGTTCGTCGTCTTCTGGGGCTGAGCCCGAGTCCGAGCCCTGGGTCGGGCGGAGCGGAGATCGCCGTCTTTCGGGACTTAGCCCGAGTCCGAGCCCTGGGTCGGGCGGAGCGGAGTTCGCCGTCTTTCGGGGCTTAGCCCGAGTCCGAGCCCTGGGTCGGGCGGAGCGGAGTTCGCCGTCTTCCGGGGCTTAGCCCGAGTCCGAGCCCTGGGTCGGGCGGAGCGGAGTTCGCCGTCTTCCGGGACTTAGCCCGAGTCCGAGCCCTGGGTCGGGCGGAGCGGAGCTTCCTATGGCGCCTTTGGTAGGGCCTGACTGGCTGTCAGTCTCACTCTGTCAAGTGGCACTGCAGTCGGAGTGGCGCAGGCGGCGCTGTCCTTCTGTCAAACCGGTCAGTGGAGCGGCGAAGTGACGACGGTCACTTCGGCTCTGCCGGGGGGCGCGCGTCAGGATAAAGGTGTCAGGCCACCTTTGCGTTAAATGCTCCTGCGACTCGGTCGGTCGGCGCGGCGATTTAGTCAGGGTTGCTTCTTAGCGAAGGCAAGGCCTCGGGCGAGCCGGAGATGTGTCCGCCGTTGGAGGGGGGCCTCGGGCGAGACGGAAATCCCTCGGGGGTCGGCTGCCCTTGTCCGAGGCTAGGCTCGGGCGAGGCACGATCGAGTCGCTCGTACGGACTGATCCCTGACTTAATCGTACCCATCAGGCCTTTGCAACTTTATGCTGATGGGGGTTACCAGCTGAGAATTAGGCGTCTTGAGGGTACCCCTAATTATGGTCCTCGACAGTAGCCCCCGAGCCTCGAAGGGAGTGTTAGCACTCGCTTGGAGGCTTTCGTCGCACTTTTTTTGCAAGGGGACCAGCCTTTCTCGGTTGCATTTTGTTCCGGTGGGTGCGCGCGAGCGCACCCGCCGGGTGTAGCCCCCGAGGCCTCGGAGGAGTGGTTTCACTCCTTCGAGGTCTTAATGCCTTGCGTAATGCTTCGGCTGGTCTGGTTGTTCCCTCATGCGAACTGGCCGTAGCCCGGGTGCACGGTCGGGGCCCAAGTTCTCGGGCTGGTATGTTGACGCTGTCAACGGTTCGGCCGGAGCCGGGTTTGCGAGAGCAGCCCCCGAGCCTCCGCACAGGGCGAGAGGGCGATCAGGGACAGACTCGGCTTTTTTACATACGCCCCTACGTCGCCTTTCCGCAAGGAGGAGGGGGGGAGAGCGCCATGTTACCCTCGATGGGCACCGAACATGGTGTCTCCGGTGAGCTGCAAGCGGGTAATCCGAGTGGACGTCCGTGCCCCGTTCGTTGGGGGTCGGCTAGGGGCCCAGAGGCACGCCCAAAAGTACCTGCGGGTGATCTGCCGGACCCGGTCCCCTGGCGACGGGGTCCGAGGGCTCGATGCCTCCCTCCGATGGGATTCCGTTACAAGATCGCTCCCGCTGGTCTCGGAAATGTCCTAGGGTACCTCGGGAGCGCAGCCCGAGCCTTGGTTATGTATCGAACGTACCCCTGGTCATCCCTCGCTCGGCGTCTGAGGCGACTGTGAACCCTTCGGGGGCCAGCCTTCGAACCCCTGATCAGTAATGGGCGTGGAGCCCGAGTAGCCTGAGGCGGCCGTGGAGCCCTTCGGGGGGCCGGCCTTCGAACCTCTGACCAGTAGTGGGTGTAGGGCCCACGCGATCTGAGGCGGCTGTTGAACCCTTCGGGGGGCCAGCCTTCGAACCTCTGATCAGTAGGGGGGGCTCGGAGCCCGGTTCCTTCACGGGGAAGGATCCTTTTCGGGGTATCCCCCTTTCCCGATCCCTGTTGCAAGAGATAGAGAAAGAGGAAAAAAGGAAAAGGATACGAAATCGAACGTCGTGGCGTACCTTTTTTGGCGCGGTTATTACGGCGAAGGCGAAGCGTCGCCCGCTTCTCCTGCCAGAAGCGCCGCCTGTCCCGCCGCGGAGTTAATGCGACGGGGCGAGTGGTTGGCGGGGCGGCCGTCGTTCGTGCGCGAGCCGTTCGAGGGACGGATCATGGGCGCGTCGTCTTCACGCCGTGAGAGGAGGCTCTCTTGCTGCCCCTGGATGGGACGTGAGCTTGGCTGACGACGCGACCGCTGCTCTCGCCCGCCTGCCACCGTCATTACTGCCGGCCCACTTTCGGCTGTATTGACCGTCGCGCCAGGCTGGCGCCGCTGGGTCGTGCGCTGGGTCGCCTCGAGTCGCGGCATTGGTTCCGCAACCGAAGAGGCGCGGTGGTGGCGCAAGTGGCGGTGCAGTTGCTTGCATGTAGCATCCGGCGCGCCGGTTGCGCGACGCGTGGGCCTGGGCCTCCATGCTGGCGTGTTGGGAGTCGGAGAAGCGAGTCCACCTGGCGCGATTGCATGCCGCCTGCATGGCTGCCCGCCCCTTCCACCCGTTGGTCTGGGCAAAAGTGGGGGGTCGCTTGTAACCGCTGGGCGGTTGTGTGCACCACGCGCGGCGCTTTGGCTTCTTCTGCTCTGAGCCGGTTTGCATGACATGCGGGACCCAGCCCCCGCGCCGCAGGGGAGGGCCTTGGAGCGTGTTGGAGAAGACTCAGCCCGTGACGTTTGGGGGCGCATGCAGGGAGAGTTGCCTTTAAAAGGAGGGTGACCCCTTTCGGAAGGCAACCATGTCTTCTCCCTTCCTTATGCATCGCGTCTTTCCACCTTCCAAGCCCCCGGGTGGAGGGTACCCGCCGTCTTTTCGCCTCATCGTTGGAGGAACGCAACTCCGTGGGAGTTGGTACCTTTCAGCCATCGTTCGGCTTCAAGAATTTTCATCATGCAGCCCGGCTGCACCCCTCCACCGGCGGTCACCCAAGATGGTGACCTCCAGCTTGATGGTGGGGAAAGCGAGCCGGGCTGCGGCCCCTGCCCCTCCCTCGGCCTCAAGGATTTTCGTCATCCAGGCCAAGATGGAGGATGAGGCGAGTCGGGGGGCTGCCCCCGCGTGGGTCGGCTGCCCTTTTCTTCCCCTGGCGTCTGGGGGAGAATGGCATCCTCCAGTTTCGCGGAGACTTCCTCCAGCCATGCCGGGATAGGTGGGCCGCCGCCACTCGGCTAGGGCGCAGCACTACGCCCTCCGTCCGGACGACGGTTGCGTCGCGTACCGCGAGGGCGGCGCCCACGCTCTGGGCGGTTCTGACTAGGGCGAAGACCTGCCGGCGCGCTTCGTGGCGTCGGCAGCCGGAGATGGCTTCTCTACCGATGAGATTGCCAACTCCGCCAGTAGCCCTGGGTCTCCGTCTCCCGGCCTGAATGGCTGGTTCTCGTCCTCTGCGGGTGAGAGTCCTCCTGTCGTAACACCTGCCCCGGAGCCGCTGCCGAAGCTGCTTTGCCGCCCGGGGCGGGGGTGGTTGCCGCTGTTGCCGGATCGGGCGACGGCGGCGGGCCGCCCGTTGGCCCGCGATCGCACCGCGGGTTCCCCAATCTTGTGGGGTTGTTCGTACCCGCGGGGACGGAACCGGAGTTCCGTTTGTAATGGCACTTTGAATGCCAGTGTCTTTGTTCATTGTGGCTGTCGAGGCCTGAACATGTATGTAATTTTGGCACGGAGCCGTGTTTTTTCCTCATTTTCGAGCACTAAGACTCGCCTGTTGATTATCTGAACCGCTTCACCAAGCATGAGTCGCCCCGTGTCAAGGTGACGAGTGAGGTATCCGTATCCCGGAGGCGTAGGAGTCCCTCGGCTCGATCGGCCTTGTTGTCTGAGGCTCCTCTAGCTTGGTTAAAGAGACCCCTTGGCCGCTCTTCGACGAGCCAAGGCCAGGGGTAGCGATATCAGCACGAACAGAGGCGGAGTTGGCTCAAAAATGAAAACCTGGTTGGCCGGAGCCTAGCCGGGTTGTTCGTCAGCGGGACCGACGCCGGAGTTGACCAGCCGAGGCCTCGGATCGGGCTGGCGCCCTTGGAAGATGGTTGGCCGAGGCCCCCCAGGGGTAACCGGCCGAGCCGCCTGCTCGGGCCGGATTCCCGGAGAAGTCCTTGGACCGCGTCACCGTCCGAGGCTGGGTCGGACCTCGCTGAAGGTGTCGTCGATGCCGAGGGTGCTACAACTGTAACGCCCTGAATTTGGGGGTAGAATTTTTTTCTTCTTTTCTCTCACCAAATTCGGGCATTACTCTCTTTTCTCTTTCCCCGTTTGCTCCTTCTTCCCAATTTCAAACCAGTATAACGGCATGTGTCCGTGTCATGTATAAACAAAAACCTAAGTGTCATGGGTGTTGCATCATGCCGAAGCACATTTCTTTGTCTGATGTTGAGTGTTCGTCTCGTTCCGTTCCGGATTTTGATTCGCGTTTTAAGTTCGTTTAGTGGTCCGCGCTCGTCGTGGGTTTTCGATCCGCGAAGTGGCTCGACCCAGCCCAACTTAGCCCAGCCCAGCTCAGCCGGCCCGGCCCGCCCTGGCCTGCGCGCCCCCGGCGCCCAAAACCCCCCCATGCGCCCCCATCCTCTCTCTCTCATTTGGATCTCCCGCGCAACAACCTCTCCTCTCCCTCTTCCACATCTCTCTCCCCGTGGTGCCCTAGGATTTGGAGACGGCGATCACCGGATTTTGGACCCCGAGGTGAGCTCCCCTCCCCTCCCCTTCTCTTCTCTCTCTCCCTCTCCCTCCTCTTCTTCCCCCCGCGCGCGCCCTCCCTCTCCCCCTGCCCGCGCGCGACCCCGCCCGTCCCCGCCCCTGCTCGGCGCGGCGGCGCCCGACCTCGGCCCTCCCCGGCGGCGCTCGACCGCCTGCCCCTGCCCGTCCCGCGGCGGCTCCCCGCCCGGCCTCCCTCCCCGGCGGCGTGCGGCCCCCGCTCGGCCCCCTCGGCTCCCCGGCGGCGCTCGGCCCCGCTCGGCCCTCCCCGGCGGCGCTCGGCCGCCTGCCCCTGCCCGTCCCGCGGCGGCTCCCCGCTCGGCCCCCTCGGCTCCCCGGCGGCGTGCGGCCCCCGCTTGGCCCCGCTCGGCCCCTCCCCCTCCCTCCCCGGCGGCGCTCGGCCCCATCCCGGCCTCCCCGGCGGCGCTCGGCCCCCGCCCGGCCTCCCCGCTCGCCCGCGCGCCCCTACCCCCCCGGCTCGGCCGCCCCCGCGCCCTGCCCGTGCCCGCCCGGCTCGGCCGCCCCCGTGCTCGCCCGGCTCGGCCGCCCCTGGCCGGTTCAACCGCCCCCCCCCCCCCCCCCCCCCCCCCCCCCCCCCCCCCCCCCCCCCCGTTCGGCCGCCCGTTCCCGTCCCGGCCTCGCCCGACCGTATCTTCGCTCGCCCGCGCTCGCGGTGATTATTCGTTAATTAGCGTGTTGCGTCGCGCGCTTCGCCGCGCGACGGATTTGTCTAAATTCAGATTCTATCTTGTGTGCGTCGTGCGCTTCGTCGCGCGACGATCCATTTTTGTTTCAGGTTGTTTAAGGTGTAACGCCGCGTGTGTATTCACGCGACGTTCCACTTTGGACTCAGTTTAGTCGACGTATGCCGTCGTGCGCTTCGTCGCGCGACGTTTAACGTCTCCTCGTATCTAAGGCGAAGTGTCTCGCTGCGTGCTCGGTCGCGCGACGAGTCGTTAACTTTTTAATTTGTTTTAGAGAGCTTTGTCGCGCGTCTCGCCACGCGACCATTCTTTTTATTTATCTCCACCTGCTTATAATAATTAGACATGAAACATGACTTTACTTTACGCTAAACATAGTGTCTACATTAAATTTCCTTCCATTAAGCGAGTAGTTAATTTATAATCATGTAACGTGATCGTTTCTCGACTGTCTTTTCCTCTTTCTCTCTTAACCGTACTCGCGAGCCCGCGTGGAACGTCTGTTTACTTATTGCATTCTATTGTATGGTGTACTGTTCTTTTGTATTAAATGTGTGGATGTATGTATGTTTGCGCTCGCATAGAGAACGATCCGGTTGAAGAGCCCGAGGAACTCGCAGGAGAAGCCCCTGAGCAGCAGTCGGTTGGTGGAGGCAAGTGTCCCTTGACCTATCTCTGTCCTATTCATTCTTTAATTCACCTCCCGCTTTACATATTTATGCCTAAGGTTTGACTAGCTTTTGTTATCCCTATCCTTGCTTACCTATTTGGGTTGGATTATTACTGTTTAGCTTTATGCTATTGCTCAACTCTAATCAATGAACATGATGAGATTATCTATGATACGCTGTTTTCCCTTCTCTTATGATGATGTTGTACTTGTGACCTTCAAGGGGGCTCGAGCGGTTTCTCGAGTGCCTCTCCGTAAGGACCTGTTCTATGGATGACCGCCCGGGAAAACAGTGCAACCATGAGGGTGGAATGGGATGCCCTTAGCTGAATAATTAGAGGATCCGGGGTGTAGTTCACTTAGCCGTCGTGCCGTCAATGGGGCTCGGTGTATGCGGCTCGCTCTGCCAAGGTTGATTTGTCCCTTGGGGAGGAGTGCGGTACATTTAGGAAACCTAACGGGTGGCTACAGCCCCGGGGAATCTTTGTAAAGGCTACGTAGTGATGCCCTGCTAGGCCACCTAGGTAGTGGTCAATGGGGAGTAGCTCTCTCCGGGCAGAATGGGAATCACGGCTTGTGGGTAAAGTGCACAACCTCTGCAGAGTGTTTGAAAACTGATATATCAGCCGTGCTCGCGGTTATGAGCGGCCAAGGGAGCTCCAGTGATTAGTGAGACTTGATCAGAGATACTTTGGTACAGGTGGCAATGAGATTGATGGTTTTAGTTATGACTATGGTGCTGGTAAGTGGTATTCTTTCCGTTTGGAAAGGGTACATCGGATTAATAACTTGGGTTAATGCTAAAACTTGGCTTTCTACTAGTAAGTAATAATCTGACCAACTAAAAGCAACTGCTTGACTTATCCCCACATAAAGCTAGTCCACTACAGCCAAACAGGATACTTGCTGAGTATGTTGATGTGTACTCACTCTTGCTCTACACACCAAACCCCCCCCCAGGTTGTCAGCATTGCAACCACTGCTCAGGCGAAGATGAAGCTGTGGAAGGAGACTTCCAGGAGTTCCAAGACTACGACGAGTTCTAGGAGTGGGTTAGCGGCAACCCCCAGTCGGCTGCCTGTGAAGGCCGCGTTTATCTACGTTTCTTTTCCGCACTTTGATTTATTGTAAGAACTATATGGACGTCTCAGACGTATGATGTAATCAACTATTATTCCCTTTTAATACTATTTTGAGCACTGTGTGATGATGTCCATATTATGTAACTGCTGTGTACGTGAATAACTGATCCTGGCACGTACATGGTTCACATTCGGTTTGCCTTTTAAAACCGGGTGTGACATAAGTGGTATCAAAGCCGTGCTGACTGTAGGACCGCTAACCTAGAGTAGAATGGTCGTTCTAAGGACTATAGACCTCTGTCCCTGCCTTGACTTTGATATCTCTTCAAAAGTTGGTCATACCGACCAAACCTATGTTCTACTATATATTATACCTTGCTGAAAAACATGTTTTATTCTAATCCTTCATTCACTTATGATTCATTATTTGCTGGTCATATTGATTCTGTTCTCACCCTTTTGCTTGCGATGTCTTTTGTAGATGGCTCGACTTAGACACACTGCACGTAAGTCAGTCATCCCCTTCTTACCCTCCCGCCTTGCTGAGCGTCCGCTTCGCCGTCCCGTGGCCGGACAGTCCAGCCACTTGGAGAGACTGCACCACCGCCTGCTTGAGGAGCAGGAACGTCGACGACAGGAGCAGGAGCAGCAGGGCTCTTCTTTCTCGCTCCACCAGGAGATAGAGTCTGTGAGGAGCTGCTCCCCTGTGCTTCCTCTGGAGCCGCCCCCTGCACCACCACTGGGCGCCCCAGCTTCTGGAGTAGCTGCTGGAGGAGACCCAGACGACGGAGATGGCGACGACAGCTCGAGCCACGACACCGACTTCTCTGCTAACCTTGAGCCGGAAGGATGGGTTGCTCGACCCATCACTCGCGACGCTGCTCGCGGGTGTCACTTCCACGATGCGCTCGACACCCTGCTACGTCGGGCATTTGACCGGCATACTTGGTCCGTCGAGTATCGCTGTGTGGTCTACCAGCATAGTCGCGGGGTCCACCCGGACCGCTGGGAGGCAACCTGCTTGGTGCGCTGTCCGGAGAACAGTCTCCAGGGTGCTGAGGTCTGCTCAGAGCACTATTCTATCTCTGAGCGGGACTCAGCTGAGGCAGCCATGCAAGATGCTGCACGGCGTGCGCTTTCGCACTACTGCTCGGTTTTCGGTGGGGCAGCTGATGGTCTTGACCTGAAGTATTACCCCCGCTGTTCATCTGGCAGCACAGGAGGCGTGATTGTCTCACCTGTCGGTGAGGGCAATCCTAGGTTGAGCAGCACAGTCAACCTAGCCGCCGTGCTAAACACGGAGCTGGACCATGCATTAGACGAGCTGAGTAGGGCTCGTGCTGAGATCGCCCTGTTGCGGGCTGAGCGCGCGGAACGTCGTCACTTGGATGGTGGTTCCCCCGCTCCCGTCGGGACTCAGCACCCGTACCGCTCACCTCAGCGTGGACACCAGTCTTATGGCAATCCCGACTGCAAGACCAAGATAACTCTAGAACCATAGATCGTTAGAGTTGGATCTTGTAATTAATACGAAATATATATACATAGAAGCTTCAGTCTTAGCGTTAGTCTCAGTTTTAGTTAGTCTTAGTTAGACAGGGTAGTTTGCTATATCCTGTGCATTTATGTTTGTCATGATGAACTTTGTTTGGTTTGGATCTTTGTAATGATTGTCACCAGAGTGTGGGTATCCCCTGCATTTTGGTTTACCTATTATGGTAATAAAGTTAGTTATATAGTTGGGAAACCCATTATTCTCCTTTCCTCTTTATCTGAGAAGCTGTGTGGTCTGTGTTGGAGATCAGTGAAGATGCTCATCTGTTCAGTGCTGTTGAAGAATTCTATTCTCTTTCCTTATGCTGCAAGATTTGCCAGATCAGTTCTGATGTGTGGTTGCATTCTGCAGATGTCAGAGAACAGGCGCAGAGGAGGAAGGCGTGCTCAGCAGGAGCGAGCCGCTCAACAGGAAGAGGTGCCCCAGCAGCAGCACCTGCCGCCCCCGCCCCCGATGTCCATCGAGCAGATGTTTCTGATGCAGACTCAGGCAGTTCAAGCCATCGGTCAGACCTTGGCCGCCATTCAGCAGCAGCAGCAGCAACAGCAGCAGGCCCCACCTCAGCCTCAGATGCCTCAGATGCCCAGAGACAAGCGTGCTGAATTCATGAGAGGTCATCCACCAACGTTCGCTCATTCATCTGACCCCATGGATGCTGAAGATTGGCTGCGCACTGTGGAGCGGGAGTTGCATACCGCTCAGTGCGATGACAGGGAGAAAGTTCTGTATGGTCCCCGTCTGTTGAGAGGAGCAGCCCAGTCATGGTGGGAGTCTTACCTCGCCACCCATGCCCACCCTGACGCCATCACTTGGGAAGAGTTTAGAGGAAGCTTTCGTCAGTACCATGTCCCTGCAGGTCTGATGACAGTGAAGAAAGAGGAGTTCCTGGCTCTCAAGCAAGGGCCATTGTCGGTCAGTGAGTACCGAGACAGGTTTCTGCAACTGTCTCGTTATGCTCCTGAAGATGTCAACACCGACGCCAAGTGACAGTACCGTTTCCTGAGAGGCTTGGTTGACCCTCTGCAGTACCAACTGATGAATCACACCTTCCCAACATTCCAGCACCTGATTGACAGAGCAATCATGACAGAGAGAAAGCGTAAGGAGATGGAGGATCGTAAGCGCAAGATCAGTGGACCCCAGCCTGGAAGCAGCAGCCGTCCTCGTTTCTCAGGCAATCAACCTCAGCAGTTTAGGCAGAACCAGCGTCCACCTCAGCAGCATCAGCAGTTTCAAAGGCAGTATCATCAGCACCAGTACCAGAACCGTCAGAGCAATCAGTCAGGAGGTCAGTTTCAGAAGCAGAATCAGCAAGCACCTCGTCTTCCTGCCCCAGCAACCCAGCAGAACAGTCAGGCAGCACCAGCTCAGGTTGGAAACAGGGCGTGTTTCCACTGTGGAGAGCAAGGCCACTGGGTGATGCAATGTCCGAAGAAGGCAGCCCAGCAGCAGTCAGGCCCCAATGCCCCAGCGAAGCAGAATGTGCCTCAGCCTGGAGCAGGCAATCGCCCTCAGCCGCGCTATAATCATGGAAGGCTGAATCACTTGGAGGCTGAAGCAGTTCAGGAGACCCCCGGCATGATAGTAGGTATGTTCCCAGTCGACTCCCATATTGCAGAAGTGTTATTTGATACTGGAGCAACGCATTCTTTCATTACCGCATCATGGGTAAAAGCACATAATCTTCCAATTACTACCATGTCAACCCCCATTCAAATTGACTCAGCCGGTGGTAGCATTCGAGCCGATAGCATTTGTTTGAATATAAGTGTGGAAATAAGGGGGATAGCGTTTCCCGCCAACCTTATAGTAATGGGTACTCAGGGAATAGATGTCATCCTAGGGATGAATTGGCTAGATAAGTATCAGGCAGTTATCAGTTGTGATAGAAGGACCATCAAGTTGGTGTCCCCACTAGGAGAGGAAGTGGTGACCGAGTTAGTCCCGCCTGAGCCAAAGAAAGGAAGTTGTTATCAGATAGCTGTTGATAGCAGTAAAGCAGACCCAATTGAGAGTATCAAGGTTGTGTCTGAGTTCCCAGATGTGTTTCCAAAGGACTTACCGGGTATGCCACCAGAGCGGAAAGTTGAATTTGCCATAGAGCTTCTTCCTGGAACCGCCCCTATCTTTAAGAGAGCTTACAGAATATCTGGACCAGAGTTGGTTGAGCTTAAGAAGCAGATTGATGAGCTGTCAGAGAAAGGTTACATCCGGCCAAGCACCTCGCCTTGGGCCGCCCCTGTCCTATTTGTGAAGAAAGATGGCACCAAGAGGATGTGCATCGATTATCGAGCTTTGAATGAGGTCACGATCAAGAACAAGTATCCCTTGCCCAGAATAGAAGATCTGTTCGACCAGTTGAGAGGAGCCAGTGTGTTCTCCAAGATTGATCTGAGGTCAGGTTATCATCAGCTCAGGATCCGACCTTCGGACATTCCGAAGACGGCATTCATTTCCAAGTATGGTTTGTATGAGTTCACGGTGATGTCATTTGGTTTGACCAATGCGCCAGCGTTCTTCATGAACTTGATGAACAGTGTATTCATGGATTACCTTGATAAGTTTGTGGTGGTATTCATTGATGACATTCTGGTTTATTCTCAAAGCGAAGAAGAGCATGCAAATCATTTGAGGATGGTGTTGCAGAGATTGCGAGAGCACCAGTTGTATGCAAAATTGAGCAAGTGTGAGTTCTGGATCAATGAAGTCCTGTTCTTGGGTCATATAATCAACAAAGAAGGATTGGCTGTGGATCCGAAGAAAGTGGCAGACATTCTGAACTGGAAAGCGCCAACAGATGCTCGAGGAATCAAGAGTTTCATTGGAATGGCCGGATATTATCGGCGATTCATTGAAGGGTTTTCGAAGATTGCGAAACCTATGACAGCGTTGCTAGGCAACAAAGTTGAGTTCAAGTGGACCCAGAAATGCCAAGAGGCCTTTGAAGCGCTGAAAGAGAAGTTGACTACAGCGCCTGTCTTAGTCTTGCCTGATGTGCACAAGCCCTTCTCGGTGTATTGTGATGCTTGTTACACAGGTTTGGGATGTGTGTTGATGCAAGAGGGAAGAGTTGTGGCTTACTCGTCCCGACAGTTGAAGGTTCATGAGAAGAATTACCCAATCCATGATCTAGAGTTGGCAGCAGTGGTTCATGCACTGAAGACATGGAGGCACTATCTGTATGGACAGAAATGCGATGTTTACACAGATCACAAGAGTCTGAAGTACATATTCACTTAGTCAGAGTTGAACATGAGGCAACGAAGATGGTTAGAGTTGATCAAAGATTATGAGTTGGAAATTCATTACCATCCAGGCAAAGCAAACGTAGTGGCAGATGCTTTGAGCAGAAAGAGTCAAGTCAATCTGATGGTCGCTCGTCCGATGCCTTATGAGTTGGCCAAGGAGTTCGACAGGTTGAGTCTCGGATTTCTGAACAATTCGCGAGGAGTCACAGTCGAGTTGGAACCTACCTTGGAGCGCGAAATCAAAGAAGCGCAGAAGAGTGATGAGAAGATCAGTGAGATTCGGCGACTGATTCTAGATGGCAAAGGCAAAGATTTTCGAGAAGATGCAGAAGGCGTGATATGGTTCAAAGACCGCTTGTGTGTTCCCAATGTCCAGTCTATTCGGGAGTTGATCCTTAAGGAAGCTCATGAGACAGCCTATTCGATTCACCCTAGCAGTGAGAAGATGTATCAGGATCTGAAGAAGAAATTCTGGTGGTACGGAATGAAAAGGGAGATCGCAGAGCATGTGGCTATGTGTGATAGTTGTCGAAGAATTAAGGCAGAGCACCAGAGACCTGCTGGATTGTTGCAACCGTTGCAGATCCCTCAGTGGAAATGGGATGAAATTGGTATGGATTTCATAGTCGGATTGCCTCGCACTCGAGCCGGCTACGATTCCATTTGGGTAGTAGTGGACCGCTTGACCAAGTCAGCCCACTTCATACCTGTCAAGACCAACTATAGCAGTGCAGTATTGGCAGAATTGTATATGTCTCGGATCATTTGTCTTCATGGTGTGCCAAAGAAGATAGTGTCAGACAGAGGAACGCAATTCACCTCTCATTTCTGGCAGCAGTTGCATGAAGCTTTGGGCACGCATCTGAATTTCAGTTCAGCTTATCATCCACAGACAGATGGCCAGACCGAAAGGACCAATCAAATTCTTGAAGACATGTTGAGAGCCTGTGCATTGCAAGATCAGTCCGGATGGGACAAGCGATTGCCTTATGCGGAGTTTTCCTATAACAACAGTTATCAGGCTAGTTTGAAGATGTCACCATTTCAGGCGCTCTATGGAAGGAGTTGTAGAACTCCGTTGCAATGGGATCAGCCTGGAGAGAAGCAAGTGTTTGGGCCAGACATTTTGCTTGAAGCCGAAGAGAACATCAAGATGGTTCGAGAGAATCTGAAGATAGCGCAATCGAGGCAGCGAAGCTATGCAGACACAAGAAGAAGAGAGCTGAGTTTCGAAGTCGGAGACTTTGTCTATGTGAAAGTGTCACCGATCAGAGGAGTCAGAAGATTCGGAGTGAAAGGCAAGCTAGCACCCCGCTACATTGGTCCGTATCAGATTCTTGCAAGACGTGGAGAAGTGGCCTATCAGCTCAGTTTGCCAGAGAATTTGTCTGCTGTGCATAATGTCTTTCATGTGTCTCAGTTAAAGAAGTGCTTGCGTGTGCCAGAAGAGCAGTTGCCAGTGGAAGGTCTTGAAGTCCAGGAGGACTTGACCTACGTTGAGAAGCCAGTGCAAATCCTTGAGATTGCAGACAGAGTCACCCGAAGGAAGACCATCAGAATGTGCAAAGTCAAATGGAATCATCACTCTGAGGAAGAAGCAACCTGGGAGCGTGAAGATGATCTGTTGGCTAAGTACCCTGAGCTCTTTGCTAGCCAACCCTGAATCTCGAGGGCGAGATTCTTTTAAGGGGGATAGGTTTGTAACGCCCTGAATTTGGGGGTAGAATTTTTTTCTTCTTTTCTCTCACCAAATTCGGGCGTTACTCTCTTTTCTCTTTCCCCGATTGCTCCTTCTTCCCAATTTCAAACCAGTATAACGGCATGTGTCCGTGTCATGTATAAACTAAAACCTAAGTGTCATGGGTGTTGCATCATGCCGAAGCACATTTCTTTGTCTGATGTTGAGTGTTCGTCTCGTTCCGTTCCGGATTTTGATTCGCGTTTTAAGTTCGTTTAGTGGTCCGCGCTCGTCGTGGGTTTTCGATCCGCGAAGTGGCTCGGCCCAGCCCAACTTAGCCCAGCCCAGCTCAGCCGGCCCGGCCCGCCCTGGCCTGCGCGCCCCCGGCGCCCAAACCCCCCCCCCATGCGCCCCCATCCTCTCTCTCTCTCTCATTTGGATCTCCCGCGCAACAACCTCTCCTCTCCCTCTTCCACCTCTCTCTCCCCGTGGTGCCCTAGGATTTGGAGACGGCGATCACCGGATTTTGGACCCCGAGGTGAGCTCCCCTCCCCTCCCCTTCTCTTCTCTCTCTCTCCCTCTCCCTCCTCTTCTTCCCCCCGCGCGCGCCCTCCCTCTCCCCCTGCCCGCGCGCGACCCCGCCCGTCCCCGCCCCTGCTCGGCGCGGCGGCGCCCGACCTCGGCCCTCCTCGGCGGCGCTCGGCCGCCTGCCCCTGCCCGTCCCGTGGCGGCTCCCCGCCCGGCCTCCCTCCCCGGCGGCGTGCGGCCCCCGCTCGGCCCCCTCGGCTCCCCGGCGGCGCTCGGCCCCGCTCGGCCCTCCCCGGCGGCGCTCGGCCGCCTGCCCCTGCCCGTCCCACGGCGGCTCCCCGCCCGGCCTCCCTCCCCGGCGGCGTGCGGCCCCCGCTCGGCCCCCTCGGCTCCCCGGCGGCGCTCGGCCGCCTGCCCCTGCCCGTCCCACGGCGGCTCCCCGCCCGGCCTCCCTCCCCGGCGGCGTGCGGCCCCCGCTCGGCCCCCTCGGCTCCCCGGCGGCGCTCGGCCCCGCTCGGCCCTCCCCGGCGGCGCTCGGCCGCCTGCCCCTGCCCGTCCCGCGGCGGCTCCCCGCTCGGCCTCCTCGGCTCCCCGGCGGCGTGCGGCCCCCGCTCGGCCCCGCTCGGCCCCTCCCCCTCCCTCCCCGGCGGCGCTCGGCCCCGTCCCGGCCTCCCCGGTGACGCTCGGCCCCCGCCCGGCCTCCCCGCTCGCCCGCGCGCCCCCACCCCCCCGGCTCGGCCGCCATGGCCGGCTCGGCCGCCCCCGCGCCCTGCCCCGTGCCCGCCCGGCTCGGCCGCCCCCGTGCCCGCCCGGCTCGGCCGCCCCTGGCCGGTTCAACCGCCCCCTGGCCGGTTCAACCGCCCCCCCGTTCGGCCGCCCGTTCCCGTCCCGGCCTCGCCTGACCGTATCTTCGCTCGCCCGCGCTCGTGGTGATTATTCGTTAATTAGCGTGTTGCGTCGCGCGCTTCGCCGCGCGACGGATTTGTCTAAATTCAGATTCTATCTTGTGTGCGTCGTGCGCTTCGTCGCGCGACGATCCATTTTTGTTTCAGGTTGTTTAAGGTGTAACGCCGCGTGTGTATTCACGCGACGTTCCACTTTGGACTCAGTTTAGTCGACGTATGCCGTCGTGCGCTTCGTCGCGCGACGTTTAACGTCTCCTCGTATCTAAGGCGAAGTGTCTCGCTGCGTGCTCGGTCGCGCGACGAGTCGTTAACTTTTTAATTTGTTTTAGAGAGCTTTGTCGCGCGTCTCGCCACGCGACCATTCTTTTTATTTATCTCCACCTGCTTATAATAATTAGACATGAAACATGACTTTACTTTACGCTAAACATAGTGTCTACATTAAATTTCCTTCCATTAAGCGAGTAGTTAATTTATAATCATGTAACGTGATCGTTTCTCGACTGTCTTTTCCTCTTTCTCTCTTAACCGTACTCGCGAGCCCGCGTGGAACGTCTGTTTACTTATTGCATTCTATTGTATGGTGTACTGTTCTTTTGTATTAAATGTGTGGATGTATGTATGTTTGCGCTCGCATAGAGAACGATCCGGTTGAAGAGCCCGAGGAACTCGCAGGAGAAGCCCCTGAGCAGCAGTCGGTTGGTGGAGGCAAGTGTCCCTTGACCTATCTCTGTCCTATTCATTCTTTAATTCACCTCCCGCTTTACATATTTATGCCTAAGGTTTGACTAGCTTTTGTTATCCCTATCCTTGCTTACCTATTTGGGTTGGATTATTACTGTTTAGCTTTATGCTATTGCTCAACTCTAATCAATGAACATGATGAGATTATCTATGATACGCTGTTTTCCCTTCTCTTATGATGATGTTGTACTTGTGACCTTCAAGGGGGCTCGAGCGGTTTCTCGAGTGCCTCTCCGTAAGGACCTGTTCTATGGATGACCGCCCGGGAAAACAGTGCAACCATGAGGGTGGAATGGGATGCCCTTAGCTGAATAATTAGAGGATCCGGGGTGTAGTTCACTTAGCCGTCGTGCCGTCAATGGGGCTCGGTGTATGCGGCTCGCTCTGCCAAGGTTGATTTGTCCCTTGGGGAGGAGTGCGGTACATTTAGGAAACCTAACGGGTGGCTACAGCCCCGAGGAATCTTTGTAAAGGCTACGTAGTGATGCCCTGCTAGGCCACCTAGGTAGTGGTCAATGGGGAGTAGCTCTCTCCGGGCAGAATGGGAATCACGGCTTGTGGGTAAAGTGCACAACCTCTGTAGAGTGTTTGAAAACTGATATATCAGCCGTGCTCGCGGTTATGAGCGGCCAAGGGAGCTCCAGTGATTAGTGAGACTTGATCAGAGATACTTTGGTACAGGTGGCAATGAGATTGATGGTTTTAGTTATGACTATGGTGCTGGTAAGTGGTATTCTTTCCGTTTGGAAAGGGTACATCGGTTTAATAACTTGGGTTAATGCTAAAACTTGGCTTTCTACTAGTAAGTAATAATCTGACCAACTAAAAGCAACTGCTTGACTTATCCCCACATAAAGCTAGTCCACTACAGCCAAACAAGATACTTGCTGAGTATGTTGATGTGTACTCACCCTTGCTCTACACACCAAACCCCCCCAGGTTGTCAGCATTGCAACCACTGCTCAGGCGAAGATGAAGCTGTGGAAGGAGACTTCCAGGAGTTCCAAGACTACGACGAGTTCTAGGAGTGGGTTAGCGGCAACCCCCAGTCGGCTGCCTGTGAAGGCCGCGTTTATCTACGTTTCTTTTCCGCACTTTGATTTATTGTAAGAACTATATGGACGTCTCAGACGTATGATGTAATCAACTATTATTCCCTTTTAATACTATTTTGAGCACTGTGTGATGATGTCCATATTATGTAACTGCTGTGTACGTGAATAACTGATCCTGGCACGTACATGGTTCGCATTCGGTTTGCCTTTTAAAACCGGGTGTGACAACAACCCCCTTCCAGCGTAAAGACCCGAGCCTGCAGGATCAGATTGTCTTGTAGCGTGTGCCTTCTGCGGCCACCGAGGCCAGAACACACACCCTCACTGCGTTGTAAAGCTGCGCCTCTTTTCCTCTTGTTTCGAGTATCTAGACTTTTTGTCGGTAACAGCGATGTTTGTGCGAGCGAGAGTTGCTTCTCGCGGAAGGTGATGAGTGAGGTATCCGTATCCCGGAGGCCTGGGAGTCCCTCGGCTCGGTCGGCTTTGCCGCTTACGCGTACTTTCACCCGTCCATGAGGCCCTGTCACCGACTCAGTCGAGAAGGCTCGAAGGATCGCTTCAGCAGAAGAGCTTCCGAACGTAAAGACTTGTTCGGTCCGCGGAATCACTTTATCCGAACGCGAGTTACTTATCGCAGAAGGTGATGAGTGAGGTATCCGTATCCCGGAGGCGTAGGAGTCCCTCGGCTCGGTCAGCCTTGGCTGCTTACGTGTACTCCGTCGTTTTCAGGATCCACTTTTCGAAGTAGTCAGAAAGCACGAAAGACATTCTGGCGGAAGAGATCTTTTTTCGAGGAAAATTTTAACGCAGAGGGGGTTTCCCCCCTTTTAGCCCCCGAGGGAGGGTCGGGCTTTGCCGAGGCGAGGCCGACCCTTCCTTGATGACTAAACTTTGCGTGGGTGCGAGGTATATGAATAACTTGAAAACATCTTAAGGGTAGAAGCGACGTAGCTGTCGGATGTTCCAAGCGTTGCCGTAGACCTCGCCTTGGCTGTTGGCCAGCTTGTACGTTCCGGGCTTCAGAACTTCGGCGATGACAAGCGGCCTTTCCCGGGGGTGTGTGCAGCCCCCGGGTACCCCCAGCAAGGGCTCGGGGTGCTGTGCGATGGTCGGGGTTTTCTCCTGGTTGACTTCGATGCTCCGTTTGGAGATAATGAACTCCAAGACCGTGCCCTGGGACGCCCCGAGGACCCACCTTTCAGGGCTGAGCTTGACACTTTTCGCTTCTTTTAGCTTGTGGATCTCCTCGCCTATCACTCTGCGCTTCCCTTTGTCGGATCGGCGCAGAGGCTGCCTGACGGGTCGGGCTCCGGCCCGAATATCCAGCGAGCGCTCGACGACATCCCTCGGTATGGCAGGCATGTCCGAGGGACTCCACGCAAAGACGTCGGCGTTTGCGCAGAGAAAGTAGGCGAGCACTGCTTCCTATTTGGGGTCGAGCCCGGAACCGATTCGGATCTGCTTGGAGGTGTCGCCACTGGGGTCGAGAGGGACGGCCTTAACCATCTCCGCTGGCTCGAAGTTGCCGGCATGACGCTTCACGTCTGGCACCTCTTTGGAGAGGCTTTCCAGGTCGGCGATGAGGGCCTCGGACTCGGCGAGGGCCTCGGCGTACTCCACGCACTCCACGTCGCATTCGAACGCGTGTTTGTACGTGGGGCCGACGGTGATGACCCCGTTGGGGCCCGGCATCTTGAGCTTCAGGTAGGTGTAGTTGGGAACGGCCATGAACTTCGCGTAGCATGGCCTCCCCAATACCGCGTGGTGGGTTCCTCGGAACCCGACCACCTCGAATGTCAAAGTCTCCCTTCGAAAGTTGGAGGGCGTTCCGAAGCAGACGGGAAGGTCGAGTCGTCCGAGGGGCTGGACGCGCTTCCCGGGAATGATCCCGTGGAAGGGCGCAGCGCCTGCTCGGACAGAGGACAGATTGACGCGCAGGAGCCCGAGGGTCTCGGCGTAGATGATGTTGAGGCAGCTGCCCCCGTCCATCAGGACCTTGGTGAGCCTGACGTCGCCGACGATGGGGTCGACGATGAGCGGGTATTTCCCCGGGCTCGGCACGTGGTCGGGGTGGTCAGCTTGGTCGAAGGTGATGGGCTTGTCGGACCAGTCTAGGTAGACTGGCGCCGCCACCTTCACCGAGCAGACCTCCCGGCGCTCTTGCTTGCGATGCCGAGCCGAGGCGTTCGCCGCATGCCCACCGTAGATCATGAAGCAGTCACGGACCTCGGGGAACTCTCCTGCTTGGTGATCTTCCTTCATGTCGTCGTCGCGAGCCCTGCCACCCTCTGCAGGTGGCCCGGCCCTATGGAAGTGGCGTCGAAGCATGACGCACTCCTCGAGGGTGTGCTTGACGGACCCCTGATGATAGGGGCACGGCTCCTTGAGCATCTTGTCGAAGAGGTTGGCACCTCCGAGGGGCTTCCGAGGGTTCTTGTACTCGGCGGCGGCGACAAGGTCCGCGTCGGCGGCGTCGCGTTTCGCTTGCGACTTCTTCTTGCCTTTCTTCTTGGCGCCGCGCGGAGTTGACGCCTCGGGAGCATCTTCCGATGGGCGGCCCTGGGGCTGCTTGTCCTTTCGGAAGATAGCTTCGACCGCCTCCTGGCCAGAGGCGAACTTGGTGGCGATGTCCATCAGCTCGCTCGCCCTGGTGGGGGTCTCGCGACCCAACTTACTCACCAGGTCGTGGCAGGTGGTGCCGGCAAGGAACGTGCCGATGACATCTGAGTCGGTGATGTTGGGCAGCTCGGTGCGCTGCTTCGAGAACCGCCGGATGTAGTCCCGGAGAGACTCTCCCGGCTGCTGTCGGCAGCTTCGGAGGTCCCAGGAATTCCCGGGGCGCACGTACGTGCCCTAGAAATTGCCGGTGAAGGCTTGGACAAAGTCACCCCAGTTGGAGATCTGCCCTGGAGGCAGGTGCTCCAACCAGGCGCGAGCAGTGTCGGAGAGGAACAGGGGGAGGTTGCGGATGATGAGGTTGTCGTCGTCCGTTCCACCCAGTTGGCAGGCCAGGCGGTAGTCCGCGAGCCACAGTTCCGGTCTCGTTTCCCCCGAGTACTTCGTGATAGTAGTCGGGGGTCGGAACCGGGTCAGGAACGGTGCCCGTCGGATGGCCCGACTAAAGGCCTGCGGACCGGGTGGTTCAGGCGAGGGACTCCGATCCTCCCCGCTGTCGTAGCGTCCCCCACGCCTGGGGTGGTAGCCTCGGCGCACCCTTTCGTCGAGGTGGGCCCGACGGTCGCGACGATGGTGCTCGTTGCCGAGGTGGCCCGGGGCCGCAGGCGCGGTGTTGCGCGTGCGCCCGGTGTAGACCGAGGCTTCCCGCATGAATCGGGAAGTCGCGGCATGAGGTTCCGAGGGGTATCCCTGCCTTCGAGAGGCAGAGCTCTCGGCCCGTCGGACCGCAGCGTCTTCCAGGAGATTCTTGAGCTCTCCCTGGATTCGCCGACCCTCGGTGGTTGATGGCTCCGGCATCGTGCGGAGGAGCATCGCTGCTGCAGCCAGGTTCTGACCGACCCCACTGGATGCGGGTGGCGGCCTGACCCTGACGTGGTTGGCGACGCGGTGCTGGAAACCCTGGGGCAGGTGACGTATTTCTCCGGCCGGGGGTTGGCCCGCCCATACCTGCCCGACGTCCCGGCGGATCGGCTCAAGCGCTCCTGCTCCCTCGTCGAGCCTGGCCTGCGCCCCGCGGACTTGCTCGAGCTGTGGGTCGTGACCCCCCGCTGGAACGGGGACCACAGCTAGCTCCCGCGGGATGTTAGCACGAGGCACCGGCCTAGGGAGATCACCGTCCTCCGGCATGCCGAGATGGTTGCCTTCGGAGGGATCCCCTAGCTCGACGTGGAAACATTCGCGGCTTGGGCCGCAGTCCTCGTCGTCGAGGCTGCGGCTACCGTCGGAACAGTCGGAGAGGCAGTAGTCGCATGCGGTCATAAAGTCCCGCATGGCACTGGGGTTGCCAAATCCAGAGAAATCCCAACAGATGCTGGGATCGTCATCTTCCTCGGACCCAGAGGGCCCGTAGGTCGAGACGTCCGTCAACCGGTCCCAAGGCGACCGCATACGAAACCCCAGAGGGGTTGCACTCGCCTCAACGAGAGCGCCCGCCAACGCGAGGTCGCTAGGCGGGTTGAGGCTGAGCTGAAATGACGCAGGATGGGAATCGGTCGGTACCTTTTGGTCGACGAGGAGCGACATAGTCACGTCGGGGACTGATTGCACTGTCATCTCAGGTACGAGGGCGACGTCCTGCAAGCTCTCCACGAGCGCGCTGGCGTCGTCCACTTGCGCGGGATTGGTGTGTCGCGGGGGGACGGCGCCCGCCTTCGTCTCAGACGCGAGGTCGACGCCCGACGCGCCCCCCGTTGGGGCGCTGGGGACGTCAATTCGCTCGACAGCCGACGAAGCGCGGCCTCCCGCTTGGCCTTGGTTGCCCCGCCTCCTCCTCCGTTGGCGGGGGAGAGGACGGGGCGAGCTCGAATGTTGTTCTTCCACCACGCGGGGAAGATGTCGTCGATTCCGCCGCCGGCGGGCGGGTTGTCGGCCGCCATTGTTGTTGTCGCGCGGCGGTGGAAGAAGTATCATGTCGTAGCTGCCGTCGAAGGACATGAACTCAAGACTCCCGAAACGGAGCACCGTCCCGGGCCGGAGAGGTTGCTGGAGACTGCCCATCTGGAGCTTGACGGGAAGCTGTTCGTCAACACGCAGCAGGCCCCTACCTGGCGCGCCAACTGTCGGCGTTTCGAGACCGGGGGGTCCCTAAGCCGACGAGTGAGTGTGCCGCGTGCCCCAGCCCAGATGGGTCGAGCGCGTGGGCGAGCGCGAAGGGGGTAAGCGAGGTGGCCGGAGACGGGCGTGAGAGAGGTGGAAATCCCGCGGCCTTCGTGTTCGTCCCGCGCCCAGGTCGGGTGCGCTTGCAGTAGGGGGTTACAAGCGTCCACGCGGGTGAGGGAAGCGAGCGACCCCAAGAGAGCGCCTGTCTCATCCTCGTCCCCGCGCGGCCAACCTTCTCTAAGAAGGCCCTGGTCCTTCCTTTTATAGGCGTAAGGAGAGGATCCAGGTGTACAATGGGGGTGTAGCAGAGTGCTACGTGTCTAGCGGGGGAGAGCTAGCGCCCTAAGTACATGCCGATGTGGCAGCCGGAGAGATCTTGGCACCCAGTTGGTGTGATGTCGTGGCCGTCGGAGGAGCGGCGGAGCCTGGCGGAGGGACAGCTGTCGGAGCGGTTGAGTCCTTGCTGACGTCCTTCTGCTTCCGTAAGAGAGCTGAGAGTCGCCGTCGTCACAAGGCTTGCGGGGCGCCATCATTGCCTATCTGGCGGAGCTAGCCAGATGGGACACCGGTCTTGTTCTCTGCGGCCCGAGTCGGCTCGGGGTAGGGTGATGATGGCGCTTCCTGTTGACGCGGCGGGCCCGCGCCCGAGGTCGGGCGTCGTGGAGGCTCCTCCGAAGCCGGGGTCGAGTCTGTCTTCCGTGGCCGAGGCCGAGTCCGAGCCCCCGGGGTCGGGCGAGGCGGAGGTCGTTCGACAGAGGCCAGGGCGGAGTCCGAGCCCTGGGGTCGGGTGAAGCGGAGTTCGTCGTCTTCTGGGGCTGAGCTCGAGTCCGAGCCCTGGGTCGGGCGGAGCGGAGATCGCCGTCTTGTGGGACTTAGCCCGAGTCCGAGCCCTGGGGTCGGGCGGAGCGGAGTTCGCCGTCTTCCGGGACTTAGCCCGAGTCCGAGCCTTGGGTCCGGCGGAGCGGAGTTCGCCGTCTTCCGGGGCTTAGCCCGAGTCTGAGCCCTGGGTCGGGCGGAGCGGAGTTTGCCGTCTTCCGGGGCTTAGCCCGAGTCCGAGCCCTGGGTCGGGCGGAGCGGAGTTCGCCGTCTTCCGGGACTTAGCCCGAGTCCGAGCCCTGGGTCGGGCGGAGCGGAGCTTCCTATGGCGCCTTTGGCAGGGCCTGACTGGCTGTCAGTCTCACTCTGTCAAGTGGCACTGCAGTCGGAGTGGCGCAGGCGGCGCTGTCCTTCTGTCAGACCGGTCAGTGGAGCGGCGAAGTGACGACGGTCACTTCGGCTCTGCCGGGGGGCGCGCGTCAGGATAAAGGTGTCAGGCCACCTTTGCGTTAAATGCTCCTGCGACTCGATCGGTCGGCGCGGCGATTTAGTCAGGGTTGCTTCTTAGCGAAGGCAAGGCCTCGGGCGAGCCGGAGATGTGTCCGCCGTTGGAGGGGGGCCTCGGGCGAGACGGAAATCCCTCGGGGGTCGGCTGCCCTTGTCCGAGGCTAGGCTCGGGCGAGGCACGATCGAGTCGCTCGTACGGACTGATCCCTGACTTAATTGTACCCATCAGGCCTTTGCAGCTTTATGCTGATGGGGGTTACCAGCTGAGAATTAGGCGTCTTGAGGGTACCCCTAATTATGGTCCCCGACAATATAGCACCATCATCAATAGTAAGTGTTATCTTGAAGCGTGAATGGGCAGTTCTCCCACCAGGCATTATGGAAGCCGCAACCCCAGATGTAGCTGTTGCAACTGCAATCTTGTCCTGACTACGTAGCACCGCAATCAATGCCTTATACAGATAAGTCTTTCCAGTCCCACTAGGCCCATCCACAAAGAACACACCGCCATTACTGGTGTCAACAACAGATAAGATCTTTTCATAGGCAGACTTCTGCTCCTCATTTAGGGTTTCTTGCAAAGCAACATCTCCTGTCGTCGCCTCGATAATTTCCTCCTTGTAAATCTCTCTATCAATACCTTGTGAATCGTCATATCTATCGATGATAGCAGGTAGAGGGAATGTCTTTATGTCTTTACCCATTGACTGCAACATGTTTCTAATGTCAATCAAGACCATCTGCTGCAAATGGGTTTTGCTCTGAGTAATACGATGATAATCCTCGGACATTGTGTCAAGGTGTCTCTGCCACAATTTGGCCACATAATTCGGCTCGCAGAAAACAAGTATCGTTGCAAACAACCTTCGTAGCGCTGATGGCATTTGGTAAAGAGCAGCTTCATTGAGACACTCATCTATTGTGTTGTCTGCTTCAAGTAATCCCCTTCTTTGTGCTGCCTCACAAAACGATGGTAGTGTGTCACCGTCTACTGTCCTTAGATCCACATAGGAGGTAGCACCAGTCACATGGTTTAGGAGGAGCCGAAGATAGAAGTGCTCCCCCTCAGATGGTAGAGCAGAGACGATTCTACCGACTTGTCCACCCGTATTTCGTTTCCTCCTTTGCCACACTTTGCCCTGCTGCCAAGTGTACCACTCAGGGAAGTCACGATACAGGATGCCCCGAGCCTCCTCGTACAACTTATTCGCCTCAAAATATGCTGTAATCATTGACCTATCAGCACCTGGACGGTTGACGACTCGCTCGACCATTTGTCGCTCGTGAAACGTCACCATGTGCATGTTTGGAAGATGGAGTTGCAGCTGCATCACAGATGGAGAGTTTTGACTAAGCTCAAATCCATATATCCTCCATAAGGCTTCCGGAGGAGTCACCCACCTTGCATCTCTATACTGCTGGATCTCATCTACATCACCATTTTCCTTACTCGCATCTCTCATAACAACAGACGCACGATCATGGCCTTTGTATATGTACTTGAACAGGTACTTAACAACCTTGATGCTCCCACACGCCTCAACATTGATGTGACAGTTGAAGAGCCGAAGGAGGTAAGGGTTGTAGGGGACAACCCATCTATTGTCCAATTCACATCCTCAAACCTTTTCCTTACGCCCATCGTCACGACGTCTGTAATTAGGATATGAATCCTTCCCTTGCATGGTTGCCTCATGGAAATGCCGGGGGTATTGATTCTTGCACGATGCACGACCCTTAGTGCATGGGCAGTTAGGGTTTAGCGACCCGCACGGGCCATGCATCATATGCTTGATAACCATCTTTCGCAGTTCAGGGTACTTGTTGGACGGGATCTCAGCTGAGATCAAAAGGTCATACTGTTCAGGGCACGTGAGCTTGTACTTCCTTTGCATGATGAGTAGAAAATGGGCATGTGGCAAACCTCGTTTCTGAAATTCCACGACGTAGACGTAGGCTCAGACTTTACCGAGTATATCCTGTTTAGTCAACCTATGCTTTAGCTCCTGTAGTTTCGCATGAAAGACACGCACTACAAGATCCGGACGATCTTGCGGTGTCTGTCTAGGTAGAAGCTCTCTCCTTATCTCATCCCAGTTAGGGTTACATGTCATGGTAAGAAAGATGTCTGGTTTACCAAACTTTTGCACCAGAGCCATAGCATCCATATATCGACGTCTCATGTCACGAGGACCGCCAATAAACGACGGTGACAACACAGTTCGCTTTCCAACCTTCTCTCCTCTAACATCTCCATCTAACATGCTATCCACCAAGCCCTGATATAGGTCTGCCCTTAACCGATCCTGGTTCTTACATATGAAATCTAAACGAGAGCTCTCAATCTTAATGTATGTGTCGACCGCGAACTGCTGGAAAAGTCGTTTACCATGAAGTATTGGATTGAATACCCCTGGACGTATCTGAAATTTGTAGCAGTAGTAATCACGCACGGACACACATAGATGGGTAGGAGGTTCTGCATACGCAAGATCGATTATTTAGTGATGCCGAAAACATATTTAATAATGTGAACAACTTAGAAATTACAAAGAAACAACTAACCCGCATCTTCATCATTTGCATTACTTGCCCTATGCGTCGCCCGGTATGCATCCACTTCGTCCATGGATACACCAACCTTTGGGATATTTGCATGCCATCCAAGTTCACCTCTAGGGAAGAACAGTGGATATGATAGCGCATCGTAGCATCCATGGTATGAGCGGATGCCGTGGCTTGACCTATCCTTCTCATGTAGCATAACACTCTTGCTGAACTGGCCTCGCCGTTCGCTCCCCTCGATCCAGACAGCGGCCACCTCCGAAGTGAGAGGTGTGTTATATGTCTTCTGGTTCAACGTCTGGTCAAGGTTCAATGCGATGTGATAGTCAGCAAGGTTCTCAACATGACCCATGCTCCTAAGGTGCTCAGAGTACGGATTTCCACGAAGTATGCCAACTATCTGTTTAATAACCTCTTGGTCTTTCTGAATCTGATCTTCACGACACTTACGGTATCGATGCTCGAGACTGGGATCATCATCGTAAAAGTAAAGCTCCAGGTGTTTATGCTCTGCCCCACATTCACTACCGAATGACTTGATATTATGGTACATCATGCCTTGTGCACGGAATGTGTATATACCAGAATCCCTCATATTAGTTGTCATACTGTCGAGGCAACAGTACAGGGAAGTGAAAGAAAAATGGCCATTAAAAAACCTGATGTTATCACGAAAGTGCCTAGCATCAGAGTCTGCACTATCCCACAACCTCCTGAGCTGGGGAGGGGTCTCTAGTGGGGCTAGCTCAACCTTGCCACCTCGACAGCAAAACCCAGGCGGCTCATACTCAAACTTCTTCGCAGTGCAATAACCACAGTCGGGAACGTGCTTCAGCATATGTGTTTCTTCAGGGATGTTACTGTAGACCTTGTCGTACGGGTCAGGCACATCAGTGACAACAGATTGATCTTGAGTACCATCTATCTCGAAGTCCTCGTTAGTGTCCTCATCTGATATATTTTTTGGAAAAGAACGATTAAGACATTTGAATTTAGATACGCATTGGTATTGTAATAGAAATTGACATAAGTACATTTACCAGCGAATATATATCCCTCGTTCTCATCATTATCCTCTCCGAATATGACACCCTCATCATCGTCATCAACTGGATCGTGAAAATACAATCCAAGTAAAAGACAGGGCATTCAGGGTTGAGAAAATATATAACCTCAATAAAGATTTTTAACAATTACCATTGGAAATGAACCTTGGGACCGACTGGCTTTGCTCCAACCCACTTCTTTGTTCGACCATGTTTGCACTCCCATTTGTTGCCACGATCGCACTTTGGCGTGTATTCCTATATTGTACTGATGGAAACACACGTTTAGTCGGACTACATTTTATCGTCGTCGTGCAAGATCCATTTAAAACTGGTTAGTATAATTACCAGTGTTGTTGATCTCTATAGTTGAACCGGGTTGTGTCGAATCATCCATTTGTCCGACGTCACTGATAGTATCCTCAGTCAAAGTAGCCACGTTACGTGCAATGTTTGCTTCAAATTTCTTGTTTTGACGGGCTAAGATAGCTTGTCTTTCACCACGCAGAACATGATGTTTACGTCTTAGTGGCTCAGTAGACATATCGGGTGAACCGACATCCTCAGTTTGTGTTGAAGCTGGCATGAAAGGTGTACTGGTGTATTCAGGGATAACCCAGTCGCATGCGTTATCAGAGGATGAATCAGGTTCCAATACATATGTTGTAGGGTGTACAACCTCAGAGGTATATGTTGGGACCTCCATGGCAATGGACCCCTGATTCAAAGTGCTAGCTTGCAGTGCTCTACGTTTTCTTATGTACTCTAACTTTCCCTCTTTCCGCCTTGGTGTCTAATTATACAACCTAAGCTGTTCTTTTTGGTCACCTATAAAATATGAACACAATTACTTTCCAATTGTAGGTTTATGCGCAGATTTATTAATTAAAATTGGACGTTTTCATCACGTCCTGACACATTGGGCATCACATTGTGTCCCTTGTTTCGTTGACGTGCTTCACGATGCTTCCTATTCTTCTCGTTTTTTTGTTCAATGGACATCGCTGCATATCTTTCCCTATCCCTTTTCCTCTTACGCTCCTTAGCATCGACCATTGGTCCGAGCAATTCATTTTGATCACCTATAATGTAAGTTTGTGTATTAGTGTTCCCAACTTATTACGTTTCGACGATGTATGGTCAGTTTGTGTATTGACCTTTACCTCTAATGATATTGCTAGAGATGTCTGTGAATGGTTTGCGACCGGCATTATGTCCCATCTGATCTATAACAAGAACAGTACCCGAGAAAACATGAGCATAAAAATAATACTGCAAGAACCAAGGGTGAAATGATATGACTGCAATAAACCAAGCGAATAGAAGATCAAAAAAGATGCCCTTGGTAATAGAGGTTATAGAAACAAGCATCATAACCGAGAGTAAAGAGATAAGACCTAGAGAGAGGTGATAGGAGAACGATTTTGGTGTCCGTATAAGATATTTTATTATATTCCAAGTTTGAACTGCATAGATGGATATGGGTGACGCGCTAAGTAATTGTTTTCATAACTCTGGTGATGTGGAATATCTTCCTAGAGCACGCCTAGCTCCGATAGATGGGCTTCGGTATACCGAATGTACATTAAATTTGTTCCAAATTTGATCTGTATATTTGACGTAATTTCACGAGCAAAGTTACGATTTTAATGTCAAACATGACACAACATTAAACCAATATAGTGTTCTAAATGGAAAACGTACGGGCTAAATGATTTGATGTTCCACTTATTCATTGATATGTCCCAGTAGAACAAAATGTTTTACAAATTTTGACACATGTAAGTTGCATCAATAACAGTACATGTATTCCATCATAAAATTCAGATTTGCAAAAGTTACAGACTCTATCTACGCCTTTGGTCGTCAAGATATCTAACGGCAAACTGACGATCGTTCCGCGCCACCAAAGCCTTTTGAATTGCTGCAATGAGTGCAACATTTAATCACATGTATACTCAGTTCACAATATAATGAAAACAAGTACATAATTTGATGTAGGTAATCTTATAAAATACTTACGTTCAAAATAATGGGTGTTGTGATGGAACAGTTTGAAGTGTATTGTTGTATGGTCAGTTGATTCGAGACACTCTAGAATAGCATATTTAAATATTCAATATGAATCATTATAAAAGAAAAATTAGTGAATAATGTGTTTTCAAGGCGTAAACATATGTTGTACCTTGTTTTCTGAACCGCCGAAACATGGTCCCAATTATGATGCTATAATTCTCATTAGCCAATTCCCAGCGGAGTGCATTTTTGTTTAGTAAATCGCCCCAAACTTTAATGGTATGTAAAGACCACCTTGTGACATTGATTTTGTGAAGAATAGATTAGTACTAATAGATTTAACATCATATCGGTAATATATTAATGGAATATACCTAGCATCCATTATAACAATCTTCCTGAATGTACCCCACATTGTGCGATGGATTGTATCCAAGTGGACTACAATAGCCATAATGTCTACAAAAAACACAATTTAATATGGATTAATACTCAATTTTGTGTAAAGGAATTTTTAATAGGGTTAGTAGATCGATATATTCTTACCAACTAAAGTCCTGTTTGGCAGCTCGGCAATATCATCAAGGTTCAAGAATATATGTTTTGGAAATGGTGGCATTTGAACTGGAACAGCATATGGCTCTACGACAGTTTGGTGGGTGAAATACAACTCCATGGTACCATTTAGATGTCGAAAATTAAATGCACCCGGATTAAGACCAAACCATACGTTGTGCATCTTGTAGACATGCTTTTCATGGAGCAAACTGTTGAAGTATTTGACTATCTCATACCGAGTTGCAATGGCCTCGATCTTGGCTCCCTAATTTGATTTCAGCACAAAATAGATTGTGGTACGAACATTATATATAGTTATGTAAATGAAACCTAAAGAGGGGTTGTCTTACATTGATGTCAGACAAAATGTAATGTTGCCTGTCACGATAACGTGGTTCAATCGGGAATTTAACTTCAACTCGAGCGACAATACTATACTTCCGTTGTACCCCATAAAAATCTTCATCGCTATAGTCGTCGAACAACCTGAAGCTATATTAAACATGCGACTAAATAACGTTCATAAATTTGATAGCAAAATCTTGTGTTAACTATTGTTTATAATATAACTTACATAGGCATCCTGTTTTTCTTGTCCAATGCAACTCTTTCACGGTTCAATACGGCTGGCTCCATCAAAACCTATTATCATTTGAAAATATTTTAAACTAAATTGTAAAATAGTCCAATGCATTGATATAGCACAACATAAGAGCAGTGTGGGTTGGTTGGTTGAGCACTTATTTTGGACTGTAGGTGTGACTGTGATTAAGGCTTGTAGTTCACGAGTATGCAGTTCATGCAGAGGTGGATGGCATGCATGATAGCGTATGACGGATTTGTATTGCCCAGTTGGTGCTCAAGTACGGCGTCTGCATCTCATACTAAATACCTTTGATGACACAATGCCTAAAACCTTACTGGCAGTTGAAAAGAACAGACCTAATATAGTGGTGAGTTTTCAGCCATTCCAAATAAACCAAACAAGGTAGAATGGTAATTTTCTAACTTCATGATGACGTCTGGATCATCAGTCCACTGAACACATATATGTTCTAGGTGAATTTTATTGATGCAGAAATTTGGTAGTTAGATGGTGTTTTTTGTACACAAATGAATAGAATCCTTACAAACAGACCATTGGTCCAACTCATATGTAGGCAATCATTTCTCCCAGTCCTATATGACCACCATCAGCGTACCGCACTCTGTCTTTTCACAACAAGTTCATTCAATATACTTAGGTAAGTAGTTATACAATCTGATAAGTGTTATATGTATCTGTAAACAAGTTCTGTATGATTTAGTTTTATACAATTGACAGTCAATCATGGATTACGTGGGTTACACACACGCACATTTATATATAATATATATATATTTGCTATTCTACTGACATTTTTACCTCACAATGTTACTTAGACGTCACAAGAATTGAACTCACAATTAATCGAGCCTGAGAAAGCTGGACTAAAAGAATCAGTTCATCGTTTGCTCAAATGGGCGTGGCGATGTAACAAAAATCTTGAAGAGCAGGCTGCCCAACTTCACATGTTGACTGGCTGGTCACAGATTGTTGAAGTGAGTTGGGGTTATGCTCATTTGCTTATCATTTGTGTAGGTTATAAAATTTTATTTGATGCACTGATTTCTGTTTATGAGAACCAGGTTGCTGTATCAAGAAGGATGTCGTTATTCGAGGACTGTTCTCAGCTATTGTTTGAGTGAGTGATGCCTCCCTTGATGCAAAATGAAAAACTATTGTTTTGATAATTGTATTGATATTGTTTTATGCAGACTGCTTGATGCTTCGTTGAATGCCACAACATCTCCAGATTGTTCAGTGAAAATGGCATATGTTTTAACTAATGTAAGAAGCTTGTTCTTATTTGGTAAATTCCATTCTCCTAGTCTTGTACCACATAAAATGCTTGTTCTTAACTTAATTTGGGTGGTCATTTTAAGGTATCATTGACCTATATGGCGAAACTGCGGGATGAAAGATTCATATGCCCAGCTGGTACAGATTATGATGTGGTTACTTGCCTTGACATTATTTCATCAAAGCAGCTAACAAATGCAGCTTGTAACTCATTGTTATTCAAGCTTGTGATGGCAACATTAACAAATGAATCATCTGAAATCTTGAGAAGACGGTAATGTAGATGTAGTTTGTGACTGTTAGCTCCACTAATTGAGTCCTTGTGTCAATGTTCTTCACCTTCTGTGAATGCTGACCTTCGGTTGCCCTCTGCAGGCAATATGCATTATTACTGAGTTATTTGCAGTATTGTAGCAGCATTCTGGACTCTGATGTCCCTCCATCTGTTCTTTGGTTCTTGCTACTGGAGGAGCAAGATGGTGATGATGAGGACATCACTCTTCAAAAGGTTCTTCTCTGTTGCATTACCTTACTTTCTTTTATGTAGTGACTATTGCCTGATAGTTCTTTGTCCTTCTAAAGGTTCTCAAGGAGCACAATGAATTAGCACATGCCAACATTTCCATCATAAGGAAGGAAGCTCAAGCTATCGTTGATTTGGTATACCATTCTATTCATGTGACACTCACATTTTTAATGTGTTTGTGCAAGCGAAACATAACTTACTGTAAATATTTAGCATGTCTGCCTGATGTCATGCATTGATAAAAAAGTGATTCATGTAGACTTAAAAGGTTTCATGTCTCTTGACGAGGATGGAGATCATTGCTATAGCTGGGTATATAACTGATGAGAAGATGCATATTGCTCGGGACTATCTAGAGAAGAATACAAGATAGGCTTGTGGCATTAAGACTGATCAGGTATCTTGAACAGTTTTCTTCCTTTAATTCAATATTATGTGCATAAGAATAGAACATTTGTTTTAAAAGCAACTTTGGAATTTGTTGTGAACTCTGTTATTTTTTAATGTATGTATGCTTAAACCACCTGATCATACTAACACAGTTGTAGCAGTACGTGAAGTGTCCCAATAAGCCAGTGCACTTGCTTCTTGTTTCTGGTTCCACGTTATTACGGTAAATTTGGACTTAACAGATCAACCGTGCACATCTACAGGTTGAAGTTACAGATACTGCTCTTCTTGCTCTCATTGAAAACTTTACACCACTGTAACTGAGGAATCTGGTAGTGGTGAATTTTATTGAAGCAGAAATTTGATAGTTAGATGGTGTTTTCTATTTGAGCAGTAAATGGTGTTTTTTCTTGTACTTAATGGCAGATCCAAAATCCAAGGAAGAGAAGCATGTGAGAAAGAGAATTGTGAACGGATGCAACTCGTCGTACACAAATCATACTATTAGCTAAGCCTTACCACTCTCATTAGATAAATAGCATCAACCTCTATATACAGGAAGTATGCATATAAACTTTACACCACCCCAATAAATACCCGAAATACACACAAGTTGGGAATATTATACTATAGAAAAGCCATAGTGACCAATAATTAGGAACACAGGGAGTAGATAATAACGTTAATAACAAAAATCACCTCCCATGGTGCAGGATAGATACAGTAGTTTTACGTGATATAGTAGTAAGAAAATTCTTTTTAAGAAATAAATGGAATCCAAAATAAAATTAACAATAGCATAATATTTTGTGAACTGCGAGCACTTTAATGCTTAACACATGTATAAATTAGTGAATAGTGAACAGATCAATGTATTATGTATTCCTATTAATGAAAGCACTAAAAACTCAATCAGTAAAATTAAACAAAGCCAACCAGCAAATAGCTTGATACCTTCACCGCAAGGGGACACGCGCGTGGAGATGTGGAGAACCTTAGTAGGGATCCTGACAGGTCCCTTAACCCTCAAATGCTTATCCTTGGCTCCCTTTACCAAATCCGCACAATCTAAAATGTACTAGAAATCGCACATATTTGTCACTTCAATAATTCATTGAAAATACCAATGAACAAATGCAGAATAATCAGCCTAATGATAGAAGGTAGTAAGTATATATACTAAAGCAGATGAGTGCAAATCATAATTCGAATCGCGCATTTATTTGTACTAATTCATGAATACGGAAACTGTTTGCTAGATGATTGTACTGAATTGCATTGAATGATCTGAAATTTCTGAATCCTCACTTTGCAGAGATGGACACATCAAGCCCTGCAACACTTGTCAATGCACAGATGCTGAACATGTTTGTTGGGCGAAGAGTGCGCACGGTTGTTCAAGTCCAACACAATGAAGGTGGAGTGCTTGTCGGGCAGTCCACCGATGGGCACCAGTTGTGTGTCAAAAGTGCCATGGACGTCCCCGTATCACATTTTATGGAGGTTTATGGAATTGCTGAAAACAGCGAGACCATCCGTGCTGAAGTTTGCACAGATTTTGGTCCCAACTTTGGTGAGATTTCAAATGCCTTTGGTGTTTGCCTCGACCCTTTGATTGCAATAGTATGAACTGATAGTGTATTCTGAGTGCTACCATGGTTTAAACTTCCCCACATCCAAGCTTGCTAAATCTTATTTCATTCCATGTCATAAGAAGACCAGTAAACCCATGCCCCTAATGTACACCAATTTAACCATGCAAAATCTGTGAAAATTTGAGTTTCACACTCCTAATGAGTCATTGGCTACAATTTTGTCCTCCCTTATGGTAATATTTTGCCTGGACCCTGACCTTAACCTATGAACATTAAGGAGCATCTGCCAAGTAAATAAGCAGTACTGTATGTTCCCTTCTTTTCTGAACTTGTCAGAGTGCCTGGGTTTTTCCTAATCGGATGAGCAAATATATGCATTTATTTGAGGTTATCTGTGTCCGTATTCCTATGCCATGTGCCTACTTTATGTTACAACTAAATGAGGGTTAATGTCAAATCTCTATTAAGTATTGTACCATTGAGGTGTATCGTCTAATGACTGAAGTTGGGTGTTTCTGATGTTATTACTTTCTAGAAGCAAGATTTTGGTAATATTTTCCTGAGATGTTTTCAAAGGATCACATGTGAAAATTAAATCCTTAGAATAAAATTGTTTATATCTCCATACGAATTGGAAGCTCAGGTAAGCTAGGGCATTTTTCAAAGAAGCAAACATCAAATAAACAACACAATTTGATGAGGCACCTACAACTACCGTGGAAATGAACTAATAAAAAGAGAAATAACAAAAACAATGAACTCATACAACCAATAGGGTAAAAGAAAGGAAAGTACCTGCCAGCCGAGGAATATGCAGCCGTAAAAGGCACACCTGTCAGCCGTCACACGAACTGATGCTGCTTGTCCAGACACCTATATAACACATCACACCGTGTAAGAAAATTGTTAAGTGCCATTGGAAAAGTCTGGACAGCTGAAGAGAAATATTTTGATGCTGTAACTGGTCTGAGGTATTGTCACACCCGGTTTTGGAAGACAAACCGAATGCGAACTATGTACGTGCCAGGATCAGAACTCACGTACACAGCGATTACATAAATGAACATCATCGCACAATGCTCGAATAATAACATAAAAGAGTATTAACTTATTACATCACAGAGTCGTAGACATCCACATAGTCATCATCTTAACAGGTAAATCAAAGTACTAGCGAAACGCAGTAAAGATAAGGCCTTCACAGGCAGCCGACTGGGGGTTGCCGCCAACCGACACCTAGAATTCGTCGTAGTCCTGGAACTCCTAGAAGTCTCCTTCCACGGCTTCACCTTCTCCTGAGCAGTGGTTACAATGCGAACAACCTGGTGTTTTGTGGTAAAGCAAGGATGAGTACACATCAACGTACTCAGCAAATGTCCCGTTTGGCTGAGGTGGACTAGCTTTATATGGGGTTAAGGTCAAAGCAGTTGCTTTTATTTGGTCAAGTATTTATTATTAGTGGAAGCCAAGTTTTAGTAATAACCAACCCGTAAACCATTTCCTCATCGAGGAACAACATCATCATAGTCGAACCAAAACCATAACAAAATTCTTGTATCTCGAACCATCTGTATCTCTAATCAAAGAGGATCCCAAGGCTGCTCATAACCGTGAGCACGGCTGATATATCAGTTTCACTACCCTCTGCAGAGGTTGCACACTTTACCCATGAGTCATGATTCCCTTTCTACCCGGGGAGAGCTAATCCCCATTGACCACTACCTAGGTGGTCCGGCAGGGCATCACTACGTAGCTTTTACAAAGATTTCCTAGAGATCATAGCTGCCCGTTAGGTTTCTCCAGTTTGATAAACACAGTACCCCTCCCCGCAGGAGAGTGACTAACAAAGAGCAAAACGAAAGAACCTCGGCACTCAGCCTCGGCAGAGCAAGCACTGTGCCTGGACCCCATTGACGGCACGACGGCTAAGCAACTACACCTCTAGTTCCTCTAATTAATTAGCTAAGGGCATCCCATTTCACCCTCATGGTTGCACTGTTATCCCGGGTGGTCTCTCAACGAACAGGTCCTTACGGAGAGGTACTCAGGAAACAGCCTGAGCCCCCTAGAGTATCACAAGATCATCAACATCATCCGGATAACAGTATCATAAATAGTCACATCATGTTCATTGATTAAGTTAAGGCAAAAGCAGAATGCTAACCATAACAGCCCATAAGGTCATCAAGGATAAAGTAAAGTGTAAAGCTAGTCAATCCTTAGGTTTCAAGTAAGTAATGCGGGATAGTAAGTTATAAGTGAATAGGACATAATGGGTCAGAGGACACTTGCCTTCACCAAACTGCTGATCAGGGACTTCCTCTGCAACTTCCTCAGGAAACATAGACTGCTCGTTGTCTACGTAAAGTAATCATTCACACTATGCACTTGGGAAATAACAAACAAAAGCAATATACCAAGCATATGCAGCAGAGAGATCACAAGTTCACAATAGAAAAGGATTGGTACTCTGGTATTCCCTAGGTCTAGGGTAGAGGACTATACAAAGTGATTCATTATCCACTAATCAGGTTTAAGTCAGTGGTGGGGTTAAATCATTACATGGTTTTAAGTCCCTGAACTTGGGTGTTTAAGTCCATAAACTTAGGTGCTCCAACTTTTATTAAAGTCTATTATCTTTATTTTATCTCAAATAGGGTTCCAATAACATCACTTTTACTCTAATGATCAACTATTAATTGGGTCATAAAAACAGCAGGGAAACATTGGTTAAATAGGTAGACAAAAATACTATGAGCATTTTGCAACTTGAAGCACCTAATTTGGAGTTCATATGACAAAGTTATGAATTTTACAAGTTTAGGGATTAAAAATATGCCCTAAATACTTATTTTGAATTAAATAAAAGGTCCGAGGACCTAACTGTGAGAATCCAGGGACGGCGGGTTAAATTTCAGAAAACCGGGGGTCTCTTTAAGAAAACGCGCGGGCGAAGGGGTATCGGGCTCCTACGGCCGTCAGATCTCAGATCGACGCGCAGGATTAGATCCGCGGGCGGGCGCGCGAGCGCGCGGCGGCCTGAGCGGCTGACAGGCGGGGCCGGCGGGCAGCGCGGGCGCGGGCGGCTGACAGGCGGGGCCAGCGGGCAGCGCGGGCGCGGGTGGGCTGACAGGCGGGGCCAGCGGGCAGAGCGGGCGCGGGGTGTGGGGGAAGTGGGCCTGGGCCGTTGGATCTCCGGTGGGCGGCCAGGATTGGGCTCGGGCTATTTAAAATAGAGCCATCCGATTTGAGATGGACGGCGGGGATGGGGCGGCTGGCTTCTGTCCCCTTCTCCAGCCAGCAGAGACGGCGGCGGCCGCACCCGCGGCGGAGAAGCTCGCCGGAGACGAGGGCGCGGGGGCTCTGCGGGTCCTTAGGGCGACCGGAGTGGCCTGGGAGGTTGGGGAAAGCGCGGGGAATCCTCAGGCGGGGCTAGGTCGGGACCGGGGCACCGGAGGGAGGCGGTTCACGGCGAAGCGGCTCGGCGGCGGCGTTAGTCGACTCCGGCGAGGAATTAAGTGCAGCAGAGAGCCATAGAAAGGAAGGGAGAGGGCAGGGGAGGTTCCTTACCTCAAGGTGAACTCCGGGGACTCCTCGGTGGCGGCAATGGCGCGACGACGGCCCGGGTCGACGGTGGCGGACCCCTGCGGCGGCACGGAGGGCGGCGGGTGAGCGCGGGCAGAGGGAAATAGAGAGGGGGAGGGGAAATTGGAGGGTGTCCCGGGTTGCGGATGTCGGGGCGGAGCTTACCGTGGCAAAGAGCACGGCGGAGCTCCAACGGCGACGGGGAAACGAGCTCGGGCGGCGGCGGTTTAATGGCGGCGGCGCTCTGGCGTGCGCGCAGCGTGGGGGAGGTGAAAGAGAGGCCTGCTAGTGCGCAAATGAGGGAGGGGGGAAGAGGGCGAGTGGGGTTCTGGGCTCAAGTGGCCGGGGGCCGGGCGGTTGCGAGCTCCACGCGCGACGTGGGCGCGGAGTCCACGGCAGCGCGCAGCTCGGGCGACGGTTACGCGGGGAAGACGGGGCTGACAGCCCGGGCCCGCGAGCAGAGAGAGAGAGGAAAGCGGGCGCGGGCGCGGAGAAGGCGGCCGCGCTGACGGGCGGGCCCGCCAGGGCAGAGAGAGAAAAAAGGGGGGGAGAGCGCGCGCGCGGGATGGGCCTAGTGGGCCAAAAGGCCGAGGGGGGGGGCAGGGTTGGGCTTCTTTCCCTTTTCCTTTTATTCTGGAATTTGTTTTCCCTTTTCTTTTTATTTTCTCTATTTGATTCAAATCCAAATAAGCCACAAATTCAAATTAGACTTTCTAAGAATTATGCACCAAACAAAAGTGAAATCTAGGGTTCAACATGATGCAACAATTCATACTCCCTTGGAGTTTGAGCTAATAGACTATAATTACAAATAAAATAACCACTCTTCTCCTATAGAAATGAGAAAGAAAAGATTGGGGAAGGATGAGAAAAGGGAAGTAACACCTGAATTTGTGAATATGAGCAAAGAAATTTTATACCCCCAAATTCAGGGTGTTACAAACCTATCCCCCTTAAAAGAATCTCGCCCCGAGATTCAAGGTTGGTCAGCAAAGAGTTCAGGGTATTTGGCCTTCAGATCATCTTCTCGTTCCCAGGTTGCTTCTTCCTCCGAGTGGTGACCCCATCTAACTTTGCACATTCTGATGGTGTTCCTCCGGGTGACTCTTTCTGCAAACTCCAGAATCTGCGTTGGCTTCTCTATGTATGTCAGATCCTCCTGGACCTCCAAACCCTCCACTGGCAACTGTTCTTCTGGTACTCGCAGACACTTCTTCAATTGCGACACGTGGAACACATTGTGCACTGCTGACAAGCTCTCTGGTAGGTTGAGCTGGTAGGCCACTTCTCCACGCTTTGCTTGAATCTGATATGGTCCGACGTACCGGGGTGCTAACTTGCCTTTAACTCCGAACCTTCTTACTCCCCTGATAGGTGACACCTTCAGATAGACGTAATCCCCCACTTCGAAACTCAGTTCTCTTCTCCTTCGGTCCGCATAGCTTCGCTGTCTTGACTGTGCTATCTTCAGGTTCTCCCGAACCATTTCGATATTCTCTTCGGCTTCAAGCAAGATGTCGGGGCCAAACACCTGTCTCTCTCCAGGCTAGTCCTAATGCAGCGGAGTCCTACAACTCCGCCCATAGAGTGCCTGAAACGGTGACATCTTCAGGCTAGCCTGGTAACTATTGTTGTAGGAGAATTCTGCATAAGGTAACCTTTTGTCCCATCCTGACTTGTCTTGCAACGCACAGGCTCTCAGCATATCTTCTAGGATCTGATTAGTTCTTTCAGTCTGACCGTCTGTCTGCGGGTGATAAGCCGAGCTGAAGTTCAAATGCGTGCCCACAGCTTCTTGTAGCTGCTGCCACAGATGAGAGGTGAACTGCGTTCCTCGATCTGACACTATCTTCTTCGGCACACCATGAAGGCAGACTATCCGTGACATGTATAACTCAGCTAACGTTGCTCCGGTGTATGTTGTCTTCACGGGTATGAAATGGGCCACCTTTGTTAAGCGGTCCACAACCACCCAGATGGAATCATAACCGGCCCGGGTACGAGGTAGGCCAACTATAAAATCCATCCCGATCTCATCCCACTTCCACTGAGGAATCCGCAATGGCTGCAACAATCCGGCGAGCCTTTGATGCTCTGCTTTGGTTCTTTGACAGCTATCACAGATGGCGACATATTCTGCGATTTCTCTTTTCATGCCATACCACCAAAACCTCCTTTTTAAATCCTGGTACATCTTTTCACTTCCAGGGTGTATGGAGTAGGCTGTCTCATGAGCTTCCTTGAGGATCAGGTCCCGAATAGGTTTGAGGTCGGGAACACACAATCGGTCCTTGAACCATATTACCCCCTCTTCATCCTCTCGAAAGTCTTTGCCTCTTTCTTCTAAGATCAGTTGCCGGATCTTGTTGATGCTTTCATCATCCTTCTGCCCTTCTTTGATCTCCCGCTCTAGGGTGGGCTCTAATTCCACTGTTACTCCTTGCGTACTGTTCAGGAAACCGAGGCTCAGTCTGTCGAACTCTTTGGCTAACTCATACGGCATCGGGTACGTGGCCAACATATTGACCTGACTCTTCCTGCTCAGAGCATCTGCAACAACATTGGCTTTGCTTGGATGGTAATGTATCTCCAACTCATAGTCCTTGATCAATTCCAACCATCTTCGCTGCCTCATGTTTAACTCTGACTGGGTGAATATGTACTTCAGACTTTTATGATCTGTGTAGATGTCACACTTCTGCCCATACAGGTAATGTCTCCAGGTCTTTAAAGCATGAACCACTGCTGCCAACTCCAGGTCATGTGTGGGATAATTTTTCTCATGGATCTTCAGCTGTCGAGATGAGTATGCTACAACTCTTCCTTCTTGCATTAGCACACATCCCAATCCGGTGTAAGAAGCATCGCAATACACTGAGAATGGCTTGTGAACATCAGGCAGGACTAACACAGGAGCTGTAGTCAATCTATTCTTCAGTTCCTCAAATGCTTCTTGACACTTTTGGGTCCACTTAAACTCAACTTTCTTTGCTAGTAACGCTGTCATTGGCCTAGCAATCTTTGAGAAGCCTTCAATGAAACGCCTATAATATCCAGCCATTCCAATGAAGCTCTTGATCCCACGAACATCCTTCGGTGCTTTCCAGTTCAGGATATCTGTTACTTTCTTTGGATCCACTGCTAACCCATCTTGATTTATGATGTGACCCAGAAATAAGACTTCATGAATCCAGAACTCGCATTTGCCCAGCTTGGCATACAACTGATGCTCTCGAAGTCTTTGCAATACCATGTTCAAATGCTCTACATGATCTTCCTCACTTTGAGAGTATATGAGGATATCATCGATGAATACTACCACAAACTTGTCTAGGTAGTCCATGAACACGCTGTTCATCAGATACATAAAGAAGGCTGGCGCGTTTGTCAAACCAAAGAACATAACTATAAACTCATATAACCCATACTTGGTGATGAATGTCGTCTTCGGTATGTCCGAGGGTCGGATTCTGAGTTGATGGTAGCCTGACCTCAGATCTATCTTCGAGAACACGCTGGCACCTCTGAGCTGGTCGAACAAATCTTCTATCCTTGGCAGGGGGTACTTGTTCTTGACAGTGACTTCATTCAAGGCTCTGTAGTCTATGCACATCCTTTTGGTACCATCTTTCTTCTCTACAAACAACACTGGAGCGGCCCAAGGCGAGGTACTTGGCCTGATGTAACCCTTCTCTAACATCTCATCTATCTGCTTCTTGAGTTCCACCAATTCTGGTCCAGACACTCGATAGGCCCTTTTGGAAATGGGGGCGGTACCAGGGATAAGCTCTATGGCAAATTCGACTTTTCTCTCGGGTGGCATGCCCGTTAGCTCCTCGGGAAACCCATCCGGAAAGTCCGACACAACCTTGATAGCCTCGAGCGGGTTGGGCTCCTTACTATCAACTGAAATCTGGTGACAGACTCCCTCCGCTGATTTAGGCATCCTTAGCTCGGCCACTACCTCTTCTCCTGACGGGGACTTCAATGTTACGGTCCTCTTGTCACAACTAACATTTGCTTCATACTTCATTAACCAATTCATCCCTAGAATAACATCTATCCCAGGGGTGTCTATTACTATTAAGTCACTGGGGAATCCTATCCCCCTTATTTCCACCATTATATTTGAGCATATTTTATCTGTTTGCACCTTGCCACCAACCGAATTAATCCTCATGGGCGGCATCATTGCCTCTACTGAAATGTTATGCAATTCTACCCAAGTTGCAGTGACAAATGAATGAGTTGCACCAGTATCAAATAGCACTTTTGCGGGATGAGATTCGACTGAGAACATACCTACTGCCACATCTGGTGCATCCTGGATTGCTTCGGCCTCCAAGTGGTTCACCTTTCCACGGTTGTACGCTTGGCCACAATTGCCTGTTACCGGCTGCAGTACACCCTGCCTTGTTGGAGCATTGGGGTTGGTCTGCTGCTGCGCCATCTTCTTTGGGCACTGCATCGCCCAGTGGCCTTGTTCTCCACAGTGGAAACATCCTCTGCCTCCTCCTTCTTCACGATCATCAGTCCCTCTGGCACATGGTACCTGCGGAAACTCTCGCTGAATTCTTCCCAGGTGATGGCTTCGGGGTCAGCATGTGTGGCGAGGTAGGACTCCCACCAGGACTGGGCTGCTCCCCTTAGCTGCCGGGGACCATACAGAACCTTCTCCCTGTCGTCACATTGGGCGGTGCACAGTTCCCTTTCCATCGCGCGCAGCCAGTCTTCTGCATCCATGGGGTCAGCAGAATGGGCGAAGGTAGGAGGGTGCCCTCTCATGAACTCACCACACTTATCCCGTGGCATCTGGGGCATCTGCACTTGCAATTGGGGTTGGGGTTGCTGTTGAGCCTGCTGCATGGCTGCCAGAGTCTGCCCAATGGCCTGCACTGCCTGAGTCTGCATCAAGAACATCTGCTCCACTGACATCGGGGGTGGTGGGGGAGGCTGCCTCTGATGTTCCTCCTGCTGGTCGTGCTGCTCCTGCTGAGCACGCCTGTTGCATCGGCGCCTGTTGTCAGACATCTGTGGAAGACATTCATACATCAGCATTGATCTTACAATCCTTCAGCATAAGAAAAGGGAAAATAGAATTCTTCATGACACTGAGTGAATAAAGAGCTTCACTGATCCTCATTATGATTCAACGCAGCTTCTCAGATAAGAAGGAAAGTAGAAGTAAATGGTTTCCCAACTAAGCAACTGACTTCACTAACATTACTAGCTAGGCCAAACTGCAGGGGAAACCCACAGGTTGGCAACAGTCATTACAAAGATTCGAATCCAGCACAAGTTCATCATAACAAGCATGAAAGCAACTGATAAGCAAACTAGACTAAATGGAAGCAACTGATAAGCGAACTAAACTGACTACCTAAGACTGAGACATCTGACTTAAGAATTATTACAAACTCCGACGCTAACGATCTAAGGATCCAGATCTATCCTGGTCTTACAGGCAGGGGAACCATAAGTGTGGTGACCACGTGGCGGCGAGCGGTATGGGTGCTGAGTCCCAGTAGGAGCGGGGGAACCACCCTCCTGGTGATGGCGCTCTGCCAGCTCATCACGCAACTCCGCAATCTCCGTTCGAGCCCTGCTTAGCTCGTCCAGAGAGTGATCCAGCTCAGTGTTAAGCACTGCGACTAGGTTGACTGTGCTGCTCAACCTAGGGTTAGCCTCACCAACAGGTGAGACAACCACACTCTCTGTGCTGCCAGTAGGGCGGCGGGGGTAGTACTGAAGGTTAAGACCGTCGGCCACCCCACCGAACAAAGAACAGTACTGGGAGAGTGCACGTCGTGCTGCATCCTGCATAGCCGCCTCTGCAGTGTCCCTCTCGGAGATGGAGTAGTGCTCCGAAACGGCCTCTGCTCCCCGGAGATCATCCTCCGGACAGCGAACTAGGCAGGTAGCCTCACAGCGGTCCGGGTACCTCCCGCGACTGTGCTGGTAGACTACACAACGATACTCGATCGACCAGGTGTGCCGGTCGAAAGCCTGGCGCAGCAAGGTGTCGAGTGCGTCGTGGAAGTGACAACCGCGAGCGGCGTCACGGGTGATGGGTCGGGCGACCCATCCTTCCGCCTCCTGCGGCTCAGAGGACTCCATGCTGTGGTCTGAGTCGTCGTCGTCGGGGTCTCCTCCAGGACCTCCTCCAGTAGCTCCTCCAATAGCCGGGACGTCCCGCAGTGGTGCAGGGGGCGCCTCCAGCTGGGCAACAGAGGAACGGGGCCTCACGGACTCCACCTCCTGCTGGTGTGGGGAGGAAGAGCCCTGCTGCTCTCTATGCTGGCGCCGGCGTTCCTGCTCCTCACGCAGGCGGTGGTGCAGTCTCTCCAGGTGACTCGACTGACCGGACACGGTGCGGCGCAGAGGGCGCTCCGCAAGTCGAGACGGCAGGAAAGGAATCACCGACTTACGTGCAGTGTGTCTAAGGCGAGCCATCTACAAAAGACACCGTAAGCATAAGAGTAAGAGCAGAACTAATATGACAAGTGAATAAACCATAGACAGAATAAGATAAATTTTTTTTAACAAGGTATAATATAGTATATATATATATATGTAGTAAAACATAGGGTTGGTCGAGGTGACCGACTTTTGAAGTAACATCAGAGGTCAAGGTGAGAGGGAAGGTCAATAGTCCTTAGTACGACCAGTGCTACTCTAGGTCAGCGGTCCTACAGTCAGCCTGGCTTTGATACCACTTATGTCACACCCGGTTTTGGAAGACAAACCGAATGCGAACTATGTACGTGCCAGGATCAGAACTCACGTACACAGCGATTACATAAATGAACATCATCGCACAATGCTCGAATAATAACATAAAAGAGTATTAACTTATTACATCACAGAGTCGTAGACATCCACATAGTCATCATCTTAACAGGTAAATCAAAGTACTAGCGAAACACAGTAAAGATAAGGCCTTCACAGGCAGCCGGCTGGGGGTTGCCGCCAACCCACACCTAGAATTCGTCGTAGTCCTGGAACTCCTGGAAGTCTCCTTCCACGGCTTCACCTTCTCCTGAGCAGTGGTTACAATGCGGACAACCTGGTGTTTTGTGGTAAAGCAAGGATGAGTACACATCAACGTACTCAGCAAATGTCCCGTTTGGCTGAGGTGGACTAGCTTTATATGGGGTTAAGGTCAAAGCAGTTGCTTTTATTTGGTCAAGTATTTATTATTAGTGGAAGCCAAGTTTTAGTAATAACCAACCCGTAAACCATTTCCTCATCGAGGAACAACATCATCATAGTCGAACCAAAACCATAACAAAATCCTTGTATCTCGAACCATCTGTATCTCTAATCAAAGAGGATCCCAAGGCTGCTCATAACCGTGAGCACGGCTGATATATCAGTTTCACTACCCTCTGCAGAGGTTGCACACTTTACCCATGAGTCATGATTCCCTTTCTACCCGGGGAGAGCTAATCCCCATTGACCACTACCTAGGTGGTCCGGCAGGGCATCACTACGTAGCTTTTACAAAGATTTCCTAGAGATCATAGCTGTCCGTTAGGTTTCTCCAGTTTGATAAACACAGTACCCCTCCCCACAGGAGAGTGACTAACAAAGAGCAAAACGAAAGAACCTCGGCACTCAGCCTCGGCAGAGCAAGCACTGTGCCTGGACCCCATTGACGGCACGACGGCTAAGCAACTACACCTCTAGTTCCTCTAATTAATTAGCTAAGGGCATCCCATTTCACCCTCATGGTTGCACTGTTATCCCGGGTGGTCTCTCAACGAACAGGTCCTTACGGAGAGGTACTCAGGAAACAGCCTGAGCCCCCTAGAGTATCACAAGATCATCAACATCATCCGGATAACAGTATCATAAATAGTCACATCATGTTCATTGATTAAGTTAAGGCAAAAGCAGAATGCTAACCATAACAGCCCATAAGGTCATCAAGGATAAAGTAAAGTGTAAAGCTAGTCAATCCTTAGGTTTCAAGTAAGTAATGCGGGATAGTAAGTTATAAGTGAATAGGACATAATGGGTCAGAGGACACTTGCCTTCACCAAACTGCTGATCAGGGACTTCCTCTGCAACTTCATCAGGAAACACAGACTGCTCGTTGTCTACGTAAAGTAATCATTCACACTATGCACTTGGGAAATAACAAACAAAAGCAATATACCAAGCATATGCAGCAGAGAGATCACAAGTTCACAATAGAAAAGGATTGGTACTCTGGTATTCCCTAGGTCTAGGGTAGAGGACTATACAAAGTGATTCATTATCCACTAATCAGGTTTAAGTCAGTGGTGGGGTTAAATCATTACATGGTTTTAAGTCCCTGAACTTGGGTGTTTAAGTCCATAAACTTAGGTGCTCCAACTTTTATTAAAGTCTATTATCTTTATTTTATCTCAAATAGGGTTCCAATAACATCACTTTTACTCTAATGATCAACTATTAATTGGGTCATAAAAACAGCAGGGAAACATTGGTTAAATAGGTAGACAAAAATACTATGAGCATTTTGCAACTTGAAGCACCTAATTTGGAGTTCATATGACAAAGTTATGAATTTTACAAGTTTAGGGATTAAAAATATGCCCTAAATACTTATTTTGAATTAAATAAAAGGTCCGAGGACCTAACTGTGAGAATCCAGGGACGGCGGGTTAAATTTCAGAAAACCGGGGGTCTCTTTAAGAAAACGCGCGGGCGAAGGGGTATCGGGCTCCTACGGCCGTCGGATCTCAGATCAACGCGCAGGATTAGATCCGCGGGCGGGCGCGCGAGCGCGCGGCGGCCTGAGCGGCTGACAGTCGGGGCCGGCGGGCAGCGCGGGCGCGGGCGGTTGACAGGCGGGGCCAGCGGGCAGCGCGGGCGCGGGTGGGCTGACAGGCGGGGCCAGCGGGCAGAGCGGGCGCGGGGTGTGGGGGAAGTGGGCCTGGGCCGTTGGATCTCCGGTGGGCGGCCAGGATTGGGCTCGGGCTATTTAAAATAGAGCCATCCGATCTGAGATGGACGGCGGGGATGGGGCGGCTGGCTTCTGTCCCCTTCTCCAGCCAGCAGAGACGGCGGCGGCCGCACCCGCGGCGGAGAAGCTCGCCGGAGACGAGGGCGCGGGGGCTCTGCGGGTCCTTAGGGCGACCGGAGTGGCCTGGGAGGTTGGGGAAAGCGCGAGGAATCCTCAGGCGGGGCTAGGTCGGGACCGGGGCACCAGAGGGGGGCGGTTCACGGCGAAGCGGCTCGGCGGCGGCGTTAATCGACTCCGGCGAGGAATTAAGTGCAGCAGAGAGCCATAGAAAGGAAGGGAGAGGGCAGGGGAGGTTCCTTACCTCAAGGTGAACTCCGGGGACTCCTCGGTGGCGGCAATGGCGCGACGACGGCCCGGGTCGACGGTGGCGGACCCCTGCGGCGGCACGGAGGGCGGCGGGTGAGCGCGGGCAGAGGGAAATAGACAGGGGGAGGGGAAATTGGAGGGTGTCCCGGGTTGCGGATGTCGGGGCGGAGCTTACCGTGGCAAAGAGCACGGCGGAGCTCCAACGGCGACGGGGAAACGAGCTCGGGCGGCGGCGGTTTAATGGCGACAGCGCTCTGGCGTGCGCGCAGCGTGGGGGAGGTGAAAGAGAGGCCTGCTAGTGCGCAAATGAGGGAGGGGGGAAGAGGGCGAGTGGGGTTCTGGGCTCAAGTGGCCGGGGGCGGGGCGGTTGCGAGCTCCACGCGCGACGTGGGCGCGGAGTCCACGGCAGCGCGCAGCTCGGGCGACGGTTACGCGGGGAAGACAGGGCTGACAGCCCGGGCCCGCGAGCAGAGAGAGAGAGGAAAGCGGGCGCGGGCGCGGAGAAGGCGGCCGCGCTGACGGGCGGGCCCGCCAGGGCAGAGAGAGAAAAAGGGGGGGGGGGGGGGGGAGAGCGCGCGCGCGGGATGGGCCTAGTGGGCCGAAAGGCCGAGGGGGGCAGGGTTGGGCTTCTTTCCCTTTTCCTTTTATTCTGGAATTTGTTTTCCCTTTTCTTTTTATTTTCTCTATTTGATTCAAATCCAAATAAGCCACAAATTCAAATTAGACTTTCTAAGAATTATGCACCAAACAAAAGTGAAATCTAGGGTTCAACATGATGCAACAATTCATACTCCCTTGGAGTTTGAGCTAATAGACTATAATTACAAATAAAATAACCACTCTTCTCCTATAGAAATGAGAAAGAAAAGATTGGGGAAGGATGAGAAAACGGAAGTAACACCTGAATTTGTGAATATGAGCAAAGAAATTTTATACCCCCAAATTCAGGGTGTTACAGGTATGTAGCTTATTATGTATGTGATATTGAAATGGGGTGTCAACATTCAAGAGTGAAGTTGTTGCAATGGTCAGAGTTATGACATTTGTCAACTGTGCTGGCCCATGCAGAGGATGCCTACCAGTTACAATGCCTAACAATGGCTTGCCTACTGTGCTGAATTGCAGCATAAGATACAACATGTGTAGAAGAGCAACACTGTTAACCTGGTGTTGCTATGATTATATACGTTACTGGTTTAATCCTCATGCTTCTGGTTGCAGGTACCCCATATATAGAATTCCAACAGGGCCAACATTGAAGGATCTCGATGCCTGTTTTTTGACATTCCATTGCCTAGCAACACCTTGCAAGGGTAAATACTAAGTGACTTGTAGCGTCATAAGGATTTTACTTTGCCTCTTGACAGAATGCAATAGCACATGTGTGACATTTTTGCCTCTTGACAGAATGCAATGGCACCTGTGACATTTTGCCTCTGTAGACACAACCTCAGATTTTGCATCTGTTGCATATAGAGTTCTTACCCCCATTTTTCTTGCAGATTGTGACCCTAGGCATTGCAACTGGTAGGCATATAGAGTTCTTACCCCCATTTTTCTTGCAGATTGTGACCCTCCTACGCTAGCATGCCCTGGCTTTGGGGGAATTAACCGCGGCAAAACGGCAGCTGGGAAACTATCTTTGCCTATCTTTGGGCTGGCACCTTACAAATTACGTGCCTCCATTTGGACATCTGACAAAACCCAAGAACGGGACCGCGTCACCTCTCTGATGCAGGAGGCTGACAGCTGGCTCCGCACAATACAAGTACAACGTGGAGATGACTCGTGGTTGTAAATGGTTAATTTAGTAACGGGGAGGATGTATGAGTTATAAGCCTGCGTGCATAACTTTTTCTCCTGTCTCCAGTAAGCTGTATCTTTTGTAGGTTTGTTTTGTGGGGTGAAAGTAAAGATGGATGGTGGAAAAGGCAAAATTGGAGGCAGTGTAGAACTGAAGTGAAATATGGGGAAAAAGAATAAAGATTTCCAGTTAATAGAGTTGAGAAAGTTCCAGTGTTCATGTTTTGGTTACCAAAGTCCATCACTCATCGGTTCTACAATAAATAGAAGAAATACACCAGAAGTACAAATACTGATCTTCGAAGTGCAGATGTTGGTCCTCTTCGTTTTAACAGAGGGTTTCTTCAGGTAGTTTTTTTATAATAGAGCGTTTAGGCCTTATTCAATCTGACTGTTGCAACACAATTAGGCAAAATCTTATTCAATCTGAGAGCAAGTTAAATTGTACGAAAAAAAACTGATAAGAGATGAAATCACAACAAGGGAAAAAGCAGCTAGCTGCTGGGTCGTGGCCTATTACTTCCCTTTGTTGCAATGCGGTGGGCTAGGGATGCGGTTTGGCTCCAAAACAATATCGCTACAATAGCTGGTTTTATGATATCAAGATCCACTACTCAATGCAACTAACCTGGCATTGTAGCATCATTGACATTGGAAAGCAAAACTTTACTGTCATTGTGTTATGTTCAAAATTTTTATGTGCTGATGGTTCTGTTTACAGGTGTCCATTGTCGAATCAAATCATATTCTTAATGAAGTGAATACCCACATCCTTCCTTCCCACAATGATCTCACCCCAATAACTACAATAGCTGGTGGAAGTGTTGCCAACACAATCCGTGGGCTCTCAGCTGGTTTTGGAATATCAACTGGGGACTATTGTTTGTCAACAATACGAGCTTTAGTGGTGTAGATCTCACAAGTTTAAGGGCCAAAAAAGGGCACACCGCTCAGGTAGCCTATGTTGGTGATGAAGAATATTGTGGTTATGACTATAGCCTTGTAGGGCAGCTTTCAGAAGTTAGAATCAGCAACTTCGTAACTCACCAGCTATTATTCCTTACACCTCCGTCAGTTCTAAACTTATATAACGAATTAACAGTAAAGTTTTTAGAGCTGTCCAAACTACAGAGCACGAAATATTTCCATTGTATACCAGTTCAGTTATGGTAGCTAGTTTTGGTGACGCATTGTGTCGGGGACCATAATTAGGGGTACCCCCAAGACTCCTAATTTCAGCTGGTAACCCCCATCAGCACAAAGTTGTAAAGGCCTGATGGGCGCGATTAAGGTCAAGGCTCAGTCCACTCAAGGGACACGATCTCGCCTCGCCCGAGCCCAGCCTCGGGCAAAGGCAGCCGACCCCGGAGGATTCACGTCTCGCCCGAGGACCCCCTCAAGCAACGGACACAGCTTTGGCTCGCCCGAGGCCCAGTCTTCGCAGAGAAGCAACCTTGGCCAGATCGCCACGCCAACCGACCGAATCGCAGGAGCATTTAATGCAAAGGTCGCCTGACACCTTATCCTGACGCGCGCTCTTCAGTCGACAGAGCCGAAGTGACCGCAGTCACTTCGCCGCTCCACTGACCGGCCTGACAAGAAAGCAGCGCCACCTGCGTCGCTCCGACTGCTGTGTCACTCGATAGAGTGAGGCCGACAGCAACTAAGTCCAGCCTCGGGCGCCATAGGAAGCTCCGCCTCGCCCGACCCCAGGGCTCGGCCCCCGTCTCGGCCTCGGAAGATTGACTTCGCCTTGCCCGACCCCAGGGCTCGGACTCAACCACGACTCAGAAGACGACGGACTCTGCCTCGCCTGACCCCAGGGCTCGGACACAGCCTCGGCCTCGGAAGACGGTCTCCGCATCGCCCGACCCGGGGCTCGGACTCGACCTCGACCTCGGAAGACAGACTCGACCTCGACCTCGGAGGAGCCTCCGCCTCACCCGACCTAGGGCTCGGACCGACCACGTCATAGGGGGGCCATCATTACCCTACCCCTAGCTAGCTCAGGCTACGGGGAACTAGACCGGCGTCCCATCTGGCTCGCCCCGGTAAACAAATAATGATGGCGCCCCGCGTGCTCCATGACGACGGCGGCTCTCAGCCCCTTATGGAAGCAAGGAGACGTCAGCAAGGATTTGACAGCCCCGACAGCTGTCCTTCCGCAGGGCTCCAGCTCTCCTCCGACGGCCACGACATCACATGAACAGGGTGCCAAAACCTCTCCGACTGCCACGACGGCATGTACTTAGGGCTCTAGCTCCTCTCTGCTAGACACGTTAGCACACTGCTACACCCCCATTGTACACCTGGACCCTCTCCTTACGCCTATAAAAGGAAGGTCCAGGGCTCTCGTACGAGAAGGTTGGCCGCGCGGGAGGACGGGCCGGCGCATAAGGCTTTCTCTCTCCCTCGCGGACGCTTGTAACCCCCTACAGCAAGCGCACCCGACCTGGACGCAGGGCAACACGAAGGCCGCGGGTTTCCCCCTTTGCCTGTTTTCTTCCCCCCTTCGTGCTCCGTCTCGCGCCGACCCATCTGGGCTGGGGCACGCGGCGACAATTCACTCGTCGGTCCAGGGACCCCCCGGGGTCGAAACGCTGATAGTTGGCGCGCTAGGTAGGGGCCTGCTGCGTGTTGACGAACAACTTCCCGTCAAGCTCCAGATGGATAGTCTCCAGCAACCTTTCCAACCCGGGATGGTGCTCCGTTTCGGGAGTCTTGAGTTCATGTCCCTCGACGGCAGCTACGACATGATACTCCTTCCTCCGCCACGCGACAACGACAATGGCGGTAGTCAGCCCGCCCACCGGCGGCGGAATCGACGACGTCTTCCCCACGTGGCGGAAGAACAACATCCGGGTTTGTCCCGTCACCTCCCCCGCCGATGGAGGAGGAGGCGGGGCAACCATGGCCAAGCAGGAGGCGGCACCTCGTCGGCTGTCAATCAAGTCGACGACGCCGGTGCCCCAGCGGGGGACACGTCGGGCTTCGACTTTGCTTCTGAGACGAAGACGAGCGCCGTTTCCCCGCAACACGCCAACTCCGAGCAGACGGACGACGTCGGCACGCTCGAGAAGGACTTGCTGGGCGTTGCCCTCGTACCTGAGACAACGGTGCAGTCCGCCCCTGACGCGACTTCGTCACCGCCCGTCGACCAAGAGGTACTGACCGATTCCCATCTCGTACCTTTTGGATTCAGCCTCGACCCACCAAGCGACTTCGCTTTGGTGGAAGCCTTCATAGAGGCATGCACCAACCCTCCGGGGTACCATATGTGGTCGCCCTGGGACAGACTGACGGCCGTATCGACCTACGGACCCTCGGGTTCCGAGGAAGATGACGAGCCCGACTTTTGTTGGGATTTCTCCGTGCTTGGTAACCCCAGTGCCATGCGGGACTTTATGACCGCATGCGACTACTGCCTCTCCGATTGTTCCGATGGTAGCCGCAGCTTCGGCGACGGGGACTACGGCCCAAGTCGTGAATGTTTCCACGTCGATCTAGGGGGTCCCGGTGAAGGCAACCATCTTGGTGTGCCGGAAAACGGCGATCCCCCTAGGCCTGCGCCTCGCGTTGACATCCTTCGGGAGCTAGTTGTGGTCCCAGTCCCTACGGAGGGTCAGGACACACAGCTCGAGCAAATCCGCGAGATGCAGGCCAGGCTCGATGAGGGAGCAGGAACACTTGAGCAGTTCCGACAGAACATCGGGCGGGAATGGGCAAACCAAGCTCCAGCCGGAGAAGCGCGTCATTGTAAGGAAAATGGACCCCGGCCATTTGGCTATTTGAGTTTTGGTGTTTGATGATCAACACAATCCGTGAACTAATAAGTTTCTGTAGTGTATATGTTTGTAGTTCACAGGATGCAAGAAGTACCTGGACTAAGGAATTGAGGAAAGCAACACCTCAAAAGAAGACATTAAGAAGATTAAAGAAAAGTCCAAGGTTGAAGGCGTGTGCTGCCTGCGGACTGTCTGTGCGTGGAGCACCGGACTGTCCGGTGGCACACCGGACTGTCCGGTGCCCACACGCCGGACTGTCCGGTGCACTTGGGAACTCCAGCCCAACGGCTAGTTCCAGGTGGCACTCGGAGAAAAGACCACCGGACTGTCCGGTGTAAAAAGCCTGCGGCGCCAACGGTCACCTGCTCTGACAGAGCAACGGCTAGGCGCACCGGACATGCTACAGTGCGCTGTCCGGTGCACCACCGGACTGTCCGGTGTGCCGCAGAGGACTGCAGCTTTTTTCCAACGGCTAGTTTGAAGTTGGGGCCTATAAATACTTGACCCAACCGACCATTTGAAGGAGTGGGAGCCCAAGCAACATACCAAGCAATATTGTAGACATTCCCAAGTGCTCTTACACCCAAGTGCTTAATAGAATCACTCGGTGATTAGCGTAGGTGCTTTGCGAAGTGCTTAAGTTAGTTAGACCGCTCTAGCGCTTGCTCTAGGTGAACCCTAGTTAGTTGAGTGAGTTTAGACAAACCACACAACCCCTCGGCTCTTGCGTGAGTCGTTGTAATTGTACCGAGTGGGGCGAGAGTCTTGCGAGACCGTGACAACCGTGTTTGTGTCACGGCCGCCACCGTGTACGGAGGGAACGAGGCCCGCGGTGTTTCGGCCGGAAGCTCGATAGTGGAGACGGCGGGGAGCGTTCGAGAGGAGCTGGAAGCGGAGCACCACTTGCGTGTGGAGAAGGCCCACGGCTCTCTTCGGAGTTACTCGACCGAAGGTGCTTGGCCCTCGCGTGGGCTTCCCTTTGCGTAGGGGCACCAACGAGGATTAGTCGGAACCTTGCGTGGTTCCGGATACCTCGGTAAAAATACCGGCGTCGTCCATGAGAGTTTGCATCTCTACTTTGCTCTTTAAGTTTCCGCATTTATATTAAGCATTTAAGTTTCAATCTTGTATTCATACCTATATAGTGTAGATTGGAACTTAGCCTTTGCGGTAGAGATAGCAACACTTAGACAAAACCTAGTTTGCACATTCTAGTTTGTTTATTTGCATAGGTTTTGCTCTAGGGATTTAATTGTGGCCTAGTTTAGTGAAAGTTTTAGAAGTCCTAATTCACCCCCCCTCTTAGGCGTCACACGTTTCCTACAAGTGGTATCAGAACCTGGTTTGGCTCATTTGAAACGCTTTAGCTTCACCGCTAAAAGAGCCGACGCTTTTTAGAGGAAGGGATGGATACCCATAGGCCACCACATTTCGACGGCACTAACTTTCCCTATTATAGTGCTAGAATGGCTTGTTACCTAGAGGCCATTGATTTAGGTGTTTGGAGAGTCACTCGTGACGGGATGAAACCCCTCAAGAATCCCGAGAAACCCACCACGAGTGAGGAAAAAGAAATTCATTTAAATGCTAGAGCCAAAAATTGCTTATATGAATCTCTTAGCATGGATATTTTTAATCAAGTGTTTACCTTGAAAACTGCTAATGAGATTTGGCTAAAATTGCATGAGCTCCATGACGGCACAACTAATGTCCGTGAGCAAAAACATTGCCTAGTCTTAAATGAGTACAATTCTTTTGTTATGAAAGATGATGAGCTTGTTAGAGATATGTATTCTCGTTTGAATCTAATTATAAATGAGCTCAACTCTATTGACATTAATAAGCTAGGTGATGCAGACATTGTGAGGAAGATTATCTCCCTGCTACCTCAACGAAGATATGGGAGCATCATCACCATCCTTCACAACATGGAGGACTTGAGCAACATGACCCCGACCATTGTGATTGGGAAAATCGCGGCTTTTGAAATGTCGCGAAAAATGTGCCGGGGAGAGGAGCCAACTTCCTCAAAGCCATATGCTTTTGCATGTGATGAGAGGAAGGGTAAAAAGAAGGCTTCCACACCAAGTTCCTCAAGTGAAGAAGAGGAAGAAGAAGAGAGTGATGATGATGAAGATAATCAACCATGCACATCATCCTCCGAGGACGAAGAAACAATCCGATGCGTCGGAAAGGTAATGGGGATGATCCGCAAGATTAATCTAATGGGTGTACCCTTGCAGGTCGAAGATATTGAGAGCACCTAGAGGGGGGGTGAATAGGTGATCCTGTAAAACTTAAAAACTTAAGCCACAAAACTTTGATTAAGCGTTAGCACAGTTAATGCCAAGTGGCTAGAGAGAAGATCTTGCACAATACGATAACCACAAGGAGTTCAACACAGAGAAGACACAGTGGTTTATCCCGTGGTTCGGCCAAGTACAAAACTTGCCTACTCCACGTTGTGGCGTCCCAACGGACGAGAGTTGCACTCAACTCCTCTCAAGTGATCCAATGATCAACTTGAATACCACAGTGTTATGCTTTTCTTTTCTTATCGCGTTCGCGAGGAATCTCCACAACTTGGAGTCTCTCGCCCTTACACTTGAAGTTCACAAAGAAGCACGGAGTAAGGGAGGGAAGCAACACACATAAATCCACAGCAAAATGCGCACACACACGGCCAAGAATCGAGCTCAAAAGACTATCTCAAAGTTCTCACTAGAACGGAGCTCGAATCACTGAGAATGACAAACGAATGCGCAAAGACTGAGTGTGGATGATCAAGAATGCTCTAAGGTTGCTTGGTGTACTCCTCCATGCGCCTAGGGGTCCCTTTTATAGTCCCAAGGCAGCTAGGAGCCGTTGAGAGCAAATCTGGAAGGCCAATCTTGCCTTCTGTCGTCGGGTGCACCGGACAGTCCGGTGCACACCGGACACTGTCCGGTGCCCGATTTCCTTCCTAAAATGGCGCAGCCGACCGTTGCTGATCTGGGAGCCGTTGGCGCACCGGACATGTCCGGTGCACACCGGACAGTCCGGTGCCCCTTCCGACCGTTGGCCCGGCCACGTGTCGCGCGCAGATTCCGCGGCCGACCGTTGGCCCGGCCGACCGTTGGCTCACCGGACAGTCCGGTGAATTTTAGCCGTACGCCGTCGGCGAATTCCCGAGAGCGGCCACTTCACGCCGAGTCAGCCTGGCGCACCCGACACTGTCCGGTGCACCACCGGACTGTCCAGTGTGCCAGACTGAGCTGAGTCTTGGCTGTACACAGCCAAGCCTTTTTCACCTCTTTTCTTTTCTTCTTCTTTCTGTTTCTAACACTTAGACAAGTATATTAGTACACAAAACCAATGTACTAAGGCTTAGAAACATACCTTTACTCTTGATTTGCACTTTGTCTATCCATGAGCATAAATTCACATTTAAGCACTTGTGTTGGCACTCAATCACCAAAATACTTAGAAATGGCCCAAGGGCACATTTCCCTTTCAATCTCCCCCTTTTTGGTGATTTATGCCAACACAACATAAAGCAACTAGAACAAGTGCAATATCACTTCAAATAAAACTCAAATTTATTTTGATTCCATTTTGGCATATATGGATCATCCTTTGCCACCACTTGGTTTGTTTTTGCAAATCAAACTCAAATCTCTATCTCTAAGTCGAACACACATGTTGAAGCATAAAGAGAGTCATTCCAAAAGAGATTGATCAAAGATTTCAAAAACTCCCCCTATTTCCCATAATCAACACTTCTCCCCACAAGAGGCCAACTTTTGACAAAAGAGACAATGCAAGAGTTTTGACAAAACAAAAAGCTCTATTTTACTATTTTCAAAATTTCTCAAGTGGTAGCTGATCCATTTATTGCTTTGGCCTTTATTTTCTCCCCCTTTGGCATCAAGCACCAAAACGGGATCAATCTTGGCCCGATAACCCCATTGCCTCACCAAAATCTTCAATTAAGAGCAAATGGCAATAAGAGTTCATGAGATGAACTTGGAAAAGTTACCCTCTCATCGGAGTGCAGTGGAAGTCTTTCATGGTCCAAGTCCACCTTTTCCCTTTCAAACCTCCTTTGAGACTAAAACAAGCAAACTCAAGCACATGGTCAGTCTCAAAGGGTCAAGTTGTAACACATCTCCCCCTAAACATGTGCACCACTTTGCAACGGACTTGTGAGGTCCAGGGAGTGTTTGTACAACTTGAGCACCATTATTAAGCAACAAAATGCAGAAGGAACATGATCAAAAGCATAAACACATGTATGCTACAATTCAATCCAAGTTCCGCGAATCTAAGACATTTAGCTCACTACGCAGCCTGCAAAAGGTCTTCTCATCTAGAGGCTTGGTAAAGATATCGGCTAGCTGGTTCTCGGTGCTAACATGAAACACTTCGATATCTCCCTTTTGCTGGTGGTCTCTCAAAAAGTGATGCCGGATGTCTATGTGCTTTGTGCGGCTGTGTTCAACAGGATTTTCCGCCATGCGGATAGCACTCTCATTATCACATAGGAGTGGGACTTTGCTCAGATTGTAGCCAAAGTCCCGAAGGGTTTGCCTCATCCAAAGTAGTTGCGCGCAACACTGCCCTGCGGCAACATACTCGGCCTCAGCGGTGGATAGGGCAACGGAGGTTTGTTTCTTAGAGTTCCACGACACCAGGGACCTTCCTAAGAATTGGCACGTCCCTGATGTACTCTTCCTATCGACCTTACATCCAGCATAGTCGGAATCTGAGTATCCAACCAAGTCAAAGGTAGACCCCTTTGGATACCAGAGCCCGAAGCAAGGCGTAGCAACCAAATATCTAAGAATTCGCTTCACCGCCACTAAGTGACACTCCTTAGGATCGGATTGAAATCTAGCACACATGCATACGCTAAGCATAATATCCGGTCTACTAGCACATAAATAAAGTAAAGACCCTATCATTGACCGGTATGCTTTTTGATCAACGGACTTACCTCCTTTGTTGAGGTCGGTGTGTCCGTCGGTCCCCATCGGAGTCTTTGCGGGCTTGGCGTCCTTCATCCCAAACCGCTTCAGCAAGTCTTGCGTGTACTTCGTTTGAGAGATGAAGGTGCCATCCTTGAGTTGCTTCACTTGGAACCCAAGGAAGTAGTTCAACTCGCCCATCATAGACATCTCGAATTTCTGCGTCATCACCCTGCTAAACTCTTCACAAGACTTTTTATTAGTAGAACCAAATATTATGTCATCGACATAAATTTGGCACACAAAAAGATCATTGTCACAAGTCTTAGTGAAAAGAGTTGGATCGGCTTTCCCAACCTGGAAAGCATTAGCAATTAAGAAGTCTCTAAGGCATTCATACCATGCTCTTGGGGCTTGCTTAAGTCCATAGAGCGCCTTAGAGAGCTTACACACGTGGTCGGGGTACCGTTCATCCTCGAAGCCAGGGGGTTGCTCCACGTACACCTCCTCCTTGATTGGCCCATTGAGGAAAGCGCTCTTCACATCCATTTGGTACAACCTGAAAGAGTGGTGAGCGGCATATGCTAGCAAGATACGAATGGACTCTAGCCTAGCCACAGGAGCAAAAGTCTCCTCAAAGTCCAAACCTGCGACTTGGGCATAACCTTTTGCCACAAGTCGAGCCTTGTTCCTCGTCACCACTCCGTGCTCGTCTTGTTTGTTGCGGAACACCCACTTGGTTCCCACAACATTTTGCTTAGGACGAGGCACCAGTGTCCAAACTTCATTGCGCTTGAAGTTGTTGAGTTCCTCCTGCATGGCCAATACCCAATCCGGATCTAGCAAGGCCTCCTCTACCCTGAAAGGCTCAATAGAAGAGACAAAGGAGTAATGCTCACAAAAATTAACTAATCGAGATCGAGTAGTTACTCCCTTGCTAATGTCACCCAAAATTTGGTCGACGGGATGATCCCTTTGAATCACCGCTCGAACTTGGGTTGGAGGTGCCGGTTGCGCTTCTTCCTCCATCACGTGATCATCTTGTGCTCCCCCTTGATCATACGCCTCCTTTTGATGAACCTGTTCATCTTCTTGAGTTGGGGGATGCACCATTGTTGAGGAAGAAGGTTGATCTTGTTCCTGTGGTCGTACATCACCAATCACCATGGTTCGTATAGCGGCCGTGGAACATCTTCTTCATCTACATCATCAAGATCAACAACTTGCTCTCTTGGAGAGCCATTAGTCTCATCAAATACAACGTCGCTAGAGACTTCAACCAAACCCAATGATTTGTTGAAGACTGTATACGCCTTTGTATTTGAGTCATAACCTAACAAAAACCCTTCTACAGCTTTGGGAGCAAATTTAGAATTTCTACCCTTCTTCACTAGAATGTAGCACCTGCTCCCAAATACACGAAAGTAAGATACATTGGGTTTGTTACCGGTTAGTAGCTCATACGAAGTCTTCATGAGGAGGCGATGAAGGTAGATCCTATTGATGGCGTGGCAAGCCGTGTTCACGGCTTCCGACCAAAAACGCTCGGGGGTCTTGAATTCTCCAAGCATCGTTCTCGCCATATCGATTAGCGTCCTGTTCTTCCTCTCTACCACACCATTTTGCTGTGGTGTGTAGGGAGCGGAGAACTCGTGCTTGATCCCTTCCTCCTCAAGGAACTCCTCCACTTGAAGGTTCTTGAACTCGGACCCGTTGTCGCTCCTTATCTTCTTCACCTTGAGCTCAAACTCATTTTGAGCTCTCCTGAGGAAGCGTTTGAGGGTCCCTTGGGTTTCAGACTTATCCTGCAAAAAGTATACCCAAGTGAAGCAGGAAAAGTCATCAACAATAACTAGACCATACTTACTTCCTCCTATGCTTAGATAGGCGACGGGTCCGAAGAGGTCCATATGTAGTAGCTCCAGGGGTCTTGAAGTGGTCATCACATTCTTGCTGTGATGCGCTCCACCCACTTGTTTACCTGCTTGACAAGCTGCACAAGGTCTATCTTTTTTGAATTGCACGTTAGTCAAACCTATCACGTGTTCTCCCTTTAGAAGCTTGTGAAGATTCTTCATCTCCACATGTGCTAAGCGGCGATGCCACAGCCAGCTCATGCTAGTCTTAGCAATTAAGCATGCATCTAGACCGGCCTCCTCTTTTGCAAAATCAACTAAATAAAGTTTGTCGTCTAATACACCCTTAAAAGCTAGTGAACCATCACTTCTTCTAAAGACAGACACATCTATATTTGTAAATAGGCAATTATATCCCATATTGCATAACTGACTAACAGATAACAAATTATATCCAAGAGACTCAACTAAAAACACATTAGAGATAGAGTGCTCATTAGATATTGCAATTTTACCTAACCCTTTTACCTTGCCTTGATTCCCATCACCGAATATTATTGAATCTTGGGAATCCTTATTCTTGACGTAGGAGGTGAACATCTTCTTCTCCCCCGTCATATGGTTTGTGCATCTGCTGTCAATAATCCAGCTTGAACCCCCGGATGCATAAACCTGCAAGGCAAATTTAGGCTTGGGTCTTAGGTACCCAACTCATGTTGGGTCCTGCAAGGTTAGCACAAATATCCTTAGGGACCCAAATGCAGGTTTTGTCTCCCTTGCATCTTGCCCCTAATTTTCTAGCAACTATCTTCCTATCCTTTCTACAAATAGCAAACGAAGCATTTAAAGCATGATATATTGTAGAAGGTTCATTAACTTTCCTAGGAACATTAACAACATTTCTCCTAGGCATATTATGAACAACATTTCTCCTACCAACATTTCTATCATGCACATAAGAAGAACTAGAAGCAAACATGGAATGAGAATTAAAGGCATTATATGCATTACAACTCCTATAACCATTTCTAGATTGTCTCCTATCATAGTACATAAAGGCATGGTTCTTTTGCACATTACTAGCCATAGGGGCCTTCCCTTTCTCCTTGGCGGAGATGGGAGCCTTATGGCTTGTCAAGTTCTTGGCTTCCCTCTTGTAGCCAAGTCCATCCTTAATTGAGGGATGTCTACCAATCGTGTAGGCATCCCTTGCAAATTTTAGCTTGTCAAATTCATTCTTGCTAGTTTTAAGTTGGGCATTAAGACTAGCTAATTCCTCATTTAATTTGGAAATTGAAACTAAATGATCACTACAAGCATCAATGTCAAAATCTTTACACCTATTACAAGTTTCAACAATTTCTACACACGAATTAGATTTATTAGCTACTTCTAGTTTAGCATGTAAATCATCATTAAAACTTTTTAACGTAGCAATAGTTTCATGACAAGAAGATAATTCACTAGAGAGCATTTCATTCCTCTTAATTTCTAGAGCAAGAGATTTCTGTGCTTCTACAAATTTATCATGTTCTTCATACAACAAATCTTCTTGTTTTTCTAAAAGCATATTCTTGTCATTCAAGGCATCAATTAATTCATTAATTTTGTCTACCTTGGTTCTATCTAATCCCTTGAATAAGCATGAGTAATCTATCTCATCATCATCACTAGACTCATCCTCACTTGAAGAATCATAAGTACTAGTATGAGTGCTTACTTTCTTCTCTCTTGCCATGAGGCAAGTGTGACGCTCGTTGGGGAAGAGGGATGACTTGTTGAAGGCGGTGGCGGCGAGTCCTTCATTTTCAGAGTCGGAGGAGGAACAATCCGAATCCCACTCCTTTCCGATATGTGCCTCGCCCTTGGCCTTCTTGTAATGCTTTTTCTTCTCCCTCTTGTTCCCTTGGTCCTGATCACTATCATTGTCGGGACAGTTAGCAATAAAATGACCAAGCTTACCGCATTTGAAGCATGAGCGCTTTCCCTTGGCTTTGGTCTTGCTTGGCTGCCCCTTGCGACCTTTAAGCGCCGTCTTGAAACGCTTAATGATGAGGGCCATCTCCTCATCATTGAGCCCGGCCGCCTCAACTTGCGCCACCTTACTTGGTAGCGCCTCCTTGCTCCTTGTTGCCTTGAGAGCAATGGGTTGAGGCTCATGAATAGGACCGTTCAACGCGTCGTCCACGTATCTTGCCTCCTTGATCATCATTCGCCCGCTTACGAACTTTCCAAGAACTTCTTCGGGCGACATCTTGGTGTACCTGGGATTTTCACGTATATTGTTCACCAAATGAGGATCAAGAACGGTAAATGGCCTTAGCATTAGGCGGACGACGTCGTGGTCCGTCCATCGCGTGCTCTCGTAGCTCCTTATTTTGTTGATAAGGGTCTTGAGCCTGTTGTATGTTTGGGTTGGCTCCTCGCCCCTTATCATCGCGAATCGTCCAAGCTCGCCCTCCACCAACTCCATTTTGGTGAGCAAGGTGACGTCGTTCCCCTCATGAGAGATCTTGAGGGTGTCCCAGATCTGCTTGGCATTGTCCAAGCTGCTCACCTTGTGATACTCGTCCCTGCACAAAGAGGCTAGCAACACAGTAGTAGCTTGTGCATTTTTATGAATCTGTTCATTAATAAACACAGGGCTATCCGAGCTATCAAATTTCATTCCACTTTCCACAATCTCCCAAATGCTTGGATGGAGAGAAAACAGGTGAGTACGCATTTTGTGGCTCCAAAATCCGTAGTCCTCTCCATCAAAGTGAGGGGGCTTGCCAAGTGGAATGGGGAGCAATTGAGCATTTGAGCTATGCGGGATGCGCGAATAATCAAAAGAAAAGTTTGAGTTAACCGTCTTTCGTCTATCGTAGTCGTCGTCGTCCTTTTGGGAGGAGGAAGATTCGTCGCTGTCGTAGTAGACAATTTCCTTGATGCGCCTTGTCTTCTTCTTCCTTCCGTCTTTTCTTTTGTGGCCCGAGCCTGAGTCGGTGGGCTTGTCATCATTGGGCTCATTGACGAAGGACTCCTTCTCCTTGTCGTTGATCACCATCCCCTTGCCTTTAGGATCCATCTCTTCGGGCGGTTAGTCCCTTTCTTGAAGAGAACGGCTCCGATACCAATTGAGAGCACCTAGAGGGGGGGTGAATAGGTGATCCTGTAAAACTTAAAAACTTAAGCCACAAAACTTTGATTAAGCGTTAGCACAGTTAATGCCAAGTGGCTAGAGAGAAGATCTTGCACAATACGATAACCACAAGGAGTTCAACACAGAGAAGACATAGTGGTTTATCCCGTGGTTCGGCCAAGTACAAAACTTGCCTACTCCACGTTGTGGCGTCCCAACGGACGAGAGTTGCACTCAACTCCTCTCAAGTGATCCAATGATCAACTTGAATACCACAGTGTTATGCTTTTCTTTTCTTATCGCGTTCGCGAGGAATCTCCACAACTTGGAGTCTCTCGCCCTTACACTTGAAGTTCATAAAGAAGCACGGAGTAAGGGAGGGAAGCAACACACACAAATCCACAGCAAAATGCGCACACACACGGCCAAGAATCGAGCTCAAAAGACTATCTCAAAGTTCTCACTAGAACGGAGCTCGAATCACTGAGAATGACAAACGAATGCGCAAAGACTGAGTGTGGATGATCAAGAATGCTGGAAGGTTGCTTGGTGTACTCCTCCATGCGCCTAGGGGTCCCTTTTATAGTCCCAAGGCAGCTAGGAGCCGTTGAGAGCAAATCTGGAAGGCCAATCTTGCCTTCTGTCGTCGGGTGCACCGGACAGTCCGGTGCACACCAGACACTGTCCGGTGCCCGATTTTCTTCCTAAAATGGCGCAGCCGACCGTTGCTGATCTGGGAGCCGTTGGCGCACCGGACATGTCCGGTGCACACCGGACAGTCCGGTGCCCCCTTCCGACCGTTGGCCCGGCCACGTGTCGCGCGCAGATTCCGCGGCCGACCGTTGGCCCGGCCGACCGTTGGCTCACCGGACAGTCCGGTGCACACCGGACAGTCCGGTGCACACCGGACAGTCCGGTGAATTTTAGCCGTACGCCGTCGGCGAATTCCCGAGAGCGGCCACTTCACGCCGAGTCAGCCTGGCGCACCGGACACTGTCCGGTGCACCACCGGACTGTCCGGTGTGCCAGACTGAGCTGAGTCTTGGCTGTACACAGCCAAGCCTTTTTCACCTCTTTTCTTTTCTTCTTCTTTCTGTTTCTAACACTTAGACAAGTATATTAGTACACAAAACCAATGTACTAAGGCTTAGAAACATACCTTTACTCTTGATTTGCACTTTGTCTATCCATGAGCATAAATTCACATTTAAGCACTTGTGTTGGCACTCAATCACCAAAATACTTAGAAATGGCCCAAGGGCACATTTCCCTTTCAGATATTCTCTTTAACATTGACAGGAAAAAGCAAAGAAAAAGAGGATGCTTCGCATGTGGGGAAAAGGGCCACTTCAGGGATAGCTGTCCAACTTTGGCCAAACCCAAAAAGGAGAGGAGCAAAGGCAAGGCGCTAACAAGTGTTAGAACTTGGGATGACTCTTCAAGTGAAGATGAACCTCCAAGGACACGCAGCCACCGATCCTCATCACGATCATCACGATCATCACACAAATGCCTTATGGCAAGAGGTAACAAAAGCATTCCATCCTCTAGTGATGAAAGTAGTAGTGATGATGAAGGTGAGGGAAAGCCCTCCGTAGATGAGCTTGCGGAAGCCGTTGAATTTTTCCAAGATGTTTGCACTAAGCAAAAAGCTCAACTTAAAACCTTGAAAAATAAGTTGGTTAGCTCTCAAAATGATTACAAAGGTTTGCTAGAAAAATTTGAAACTTTTGCAAACTTAAATAGTGAGATGTCAACTAAAATTGAGCTATTAGAGTCTAGTGCTCCATCCACTGCTACCGATGATGGTCTTTTTAAAAAGAATGAAAAACTTAAGGCTAAGTTAGCTAGCTCCCAAAATACCATTGAAAATTTGCTAGAGAAAATGGAAATTCTTAGCATACACAATGATGAGCTAACTACTAAGCTAGAAAATATTGGTAGCACCCCAGTAGCATCTCTAGTTAAAATTCCTAAAATTATTAAAAAGGATGCTTCTACTTCTTGCTTTGATTTAATTAATGACACTAACCCCTGCAACCAAGTTCTTGTTGAGAATATTGTTATAGAAACATGTTCGGATGAGGTTGCAAAGGAAAATGAGCAATTAAGGCAAGAAGTGGCCCGTCTTGGCAAGGCTTTGTATGAAAAGAAAGGCAAAGCCAAACAAATCCAACCTCCATAGGATAACACCACTGCGAGAGTGAACAAGCCTATGGAGGGAAAAACCGTGATTTGTAGGTTATGCCACAAGGAAGGCCACAAGTCTTTCCAATGCAAGACGATGACCGGGGATAAGCAAAGGCAAAAGCTCAAGCAAAAGCCATCAAGCAAAATCTCCAACACCTACATCAAAAAGGTGGACAAAAAGGCTGCTACACCATATTTGATCAAGAAGAAAAAGAATGGAAAGGTGATAGCAATCAAGGCCAACAAGCAAGCCAACAAAGGAAAGGGGGCCAAACGCATCTGGGTGCCAAAGGAAATTATTTCAACCATGAGAAGCACCAAGAAGGTTTGGATCCCGAAAGGGAAATGAGTGGACCAAAGGTCAACGGGAATTTGGAGACTTGGCAAAGTTGGGATGTATATCATGGGATACATCATATTGGATCGAGTTCATTGCCAAGTGGGTTAGTGTATATTTTGGACCCAAATTTCCCACCCATGACTAAGGTAACTAGATTTATTGTATTCCTTATTTCTAGATATGTGTATCTATTTTCTTGTATCTAGTTTTACCTTTCATGCCTAGTATTTCATTTGGTACTTGCTTTAGATTAACAATGCATGCATACTAGGTAAATCACATGGTAGGATTGCTCGCTCTCATTTCATATTCTTAAGCAAACCTACATGGTTTAAAAAGTTTTAATTAAGCATGACACATAGCTTATTTAACATTCCTAAGTAAATGACTCTAATGCTTCAAAAACTTATATCCTTCAATTGGTATCATTTAACTTATATGTGCCAAAGCTCGGATTATGGATAATCTGTCCCCCTTGATATCAAATCAAAGTGCATGTCTCCTACAAGTATTCAAAACTTGTATGCACACTTTCAGGGGGAGATTACTCTATAATCTAAGTCTTTGAGACTAATACATGTTTTCAAGTCTATTTCATGTAGTAGTCTCATTGTAAGGAAAATGAGGTCCCCGGAGAAAGACAACAATCTTCCACTGCAAAATCTCCAAGAACTCTCATGTCTCTCAAGCTCGCCATTGAATTTCAATCCGGGGAGCTTTTCTTCATCTCTAAAGGGGGAGAAAACTCTTTCTAAAGGAGAACACTCTCTTAGGGGGAGTAATCTTTTGAGGACAAGCTTTTATTTACTTCCTACATGCTTTTAATGTCTTCCTTTTCGGTGGTTGATGCCAAAGGGGAGAAGTTTTAGGGACCAAAGCAATGAAAACTATTTCAAACACCAAACACCACCAATTTAAAATTTTAAATCTACAAATGGTTTTTCAAGTGGTTTTGGTTATTTGGTCTAAAAAAAGGAAGTAAGTGAATTATGGAGTTAGGGGGAGGCTTAAGTCCATAATATCACATTAAGGGGACAATTATGCATCCTAGCAAGTAGATTGCATATTTACATTCAAATACTTGTATTATTTGCTTGCTTTGGTTGTGTTGTCATCAATCACCAAAAAGGGGGAGATTGTAAGGAAAATGGACCCCGGCCATTTGGCTATTTGAGTTTTGGTGTTTGATGATCAACACAATCCGTGAACTAATAAGTTTCTCTAGTGTATATGTTTGTAGTTCACAGGATGCAAGAAGTACCTGGACTAAGGAATTGAGGAAAGCAACACCTCAAAAGAAGACATTAAGAAGATTAAAGAAAAGTCCAAGGTTGAAGGCGTGTGCTGCCTGCGGACTGTCTGTGCGTGGAGCACCGGACTATCCGGTGCCCACACGCCGGACTGTCCGGTGCACTTGGGAACTCCAGCCCAACGGCTAGTTCCAGGTGGCACTCGGAGAAAAGACCACCGGACTGTCCGGTGTAAAAAGCCTGCGGCGCCAACGGTCACCTGCTCTGACAGAGCAACGGCTAGGCGCACCGGACATGCTACAGTGCGCTGTCCGGTGCACCACCGGACTGTCCGGTGCACACCGGACTGTCCGGTGTGCCGCAGAGGACTGCAGCTTTTCTCCAACGGCTAGTTTGGAGTTGGGGCCTATAAATACTTGACCCAACCGGCCATTTGAAGGAGTGGGAGCTCAAGCAACATACCAAGCAATATTGTAGACATTCCCAAGTGCTCTTACACCCAAGTGCTTAATAGAATCACTCGGTGATTAGCGTAGGTGCTTTGCGAAGTGCTTAAGTTAGTTAGACCGCTCTAGCGCTTGCTCTAGGTGAACCCTAGTTAGTTGAGTGAGTTTAGACAAACCACACAACCCCTCGGCTCTTGCGTGAGTCGTTGTAATTGTACCGAGTGGGGTGAGAGTCTTGCGAGACCGTGACAACCGTGTTTGTGTCACGGCCGCCACCGTGTACGGAGGGAACGAGGCCCGCGGCGTTTCGGGCGGAAGCTCGATAGTGGAGACGGCGGGGAGCGTTCGAGAGGAGCTGGAAGCGGAGCACCACTTGCGTGTGGAGAAGGCCCGCGGCTCTCTACGGAGTTACTCGACCGAAGGTGCTTGGCCCTCGCGTGGGCTTCCCTTTGCGTAGGGGCACCAACGAGGATTAGTCGGAACCTTGCGTGGTTCCGGATACCTCGGTAAAAATACCGGCGTCGTCCACGAGAGTTTGCATCTCTACTTTGCTCTTTAAGTTTCCGCATTTATATCAAGCATTTAAGTTTCAATCTTGTATTCATACCTATATAGTGTAGATTGGAACTTAGCCTTTGCGGTAGAGATAGCAACACTTAGACAAAACCTAGTTTGCACATTCTAGTTTGTTTATTTGCATAGGTTTTGCTCTAGGGATTTAATTGTGGCCTAGTTTAGTGAAAGTTTTAGAAGTCCTAATTCACCCCCCCCCCCCTCTTAGGCGTCACCCGTTTCCTACAGTCATTTACCCTAGAGCATCCAGCACCGCATTGCCGACGACGTCAGGGCAAGGCCGCCACCGGCTTCCAGTGGGGTCGGCCAGAACCTGGCTGCGGCAGCAATACTGCTCCGTGCGATGTCAGAACCATCGACCACTGAAGGGCGGCGTATCCAGAGAGAGCTCAAGAATCTCCTGGAGGATGCCGCGGTCCGACGGGCCGAAAGCTCTGCCTCCCGAAGGCAGGGGTACCCCTCGGAGCATCACGCCGCGACTTCCCGATTTATGCGGGAAGCCTCGGTCCACACCGGGCGCACGCGCAACACGGCGCATGCGGCCCCGGGTCGCCTCGGCAACGAGCACCACCACCGCAACCGTCGAGCCCACCTCGACGAGAGGGTGCGCCGAGGTTACCACCCCAGGCGTGGGGGACGCTATGACAGCGGGGAGGATCGGAGTCCCTCGCCCGAACCACCCGGTCCGCAGGCTTTCAGCCGGGCCATACGACGGGCGCCGTTCCCGACCCGGTTCCGAACCCCGACTACCATCACAAAGTACTCGGGGGAGACGAGGCCGGAACTGTGGCTCGCGGACTACCGACTGGCCTGCCAGCTAGGTGGAACGGACGATGACAACCTCATCATCTGCAACCTCCCCCTGTTCCTCTCTAACACCGCTCGAGCCTGGCTGGAGCATCTGCCTCCAGGGCAGATCTCCAACTGGGACGACCTGGTCCAAGTGTAACACCCCAGGTGTTACCTTGGCTAAAGCCCACCTTGGCACTAAAAGCTGTGATCACAAGGGGGTAAAGGCCTAGGGCAACACATAAGAACTTGGAGATCAAATGCTAATAAAGTTGCCAAGGACATGAGAAGCATTACCCTAATCCTTGCTCACTTACTACCTTGGATGATAGGGGAGAAGAACCCTAGACCACTCTTAAAACCCTATCTTCCAAAACCCTAGGTAAGGGGGGAAAGAGAGTGAACAAGTGTGCAAAGCATGTGTGACCTTTACCCAAACCCTAACCAACTTTGTAACCATCAATTAGGGGAGGGAAATATTGCAAAAAGACCCCTGGAGAAACCCCAATTCAAATCTCCAAGTGGAGAGAGAGCTAGAGCTCTCTATTTTTTCCCTCTAAGTCAAATTTTAACCCTAACCCAAAGATCAACCGTGTTCACTTTGAAGATGGCGCCAAAACCACTTGGGTTCTATACCAAAAATGTGGTATACCACTTAAGGCACCCCCTGGAAAAAGTGGAGACCGAGACTCGGACGTTTGACAGCTCTTGACATCAGTTTTGTCGCAATATGGGCAGTGAGACAAGCCAGATTTGGCGCCCGTCTATCTCCTGATCTAGGGCGTATCCTTTATTGGAACTCACACATGTGAGATAGCCCTAGGTGCCAGGAAGAGGCCTGCGCTGGATTCATGGCAAGATTCGCACGTTTGCGATCTCTAGAGACGTTTGAACACTGGAAGAAACACACCTCCACGTGTTCGACGCCTTCTGCCCGCACTAGAGCACGCTCACGCGCGCCCCCGCATGCCCAGCGCCGCGCTCGAGCCAAGCCAGCGCCATGGCCCGCGCCCGCGCTTATAAAACCCTCCCAGACTTAGATTGTTCCCTTCCGCGCACCCTCAACCCTCACCGGAGTCGAGCTCGTCGCCGTTTGCCCGTGCGCAGCGAGTCCGCGGCTGCCCAACCCCTCTGCCACCGTAGACCGGCCAGTGGAGCCATTCCCAACCCCGTCCAACCCTCGGAGAAGACTGTGCACACCTCCGTGAAGCTCCCCGAGCGAGGAATCGGAGTTTACTTCGCCGGAGAGGCCAGTCCACGCTCGCCGGAGCTATCAACCCCGCCGGAGTACGTGGACCGGGTAAACCTCTTCACCGTCCTTCGATTCCTTGTGCACACAGTCGCTACGTTACCCCGTGAAGCTCACCGTGCCCTCGGATTGAACCAGCTCGCCGTGGTTTGGCCGGTATACTCGCCGCCGACGAGGACACCCGCATGCACGCGTGGACCGGGTGATTCCGGCCATCCCCGACGTCAAGCCGTACCTCGACGTGACCGCCAGAGTCTCCCCGAGCCAACCCCACCCTTCGTCGGACCTCCCTCGCCGCCGGTAAGCCGCGCCACCCTTTTCTTTCCCGCGGTTACTGTTTGCATAAGGGGAAGGACTGCGGGTGAGAGGGAGAGAAGGTCAGGGGATTTTGTGAAATGTCAGAGACACAGGGGAATAGTGGCGCGAGGGTAGATTTGCGAAGGTGGATTTAGTTTAAACCCAGGGACCTCGGTGTAAACTGTTTTTCCAGAAAACCTTTATTAAATCTGTTTTTAATTTGGACAGAAACTTTGAAAATGCATAACTTCTGTTTAAATCATCCAAATTTGGTCAAACCAATTTTGTCAGACTCTAAATAATGTAACCTACTTAAGAAAAATATAAAACCCCCTATATACTATAGAAAACTTTAAAGCTCTGATTTAATTATAGTTTTGACCAAAAGCTTAATAATAGGGCCAAAATTAGTTGCACTATTTGACTGGGGTTAGAAAAATTTTGAGAAGTTTGCCTCTACCTACTAAACCACATAAAAATGCTAAACCTCTCTGTCCACTCCATTTAAGTTAGTTTTACCCTTTATTCTATAATATGCTTAAGGATAAGGAAAATAGAAAATGTAATTTAATTATTGAACCAGAGAGTACCTCTATTTTTGTTAGGTTACTTATTCAATATAGTTCACTGGAAAAATATATCATACCCTGTTTTAGTGTAAAATAAGTAAGATCCCTTTTGTTTTAATAAAACAAGTGAAACTTAGAAAAACTCTACAAAAATAACCCCAAGGTAAAAACACCCCCACCCTTGGGATAACTAATGTTTTGTTAGTAAGAACTTAGGAAAAATAGGAGATCTGCTGTTTGACATTTTTCAAATAATAATGTAGTAGAAAGAACCTTTTTGACTTTAAACTTAAGAAAATCATAACTAAATAACCACCCCTTAGTTTTCTGTGATTTTTAGCACAGAGACCTATTATTACTATGGGATGCAAACAAAAATAACCTTTAAGACAGAACCTACCCCTAACTAAGAGATGTAGTGTAAAGTGGGCCATTTTGCATAACTCTTGTCATTTTTGTTTAAAGCCTAGATTTTGTACTTTAAGCCTCAAAATCTTAAAACAAGCTAGAATAGCAAGTGACAATCCACTGTAATTTTTACAGAATTTTTGGAAGTTATTAAAGCACTGTCGTAGTTCAAACCTACACTAGAAACCCTAAATGGAAATTAAAGAAAAGAAAATGAATAATGGAAATTAATGTCGTCCTAAAACCTTTATAACTTTGTCCACTGAAAACTATAAAGACAGTACAAATCCACTATGTTATCCTAAAAGAAAAACCTAAGCTTGAAAAGGGAATAAGTCTATGTATATATATATACCACTAGAAGCCCCACATAACCAGGAAACCCTAAGTTAGTTCTTGACTTAGTTTCTTTAGCTTAATGTTCTTAAATCTTGCATAATCATGACATACATGTTCATTGCATTTCGATAGACTGTAATCTTGCTGACGGAGAGTACATCCTCGTGCCGGAGCAAGGAGCTGCTCAGGAGGTAGCCCCCGATCCAGCACCCGAGCCTGCACCAGAGGACCTGTCTGCCACTGCTTTGGAAGGCAAGCCCCGGTTTTATGCATAACCTGTTATTTATGCTATTTTACTTCACTTAATGATTGTAGGTTTGATTGTGCACTTAGGTGTAGGAGTTGTTTGAAACCCTAGTTGCATGATCTCAGGAATCCTTTTGAGATGAATACTAGTATGACAGGTCGAGTAGTTGCTTTATTTAATTAGGATCTCGGTAGAAGACGAGTGATTTTTCTAGCACTCGCGCGAGATCAGGAAATTGATTGTACCCACTTTCACACTGTCATGATACTAGTTGGTGGACAACAATCCATGGGGATTGGTTGTTCACGAGATGGAAAATGGAATAAGGATTAACGTGCGGATACCTGTGTCAAGCGTTTGAACGTACTAAACACATACCGAGAAATATGGTAAATCGGTAAGCCTAGTACCTGAGTGAACCTGCCCGTAGATTGCCCTCCTCACGCGACCTGAGACGAGGTCTCCCATTCCGGTTATGGTGGGTACAAGTGCGGTCACTGCACGACGGCCAGTCGGGGTCAGTGAGGCATTGTACGCCAAGGCGGTGAGCCCCTTTCTGTTGCCAGGGAATCGATGGGGACGGTTGATGTGTGTGGGGACGGAGTGCCCCTACATGTCGTGTGTTTAGGTTTACCTTGCAAGGATAAAAACTCGATTCGAATCGTCTGCTTCTCGCAGCTAATGAGACTGCTTGATCCATTGTACTGCATTGAGTAATAAGTGGAAGTATGATGAGTTGAGATAAGATGTTGATTGCTAATAATGCTTGCTACCATGTATGAGTAGATAGTCCACTTTTAGCCTTAAGAGAGTCACACTTAATTTTGACTAAGTTAAAATCTTGATTTAGAAACTCAGCTAGTGCTTTTGGCAACCAAACCCCACAGCCAAACAGCTGCATGTCTAGAGGTAGAGGAGTAGACTCCTCACACCGGGTAAGTCTAGCTGAGTATTAGTATACTCAGCCTTTCTTGTGGCACAATTTTTACAGGTTCTCTGGAGGAAATGGTTGCTGGAGTGACTTGGCCGTCCATCTTGCCACCGGGTTGGACTGTCGAGTGGGACCCTGCCTCGGCTGAGGAGGAGCATGAGGAGTGATGGGACAGGCTTCCCCATCTCTCTATTTATTTACCGTTAGTTTATTTCCGCTGCACTTCGAACAATGATGGTTACTTTTGCAAAAACTCCGATGATGATGATGATGATGTAATAATTTAATACTCTGACATGTATGGTTTTATGCTTTATTGTATTTGCTCTGTGACTCACCTTCGAGTGAGATTGTGGTACTTGATCCTGTTAGTGGCCGTGTCGGACTAGATCCAAGGGATTGACGGGTTATTTCCATTTAAGTGTGGTCTAGCCTCTGAGGCGGGGCTTAGGCACTTAAGTTGGAATAATTCGGGCAGTTCCGCCACAGCTGGTATCGGAGCTTGTACCACCACAGAGGAATCAATAAAATATAAATACCATCGATTTTCCAAGTAAAATTTGATAGAAACAATGTTGGATAGATAGTAGGACGAGCAGGATAGACCTAGGACGTGAAGCCTTAGGGTAATAGAAGGGTAGCTAGGTGGCTAAGTAACTAGGCCCTACAGGCCACTTTTACAGGATGGGAGTTCTTCCCTATTCCTTTTATCTTGTTGTGAGGCCGTTCAGGACGAGCATGCATGCATTCATAATTAAGCAAAAGGATAACTGAGTAAAGGACTTAAAAACAGCTAACAACCAACTAGGTCCCCAGTGCCTTTTTCATTTAACTAGAGAAGGGCTGAGTTTTATTTTTCCTTGTTCTTTTTATAATTCTTTTTCTTTTACTTACGCTTAACCGTACACAGATGACTTCCCACGGATCCTCCGATGACGGAAATGCACTGACCCACACGGACGGACTTGCACGAGAGGGCTTTCCCCGCATTTTGTGGGAGGTACTTCAGGGGGCCGGATACACGACACCCCCTCAGTACGCGGTGCAGCAGTTCGAGAAGCACCGAGTGCCTCGCTGTAGGGTGAGGATGACTTTGGAGCCTCATCCCCTGCAGCCAGGCTGGCGCTCTTTGGACTCCGAGTCTTTCGGGTACCGAGCAGAGGACACAATCGAGGCGATCGCTCTGCATGGATTGACTACCTTCTGCGGATTCCATCCTTTGGAGCTGGCCACCCACCCTATTGGCTTGTTCCCCGCTGAGAGGGAGGACGACCCAATGTGGAAGGATCGGGTGGAGCATGCCAAGGATATCTGGGCCATCTACCCAGGACAGACCGCACACTTGACCGTACGGTGCATGAATGCTCTGTACCGTCTGCAGGTGATGCGCGGTGAGGCGATGTCCCACCTGATGGCACTACTGGAGGCAACAAAGATTACATTGGACAACAGAGAGGAACTTGTGGTTGACTTGTCCCAAGAAATGGTGGAGAAGGACTTGCAGGTGGAGCAGCTATCCACTGATATTCAGGAGTTGGAGGAGCTGGTAGGCACCAGGGAGAACACCATCGAGGTTCTGGAGGATCAGCTCCTTAACACTCAGCAGCAGCTCGCTGAGGCTAACGAGCACCTGGACATGCACCACCAGGAGATCCAGGACCAGGAGGCCAACGAGGACGTCGACATCGAGGGAGGAGATGAGCCTGCCTCTAGTTTGGACACTGCCGGCTCAGGGAGACCACCATCCCCCGAGTCGAGTGTTGCCTCGTTCGCTCACTAGGTGTTCAGGATAGAGTTAGACGTTGGTGATGGTAGGACTCCTCGCAACTAGCTTAGCTTTTGCACCCTTGGGGTACTAGGCTAGGTAGAGTTGAGTCATTTTGGAACAATTTGATGTAATCGTGCTAAACTCTCTTGGGAGCTTGTTTGATGGATGCTGTTATCAGTTTAAATTTGGAAGGAAGAAATTATGCCTCTTTAACATCCTTTTGTTGAAATTGGAGTCTATCATTTTGCTTTTGACTCTTTTCGCCGCGATTAAACTTTGAACTTGGAGTTATGGTGTTAAGTGTATATGTGGTTTTTCAGATGGCCGGGAGGCAGCGTCGTGGCCAGAACGAGCGCGTTCCTCCACCGCCGCCACCACCTCCCACTCTGCAGGAGCTCATGGCTCAGCAGAATGAGATCCTGAGGCAGCTGGCTCAACGTCAGCCACCACCTCAGCATTATGGTGGTGGAGACCATCAGCGTCACCCTGCGGCGGCTACATACCAGGAATTCCTTAGCACCCAGCCTCCATTGTTCACAAGGGCGGAGGACCCACTTGACGCAGATGTGTGGCTGCGAGTGGTGGAATCCAAATTCCCACTGCTCCAGGGAGTTTGCTCAGAGGTCACCAAAGTCAGGTTCGCCACCCAGCAGCTTCGCGGACCTGCAAGGACTTGGTGGGATCATTTTCTTGCTATGCAGCCAGAGGACCGAGAGGTGGAGTGGAGGGAGTTCAAGGCAGCTTTTAGAGGACACCATATACCAGCCGGGATCATGGACAGGAAGCTCAATGAGTTTTTGGCACTCACTCAGGGCAACAGGACTGTGTTGCAGTATGCCCAGGCCTTTAATGACTTGTGCCAGTATGCGGGATATCATGCAGATACAGATGAGAATAAGAGAGACAGGTTCAGAAGGGGGCTCAGCACTAAGCTCCGGGATCGTCTCAACACCGTCAGGGCCAACAGCTACAATGAGTTGGTCAACATGGCTATCTCCCAAGAGGACTGCATTACAGCTAGACAGGCAGAGAAGAAGAGGAAGACCCCTGTGGCAGGACCCTCAGCTCAGCCACAGCGCTTCAGGATTGTGTCCGACACCCAGGGCAGGGGACCCCAGCAGCAGCAAGGGCGATGGGTGATCCGACCACAGCAGCAGCAGCAGGCACCCAATCGCACCCAATTTCCAGCTCAAAGGAGCAATCAGCAGCAGCAGCAGTACCGCCAGGCAAATGACAACAGATGCTTCACATGTGGCAACACTGGGCACTATGCCAAGAATTGCCCCAGGAACCAGCAGAGGCAGGGGCAGAATGTCAATCAGAACCAAGGCAAGAGGCAGAAGGTGCAAGTGAGGCAGGGCAGGCTAAACTTCACCACCCTGGCTGATATTCCAGAGGGAGCACCCGTCATGACTGGTATCTTTACAGTTTTAAATTTTCTCGCTATTGTTCTGTTTGATTCCGGTGCTTCACATAGTTTTATCAGTGCCAAGTTTAGTGCCAAATGCCAGTTGCCCTTCCACCATACCGATGGGGGCATTACAATTTCAACGCCAGGAGGCAGAGTTGCCACTTATCAAATCAACAGGCAAGTGCCTATAAAATTTGGTAGTCTGGTGATTAGAACCACCCTTCTCATCTTAGGATTGGATAGCGTGGATATTATTTTGGGAGCTGACTGGTTGACCAGGCATCAGGCAGTATTGGACATTGCAGCCAGAGCCATTGAAATTCATTCCCCTGCTTATGGCGAGACTGTTTTGTATTTACCCGACCAGGGTTGTACCCGATCTTGTGCCTTTGTTATGATAGAATCCCCGGTGGAAAAGATCCCAGTGGTCTGCGACTACCCAGATGTTTTCCCAGACGAATTGCCAGGGATGCCACCTGACCGAGATATTGAGTTCGCCATCGAATTGCAACCCGGGACTGCTCCTATCTCCAAGAGACCCTATAGGATGCCTCCCGCGGAATTGGCAGAATTGAAGAAACAATTGCAAGAATTGTTGGACAAGGGGTTTATTCGCCCAAGCACTTCACCATGGGGATGTCCAGCTTTATTTGTGAAGAAAAAGGATGAGAGTTTGAGGATGTGTGTTGACTACCGCCCTCTCAATGCGGTGACTATCAAGAACAAATACCCACTGCCCCGCATTGATGTTCTGTTTGATCAGTTGGTAGGAGCCAAGGTATTCTCCAAGATAGACCTTCGCTCAGGATACCATCAAATAAAGATCCGTGCCAGCGATATTCCCAAGACGGCTTTCTCTACCAGATATGGACTGTATGAGTTTCTGGTGATGTCTTTTGGGCTGACCAATGCCCCGGCTTATTTCATGTACTTGATGAACTCAGTTTTTATGCCAGAATTAGACAAGTTCGTGGTCGTTTTCATTGATGATATACTGGTTTATTCCAAGAATGAAGCCGAGCACACCAAACACTTGCATACTGTACTTCAGAGACTGCGTAATCATTAGTTGTATGCTAAGTTGAGTAAGTGTGAGTTCTGGCTAAAGGAGATTAAATTCTTGGGTCACACAATTTCTCAGGATGGGATATCAGTGGATCCTGAGAAGGTACAAGAGGTAATGGACTGGAAACCCCCGACTACGGTGAAGCAAATTCGGAGTTTTCTGGGATTGGCAGGGTATTATCGATGATTTATTCCGGATTTCTCCAGAATTGCCAAGCCAATGACTGAACTGTTAAAGAAGGGAGTCAAATTTGAGTGGAGCCAAAAGTGTGAAGATGCCTTTCATACCTTGAGGCAGCATTTGACAACAGCCCCAGTGCTAGCCCAACCTGACAACACCAAGCCATTTGAAGTTTATTGTGATGCTTCTGGTACTGGATTGGGATGTGTCTTGATGCAAGAGAACAGAGTGATTGCTTATGCTTCCCGAGCACTCAGGCCCCATGAGCAGAACTACCCCACTCATGATCTGGAATTGGCAGCTGTGGTGCATGCTCTTAAGATATGGAGACACTACTTGATGGGAGCTCACTGTAACATCTATACTGATCACAAGAGTCTCAAATACATCTTCACTCAGGCAGATCTGAACATGAGGCAAAGAAGATGGTTAGAGTTGATCAAGGACTATGATTTGGAGGTGCATTACCACCCAGGGAAGGCCAATGTTGTGGCAGATGCCTTAAGCAGAAAGGCCCAGTGCAATTGCATGAGCATGGATGTGGGAGTTACCACCCTGTGTGATGAGTTGTGCAGATTGAACCTGGAAGTTGTTTCTTCGGGTGACCTAAGCTATATCTCGGTGGAGCCCACGTTGCAAGAGCAGATCATCAGGGCACAGGTTGAGGATAAGGGTGTTCAGGTTATCAAGGATATGATCAAGCAAAAGGCAGAAAAATACAAGTGTTTCCGACAGGACAGCAAGGGAATTCTATGGTTTGGAGATCGATTAGTTGTTCCCAAGGACCCTGAGCTCAGAAAGCAAATACTGGATGAAGCTCACCTTTCCAAATTCTCTATGCACCCTGGTAGCAACAAGATGTACCATGATCTCAGATCTCTATATTGGTGGACTAGAATGAAAAGGGAAATTGCCAAGTACATATCCGAGTGTGACACCTGCCAGAGAATTAAAGCTAGTCACTTGAAGGCAGCAGGCCCTTTGCAACCCCTTCCCATCCCATCTTGGAAATGGGAGGACATTTGCATGGACTTCATAATAGGATTACCCAATACCGCCAGGCACCATGATTCTATTTGGGTTATTGTGGACAGGATTACCAAGACTGCTCATTTCTTGCCAGTGCACACCACCCACAAGACAGAGAAGTACGCTGAAATTTATGTTGATCAGATAGTAAGATTGCATGGTATTCCAAAGACCATTATATCTGACCGGGGAGCACTGTTTGTGGCACGCTTTTGGGAGAAACTGCAAGAATCACTTGGGACCCAGGTCATCCGAAGCTCAGCATATCACCCTCAAACAGATGGCCAGACAGAAAGGGTGAATCAGATTTTGGAAGACATGTTGCGAGCATGTGCACTACACTACGGGAAGGATTGGGACAAGTGTCTGTCTTTGGCGGAGTTTTCTTACAATAACAGTTATCAATCCAGTCTGAAGATGGCACCTTTTGAGGCATTATATGGGAGAAGGTGTAGGACCCCACTAAATTGGTCTCAAGCAGGAGAAAGGGAAATTTTTGGGCCAGACTTGGTACTCGAGGCAGAGGCAAAAGTCAAAGTTATTACCAAGAACTTGGAAGCTGCTCAGGCCAGGCAAAAGAGCTATCATGACAAGAGGCGGAAACCCCTGCAGTTTGAGGTGGGAGATCATGTTTATCTTAAGGTATCACCCACCAAGGGTGTTCAGAGATTCGGGATCAAGGGCAAGTTAGCCCCTCGCTACATTGGACCCTATGAGATCAAGGCTAGTTGTGGACCCGTAGCTTACCAATTGGAATTGCCACCCCACATGTCAGCAGTTCACAATGTGTTCCATGTATCTCAGCTGCGGAAATGTGTTCGCCTACCCACTGAAGTACTGCTGGAACTAGACATTGAGGTAGAACCGGACTTATCTTACCAAGAGTACCCTGTCAAGGTGCTAGATCAGAAGGAAAGATCAACTCGGGCAAGGTCGGTCAGAATGTATAAGATTCAGTGGAGTCACCATTCAGCAGAAGAAGTTACGTGGGAGACTGAGGATTTTCTACGCTCTCGCTTCCCCGACTTTCTACCCAAAGGAGTCGGTATGTAACCCCAAAACCCCACACCCCCCACCTGCCCTTTGAATTCAATTATAAGAAAAACTTAGATAACAAGGATAGTCTAAGTTGTGGATTTAACTTAAGAAGGGCTTCCTTCTGAATTTGCAAAGAGGATGACATTCGAAGAGCAGTTAATAAGAGAAACTTAAGTGTAAAGGAAAAACAACACCAGCATACCTTCAAGCACCCTCCAAGGGACTCTACCTAAATCTCGGGACGAGATTCCTTTAAGGGGGGAGGGCTGTAACACCCCAGGTGTTACCTTGGCTAAAGCCCACCTTGGCACTAAAAGCTGTGATCACAAGGGGGTAAAGGCCTAGGGCAACACATAAGAACTTGGAGATCAAATGCTAATAAAGTTGCCAAGGACATGAGAAGCATTACCCTAATCCTTGCTCACTTACTACCTTGGATGATAGGGGAGAAGAACCCTAGACCACTCTTAAAACCCTATCTTCCAAAACCCTAGGTAAGGGGGGAAAGAGAGTGAACAAGTGTGCAAAGCATGTGTGACCTTTACCCAAACCCTAACCAACTTTGTAACCATCAATTAGGGGAGGGAAATATTGCAAAAAGACCCCTGGAGAAACCCCAATTCAAATCTCCAAGTGGAGAGAGCTAGAGCTCTCTATTTTTTTCCCTCTAAGTCAAATTTTAACCCTAACCCAAAGATCAACCGTGTTCACTTTGAAGATGGCGCCAAAACCACTTGGGTTCTATACCAAAAATGTGGTATACCACTTAAGGCACCCCCTGGAAAAAGTGGAGACCGAGACTCGGACGTTTGACAGCTCTTGACATCAGTTTTGTCGCAATATGGGCAGTGAGACAAGCCAGATTTGGCGCCCGTCTATCTCCTGATCTAGGGCGTATCCTCCATTGGAACTCACACATGTGAGATAGCCCTAGGTGCCAGGAAGAGGCCTGCGCTGGATTCATGGCAAGATTCGCACGTTTGCGATCTCTGGAGACGTTTGAACACTGGAAGAAACACACCTCCATGTGTTCGACGCCTTCTGCCCGCGCCAGAGCACGCTCACGCGCGCCCCCGCATGCCCAGCGCCGCGCCCGAGCCAAGCCAGCGCCATGGCCCACGCCCGCGCTTATAAAACCCTCCCAGACTTAGATTGTTCCCTTCCCCGCACCCTCAACCCTCACCGGAGTCGAGCTCGTCGCCGTTTGCCCGTGCGCAGCGAGTCCGCGGCCGCCCAACCCCTCTGCCACCGTAGACCGGCCAGTGGAGCCATTCCCAACCCCGTCCAGCCCTCGGAGAAGACTGTGCACACCTCCGTGAAGCTCCCCGAGTGAGGAATCGGAGTTTACATCGCCGGAGAGGCCAGTCCACGCTCGCCGGAGCTATCAACCCCGCCGGAGTACGTGGACCGGGTAAACCTCTTCACCGTCCTTCGATTCCTTGTGCACACAGTCGCTACGTTACCCCGTGAAGCTCACCGTGCCCTCGGATTGAACTAGCTCGCCGTGGTTTGGCCGGTATACTCGCCGCCGACGAGGACACCCGCATGCACGCGTGGACCGGGTGATTCCGGCCATCCCCGACGTCAAGCCGTACCTCGACGTGACCGCCAGAGTCTCCCCGAGCCAACCCCACCCTTTGCCGGACCTCCCTCGCCGCCGGTAAGCCGCGCCACCCTTTTCTTTCCCGCGGTTACTGTTTGCATAAGGGGAAGGACTGCGGGTGAGAGGGAGAGAAGGTCAGGGGGTTTTGTGAAATGTCAGAGACACAGGGGAATAGTGGCACGAGGGTAGATTTGCGAAGGTGGATTTAGTTTAAACCCAGGGACCTCGGTGTAAACTGTTTTTCCAGAAAACCTTTATTAAATCTGTTTTTAATTTGGACAGAAACTTTGAAAATGCATAACTTCTGTTTAAATCATCCAAATTTGGTCAAACCAATTTTGTCAGACTCTAAATAATGTAACCTACTTAAGAAAAATATAAAACCCCCTATATACTATAGAAAACTTTAAAGCTCTGATTTAATTATAGTTTTGACCAAAAGCTTAATAATAGAGCCAAAATTAGTTGCACTATTTGACTGGGGTTAGAAAAATTTTGAGAAGTTTGCCTCTACCTACTAAACCACATAAAAATGCTAAACCTCTCTGTCCACTCCATTTAAGTTAGTTTTACCCTTTATTCTATAATATGCTTAAGGATAAGGAAAATAGAAAATGTAATTTAATTAATGAACCAGAGAGTACCTCTATTTTTGTTAGGTTACTTATTCAATATAGTTCACTGGAAAAATATATCATACCCTGTTTTAGTGTAAAATAAGTAAGATCCCTTTTGTTTTAATAAAACAAGTGAAACTTAGAAAAACTCTACAAAAATAACCCCAAGGTAAAAACACCCCCACCCTTGGGATAACTAATGTTTTGTTAGTAAGAACTTAGGAAAAATAGGAGATCTGCTGTTTGACATTTTTCAAATAATAATGTAGTAGAAAGAGCCTTTTTGACTTTAAACTTAAGAAAATCATAACTAAATAACCACCCCTTAGTTTTCTGTGATTTTTAGCACAGAGACCTATTATTACTATGGGATGCAAACAAAAATAACCTTTAAGACAGAACCTACCCCTAACTAAGAGATGTAGTGTAAAGTGGGCCATTTTGCATAACTCTTGTCATTTTTGTTTAAAGCCTAGATTTTGTACTTTAAGCCTCAAAATCTTAAAACAAGCTAGAATAGCAAGTGACAATCCACTGTAATTTTTACAGAATTTTTGGAAGTTATTAAAGCACTGTCGTAGTTCAAACCTACACTAGAAACCCTAAATGGAAATTAAAGAAAAGAAAATGAATAATGAAAATTAATGTCGTCCTAAAACCTTTATAACTTTGTCCACTGAAAACTATAAAGACAGTACAAATCCACTATGTTATCCTAAAAGAAAAACCTAAGCTTGAAAAGGGAATAAGTCTATGTATATATATATACCACTAGAAGCCCCACATAACCAGGAAACCCTAAGTTAGTTCTTGACTTAGTTTCTTTAGCTTAATGTTCTTAAATCTTGCATAATCATGGCATACATGTTCATTGCATTTCGATAGACTGTAATCTTGCTGACGGAGAGTACATCCTCGTGCCGGAGCAAGGAGCTGCTCAGGAGGTAGCCCCCGATCCAGCACCCGAGCCTGCACCAGAGGACCTGTCTGCCACTGCTTTGGAAGGCAAGCCCCGGTTTTATGCATAACCTGTTATTTATGCTATTTTACTTCACTTAATGATTGTAGGTTTGATTGTGCACTTAGGTGTAGGAGTTGTTTGAAACCCTAGTTGCATGATCTCAGGAATCCTTTTGAGATGAATACTAGTATGACAGGTCGAGTAGTTGCTTTATTTAATTAGGATCTCGGTAGAAGACGAGTGATTTTTCTAGCACTCACGCGAGATCAGGAAATTGATTGTACCCACTTTCACACTGTCATGATACTAGTTGGTGGACAACAATCCATGGGGATTGGTTGTTCACGAGATGGAAAATGGAATAAGGATTAACGTGCGGATACCTGTGTCAAGCGTTTGAACGTACTAAACACATACCGAGAAATATGGTAAATCGGTAAGCCTAGTACCTGAGTGAACCTGCCCGCAGATTGCCCTCCTCACGCGACCTGAGACGAGGTCTCCCATTCCGGTTATGGTGGGTACAAGTGCGGTCACTGCACGACGGCCAGTCGGGGTCAGTGAGGCATTGTACGCCAAGGCGGTGAGCCCCTTTCTGTTGCCAGGGAATCGATGGGGACGGTTGATGTGTGTGGGGACGGAGTGCCCCTACATGTCGTGTGTTTAGGTTTACCTTGCAAGGATAAAAACTCGATTCGAATCGTCTGCTTCTCGCAGCTAATGAGACTGCTTGATCCATTGTACTGCATTGAGTAATAAGTGGAAGTATGATGAGTTGAGATAAGATGTTGATTGCTAATAATGCTTGCTACCATGTATGAGTAGATAGTCCACTTTTAGCCTTAAGAGAGTCACACTTAATTTTGACTAAGTTAAAATCTTGATTTAGAAACTCAGCTAGTGTTTTTGGCAACCAAACCCCACAGCCAAACAGCTGCATGTCTAGAGGTAGAGGAGTAGACTCCTCACACCGGGTAAGTCTAGCTGAGTATTAGTATACTCAGCCTTGCTTGTGGCACAATTTTTACAGGTTCTCTGGAGGAAATGGTTGCTGGAGTGACTTGGCCGTCCATCTTGCCACCGGGTTGGACTGTCGAGTGGGACCCTGCCTCGGCTGAGGAGGAGCATGAGGAGTGATGGGACAGGCTTCCCCATCTCTCTTTTTATTTACCGTTAGTTTATTTCCGCTGCACTTCGAATAATGATGGTTACTTTTGCAAAAATTCCGATGATGATGATGATGTAATAATTTAATACTCTGACATGTATGGTTTTATGCTTTATTGTATTTGCTCTGTGACTCACCTTCGAGTGAGATTGTGGTACTTGATCCTGTTAGTGGCCGTGTCGGACTAGATCCGAGGGATTGACGGGTTATTTCCATTTAAGTGTGGTCTAGCCTCTGAGGCGGGGCTTAGGCACTTAAGTTGGAATAATTCGGGCAGTTCCGCCACACCAAGCCTTCGCCGGCAACTTCCAGGGCACGTACGTACGCCCTTGGAACTCCTGGGATCTCCGAAGCTGCCGCCAGCAGCCGGGAGAGTCTCTCCGGGACTACATCCGGCGATTCTCGAAGCAGTGCACCGAGCTGCCCAATGTCACCGACTCGGACGTCATCGGCGCGTTCCTCGCCGGCACCACCTGCCGTGACCTGGTGAGCAAGATGGGTCGCAAGACCCCCACCAGGGCGAGCGAGCTGATGGACATCGCCACCAAGTTCGCCTCTGGCCAGGAGGCGGTTGAGGCCATCTTCCGGAAGGACAAGCAGCCCCAGGGCCGCCAGCCGGAAGACGTCCCCGAGGCGTCCGCTCAGCGCGGCGTGAGGAAGAAGGGCAAGAAGAAGTCGCAAGCGAAACGCGACGCCGCCGACACGGACCTTGTCGCCGCCGCTGAGTACAAGAACCCTCGGAAACCTCCTGGAGGTGCCAATCTCTTCGACAAGATGCTCAAGGAGCCGTGCCCCTATCATCAGGGGCCCGTCAAGCACACCCTTGAGGAGTGCGTCATGCTTCGGCGCCACTTTCATAAGGCCAGGCCACCTGGGGAAGGTGGTAGGGCCCACAACAACGACAAGAAGGAGGATCACAAGGCAGAGGAGTTCCCCGAGGTCCACGACTGCTTCATGATCTACGGTGGGCCAGTGGTGAACGCCTCGGCTCGGCACCGCAAGCAAGAGCGTCGGGAGGTCTGCTCGGTAAAGGTGGCGGCGCCAGTCTACCTAGACTGGTCCGACAAGCCCATCACCTTCGACCAGGGCGACCACCCCGACCGCGTGTCGAGCCCGGGGAAATATCCACTCGTTGTCGACCCCGTCATCGGCAACGTCAGGCTCACCAAGGTCCTCATGGACGGGGGCAGCAGCCTCAACATCATCTACGCCGAGACCCTCGGGCTCCTGCAGATCGATCTGTCCTCGGTCAGAGCAGGCGCGGCGCCTTTTCATGGGATCATCCCCGAAAAACGCGTCCAACCCCTCGGACAACTCGATCTGCCCGTCTGCTTCGGGACTCCCTCCAACTTCAGAAGGGAAACCCTCACTTTCGAGGTGGTCGGGTTCCGAGGAACCTACCACGCAGTGCTGGGGAGGCCATGCTACGCCAAGTTCATGGTCGTCCCCAACTACACCTACCTCAAGCTCAAGATGTCGGGCCCCAACAGGGTCATCACCGTCGGCCCCACGTACCGACACGCGTATGAATGCGACGTGGAGTGCGCCGAGGCCCTCGCCGAATCCGAGGCCCTCATCGCCGACCTGGAGAGCCTCTCCAAGGAGGCGCCAGACGTGAAGCGCCACGCCGGCAACTTCGAGCTAGCAGAGACGGTTAAGTCCGTCCCTCTCGACCCCAGCAACGACGCCTCCAAGCAGATCCGGATCGGCTCCGAGCTCGACCCCAAATAGGAAGCAGTGCTCGTCGACTTTCTCCGCGCGAACGCCGAAGTCTTTGCGTGGAGTCCCTCGGACATGCCTGGCATACCAAGGGAGGTCGCCAAGCACTCACTGATATCTGAGCTGGAGCCCGACCCGTGAAGCAGCCTCTGCGCCGATTCGACGAAGAAAAGCGCAGAGCCATAGGCGAGGAGATCCACAAGCTGATGGCCGCAGGGTTCATCAAAGAGGTATTCCATCCTGAATGGCTTGCCAACCCTGTGCTTGTGAGAAAGAAAGGAGGGAAATGGCGATGTGTGTAGACTACACTGGTCTAAACAAAGCATGTCCGAAGGTTCCCTACCCTTTGCCTCGCATCGATCAAATCGTGGATTCCACTGCTGGGTGCGAAACCCTGTCTTTTCTCAATGCCTACTCAGGGTATCACCAAATCAGGATGAAAGAGTCCGACCAGCTCGCGACTTCTTTCATCACACCTTTTGGCATGTACTGCTACGTTACTATGCCATTTGGTTTGAGGAATGCGGGTGCGACATACCAAAGGTGCATGAACCACGTGTTTGGCAAACACATTGGTCGAACGGTCGAGGCTTACATCGATGACATCGTAGTCAAGATGAGGAACGCCTCTGACCTCCTCTCCGACCTTGAAACGACATTCCGGTGTCTCAAGGCGAAAGGTGTAAAACTCAATCCCGAGAAGTGCGTCTTCGGAGTCCCCCGAGGCATGCTCTTGGGGTTCATCGTCTCCGAGCGGGGCATCGAGGCCAACCCGGAGAAAATCGCGGCCATCACCAACATGGGGCCCATCAAGGACTTGAAAGGCGTACAGAGGGTCATGGGATGCCTTGCGGCTCTGAGCCGCTTCATCTCGCGCCTCGGCGAAAGAGGCCTTCCTCTGTACCGCCTCTTAAGAAAGACCGAGTGCTTCACTTGGACCCCCGAGGCCGAGGAAGCCCTCGGGAACCTGAAGGCGCTCCTTACGAACGCACCCATCCTGGTGCCTCCCGCTGCCGGAGAAGCCCTCTTGATCTGCGTCGTCGCTACCACTCAGGTGGTAAGCGCTGCGATCGTGAATGAGAGACGAGAAGAAGGGCATGCATTGCCCGTCCAGAGGTCGGTCTACTTCATCAGTGAGGTACTGTCCGAGACCAAGATCCGCTACCCACAAATTCAGAAGCTGTTGTACGCAGTGATTCTGACGCGGCGGAAGTTGCGACACTACTTCGAGACTCATCCGGTGACTGTGGTGTCATCCTTCCCCCTGGGGGAGATCATCCAGTGCCGAGAGGCCTCGGGTAGGATTGCAAGGTGGGCGGTGGAAATCATGGGCGAGACAATCTCGTTCGCCCCTCGGAAGGCCATCAAGTCCCAACTCTTGGCGGACTTTGTGGCTGAATGGGTCGACACCCAGCTTCCAACGGCTCCGATCCAACCGGAACTCCATACAATGTTTTTCGACGGGTCGCTGATGAAAACAGGGGCAGGCGCGGGCCTGCTCTTCATCTCGCCCCTCGGGAAGCACCTCCGCTACGTGCTGCGCCTCCATTTCTCGGCGTCCAACAGCGTGGCTGAGTACGAGGCTCTGGTCAACGGGTTGCGCATCGCCATCGAGCTAGGGGTCCGACGCCTCGATGCTCGCGGCGACTCGCAGCTTGTCATCGACCAAGTCATGAAGAACTCCCACTGCCGAGACCCGAAGATGGAAGTCTGCTGCAACGAGGTTCGGTGCCTGGAAGACAAGTTCTACGGGCTCGAGGTCAACCACATCGCCCGACGATACAATGAGACTGCGGACGAGCTGGCTAAGATAGCCTCGGGGCGGACAACGGTTCCCCCGGACGTCTTCTCCCGAGACCTACATCAACCCTCAGTCAAGACCGACGACACGCCCGAGCCCGAGGCGCCCTCGGCTCAGCCCGAGGCACCCTCGGCCCCCCAGGGTGAGGCACTGCGCATCGAGGAAGAGTGGAATGGGGTCCCGCCTAATCGAGACTAGCAGACCCTGTACCTGCAATATCTCCACCGAGGAGAGCTGCCCCTCGACCGAGCCGAAGCTCGGCGACTGGCGCGGCGCACCAAGTCATTCGTCTTGCAGGGGGACGGGAAGGAGCTCTACCACCGCAGCCCCTCAGGCATCCTCCAACGATGCATATCCATCACCGAAGGTCAGGAGTTATTACAAGAAATACACTCGGGGGCTTGCGGTCATCACGCAGTGCCTCGAGCCCTTGTTGGAAACGCTTTCCGACAAGGTTTCTACTGGCCGACCGCGGTGGCCGACGCCACTAGAATTGTCCGCACCTGCCAAGGGTGTCAATTCTACGTGAGGCAGACGCACCTACCCGCTCAGGCTCTGCAAACAATACCCATCACCTGGCCGTTTGCTATGTGGGGTCTGGACCTCGTCGGTCCCTTGCAGAAGGCACCCGGGGGCTACACGCACCTGCTGGTCTCCATCGATAAATTCTCCAAGTGGATCGAGGTCCGACCCCTAAACAATATCAGGTCCGAACAGGCGGTGGCATTCTTCACCAACATCATCCATCGCTTCGGGGTCCCGAACTCCATCATCACCGACAACGGCACCCAGTTCACCGGCATAAAGTTCCTGTACTTCTGCGAGAATCACCACATCCGGGTGGACTGGGCCGCCGTGGCTCACCCCATGACGAATGGGCAAGTAGAGTGTGCCAACGGCATGATTCTGCAAGGACTCAAGCCGAGGATCTACAACGACCTCAACAAGTTCGGCAAGCGATGGATGAAGGAACTCCCCTCGGTGGTCTGGAGTCTGAGGACAACGCCGAGCCGAGCCACGGGCTTCACACCGTTCTTTCTAGTCTATGGGACCGAGGCCATCTTGCCCACAGACTTAGAATACGGTTCCCCAAGGGCGAGGGCCTACGATGACCAAAGCAATCGAACAAACCGAGAAGACTCACTGGACCAGCTGGAAGAGGCTCGGGACATGGCCTTACTACACTCGGCGCGGTATCGGCAGTCCCTGCGACGCTACCACGCCCGAGGGGTTCGGTCCCGAGACCTCCAGGTGGGCGACTTGGTGCTTCGGCTGCGACAAGACGCCCGAGGGCGGCACAAGCTCACGCCTCCCTGGGAAGGGCCGTTCGTCATCGCCAAGGTTTTGAATCCCGGGACGTACAAGCTGGCCAACAGTTAAGGCGAGGTCTACAGCAACGCTTGGAACATCCGACAGCTACGTCGCTTCTACCCTTAAGATGTTTTCAAGCCGTTCATATACCTCGTTTACATATGAAGTCTAACCATCAAGGAAGGGTCAGCCTTGCCTCGGCAAAGCCCGACCCTCCCTCGGGGGCTAGAAGGGGGGAACCCCCTCCGCATCAAAATTTTCCTCGGAAAAGGTCTTTCTGCCAGAACGTCTTTCGTGCTTTTCGACTACTTCGAAAGCGGGATCCTGAAAACGACGGAGTACATGTAAGCAGCCAAGGCCGACCGAGCTGAGGGACTCCTACGCCTCCGGGATACGGATACCTCACTCATCACCTTCTGCGATAAGTAACTCACGCTCGGATAAGCGATTCCGCTGACCGAACAAGTCTTAATGCTCGGAAATTTTTCTGCCGAAACGATTTTTCGTGCCTTCTCGACTATATCGATAGCAGAATCCTACGGACGAGTAAGAGTACACGTAAGCGGCAAGGTCGACTGAGCCGAGGGACTCCTACGCCTCCGGGATACGGATACCTCACTCATCACCTTCCGTGAAAAGTAACTCTCGCTCGGACAAACAATTCTGTTACCGACAAATAAGTCCAGATACTCGAAACAAGAGGAAAATAAACGCAGCTTTACAACGCGACGACAGTATGTTTGGGCCTCGGCGGCTGCAAAAAACATATGCACACTACAGGTGAACCGATCCTGCAGGCTCAGACGTCGATGGAGGGGGAACAGTAGCACCCTCGGCGTCAACTCCACCTTCGGCGAAGTCCGACCGAGCCTCGGACGGCAACGAGGTCGGAGGATCTCCGCTCCGAAGGACGACGTCAGCACCACGCCCGGGCCATCGCCACCAGGGTCTCCTCCAGGAACCTGGCCCGAGCAGACGGCTCGGCCGGCCGCCCCGAAGCCTCAGCCAGCTGTCCTCCGAGGACACCAGCCCGGCTCATGGCCTCGGCAACCCGACCCCGGCGCTGGTCCCGCCAGTGGACGGCCCGGCCAGGCTCCGGCCGACGAAGTCTTCTTTTTGAGCCAACTCTGCCTCTGTCCATGCTGACACCGCTGCCTCCGGCTCTGGCTCATCGCAGAGCGACCGAGGGTTTCTTTAACTAAGCAAGAGAAGCCTCGGGCGGCAAGGCCAACCGAGCCGAGGGACTCCTACGCCTCCGGGATATGGATACCTCACTCGTCACCTTCGCACGAGGCAACTCACACTTGGTTAAGCGGTTCAGTTAGCCGACAGGCGAGTCCTAGTGCTCGAAATGAGGAAAAACACGGCTTCATGCCAAAAATACATACATGTTCAGGCCCCGACAGCCACAATAAACAGACACCGGCACCCAAGGTGCCATTACAAACGGAACTCCGGTTCCACTCCCGCAGGTACGAACAACCCCCCACATTGGAGGGCCTGCGGGGCGACAAAACCCCTGGTGACTCGCCGACGCCCGCTCCGGCAGCAGCGACAACGACCTCCGCTCCAGGTGGCCAAACAACAGCAGCGATGGCCTCAGGCCGGACGCTGCTGCAACAATGCCCTCGCCCACGTCCCCACTCGAGGGGCGAGGACAAGCTAGCAAAGCCAAAGAGCCGGAGGCCCGGAGCGCGGATGGGGGCGGTGATCCCGTCGGCGACGAGGACTTCTTCAGCCGCCACCACCTCAGCGCCGACGACGGAAGCCATCTGCCCACCGGCAGATCCCCACTCGGATCCTCCCGGACGGGCGAGCACCACCTCCGCGCAGAGGCGCCGTACCGGGGCAAAGGTAGGACAGCCCAAGAACACGAACGCCGCCCTAGTAGCGCGTGACGTCTTGGGCGGTCCTCCGGTGCGCGCGGCGCGACGACCGCTCTCGCAGCCGGAGGGGGCACCGGGAGCCAGGCCAGAGCCAGCTGAGCCAGCGAGCCCAACGCGCTGAAGCTGACGACGCTCGCCGCCGACCAGCCCCGCGTTGTCGAAGTCTGACCCTCCCGCTAGGCTGGTGAGTGCCCTCTCCCCTGAATGCTGAGGGAGAAGGTGACCCACGAACCCGCGCGGGAGGTAGAGCTCCGGCTCAGTCCGGCCTCCGCCCCAGCTAGGATGATGAAGATCCTTGAAGCTGAGGGCGGGGCAGAGGTCGCAGCCCGGCTTGCTTCTCCCCACCATCAAACTGGTGGTCACCGTCTTGGGTGACCACCGGCGAGGGGATGCAGCCGGGCTGCCTGATGAAAATCCTTGAAGCCGAACGATGGCTGAAAGGTACCAACTTCCGCGAAGTTGCGTTCCTCCAACGACGACAAGACGAAAGCAACGCGAGCGCTCCCCGTCCGGGGGCTCGGAAGGTGGAAGGACGCGATGCATGGAGGGAGTGTGAAGACATGGTTGCCATCCAAGGGGTCACCCTCCTTTTAAAAGGCGACTCTCCCCACTGGCGTCCTCAGTCGGCGCGGACTGAGTCTTCTCCAACACGCTCCAAGGTCCTCCCCCTACGACACGGGGGCTGGGTCCCACGCGTCATGCAAGCTGGCCCAGGACAGAAGGAGCCAAAACCGTCGCGCGCGGTGCGCGCAACTGCCCAGCGGTTACAAGCATTCCTCCACTTTCGCCCAGACCAGCGCGTGAAAGGGCGGACCGCCATGCAGGCGGCATGCAACCGCACCAAGGGGGCGCACCCTTTCGACTTCGATGCGTCCAGCATGGAGGCCCAGGCCCACACGTCATGTAACCGGCGCGCCGGTTACTACGTGCAAGAAACCGCACCGCCACTCGCGCCAGTGCCGCGCCTTCTCGACTGCGGAACCGGTGCCGCGACTCGAGGCGACCCTGCGCATGACCCAACAGTGCCAACCGAGCACATCGGTCACGGGTCAGTCAGCCGTGGGAGAAGGCGCGACGGTCGATACGGCCAGAAATGGGCCGGCAGTAATGGCGGTGGCAGGCGGGCGGAAGCAGTAGTCAAGTCGTCAGCAAGCTCACGCCCCCTCCTGGGACAGTGAGAGAACCCTCTCCCACGGTGTGAAGACGACGCGTCCGTGTTCCGTTCCTCGAACGGCTCGCGCACGCACAACGGCTGCCCCGCGAACCACTCGTCCCGTCGCATTAACTCTGTGGCAGGACAGGCGGCACCTTTGGCAGGCGAAGCAGGCGACGCTTCACCTCCGCCATAATGACCGCGTCAAAAAAGGTGCGCCACGTCATTCGATTTCGTATCCTTTTCCACTCCCTCTTTCTCTCTCTTGCCACAGGGACCGGGAAAAGGGATACTCCGAAAGGGATCCTTCTCCGCGAAGGAAGCGGGCCCTGAGCCCCCCTACTGATCAGAGGTTCGAAGGCTGGCCCCTTGGAAGGGTTCAACAGCCGCCTCAGAGCACTCGGGCTCCGTGCCCACTACTGGTCAGAGGTTCGAAGGCTGGCCCCTCGGAAGGGTTCAACGGCCGCCTCAGGCCGCTCGGGCTCCGCGCCCACTACTGATCAGGGGTTCATAGGCTGGCCCCCGAAGGGTTCTGACAGCCGCCTCAGAGCACGCAGAGCGAGGGATGACCCTGGTACGTTCGATACATAACCAAGGCTCGGGCTACGCTCCCGAGGTACCCTAGGACATTTCCGAGACCCACAGGAACGATTTTGTAACGGAATCCCACCAGAGGGAGGCATCGAGCCCTCGGACCCCGTCAAAAGGGGACCGGGTCCGGCGAATCACCCGCAGGTACTTTTGGAGCGCGCCTCCGGGCCACTAGCCGACCCCTAACGAATGGGGCACGGGCGTCCACTCGGATTACCCATTAGCAACTCACTAGAGACACCATGTTCGACGCCCTCCGAGGGCAACATAGCGCTTTCCCCCCTCCTCCTTGCGGAAAGGCGACACAGGGGCGTATGAAAAAAGCCGAGTCTGTCCTTGACCGTCCTCTCGCTCTGTGCGGAGGCTCGGGGGCTGCTCTCGCAAACCCGGCTCCGGCCAAACCGTTGACAGCGTCAACATACCAGCCCGAGAACTTGGGACTCGACTATGCACCCGGGCTACGACCAGTTCGCATGAGGGAACAACCAGACCGGCTGAAGCATCACGAAACGTGCTAAGACCTCGAAGGAGTCAAACCACTCCTCCGAGGCCTCAGGGGCTACACCCGGCGGGTGCGCTCGCGCGCACCCACCGGAACAAAACGCAACCGAGAAAGGTCGGTCCCCTTGCAAAAAAGTGCGAAAAAAAGCCTCCAAGCGAGTATCAACACTCCCTTCGAGGCTTGGGGGCTACTGTCGGGGACCATAATTAGGGGTACCCCCAAGACTCCTAATCTCAGCTGGTAACCCCCATCAGCACAAAGCTGCAAAGGCCTGATGGGCGCGATTAAGGTCAAGGCTCAGTCCACTCAAGGGACACGATCTCGCCTCGCCCGAGCCCAGCCTCGGGCAAAGGCAGCCGACCCCGGAGGATTCATGTCTCGCCCGAGGACCCCCTCAAGCAACGGACACACCTTCGGCTCGCCCGAGGCCCAGTCTTCGTAGAGAAGCAACCTTGGCCAGATCACCACGCCAACCGACCGAATCGCAGGAGCATTTAATGCAAAGGTCGCCTGACACCTTATCCTGACGCGCGCTCTTCAGTCGACAAAGCCGAAGTGACCGCAGTCACTTCGCCGCTCCACTGACCGGCCTGACAAGAAAGCAGCGTCGCCTGCATCGCTCCGACTGCTGTGCCACTCGACAGAGTGAGGCCGACAGCAACTAAGTCCAGCCTCGGGCGCCATAGGAAGCTCCGCCTTGCCCGACCCCAGGGCTCGGCCCCCGTCTCGGCCTCGGAAGATGGACTTCGCCTCGCCCGACCCCAGGGCTCGGACTCAACCACGACTCAGAAGACGACGGACTCCGCCTCGCCCGACCCCAGGGCTCGAACACAGCCTCTGCCTCGGAAGACGGTCTCCGCCTCGCCCGACCCGGGGCTCGGACTCGACCTCCACCTCGGAAGACTGAAAGGGAAATGTGCCCTTGGGCCATTTCTAAGTGTTTTGGTGATTTAGTGTCCAACACAAGTGCCTAAGTGTAAAATAGTGGACAAAGTACAAATCAAGAACAAAGGTATGTTTCTAGACTTAGTACATTGTTTTATGGACTAATATATTGTATCTAAGTGCTGGAAACAGGAAAAATCGAATTGGAAATGAGATGGCTTTGTTCAGCCAAAGTATACTCAGTCTGGGAGCACCGAACTGTCCGGTGGTGCACCGGACAGTGTCCGGTGCGCTAGGCTGGCACGAAGTGAACTGGCCGCTCTCGGGAATTCACCGGCGACGTACGGCTATAATTCACCGGACTGTCCGGTGTGCACCGGACTGTCCGGTGAGCCAACGGTCGGCCGGGCCAACGGTCGGCCGCGGAATCCGCGCGCGACACGTGGCCGAGCCAACGGCTAGAAGGGGGCACCGGACTGTCCGGTGTGCACCGGACATGTCCGGTGCGCCAACGGCTCTCTGCCTACCAACGGTCGACTTCGCCGTAAAAGGAAAGAAATCGGGCACCGGACACTGTCCGGTGTGCACCGGACTGTCCGGTGCGCCAGACGACAGAAGGCAAGAATGGCCTTCCAGATTTGCTCTCAACGGCTCCTAGCTGCCTTGGGGCTATAAAAGGGACTCCTAGGCGCATGGAGGAGTACACCAAGCATTCCTACAACATTCCTAAGCACCAAGACATCGATCTCGCGCATTCGTTTCATTGTGATAGCATATAGAGCTCTAGTGGAGTTGTGAACTTATTGAGTTGTGTTGCGAGCTCTTGTTGCGACTTGTGTGCGTATTGACACTCTGATTCTTGTGTCTTGTGTGCGTTGCTAATCCCTCCCTTGCTCTGTGTTCTTTGTGAATTTCAAGTGTAAGGGCGAGAGGCTCCAAGTTGTGGAGATTCCTCGCAAACGGGATTGAGAAAAAGCAAGCAAAACACCGTGGTATTCAAGTGGGTCTTTGGACCGCTTGAGAGGGGTTGATTGCAACCCTCGTCCGTTGGGATGCCACAACGTGGAGTAGGCAAGCGTTGGTCTTGGCCGAACCACGGGATAACCACCGTGTCATCTCTCTGATTGATCCTTGTTGGTTATTGTGTTTTGTTGAGGATTCCTCTTTAGCCACTTGGCAATTATTGTGCTAACGATTAACCAAGTTTTGTGGCTTAAGTTTTCAAGTTTCCCAGGATCACCTATTCACCCCCCCCTCTAGGTGATCTCAATTGGTATCGGAGCCAAGTTCTCTTCAAGAAGGGACTAATCGCCCGAAGAGATGGATCCTAAGGGAAAGGGGATGGTGGTCAACAACGACAAGGAGTCTATCTTCAACGAGCCGAAGGATGACAAGCCTACCGACTCGGGCTCGGGCCACAAGCGCAAAGACGGGAAGAAGAAGAAGACAAGGCGCATCAAGGAGATTGTCTACTACGACAGCGACGAATCTTCCTCTTCCCAAAAGGACGACGACGACTACGAGAAAAAGAAAACGGTCAATTCGAACTTTTCTTTTGATTACTCTCGTATTCCTCAAAGTACAAATGCTCATTTATTATCCATTCCACTTGGTAAACCTCCTCATTTTGATGGAGAGGACTACGGATTTTGGAGTCACAAAATGCGTAGTCACTTGTTTTCTCTTCATCCTAGTATATGGGAGATTGTAGAGAATGGAATGCACTTTGATAGTACGGATAGTCCCATGTTCATTAATGAGCAAATTCATAAGAATGCACAAGCTACTACTGTTCTTCTAGCTTCATTGTGCAGGGATGAATACCACAAAGTAAGCGGCTTGGATAACGCCAAGCAAATTTGGGACACCCTCAAGATCTCTCATGAGGGGAACAACGTCACAATGCTCACCAAGATGGAGTTGGTGGAGGTCGAACTCGGGAGATTCGCGATGATAAGGGGATAAGAGCCAACCCAAACGTACAACCGGCTCAAGACCCTTGTCAACAAGATAAGAAGCTATGGAAGCACGCGATGGACGGACCACGATGTCGTCCGCCTAATGTTAAGGTCCTTTACTGTCCTTGATCCTCATCTTGTGAACAATATTCGTGAGAATCCTAGGTACACCAAGATGACACCCGAGGAGATTCTTGGAAAGTTCGTGAGTGGGCAAATGATGATCAAGGAGGCAAGATATGTGGACGATGCTTTGAATGGTCCTATCAACGAGCCTCAACCACTGGCTCTCAAGGCAACAAGAAGCAAGGAGGTGCTACCCAGCAAGGTGGCACAAATTGAGGCGGCCGGACTCAATGATGAAGAGATGGCCCTCATCATCAAGAGATTCAAGACGGCGCTTAAGGGTCGCAAGGGACAGCCAAGCAAGACCAAGACAAAGGGGAAGCGCTCATGCTTCAAATGTGGTAAGATTGGTCATTTTATTGCTAACTGTCCCAATAATGAAAGTGACCAGGAACAAGGGAGCAAGAGGGAGAAAAAGAACTATAAGAAGGCAAAGGGAGAAGCACATCTAGGCAAGGAGTGGGATTCGGATTGCTCCTCTTCCGACTCCGACAATGAGGGACTCGCCGCCACCGCCTTCAACAAGTCGGCCCTCTTCCCCAACGAGCGCCACACATGCCTCATGGCTAGGGAGAAGAAAGTAAGTATTCGAAACTCTACTTATGCTTCTTCAAGTGAGGACGAATCTAGTGATGAGGATGAAATAGATTATTCATGTTTATTTAAGGGCCTAGATAGAACCAAGGTAGATAAAATAAATGAATTGATTGATGCCTTGAATGATAAGAATAGGCTTTTAGAAAAGCAAGAGGATTTGTTATATGAAGAACATGACAAATTTGTAGAAGCACAAAAATCTCATGCTTTAGAAGTTAAAAGAAATGAAATGCTTTCTTGTGAATTATCTTCTTGCCATGAGACAATTTCTAGCTTAAGAAGCATTAATGCTGACTTGAATGCTAAGTTAGAGATTGCTAGTAAATCTAACTCTTGTGTAGAAAATGTTGTAACTTGCACTAGGTGTAAAGATATTAACATTGATGCTTATAGTGAACACCTAGCTTGCATTTCTAAATTAAATGAAGAGGTGGCTAGTCTTAATGCCCAACTTAAGACTAGCAAAAGTGATTTTGAGAAACTAAAATTTGCTAGGGATGCCTACATGGTTGGTAGACACCCCTCAATTAAGGATGGACTTGGCTTCAAGAGGGAAGCCAAGAACTTAACAAGCCATAAGGCTCCCATTCCCGCCAAGGAGAAAGGGAAGGCCCCTATGGCTAGTAGTGCTAAAAAGAACCATGCTTTTATGTATCATGATAGGAGACATACTAGAAATGCAAATAGAAGTTATGATGCTTTTGATTCATATGTTTATGATTCTCATGCCATGTTTGCTTCTAGTTCTTCCTATAAGCATGATAGAGATATGTCTAGGAGAAATGTTGTTCACATGCCTAGAAGAAATGTTGTAAATGTTCATAGGAAAGTTCATGGACCTTCTACAATTTATCATGCTTTAAATGCTTCCTTTGCTATTTGTAGAAAGGATAGGAAGATAGTTGCCAGGAAGTTAGGGGCAAAATGCAAGGAAGACAAAACTTGCATTTGGGTCCCTAAGGATATTTGTGCTAACCTTGTAGGACCCAACATGAGTTGGGTACCTAAGACCCAAGCCTAAATTTGCCTTGCAGGTTTATGCATCCGGGGGCTCAAGCTGGATTATCGACAGCGGATGCACAAACCATATGACGGGGGAGAAGAAGATGTTCACCTCCTACGTCAAGAATAAGGATTCCCAAGATTCAATCATATTCGGTAATGGGAACCAAGGCAAGGTGAAAGGTTTAGGCAAGATTGCAATATCCAATGAGCACTCTATCTCTAATGTGTTTTTAGTTGAGTCTCTTGGATATAATTTACTATCTGTCAGTCAATTATGTAATATGGGATATAATTGTCTATTTACAAATGTAGATGTGTCTGTCTTTAGAAGAGGTGATGGTTCACTAGCATTTAAGGGTGTACTAGACGGCAAACTTTATTTAGTTGATTTTGCAAAAGAGGAGGCCGGTCTAGATGCATGCTTAATCGCTAAGACTAGCATGGGCTGGCTGTGGCATCGCCGCTTAGCACATGTGGGGATGAAGAACCTTCACAAGCTTCTAAAGGGAGAACACGTGATAGGGTTGACTAACGTGCAATTCGAAAAAGATAGACCTTGTGCAGCTTGTCAAGCAGGTAAACAAGTGGGAGGAGCACATCACAGCAAGAATGTGATGACCACTTCAAGACCTCTGGAGCTGCTGCATATGGACCTCTTCGGACCCATCGCCTATCTGAGCATAGGAGGAAGTAAGTATGGTCTAGTTATTGTTGATGACTTTTCCCGCTTCACTTGGATGTTCTTTTTGCAGGATAAGTCTGAAACCCAAGGGACCCTCAAGCGCTTCCTCAGGAGAGCTCAAAATGAGTTTGAGCTCAAGGTGAAGAAGATAAGGAGCGACAACGGGTCCGAGTTCAAGAATCTTCAAGTGGAGGAGTTTCTTAAGGAGGAGGGGATCAAGCACGAGTTCTCCGCTCCCTACACACCACAGCAAAATGGTGTGGTAGAGAGGAAGAACAGGACGCTCATCGATATGGCGAGGACGATGCTTGGAGAGTTCAAGACCCCCGAGCGCTTTTGGTCGGAAGCCGTGAACACGGCTTGCCACGCCATCAACCGGGTCTACCTTCACCGCCTCCTCAAGAAGACTTCGTATGAGCTTCTAACCGGTAACAAACCCAATGTATCTTACTTTCGTGTATTTGGGAGCAAATGCTACATTCTAGTGAAGAAGGGTAGAAATTCTAAGTTTGCTCCCAAAGCTGTAGAAGGGTTTTTGTTAGGTTATGACTCAAATACAAAGGTGTATCGAGTCTTCAACAAATCATCGGGTTTGGTTGAAGTCTCTAGCGACGTTGTATTTGATGAGGCTAATGGCTCTCCAAGAGAGCAAGTTGTTGATCTTGATGATGTAGATGAAGAAGACGTTCCGACGGCCGCAATTCGAACCATGGCGATTGGTGATGTGCGGCCACAAGAACAAAATGAGCAAGATCAACCTTCTTCCTAAACTATGGTGCATCCCCAACCCAAGATGACGAACAGGTACCTCAAGTGGAGGCGCATGATCAAGGAGGAGCACAGGATGTTCAAGTTGAAGAGGAAGAAGCACCTCATGCACCTCCAACCCAAGTTCGAGCGACGATTCAAAGGGATCATCCCGTCGACCAAATATTGGTTGACATTAGCAAGGGAGTAACTACTCGGTCTCGATTAGTTAATTTTTGTGAGCATTACTCTTTCGTCTCTTCTATTGAGCCTTTCAGGGTAGAAGAGGCCTTGTTAGATCCGGACTGGGTGCTGGCCATGCAGGAGGAACTCAACAACTTCAAGCGCAATGAAGTTTGGACACTGGTGCCTCGTCCCAAGCAAAATGTTGTGGGAACCAAGTGGGTGTTCCGCAACAAACAGGACGAGCACGGGGTGGTGACGAGGAACAAGGCTCGACTTGTGGCAAAAGTTTATGCCCAAGTCGCAGGTTTGGACTTCGAGGAGACTTTCGCTCCTGTGGCTAGGCTAGAATCAATTCGTATTTTGCTAGCATATGCCGCTCACCATTCTTTCAGGTTATACCAAATGGATGTGAAGAGCGCCTTCCTCAACGGGCCGATCAAGGAGGAGGTGTATGTAGAGCAACCCCCTGGCTTCGAGGATGAACGGTACCCCGACCACGTGTGTAAGCTCTCTAAGGCGCTCTATGGACTTAAGCAAGCCCCAAGAGCATGGTATGAATGCCTTAGAGATTTCTTAATTGCTAATGCTTTCAAGGTTGGGAAAGCCGATCCAACTCTTTTTACTAAGACTTGTGATGGTGATTTGTTTGTGTGCCAAATTTATGTCGATGACATAATATTTGGTTCTACTAACCAAAAGTCTTGTGAAGAGTTTAGCAGGGTGATGACTCAGAAATTCGAGATGTCGATGATGGGCGAGTTGAAATACTTCCTCGGGTTCCAAGTGAAGCAACTCAAGGACGGCACCTTCATCTCCCAAACGAAGTACACGCAAGACTTGCTAAAGCGGTTTGGGATGAAGGACGCCAAGCCCGCAAAGACTCCGATGGGAACCGACGGACACACCAACCTCAACAAAGGAGGTAAGTCCGTTGATCAAAAAGCATACCGGTCAATGATAGGGTCGTTACTTTATCTCTGTGCTAGTAGACTGGATATTATGCTTAGCGTATGCATGTGTGCTAGATTTCAATCCGATCCTAAGGAGTGTCACTTAGTGGCGGTGAAGCGAATTCTTAGATATTTAGTCGCTACGCCTTGCTTCGGGATCTGGTATCCTAAGGGGTCTAACTTTGACTAAATTGGATACTCAGATTCCGACTATGCTGGATGTAAGGTCGATAGGAAGAGTACATCGGGGACGTGCCAATTCTTAGGAAGGTCCCTGGTGTCGTGGAACTCTAAGAAACAAACTTCTGTTGCCCTATCCACCGCTGAGGCCGAGTATGTTGCCGCAGGACAGTGTTGCGCGCAACTACTTTGGATGAGGCAAACCCTCAGGGACTTTGGCTACAATCTGAGCAAAGTCCCACTCCTATGTGATAATGAGAGTGCTATCCGCATGGCGGAAAATCCTGTTGAACACAGCCGCACAAAGCACATTGACATCCGGCATCACTTTCTGAGAGACCACCAGCAAAAGGGAGATATCGAAGTGTTTCATGTTAGCTCCGAGAACCAGCTAGCCGATATCTTTACCAAGCCTCTAGATGAGAAGACCTTTTGCAGGCTGCGTAGTGAGCTAAATGTCTTAGATTCGCGGAACTTGGATTGAATTGTAGCATACATGTGTTTATGCCTTTGATCATGTTCATTCTGCATTTAGTTGCTTATTATGGTGCTTAAGTTGTACAAGCACTCCCCGGACCTCACAAGTCCTTGTGCAAGTGATGCACATATTAAGGGGGAGATGTGTTACAACATGACCCTTTGAGACTAACCACATGCTTGAATTTGCTCGATTTAGTCTCGAAGGAGAATTGAAAGGGAAAAGGTGGACTTGGACCATGCAAGACTTCCACTGCACTCCGATGAAAAGAGTAACTTTTCCAAGTTCATCTTTAAACTCTTATTGCCTATTTGCTCTTAATTGAAGATTTTGGTGAGGCAATGGGGTTAAAGGGCCAAGATTGATCCCGTTTTGGTGCTTGATGCCAAAGGGGGAGAAAATAAAGGCCAAATCGATAAATGGATCAACTACCACTTGAGAGATTTTGAAAACAGTAGAATAGAGCTTTTTGTTTTGACAAAACTCTTTTATTGTCTCTCTTGTCAAAAGTTGGCCTCTTGTGGGGAGAAATGTTAATTATGGGAAAAAGGGGGAGTTTTTGAAATCTTGAATCAAATACTCTTGGAATGACTCTCTTTATGCTTTAACATGTGCGTTTGACTTAGAGATAGAAATTTGAGTTTGATTTGCAAAAACAAACCAAGTGGTGGCAAAGGAGGATCCATATATGCCAAAAATTGAACCAAAACAATTTTTGATTCCTGTTTGATTTGATTTTGCACTTGTTCTACTTGCTTTATGTTGTGTTGGCATAAATCACCAAAAAGGGGGAGATTGAAAGGGAAATGTGCCCTTGGGCCATTTCTAAGTGTTTTGGTGATTTAGTGTCCAACACAAGTGCCTAAGTGTAAAATAGTGGACAAAGTACAAATCAAGAACAAAGGTATGTTTCTAGACTTAGTACATTGTTTTATGGACTAATATATTGTATCTAAGTGCTGGAAACAGGAAAAATCGAATTGGAAATGAGATGGCTTTGTTCAGCCAAAGTCTGCTCAGTCTGGGAGCACCGGACTGTCCGGTGGTGCACCGGACAGTGTCCGGTGCGCCAGGCTGGCACGAAGTGAACTGGCCGCTCTCGGGAATTCACCGGTGACGTACGGCTATAATTCACCGGACTGTCCGGTGTGCACCGGACTGTCCGGTGAGCCAACGGTCGGCCGGGCCAACGGTCGGCCGCGGAATCCGCGCGCGACACGTGGCCAAGCCAACGGCTAGAAGGGGGCACCGGACTGTCCGGTGTGCACCGGACATGTCCGGTGCGCCAACGGCTCTCTGGCTACCAACGGTCGACTTTGCCGTAAAAGGAAAGAAATCGGGCACCGGACACTGTCCGGTGTGCACCGGACTGTCCGGTGCGCCAGACGACAGAAGGCAAGAATGGCCTTCCAGATTTGCTCTCAATGGCTCCTAGCTGCTTTGGGGCTATAAAAGGGACTCCTAGGCACATGGAGGAGTACACCAAGCATTCCTACAACATTCCTAAGCACCAAGACATCGATCTCGCGCATTCGTTTCATTGTGATAGCATATAGAGCTCTAGTGGAGTTGTGAACTCATTGAGTTGTGTTGCGAGCTCTTGTTGCGACTTGTGTGCATATTGACACTCTGATTCTTGTGTCTTGTGTGTGTTGCTAATCCCTCCCTTGCTCCGTGTTCTTTGTGAATTTCAAGTGTAAGGGCGAGAGGCTCCAAGTTGTGGAGATTCCTCGCAAACGGGATTGAGAAAAAGCAAGCAAAACACCGTGGTATTCAAGTGGGTCTTTGGACCGCTTGAGAGGGGTTGATTGCAACCCTAGTCCGTTGGGACGCCACAACGTGGAGTAGGCAAGCGTTGGTCTTGGCCGAACCACGGGATAACCACCGTGTCATCTCTGTGATTGATCCTTGTTGGTTATTGTGTTTTGTTGAGGATTCCTCTTTAGCCACTTGGCAATTATTGTGCTAACGATTAACCAAGTTTTGTGGCTTAAGTTTTCAAGTTTCCCAGGATCACCTATTCACCCCCCCCTCTAGGTGCTCTCAAAGACAGACTCGACCTCGACCTCGGAGGAGCCTCCGCCTCGCCCGACCTAGGGCTCGGACCGACCACGTCACATGGGGGCATCATTACCCTACCCCTAGCTAGCTCAAGCTACGGGGAACAAGACCGGCGTCCCATCTGGCTCGCCCCGGTAAACAAATAATGATGGTGCCCTGCGTGCTCCATGACGACGACGGCTCTCAGCCCCTTACGGAACCAAGGAGACGTCAGCAAGGATTCGACAGCCCCGACAGCTGTCCTTTCGTAGGGCTCCAGCTCTCCTACGACGGCCACGACATCACATGAACAGGGTGCCAAAACCTCTCTGACTGCCACGACGGCATGTACTTAGGGCTCTAGCTCCTCTCTGCTAGACACGTTAGCACACTGCTACACCCCCCATTGTACACCTGGACCCTCTCCTTACGCCTATAAAAGGAAGGTCCAGGGCTCTCGTACGAGAAGGTTGGCCGCGCGGGAGGACGGGTCGGCGCATAAGGCTCTCTCTCTCCCTCGCGGACGCTTGTAACCCCCTACTGCAAGCGCACCCGACCTGGGCGCAGGGCAACACGAAGGCTGCGAGTTCCCCCTTTGCCTGTTTTCTTCCCCTTCTTGCTCTGTCTCGCGCCGACCCATCTGGGCTGGGGCACGCGGCGACAATTCACTCGTCGGTCCAGGGACCCCCCGGGGTCGAAACGCCGACACATTGCAGTTCAGCTTGTTTCATACATACATATGGAATTCTAAACTGGGTGCTTCCGCTGGCAAGGCAGGGTAGATATGATGAAATTGCAGACTCAAAACTGAGCGACAAGTTATCTGAATCTGAACTGAGAAGAATGGTCATAGTTTGGGCTATTCTGTACTCATTCAGAATTTGAAAACAGAACAACAATGCTTGAAGTTGTGTCGTTGTTGAAAGGCAAATCAAAAGAAACCCTTCTTAAGCTTGAAAGAGATGAGTTGTTCAGCTCAGACTCGTTGGTGAGTTCACAAGGAACACCAAACCCAGATGGGGGGCAGACTATGTTAAACGAAAAAGGATATGTCTTAGACAAACTGTTTAATCCAAAATCCTATTTTGCATATTTTGCGAAGTCTTATGCTGAACTGTGTGTAGCGTCGATTAATTATTTGGAAAAGGCAAAAACAACAATAGTTTGTCTCAAACATATCCTTTTTCGTTTACCAAAAAATTATCAAAGTTTAGGAGCAGAATTTCAGAGGAAGCAATTGGAATTGGTCAGACCATTATTGCACAAACAACCTTCTGAGGATCATATGTGGGTTAAATGTTGGAGCCTCAAGTTACCAATATGTTGTATTGTCATGATATATTTTGTGAGTAGCATAACTTGGGCTTGCAATTTGATTGCTGAGTCAATTACCTTCAAGTTACCAAGCTGTGGGGATTCGATTGCTGAAACCATTAAAGTTGCTATGACATTCACTACCTAATGGCATTTGTAAAATGTGTTTTACCGTGTATACATAATCCGAAAATGCAAACCACATGAGACTTAAGTGCTCAGAATCAAGCAAAACAATACACAGTCTACAATTAAAATCTTTGCTCGTAGCGAACTGTACCACACTTCATTGGAGAGTGGATCATACATTGGTCGAGCCCTGCGCGCTTGAGCAATAGCATATATCGTTCCTATCCGGTGGCGGGGCAAGCTCCTTCTCCTTTGTCCTTCCTTTCGGGCGGGGCAGGGCAACGAACAGGGCAGGGCGGGGATTGAGCAGGGGAACAAAGGTGCTCAGAGCCGCGAATTGACGGTGGATTGAGGATGGCAGTGTTTTGCGGCTAGCTCGAGGCCGGGACGCGCGGGGTTTTGAGCTTGGGGCGAAGCGCGGGTGGGCGTGCGGGTGTTGGTGGCGGTTGCTGAGAGGTGGCGGCATGTCGTGGGGTTTGCGGGCGGGATTCGCGGCGGGGGATTGTTTCGCGTGGGCGCTTGGCGTGCGGATGGTTGCGGGATTTGCGGCGGGGGAGTGCTGCGTGCGCGCTTCACGGCTGGGGAGGAGTACGGCGGGGGAGTGCTTGGCGCGGGCGTGCATCGCAGCGGGAGAAGCGGCGGCAGGCGAGCAGGAGAAGCGGCGGGCGTGCGCGAGATGCCGCGGGCGTGCGGCGGATGCGGGCGTTGCGGCGGGTCGTGCGGCGACGGGTGGGCGCTTGGTGTGCGGCGGCGGGGAAACGTCGTGCGGCGGGTCGTGCGGCGGATGCGGCCGTTGGGGGCGTGCGGCGGTTTCGCGACGGTGGGTGGGGGCGTGCGGCGGTTTCGCGGCGGTGTGCGGCCGTTGCGTGTGGGGCGTGCGTGTGCGGCCGTCGCGTGTGGGGGCAGTGTCGCGTGCGGGTACGAGCGGGGGCAGTCTACACTGCCCCCTTAATAGTTAGTAGATAAAATGACTAGAAGGAGATTTAAACCCCTCCAATCCATTTTTGGATTAATGTAATGACTATGAGGGGATTTAATCCCCTCCAATCCTCTTCTGGATTGGTGTAACCGAACAAGCCCTTCTAGGGCTTTCTACCATACGAAAAATTTCAGTATTTGGGATTCCATTCACCAGCCATTCAGTATTTGGGACCCGATTCGTATACCTTCTTTTAATTGACACCAAGGCACGTGAATTCTTCATTTCGAGTGTTTTCCTCCTCTTTTCTTGGTTTTATGTTTTCTCTTCTTCTGTGTGGTACCGTCGCGGGTGTCGATGTTCTCTTCACTGTCCTTTTAGGCCAAGGTACTCTAGTCTCATGATACGATGGACCACGATATCCAGGACCGTATTGACCAATAGACTCCAACATAATCTTTCAACTTCTTGAGTTTACGACATTCAATGAAATCTTGTTCTCACACAGAAAATCAGCTACATGGTCGTCAACAATTTGTTGTGCTTGTGTCCCTTTCTTTGTGCAGTGCTCAAGGGTGGCCTGAGAAGTTTTGTTTTTATGCCTCTCTGCAACTACTTCTTCTGGAGTCTTGCAGAGCATGGCACTCACTGATTTGCTTGCCTTTTGGGTACTTGGTTTTCGAGGAGCAGATACAAGAAATGGGGACATGGCAGCTTGGGCAATTTTCTTTTTTGCTTGCTTGTTTTTTGTCCCAGAACTTGGTTTAGGACCTTCATCATTCCGCTCTTCTCCCTCTTCACCTTCTTCAGTATTAGCAGTAATCACAAGTCTCATGCTCCTTTTCAGATACGTGTGCATTTCCTTTGAAACCAATTCTGGTACTCTAGCACACTTCATGGTGTCACCAAACCCACCGGCAAGATGCTGCTTGAACCTTTTGATTCCGGAAGGAACAATCTTCGAACATAAAATACACTCAACAAAATCCTTCTTTGTTGTGTCTGGCCACCACCCAAACTTCCATCCTGGGTCCTGTGACCTTGCCTTTCTTTTTGGGTCAGTTGCTTGTGCACTAAGCTCAGGAGGGAGTGCTGCAATAGCCTTTTCAGCAAGACTTTTTGAGTCTGCAGCAGCTGATAATGCCGAAGCAGGGCCTGTGCTATCAACATTTGAGGTCACGGGAGGAACAGAATCACTTGCATGCCACTGCCAGCCACATTGGACCCAGGGAATAAGACCTCAACATCAGCACCTCTTCGTCCACCGGCAGCATGAAACTCTGAACATGTCAACAGATAGAGGTCAAGTCACTACTAGGCACTAGATATGCTACTGCTGGGCTGATGGAAACTGGTTGGCAGAGATGAAGCTAAGAACTATTGAAGTAAGGCAGTAGAACATAGAAGTATAGAACACTAGATGAGCAGGGCCAGGGCAGACTGCAAACAAATGGGTACTGTTGACGTGCTGCGCAGAATGCAAAACTGCAGAGTGCAGACAAGGGGGAAGGAGGGGAGCATGGATGACCTTCGGATGACGAGCTCATCTTGTGCATTGTAGATGAGCAGGGGGCAGGGACGACCTTCTTCAAGGATGAGCTGCACGCCGGCGATGATTGACGATGGAGAGACCTGGAGGCTAGAGCAGCAGCCGCTGACAGAGGACAGAAACTTGAGAGGGGCGCAGGCACAGGGGAGGATTTAGGGTTTAGGGGCACCAACAGATGTATGCGGCTACTGGGCCCAAAAAACGGTGAAGCCCAATAGCACAATCACATTTAGCCCGCGCGCACTGGTCGACCAGAACCTAGCTAATCAGACGACTAATCGGTCGCTTTGGACGTCTAATCAACGATTAGGATGACCAGGAAACCAGACCGCGTCGTCCCCCTGGTCGGCCACTTACAGGCGACCAGCCCGACTAATCGCGATTAGTCGGACGATTTGTAAACAGAGGTGGTGATGAAAAAGAGGTATTTTAAAATCTGTTGTTGTTGTAGACCTGTAGCAAAGTGGTGATGTAATGTCCAGTTATTTTGTCCACAGAAATCAACCAAGAAGGAAGCAAGCAGTTCAAAGCCAGTTCAGAAATGGGAGCCTAAGGGCAGGGATGACGAAGGACCAGAGAAGAAAAAGGCAAAGAAGAAAAAAGATCCTAATGCCCCCAAAAGAGCAATGACACCGTTCATGTATTTCTCGATGGCTGAGCGAGGAGTAAGTTCATTACTTCCTTTGGCTAATAATTCTCGTCATATTAGGTAGCACATAACTTTTATAGTTTTATCAATTATGACACGCTTGAGGTTGAAATAATTGGGCAACATAGCAGGCTACTTCATCACATGTAATTTCTTTGGTCATAAGATATTTTGTGATACTGAGGGTAGTGGGTAGAGCAGACACCTTCCCATACTAGAAACTTACTGTATACACAGAGATATTACTCCCTCCATTTCAAACTAGGTAGGTGCCCGTGCGTTGCGACAGCACATAAGTTGTTGAGGATGATCTTTGGCTGCTCGTCTAAGTCGATGGCAGGCTATCGTTGTTGCTAGGCACCATTATCCAAATAAGGATATAAGTATCCGGATAGGAAGGAGCGTGAAGTTCTACACAAAACCGAATAGGTGCTTGACGGCTTCTATCTTGCGAAACACGATAGAGATCCTCTTGCATGGACGATAAAGATAACATTAATTAATTAAAAAACTATGTGATTGATTAAGCTAAAGTAAACGCTCAACATCCACAAACAAGTATTGTAGTGCGGTGCACTTTAATACGCAAACACTCCCACTGCTCACCTCCGCCTGCAGTTCATAACACCTCGTGCAAATTCATCCCCTATCAAAGAACGTGCTGAATTAAAAAAAGGCTTGTATGATTCATCATCATTGACTGATCAGTTTTCATAACTACAGTGAAATTGTAGGCTCATGCCTAGACCTGCTAATGGCAGTAACCCCAACCCACACCGAACCCACACCCATAGGCATAAACCTTGACACCCATCCCATACCCACCCAAAAACATACTAAGTAAATCAAACCCTACCCATCCAATTAGTTTGTTAACTCCAAACCAACCCATAAATGGGTGGAAACTCATGGCTTTTCCATGGGTTCAGTTAAATTCACCATCACACAACCCAATTATTATGTTACATTGCTGCCAACATTAAGCTTATCAACCATTACAAAAATAGTAGTAGCTGGAGTCACCACTGGGAGTATTCGCCATGTAAGCAGTAGCTGGAGTCTGAGGCATAAGAGCTACAACACTTGCAGGACAGTTAGAAGGGTTCTTGTATGTGGAGGAGTTGTAGGTCTGACCATTTCCTTGAACAACATAGTACGCAACACTGCAGTGACCGGGCTTGCTTGGTTGAGGTAGACAGGAGCCCTGACTGTGTAGCTTCACTGATTAGATGGGCAACTTCATGCTGCTGCTGCTGCGATGAAGAATATGGAGGCTGCCAAGCCATACTTCTTGTAAACAAAGGTGTGGAGGAAACAAGTTGTATTCTTGAACATGTTTGAAGCAAGTCGGACCAAATAAGCTGCAAAATTTAGGAAAATGAATAAGAATGTTTGAAGCAACAGAACCTTGCTGGCAGCACAAACACACCTTAGTTTGGAGAAAAATTAGATGCTTATCATTAAAATTAACATGATGGGGTCTGAACAATAAAACTCATGTTTATCCCATAATTATTATTCTGCTTAAAATCCTCACTGAAATAAGAATTATAAGGGTAACATCCTCACTGCACTAATTTCATTGTTATCAACACCATAAATACAAGAAGCATGAATGTAAACCCCTTGAATTTCATTAGTTTAAAATAAAATTCTAGTCCTAATATGAGAATAACAAGAAATAAATTGTGAATGTGACACTCTTGTTTGGAGTGAACAATGATTAAAGGGGAATTACACAAGAATCACCACCTATGAGGTACGTTGGACTATTCCTAATGCTTTAAAATGTTATACGACTTATACAACAGGTAAGTTTGCAGCCATATTTTGAGCCAACAAAACATAAATGGGCCCTATCTTAGTTGTCCTAATACTTGTATCCTTTTGTGAAACAACGATTGCATTGTTAAAGCAAGTAAATCACCCATAATATACCTGCAAAAAATAAGACCTTCACTCAATGTTGGTAACGGACTGATAAATTCTATCCAGGATCATAAGAGTAATAATCCACGACACCTTTAATAGTTGTCTCGCATCAATTAGGCATTTCAGTCCATGAAAACTTGAATCGCATAAATTAAACATGAGTTGATGAGCTGATGGGGTGCAGATGATACTAAAATACATGGGACGAGTACCAAAGAGATGGACGCGGTGGCCATAAAAAGAAAATTTTTCTCTGATTGAATTCACAATCATTAAGTTCTTTGTTCATTCTTGTTCCTGCTAGTTTGCTCATCTATATCGTCTCCCAGCTCTCACCTGCTTATTCACCATGCACCACCGTCGCTCCCTTCCCCGCTCTCGCACCCCATGCTGCGTCCCCGGACCCAAACACTGCTATTACCCATCGCCCTAGTCTCCGGAGTCTACAACCTTGTTCCTGTCAATCCTCCACCGATCTCGAGACTGGCATTTTTGTCCCCAGCCACCCATACATGATGTAGAATGCACAGTGTGTTTGACTGTATCTCATGTATGTGTGACTATTAGCTGAATTATGCTTGTTTCAGTAAGCATCTATGTGTGTGTGATTGTTTAAGCCTTCTTTTTGTGGCTGTATGTGTAAAAGAAGTGACATCATGTATGGGTGTGATAAATATTCATTTGTGAGCAATTTAGTTAACCGTTAACTGTTTGTTGAATCCAGTTAGTACAAGCTGGCATTTTAAACTGTCAGCAAGTTAATTGTTACAGTTACCTGTTAACTATGAACTATTAACTGAATTTGTGACTGTGTATGTGTGAAAGAAGTGACAACACGTATGTGTGTGATAGATATTCATTCAATTAGCCCTGGGTTTCGAAATTTGGTAACCAAATAGGAGTGCTCAACATGGGCTAATTATGGGATGATAAGAGAGGGATTGTAAAGAAGATTCAATTTCTTTTAGTTCATCTATTCACAGAAGATTCAATATGTTTTAGCCATTACCAAAGTCGACTCAGCATACATGTCGTGAGCAGAGTAAGTCAAAACTTTCCATTGACACCATCGAACTCTACAAATCCAGGCATTTTCATGGACTCAGACTCAAAAAGAGAGGACCAAACATCCGACGATTGTCTTGCCCTCGACGAACCTTGAACGGTTGGGGAAGTTTTAAAGAAGATGATAGGATAAAAAAGCAATTGCATTGACAAAGCATACTTTGTCTGAGTTGTTCTGTATCGTAGAGCACTGAAGTTTTCAGAACCATATACTAATACATTAATGAGTGAATCATTATTCTTGTTGTAAAATAAATTGTGGATAACTTCATCTGGACTTCCATTCAGAAAGCATATTCTCTGATTTGTTTGTGGAAATATATAAAGATAATCTCAGGACAACCAGAGCAAGCAGAAAGGGATTGTAAGAAGGCAAGAATACCATACCTCTACTAAAAGTAGCCCATACTCCTGACTGTGATAGAGCAAAGACTATACCACGTGCTGCAACTATCTCAATTATTTTTTACCTTTTCCTCAAGTAAGGGGGTAGCAAAGTGTTCTCCTTTGGACCATGAGTGTCAAATTCTTCCTACAAGTGACATCAAAGATCCTTTATCAAAAACTTAAGTGCAGTAAACCGATATTACCAAAAAACAGAACTTAAGATAAACTCATTGTTGCACAAACAGTTACAAAAGGACAGATGATGTGAAGGTTGTCAACTCTAATATGGTGATTTCCTGCCACAAAATGATTGTGTTTGTATCAACAGGGGTGGTCCAAAAGATCATCGAAGAAGTTCTGAAAGAAGAAAAACAGAGATGGGAAGGTGGACATTAGAAACTAAGCCAATAACTGCTCACGCGGCGACAGATACAGCACGAGCGAACAACACTGAGAAGCCTGAAATCCAATATTGTTGCTAATTTTTTGTTTCTATCAGCAGTATAGTGACATGTACAACAATGAGAAAACACACATTATGTACTGAACCAATGCAAAATAACTAAAGGTGCAGAATGCACACCAGACATAATCAGGGTACCTTGAACCATTGAAATCCAATTTCTAAAGTACGAAACATAAACGGTCAATGATACTTCATAGTTGATCAGGGCAATTTATGATGATCTTGAAGGCATGCTAAGATAATATGCTCAAATTAAGCAGGTCTACCCTCCAAACTTCATGTTGCAGTTCATAAGGTTATAGTATGATCCTTCGTGTGATGCTTCGACAACGGTGGAGCGGGTCGCAGCCTTGGGAATGGCGACGTCGCATCTGGGCGTGCTTTCACGCCGCAGCCCGAACGTAGCTCCGGTTTCCTCGCCGCGAGCAAGCGTTGCTCCGGCGACCAAACACAACCCCGACGACCAAACACAACTCCCTTTTGATGATCCATTGATGTCGCAGCAGGGACTATTTACCATAGGAGCTAGCTCCATTGATGCTGCTCACTATATGGTTTATGTGTGCACCACATAATCGATGAAATGCTTATAAAGACTGCCATAGTATACCGGTCTGATGTTTATAAACGAAATTTGTAGCTTTCCAATGGTGTATGAAATGGCATAATTTTAATTTCCTATTTTGCAAATAGTTGTATGAATCGATGGAATGCCAAACCGTAAAAAAGAAGACAACTAAACAAACAAGAGCATTGTTGTCATTGTGTCTCACAGAACATTAATCTGCATATGTATAATCTGAACTACCAGACAACATTATAATATGAAATCAGCAACAAAATGCATTGGCTGAGAAGCACGCAACATAAAAAGATCCATACATAGAAGTGACTTACTTATCAAGCAGTTGTCAACGATTTCCAATTTGCGCATCCGCATCATCAATCTCCTTTTCTAATTCTTGGAGCATAGCAGCAACCTCCTCGAACTCGCTGCGGTATTTGGCACCCACAACGAGCGTGTCTGCCAGTAGGGGAGCGGCGCGATGACCCCGGACACGACCATCCACTGCGCGCCGTAGCCGAGGAGGCCCTCAAGGGAGCCGACGGCGAGGAGGGGCTAGGTGGGGACGCGGTCGGACGCCAGCCCCGCGAGGAGGCCGAACGCCTTGCCGACGTCCTTGGCGACGGAGAAGCCGTTGAGCTGTAGCTGCGTGAGGCCCATGAGCGTCTTCAGCGCGTGCGAGTAGTTGGAGAAGGTGTAGTTGTTGCCGGAGATGCACTGCACCCACACCGCCGTCACCAGCCCCAGCCACCGCCCCCAACGCGTCCTCGCCATTAGGGCCTTTCCAAACACCTGAAGAAAATGCCCATCCCAGTCGCTTGCTTGCTTCGAGTTCAAGGCGGCGCGCGTTTGGTCGCTTGGTGCTTGGCCGTGTGTCCCGAGGAGGAGGAGGAGGAGGTACGGAAGGGGCGGTGGAGGCATGGGGAGGTTCGCGGCGGAGTGGATCTACAGGCAGGAGGGGTTGCGGTGGCCCACGAGGCGAGATTAGGAGTTCTTGGGCGTTGGAGGCGGAGGTTGTTGAGAGTGGGCGTAGCGGGTGGTGGTGGCGAGAGATTCGCGCGCATGCGGCTGCTGGCGGCGATGCGCACGGGGAGGGAGGCCGGCTGGCGGATCAGATGGCGGGGGATTCGCCGCGGGCGGGAGGGGAATCGCGGCGGGGTGTTCGCATGCGGGAGGCGAATCACGGCGGGGGGCTCGCATGCGGGAGGCGAATCGCGGGCGGGAGAGGCAAGGCGGCGGAGGCGGCTCCACCGCCGGAGGCTGCCGAGGCAGCGCCGATGAGGGAGATGAGCGCGGGCTTGGCCTTGAACGCCGCGCTGCGGAGGAGCTTGTAGAGGCGCGGGAGGAGCCCCCGGAGGTACGCGGCGAGGTCGTCGGTGGGCTCCGAGGCCTCGACGGCGGCGGCGGCGGCGAGCGCGGCGGCCAGCTGCGCGCACTGGTCCGGCTCGTGGAGTACGGCGTCGGCGAGCGGAGCCAGCGCCGCGGCACCTGCCGTGGCGCAGACGAGCGCGGCGCGCACGGAGGAGGCCGGGTCCCGGACGCGGCACAGCGCGGCGGCCAGGAGCCTGGATCTCTTGGTCATCGTGCTGGGGCGGAAGGCATGGATCCCAGCCATCGAGCGAGGATGCAGATCTCTTTGAGCAGTTTGGAGTAGATCTTCCACACGATCTCAGACGATGGGGCTGCACGCGGCCATCTCGGGACAGGGCTCAGGCAGGCGAAATCGGCGGCATGCATGGTGCGAGCAGCAGGATGCTGACGAGCGTGGGGGCAGGTGGGGCATTGCGCAGAGGGGGGAGGCAGGGGCGGGGGCACAAGGTATGTGTGGACGCTGACCTTAGGGTCTTAATAGAGTAGTAAGATTATGAGACATTTTGGCTCTTCTAGATACATTATTTTTCGTATGCACCTAGATATATGGTTTGACTAGATACATAGTAAAAACTGTGTATTTAGAAAAGCCAAAATGACCTATAAATTGGAACAGGGGAGTAGTAACTATCTGATATCGAACAGAAGTTTAAAGTTTATTTTCATGATGCAGAACATGAAGAGCAGCAACCCAGATTTGCCTACGACTGAGATTGCAAAGAAGCTTGGGGAGATGTGGCAAAAGATGTCAAGTATATTCTAGATCATTCTCCATTATATTATCTGAGTAATAGTACCAGCGCTGCGAGGCAAATTCTGCAACGTTTTCTCATGTTTACAGCTAAAACATAAGCTTTGTGCTTACCGTTTCCACGCTCCTTGTCACGAGCAGGCGAAGAGAAGCAGCCTTACGTCCAGCAGGCACAGGTCGACAAGAAACGTTATGAAAAAGAGTCTGCCGTCTATCGTGGTGAAGCTGCAGGTGACGTGGATTCTGGCAACGAGTCTGATTAGATTCAAGCTCGTGGGTTGGCATGGTGGCACTGAATGAAATCGTAGTGGCATTCACTATTACTAGATCAGGAGGCGCACTTCGTGCGCCCTACAGTAACCATGGGCCATGGCTATGATGGAGCATATCAAATTGAAATTATAATAAAATCTTAATTTGCGGTAACAATTAGACAAAGCAACATGAAATGCAAGAGAAACATAATTAAGTACATCTCTAAAGAACACAATACCACACATGGGATCATATCATAACGCTTGATCAGATAGGCATAGGCATGAACATAAGACAAGATTTGTCATCAGCAGACTAAATATTTCTCTCATATGTGTCCTCGCAGGATCGCAAGAGCAACAGAAACACTGGGAATCCTTTTTACATGCATCAGACCCCAAAACAAAGTCTGAAAGTCTTAATGCCATCACACGATTTTTCTAGTGGGACTTGGGACTTAACATGGACCATAAAAGAGAACATCCACAACGAAGTCTTTTACCAAAGTGACATCCCTGGCTCCATGGACCAGGGAAGCTTGGAGATCTTCGGGAAGTCAGGGCTCAAAAGCTTGGAGATCTCCAGCATCCCAACCTTGTCCCTCCCACCAAACAAGCTTTTGAGTGTGGCATCACAGTTGATATCTGTTTTCTTGGCTTGGTTCTGCAAACCATGGAGTGTTTTTTCTTAGTTCAAGCCACAAAACATTCTCGATACAGACAGCTATAGTAACCTAGTATTACAAGGCAGCCAAGCAAATTACAGAGTACTCTCCAAACTAACAAAGCAAGGAGGCTAACATGCCATAATATTTTATTTTACTACGGCGGGTACAGGTAGCACAGAGGATTATGATACCATAGGGTAATGTCCAAGTTAGAAAAAACAGACAACAGTGGAAGACTAAAACTCGAATTGTGATACCATAGGGTAACACACTTTTTCTGTGGTATAAATGTGAGAGCAATTTTTTACAATACACATGGAATTCTCTCATAAATATATGTAGCACAGTCCACAAATGCATAAGCAATGTGATTCAACAATTATGTGGGGCAAGTAAATCAGCAGGACAAAGTACTGAAACAAGATTAACTCACCTTAAGCTGCTAGAAGCAAAATGGCTTTCACTATCACACTTTGTTTGAGCCCATAAATTTGTTTTTCCTCATAGCAAACCTGCAAGCACGGTGAAATAGAAGCAGATAGCTAAAATGACTAATTTTAACAATAGTAACAGTACCTTTTATAAACCTTGTTGCAGTGTGGTTGAAGTTTTCCAACTGAGTGTAGGTACACTGAGATAGACACCACACTGAAGTTTAGTACATTATTCTGTCATGAGTTTGAAAGCTCTGATCAGCAGAGGAGATGCAACAAAATTATCATTAACACTTATGTGGATCCAAGGAAGAATGTGAGGGATACATGGAAGTTGAACAAGAGGACAGATACAACTGTTGTCAGAAGCATTGCAACCGAAATTAAATAAACCTGTAAATTCATAGTCAGTAAAACTTGTAATGCAACTGCGAGTAGGTGTCAGCCAGTTCGACACCGCAGCCACCGGGCGAAGGGCTGCTCGGTGATGGAGTCGTCCGAGAGCACCAGTTGCGGACATACCATTTCTTTGCAATTCACCTGCCCGAAAGTAGAACGGGAACCTTTTTAGGGTGACAAGAACAATCTGTTATTAAAGCAGAAAAGTGCACCAGTAGCTACATCAGCAAATTAGCTTCATTAAAATCCACCAACAGGAATTTCAGCAGTGCCTATGAGACATTGATCACTGTCCTCAACTGAGTAGACCTATAGAGCGAAGTGCAAGCAATCATTTCAGCACATGTCATGCAATAGCAACTAAAAATGTATCTCTTGAACGAAGAAGTAACTTAAATGGTTAAATTGAACAACATATAACACCACACAAATAGACCAAGAAAATAGAAGGTATCCGATTTGTTCAATGTAAACCTCAAGAACACTAACAGAAAAGTCATATGTGACACTTCCTTTCCTCTCCTCTGCAATATTGAACAGTTCTTCCAGAGTTCTATAGTTAACACCACTATTACTCTCATTCACTTCCATGGTAAAAGTCTTTCCTATTCCTATTTGTCCGTAAGCAAAGATGCATACATTGTAACCATCTAAGACAGATGTGACCAGTGGAGACGCATCCACATACACAATATTTGCTCATTAATTCAAGTTGCACATTAGACAACAGAAGTCATATAAGGTAAGTTGTTTGAACACAATAGTTTAGCACTTTTGCTGTTTTTGAAAAACATGCACAAGTAATCAGCTAGCAATCTTCTCCTTATAATGTTAAACTCAAATAATTGAATGTGTAGACTATTGTGTCTGACACGGTAATAGCTGACAGCATAATGATCATAAGGTTTTTAGCCAAACATGTACAAGTACCCAGCTAGCAATCTTGTTTTTATAATGTTAAACTCAAATAACTGAATTTGTAGACTATTGTGTCTAACATAATGGATTGCAATTGTAAAATAAACTACAGCTTCATTCAAACATCAAGTTATCACTAATATACCTTGATCATCATTCGTCGTGAATACTCTATCAAACTTAAATGTCTTTTTAGTTGTTCCGCCATTTGCATTCAGGCCTGATGACACCTCATCTTTGCTTAAGGGTCGGCATCGACAAAAAAACCTGATAAATTCCTGAAATAGTTGAGATGACAAATATAATGAGAATACAAAATACATTCTCTCAGGTAAATGTTAAGAGCAAGCACAAAGAACTGGATGCACACAGGATAATAGATACCTTTTGTCTCTTGAACAATATTATAAAGTTTCTTCCTCTTATCCATCTCTTCATAGCACTTCAATTTTAAATCTTCACACTGTGCAACTGCAATAATTAAACAATACATTGTTTATTTTATAGTTGCAAGGCTGCAAAATTACACTTCAGACATTCAAATGTTACCTAGGCCCTGAACTGCTTTGATCATATTGCTCAAATCAGGAATTGCATTCGCACAATCATGTGCTTCAAGGGACAACGATTGCTGCTTTTGTTTTATGGCCTGTGGATTAAAGAGTGAAAACTTATTCAAGTTATTATAAAAGATGACGCGATAACTTAAACTATATTGTGAAATAAGACAAGCAAATTCAGAACAACACACCACTTATATAGAGCGAACTGAAAAAACAGAATTGCAAGAACTGGAGTTATACTGGGTGAAACATCAGTGGGAAGCATACTCTAGTTGCCATGTTGGTGAGGTAAATGCAGTTATACTGGGTGAAACATCAGTGGGAAGCATACTCTAGTTGCCATGTTGGTGAGCATCTTCATGCTCGCTCACATGGATATAGGAGCCCAACATAGGCACGAATAGTGGTACCAGGACACGGGTGTGGGAACCAGAATCTGACACTATTTTTGGCTGCTTCTATATCCAGGATATCTGCTTGTTACCAAGACATAGGTGATCAGTACCAGGACTAAGGCCATAATTCCCCGTAGCTTAGTGTCTTCTTGGTTGCTTGTTAATGCGCATGATATCTGCTTATTAATGCACATGACATCTGTAACAGACAAATGTTATCAGCAAGGAACCAAGTAATGTGGAAGAGTGCTTCCAATGAACAAGACAACATAACCTTCTTCCTGACTACAACATCTTAAAAAAATAGAGTAGTGTTATCTTCTATCTTTAGCTTCTGCAAGGGTTGATTCATTCTTCATCTAATAAAAAACATAGAGAGCTTTTGTTGTCCCTCGTAAAAAAGGGACGATTCATTAAAACATCCATAACTGTGAACTCAGTATTCAAGAAAAAAAACAGCGGCTGCATTAATTGACAAGGGAAATCTTCAAATTGTTGTTTAAATTACATTCAATTAGTATCAAATCAATATGGAGTACATATAAGATTTAGCCATAGTATGTGCTTTGAACTCAGGAAGCAAACCATCTAAGCCATTTGTCCAGAAACGAAAGAATCGATTGCCTTCTTTTTCAAAAGCAATGTAAAAGTAATACATAGTTGTGGCGAGATAAAACCCAGCTAAATGTTTTCTAATCCACACCATCTTCAGCACAATGTAAGTTAAACTTAGAGGACAATAAATACCACTATAGTGTTCTACCTTCTACTAATACAGATCATGAGACCATGCAGCGGTTGATAAACAAATAAAAAGTTCTGATCACCAAAGGCGGCCGACAAGATATCTAAGCACTAAATAGATCAGAGCGGAAGGTACACATACCTTGTCGAGACCAACGAGGCCGAGTGAGGATTTGACGATGTTGGCCACCGCCCCGCATGCCATCATTGCGATCAAACAAGCAAAACCATTAGTTAAAGCAGCGTGCGGCAAGATGGCTACGCAGGCCACTAGATCTCACAAACCCCGCACGACGCGGCGGAGTCTGGTGGCAAAAACCGTCTCGCAGGGTAGCTGTTCCCAAGGCCGACGCAACGAGATGAGGGCAAAGCACACAGACAGGCATGGTGGCAACTTTGCAATAATGCACCCAGCCACAAATCGGTCAGGAAGGACTATCTTAAGGTGGTCGAGCTCCTTGGCTATACACTGTATTTCATGAGCTTGCTCTACAATAGAGCGATTATCAACCATCTTATAATCATGAAAGCTCTCCATGATATACAGGTCACTGCCAGCATCTGATGCACCATACTTAGTAGTAAGTGCATCCCACAACTCTTTCCCGTCTGTGTACTGCATATTCGCATCAACCAGACGGTCAACAAGGGCGCTAAGAACTGCATATTGGCATGGTCGTACTCTTTCTCCTGTTCAGGAGTCAGTGGACCCTCAGGTCTGCCTTTACTAACATGGAAGACATTCATAGTAGTAAGCCAGAGCGTGGCCTTGACTTGCCATCTCTTAAAGTGCATACCATTAAACTTTTTTGGCTTCAGCGCGTCGGCAAAAGCAGCCATAGAAAAACTAGGAAATTGTCTACAATAAGGTTTTTGGATTGTTGAATAATTAGACAAATTCCAAATTAAATTCCGAATATAAATCATGACCAAATCAGAAGAACTAAAATAACAAGCCAAATCAGATGATGCGTACTGATTAGACTTACTGATAGATGGCGCGCGCCAGAATCAGCAGGGTCGACGATGTCGAAGTAGCGAAATCAGCAGGGTCGACGAGGTCAGCAGATCACGAGCAGTCGCGTGAAGACGCTTCCCAAAAACCTTATTCGCCCTCTCCCGGTGCAGGATCTAGAAGACGAAGGGTTCCGGAGACCTGCTCTCCTGATCGCAGATGCACCTCTGCGGTCGGGACGAAGGGAATTAAAAGGCGGCTCAGCTATGAAGAGAGGCGAAAGCGAAACTGGGCTCCTTTTATAGGGCCGAGTCCGCGTGAAGACGCTTCCCAAAAACCTTATTCGCCCTCTCCCGGTGCAGGATCTAGAAGACGAAGGGTTCCGGAGACCTGCTCTCCTGATCGCAGATGCACCTCTGCGGTCGGGACGAAGGGAATTAAAAGGCGGCTCAGCTATGAAGAGAGGCGAAAGCGAAACTGGGCTCCTTTTATAGGGCCGAGTCCGCGACCCTCGTGCTTAACGGCCACGCGCATGTCATGCGCCCTTCGCCCCGCCCCGCCCAGGCCAGGCCAGGCCAGGCGAGCGAGCACATGTGGCTCTCCACACTCTCTCCTCTCATCCATGACTTGGTGAGTGAGTGTGGCTTCCATATTTAAGCTAGCTCTACTCCACTAGAACTAGCGATATGGTGCTATTGGTTCCACCAATTCCCTAGCCATCCACGTGTATGGGTTTTTGAGATTTTCCTGGGATTTATTAGAATTTCTTAATTGGGCCAAGCCCATAAATCCTAACATGTAGTCTAGTGATTTTTGTGTAAAAAACAACATACGTGGTTTATGAGAGATGGTATTGTGTTGAAGCTAATTTTTTTTCCCAAACTGACGGAAATTTAACTACTGATGATGTCTGTTTTGCCTAATCTTGTTGGTGAAAATCCTAGCAGATCAAAGCTAGGACATGAACGCAGTTGTCCTCGAGTGAGCGGTGCCCGGCTGCCCGCCATCAGGCCATTCACAGTGGGGGAATTTATTTGGGTTATATATTTATGAAATGCCCCGTTACATAGATGATACGACAGGAATTTAATGAATGAGAGATGTGTAGAAGGTTTCATGAGAGGTGAGAGTTTTATGATTAAGATTCTCTTAAAATATTTTGGATAATTAAAATCACTTATATTTTCATAGAAGTCCCGTTGGAATTGGGAATTAGAACCCAGATTTTTTAATTATAATGTTCAGTTGTCTAATGAATTCAAAGTTGGAATTAAAGCTCAATTCTTTAGTATTGGACTACAACTAGAAGTTCTCTCACATAATTCAAAGTCTAGACCCTTTGTATTGGCTAAAATTGTAATTCTAGTTATATCCAAACAATATATTTGTATTGCAACCCTTTTATAATACTTGGCAAATTTGGTTTTTTAAATCTAATTCAATTTTAACTTCTCTAATATCTACATCAAAATGATCTCTAATCCACAATGGTAGATGGAGGAAGAAAGTGAGAATTGTTCGGCCTCAATGTTGTTCGGCTTCATGGGTGACTTCAGCGACGACAATAAGGGCATGTAAAACTACATGTAATATGCCTCTATGGAGTTTTGCAAAACCCAAACACCCCAGATAGAGGTAGGAATTTGTCGAACGAACCACACTCCTTCGTAGACGTTAAATGGTCTTTAGAAGATGAAGTGGAAAAGTAAAGTGAGCCTGTCTCTGTATGACCCTCTATACATATTTACTCTTAATTGTATTTATGATCTAAAGAATCAGAATTGTATCGTATAGTCTCTCGTCTGACTATTACTCTTGTATACTTAGGGTTCGTTTGGCAAAGCTCCAGGTCCTGCTTCTTTAGCTCTAGATCTTGATCCTCGTGAGGAGCTGATCCTCCTGATTCTCCTAGAGAATCAGAATCATTTTTAAAACCGTTTGGCAAGTAAACTGATTCTTGTCTGCTGAGAGTTGGTGGTCTATAGCGATTGTCTGTTTTACCCTTTGCAGCTCAACTTTGTTACAAACCAATAAGTAGAATGCATATACGGAAAAAAATTATGAAACAATAACATATAAAATATTCTCATCATAGTAGTGCATAAAATGTTCTCAAATGTTTAATCCATAAATTGGCTCGTTATGTTTTTGTCCAATGGCAATTGCGGGTAATTTCGATCAAACTTTAAGGGAGGTCCATATTTGGTTGGTTGAGGAGCTGTTTTAAGGGATGGTGGAGCAGTTTTTTTTAGATCCACCTTTCTTCACAAAAACGATTCCCAATCTTTCGGCTCCACACGAGAATCAGTTTAAAAAATACCCGTTTGGCACGGCTCCTCCAGATCCTCGCTTAGAATCAGGAGCTGGAGCTGTACCAAACGGGCCCTTAAAATCGGTCCAAAGACTTAGAGTTATACCCACACCGTTCCAATTTAGAATTCATTTGACTTTTTTTTATCAAATTTGATTAGACTCGTCTTATTATTTTTTTGAAAAAAGAAAAAAAACAAAGCCATACTTAAAATATATTATACTCTAAACGATATCGTAATAAATAGTAATAATAATTATATTTTTTGAATAAAACGAGCAGATCAAATTTAGGGTAAAAAGTCAAATAAATTATAAATTGGAAGGCATGCTTTAACAGTAACGGGTTCGTTGAGAAGAATAGACCGCGCACGCGCCCGCGAGTCCATCTTCGATACGCGCGCCGCCCTGGATTCCAGGATTCGGTTCCCCGAATCCCCGTACAAAAACAAACGCGAGTCGAGCCCGGCCGCGCGCCCGCGCCTATTTAAGCCTAACCAACCCCACGCAACTACGCAAGCCAGGGTTTATTAGTTCGCTCGCTCCTCCCTCGCCACGCACGCCGCCTGAGTTCCATCCGCCGCCGCCGCGGTGGGCACGCAGCACAATGGCTATGGTGCAGGCCGGCATGGGCCTCGGCCGCATCGTCCTCCTCATCGGCGTCGGTGCGTAACGCCGCCGCCCCATACTCCGTTCTGCACTTGCTCTTCGATCGCCTGATCTGCTGCATGCTACCCCATGGTTTTACTAGATCAATCGAGCTAGCCTTTATTTCCTGTGCTCAGTAGTTAGTACGCGCGCGCTCGCTCGCCGTTGCTCACGCCCACACGCGCGCCTTTAGTTTTTTTTCTCCTCCTTTCTTTTTCTCATCTACCATCCGATACGATCGATCGTGCAGGTGCTGTCGGCGGCCCCATCGCTGTCCGCAGCGGCAAACTCGGCGAGCTCCTCCGCGATCTTCAGGTGCGTGGCGCGGCGCGCGGCTCCGATCGATCTACCCATGCGGCGTGTTTGCATCGTGTGCTTGAATTCAATTCTGATCCGCGTTTGATGATTAACTGATGATCCTGGCGTCGCAGGAGTCTCTTAGCGAGAAGGGGGCGGCCGCCGTCAACGACGACGTTAACACAGTGGTACGTCACGCGTGCATCGCGCAACGCCCTGCTTCTGCTCGTACATGAAGAGACGCAGCATGCGTGCACGGTGCACCTTGTGCTAGTAGTATAATTAATGTAACACCATGTTTTTTGTGGCTTTCAATCTGTTTTATTTAGGTGGCTAAAGCACTTGCTCAAATGACCAAGGAAATTAATCACATCGCGACAAGAATCTCACAACCGATGATTCATGTTGATACAGGAAACGGAGTAGGTCTGTCACCATAACTATATATACCGTGCTTGAATCTGATTGTTCGGCTGTCAGGTTCCTGTCTTACAATTACATATGTACCATCCAATCATGTCTTAATAACATGCATTGTGCAGGCTTGGCATGCATATGCTTATGCTTTACTAAATCCAACCCTCATATTGCATGAGCACAAACTGAAAATATCTTTAATTTATTCTTCCCCACTCTAAACGTTGAAATCCCGCTACTTTGCATACAAACACACGCACACGTAAGAACGTGTGTTAAAGTAAACCTGTAAATGGAACGTTCTTTCCGTGGGATATAATATCAGTGAATTGTCCACCTCTTTTTACCAGCTTAAGTTTTTTTTATTGAACTTGTTTGACACCAAAATGAGCCGGCGGACTGTCCGGCCCTGAGGGCGCCGCCGGCGATCTTCCGCTGCCCCTGCGCACGCGCGGACAGTCCGGCCCTAGGGCGCGGACCGTCCGGCCGTCAGGCAGGGAAACCGAGCTCCTGCACCAGGTCGCGGACCGTCCGGCCCTGCGCCGCGGACCGTCCGCGCCTGACCAGAGAGCACCGCCGCCTCGCGCCAGGTCGCGGACCGTCCGGCCTTGGGTCGCGGACCGTCCGCGCCTGACCAGAGAGCACCGCCGCTGGTTCTCTTGAGTAATTGGCGCCTCCAAAAAGGTGTCAACAGAACTGATTGTCGCATGCAACTTAATAGAGTATCAAAGCCAGATATTTTGAGTTCAAACCCTAGTTATTAACACAATTAAATAAAATAATTGTTGTTTGCTTCTATTTCACGTTTGATAGCTAAGTGAGCCTCAATATGAGCGGGAAGTGTTGAAATATACAATAAGTGAATTGTCCACCTTATTCTACTAGCTTAAACTTTTAGGTTAAATTAGTTGGTGCATGCAACTTAATACTTTTAAATTTTTATGTGTAAAATTTATATGGCACTTACTCCCGAATATTCAACTGACTGATTAATTTCTTATAACATATTCTATTTTTCTTTGACAAATAAGCCAGCAAACGTTGATGTTTTCCCAAAAGTCTTCGTAGACCTCTTTCCGATGAAAAATCTTTTTGTGTAATTCTAAATGTGAAGTAAGTCTCCGTATCTTATTGGTGAAACTGAATACTTGAAATTCAACAGAACCGGGCATGTTTTTTTCTTTCTGAATATACTCTAAACCGATGTATTCTGTTCTCGTTGTAATGAAAATGGAGACATCCTCTAAAAAAAGACTTTATGTGTAAAATTCGATATGTCTTTTATTTAGACCGGTGTGTAAACATAATTAAAGCCCTCGTTAAGTAATTTTACCTCTTTGCAGCTGCATCAGCTTTGATAGTACCTGCTGCTGCTGTTGGGACAGTCGGCTATTGTTACATGTGGTGGAAAGTAAGTCCCAACTGATGTTGATTCTTTTATTCATCAGTGACAATCCCATTGTATATTTAAGTAAATCCGCATGTCCTGAACACCCTTTCAGACACTCAATACCAATTACTCTTCTTTTAGAAATAAAACAAAATGTGGAAATAGGTTTTTGCCTTCTTCCATGTTAAAATATCTATGTGTGTCACTGCAGTCAAATGGAACTATATATATAAAGTCTACTACAATCCTAAAACCTAGCTAAGATGTCATAGACAAATTGAAACGCTAAAATGTGTTAAGCCATTTGCTATTTATTACTTGAGTTTATCCTGTTCTGCTTGTCTACAAGCTTTGAAAAGGGTTTGTTTGTACTCTATCTGTTGCCTTTCAGGGAATCTCCTTCTCTAGCTTAATGTATGTCACTAAACGTAATATGGCCAATGCTGTTGAAAGCATGACTAAGCATCTGGAACAAGTGCAGAGCTCTCTTGCCGTAAGTATTACCACCACCCGTTTTCTAGCAAAATAATTATCCCATTTTCCTTGAATGAACGTTATTTGTAGATTCTAGACAGCAGTACGGCAGTACCACAACTTGTACTCACTATTACTGACAAATGGATAATAATACTCTTTACACACGTATTTAAGCGACTATTATTTTCCTTGAATTCGTAGGATAGTAGTGGCTCATTGCATTAAAGAAGAGCAAGTTTTAGGCCCCGTTTGGTTTGAGGGACTAAAGATTAGTCCCTCTATTTTAGTTCTATTTAGTCCCTAAATTATCAAACGTCTCTCAAGAGGTGACTAAAAGAGACTAAACCATATAAATTCCACTTTTTGTCGCTTATTTATTTCAGTTGCTTTAATGGTGAAAGAATGCTAAAGGGTATTTTAGTCCTCTTATGATTCATTTAATGCATTTTGAATACTTTTAGTCACTACAACTAAAAATGGTAGAGATTAAACTTTAACTTTAGTCTTCTAACTAAACTTAAGTCTCTGGACTAAAAGAACCAAAATAGACCATGTGCCCCTGAAAATATCATGAAAAGCCAACAACAGAGCAACTCAAGGACGGCAGATGGAGGCCTGTCTAATAAATTTAGGTGACTTGAATATTAAACCGCGCAACTATATCTAGTAAATTAGGTGGATGCTGAATTACAGTTTAACTGAAATATTATCTCAACAAATAAATAATATTCTTTTGTACTATCTTTGGAGATTTGTAGTCCTCATTTGTAAATAAGCCTTGATCTTATTGTTTATTAAAAAATGTCTGTATGATTAGATATTTTCATCAATCATATGGTTGAAGTGTAGAATTTTTTTTTTTTTTTTGCTTTGATTAGCTTAATGAATGTATACCACTTTTCTTAATTAGTTTGTGGGATTTTCAAATGATTTGAGCGTATTAAATGCCACAACTTGTGCAGGCTGCTAAAAAGCACTTATCACAGCGCATTCAGAACGTGGATGATAAATTGGAGCAGCAGAAGGAGATTTCAGTGCAAATAAAAGATCAGGTATTTTGGTTCCGTATCTTTGCTGAAAGAGAACCCCAGATGTTTCGATGTTCATTCAAACAGCAAGAACAGAACCGCTGTGAAGCTAGTTTGCATGAGTTATTTACAGTGAACTATTGTCAAAACCTTACAGTGAACTGAAATGTTAATATGTTATTTTTGCATCTTTTATTGGTTATACAAACTCAACTGCTAATGCGAATGAGCTAGACGACGGAGTCTTTAGTGTAATGTGGATAATCTCATATATCAGTTTTTTTTCATTCAGGTTATTGATGCAAAATTGAAATTCAAGAACATTGGATCAGACATGGACAAACTAAAAAATATGGTTATGGGCCTGGTGAGCTTATATTGAACTTGCATTGCTTCATACTAGTCTTATAGCTTTTCCAGTTGTCTTAGCATAAATTTATCTGTTGTGCAGGATGATAAGATGGATTCGATTGAAGCAAAACAGGTAAACTCTATCCTTATCGGTGCAGCATTGGCATACTATTTAATTTCTCAAGCTTTTGTGTTTTGGATCATGGATTCAATTTCTTATACGATACTGGAAGTAGAGGATTCCACTGTCCTTTTCCATGATGACTAACAATATCTTATCAACAGAATTATTCATGTGTGGCTGTGGATTATCTCTGCCAATTCATAGAAGAAAGGGTTGACAAGCTGCCGGAACAGCTGGTAAGTGTGCCCATTTGGCCATTTATGGTGCCAGCATTTTTCAGTCTTCACGTCTTGTTTCCTACATTACTATTGTATAAATCTTATAGGTATATACTTCGATAGTAAGTATGGTAAACTATTCATTTCTTGTTTCTTGGTAAACGACTATTATGGCCAATATAAAGAGCTCATTGTGCTGGTAAATGTTTACTGTGCATGGAAGTGCACATAGTAAAAAAATTGAGCTAGACTTGTTTTTCATGTATATTTCATTTACAGTACATTGCACTTTCTAATCACAACTGAACTAAAACATGATTTTTTTCAATATATCTATAGCTCCTTTTTTTCATACCGAAACCCAGGTATTGTCTCCATTTTTTTTTTTGACAGTCAACGGGGGAAAGATTCCCCACTTGTGTTTTTTATTTCCCATTCTCTTGGTGCCCTGAAAGGCTCAAACGTTTTTACAGAACCGGCATGGGCCGGGTTGGAGGTGTTTGTGGAAATATAGCTGATTACATTCTAGCGTTGAGAACATCGATAGCCAGGCTTCTCGCACGCCTGCTTCTTTGGACCAGTGTCTATAGCTCCAATTAATAGATTCTGCTTCCGCACTACATTGTTGGAGGGTTTGGTTGAGGGAGACCATTTTATTGTCTTCACATGACAAGACTATCTCCAACAGACTTCTTATCCCACTTCCTATCACTTCATATTTCAAACTCTAATTTAAAAGCAAGTCAATCTACAATACAAAATACTACTTTGCACGGCCGTTTACATGGTTTGACAAAACCAAATGCCAAACTGGCAGAAAGAAAGCGAGGAGGACAAATTTGGTGTTGGTGTTTTTGAGTGATAGATCCCTGGGAGCATGAGCAATGCATTCTAACTTCCAAGTGGTGGTCATTATTTTCCTCAATAGCATTGCTGGTATCCGAAGGTCATTTTCGTCTCATTCTCTTCTCTCCATTCCTTTTTCCCAGGAAGGATTGCAACAAACAGTGAAGCGCATCGGCTACAGGAGCCCAGAGTTGCCGCCGGTTAGTTCTGTCACTTTGCTTCTTAGTCGAACTGTTTCATTGAAATGCCCGACGTAATTATAGAAGGAAAACCACTTCATTTTGCTTGAGGCTGACGTGGAAATCTCTGTTTTCGACAGGGGCTGGGAGGGCTCCAGCAACTGCTGGCCACCGGATCAGCGACCCATAGCAGTACAAGAATGCTTCGGTCAACAGGCGCTGCACGTCTGATTCTGCCTTGACCGTGAGAGAGATCAGGGCAAGCAATGGATGCATTTACCCACGCCCTGTGAAATTTTGTATAGGGAAGCACCTTGGTTTAGGCAGTCTGGTAGATTATATGTGACTGTATTTATGTTTCTAATTTCAACGGTATTAAAGATATGCATCAAAGGTATCAGAATGGTTCTATAAAGATGACGCGTCCGATCAAATTGCTCCGCGGCATAAACTTTGCAAAACTTACCCAATCAAATTACTGTATTTAAACTTTGCAAAACTCACTCAATCAAATTACTCCACGGCACAAACTTCACTAAATTCATCAAATAAATTGCACACAAACTTAACCTATCATCAAAACGAACAGTTTAGATTGCTGGATAAATCTCTCTCCCTTACTCAAATCCAACGAACAATATTATTTGGATCATCCATCATACCGCTCCTTCCCACGATCTCGTCGTCGCCGCCGTTAGCCCCTCCCTTATCTAGGATAGTAGCGTTAGCACAGACTGTATACTGGTTCCAGTAAATATGAGATATCTCGAATAGTAATCTATGCAGAAAGACTATATGAATACATGCCACATGAAGTCTTGGTTGAGCCAGACCTTCCCAAAATAGATCACACCTTCCCAAGTTGAAGAGCTAGTAAGCCTTGGTTGAGCCAACCGTGAGTAGAGATGGGAACGTGTTGGGTTTGGATCGGTTGGAACAAAAACCAGCTCGTGATCGCACCATAAAGTCTACCTAAATCCACCGGCAGGTGCAATTCCAAACCCGCACCAAACTCATCGGGTTTCAGGTGCGCTTTTAAACAATAATTCAGCTATAAACAATTAAGTACCAACAAAAATGTAGTTCTCACGTTGAGCAACAACAAAACATTTCATAAATCATTAGTCAAATTTTTACGCAAAATAAAGAATAAAGCAAATCTAAAGTCAGGTACGGATAACTCGCGGGTTAAAATAGAAACCCGCACTTACACCTGTGAAACTTTAGGTCGGATGCGAGTTACACCCGTAGATCAATATCTTCACCTATATCCTCACCCGTCGGATCGAGTAACCGTCGAGTTTCAGGGTTACGGGTTAAATTATTATCACTAACGGTGAGGTTTAGCCCACCATAGAAAAATAATCTATTCTTCATTCTATTCAGTTTTAACTAAAAATGATTTAATACCTTTAACTCATTTCGATCCCTGTGCAAGATTGAGAGAAAAAATAAACTAATTTTTTTCTTTCTAATCTCCAACGAAACTAGCACTAAACGAAGCATCCAACCCCTTGTGGCCATGTCCGCGAGCGCGCCTAGAGATGACAATGGATAAAAACCCGCTGGGTATTACTTGTTCAAATCCATATCCGCGAAGAAAAATAAGCCCGCTAAAAAACTCATACCTATGACGGATATAAAATTTTGACCAAACCCATACCCATCGGGTTTCGGGTACCAAACGGGTTTCCCATACCCACTAATGTCAACATAAAAAATAATTCATCATGTAAATGACAATCAATACATTAATAAACTAGCATAAAAGGAACAAATGATAACTAATTTTAGACTAAAATTTGTTACATAAAGTTTATTTTAATTAGAACATATTCAATTAATAATATTATAAGACATATTTATAAGGAATGTTGATTTTAAGGCGGGTTTTAAAAACACATGGGTTTGCGGATATGAGTAATGGAAGAATAAATCCATGCCCACGTACGCGTTGGATTTTTATTTGAACCCATTAACAAACTTATGAATACAGAAATTGACTCAAACTTATACTCTAATAGAGAAAATCTCACCAGATTTCGGGTAGCGGGTACCCCTTGCCATCTCTAAGCGGGACGAACGAACCCCGAATCATTATTCAGTACCCACCCCGATACCCGATGGCGCTCGCCACGCTGCTGGCGCACCTCACGGCGGGCCGCTTCGGCCGCGTGCTGGCGCTTACGAGCGGCGGCGCGCCAACTGCGTCCGCCGCGCACCGCGTTCTCCACCTCCTCCTCCGCACCTCCCCGCCGCCCCCGCTCCCGCGCCTCGTCGCCATCGCGCGCTGGTCTCGCGCCCACTTCCGCGCGCCGCTCCCGCTCCGGCTCCACGCGCTCCTCCTGGCCCGTCTCGCCTCCGACGGCAGCCTCCACTCTCTCCTCCGCTCCGAGCTCCACGTCCTCGCCGCGGGGCGCCTCCACTCGCCCGCGTCCATCCTCCGCGCCCTCCCCGCTTCGTCCGGCCCGCTCGTCGCCGACATGCTCGTCCTCGCGCTCGCCCGGGCCTCCCAGCCGCTGGCCGCGTACGAGGCATTCCTCCTCGCCGGCGCCGACTGCCCGCGCTACCGCCCTTCGGCCTTCTCCGTGAACGCCCTGCTCGCCGCCCTCGTCCGCGCCGACCGGGTCGACCTCGCCGACCGGGCGTTCAGGGCGGCGCTGCGGCGGCGCGTGTCGCCGGACTTGTTCACCTTTAACATCGTCATCTCCGGGTTCTGCAAGACTGGGCAGCTCCGCAAGGCCGGTGACGTCGCCAAGAACATCAGTGCGTGGGGGGTGGCGCCCTCGGTCGCCACCTACAACACCCTCATCGACGGTTACTGCAAACGCGGACAAGTTGGAAAAATGTACCATGTCGATGCGCTGTTGAAAGAGATGATCCAAGCTGGAATTTCTCCTGACGTGGTCACATTCAATGTGCTGATTAATGGGTATTGTAAGGAGCCCAACATTACAGCTGCAATCAAGGTCTTCCAGGAGATGAGACAGCAGGGGATTCCTGCGAATGTGGTGACATACAATTCACTTGTTTCAGGGCTCTGCAGAGAGGGGAAGGTGGAGGACAGCATCAAGCTGGTGGAAGAGATGGAGGAGCTGGGGTTGGCATGCATATTGTCTACCATGAACAGTGTGCTGAACGGGTTTTGCAAGAAAGGCATGATGGTGGAAGCTGAGGGTTGGGTTGATGGCATTGCACAGAGGGGCATGAAACCCAATGTGATTACTTACAATACCTTGGTCGATGGATACCGGCGGCTTGGAAAAATGAAGGAGGCAGCGGCAGCCAAGGACGCTATGGCAGGGAAGGGGATTAGTCCAAATGTTAAAACTTATAATTGCTTGATAACAGGGTTTACCACTAGTAGGGATTGGAGAAGTGTTTCAGGGCTTCTCGATGAGATGAAGGAGAAAGGTGTGAAAGCAGATGTTGTCACTTATAATGTGCTCATTGGTGCGCTGTGTTGCAAGGGTGAGGTCCGGAAAGCAGTAAAGCTCTTGGATGAGATGGTGGAGGTTGGTTTGGAGCCAAAACATGTGGCGTACAATACCATTATAAATGGGTTCTGTGAGAAGGGGGACGCTCAGGGTGCCCATGAAATCAGGCTTAGGATGGAGAAACGTAAGAAGCGGGCAAATGTGGTCACATACAATGTGTTTCTCAAGTACTTCTGCAAGATGGGGAAGATGGACGAGGCTAATGTGGTACTGAATGAGATGTTAGAGAAAGGTCTAGTTCCAAATAGGATCACTTATGAAATAATAAACTCAGGCATGATAGAAAAAGGTTATGTGCCTGATATAAGTGGATATGCTGCAGATGTTTCTAAAAACTTGACATCTTCCTGAAAGATTTGTTCTTGTAATGTGCCAATATAGCTTGTTAGAACTTGCTGTGATGTAGGCTTGAATCCTTATTTCTGATAGGACATGTTTTGTCTTGTCTTGTTGGGTGTGGACTGTGGAATTGTGATTACTTGTTGAGATTAGGAATTTTGATCCTTACTTTTTGCGGTCATGTTTTGCCTTGTCTAGTTTTGGGTGTGGGGTTATAATTACTCGTTAAGAACTTGAGTTAGAAATCATTATTCTTATTTCTTCTACGTCAGTTTTTGCCTTGTCTAGGTTTGTATGTGGTCCTTTGGTTCATCTTGGGTGTATTGCGGGAATGAACCTGTTCGCAAATCATATCTCAGTTGTCTATAGATCTTCTGCTTCAACTACCATAGTCAGTTAACTCTTGTGAGTCAACAAATGTTTGTGAGGTCCATGTTATTTGCAGTCTTTTCAAATAATTTAGTGGTTTAGCTTACATGTGAGAAATTCATCTTTCCAAGATAAATTCTTCCATGCTTCAATTATGGGTATTCAACAATACCTGCTGGCTATCACTGTTTCCCTGTTTTATGAAGAAAAGATGTTGCTAAATAAAAACTTCTCCATCAAGTGTAAAACTTCTCCATATGGTGGGGCAAGGGTTCGGGGGATTTTCTCAACCTGCGTGAGAAGATCTTCTTAATGTAATGTTGTAGGGACGGTCTTACCCTGCAGGTCGAGTTTTTTTGTATATTATTATAAAGGCTGCAGAGAGTGTTGATTGTTTGTGTACTTATGGTGTATTGCTATTTCATCATGTAACATGTGGAGCATTATATGCTGGATATGATGATTAATGAATTGGTTTTATCCTGTCATTACCCGAAATAACCATTGTTCATAGTTTATACAAAGATATCCTCAAAAAGTTTCTTCTCTAGTTTTTTTTGGGTACCGCTCTGTTTGTTTCATTTCCAGTTCAAAACTATATTACTGTGTAAAGCTTGTAGATGACCAAAATAGGGGAACAATAGTGGAGGTTGACCTTGTTGCGTTAGCCAAAGTTCATATTTTTACAATTCATCTGCATACAATTCCTGGAGTTTTCCTTAGTTGTATTGAATTAGAGCATTTTTTTTCCAAGCACGCTTAGGTCTTTTACCCACCTGAAACACTTGTTTTTAATTATTACTCATATGCTGCATTTCCTTTAACACAAGATGATTTACATAGGATGCAACCACAGCCTATATGCAAGATAAAGGAAAACTTTCTGGTTATCAGTTATCACTGGTATATATGGTAACACATTCATGACTATCTTGGTAAAACTGCTACCCTGATAATTTAACTTATTGAAACCGTTTCCCATGATGTCAAATATACAGTCATAGTAATATATACAAATGTACAAGCAAGTACTATGAAGTTTATTGACTAATGAATATTTTTTTATTTCTATATCCTCAATCTTCATCATTTTTGTATTCTGATGGGATCGAGAGATTTTGTCTGTCATAATAGAACTCTCTGTTTTTTTAAACAATCTCATTATATATGTGAAATCAACATTATTACGATAGGCATTGTTGACGTACCTCGATATCTTTTGTCGCTAGTTATCTATGAAGGTGTAAATAAATTCGTGAACATAATATTCACAAAAAATGTTATTTTCCGGTGTCAAACACTAAAAGCAGAAAAAATATAGATTATTATTGATAAATATCTTGCAAGATGCACACTAAACTTACAGAAAGAATTAAGAATTTCCTTTAGGTCTGACTGCTTTTGCGTAGTCGTGTTCATGCTCTACGTAACGATTACGGCATTACGCAAATGATTGGTCCTTGGTGTATTGGATCATTTAGGTTTAGGGGGTTAAGTTCGAATGGTAGGCATTGCTTATTAAGAAGGCACATGACTTCATGTAACCATTCCTGCTGTAACCCTGTGGTTGGCTGTCCATGGATTGGCTTTTTCATTAATACTAAACATGGAGAGTAAATTAGACTATGCATTTAGTTACAAAAAGATATGGGATACAAAAAAGTATGTGACACTAACTCAAAATTGTAAGGTGAAAGTATGTATTACATAAAACATTACTTATGGAGAAAACTTGAACAATCTTTTGAGGACATCGGTGAAAGTTTCTAATGGTTTTTTTTGCTTACGTACCCGTCCGCATGGTGTATCTCCATCCGTAGGTAGGCACGCAAGGTAGCATTCAATATATATTATTGAATCACGTACAAGAGATGATAAACACTTATAAAACATAGCAGCTGAGGAGAGATGTCAAGGGCATTCTGATGTTCAAGTATATCCTTAAAATCTAGTTACACCATGTCAAGGCTTTTATAGAAGCCAGAATATTTTATAAACACGCCAAAACATATTCTATCAATGGCTGACTTTTTTTTGTATCTGTCATAAAATCTACATATTTGTATTGGTAAGTCTTTCACCTACTACTAGAGGCGTGTGTATGTCCATGTTTTATCCTGTGATGGCACAATTTTCTTCAAGGCCCCGTTTGTTTCATTGGAATTGAATTTCATTTTAATAATTATAATTTAGACAAAACTAATTAATTTCATATATTTATATATGTAATATATTTGTATATTATCTTAAATCATATGAGAGAGATAGTTATATGCTACATTCATGTTATAACGAAGCAAGTAGAAAAATATGCTACAAATTATACATTGGAAAAATAACATGTAAATCTATAGAATCAATTTTCATCTCTCATCTTATGAATTTGAGATAGGCTTACATAATAACTTTGGAAAGTGGTGGAACGTCATATTCTAAAAAAATTGCCTATTCCAATAATAAGATTCTAATTTCTTAAAATAAAAGGAAACAAACGGGACCAAATGCTTTTATGTTCTTTACTTGCGATATGCTCTCTTAAATTTTCAGCCGTTACTTTTTACCATGGCACCGTGTAGCAGTTTTGAGGAAGCAACGACGACCTGCTGAAGCGGAGTGTGCAGCGGTCCAGGAGAAGGCAAGCCGCACAGGGTTGGAGCAAATGGGCCGTGTGATTAGGCTAAAATAGAATGGGCCAGACAAAAAAAATATACGAAAAGTTTGACTCAAGTATAGATTTCCAAATCAAGCCACTCCAGCACGCATCTGGATCGAAAACTAACAGATACATGGACAACAAACAAGGCCGGATGTGCCAAAAAAAAACAATATCAACTCTTTTTAGGAAGCAGGAAGAAACAGAACTTCGCATGAGTAGCTCTTGACATCATCAAACCAGACTGGGTACCGGCGCACTAACACAGTAACACTACCATACAAAATCTGATTCCTTCGAAGCAAACAAGCTGCACTGCAGTCACATGTAAATTTTACAAAGATTGAGGCCTTTAGGCTGTTCTGTATTACAAGATCATTTTCTTCTTCAAAAAAAAGTATAGCTCAGGTGCGCCTATGCAACCGAGCACCCACGCCCTACCTACATTACACTGGAAGTCACTTTGGTCCAGCTTTACCGAATGAATCACGGAGGGTGACAGTTCTGTTGAACACGAGCTTCTCAGGAGTGGAGTCCGTGTCCACGGCGAAGTAACCTAGAATCCACATCAAAGCAAGACAATCAGTTGAGTTGTGAAAACCCATCGAATGGCGTGTACCACAGGAAGTTCTCTAGCTCTGAAATTACCAAGCCGCTCAAACTGGAACTTGTCGCCCAGAACTGCAGTGGCAAGCGATGGTACAGCATAAGCGTCCTTTATCACCTCTTTCGAGTGCGGGTTAAGATCACCAAGCCAATCCTCCAATTCAGCAGGATTCTGTATGGTGAGCAACGAAGATGTTGGTAAACCGAACTCCAGTGGAGCAAGCCCTTGAAACGGCAGTAAGATATTAAGGGGTGCAATACCTCTGACATGAACAATTTCTCGAATAGTCTTACTTCCACCTTCAATGGTTCGACACCAGGTGCTGGCTCAGCAACCCAGTGCAGAACACCCTGTATAAATCGCAAGCCAAGTCAGTCATCTAGATTGCATTTTTTTTAAGGGGCCCAACTAGATTTATCTTGAAAAATATCTAGATAGCAGAATCAAACCCAGATTTCAAGAAATTCCGGTGAACTGTTACCTTAAGTTTAGAAGTCTTCAAAGGATCATATTCTGCTCGAATTTCAACAATATCATCAGGAGTATCACCATAGATAACGTCTGTGCATTTTATGGGGAACGCATACCTAGTAATTTAAGGGACCATGTCATGTTACCATCATATTGAGTAGCTGCAATAGATAAGCAACTAGATTCAGATCAACCTTCTCGGAAAATGTACCTTAGCATGACAGATTTACCAGGGGCCAGCCCATAGTAGTCTTTTGAGTCCTTAAGGCGAAAATCAGTTTTCTCAATGTAGACAGTTCTTGAGAACGGAAGCTGCAATAAGAAAATTTAATACAGCTATTCAGTATGAAGATTTGATGTCCAGTGAACTTATTAACTCCTTATTGCAGATTTCACACAGCATTTGGGAACGGAAGTTGATGGCATTGTTCTTATGTCATACTCCCTTTGTCCCAAAATAGTATTCGTTTTAGCTCTTATTTTATGTCTATGTTCAAATAGGTGATGATGAATCTAGCACATATATAAAACACATATATAAAACACATACATTAAGTATCGTATCGTTCTATTAATTATCTAAAGCGAATTTTAATTTGGGACAGAGGGAGTAAGTGAAATGAGATGTACCTTATAGTGAGAGGAAGCATCAGTATCAGAAGCATCTGGCCACATTTTCCCATCAAGGTCTAGTACTTTTCCTTCTTCCAAGTTAGTTATTACCACCTTAAGTTAAAAACATAATGAGTGATAGTGTTCTACAAAAGGATGACTTGATGTGGAACTGGAACTTAAAGCCAAACCTTTAGAGGACGCAAAACAACCATGGTTCGAGGGGCTGTTTTGTTAAGCTCTTCCCTGATGTGGTATTCTAGACGATCAACACGAATTAAGCTGTTGTCACTGCATAGAAAATACAACAAATGCATAAGAAAAAAAAACAGAATAATAGATGACAGAGCATCCATAACAGGTAACATCAACTATGTATTTCTACCTTCTTGTTATCCCGATTCCACGGATAAAGGAATTTATTGCGGTTGATGATACTCCCCGCCGCCGGAGTCCAGCCAGTGTCAACAAGCGGGGATCATCCCACCCATCTACCCAGTTCTCTGTCACAAGTCGATTCAACTGCAGCACCACAAAACAACAAGTTCAAATGAAAAATGGTATTAAATTATTGATTATACGTCATAACATCAAATAGTATAGAACTGGTCTCGTTTGGCTTTAGTAACATATATATACCTTTCTTTTAGACATCACAGTATTTGATATGTTTAGCCTCGAATATTCCCACACATATGGTTGATAAAGACCCAAGGCAACAAGTAGCCAGTAGTATGAAGGGCGGCGTATGTCAAACTCAAGTGTGCACAGCTAACAAATAAGAAATAACAGAATCAGTTCCTGTATCCTGTTATTGTTAAACCAACTCAAAACTATTTGGAAAAGAAAAAATAAGAAAATTACCGAATGCGTGATGTTTTCAAGAGAATCCACCATGCAATGAGCATAGTCATAGCTCGGATAGATACACCAATTATCACCAGCATGTGGATGAGGGGTGAACTGTATGTGCATAAACAATTAGTTCTGATGTTATATATTGTGAAAATTAATAATCAGTTGAGCAATGTCACTTACTTTTATTCTATATGCTATTAAGTCAGACATATTTTTGTTCTCATTTTGCATATCCTGCTTCATTCGGAGAGTTGCTGCACCCTCCGCAATCAACCCACGCCTCATGTCTTCAAATAAATTCAATGACTCTTCAATTGGCCTATCCCTCCATGGACTATTCATCTTCTTTTCCCTGTACTCCTTAATTTCTTCTGCAGTCTGGTAAATTATATACAGTCAGCATGCACTGCAGGCATTTTATTTCTCAAGGACTCAAAGTCAATATTCTTCTTTCCTATGGTGCAGCAGATCGGCGCACTTCAATCACTACTAGAGCAAATAATGAAAATGTGAGGTGAAATGTACCTGATGATCCACATAGGCTAGCCCTTTCCGAATTAACTCAACAGCATGCTCATACAAAGGTTGGAAATAATCACTCGTGTATGTTACTTTGTAGGGTTCCCATCCCATCCAATGGACAATTTCTTGAATGTGATCTATGTATTCTTTCTTTTCAGCTTCCGGATTTGTGTCGTCAAACCTGTTGTTCAAATAAACAAAAAAAAAAGAGTTGATCAGCTGAAGCAATTACAATGCCTTAAAACAAATCAAGCAAAACTGAGCACAAGTCTCACAGCAATGTAAGGTAAATAAATCTCATATAACCAAGACAAGCAAAAAAATCCAATACCTACAATAGAAGACCTATAAGGAAACAAAGATGAAAAGGAAAACTCTTGTAATTTAATTTTATACTGTAATTACAGCGCCAATTAACCCAAAGCAGCATTAACAGCAATGAATGTTTGTAGAAAGGTATGTTAGAGCAAACCTTTCCCGTTTCCCAAAAGAAATTTTATTACCTAAGGTAGCAATGGCCATTTCGCTCCTTAGCCAGACCAAAATCGATAAACATAGCCTATGTGATGAAGCTTGTAAGCATATACACATCGAATTAAAAAAATGTGTCCAAAGACATGCATTTATGAAGGAGATTCTCAAAACCTTGGCATGACCAATATGAAGATATCCATTAGGTTCTGGTGGAAAACGGGTCATCACTTTTCCTCCAGTTGCCTTGAGATGTTTTTCCAAAATTTCCTTTGTGTTATGTGCTCTCCATATGTTCCCATCACTGAAAAATATTTCTGTATGAACCTAGATCATAAAAAGACATCAGAATCACTGAATAAAACTTATTATGATGGAGAAAATAAACAAATCAATGAGCTGATCAATGCGCCAGAGTGCCACAACTATGACGTGTATGTCAGAGAACAGTGGAGCATACCTTAAAGTTTTCCTCTGGTTGGGGAAATATAGTATACGGGTTCAATTCCTCCTCAGATGGTGGGGCAGTAGTGGCAACTGCAACTTTTTTCTCCTGCATTTTAAATAAACCATATCTAAGTGGTCCAATAAATAAAAAGCACTATTTTAAAGTTTAAACTTGGTACACATGATTGCCAACCTCAACTTTTGCTGTTTTTTCCTTCTTCTTTTTCACTGGTTTTATACTGTCAGCTTCTGTCTTTGGACCTAGGATTTCTGCAAGCCTCTTGTCAATTTCCTCCTGTACAAGCAGGATATTCAGATGTTCAATACAACTAAAAAACAACTGAAACAAATCAAGTAGTCTGTATAGATAATTGCTGTGTACCTTTACTGCCTTAGCATCACCCCAGGGGTGTCTCTTCCTAACCTGTCCACATAGCATACCAACTGAAGAAAAGCCAAAAAGGACAGGATTAAGGATTAGGTCCAACTATCATTCCTCAGGAAATTACTGAACTATAGGATAAAAATTGCAAGCATGAAGATTTTGGTTCGTAAAAGTGTTTGCAATTTATCATTCAAGTTGAATCGGAAACCAAACCATTTATGTGATACCGCTGCTCCTTTATAGCTTCCATATTCTCCTCAAGAATGTCAGTAACAGTAGATTTAATTTCCTCAATAGAAACAACCACGCCTGCAGACACAGCATTGTGGTAGTTATAAGATGGCCAGGTGATATCAACTGAGGTTAAACTATTAACAATAGTGTCAGCTTCTTGTCCAAAAGTCAAACTTGCCTACGGAAGTCACTATTCTCTTAGAATCCAGTATTTCAGATGAAATGGGCACAACAGACTAAGAATAACCATTACATGAGAGCTTAGCAAATATGTTTCCTTGGCATCAGAAGAACAGACAAACCCAACAACAGATTCAGGAAATTGTAAGAGTTATGTATGGCATGGATTATAATTAGAAGAAGCATATTGATACAAGCCATCCAAAGGAAACATACCTACACCACATGCTTCTTCAAACTTGTCCACATCTAGAGAATCAGGACCAGTATTAGTAAGAAATGAGAGGGCAGCATCTAGCTGTGCAGGGCTCTTTATCTGAAAAGAGAAATTTTCATGTTCACATCATCAAGGCAATGAGTGGTGATTGGTGAAAGATGGAAAACACTTTGTCGGCACCTGCAAAATCAATTAGAAGTCAGAAATGAAGAGGGGTAAAGGATCTACCTTTGTTGACAAGACATAGCTAATAAGGACAGGGCGATGAACAAGTGCATTAGTTGGGTACTTGGTGGCAACCTGTTTCACCATAAGTTGAGTTATTTACACATGAAAAACCCTCAACTTATACCTTTATCATGAAGTCATGATTCATTGGTCTAGGTGCTTACTGCATATAGAAGATTACCAATTGACTTGTCACATTCCTTTATACCAGCCTGCCAACAGGTCAACAAGACCAGTGGTTAATTAAAGGGGAGAAGACAGCACATTTTAAAGAGAGTGACAGTGTAACAAAATGTTAGAATAATAATTAGATAACAGCGAGGTTTAAGCTAGGATAAGTCAGTGGAGAAAGGGTCAGTAACAAGTAGACATACGATGTCTGAATTCCTAGCATGTAACATTTGTCCAAACAGCAAGGTGATCATATAAACGGCAGCACGGACAAAATGTTGCTGCAATAGAACGTGTGTGGGTAGCAGACTTGCAGAACGAGGAACCAAATTATACGCTACAGTTTAACAGCGATCGGAGCTGGGAGCTGGGAGGAACTAAATTGGGCAGCACGGATTCTAGCATCATATAACATATGCAAGGCGCGTCGAACACTTGTGCAGCTAGTCTGCATCCAGAATCACAACGCCAAATCCCACACCAGGTGGAACAAGTTAGCACAACCAAAACCAGACCCGCCAACAATAAGAACACAGCACCCGCCGAAAAAACTAGTGCGGCGAGCGCGAGCGGACGACGGGGGGTCACCTCAGCTATGACGGCGGCGAGGTTGGCGGTGACCTTGGCGTTGACGAGCGCGTTCTCGGCGGTGCGCTGGTCGAGCCCGAGCGCCAAAAGCGCCTCCAGCGGCAGCGCCGGCCCCGCCTTGTCCCCGTCTCCCCCTGTGCCCATCCCCTCGTCCGGCCGCAGCAGCAGCAGCCGCACGCTCCCTAGTCCCTAGGGTTTTTTTAGGACTCCGGCGAGAGGAAAGGCGCAGAGCCCACTGCAGCGGCGCGAGGAGCTCGTGAGTCGTGCCGCGATTGGGATTAGAAGGGTGTGATGTGGTTTTGGACTTTGGATTAAACCCAAGTGAAGAGCACCAGCAGTGTTAGGGTACGTAAAACATAGATACTGTTCTCCAAACACTACATACATGTAAGAAATCCCTCCATACAACCTGATGTATCGAAGTAAGATACGACTCATTTAGGTCTTGTTCGGTTATTCCAATTTCATGTAGATTGGTGTGTATTGAAATGGATTATAATGAAATTTGACTTATTATGTATTTAAACTAGCTCAGTACTATTCAATCCACATGGATTAATGATAATCTCTACTACTACTTAAGACATTAGTGTAGGCGTCCATATTTTTTTGGTGCACGGTTCTGTCGTCGCCCGCTCTCCTCTCTGCAGCGCGTCCGCGGCCCTCCGCTTTCGCCCTCCCCCTCCCCGCAAATCTCGCCTCCTCACCCAACGCCATCAGCGCTGCCCTCCGCTCCATCCCTGCAGCGCAGACCTCCGCCACCGTCACCGCCCTTCCTCACCGCGCAATCACCGCCCTTCCCCACGCGCCTCGGTCGCCATCCGCGGCATCACCTTCCTTCCCCATGCGTCGAGGCCGTCATCCGCGCCATCACCTTCCTTCCCCACACGCGCGCCCCCTCCTCCGTGCGTGCCCCGCCCCCGTCCTTCGCTCACCCGATGCCCTGCCACCTCCGCCGCGATAGCCTCCCCCACGAAATGCCCCCGTGATGTTCGCCCCGCTGCGAACCCCTCCCCCTAGATGGAATAAGCAGAGGTCCAATGCGGATCCGCGGCCCCCGACCCTCCACCTTGGTGTGACAGTCGCGGCTCCGTGGAGGCAACTTGCTCCCTCGCTCCCACCTCCCACGCCGCCACTGTTGTCGCCTTCAGCACGCTGCCCAGCCCACGCCCCCCCCCCCCCCCCCGCCTCCAAATGTGGATCTGCCACCCCGGCCCTCCACCTTGGTGTGCCTTCAGCACGCCACCACTGCTGTTTGATTCCTTCTCCTTTTTGTTTAGGACGTCGCCAAATTCCATCCATCTCTCAGCGCCGTGGTCTCCCGATGTGGATGGGGGAAGGTAATTTGTTTTTTTCTTCGTTAAGAATTGCTAGACTCTAGCCTCCTGCCTCTTGGAAAATCTAAAAACGATGTATTTAATTATGCATTTTCGTTTGCTTTGCTAAACTCTGCACCTCTACGAGCTTTTCCATGGTAGGATAGCTTGTGAGAGCTACTCGATGAGCTGACCTGAACCGTTATGACTGCTGGAATGAAGCTGTGCTGCTGGTTTCCCTCCTTTGATTTAGTTTTTCATCTCCATAATTGTTCTTTTTGTAAAAAAATGGTTCTCCCCAAAAACATCCTGCTATGGCATACTACATGCCTGTGAATGCAGCAAATGCATCTAATGGATTTTTTTGCAGTTGTTTTCACGTTTGCATTGGTGTCGTTGGCAATATTTGTCTTTTAGCCTATAAATACTAGAAAACAACCTGTGAATGCAGCAAATGCTCGTTCTGATGGGATATGCATACACAAACATCATTGCTTTCATTGGCCAAGGAGGCTACGAGCATTGCTTTATGTTTGTGACGCTAAAGGATCTCTATCCATCATTGTTTCCATATTATCATTGTATTATTGCCTTCAATATTATTCTCTATCAACTACAGTTACCGTGGAGGAGTTGATAGTGAAGGTTGTCCAGTTATTTGTCGTTGTCAGTGCTCACTTTTCTTCTTCGCTGCTTAATTCTTGAGTTATTTGGTCTATATGTAGCAAATGTGTTTGAATCTTAACTGTCAGTGGACATAATTAGAAATTTTCAATAAGAAGAGTATCGATTTTAGTTGATTCCTATATGTAATCGTGTAGATACCCTTAATAACCATGCAGTTCCTGAGCCTGCTCAGTCATCCCTGTTCTCTCTTGACACACGTGAATATCCTAATATTATTGTTGTTCTTGTTCTGTCCTGGCAAAAATACTTGATGCATTTGTCTATGGTATTTTCTTTTTATAAAGTGAATCATCTTGACAATGAAATAGTGCATTTATCAGTTTTGTAATGGGACATCACTCCTCAAGTATTCAGAAGGTAAACTAGATGTATTTCTCATACATCAATTGGGCAAGTTTGAGAGATAGCTGCCCCAATTTGTCCAGAAATTTATTTACATGTACCTCCATAAGTAAAATATTTATTTAGCCCTCTGTCTTTGTTTTTTCCATATTCTAAGTTTATACCTGATAACACATTTGCATATACTTGATGCATTTGTCTATGGTATTTTCTTTTTATAAAGTGAATCATCTCGACAATGAAATAGTGCATTTATCAGTTTTGTAATGGGACATCACTCCTCAAGTATCCAGAAGGTAAACTAGATGTATTCTGATACATCAATTAGGCAAGTTTGAGAGATAGCTGCCCCAATTTGTCCAGAAATTTATTTACCTGTACCTCCACAAGTAAAATATTTATTTAGCCCTCTGTCTTTGTTTTTTCCATATTCTAAGTTTATACCCGATGTATAAATCTACAGATACTTTCTTACCTTTGTTTAGTTACGATAAACTTTATTCATCAATTATTTTGTATACTTTTCTAACCTATGTAAATTTAGAGGTTAATTTGGACTGTTTAATATTTAAATGTTGTGGGTGGATAATATAGATATGGATCTAGGGGTTATTTAGTGTTTTAAGTACCAACAGAGGAGGGAAATTCATGCACATACTTTAGCTTTTTATTGCAATGATAGATAATTTATATGAAGTTTAGGACTTATTTTGGATATAATATGTCAGAATGACAGAGGTGAATCTCTAGATATAGGTTCAGGAGGGGGTTAATTGAAGCCATTTTTGTAATGAATGTGGTGGGTATCTTTTTAAACCAAAAAAATGGATTTGATGGCTATGGTCTTCTATGAGGATTACTGGATTAGAGTGTACAGCTGCATTGATTGCTACCAAAGTAGTATCTAATCTAATTAGTAAAATGACGTATCTCTTTTTTTCTGACACGCTTGCGACACTGAGGCCGACTCAAATATCTCATTAAACAACATGTGCATGTCTACGTTTATGTGTAATGCTCATGTCGACTGCACATAGGCGTTTCTTAGCTTGATCTGATGGTGATCAATTGAAAATTGTTGTTGTAGATTTTCCTGGAGATCGAATTGTCCTTTTGTGATCCTAGGTTTGATACAGTGCTGCAATTTTCTGCTCTCCCACCGTAAGAACACAAGATGTGGATAGAGAATTGTTGATAGTCTTGGTGTTGGTTGGACTTACTTTTAGTGTCCCTATAGTGAATTACTTTCGTGTCTTCATAGTCAATTCAAAGCTCCTTACAGACACCTCATGTTTCACAGTGTACCACATTTGCAGGTACATAATGCGCTCGACCACATTAATTTTGTCGTTAAGAGTCAAACGATGGTTTGTGTTCACAACTGAAACCATTGGATTTTGTTTTTGACATCCTCAAGGAGGAATTAACCGAGAGCTTGCTGCCGCAAAGAAGGTTGCTTTGCTACTTCTATGAATCTTCGGACTTAAGTTCATACAAGTTCAAAAATAAGGACTTAAGTTCATACCACATCTTTTTCTGGATGTGCACTGGCAATTCTGGCAGATTTCTCACATCTGAGATCGGGAGAAGAAAGCATTTTCAAGGTTGTTCCAACCCTCAGGAGAAGGGTGACAGAATACATTTCTATAACCACATTCTGTTATTTTCCTTATAAAAGTGTTAGTATGATTTTTTTGATATGCCATGAGTCGTTATTAATATTGTTGACCAGACGTATTGATGTTTTTTCTCTTGTAGGAGAATAGCCGATCTGTTGATGTGCTTGGCCTTAAGACTGCTTTTGCAACCTTCATGGGTAAGGCAAGTAACCTTCCTCCTTTGCCTCTCTGATGCTATGTGTTATGTAATAATGGCCTAACCCCATCGGTCGCTTAGTAAGTTGTCTTGTCTGTTATTAACTTACATTAAAATTCTGCCACAAATTCCCATCAACAAGAAAAACAAGAAAGATAGCTACTAGGAGAAGCTTTAATACGCTCGATACCTGGCATGATGAGTTCCTCAATCAAGTAAGCCACATCTCCCACGAGCATGTATCTTTCTGGATGTCTGGTTACAATAGCAGCTACTCATGTGGTTGAGAATAAAATACAAAAGATAAAGATAAATATTCAGATGATCGTCAGTATAGTCTCATCCACGACAAGTTCATTATGATTTACATAGACTTCATTTTTACACCCAAAACCAAAAGAAAATAAAAGAAAACCGGCAAAACCTTGCCTACGTTAGTTTCAGGCTGGCCCATCGGATCCTCAATGCTTTCTGTTCATTTTGGTCGGGAACAAGATTGATTTAGATGGCGGGAGCAAACGGATGGTCAGTTTTCCTGAATGCGCAAGCTTTCTCATATATATATATTCGAAATACCCTGCAGTCTCTTTGCCTTTCCCGCAGGTTCCAGAGAAGAAAGCGAGGGAATGGTGCGCCTCCAAGGGCGATATTCCATACTTCGAGACCTCTGCGAAGGAGGACCACAACGTCGACACTGCTTTCCTATGCATCGCTAGGCTCGCTTTGGAGCATGAGCATGACCAAGACATGTAAGTAAAAGCGCCTTCTGTTTCTTGTTCGGATACAAAGTTCAGTCCATGTCATTTTTCCTGGATTATGGTCTTGCTGAAGTTCTACCAAAACACATTTACTGGTTTTTTTATTGGGAAAAAGAGCAAAGAAGAAGCTTTTTATAACAAAAAGGGAGGAAAAAAGATGCTAGGAGGGTTCAGGTCATCCTGTGTCCGTGCAGGTTGCCAAATCCTGGCGACTCCCAGATTGATTTGCAGTTCTAATCATAGATACACGTTTGTTATTTGTCTGTTTTGTGTGCCCCCAGTTACTTCAAGACAGTTGTGGAACAAGTCCCGGACACTGAACAGACAAGCGGATGTGCTTGCTAGGAGCCAGCCATTTCCTGGAAGGCTGGAACTACGTGGATGTTACTGAAGGACTGGCCCCCGATATGTTTCCCTCCCATTTTTTCTTTTGAGCTCCAGTAACTTTATTACTATTCTGTGTTGCTCTCACTGGATTTTAGCACTTCTGTAAGTTGTCATCTTTTAAAGTTAAGAATTTTTACATAAGTCTTACACATCGAACAAATCCACCATGTACATTAAGATGCAATGCTTATCGAACACTCAAGTATTATGCTCTTGTAACCTAAATTAATCAAAATTGGGCAATGATCAGCAACCGACTTGTGCTAAGGTAGAAAAATAACAAGTAGAAATTTATAATACATAATATCATGTATTGCATCTGAGTACAAGCACGTGTAGGTCCACCAAATAGGTTTGTTACAAGGAAACAAAATGAAGAACTTTAAACGATGATAACAAAAAGATAAAATGAAAATTAGATTTTTTTAATTTGAATATATCTTATCATAACATGTTCATTCCGTAGCAACGCACGGGCGTTCACCTAGTAACAGATTAAGTCATTATATGAGTTGTATGATGGAACTGTATCTAGACTTAGAGAACTATGATAAAGACGTTACTTCACCAAAATACGCCTCTTGTATCTTTTTATACTTATCCCTTAATATCTCTTAAGATACAGTGTATTTATGTAGATTGTACATATACTTAGTATATATCTAGGCCCACTTATATAGGTCGAGCCCACCGCGAGGACAGAAGCCAGGGACGTGTGCTTCATGCGACGGATTCTGTTGGCTTCTGCTTTCTTTTACAGTAAGGCTATTTTCAGCTTACATATCATATCATATTTCAAATTACACGTTATGACATAAGGACGCCTTTGCGAACGCCCTATCAAGGTCATTACAAGGCCCTATCAAGACAATGCCAACATAATCGGGAAAATACAATACAAACAAATCATTTAGACCCAGTTACTAATTGTCTATAAACAATCCATTAACATGCCCAAAAAACTAATTTCCTTATTATTAAACCAGCAAGGAATCCGGCTCCTAGGATCGTCCACGTCGCCAAAAATTCCTTGACCGTTGGATCGTTATCCAGTGGTGGCATTCTCTCATGTGTCTGTCGTTTGCAGATTCTTCTAGGTCTCTCCGCCTCCCCAGTCTCGCGCTCTCTCTTCCCCAACAAACCTCACCTTCCCCCCACTCGTCTGGCCATCGGTGTTCTCCACCGACGCTCCAAAGTTCCAGGCGGTCGGACGAGCGAGGCGCTTCGCGTAGTCGAGTCTCGTCGTCAGCTCCTCGCTTGTCGCCTCCGCTGCGCGTCGCCGGACGAGAGGATAGACAGACAGAGAGGGGAAAGGGATCCCTCCGACCAGACCCACCGCCGTCCCCCAGCCCCCGGATCTCCTCCGTCCCCACCGCCGTCGCCGACACACGACTCCAGGTCAGGTCAGGTGAGTCTCCACCATCCCCTCTTCTCCCTGCTCCCCCTCAATCTCGCCCGCCCGCTCGCCCGCTCGCTCGCTCGCTCGCTAGGGTTACTTCGCCGTCACCCGCGCGGATCATCGCTTCCCTCCGTGCTTTTGCTTCCTCCCGCTCGCTCCTTCCGTCCACCATAGCGGTCCCCTAGCGGTCCGCGCCCCGGCCCAGAATCTCCCCCAAGCAAACCCCATTCCCGCGCCCTCCCTTCGCCTCAGCACGGGGCCGGAGCCCCGCCCAGCGCCGTTCCAGCCGTGGCCCAGCATTTCGCATGCTGTTGCTTAGTCTCTCCGCCTGAAGCAGGCACGATCGGTGGTGGCCAATATTTCCAGGAACTGAATGCCTGAATCAACTCAAGCTTATAGTGAACGTCCTCGGCACCATGAGTGAGGCTGACCTAGAGTTCATCGACAATCCAAAGGCTCAGAGATACATCAAGTCCCTTCCCTATACCCCTGGTGTTCCCCTCGTAAGTATGTACCCACACGCGCACCCTCTTACCATTGATCTGTTGCAGAAGATGCTCATCTTCGACCCCACCAAAAGGATTAGTGTCACCGAGGCTCTTGAGCACCCTTACATGTCCCCTCTGTATGATCCAAGCGCAAATCCCCCAGCCCAAGTGCCCATCGATCTGGACATAGATGAAAACATCAGTTCAGAGATGATCCGGGAAATGATGTGGCAGGAGATGCTTCACTACCACCCTGAAGTTGCCACAACAATAAGCATGTCATGAGAGATTCCATAGCCCCCAGGACATCAGCGGGGGCTCACCTCTTCTTTTTTTTGTCTTTGATAAAAGCCTACTGCGAGTAGCCGATTATTGCGGCACCTAGCTGTTATAGTACACTTAATGTCTGCTTGGAACCAATTATGGCGCCTAGCTGTTGTAGTACCCTTAATGTCTGCTTGGACACTTCCGCTTGTGTAAATATGCGCCCAATAAGAGCGGCGTATGGATAGATGCAGCGCGAGCCCGGTCTTGGGCTCCAGCTGCACCGCGACGGTGACCCCAGACGCGACGGCGAAGGCAGACTCCACCCACGAGCTCCACACCTTGGCCACGACCCCAATTTCCTCGTTCTGTGATGTCCTCTTTTGTTAACTGAGAAAAAAGAATTATACTGTATTTGATGTATTATACGGCTGTATTTAGAGTCTTATAAGTCACAGTAGACTCCACCCACGAGCTCCACACCTTGGCCACGACCCCAATTTCCTTGTTCTATGATGTCCTCTTTTGTTAACTGAAAACAAAAAAGAATTATACTGTATTTGATGTATTATACGGCTGTATTTAGAGTCTTATAAGTCACTGATTAGAGCACTTGCACTTGAGTCTTTTGTCAGTGTTTGTTAGTGGACGTAGCTTACTCTCCTGGAAAACAGATTTTTTTCTATTCTTTTTTCTGACGCCAGGGCACCATTTAAGGGAATTTATACTACAAATGAATAGATAAATACTGGGTCAGTAGTACCTATTTCTTTCTACAATTTCATCTACAACATCAGCCATAGATTTCTGATGTTATGTGCAACCATCCCAAGTGAGAATGACTGTTTTGGGAGGCCTAGGCTCTTCTGAAAATTAGTTTGTCTGGACATACATTCATAACTTATGTTCAGTGAAGTATCTGCACAGTACGTATAAGCTATAACTAAATAGATTTGAACAGCGAGCTATCATAGTATGTAAACTCATATGTTTTTTTTTGATTTGCCTAATATTTCTCTATAGTCTAGATCAAAAACACCATGGATATGATTACTGTCATTTCACTTTTAGGTTGTCAGTTTTATTTAACCTTATTGATCAACTCATTTTCGCTTCATGTTATGCCTAAGAGCTGCAAAATTAACTGAAAAATTGATGGCATAGCATAACTTCTCCATGAATTACAGTGGGTTATGAGATCGTTAACACATACATAAAAAAGGGTGCTCTTTGTTGGCTTCCTGCTCCTGCGTATAACATACTAATTTTGCTATTTATGTACCTTAATTGTGTCAGCTACTGAGTCTGATTTTTCTTCATAACAGGCTAAGAGAAGCCGGAATTCCAAATCGCAGTCCGTGTGAACCAGTTGAATTTCATCCATTCTATCAGGTCATCTCAAGTTCAGTGACTCATCAACCAGGTATTTAATCTACCAATTCATGCACTTATGTACAATTGCGACTCTATTTTTTAAAATTAAATTATGAAACATTGTATGTGTTCCTGTACAATTGTGAATCCATTTTTTTGTTAATAATATTAAACACTACATGTGTTCCTTGTTTTGCTAATACAATAGTGTATATTTATATACCGAAGGATTACTATATACTTGATCTAGGTATATATACTTACGTATTCTTAGAAAAAACGCAGGTTGAAAACGTGAAACGTTCCAAGTTGCTACATTATTAATATATAAAAATTAATATCGCTGATCTAAAAAATAGAACATGTTGTTCCAAACACTACAAAGAAGAGAAGTAAGCACCTTCATACCCTGTCTACAGACATCACTTGAGTCTAGACGGAAAAAGGTATCATCCATGAATTGCTATGCTCATACAAAAAATTTATCATGCTAGAACAAATCAGTACATGTTGCGCCCCATCGTCTGTGCCTCCTGTGGAAGCTCGTCGCATACGTAGACAATTGTTGAATGAGCGAAAGTTAAAATCCTCGGGTAGTGTGATCATCTACCTTTTTTTTAAAAAAGGAGACTGCATAGGTACCTAGTGTTAAGAAGATAAATACACTATGTTAGGTGCATTCACATCCTCTCAACGGGCCTCAACATTACAATGTGGTCACTTCGACCCAGATTTTGTTGAAGCACTCAAAGGTACGTCTTATTCTGGATGTAATCCATTTTTTAAATAAACTGCACTTACTATCTGCACCTAATAAAAATATACGAATTAAAAAAAAGAGGTGAACACTACACTTAAAAAGTTTATAAATTTGCACGTAGAGGTGGACGAGAACAAAGGGAGAAGATTTTTTAAAGTAATTTTTTTAGAAAAAGAAAAAAATTGCTAATACTACTTTGTCTAAATGAAATGCAGCTTCTTACCATGCTCGATCTTACTATGGACTGCCATGCTACCAGTGTACACGCTGTTCTGCTCTTTTCTGGTATAATGAAAGAATAGGATCGTCAAGTGGAAATCGATCAATTGTTTACAATAATTGTTGCAAAAGTGGCAAAGTCTGTCTCCCTCCTTACAGCCCTAGACCTGAACCACTGTTATCACTAGCACGGTTTGATGGCGATTCCATATCTAAATCCTTCATGCAAAATATCAGACAATATAATTGCTTGTTTGCATTCACATCTATGGGAGCCCATATTGATAGGTCAGTGAATGATGGTCATGGTCCTCCAATCTTTAAGATATGCGGCCAAGTCCACCATCGAATAGGATCATTACTGCCAATAAACGACCAGCCTCCCAAATTTCTTCAACTTTATGTGTACGATACAACACATGAGGTCAACAATCGGATAAACTCTCTATCCACTGCTGATGGTCCTACCTCTTCTATAAGACAAGATATTGTACAAGAATTATCAAAGATGTTGGACGAGCACAATCCCTTTGCTAAGAAATTTAGGCTTGCCAGGGAAAGGCTTAATGAACACACAAATGAAGAATTTATCATCAGAATTATTGGAGCTAGGGAAGGAGATCCTGTGCAGTACAATATGCCAACAACCGATGATTTAGCCATGCTTGTTATTGGTGATTTCTCACTTGATACCTTCAAACGAGACATTATTATAGAGACAAGAAATTCGGAATTGAGGTGTATTTCATCATTGCATCCAGCATATATGGCTCTCCAATATCCACTTCTTTTTCCATATGGAGAGCGTGGGTTCCAAGTTGGTGTAGCATATAGTGATACAAGGGTTAGAGGAACAAATTCAAGGGCTCATATAACCATGCAAGAATACTATTGCTATCAATTTCATTACAAGGTTGGCCAACCAAATCCATTTCTGTCTTATGGGACACTATCAAACCAAGCTAAAGTTGATGCTCGTGCCTGTATTGATGAAAATAGACTTATGTATATTCTGAATAATCAAGACAAATTACGAATAGAAAACCTCCAAGGCATATCAGATGCTGTTAGTAAAGGCTGCATAAACGGTGACGAAATGGGAAAAACAATCGTTCTTCTGGCGTCACACATTGGTGGACGACGATATATGATACAAAATTACCATGATAGCATAGCCATCTGCAGAGTCCATGGTCCACCAGACTTTTTTGTAACATTTACATGCAATGCAAAGTGGCCTGAAATTGTAGATGGTCTTCAACACTCTGGCCAAAAATCTTCAGATGCACCTGATATTCCTGTAAGAGTATTTCATATGAAATTGGAAGAGTTGTTACAGGATATAAAAGGTTGTAATATATTTGGTCCTTGCAAAGCAGGTGCAAATACATTTTACTATGTTTTCATGATGAAACTATTTGTCATTGCAAATCTATTTAGATTTCTTATTTCTTTCTTTCCTCTTCCTCGCTCCCTACCTACAATTGCTGCATACTATAAGATTCTAAGGAATCTGTCTTCATTTATGATTCTACCGTATTTTTAGTATATCTCCATAGATTTTAGATGTTTATTGTATTACATACAAATAGTGCATACGTGTAAATTCTACTATCAACTTTGATAATATTTAACATATATTACTTTTGCTTATCTAAACTATGAATGATGTGCATAACTTTTGCTTATGAAAACACAACACAACACCTTATTTATTGTTGATTGCGTTGTTGAAACACTTTTTAAGGGGGGGGCGGAGGATGGGCTGCTACATGGAACTCTATAATACTGTCTATGTTGGATGTGTAAATGTGTTTACCACAAATATTTGTTACAACTACATATCCCTTTTTAAAATAGCCTTGCAACAAATTTTGTTTACTCTTAAAATAGAAAAAAATCATTAACAAATTGAATGTTTATTGATACTGTATTGTTCATACTTTGTTTTTCTTGTTACTACAATCCACAGCGTGCAATGAAGCGTAAAACCTTTGACTTAACTTTTTAAAATGGATTTGTCCAGATAAAACATGACCATAAAAAAGAAAAAACTGCATATGTAAACTGTAAAAAAAATATTCACGTTTTCCATATAAATATTATTCTTGATAGTAACAAAATGTTGGCTTCATAACACACACATTTACAGTGATAAATTATTCTTTACCAAAGATTTTTTTACTCTTCTTATTAGTTTTATTTTTTACTCTTCTTATTAGTTTTGTTATCAGTACACACATTTCTGCATACTATGTATTTTTCACAAACGTGTCTTGCCTCGTGCACACGTAATTTTTTAGGTATCAACTACCACTACAAGACCAACGGCTGAATTTATATACTCTTTAATCACTGCTGAACAACTATATCCAACCATTAGTCCCTTGTAATACATTTTTGCTTGCTGAACATATGATTTGTATCAGAAATATTTGTAATAATACATTCTTCTTAACCAAATCTTTCTACACTTCTTTTTAACTTTATTTCCAATACATGCAGTTCTGCACACAATAGAATTTCAGAAACGTGGCTTGCCTCATGCACACATTATTTTCTGGGTTTCAACCGACACTACGCAACCAATAGCTGAATTTATAAACTCTTTTATCACTGCTGAAATACCAGATCCTGCTAATGATCCATTAGGATACGCATTGCTTGTCGAGCATATGGTTCATGGACCATGTGGATCCTATAATCATAACTCACCCTGTATGAAAAGAAACCATTGTTCCAAGCACTATCCTAAACTATTTCAAACTGAAACTGTAGTTGATACAAATGGATTTGCAGTTTATAAAAGAGCGAGCAATGCTAGATTTGTCATCAAATCAAACACCAGATTAGACAACAGATGGATCGTTCCTCATAACATGACATTACTGAAGAAATATCAGGCGCACATCAATGTAGAGTGGTGTAACAAGAGTATATTTATAAAATATCTTTTCAAGTATGTTACGAAAGGTCCTGATTGCAGCAAATTATATCTACAACGAGTTTTAGATGGCCAAGACACTCCTATTGATGAAGAAACGAACACAAGGAATGAGGTCAAGGAATATCTAGATGCTAGATTTATTTGTCCATACGATTCATGTTGGAGGATTTTCGGCTTTGAAATTCACAGACACTTCCCTCCTGTTGCTAGACTGCCGGTGCATTTGCCTAATGAAAATTACATCACATATCATGCCAACACCAACATGTCACATATCTTATCACAGGAATACCTACGTCGAACAATGCTAACTGAGTGGTTTGTTGCTAACCAAGTACATGAGAGTGCGCGATCTCTAACTTACACCGATTTTCCGTCTGAATGGAGATGGGATGAAAAAAGAGATCATGGGAACAAAGACATAGACACGGTAGCATAGGCCGCATGCATTTTGTACATCCATCGGCGGGTGAAAGATATTATCTTAGAATGCTTCTAATGATTGTCAAAGGAGCTCAAGGCTATGAATCTTTACGGACATACAATAATATTTTATACCCGACTTTCAAAGAGGCATGTAAAACTCATGGACTACTTGAGGATGATCAGGAATGGTACAATGCCTTTGATGAGGCCGCATCCTGGGCAACATCCAGTCAGCTTCGCCATCTTTTTGTCACAATGCTCCTTTTCTGTGAGGTAGGCGATGAATTCTCGTTCTTTGAAAAAGTTTGGAGATTACTTGCTGATGATATTCAGTATAACGCAAGACAACTACTTAACCATCCATCCTACCAAATGAGTGATGAGGCGCTTAAAAATCAATTGATAGAAGAGCTCACAACTTTATTCAATCGAAGAGGAAGTCGTATACAAGATTTTAACTTACCAATCAGATCTGATTCATATAATCAGTTGAGTTCAAATCGTTTTATCGATGATGAATTATCATATGATATTGACACTATGCATACTGAATCTGAAATCTTAGTTTCAAGATTAAACAGTGAACAATTACATGCTTTCACAACTATTACAGAAACTGTTTTATCAAACAAGCCAGGATTTTTTTTCGTCTCAGGGTACGGTGGCACAGGTAAAACATATTTATGGAACTCTATCATAACATTTTTACGGAGTCACAAACAAATTGTTTTATCTGTAGCTTCCTCTGGTGTGGCCTCATTACTTCTACCAGGGGGGCGAACAACACATTCTCGCTTCAAAATTCCATGTGAACTAGATGAAACAACAGTTTGTGACATCAAATGTGGCACGATGCTCTGCCAATTAGTCCAAGCTGCATCTTTAGTAATATGGGACGAAGCATTGATGACACATAGATTTGCCTTTGAAGCATTAGACAGATCCTTTCGTGACATCTTGGCTACTTCATCACCAGCGGCAAGAGATTTACCTTTTGGTGGAAAAGTTATTGTTCTGGGAGGGGACTTCAGACAGACATTACCTGTAATTGAAGGCGGTAGCCGTTCAGAAATCGTTAATGCAGCAATAATAAATTCTGCCCTTTAGTCTCATGTACACATCCTACATCTTACTCGAAATATGAGGCTTTTAGGACCAACCTTGACACAAGAAGAACAAGAAAACCTATCCCGATTCAGTAAATGGATGCTTGATGTCGGTGAGGGCAAAATAAATGCTACAGCACAAGCAGGTGAGGATGAACCAACATGGATACAAATACCCAATGAACTACTCTTGCTGCCACAAGGTGACAAAATCGCTTGCATAGTTGATAAAATTTATGATGATCTAAATAAAAATTATATGCAGCTTGAGTATTTGAAAGATCGTGCCATATTGACTCCTACTAATGACATAGTTGATTCCATAAATGAACACATTGTATCTCTTATCCCCAAAGAGACAAAAGAGTATTTAAGCTGTGACAAAGTCATCAAAGCTCCCAATACTCATGAATCTTATGACCTTTTATATCCTATTGAATTTTTGAATACATTGAATGGGAATAGCTTTCCACAACATCGAATAGTCCTAAAAAAGGGTACACCAGTTATGCTTCTCAGAAATCTGAACCAATCAGAAGGTCTATGCAACGGTACAAGATTAATTATAACATCTTTGGGTGACAAAGTTATTGAAGGTCAGATAATGACGGGTACTCATAAATCAAAAATTGTGTTAATACCTCGTATATCATTGGCACTAAAGAATACAAAGTGGCCATTCGTTCTACAAAGACGCCAATACCCTATTAAGGTATGCTATGCAATGACAATATATAAGAGCCAAGGACAAACACTTTCAAAAGTTGGTGTATACCTGAAAAAACCGGTTTTCACACATGGACAGTTGTATGTTGCAATATCAAGAGTTACATCACAAAATGGTCTTTTTATCCTTATTGAAGATGACTCAGGCAATTGCAGTACTAAGACTCGAAACATAGTGTACAAAGAGGTCTTCACACGTATTACTATACAAGGCATTGATGGATAGCAAGTTGTGTTTTTTACCCTCAATTATGTACATGCATATATATGCATATAGAACAAATTGTGTATATCTAAATATGTACAAATAAACAATTATGTCTTCAATAGGTATGCCTTCCATGCTACATATATGCAATCTCTTCATTAATCCTGCATACTAAAAATTTGTAACCGTTGTTACACTTGGTAACAAGTTGCTAAACAATCCTATCTCATTATTTGCAGGTATAACAACTAGCAATGTTGTTCACACCTATCACAGAGCTAGATCCTCGGAACATAAATGTTGTGATAAGAGTCCGTGTCATCAGAAAATGGGAATTCCGAGGTGCAACGAATGACGGTCCTCTACGCCATATCAATTTGATTTTAGCTGATGAGCAGGTACTACTCTAATTAATGTGTGTTGTACATCATCAATAGGTATAAAAAAATGCTTCTTTATGTATCTTTAGGTCATGCCTCTCCCAATACGTAACTATGTTACTCTTTTTTAGCTGAAACAGAGTGCGTGATTATAAGTAACTATGTTATTTTTTTAGGTGATAACCTTTGCAACAGATAGTGTAATTATAATTTTTAGGTCATGCCTCTCCCAATAATGTATGTTATAGTTATCAAACTTTTAACAAAATTGGTCCCAAACATCTGAAATCCACATGAAGAGATTATTTAGGTGCCATTTGATGCATTTTTTGCACATAACTCACAGATTTGCATAAATCTATTTGCAAAACTGTCCATATATAATTTTTCTCACCTTTTCTTATTTCATGGTTGATGCACTCCTTCAATTCAGTCTACCAAACCTATTCTTCATGATCTTCAAACTCCATTTTTTTCCTACTTTAAGGTTATATAATTTTATTACCATGCTATAATGGCAGGGAACAACCATCCACGCTGAGATTCCAGCAGCCTTAGCCACTGAAAAGGGCTCACTAATCCAGATTGAGAAAGTATATGAAATTAGGCGCTTTCGTGTTGTGTCTTCCCGAAGCTATTTCAGACCTGTTCAGAACAACCTAATGATACAGTTTACTCTCTACACTCAAGCTAAAGTAGTGAAGGATCCACCTCATATCTTCCCAATATACATATACAACCTCACTTCTTTCGAAAAAATAGAAGAGAGCGTCGACAACAAAAATTACTTGATCGGTGAGAAATATTTTACTACAGCATTATTGTGTCACTTGCGCTAAATGAAGTATGTTATCCATTTAAAACAAACAGACTTACTAACCCAACAATGCAGATGCCATTGGAATGCTGACACAAATTGGCGCTCCACATGTAGCTGGTTATAACAATTCAAGCATCGTCAGGGATATCTTCATAAAAAATATAAGGTACAAACAGATTCTTAGCTACTAACTGTTGCTATTATCTTGCACCATACATAATGTATTAGATCCTACAATACCTTTTCCATAATAACCCTTACAATAGGTACTGTGACTATAATTAACTATGTTATTCTTTTTTCCTCTTTAGTGATGCCTCTCTTAAAATCACGCTTTGGGGAGATCAAGCATCAGGTTTCTCTACTGACAATGTCTGCAATCAAGGCAATAACAAACCTATTGTCATAATGTTTGTTGGATGCTTAGCTAAGCAATTCAAAGGTATGTTTTTAAATAGTTCAAAGCAATGTCTACATTATTTACATAGACAAACAATCTAATAGGTGTGTTATTTGTTACATAGGCCAATCATATCTAAGCGGCACTGCAGCAACTACATGGTACTTCAATCCAGACATTCCCGAGGCACAGGAATACTACATCAAGTAAGACATACTAATTAGAAAATTCAGAACTTTAAGACACTGCGTACTTTCGATTTCCCCCTCCACACACGCACTTTAATTAAGTAATATTATGCCTGTAGTTAACTGTCCCAATCTAATATTTTATCAATATTGATTTTTTTATATATATAGAGGTTACAATTCTACAATTTTTTAAAGCTACTTTTCCTCACAAATCCACATTTACTCCGTAATGAACCAATAGAATGGAAACAAAAAATAAGATAGAGTGGACAGAAGTTTACGAACATTTATCTAATTCAATACGTCACATTACTTGAAGGTTACAAAGCAGTGACCTCCAAATGATTAAGCCCACAGTAGCAGAAGAAGAATTTGAGGTTTCTCAAAAACCTAATATCGAAGACAAAACTATCCAAGAACTACTTGAGATGGATCCAGATATGTTCCCTGTAATTGAAAGGGAAATGTGCCCTTGGGCCATTTCTAAGTGTTTTGGTGATTTAGTGTCCAATACAAGTGCCTAAGTGTCAAATGGTGGACAAAGTACAAATCAAGTATAAAGGTATGTTTCTCAGACTTAGTACATTGTTTTAGAGACTAATGTATTGTGTCTAAGTACTGGAAACAGGAGAAATCGAATTGGAACAGTGATGGCTTTGTTCAGCCAAAGTCAGCTCTGTCTGGGTGCACCGGACTGTCCGGTGGTGCACCGGACAATGTCCGGTGCCCCAGGCTGGCTCAGGTGAACTTGCTGCTCTCGGGAAGAAATTAACGGCGTACGGCTATAATTCACCGGACTGTCCGGTGTGCACCGGACAGTGTCCGGTGAGCCAACGGTCGCTGGGCCAACGGTCGGCCGCTTAATCCGGGCGCGACGCGTGGCCGAGCCAACGGCTAGAAGGGGGCACCGGACTGTCCGATGTGCACCGGACAGTGTCCGGTGCGCCAACGGCTCCAAGGCGCCAACGGTCGGCTTCGCCAAATAAGGAAAGAGATCCGCACCGGACTGTCCGGTGCACCAGTCGACAGAAGGCAAGAAATGCCTTCCTGGAATGCACTTAACGGCTCCTAGCTGCCTTGGGGCTATAAAAGGGACCCCTAGGCGCATGGAGGAGTACATCAAGCATTCTCTAAGCATTCCTAAGCACTAAGACATCGATTCCGCGCTTTTGATTCCTTGTAATAGCAATTAGAGCTCTAGTTGAGTTGTGAACTCGTTGAGTTGTGTTGTGAGCTCTGGTTGCGACTTGTGTGCGTGGTGTTGCTGTGATTTCTTGTCTTGAGTGTGTTGCTCATCCCTCCCTTGCTCCGTGCTTCTTTGTGAACTTCAAGTGTAAGGGCGAGAGGCTCCAAAGTGTGGAGATTCCTCGCAAACGAGATATAGTAAAGCAAGCAAAACACCGTGGTATTCAAGTGGGTCTTTGGACCGCTTGAGAGGGGTTGATTGCAACCCTCGTCCATTGGGACGCCACAACGTGGAGTAGGCAAGCGTTGGTCTTGGCCGAACCACGAGATAAACCACTGTGCCATCTCTGTGATTGATCTCTTGTGGTTATTGTGTTTTGTTGAGACTCCTCTCTAGCCGCTTGGCATTATTGTGCTAACGTCTAATCAAGTTTTTGTGGATTAAGTTTCAAGTTTCACAGGATCACCTATTCACCCCCCTCTAGGTGCTCTCAATTGGTATCGGAGCCGTTCTCTTCACAAAGGGACTAATCGCCCGAAGAGATGGATCCTAAGGGGAAGGGAATTGTGATCAACGATAAGGAGAAGGAGTCCTTCGTCAACGAGCCGAAGGATGACAAGCCTATCGACTCGGGCTCGGGCCACAAATGCAAAGATGGGAAGAAGAAGAAGACAAGACGCATCAAGGAGATCATCTACTACGATGACAGCGATGAGTCCACTTCTTCCCAAAAGGACAACGACGACAACGACTACGACAAAAGAAAGACGGTTAATTCGAACTTTTCTTTCGATTACTCTCGTATTCCGCATAGCTCAAATGCACATTTGCTTTCCATCCCTCTTGGCAAACCTCCACACTTTGATGGGGAGGACTACGGATTTTGGAGTCACAAAATGCGTAGTCACCTGTTCTCTCTCCATCCAAGTATATGGGAGATTGTTGAGAATGGAATGGAATTTGATAGCTCGGATAGTCCTATATTTATTAATGAACAGATTCATAAAAATGCACAAGCTACTACTGTGTTGTTAGCCTCTTTGTGCAGGGACGAGTACCATAAGGTGAGCGGCTTGGACAATGCCAAGCAGATCTGGGACACCCTCAAGATCTCTCATGAGGGGAACGACGTCACCTTGCTCACCAAGATGGAGTTGGTAGAGGGCGAGCTTGGGAGATTTGCAATGATAAGGGGCGAGGAGCCAACCCAAACATACAACCGGCTCAAGACCCTCATCAACAAAATAAGGAGCTACGGAAGCACGCGATGGACGGACCACGACGTCGTTCGCCTCATGCTAAGGTCCTTTACTGTACTTGATCCACATCTGGTGAACAATATTCGTGAAAATCCTAGGTACACCAAGATGTCGCCCGAAGAAGTTCTTGGGAAGTTCGTGAGCGGGCGAATGATGATCAAGGAGGCGAGATACGTGGACGACGCATTGAATGGTCCAATCAATGAACCTCAACCCTTTGCTCTTAAAGCAACAAGAAGCAAGGAGGCGCTACCTAGCAAGGTGGCACAAGTTGAGGTGGCATGGCTAAATGATGAAGAGATGGCTCTCATCATCAAGCGCTTCAAGACGGCGCTAAAAGGTCACAAGGGACAGCCAATCAAGACCAAGACAAAGGGGAAGCGCTCATGCTTCAAGTGTGGTAAGATTGGTCATTTTATCGCTAACTGCCCCGATAATGATAGTGACCAGGAACAGGGGAACAAGAGGGAGAAGAAGAAGGCATACAAAAAGGCTAAGGGCGAGGCACACCTTGGCAAGGAGTGGGACTCGGATTGTTCGTCATCCGACTCCGACAATGAAGGACTCGCCGCCACCGCCTTCAACAAGTCATTCCTTTTCCCCAACGAGCGCCACACATGTCTCATGGCGAAGCAGAAGAAGGTATGTACTCGAAACAATGCCACTTATGATTCTTCTAGTGATGATGAGTCCAGTGATGAAGAAATAGATTACTCTAGTTTGTTCAAGGGATTGGATAGAACTAAAATAGATAAGATTAATGAATTGATTGATGCCTTGAATGAAAAGGATAGACTTTTAGAGAAACAAGCGGACCTTTTATATGAAGAGCATGACAAATTTGTAGAGGCACAAACATCTCATGCTTTAGAAGTTAAAAGAAATGAAATGCTTTCTTGTGAACTATCTTCTTGCCATGAGACAATTTCTAGCTTAAGGAGCATAAATGATGATTTGAATGCTAAGCTAGAAATAGCTAGTAAATCTAACTCTTGTGTAGAACATGTTATGTTTTGCAATAGGTGTAAAGATTTTGACATTGATGCCTGTAGCGAACACCTAGTTTCAATTTCCAAATTGAATGATGAATTGGCTAGTTTTAATGCCCAACTTAAGACTAGCAAGAATGAATTTGACAAGCTAAAATTTGCAAGGGATGCCTACACGATTGGTAGACATCCCTCAATTAAGGATGGACTTGGCTTCAAGAGGGAAGCCAAGGACTTAACAAGCCATAAGGCTCCCATCTCCGCCAAGGAGAAAGGGAAGGCCCCTATGGCTAGTAGTGCTAAAAAGAACCATGCTTTTATGTACCATGATAGAAGAAAGTCTTATAGGAGTTGTAATGATGCGTTTGACTCTCATGCCATGTTTGCTTCTAGTTCTACCTATATGCATGGTAGAGATATATCTAGGAGGTATGTTGTTCATATGCCTAGGAGAAATGTTGTTAATGTTCCTAGGAAAGTTGATGAACCTTCTACAATATATCATGCTTGCAATGCTTCATTTGCCATTTGTAGAAAGAATAAGAAGGTGATTGCTAGGAAGTTAGGGGCAAGATGCAAGGGAGATAAAACTTGCATTTGGGTTCCTAAGACAATTGTGACTAACCTTGTAGGACCCAACAAAAGTTGGGTACCTAAGACCCAAGCCTAAATTTGCCTTGCAGGTTTATGCATCCGGGGGTTCAAGCTAGATTATCGACAGCGGATGCACAAACCATATGACGGGGGAGAAGAAGATGTTCACCTCCTATGTCAAAAACAAGGATTCCCAAGATTCAATAATATTCGGTGATGGGAACCAAGGCAAGGTAAAAGGGTTAGGTAAAATTGCTATTTCATCCGAGCACTCTATATCTAATGTGTTCTTAGTTGAGTCTCTTGGATATAATTTGTTATCAGTTAGTCAATTATGCAATATGGGATATAATTGTCTATTCACAAATATAGACGTGTCTGTTTTTAGAAGGTGTGATGGTTCACTAGCTTTTAAGGGTGTACTAGACGACAAACTGTATTTGGTTGATTTTGCAAAAGAAGAGGCCGGTCTAGATACATGCTTAATTGCTAAGACTTGCATGGGCTGGCTGTGGCATCGCCGTCTAGCACATGTGGGGATGAAGAACCTCCACAAGCTTCTAAAGGGAGAACACGTGATAGGTTTAACTAATGTGCATTTCGAAAAAGATAGACCTTGTGCAGCTTGTCAAGCAGGCAAACAAGTGGGAAGCTCTCATCACACCAAAAATGTGATGACCACATCAAGACCTTTGGAGATGCTTCACATGGACCTCTTCGGACCCGTCGCCTATCTAAGTATAGGAGGAAGTAAGTATGGTCTTGTTATAGTTGATGATTTTTCCCACTTCACTTGGGTATTCTTTTTGCAGGATAAGTCTGAAACCCAAGGGACCCTCAAGCGCTTCCTAAGGAGAGCTCAAAACGAGTTTGAGCTCAAAGTGAAGAAGATAAGGAGCGACAATGGGTTCGAGTTCAAGAACCTTCAAGTGGAGGAGTTCCTTGAGGAGGAGGGGATCAAGCACGAGTTCTCCGCTCCATACACACCACAGCAAAATGGTGTGGTAGAGAGGAAGAACAGGACGCTCATCGATATGGCAAGGACGATGCTTGGAGAGTTCAAGACCCCCGAGCGGTTTTGGTCGGAAGCTGTGAACACAGCTTGCCACGCCATCAACCGAGTCTACCTTCACCGCCTCCTCAAGAAGACTTCGTATGAGCTGCTAACTGGTAACAAACCCAACGTGTCTTATTTTCGTGTATTTGGGAGCAAGTGCTATATTCTTGTGAAGAAAGGTAGAACTTCTAAATTTGCTCCCAAAGCTGTAGAAGGGTTTTTGTTAGGTTATGATTCAAATACAAAGGCGTATATGGTCTTCAACAAATCATCGGGTTTGGTTGAAGTCTCTAGTGACGTTGTATTTGATGAGACTAATGGCTCTCCAAGAGAGCAAGTTGTTGATCTTGATGATGAAGAAGACGTTCCGACGACCGCAATGCGCACCATGGCTATTGGAGATGTGAGGCCACTGGAGCAAAAGGAGCAAGATCAACCTTCTTCCTCAACAATGGTGCATCCCCCAACTCAAGATGATGAACAGGAGGCGTGTGATCAAGGGGGAGCACAAGATGATCATGTAATGGAGGAAGAAGCGCAACCGACACCTCCAACCCAAGTTCGAGCGATGATTCAAAGGGATCATCCCGTCGACCAGATTTTGGGTGATATTAGCAAGGGAGTAACTACTCGATCTCGATTAGTTAATTTTTGTGAGCATTACTCTTTTGTCTCTTCTATTGAGCCTTTCAGGGTAGAAGAGGCCTTGCTAGATCCGGACTGGGTGTTGGCCATGCAGGAGGAGCTCAACAACTTTAATAGAAATGAAGTTTGGACACTTGTGCCTCGTCCCAAGCAAAATGTTGTGGGAACCAAGTGGGTGTTTCGCAACAAACAAGACGAGCATGGGGTGGTGACAAGGAACAAGGCACGACTTGTGGCAAAAGGTTATGCCCAAGTCGCAGGTTTGGACTTTGAGGAGACTTTTGCTCCTGTGGCTAGGCTAGAATCCATTCGTATTTTGCTAGCATATGCCGCTCACCATTCCTTCAGGTTGTTTCAAATGGATGTGAAGAGCGCTTTCCTCAACAGGCCAATCAAGGAGGAGGTGTACGTGGAGCAACCCCCTGGCTTCGAGGATGAACAATATCCCGACCACGTGTGTAAGCTCTCTAAGGCGCTCTATGGACTTAAGCAAGCCCCAAGAGCATGGTATGAATGCCTTAGAGACTTTTTAATTGCTAATGCTTTCAAGGTTGGGAAAGCCGATCCAACTCTTTTTACTAAGACTTGCGATGGTGATCTTTTTGTGTGCCAAATTTATGTCAATGACATAATATTTGGTTCCACTAACCAAAAGTCTTGTGAAGAGTTTAGCAGGGTGATGACTCAGAAATTCGAAATGTCGATGATGGGCGAGTTGAACTACTTCCTTGGGTTCCAAGTGAAGCAACTCAAGGACGAGACCTTCATCTCCCAAACGAAGTACACGCAAGACTTGATCAAGTAGTTTGGGATGAAGGACGCCAAGCCCGCAAAGACCCCAATGGGAACCGACGGACACACCGACCTCAACAAAGGAGGTAAGTCCGTTGATCAAAAGGCATACCAGTCTATGATAGGGTCTTTACTTTATTTATGTGCTAGTAGACCGGATATTATGCTTAGCGTATGCATGTGTGCTAGATTTCAATCCGATCCAAGGGAATGTCACTTAGTGGCGGTGAAGCGAATTCTTAGATATTTAGTCGCTACGCCTTGTTTCAGGATCTGGTATCCAAAGGGGTCTACCTTTGACTTGATTGGATATTCAGACTCCGACTATGTTGGATGTAAGGTCGATAGGAAGAGTACATCGGGGACGTGCCAATTCTTAGGAAGGTCCCTGGTATCGTGGAGCTCTAAGAAACAAACCTCCGTTGCCTTATCCACCGCTGAGGCCGAGTACGTTGCCGTAGGACAGTGTTGCGCGCAACTACTCTGGATGAGGCAAACCCTCAGGGACTTTGGCTACAATCTGAGCAAAGTCCCACTCCTATGTGATAATGAGAGTGCTATCCGCATGGCGGATAATCCTGTTGAACACAGCCGCACAAAGCACATAGACATCCGACATCACTTTTTGAGAGACCACCAGCAAAAGGGGGATATCGAAGTGTTTCATGTTAGCTCCGAGAACCAACTAGCCGATATCTTTACCAAGCCTTTAGATGAGCAGACCTTTTGCAAGTTGCGTAGTGAGCTAAATGTCTTAGATTCGCGGAACTTGGATTGATTTATAGCATACATGTGTCTATGCCTTTGATCATGTTCTTTATGCATTGTGTTGTTTATTAATGGTGCTCAAGTTGTACAAGCACTCCCCGGACCTTACAAGTCCATTTGCAAGTGATGCATATATTTAGGGGGAGGTGTGTTACAACTTGACTCTTTGGGACTAACCATGTGCTTGAGTGCTTGATTTAGTCTCAAAGGTGAATTGAAAGGGAAAAGGTGGACTTGGACCATGCAAGACTTCCACTGCACTCCGATGAAAGAGTAACTTTTCCAAGTTCATCTTTGTACTCTTATTGCCTTTTTACTCTTAGTTGAAGATTTTGGTGAGGCAATGGGGTTAGAGGGCTAAAATTGATCCCGTTTTGGTGCTTGATGCCAAAGGGGGAGAAAATAAGGCCAAAGCAATAAATGGATCAGCTACCACCTGTGAGTTGTGAGTTTTGAAAATAGTAGAGTTAGAGTTTTTGTCAAAATACTCTTGTTTGCCTCTTATTGTCAAAAGTTGGCCTCTTGTGGGGAGAATGGCTTAATTATGGGAAAAAGGGGGAGTTTTTGAATCCTCGATCAATTTCTCATGAAATATCTCTCTTTATGTTTCAACATGTGTGTTTGACTTAGAGATAGGAAATTGAGGTCGATTTGCAAAAACAAACCAAGTGGTGGCAAAGAATGATCCATATATGCCAAATTTGAGTCAAAACAAATTTGAGTTTTTATTTGAATTGATTTTGCACTTGTTCTACTTGCTTTATGTTGTGTTGGCATAAATCACCAAAAATGGGGAGATTGAAAGGGAAATGTGCCCTTGGGCCATTTCTAAGTGTTTTGGTGATTTAGTGTCCAATACAAGTGCCTAAGTGTCAAATGGTGGACAAAGTACAAATCAAGTATAAAGGTATGTTTCTCAGACTTAGTACATTGTTTTAGAGACTAATGTATTGTGTCTAAGTACTGGAAATAGGAGAAATCGAATTGGAATAGAGATGGCTTTGTTCAGCCAAAGTCAGCTCTATCTGGGTGCACCGGACTGTCCGGTGGTGCACCGGACAGTGTCCGGTGCCCCAGGCTGGCTCAGGCGAACTTGCTGCTCTCGGGAAGAAATTAACGGCGTACGGCTATAATTCACCGGACTGTCCGGTGTGCACCGGACAGTGTCCGGTGAGCCAACGGTCAGCCGCTTAATCCGGGCGCGACGCGTGGCCGAGCCAACGGCTAGAAGGGGGCACCGGACTGTCCGGTGTGCACCAGACAGTGTCCGGTGCGCCAACGGCTCCAAGGCGCCAACGGTCGGCTTCACCAAATAAGGAAAGAGATCCGCACCGGACAGTGTCCGGTGGTGCACCGGACTGTCCGGTGCGCCAGTCGACAGAAGGCAAGAAATGCCTTCCTGGAATGCACTTAACGGCTCCTAGCTGCCTTGGGGCTATAAAAGGGACCCCTAAGCGCATGGAGGAGTACATCAAGCATTCTCTAAGCATTCCTAAGCACTAAGACATCGATTCCGCGCTTTTGATTCCTTGCAATAGCAATTAGAGCTCTAGTTGAGTTGTGAACTCGTTGAGTTGTGTTGTGAGCTCTGGTTGCGACTTGTGTGCATGGTGTTGCTGTGATTTCTTGTCTTGAGTGTGTTGCTCATCCCTCCCTTACTCCGTGCTTTTTTGTGAACTTCAAGTGTAAGGGCGAGAGGCTCCAAAGTGTGGAGATTCCTCGCAAACGGGATATAGTAAAGCAAGCAAAACACCGTGGTATTCAAGTGGGTCTTTGGACCGCTTGAGAGGGGTTGATTGCAACCCTCGTCCGTTGGGACGCCACAACGTGGAGTAGGCAAGCGTTGGTCTTGGCCGAACCACGGGATAAACCACTGTGCCATCTCTGTGATTGATCTCTTGTGGTTATTGTGTTTTGTTGAGACTCCTCTCTAGCCACTTGGCATTATTGTGCTAACGTCTAATCAAGTTTTTGTGGATTAAGTTTCAAGTTTCACAGGATCACCTATTCACCCCCCTCTAGGTGCTCTCAGTAATTATTGTCAAATCCTTTTCTGTTACACCTTTCAAATACATAAAAAATAAACTTAATGTACTTATAATATGATTTTTGTCTTATATGATGCAGCCACAGGGCTTTAAGTGCACCGCCACTATATCACGACTCATACAAGATAGCAAATGGTGGTTTCCATCTTGCACCAAATGCAAAAAGTCTTCACCTCAAACCTCCACTGGATACCGCTGTACATCATGTGGCTGTACAGATGTAAAGTTTAGGTAACCCTAAACATACACATTTTATTTCCTACGATTCCTTTACGTACTACTAACACACTTACTTGGCAGCTACAAACTCAGCTTTGTTGCCACTAATGGAACATGTGAAGTTGAGTTCTTCTGTTTCGATACCATAGCCAAGCGAATAGTAGGTGTTGGGGGCTTGTTCTCAAATGCTATAAATCAAGAACAAGGCAACACGAAGATGTTAAGTATTAAATACCCTTCGTCCGCTGAAGCATTATCTCCTCGAGGATTTAATGAACTTCGGACGAAGGATAAGGTTACGAAGGAAAAGACCTTCGTTAAGTTGGTAAATGAGTAAACAGAATAAACATATATATATAAAGTGCGAAAATAATAATACCAGCGTTATCATCAATACATTTCCATTATTAAATTCATGAAAACGAGTTACAAATGTACCTTCAGACTGATGTAAGGCAAAGGTACAAGTCGAGATGCAAAAAAGACGTGTATTCAGTCAGCGTGAACAGTACGAGAGTACTGTTCACCTATTTATAGGCACGGGACGCAGCCCGTGTAAAATTACATTGATGCCCTTTACATTTATCAATAACTCTATAGTAATTCTTCGAGGTCCAATCTGGCTTTTCATCTTTAAGTCGGTTCCTCTTTTCTGCCGTTATGCCGAAGCTTTTCTGCATATGGCTTCATGATCGTCTTATCCTTCGTCATGACCGCTTTTCATTCCAGCTTCGTCTTGAACATGCCCTTATATATTCGCAACCTGACTCCGAAGGTGCATGTTCCGAAGGTGCCTGTTCACATTTTACACTTGGAAAACATTGTCAAACTGTGTTTTTGAGGACCTTCGGGAGCCGAAGGCCCCCAACAGTAGCCCCTCGCAATATCAATTTATTGTAAAGATAAATTTATATTGCGACATGGACGAAGGCTTTAAGCCGAAGATCCGAAAAAACACCTTCCTTTTGCTAGAATAGCAACAGTCACTGACAAGCGGGGCCCTCCAGTTTTCGACATATTGGGTGTATAAATACAAGCTCTCCGCGAGTTTATTTGACACGCCCTTTTGCCACCTGCTTTTTTACTCACCAGCTTTCAACCTGCGCACCCTGCCCTTAGCCTGCGCGTGACAGCGTTTGCTCGGTCTTAAATTTTTAAGCTTCGGCTTCAAGTCTAGTTTGCCAGCATTCGCGAAAATGTCTGAAGATAAGACAGCTGCTGGTGCTTCGAAGCTAAGCCTTTCGGAGGAGATGCATCTGGGTTTTCTTGAGTCAATGTCGAAGACCAATACTGAAAAGATTGTCAAGGAAACTTTGGAGGGTTTATCTGAAGATACTGGCGACAGTGATAGCTATGATGTGGATAGTGGCGGAGAGGATTCCGAAGATCGCCCGTGGCGGCCTAGTCACTCAATTTTCGGAAAATCAACTATAAAGCAGAGTCACCTTGAAAACATGAGGGGGAGATACTTCCGAGATATATCCATCGTGAGGGCGGATGACGGAGAAAAAACTACGCCGACCCCCGAAGATAATGAGGTTGTGATCTTCCGAAGCTTTTTAAAGGCTGGGCTACGATTCCCCCTAAGCAAGTTTGTAGTAGAAGTTCTGAAAATATATCAAATTTACCTTCATCAACTTACCCCTGAAGCAGTGATAAGATTGGGAATCTTCGTCTGGGCCGTGAGGAGCCAGGGTTTGGAGCCAAGTGCTAAAAGCTTTTGCAATATACACGAGCTAGTATATGAGACGAAACCGTGGGGTAAGGAACAATATCATAATAATTTTGGTTGTTATAGCTTCGGTGCCCACTCTGGGTCAAGCTGTCCCGTGCCAACCTTTCAGAAGAGATGGCCCGGGGAATGGATGAAGGAATGGTTCTATGTGAAAAACGATTTGACGGTTCGGGAAGATATCAAGGATATCATCATGCGCCCTATCTGGCAGCGCTTCGGACTTCGGAAACCAACGGTAGAAATGGACGAAGCAGCTGAAGAATGTCAGAGGGCCTTCGGCGTAGTCTGTTCCTTTATTGGGACCAGGGATTTAATGCAAGAGCACATTGCCTTCAGAGTGTGGCCACTTGTAGATGACTGGGAAATGCCGAAGGAGACCATCAAAGAAGCTGACGAGGGTGAACTTATTAGACTGAAATATACATTCAAGTATGGAGATAAATTTGTTGAACCGGATGATGATTGGCTAAAAAGTATTGAGAATGTAAGTGATGAATTGCTTGGGACCTAGTCAAAGGCTGAAAACACTGCATTATCAGCGGCTTTCGGAGGCCGAAAGAAGAAGAGGCTCAACCGAGTATTTGATGCTATTGGGTTTATCTATCCCGACTACTATTATCCAATGCGAGGTCAAAAGAGAAAAAATACTACTCCTGCAAAGGACACTACTTCGGCTGCTCCCGGGGAGCCAGCACCGGAGAGGAAGAAAGTAAAAGTGTCCACACACCCTCCACGTTGTATTGAGCCGGCTACAGTGCCCGAGTTTATTGGCGAGGCCTCTTCGGCCACCGAAGCCAGAGAACCAAGTGCAGCGCTAAAGTTCGAAGAAATGGCCGAGGCACCAGCAATAAGAAAGGAGAAATCTGAAGAAAGAGAAACACCAGATGTTATAAGTCCTTCGACAAAAGTTGAGACAGCTAAAAGCCAGAAGGGGCCAGCAGCAACCCCGAAAAGAAAAAGAATGGTAAATGTGCTGGATGTCCTGGAAACGATTAAATCTTCAAGCACAACTCCAAGGAAAATTATTGAGGCGCCTATTGAAGCCTTTGCTGCTGAAACTTCAAAGCAGCAATCTGAAACTAAAGCTAGGCCTTCGGAATCCACCAAGATACAGCCTTTGGAGGTCGAAAAAATGTCAAAGGCAAGTTTAGGAACTGAAAAAGCAACAATAACAGAACCGATTCTGATTGGGGAAATTGGTACTGCCACCCCCGAAGCATCCTCCAAAATACATGATTATATTGTGCGACATGCTTCGGGGAAGAAACTGTCTGAAGAAGAGATTTTTGAAGCCAATCACTATGCCCGAGAACTGAAATATTCGAAGGGGGCGTAGTATTCAACGGGACAAACGAAGATGACTTCTTATATTGCCTCCCAGACAATAAAGAATTATCTGTGTGCCGGGAAATGGCTAGAAGCATGGGATTCCCGAAGCTTGAAGCTGGCCTTTGCGCCATGACGAAGGAGGATCTTGCGGATAGTCTTGCATATAACAGTCTAAAGGTACGAAGATTGTAAACTTTAAATTTTGTGGATTTTGAATGAATCCTTTACTTGTTGTGTTAATCCATTCATTCTTTTTGAATAGGGCCTAATTCTCAGCAATGCCTTAAGGGCACAAAAGAATGCTGAAGACGAGAGCTGCACCATTGCTCTCAACAACCTTCGAACAAAGGTTATTAGGCTACGAAACGAAGCCTTGGAGAAAGACAGAATTCTGCTTACATTAGTGCAAAAAATGAAGGAGGACGAAGCTAAATCTAAAACTCAAGCCGAAGCACAGAGGCTTGAGATTGAAGATCTTCGTAAACAACTAGCCCGAGCCAAAGAAGAACGTATTCTTGAAGAAACAAAACGAGAGTTAAGTGAACAATGGGCAGATCATTTGGAAGTTAATGTTAAAGAGCTTCGTGCTTCTCAAAGAAAATGCTATGTTAAATCCATAGAGTGCGTTAAGAAGATAAAATCCAACTTTGCCAACGTTGGCGCATTCTCTAGCGAGGAGAATTTCTCAAGGGGCAATTTCGAAGGTCCGATGGAATGGATTAGTAACGAAGCTGAGGCCTTCGAAGAAATCCTGAATAGCCGCGGAGACATATGTGCTTTTTCGGGTGCTAGAGGAATTGCTACTGTTTTGGAGAAGAAAGGTTGTGAGCATGTAAAATCTTTAGCGCAATCCGAAGCTACTTTGTCTTCCGAAGACATTAAAGACCCCTCAGCCGAAGCAAGCATGATCGGCGGAAAATTTTTCACTGATATCTGGGACAACGGCGGCCGAAAAATGGCACAAGAAATTATTCAAAAAAGCGAAAAAGGCATCCATGATGCCAGAAAAGTAGCGGCGGCTGCCGAAAAAAGTACCGAGCCCGAAGGGCAAATAGGTATTAATTAGTGATTTTTATTATGTTGTAATTTTTGATTCCAAACTTTGCTCACGGTTTGTAATAGTAATATAGCCGTATCTTCTCTTCGCTCAGAACCTATTGAGGCATCTCCGGGCCCCCACCCGAAGGGGGACGATGAAATTAGAAAAATGGCCGAAGCCATTATGGACAAGGTTGTTGACCAGTTACTGAACGAAGCTGCAGAAATAGTTCTAAGAGAGGATTAAATGCTACTGTAAAAACATTTGGAACGTAACGTATGTAATATATTGTGACTTTGAATGTAATATATAATCCATGTACAGTTTTAATTCTTTACGATGCATGAAATCTTGCGTACATACCGTTTTTTGAGCCTTCGGCGAAAAAACACCTTCCCTTCTTTTCATGCTTCGTGAAGAAAATTTTATATCGCCAGAAGTTGCATACGTTCGTGGTGAAGATTATCCAAGCTTCGTGAAATATTCTCCAAAGCTATAGAAAAGTTTTTGTTGCCTCTCTAATGAAGCTACACTTCTTCTCGGCTTGTCTTGTGGTTTAGCACGATTTTCTCTTTTCCGAATTATTCTCCGAAGATCAATACTGTATCCCCTTCTTGTTCCATATGCAATATGCTGTATGATGCTTATGTTATGCAGAATGATGTGATGATGTTATGTTATGCAAGATGACGTTTGTGCCACAGATACATATCCCTCTAATAGAGCATACACACTTTTTATATCAGCGTTGACTTTTCGCTGTAAGCCTCCCTTAGGAGCTTCTTCGCCTTTTACTTTCAGCGGAATCAGCGTTTATTTTTCGCTGTAAGCCTCCCTTAGGAGCTTCTTCGCCTTTTACTTTCGGCGGAATCAGCGCTGACTTTTCGCTGTAGGCTCAGAAAACTTACACTGCGCTCGCTTAGGAACGACTTTTTACTGTTTCGAACAACTTGCTCTGTGTCTATTAAAACAAAATTTTGATAATACAAAGGTCCTTCATGCCACCATAAATTCGTACGCTTCAACGATTCAAGCCTATGAAAAAGACACATTTTTATTAAAGTGGAAGACGAAAGTGTTACAAGGAATTAAAAAATGATAAAGGACACTTGATCTTCCCATAATTGTTCCTTATTAACAAAAAAGTAATACCGAATGTAAAAATGCGAAAAAACTGCTGTTGAGGTAGGATATTTATCAGTAAATGTGCTTCGACTCTGGCACAGTGCTATTGACTGTGCGAGCTTCGGAGCCCTCTCTGAAATCCCTCAGATTGTGATGACTCCCTTCTGGCTGGAGCCCTGGCTGCGTCGGTGGCGGCGGTGGAGGCTGTTGCCAGGATGCTTGGGGTTGACTTGCCGAAGCAACAGAAGCTGCAGGGTGATTGCCTACATATTCTGGAATGTAAGGCGAATGAAACGAAGCAGTATGCAGGACCTGCTTCGGCTGATTCTGTTGTGCAGCAGCTTCTGCTAGCTCCTTTTGCTTCTGGATGGTAATGTGACACATCCTGGTGGTGTGGCCCTTACCTTCACCACAGAATAGGCAGTATATTTTTCTTGGTTGATCCCCAAATCTTCCCCCGAAGCTCCTGGCGCCTCTGCCCCTTGGCACTGGCGGCCGGAAGGAGCTTTGCTGCTGCCCCGAAGCTTGGGAGGAGCACTGTGGCCTTTGCTGTTGACTCGCTTTGTCGTCATTTTGAGTAGAATTGTGAATTGACCTGACGTGCCTTGGATAAAATATTCCTCCGAAGCCCCTAGTCATTTCAGAGAACCTGAGGGCTTCCTCCCTTCTTTGGCGAAAATCATTGTTAGCTCGAATGTACTCGTCCATCTTCTGGAGCAGCTTCTCCAGAGTTTGGGGAGGCTTCCTGGCAAAGTACTGAGCTGCAGGTCCTGGCCGAAGCCCCTTGATCATGGCCTCAATGACAATTTCATTGGGCACTGTTGGTGCCAGCGTCCTCAGACGTAGGAACCTTCGGACATATGCTTGAAGATATTCTTCATGATCCTGGGTGCACTGGAATAAAGCTTGAGCAGTGACTGGCTTCGTCTGAAAGCCTTGGAAGCTGGTTATCAGCATGTCCTTCAACTTTTGCCATGAGGTGATTGTCCCTGGCCTAAGGGAAGAGTACCAAGTTTGTGCGACGCTTCTGACAGCCATGACGAAGGACTTTGCCATGACCGCCGTGTTGCCACCGTACGAAGATATAGTTGCTTCGTAGCTCATCAAGAATTGTTTCGGGTCTGAATGACCGTCGTACATGGGGAGCTGAGGTGGCTTGTAAGACTGTGGCCAAGGAACAGCCTGCAGTTCTGTTGACAAGGGAGAAGCATCATCAAAAGCAAAACTTCCGTGATGGAAATCTTCATACCAGTCATCCTCATTGTAGAAACCCTCTTGATGAAGCTCTCTGCGCGGGGGCCTTTGGTTCTGGTCATCTTGAGCAAGATGTCGAAGCTCTTCAGAGGCTTCGTCTATCTGCCTTTGAAGATCAGCTAGACGAGCCATCTTCTCCTTCTTGCGTTGGACCTGTTGATTGAGCATTTCCAAATTTTGGATTTCTTGATCCAATTCGTCCTCCGGAGGCGCTGGACTGGTGGCCTTTCTCTTCTGGCTTCGGGCCTCCCTAAGAGAAACGACATCTTGATTGGGGTCTAGCGGCTGCAGAGCAGCAGCCCCTGTTGCTGAAGCTTTTTTGGCGGCATGACGAAGGTGATGCTTGTCGAAGATTTTCAAAACTCAAAAAGTGGAAGTGAGTTCACCGGAGGTGGGCGCCAATGTTGGGGGCTTGTTCTCAAATGCTATAAATCAAGAACAAGGCAACACGAAGATGTTAAGTATTAAATACCCTTCGTCCGCTGAAGCATTATCTCCTCGAGGATTTAATGAACTTCGGACGAAGGATAAGGTTACGAAGGAAAAGACCTTCGTTAAGTTGGTAAATGAGTAAACAGAATAAACATATATATATAAAGTGCGAAAATAATAATACCAGCGTTATCATTAATACATTTCCATTATTAAATTCATGAAAACGAGTTACAAATGTACCTTCAGACTGATGTAAGGCAAAGGTACAAGTCGAGATGCAAAAAAGACGTGTATTCAGTCAGCGTGAACAGTACGAGAGTACTGTTCACCTATTTATAGGCATGGGACGCAGCCCGTGTAAAATTACATTGATGCCCTTTACATTTATCAATAACTCTATAGTAATTCTTCGAGGTCCAATCTGGCTTTTCATCTTTAAGTCGGTTCCTCTTTTCTGCCGTTATGCCGAAGCTTTTCTGCATTTGGCTTCATGATCGTCTTATCCTTCGTCATGACCGCTTTTCATTCCAGCTTCGTCTTGAACATGCCCCTTATATATTCGCGACCTGACTCCGAAGGTGCATGTTCCGAAGGTGCCTGTTCACATTTTACACTTGGAAAACATTGTCAAACTGTGTTTTTGAGGACCTTCGGGAGCCGAAGGCCCCCAACAGTAGGGAAACCATGTGATACTCTTATTACAACACCTATAGCTTCTCAGGGTTTCCCACCAGATCTAGCCGCCATTGTATCTTTGAAATTTACCTTTGTAGTCACCCTTAATATGTCAGCATTCTCAGTGACAAACAGAGTCTTCTCTATCCTATATGTGCTAACAAATCATGGAAGACAAACCTCGGTACCATCTACAATGCTCAACTATCCTCAAGAGCAGCTACTTACACAAGATGATATGTTTGAATCTACGGCCACGCAGGATTCTCCAGCAACATCATTTGCTAAACTATCCACTTCAGCTAGACAGGAAAACACGGTACAAAATTTCTTACATAGTATTGTCTTCAAATCTCTGTAAACCATTTCAAAAATACGTAACATACTGAAACATATTTGACAGGTTCGACGCGTCTTAGAGTATTACGATGCATCCAAGAATTCAGAGGTAATTTCCATGCACTTATAATATTAACTTATGTACATAGACACACTGGTATTTTCTCTAGTGTTAATTATAATTAGATCGACGTGACGACCTCACACAAACCTAAAATACGTGTATAAAACCAGTTTTATGATCAGGGTGTACCTTTTCACTCTTTGATTTTATTGAAATATAAAATAGAATGATTGAATTTAGCTTACAAATTATTGTTGAAGTTGTCCTAAATATGCCATTATCACATGAAGCTTAGTCTAGAAAAAAAGCCTGTGCAAGAGGTAATTTCCATGCACTTATAATATTAACTTATGTACATAGACATAGACACATATATGTATTTTCTCTAGTGTTAAGTATAATTAGATCAACATGACAACCTCACATAAACCTAAAATACGTGTATAGAACCAGTTTTTTTGATCAGGAAGTACCTTTTCACTCTTTTATTTTATCGAAATATAAAATAGAATGATTGAATTTAGCTTACAAATTATCATTGAATCTGTCCTAAATATGTCATTATCACATGGAGTTGAGTCTGAAAAAGAAGCCTGTGTACACTAGGAAATCAGACAAGGGAAGCTCTCCGAATTTCAGCTGTACATACTCATTCTTTTCAACCATCTAAACAAACTGACACCTTTTCTTTTAATCACAGAACGTTGACGAGTATACAGACCGGCTAACCAACAATGAATTGTCATCACCAACCAAAAGGTATGTAAGCAAGTACATTGGTTATAAAATGAGAACAAAGCATGTCGTTTAAGCTTACAACTACAAATTTTATTCCATATTGCTATAATACACAACACATGCAGGATAAAGCACACCCAGGTTAGCAAAGCCATGCCAGATTCTACATGTTCCAAGAATGACAACATTTAGTCCATCCTGAAATACATCAAGGTATGGCACAAAACTTTATTTCCCTAGATGTTGTCCATGTCATCTCTCACTGTCAAGCTTGGACCATCATCAAAGCCACCTCCACGTATTGTCATGTTAAAATGACTATCATAAAAATCAGTAGTAAAAAGGTTTTTCAGTGTTAGGTGCCAATCAAAAACTGATTGACAATGTCTATAGTGCCATCTTAATATATATAAGTAAATTGTTGCATAGGGCCACTGAGGAAGGTTGTTAGAACATAGAACAGTCCAGCGTTGACTGTGAAGGGAAATGCACCCAACTTGAAAGTTGGAAGGATCTCGTTAGCAAGCTTTTTGGGTGTAGAGAGGCCATTTACAATCTCATAAAGGCTCAGTTAAAACAGGAAAGTACTAAGGATATGCCAAATTACCAACGTTACTGTTTGGCTTCATTTCCATATAACAAAAAGGTCCAATCAGTCACAGCTGACACCGAGGATGACTACTCAGTGGCTTCAAACAAAAAAACTTCATTTCACACCCCTTATATGTCTAGTAATGTTCTTCCTACACTTTTATTTTCCCTTATAGGAGCATCCATCTTCTCTACAGACTGCTGATGTGTCTGCTCCTTCTCCTCTTCTTCTGGTTCTATTTTTATTTTCTACTGCGGTGTGGCCTTCCTCCATTTTATCATTCGCGTTATTGCCATTTTGTCCACCATGACTATCATCCTCTTCCTCCTCTTGCTCTTGACCCGATGTCGAGAGCTTCATATCATTCTCGGCATCTGAGCCAGCATCAGGATCTGATGCGTAAGGTTTCCTTACCTTTCGAGGCTCCGTATCCGAGTCCAAAAAATCATATTGGCGATAGTTAATACGAGGACAAAAAGAACGCTTGCTGCGTCTAAGACCTGTTTGGATTTCACCAAGTGATCTCAGTTTGGTACTTCGCCGGTCACGAGTTTCCAACTTCTTATGCCGTTGTAGCTCCTCTAGATCTTCACTGGTACTCAATGAATATTCCTCTTCTTCATCATCATCTTCAGCATCTTCTTCCAACTGGAACTCTTCATCCTCTTCGAAAGTACTTGACGGCTTATTCTGTTTGCGACTTCTCAGGTATTCATCATCATACACTGCCTCTCCCATGATATCGTCGTCACTGTCAAAGTTAGAATCAACATCTGAGACAGCCTCAACAAAGTCTTGTGTGTATCTCTGAGATCTTTTCCTCCGCCGATTGCTGTGACACAACCACACAAAACACAAATTCACATCAGCCACCTGCTACCTTGAGTACGGTAATGATAAAAACCACACAGTAAGAGTACCTGCGATCAAGTGCCTCATTTTCTTGTTCACCATCGCTGTCTCGGTAGTCATCTGATTTTCTGTACTTGCTTTGTTCATGAAGGCAAAGTTTTGTAAGCTTCTGTTTATGTACCTGCTTGAGCACCAAGCAGGTATGTAGTCATCTGAATTTAACTTAAAAGGTATTGGTACCTGCTTGCGTACATAAACAGAGTACTTGCTTTGTTAATGAGAACCTGCTTGCGTACATAAACTAAGAAGTACATACCTACGTACATACCTGCCTGCGTACATAAACAGAGTACTTGCTTTGTTAATGAGAACAAAGTCTATCATTTTCTTGAGCACCAAGCAGGTATGTAGTCATCTGAATTTTCACCAACGACAACAATTCAACTTTTCGATTAATCTTTTGTAATTTGAGACCATAAACATAACATAGCTTGTTGTACTAATAGATTTAGTACCTGCTTGCCATGATCAGAGGGAAAGATAAAATAAACATGTTGTGATCCTGTCAAAATTAACTTAAGTTTTCTTTAGGATTACAGATGTATCTCAAAATCAAATTTCTTTGACCGTGATTTCTATTCTATTTTCCATAACTTTACAGTTTGTTTTTTTTCCCAAACCACGTCCTGGTGGCTAGCTCTGCTTACCTGTTAATTTTCGGAGGGGAGGAGGTACCACTGTACCAGGACGTGCCCTCTGGTTTCTTCATTTATTTAGGAGTATAGGGCAGCACAGTGCACATGGTCACTCGAAATCACACAACTCATCACATGATTATCAATGTGAACCACGTATGAACAGGTAGCAGGAATTTCCGCGGTCAACTCAGCGTAATTTCCGCGGCGGAGTGCTCACGAGAACACCGTAGCAGGAATATAAAATGTTTTTATTTTTTCCATGATCCTGATATTACATTGAGCTCTTTAATGTTGTCTATTCTAACATACTACTCTCATTTATATACAGGTATGAGGCTCCATCACTTTTGGTCATGAGACTTATGTACATATTAACCTGATGTCGAAGCCTTCTTAAAACTGTGTCTATGCAAGAATGGCTAGGTCACTTTTGATCAGTAGACTTTTATTTGCACGCATAGAAAAGACTCCATCTCTTTTGGTCATAAGACTTTTATGTACATATTAACCTGATGTTGAGGCCTTCCTAAAACTGTGTGGATGCAAGAAAAAACTGATCTTTTGGTTAGTAGACTTTTATGTATATACAACTCTACTGTTGGAACCTTTCTAGAACTATACTTGCCTATGTAAACCCTACAGATACACTATTACTGGATACTCAATTATGCCAGTTTAATGCAACTTGCTATTTATTGTAATCTAAATTTGTATTACTATTGCTATTGTGCTACTGGTATATATATATATAAAACACGCGCGCGCCTCGCACTAGTTTGAATCTCAAGGAGCAGGGGAGCACAATAGATATACTACAAGACTGATATGAGCAAGCTGAAGAAATGGAAAAGAATAAGAGAAACAAAGGGGTCCAAAAACCACTCATTCACATCTCGTCAGGCTCCACTCATCCAGGAAAAGTATGTTTTTTTTATAATGAAAACAAAAAATGTTTCAGCCTTTTGTAGTTTCCTACATACGACATTACAGATTGAAAATTAATAAAACATGCATCATTAAAAAAAATAACATCCTTGACAAGAACTTGTTCTCGAATCAAGCGTCCTTTAATCTGGCATTAGAACTCTAACCATGTTTTGCAAGGATCTCCATTGCCACCATCTCTAAGGATTGACATACCACAAGAATCTCTTGGTGAGCTTCTTGTTTCTACAATAATCTCCAGAGTCTGAGCCAATACATCCCCATGAAAAGAACATTGACTGGACTGAGTGGAGCCAGATATATTGAAAATTGGAACAGATATATAATCAAAGAGAAGTAGTTTACCATGCGATCCCTCAAATTTATGATATTAACAGCAGGCTCAGCCAGTTCCCAGTGTACATAATTCCATATGGACTGTCTTCTTTTTAGTTCATTTTTACGATCTCGAGCCAAAAAAGAAAAGAGGAAACAATAGACAGCAAAATCCTTGTAAAATCATCTAACATGAATTGAGGCACATTGAAAACTAAGGGCCTTTTTTAATGTTGCGATATTAGAAAATTGTAATTTTAGAATCTAGATATGTGCAAATCCATGTTTTAGGGGAAATGTTGTCTAAAGTTGAGTTTCTAAAACTCCAAAAATCCACAATTTTAGCAATATCATGCCAATTTTCACCAAAAAAAACACCAACTTCTACTGTATGGTACAGCTGTTTCATAAAAGGTACGAGTATCTATCAACCGGAGTTGCCCAGGTCATTCTGGTTTGGCAACAAATTGATTTTTAATTATGTTTACTAAACATTAAGGTCTAGTGTGACTAGGCTACAACCTCGATTGTCCATTTTGCTTGTATGCTAACAAATAAACATATGATCAGCAAGTCACTCTACTAAGCGTCCAGTTTTCTTTTCTCTATGAGTATCTATTTATTGAACATTCATAAAAGCTATCATGCTCAAACTCTACCAATTGATGTTTTACTGCATTTATCAGGTCACTAATAGTTGACATTTCTGTGGCATGGTTAAGATGGTTGGACCTGTTGATTTTCACAAGGACATGTACTTTTAGTAGAATGTCTCCTTGATAGCCTGTCAGCATCCCTAAATGAAACAAAATCTATATATTTTCCTCTATTTCGAACAAACCTGAAAGGGGATTTACCAATGTAGCTCGTGAGAGATGTGTTCCATTTTCATTTTATGCTAGATCCTGATCCGGAAACTTAAAGATTCCTATGTCTGAGCAAATTGTGAAGTCACACCTTTGTTTCACACTTGGACAATCAAATTATGCACTTTGTAGATCTCTTTACCTTTGCCATCGGAAACGCGGATTGAAACATAAAAGTGCTGTCGGCGTTTCGACCTCGGGGTTCCCTGGACCGACGAGTAAATTGTCGCCGCGTGCCCCAGCCCAGATGGATCGGCGCGAGAAGAAGCGCGAAGGGGGGAAACCAGTGGGAGACAGGCGTAAAGGGGAAACCCGCGGCCTTCGTGTTGTCCCGCGCCCAGGTCGGGTGTGCTTGCAGTAGGGGGTTACAAGCGTCCGCGTGGGAGGGAGCGAGAGGCTTGCACGCGTCGTCCCGTCCTCTCCGCGCGGCCAACCTTCCCGTGCGAGTGCCCTGAACCTTCCTTTTATCGGCGTAAGGAGAGGGCCCAGGTGTACAATAGAAGATGTAGCAGGGTGCTAACGTGTCTAGCAGAGAGGAGCTAGTGCCCTAAGTACATGCCGTCGTGGCAGCCGGAGAGGTTTTGGCACCCTGTTCATGTGATGTCGTGGCCGTCGGAGGAGCGCTGGAGCCTTGCGGAAGGGCAGCTGTCGGGGCTGTCGAGTCCTTGCTGACGTCTCCTTGCTTCCGTAAGGGGCTGAGAGCCGTAGTCGTCACGGAGCACGCGGGGCACCATCATTATTTGTTTACCGGGGCGAGCCAGATGGGACGCCGGTCTTGTTCCCCGTAGCCTGAGCTAGCTAGGGGTAGGGTAATGATGGCTCCCCCTGTGACGTGGTTGGTCCGAGCCCCGGGTCGGGCGAGACAGTGGCTCCTTCGAGGTCGGGGTCGAGTCTATCCTTCGAGGTCGAGGTCGAGTCCGAGCCCTGGGGTCGGGCGAGGCGGTGTCCGTCGTCTTCCGGGGCCGAGGCCGAGTCCGAGCCCTGGGGTCGGGCGAGGCGGAGTTCGTCGTCTTCCGGGGCCGAGGCCGAGTCCGAGCCCTGGGTCGGGCGAGGCGGAGTTCGTCGTCTTCCGGGGCCGAGCCCGAGTCCGAGCCCTGGGGTCGGGCGAGGCGGAGTTTGTCGTCTTCCGGGGCCGAGGCCGAGTCCGAGCCCTAGGGTCGGGCGAGGCAGAGCTTCCTATGGCGCCCGAGGCCGGACTTGGCCGCTGTCAGCCTCACTCTGTCGAGTGGCACAGCAGTCGGAGCGACGCAGGCGGCGCTGTCTTCTTGTCAGGCTGGTCAGTGGAGCGGCGAAGTGACTGCGGTCACTTTGGCTCAGTCGACTGAAGGGCGTGCGTCAGGATAAGGTGTCAGGCCACCTTTGCATTAAATGCTCCTACGATACGGTCGGTCGGTGTGGCGATCCGACCAAGGTTGCTTCTTGGCGAAGACTGGGCCTCGGGCGAGCCGAAGGTGTGTCCGTTGCTTGAGGGGGCCCTCGGGCGAGACGTGAATCCTCCGGGGTCGGCTGCCCTTGCCCGAGGCTGGGCTCGGGCGAGGCGAGATCGTGTCCCTTGAGTGGACCGAGCCTTGACTTAATTGCACCCATCAGGCCTTTGCAGCTTTGTGTTGATGGGGGTTACCAGCTGAGATTAGGAGTCTTGGGGGTACCCCTAATTATGGTCCCCGTCAGTAGCCCCCGAGCCTCAAAGGGAGTGTTAATACTCGCTTGGAGGCTTTTGTCGCACTTTTTTGCAAGGGGATCGACCTTTCTCGGTTGCGTTTCGTTCCGGTGGGTGCGCGCGAGCGCACCCGCCGGGTGTAGCCCCCGAGGCCTCGGAGGAGTGGTTTGACTCCTTCGAGGTCTTAATGCGTTTCGCGATGCTTCGGCCGGTCTGGTTGTTCCCTCATGCGAACTGGCCGTAGCCCGGGTGCACAGTCGAGTCCCAAGTTCTCGGGCTGGTATGTTGACGTTGTCAACGGTTTGGCCAAAGCCGGGTTTGCGAGAGCAGCCCCCGAGCCCCCGCACAGAGCGAGAGGATGGTCAAGGACAGACTCGACTTTTTTACATACGCCCCTGCGTCGCCTTTCCGCAAGGAGGAGGGGGGAAAGCGCCATGTTGCCCTCGGAGGGAGCCGAACATGGTGTCTCCAGCGAGTTGCTAACGGGTAATCCGAGTGGACGCTCGTGCCCCATTTGTTAGGGGTCGGCTAGTGGCCCGAAGGCGCGCTCCAAAAGTACCTGCGGGTGATTTGCCGGACCCGGTCCCCTTTTGACGTGGTCTGAGGTCTCGATGCCTCCCTCTGGTGGGATTCCGTTACAAAATCGTTCCCGTCGGTCTCGGAAATGTCCTAGGGTACCTCAGGAGCGTAGCCCGAGCCTTGGTTATGTATCGAACGTACCCAGGGTCATCCCTCGCTCTGCGTCTGAGGCAGCTGTCGAACCCTTCGGGGGCCAGCCTACGAACCCCTGATCAGTAATGGGCGCGGAGCCCGAGTGGCCTGAGGCGTCCGTTGAACCCTTTCGAGGGGCCGACCTTCGAACCTCTGGCCAGTAGTGGGCGTGGAGCCCGAGTGCTCTGAGGCGGCTGTTGAACCCTTCCGAGGGGTTAGCCTTCGAACCTCTGATCAGTAGGGGGGCTTGGGGCCCGTTTCCTTCGCGGAGAAGGATCCCTTTCGGGGTATCCCCTTTCCCGGTCCCTGTTGTAAGAGAGAGAAAGAGGAAGAGGAAAAGGATACGAAATCGAATGACGTGGCGCACCTTTTTTTGACGCGGTCATTATGGCGGAAGCGAAGCGTCGCCTGCTTCTCCTGCCAAAGGTGCCGCATGTCCTGCCGCAGAGTTAATGCGACAGGACGAGTGGTTCGCGGGGAAGCCGTTGTGCATGCGCGAGCCGTTCGAGGAACGGAACACGGGCGCATCGTCTTCACGCCGTGGGAGAGGGTTCTCTCGCTGTCCCAGGAGGGGACGTGAGCTTGGCTGACGACTTGACCGCTGCTTCCGCCCGCCTACCACTGCCATTACTGCCGGCCCATTTCTGGCCGTATCGACCATCGCACCTTCTCCCGCGGTTGACTGGCCCGTGACCGATGTGCCTGGTTGGCACTGTTGGGTCATGCGCAGGGTTGCCTCGAGTCGCGGTACTGGTTCTGCAGTCGAGGAGGCACGGTAGTGGCGTGAGTGGCGGTGCAGTTTCTCGCACGTAGTAACCGGCGCGCCGGTTACTTGACGTGTGGGCCTGGGCCTCCATGCTGGACGCGTCGAAGTCGAAAGGGTGCACCCCCTTGGTGCGGTTGCATGCCGCCTGCATGGCGGTCCGCCCTTTCGCTCGCTGGTCTGGGCGAAAGTGGAGGAATGCTCGTAACCGCTGGGCAGTTGCGCGCACCGCGTGCGGCGGTTTGGCTTCTTTTGCCCTGGGCCAGCTTGCATGACGCGTGGGACCCAGCCCCCGTGTCATAGGGGGAAGACCTTGGAGCGTGTTGGAGAAGACTCAGTCCGCGACGACTGAGGACGCAAGTGGGGAGAGTTGCCTTTAAAATGAGGGTGATCCCCTTGGAAGGCAACCATGTCTTTGCACTCCCCTCATGTATCGCGTCCTTCCACCTTCTGAGCCCCCGGATAGGGAACACTCGCGTCGCTTTCGTCTTGCTGTTGGTGGAGGAATGCAACTTCGCGGAAGTTGGTACCTTTCAGCCATCGTACGGCTTCAAGGATTTTCATCAGGCAGCCCGGCGGCATCCCCTTGCCGGTGGTCACCCAAGACGATGACCACCAGTTCGGCGGTAGGGAGAAGCGAGTCGGGCTGCGATCTTGGTCCCGCCCTCATCTTCAAGGATCTTCATCATCCTGGCTGGGGCGGAGGCCAGGCTGAGCCGGAGCTCTACCTCCCGCGCGGGTTCGTGGGTCACCTTCTCCCTCAGCATTCAAGGGAGAGGGCGCTCACCGGCCTAGCGGGAGGGTCAGACTTCGACAATGCGGGGCTGGTCGGCGGCGAGCGTCGTCAGCTTCAGCGCGTTGGGCTCGCTGGCTCAGCTGGCTCTGGCTCGGCTCCCGATGCCCCCTCCTACCGCAAGAGCGGTTGTCGCGTCGCGCGCACCGGAGGACCGCCCAAGACGTCGCACGCTGCTAGGGCGGCGTTCGTGTTCTGGGGCTGTCCTGCCTTTGCCCCGGTACGGCGCCTCTGCGCAGAGGTCGGTGCTCCGCTCGTCCGGGAGGATCCGAGTGGGGATCTGCCGGTGGGTAGATGGCTTCCGTCATCGGCGCTGAGGTGGTGGCGGCTGAAGAAGTCCTCGTCGCTGACGGGATCACCGCCACCATCCGCGCTCCGGGCCTCCGGCTCTTTGGCTTTGATAGCTTGTCCTCGCCCCTCGAGTGGGGACATGGGCGAGGGCATTGTTGCAGCGGCGTTCGCCCTGAGGCCATCGCCGCTGCAGTTTGGCCACCTGGAGCGGAGGTCGTTGTCGCTGCTGCCGGAGCGGGCGGCGGCGAGCCATCCGTCGACCTTCTATTGCTCCGCAGGCCCTCCAATCGTGGGGGGTTGTTCGTACCTGTGGAGGTGGAACCGGAGTTCCGTTTGTAATGGCACCTTGAGTGCCGGTGTCTTGTTCATTGTGGCTGTCGGGGCCTGAACATGTATGTATTTTCGGCACGGAGCCGTGTTTTTTCCTCATTTCGAGCACTAGGACTCGCCTGTCGGCTAACTGAACCACTCAACCAAGTGTGAGTTGCCTCGTGCGAAGGTGATGAGTGAGGTATCCGTATCCCGGAGGCGTAGGAGTCCCTCGGCTCGGTCGGCCTTGCTGCCCGAGGCTTCTCTTGCTTAGTTAAAGGAACCCTCGGCCGCTCTTCGATGAGCCGAAGCCGAAGGCAGCGGTGTCAGTGTGGACAGAGGCAGAGTTGGCTCGAAAAGAAGACTTCGTTGGCCGGAGCCTGGCCGGGCCGTCCACTGGCGGGACCAGCGCCGGAGTCGAGTTGCCGAGGCCATGAGCCAGGCTGATGTCCTCGGGGGACAGCTGGCTGAGGCTTCGGGGTGGCCGGCCGAGCCGTCTGCTCGGGCCGGGTTCCTGGAGAAGACCCTGGCGACGATGGCCCGGGCGCGGTGCTGATGTCGTCCTTCGGAGCAGAGATCTTCCGACCGCGTTGCCGTCCGAGGCTCAGTCGGACTTCGCCGAAGGTGTAGTTGACGCCGAGGGTGCTGCTGCCCCCCCTCCGTCAAGGTCCGAGCCTGTAGGATCGGTTTATCTTGTAGTGCGCGTATGTTTTCTGCGGCCGCCGAGGCCCAAACATACTGTTGTTGTGTTGTAAAGCTGCATTTCTTTTCCCCTTGTTTCGAGTATCAGGACTTATTTGTCGGTAACATAATTGTTTGTCCGAGCGAGAGTTACTTTTCACGGAAGGTGATGAGTGAGGTATCCGTATCCCGGAGGCGTAGGAGTCCCTCGGCTCGGTCAGCCTTGCCGCTTACGTGCACTCTTACTCATCCGTAGGATTCTGCTAACGATGTAGTCGAGAAGGCCCGAAAAATCGTTTCGGTAGAAAGGTTTCCGAGCATTAAGACTTGTTCGGTCAGCGGAATCGCCTATCCGAGCGTGAGTTACTTATCGCAGAAGGTGACGAGTGAGGTATCCATATCCCGGAGGTGTAGGAGTCCCTCAGCTCGGTCGGCCTTGGCTGCTTACGTGTACTCCGTCATTTTCAGGATCCCACTTTTGAAGTAGTCCGAAAGCACGAAAGACGTTCTGGCAGAAAAGACTTTTTCCGAGGAAAATTTTGACGTAGAGGGGGTTCCCCCCTTCTAGCCCCCGAGGGAGGGTCGGGCTTTGCCGAGGCAAGGCTGACCCTTCCTTGATGGTTAGACTTTGCGCGTGAACGAGGTGTACGAACGACTTGAAAGCATCTTAAGGGTAGAAGCGACGTAGCTGTCGGATGTTCCAAGCGTTGCTGTAGACCTCGCCTTGACTGTTGGCCAGCTTGTATGTCCCGGGCTTCAGAACCTTGGCGATGACGAACGGCCCTTCCCAGGGAGGCGTGAGCTTGTGCCGCCCTTGGGCGTCTTGTCGCAGCCGAAGCACCAAGTCGCCCACCTGGAGGTCTCGGGACCGAACCCCTCGGGCGTGGTAGCGTTGCAGGGACTGCTGATACCACGCCGAGTGTAGTAAGGCCATGTGCCGAGACTCTTCCATCTGGTCCAGTGAGTCTTCTCGGTTAGCTCAATTGCTTTGGTCGTCGTAGGCCCTCGCCCTCGGGGAATCGTATTCTAAGTCTGTGGGCAAGATGGCCTCGGCCCCATAGACTAGAAAGAACGGTGTGAAGCCCGTGGCTCGGCTCGGCGTTGTCCTCAGACTCCAGACCATCGAGGGGAGCTCCTTCATCCATCTCTTGCCAAATTTGTTGAGGTCGTTGTAGATCCACGGCTTGAGTCCTTGCAGAATCATGTCGTTGGCACGCTCTACTTGCCCATTCGTCATGGGGTGAGCCACGGCGGCCCAGTCCACCCTGATGTGGTGATCCTCACAGAAGTCCAAGAACTTTTTGCCGGCGAATTGGGTGCCGTTGTCGGTGATGATGGAGTTCGGGACCCCAAAGCGATGGATAATGTTGGTGAAGAATGCCACGGCCTGTTCGGACCTGATGCTGTGTAGGGGTCGGACCTCGATCCACTTGGAGAATATGTCAATGGCGACCAGCAGGTGCGTGTAGCCCCCGGGTGCCTTCTGCAAGGGACCGACGAGGTCCAGGCCCCACACAGCAAATGGCCAGGTGATGGGTATTGTCTGCAGAGCCTGAGCGGGCAGGTGGGTCTGCCTTGCGTAGAATTGACACCCTTGGCAGGTGCGGACAATTCTAGTGGCATCGGCCACCGCGGTCGGCCAGTAGAAACCTTGTCGGAAGGCGTTTCCAACAAGGGCTCGGGGCGCTGCGTGATGATCGCAAGCCCCCGAGTGTATTTCTTGTAAGAGCTCCTGGCCTTCGGCGATGGATATGCATCGCTGGAGGATGCCTGAGGGGCTGCGGTGGTAGAGCTCCTTCCCGTCCCCCAGCAAGACGAACGACTTGGCGCGCCGCGCCAATCGCCGAGCTTCGACTCGGTCGAGGGGTAGCTCTCCTCGGTGGAGATATTGCAGGTACGGGGTCTGCCAGTTTCGATTAGGCGCAACCCCGCTCCGCTCTCCCTCGACGCGTAGTGCCTCACCCTCAGGGGCCGAGGGTGCCTCGGGCTGAGCCGAGGGTGCCTCGGGCTGGGTCGAGGCCTTCTCGGGCTCGGGCGTGTCGTCGGTCTTGACTGAGGGTTGATGTAGGTCTCGGGAGAAGACGTCCGGGGGAACCGTTGTCCGCCCCGAGGCTATATTAGCCAGCTCATCCGCAGTCTCGTTGTATCGTCGGGCGATGTGGTTGAGCTCGAGCCCGTAAAACTTGTCCTCCAGGCGCCGAACCTCATCGCAGTAGGCTTCCATCTTCGGGTCGCGGCAGTGGGAGTTCTTCATGACTTGGTCAATGACGAGCTGCGAGTCACCGCGAGCGTCGAGGCGTCGGACCCCTAGCTCGATGGCGATGCGCAACCCGTTGACCAGAGCCTCGTACTCGACCACATTGTTGGACGCCGGGAAATGGAGGCGCAGCACGTAGCGTAGGTGCTTCCCGAGGGGCGAGATGAAGAGCAGGCCCACGCCTGCCCCTGTCTTCATCAGCGACCCGTCGAAAAACATGATCTAGAGTTCCGGTTGGATCGGAGCTGTTGGGAGCTGGGTGTCGACCCATTCAGCCACAAAGTCCGCCAAGACTTGGGACTTGATGGCCTTCCGAGGGGCGAACGAGATTGTCTCGCCCATGATTTCCACCGCCCACTTTGCGATCCTACCCGAGGCCTCTCGGCACTGGATGATCTCCCCCAGGGGGAAGGACGACACCACAGTCACTGGATGAGACTCGAAGTAGTGTCGCAACTTCCGCCGTGTCAGGATCACCACGTACAACAACTTCTGAATTTGTGGGTAGCGGATCTTGGTCTCGGACAGTACCTCACTGATGAAGTAGACTGGCCTCTGGACGGGCAATGCATGCCCCTCTTCTCGTCTCTCAACCACGATCGCGGCGCTGACCACCTGAGTGGTAGCGGCGACGTAGATCAAGAGGGCTTCTCTGGCAGCGGGGGGCACCAAGATGTGCGCGTTCGTGAGGAGCGCCTTCAGGTTCCCGAGGGCTTCCTCGGCCTCAGGGGTCCAAGTGAAGCACTCGGCCTTCCTTAAGAGGCGGTATAGAGGTAGGCCTCTTTCGCCGAGGCGCGAGATGAAGCGGCTCAGAGCCACGAGGCATCCCATGACCCTCTGTACGCCTTTCAAGTCCTTGATGGGCCCCATGTTGGTGATGGCCGCGATTTTCTCCGGGTTGGCCTCGATGCCCCGCTCGGAGACGATGAACCCCAAGAGCATGCCTCGGGGGACTCCAAAGACGCACTTCTCAGGATTGAGTTTTAAGCCTTTCGCCTTGAGACACCGGAATGTCGCTTCAAGGTCGGAAAGGAGGTCGGAGGCTTTCCTCGTCTTGACTACGATGTCATCGACGTAAGCCTCGACCGTCCAACCAATGTGTTCGCCGAACACGTGGTTCATGCACCTTTGGTATGTCGCACCCGCATTCCTCAAACCAAACGGCATGGTAACATAGCAGTACATGCTGAAAGGTGTGATGAAAGAAGTCGCGAGCTGGTCGGACTCTTTCATCCTGATTTGGTGATACCCTGAGTAGGCATCGAGGAAAGACTGGGTTTCGCACCCAGCAGTGGAATCCACGATTTGATCGATGCGAGGCAGAGGGTAGGGAACCTTCGGACATGCTTTGTTTAGACCAGTGTAATCTACACACATCTGCCATTTCCCTCCTTTCTTTCTCACAAGCACAGGGTTGGCAAGCCATTCGGGATGGAATACCTCTTTGATGAACCCTGCCGCCATTAGCTTGTGGATCTCCTCGCCTATGGCTCTGCGCTTTTCTTCGTCGAATCGGCGCAGAGGCTGCTTCACGGGTCGGGCTCCAGCTCGGATATCCAGCGAGTGCTCGGCGACATCCCTCGGTATGTCGGGCATGTCCGAGGGAATCCACACGAAAACATCGGCGTTTGCGCGGAGAAAGTCGACGAGCACTGCTTCCTATTTGGGGTCGAGCTCGGAGCCGATCCGGATCTGCTTGGAGGCGTCGTTGCTGGGATCGAGAGGGACGGACTTAACCGTCTCTGCTGGCTCGAAGTTGCCGGCATGGCGCTTCACGTCTGGCGCCTCCTTGGAGAGGCTCTCCAGGTCGGCGATGAGGGCCTCGGATTCGGCGGGGGCCTCGGCGTACTCCACGCACTCCACGTCGCATTCGTATGCGTGTCGATACGTGGGGCCGACGGTGATGACCCCGTTGGGGCCCGACATCTTGAGCTTGAGGTAGGTGTAGTTAGGGACGGCCATGAACTTGGCGTAGCATGGCCTCCCCAGCACTGCGTGGTAGGTTCCTCGGAACCCGACCACCTCGAACGTGAGGGTTTCCCTTCGGAAGTTGGAGGGAGCCCTGAAGCAGACGGGCAGATCGAGTTGTCCGAGGGGCTGGACGCGCTTCCCGGGAATGATCCCATGAAAAGGCGCCGCGCCTGCCCGAACCGAGGACAGATCGATCTGCAGGAGCCCGAGGGTCTCGGCGTAGATGATGTTGAGGCTGCTGCCTCCGTCCATGAGGACCTTGGTGAGCCTGACGTTGCCGATGACGGGGTCGACAACGAGCGGGTATTTCCCCAGGCTCGACACGCGGTCGGGGTGGTCGCCCTGGTCGAAGGTGATGGGCTTGTCGGACCAGTCTAGGTAGACTAGCGCCGCCACCTTTACCGAGCAGACCTCCCGACGCTCTTGCTTGCGGTGCCGAGCCGAGGCGTTCGCCACTTGCCCACCGTAGATCATGAAGCAGTCGTGGACCTCGGGGAACTCCTCTGCCTTGTGATCCTCCCTCTTGTCGTTGTTGTGGGCCCTGCCACCTTCCGCAGGTGGCCCGACCTTGTGAAAGTGGCGTCGAAGCATGGCGCACTCCTCAAGGGTGTGCTTGACGGGCCCCTGATGATAGGGGCACGGCTCCTTGAGCATCTTGTCGAAGAGATTGGTGCCTCCGGGAGGTTTCCGAGGGTTCTTGTACTCAGCAGCGGCGACAAGGTCCACGTCGGCGGCGTCGCGTTTCGCTTGCGACTTCTTCTTGTCCTTCTTCTTGGTGCCGCGCTGAGTAGACGCCTCGGGGACATCTTCCGGCGGGCGGCCCTGGGGCTGCTTGTCCTTCTGGAAGATGGCCTCAACCGCCTCCTGGCCAGAGGCGAACTTGGTGGCGATGTCCATCAGCTCGCTCGCCCTGGTGGGGGTCTTGCGACCCAGCTTGCTCACTAGGTCGCGACATGTGGTGATGGCGAGGAACGCGCCGATGACATCCGAGTCGGTGACGTTGGGCAGCTTGGTGCGCTGCTTCGAGAATCGCCGGATGTAGTCCCGGAGAGACTCTCCCGGCTGCTGGCGGCAGCTTCGGAGATCCCAGGAGTTCCCAGGGCGCACGTACGTGCCCTGGAAGTTGCCGGTGAAGGCTTGGACCAGGTCGTCCCAGTTGGAGATCTGCCCCGGAGGCAGATGCTCCAGCCAGGCTCGAGCGGTGTCGGAGAGGAACAGGGGGAGGTTGCGGATGATGAGGTTGTCATCGTCCGTTCCACCCAGTTGGCAGGCTAGCCGGTAATCCGCGAGCCACAGTTACGGCCTCGTCTCCCCCGAGTACTTTGTGATAGTAGTCAGGGTTCGGAACCGGGTCGGGAACGGCGCCCGTCGTATGGCCCGGCTGAAAGCCTGCGGACCGGGTGGTTCGGGCGAGGGACTCCGATCCTCCCCGCTGTCGTAGCGTCCCCCACGCCTGGGGTGGTAGCCTCGGCGCACCCTCTCGTCGAGGTGGGTTCGACGGTTGCGGTGGTGATGCTCGTTGCCGAGGCGACCCGGGGCCGCATGCGCTGTGTTGCGCGTGCGCCCGGTGTGGACCGAGGCTTCCCGCATGAATCGGGAAGTCGCGGCGCAATGCTCCGAGGGGTACCCCTGCCTTTGGGAGGCAGAGCTTTCGGCCCGTCGGACCGCGGCATCCTCCAGGAGATTCTTGAGCTCTCCCTGGATACGCTGCCCTTAGGTGGTTGATGGCTCCGGCATCGCGCAGAGAAGTATCGTTGCTGCAGCCAGGTTCTGGCCGACCCCACTGGAAGCCGGTGGCGGCCTTGCCCTGACATCATCGGCGATGCGGTGATGGATGCCCTGGGGTAGATGACGCGCTTCTCCGGCCGGAACTTGGCCTGCCCATTCCTGCCCGATGTCCCGGCGGAACGGCTCAAGTGTTCCTGCTCCCTCGTCGAGCCTGGCCTGCATCTCGTGGATTTGCTCGAGCTGTGCGTCCTAACCCCCCGCAGGGACTGGGACCACAGCTAGCTCTCGAAGGATGTCAACGCGAGGCGCAGGCCTAGGGGGATCACCGTTTTCCGGTATACCAAGATGGTTGCCTTCGCCGGGACCCCCTAGATCGACGTGGAAACATTCATGACTTGGGCCGTAGTCCTCGTCGCCGAAGCTGCGGCTACCGTCGAAACAGTCAGAAAGGCAGTAGTCGCACGTGGTCATGAAGTCCCGCATGGCACTGGGGTTACCAAGTCCGGAGAAATCCCAACAAAAGTCGGGCTCGTCATCTTCCTCGGAACCCGAGGGCCCGTAGGTCGAGACGGCTGTCAGCCGGTCCCAGGGTGACCGCACACCGTACCCCGGAGGGTTTGGACACGCCTCTATGAAGGCTTCCACCGAAGCGAAGTCGCTTGGTGGGTCGAGGCTGAATCCAAAAGGCACGAGATGGGAATCGGTCGGTACCTCCTGGTCGACGGGCGGTGACGGAGTCGCGTCAGGGGCAGACTGCACCATCGTCTCGGGTACGAGGGTGACGCCCAGCAAGTCCTTTGCGAGCGTGCTGGCGTCGTCCGTCCGCTTGGAGTTGGCATGTTTTGGGGAAACGACGCTCGTCTTCGTCTCAGACGCGAGGTCGACGCTCGACGTGTCCCCCGTTGGGGCGCCGGCGCCGTCGACCCGCTCGACAGCCGACGAGGTGCTGCCTCCCGCTTGGCCTTGGTTGCCCCGCCTCCTCCTCCGTCGGCGGGGGAGGCGATGGGATAAACCCGAATGTTGTTCTTCCGCCACGTGGGGAAGACGTCATCGATTCTGCCGCTGGCGGGCGGGTTGTCGGCCGCCATTGTCACTGTCGCGCGGCAGGGGAAGGAATATCATGTCGTAGCTGCCATCGAGGGACATGAACTCAAGACTCCCAAAACGGAGCACCGTCCCGGGCTGGAAAGGTTGCTGGAGACTACCCATCTGGAGCTTGACGGGAAGCTGTTCGTCAACACGCAGCAGGCCCCTACCTGGCGCGCCAACTGTCGGCGTTTCGACCCTGGGGGGGCCCTATACCGAAGAGTAAATTGTCGCCGCGTGCCCCAGCCCAGATGGGTCTGCGCGAGACGGAGCACGAAGGGGGGAAACTAGTGGGAGACAGGCGTAAAGGGGAAACCCGAGGCCTTCGTGTTGTCCCGCGCCCAGGTCGGGTGCGCTTGCAGTAGGGGGTTACAAGCGTCCGCGTGGGAGGGAGCGAGAGGCTTGCACACGCCGTCCCGTCCTCTCCGCGCGGCCAACCTTCCCGTGCGAGTGTCCTAGACCTTCCTTTTATAGGCGTAAGGAGAGGGCCTAGGTGTACAATAGGAGATGTAGCAGGGTGCTAACGTGTCTAGCAGAGAGGAGCTAGTGCCCTAAGTACATGCCGTCGTGGCAGCCAGAGAGGTTTTGGCACCCTGTTCATGTGATGTAGTGGCCGTCGGAGGAGCGCTGAAGCCTTGCGGAAGGACAACTGCCGGGGCTGTCGAGTCCTTGCTTACGTCTCCTTGCTTCCGTAAGGGGCTGAGAGCCGTCGTCGTCATGGAGCACGCGGGGCGCCATCATTATTTGTTTACCGGGGCGAGCCAGATGGGACGCAGGTCTTGTTCCCCATAGCCTGAGCTAGCTAGGGGTAGGGTAATGATGGCTCCCCCTGTGACGTGGTTGGTCCGAGCCCTGGGTCGGGCGAGACGGTGGCTCCTCCGAGGTCGGGGTCGAGTCTGTCCTCCGAGGTCGAGGTCGAGTCTGAGCCCTGGGGTCGGGCGAGGCAGTGCCCGTCGTCTTCCGGGGCCGAGGCCGAGCCCTGGGGTCGGGCGAGGCGGAGTTCGTCGTCTTCCGGGGCCGAGGCCGAGTCCGAGCCCTGGGGTCGGGCGAGGCGGAGTTCGTCGTCTTCCGGGGCCGAGCCCGAGTCCGAGCCCTGGGGTCGGGCGAGGCGGAGTTCGTCGTCTTCCGGGGCCGAGGCCGAGTCCGAGCCCTAGGGTTAGGCGAGGTGGAGCTTCCTATGGCGCCCGAGGCCGGACTTGGCCGCTGTCAGCCTCACTCTGTCGAGTGGCACAGCAGTCAAAGCGACGCGAGCGGCACTGTCTTCTTGTCAGGCTGGTCAGTGGAGCGGTGAAGTGACTGCGGTCACTTCGGCTCAGTCGACTGAAGGGCGTGCGTCAGGATAAGGTGTCAGGCCACCTTTGCATTAAATGCTCCTGCGATACGGTTGGTCGGTGTGGCGATCCGGCCAAGGTTGCTTCTTGGCGAAGGCTGGGCCTCGGGCGAGCCGAAGGTGTGTCCGTTGCTTGAGGGGGCCCTCGGGCGAGACGTGAATCCTCCGGGGTCGGCTGCCCTTGCCCGAGGCTGGGCTCGGGCGAGGCGAGATCGTGTCCCTTGAGTGGACCGAGCCTTGACTTAATCGCACCCATCAGGCCTTTGCAGCTTTGTGCTGATGGGGGTTACCAGCTGAGATTAGGAGTCTTGGGGGTACCCCTAATTATGGTCCCCGACAAGTGCATATCAAATTACTGTACTCGAAGGACTTCAACTATCAAATGTGTGTGTGTTTTCCTCGAATATTGCATTAAGGATAAAAGGTTTTAGAATACAACGCGCACACAACCACACATTCCATTCTTCGAACACTACCAACTCTTCCAAAAACCCTAAACCCTAAACAAAATGATATAGGATCTGGTAGCTATTGTGGTATCATGGCTGATGACTGAGACAATATAGTATATTATAAGTGAGAAATGTCAACAACAATAGCAAAATGAATTTGCAGACACAACATGATAGGGCAGGTTAGCCCTGTACCAATCTAGCGCTACTCATTGGGTAGCGACGGGGAACTGGTGGAGGATCTGAGAGGGGGAGATGTCTCCCCGACCCAGATGAGGAAGCTACTAGGGGCGAGTGGGGGAGGGAGGGGAGTAGGATGTGATAATGCTAGGGCAGCGGCACACGAACGAAAGTCGTGGTGGTGGTAGCGTCGAGCGACGGTGAAGGATTTGGAGGGGTAGGGGATGAGGAGTCGAAGGATGTGAGAGAGAAGGGGACGACAGCCAGCGGGATCACTAGAGTTACAACGCGGCGCGATGGACTCCGCCCGGACGTCCAACATGTTTTGCCCGACGTGGACACCTCGCGAAGGACAATTCTCTCTAGTTTAAATATAGAAGATAAACAGTACAATATATAATATAAAACTATATTTTATACGGTCATATGCATGCTACTGGCCACAACTTAAAAATGATTGGGATATTTTTTTTGTTAAGAACCCTATAAAGGTTACAAACCAATATCAAACATGTATTAAAAGATATGCTAAGGACGACCAGACTATAATCTAGGCCTCGACCAAAAAAGCATGTCTAAGTTAAAAGTAGCTCATACTCTAGCGCCGATCTGCATTATTGATCTTCATTATACGACCACAATCCTCTGTGTTTGATATAAAGGCAAAAAATCGCCGTTTACCAAAAAACCTAATGCTCCGTTTGGATGTTGATATTGAAAGACACGGAACTGAATTGGGTTCAATATTAAATCAGTCATAGTATTGAAACAAGATGCAGTTCTAATTCTATTATATGGATGTCACTGTATTGGAGTATGGATGGAATTTTGCAGTCTAATTCCATACAATACAAAGAGGTGAGTGAGCTTCCAGTTATAGTCCAACTCTAGTAAATTAGGTCTCTGATTTTAAATCTCAATTCCATGTGCAACCAAACAACGAACTCAGGAAAGTTGATTCCAATTCTCAATTTTGTCCATTAATATCTACATCAAAACAGGGTATAGTAATTTTTCACTCATCTCGTTGACTCTGATGCTCCCCCCCCCCCCAACAAACCCCAAATGACTTTCTTCCTTCGCTCAAATCTCCAACTCTAGCGACGAAGAGTTTACGATGGAGTGACTGCGACGTCGGTGTGGCCCTCACCGGTGCGCATGTAGGGGTGGATATCGAGCCAGCTCGGCTCGGCTCGACCGAGCTCGAGCTGGCTCGTTAAGGAAACGAGCTGGCTCGGCTCGGCTCGTTTGCGAGCTCGAGCTGGCTCGTTTAGCTCGCGAGCCAGAATAAAAAATATTATACATGTATATATACAACAATATAATCAATTGCTAGTTAATTTCATACTAATTTAACACTAGAAAAGACTAACAATACTCATAATTTTATATATCACAACATTTAAACCCTAAACTAATATAGTTCATCACTTATTAATTCATCCAATACAAGTATAGGCTTTGTTTTACAGATAAATTCTAGCTCATTCGAGCTAACGAGCTGGCTCGAGCTCGTGTCGAGCTGGCTCGTTAACGAACCGAGCTAAGATGTTAGCTCAGCTCGTGATAAAATTGAAACGAGCCGAGTCGAGCCGAGTCGAGCTGGTCACGAGTCGAGCGAGCTCACGAGCCACGAGTATTTTGCCCAGCCCTATGCGCATGCACACTCAAGGGTAAGCACATCCCCGTCGAGCAACTTCGCTGTGGTGCCCTAAAGACCATACAGTCCTTCATGCTCAAGACCAATGGTCGCGCCACTTCTTCCAATGGCCTATTGACGTCACCAACGACCAGAATAAGACCTAAAGTCCTATTCTATTTCCTTTCTATGATCAGGTGTTTGAGATTTGGGATTCTTAGGGTTAGTGTTTGGGGATTGAGTGATACTAGGTTAGGATTACAAATTGGATTACAATTTCTTTCTTTTCTTATTCTACTTGTTGTTCAAAAGGTGCAGTAACATTAATCTGAGATTTTGAGGGGATTTGCTCGAATTTGACCTAAAACTGAAGGGTTTTAGCATCTAGGGTTAGGGTCTGAGCCCAAAACCATGGCTCTAGCACCTCTATTAGTAGTCTCTAACCTCAACTCGTAACCCTATCTACTAGAAATCTTAGAACATATAAGTACCCCTTCAGGATTGGAGACCAATGTACGGTGGTGATGAAGACAACGACCTTCCTTTCACTAGACACGTAGAGGTTAGATCAGATCTCCCATCTATGGAGCATAAGAGGTACGATGAACGTTGGTTTGCGTGCTTGCCTTCAAGCACAACCAAGAGGTCGTTACGTCCCATATCAGGATGCGAGAGGAATATCCAGTTCAATCCTCTAACTTAGTCACATAAGATTGGCTCAATAATATAAACTAATTTAAAGAAAGAACTCTTCCCTCAGGGCTTCTTATTTTACTTTAATGAAATTGGTATTTTCTATAATTGAATTATTTCATATTTTGTTAGGAAGCAGAGCGCACAACCATACATGAGTTGACCAACGTTATGAACTTATGATCTTAGAATTGACCTAACAATTTATTCTATATTGATCTAAAGGGTTATCATCGGTCGATATAATATATCTATAGTTTATTCGCATTAGTCTAGATTTGTTTTTAAACCTAGTGCGGTCTCAACGAGCCTTTAGTCGCATTAGTCACTACAAATGGTAGTCGTTGGTGATTATTCTACAAAGAGACCCCAATTTTAGTTTGGCTCTAAGCTAAGGAAATGTCAGGACCAAGGCTGGTTATCCGTGTAGAGGTAGACCTGATCATGGGCCATCCGATCCGAACAACTCGACCCGACCTGTCAAAAAGAATCCGGTCGACTAACTCGATGGGCTGATACGGACCATAATTTTTGACCCGCAATAATTCACGGTTGAGTACGAACCATAACTTTTGATCCAAAACTCGACCTAGCTAACACAAAAAATATGACCTGAAGCTAAAAAACCGATCTAACCAAAAAAACCTGACCTGACGTAGCCAACTCAACCCGATCTAACACTGTACATAGGCCATATCAAATGACACACAACCCGACCTTACTCGATCTAAACCCGACCCAACCCAATCCGAGGTGATCACGGCATGGGCGGGGGAATGGCTGGGCTCTGATCATCTGATGCCGATTGCCCAATCGTTAGCCCTCTCTTGAAAGCCACTTGTCTTTCTCTCTAGTCTCGAACTCTCAATCACGCTCTCGCTCTGTTGTCCGATGGCAAACACCAAACAGAAAGATGAAAATCGTTTTTTTTTTTGGCGCTGCAAGCAGCAGCTTTTCTGGGTCAATTTACAAAAATAAGTAGAGAGAATTACAATCCAAGACGACCTTTCTGCAGCCACACGAACGCCAACGGTGCGAGCTTCTCAGGCAGCGACGTGCCCATCCCGCACGTCACCCGCATCATGCACGGCATGAACGCGCCACTGAGCTGCCGCGCGCGGCAACAGAGTAACCGACTGCCCCGCGCACGTACGCGAACGCCACACGCACTAATTAACGCTACTATCAGAGTATTGCTGAGCTTCACGCGGTGAGACCGAGCCGCTGGAGGTGATGGTCAGTGTCCTCCGGGTGGTCGTCGAGCACCCTCTGCCGCGGCGGCAGCACCCACCGGCCGTCCTCCGTCCTCACCATGCCCTTGTTCTCCGCCTGGTACCACACGGGCGGCACCATGTGGTCCTCCCGGAGGAAGTCGGTGGACTTGTTCACCAGCGCGGGGTCCCTCCCGCGGGGCTCGAACCCCGCGCCGGAGCCGCGGAAGCCGTCCAGCAGGTGCAGGTGCGCCTCCAGGTTGTGGTAGCACGAGAGGTCCAGGGTCTCCTTGAGGAACGGCGACACCTTGTGGTCCAGCTGCAGCAGCACGCCCAGGTGCGTGTACACGCCGCCGAGGCCCAGCCTGTCCGCCGCCCGCAGGACGAGCTCCGGGAACGCCGACTCGTTGAAGAACACGCCGGGCACCTTGGGCACGCTGTCGTGCACGTTCACGACGCGCAGCGCCCGCACGCCCAGCTCCCGCTCGAACCGCCTCCGGAAGGCGACGTTCCCGACGCGCGGGCCGGCGAAGGAGAACACGCACACCGGCGCCACCCTGTCGCCCGGCGACACGTTCGCGCGCGTCTCCGCGATGTCGAAGGCGCACAGCATCGCCAGCGCGCTGCCCAGGCTGTGGCCCGTGACCGTCACGCTCACCTGCTCGCCCCGCCCGTGGTACAGATCCACCAGCTTGCGCACCTCGGCCAGCACCTGCTCCCGCGCCGAGTACCGGCAGAAGCGGCAGCCGGTGCCCTTGTCCGTGTACAGCGCCACGAACCCTCGCTCCACCTTCACGTCGGGGTCCGGGCAGGGGACGCCCGTCTCGCGCAGGGGGATCTGGTTGGCCGTCAGATCGGCCACCCACTCGAGGCGGGTGATGGTGCCGCGCCACGCCACGGCGATGTCCCGGCGGCCGAGCCGCGCCGTCTCCTCGTCGGTGGACACGGCCACGTACCCGATGAACGTGCCGGACTCGCTCCACATCTTGGCGTTGGCGGCCGTCTTGATGCCGAAGTTGGGGAACTTGAGGTCGTTGCAGGTGGCGTAGAGGTAGCGGGTGACCTCGTAGCCGATGCCGCCGAGGCCGACGTCGTGGAAGAAGGTCTTCGCCGGGTACTTGCAGCTGCCGCAGTAGGGGGAGAAGCGGTCGTAGTCGAAGCTGTCGTAGGTGGCCTGGGCGAACTCGCCGTAGCGGATGAGCTCCTGGAGGAGCACGCCGTCGATGGGGTCCAGCAGGCCCTCCCAGTTGTTGCTGCCGTGGATCTCCGGCCACCGCGCGGCGAGCTCCCCATCGTCGGGCGCCGCCTGATGAGAGCTGAGGTCCACGTCCTCGATCGTCACAGGGGCGGCCTCCTGTTCGGCTCTCGTCGCCGAGGCGACGACGACGAGATAGCGGCGAGAACGACGACGGCGCTGAAGCGTGTTCGTCAGTGCCACAGCGGGGAACCCGCCGGCCCGGTGGTGCACGGTGGGGACGAGGCTCAGGCAGGAAGATACGGTGGCCGCCATCGGCTGCTTGGTGCTGCGGTCACCGTAGTTGTCGACGCGGTCAGAGATCACGCAGCACGCCGCTGTGTGTTTGTTTTGAATGTGAGTGTAGTCTAGCTAGACTACTCGTGCGCGCGGTGGCTAGCTACAGTCTTATCTTTCTTGCTTTCTTGATGTGTGTTTGAGCTCGGTGCTCGGAGGAGGAGGAGCTCGCCATTGATATATGGCGATGCGTGCATGGGATGAGAACTGACAAGTGGCTCAACATGCAGTAGCACGAGTACGACGGGCCTTTGGCATGTCTTGGCGCCGCGGCCCACAGGGCACAGCTAGCCACATGATAATGCGTCCACGACTCCACGTGAAAATGCAGCTCGTCCCTTGATGGTGCAACATGGCTTCTGTACTGCCCATGTGTGGATGGGACCACCGTCCAGTCCTAGCTATACTCCTATCGGTACCAATGGTTGGGGACTTGGGCGCGTGCACCGCGTGCGGAACCGGCCCATACAAATATCTCAGTTGAAATATTCTATATATCACATTATCCTCGCTAACTCAAAACACTAACAAAGTCGGCACTCTAAATATCACCTCTATAAAAACACGCAAACACTGTGTCATTTCTATATCATATATTATCCACACTAACTCAAAATAATGTAACAGCCTTCTAAGGGGCATGTACAACTCTAAGACTTCGGATCGGTTTTCTAAGTATAGGAGACAACAAAGAGACTGCATGATACACCCCTGAGCTTACAGATCATAAATGTAGCTAAGAGATAATATGTATGGAGAGTCGTGTAGAAGAGTCTGTCTCTTGCATTTTTTTCAATTAAGGCCCTAAAGACCTCTTAAGATACCACATATTAAATGAGATCCCTTCGTTTCAATTTATAATCCATTTGAATTTTTATCCCCAAGTTTAACCAGCTCGTATTATTAAAAAATAATTATTAGTTTTTATTGAGATGTCATTTAGCATATAAAATACTTTAAGTATGACTTTGATTTTTTCATTTTTCGCAAAAAAAATTAATAAGATGAGTGGATCCAATTTAGTAAAAAAAAGGCAAACAAATTATAAATTGAGACTTACGTACACTCAACGGATAAATACGCCACCTATCACAAAAAACAATAACGTTGTTAAATTCTAGAACAAATATATGAATAATATGAGCACACGTACGTACGTACGTACACTCGAGCACTGGAAAGTGCTCGACTAGTCAGGTTTCACCCAACCAACTGAGCTAAGCTAAGCTAAGCTCGACCGTTAGCTTTCTAAGGTCCTGCTCAAAACTGTTCTGGCTATGACTCTAGCGTCTAGCAACATCTTCTACGAGAGAGCCGTATATCAGATATTTTAGGAGGAGGAATCGTTTTTTATAGTGATTGATAGAGGAGCTAGCCGGAGTTGCTTTCAGGTCAGGCTACGAGCCAGAGCTATGAGAACTGACCCCTCGAGTACGTAGTTTTTTTTTCTTTCTTTTCAAAAGAACACTTGAACGGGAAGCGTACCAAGATGCGCTAAATTCTTATAATAATCCATGAAATATCCTACCTTGCGGCCTTGGTGGGTCTGGGTGGTCCCTAGTCGTCGTGGAGCAATGTCGCGCGGCCAATGGTAACACAGCACAGCAATACAGCAAACGCTACATGCATGCATGCATGCGTAACGCGTTGTGCGGGCCCCGCCCAACGCAAGAAACCAAGGACATGTGTTTTGTGGTACCGATCGACACACACGTGATCCACGCATCGAAGCGGGGCCGGCCCGGTGTCTCCAATTCTCCATCGCCACAACCACAACCAAAGAGCTAGTCCAAGATGTGCACTGTGACGGTGACGGTGACGAGCCGAGCTAGCTAGAGCTAATTATATTGATGTGGCATTTGAACCCTGTGACGAAAAAATAAATAAAATCATAGCTCTGCATGGGTTTTTGGACGTAACCCCGCACTCACCACACCATCCGTCAAGTAAAATATATAGCCGTTTTCACTGCGCTGGTGACGAGGTGAGAGTCTCTTCCTAGCCTAGACGCACGTTTATCCTGCATATGTTCCCTACCCATTAGTGCAGAGTTGAGCATGCTGTGGTTACACTGGAACGGTGGAACCTTCATCACACAAGTTCAGGGGTTCTGGAAATTAATATTCAGAATCAAGGGAGCTGTTAACTGCAATACACAAGTTTATTCCTCTAGAAAATGAGACGGCAATTCTTTTGGTTTGTTCCACTTCGCACATCTGCATTCCCACAAGTCACAACAAACAATCACGACCATCAGCTGTTTCTATGGCAGGAACACCCGAAGTAGCAAATAAACAGGTTTATCCAAAACACCCTTAGATATTCCTTTTGATAATCAACTCCCATACACGCAGCTCAGTATCCCAGTGCCAAAACGTAGTATCCTTGCATCCAGTGCACTTCGTTCAAATCTTATCAGGATTCTGGCAAAAACGATTTTTCATGGCACAGGTGTTTATGGGGTTGAGCAATATCTTCAGGGCAGAAGGTCACCAAAGGGATGCGGCCAACACAGAGCTGTCACTTCTTCGAGGAACCAAACCCACCAAAACCCATCATGGCAGCGATGTCAGGATCAACGTCCTCAGGTTCATGTTGGGTTGCCTGTTCTCTCTGAAACCATTTGATATCAAGTGAGTATGCCTTCTACTGATTCTCAAAACCCACAGGACTGTCAGTTATAATTTTCAGTTCAAAAATAAATACAGGTGGGGATTTGTGTTGCATGACTGCGCTTACTTTCTTCTCTTTCTTCTTTTCTTTGCGCTGACGCTTCCGTTCCTCCTCATCTTGCTGTTGTTTCATTATTCTCTCATCCAAATCTGTAAACATTTTAAAAAAAGAGGGGATGATTTGCCAGTAGTTTATTATGCTCCCTATTCCCTTGGAGTTTTTATGTGGAAAGGTTCCATTCTGAATGGAAGAATGGGGCGAGGAAACTGACACACCATACGAAGAATTTTGTTTTTCTCACCTTCTTCAGTAAAGGCACTTGGATCCTTCCTTTTCTTAAGTGCCTCAAACCTTTTCTGGACCTGCAGCCACCAGAAAATTCTGAGTGAAAACAAATAGCAGATGGTGAAAGACCGCTGGCTGAAAAATAGGATGGCAAACCTACTACCCAAGCGGCTTCTCACTAGCAACCTCAATAAGAAATTAAGCATAATGTCACGAGATGATGTGCCTCTTTGCCATAGTTTCTACTTCATCATCTAACAGGAAAAAGAAAAGGCAAAGTACCACCAAACAGCTAGATTCTAAAGCGGCTTATGAGGGCTGGAGTTGAACTTCTGCTTCTCACCAGTTATTCCTATAAGCTGGATTCTGCACAAGCAGAAGCTGTGCCAAAGAAGCCAATGTATGACAAGTTGGGTCTGCTACTAAATAAGTAAATATAACAAGAATATAATTGCTGACTTTCAACTGCAGATCCAATGTGAGGCTCAAATGTAATACCTGTTCAAGTGATGCCCTTTCAACACGCATAGACATGCCCAGTGCTCTCTGATCTGACAAATGTTAAAACTATGACACATGAACATGAAGACGATGATAGCAAACTTTAATGCACTAAATGAGCATAAACGAGAGCCTCATCCACTTACGCTTCTTGCCATTTATATGATCCAAATAGTTGGCTGAATCTTTGACAACACATTCACATACAGAACAGTAGTATCCAGCCTGTCAGAAAGTACATAAAGTTGGGAGGAAACTTTTGTGTTGAATTGATCATCAAAGTAAGAGGTTCATTTTTGTAGAAACACTTAAGTTGTAAATAGCACTGGTATGAAATGCATGTAGGAACAAGTAGACTGAAATTAATAATAATGAACTGCAAAAAGATGAAATTAAGCCTACAACATGAGAAAAGAATAAGAGGTAATACACAGAAACATCTTCGACTAAGATCTGTGTTTAATATGGACGGAGCAAAGCAACTACACTCTAGCAATTTCTTGTCAAGAATTAAGATATGATGAAAATAAATCTAAATCAATTTAAACGCTACAAACATGCCCTATGGAATTTATGCACAAACCTGCTGATTCAATGGTGCAATCGGGGTCACCACCTGGAAAAAAAATGAAAGGCACAGTTAATCAACTTTTCAAAACAGAAAGGTGTTCATTCTGTAAAAGCAAGTTGTTCACAATAAAGGACTGAATGAAGTCAGAGACAATCGCGAAAGGGCCTCTAGCCAAGTTGGTTAGGTGGTTTGAGTAACACTCCTCAGGTCCTAGATTCGACTCCTTGTGGGAGCGAATTTCAGGTTGTGGTTAAAATCTCTTCGCCCGTCCCACATCAAAGCACAGGTCTAAGGCCCGATCGCGGTCGTTTCTCACATGGGCTACGGTGCAGCTGTGTATGGGTGGGGCAGGGGTTCAAGGGTTTTCTCGACCTGCGTGAGAAGGTCTTCTTAATATAATGTCTAGGGTTGTCTTACCCCTGCATATCGAAGTCACTAAGTCAGAGACAATCATGTCCATTAGCAACATATCTGCCTTGTACACACTACACAGTTTTCCAACTCATTTAACAGTAACAAAAGAATCCACAAAAATACTGATGAAACTAGAGAAAAGAAAATGAGGGAAGAACTAATTGATGAAGTATCTCTTACAGCACGAAGAATTGAAGTAACATAGAAAAGGCATGGTAAATGCACAAAGTGTAGTAAGATATTTACAAACCTGAGTCTTGCCAAGACGAGAATCAAGATCAACTTCATAGTCCCTGTGTTTCAAAGGCTGTCTTTGCACAGGAGGACCCCTTTCTGCACTCATAATTGAAAGGAATCAAGTTTCATAGAGTGCCAGAAACTGGTATCGATACAGATTTATTGAGCTAAAAGTTAGACCACGTACCCTTGCCTTTCCGAGCTTCATCCTGGATCAGTGAAAGACAAATGCAGACTGAAGTAAGCAATACATAGAGGCAAAGAGAAGTATGGTCGTAGTTTTGTTCGGTCTTGACAAAATTTAAAAGGAATAAGACCCACTATTACCTTCTCCCTCTGCTCCCTCTGTCGAGCTCTCTCCAAGTACTCTTCCTTGTCAAATTTCCTCCTAGAAGTGTTGTCGACGCCGACTGGCTGCACACAGAATACAAGAGATCAGATGGAATGCACCACGGACCTCCGCACATCAAGAGAGATTCCCCGCTTGGTCCAAGTCGAAGCAGGAGGGACTCACATTTCCAGACATCTTCCTCACTCCTCAGCTCAACGTAAACCACCGCCTAAATAGACATCCGAATCAGGGGACGACAATTTTTTTATTAGAAAAAAAAAAATCTAAGTTAGTAGGCATAACAGGTGTAATTAGATCAGATCCGAATACAAATGGTTTACAATAGGGTTTGGCAGCTCGGTTTCGAACAGCAGGGAAGGTGGCCGTTGGGCATACCTGGTGGGCACTTGTCGCCGCTGAAGGGCCGGCCGGCAAAGGGAAGAAGGGGAGAAAGGTTACACAAACACGTGCTCGCCTTCGGACCTTCCCGACGATCTCGCTAGGGCTCCGCGATGGCGACACCGCGTTCCCGAGCCCCTGCGTCGACGCACTCCTCGACTAGTGGACTCGGGGCGTTTCGTCGCAGGTGTCGGGTAGCGCCGCGAGAGCGCGCTCTGCCGGTCGTCGCCTCGGGGACGCGGGGCGGGCGCCGAGCGATGCGTGAGCCGTCGCCGGCGGAGGGTGCGTGCGCACGGATTGAATTCGGGTCAAGAAGGTGTTCTACCTTCTACTGCTGCGGCGCAAGTGTGGGGCGCTGAAGTGGCGAAATAACGGGCTCTGCCGCTGAACGGTTAGTGGGCTGGCCCATCAGAGTACAGGCGCAGGCTCAGCTGGGGAGGAAACAAAGGGACACGAAATGTTTAAGATCTTTTTTATTTTAAATTTGATTTATGCCGAAATATTTGTGTGGATCGAAAAGGTTAGTATAAAACTATACTGCTGCTGCCAATTGAAGTGGCCAGAAGTATCCGTCGATTGATCTGGCAGTAACATGAGTTGCCGCATTTGAATTGGCGGAGTTTTCTTTATATGCAAGCTTGTTTAAAAAAAATCATAACATTTATATATATATGAGCTCGCATGAAAATAACATTTCACTAGTTATGTGTCTGTGCGTTGCAATAGAACACAAAGTATTTTACAAAATGTTTGTGCACAACAATTACATGACAACTATATATATATATATGGAAGAGGTAATGGAAGCCCTGGGTTCCGTTAGTGGGCGAAGCCCTAGTCAGGACGCCGATCGGTCACGTTCGGCCTACTGTACGCCAGCTTGCGTCAGCCATGCATAGGATAGCCACGTATCCCGGCTGAGACGCGACATGCGATATACACACGCATAAATATATGTAGAAACGTGCATAACTCATGCATAAATAGAATCTTTTATGCCACGAATCACGGGAACGAATATTTCTATGTGCTTACCGGTTACGACTGCATAACGTTGTGTAACATGATAGCGTAAACCATGCAACATTTAAATCTCCACAGGTTTGAGATAAGGAAAGACGTGTTCTTCGTTCGCGTAAATAAAGGCGCAGTTACGGGAGGAAACAAATACAAATTTACAGTCGCTCGTCCACGTTCGTATCTGAGATATTGGCGGCGGTTAGCGGCGGCGGAAGTGAGAGGACCGGCCGGCGATTAGCGGCGAGAAAATGTCCAGCACCAGCGCTGGCGATGACATGCCACATGTATCGTCTGTGCATAAGCCAATAGGTACGTCTATTTCAATGGACATGCATCCTGTAGCGTCTGCGATCGCCGGTTACACAGAGGGTGTCTCCGTTACTCCCCCGGCGGCATTGAGGGCACCTGGACATATCGATGAGCACACAAAAACGGCAGACGTGGTCGGCGCAGAGAAGCACATCCCCATGAGACATATTGGGCCACATGAACAGGACACACCTCATATTCTTCAAAGCCATGTAAGTTCTCCCAAATATGATACTCTTATTTTCTTACATACTTCTTTGTAATGTTGTACCTATATTACGTTAGATTTAGTCGCTATTGAATCGTAAATGTTAAATTTCTGTGCGCAGCCGGACAATATTGATATAAGATTGATACCTAAAGTCGGTATGACATTTAGTAACGTGGACGAGGCGTATAATTTTTATAGTCAATATGCATACGAGGTTGGATTTCCGTTGAAGAAATATAGGGAGCGGAAGAATTGTAAATGGTTGAATTGTTCAATGGAAGGAAAGAATGCTGAAAGGGTAGCTGGAAATCCAAGGATATGTAACACATGTTCGAAATGAACACAATGCAAGGCTGGGGTGAAACTTAAAAAAATCTACGATGATGCTAAAGAGAATGTTATTTCCGTCCGGATTGATCTGGTAAACTATGAGCATAATCATGAATTCTTGAAGAAAGATACAGAAAAAGGGCAATTGCAATGCAACAAAACGCATGATCGTGAATATATGGAGTTCCTTAGTGCGATGCAAGAAAGCAGGATTCCACAACATTGCATTATGGATTTTGTTACAGAAATGCATGGTGGTCCAGAAAACGTTCCAATAACCGTGCAGGACATGAGTAACCTGTAAGTGTATTATGCATTGACAATAATTGTATTATATATTACAGAAACAATCGTAATGTGTTGAGTTAGATATAGTGCATAATCATTACATTTTTTGACAGAAAAAGCATGGCAAAGGGGAAAAATGCAAATGATGTGTCGAAGCTGTTATCTTTTTTTTTCATTATGCAAGAAAGATAATCCACAATTTTTGCAGACTTTCAACTGGACAAAGAAGGGAAGATTTAAGCATATTTTGGTCCCATGCTAGCCAGCAAGCCGAGTACATTGATTTTGGTGATGCAGTTACCTTTGATACTACACATAAGACTAATATGTATGATAAGCCATTAGGCATGTTTGTTGGCTCGAACCACCACCTACAATGCACAATATTTGGGTTTGCTTTACTAGGAGACGAGACAGTTGATACATTCGAGTGGGTCTTCAATACGTTCAAAACATTCATGGGATGTGACGGACCACGAGTGATGTTGACAGGTATGTTGTAATAAATGGCTCGTATTTATTATGGCACGTACTATATGATATCATATTGGCTTGCATAATGTTATGTAAATTTATCTATTTCATATCAAGACCCTGCTATGCCAATCGCACTAGGCAGAGTATTCCCAAACACAATACATCGATTGTGTTTGTGGCATGTGCAAAACAGGTATATGCCCCACTTGAATGAATTGTATGCAAGATTTGAGGAGATGGATTTCAAAACAAGGTTCCAATCTATAATACATCATCCATTGAATGAAATGGAGTTCGAGGCTGCCTGGCAAATGATGCTAAATGATTTCCAGCTACACGAGAACAACACCCTTGTCAGATTATATGAAATACGCAAAGATTGGGTACCTGCATTTTTCAAAGGAGACTATTGTGGTCTTATGGTCTCTACACAACAAAGCGAGAGCATGAACAAGCTGGTGAAGAGTGCCCACGTGGATGCAAACACACCGCTTCATCAATTTGCAAAGCAAATGATGAAGCTCCTGCATAGTAGGAAGATGAAAGAGACCAAAGAGGCACTAGGATGCATGGTAAGTGAAAAAATGATAAACATATGTTTTATGCTATTAAAAACAAAACGGTATTAATAATATATTATGTAATTTGCAGGGTCAAAAGGATACAGTTACATTGTATATGTTTGAAATAAGAGTTGCAAGGGCATACACTAGAGCTGTGATGACAAGGTTCCAGGAGACCGTAAAATATGCAACTGCATACCGAATAGACCGTGATACAGAGGGTGGTGTAAATGATTGGGTGGTTAAACATACTACAAGATCAAATAAAATTGTTTGGGGTCAACACCAATTCAAAATAAGGGCTGATGTGGATGCCGGAAAGTATTCATGTGAGTGCAAGCATTGGGAGCATACATGTATGTTATACGAAACTGAAAGGGAATTAGGCTTACACCTAGTCCCTAATTAATTTTGGTGGTTGAATTGCCCAACACAAACAATTGGACTAACTAGTTTGCTCAAGTGTATAGATTACACAGGTGTAAAAGGTTCACACTCAGCCAATAAAAAGACCAAGTTTTGGATTCAACAAAGGAGCAAAGTGGGAACCGAAGGACCTCTGGTCTGGGAGCACCGGACTGTCCGGTGTACACCGGACAGTGTCCGGTGCACCAGAGGACTCCAACGCCAACTCGCCACCTTCGGGAATTTCCAGAGGCACTCGCGCTATAATTCACCGGACTGTCCGGTGCGCCAAGGAGGAGCGGCCTCAGGAACTCGCCAGCTTCGGGAAACTCCAACGGCTAGTCAGCTATAATTCACCGGACTGTCCGGTGTGCACCGGACTGTCCGGTGCGACTCCGGAGCAACGGCTATCTTCGCGCCAACGGCTCTCTGCCGCGCATTTAATGCGCGCTCTGCGCGCGCAGATGTCAGGCGCGCCCATTCCGGCACACCGGACAAGGAACAGTAGATGTCCGGTGTGCACCGGACACCCAGGCGGGCCCACAAGTCAGAAGCTCCAACGGCTAGAATCCAACGGCAGTGATGACGTGGCAGGGGGCACCGGACTGTCCAGTGTGCACCGGACTGTCCGGTGCGCCATCGAACAGACAGGATTCCCAACGGCCACTTTTGGTGGTTGGGGCTATAAATACCCCAACCACCCCACCATTCATTGCATCCAAGTTTTCCACTTCCCAACTACTACAAGAGCTCTAGCATTCAATTCTAGACACACCAAAGAGATCAAATCCTCTCCAAATTCCCACAACGCCATAGTGACTAGAGAGAGTGATTTGCTTGTGTTCTTTCGAGCTCTTGCGCTTGGATTGCTTTCTTCTTTCTTGATCAATTCTTTGCAATCAAACTCACTTGTAATCGAGGCAAGAGACACCAATCTTGTGGTGGTCCTTGTGGGAACTTTGTGTTCCAAGTGATTGAGAAGAGAAAGCTCACTCGATCCGTGGATCGTTTGAGAGAGGGAAGGGTTGAAAGAGACCCGGCCTTTGTGGCCTCCTCAACGGGGAGTAGGTTTGCAAGAACCGAACCTCGGTAAAACAAATCTCCGTGTCTCACTTGCTTTTTCGCTCGGGATTTGTTTTGCGCCCTTTCTCGCGGACTTGTTTCCTTATTACTAACGCTAACCCGGCTTGTAGTTGTGTTTATATTTGCAAATTTCAGTTTCGCCCTATTCACCCCCCCTCTAGGCGACTTTCAATTGGTATCAGAGCCCGGTGCTTCATTAGAGCCTAACCGCTCGAAGTGATGTCGGGAGATCACGACAAGAAGGAGATGGAGACCGGCGAAAAGCCCACTACAAGCCAAGGGAGCACTTCATCGGAAGAGTCCCGCACCAAGAGGAAGGAGAAGAAGAAGATCTCCTCCAACAAAGGGAAGGAGAAGAAATCTTCTTCTCACCACAAAGAGAAGAAGGAAAAATCTTCTTCCCACAAGCCGCGTCGGAGTGGGGACAAGCAAAAGAGGATGAGGAAAGTGGTCTACTACGAGACCGACACCTCATCAACATCGACCTCCGGCTCCGATGCGCCCTCCGTAACTTCTAAACGCCAAGAGCGTAAGAAGTTTAGTAAGATTCCCCTACACTACTCTCGCATTTCCAAACATGCACCTCTACTTTCCGTCCCATTAGGCAAACCACCAACCTTTGATGGTGAAGATTATGCTAGGTGGAGTGATTTAATGCGTTTTCATCTAACCTCACTCCACAAAAGTATATGGGATGTTGTTGAGTTTGGTGCACAGGTACCATCCGTAGGGGACAAAGATTATGATGAGGATGAGGTGGCCCAAATCGTGCACTTCAACTCTCAAGCGACAACAATACTCCTCGCCTCTTTAAGTAGAGAGGAGTATAACAAAGTTCAAGGGTTAAAGAGCGCCAAAGAAGTTTGGGATGTGCTCAAAACCGCGCACGAAGGAGACGAGCTCACAAAGATCACCAAGCGGGAAACGATCGAGGGGGAGCTCGGTCGGTTTCGGCTTCGCAAAGGGGAGGAGCCACAACACATGTACAACCGGCTCAAGACCTTGGTGAACCAAGTGCGCAACCTCGGGAGCGTAAAGTGGGACGACCACGAAATGGTTAAGGTTATTCTAAGATCTCTCATTTTCCTTAACCCCACTCAAGTTCAATTAATTCGTGGTAATCCTAGATATACTAAAATGACCCCCGAGGAAGTTATCGGGAATTTTGTAAGTTTTGAGTGCATGATCGAAGGCTCGAGAAAGATCAACGAGCTTGACGAACCCACCACATCCGAAGCTCAACCCGTCGCACTCAAGGCGACGGAGGAAAAGAAGGAGGAGGCTACACCAAGTCGACAACCAATAGACGCCTCCAAACTCGACAATGAGGAAATGGCGCTCGTCATCAAGAGCTTCCGCCAAATCCTCAAGCAAAGGAGGGGGAAAGACTACAAGTCCCGCTCCAAAAAGGTTTGCTACAAGTGTGGTAAGCCCGGTCATTTTATTGCTAAATGTCCTATATCTAGTGACAGTGACCGAGGTGACGACAAGAAGGGGAGAAGAAGGGAAAAGAAGAGGTACTACAAGAAGAAGGGCGGCGATGCCCATGTTTGTCGGGAGTGGGATTCCGACGAAAGCTCAAGCGACTCCTCCGACGACGAGGACGCCGCCAACATCGCCGTCACCAAGGGACTTCTCTTCCCCAACGTCGGCCACAAGTGCCTCATGGCAAAGGACGGCAAGCGGAAGAAGGTTAAATCTAACTCCTCCACTAAATATGAGTCTTCTAGTGATGATAATGCTAGTGATGAGGAGGATAATTTGCGTTCCCTTTTTGCCAACCTTAACATAGCTCAAAAGGAGAAATTAAATGAATTGGTTAGTGCTATTCATGAAAAAGATGACCTCTTGGATTCCCAAGAGGACCTCCTTATTAAGGAGAATAAGAAGCATGTTAAGGCTAAAAAGGCTTATGCTCTTGAAATTGAGAAATGTGAAAAGTTATCTAGTGAGCTAAGCACTTGGCGTGAGATGATTGACAACCTTAAACATGAAAATGCTAGTTTAAATGGTAAGGTTGATTTACATGTTTGTAATGTTTCAATTCCCAATCCTAGAGATAATAATGATGATTTGCTTGCTAGGATTGAAGAATTAAACATTTCTCTTGCTAGTCTTAAAGTAGAAAATGAAAATTTAATTGCTAAGGCTAAAGAACTAGATGTTTGCAATGCTACCATATCCAGTCTTAGAGATAAAAATGACATTCTTCATGCTAAGATTGTTGAACTTAATTCTTGCAAACCCTCTACATCTATCGTTGAGCATGTATCTATTTGCACTAGATGTAGAGGTATTGATGTTAATGCTATTCATGATCATATGGCTTTAATTAAACAACAAAATGATCATATAGCTAAACTAGATGCTAAAATTGCCGAGCACAACTTAGAAAATGAAAAATTTAAATTTGCTCGTAGCATGCTTTATAATGGGAGACGCCCGGGCATCAAGGATGGCATTGGCTTCCAAAGAGGAGACAATGTCAAAATTAGTGCCCCTCCTAAAAGATTATCTAATTTTGTTAAGGGCAAGGCTCCCATGCCTCAGGATAACGAGGGTTACATTTTATACCCTGCCGGTTATCCTGAGAGCAAAATTAGGAGAATTCGTTCTAGGAAGTCTCACTCTGGCCCTAATCATGCATTTATGTATAAGGGTGAGGCATCTAGCTCTAGGCAACCAACCCGTGCCAAGTTGCCTAAGAAAACTCCTAATGCATCAAATGATCATAACATTTCATTTAAAACTTTTGATGCATCTTATGTTTTGACTAACAAATCCGGCAAAGTAGTTGCCAAGTATGTTGGGGGCAAGCACAAGGGCTCCAAGACTTGTGTTTGGGTACCCAAAGTTCTTGTGTCTAATACCAAAGGACCCAAAACCATTTGGGTACCTAAAGTCAAGAACTAAACTTGTTTTGTAGGTTTATGCATCCGGGGGCTCAAGTTGGATACTCGACAGCGGGTGCACAAACCACATGACTGGGGAGAAAAAGATGTTCTCCTCATATGAGAAAAACCAAGATCCCCAAAGAGCGATCACATTCGGGGATGGAAATCAAGGTTTGGTCAAAGGTTTGGGTAAAATTGCTATATCTCCTGACCATTCCATTTCCAATGTTTTTCTTGTTGATTCTTTAGATTACAACTTGCTTTCTGTATCTCAATTATGTCAAATGGGCTACAACTGTCTTTTTACTGATATTGGTGTCACTGTCTTTAGAAGAATTGATGATTCAATAGCATTTAAGGGAGTGTTAGAGGGTCAGCTATACTTGGTAGATTTTGATAGAGCTGAACTCGACACTTGCTTAATTGCTAAGACTAACATGGGTTGGCTCTGGCACCGCCGACTAGCCCATGTTGGGATGAAGAATCTTCACAAGCTTCTAAAGGGAGAACACATTTTAGGACTAACCAATGTTCATTTTGAGAAAGACAGGATTTGTAGCGCATGCCAGGCAGGAAAGCAAGTTGGCATTCATCATCCACATAAGAACATAATGACGACAGACAGGCCACTGGAGCTCCTACACATGGATCTATTCGGCCCGATTGCTTACATAAGCATCGGCGGGAGTAAGTACTGTCTAGTTATTGTGGATGATTATTCTCGCTTCACTTGGGTATTCTTTTTACAGGAAAAATCTCAAACCCAAGAGACCTTAAAGGGATTCTTGAGACGAGCTCAAAATGAGTTCGGCTTAAGGGTCAAGAAAATAAGAAGCGACAACGGGACGGAGTTCAAGAACTCTCAAATTGAAGGCTTTCTTGAGGAGGAGGGCATCAAGCATGAGTTCTCTTCTCCCTACACGCCACAACAAAATGGTGTAGTGGAAAGGAAGAATAGAACTCTATTGGACATGGCAAGGACCATGCTTGATGAGTACAAGACTTCGGATCGGTTTTGGGCCGAGGCAGTCAACACCGCTTGCTACGCCATCAACCGGTTATATCTACACCGAATCCTCAAGAAGACATCGTATGAACTCCTCACCGGTAAAAAGCCAAACATTTCATATTTTAGAGTTTTTGGTAGCAAATGCTTTATTCTTGTTAAAAGAGGTAGAAAATCTAAATTTGCCCCTAAAACTGTAGAAGGCTTTTTACTTGGTTATGACTCAAACACAAGGGCATATAGGGTCTTTAACAAGTCCACTGGACTAGTTGAAGTCTCATGTGACGTTGTGTTTGATGAGACTAATGGCTCTCAAGCAGAGCAGGTTGATCTTGATGAGATAGGTGAAGAAGAGGCTCCATGCATCGCGCTAAGGAACATGTCCATTGGGGATGTGTGTCCTAAGGAATCCGAAGAGCCTCCAAATGCACAAGATCAACCATCCTCCTCCACGCAAGCATCTCCACCAACCCAAAATGAGGATGAAGCTCAAGTTGATGAAGTAGAAGATCAAGCAAATGAGCCACCTCAAAATGATGGCAATGATCAAGGGGAGATGCAAATGATCAAGACAAGGAGGATGAAGAACAAAGACCGCCACACCCAAGAGTCCACCAAGCAATTCAACGAGATCACCCCGTCGACACCATTCTCGGCGACATTCATAAGGGGGTAACTACTCGATCTCGTGTTGCCCATTTTTGTGAACATTACTCGTTTGTTTCCTCTATTGAGCCACACAGGGTAGAGGAAGCACTCCAAGATTCGGATTGGGTGGTGGCAATGCAAGAGGAGCTCAACAATTTCACTAGAAATGAGGTATGGCATTTAGTTCCACGTCCTAACCAAAATGTTGTAGGAACCAAATGGGTCTTCCGCAACAAGCAAGATGAGCATGGTGTGGTGACAAGGAACAAAGCTCGACTTGTGGCCAAAGGATATTCCCAAGTCGAAGGTTTGGATTTCGGTGAAACCTATGCACCCGTAGCTAGGCTTGAGTCAATTCGCATATTATTGGCCTATGCTACTTACCATGGCTTTAAGCTTTATCAAATGGACGTGAAAAGTGCCTTCCTCAATGGACCAATCAAGGAAGAGGTCTATGTTGAGCAACCTCCCGGCTTTGAAGATAGTGAGTATCCTAACCATGTCTATAAGCTCTCTAAGGCGCTTTATGGGCTCAAGCAAGCCCCGAGAGCATGGTATGAATGCCTTAGAGATTTTCTTATTGCAAATGGATTCAAAGTCGGAAAAGCCGATCCTACACTCTTTACTAAAACCCTTGAAAATGACTTGTTTGTATGCCAAATTTATGTTGATGATATCATATTTGGGTCTACTAACGAGTCTACATGTGAAGAGTTTAGTAGGATTATGACACAAAAATTCGAGATGTCTATGATGGGGGAGTTGAAGTATTTCCTAGGATTTCAAGTAAAGCAACTCCAAGAGGGCACCTTCATCAGCCAAACGAAGTACACTCAAGATATTCTAACCAAGTTTGGGATGAAGGACGCCAAACCCATCAAGACACCCATGGGAACTAATGGGCATCTCGATCTCGACACGGGAGGTAAGTCCGTGGATCAAAAGGTATACCGGTCGATGATAGGTTCATTACTTTATCTTTGTGCATCTCGACCGGATATTATGCTTTCTGTATGCATGTGTGCAAGATTCCAAGCCGACCCTAAGGAAGCTCACCTTACGGCCGTGAAACGAATCTTGAGATATTTGGCTTATACTCCTAAGTTTGGGCTTTGGTATCCTAGGGGATCCACTTTTGATTTAATTGGTTATTCGGATGCCGATTGGGCGGGGTGTAAAATCAATAGGAAGAGCACATCGGGGACTTGCCAGTTCTTGGGAAGATCCTTGGTGTCTTGGGCTTCAAAGAAGCAAAATTCGGTTGCTCTTTCCACCGCCGAAGCCGAGTACATTGCCGCAGGCCATTGTTGCGCGCAATTGCTTTGGATGAGGCAAACCCTGCGGGACTACGGTTACAAATTAACCAAAGTCCCTTTGCTATGTGATAATGAGAGTGCAATCAAAATGGCCGACAATCCCGTCGAGCATAGCCGCACTAAGCACATAGCCATTCGGTATCACTTTTTGAGGGATCACCAACAAAAGGGAGATATCGAGATTTCTTACATTAATACTAAAGATCAATTAGCCGATATCTTTACCAAGCCTCTTGATGAACAATCTTTTAACAAACTTAGACATGAGCTCAATATTCTTGATTCTAGGAACTTCTTTTGCTAGAGTGCACACATAGCTTATTTGTATACCTTTGATCATATCTCTTTCATATGCTATGACTAATGTGCTTTCGAGTCTATTTCAAACCAAGTCATAGGTGTATTGAAAGGGAATTGGAGTCTTCGGCGAAGACAAAGGCTTCCACTACGTAACTCATACTTCGCCATCACTCCAAGCAACTCTCTATTCTTTGGGGAGAAATGAGCATCAAACAAAAAGACCGGACTTCATCCTTGGGGGAGAAATGAGCCCAAGGCAAAAGGACCATACTTCATCTTTGGTATAATCTTAACTCATTTATTTATGACCAAAAGGGAAGGTCACACTTACAGGGCTCTAATGATTCCGCTTTTGGCGATTCATGCCAAAAAGGGGGAGAAATGAGCCCAAAGCAAAAGGACCGCACCACCACCAAATTAAGCAAAAGGACCGCACCACCACCAAATTCAAAAACTTAAGTATTGAATATTTTCAATTGGTTTTCCTATTGTGTTCCAAAGAGGGAGAAAGTAGCATTTCAAAATGATATATCAAAACCCTCTTGAACACTAAGAGGAGAATCTCTTTTAGGGGGAGTTTTTGTTTAGTCAAAGGAAAAGCATTTGAAACAGGGGGAGAAAATTTCATATCTTGAAAAATGCTTTGCAAAATCTTATTCGTTTACCTTTGACTATTTGCAAAAGAACTTTGAAAAGTATTTACAAAAATAGTTTGCGAAAACAAATCATGTGGTGCAAGCGTGGTCCAAAATGTTAAATAAGAAAGAACAATCCATGCATATCTTGTAAGTATTTATATTGGCTCAATTCGAAGCAACCTTTACACTTACATTATGCAAACTAGTTCAATTATACACTTCAATATTTGCTTTGGTTTGTGTTGGCATCAATCACCAAAAAGGGGGAGATTGAAAGGGAATTAGGCTTACACCTAGTCCCTAATTAATTTTGGTGGTTGAATTGCCCAACACAAACAATTGGACTAACTAGTTTGCTCAAGTGTATAGATTACACAGGTGTAAAAGGTTCACACTCAGCCAATAAAAAGACCAAGTTTTGGATTCAACAAAGGAGCAAAGTGGGAACCGAAGGACCTCTGGTCTGGGAGCACCGGACTGTCCGGTGTACACCGGACAGTGTCCGGTGCGCCACCGGACAGTGTCCGGTGCACCAGAGGACTCCAACGCCAACTCGCCACCTTCGGGAATTTCCAGAGGCACTCGCGCTATAATTCACCGGACTGGCCGGTGTACACCGGACAGTGTCCGGTGCGCCAAGGAGGAGCGGCCTCAGGAACTCGCCAGCTTCGGGAAACTCCAACGGCTAGTCAGCTATAATTCACCGGACTGTCCGGTGTGCACCGGACTGTCCGGTGCGACTCCGGAGCAACGGCTATCTTCGCGCCAACGGCTCTCTGCCGCGCATTTAATGCGCGCTCTGCGCGCGCAGATGTCAGGCGCGCCCATTCCGGCACACCAGACAAGGAACAGTAGATGTCCGGTGTGCACCGGACACCCAGGCGGGCCCACAAGTCAGAAGCTCCAACGACTAGAATCCAACGGCAGTGATGACGTGGCAGGGGGCACCGGACTGTCCGGTGTGCACCGGACTGTCCGGTGCGCCATCTAACAGACAGGATTCCCAACGGCCACTTTTGGTGGCTGGGGCTATAAATACCCCAACCACCCCACCATTCATTGCATCCAAGTTTTCCACTTCCCAACTACTACAAGAGCTCTAGCATTCAATTCTAGACACACCAAAGAGATCAAATCCTCTCCAAATTCCCACAACGCCATAGTGACTAGAGAGAGTGATTTGCTTGTGTTCTTTCGAGCTCTTGCGCTTGGATTGCTTTCTTCTTTCTTGATCAATTCTTTGCAATCAAACTCACTTGTAATCGAGGCAAGAGACACCAATCTTGTGGTGGTCCTTGTGGGAACTTTGTGTTCCAAGTGATTGAGAAGAGAAAGCTCACTCGATCTGTGGATCGTTTGAGAGAGGGAAGGGTTGAAAGAGACCCGGCCTTTGTGGCCTCCTCAACGGGGAGTAGGTTTGCAAGAACCGAACCTCGGTAAAACAAATCTCCGTGTCTCACTTGCTTTTTCGCTCGGGATTTGTTTTGCGCCCTTTCTCGCGGACTTGTTTCCTTATTACTAACGCTAACCCGGCTTGTAGTTGTGTTTATATTTGCAAATTTCAGTTTCGCCCTATTCACCCCCCCTCTAGGCGACTTTCAGAAACGATTATTTCTATATGAAATTCTAAATTATTACGAATACATAACTGTTTGCGATTAATATATGACATGATGTATGTTTAATCAATTATAGGTCTATTTTGTGTTCATCTTGTACGCGCTTTCATGCATCTACAAATTGAAAGGATCCCGAGTGAGTATATTTTGCAACGATACACATACTCGCGCGACAAGATGTGGCTTTTTCAAGAGACGATAGGAATTTGAAAGGAAAAGATGGAGAAACTAGATCATATAGACAGAAGATGTTGCTTAAAAAGCAATGAAAGTAGTACACCATGCGAGTCTGTCTAAAGCTAGGAATGATAAAGCTCTAGAGATAATGGACGGATTATTAGGGTTATTGATGCGTGTGGAGCCTGATATAGGTACTGGTGAGAGTTGTGGCACAAGTGTTGGCGATGACATCCAGGTACGCACATCGTGTTATTATGAATTTTGCATAATTACATGTCGATAATAATCCATGTATGTAATGATGATATAGGTCGAAGCGTATGAAACAGAAGACATAATTATAGACAATTTACGCAAATTAGATGATGGGAACGAGGTATGGAACAAAATTTTATAATGTATTATATTTGCTGCTCTATAAAATTTGTGTCTTCACTGGAGTTTGCGTTATTTCACAGGAAATTTTAATGGGGTCTAATACAAATGAATGCAATACTAAGGATGATCAATGTAATATGTCGATATTAACATTGGAACATAACACTGATATTCGGCTGGTTGATAGTAGTGCTACGGATGTGGAAGCTAGAAAGGTAATAACATTGCTACAATATTTGATGAAATACGTGAATATAAAAACTGACTTAATATCTTTGATTTGTAGAAACTGGAGTTTCATATGGAAGGTGTAAACTTAGCAAGACCAGATAAGGCCAAGCCTAAGGGAAGAACAATCAAAAGTAGTGAGCAACAAGTTCTTAAATTGGGTGCGAAAGGAGCTAAGAAGATGAGCAGGAAGTGCCAGAAATGTGGCATAGCTGATGGTCACAACAGCCGTATGTGTTTAACTGTGGAGGATAATAGGGTTCGATTGGCTAACCTATCTGGACGTAAGCGAGGACGGCCTCCTGGTTCAAGAAACAAAATCATAGCTGCAGCACCACACTGGAATGAGACATCAATGTCGAAAAAACGAACGGTGGATGTCGGAGATGATGATTCATCTGGTAGAGAGTAGAATACCATAAGATTTATGATAAAATTATATTCTGGATGTAAATGTGTGGGGGACGGATATCCCCTGGGTCCACCAGAAGGACAAGATACCTCGCGAGGGGCCCATGGGCCCAATAATCCACAATGTCATCCCTTCATGGGCCTAGGGAGGAACGTTCAATAAAGTGGAACGACACAAGATCAGATCGACGCAAGCCCAGACGACCCGACGAATTCGAGCAGTGATCACAACAGTGACCTGACCTTCCCGCGCGGGAGCCCCGCACATCGGAACTGAGCGAGGATGGGTCGACTGAATTATAGGAAGATAGACTCATTCAGTTCACTATTACTTAGGCTCACGTTGTTATCTTATCCACATGTAATACCCCACGGTTGAATATATAAGGCATGGGGGGCACCCCTTCAAAGGGATCGAGCTCATTACTTAGCCATCCACCAGGCTCTCTACGTTTCCAACACTAGAGAACCCCCTTGTAACCTACCACATAAAGTACTCACACCAGGACGTAGGTTGTTACACATCTCCAAGCGGCCCGAACCTGTATAAAACTGTCCACTGTCTCTCGTGCATCAGCACGAACCATCGAGCTACAGTCGTGTCGGGGACCATAATTAGGGGTACCCTCAAGACGCCTAATTCTCAGCTGGTAACCCCCATCAGCATAAAGCTGCAAAGGCCTGATGGGTACGATTAAGTCAGGGATCAGTCCACACGAGTGACTCGATCACGCTTCACCCGAGCCTAGCCTCGGCCAAGGGCAGCCGACCTCGAGAGACTTCCGTCTCGCCCGAGGCCCCCCTTTTAACGGCGGACACACCACCGGCTCGCCCGAGGCCTTGGCTTCGCTCAGAAGCAACCCTGACTAAATCGCCACACCGACTGACCAAGTTGCAGGAGCATTTAACGCAAAGGTGGCCTGACACCTTTATCCTGACACGCGCCCCCCGGCAGAGCCGAAGTGACCGCCGTCACTCCATCGCTCCACTGACCAGTCTGACAGAAGGACAGCGCCGCCTGCGCCACTCCGACTGCGGTGCCACTCGACAGAGTGAGTCTGACAGGCAGTCAGGCCTTGCCAAAGGCGCCATAGCAAACTCCGCTCCGCCCGACCCCAGGGCTCGGACTCGGGCTAAGACCCGGAAGACGGCGAACTCCGCTCCGCCCGACCCCAGGGCTCGGACTCGGGCTAAGACCCGGAAGACGACGAACTCCGCTCCGCCCGACCCCAGGGCTCGGACTCGGGCTAAGACCCGGAAGACGGCGAACTCCGCTCCGCTCGACCCCAGGGCTCGGACTCGGGCTAAGACCCGGAAGACGACGAACTCCGCTCCGCCCGACCCCAGGGCTCGGACTCAGGCTAAGACCCGGAAGACGACGAAACTCCGCCTCGCCCGACCCCAGGGCTCGGACTCCGCCCTGGCCTCGGCCAAACGATCTCCGCCTCGCCCGACCCGGGGGCTCGGGCTCGGCAACGGAAGACAGACTCGACCTCGGCTTCGGAGGAGCCCCCACGCCGCCCTGCCTAGGGCACAGGCCCGCCACGTCAACAGGAAGCGCCATCATCATCCTACCCCGAATCGACTCGGGTCACGGAGAACAAGACCGGCGTCCCACCCGGCCAGCTCCGCCGGATGGGCAATGATGGCGCTCCACGAGCTCTGTGACGACGGCGGCCCTCAGCTCTCTTACGGAAGCAGGGCGACGTCAGAAGGGACTCGACCGCTCCAACAGCTGTCCCTCCACCAGGCTCTGTCGCTCCTCCGACAGCCACGACATCACGCCAGCAAGGTGCCAAGACCTCTCCGGCTGCCACATTGGCATGTACCTAGGGCGCTAGCTCTCTTTCCGCTAGACACGTAGCACTCTGCTACACCCCCCATTGTACACCTGGATCCTCTCCTTACGACTATAAAAGGGAGGACCAGGGCCTTCTTAGAGAAGGTTGGCCGCGCGGGACCGAGGACGGGACAGGCGCTCTCTTGGGGCCGCTCGCTTCCCTCACCCGCGTGGACGCTTGTAACCCCCCTACTGCAAGCGCACCCGACCTGGGCGCGGGACGAACACGAAGGCCGCGGGACTTCCACCTCTCTCACGCCCGACTCCGGCCACCTCGCCTCTCCCCCCTTCGCGCTCGCCCACGCGCTCGACCCATCTGGGCTGGGGCACGCATCACACTCACTCGTCGGCTTAGGGACCCCCCTGTCTCGAAACGCTGACAGTTGGCGCGCCAGGTAGGGGCCTGCTGCGTGCTGACGAACAGCTCCCCGTCAAGCTCCAGATGGGCAGTCTCCAGCAACCTCTCCGGCCCGGGGCGGTGCTTCGTTTCGGGACTCTTGAGTTCATGTCCTTCGACGGCAGCTACGACATGATACTTCTTCCACCGCCGCGCGACAACGACAATGGCGGCCGACAACCCGCCCACCGGCGGCGGAATCGACGACACCTTCCCCGCGTGGTGGAAGAACAACATTCGAGCTTGCTCCGTTCTCTCCCCCGCCGACGGAGGAGGAGGCGGGGCCATCAAGGCCAAGCGGGAGGCCGCGCTTCGTTGGCCGTCGAGCGAATCGACACCCCCGACGCCCCGACGGAAGGCACGCCGGACGTCGACCTCGCGTTCGAGACGAAGGCAAGCGCCGTCCCCCCGCGACACGCTGACCCCGAGCAAGAAGACGATGCCGGCGCGCTCGCGGAAAGCCTGCAGGACGTCGCCCTCGTACCTGAGATGACGGTGCAACCAGTCCCCGATGTGACTACGTCGCTCCTTGTCGACCAAAAGGTACCGACTAACTCCCATTTTACGTCATTTCGACTCGGCCTCAACCCGCCAAACGACCTCGCTTTGGCGGGCGCTCTCATTGAGGCGAGTGCAACCCCACTGGGGTTTCGTATGCGGTCGCCTTGGGACCGGCTGATGGACGTCTCGACCTACGGGCCCTCTGGGTCCGAGGAAGATGACGACCCCAGCATCTGTTGGGATTTCTCCGGACTTGGCAACCCCAGTGCCATGCGGGACTTCATGACCGCATGTGACTACTGCCTCTCCGACTGTTCCAACGGAAGCCGCAGCCTTGGCGACGAGAGCTGCGGCCCAAGCCGCGAATGTTTCCACATCGAGCTAGGGGATCCCTCCGAAGGCAACCATCTCGGCATGCCGGAGGACGGTGATCTTCCTAGGCCGGTGCCTCGCGCCGACATCCCACGGGAGCTAGCTGTGGTCCCCGCTCCGGCGGGAGGTTACGACCCACAACTCGAGCAAGTCCGCGAGGCGCAGGCCAGGCTCAACGAGGGAACAGGAGCGCTTGAGCCGATCCGTCGGGACGTCGGGCAGGTATGGGCGGGCCAACCCTTGGCCGGAGAAATACGTCACCTGCCCCAAGGTCTCCAGCACCGCGTCGCCAACGATGACAGGGTCAGGCCGCCGCCCGCATCCAGCGGGGTTGGTCAGAACCTGGCAGCCGCAGCGATGCTCCTCCGCGCGATGCCGGAGCCATCAACCACCGAGGGTCGGCGAATCCAGGGAGAGCTCAAGAATCTCCTGGAAGGCGCTGCGGCCCGACGGGCCGAGAGCACTGCCTCCCGAAGGCAGGGATATCCCTCGGAACCTCATGCCGCGACTTCCCGATTCATGCGGGAAGCCTCGGTCTACACCGGGCGCACGCGTAACACCACGCCTGCGGCCCCGGGCCACCTCGGCAACGAACACCATCGACGCGACCGTCGGGCCCACCTCGACGAAAGGGTGCGCCGAGGCTACCACCCCAGGCGTGGGGGGCGCTACGACAGCGGGGAGGATCGGAGTCCCTCGCCCGAACCACCCGGTCCGCAGGCCTTCAGTCGGGCCATCCGACGGGCGCCATTCCCGACCCGGTTCCGACCCCCGACTACTATCACGAAGTACTCGGGGGAAACGAGACCGGAACTGTGGCTCGCGAACTACCGCCTTGCCTGCCAACTGGGTGGGACGGACGACGACAACCTCATCATCCGTAACCTCCCCCTGTTCCTCTCCGACACTGCTCGCGCCTGGTTGGAGCACCTGCCTCCGGGGCAGATCTCCAACTGGGACGACTTGGTCCAGGCCTTCGCTGGCAATTTCCAGGGCACATACGTGCGCCCCGGGAATTCCTGGGACCTTCGAAGCTGCCGGCAACAGCCGGGGGAGTCGCTCTGGGACTACATCCGGCGATTCTCGAAGCAGCGCACCGAGCTGCCCAACATCACCGACTCGGATGTCATCGGCGCGTTCCTCGCCGGCACCACTTGCCGCGACCTGGTGAGCAAGCTGGGTCGCAAGACCCCCACCAGGGCGAGCGAGCTGATGGACATCGCCACCAAGTTCGCCTCTGGCCAGGAGGCGGTCGAGGCTATCTTCCGAAAGGACAAGCAGCCCTAGGGCCGCCCATCGGAAGAGGCTCCCGAGGCGTCTGCTCCGCGCGGTGCCAAGAAGAAAGGCAAGAAGAAGTCGCAATCGAAACGCGACGCCGCTGACGCGGACCTTGTCGCCGCCGCCGAGTACAAGAACCCTCGGAAGCCCCCCGGAGGTGCAAACCTCTTCGACAAGATGCTCAAGGAGCCGTGCCCCTACCATCAGGGGCCCGTCAAGCACACCCTCGAGGAGTGCGTTATGCTTCGGCGTCACTTCCACAGGGCCGGGCCACCCGCCGAGGGTGGCAGGGCCCGCGACGACGACAAGAACGAAGATCACCAAGCAGGAGAGTTCCCCGAGGTCCGCGACTGCTTCATGATCTATGGAGGGCATGCGGCGAATGCCTCGGCTCGGCATCGCAAGCAAGAGCGCCGGGAGGTCTGCTCGGTGAAGGTGGCGGCGCCAGTCTACCTAGACTGGTCCGACAAGCCCATCACCTTCGACCAGGCCGACCACCCCGACCATGTGCCGAGCCCGGGGAAATACCCGCTCGTCGTCGACCCCGTTGTCGGCAACGTCAGGCTCACCAAGGTCCTAATGGATGGGGGCAGCTGCCTCAACATCATCTACGCCGAGACCCTCAAGCTCCTGTGCGTCGATCTGTCCTCCGTCCGAGCAGGCGCTGCGCCCTTCCACGGGATCATCCCTGGGAAGCGCGTCCAGCCCCTCGGGCGACTCGACCTCCCCGTCTGCTTCGGGACGCCCTCCAACCGGCGGGTGGAGAAGCCCTCTTGGTCTACGTCGCCGCGACCACTCAGGTGGTTAGCGCCGCGATTGTGGTCGAGAGGCAAGAGGAAGGGCATGCATTGCCTGTTCAGAGGCCGGTCTACTTCGTCAGCGAAGTGCTGTCCGAGACCAAGATCCGCTACCCACAAGTTCAAAAGCTGCTGTATGCTGTGATCCTGACAAGGCGGAAGTTACGACACTACTTCGAGTCTCATCCGGTAACTGTGGTGTCATCCTTCCCCCTGGGGGAGATCATCCAGTGCCGAGAGGCCTCAGGCAGGATCGCAAAGTGGGCGGTGGAAATCATGGGCGAAATGATCTCGTTCGCCCCTCGGAAGGCCATCAAGTCCCAGGTGTTGGCAGACTTCGTGGCCGAATGGGTCGACACCCAGTTGCCGACGGCTCCGATCCAACCGGAGCTCTGGACCATGTTTTTCGACGGATCGCTGATGAAGACAGGAGCCGGCGCGGGCCTGCTCTTCATCTCGCCCCTTGGAAAGCACCTGCGCTACGTGCTGCGCCTCCATTTCCCGGCGTCCAACAATGTGGCCGAGTACGAAGCTCTGGTCAACGGGTTGCGGATCGCCATCGAGCTAGGGGTGAGACGCCTCGACGCCCGCGGTGATTCGCAGCTCGTCATCGACCAAGTCATGAAGAACTCCCACTGCCGCGACCCGAAGATGGAGGCCTACTGCGACGAGGTTCGGCGCCTGGAAGACAAGTTCTTCGGGCTCGAGCTCAACCACATCGCTCGGCGCTACAACGAGACTGCAGACGAGCTGGCTAAAATAGCCTCGGGGCGAACGACGGTCCCCCCGGACGTCTTCTCCCGGGATCTGCATCGACCCTCTGTCAAGATCGATGACGCGCTCGAGCCCGAGGCACCCTCGGCTCAGGCCGAGGCGCCCTCGGCTCGGTCCGAGGCACCCTCGTCTCAGCCCGAGGTACCCTCGGCTCAGCCCGGGGTACCCTCGGCCCCCGAGGGCGAGACACTGGACGTCGAGGAAGAGCAGAGCGGGGCCACGCCTGATCGAGATTGGCAGGCCCCGTACCTGCAATATCTCCGTCGAGGAGAGCTACCCCCCGACCAAGTCGAGGCTCGGCGGGTAGCGCGACGCGCCAAGTCGTTCGTCTTGCTGGGCGATGAAGAGGAGCTCTACCATCGCAGCCCCTCGGGCATCCTCCAGCGATGCATCTCCATCGCCGAAGGTCGGGAACTGCTGCAAGAAATACACTCGGGGGCTTGCGGCCATCACGCAGCGCCCCGAGCCCTTGTCGGGAATGCTTTCCGGCAAGGCTTCTACTGGCCAACGGCGGTGGCTGACGCCACTAGAATTGTCCGCACCTGCGAAGGGTGCCAATTCTATGCGAAGCAGACCCACCTGCCCGCTCAAGCTCTGCAGACGATACCCATCACCTGGCCCTTCTCTGTATGGGGTCTGGACCTCGTCGGTCCCTTGCAGAAGGCGCCCGGGGGCTACACGCACCTGCTGGTCGCCATCGACAAATTCTCCAAGTGGATCGAGGTCCGACCCCTGAACAGCATCAGGTCCGAGCAGGCGGTGGCGTTCTTCACCAACATCATCCATCGCTTCGGGGTCCCAAACTCCATCATCACCGACAACGGTACCCAGTTCACCGGCAAAAAATTCTTGGATTTTTGCGAGGATCACCATATCCGGGTGGATTGGGCCGCCGTGGCTCATCCCATGTCGAATGGGCAAGTAGAGCATGCCAACGGCATGATTCTACAAGGGCTCAAGCCTCAGATATACAACGACCTCAACAAGTTCGGCAAGCGATGGATGAAGGAACTCCCCTCGGTGGTCTGGAGCCTAAGGACGACGCCGAGTCGTGCCACGGGTTTCACGCCGTTTTTCCTGGTCTACGGGGCTGAAGCTATCTTGCCCACTGACCTGGAATACGGCTCCCCGAGGACGAGGGCCTACACCGACCAAAGCAACCAAGCCAGCCGAGAAGACTCGCTGGACCAGCTGGAGGAGGCTCGGGACAGGGCCTTACTACACTCGGCGCGGTACCAGCAGTCCCTGCGACGCTACCACGCCCGAGGGGTCCGGTCCCGAGACCTCCAGGTGGGCGATCTGGTGCTTCGGCTGCGGCAAGACGCCCGAGGGAGGCACAAGCTCACGCCACCCTGGGAAGGGCCGTTCGTCATCGCCAAAGTTCTGAAGCCCGGAACATACAAGCTGGCCAACAATCAAGGCGAGATCTACGGCAACGCTTGGAACATCAAACAGCTACGTCGCTTCTACCCTTAAGATGTTTCCAAGTTGTTCATATACCTCGCACCTACGCAAAGTTTAGTCGTCAAGGAAGGGTCGGCCTAGCCTCGGCAAAGCCCGACCCTCCCTCGGGGGCTAAAAGGGGGGAGACCCCCTCTGTGTCGAATTTTTCCTCGAAAAAGGATCTCTTTTTAGCAGGATTTCTTTCGTGCTTCTTGACTACTTCGGAAAGCGGATCCTGGAAACGACGGAGTACACGTAAGCAGCCAAGGCTGACCGAGCCGAGGGACTCCTACGCCTCCGGGATACGGATACCTCACTCATCACCTTCTGCGATAAGTAACTCGCGTTCGGATAAAGCGACTCCGTGGACCGAACAAGTCTTCACGTTCGGAAGCTCTCCTGCCGAAGCAGTTCTTCAAGCTTTCTCGACTAAGTCGGGGACAGGGCCTCATGAACGGGTGAAAGTACGCGTAAGCGGCAAGGCCGACCGAGCCGAGGGATTCCCACGCCTCTGGGATACGGATACCTCACTCGTCCCTTCCGCGAGAAGCAACTCTCGCTCACACAAACATCCCTGTTACCGACAGAGAGTCCAGATGCTCGAAACAAGAGGAAAAAAGACGCAGCTTCGCAAGCACGGCGAGGGTGTGTTTTTCTGGCCTCGGCGGCCGCAGAAGGCACACGCTACAAGACGATCTGATCCTGCAGGCTCGGGTCTTCACGCTGAAGGGAGCCGTAGCACCCTCGGCATCGACGACGTCTTCAGCAAAGTCCGACCCAGCCTCGGACGGCGACGCGGTCCAGGGACTTCTCCGAGAATCCGGCCCGAGCAGGCGGCTCGGCCGGTTACCCCTGGGGCCTTGGCCAACCGGCTTCCAAGGGCGCCAGCCCGGCCCGAGACCTCGGCTGATCGACTTTGGCGTCGGCTCCGCTGACGGACAACCCGGCTAGGCTCCGGCCAACCAGGTTCCCATTCTCGAGCCAACTCCGCCTCTGTTCATACTGATATCGCTACCCCTGGCCTCGGCTCATCGAAGAGCGGCCGAGGGGTCTCTTTAACTAAGCTAGAGGAGCCCCAGACAACAAGGCCGATCGAGCCGAGGGATTCCTACGCCTCCGGGATACGGATACCTCACTCGTCACCTTGACACGGGGCGACTCATGCTTGGTAAAGCGATTCAGATAATCAACAGGCGAGACTTAGTGCTCAAAAATGAGGAAAAAACACGGCTCCGTGCCAAATTTACATACATGTTCAGGCCCCGACAGCCGCAATGAACAAACACACTGGCATTCGAAGTGCCATTACAAACGGAACTCCGGTTCCCCCTCCGCAGGTACGAACAACCCCCCTCCGAGGGGGAAGGCCTGCGGAGCAACGGAAGGCCGACGAACGGCGCGCCGTCACCTGCTCCAGCAGCGGCGACGACGACGACTTCTGCTCCGGGGGGTCGAACAGCGGCAGCACTGACCTCAGGGCGGGTGCTGCTGCCAGGAGGCCCCCGCCCACGCCAAAACTCGTGAGGCAAGGACGGGCAGAAGGCCGTAGAGTTGGAGGTCAGTCCGTGGCCGGCCCGGGCTGTCGCGTCGGCGGAAGAACCTCTTCCAGCTGCCGTGGCGGACGCCGGCGCCGCGAGCGGCTCCGAAGCCACTCGCGTCTGAAGACCAGGCACGCTGCAGCTGCCAGCGCCATGGACAACAACCGCTCCTCCCCCCCATCACTGAGTGAAGGAGCGGGCCGCCGCCCACGCGGGGGCCGACCTCAACTCGGCGCACTCCCCTCCCCAGCCCTGGTGATGAAAATCCTTGAGGCTGAGGGAGGGGCAGAGGCCGCAGCCCGGCTCGCTTTCCCCCACCATCAAGCCGGAGGTCGCCATCTCGGGTGACCGCCGGTGGAGGGGTGCAGCCGGGCTGCATGATGAAAATCCTTGAAGCCGAACGATGGCTGAGAGGTACCAACTCCCATGGAGTTGCGTTCCTCCAACGAGGAGGCGGAAAGGCGGCGGATACCCCCCATCCGGGGGCTTGGAAGATGGAAAGACACGACGCATAAGGGAGGAAGAAGACATGGTTGCCTTCTGAAAGGAGTCTCCCTCCTTTTAAAGGCAACTCTCCCTACGTGCGCCCCTAGACGCCACGGGCTGAGTCTTCTCCAACACGCTCCAAGGCCCTCCCCTGCGACTCGGGGGCTGGGTCCCGCATGTCATGCAAACCGGCTCAGGGCAGAAGAAGCCAAACCGCCGCGCGTGGTGCGCACGACCGCCCAGCGGTTACAAGCGACCCCCCACTTTTGCCCAGACCAACGGGCGGAAGGGGCGGGCAGCCATGCAGGCGGCATGCAACCGTGCCAGGTGGACGCGCTTCTCCGACTTCTGACACGCCAGCTTGGAAGCCCAGGCCCACGCGTCAAGCAACCGGCGCGCCAGTTGCTGCATGCAAGCAACCGCACCGCCACTTGTGCCACCGTCGCGCCTCTTCGGTTGCGGAGCCTGTGCCGTGACTCAAGGCAACCAGCGCACGACCCAGCGGCGCCAGTCTGGCGCGTTGGTCAAAGCGGCCGAAAGTGGGCCGGCAGTAATGGCGGTGGCAGGCGGGCGGGCGCAGGAGTCACGTCGTCAGCCAGGCTCACGTCCCATCCTGGGACAGCAAGAGAGCCTCCTCCCACGGCGTGAAGACGGTGCACCCGTGACCCGTCCCTCGAACGGATCGCGCACGCGCAACGGCCGCCCCGCCAACCACTCGCTCCGTCGCATTAACTCCGCGGCGGGACACGCGGCGCCTCTGGCGGGAGAAGCGCGTGACGCTTCGCCTTCGCCGTAATAACCGCGTCAAAAAGAGGTACGCCACGTCGTTCGATTTCGTATCCTTTTCCTTTTTTCCTCTTTCTCTATCTCTTGCAACAGGGACCCGGAAAGGGGGATACCCCGAAAAGGATCCTTCTCCGCGAAGAAACCGGGCTCCGAGCCCCCCTCTACTGATCAGGGGTTCGAAGACTGGCCCTCCGAAGGGTTCAACAGTCGCCTCAGATCGCGTGGGCCCGACACCCACTACTGGTCAGGGGTTCGAAGGCCAGCCCCCCGAAGGGTTCCATGGCCGCCTCAGGCTACTCGGGCTCCGCGCCCACTACTGATCAGGGGTTCGAAGGCTGGCCCCCGAAGGGTTCACAGTCGCCTCAGACACCGAGCGAGGGATGACCAGGGGTACGTTCGATACATAGCCGAGGCTCGGGCTGCGCTCCCGAGGTACCTTAGGACATTTCCGAGACCAGCGGGAACGATCTTGTAACGGAATCCCATCAGAGGGAGGCATCGAGCCCTCGGACCCCGTCGCCAGGGGACCGGGTCCGGCAAATCACCCGCAGGTACTTTTGGGCGTGCCTCTGGGCCCCTAGCCGACCCCCAACGAACGGGGCACAGACGTCCACTCGGATTACCCGCTTGCAGCTCACCGGAGACACCATGTTCGGTGCCCATCGAGGGTAACATGGCGCACTCCCCCCTCCTCCTTGCGGAAAGGCGACGTAGGGGCGTATGTAAAAAGTCGAGTCTGTCCCTGATCGTCCTCTCGCCCTGTGCGGAGGCTCGGGGGCTGCTCTCGCAAACCCGGCTCCGGCCAAACCGTTGACAGCGTCAACATACCAGCCCGAGAGCTTGGGCCCCGACCGTGCACCCGGGCTACGGCCAGTTCGCATGAGGGAACGACCAGACCAGCCGAAGCATTACGCGAGGCATTAAGACCTCGAAGGAGTGTAACCACTCCTCCGAGGCCTCGGGGGCTACACCCGGCGGGTGCGCTCGCGCACACCCACCGGAACAAAATGCAACCGAGAAAGGCTGGTCCCCTTGCAAAAAAGTGCGACGAAAGCCTCCAAGCGAGTGCTAACACTCCCTTCGAGGCTCGGGGGCTACTGTCGTGGACCATAATTAGGGGTACCCTCAAGACGCCTAATTCTCAGCTGGTAACCCCCATCAGCATAAAGCTGCAAAGGCCTGATGGGTACGATTAAGTCAGGGATCAGTCCACACGAGTGACTCGATCACGCTTCACCCGAGCCTAGCCTCGGCCAAGGGCAGCCGACCTCGAGAGACTTCCGTCTCGCCCGAGGCCCCCCTTTTAACGGCGGACACACCACCGGCTCGCCCGAGGCCTTGGCTTCCCTCAGAAGCAACCCTGACTAAATCGCCACACCGACTGACCAAGTTGCAGGAGCATTTAACGCAAAGGTGGCCTGACACCTTTATCCTGACACGCGCCCCCCGGCAGAGCCGAAGTGACCGCCGTCACTCCACCGCTCCACTGACCAGTCTGACAGAAGGACAGCGCCGCCTGCGCCACTCCGACCGCGGTGCCACTCGACAGAGTGAGTCGGACAGGCAGTCAGGCCTTGCCAAAGGCGCCATAGCAAACTCCGCTCCGCCCGACCCTAGGGCTCGGACTCGGGCTAAGACCCGGAAGACGGCGAACTCCGCTCCGCCCGACCCCAGGGCTCGGACTCGGGCTAAGACCCGGAAGACGGCGAACTCCGCTCCGCCCGACCCCAGGGCTCGGACTCGGGCTAAGACCCGGAAGACGGCGAACTCCGCTCCGCCCGACCCCAGGGCTCGGACTCGGGCTAAGACCCGGAAGACGACGAACTCCGCTCCGCCCGACCCCAGGGCTCGGACTCGGGCTAAGACCCGGAAGACGACGAAACTCCGCCTCGCCCGACCCCAGGGCTCGGACTCCGCCCTGGCCTCGGCCAAACGATCTCCGCCTCGCCCGACCCGGGGGCTCGGGCTCGGCCTCGGCAACGGAAGACAGACTCGACCTCGGCTTCGGAGGAGCCCCCACGCCGCCCTGCCTAGGGCACAGCCCCGCCATGTCAACAGGAAGCGCCATCATCATCCTACCCCGAATCGACTCGGGTCACGGAGAACAAGACCGGCGTCCCATCCGGCCAGCTCCGCCGGATGGGCAATGATGGCGCTCCACGAGCTCTGTGACGACGGCGGCCCTCAGCTCTCTTACGGAAGCAGGGCGACGTCAGCAGGGACTCGACCGCTCCAACAGCTGTCCCTCCGCCAGGCTCCGTCGCTCCTCCGACAGCCACGACATCACGCCAGCAAGGTGCCAAGACCTCTCCGGCTGCCACATTGGCATGTACCTAGGGCGCTAGCTCTCTTTCCGCTAGACACGTAGCACTCTGCTACACCCCCCATTGTACACCTGGATCCTCTCCTTACGACTATAAAAGGGAGGACCAGGGCCTTCTTAGAGAAGGTTGGCCGCGCGGGACCGAGGACGGGACATGCGCTCTCTTGGGGCTGCTCGCTTCCCTCACCCGCGTGGACGCTTGTAACCCCCCTACTGCAAGCGCACCCGACCTGGGCGTGGGACGAACACGAAGGCCGCGGGACTTCCACCTCTCTCACGCCCGACTCCGGCCACCTCGCCTCTCCCCCCTTCGCGCTCGCCCACGCGCTCGACCCATCTGGGCTGGGGCACGCAGCACACTCACTCGTCGGCTTAGGGGCCCCCCTGTCTCGAAACGCCGACAAGTCGGTAACACCGTCCTACTCCAAAAAGCACCTTGAAGGGGGTGTGTCATCGATTCGCGGTCGGACCCAAAACACCGACAGCTGGCGCGCCAGGTAGGGGGTGTGTCATCGATCCAAGCTAGCTCAATGGCCGTCATCTTCCAGCACAAGATCATCCTCCGCCCCGGGTCCATGTTCTGCTTTGGAACTATCTCATCTGTAGCGGATGAGGAGGGAACTCTGCATCGCATCGCGGATCTACCGGAGAGAAAGTCTTCCTCAAAGATCTCCGAGAAAATTGGGGCAAAACAGGAAAAAGCGCAACCTCCAGCGCTCCGAGAAAAGGTCACCTTCAGCCAACCAGGAGCCGAGGGTCCGTCAACCCGGAGAACTCCGCTGTCCACCTCTCCGACAGAAAAATGGACACGGATCACAAGGAAAAAGGAAGCGAATGAGGCAAAGGATCGTCAAGCTGCTCTCTCTGTGCCTCTATCCTCAAAGGAGGGCAGAAAGAAGATCGTCGCGACAGCTGCTCCATTCTACCCCGACGTCCTCTTCATCAGGGGAAGAGTGGAATCGAATCCTATCTCTGACGATGAACCAACTGCACCAGGAGAAGAACCTCATCATCGGGAGTCTCGCCGACGGAGGAACCGACGCCGAAATATTCGGCGACATCACGAGGCCGGAGAACGGGATCCGGCACAGCCCGTATTGCAAGACGAGGTCTCAGAAGTGGGAGAAACTCCAGAAGAATGGGTCCTCAGAGAAAGAAGGAACTCTCGACGACGTGATTATTGGCAGGCTCAAGAACAGGCTGAGAAGGAAACGAGACAACGTCGAGAAAATCCACTCTTCGGACGCAACTTGAACCCCGACTTCGCCCGAGCCATGAACACGCTGAGTGAAGTCGGTGGAGTGTTGGCTCGGATAGCTGATGGCCTCCCCCGGACTCCCGACGCCGAGGGCTATCGACGACTGTTCACTCAAGCAGCCAACCATCTTCTACCCCTCGCTCATCCGCCGAACGATCTACGACACGCCATCAACAGTCGGCGGGACGCATGGAGCTCCATCAACGCTTCGCGTGAACGACGACACGAGAACAAGATCCGTCGTCGGGAAGAGTACGACCGGGATCACGGCATCCCAGCATGGAGTCAGGCTACCAGGACCGAGTCGGCCACGGCTTCAACTGGTGGCACCACCTGGGGACGGTCGAGGCACCACGACAACCACTCCCCTCCCCGGGAAAGACATCATCACCGACGACAAGAAGATAGCTGTGGAGTATCGGCTCTTACTCCACGCCTCAGGGCCATTCAATGGCCCCCTAACTTCAAGGTCTCCAACGTCGACAAATATGAACCTAAGCAGGATCCGGGAGGCTGGCTGGCTGTCTACACCACCGCTGCCCGAACCGCTGGGGCAACCAAGGATGTGATGACCGCGTACTTGCCTATCGTCCTTGGGCAAGACGCGCTGCAATGGTTGCGACACCTACCCCGACACTGCATCGACGACTGGAGCGACTTCTGTCGGCGCTTCACCGCCAACTTCCAACCTCTCTCCGACAAACCGGCGCAACCATGGGACCTCAAATCCATCAAGCGCCGGGGGGACGAAACTCTCCGGTCGTACCTCAAAAGATTCTAGACCATGAGAAATCGTATCCGCGAGGTCGCGGAAGCAGCGGTGATCGAGGACTTCTACCGAGGATCTAATGACTCGGCCTTCGTCCGAGCCATACTACAGAAGGCGCCGACCACTTCGGAGCAGCTATTCCGGGAAGCCGGCCTCTACATCACCGCCGATGAACGAGCTCTAGACCTCATCGGAGGAGCAAAGCCTGCACCGACAGCACCGCGACGCGACACGAACCAGCAACCCGACAAACGCTGGGAGAAGAGGCCTCGTGAAGAGGTCCACGCCGCCGGACCGCCCGCCTCTCGTGCCCGAAGAGGACCTCGCGGAGGCGAACGCACGCTGGACGACATCCTCGACGCCCAGTTCCCGTACCACAAGGACATGCGCCACACCCTCCGGAACTGCAGAGACTTCAAGCATTCCGTGGGGAACGGTCGACCCTTCCAACCTCTACCTCCTCCCCCGTCGTGAGGAGGACTAGGAGAACCGCGATAGCCCCAGCAGTAGGAGGAGGGAGGAGGGAGGAGGTGGAGCCTTCCCGCGCGTTGACAGAGAAGTCAACGTCATCTTCGGCGGACACGGGTCACAAGAAAGCAAGAGACAACAAAAGCTCAATGATCGTCAGATACTAGTGGCGGCTACCGGTCCTCCCGCCCCATACCGATGGTCTGAGCACCCGATCACCTTCACCCGGGCAGATTAGTGGCTCAACTTCGACCACCCAGGAAAGTACCCGCTCCTCGTCGATCCGGTGATCCGAGAGAGCAGGGTAAAGAAGGTATTAGTGGATGGGGGAAGCAGCATCAACCTCACCTTCCCCCGGATGCTCCAAGGCTTGGGAGTTCCCCTCAAAGAGCTCCACGAGTCGGACACACCCTTCTTCGGTATTGTGCCGACTGAAGGAGAATATCCGCTGGGCCACATCTACATGCCGGTCACCTTCGGAACTCCGAAGAACTACAAAACCGAGTTCCTGAGGTTCGAGGTGGCAAACTTCGACTGCGGATACAACGCCATCATCGGGAGGCCTGGATTGGCGAAATTCATGGCCATTCCACATTATACATACATGATATTGAAGATGCCAGGACCACAAGGGATCATAACTGTGCGCGCTGACTTCCAAGGCGCCGCAGAATGTTTCCGAGTGGCCATTCAGGCGGCCCTCACCACCAAACCATCGGCGACTTCTTCTGCGCAGGCGAACTCAAAGCCTGAGGAAGACCTCGCGGTACCCGCGAATGAAGCTCAAGCCGTGACCTCTATGCAGCCGACTGAAGAAACCAAGAGAATCAACCTCGGGTTCACCGACGAACGCAAGACAGCTATCATCAACTCCAGCCTGGATGACAAATAGGAAGGTGCGCTCGTCCAGTTTTTGCAAGATAACCGAGATGTATTCGCATGGCAACATGCGGATATGACGGGAGTCCCGAGAGAACTGGCCGAGCACAAATTGAAGGTCTACCATCAGGCGAGGCCGATACGACAAAAATTACGTCGCTTCACGCCCGACAAGAGAGAAGCCATCCGTGCTGAGCTGGCTCGCTTGGTCACGACCGGATTCATTAGAGAGGTGTTACATCCTGAGTGGTTGGCCAACCATGTTCTTGTACTCAAATAGTATAAAGTGGATTGGCGCATGTGCGTCGACTATATGAATCTTAACAAACACTGTTCGAATGATCCCTTCGGACTTCCTAGAATAGACCAGGTGGTGGACTCAACCGCTGGATGTTCTGTGTTGTCTTTCTTGGATTGCTACTCTGGGTATCATCAGATTAGCTTGGCAAAAGAAGACGAGGAAAAAACAGCATTCATCACCCCGTTCGAAGCCTTCTGCTATACCTCCATGCCGTTCGGCCTCAAAAACGCTGGAGCGACTTATCAGAGGGCTATTCAGACATGCTTAGCCGACCACTGGGGCAAGCGTGTGGAAGCTTATGTGTATGATGTGGTGATCAAGACAGAGAATTCAGAAAATTCCATTGAAGATTTACAACTGGTCTTCAACAGTCTACGACGATACAGATGGAAGCTTAATCCCGAAAAATGTGTCTTTGGAGTACCAACAGGAAAGTTGCTCGGGTTTATTGTCAGTCACTGGGGAATTTAAGCCAATCCAGAAAAGATCGAGGCTATCATGAGGATGGAAGCACCACGATCACAGAAGTAAGTACAAAGACTCACCGGATGTATGGCAGCTCTGAGCAGATTCATATCAAGGCTGGGAGAAAAAGGCTTACCATTCTATAAGTTGCTCAAGAAGGTAGACAAATTCTAGTGGACTTCAGAAGCACAGGAAGCTCTAGAGGCGCTGAAAAAAATTCTTGACAACACCACCAGTGCTAAAACCGCCGCGCCGAGCCACGTCGACTCAACCGGCTGAAGATCTGCTATTATACATCTCTTGCACGACTAACGTGGTGAGCACCGTGTTGGTAGTCGAGTGAGCAGAAGAGGGACATGCATACCCAGTACAACATCCTGTCTATTTCATCAGTGAAGTTCTGGGACCCTCGAAGAAGAAATACCCTCAAGTTCAGAAGCTATTATATGCAGTACTTCTAACTGCACACAAGCTCCGTCACTACTTCGATGACCACAAAGTCATAGTAGTCACTGGATTTCCGATAGGGGATATTCTCCATAATAAAGAAGCCCTCGAAAGAATAGCCAAGTGGGCCTGTGAACTGGGATCTCATGACATCGAATTTTGACCTCGCACTGCCATCAAAACTCAAGCACTGGTTGACTTCGTATCAGAGTGGACCGAGCAACAGGTGCCGGATAACCCGGAAACTGCAGAAGTATGGCGAATGTATTTTGATGGCTCGCTGAAGCTGCAAGGACCAGGGATCCTCTTTATTGCACCGGGAGGTGAACAACTCAAGTATGCTCTTCAATTGTTATTTCCAGCATCCAACAATGCAGCAGAATACGAAGCTCTGATTCATGGACTGAACATTGCCATATCATTGGGCATCAAGAGACTGATGATATATGGAGATTCACTGGTGGTCATAAGTCAGATAAACAAATATTGGGATTGCTTGAATGATTCCATGGGAAAATATTGCACTGCTGTCCGGAAATTAGAAGACAAATTTGAAGGTCTGGAATTTCATCATGTGGAGAGAGATCGAAACACGGCAGTTGATATATTATCCAAGCTAGGATCCAGTCGGACTTAGGTCCCACCTGGAGTCTTTGTTCAAGAAATACTGCACCCGAGCATTTCACTGGATCGGGTAGATGAATGCAATACTCTGAGCCAACCAGAGTCAAATTCTGATGACTGGAGGGAGCCGATCATCAGGTACATAAAAAATGAGGAAGAACCAGATGAAAAAAATGCAGTAGAAAGAATTGCAAGGCAGTCAGCTCATTATACTCTCATTGGGGAAGCGCTATACAGAAGGGGCGCATCAGGAGTCCTCATGAAATGCATTCTCTCAGATACAAGGAAGCAGCTGCTAGAAGAGGTCCATGCTGGACAATGTGGAATACACGCAGCATCTAGAACCCTGGTTGGGAAGGTCTTCCGGTCGGGTTTCTACTGGCCAACAGCAAAGAATGATGCAGCCAAGTTAGTCCAGAGGTGCGAAGCCTGCTGGTACTTGTCAAAACAGCAGCATCTACCAGCACAGCAACTGCAAACCATACCTGTAACCTGGCCGTTCGCATGCTGGGGACTGGATATGATTGGACCTTTCAAGAAAGCTCAAGGAGGATACACTCATGTACTGGTTGCTATCGACAAATTTACTAAATGGATAGAGTTCAAACCCATTGCTTCTCTAACTTCAGCTAAGGCAGTGGAATTCATACAAGACATAATATTCAGGTTTGGAATACCGAACAACATCATAATCGACCTGGGATCCAACTTCACAAGTTCAGAGTTCTTCGATTTCTGCGAGCAAAAGAGCATTCAGATCAAATATGCCTCGGTGGCGCACCCAAGAGCCAACGGGCAGGTAGAAAGAGCCAACAGGATGATACTGGAGGCGCTCAGAAAGAAAGTCTTCGACAAGAATGAAAAGTTCGCAGGAAAGTGGATCAGAGAGCTGCCATATGTTGTTTGGAGCCTGAGAACTCAACCTAGTCGAGCTCTGCATGGGAACACACCTTTCTTTATGGTCTATGGTTCGGAGGCAGTGCTACCCGCTGATCTCAAGTTTGGGGCACCAAGGTTGATCTTTGAAAACATAGCAGAAGCTGAGGCTACCAGACTAGAGGATATTGATATACTAGAAGAAGAACGATTGAACACAGTGATTCAGTCAGCACGGTATCAGCAAACTCTGAGGCGTTATCATGACAAGGCCATACGACATCGATCCTTCGCAGTGGGAGACCTCGTCCTCCGGTGAATTCTTACAGGAGAAGGGCGGCATAAACTGTCACCACTATGGGAAGGACCATTCATAGTAGCAGAAGTCACTCGGCCTGGATCATATCGTCTCACTCAAATGGATGGCACAGAAATTGGGAACTCATGGAACATAGAACATCTCAGGAAGTTTTACCCCTAGCTATATCTCAAAAGCTATTGAGACGACAATGTATTCTGTAAACTAGGAAATATATTATCAATGAAAAGACTTCAAAGGCACTCAAATTGTTCACTGTCAATCTGCATACTTACTTAACTCGGGGTGACCACTATACCCTACTAACGGAGCAATCGGCTTAAGTCGGCAATGGCTTAAGGCGGTGCGACATGCTCACGCTTACTTAACTCGGGGTGACCACTATACCCTACTAACGGAGCAATCGGCTTAAGTCGGCAGTGGCTTAAGGCGGTGCGACATGCTCACGCTTACTTAACTCAGGGTGACCACTATACCCTACTACCGGAGCAATCGGCTTAAGTCGGCAATGACTTAAGGCAGTGCGACATGCTCACGCTTACTTAACTCGGGGTGACCACTATACCCTACTAACGGAGCAATCGGCTTAAGTCGGCAACGGCTTAAGGCGGTGCGACATGCTCACACTTACTTGACTCGGGGTGATCACTATACCCTACTAACGGAGCAATCGGCTTAAGTCGACAACGGCTTAAGGTGGTGCGACCTGCTCACGCTTACTTGACTCGGGGTGATCACTATACCCTACTAATGGAGCGATCGGTTTAAGTTGGTAACGACTTAAATTGGCACGGCACACTCAGCACGTTTGAGATTACTCATCTTAGGACGACCTCTATGCCCCATGAAGAAATTTCAAAACCATCATACCGCATTTACTTCTACAATTGTAGTTACTGTTGAATTCTAACAACGGGAAAACAATAATGGCATTCAGTACTAAAAAGTGTTCTCTAACGAAATATCCGAGCACACTAACCACATATTCAAAGCATTCAGTGTTTTCTATTTGGTAATGTTCTTCTCAGGAGCAACCGACGAAGAGGGACGACTCGAGGAATCAGGAGCGGCATTCACGTCTGCCACTATGTCGTCAGGAACAACCACGCCGGGTCTTCTCATCAGGATCCGCCCCGCTCGAATGGCTTTGTCCATAGCTCTGTCGCACTGGGCCCTCAGAGTAGCAGAAGTATCCTCAGCAGCCTTGACAGCCAACCGAGCGGCTTCTAGCTTTTGGACGACTGATTTCTTGGAAGCACGCAGATCCTTGATGATAGTATCCTTGTTCGACACCAATTGCCCGAGGGAATCATATCATCCAGGGACTCTTGCAGCTTATAACGATGGTTATCCAAGTCTTCCATGGTGAAACGATGGCTCCTCTCCAAGATGGTCAACGAGTTGTTGGCGTCGCGGTATAACTTGTCCAGGTTGTCGCGAGAAGTGGCAAGAGCACGTTTTTCCTCCTGCAGATAAGAATCAGTTTCTCTGATGTCAAGCAAGCACTAAGAACATAGCAGATAAGGGCAAGTGAAAGTTTAATTCAGTGGCCACCTTTTCAGAATTAAGCTGAGCATTGAGAGTGGAGTTCGGCGTGTTAGCATCATTCAGAAAAGCAGAAACCTGGGCCAGTTCAGCCTGACCTTAAGAATACTTCTCTTCAAGATCAGAGTACCGTCGGGCCATATCTGTCAAGAAACAGTCAAGCAAGGGTGTTCAGCTAAAAAGCAGATTAGTCAAGTAGCCAAAGAAGAAACAAAAGACACTAACCAGCATTTGCCATCTCCAAATCAGATACCCGCCGCTGAAGCAGCACCGGATTCCAATGCATCAGAGATAAAGCTCCTTCTGGGACAGAGGCACCCTGCAACCTCATCTGACCAGCCATCTCGTCAACCAATGCCTGACATTAAAAACAGATGAGTATAAGAACAGTAGTCTACCTGGGGTAAAGTCAGACTAGAAGAGACCAAATTACCTGGAGGTTGGAGAAGAACGAAGGAACTCCCAAGTCGTGGGAAGTCAATTGATGGCTCGATGAAGGATCACCAACCGGAACAACCCGCAATGCACCAGTGGGAACCAAGTCAGTGTCATCAGCAGAAGTCAAAACTCTGTCATCAGGAGCGCCGGCCTCTAAGGCGACTTCCTGACTCGAAGCTCGTGCTGCTACCATACAACCAGAATGCAGAGGAGAAGATCCTACATGAACATCCATGGAAGTGTGAGAGGGAGAACCAACTCGGACACCCTCGGGGGCTGGGTCATAGCTCGCGCTACCCATCCGAGCCGGATCATCTCCGGCAACACCCTCGGGGGCTGGGTAAGCGTTAGCGCCATCCTTGAGGGCCGAGCCCTCTGTAACAGCCACCTCTAAGGCTGAAGGACCTTCAACCACTTCCATGGGAGCAGTGCAATCCAGACCAGCCTCCTCACCCTTAAGACCGCACTCCAAGGTCGATGAGGCGCGGGACGCCGCTCGGGATAACTCCAACCCGGCATTAGGCACATCAGCGCAAACTTCCATCATTCCACCATCTGCCGGCTCTGACAACAAATCTTCTGGGACAATGTCTTCAAGAGTCTGATCAAAGTTTGCTAGAGACAATTCTTGCAGACCAATGAGGCCAGACAAAGCTGGAGAAGGAACACCACTACTTTCCCCGCTAGCTATGTAGCGCCGGCTGTTCTTCCGAATTAGAGGGATTTCATCCTCCTCTTCCTCATCTTCAACAATGCAGACGGTACACCGATTGGGGTCAGCTTTGGCCGGATTACACCCATTGGGATTAGCGTAATCTAGGTCACACCCATTGGGTTCAACATCAGTCGGGTCACACCCATTGGGGTCAGCTTCAGCAAAAACCGGCACTGGCACTTCCTCAGCAGCAGGAGCAGAAGGACTGGCATCCTGATCCAAGCATGACACTCGGCGAAGACGTCTCTTTTTCTTTTTCTTCCCCTCAGCAGGAGAAGTTGGTTGATTGGCTCGGCGAGGACGCTTCGGGCGAACACTATCAGACCTCTGAATATCCAAAGCTTTGTCAGCCTCTGGGATGGGCGCCACGGCCAGTGTTTCAGCAGGGGCTGCATCAGACGAATCTTCAACCAACATATCTAGCATGGCACTTATCTCTGCATCACTTGGATTCAAAGGTACCTCGAAATGAACCTGCCTCTCGTCGTCAGGGATTTCACCAAGTGAGGCAACCAAAGCACTAACCTCTTCGGGAGAGGGTCGCACTCTGAGGCCCAAACCGCTATCACCAGCAGGAGGATTTGACACAAAACTGGTAAAGGCCTTGGAAGGAGGAAGATTCTAGGCTGAGTATGCAACAGGAGCACCGATGTTCGGCACCTTGCCTCTGAGTATCATCTCGAGCCGGCTCACCAAATCCAAAGCAGGAATTCTTCTATTGGTAACCCGGGTTGAATCAGCGAGACCTCGATACAAATAAGCTGGGTATGCCATGTCTTTTAGTGGTTGAATGTTCTTGAAAATGAAATCGGCGACCACAACTTCTGCAGTCAGACCCCTCTCTTTCAACAACCCAACCTCAGCAAGCAAAGCCCCTGCCTCAGCCACCTCCAGATCTGTGGGGGATTCGGTCCAGCTCGGAGTGCGAACATCTGGCTGTCTCCCTGACCGTGGGGGGAGGGAATTCCCGTGATTCTCCACGATAAACCATTCCAGGCGCCATCCTTTGATGTTGTCCTTGAGTGGGATGTCGAGGTAGTCGGTCTTCCTCCCACGGCGCATCTCCAAACTCGCGCCCCCCACAAGCTGGTGCCGCCCTCCGGCCATCCCAAGCCGACAGTGATACAAGTACTTCCATAGGCCGAAGTGTGGCAGAATACCAAGGAAAGCTTCGCACAAATGAACAAAAATGGAAACTTGCAGAATGGAGTTGGGATTCAGATGGGTCAGATTCAAGTGATAGAAATCAAGGAGACCACAGAAGAAAGGGGAAATGGGAAGAGCAAGGTCGCAGATGAGAAAAGGAACGTAAATAACGGATTCGTGGGTGTCTTCTGTCGGAACAGTGACCCCGCGGCAGATCCGCCAAGAGCAGAGTTCCTTCGGAGGAAGAACTCCGATGGATACGAGATGGAGAAGGTCGGATTCAGAGACAACGGACATGTGGTTACCCGCGAAGGGCAACTGACTGTTGGGATCGATAGGAGGAATGACTGCGACGGACGAACTCTGAGCTTTCCGCTTGGGCGCCATCTCAACCTTGCTGCCAAGCGGAGCAGAGGCAATATTGCAAGAAAGTAGAGAAGGCCTGGATGCAGAAAAGCAGAACTAGGGCACAGAATGCAGAGGCGTGCGACAGTGCAGTACATATGGGGTTTTCCCGGGCCAGACGCCAGTTCTAAAAAGCGCCCAGTCATCACCCAGCCGTTATTTCTAAAACGCTGGCGTGCCACGTCACCACCCAACCGTTATTTCTAAAACGCTGTCATGTCATGTCATCACTCGGCCGTTATTTCCAAAACGGTCGACGCGGCCCAATTTAACTCAGCTGTTATTTCTAAAAACGCTGGTGTTACCAGACTTCACTCGGCCACTATTTCCAAAGCGACCGACGTGGCCTGTTATCACTCGGCTATTACTTCTAAAAACACTGACCTCGCCAGTAGTCACTCGGCTGTTATCCCTAAAGCGGTGACGTGGCTCCAAAGGACTCGGCTGTTACCTCTAAAACGCCGACATCACCAGTAACCGCTCGGTCGTTATCTCTAAAACACCGATGTGACCCGTTATAGCTCGGCTATCACTTCTAAAGGCGCCAACATCGCCAATAAAAACTTGACCATCATTCCTAAAGCAACAACGTGACTCCAAAAGACTCGGCCGCTACCACCAAAGCGCTGACATCGCGAATAAGGCAGTCTGAAGCGTGATTCGATGATTCCAAGTCGCTACTCAAGCGTTACAGTCAGAAACATCATCGGCAGTAAGCATTAAAACGATCGACGACTGACCAGAAGGCAAAATGATGCACACAGAATTGAGGCGAAATCATTCTCCATTAAAGGGGAAGCATTACTGAACTTACAAATCAACTCATTATGAGCTGATGACCTCCCTACTACTACATTACATTTCGCTACACTATACTACTAACTACTACTACATTATTTCACTAATACTACATCTACTACTAACCTATACTAACGTCTAAAACTAGTGGCGTCTAGCCACTGGCCTTGTTGCTGCCCCTGCTGCTGCCGTCGCCGCCGTCGCCGCTGCCGTCACCGCCCTTGCCGTCGCCGCCGCCGCCGTCACCATCGCCTCCATCGTCGTCGCCGTCACCGCCATCGCCGCCGCCGCCCTCCTCGGACGAGTCTGAGGAGTTCTCCTCGTCCGAGGAGTACTCCGACTCATCCGAGCCCTCGAGCCCGGCGCGCTCGACGACCCGAATGTAGGTCCATACCTCCGCGGCGATCCCCTGGGAGTCGTCTGAGTCATTAGACGACGCCGGGGGAGAGGCATGAACCGGAGAGCCCTCGGACTCGGAGGAGAACTCCTCCTCCGAGAACTCCTAGTCGCCGAAGTCCTCCGAGGGAGGAGTCGGCTCACGCTTGCGCTTGTCGCCGGAGTGATGCGAAAAACTACCACCCTTCTTGCTCTTGCCTATGGTGGAGGAGAAGGAAGGAGAAGAGAGCAAACAACAAGCAACAGTAAGAGATGTGAAAATACCGGAGAAGCAAGAATACTATTTATAGAAGAAGAAGACAACCGCTCACCTCCTACCACGGCCACCGAACAGTCGCAAAAATTCAATATGCAATTCAAACCGTCTGGAGACACGTCAGGCGACTGACGCCGTTTCACGTAACACGACACCCATTGGGGCTCCAGTCAACTGCTCGGGCGATATGATTACACCCGCGGTCACATCAAGTTACTACTCAGAAGCAGTTTGCTAAACGCTCAACGTATCAAGCCGTCCCTTGCCTACACCCATTGGGGGGGACGTCCAGGAATTTTCAATAGATTTTCCAAAGCAGTCACATCCGTACAGTATATGCAATGAATACTTCAAGATAGAAGGAAGATATCAGCAAGGATCAAAGGAAAGCCAAATATAGCCGATGAGGTACAAGTCTAATCGACAGAAGCATTGAAGCACGAAGTGATATGAAGACTAGCCAAAGGCCATCTATCGAACGTCCAATCAGTCGCATATCAAATAAATTGCAAGACCCAGCAAGATATGGACAGATCTCGTGCTCAACTTTGAAAACAAAAACGAATGCTGATCTCTAAAGTATAATGTTGATGATATAATGCTGATCTCTAAAGCATTCGACAAAAGTAAAGGGTGATTTCTAAAGAAAAAAAGACAGCATGAGATGAAGACCTTCGAGCGGATTATTTTCAAAAATCCACTCAAAGCTCGGGGGCTACACCCATTGGGTCACCCAATGAATCATCTACCCCGAGAGGCAGAATGCTAACCTCTAAAGCATAAGGTGAAACTAAGACAAGGCTGACCCCTGAAAAAACACAAGTGGAAGATAAAAGTGATTTCGGAGAAGAGTTGAAATGAAGACCTTCGAGTGGATTATCTGCAAAAATCCACTCGAAGCTCGGAGGCTACACCCATTGGGTGCACCTTCGGTGCACCCAATGAATTTCAAAGTTCTACAGTACAAAATGCTGACCTCTGAAGCATGAACCTGAGACAGAACACCAAATATCGAGGAATAATAGCAGAAGAAGACAGTAAAAAATCGTTTTTACCGGATCACTCAGAGTTCAGAAGTAGTGGCCCGGCAGGCTTATTTCCAAGGCATTTCTTGTTAAAGTCAAAGACTGCAAGCTGGACCTGAGATCTTTGGGCCGGTTATGGCAAAATCAACCCAAAGATCGGGGGGCTTGTGGGGGACGGATATCCCCCGGGTCCACCAGAAGGACAAGATACCTCGCGAGGGGCCCATGGGCCCAATAATCCGCAAGGTCATCCCTTCGTGGGCCTGGGGAGGAACGTCCAATAAAGTGGAACGACACAAGATCAGATCGACGCAAGCCCAGACGACCCGACGAATTCAAGCAGTGATCACAACAGTGACCCGACCTTCCCGCGCGGGAGCCCCGCACATCGGAACCGAGCGAGGATGGGTCGGCTGAATTATAGGAAGATAGACTCATTCAGTTCACTATTACTTAGGCTCACGTCGTTATCATATCCACATGTAATACCCCACGGTCGAATATATAAGGCCTGGGGGGCACCCCTTCAAAGGGATCGATCTCATTACTTAGCCATCCACCAGGCTCTCTACGTTTCCAACACTAGAGAACCCCCTTGTAACCTACCACATAAAGTACTCACACCAGGACGTAGGGTGTTACGCATCTCCAAGCGGCCCGAACCTGTATAAAACTGTCCACTGTCTCTCGTGCTTCAGCACGAACCATCGAGCTACAGTCGGTAACACCGTCCTACTCCAAAAAGCACCTTGAGGGGTAACCCCGGGTGCGCGGTCGGACCCAAAACACCGACAAAATGTGATTCCTATGTTTAATTGACAATGTCCAGAAAGTGTCATAAATATGCTTGCAAACTGGCATAAACGTATGTGGAATTTATCATAAGCAATTAACAGTTATGTAGCAAACTGAATGTACATCTACTTAGCATACATGTATGTGCAAATATGCATAACACTGCGTTGTGTAATGCATAAACTGGTCAGACTGTGAAGCATGACTGTACAAAAAAAGAGATGTTTCCAGTATATAACAGTGATAATTGTATCATACACTTGAGACAAAACAAGAATAATGTATGGGCATAGAACGGTGATAATTGTATCATAAATGTATGGGCAAACATGCATAACATCGGCAATAAGTATATCATAAACTTGGGACAAAACAAGCATAATCCGAGGTTGTTGACAGCATAAAATTGTACAGGAAATTGGCAGAATCAAATGCAAGAAACACACATGATGATCAAACACATTTGGTACAATATTCCAGTTTAGACATTTGCTGATCCCCAAAGTTGTCATTGACATAACATAAGAAACGTCTACCGTCTTTGCCCATATTATACACACATGACTGATCTGAAGTTTAGGGAACCATTGTATACAAAATATATTACATGTCTAAACTAAACTACGTCCATTAGACCTTGAATCTTTGGATGTCTTCAAGCAGCGATAATGCTTTGTTCTTCGGATGGAATGTGATATAATGCAGCGCAAGAGACCGTATCTCACTAGTGTTGCCCTGCAAGACAATAAAATTGTGTTAGTTATACATGTGTACCATATGTTGCCTTGTGCCAACTATAGAATTAACTGGTAAATTTGTACATACTGCTTCTATGTCTGACCGCAGAGATCCTTCGTCGCATTCATAAAAGAGAATGTAACACATAACATAAAACCCACAGTCATTGGATCCTGCTGCCATGTTAGGACAATTTGGGCACAAGTCAATTGCGAAGTTGCCAAATTTTGGAAAGCATGTCATGGGCCGTACATGTTGTATTGCTTTGTTTAATCTACTCATAATAACCTTAGCCCATGGTAACTTTCTGCCACCTAAGCCCAAATGTGCAAAATGATAGTCCTTCCATGTAGTACCACCAAGTGTTGCCCCATATGGATTGGAATCTAAAATATGAATGCACTTCTTGACTGTATTGACAACATGCAATGTCCAATGCCCCCTGCTTACCATGGGAACCATGATCTGACCGTGTAAAAAAAGCATAAAATGAGCAGTGTAAATTACAAAAGCATAACAATGTGATATGTTCCATTTAAAATAAATTAAGTTTGTATTATGAAATACGATTTTTACCGCTTTGCATTTATCCAATTCATCTGTCTCAGGCAATGAATTGTCTAGAAATGTGTGGAGTACAGATTCATCAAAAGGTTGAGGGTTCCGACTCTGTCGTTCTTGTTCCTCAAAGTTGAGTAGTGACTGCAATAAACGATATAAATGGAGTCAGTATACTTGGGTTCATCCAATGTGTATATGAATATGGTGTATGTATGTTACGATAATTTACCCCAACATTAACATCAAGAATTAATCTGTTCGAACTCATAGAAGTATGCTGATTTTTGCATCATCATCAACACATTGGATGAAACACTGCATGAACACATTGTCGAGACACTTCCCATCGGCAAAAGAGTCATATATATCAGAACATGTCGCTGAATATTCACCATAATCTATTATGGTCCTGGTGAATTTTTTATAACAATTAGAGAGGTCGCGTAAAACTACCAGCATATAAACAGATTTTGATTTTATCTGTACTTCATACATGCTGGTGTCAGATTGCGTACCACACAAATATTCACGTAGAGCTAACACAGTTTGCATCTCCGAATCAAGTGAAGCCTGGTCAACCCGAGGAGTGTTTGTAGCTGGATCGGTTTCAACAGAAACCTAAAAATATATATGAAGATATATATAAAAATCTGTGAACAGTTTTGACAACTATAATGAAAATGAAAATTACTGAGCTGACATAAACTAGCATAAACGTATGTGGAATCAAGTGTCATAAACTGGCATAAAATTACTGAGCTGGCATTACTGATCCAAATCAAGTGTCATAAATATGCTTGCAAACTGGCATAAACGTATGTGGAATTTATCATAAGCAATTAACAGTTATGTAGCAAACTGAATGTACATCTACTTAGCATACATGTATGTGCAAATATGCATAACACTGCGTTGTGTAATGCATAAACTAGTCAGACTGTTAAGCATGACTGTACAAAATCTGTGAACAGTTTTGACAACTATAATGAAAATGAAAATTACTGAGCTGACATGTTCAGATGGAGTCTGATCAAAGCATGGACCACTGTCGGGGAGATCTGTTTCTGCCGCTTGTTGGACGCCGCCAGTAGACTAACACTTATGGTATAAATGGATTAGAAGTTTAGTAAACTACTACTAATAATATAGAAAAACAATGAGGCGGTGTACTCATACCTTTATTTGCGGCGTCGCATCAAATATCGGCGCGGAAGATTCCGTATGTGGTGTTGATTTAGGAGTGACGTTTGTGTTGGTCGGCATGTTCTTGCCACCGTCACCATGTTTACCCTGAAAAAATTGTAATGGTTATATGCTATTTAAAGAAAACAATGAATACAACCCTTCAATGAAAAATACAAGTAATAAAAAAACATTACCACTGGGGTTGTAGGTGTTTTGTTCTGTTTCGTTATATTTGTATGAACCAGTGGATCAATATCAGCTTCATCGGGGCAACTTTCTAATAGTACACGAATATGCTGTTGCCTTAACAGTAATTCATGTACCTGTGTGTCTGTCAACTGCGTATCCTGCTGGGATGCTGGAGTAGACATATCGGGTATAGTTTGGGGGCCGAACACGTACATCCTTCTTTACGTATCATGTAAACAAAAAACATTGTTTAAAATAATGGCATCAAAACGATATCGACAAATGATTGCATAACTTTTTTATATTGACGTAAAGACCATAAAACTGACTAACCTGTCGTCTGGGGAAGAATATCATATGATTTTGTAGTTGTTTTCTGCACATCATAACCATCTTCATTGTCCCCCGACTCAGCACGGAGGACCTCATCAATTAACTCGCCAAAAACATCAGATAGATTGTATTGTTTCTCAACAATCTGCTGAAGAGTCTGTTTAATAACTGAACATGCCTTACCAACCTCCGTATCATAATGTGACAACTTCTCTATGAAACCCAGGCGGTGGCGGGATGGAAGCTGATTCAGCTTGCTTGATATCAAATCCCTGATGAGCGGGAGTTCGATGTGAATTGTGTGCTGTCCAGATGGGTCAGGACGAGGTACATCAAAAGTGTTTGTCCTGGTCTTATGTTGTTGTAAATTGAAAATTATTAAGTAAATATATAGCGTATCACTGAATACTATGTTGAAATTCTATGACAAAAAATATATAAATAGAATCTTGCCTTAAATTGTGCTTCAACAGGTGGTACAACTGTGTAGCAGGTCTCTGTGGTGCTTCGGAACTAAAAAAAGGCGTGAAAGATGGAGTAAAACTTATACACACATATATAGTGGAGTTTGATTTGTAAATATAAACAACACTGCTTCTATCCATGTACCATATATAAGGCAAATTAAATTGATAAATGTGATTCATATGTTTAATTGACAATGCACAGAAAGCATCATAAATATGCTTACAAACTGGCATAAAGGTATGTGAAAGTTATCATATGCAGATAAAAAATATGATAGACACATAAAAAAATACTGAACAATGTCCAAATGGTTCTTGTCCTTTGTGTATCTTGCCCTTGTCAGCTCTTGTTAGTGCTTGAATAATATTCCTATCAAAATATTTGATGCGTGGTGTTCCACGTTTATTCTGAGGTGCTGCTGAGTCATGAAGATGATCCAAATAATACAGCTGCACAAATCATAACATGAATCATTGTGAGACATAACAAAGCATAATCTACGTGTATATGGATTTTGCATAAAAAAATATGGCTACATATAACAGACAAAAAGGATATGCTTACAAGAATGACGATGGAACATCCGTAAATGGTTGTATAAATGTTTGTAACGCTCCTAGTAATACCACTTCTTGACAGCTTGGCATAAATCATTGAAAATAAGCTGGCACCAGTCCATCTGATGGAAACAATCCATCTCCTCAGTTAAAAGAACCTCATGGTTGGTTATTCCCCAGCTGGCAGTAGGGAACAACAACCTATTTGTCGGGGACCATAATTAGGGGTACCCTCAAGGCTCCTAATTCTCAGCTGGTAACCCCCATCAGCATAAAGCTGCAAAGGCCTGATGGGTGCGATTAAGTCAGGGATCAGTCCATTCGAGGGACTCGATCACGCCTCGCCCGAGCCTAGCCTCGGACAAGGGCAGCCGACCCCGGAGGATTTCCGTCTCGCCCGAGGCCCCCCTCCAGCGGCAAATATATTTCCGGCTCGCCCGAGGCCCTGTCTTCGCCAAGAAGCAACCCTGACCAAATCGCCGCATCGACCGACCAAATCGTAGGAGCATTTAATGCAAAGGTGGCCTGACACCTTTATCCTGACGCGTGCCCCCCAGCTGTCAGAGCCGAAGTGACCGTCGTCACTTCGCCGCTCCACTGACCGGCCTGACAGAAGGACAGCGCCGCCTGCGCCGCTCCGACTGCGGTGCCACTTGACTGAGTGAGGCTGACAGGCAGTCAGGCCCGGCCGAAGGCACCATAGGAAGCTCCGCTTCGCCCGACCCAGGGCTCGGACTCGGGCTCAGCCCCAGAAGACGACGAACTCCGCTTCGCCCGACCCAGGGCTCGGACTCGGGCTCAGCCCCAGAAGACGACGAACTCCGCTCCGCCCGACCCAGGGCTCGGACTCGGGCTCAGCCCCAGAAGACGACGAACTCCGCTTCGCCCGACCCAGGGCTCGGACTCGGGCTCAGCCCCAGAAGACGACGAACTCCGCTCCGCCCGACCCAGGGCTCGGACTCGGGCTCAGCCCCAGAAGACGACGAACTCCGCTTCGCCCGACCCCAGGGGCTCGGACTCGACCTCGGCCACGGAAGACAGACTCGACCTCGGCTTCGGAGGAGCTTCCACATCGCCCAACCTAGGGCGCAGACCAGCCACGTCGACCGGAGGCGCCATCATCACCCTACCCCGAGCTGACTCGAGCCACGGGGGACAAGACCGGCGTCCCATCTGGCTCGCTCCGCCAAATAGGCAATGATGGCGCCTCGCATACTCTGTGACGACGGCGGCTCTCAGCCCCCTTACGGAAGCAAGAGGACGTCCGGACTACGCCCTGGCCTCAGCCGACGGACTCCGCCTCGCCCGACCCAGGGGCTCAGACTCGACCTCGGCCACGGAAGACAGACTCGACCTCGGCTTCGGAGGAGCTTCCACATCGCCCAACCTAGGGCGCAGACTAGCCACGTCGACCGGAGGCGCCATCATCACCCTACCCCGAGCTGACTCGAGCCACGGGGGACAAGACCGGCGTCCCATCTGGCTCGCTCCGCCAAATAGGCAATGATGGCGCCTCGCATACTCTATGACGACGGCGGCTCTCAGCCCCCTTACGGAAGCAAGAGGATGTCAGCAAGGACTCAACAGCCCCCGACAGTTGTCCCTCCGCCAGGCTCCATCGCTCCTCCGACGGCCACGACATCACACCAGCTGGGTGCCAAAATCTCTCCGGCTGCCACAACGGCATGTACTTAGGGCGCTAGCTCTCCTCCGCTAGACACGTAGCACTCTGCTGCACCCCCATTGTACACCTGGATCCTCTGCTTACGCCTATAAAAGGAAGGACCAGGGCCCTCTTAGAGAGGGTTGGCCGCGCGGGGACGAGGAGGAGACAGGCGCTCGCGTGAGGCCGCTCGCTCCCTCTCCCGCGTGGACGCTTGTAACCCCCTACTGCAAGCGCACCCGACCTGGGTGCGGGACGAACACGAAGGCCGCGGGATTTCCACCTCTCTCACGCCGGTCTCGGGCCGCCTCACTTTCCCCCCTTCGCGCTCGGCCTCGCGTCGACCCATTTGGGCTAGGGCACGCGGCGACATTCACTCGTCGGCTTACGGACCCCCCGGTCTCGAAACGCCGGCAGTTGGCGCGCCAGGTAGGGGCCTGCTGCGTGTTGACGAACAGCTTCCCGTCAAGCTTCAGATGGGCAGTCTCCAGCAACCTCTACAACCCGGGACGGTGCTCCGTTTCGGGAGTCTTGCGTTCATGTCTCTCGACGGCAGCTACGACATGATACTCCTTCCACCGCCGCGCGTCAACGACAATGGCGGTCGACAGCCCGCCCGCCGGTGGCGGAATCAACGGCATCTTCCCCGCGTGGTGGAAGGACAACATTCGAGCTCGCCCCGTCCTCTCCCCCGCCAACGGAGGAGGAGGCGGGGCAACCAAGGCCAAGCGGAAGGCAGCGCCTCGTCGACTGTCGAGCGAGTCGACGGCCCCAGCGCCCCAATGGGGGGGGGGGCGCGTCAGGCATCGACCTCGCGTTTGAGACGAAGGCGAGCGCCGTCTCCCCGCGACATGCCAACTCCGAGCAAACGGACGACGCCAGCGCGCTCGCGAAAGGCTCGCTGGATGTCACCCTCGTACCTGAGACGACGGTGCAGTCAGTTCCTGACGTGACTTCCTCACCGCCCGTCGACCAAGAGGTACCGATCGATTCCCATCCCACGTCTCTCGGATACAGCCTCGACCCGCCTAGCGGCTTCGCTTTGGCGGGCGCTCTCGTAGAGGCGAGTCCAAACCCTCTGGGTTTCGTATGCGGTCACCTTGGGACCGGCTGACGGACGTCTCGACCTATGGGCCCTCTGGGTCCGAGGAAGACGACGAACCCAGCTTCTGTTGGGATTTCTCTGGACTTGGCAACCCCAGTGCCATGCGGGACTTCATGACCGCATGCGACTACTGCCTTTCCGACTGTTCCGACGGTAGCCGTAGCCTCGGCGACGAGGACTGCGGCCCAAGTCGCGAATGCTTCCACGTCGATCTAGGGGGTCCCCCCGAAGGCAACCATCTTGGCATGCCGGAGGACGGTGATCTCCCTAGGCCGGTGCCTCGCGTTGACATCCCACGGGAGCTAGCTGTGGTCCCCGTTCAGGCGGGGGGCCATGACCCACAGCTCGAGCAAATCCGCGGGGTGCAGGCCAGGCTCGACGAGGGAGCAGGAGCGCTTGAGCCGATCCGTCGGGATGTCGGGCAGGCATGGGCGGGCCAACCTCCGGCCGGAGAAATACGTCATCTACCCCAGGGCTTCCAGCACCGCATCGCCGACGACGTCAGGTTCAGGCCGCCACCCGCATCTAGTGGGGCCGGCCAGAACCTGGCTGCAGCAGCAATGCTCCTCCGCGCGATGCCGGAGCCATCAACCACCGAGGGGCGGCAAATCCAGGGAGAGCTCAAGAATCTCCTGGAAGGCGCCGCGGTCCGACGGGCCGAGAGCTCCGCCTCCCGAAGGCAGGGGTACCCCTCGGAACCTCATGCCGTGACTTCCCGATTCATGCGGGAAGCCTCGGTCTACACCGGGCGCACGCGCAACACAGCGCCTGCGGCCCCGGGTCGCCTCGGACACGAGCACCATCACCGCGACCGTCGAGCCCACCTCGACGAGAGGGTGCGCCGAGGCTACCACCCCAGGCGTGGGGGACGCTACGACAGCGGGGAGGATCGGAGTCCCTCGCCCGAGCCACCCGGTCTGCAGGCCTTCAGCCGGGCCATACGACGGGCGCCGTTCCCGACCCGGTTCCGACCCCCGACTACTATCACAAAGTACTCGGGGGAAACGAGACCGGAACTGTGGCTCGCGGATTACCGTCTGGCCTGCCAACTGGGTGGAACGGACGATGACGACCTCATCATTCGCAACCTCCCCCTGTTCCTCTCTGACACCGCTCGCGCCTGGTTGGAGCACCTGCCTCCGGGGCAGCTCTCCAACTGGGACGACCTGGTCCAAGCTTTCGTCGGCAATTTCCAGGGCACGTACGTGCGCCCCGGGAATTCCTGGGACCTCCGAGGCTGCCGACAGCAGCCGGGAGAGTCTCTCCAGGACTACATCCGGCGATTCTCGAAGCAGCGCACCGAGCTGTCCAACATCACCGATTCGGATGTCATCGGTGCGTTCCTCGCTGGCACCACCTGCCGCGACCTGGTGAGCAAGCTGGGCCGCAAGACCCCCACCAGGGCGAGCGAGCTGATGGACATCGCCACCAAGTTCGCCTCCGGCCAGGAGGCGGTTGAGGCTATCTTCCGAAAGGACAAGCAGCCCCAGGGCCGCCCATTGGAAGATGCCCCCGAGGCGTCAACTCAGCACGACACCAAGAAGAAGGGCAAGAAGAAGTCGCAAGCGAAACGCGCCGCCGCCGACGCGGACCTTGTCGCCGCTGCCGAGTACAAAAACCCTCGGAAGCCCCCCGGAGGTGCCAACCTCTTCGACAAGATGTTCAAGGAGCTGTGCCCCTATCACCAGGGGCCCATCAAGCACACCCTTGAGGAGTGTGTCATGCTTCGGTGCCACTTCCACAGGGCCGGGCCACCCGCGGAGGGGGCAGGGCCCGCGACGACGACAAGAAGGAAGATCACCAGGCAGGAGAGTTCTCCGAGGTCCGCGACTGCTTCATGATCTATGGTGGGCAAGCGGCAAACGCCTCGGCTCGGCACCGCAAGCAAGAGCGCCGGGAGGTCTGTTCGGTGAAGGTGGTGGCGCTAGTCTACCTAGACTGGTCCGACAAGCCCATCACCTTCGACCAAGCCGACCACCCCGACCATGTGCCGAGCCCGGGGAAATACCCGCTCGTCGTCGACCCCATCATCGGCAACGTCAGGCTCACCAAGGTCCTCATGGACGGAGGCAGCAGCCTCAACATCATCTACGTCGAGACCCTCGGGCTCCTGCGTGTCGATCTGTCCTCGGTCCGGGCAGGCGCTGCGCCTTTCCATGGGATCATCCCTGGGAAGCGCGTCCAGCCCCTCGGACAACTCGACCTTCACGTCTGCTTCGGAACACCCTCCAACTTCCGAAGGGAGACCCTGACGTTCGAGGTGGTCGGGTTCCGAGGAACCTACCACGCGTTACTGGGGAGGCCATGCTACGCGAAGTTCATGGCCGTCCCCAACTACACCTACCTGAAGCTCAAGATGCCAGGCCCCAACGGGGTCATCACCGTCGGCCCCACGTACAAACACGCGTTCAAATGCGACATGGAGTGCGTGGAGTACGCCGAGGCCCTCGCCGAGTCCGAGGCCCTCATCGCTGACCTGGAGAGCCTCTCTAAGGAGGTGCCAGACGTCAAACGTCATGCCGACAACTTCGAGCCAGCGGAGACGGTTAAGGCCGTCCCCCTCGACCCCAGCGGTGACGCCTCCAAGCAGATCCGGATCGGCTCCGGGCTCGATCCCAAATAGGAAGCAGTGCTCGTCGACTTTCTCCGCGTGAACGCCGACGTCTTCGCGTGGAGTCCCTCGGACATGCCCGGCATACCGAGGGATGTTGCCGAGCACTCGCTGGACATCCGAGCCGGAGCCCGACCCATCAAGCAGCCTCTGCGCCGATTCGACGAGGAAAAGCGCAGAGCCATAGGCGAGGAGATCCACAAGCTAATGGCGGCAGGGTTCATCAAAGAGGTATTCCATCCCGAATGGCTTGCCAACCCTGTGCTTGTGGGAAAGAAAGGGGGGAAATGGCGGATGTGTGTAGACTACACTGGTCTGAACAAAGCATGTCCGAAGGTTCCCTACCCTCTGCCTCGCATCGATCAAATCGTGGATTCCACTGCTGGGTGCGAAACCCTGTCTTTCCTCGATGCCTACTCAGGGTATCATCAAATCAGGATGAAAGAGTCCGACCAGCTCGCGACTTCTTTCATCACACCCTTCGGCATGTACTGCTATGTCACCATGGCGTTCGGCTTGAGGAATGCGGGCACGACATACCAGCGGTGCATGAACCATGTGTTCGGCGAACACATTGGCCGCACTGTCGAGGCCTACGTCGATGACATCGTAGTCAAGACGAGGAAAGCCTCTGACCTCCTTTCCGACCTTGAAGTGACATTCCGATGTCTCAAGGCGAAAGGCGTCAAGCTCAATCCCGAGAAGTGTGTCTTCGGGGTGCCCCGAGGCATGCTCTTGGGGTTCATCGTCTCTGAGCGGGGCATCAAAGCCAACCCAGAGAAGATCGCAGCCATCACCAGCATGGGGCCCATCAAGGACTTGAAAGGCGTACAGAGGGTCATGGGATGTCTCGCGGCTCTGAGCCGCTTCATCTCACGCCTCGGCGAAAGAGGTCTACCTCTGTACCGCCTCTTAAGGAAGGTCGAGTGCTTCACTTGGACCCCTGAGGCCGAGGAAGCCCTCGGGAACCTGAAGGCGCTCCTCACGAAGGCGCCTATCTTGGTGCCCCCGGCTGCCGGAGAAGCCCTCTTGGTCTACGTCGCCGCGACCACTCATGTGGTTAGCGCTGCGATTGTGGTCGAGAGGCAAGAAGAGGGGAATGCATTGCCCGTTCAGAGGCCAGTCTACTTCGTCAGCGAGATACTGTCTGAAACCAAGATCCGCTACCCACAAGTTCAGAAGCTGCTGTACACGGTGATCTTGACACGACGGAAGCTGCGACACTACTTCGAGTCTCATCCGGTAACGGTGGTGTCATCCTTCCCCCTGGGGGAGATCATCCAGTGCCGGGAGGCCTCGGGGAGGATTGCAAAGTGGGCGGTGGAAATCATGGGCGAGACGATCTCGTTCGCTCCTCGGAAGGCCATTAAGTCCCAGGTCTTGGCGAACTTCGTAGTTGAATGGGTGGACACTCAGCTCCCAACAGCTCTGATCCAGCCGGAGCTCTGGACCATGTTCTTCGACGGGTCGCTGATGAAGACAGGAGCCGGCGCAGGCCTACTCTTCATCTCGCCCCTCGGGAAGTACCTACGCTATGTGCTACGCCTCCATTTCCCGGCGTCCAACAATGTGGCCGAGTATGAGGCTCTGGTCAACGGGTTGCAGATCGCCATCGAGCTAGGGGTCCGACGCCTCGACGCTCGCGGTGACTCGCAGCTCGTCATCGACCAAGTCATGAAGAACTCCCACTGCCGCGACCCAAAGATGGAGGCCTACTGCGATGAGGTTCGGCGCCTGGAAGACAAGTTCTACGGGCCCGAGCTCAACCACATCGCCCGGCGCTACAACGAGACTGCGGATGAGCTGGCTAAAATAGCCTCGGGGCGAACGACGGTTCCCCCGGACGTCTTCTCCCGGGATCTGCATCAACCCTCCATCAAGATCGACGACACGCCTGAGCCTGAGGCACCCTCGGCCCAGCCCGAGGTACCCTCGGCACAGCCCGAGGCACCCTCGGCACAGCCCGAGGCACCCTCGGCACAGCCCGAGGCACCCTCGGTTCGGCCCGAGGTACCCTCGGCCCCCGAGGGCGAGACGCTGCGCGTCGAGGGGGAGCAAAGCGGGGTCACGCCTGATCAAAACTGGCAGACCCTGTACCTGCAGTATCTCCACCGAGGAGTGCTACCCCTCGACCGAGTCGAAGCTCGGCGGTTGGCGTGGCGTGCCAAGTCGTTCGTCTTGCTGGGAGATGGGAAGGAGCTCTACCACCGCAGCCCCTCAGGCATCCTCCAGTGATGCATCTCCATCACCGAAGGTCAGGAACTCCTTCGATAGATACACTCGGGGGCTTGCGGCCATCACGCAGCACCTCGAGCCCTCATCGGGAATGCTTTCCGACAAGGCTTCTACTGGCCGACGCCACTAGAATTGTCCGCACCTGCGAAGGGTGTCAGTTCTACGCAAGGCAGACCCACCTGCCCGCTCAGGCTCTGCAGACCATACCCATCACCTGGCCTTTCGTTGTGTGGGGTCTGGACCTCGTCGGCCCCTTGCAGAAGGCACCCGGGGGCTACACGCACCTGTTGGTCGCCATCGACAAATTCTCCAAGTGGATCGAGGTCCGACCCCTAAACAGCATCAGGTCCGAACAGGCGGTGGCGTTCTTCACCAACATCATCCATCGTTTCGGGGTCCCGAACTCCATCATCACCGACAACGGCACCCAGTTCACCGGCAAAAAGTTCCTGGACTTCTGCGAGGATCACCACATCCGGGTGGACTGGACCGCCGTAGCTCACCCCATGTCAAATGGGCAAGTAGAGCGTGCCAACGACATGATTCTACAAGGGCTCAAGCCTCGGATCTACAACGACCTCAACAAGTTCGGCAAGCGATGGATGAAGGAACTCCCCTCGGTGGTCTGGAGTCTGAGGACAACGCCGAGCCGAGCCACGGGCTTCACGCCGTTCTTCCTAGTCTACGGGGCCGAGGCTGTCTTGCCCACAGACCTGAAATACGGCTCCCCGAGGACAAGGGCCTACACCGACCAAAGCAACCAAGCTAGTCGAGAGGACTCGTTGGACCAGCTGGAGGAGGCTCAGGACAAGGCCTTACTACACTCGGCGCGATACCAGCAGTCCATGCGACGCTACCACGCCCGAGGGGTCCGGTCCCGAGACCTCCAGGTGGGCGACCTGGTGCTTCGGCTGCGACAAGACGCCCGAGGGCGGCACAAGCTCACGCCCCCCTGGGAGGGGCCGTTCGTCATCGCCCAAGTTCTGAAGCCCGGAACATACAAGCTGGCCAACAGTCAAGGCGAGGTCTACGACAACGCTTGGAACATCCAACAGCTACGTCGCTTCTACCCTTAAGATGCTTTCAAGTTGTTCATATACCTCGCTCCCACGCAAAGTTTAGTCATCAAGGAAGGGTCGGCCTCGCTTCGACAAAGCCCGACCCTCCCTCGGGGGCTAAAAGGGGGGAACCCCCTCTGCGTCGAAATTTTCCTCGAAAAAAGATCTTTTCTGCCAGAATGTCTTTCGTGCTTTTTGACTATTTCGAAAGTGGATCCTGAAAACGACGGAGCACACGTAAGCAGCCAAGGCTGACCGAGCCGAGGGACTCCTACGCCTCCGGGATACGGATACCTCGCTCATCACCTTCTGCGATAAGTAACTCACGTTCGGATAAGTGATTCCACGGACCGAACAAGTCTTCACGTTCAGAAGCTCTTCTGCCGAAGCGATTCTTCGAGCCTTCTCGACTGCGTCGGTGACAGAGCCCCATGGACGGGTAAGAGTGCGCGTAAGCGGCAAGGCCGACCGAGCCGAGGGACTCCTACGCCTCCGGGATACAGATACCTCACTCATCACCTTCCGCGAGAAGCAACTCTCGCTCGCACAAACATTTCTGTTACCGACAAAAAAGTCCAGATACTCGAAACAAGAGGAAAAGAGACGCAGCTTTACAACACGGCAAGGGTGTGTTTTGGCCTCGGCGGCCGCAGAAAACACACGCTACAGGATGATCCGATCCTGCAGGCTCGGATCTTGACGCTTGAAGGGAGCAGCAGCACCCTCGGCGTCGACAACACCTTCGGCGAGGTCCGACCTGGCCTCGGACGGCGACACGGTCCGAGGGTCTCCGCTCTGGAGGACGACGTCATCACCAAGCCCGGGCCATCGCCGCCAGGGTCTTCTCCAAGAATCCGGCCCGAGCAGGCGGCTCAGCCGGTCACCCCGAGGCCTCGGCCAGCTGTCCTCCGAGGACATCAGCTCGGCCCGAGGCCCCGGTGATTTAATTCCGGCGTCGGTCCCGCTGACGGACAACCCGGCCAGGCTCCGGCCGACCAGGTCTTCTTACCAAGCCAACTCTGCCTCTGTTCGCGCTGACACCGCTACCCCCGGCCTCGGCTCATCGAAGGGCGACCGAGGGGTTCCTTTAACTGAGCAAGAGAAGCCTCGGGCAACAAGGTCGACCGAGCCGAGGGACTCCTATGCCTCTGGGATACGGATACCTCACTCGTCACCTTTGCACGGGGCGACTCACGCTTGGTGAAGCGGTTCAGACAACCAACAGACAAGTCTTAGTGCTCGAAAATGAGGAAAAAACACAGCTCCGTGCCGAAATTACATACATGTTCAGGCCTCGACAGCCACAATGAACAAAAACGCTGGCATTCGAAGTGCCGTTACAGACGGAACTCTGGTTCCGTCCCCGCGGGTATGTACAACCTCCACATCGGGGAGCACGCGGGGCGACGAGCACTGGGGGACCCGCCAGCGACCTTTGCAGCAGCAACCATGGTCCCAGGACGGACACGGCCGCCGGAGGGCTCTCGTTCGCGTTCCCTCTCAAGGGACGCGAACCAGCTATTAAAGCCAAAGAGCGGGCCGCTCCAAAGCGCACCGGCAGGTCCTCGCTCCTGTCCTCGCCACGAAAGCGAGGAAGAGGGTGGAATGTTGCATCCTAGCTGGACATCAACAGTTTGCCTTCCCCGACATGGCTGGAGGACGTCTCCTCCGTAGAGCTGGAGGATGGTTGCCACCACCAGAAGCTGGAAGAAGAGGCGGCCCGCCGGCCCGCGCGGGAGGGAGAGCCCCGGCTCGCCTCGCTCCCCGCCCCAGCGAGGATGACGAACACCCTCGAGGCTGAGGGCGGGACCAAGATCACAGCCCGGCTTGCCTCTCCCCATCCAGGGGCTGGAGGTCACCGTTTTGGGTGACCACCAGCGGAGGGGTGCAACCGGGCTGTGTGATGAAAATCCTTGAAGCCGAACGATGGCTGAAAGGTACCAACTCCCACAGAGTTGCGTTCTTCCAACGACGAGGCGGAAAGACGGCGGGTATCCCCCATCCGGGGGCTTGGAAGGTGGAAAGACACGATGCATAAGGGAGCGCGAAGACATGGTCACCTTCCAAGGGGGTCACCCTCCTTTTAAAGGCGGCTCTCCCTACTTGCGTCCCCAGCCGTCGCGGGCTGAGTCTTCTCCAACACGCTCCAAGGTCTTCCCCTACGGTGCGGGGGCTGGGTCCCACACGTCATGCAAGCCGGCTCAGAGCATAAGAAGCCAAACCGCCGTGCGCGGTGCGCACAACCGCCCAGCGGTTACAAGCGACTCTCCACTTTCGCCCAGACCGACGGGCGAAAGGGGCGGGCAGCCATGCAGGCGGCATGCAACCGCGCCAAGTGGGCGCACTTCTCCGACTCCCAACACGCCCAGCATGGAGGCCCAGGCCCACGCGTCATGCAACCGGCGCGCCGAATGCTTCGTGCATGCAACTGCACCGCCACTTGCGCCACCACCGCGCCTCCTTGACTGCGGAACCAATGCCGCGACTCGAGGCGACCCAGCGCACGACCCAGCGACGCCAGCCTGGCGCGACAGTCAATGCGACCAAAAATGGGCCGGCAGTAATGGCGGTGGCAGGCGGGCAGGAGCAGCGGCCACGTCGTCAGCCAAGCTCACGTCCCATCCGGGGGCAACGAGAGAACCCTCTCTCACGGCGTGAAGACAACACGCCCGTGTTCCGTTCCTCGAACGGCTCGCGCACGCGCAACGGCCGCCCCGCCAACCACTCGCCCCGTCGCATTAACTCCGCGGCGGGACAGGCGGCGCCTCTGGTAGGAGAAGCGGGCGACGCTTCGCCTTCGCCATAATGACCGCGTCAAAAAAGGTACGCCGCGTCGTTCGATTTCGTATCCTTTTCCTTTTTCCCTCTTTCTCTCTCTTGCAGCAGGGACCGGGAATGGGGGATACCCCAAAAGGGATCCTTCCCCGTGAAGGAACCAGGCTCCGAGCCTCCCTACTGATCAGAGGTTCGAAGGCTGGCCCCTCGGAAGGGTTCGACAGCCGCCTCAGATCACGTGGGCCCTACACCCACTACTGGTCAGGGGTTCGAAGGCCGGCCCCTCGAAAGGGTTCAACGGCCGCCTCAAGCTACTCGGGCTCCGCGCCCACTACTGATCAGGGGTTCGAAGGCTGGCCCCAAAGGGTTCACAGCCGCCTCAGACACAGAGCGATGGATGACCATGGGTACGTTCGATACATAACCGAGGCTCGGGCTACGCTCCCGAGGTACCCTAGGACATTTCCGAGACCAGCGGGAACGATCTTGTAACGGAATCCCATCAGAGGGAGGCATCGAGCCCTCGGACCCCGTCGCCAGGGGACCGGGTCCGGCAGATCACCCGCATGTACTTTTGGGCGTGCCTCCGGGCCCCTAGCCGACCCCTAACGAATGGGGCACGGACGTCCACTCGGATTACCCGCCTGCAGCTCACCGGAAACACCATGTTCGGCGCCCATCGAGGGCAACATGGCGCTTTCCCCCCTCCTCCTTGCGGAAAGGCGACGCAGGGGCGTATGTAAAAAAGTCGAGTCTGTCCCTGACCGCACTCTCGCCCTGTGCAGAGGCTCGGGGGCTGCTCTCGCAAACCTGGCTTCGGCCGAACCGTTGACAGCGTCAACATACCAGCCCGAGAACTTGGGACCCGACCGTACACCCGGGCTACGACCAGCTCGCATGAGGGAACGACCAGACCAGCCGAAGCATTACGCGAGGCAATAAGACCTCGGAGGAGTGAAACCACTCCTCCGAGGCCTCGGGGGCTACACCAGGCGGGTGCGCTCGCGCGCACCCACCGGAACAAAACGCAACCGAGAAAGGCTGGTCCCCTTGCAAAAAAGTGCGATGAAAGCCTCCAAGTGAGTGCTAACACTCCCTTCGAGGCTCGGGGGCTACTGTCGGGGACCATAATTAGGGGTACCCTCAAGGCTCCTAATTCTCAGCTGGTAACCCCCATCAGCATAAAGCTGCAAAGGCCTGATGGGTGCGATTAAGTCAGGGATCAGTCCATTCGAGGGACTCGATCACGCCTCGCCCGAGCCTAGCCTCGGACAAGGGCATCCGACCCCGGAGGATTTCTGTCTCGCCCGAGGCCCCCCTCCAGCGACAAATATATTTCCGGCTCGCCCGAGGCCCTGTCTTCGCCAAGAAGCAACCCTGACCAAATCGCCGCACCGACCGACCAAATCGTAGGAGCATTTAATGCAAAGGTGGCCTGACACCTTTATCCTGACGCGCGCCCCCAGCTGGCAGAGCCGAAGTGACCGTCGTCACTTCGCCGCTCCACTGACCGGCCTGACAAAAGGACAGCGCCACCTGCGCCGCTCCGACTGCGGTGCCACTTGACTGAGTGAGGCTGACAGGCAGTCAGGCCCGGCCGAAGGCACCATAGGAAGCTCCGCTTCTCCCGACCTAGGGCTCGGACTCGAGCTCAGCCCCAGAAGACGACGAACTCCGCTTCGCCCGACCCAGGGCTCGGACTCGGGCTCAGCCCCAGAAGACGACGAACTCCGCTCCGTCCGACCCAGGGCTCGGACTCGGGCTCAGCCCTAGAAGACGACGAACTCCGCTTCGCCCGACCCAGGGCTCGGACTCGGGCTCAGCCCCAGAAGACGACGAACTCCGCTTCGCCCGACCCAGGGCTCGGACTCGGGCTCAGCCCCAGAAGACGACGAACTCCGCTCCGCCCGACCCAGGGCTCGGACTCGGGCTCAGCCCCAGAAGACAACAAACTCCGCTTCGCCCGACCCTAGGGCTCGGACTACGCCCTGGCCTCAGCCGACGGACTCCGCCTCGCCCAACCCAGGGGCTCGGACTCGACCTCGGCCACGGAAGACAGACTCGACCTCGGCTTCGGAGGAGCTTCCACATCGCCCAACCTAGGGCGCAGACCAGCCACGTCGACAGGAGGCGCCATCATCACCCTACCCCGAGCTGACTCGAGCCACGGGGGACAAGACCGGCGTCCCATCTGGCTCGCTCCGCCAGATAGGCAATGATGGCGCCCCGCATACTCTGTGACGAAGGTGGCTCTCAGCCCCCTTACGGAAGCAAGAGGACGTCAGCAAGGACTCAACATCCCCGACATCTGTCCCTCCGCCAGGCTCCATCGCTCCTCCGACGGCCACGACATCACACCAGCTGGGTGCCAAAATCTCTCCGGCTACCACAACGGCATGTACTTAGGGCGCTAGCTCTCCTCCGCTAGACACGTAGCACTCTGCTGCACCCCCCATTGTACACCTGGATCCTCTCCTTACGCCTATAAAAGGAAGGACCAGGGGCCTCTTAGAGAGGGTTGGCCGCGCGGGGACGAGGAGGAGACAGGCGCTCGCGTGAGGCCGCTCGCTCCCTCTCCCGCGTGGACGCTTGTAACCCCCTACTGCAAGCGCACCCGACCTGGGCGCGGGACGAACACGAAGGCCGCGGGATTTCCACCTCTCTCACGCCGGTCTCGGGCCGCCTCACTTTCCCCCCTTCGCGCTCGGCCTCGCGTCGACCCATCTGGGCTGGGGCACGCGGCGACATTCACTCGTCGGCTTAGGGACCCCCCGGTCTCGAAACGCCGACACTATTGAACAGTATGAGGAAGAAGGATCTGATGCTTAGATCATCGTCAGACCCTTTTGTCGGGGACCATAATTAGGGGTACCCTCAAGACTCCTAAATCTCAGCTGGTAACCCCCATCAGCACAAAGCTGCAAAGGCCTGATGGGTGCGATTAAGTCCAGGATCGGTCCATTCGAGGGACGCGATCACGCCTCGCTCGAGCCTAGCCTCGGGCAAGGGCAGCCGACCCTGAAGGAGTTACGTCTCGCCCGAGGACCCCCTCCAGCAACGGACACACCTTCGGCTCGCCCGAGGCCCAGTATTCGCCAAGAAGCAACCTTGGCCAAGTCGCCACGCCAACCGACCAAACCGCAGGGGCATTTAATACAAAGGTGGCCTGACACCTTTATCCTGACGCGCGCCCTCTAGTCGACAAAGCCGAAGTGACCGTAGTCACTTCGCTGCTCCACTGACCGACCTGACAAGAGGACAGCGTCGCCTGCACTGCTCCGACTGCTGTGCCACTCGACAGAGTGAGGCTGATAGCAACCAAGTCCGGCCTCAGGCGCCATAGGAAACTCCGCTTCGCCCGACCCCAGGGCTCGGACTCGGGCTCAGCCCCGGAAGACGACGAACTCCGCTTCGCCCGACCCCAGGGCTCGGACTCGGGCTCAGCCCCGGAAGACGACGAACTCCGCTTCGCCCGACCCCAGGGCTCGGACTCGGGCTCAGCCCCGGAAGACGACGAACTCCGCTTCGCCCGACCCCAGGGCTCGGACTCGGGCTCAGCCCCTGAAGACGATGAACTCCGCTTCGCTCGACCCCAGGGCTCGGACTCAGGCTCAGCCCCGGAAGACGACGAACTCCGCTTCGCCCGACCCTAGGGCTCGGACTCAGCCCTGGCCTCAACCGACGGTCTCCGCCTCGCCCGACCCAGGGGCTCAGACTCGACCTCGACCTTGGAAGACAGACTCGACCTCGACCTCGGAGGAGCCTCCACCTCGCCCAACCCAGGGCTCGGACCGACCACGTCACAGGAGGCGCCATCATTACCCTACCCCAAGCTAACTCAGGCTACGGGGAACAAGACCGGCATCCCATCTGGCTCGCTCCGCTAAACAAGTAATGATGGCGCCCCGCATGCTCTATGACGACGGCGGCTCTCAGCCCCCTTACGGAAGCAAGAGGACGTCAGCAAGGACTCGACAGTCCCGACAGTTGTCCTTCCGCCAGGCTCCAGCACTCGTCCGACGGCCACGACACCACACGAACCGGGTGCCAAAACCTCTCCGGCTGCCACGATGGCATGTATTTAGGGCACTAGCTCTCCTCCGCTAGACACGTTAGCACACTGCTACACCCCCCATTGTACACCTGGATCCTTTCCTTATGCCTATAAAAGGAAGGACCAGGGCCCTCTTACAGAGGGTTGGCCGCGCGGGGAAGGACGGTACAGCGCTCGCGCAAGGCCGCTCCCCCCCCGCGTGGACGCTTGTATCCCCCTACTGCAAGCGCACCCGACCTGGGCGCGGGACTAACACGAAGGCCGCGGGTTTCACCTCTCACGCCTGTCTCCCTCCGGCTCCTTCCCCCCCTTCGCGTTCCGTCTCGCGCCGACCCATCTGGGCTGGGGCACGCGACGACAATTTACTGGTCGGCCCAGGGACCCCCCGGGTTTGAAACACCGACAGTTGGCGCGCCAGGTAGGGGTCTGCTGCGTGTTGACGAACAGCTTCCCGTCAAGCTCCAGATGGGCAGTCTCCAGCAACCTTTCCAGCCCGGGACGGTGCTTCGTTTCGGGAGTCTCGAGTTCATGTCCCTCGACGGCAGCTACGACATGATACTCCTTCCCCCGCCGCACGACAGCGACAATGGCGGCCGACAACCCGCCCGCCGGCGGCGGGATTGACGACGTCTTCCCCACATGGTGGAAGAAAAACATTTGGGCTTGTCCCGTCCCCTCCCCCGCCGACAGAGGAGGAGGCGGGGCAACCAAGGCCAATCAGGAGGCGGCACCTCGTCGGCTGTCGAGCGAGTCGACAGCGCCGGCGCCCCAACGGGGGGGGGCACGTCGGGCATCGACAACGCGTCTGAGACAAAGACGAGCGTCGTCTCCCCGCGACACGCCATCCCCAAGCAAACGGACGACGCCAACACGCTCGCGAAGGACTTGCCGGGCGTCACCTTCGTACCTGAGACGACGGTGCAGTCTGCCCTAGACACGACGTCGTCACCGCCCGTCGACCAAGAGGTACCGACCGATTCCCATCTCGTGCCTTTTGGATTCGGCCTCGACCCACCAAGCGACTTCGCTTCGCTGGACATTCTCATAGAGGCGAGTCCAAACCCTCTGGGGTATCGTATGCGGTCACCTTGGGACCAGCTGACAGTCGTCTCGACCTACGGGCCCTCGGGGTCCGAGGAAGATGACGAGCCCGACTTCTGTTAGGATTTCTCCGGACTTGGCAACCCCAGTGCCATGCGGGACTTCATGACCGTGTAACACCCTGAATTTGGGGGTATAAAATTTCTTTGCTAATATTCACAAATTCAGGTGTTACTTCCTTTTCTCATCCTTCCTAATTCTTTTCTCTCTCATTTCTATAGGAGCTAAGTGCTTATTTTACTTGTAATTATAGTTTATTATGTTAATCCCTAAGGGAGTATGAATTGTTGCATCATGTTGAACCCTAGATTTCACTTTTGTTTGGTGCATAATTCTCAAAAGGTCTAATTTGAATTTGGGGCTCATTTGAATTTGAATCAAATAGAATAAATAAAAGAAAAGGGAAAAACAATTCAGAATAAAAGAAAAGGCAAAGCAGCCCACTTACCCGCCCCCCCCCTCGGCCTTTCGGCCCAGTCGGCCCATTCCCCCCGCGCGCGCGCCTCCCCCCCCTTCTCTCTCTGCGCAGCGGGCCCGGCCTGTCGGCGCGGCCGCCTTCCGCGCACCCGCCTCCCTCTCTCACTGCTCGTCCGGCCCCACCTGACGGCGCTGCCGCTTCCCCGCGCGCGCCCGCTCCCTCGCTCTCTCTCTGCCCGTGGGCCCAACCCGTCAGCCCCGCTTCTCTCGCGCCCGCACCCGCTTCCTTCTCTCTCTCTGCGTTGCGGGCCCGGCTTGTCAGCCCCGTCGTCCCCGCGTAACCGCCGCCGAGCTGCTCGCGCCCACCTCCCCTGCGCCCACGTCGCGCGTGGAACTCGCCCCACCTCGCCCTCGGCCACTTGTGCCCCGAGTCCCACTCGCCCTCACCCTCTCCCCCCATTTGCGCCCCAGTAGACCCTCTTTCCCCCTCGCTGCGCGCACGCAGAGCGCCGCCGCCATAACCCCGCCGTCCCGAGCTCGGTTCCTCGTCGCCGTTGGAGCTCCGCCGCGCCCTTAGCCCCGGTGAGCTCCGCCCCGACGCCCGCAACTCGGAACGCGCCCCAATTCCCTCTCCCCCTCCCTATTTCTCTCTGCCCGCGCTCACCCGTCGTCCGCCGTGCAGCCGCCACCGTCGACCCGGGTCCTCGTCGCGTCTCCGTCGCCGCCGAGGAGTCCCCGGAGCCCGCCTTGAGGTAACGGACCTCTCCCGCCCCTATCGCCCTTTGTTTTGCTCTCTGTTGCGTTTGATTGCTCGCCGGAGTAGAGTAACCCCGCCGCCGAGCCGCCCCGCCGTGAACCGCCCCCCCCCCCCTCCGGCGCCTCTGCCCCGACCCAGACCCCACCAATGGAGTCCCCGTGCCCTCCCCGACCTCCCCGACCACTCGGATTGCCCCAGAGCCCTGCCAGTCGCCCGCGCCCCTCGTCTCCGGCGAGCCCTCCGCCGCGGGGACGAGCGCCGCCGCCCCAGCTAGCCGTAGGGAAGACCCAGGCCGCCCATCCGATCTCCGCCGTTCAACCCAGATCGGGCGGCCCTGATTCAACTCGCCCGGACCTAATCCTGGCCGTCCGCCAGCGATCCAGTGGCCCAGGCCCACTGCCCCCTCACCCCGTCTCTCTGCCCGCTAGGCCCCGCTTGTCAGCTCGCCCGCACGCCCGCGCTGTCCGCCCGGCCCCGCCCGTCAGTCCGCCCGCGCGCTCTGCCCGCCCGGTCCCGCCTGCCAGTCGCTCGCGCCCGCGCTGTCCGCCCGGCCCCGCCTGTCAGCCGCTCCCGCCGCCGCGCGCCCGCGCGCCCGCCCGCAGGATCTAATCCTGGCCGTAGATCTGAGATCCAACGGCTGTAGGCGCCCGATACCCCTTCGCCCGCGCATTTTCTTAAAGAACCCCCCTGTTTTCTGGAAATTGCGCCCGCCGTCCCTGGTTTCTCGCGGTTAGGTCCTCGGACCTTTTATTTAATTCAAAATAAGTCCTTAGGGTATAATTTTAACCCCTAAACTTGTAAAATTCATAACTTTGTCATATGAACTCCAAATTAGGTGCTTCAAATTGCAAAATGTTCATAATGCTATTGTCTATCTGTTTATGCAATGTTTCCCTGCTGTTTCCATATACTAATTAATAGCTAATCACTAGGATAGGATTAAGACTATTGAAACCTTATTTAAGATAATTAGAAATGAGTAGACTTTAATAAAAGTTGGATTACTTAAGTTTATGGACTTACACACTTAAGTTTAGGAACTTAAACCAGATAATTATTTAATCCCACCACTAACTTAGATCTGATTAGTAGATAGTAAATCACTTTGTGTAGTCCTCTACCCCAGACCTAGGGAACACTAGAGTGCCTATCCCTTTTCTGTTATGAACTTGTGACCCCTCTCTGCTGCATATGTTTGGTATATTGTTTTTGTTTGTTATTTTCCCAAGTGCATAGTGTGAATGATTGCTTTACGTAGACAACGAGCAGTCTGTGTTTCCCGAGGCAGTTGCAGAGGAAGTCCCTGATCAGCAGTTTGGTGAAGGCAAGTGTCCTCTGTCCCACTATGTCCTATTCATTTATAACTTACTACCCCGCATTACTTACTTGAATCCTAAGGATTGACTAGCTTTGCACTTTACTTTATCCTTGATGACCCTATGGGCTATTATGGTTAGCACTTTGCTATTGCTTTAACAAAATCAATGAACATGATGTGGCTATTTATGATACTGTTATCCTATTGATGTTGATGATCTTGTGATACTCTAGGGGGCTCAGGCTGTTTCCTGAGTACCTCTCCGTAAGGACTGGTTCGTTGAGAGACCACCCGGGATAACAGTGCAACCATGAGGGTGAAATGGGATGCCCTTAGCTGATTAATTGGATGAACTAGAGGTGTAGTTGCTTAGCCGTCGTGCCGTCAATGGGGTCCAGGCACAGTGCTTGCTCTGCCGAGGCTGAGTGCCGAGGTTCTTTCGTTTTGCTCTTTGTTAGTCACTCTCCTGCGGGGAGGGGTACTGTGTTTATCAAACTGGAGAAACCTAACGGGCAGCTATGATCTCTAGGGAATCTTTGTAAAAGCTACGTAGTGATGCCCTGCCGGACCACCTAGGTAGTGGTCAATGGGGAGTAGCTCTCCCCGGGTAGAAAGGGAATCATGACTCATGGGTAAAGTGTGCAACCTCTGCAGAGGGTAGTGAAACTGGTATATCAGCCGTGCTCACGGTTAAGAGCAGCCTTGGGATCCTCTTTGATTAGAGATACAGATGGTTCGAGATACAATGGCTATGATATGGTTTTGGTTCGACTATGATGATGATGATGATGTTCCTCGATGAGGAAATGGTTTACGGGTTGGTTAATGCTAAAATCTGGCTTCTACTAATGATAAATACCTGACCAACTAAAAGCAACTGCTTGAGCCTAACCCCACATAAAGCTAGTCCACCTCAGCCAAACGGGACATTTGCTGAGTACGTTGATGTGTACTCATCCTTGCTTTACCACAAAACACCAGGTTGTCCGCATTGTAATCACTGCTCAGGAGAAGGCGAAGCCGTGGAAGGAGACTTCCAGGAGTTCCAAGACTACGATGAATTCTAGGTGTGGGTTGGCGGCAACCCCCAGTCAGCTGCCTGTGAAGGCCTTATCGTTACTGCGTTTCGTTTAACACTTTGATTTACTTGTTAAGACAATGACTATGTGGATGTCTATGACTCTATGATGTAATAAGTACTCTTTTATGTTAATATTCGAGCATTGTGTGATGATGTTCATTTATGTAATCGCTGTGTACGTGAGTTCTGATCCTGGCACGTACATAGTTCGCATTCGGTTTGCCTTCCAAAACCGGGTGTGACATAAGTGGTATCAAAGCCCATGCTGACTGTAGGACCGCTGACCTAGAGTAGCACTGGTCGTACTAAGGACTATTGACCCTCCCCCTCACCTTGACATCTGATGTTACTTCAAAAAGTCGGTCACCTCGACCAACCCTATATTTTACTATCTATCTATACAATACCTTGTTAAAATTTTTATCTTATTCTGTCTTTGGTTTATTCACTTGTCATATTAGTTCTGCTCTTACTCTTATGCTTACGGTGTCTTTTGTAGATGGCTCGTCTTAGACACACTACACGTAAGTCGGTGATTCCTTTCCTGCCGTCTCGACTTGCGGAGCGTCCTCTGCACCGCACCGTGTCCGGACAGTCGAGTCACCTGGAGAGGCTGCACCACCGCCTGCGTGAGGAGCAGGAACGCCGGCGCCAGCACGGAGAGCAGCAGGGCTCTTCCTCCTCACCCCAGTAGGAGGTGGAGACCGTGAGGCCCCGTTCCTCTGTTGCCCAGCTGGAGGCGCCCCTTGTTCCACCGCGGGACGTCCCGGCTGTTGGAGGAGCTGTTGGAGGAGCTACTGGAGGAGACCCCGACGACGACGACTCAGACCACAGCACGGAGTCTTCTGAGCCGCAGGAGGCGGAAGGATGGGTTGCCCGACCCATCACCCGTGACGCCGCTCGCGGTTGTCACTTCCACGACGCACTCGACACCTTGCTGCGCCAGGCTTTCGACCGGCACACCTGGTCGATCGAGTATCGTTGTGTAGTCTACCAGCACAGTCGCGGGAGGTACCCGGACCGCTGGGAGGCTACCTGCCTAGTTCGCCGTCCGGAGGATGACCTCCGGGGTGCGGAGGCCGTTTCGGAGCACTATTCCATCTCCGAGAGGGACACTGCAGAGGCGGCTATGCAGGATGCAGCACGGCGTGCACTCTCCCAGTACTGTTCTTTGTTCGGTGGCGTGGCCGACGGTCTTAACCTTCGGTACTACCCCCGCCGCCCTACTGGCAGCACAGAGGGTGTGGTTGTCTCACCTGTTGGTGAGGCTAACCCTAGGTTGAGCAGCACAGTCAACCTAGTCGCAGTGCTTAACACGGAGCTGGATCACTCTCTGGACGAGCTAAGCATGGCTCGAACGGAGATTGCGGAGTTGCGTGCTGAGTTGGCAGAGCGCCATCACCAGGAGGGTGGTTCTCCCGCTCCTGTTGGGACTCAGCATCCATACCGCTCACCGCCACGTGGTCACCACACTTATGGTTCCCCTGTCTGTAAGACCAGGATAGATTTGGATCCTTAGGTCGTTAGCGTCGAAGCTTGTAATAATTCTTAAGTCAGATGTCTCAGTCTTAGGTAGTCAGTTTAGTTTGCTTATCGGTTGCTTCCATTTAGTTTAGTTTGCTTATCAGTCGTTTGCATGCTTGTTATGATGAACCTGCGTTGGATTTGGATCTTTGTAATGACTGTAGCCAACATGTGGGTTTCCCCTGCAATTTGGCTTAGCTAGTAATATTAATGAAGTCAGTTGTTTAGTTGGGAAGCCATTTACTCTTACTTTCCTTTCTTATCTGAGAAGCTGTGTTGAATCATAATGAGGATCAGTGAAGCTCTTTTGTTCACTCAGTGTCATGAAGAATTCTGTATTCTCTTTTCTTATGCTGAAAGATTGTGAGATCAATGCTGATGTATGAATGTCTTCCACAGATGTCAGACAACAGGCGCCGATGCAACAGGCGTGCTCAGCTGGAGCAGCATGACCAGCAGGAGGAAAATCAGAGGCAGCCTCCCCCACCACCCCCGATGTCAGTGGAGCAGATGTTCTTGATGCAGACCCAGGCAGTGCAGGCCATCGGGCAGACTCTGGCAGCCATGCAGCAGGCTCAACAGCAACCCCAACCCCAATTGCAAGTGCAGATGCCCCAGATGCCACGAGATAAGCGTGGTGAGTTCATGAGAGGGCACCCTCCTACCTTCGCCCATTCTGCTGACCCCATGGATGCAGAAGACTGGTTGCGCGCAGTGGAGAGGGAGCTGCGTACCGCCCAATGCGACGACAGGGAGAAGGTTCTGTATGGTCCCCGCCAGCTGAGGGGAGCAGCCCAGTCCTGGTGGGAGTCCTACCTCGCCACCCATGCTAACCCCGAAGCCATCACTTGGGAGGAATTCAGCGAGAGTTTCCGTCGGTACCATGTGCCAGAGGGACTGATGATTGTGAAGAAGGAGGAGTTTCTGGCTCTGAAGCAGGGACCCCTGTCTGTTAGTGAGTACAGAGACAAGTTTCTGCAGCTGTCTCGCTATGCACCCGAGGATGTCAACACTGATGCCAAGAGGCAGTACAGGTTCATGAGAGGTTTGGTGGATCCCCTGCATTACCAGCTGATGAATCACACCTTCCCCACCTTCCAGCACCTGATCGATAGGGCAGTTATGACTGAGAAGAAGCGTAAAGACATGGAAGATCGGAAGCGCAAGATGAGTGGACCCCAGTCCGGAGGCATCAGCCGTCCACGTTTCTCAGGCAGTTCATCTCAGCAAGGCAGACCTGGTCACCAACAGGGATATCAGAATCAGAATCAGCGTCCGCAGCAGCAGCAATTTCAGAGACAGTACCCGCAGCAGCAGCAGCAGTATCGTCAGCACAGCCAACAGGGAGGTAATCAGTATCAGAAGCAGAACAACCAGGCACCTCGCCTTCCTGCCCCAGCAGCGAATCAGAACAACCAAGCAGCCCCAGCACAAGGAGGAGGCAGAGGATGTTTCCACTGTGGAGATCAAGGCCACTGGGCGATGCAGTGCCCAAAGAAGACGGCTCAGCAGCAGACCAACCCCAATGCTCCAACAAGGCAAGGTGTACTGCAGCCGGCAGCAGGCAATCGTAACCAAGCGTACAACCGTGGAAAGGTGAACCACTTGGAGGCCGAAGCAATCCAGGATGCACCAGATGTGGCAGTAGGTATGTTCTCAGTCGAATCTCATCCCGCGAAAGTGCTATTTGATACTGGTGCAACTCATTCTTTTGTCACTGCAACATGGGTAGAATTGCATAACATCTCAGTAGAGGCAATGATGCCACCCATGAGGATTAATTCGGTTGGTGGCAAGGTGCAAACAGATAAAATATGTTCAAACATAATGGTGGAAATAAGGGGGATAGGATTCCCCAGTGACTTAATAGTAATAGGCACCCCTGGGATAGATGTCATTCTAGGGATGAACTGGTTAATGAAGTATGAAGCAAATGTTAGTTGTGACAAGAGGACCATAACATTGAAATCCCCGTCAGGAGAAGAGGTAGTGGCCGAGCTAAGGATGCCTAAGTCAGAAGAAGGAGTCTGTCACCATATTTCAGTTGATAGTGAGGAGCCCAACCCGCTCAAGGCTATCAAGGTTGTGTCGGACTTTCCGGATGTGTTTCCCGAGGAGCTAACGGGCATGCCGCCCGAAAGGAAAGTCGAATTTGCCATAGAGCTTATCCCTGGTACCGCCCCCATTTCAAAGAGAGCCTATCGAGTGTCTGGACCAGAATTGGTGGAACTCAAGAAGCAGATAGACGAGATGTTAGAGAAGGGTTACATCAGGCCAAGTACCTCGCCTTGGGCCGCTCCAGTGTTGTTTGTAGAGAAGAAAGATGGTACCAAAAGGATGTGCATAGACTACAGAGCCTTGAATGAAGTCACTGTCAAAAACAAGTACCCCCTGCCAAGGATAGAAGATTTGTTCGACCAGCTCAGAGGTGCCAGCGTATTCTCGAAGATAGATCTAAGATCTGGTTATCATCAACTCAGAATCCGACCCTCGGATATACCGAAGACGACATTCATCACCAAGTACGGGTTATATGAGTTCACAGTTATGTCCTTTGGGTTGACAAATGCGCCGGCCTTCTTTATGTACCTGATGAACAGTGTGTTCATGGATTATCTGGACAAGTTTGTGGTAGTGTTCATCGACGACATTCTCATATACTCTCAAAGTGAGGAAGATCATGTAGAGCATTTGAAGATGGTATTGCAAAGACTTCGAGAGCATCAGTTGTACGCCAAGCTGGGCAAGTGCGAGTTCTGGATTCACGAAGTCTTGTTTCTGGGTCACATCATAAATCAAGATGGGTTGGCAGTAGACCCAAAGAAAGTAGCAGATATCCTGAACTGGAAAGCACCGAAGGACGTTCGTGGAATCAAGAGTTTCATTGGAATGGCTGGATATTACAGGCGTTTCATTGAAGGCTTTTCAAAGATTGCTAGACCGATGACAGCGTTACTAGCGAAGAAAGTTGAGTTTAAGTGGACTCAAAAGTGTCAGGAAGCATTTGAAGAACTGAAGAATAGATTGACTACAGCTCCTGTGTTAGTCCTGCCGGATGTTCACAAGTCATTCTCAGTGTATTGCGACGCTTCGTACACCGGATTGGGATGTGTGCTAATGCAAGAAGGGAGAGTTGTAGCATACTCATCTCGACAGCTGAAGATCCATGAGAAGAATTATCCCACACACGACCTGGAGTTGGCAGCGGTGGTTCATGCGTTAAAAACATGGAGACATTACCTGTATGGACAGAAGTGCGATATCTACACAGATCATAAGAGTCTGAAGTACATATTCACCCAGTCAGAGTTAAACATGAGGCAGCGAAGATGGTTGGAACTGATCAAAGACTATGAGTTGGAGATACATTACCATCCAGGCAAAGCCAATGTTGTTGCAGATGCTCTGAGCAGGAAAAGTCAAGTCAATATGTTGGCCTCGCACCCAATGCCGTATGAGTTAGCCAAGGAGTTTGACAGACTGAGCCTCGGTTTCCTGAATAGTACGCAAGGAGTGACAGTGGAATTAGAGCCCACCCTAGAGCGGGAGATCAAAGAAGGGCAGAAGGATGATGAAAACATCAACAAGATCCGGCAGCTAATCTTAGAAGGAAGAGGCAAAGACTTTCGAGAGGATGAAGAAGGAGTAATCTGGTTCAAGGACCGATTGTGTGTTCCCGACCTCAAACCTATTCGGGAACTGATCCTCAAGGAAGCTCATGAGACAGCCTACTCCATACACCCAGGGAGTGAGAAGATGTACCAGGACTTAAAAAGGAGGTTTTGGTGGTATGGTATGAAAAGGGAGATCGCAGAATATGTCGCCATCTGTGATAGCTGTCAGAGAACCAAAGCGGAGCATCAGAGGCCTGCCGGATTGTTGCAGCCATTGCGGATTCCTCAGTGGAAGTGGGATGAGATCGGGATGGATTTCATAGTTGGCCTACCTCGTACCCGGGCCGGCTACGATTCCATCTGGGTGGTTGTGGACCGCTTAACAAAGGTGGCCCACTTCATACCTGTGAAGACGACATACACCGGAGCAACGTTAGCTGAGTTATACATGTCACGAATAGTCTGCCTTCATGGTGTGCCGAAGAAGATAGTGTCAGATCGAGGAACACAGTTCACATCTCATTTTTGGCAGCAGCTACAGGAAGCTTTGGGCACACATTTGAACTTCAGCTCAGCTTATCACCCGCAGACAGACGGCCAGACTGAAAGAACTAACCAGATCCTAGAAGATATGTTGAGAGCCTGTGCGTTGCAAGACAAGTCAGGATGGGACAAAAGGTTACCTTATGCAGAATTCTCCTACAACAATAGTTACCAGGCCAGCTTGAAGATGTCACCGTTTCAGGCACTCTATGGGCGGAGTTGCAGGACTCCGCTGCATTGGGACCAGCCTGGAGAGAGACAGGTGTTTGGCCCCGACATCTTGCTTGAAGCCGAAGAGAATATCAAAATGGTTCGGGAGAACCTGAAGACAGCCCAGTCAAGGCAGCGAAGCTATGCGGACCGAAGGAGAAGAGAACTGAGTTTTGAAGTGGGAGACTACGTCTATCTGAAGGTGTCACCTATCAGGGGAGTCAGAAGGTTCGGAGTCAAAGGCAAGCTAGCACCCCGGTACGTCGGACCATATCAGATTCAAGCCAAGCGTGGAGAAGTGGCCTACCAGCTTGACCTACCAGAGAGTTTGTCAGCAGTGCACAATGTGTTCCATGTATCGCAATTGAAGAAGTGTCTGCGAGTACCAGAAGAACAGTTGCCAGTGGAGGGTTTGGAAGTCCAGGAGGATCTGACATACATAGAGAAGCCAACGCAGATTCTGGAGTTTGCAGACAGAGTCACCCGGAGGAACACCATCAGAATGTGCAAAGTCAGATGGGGTCACCACTCGGAGGATGAAGCAACCTGGGAACGAGAAGATGACCTGAAGGCCAAATACCCTGAACTCTTTGCTGACCAACCTTGAATCTCGGGGCGAGATTCTTTTAAGGGGGATAGGTTTGTAACACCCTGAATTTGGGGGTATAAAATTTCTTTGCTAATATTCACAAATTCAGGTGTTACTTCCTTTTCTCATCCTTCCTAATTCTTTTCTCTCTCATTTCTATAGGAGCTAAGTGCTTATTTTACTTGTAATTATAGTTTATTATGTTAAACCCTAAGGGAGTATGAATTGTTGCATCATGTTGAACCCTAGATTTCACTTTTGTTTGGTGCATAATTCTCAAAAGGTCTAATTTGAATTTGGGGCTCATTTGAATTTGAATCAAATAGAATAAATAAAAGAAAAGGGAAAAACAATTCAGAATAAAAGAAAAGGCAAAGCAGCCCACTTACCCGCCCCCCCCTCGGCCTTTCGGCCCAGTCGGCCCATTCCCCCCGCGCGCGCCTCCCCCCCCCTTCTCTCTCTGCGCAGCGGGCCCGGCCTGTCGGCGCGGCCGCCTTCCGCGCACCCGCCTCCCTCTCTCACTGCTCGTCCGGCCCCACCTGTCGGCGCTGCCGCTTCCCCGCGCGCGCCCGCTCCCTCGCTCTCTCTCTGCCCGTGGGCCCAACCCGTCAGCCCCGCTTCTCTCGCGCCCGCACCCGCTTCCTTCTCTCTCTCTGCGTTGCGGGCCCGGCTTGTCAGCCCCGTCGTCCCCGCGTAACCGCCGCCGAGCTGCTCGCGCCCACCTCCCCCGCGCCCACGTCGCGCGTGGAACTCGCCCCACCTCGCCCTCGGCCACTTGTGCCCCGAGTCCCACTCGCCCTCACCCTCTCCCCCCATTTGCGCCCCAGTAGACCCTCTTTCCCCCTCGCTGCGCGCACGCAGAGCGCCGCCGCCATAACCCCGCCGTCCCGAGCTCGGTTCCTCGTCGCCGTTGGAGCTCCGCCGCGCCCTTAGCCCCGGTGAGCTCCGCCCCGACGCCCGCAACTCGGAACGCGCCCCAATTCCCTCTCCCCCTCCCTATTTCTCTCTGCCCGCGCTCACCCGTCGTCCGCCGTGCAGCCGCCACCGTCGACCCGGGTCCCCGTCGCGTCTCCGTCGCCGCCGAGGAGTCCCCGGAGCCCGCCTTGAGGTAACGGACCTCTCCCGCCCCTATCGCCCTTTGTTTTGCTCTCTGTTGCGTTTGATTGCTCGCCGGAGTAGAGTAACCCCGCCGCCGAGCCGCCCCGCCGTGAACCGCCCCCCCTCCGGCGCCTCTGCCCCGACCCAGACCCCACCAATGGAGTCCCCGTGCCCTCCCCGACCTCCCCGACCACTCGGATTGCCCCAGAGCCCTGCCAGTCGCCCGCGCCCCTCGTCTCCGGCGAGCCCTCCGCCGCGGGGACGAGCGCCGCCGCCCCAGCTAGCCGTAGGGAAGACCCAGGCCGCCCATCCGATCTCCGCCGTTCAACCCAGATCGGGCGGCCCTGATTCAACTCGCCCGGACCTAATCCTGGCCGTCCGCCAGCGATCCAGCGGCCCAGGCCCACTGCCCCCTCACCCCGTCTCTCTGCCCGCTAGGCCCCGCTTGTCAGCTCGCCCGCACGCCCGCGCTGTCCGCCCGGCCCCGCCCGTCAGTCCGCCCGCGCGCTCTGCCCGCCCGGTCCCGCCTGCCAGTCGCTCGCGCCCGCGCTGTCCGCCCGGCCCCGCCTGTCAGCCGCTCCCGCCGCCGCGCGCCCGCGCGCCCGCCCGCAGGATCTAATCCTGGCCGTAGATCTGAGATCCAACGGCTGTAGGCGCCCGATACCCCTTCGCCCGCGCATTTTCTTAAAGAACCCCCCTGTTTTCTGGAAATTGCGCCCGCCGTCCCTGGTTTCTCGCGGTTAGGTCCTCGGACCTTTTATTTAATTCAAAATAAGTCCTTAGGGTATAATTTTAACCCCTAAACTTGTAAAATTCATAACTTTGTCATATGAACTCCAAATTAGGTGCTTCAAATTGCAAAATGTTCATAATGCTATTGTCTATCTGTTTATGCAATGTTTCCCTGCTGTTTCCATATACTAATTAATAGCTAATCACTAGGATAGGATTAAGACTATTGAAACCTTATTTAAGATAATTAGAAATGAGTAGACTTTAATAAAAGTTGGATTACTTAAGTTTATGGACTTACACACTTAAGTTTAGGAACTTAAACCAGATAATTATTTAATCCCACCACTAACTTAGATCTGATTAGTAGATAGTAAATCACTTTGTGTAGTCCTCTACCCCAGACCTAGGGAACACTAGAGTGCCTATCCCTTTTCTGTTATGAACTTGTGACCCCTCTCTGCTGCATATGTTTGGTATATTGTTTTTGTTTGTTATTTTCCCAAGTGCATAGTGTGAATGATTGCTTTACGTAGACAACGAGCAGTCTGTGTTTCCCGAGGCAGTTGCAGAGGAAGTCCCTGATCAGCAGTTTGGTGAAGGCAAGTGTCCTCTGTCCCACTATGTCCTATTCATTTATAACTTACTACCCCGCATTACTTACTTGAATCCTAAGGATTGACTAGCTTTGCACTTTACTTTATCCTTGATGACCCTATGGGCTATTATGGTTAGCACTTTGCTATTGCTTTAACAAAATCAATGAACATGATGTGGCTATTTATGATACTGTTATCCTATTGATGTTGATGATCTTGTGATACTCTAGGGGGCTCAGGCTGTTTCCTGAGTACCTCTCCGTAAGGACTGGTTCGTTGAGAGACCACCCGGGATAACAGTGCAACCATGAGGGTGAAATGGGATGCCCTTAGCTGATTAATTGGATGAACTAGAGGTGTAGTTGCTTAGCCGTCGTGCCGTCAATGGGGTCCAGGCACAGTGCTTGCTTTGCCGAGGCTGAGTGCCGAGGTTCTTTCGTTTTGCTCTTTGTTAGTCACTCTCCTGCGGGGAGGGGTACTGTGTTTATCAAACTGGAGAAACCTAACGGGCAGCTATGATCTCTAGGGAATCTTTGTAAAAGCTACGTAGTGATGCCCTGCCGGACCACCTAGGTAGTGGTCAATGGGGAGTAGCTCTCCCCGGGTAGAAAGGGAATCATGACTCATGGGTAAAGTGTGCAACCTCTACAGAGGGTAGTGAAACTGGTATATCAGCCGTGCTCACGGTTAAGAGCAGCCTTGGGATCCTCTTTGATTAGAGATACAGATGGTTCGAGATACAATGGCTATGATATGGTTTTGGTTCGACTATGATGATGATGATGATGTTCCTCGATGAGGAAATGGTTTACGGGTTGGTTAATGCTAAAATCTGGCTTCTACTAATGATAAATACCTGACCAACTAAAAGCAACTGCTTGAGCCTAACCCCACATAAAGCTAGTCCACCTCAGCCAAACGGGACATTTGCTGAGTACGTTGATGTGTACTCATCCTTGCTTTACCACAAAACACCAGGTTGTCCGCATTGTAATCACTGCTCAGGAGAAGGCGAAGTCGTGGAAGGAGACTTCCAGGAGTTCCAAGACTACGATGAATTCTAGGTGTGGGTTGGCGGCAACCCCCAGTCAGCTGCCTGTGAAGGCCTTATCGTTACTGCGTTTCGTTTAACACTTTGATTTACTTGTTAAGACAATGACTATGTGGATGTCTATGACTCTATGATGTAATAAGTACTCTTTTATGTTAATATTCGAGCATTGTGTGATGATGTTCATTTATGTAATCGCTGTGTACGTGAGTTCTGATCCTGGCACGTACATAGTTCGCATTCGGTTTGCCTTCCAAAACCGGGTGTGACAGACCGCATGCGACTACTGCCTTTCCGACTGTTCCGACGGTAGCCGCAGCCTCGGCGACGAGGACTGCGGCCCAAGTCGTGAATGTTTCCACGTCGATCTAGGGGGTCCCGGCGAAGGCAACCATCTTGGTATACCGGAGAACGGTGATCCCCCTAGGCCTGTGCTTCGCGTTGACATCCTTCGGGAGCTAGCTGTGGTCCCCGTCCCGGCGGGGGGTCACGACCCACAGCTCGAGTAAATCCGCGAGGTGCAAGCCAGGCTCGACGAGGGAGTAGGAACACTTGAGCCGATCCGCCGGGACATCGGGCAGGAATGGGCGGGCCAACCTCCGGCCGGAGAAGTACGTCGTCTACCCCAGGGCGTCCAACACCGCATCGCCGACGATGTCAGGGTAAGGCCGCCACCGACTTCCAGTGGAGTCGGCCAAAACCTGGCTGCGGCGGCAATACTTCTCCGCGCGATGCCGGGGCCGTCAACCACCGAGGGTCGGCGTATCCAGGGAGAGCTCAAGAACCTCCTAGAGGATGCCGCGGTCCGATGGGCCGAAAGCTCCGCCTCCCGAAGGCAGGGGTACCCCTCGAAACATCGTGCCGCGACTTCCCGATTCATACGGGAAGCCTCGGTCCACACCGGGCGCACGCGCAACACATCGTCTGCGGCCCCAGGTCGCCTCGGCAACGAGCACCATCATCACAACCGTCGGGCCCACCTCGACGAGAGGGTGCGCCGAGGCTACCACCCCAGGCGTGGGGGACGCTACGACAGTAGGGAGGATCGGAGTCCCTCGCCCGAACCACCCGTCCGCAGGCTTTCAGCCGAGCCATACGACGGGCACCGTTCCCGACCCGGTTCCGAACCCCGACTACTATCACAAAATACTCGGGGGAGACGAGACCGGAACTGTGGCTCACGGACTATCGGCTGGCCTACCAGCTGGGTGGAACGGACGATGACAACCTCATCATCCGCAACCTCCCCCTGTTCCTCTCCGACACCGCTCGAGCCTGGCTGGAGCATCTGCCTCCGGGGAAGATCTCCAACTGGGACGACCTGGTCCAAGCCTTCGCCGGCAATTTCCAGGGCACATACGTGCGCCCTGGAAACTCCTGGGATCTCCGAAGCTGCCGCCAGCAGCCGGGAGAGTCTCTCCGTGACTACATCCGGCGATTCTCGAAGCAGCGCACCGAGCTGCCCAACATCACCGATTCGGATGTCATCGGCGCGTTCCTCGCCGGCACCACCTACCGCGACCTGGTGAGCAAGGTGGGTCACAAGACCCCCACCCGGGCGAGCGAGTTGATGGACATCGCCACCAAGTTCGCCTCTGGCCAGGAGGCGGTTGAGGCCATCTTCCGGAAGGACAAGCAGCCCCAAAGCCGCCTACCGGAAGAGGTCCCAGAGGCGTCAACTCAGCACGACGCCAAGAAGAAGGGCAAGAAGAAGTCGCAAGCGAAGCGCGACGCCGCCGAAGCGGACCTTGTCGCCGCCGCCGAGTACAAGAACCCTCGGAAACCTCCCGGAGGTGCCAACCTCTTCGACAAGATGCTCAAGGAGCTGTGCCCCTATCATCAGGGGCCCGTCAAGCACACCCTTGAGGAGTGCGCCATGCTTCAGCGTCACTTTCACAAGGCCGGGCCACCCGCGGAGGGTGGCAGGGCTCGCGACGACGATAAGAAGGAAGACCACAAGGCAGGAGAGTTCCCCGAGGTCCACGATTGCTTCATGATCTATGGTGGGCAAGTGGCGAACGCCTCGGCTCGGCACCGCAAGCAAGAGCGTCGGGAGGTCTGCTCGGTAAAGGTGGTGGCGCCAGTCTACCTAGACTGGTCCGACAAGCCCATCACCTTCGACCAGGGCGACCATCCCGACCGCGTGCCGAGCCCGGGGAAATTCCCGCTCGTTGTCGACCCCGTCGTCGGCAACGTCAGGCTCACCAAGGTCCTCATGGACGGAGGCAGCAACCTCAACATCATCTACGCCGAGACCCTCGGGCTCCTGCGGATCGATCTGTCCTCGGTCCGGGCAGGCGCTGCGCCTTTTCATGGGATCATCCCCGGGAAGCGCGTCCAACCCCTCGGACAACTCGATCTACCCGTCTGCATTGGGACACCCTCCAACTTCTGAAGGGAGACCCTCACGTTCGAAGTGGTCGGGTTTCGAGGAACCTACCACACAGTGTTGGGGAGGCCATGCTACGCCAAGTTCATGGCCGTCCCCAACTACACCTACCTCAAGCTCAAGATGTTGGGCCCCAACGGGGTCATCACCGTCGGCCCCACGTACCGACACGCGTACGAATGCGACGTGGAGTGCGTGGAGTATGCCGAGGCCCTCGCCGAATCCGAGGCCCTCATCGCCGACCTGGAGAGCCTATCTAAGGAGGCGCCAGACGTGAAGCGCCACGCCGGCAACTTCGAGCTAGCGGAGACGGTTAAATCCGTTCCTCTCGACCCCAGCAACGACGCCTCCAAGCAGATCCGGATCGGCTCCGAGCTCGACCCCAAATAGGAAGCAGTGCTCGTCGACTTTCTCCGCGCAAACGCTGACGTTTTCGCGTGGAGTCCCTCAGACATGCCCGGCATACCGAGGGATGTCACCGAGCACTCGCTGGATATTCGAGCTGGAGCCCGACCCGTGAAGCAGCCTCTGCGCCGATTCGACGAAGAAAAGCGCAGAGCCATAGGCGAGGAGATCCACAAGCTAATGGCGGCAGGGTTCATCAAAGAGGTATTCCATCCCGAATGGCTTGCCAACCCTGTGCTTGTGAGAAAGAAAGGAGGGAAATGGCGGATGTGCGTAGACTACACTGGTCTAAACAAAGCATGTCCGAACGTTCCCTACCCTCTGCCTCACATCGATCAAATCGTGGATTCCACTGCTGGGTGCGAAACCCTGTCTTTCCTCGATGCCTACTCAGGGTATCACCAGATCAGGATGAAAGAGTCCAACCAGCTCGCGACTTCTTTCATCACACCCTTCGGCATGTACTGCTATGTTACCATGCCGTTTGGTTTGAGGAATGCGGGCGCAACGTACCAGCGGTGCATGAACCACGTGTTCGGCGAACACATTGGCCGAACGGTCGAGGCCTACATCGATGACATCGTAGTCAAGACGAGGAAAGCCTCCGACCTCCTTTCCGACCTTGAAGCGACATTCCGATGTCTCAAGGCGAAAGGCGTGAAGCTCAATCCCGAGAAGTGTGTCTTCGGGGTCCCCCGAGGCATGCTCTTGGGGTTCATCGTCTCCGAGTGGGGAATCGAAGCCAACCCGGAGAAGATCGCGGCCATCACCAGCATGGGGCCCATCAAGGACTTGAAAGACGTGCAGAGGGTCACGGGATGCCTTGTGGCTCTGAGCCGTTTCATCTCGCGCCTCGGCGAAAGAGGCCTGCCTCTGTACCACCTCTTAAGGAAGGCCGAGTGCTTCACTTGGACCCCTGAGGCCGAGGAAGCCCTCGGGAACCTGAAGGCGCTCCTCACAAACGCGCCCATCCTGGTGCCCCCCGCTGCCGGAGAAGCCCTCTTGATCTACGTCGCCGCTACCACTCAGGTGGTCAGCGCCGCGACGATTGTGGTTGAGAGACGAGAAGAGGGGCATGCATTGCCCGTCCAGAGGCCAGTCTACTTCATCAGTGAGGTACTGTCCGAGACCAAGACCCGCTACCCACAAATTCAGAAGCTGCTGTACGCGGTGATCGTGACATGGTGGAAGTTGCGACACTACTTCGAGTCTCATCCGGTAATTGTGGTGTCATCCTTCCCCCTGGGGGAGATCATCCAGTGCCGAGAGGCCTCGGGTAGAATTGCAAAGTGGGCGGTGGAAATCATGGGCGAGACGATCTCGTTCGCCCCTCGGAAGGCCATCAAGTCCCAGGTCTTGGCGGACTTTGTGGCCGAATGGGTCGATACCCAGCTCCCAACAGCTCCGATCCAACCGGAACTCTGGACCATGTTTTTCGACGGGTCGCTGATGAAGACTGGAGCAGGCGCATGCCTGCTCTTCATCTCGCCCCTCGGGGAGCACCTACGCTACGTGCTACGCCTCCACTTCCCGGCGTCCAACAATGTGGCTGAGTACGAGGCTCTGGTCAACGGATTGCGCATCGCCATCGAGCTGGGGGTCCGACGCCTCGACGCTCGCGGTGACTCGCAGCTCGTCATCGACCAAGTCATGAAGAACTCCCACTGCCGCGACCCGAAGATGGAAGCCTACTGCGATGAGGTTCGGCGCCTGGAAGACAAGTTCTACGGGCTCGAGCTCAACCACATCGCCCGACGCTACAACGAGACTGCGGACGAGCTGGCTAAAATAGCCTCGGGGCGAACAACGGTTCCCCCGGACGTCTTCTCCCGAGACCTGCATCAACCCTCTGTCAAGACCGACGACACGCCCGAGCCCGAGAAGGCCTCGACCCAGCCCGAGGCACCCTCGGCTCGTCCCGAGGCACCCTCGGCTCGTCCCGAGGCACCCTCGGCTCGGCCCGAGGCACCCTCGGCTCGGCCCGAGGTACCCTCGGCCCCCGAGGGTGAGGCACTGCGTGTCGAGGAGGAGCGGAGCGGGGTCACGCCTAATTGAAACTGGCAGACCCCGTACCTGCAATATCTCCACCGAGGAGAGCTACCCCTCGACCGAGCCGAAGCTCGGCGGTTGGCGCGGCGCGCCAAGTCGTTCGTCTTGCTGGGAGACGGGAAGGAGCTCTACCACCGCAGCCCCTCGGGCATCCTCCAGCGATGCATTTCCATCGCCGAAGGCCAGGAGCTCTTACAAGAGATACACTCGGGGGCTTGCGGCCATCACGCAGCACCTCGAACCCTTGTTGGAAACGCCTTCCGACAAGGTTTCTACTGGCCGACGGTGGTGGCCGATGCCACTAGAATTATCCGCACCTGCGAAGGGTGTCAGTTCTACGCAAGGCAGACCCACCTGCCCGCTCAGGCTCTGCAGACCATACCCATCACCTGGTCGTTTGCTGTGTGGGGTCTGGACCTCGTCGGCCTCTTGCAGAAGGCACCCGGGGGCTACACGCACCTGTTGGTTGCCATCGACAAATTCTCCAAGTGGATCGAGGTCCGACCCCTAAACAGCATCAGGTCCGAACAGGCGGTGGCGTTCTTCACCAACATCATCCATCGCTTTGGGGTCCCAAACTCCATCATCACCGACAACGACACCCAGTTCACCGGCAGAAAGTTCCTGGACTTCTGCGAGGATCACCACATCCGGGTGGACTGGGCCGCCGTGGCTCACCCCATGACGAATGGGCAAGTAGAGCGTGCCAACGGCATGATCCTGCAAGGGCTCAAGCCGCGGATCTACAACGACCTCAACAAGTTCGGCAAGCGATGGATGAAGGAGCTCCCCTCTGTGGTCTGGAGTCTGAGGACAACGCCGAGCTGAGCCACGGGCTTCACACCGTTCTTTCTAGTCTATGGGGCCGAGGCCATCTTGCCCACAGACTTAGAATACGGTTCCCCGAGGACGAGGGCCTACGCCGACCAAAGCAATCAAGCTAATCGAGAAGACTCACTGGACCAGCTAGAAGAGGCTCGGGACATGGCCTTACTACACTCGGCGCGGTACCAGCAGTCCTGCGACGCTACCACGCCCGAGGGGTTCGGTCCCGAGACCTCCGGGAGGGCGACCTAGTGCTTCGGCTGCGACAAGACGCCCGAGGGCGGCACAAGCTCACGCCTCCCTGGGAAGGACCGTTCGTCGTCGCCAAGGCTCTGAAGCCCGGAACGTACAAGCTGGCCAACAGTCAAGGCGAGGTCTACAGCAACGCTTGGAACATCCGACAGCTACGTCGCTTCTACCCTTAAGATGCTTTCAAGTTATTCGCACACCTCGTTCACACACAAAGTCTAGTCATCAAGGAAGGGTCAGCCTTGCCTCGGCAAAGCCCGACCCTCCCTCGGGGGCTAGAAGGGGGGAACCCCTCTGCGTCGAAATTTTCCTCGAAAAAAAATCTTTTCTGCCAGAATGTCTTTCGTGCTTTTCGACTACTTCAAAAGTGGATCCTGAAAACGACGGAGTACACGTAAGCAGCCAAGGCTGACCGAGCCGAGGGACTCCTACGCCTCCGGGATACGGATACCTCACTCATCACCTTCTGCGATAAGTAACTCGCGCTCGGATAGGTGATTCCGCGGACCGAACAAGTCTTCACGCTCGAAAGCTCCTCTGCCGAAACGATTTTTCGGGCCTTCTCGACTACGTCGGTGACAGAACCTTATGGGCGAGTAAGAGTACATGTGAGCGGCAAGGCCGACCGAGCCGAGCGATTCCTACGCCTCCGGGATACGGATACCTCACTCATCACCTTCCGTGAAAAGTAACTCTTGCTCGGACAAACAATTCTGTTACCGACAAATAAGTCCAGATACTCGAAACAAGAGGAAAAGGGACGCAGCTTTACAACACGACGACAGTGTGTTTGGGCCTCGGCGGCCGCATAAAACATACACACACTACAAGACAACCCGATCCTGAGGCTCGGACATTGACAGTTGAAGGGGGCAGCAGCACCCTCGGCGTCAACTACACCTTCGGCGGGGTCTGACCTAGCCTCGGACGGCGACGCGGTTGGAAGATCTCCACCCCGAGGGACGACATCAGCGCCACGCCCGGACCATCGCCGACAGGGTCTTCTTCAGGAATTCGGCTCGAGCAGACGGCTCGGCCGGCCACCCCGAAGCCTCAGCCAGCCGTCCCCCGAGGACACCAGCCCGGCTTGTGGCCTCGGCAACTCAACTCCGGCGTCGGTCCCGCCAGTGGACGACCCGGCCAGGCTCTGGCTGACCAAATCTTCTTTTCGAGCCAACTCTGCCTCTGTCCGTGCTGATACCGCTGCCTCCGGCTTTGGCTCATCGAAGAGCGGCCGAGGGTTCCTTTAACTAAGCGAGAGAAGCCTCGGGCAGCAAGGCCGACCGAGCCGAGGGACTCCTACGCCTCCGGGATACGGATACCTCACTTGTCACCTTTGCACGAGGCGACTCACGCTTGGTGAAGCGGTTCAGATAGTCGACAGGCGAGTATTAGCGCTCGAAATGAGGAAAAAACACGGCTCCGTGCCGAAAATACATACATGTTCAGGCCCCGACGGCCGCAATGAACAACCCCCCACATTGGAGGACCCGCGGGGCGACAAGGCCCCTGGTCGCCCGCCGCCGCACGCTCCAACAGCAGCGACAACGACCTCCGCTCCGGGTGGCCGAACTGCAGCAGCGATGGCCTCGGGGCGGACGCCGCTGCAACAATGCCCTCGCCCACGTCTACGCTCGAGGGGCGAGGACAAGTACAAAGAGCCGGAGGCCCAGAGCGTGGATGGTGGCGGTGATCCCGTCGGCGATAGGGACTTCTCCAGCCACCGCCACCTCGGCACCGACGACAGGAGCCGCCTGCCCACCGGCAGATCCCCACTCGGATCCTCCCGGACGAGCGGAGCACCGACCTCCGCGCGGAGGCGCCGTACCGGGGCAAAGGCAGGAGAGCCCCAGAACACGAACGCCGCCCTAGCAGCGTGCGACGTCTTGGGAGGTCCACCGATGCGCGCGGCGCAACAACCGCCCTTGCGGCGAGAGGAGGCACCGGGAGCCAAGCCCGAGCCAGTTGAGCCAGCGAGCCCAACGCGCTAGAGCTGACGACGCTCGCCGCCGACCAGCCCCGCGTTGTCGAAGTCTGACCCGCCCGCTGGGCCGCGGAGCGCCCTCTCCCTTGAATGCTGAGGGAGAGGCTGACCCACGAACCCGCGCGGGAGGTAGAGCTCCGGCTCAGCCCGGCCCCCGCCCCAGCCAGGATGATCAAGATCCTTATAGCTGAGGGTGGGACCAAGATCGCAGCCCGGTTCGCTTCTCCCCACCATCGAGCTGGTCGTCACCGTCTTGGGTGACCACCGGCGAGGGGACGCGGCCGGGCTGCCTGATGAAAATCCTTGAAGCCGAACGATGGCTGAAAGGTGCCAACTTCCGCGAAGTTGTGTCCCTCCAACGACAAGGAGGAAAGATTGCGGATGCTCCATCCGGGGGCTCAGAAGGTGGAAAGACGCGATGCATAAGGGGGCGCAAAGACATGGTCGCCTTTCGAGGGGATCACCCTCCTTTTAAAGGCGACTCTCCCCACTTGCGTCCTCAGCCGTCGCGGGCTGAGTCTTCTCCAACACGCTCCAAGGCCCTCCCCCCTACGACACGGGGGCTGGGTCCCACGCGTCATGCAAGCTGACCCAGGGCAGAAAAAGCCAAACCGCCGTGCGTGGTGCATGCAACCGCCCAGCGGTTACAAGCATTCCCCCCACTTTCGCCCAGACCAGCGGGTGAAAGGGCGGGCAGCCATGCAGTCGGCATGCAACCACACCAAGTGGGCACACCCCTTCGACTCCAACATGCCCAGCATGGAGGCCCAGGCCCACACGTCATGCAACCGGCGCCCCAGTTGCTACGTGCGAGCAACTGCACCACCCCTCGCGCCACTGCCGCGCCTCCTCGACTGCGGAACCAGTACCGCGACTCGAGGCAACCCTGCGTATGACCCAACAGTGCCAGCCAGGCGCGTCGGTCACGGGCCGGTCAGCCACGGGAGAAGGCGCGACGGTCGATGCGGCCACAAATGGGCCGGCAGTAATGGCGGTGGCAGGCGGGCGGAAGCAGCGGTCACGTCGTCAGCCAAGCCCACGTCCCCTCGTGGGACAGCGAGAGAACCCTCTCCCACGGCGTGAAGATGACGCGCCCGTGTTCCGTTCCTCGAACGGCCCGCGCACGCGCAACGGCCGCCCCGCGGACCACTCGTCCCGTCGCATTAACTCCACGGAGGGACAGGCGGCACCTTTGGCAGGAGAAGCGGGCGACGCTTCACCTTCGCCATAATAACCATGTCAAAAAAGGTACACCACGTCATTTCGATTTCGTGTCCTTTTCCTTTTCCTCTTTCTCTCTCTTACAACAGGGACCGGGAAAGGGGGATATCCCGAAAGGGATCCTTCTCCGCGAAGGAAACGGGCCCCGAGCCCCCCTACTGATCAGAGGTTCAAAGGCTGGCCCCTCGGAGGGGTTCAACAGCCGCCTCAGAGCGCTCGGGCTCCGCGCCCACTACTGGTCAGAGGTTCGAGGGCCGGCCCCTCGGAAGGGTTCAACGGCCGCCTCTGGCCACTCGGGCTCCGCGCGCACTACTGATCAGGGGTTCGTAGGTTGGCCCTCGAAGGGTTCACATCCGCCTCAGACACAGAGCGAGGGATGACCCTGGGTACGTTCGATACATAACCAAGGCTCGGGCTACGCTCCCGAGGTACCCTAGGACATTTCCGAGATCAGCGGGAACGATCTTGTAATGGAATCCCATCAGAGGGAGGCATCGAGCCCTCGGACCCCGTCAAAAGGGGACTGGGTCCGGCAGATCACCCGCAGGTACTTTTGGAGCGCGCCTCCGGGCCTCTAGCCGACCCCCTAACAAATGGGGCACGGGCGTCCACTCGGATTACCCGTCAGCAGCTCACTGGAGACACCATGTTCGGCACCCTCCGAGGGCAACATGGCGCTTTTCCCCTCCTCCTCCTTGCGGAAAGGCGACACAGGGGCGTATGCAAAAAAGTCGAGTCTGTCCTTGACCGTCCTCTCGCCCTGTGCGGAGGCTCAGGGGCTGCTCTCGCAAACCCGGCTCCGGCCAATCCGTTGACAGCGTCAACATACCAGCCCGAGAACTTGGGACCCGACCGTGCACCCGGGCTACGACCAGTTCGCATGAGGGAACGACCAGACCAGCCGAAGCGTTGCGAAATGCATCAAGACCTCGGAGGAGTCAAACCACTCCTCCGAGGCCTCGGGGGCTACACCCGGCGGGTGCGCTCGCGCGCACCCACCGGAACAAAACGCAACCGAGAAAGGCTGGTCCCCTTGCAAAAAAGTGCGACAAAAGCCTCCAAGCGAGTATTAATACTCCCTTCGAGGCTCGGGGGCTACTGTCGGGGACCATAATTAGGGGTACCCTCAAGACTCCTAAATCTCAGCTGGTAACCCCCATCAGCACAAAGCTGCAAAGGCCTGATGGGTGCAATTAAGTCCAAGATCGGTCCATTCGAGGGACGCGATCACGCCTCGCCCGAGCCTAGCCTCGGGCAAGGGCAGCCGACCCCGGAGGATTTATGTCTCGCTCGAGGACCCCCTCCAGCAACGGACACACCTTCGGCTCGCCCGAGGCCCAGTCTTCGCCAAGAAGCAACCTTGGCCAAGTCGCCACGCCAACCGACCAAACCGCAGGGGCATTTAATACAAAGGTGGCCTGACACCTTTATCCTGACACGCGCCCTCCAGTCGACAGAGCTGAAGTGACCGTAGTCACTTCGCCGCTCCACTGACCGGCCTGACAAGAGGACAGCGCCGCCTGCACCGCTCCGACTGCTGTGCCACTCGATAGAGTGAGGCTGACAGCAACCAAGTTCGGCCTCAGGCGCCATAGGAAACTCCGCTTCGCCCGACCCCAGGGCTCGGACTCGGGCTCAGCCCCGGAAGACGACGAACTCCGCTTCGCCCGACCCCAGGGCTCGGACTCGGGCTCAGCCCCGGAAGACGACGAACTCCGCTTCGCCCGACCCCAGGGCTCGGACTCCGGCTCAGCCCCTGAAGACGACGAACTCCGCTTCGCCCAACCCCAGGGCTCGGACTCGAGCTCAGCCCCGGAAGACGACGAACTCCACTTCGCCCGACCCCAGGGCTCGGACTCAGCCCTGGCCTCAGCCGACGGTCTCCGCCTCGCCTGACCCAGGGGCTCGGACTCGACCTCGGCCTTGGAAGATAGACTCGACCTCGACCTCGGAGGAGCCTCCACCTCGCCCAACCCAGGGCTCGGACCGACCACGTCACAGGAGGCGCCATCATTACCCTACCCCAAGCTAACTCAGGCTACGGGGAACAAGACCGGCGTCCCATCTGGCTCGCTCCGCTAAACAAATAATGATGGTGCCCCGCATGCTCTATGACGACGGTGGCTCTCAGCCCCCTTACGGAAGCAAGAGGACGTCAGCAAGGACTCGACAGTCCCGATAGCTGTCCTTCCGCCAGGCTCCAGCACTCCTCCGACGGCCACGACACCACACGAACCGGGTGCCAAAACCTCTCCGGCTGCCACGATGGCATGTACTTAGGGCACTAGCTCTCCTCCGCTAGACACGTTAGCACACTGCTACACCCCCATTGTACACCTGGATCCTTTCCTTACGCCTATAAAAGGAAGGACCAGGGCCCTCTTACAGAGGGTTGGCCGCGCGGGGAAGGACGGGACGGCGCTCGTGCAAGGCCGCTCCCCCCCCCCCCGCGTGGACGCTTGTATCCCCCTACTGCAAGCGCACCCAACCTGGGCGCGGGACTAACATGAAGGCCGCGGGTTTCACCTCTCACGCCTGTCTCCCACCGGCTCCTTCCCCCCTTCGCGTTCCGTCTCGCGCCGACCATCTGGGCTGGGGCACGCGGCGACAATTTACTCGTCGGTCCAGGGACCCCCGGGTTCGAAACGCCGACACCTTTCCTCAGACGATCTTGAAGAGCTACAACCCCAAAATCTTCTTTCGATAAACCAAGTTCAGCCCTTAAATTGTTGGCAGCAACAACTTCATCAATGCCCAACGTCGTTCCTCCACCAGCATTTGGTAACCCCAAAATAAGGTGCACTGTATCCTTTGTAATTTTGAGCTCCTTCCCTGGGCCGGCTCGAATTGTCATGTCATTATGGTCAAGCTTTTCCATCAGCCAAGCTAAATGAGATCTACTGCCGAGTGTGTCAACTCTCATATCAAGAATACTGGAGAACCCCCTCCGTGCAATAGCTTGGCGCTGTCTGTCATTTAATATCTGGATGCATACTAATACGTCTTGGGGATTGCATCTCACATTAAGCCTCTGCTGAAAAATGTATACAATGAATAGCGTAAACATTTACATCTGCATAATTGCAACTCAATGTTTAAATCAAACCTCAACACAACATAATTTCACACAGAAAATGATATATTGCCATTGACCATAAATTCTAACCTGTCGGGGGGGGGGTCCACTACTTTCCTCTGCTTTGTAACTATCTTCTTCAAGACTTTTGGAGGACTGTCATCAAAGTTACGCTTCTTCGATAATGGCATAAAGTCATCGTCCTCATCAGCAGCCTGCCTTGTTTTGTGTCTAACAGTTTCCGCCGGAACACGGGGTATGTCGACACTAAAGCACTCTTGAGTAGACTGAATTATAATCCGTTTTAGATTAGATGGAGGTCGGTCTATGTTCTTCATGTATGATGTTCCTGCCAAATCAAACAACACATATACATAAAAAACGTAAAGGAGCAATAAAAAGATAAGCGCAAATCAATTCAGTTCAGTTCATGACCATGCATTCCATTACTACACAAAAAAGCATGCAGCAGCACTACTAACATCTATGCATGTTGTGCAAAATATGAACAAAGGGGGCCGGGGAGCACTGCTAGGGCCCACTAGGAAGGGTTTGGATGTAGGGATAGGGAGACGTGCTGCTGCGTTCTTCATATATGATGTTCGAGCCAAATCAAACAACACATATACATAAAAACGTAATGGATCAATAAAAATTCTGCTCATATGCGACGTCCAATTAATGTATAATCTGGCTATTTCGTGCGTGCTGGCCCTAATTGAACAGCGAGATGTTTAATGCATAACATATTGATGTATATATCATAATTTTGTCAACAAAGCAGCATAACACGGTATTGTAAAGTGCATAAACGTGTGAGACGTTGAATAGTATAAATTTGTTTATCCATTTAACAATAAATTTATGCTGAATTGTTTTTTGATAAATCAAACAATTGAGTTAATAATAAGGTGAAACCGATTTACGATTCAGATTGTGAAAATATGCAAATGTAAGAGTTGGCGGTTGAGGACTTACCCGAGTGTGGATGTGCCTGGAGGCCGGCCGATTTCGGGACCCTCTGCAGGGGAGAAGCCCAAGGCGACGCGTGGCTCAATCAATGCGTAGGGGACGCTGAAGTTGACGGCCGATCGGACTCGGCGTTGGAGACGGAGCTCGCGACGGCGGGTGGATTGCCTAGGGTTCGGCCGCCACGGTGGAGAAGAACGAGGGCTCGGTCTCTACGGTGGAAAAGAACAAGGGGGTGGTGCCACCGCCTCCGCGATTCCGGGTCCCTTCCCCGGTGAAGAAGAACAAGGCGACGACGTCTCTGCGGTGGAGAAGGCGATTCCGGGTCTCTGCAGTGGATAAGGTGAATGCGACGGCGGTGGAACGACGGGGGGAGAATCTCTATGGGTTCGGCGGCCGCGGTAGAGAAGAAGCTCACGACGTCGATTAATCTAGGGTTCGACAACCGCGGTGGAGAAGAAGCAGACGGTGGCGATTGAGCTAGGGTTCGGCCGCCGCGAGCGTTACGGGTGAGGTGAGCTCAAAAAATGCATGCTCGGTTGCTGGATTCGTGGGCCCGATACACGTAAACTGCTGGCGAAATCAACGCGAAGGCCCATGGACCGACACATGGATTACTGTATCGTAAACGGAAACATAAGACATCGTAATATCAATATTTATGTGGGGACTAGTACGGCTACGCAGATTGCGGGAACACAATCTTCTCGTGGGCCCGGATGCCCGAAACATGCGCATACCAAAAAGTTTGTAAACCGTAACACGATTGAGCATAACACGTAGTTATAATTGACGTAAGTAGGTGGTACAGTGAGCCAAAAAGCCTGCGCACCTGGTCGGTACGGTGCGGTCCGCGCATCTGGTCGGTTGCTGGTCGGGGCTTCCATTAGTTAGAGAGAGCCCAGGGCTCTAAATACTATATATATATATCGACTTTAATATCTCACAAATTATGTCAACAACCAATCTCTACTATAAAGCATCAGTTTGCACATGCTTTGTTGGAACTCTAAAGTTCGTTGCACAATCAGAATAGCATAACCTAAAGTCCCATTCTTATGGTGGCTGATGGTACAAAGCTACAAAAGAGAATAAAATGCAGGTACAATCTCAAGAAGAAAACAATCCTTGAAGTGAAGATGACATCTAGTCTATCTGTGCAGTAGCTCAGAAGATAATTGTGACATGATCCTAAGCTGCCCTTTGGCATTTGAAACAGTGTTCGTTCAAGAAATGAAACTACTGCCAGCCTGAGAACCCACGTTGCATTCTGATGCTTTTGCTCAGCTACTTCGTCGGTTTTACTGGTTCGGCGTTTAGGTGTTTTGGTTTTACCAATTCTCTGAACCTTTTGTGCCCGGGATGATGGCACTGATGGCCATGATGTTGACCGCATGCGTAAGACGGAGCACGTGCCACGAAGAGCATGAAAGCAGACCTAGGTCTGCCATGCACAACAGCTAGAACACCCGGGTCTATGTCGTCAAGTAGAGGCCGGTGGAGGACAACACCGCGCCCACCTCCATCACTTGACCTAATGCCTGGCGATCATGCCTGCGTAGGCATACATGTTAGTTAACATCATGGTCATGAGCGTAATTGTAGTTTATTGGCCAAATGGCTAATGATACAAGGAAGCAAAGCTATTTTTTTAACATAGCTCACCTTTATATAGAAAAAAATACAGAATATAAAGCTTCGAAAAACAAGAGCAAAGTATATATCTCCCCCAAGTGATCATAAACTATTGCTGAGTTAAATACACCGAACCTAACACAAAACTTTGTTCATGTTAGCTAGTTTAAATGTGGATAAATGACACATCTTATGTAGAAATACCTTTTAATACAAAAGATATGTAGAAACAATCTCATGTGTTGAAATATCTAATCACCTCAGGATGGTACAGAACTTAACAAACAAAATAAATGGGAAGTTAACTAAAACTAGGACACAATACCTACAAAGCACCCTGCTTAGGGAAAGGAGAAAGAACAGTCGAGCTACATAAAATGCTTCTTTTGTTTCTTCAGCGGTATATGCATGAACATGGACATCTTTAAACACCTGTTGGGGTAAGTTTGCTTCAACATCAACTTCAGCAACTGATGGTGGAGTAAATATGGGAGCCAATATCTCATTGTCACATCTAGAAACCACACTCCTCTTGACTTCAAGCTCTATACATGGAAATGACAATATTATACAATGTTAATTTAAGGACCTCGGTAACTAAAGTACAAAAAAATAAATCTCTTGGTTGCTCTAGCCAGTAGTCACAGCATACTCTGGCTTGCTCTATTGTACCACCAATTAATATACTTTGGCTTGCTCTAGCTAGTAGTCACAACATAATAAGCAGGATGTTTGCATTGCATTAGCATTAGTGATAGTTTGATACTGACCTGCAACGCTTCCTCCAACATACCTGTGATCGTTATGCTCACCCCCAAGCTTGGCTGCAATGGACTCGCCTTTCTCTCTGTCTTCTCAAGGCCATACCTTTATTACAGGTTCTTTTGATCCTGACCAAATTTCACTTGTTTCCAAGACATTAAGTGAAACAATAAATTTGGATTGTGATTAGCCCAACCGTCCACACTTGCCTCGTACGTTGTTCACATTCGTATGTCACCACCGTTGCTTGACTCACAAATATTTAATAAAATGTTAGAGCATAACGATCACATAAAAATTAAATATTCAGGTTGGACACTCTACAACATCTAGGTATTAACTATAACAATGAATAGCTAAATATTTAATTGTTCGAGTGATAAAAAAGTAAGATACTAATATCTAGTGAGGTATTGTGTACATCGTAAGGCTAGAAACCGGAACTATGAATAAATTCTCGATTAATATAATCTTAGCAACAAATTCTTCTTTGGTTGACTAGACCAGATTTTGATGAAGGGCTTTAACAGATTCAAAAGGAGGTCCAAGCTACTTACTTGCTATTTATCTACAATTTAGGCTTTACTGTATGAGTACTAAGTCATTCAGTAAATTGGAATGATATTTTTAGAGAAGAAGCAAAAAATACAACTTAGGACTTCTTAGACTATCCCCTAAAAACAAAAGCTATTGTGAAGCACCAATGATGATAGTTCTAATTGTACATCAACAGCCTAAGTTTTTCCATTAGTGAACATAACTACATAAAAGTGGGAAAAGCAAGTGGAAACCACACAAAGAAGACACATCATTGTAGTTTTGGACTTGTGGTTATTTGACTGATTCTGAAAGAAGGTAACTTACCTAGGCACTTTAATTCTTAAATGTTGTTGCTAACATCCCCCATCAGAAGAATTTGTGTCAATGGGTGGTTGAAACATTGTAGTTGCACTCCATAATGTCATGTGCAGGATCTAGCTCTTTGTTTGTAGAAAGTGCAGGCAACCAATAATCATCTTTGTTTTAGGGTTCTTCACTTTAGTTCCATGAATCCGGACTATTTGGGTGGGCCTCGGCAGATCATTGTTGACAATGTTTTCCATTGTTTTTTTCTGGACGTTAGCCTCCTCGACAGCACGATATCATCAACAACATCTAAGTCGCCTTCTTGCAAATGCATTTATTTCCAAAACAAAGTCTTGCATATATGGCTAGAACAGTTTTCCTTATATAGAACAAAGAAATTAAAATAAAAGTAAAAATGTCCAAGAGCTAGATCTGCGCCATGTGGATGCCTACATTGCATTCTTATATAGTAGCAGAGGCAAGTAGGATTTGCATCAGATCAAGAGGACACTAACCTATCATATGTGCATCCCTTTTGAAACTTTACCTTAGGCAAGGACTAAGGCAGAGCAAACACAACAGTACATCTACCATGTGGCTCTACCCAAGTTGAGGCTGAGACAACTACATAGAGTTTCTGTCCTGGAGAAGAAAACAACTGGTACCAACACTAGAATTTTCTCGATCAAAGTGACCATTCTGAATGTTAAATCGAACAAAAAAATCAAAATGGGAGCTAGATAAGAAAGAGGATTGTTATACTTAAGAGAATGTCATAGAACAGCCGATATGAAAAACATATGAACCAAATGTTCAGACAGGCTAGAAGTAATTACTTGTAGCATGGTATTCCACATTTCTTTTGCAAAAAACATGGTTTTCTCCATAAAGACCAAACACTTGCAAGACTGTCACTTTCACATCCTGAGTTTCGCGGGCAGCAACAACAAAAGTCATAGGGTGGGTTATCCTTAGCTGTTCCACAAAAATTAAATAGCTTGTCAGCCTCAATAACACATCATAAAAAAGAATAAGTAATTCAGAATAATGAACTCAAAGAAGAGACAATCAAAACTTGCTTGTGGTGTAGAAGCACCCCTGACACTCCATCTTCCGCACTACCCATATTAGAAGATTAAACTATGAATACAAACAACCCCAAAAAAGTAACTGAACAAGTATCTCTACTACGTATTAAGGCAGTAAGGGTAGGCTGCCATTCCGTGTTCTGCCATTCCCATTCCATGTTCTGCCTTTCTGTCGGTACCCTGAATCAGGGGTACCCTCTTCTATGGTATGAAGGCGCTGCACCCGTACCTCCAGGTCATACGGAGAGCGGATCCCGACCCCACTACATGGGCAGGACTAGGGGCACCACGTGGCAAGGAAAGATAATACATCCCGAGGTGCATCGATGGGTCCGGACCTCCAATGGACACCGGACCCCTGTACGAACGGGTCCAGAGCTCCCAGAAGGACATGCCGGGTCCCTCGAATAAGCTCCAGGCTCCCCCAGTAAGGTCCGGGTCTTGGCAAGGTCCCGAGACGAGGAGGACCCCGGCATGGGTAGGGGTCCGGTGCCGGCACGTGTCCAGGCCTTGCCCTACGCTTCCCGCTCAGGCAAAGGCCCGCTGCTGCCGCGTGGCATGTGGCCCGTGACATAAGCCAGCAGGCCGAGCCTGATGCAAGGTCCATACAGCCATGCAGCCTTTGCATTTATTGCGGAGAGGACGCGCCTGCCACCACGCTGACGGGCGACGTGCCCTCTCGGCATTTAATGCGCCCTGTCCCATCCGCTGGCAGACGGTGTCAGACCCGTCCAGCAGACGACATGTCTGATCAGTCTACTGGCAAACAGTGCGCCCGTGCCGAGCGGCACGCTGTACTCATCTTCCCTTCTACAAGAAGCTTCCCCTGCACGCCGAGGATACGCAGATCTCGCGCGTCAGGGCACAAGAAGATTGTCTCGGCAACAGACATTAGTGGCTCCAAGCGCTTTATTCTTTATGTCCCTGGGCCCACATGTCGAGACCAAGTACCTTTGTGCATGCCCCCCTTCTGCTATAAAAGGGAAGGCATGCGACGTTACACACACACACACACGCAATCTTAGATCACACCTTAGACTCGCAAGCTCATACAAGCTCACAAGCAATACATCTCACAGTGGAGTAGGGTATTACCCTCCGGCGGCCCGAACCACTCTAAATTCTTGTGTGTTCTTGAGTTCTTCCCGTTCATTCCAACGATCAAGCAAAACGCCTAAGCCCCTCCTCATCTCAGGATTTAGGGCGGGTGCACTCCGCCACCCGGCCGGAGATTTACTCTCCGACATTTGGCGCACCAGGTAGGGCCTAGGCATTAGGTTTTTGCTTGATCCCTAGCCCAAGCATGATGGTGCAGATCATTGAGCACCGCGCCGAGACATCGGTAGACTTTGTGGTGGAGGGAGAAGCTGCTTCCTCCACACCGCAGGTTCCTGGTCGCCCAGTACCAGGTACTCCTGCTGTGCACGCCGCACGGCAGCACACAACAGCGCAAACGTCCAGGACTCCATCAAGGGCGACTTTGGGGGCATTATCGGTGGCCAGGGAATTGTTGCGACACCCTCCAAGCTCCACGGCTTCACCAGGAGCCATGAAGCAATGGCGGGACGACGTCGACCGACTGCTTCGAATGGCGCATTCTACCTCGACCAGATCAAAGATGCGGTCATCCCGGCGCCAACACGAGACGTCAGCATCTGTGCGCTCGCCCTCAGTAATGTGGCGGAACCGCCCGAATTATTCCAGCTTAAGTGCCCAAGTCGCACCCTTAAGGGCAGCAACACACTTAAACAGGAATAACCCGTCAGTCCCTCGGATCTAGTCCGATAAAGCCACTTATCCAGGATCGAATACCACTAGCTCACTCGAAGGTGAGGCATAGAGAAATACAATAAAACATAATACCACAATTTAATAAGTATCATTAGTGATTACATTATCGGAGTTTTAGAAATAATAACCATAATTTTAATGCAGCGGAAATAACTAACGAAGAAGAACCAAGTAACATGGCGAAGCCTGGCCACACTACTCCTCATGGTCCTCTCCTGCGGAAGCAATAACCCACTCGACCATCTATCCCGGTGGCAGGGATGAAGGCCAAGTCACACCATCAACCAGAACAAGGAGGTACCTGCAAAAATTGTGCCACAAGCAAGGCTGAGTATACTAATACTCAGCTAGACTTACCCGGTGTGAGGAGTCTACTCCTCTACCTCTAGACATGCAGCTGTTTGGCTGAGGGGTTTGGTTTGCCAAAAGCACTAGCTGAGTCTAAAATCAAGTTTTAGCTTTTCAAGTTTTAGTATGATCCTTTTAACTAGATGTGTACCTAGCTAGTCATACATGGTATCAAACATTATTGCAATCAACATCTTTTGCGAGTCACCTCATTTCCACTTATTACTCAATGCAGTACAATGGATCAAGCAGTCTCATTAGCTGCGAGAAGCAGACGATTCGAATCGAGTTTTTAAACCTTGCAAGGTAAACCTAAACATACGACGTGGCGAGGCACTCCGTCCCCACACACATCAACCGTCCCCATCGATTCCCTGGCAACAGATCAGGGCTCACCGCCTTGGCGTACAATGCCTCACTGACCCCGACTGCCGTCGTGCAGTGACCGCACTTGTACCCACCATAACCGGAATGGGAGACCACGTCTCAGGTCGCGTGAGGGGCAAAGTCTACTGCCAGGTTCAATCAGGTACTAGGCTTACCGATTTACCATATTTCTCGGTATGTGTTTAGTACGTTCAAACACTTGACACAGGTATCCGCACGTTAATCCTTATTCCAATTTCTGTCTCGTAGACCACGCGTCCCCATGGACCCGTGTCCACAGACCATCATCATTCTGTTATCAAAGTGGATACAATCAATTCCTGACCTCGCGCGAGTGCTAGAAAAATCACTCGACTTCTACCGAGATCCCTAATTAGTAAAACAGCTACTCGACCTAGCATACTAGTATCCATCTCAATAGGATTCCTGAGATCATGCAACTAGGGTTTTAATCAACTCCTACACTTAAGTGCACAATACAAGCCTACAAACATTAAGTGTAGTAAAATATCATATAGAACAGGTTATGCATAAAACCGGGGCTTGCCTTTAATTTAACACTTAGGTAGTGTTTGCTGGGGGGGTACTCGCTTGGCGAGCATCCACTGGGTAAGTCCACCATTCTTCAGGTCGTCCACCAACTGCATCTTGTTGTTGGCACCACATCACTTGCACGATCATCTCTCGGTCCTAAATGAGATGCAAGATGCATATGTATGAATATAATGAAATAGCACAAGATACTTTAAGTACACACTAGCGAATTAAACACTAAGTAGCGAGACATCACAAGCAACCACACCCACTAGCGTTAGCTAACTACATATCGTCGGGCGCACAACATTACACCACTAAAAAGACGACAAACATTTTGGATATTTACGCAACACAATACTACATCACAATTAACTAGAGAAGGAAGCATATAAAACAAGACACACATGTCCTCACTAGCTTAGTCATGGCAAGTCTACATTTATTTAAGTGCTAACCAAACATTTTTAGCCAAACGGGTGAACTAACAATCAAATGAGCACTAGCAGAATTTTTGGACAGCAATACAACAGTTGCTTGTTTTAATCATAACTCTTCAATTGTTAGTCCAAAAATATCAAACTAAGACTTTCTGGAAAGCTTAAAAAGTGCTCTACAACTTTGGTATTGTCGTCACAACCTGATTAAACACTTAACAAGGTCGAATTGTGCAACACAGCAGCTCTGTCCAGATTTGGACAGATTCAGACTTGCAGCTTCAAAAATTCACAACAAAAGATTCAGACATCCAAACAAAGTGATCCTATACTTTCTGGAAAGCTAATTAAATGTTCTACAAATTATTTGTAAACATCCCTGGCTGTTTTAGCATGTATCAAGGGTAAAATATACTATGAAGGCTGTGCTGTCCAGAACTGGACAGATTCAGTCTTCAGACTTTAAACATCCATAAATTAATCTTCAGACCACCAAAAATAGTGATCCAAGACTTTTTGGAAAGCTTGGCAATTGCACTACATAACTTTTATAATCACCAAGAAGTGATTCCAGGTTTAACTAAATCAAATATTACAGTTTTCGAAATCTGTTCTGACGATGGACAGAACACAACAACTAGTCTGTAAAATTCATAACTCTTAAACCGTCAGGCCTATAGTTATGAAATTTTAACACAAGCAAGATAAGAAAAGCCTCTACAACTTTCTCATAATTGACAAGGACTGATTCTAACATTAACTTAAGCAAATAATGCAGTTTCTGAAATCTGTACAGAATTTGGACAGATTCAGTTACTGAATTTGTAAAAAGCACAACTCCTAAACGGTCAGACCTATGACTGTCAAATTTTAACACCAGTAAGATAATAAAGTTATCTACCACTTTTCTATAGCCCATATCTACAGAAAACACAATTTAGTTCATCAAGCATACAGCACACCGAAAACAGTACGTGCAGCCCAAAACAGCAATCAACACATTTCAGCTTCTATACAATTCAAGAATTGCCGCGTTCTAGAGACTTGAATTATTATAACACTTTGACATTTGTTAGAGTTAAAATAACCAAGTGAGAACTAACAAGTGAACTTACGAATTTTTATCCGTGTCATTATGAGCACTAGAAGTACTATATTTAATTAACAACGCATTCTCCCCGATAATCGATATCGAAGTGTTGTTCACACAATAATTTGTATTTTAACTTATACCTCACCTGAGCACTAATACTTTTTACCCGCGACCATAACCATATACATTTAGACCACAACAAGTAATTTACCGTGATTACGAGCTAAACCAAGTCATCTAACAAGTCGACTAATGTGACGGAACCTCCCAAATAATTAGGCCCACCTACAGTTGTCCTTGTCTCACAGACATCAGACACCCTGTAGATGTTCCTAAGTTACTTGACAAGCTCGGTATCTTTCCTTACCTTACCAGGAACGTCTCACCCGTCTTGCAGACATTACAGAACATCGGAGATAAAGAAATGCGGAAGCGAATTACATAAACTTACATTTATTTCAAAAGCAAGCTTGAGTTATTTTATTACAGACCAGACTAAAAGTGAGTGCATAGAAGTAATATTATACAAACCAAGGGAGGCACAAACTCCTCCCGATAAGTTTAATAAACAAAAAATCCTAAGTGGAGGACCGAGTCCTCTCGCACTTCAGTCTTGTTTTTCCTCGTTTGGTACCACCTTGGAGAAAAAGCAACAAAAGTTTGTCGCTTCCTCACCTAAAAACAACAAAGGGATAAACCCTGAGTATGGAATTACTCAGCAAGTCTTACCCGACTAAGGAAAAGACTCTCAAGGGTATGCTGGATAAATAGGAGTCAAGGAGAGGTTTTAGCAAAAATCAACTTATACTTTTGCAGAAGTAGCTTACTAAAGTGAGTCCTTACTTTCAATCTTTTAACGCCATATTAAGTATTAATAGACTCTATTTGCATCTAGTCTAATTTCACATCACATCAAGACAACATCATTTTTATCCGTAGTGTTCACGTCCTGACTTTAGGTTGCAGGGAAGTGACCAAGTCTTCATAACCGCGAAGGTACGGCGATCCGAATCGATTATACTCAGCTGAGGATCTCCAATCACACGACATATGTAGCACTTAACCCTTGCATATGTCAACCCGCCACCGGGGTTCTTAAGACCGGATCAGGTTCACGCAAACCGAGAGCACAGATACACCACCGTCCAGCCTCTTGCCACGGAGGGTACACGCTACTCTCGCCACCGCTCCATGCCCATTTCGTGTTATCTTATTCCGGCCTTAGTCTGCCCGAGGCAAGGCTTACCCATGACGAGGCATGTGACCAGTTAAAGGGTCCTCGGTCAGCACGCCTACATACGCGTTAATCCTTAACCAACCTGGGTAGAACATCACCTGTTCCTAGCCCAAGTTTCAATTTAAGTATTTCCATCCTTAGGATTGTGTCTGTTCCTTAGGATGAACGAGCATCACAGGGAACTTTGCAGTAAGATCCCACTATTGCTCCAAATGAAAATATTCTTGCAGGTAGAAGCCATCCTCTCCATGGTTAAATTGAGGACAACCTCTATCCACAAGATCTAAGCAAGGCTAAGCATTTTTGTAAATCATATTTTGATACTTCACAGAAGTATCTATAAAGGTATGGATATCAAGGAAAGCAATGCATCAAAGGGTTTCAAGTAAATCCTATGAACCTAATGCACATTTCACTAGACTTAAGTGTGCGAAAAGTATTTAAAAACACAAGGAAAGGGGTTGCATGCACCGGGGCTTGCCTTCGTTCACGGGTGAGTCAGGCTCAGATCCGCAGATATCAAAGTAGAAATGATTCCCGGCCTGAGACTCCGAAGGTGGTGGTGTCTCCTCTTTAGTTACTTCGATTTCTTCCTCACGTTCTAATCATAACCGTACATATGTATAAGAATGGATGCCATGGGATGCTCATGAGGATGCAAAGATAACATAAACTTATTATTCATGTCTTGAATACAACTTTCCTTCACGGAGTTCCGGGAACTTAGGGTTTCCGGAGTCGGTAAAGGAGTTCATAGGGCAGGGGGGTGTTTTGGGGTTTGGTGATCAAACAAGGTCCAAATCAATTCAAACTCTACCCAAGGCTTCTAAATATTATGAGGAACTCATATAAAAATTTTGGGCATTTTTGGAATTACCATTGGTTTTCTAAAAATCCATAACCAATACTTTTAACTATTTTAAATACCCTAAAATTTCTTATTTCCACTAAAAATCTAGGAAAATAACAAGTCTAGGAAAATTAGTTTCACAATTTTTATCATTTTTCTATAATTTTCTACATATTTCTAAAGTTCTTTTGAAAAAGAAAAGGGAAAAGGGTTGAACAGTGTTGGGCTGGTTTCAGCCCAGCGGCCCAGTCCAGAGAGGAAAGGCGCCCGCGCGCGCCCGCGCCCTGGCGACTTTGCACAGGGGCCCCCGCGGTTTAGACTAACTGCGACCAGGTTCTTTTACTGTTTAACCAAGTCACTGACTGTTTGCACTAAGAACCCCCATCTTCTATCCCTTTGCATGGTGAAGTCCCCGACGGCGGTCCATGCGGAGAGCTCAGCTCCGGCGAGCAAAACCGGCCGGAGAGGGCCAAGACCGGTGCTCCCGAGCGCCTGTCACCGAATTGGACCTACCCTGATCCATTTCCCCAACCTAATTTCACTAATGACCCTATGGTTTGCACTAGCCATGACGACCAGGGGTGTTGCGGGTGGAGGAGCGCGTTCCCGACGATTGGGGGCATCTACATCAAATTGATGGCTTGGCGAGCATCACTGAGCTATGAGAAGACTTAAACAAGGTTTGAATCGGACAGAGCTTTACCAGAATCGGCTGGCCACGGTGGACTTGGTTTCACGGTGTTCTTCGACTGATTTGGGGGAAGTATGAAATTGGAGATTGCTGGTGATCGGTTGGGGACAATAGTGGGTGTCGGGGTACTTGACTGCCTTATGGAGCTTGCGGTGGCTTCAATTTATAGGCGGCTTCGTCGGTGGCGCTTAATTCGGTCGAGTAACGCGGCGGCCGGAGATAAGGAAGAATCCCTGACGCGGTGAGTTCGTGGCAAATGGCGTGGCAAGCTTACCGGTGCTGATTTGACGGCTGTGAGAAGCCACGGCGACGCGGTGGAAACCAAAGCCACGCGGCAGGCCACGGCGAAGGCACGACGGCGGTGAAAAGCTTTATCCACGGGCGGTAAGCAGGGGGGAGGCACGGCGACGAGCCGGAGTGGCGTCCAGCGCACGGGGAGATGATATTTTTCCACCCAATCGTTATCTTCAAGCCCGGTGCTCGAATCAGGACGGCGGCGGCGCGAATCTTCACGCAGAGAGGTCGCCGGCGGTGAGGACAGCCGCGCTGGCAGTTTTATCCAGTGCAGACACTGTACCATCAGTAGTTCTATTCAGACAGCCTGATCGAGCAAATTTAAGCCGCCAATTCTCTGATTTTCAAGTGGCAACACAACCAGTGATCTATAGCAAAGTTGTAGTGCTATAATCCATCTATATCTTTGCTATAATGCGTACTCACAAAAAGTCACTGGATCCCCTTCAAAATCGAGCTCAAAGTTGATCCCACAACACTGTTAATCTGTATTTCAGACTTCAGGCAGTCTGACAGTCCATCTTTGATTGGGTTTTTCTCCAAATTTCTCATAGGATCATGGCTTGAACCCTTAAACAAAGTTGTTCTCCTATGATTGGTCTTCAACATTGATGTGGTGACCTAGGGCAAAAACCCTATGCTTTGCAAGTTACAAAGCCCCAAAGTGGAGCCAATTCTCTGATTTTCAGACTTAGCATAGAACTCAAATGAGGTCCATTTTGCATTTAAGTCCAAAACTTAGGGTTTGGCTTTCAAGTCCACATATTTGGGAACCAAATGACTTAAAATACTTATTTGGCTTGGTTTTTGCACTTTAGCCCAAAAGTGGACTAATTTTGCATATAAGCCCCTAGGGTTTGGTTTTAGGGTTTTCCAGGGTTCCAATTAGGGTTTCTGGTATCCCAGGGGTATAAAAGTGATTCAAGTTTATTCTTGGGGTCATTTTATGACTTTTACCCTAAAGCCTTTAGGTTTTCTTAACTTGGGTTAAGTTTTACCCCTTTAACCACTATTTAGGGTTAAGTCCTTTAACCAGGGTCCTATTTATAAAACATTAAAACAATACAACTTGTTTGAAATTTTTACCTAGTGAATGCACTCTAGGTGTGTCAAACATATGCAATGCCAATGCTTATGATGCCATGCTCATGTTTTAGTTATAGTAACACCAGGGGTGTTACATCCTTGCCCCCATAAAAGAATCTCATCCCGAGATTAAGATCCTAGGGTAGGTAATGGTAAAGGAAACACATCACATTTTTATTTCCTCAATTCTGGTACAAGGCAGGGGTGATGTGGGGGTCACTTCTTTATTACACAGCTATACAGACTTTACAATTTACATGAGGCTAAAAAGCCTGGGAAATTCTTATCTAAGAAGTCTTGGGTTTCCCATGTAGCCTCATCTTCAGAATGCTGGTTCCACTGTATCTTGTAGAATTTGAGAGTCTTTCTTCGGGTGACCCTGTCCTTTCGATCCAGAACTCGAATAGGATGCTCCGAGTATGTTAAATCTGGTTCCAGGACAACATCAGTTACTTCAACGGTTCGATCAGGAACCCGAAGACACTTCTTCAATTGTGACACGTGGAACACATTATGCACAGCAGACAATGTTTCGGGTAGTTGAAGTCGGTACGCCACTGGTCCACATTGCTCAATCACCAGGAATGGACCAATGTACCTGGGTGCAAGCTTCCCTTTAACCCCGAAACGCGATACACCCTTCATTGGTGAAACTTTTAAGTAGACATAATCGTCTACCAGAAAGCATAAGGGTTGTCGTCCTCGGTCTGCATAACTGTTTTGTCGAGTCTGAGCTTTCTTCATATTATGAATAATTCTCTGAACCTTTTCTTCGACCTCTTTCACCATATCAGGCCTAAAGAAGTATCTTTCTCCAGGTTCAGACCAATTTAGCGGAGTTCGACACCGTCGTCCATATAAAGCTTCGAAAGGTGCCATCTTGATACTTTCTTGATAACTGTTATTGTATGAAAACTCCGCTAGGGGCAAACATTCATCCCATTTTTGCGAGAAGTCCAGAACACATGCCCGCAGCATATCCTCGAGTATCTGGTTCACTCTCTCAGTCTGTCCACTGGTTTGAGGATGATAGGCCGAACTGTGGAGCAATTTGGTACCCAAGGATTTATGAAGTTCTTCCCAAAACTTGGATACGAACTGAGGTCCACGATCCGACACTATGGTCTTTGGAATACCATGCAAACTGAGAATACGGCTGATATATAATGCTGCATAAGTGGCTACTGTATATTTGGCCCTGACGGGTAAGAAGTGGGCAATCTTTGTGAGTCGATCAACGATAACCCAAATAGAATCATACCCTTTGGCCGTCCTGGGCAGTCCCACAATAAAGTCCATACTGATGTCTTCCCATTTCCATGTTGGGATTGGCAAGGATTGTAATGGACCAGCAGTTTTCATGTGTATGGCCTTGACACGTCTGCAAGTGTCACACTTCGCCACATAGCGTGCAATTTCGATTTTCATCTTTGTCCACCAGTAATGTTGCTTTAAATCTTGGTACATCTTAGTGCTTCCGGGATGAATAGAATAACGACTAAGATGTGCTTCATCAAGAATTTGCTGGCGGAGTTCTTCGTTCTTTGGCACTACTATGCGGTTTTTAAACCATATCACACCTTGATCGTCTTCCTTGAAGCACTTGGCTACTCCAGCCTTTATCTTCTCTCGAATGTGCTTCATGTCCAAATTATCCTTTTGAGCATCAATTATCCTTTGCAAAATGATTGACTCAAGCTTTAGTTGATTTAGAGTCCCTTGTTGGATGATCCCCAGGTTTAGCTTCTCCATTTCTTGACACAAAGTGTTCTCGGAGATCTTCGCCATAAGACAGTGGCAGGAGGTCTTACGACTTAGTGCATCTGCCACCACATTGGCTTTGCCTGGGTGATAATGGATCTCCAGTTCATAGTCTTTAATGAGCTCAAGCCATCGTCTTTGCCTCATATTTAACTCTGACTGGGTGAAGATGTACTTCAAACTTTTATGATCTGTATATATGTGACAGATATTTCCCAGCAGATAGTGACGCCAAATCTTTAGGGCATGAACCACAGCAGCTAGCTCCAGATCATGAGTTGGATAATGCTCCTCATGTCGGCGCAACTGCCTTGAAGCATACGCAATTACTCGGCCCTCTTGCATCAGTACACAGCCGAGCCCACTGCCAGATGCATCACAATATACGTCAAAAGGCTTAGTGATGTCTGGTTGAGCCAATACCGGAGCAGTGGTCAATAGTGTCTTCAGTTGCTCAAAGGCTTCATTACACTTAGAAGACCAATTGAACTTAATGTCATTCTTCAATAAACTTGTGATTGGCTTCACAAGCTTAGAAAAATCTGGTATGAATCTGCGATAATACCCAGCTAGTCCAAGAAAACTCCGGACTTGGTGAACAGTTGTTGGGGGTTTCCATTCCAGAATATCTTTGACCTTGCTAGGATCTACCGCAATTCCTTTAGCCGATAACACGTGCCCCAAAAATTGAATTTCTTCCAGCCAGAACGCGCACTTGCTGAACTTGGCATATAGCTAATGTTCCCTGAGGCGCGTCAATACAATCCGTAAATGCTGAGCATGGTCCTCTTCATTCTTAGAATATATCAAGATATCGTCGATGAAGACTACCACGAACTTGTCCAACTCGGGCATGAACACCGAGTTCATCAAATAGGTGAAATGGGCAGGAGCATTTGTAAGCCCGAAAGACATTACCAAGTATTCAAACAATCCATACCGCGTAGTAAACGCGGTCTTCGGTATATCCTCGGGCCGAATACGGATTTGATGATAGCCCGACCTGAGATCAATTTTGGAAAATACCCTCGCCCCAGTCAGTTGATCAAATAAGATGTCGATCCTTGGAAGAGGGTACTTATTCTTGATAGTGACCTCATTTAGGGGTCGATAATCCACGCACATTCGCAGGGTTTGATCCTTCTTCTTAACAAAAATGGCGGGACAACCCCATGGGGACGAGCTTGGCCGGATGAATCCCTTATTCAGTAGATCTTGTAATTGAATCTTCAGTTCCGCCAACTCATTAGGGGGCATACGGTACGATCTTCGGGAGATGGGAGCTGTACCGGGCTTTAGCTCAATTACGAATTCTACATCTCTTTCAGGGGGCAGTCCAGGCAAATCTTCCGGAAATACATCTGGAAACTCACATACTACCGGAATGTTCTTGATCTCCGGTACAATGGCTTCATATACTCTACCAGAAGCTTTGGCTGGATTGGTTACGGGGAGAGTCAAAAGAATCTCTTCGTGATTATAACTCAACCTGACAGTTCTGAGTTCAGTGTTGAGGATTGCCTTGTGTTGGGTTAACCAATTCATACCCAATATTACATCTATATCCTGGCCTTTCAGAACAATCATGTTAGCAGGAAAGTTCCGTCCGGCCATTGTTACTGGCACTCCATAGGCCACTTCTCTAGTATAAATGTGTCCCCCAGGTGAATGAATTTTAAATCCCTCCTTTGATTCATGGTATGCAATATGATGTTGCTCCACAAATTTCTTGCTAATGAATGTATGTGAAGCACCAGAATCAAAAAGAATAATTGCTGGGTGACTGGCCACGGGAAACGTACCCATCATCACCGGCTCTCCTTCCGGTGTAGTAGCCACTTGAGTGTAATACACACGCCCTGTCTTCCTTGTATTCTTCCCCACAGCATTTCCTTTAGGCTGAGCTGAATTCCCAGATCCTTGCGAAGCATTAGATTGATTTTGCCTAGGATATGGGCAGTCTTTGATAAAATGTCCCGACTTGCCGCAATTAAAACACCCAGTTGAAGAACTAGGCAAGGCAGGAAATCGAGTGCCTGGGGCACCCGGCTGATTTGGGGTAGTGGGGGTATTGTTGGGGCGGATAATGATTGGCTGTTTAAAGGGAAATGAGGGTGGACGAGAAAAAGTGCGATTTTGGCTTGAAGGTCGGATCACAAACCGTTGCTTCTTCGCCTGGCCCTGATTAGGCCTCTCACCACCGAATCCCTTATTCTTCCCAGAATTTGTGTATTTGGCTTCAACAGATAAGGCTGTGCTGACAGCCTTTCCATACGTGAGATCTATGCATGTGGCCATTTTCCTTTGTAGCCGATCATTCAGTCCCCGCATAAAACAGTTCTTCTTCTTTAAATCAGTATTCACCTGGTCGATGGCATACTGTGACAGGTGATTAAATTTGTTGAGATATTGGTTGACGGTATCTCCACCTTGTTGTAACTTCATAAATTCCTCTTGTTTCATATGCAGCACTCCTTCGGGGATGTAGTGTTCACGGAAGGCTGCTTTAAACTCATTCCAGGTGACTTGATGGTTGACAGGTTGAATAGCCACAAAATTTCCCCACCAGGTACTGGCAGGACCACGGAGTTGTTGTGCTGCGAACAACGGCTTCTGCGTCTCTGAGCAACGGAGAAGACCAAACTTTTGTTCAATAACCCGAATCCACTCATCAGCTTCTAGGGGATCTTCAGCTTTGACGAATAGGGGTGGACGGGTTTCAGAGAAATCCAGATAGGTGGTCTCCTGGGGGCCTTGCTGAAAACCTCTTCCTGCCTGCTGCTGGAATTGTTGCTGACCCGCCATTTCCCTAAGGAAGCGGGTATTGTCTGCGGTGGCATTCACCAAGGCGGCAATCGCCTCGGCTAACGTGGGAGGAACCGGAGGTGGGTTTGGGGTAACATCCCTGCCCCCAGAAGTTCCGGCTGCGTCCTGTCCTCGAGTCCTGGTCGGCATCTGTGGCAAAAACATTTGAAGTAAACATAATGTGCCAGAGAAAACCTTCCATTTTACATTACTATAAAAAGTAATGATACAGACTCGATATTACATAACAGGATACAATACCCATTATACAAGAGTTCAACCTATTATACAACAGTACACCCTACAATACACTACTCTACTTTTACTTCTATTACACCATTATTCCTGCTTGCCATTACTCTTGGCGGCCTCATCGTCAGGTGTGGGAGTCCAGACATCAACCAACCTCAAAGAAGGAGGGGGCTCAAAAAGGTCTAACTCCCCACCCAGCGCGCGTCCCGCAACGTGAGATGGTCCGGCTTCCGCCTCAGCAGGTTGTGCAGGCTCACTTGGGTGTAATTGTGAGTATAGTATATGGACTTCCTCGTGCAACGTATTGCAGTAAACCTGCAGGTTATCCACCGTTGAGCTAAGTTCTTTAATTCGGGCCTGAGCCCTTGCTTCCTTAGCACACATTAGCAAACGAGACTGTACGGCCCAGTCAAGTGCTAAGTCTCGAACAGCGAGCTGATCCTACAGATGTCGGATGTCCCTTCTCAGTTCGTTGATTCTATCTCCGTCGGTGACCCAAGCATCAGTCCTATGTTGCAGCGCTGTTTGAAGTCGACTCACACGGGCTTCAAGATCTCCGATGGGGTCATTACTTCCACTGCTGCTACTTTCATGTCGGGGAGCCAATTGATGCCGAGGCACCCCAATTGGTCTCGTAGACTTGCGTGCCGTTAGCCTGGTGCGTGGCGGCATCTTTTTAAGGGGGAAAATGTTATTAGTAAGATTCTTAGCATGATGCATGTATAATTACAGAATCAACCTTAGTCGATTCAACCTTCTATACATTGCACTCTTCCTATCTGGTCTTTAAGATAGACTCTTCAGAATACTTAGGTAAGAAGAGAAAAGAATTTTTAGGTAAGACTTTTGAAAATCCTTTTGAAGATGCCTCATAATATCTGCCAAGAAGGGCTACGCTCTGATACCAGCTGTGACGGAACCTCCCAAGTAATTAGGCCCACCTACAGTTGTCCTTGTCTCACAGACATCAGACACCCTGTAGATGTTCCTAAGTTACTTGACAAGCTCGGTATCTTTCCTTACCTTACCAGGAACGTCTCACCCGTCTTGCAGACATTACAGAACATCGGAGATAAAGAAATGCGGAAGCGAATTACATAAACTTACATTTATTTCAAAAGCAAGCTTGAGTTATTTTATTACAGACCAGACTAAAAGTGAGTGCATAGAAGTAATATTATACAAACCAAGGGAGGCACAAACTCCTCCCGATAAGTTTAATAAACAAAAAATCCTAAGTGGAGGACCGAGTCCTCTCGCACTTCAGTCTTGTTTTTCCTCGTTTGGTACCACCTTGGAGCAAAAGCAACAAAAGTTTGTCGCTTCCTCACCTAAAAACAACAAAGGGATAAACCCTGAGTATGGAATTACTCAGCAAGTCTTACCCGACTAAGGAAAAGACTCTCAAGGGTATGCTGGATAAATAGGAGTCAAGGAGAGGTTTTAGCAAAAATCAACTTATACTTTTGCAGAAGTAGCTTACTAAAGTGAGTCCTTACTTTCAATCTTTTAACGCCATATTAAGTATTAATAGACTCTATTTGCATCTAGTCTAATTTCACATCACATCAAGACAACATCATTTTTATCCGTAGTGTTCACGTCCTGACTTTAGGTTGCAGGGAAGTGACAAAGTCTTCATAACCGCGAAGGTACGGCGATCCGAATCGATTATACTCAGCTGAGGATCTCCAATCACACGACATATGTAGCACTTAACCCTTGCATATGTCAACCCGCCACCGGGGTTCTTAAGACCGGATCAGGTTCACGCAAACCGAGAGCACAGATACACCACCGTCCAGCCTCTTGCCACGGAGGGTACACGCTACTCTCGCCACCGCTCCACGCCCATTTCGTGTTATCTTATTCCGGCCTTAGTCTGCCCGAGGCAAGGCTTACCCATGACGAGGCATGTGACCAGTTAAAGGGTCCTCGGTCAGCACGCCTACATACGCGTTAATCCTTAACCAACCTGGGTAGAACATCACCTGTTCCTAGCCCAAGTTTCAATTTAAGTATTTCCATCCTTAGCATTGTGTCTGTTCCTTAGGATGAACGAGCATCACAGGGAACTTTGCAGTAAGATCCCACTATTGCTCCAAATGAAAATATTCTTGCAGGTAGAAGCCATCCTCTCCATGGTTAAATTGAGGACAACCTCTATCCACAAGATCTAAGCAAGGCTAAGCATTTTTGTAAATCATATTTTGATACTTCACAGAAGTATCTATAAAGGTATGGATATCAAGGAAAGCAATGCATCAAAGGGTTTCAAGTAAATCCTATGAACCTAATGCACATTTCACTAGACTTAAGTGTGCGAAAAGTATTTAAAAACACAAGGAAAGGGGTTGCATGCACCGGGGCTTGCCTTCGTTCACGGGTGAGTCAGGCTCAGATCCGCAGATATCAAAGTAGAAATGATTCCCGGCCTGAGACTCCGAAGGTGGTGGTGTCTCCTCTTTAGTTACTTCGATTTCTTCCTCACGTTCTAATCATAACCATACATATGTATAAGAATGGATGCCATGGGATGCTCATGAGGATGCAAAGATAACATAAACTTATTATTCATGTCTTGAATACAACTCTCCTTCACGGAGTTCCGGGAACTTAGGGTTTCCGGAGTCGGTAAAGGAGTTCATAGGGCAGGGGGGTGTTTTGGGGTTTGGTGATCAAACAAGGTCCAAATCAATTCAAACTCTACCCAAGGCTTCTAAATATTATGAGGAACTCATATAAAAATTTTGGGCATTTTTGGAATTACCATTGGTTTTCTAAAAATCCATAACCAATACTTTTAACTATTTTAAATACCCTAAAATTTCTTATTTCCACTAAAAATCACAAAACTATTTTTATTAAATTCTAGGGAAAATAACAAGTCTAGTAAAATTAGTTTCACAATTTTATCATTTTTCTATAATTTTCTACATATTTCTAAAGTTCTTTTGAAAAAGAAAAGGGAAAAGGGTTCAACAGTGTTGGGCTGGTTTCAGCCCAGCGGCCCAGTCCAGAGAGGAAAGGCGCCCGCACGCGCCCGCGCCCTGGCGACTTTGCACAGGGGCCCCCGCGGTTTAGACTAACTGCGACCAGGTTCTTTTACTGTTTAACCAAGTCACTGACTGTTTGCACTAAGAACCCCCATCTTCTATCCCTTTGCATGGTGAAGTCCCCGACGGCGGTCCATGAGGAGAGCTCAGCTCCGGCGAGCAAAACCGGCCGGAGAGGGCCAAGACCGGTGCTCCCGAGCGCCTGTCACCGAATTGGACCTACCCTGATCCATTTCCCCAACCTAATTTCACTAATGACCCTATGGTTTGCACTGGCCATGACGACCAGGGGTGTTGCGGGTGGAGGAGCGCGTTCCCGACGATTGGGGGCATCTACATTCAAATTGATGGCTTGGCGAGCATCACTGAGCTATGAGAAGACTTAAACAAGGTTTGAATCGGATAGAGCTTTACCAGAATCGGCTGGCCACGGTGGACTTGGTTTCACGGTGTTCTTCGACTGATTTGGGGGAAGTATGAAATTGGAGCTTGCTGGTGATCGGCTGGGGACAATAGTGGGTGTCGGGGTACTTGACTGCCTTATGGAGCTTGCGGTGGCTTCAATTTATAGGCGGCTTCGTCGGTGGCGCTTAATTCGGTCGAGTAACGCGGCGGCCGGAGATAAGGAAGAATCCCTGACGTGGTGAGTTCGTGGCAAATGGCGTGGCAAGCTTACCGGTGCTGATTTGACGGCTGTGAGAAGCCACGGCGACGCGGTGGAAACCAAAGCCACGCGGCAGGCCACGGCGAAGGCACGACGGCGGTGAAAAGCTTTATCCACGGGCGGTAAGCAGGGGGGAGGCACGGCGACGAGCCGGAGTGGCGTCCAGCGCACGGGGAGATGATATTTTTCCACCCAATCGTTATCTTCAAGCCCGGTGCTCGAATCAGGACGGCGGCGGCGCGAATCTTCACGCAGAGAGGTCGCCGGCGGTGAGGACAGCCCCGCTGGCGGTTTTATCCAGTGCAGACACTGTACCATCAGTAGTTCTATTCAGACAGTCTGATCGAGCAAATTTAAGCCGCCAATTCTTTGATTTTCAAGTGGCAACACAACCAGTGATCTATAGCAAAGTTGTAGTGCTATAATCCATCTATATCTTTGCTATAATGCGTACTCACAAAAAGTCACTGGATCCCCTTCAAAATCGAGCTCAAAGTTGATCCCACAACACTGTTAATCTGTATTTCAGACTTCAGGCAGTCTGACAGTCCATCTTTGATTGGGTTTTTCTCCAAATTTCTCATAGGATCATGGCTTGAACCCTTAAACAAATTTGTTCTCCTATGATTGGTCTTCAACATTGATGTGGTGACCTAGGGCAAAAACCCTATGCTTTGCAAGTTACAAAGCCCCAAAGTGGAGCCAATTCTCTGATTTTCAGACTTAGCATAGAACTCAAATGAGGTCCATTTTGCATTTAAGTCCAAAACTTAGAGTTTGGCTTTCAAGTCCACATATTTGGGAACCAAATGACTTAAAATACTTATTTGGCTTGGTTTTTGCACTTTAGCCCAAAAGTGGACTAATTTTGCATATAAGCCCCTAGGGTTTGGTTTTAGGGTTTTCCAGGGTTCCAATTAGGGTTTCTGGTATCCCAGGGGTATAAAAGTGATTCAAGTTTATTCTTGGGGTCATTTTATGACTTTTACCCTAAAGCCTTTAGGTTTTCTTAACTTGGGTTAAGTTTTACCCCTTTAACCACTATTTAGGGTTAAGTCCTTTAACCAGGGTCCTATTTATAAAACATTAAAACAATACAACTTGTTTGAAATTTTTACCTAGTGAATGCACTCTAGGTGTGTCAAACATATGCAATGCCAATGCTTATGATGCCATGCTCATGTTTTAGTTATAGTAACACCAGGGGTGTTACAACTAACTAGGGCAACGACACAACCCACTATCAGCATACACGTCGGCTTGCCTATTATGATCGCAGACTGAGACACAACATACACTTCAACATTTCTGCAATCATACATATTTATCATATGAACAGAGCATTTTAATAATGATCCCAAAACAACTAACTCCATTACACTATATGCAAAACATAATTTAACGAACACCAATTTCACATCGACTTGACTCGACTTATAAACATAGAGGAATTGATGACTACCTTGGCATGTCACCACCCCTCCATTTAAGCCGAGATAAATTCTATGATCGACTAAGAGTTCTAAGTATTAAACACATTATTACCTTCACGCACAATTAAGCCTCAACTTAACACCATTTTTGGGTAACTTGATCGACTCACTACGCATGTTCTTTGCCCATCAAAATTTATCGCACCACAGGAATCATCCCACTTGCTAATGACATCAACAAGACCTACTTATCTATTATTCACAACTCGAACACAGTTACGCGCCGCACTCTAGTTTCCAACATAATCCTTACATCACTCGTAACCCAACTACCCACTAACGATAAATCACTCACGACAACTACACAACAACTGGTTAATTTATTTGGACACCGCCTGCCTAGCGTACCACTAGTACCCCGCATTTTTACTCGACATATAAACATAGAGGAAGCGATAACTACTTCGGCATGTCACCACCTCTCTAATCAAGCAAGACGATTTCCACCTACAACGACTGATCATCCCCATCGAGCACACCTTATTTTACTATGTCTCGCATACAACCATATCATGGCGTGCACTCGAGACACTACCAATTAACTTAACACAATTACCACTATAATGCACTCCGGTATACACATGTTTAATAACTCACCTTTCTAAATTAACCTATCTCACCTTCCGACACCAATTAAATGTCACTTAATTTACATTTTCACCTAATTTAACCCACACCAACGATGAATACATAAATATAATTATCCTAGACCAACTCATTAGCCGATTGCGGAACCCACCAAGTAGGCTTTACGCTTCATTAACTTTGCCGCACAAACACATTATTTTTCGACGAAGCATTTTAACAATCAATTAATATATCGGCGAACTACCCTTGCGACACGTAAACGAACTATCGCAGTCACGCATATTCAATCACCAATATACATCATATCTATATACATGCCATTAACCAAATCACATCAATAGTAAATTATAAATCCATCAACCTGTCATCTCGGATTCGAGTCGCGCATGCGTCCATGGTTTAGGTGCTTCACCGAATCATGCATCGCACGAGACGCCGCGACAACATCTAGCTGTGATTAACATCACTCAATGGTTCAAACATTTTTATCAAGCACTTGAGATCCAAAAACAATGGAATACTAGCGAGGGGCTCACCAAGGATTTTTGACGCCAACTCACAAGCGTGGCGTAGATCGACGACGCCGCATGGGGCTGTCTCAAACACCACCGCGACGGCGCGGGTCGGGACTGCGCAGATCGAGCGAGCACGCGATGCGGGGAATCCGGGCTGCTGTTTTTGGACCGACATCGCTGCGCAGAGAATCATGGCGCCATGGGAGTGGGAGCCGTGCATCCATGGAGGCCGGCGTTGGGGAAGAAGACCGGCTGGGAGCTCGGCCATGGCAAGAACAGAGAAAGGGGATGGGGATGTGCTGCTGTTGGGCGCCGGCAAGGGGAAGCTGCAGGGGGTGGCGGTCGCTGTGCAGAGGGGGGGTCAGCCATGGGCGACGATGAGCTCCTTGCTCGAGCTAGGGGCCGGTCCGGCCAGGGAAGAGCAGGGGCGAGAGAAGTTCACCTGCGCCCTGGACAGCAGAGGGAGCGGCCTGGAATTTTCTAGGCGCCTGCTGGCTGGAGGGGCTGGAGCAGAGAGGGCGACCGCGGCGCTGGAAGTTGGGTGCAATCCGAGCTGGGCGACCAGGGAAGATGCTCGGCTGGGAAGCAGGGAGATGGGCGCCGAACTGGGCAGAACCGAGCTGTGGAAGAGCCGCGGCAAGAGAGCTCGGCAGGGCTGAGCGCAGCGCACGCGGGGAGGAGCGCCATGGGAGCAGGCGCGCCATGGGGAGCAGCTCCTGCGCGTAGCCGTGAGGAGAAGGGCGCCCTGCCCTAGCGTGCGTGAAGGAGCAGGAAGGAGGATGGCGTGGGGAGAATAAGCTAGGGAGAAGGAAAGTGGCGGCTAGGGGTGTAGGTGAATAAAAGCCAAGCAAGGAAGGAGCACCTCTATTTATAGAAAATTGCTAGGGTTAGGGTTTCTTAATGGGCTGGATCGGGCTGGAATGGGCTTGGCCCAAAACACGTTATCGGGCTGCGCTAATTTATTTTCCGGAATAAAAATGCTCTCGCGGAGTTCGTCGCTACGGAGAAACAGAGCGAAAAGAGTTCGGACGAACGGAAGGTTGAGCGATTAATTCGGTCGAGAGCCTAATTTGATTTCGCTCGAAAATAATTACCTACGCGTGATTCGAAAATAAATCGTCCTAAGATTTGATCGGCTTTGGATTTTTAGTCGGAGAAGGCGAATCGTGATATTTAAAAAATTGCTGTCGATACGGGGTTTTGAATTCGGTTCGGACATGAGATATTTGGCCGAGTCGAGTAAGAAATAATTAGAGGACGACGTACTGAGTATTCTGTGTGAGAGTACGGAGTCGGATTAATTTTTGGACATAGATCGAAGGTTGAGGATTTAGACTTGGGTACAGCTCCACTAACAATAGTCGAGTGTTTTGATTAAATGATCTTTAGACAAGATTTTATAAATCGAGAATGATTAACGAGTTGGCACTCGAGCCGAGAAATAAAAAGTTTTAACAGGCTCCAAAACTGGTTGTTTCTCGCGATCAATTAACTCTGAATTCGGTGAACTTCCAAGAGAAAGCCTGATAAACAGAGATAGGTACGATCGAGAAATAGAAATTTTTACTGAGCATCCGAGATTAGGATTAATCTCCCGACATAATGCAAATTAGACACCTGGGGTGTCACAAGTAAGGGGCGCATAGACCAACGACCTCCGGGCAGAGCTCAACCGCAGGCGTGCGGGAGAGGATACCCGGGTCTCCTTGGAAAGGGCCCGCGAGCGCCGCCAGAACATCGATGGCCGCAACCTCGATCAAGACTTCGCTGTGGTTGCACCGCAGACACCAATGGGCACCCGGTCCCAAACGGGTGTCCCTTTGGCTGGTGTGGGCTGCGCCGCTCTTGCGGATCATCTCCGTGCGGCGTCCTGGCCACCCAAGTTCCGGCCGCACCTGTCGGAAAAATACGACGGAACGACGAACCCGTCAGAGTTCCTGCAGGTGTACGTTACCGCCATCACGGCAGCAGGTGGAAACACCGCTGTGATGGCAACATATTTTCATGTGGCCTTGTCTGGACCTGCCCGGACCTGGCTCATGAACCTCACCCCGAGATCAGTCTACTCCTGGGAGGATCTCTACGCGCGGTTCATGGCGAACTTCGCCAGTGCTTACCAGCAGCACGATGTGGAGGCCCACCTCCATGCGGTGAGGCAGGAGCCCAGGGAGACCCTCCGGAAGTTCATCTCCCGCTTCACCAAGGTGCGAGGTACGATACCTCGTATTTCTGATGCTTCTATCATCACGGCCTTCCAACAGGGAGTACGTGATGAAAAAATGTTGGAGAAGTTGGCCACACATGATGTGGAAACTGTCCACACGCTCTTCGCTCTGGCCGACAAGTGCGCCAGAGCTGCCAAGGGCCGAGCATGGCACTCGGCCCCACAAACTGGAGCTACCCAGTTGGGTGGCTCGGGGGCCATCCTCCGGGACGGAAAGAAGAAGAAGGACCACGACTACCAGAAGCCACGGTCCACTGCTCTGGTGGTCGCAGCCGCGACCGGAGGCTAGGGCGACCGCAACAAACGCCCGCGGGCGCAGAAGGGTAGCATCGGTTCATGCCCTGTGCACCCGAACGGTCGCCACAGCATCGTGGAGTGTCACGAGATCATTGACCTTGCAAAACGCGTCAGCGAGCGGCACGAGCAGTCTTCCAAAGACGGCTCCCTGCCTCGCCGCCGGCCCGACAAGGAAAATGTGGACGACTTCGAGGTGGCCGCGGCTGAGCGGGACCTCGGGTATCAGTCGCCCGAGGGGGACCTGAAGGATATCTTCGCCGGAGGTTCCTACTCTGGTGAAGACAACTAGACGGACCCCAGAGGGACCCCGCGTTCCCCGGTCTACGGAGCTGAAGCACGCCTTCCTCCAGAGGCCCTTCTGGATTCCCCACGGGTCCAGGCTGCGGACAGGTACATGCAGAAGTGGCCACAGCCAGAGATGGGGGCTCCCACGTCAAATGCAGGTGGGAAACCTGGGTCAGGACCTAGCCCCATGGCAAGTACCATGCCAAGAAGGGTTCCACAACTCTCCCCCAGCTGGGAAGGACCCTTCGAGGTAACGGGAATGCATCGACCCAGGGGCAACCATCTATCTACGACTGGAGGAGTACCTTACCCCGATGCCGAACATCTCTGTAAGTTCTATCCATAGAGCAAGACTAAGGGGTCGAATCTGTTCCCCTTTTTTATAACTAGATAACGCATACGTGTACGACAATCCGGTGGGGTCTGCTCCCATGAACCCGGCCTATTGGTCTGCACACATGCACGACAAGTTATAAAGAGAAACTACCCCCTCAGTTGTGCTCTTGTGATAGTTCCATCTTGCTGCTCCATGGTCCTACCTTGCAGTCTTTCAGATAGAACTTTTTAGCTAACCCACCCGTACGGTTTCCATCTGTCTGACATGGCGACATCTGAATTGAACAGTCAGGCTTGCAGTTTAGGGCCCCTGATATGAAAGTAGAGAGGTCCGACAGCCTGGGGGCCGGCTCTAGAGAACGGGACCCCGTTCCATAGGGTGGTCCGGAGCCCGTGTAGCCGCTCAGCCAGGTCCTGTACCATGGGCCTGCATGCTCCGCCACCCCATGACGGGAACTTAGTATCCGGAGTTATAAGTTGTGCGGGTCCGACAACCTCGGGACCGGAGCTAGAGAATGGTCATTAGTCTCCTGAGGTAGTCCGGAGCCCGTGCAGCCGCTCAGCCTGGTCCCATGTCGTGGGCCTGCACGCTCCACCGCCCTGCGACAAGTGTCCTAGTATCTAGAACCGCGACCCAAGGGGGTCCGGACACGCAACTTGGCCACCCGGACTAAAACCTGCGGGTCCCGAGCATGTATCAAAGGACAAATAATGTCAGACGGAGAACCCTATGAGGTGTACTACTAATGCTTCCTAGCTAAAAGTTGTGTACATATCCAGATCCTGGCGAGTTTGCCTCCCGAGGATTGTTGACAACCTTTTCAGAAACGCTGGTATCCAACCTCAACACATCAAGCCTGCATCCCAGGCGGGGGTAGGTACTAAGGAGGAGTCAACAATATCGAACACAGCAGGAACAGGCGATACACAGATAAGTGTTAAATGCTGCTTAGAAGACAATATTTATTACTTTACAAAAGCAGGGGAAGGCCTGGGGGCTGGTTCTAAAGAACGGATGCCCGTTCCATAGGGTGGTTCGGAGCCTGTGTGGCCGGTTAGCCTGGTTCCGTACCCAAAATCCTGCACACTCCACCACTCCGTGGCGGGTGTCCTAGTATTTAAAACTATAGTCCTGTGCGTCCAACAACCTGGAGGTCCGACTATGAAGAATGGGCACTTGTCTCCTTGGGGGTCCGGAAACCATGTAGTCGCTCAGCCTGGTCCCGTACCATGAGCCTGCATACTCCACCGCCCTGCGGCAGGTGTCTTAGTACTTGAAGCCACCATCCAGGGGGTCCGAACACACAACTTGGCTTCCCAGGCTAAAATCCTGCGTACATATGTTATTACATTCTGCTCTCAAGCAAATGTCATTACATTCCCTTACAAGCGGGACCCTAGCTCCATTTCCACAGAAATGAACTACGCTGCACCAGCAAGAGTCGCGCTGGAAGCTGGCTCCGGGCAGCCCCACCAACGGCGGCGACCACCTCTGCATCGACGGATTGCCGACGACGGCGACCACCTCTGCACCAGGAGCGACAACGACCTTCGCTCCGAGCGACTCGCCAGCAGCAGCGATCACCTCAGGGTGAGCGCTACTGCGAATAGGTCCTCGCCCCCGTCCTTTTACGGGGGACGACAACAAGGCCATTAAAGCCAAAGAGTCGGAGGTCCTGCGGCAGGTGGCACTGACGGTCTCGCCAGCGGAGGCAACCACCTTTGCAGTGGGCAGCCTCACCAGCAGAGGCGACCACGTCAGCCCCACCAGTGGCAGTGACCACCTCTGCACCGATGGGCAGCGGCTGCCCCAGCACCCACGAAGAGGTCCTCGCTCCCGTCCTCACTGCGGGAGTGAGGACAAGACCATCCAAGAACGCCACCGCCGCCTCCGTGGCGTACGACGTCTTGTACGACCTATCGGTGCGGCCGGTGGCGCGGGAGAAGTCATGGATGTGGACGACCCGCGCACGGCGCGACCGTCGCCCGTGCGGTGGACGGACAGCCATGCTCCACCCCAGCGGCAGGAGGTAGCGCCGGAGACGGCACCAGAGCCACCCAGGCCGGGGAGACAGACACGCGGCATTTGACAGCGCCACAGACGACCGGCCCCGCGTACCCAGAGTTTGCCTCCTCCGCAAGGCTGGCGAATGCCCTTCTCCCCCGAATGCTGGAGGAAGAAGCGGACCGCCAGCCTACGCGGAAGGCAAAGCTCCCACTCGGCTCGCCCTCCTCCCCAGCGTGGATGATGAACATCCCTGAAGCTGAGGGCAGGGGGGAGGCCGTAGCCCGGCTCGCTACTCTCCACCGCAAGGCTGGTAGTCATCCTTGTGGATGACCACCGGCCGGAGGTTGCGACCGGGCTATGAAAGTCGCCTAGAGGGGGGTGAATAGGGCGAATCTGAAATTTATAAACTTTAAGCACAACTACAAGCCGGGGTTAGCGTTAGAAATATAAACGAGTCCGAAAGAGAGGACGAAAACAAATCACAAGCAAATAAGACGGATGACACGGCGATTTATTTTACCGAGGTTCGGTTCTTGCAAACCTACTCCCCGTTGAGGTGGTCACAAAGACCGGGTCTCTTTCAACCCTTTCCCTCTCTCAAACGGTCACTTAGACCGAGTGAGCTTCTCTTCTCAATCAAACGGGACACTAAGTCCCCACAAGGACCACCACACGATTGGTGTCTCTTGCCTTGGTTACAATTGAGTTGAACACAAGAAAGAAGGAAGAAGAAAAGCAATCCAAGCGCAAGAGCTCAAATGAACACAAGTCTCTCTCTCACGAGTCACTATTTGATTGGAATGATCTTTGGACTTGGGAGAGGATTTGATCTCTTTGGTTGTGTCTTGTATTGAATGCTATAGCTCTTGTAAGGTGTTTGAAGGCTGAAAACTTGGGATGCATTGAAGTGTGGTGGTTGGGGGGTATTTATAGCCCCAACCACCAAAAGAACCGTTGGTGGAGGCTGCTGTCGTATGGCGCACCGGACAGTCCGGTGCGCCACCGGACACTGTCCGGTGCGCCAGCCACGTCACCCGACCGTTAGGGTTCGACCGTTGGAGCTTCTGTCTTCTGGGCCACCGGACAGTCCGGTGGTGCACCGGACAGGTCCTGTAGACTGTCCGGTGCGCCTTATGGCGCGTGCTCTGACTTCTGCGCGCACTGTAGCGCATTAACTGCTGTTGCAGACGACCATTGGCGTTGTAGTAGCCGTTACTCCACTGGCACACCGGACAGTCCGGTGAATTATAACGGAGCAGCTCCCAGAATTCCCGAAGGTGAGCAGTTCGGAGTTTGGGTTCCTGGTGCACCGGACACTGTCCGATGGTGCACCGGACACTCCGGTGTGCCAGACTAGGGCACACTTTGGTTGTCTTTTGCTCTCTTTGTTTGAACCCTTTCTTGGACTTTTTATTGGTTTGTTGTGAACCTTTGGCACCTGTAAAACTTATAATCTAGAGCAAACTAGTTAGTCCAATTATTTGTGTTGTGCAATTCAACCACCAAAATCAATTAGGAAAAGGTGTAAGCCTATTTCCCTTTCAGTCTCCCCCTTTTTGGTGATTGATGCCAACACAAACCAAAGTAAATACAAGAGTGCAAAATTGAACTAGTTTGCATAATGTAAGTGCAAAGGTTGCTTGGAATGAAACCAATAATTATTTCTACTAGTTATGCATGGTTGATTTCTTCATATTAAAATTTTGGACCACGCTTGCACCACTTGTTTTGTTTTTGCAAATACTTTTGGAAATTCTTTTCAAAATCTTTTTGCAAATAGTCAAAGGTAAATGAATAAGATTTTGAGAAGCATCTACAAGATCTGAAATTTTCTCCCCCTGTTTCAAATGCTTTTCCTTTGACTAAACAAAACTCCCCCTTAATGAAATCCTCCTCTTAGTGTTCAAGAGGGTTTTAGATATTGAAATTATATCACAAATAAGATACCAATTTGAAACTCTCTTTTGAGGAACTTCTTTAAATACAAATTGAAGGACTAAATTTTTGAAAAATTGGTGGTGGTGCGGTCCTTTTGCTTTGGGCTAATACTTTCTCCCCCTTTGGCATGAATCGCCAAAAACGGATACTTGAGTGAAATATAAGCCCATTTAACTACTTTCTCCCCTTATGGTAAATAACATGTGAGTGGAGAATATACCAAATTGGAGAGTGTGTTGCGGAGTGACGACGAAGGATGAATAATCGATGGAGTGGAGTGGAGTGGAAGCCTTGTCTTCGCCGAAGACTCCATTTCCCTTTTCAATCTATGACTTAGCTTGAAATACACTTGAAAACCACATTAGTCATAGCAAAGAAAGAGATATGATCAAAGGTATATAAATGAGCTATGTGTGCAAAATATCAATCAAAATTCCTAGAATCAAGAATATTTAGCTCATGCCTAAGTTTGGTAAAAGTTTGCTCATCTAATGGCTTGGTAAAGATATCGGCTAATTGTTATTTGGTGTTAACATATGCAATCTCGATATCCCCCTTTTGTTGGTGATCCCTTAAAAAATGATACCGAATGGCTATGTGTTTAGTGCGGCTATGTTCAACGGGATTATCCGCCATACGGATTGCACTCTCATTATCACATAGAAGAGGAACTTTGGTTAATTTGTAACCATAGTCCCTGAGGGTTTGCCTCATCCAAAGCAACTGCGCACAACAATGGCCTGCGGCAATATACTCGGCTTCGGCGGTAGAAAGAGCCACATAGTTTTGCTTCTTTGAAGCCCAAGACACCAGAGATCTTCTCAAGAACTGGCAAGTCCCTCATGTGCTCTTTCTATTAATTTTACACCCTGCCCAATCAGCATCAGAATAACCAATTAAATCAAATGTGGATCCCCTGGGGTACCAAAGGCCAAACTTAGGAGTATAAACTAAATATCTACAGATTCGTTTTATGGCCCTAAGGTGAACTTCCTTAGGATCGGCTTGGAATCTTGCACACATGCATACAGAAAGCATAATATCCGGTCGAGATGCACATAAGTAGAGTAAAGAACCTATCATCGACCGATATACCTTTTGATCTGCAGACTTACCTCCTGTGTCGAGGTCGAGATGCCCATTAGTTCCCATGGGTGTCTTGATGGGCTTGGCATCCTTCATCCCAAACTTGGTGAGTATGTCTTGAATGTACTTCGTTTGGCTAATGAAGGTGCCCTCTTGGAGTTGCTTCACTTGAAATCTGTAACATCCCAAAAATCCCAACCCAGGTTTGAAACCCTAACCCCCAAATTCCCCCCCCTTTCATTTTATTCTTCTCCCTTAACCCTACCCCTAGGTCACCCCCATCATTTGCATGCACTTAAAATGACTTGAAGCACCTCACATAGACCATATTTATCACCAAGTTCATTTAGAGAAATTTTGATAAGAGAAAAAGAAACAAAAGTAGAAAAGAAAAGAAAAAGGAATGGTATAAGAAAAGGAAAAAGGAAAAATCCTCTCCCCTCCCTCGGCTGGGCCGAATCTCAGCCCAGCTCGCGCGCGCGCTCCCCCCCCCCCCCCCCCCCCCACTCCCTTCCGGCCCAGGCGGCCCAACCCGCGCGCCGCTCCCACCCCCTGACCACTGGGCCCCGCCTGTCAGCACCTCACCTCTCTCGCGCGCGCGAACCTCTCTCGCGGACAGCCCGACCCCACCCGTCAGCTCCTTCTCCCTCGCCCATCCCTCACCGGCGCGATCGCCGCCGAGCGCCCCTCGCCTCGTCGCCTCGCCATTAATGCCCGCCAGCCCCCGCGACAAACTCCGCCACTGTGCTTGAGCCGACCACTCACCCCCGGCCTGCCCGAGCCGTCCCAATCGGCGTTAGCACCATTCCCGTACCCATGGCGAGCTTGCCGGTGCTCGCCGTCTCCCCCATCCCCCTCCCTTCCCCGAGCGCCTATAAAAGGGCCCGCTCGAGCACCGTCTTCGCCACACAACACCAGCCATCCTCACTGCCCTCCTCCCCGATCCATTCAAGCGAGCGCCGCCGTGCCCCTGCCTTGCTCCGGTGAGCTCCTTTCCCCCTCTCTAGCATCTCTCTGTTCAATTAAGCTATGGCCAAAGCTCTGCCACACACTCGCGATCACTCGACGCCACTTTGCCCCCCTGTCATGGCCGGAAACCTCACCGGCGGCTTCGCCGCCGCGGGCGCCCGCCACTGCGCCGTGGACCAGCCGCCATAGGCCCCCGCAGGCAAAATTCGCCCCACCATCGTGACCCACTCCAACCGCCTGTGCTTCGCCACCCCTTCCCCGCCAGAGGACCGGACCGACGGCGGAGAACCGCCGCGGAGCTCGCCGCCGACCGGCCCGGTCGAGCCCCCCCTTCCCCTCCGTTACCAGTAGCGCCGTCAGCCCCCCCCCCCCCCCTCTCTCCCTGGCTGGTGGGCCCACGCTACGGCGCCGTCCCCGCCGCCGTCCCCTCGCTGCTGGGCCGTTTGGGCCGCAAAGCGCGCCCGCGCCCGCACGCCCTGTGGGCCAAATTCCCCCCCCCCCGGCCCGGTTAAGTGGAGAATCCCTTCTCTTTTTCTTTTTCCTATTTTTCTTTCCCATTTTCATATATATATTTAGATACTAATATTTTATGCACCAAAAATTGTCTAAATGAATTATTAGGGCACAAAAATAATAAAGTATAATAACTTGCACACCCCACAAAGGTCACTATGTTTGATGTATTGTTATTGTCTTGTTTAATTAGCGGAAGGGGGATCCGATCCTCCGGAACTCTTAGCTCCGGAAGAAGGGCAGGAACCCGACCCCTCCGAGATTAACCTTTTGTGCCAGGAAAGCTTCGACGAAGGCAAGTCCATCCTTCCCTTGATGCATTATTTACCTATTTCTCTCTACCACTGCCTAAGCCTGGATTATGGGATGGGAATCAAAATTGCATGGTAAGCATGAGAGAGCCCACATTAACTATTACTTCCGTTAAAAGATATGGGACAAGTAAAAAGGGGGTATAAGTGAAATGTTTTCCAAAAGAGTGCGATGAAGGGTACTCACCCTCATCACCTGGTGGAGTAGGATGATCAGGGACTCCCTGGTTTAGGGGAGGGCCTAAGGTGTTGGCTCAGCTGGTTTAGGCGTGAGCAGAAGGATCGTCCTCTCATATAAGGACCGGTTTGTCATCTTTCATTACCTGTACTCTCAAAAAGTACAACCACTCGAGGCTGTGTGGGCAGCCACTCAATCTAAACTCGTACGGTCCCACCCCAGGGTTATGAAGGTTGGGGTAGCACCGGGAGGATAAGGAAGGGGAATGTTTTGTCCGGTTTGGACATGGTGGTGGCCTGACTCCTTCCGGTATAACCGTTAAGGTTCGGACGTACAAGGAAGGAACAAGTTTCGGATTCGGGTCTCATTGGCCATGAGATCGCAGAGCCGGACTAGTGGGTAAAGTGTACCCCTCTGCGCAGAGTCTAAACCTATTCGAATAGTCCGTGTCCACTGGTATGGACGAGTCTGGTATGGTATGACAATTAGTGTTTCTACTACAACTGGGAACAGGGAATTGCGTGTGTATGTTCTAGATAGAAAATGGTACCACGGGAGCGGGAAGCTCAGTGGTAGCCAAGCAAGAGTTACTTCTTTTGTCTTGGGAAAACCCTAAACATTGAGTACCGCCTTTCTATGAAAAAGTATGAGTGACTTCAACTCCACCATATGAAGCATGTACAATATAGGTCACTTTCTCTTTACGGGAGCCGGGTGGGCTTGCGGAATACCTAGTGTATTCACCCAGATTCATTTATGTTTTTCAGCAGCTGAAGACTTCTTTTCTGCTATGCTTGATTGATGGGGCTGTGTCTTCACCCAGTTCTGCCTGTGGCTTGGGCTATTTTATCTTCCTCTGCGCATTATGTTTTTCGGCTCACTTTCGAGCTTGTATCCCCGGTATTGTAATAACATTATTCAGACTCTGTAACTATTTGAAGTAATGAATGTGGTTACTAGCCTCCTGGGACTAGTAATTATATCACATTTGAGTCCCAAAGGATCGGGACGCTTCAGGTGGTATCGGAGCCTATAGGACTGGCCGTAGACCACAGCCCTGACCTTAAAAGTTGCCTTAACAAGAAAACACCTCTTACCTCCAAGAAACACTCTTTCCCCTTTTCCCCGATATTAATAGACCTTTCTTTTCGTCTACCAGATGGAAAACCCCTAGGTGATTAGGACTTCCTATTGCTCAGAGGAGGAAGGCTTTCCTCACCTTCTTCGAAGCTGCGCACTGCGCTTGGGGATCCGCAAGAAGCCCGAATATGTCTGGAAAGAGTACCGTGAAAATGGAATGGAAAAGTGCTCTATGGCGGTCTACTTGGGAGAAAGCCGGAACTACCCAAACCACCCTCCTTTCCAAATTACCTTCATCGGGCACCGCTTCCCAGACACATGCCAGAGCGTTGCTCGAAAAGCCCTCAAACAACTATGCCAAAACTATAGCTGAGAGACCTTTGAAACTCCCCTCCGATATTTCCCACCCAGCAACAAAAACACCCCAACCTGGAAGAAAAGACTCCAGGCTCTGTCAGGAGGAGATCCCATAGAAGATGATCCCACTATCGTCTACATGGCCGGATACCTCCACACCCTCGACAACCACTACGATGAGCTCTCCTCCCATTGTACCCACCTAAACTCCCGAGTGGAAAGCCTAGAGCAGCAAGTCAAAGAGCTTACGCAAGAGAAGGTATCCCTCCAGGAGAGTCTCAGCATAGTGGAAGGCGAGGAAGCCAACACCCGTGAGGCCTATCGGACCTTGAAGATAGACTTTGACAAGAAGCTAAAGGCACTCGCCCCCAAAAAGAAGATCCAGAAGAAGACCACTAACCAAGGATGCCAGACAGAGAAGAAGAAGGCCCCTCTAGCCCTACCTCCCCCCAGAATCGATGACTGGTCCGACGAAGAAGATGTATCCCTAGCCAGCCTCGATGATCTTCTCAAGGCATTTGGGGACACCTTAGACAAGGAACTCGCTAGCACCTCGAAGAACGCCCTCGTGTAGTCTTCCCCTGTAGTAGTCTTATGCTTGTAATGTGATGGTGTGATGAATAAAATAACTTGGTTGAGAACAATTTGCATGTGCATGATAGTGACTCTCTTCCCTGGCAGATGGCTTCGGATAAAACCACGCCTACCGCCTCAGGGATTGGAGCAGGTTTCCCCCGAAGAGCTGAAGGGGAAGTCGTTAGAGAGGAAAGTGAAACCCACCTCCCCGCACCTCCACCCCTACCCTTAGACCTAGCCCAAGTTCTAGCCAATCAGACCCGACTCATCGAGGTCCTCACTCGAAATCTGGAAAATCAACGGCCAAATGGTGGAAGACCGCAAGACAGAATGGGGGACTTCCTGAGACTCAAACCTCCCACGTTCGCCGGATCAAGCAACCCCCTCGATGCAGACGATTGGATGCGCACGATCAAAAGGAAGCTGGAAGCCATTGGTTGCCCAGAAAACCAGCGTGTTCAACTGGCTACCCACCAACTCTCTGGGATGGCCTTAGCCTGGTGGGACACCTTCAACGTCACCATCAGAGATGCTACCTGGGCGGAATTTGAAGCAGCTTTTCGGGAGCACCATGTGCCCCAAGGATTGGTACAGCTTAAGGAGGACGAGTTCCGGGAATTAACTCAAGACGGAAGATCTGTCAGCGAATATGTGCACAAGTTCACGGAGTTAGCCCGCTACGCGGCAGATGATGTCAATACTGAGAGCAAGAAGATGGCCCGTTTCCTTAAGGGACTCAGGCCAGAACTCAAGACAATTCTGGCTAGCCAAGACTTCCTCAACTTCTCTCACCTTTCCAACAAGGCCATGCAAGTTGAAAGAGCTAAGGAGGAAGAAAAAGGACATCTCAAAAGGAAGTTCCAGGTTCTCCGGGCACAACAGCAGGACCGACACCAGAAGACTCGATCATTTGGGTTTCCACCCAAGGGGCCCAACTTCAGTAGGCCAGCTGGACCCACTCCGTCACGATTCAGCCAGCAGAGTCAGAGCTCTTTCCATTCTCCCTCGGTGGCAAGCAACCAACCTCCGGCAAATGCATGTTGGCACTGCGGTGATCCAAGTCACTTCAAGAACAACTGTCCGCAGCTGAAGCCACAGGGACCCGCCTACTCCAACTCGGTGAATGGCCCCAAGAATACCTCGGCACCCGCCCCCAAGGCGCCCTCCACCGTCAGCCAGCAGAACAAGACTCCGTACCAAGGAAGGGCACGTGTAAATCACGTCGATGCCCAGGAAGCTCAGCAGGCTCCGGGAGTAGTACTCGGTGAGTTCCTTGTTGAATTTACTCTCGCTACCGTACTTTTCGATTCTGGAGCATCCCACTCTTTCATAGCCACTAGCTTTGTGAAAAAATATGGCATTCCCTCTACTCCCCTAGAGATTCCCTTGGTCACCCGAACCCCAGGGTCCGACCTCCTATGCCAGCTAAAATGTTCCCAAGTCAGAATCCTTTTAAGTGGGGTAGTATTCCTGGCAGACTTAACCGTCTTGCCATCCAAGGGAATTGATGTAATCCTAGGGATGGATTGGCTAACTAAACACAAAGGCATCATCAGTTGTGCAGACAAGACAGTCCTCCTCACCGACCAGCAGGGAAAGTCAGTCTCTTGCCAGGCACAGCCACCCGCCAGTGACCCAATGATGTTCAATATAACAACGGAAAGTATGTCAGTAGTGGAAGAATTCATGGACGTATTTCCAGAAGAATTGCCAGGAATGCCACCAGAAAGAGAAGTGGAGTTTTACATAGATCTTATTCCTGGAACAGCACCCATCGCAAAGAGACCGTACCGCATGGCTCCAACCGAGTTAGCAGTACTAAAGCTTCAAATCTCAGATCTTCAGCAAAAAGGGTACATTCGTCCCAGCTCATCACCTTGCGGAGCACCAGTCCTGTTTGTCTCCAAGAAGGATGGAAGCATGAGAATGTGTATTGATTACCGATCGTTAAATGAGGTTACCATCAAGAACAAATACCCACTTCCTCGGATTGACGGCCTCTTCGATCAGCTTCAAGGAGCCAAGTACTTCTCCAAGATAGACCTGAGGTCTGGTTACCACCAATTGAGGATCAAGGAAGCGGACATCCAAAAGACTGCATTTGTCACCCGGTACGGGCAATATGAATTCACAGTAATGTCGTTCGGACTGACAAACGCACCCGCCTTTTTCATGAACCTCATGAATAAAGTGTTTATGGAAGAGCTAGATAAGTTTGTCGTAGTCTTCATTGACGACATCCTTATTTACTCCAAGAACCGCGAAGACCATAAGCGTCACCTTTGGATCGTCCTTGGAAAACTCAGAGCACACCAACTTTATGCCAAACTCAGTAAATGTGAATTCTGGTTGGAAAAGATAGCCTTCCTTGGGCATATCTTAACCGCAGAAGGGATAGAAGTGGACCCTTCCAAGGTAGAAGCAGTGTCAAAATGGAGGCAACCAACCAACGTCAGTGAAGTTTGAAGCTTCCTAGGAATGGCAGGGTATTACCGCCGCTTCATCAAAGGATTCTCCAGCATAGCAAGACCAATGACAGAACTTCTCAAGAAAGACCACAAATTTGTGTGGACCCCAAAATGTGAAGGAAGTTTCCAAATCATAAAGGAGAAACTTACAATGGCACCCGTTCTATCACTGCAAGATATTCATCAAGATTTTGTCGTCTTCTGTGATGCCTCAAGGCAAGGCTTAGGGTGTGTGCTAATGCAGAACGAGAAAGTCATTGCATACGCATCACGCCTACTCAAGCCGCACGAGCAGAATTACCCCACCCATGATCTGGAATTGGCAGCCATAGTGCATGCCTTAAGGATATGGAGGCATTACCTAATCGGAAACAAATGCCATATTTTCACCGATCACAAGAGTCTGAGGTACATATTCACTCAACCTGATCTCAACCTCCGTCAGCGAAGATGGTTAGAGCTGATCAAGGATTATGACCTCGAAATTCACTATCACCTCGGGAAGGCCAATGTGGTGGCCGACGCTCTCAGTCGAAAACCATTCGGAATAAAAGGGACCAACTTTCTAGAAGACTGGAAGGAAGAATCAGCACAACTAAATGCATGTCTAGGAAACAACGACAGTCTCGAAGTCAAGCCAATGCTAGAAGACCTCATCTGCAAAGCTCAACATCTAGACCCAGAGACGGCAAGGCTTGTGGAGAAAGCCCGCAAGGAACAACTCCCGGACCTCAGGACAGATAACCAAGGAGTCCTTTGGTTCAAACACCGTCTGTGTGTACCAAAAGGGGAGGCCCGAGAAGTCCTACTCAAGGAAGCTCACGACTCGGCCTACTCCATCCACCCCGGAACTACCAAGATGTACCTGGACCTCAAGACCAGATACTGGTGGAAGGGGATGAAGAAAGAAATAGCTCAGTATGTGGCCCGATGTGACATCTGCCAACGAACAAAAGCCGAACACCAAAAACCTGTCGGCCTATTACAACCCCTCCCGATACCTGAATGGAAGTGGGAAGAAATAGGCATGGATTTCGTAACCGGACTACCCCGGACGCAAAAAGGGAATGATTCCATCTGGGTAATAATAGACCGCCTCACCAAGGTAGCCCATTTCATTCCAGTGAAAACTACCTTTGGAGGAGCCACCCTTGCCCGGATCTACCTCAAAGAGATAGTCAGACTCCACGGCATCCCAAGGAAGATAGTGTCAGACAGAGGAACCCAGTTCACATCCAAATTCTGGACAAGCCTTCAGAAAGCTATGGGCACCAAGCTAGATTTCAGCACCGCGTACCACCCTCAGACAGATGGGCAGACAGAAAGGGTCAACAAAGTCCTTGAAGATCTGTTAAGAGCATGTGTTTTAGCTTTTGATAGAAGTTGGGAGTCCAGTCTACCCTACGCAGAGTTCTCCTACAACAATAGCTATCAGTCCAGCATCAAGATGTCACCATTCGAAGCACTGTATGGACGAAAATGCCAGACCCCTCTCATGTGGTCCAACGTGGGGGAAAAAGCACTAGAAGGACCTGCCTTTGTCAAGGAGGCAGAGGAGAAAGTTGCACTGATCCGCAGAAGGTTGCTTGAAGCTCAGAGTCGACAGAAGAGTTACACAGACAACAGGCGGAGGGAACTCCGATTTGAGGAAGGAGACTTCGTCTACCTTAAGGTTTCTCCAATGCGTGGTGTCAGGAGGTTCCAAGTCAAAGGGAAGCTAGCCCCACGTTTTGTAGGTCCCTATCCCATTATTGGCAAGGTAGGACCCGCAGCATACCGCCTGGAACTACCAGAATCCATGTCCGACATCCACAATGTGTTCCACGTATCCCAGCTCCGCAAATGCCTGCAAGCACCAGAAAGTCACCTCGAAGAAGAGACAGTGCAGATTCAAAAAGATCTTCAATATCGTGAGAAACCAGTGAAGATTCTTGATTCAGCAGTCAGAAAGACCCGCACCTCAGAAGTAAAGCTCTGTAAAGTTCAGTGGAGCAGAGAAGGAGAAGAGGAAGCCACCTGGGAGAGTGAGGACTTCTTGAGGAGGGAATACCCTTATCTTTTCCCAAATCCAGTCTAATCTCGAGGGCGAGATTCCTTTAAGTGGGGTAGGTTTGTAACATCCCAAAAATCCCAACCCAGGTTTGAAACCCTAACCCCCCAAATTCCCCCCCCCCCCTTTCATTTTATTCTTCTCCCTTAACCCTACCCCTAGGTCACCCCCATCATTTGCATGCACTTAAAATGACTTGAAGCACCTCACATAGACCATATTTATCACCAAGTTCATTTAGAGAAATTTTGATAAGAGAAAAAGAAACAAAAGTAGAAAAGAAAAGAAAAAGGTGAACTTCCTAAGGTGAACTTCCTAAGGTGAACTTCCTTAGGATCGGCTTGGAATCTTGCACACATGCATACAGAAAGCATAATATCCGGTCGAGATGCACATAAGTAGAGTAAAGAACCTATCATCGACCGATATACCTTTTGATCTGCAGACTTACCTCCTGTGTCGAGGTCGAGATGCCCATTAGTTCCCATGGGTGTCTTGATGGGCTTGGCATCCTTCATCCCAAACTTGGTGAGTATGTCTTGAATGTACTTCGTTTGGCTAATGAAGGTGCCCTCTTGGAGTTGCTTCACTTGAAATCTGTAACATCCCAAAAATCCCAACCCAGGTTTGAAACCCTAACCCCCAAATTTCCCCCCCCCCTCATTTTATTCTTCTCCCTTAACCCTACCCCTAGGTCACCCCCATCATTTGCATGCACTTAAAATGACTTGAAGCACCTCACATAGACCATATTTATCACCAAGTTCATTTAGAGAAATTTTGATAAGAGAAAAAGAAACAAAAGTAGAAAAGAAAAGAAAAAGGAAAAAGGAAAAATCCTCTCCCCTCCCTCGGCTGGGCCGAATCTCAGCCCAGCTCGCGTGCGCGCTCCCCCCCCCCCCCCACTCCCTTCCGGCCCAGGCGGCCCAACCCGCGCGCCGCTCCCACCCCCTGACCACTGGGCCCCGCCTGTCAGCACCTCACCTCTCTCTCTCGCGCGAACCTCTCTCGCGGACAGCCCGACCCCACCCGTCAGCTCCTTCTCCCTCGCCCATCCCTCACTGGCGCGATCGCCGCTGAGCGCCCCTCGCCTCGTCACCTCGCCATTAATGCCCGCCAGCCCCCGCGACAAACTCCGCCATTGTGCTTGAGCCGACCACTCACCCCCGGCCTGCCCGAGCCGTCCCAATCGGCGTTAGCACCATTCCCGTACCCATGGTGAGCTCGCCGGTGCTCGCCATCTCCCCCATCCCCCTCCCTTCCCCGAGCGCCTATAAAAGGGCCCGCTCGAGCACCGTCTTCGCCACACAACACCAGCCATACTCACTGCCCTCCTCCCCGAGCCATTCAAGCGAGCGCCGTCGTGCCCCTGCCTTGCTCCGGTGAGCTCCTTTCCCCCTCTCTAGCATCTCTCTGTTCAATTAAGCTATGGCCAAAGCTCCACCACACACTCGCGATCACTCGACGCCACTTTGCCCCCCTGTCATGGCCGGAAACCTCACCGGCGGCTTCGCCGCCGCGGGCGCCCGCCACTGCGCCGTGGACCAGCCGCCATAGGCCCCCGCAGGCCAAATTCGCCCCACCATCGTGACCCACTCCAACCGCCCATGCTTCGCCACCCCTTCCCCGCCAGAGGACCGGACCGACGGTGGAGAACCGCCGCGGAGCTCGCCGCCGACCGGCCCGGTCGAGCCCCCCCCTTCCCCTCCGTTACCAGTAGCGTCGTCAGCCCCCCCCCCTCTCTCCCTGGCTGGTGGGCCCACGCTACGGCGCCGTCCCCGCCGCCGTCCCCTCGCTGCTGGGCCATTTGGGCCGCAAAGCGCGCCCGCGCCCGCACGCCCTGTGGGCCAAATTCCCCCCCCCCCCCCGGGCCCGGTTAAGTGGAGAATCCCTTCTCTTTTTCTTTTTCCTATTTTTCTTTCCCATTTTCATATATATATTTAGATACTAATATTTTATGCACCAAAAATTGTCTAAATGAATTATTAGGGCACAAAAATAATAAAGTATAATAACTTGCACACCCCACAAAGGTCACTATGTTTGATGTATTGTTATTGTCTTGTTTAATTAGCGGAAGAGGGATCTGATCCTCCGGAACTCTTAGCTCCGGAAGGAGGGCAGGAACCCGACCCCTCCGAGATTAACCTTTTGTGCCAGGAAAGCTTCGACGAAGGCAAGTCCATCCTTCCCTTGATGCATTATTTACCTATTTCTCTCTACCACTGCCTAAGCCTGGATTATGGGATGGGAATCAAAATTGCATGGTAAGCATGAGAGAGCCCGCATTAACTATTACTTTCGTTAAAAGATATGGGACAAGTAAAAAGGGGGTATAAGTGAAATGTTTTCCAAAAGAGTGCGATGAAGGGTACTCACCCTCATCACCTGGTGGAGTAGGATGATCAGGGACTCCCTGGTTTAGGGGAGGGCCTAAGGTGTTGGCTCAGCTGGTTTAGGCGTGAGCAGAAGGACCGTCCTCTCATATAAGGACTGGTTTGTCATCTTTCATTACCTGTACTCTCAAAAAGTACAACCACTCGAGGCTGTGTGGGCAGCCACTCAATCTGAACTCGTACGGTCCCACCCCAGGGTTATGAAGGCTGGGGTAGCACCGGGAGGATAAGGAAGGGGAATGTTTTGTCCGGTTTGGACATGGTGGTGGCCTGACTCCTTCCGGTATAACCGTTAAGGTTCGGACGTACAAGGAAGGAAAGAGTTTCGGATTCGGGTCTCATTGGCCATGAGATCGCAGAGCCGGACTAGTGGGTAAAGTGTACCCCTCTGCGCAGAGTCTAAACCTATTCGAATAGTCCGTGTCCACTGGTATGGACGAGTCTGGTATGGTATGACAATTAGTGTTTCTACTACAACTGGGAACAGGGAATTGCGTGTGTATGTTCTGGATAGAAAATGGTACCACGGGAGCGGGAAGCTCAGTGGTAGCCAAGCAAGAGTTACTTCTTTTGTCTTGGGAAAACCCTAAACATTGAGTACCGCCTTTCTATGAAAAAGTATGAGTGACTTCAACTCCACCATATGAAGCATGTACAATATAGGTCACTTTCTCTTTACGGGAGTCGGGTGGGCTTGCGGAATACCTAGTGTATTCACCCAGATTCATTTATGTTTTTCAGCAGCTGAAGACTTCTTTTCTGCTATGCTTGATTGATGGGGCTGTGTCTTCACCCAGTTCTGCCTGTGGCTTGGGCTATTTTATCTTCCTCTGCGCATTATGTTTTTTTGGCTCACTTTCAAGCTTGTATCCCCGGTATTGTAATAACATTATTCAGACTCTGTAACTATTTGAAGTAATGAATGTGGTTACTAGCCTCCTAGGACTAGTAATTATATCACATTTGAGTCCCAAAGGATCGGGACGCTTCAAAATCCTAAGAAATACTTTAACTCCCCCATCATAGACATCTCGAATTTTTGTGTCATGATCCTACTAAACTCTTCACATGTAGATTCGTTAGTAGACCCAAATATGATATCATCAACATAAATTTGGCATACAAACAAATCATTTGCAAGTGTTTTAGTAAAGAGAGTAGGATCGGCCTTTCTGACTTTGAAGCCATTAGCGATAAGAAAATCTCTTAGGCTTTCATACCATGCTCTTGGGGCTTGCTTGAGCCCATAAAGTGCCTTAGAGAGTTTATAGACATGGTTAGGGTACTCACTATCTTCAAAGCCGGGAGGTTGCTCAACATAGACATCTTCCTTGATTGGTCCATTGAGGAAGGCACTTTTCACGTCCATTTGATAAAGCATAAAGCCATGGTAAGTAGCATATGCAAGTAATATACGAAATGACTCAAGCCTAGCTACGGGTGCATAGGTTTCACCGAAATCCAAACCTTCGACATGTGAATATCCTTTGGCCACAAGTCGAGCTTTGTTCCTTGTCACCACACCATGCTCATCTTGTTTGTTGTGGAAGACCCACTTGGTTCCTACAACATTTTGGTTAGGACGTGGAACTAAATGCCATACCTCGTTTCTTGTGAAGTTGTTGAGCTCCTCTTGCATCGCCAGCACCCAATCCGAATATTGAAGTGCTTCCTCTACCCTGTGTGGCTCAATAGAGGAAACAAAAGAGTAATGTTCACAAAAATGAGCAACACGAGATCGAGTAGTTACCCCCTTATGAATATCGTCGAGGATGGTGTTCACGGGGTGATCTCGTTGGATTGCTTGGTGGACTCTTGGGTGTGGCGGTTTTGGATCATCTTCCTTGTCTTGATCGTTAGCATCTCCCCCTTGATTATTGTCCTCCTCTGGACGTGGCTCCTCTTGATCTTCATCATCATCTTGAGCTTGATCCTCATTTTGAGTTGGTGGAGATGCTTGCATTGAGGAAGATGGTTGATCTTGTGTTTGTGGAGGCTCTTCGGATTCCTTAGGACATACATCCCCAATGGACATGTTCCTTAGTGCGACGCACGGATCCTCTTCATCATCTAACTCATCAAGATCAACTTGCTCTACTTGAGAGCCGTTAGTCTCATCAAACACAATGTCACAAGAAACTTCAACTAGTCGAGTGGACTTGTTAACGACTCTATATGCCCTTGTGTTTGAATCATAACCAAGTAAAAAGCCTTCTACAGCCTTAGGAGCAAATTTAGATTTTCTACCTCTTTTAACAAGAATAAAACATTTGCTACCAAAGACTCTAAAATATGAAACATTGGGCTTTTTACCGGTGAGGAGTTCATACAATGTCTTCTTGAGGATTCAGTGTAGATATAACCGGTTGATGGCGTAGCAAGCAGTGTTAACCGCCTCGGCCCAAAACCGATCTGAAGTCTTGTACTCATCAAGCATGGTTCTTGCCATGTCCAATAGAGTTCTATTCTTCCTCTCCACTACACCATTTTGTTGTGGTGTGTAGGGAGAAGAGAACTCATGCTTGATGCCCTCCTCCTCAAGGAAGCCTTCAATTTGAGAGTTCTTGAACTCCGTTCCATTATCGCTTCTTATCTTCTTGATCCTTAAGTCGAACTCATTGTGAGCTCATCTCAAGAATACTTTTAAGGTCTCTTGGGTTTGAGATTTTTCCTGCAAAAAGAACACCCAAGTGAAGCGAGAATAATCATCCACAATTACAAGACAATACTTACTCCCACCGATGCTTATGTAAGCTATCGGGCCGAATAGGTCCATGTGGAGTAGCTCAAGCGGCCTGTCGGTCGTCATGATGTTTTTGTGTGGATGATGAACACCAACTTGCTTTCCTACTTGACATGCGCTACAAACCCTGTCTTTCTCAAAATGAACATTGGTTAGTCCCAAAATGTGCTCTCCCTTTAGAAGCTTATGAAGATTCTTCATCCCAACATGGGCTAGTCGGCGGTGCTAGAGCCAACCCATGTTAGTCTTAGCAATCAAGCAAGTGTCGAGTTCAGCTCTATTAAAATCAACTAAGTATAGCTGACCCTCTAACACTCCCTTAAATGCTACTGAATCATCACTTCTTCTAAAGACAGTAACACCTATATCCGTAAATAGACAGTTGTAGCCCATTTTGCATAATTGAGAAATAGAAAGCAAATTGTAATCTAAAGAATCTACAAGAAAAACATTGGAAATAGAATGGTCAGGAGATATAGCAATTTCATCTCTAAGATTGGAAATAGAAACATTGCAATCATTTAAATCTTTAGCCTTAGCAATCAATTTTTCATTCTCAATTTTAAGGCTAGAGAGTGATGCATTTAACTTGTCAATCTTAGTAATTAAACTAGCATTATCATTCCTAAGATTAACAAGAGAATCATCACAAACATTTAAATTCTCAACCTTAGCATTTAATTTAGTATTCTCATTTCTAAGGTTGGAAATAACATCATGGCAGGTGCTTAGCTCACTAGTTAATTTTTCACAATTTTCTACCTCTAGAGCATAAGCATTTTTAACCTTAACATGCCTTTTATTTTCTTTAATTAGGAAGTCCTCTTGGCTATCTAAGAGTTCATCCTTATCATGAATAACACTAATTAATTCATTTAGTTTCTCCTTTTGTTGCATGTTTAGGTTGGCAAAAAGTGTCAATAAATCATCCTCATCATCACTAGAATTAGCCTCATCACTAGATGTTGCATACTTAGTGGAGGATCTAGATTTTACCTTCTTCTTCTTGTCGTCCTTTGCCATGAGGCATTTGTGGCCGACATTGGGGAAGAGAAGGCCCTTGGTGACGGCGATGTTTGCGGCGTCCTCATCGGAGGAGGAGTCGGTGGAGCTCTCGTCGGAGTCCCACTCGCGGCATACATGAGCATCGCCGCCCTTCTTCTTGTAGTACCTCTTCTTTTCTCTTCTCTTTCCCTTCTTGTCGTCGCCCCTATCACTATCACTTGATAATGGGCATTTCGCAATAAAATGACCGGGCTTACCACACTTGTAGCAAACTTTCTTGGAGCGGGGCTTGTAGTCCTTCCCCCTCCTTTGCTTGAGGATTTGGCGAAAGCTCTTGATGATGAGCGCCATCTCCTCGTTGTCGAGCTTGGAGGCGTCGATGGGGACTCTACTCGATGTAGAGTCTTCTTTCTTCTCCTCTGTTGCCTTGAATGCCATGGGTTGCACATCGGGTGTGGAGGAGGCGCCTTGCTCGATGATTTTCTTGGAGCCTTTGATCATCAATTCAAAGCTCACAAATTTTCCTATCACTTCCTCGGGAGACATTAGCTTGTATCTAGGATCACCACGAATTAATTGAACTTGAGTGGGATTAAGAAATACAAGTGATCTTAGAATAACCTTGACCATCTCATGGTCATCCCATTTGGTGCTCCCGAGGTTGCGCACTTGGTTCACCAAGGTCTTGAGCCGGTTATACATCGCCTGTGGCTCCTCCCCTTGGTGAAGCATGAACCGACCGAGCTCCCCCTCGATCGTCTCCCTCTTGGTGATCTTGGTCACCTCGTCTCCTTCGTGCGCGGTCTTGAGCACGTCCCAAATCTCCTTTGCGCTCTTCAATCCTTGCACCTTATTATACCCCATCTGGAGGCCCGGAAGGCGAAAGGGCACGATGGTCGCAAGAGGAGCGAGGCATGTCTACTGCCCGGGAGATCGACCCCTTTTTAAAGGTAGATCCCCCACTCGCGCCCCTGAAGTGTCACGGGTGAAGTCTCCCCCGGCGTGCACCAAGGATCCCACCTTATGACACGGGGGCCAGGCCCCACATGTCATACAGACTGACCCGAAGGAGCGTGCAACTACCCCGTGGTTACGCGCCCCTTCATTTTTGGAGCAACCAGCGGTCAGGAAGGCGAACCGCCGTGCAAGGGGCATGCAACCACCCCACGATTAAGCGCCCCTTCATCTTCATCGTAACCAGCGGTCAAAGAGGCGAACCGCCGGGCAGGAAGCATACAACCATCGCACGGCTGTGCGCCCCCTCAGCTTCGCTGCAACCGGCGGTCCAACACGGGGGCCAGGCCCACATGTCATGCAACCAGCGTGCTGGTTACCAAGTGCGAAAAAACCGCACCGCCGCTTGCGCCAATGCCACGTCTTCTCGGGGCCATCACGGGAGTCTGAAAAGGTAAATTTTTCAGAACCAGTGCAGCGACTCGAGGCGCCCCCGCGCATGGCCCAACAGTGACATTAAGTACAATGGTCACGGGCCAGTCAGTCGTGGGAATAGGCATAGCAGTTGGATTGGCCATAGGCGGGCCGGCAATAATTGCAGCAACAGGCACGCAGGAGCAGCGGTCCAACCACCAATCAGACTCTGGTCCCACCTACAGGCTCGCATCCTCCCCTGAGGCGGGCCCGGGGGCCACTGTCGGTACCCTGAATCAGGGGTACCCTCTTCTATGGTATGAAGGCGCTGCACCCGTACCTCCAGGTCATACGGAGAGCGGCTCCCGACCCCACCACATGGGCAGGACCAGGAGCACCACGTGGCAAGGAAAGATAATACATCCCGAGGTGCATCGATGGGTCCGGACCTCCAAGGGACACCGGACCCCTGTACGAACGGGTCCGGAGCTCCCAGAAGGACATGACGGGTCCCTCGAATAAGCTCCAGGCTCCCCCCAGTAAGGTTCGGGTCTTGGCAAGGTCCCGAGACGAGGAGGACCCCGGCATGGGTAGGGGTCCGGTGCCGGCACGTGTCCAGGCCTTGCCCTACGCTTCCCGCTCAGGCGAAGGCCCGCTGCTGCCGCGTGGCATGTGGCCCGTGACATAAGCCAGCAGACCGAGCCTGATGCAAGGTCCATACAGTCATGCATCCTTTGCATTTATTGCGGAGAGGACGCGCCGCCTGCCACCACGCTGACGGACGACGTGCCCTCTCGGCATTTAATGCGCCCTGTTCCATCCGCTGGCAGACGGTGTCAGACCCGTCCAGCAGACGGCACGTCTGATCAGTCTACTGGCAAACAGTGCGCCCGTGCCGAGCGGCGCGCTGTACTCATCTTCCCTTCTACAAGAAGCTTCCCCTGCATGCCGAGGATACGCAGATCTCGAGCGTTAGGGCACAAGAAGATTGTCTCGGCAACAGACATTAGTGGCTCCAAGCGCTATATTCTTTATGTCCCTGGGCCCACATGTCGGGGCCCAGTACCTTTGTGCATGCCCCCTTCAGCTATAAAAGGGGAGGCATGCGACATTACACACACACGCAATCTTAGATCACACCTTAGACTCGCAAGCTCATACAAGCTTACAAGCAATACATCTCACAGTGGAGTAGGGTATTATGCTCCGGCGGCCCGAACCACTCTAAATCCTTGTGTGTTATTGAGTTCTTCCTATTCATTCCAACGATCAAGCAAAACGCCTAAGCCCCTCCTCATCTCAGGATTTAGGGCGGGTGCACTCCGCCACCCGGCCGGAGATTTACTCTCCGACACTTTCCGATTCCCCCCTCCCCGCACAGTCCATTCTCACCATTCCATGTTCTGCCTTTCCAATTCCCCCTCCGCGCACAGTCCATTCTCACCATTCCCTATTCTGCTATTCCAATTCCCCCCTCCGCGCACAGTCCATTCTCACCATTCCCTATTATGCTATTCCAATTCCCCCCTCCGCGCACAGTCCATTCTCATGTCTGGTCACCATTCCCTGTTTTCTTTCTTATTCTCCCCTCCCCACAAAGCCCATTCACATTCCCACGTACATCCCACGCCTAATTAAAATTAAATTAAAAAACAGGCCCAAGGGGATTCGAACCCACGACCCCTCAAGTAAATGTGCTCGTAGCTACCACTACACCACATGTGTGTTTATGTCTACATATATTATAGTAAAAACATATAGTACATCTCTCCCAAAGCCTACCTGCTACCCTTGCACAATATGTAGTAGTAGATAAGTATCACCGAGATTATTAAATTATATTTTTGGATTGGGAGAGTAGTATTTAAAGAAGAGCCTTGCATGTAATTTCTTTTGTTTGAATAATGTTTTTAACTTAAATTTCTTTTTTGCATGTGTGACATTTATTCTCCGTAATATTTTCCATGGATCTGACTTATAAGTCATTTTCATAAACCAATGCCAAATATGAATCCATGTTTCTTACTTGGAAACCCCGAACAAACACCACTAGCACGAAGCGCTCGCGTTGGCGTCGCTCATCAACGACGAGAAGACTTGGCGACTGCCAGTTTGACCTCTGGAAGCAGTCCTACGTGGCCCATGCGCTGATGTGTACGGCAAGCTCCGGCGCAGCCGGCGCTTGGACGCGGTCCAGAGCGGCTGCACCGCGCTGTCCATCGTCAAACATGGAGACCCCATGGTCGTTGCCAAATGCCGATGACTCTCGGGTTGTTCTGGGCACCGCAACCGACGACGGCGCCATCACGCCATCCAGCTCATCATCCACCTGAAGCCTAACCTGCCACGTAAGAAGCTACTGACCGACCATGAATTCTTGTGCGCTGGGATGATGGCCATTGTTGCTGTTGTGTGAGTATCCTCGAACAAGATGCATGTAGAGGAGTAGCACATCCGGTGGTGCAATGACCAGGTGTACTACCTCGCTGATGAGCCCGGGGTGCACTTTATTTGGCAGCCCAGCCAAGAGTCATCGGTACTTACCATGTCGCGCGCGTTTGACGACTACTATATCAAGGATTGTGGCATCATCTCGGCGCCGGAGGTGAGTAGAGGAGGACCGACAACAATGACCACTCGCCATCGTCGAGGTAGCTTTTGTGCCGGTCTGCCTTTAATTCTCTTCACAAACACACACTTGCATTTTTTGTTTAAGCAAGCGTGTATCGTGGTGCGTGCCTGATGACTAACGATGTACGACGGAACTTCTACAGTTCTACCGGCATGTGTGGCACGTGCTCTCCAATGATGAGACCATGCAAATCATGACATATATTGAAGTCTGCATGATACTGATGGTTGTAATGTAGTAGTGAAACAACTAAATTAAAATAACAAAATTTATGTATGGCTAGATCACAAATGGATTATGAAATATTTTCTTATAACAATATAAGACACATTTTGTATATAAGTTATCATGGTATTATATGTTCCCGTTGCAACGCACGGGTACTCACCTAGTAGGTTATATGTACTGATTTACTTACATGAAGGGTTCATTGTAGTGGCCTCTTGAGTTACGTGAAAAAACCTCTAATAGAATTACATATCCGAGTTGCCAAATGGGAAAATAGTGGATTCTACATGACAAACAGGAACAATGCTACGTTTGGTAAAGAATAATCACATGAATTACACAGCTGGGTAAATATGTGTCTGTTTTAAGCTCTAACATATAATTAAGAACAAATAAATGAAGTATGCAGAGCAAAAACCAAACTGTGCTGGTGTCTCCATTCTCGTGTTTCCTCATATACGAGAAAAACCTATCAAATTCTTGTACATACGTGGTCTCATGATGCTACCGCCTAACCTGAGTTCAAGACCAAAACTCATAGCTAGACTAACCAATGATCATGGATGCGACGCGACGTTGGCTTCTTTAGTTACGTGATATGGTCTGGTACTATACAACTTATAATGGGACACGTTGTGGGCAACTACTTGGTAATCCAAGGAACTAATGCTATAAAATCCTTGTTGCACTAAAAAGAAAGTGATAAATAGTATATCCATCAAGAGGTATGGGAGGATGTAGGACCAGAGACGAATTGAGACAGGCAACACCTGGCCGCCGACGACGGTGATGGTTGGGAGCGACTCCTAGAGAGTGGGCAAGTCGCTTCCTCCTCCGTGAATCTAAGACCGGAGAGGAGTTGCACGATGCAACCCTATTATTGCACTTACCAACAACATACTATAGGTAATGAAGAAATGGATTATTTACCATGTGTGCTAAGGCAATTCAACAGTGTATTAAACCAATTGACCCATTTAGCAACTTATAAAAGTTGGAGATATCAACACGATTCAGCAACATAAATTCGCATCTAGGGACGTGTGGACAATCCACTCAAAATGTAAAGTGAATGCTCGCATACAGACTTCAGAACCAGTCAATCCTCACCGCCTAAGAGCGTGTGGCGAACAACATTGGGAAGGGGATTGGGGATAGAAGGGATTAGAACAGGGGGCCGAAATCAAACATGCGTCCACGAACACAAACCACTCCTCGCCGGAATCAGGTAGCCTCGCCCATGCTGTCCCCATGGCTAGCCTGCTCATGCCATCGTCGTGGCTGCCTCGCGTGATCTCCCTCGTCCTCTGCTCCCCGCCCGACATTCTTGTCCGGGAGCGATGGCACGAAATGGCCACGGAAGGCCTCGGCGAGGTGGTCTGCGAGTGTGACGAAGTCGCGGAAGCGGCGGTGCATGGAATGGAGGCGTTGGTCGGTGTCGACGCGACAGACGCTGGTGACGAGGTAGGAGACATAGCTGGGCGTGGATCTGGGGATGAGCGAGGCGGCGACAGGCTCGGCTTCTCCAGGTCGAAGACGACGAGGAGGGCATACTCGGAGGCTATGACGCATGCGGATTGAAAGGATCACGATGCCCAAGAGGGGGGGTGAATTGGGCTTTTCTAAAAATCAACACTAATTAAAATCTAAGCAAGAGCCCAACTTCACCCCAACAACTAGCACTAAGAGAATAATGCTAGAAATACAATAATGCTAAGACAATACTTCAAATACTTGCTAAACAAATACACAATGTAAAATGCTTAAATTAAGTGCGGAATGTAAAGCAAGGTTTAGAAGACTCCTCCAATTTTTCTTGAGGTATCGAAGAGTCGACACTCTCCACTAGTACTCGTTGAAGCACCCGCGCAAGGGTATCGCTCCCCCTTGGTCCTCGCTAGAACCAAGTGCTCACTACGAGATGATCCTTTGCCACTCCGGCGCGGTGGATCCCTCACGACCGCTTACAAACTTGAGTCGGGTCACCAACAAGATCTCCACGGTGATCACCGAGCTCCCAACGCCACCAAGCCGTCTAGGTGATGCCGATCACCAAGAGTAACAAGTCGTAGACTTTCGCTTGACCAAGAGAAGCCTAATGCAAGTGGTGTGTGCTCTAGGTGGCTCTCGCTAGCGCTAATGAGGTCCAAATGCGGGATTAAGATTATCTAATCAGCTCACTAGGCTTTTTGGTGTTTGTAATGCTCTACCAATGTGTAGGAGTAAATGTGGGCAGCAAGACAATGAATATGGTGGCTGGAGGGGGTATAAATAGCCCTCACCCACCAACTAGCCGTTACCAGCAATGTGCTGCGCATGGGCGCACCGGACAGTCCGGTGCGCCAATGGTCGACTCCAACGGCTAGTTCTGATAGCTAGCCGTTGGGCAGATGGCACACCGGACAGTGAACAGTCACTGTCCGGTGCGCACCGGACAGTCCGGTGCGCTGTCCGGTGTGCCACTATAATTCAACTTCCAAACCCTCCGCTCTCGGGTTTCTGCGCGGGGGAAAAACCTTCCCCGGGCCAACCTGGCCCCACCTGACAGAGGGCGCACCATACAGTCCGGTGCCCCACTGGCAGAAACCCTAAGTTCTATTTTCTGCTGTTTTTTAAATCGGTTTTCGTTCTAACTCGTGAGTATGTTCTAGAGTGTCACCTAGCACTATATGTGAGTGTGAATATGCACCAACACTACACTAGAACTCTCTTGGTCAAACTACCCATCGACAACCCCTCTTTATAGTACGGCTAAAACAAAATAGAAGACCTAACTATATTACGAGTGTCCGCAACTCCTTGACACTCGGACTACGTAGACCTTCACTTTTTGTTTCGTCGATTTAGCCGTCGCTTCAAGTTCTTATCGCCGGGATTGTTTTCACCGTTGTAGTATATCTACCTGTAATGTGTCCTAACTTACCATTTATCTCTGCAAAACACACGTTAGTCGCATATAACATTACGTTGTCATTAATCACTAAAACCAACCAGGGGCTTAGATGCTTTCATGGATCTCGGCGACGTGGAGGAGGTCGAGGAGGCGGAGCACGTGGAGGAGACGACACCGGTGGAGGGCAGCGCCGAGGCTGGGCGCGAGCTACCGGCTGTCACGAGCAGGGTAGCGCAGGCGAGATCTGCGGAGGAGGGGGCATGACGTCGCCCTCCTTACAGGCTATCGCGGGCGGGGGCAGCGCAGGCGAGATGTGCGGAGCGGGGGCATGGTGTACCCACTGTGGACGCCCTCCTTACAACCTTATAGAGTAGTAGTAGATACAGAGACTGTAGTGAAAGTTCTTGGGTATCAAGATGGCTTTAGACATGTAAATTACACATTGTAGATCTCTTTGGTATCTAAAACATTTGAACTAATGTTATCCCTACACTACAGGAATTCTACTGATTCCCGTCGGCCAGGGTAATTCCCGTCGGCCAGAGCGAAAGCCGGCGGGAATAGACTAATTGCCGTCGGCCACCAAATAGCCGACGGGCATTATATTTATTCCCATCGGCCACGTCCCAAGCCCACGGGGATTAACTAATCCCCGTCGGCCCTGTGTTCTGGCCGACGGGAATTAGTTAATTCCCGTCGGGCCCGTATTCTAGCCGACGGGGATTAATCTTTTTAGAGCCAGGCCACGGACGCGCGGGCTCATTCTTCTCCGTTCACTCAAATCGCCCCTGCCCCTGCCCGACCCGAGCGCCGCCGCCCCTGCCCGACCGCCGCCCCTGCCCGACCGCCGCCCCTGCCCGACCGCCGTCGAGGCCGCCCCCGAGCCGCCGCCCTGCCCGAGCGGCGCCCAGGCCGAGCGTCGCTGCAGCCGCCGCCACCGGAGTGCCGAGGCCGCCCTGCCCAAGGCCGCCCCGCCCGAGCGTCGAGGTCGCCCTGCTCGAGCGCCGCCGCCACCCTCGGCCCGCCCCGGAGCGTCGCCGCCCCCGCCCGAGTGCCAGCCCAAGCTCCCGAGCTCCTCGTACCCCGAGCGTCGCCGTCCCCAACCCGCCGTCGTCCACCGTCCGCTCGTGCCCCGACGCGCCGGTCAGCCACTGAGGTATAATCCTATCTATATGTAAATAAATATGTGATTATTTTCGTCGGTTTTTTGTGGCCGACGGGAGTTAACTTTCATGTGATTAGAGTTAGTTTAAAATTGTTAATTTATAGTGTTCTTAGTTTTCATATGACTTTATGCATTATTGAATATAAATGCGAGTGCGATTGTTGAATGTAAATGCGAGTGCGATTGTTAAATTTGTGTATACATGCTTATTTTCGTCGGTTTTTTATGGCCGACGGGAGTTAACTTTCATGTGATTAGAGTTACTTTAATATCACATGTGATTAGAGTGTGATTAGAGTTAGTTTAATATCACATGTGTGGCTTGATGTTAGGTAAGTATTAATTCTATTATTATAGTAGATTTAACTTATGCTATTGAATTGTTGAATTTGATGTTATTTAATAATTAGATTTAACTTATAATATTAGGTTGTATGAAGGTTTCGGTATTGATAAATTTAATGTTGTTTATGTATATATATAGTTATTTATGTATATATATAGTTTTACTACTTACCTATAGATGTATGTGTGACGTGTAGAAACGTGATTGTCTCACACACACTCTTTACTCTACACACAGCCGCAATAATGGGTGATAGACGTGATTGGATGTATGAAGGTTTCAAGAAGGGTGGGTGTCACACAAGTGAATGGTTTGCCAAGACGCAGATATTTCTGGACCATGCAGCTGCTTTTTCACAAATAGATAATATTAGGTGTCCATGCAATAAATGTAGAAATATGACGAGCCACACCAAGAGGTAGGTCACACTACACCTGTGCTCACATGGTTTCGTGCCGGGCTATAAGGTCTGGTATCTACACAGTGAAGATGTTGAACGAGCAACAGAAGTAGAAGTTGATGATGGTGAAGATGATGTTGATAGGATGGACCAGATGCTTGAGGATCTGCAGCCTGAACTGGCACCAGATCATCATGATTCACCTACACCGAAGGTTCAGAAGTTCTTCGACCTACTCAAAGCGTCAGAAGAGCCTCTTCACGGGCACACTGACGTGACCGTACTCGAATTCGTGACCCGGCTAATGTCAATCAAGTCCAAGTTTGCATTCTCAATTAATTGTTACAAGGAGCTTGTGGATTTGATTAGCGAGGTTCTTCCTACGGGTCACAAGATGCCCAAAGACATGTACCAGTCCAAGAAATTGCTTGAAGGTCTTGGTATGGAGTATGAGAAGATTGATGTTTGCCAAGACAACTGTATGCTTTTTTGGAAGGAACATGGCAGAGATCTCAGAGGACGGGTTCGTCTTCCCGTAGCTCATGCTCTCGTCGACCGAACGAGCAGGAGTTGGAGATTATGAGGATGCGTGAGGAGATGAGACAACAACGAGAATTTATGGAGGCATGCAATGCACATAACCAAGCGATGTATCAAGTGATATACATAATCCGAACTCTAAATTATTATATTTCAATACAACATCTTCAATATTAACACATATGTTTAACAGTTAATGCAGCAACAGGGCATGGCAACAAATTTTCCACCCACTACAGGAATTCACTTAATTCCCGTCGGCCTGAAACCGACGGGAATAAGCCCTAAACCAACGGGAATAAATAATTCCCGTCGGTTTAGGGCTTATTCCCGTCGGTTTCAGGCCGACAGGCGTCCCTTGTCGGGGATAAGGTTATCCCCGTCGGCGGCTGACGGGAATAATTAATTCCCGTCGGCCACTATCTAGCCGACGGGAATTAAGGCTAACTCCCGTCGGATTTGCTGGCCGACGGGCGTCACATATTAATTCCCGTCGGTTCCCCAGGCCGACGGGAGTTATTAATTAATTCTCGTCGGCCCTACGTGGCCGACGGGAATTAACTGGGCCGACGGGAGTTAGTAATTAATTCTCGTCGGTTCGACCATAGCCGACGGGAATTAACTGGGCCGACGGGAATTACCCTATACTGCTACAAAAACAACACTAAATTATGTCACTATTTCTGCACACATAACATATATAACATAAATCACATATAACAGCCACATTACAAACACATGTAGAGATACGACATCCACAAACACATGCATTTAGACATAAACACTTGCATTTATAATTAAAACATCCACCAACGTGTACGACATAGTATTGAAACATAACATCCACCAACATCCAACAACGAGTACGACATAGTATTGAAACATAACATCCACCAACGAGTACGACATTTCAAACATAAGTTTAAGTGTTTAGAGATAACCACCACTTGGGTGGTTAGAGCTTTCACCGCTGCCGCCACCACCACCAGGAGGAGGGAACGCGAAGAGCGAGTCAACAAATCCAGGCCCTACTGCTGGATCAGACCCACTACCACCCGCTTCAGGCGTAACCTATGCAAGTTAGCAAATATCAACACGTTAAATGCAAATATCAAAAAGTATACATGTGTATAAATTAATCGAAAGTTATCAAACGTACCCTATCTCCAGGTGCAGGTATATGTGTCGGAGGGGTGGTGAACTGTGGTGGTGGAACTGGTGTGTTTGCAAATTGGCTCCATTGTGGTGGCGGTGGAAAATTTGTTGCCATGTCCTGTTGCTGCATTAACTGTTAAACACATATGTGTTACTACTGAAGATGTTGTATTGAAATATAATAATTTAGAGTTCGGATTATGTGTACTCACTTGATACATTGCAAGCCTCCATAAATTCGCGTTGTTGTCTTATCTCTTCACGCATCCTCATAATCTCCAACTCCTGCTCGTTCGGTCGATGAGAGCATGAGCTACGGGAAGATGAACCCGTCCTCTGAAATCTCACCGACGACGAGTCAATGAATCCGTCGAAGAGTGCGTATCTGTAAGTGATTCAAAAAATGTGATTACTGCATAATCAATTTAGTGTCAACCATATAATTTCATAAGTTAGAGCTTACTGTCCATGCGCTTTGCCACCACCACTTGCGTAGACCACCAAGGGATCCACCGGTTCATGGCGCCAGTCGAAGTCAGGGCCATGGCGACGAACCATCTCCTCCCCATATGCCGCCTATACATCATTCACAACCTTACAAATGCAGGAATTTATATACTTTGAACGTTTGAACTTTTGAGCCAAAACTCACCAAGCGATCCGTGGCTGTCTGGCTGCAGAGCTGGTCAGGGTTGTTCGGGTCTGGTCCTTTGTGGCCCTCCTGGTAGACCTCAATGTCACTAGGCTTTTGGCCACTCGTAGCTTCATGTATAAACAAAAAACATTCATAAGCAATCGTATTATTTGTTGATCGACATAGAAAGATCAAACTTACCATTCTTTTAGCTTTTCGTATCATGTCGTCACCGCCAAACTTGTGGTTAGGATTGGTTCCTCGACATTGTCTGTGATGCGCTGACGCTTTCTGGAAGCCTTCGGAAGCCCAATATCGACACCAAGCATAGTACGCATGAGGCACGGGCGCCATCCATGGAACCATCACCTGCACACACACACAATGTTACATATTATATCAATCACAACAATAAATATAAAAGGTAAAACAAATTGAATACTAACCTCACGATATTGATCCTCAGTCAAATATATCTTTGAGGACCCTTCCTTTTTATTCAAGGGGCCTGCTTCTTCCGGATGCTTTTGAAAATACAAGTTTGTAGCCTGAATTCTCGCATAGTATATGGCATCCTTCACCAGCTTCTTTGCATTGTTTTGCAAGACACGTTCAGCGTGCCCCATGTAATCCTCTCCGTCAGGCAACCGATATCGAAGGTACAACATAAAGAATACAAATACAATGGTATAAGTCATAGATTTACAATATTAAGAAACATAACAAAAACAATAAAGAATTCATACCCAAAAGTCATTACGCACAAGTCCTTGTCTGTCGGTGTGGTTTCGTTCCTTTTTAAACTTGTACTCATCCCAGGTACTGACGAGCACCTCATCCTCGGTATCACCGTTTGACACCTTCACTATACTAGGGTAGTGAAGGCGGCAAAGAGAACCCAACGTAAGGTTAACCTGAGTGTGGTGTCCCTTGCCGTCAAAGGACAGGTCCTCCCAATTCCTGCATTACACAAAAACATTAACAATACACATAATAGTTATATTAGATAAGTTAATATATTACACTCACCGATCTCCATGTGGCATGATTAAAGTCCTATCAGCCTCTCGCTCTATCGCGTGACGAGGCTTTACTGAGTGGCTTTTTCTTGAGCGACGTGTGCGTGTCGCTGAAGAGCCTCCCGAGCCATCATCCATCGGGTTGTCAGCCGGTTCGCCCTGTTGGCCCCACTGGTCCCACGCCTGTTGCTGCTCTCTGTGGTGGTCCCACTGGTCCCATGGCTGGTGATGCTGTGCGGCCTGGTCCCATGCCTCGTGCTCCACATCCTCATTATGCTCCACCTCCTCATTGTGCTGCTCAGCCTCATTGTGCTGCTCCTCAGTGTGCTGCTCATCCTGGTACATACAACTCAAGATTTATTTGTAAATATGTAAACAAATTTATTTGTACAAGATATGTTACCTCATCTCCATGTACCGCGCTCAACAGCTCTCGACGTCTGCTGCTGCTCGAAGAACTGCCCTGAAAAAGGCCCAGGCCCTTGAACAACCCCTTCACTGACTTCTTTGATTTTGGCGGCATCCTGCATAAAAAATAAGAAATTATTCATTAGTGCATCAAAAATGACATAATACTTAAAATATAAACAAATGAAATAACAAAACAACTTTACTTGTTAAATATCATCAAAATCAGGATCTATTTGTTCTCTTCTATGCAGAGGTCGCCATGTAACTTTTCTCCTAACAGGTTGTCTTCTCCGTCTCTCGGGAAAAGTTAAGTCGTTAACGTTTGCAACTAGTGAATCTAATGCCGGTGCAGGATCAATATGAAAACTAGTTGGCAACTCTTTTTCTTGAAACACCTCATCAACCTGCTCAAGGTGACCAATTTGATATTCGTCCTCACCAGGAGTGTATAGGCGTTCGCGGGGATTTACATTGTACACAACCCTCCATGTAGACAACTTTTTGCATGGATATGTCGAGAAATAAACTTGGTCTGCTTGATGGGCAAGGATATACGTATCGTGTCCTTGAAGCAATTTCTCAAGTTGGATCTGTGTCATCCCAAATTCGGTCCTATAATACTTCGGGTCATACCATTTACACTCAAAGAAAACTAGCGCTAAAGGCTTATTTCCAGCAAATGTAATCTCGATTATATTTTTGATTTTCCCGTAATAGCAGGCTTCGTGTCCTTCCATGTCGGTTTCCCTAGTAACGACTCCACTATTTTGAGTGGTGGCCATAGGATGACTTGATTCGAAAATGCTTGAACGAAAGCGATATCCATTGACATCATAACGTCCATAGCTTTTGGCAGTTACGCTTCCAATAGATAACTGACGTAAGTCATCATTCAAATTCATTTCCTCCCCAAACTGTCAATCATGCCACAAAGCATTAGCAAATTCTGTAATATTAGTTAAATGAAATTAGCTCTCGGAGCCACATAATTAAGACTTACACGCTCCCGAAGCCACATAATGAAATTAGGTCGCCCATGCATACCATCGCGTCACAATTTGTCTATGTCTCTCGCTGTTGGCCTACCGAGACACCTCATGTTTTGTTCATCAAACTCGCTGTCAAATATTATTGTATGACATGAGATATTTGATAACATAAACTAATTCACATATGAACAGTTTAAGAAAACAAGTCTTACACAAAGTATTTCTCCACCTCAGGCATATTCGTGAACATGTACAGTAAAGCAGACTTCTGTTCTTCCATACTGAGGTGATATGCCTTGGGTGGACCAACGGCTTTGCCGTTTGTCTGAAAAATCGAAAGATCACTACACGGAGGCATCTCTAGTTCATCATCATGGTACCTTTTCTTTCGAGCAAATACATTATGTTCTTCTGCAAAGTAACAACTTATGAAGTGTGCTACCTCCTTTAGTTTAAATTGTTCCGCAATACATCCTTCAACTCTTGTCTTATTGCCCACCATTGCTCTAAGCTTCTTTAATGCTCTTTCTATATGAAACATCCACCTATACTGAACAGGACCACCGACCTTAGCCTCATATGGAAGATGTATAAAGAGATGCTGCATAGGATTGAAGAAACCCGGTGGAAATATTTTTTCCAATTTGCACAAAAGCACCGGTGCCTCTTTCTCCAGCTGTTCCATCACATCTCTTCTGATTTCTTTAGCACACAACTGTCTGTAGAAATAGCTAACTTCAGCTAACGTTTTCCACACAGCTTCGGAAATGTACCCACGAAACATTACAGGCATGAGCCTCTCCATAATTATGTGGAAGTCATGGCTCTTCAGTCCATTCATCTTCATTGTCTTCAAGTTCACAGATCTTCTAAAACCAGCGGCATAACCATCGGGGAATTTAATATCCTTCATCCACTTCATCACTTCTTTCCGTTGCTTAGATTTCAGACAATAGTCAGCTTTTGGTTTGCCTCCGTTTTCTCTAAGCACTTGGGTTGGACGATCACATATCACTGTTAAGTCCATGCGTGCCTTGTCATTGTCTTTCGTTTTATCAGGGAAATCCATGCATGTATTTATGAGGGCTTGGCAAAAGTTACTCTCTTGATGCATGGCATCGATGTTGTGCATCAAAATCAATGACTTAGCATAAGGAAGCTCCCACAAGCCACATATGTGAGTCCAGTTATGCTCCTCACCAAAACCTTGATACCTTTTCCCACTCTCGTCTAGGACAAGTTTCATATGCTCTTCTGTAATTTCTATCCCACCACGTCGCTTGGGCGGTCCCTTCGTGACAATGGTGCCCTTCCTAAATTCCTTTCTCTGCCTTCTGAAGGGGTGATTGAAGGGTAGAAAACATCTATGACAATCAAAGTAACATATCTTGCCACCAGCACTAAGACGAAAACAATCTGTATCTTTAGCACAATAAGGACACGTCAATCTATCATGCACGCTCCATCCAGAGAAAATACCATACGCCATAAAATCATGAACCGAGAACAGATATGCAACACGAAGATTGAATTTCTGCTTCTTGAAGCAGTCATAGGCTTCCACACCTTGCCATAGCTTCTTTAACTCTTCAATCAGTGGTTGAAGCATCACATTGAGGCGTACGCCAGGATGCTCAGGCCCAGGTATAACAAGACATAGGAACATAAACTCATATTTCATGCAAAGAGCAGGTGGAAGGTTGTACGGTATGGCAATGACAGGCCAACATGAATACGACGCAGCGGTCATATTGAACGGCGTGAAACCATCAGTTACCAAGCCGATACGAACGTTTCTTGCATCGCTGGCAAAATCTGGATCAAATTTGTCAAGAGCCTTCCATGCATCACCATCTGACGGGTGCACCATTAACCCATCTTGTTTGTCCGTACAATCTTTATGCCACCTCATGTGCATAGCAGTCTTCCTCGAGAGAAACAAACGTTTCACTCTAGGAGTGAGAGGCATGTACCGAAGCTGTTTATGTGCAACCTTGGTCACCACCTTCTCCCCATCTTCATTTACAAGCTCCACGTACCTCGACTTCCCACATTTTAAGCATTTCTGTTCTCTGCCATGTTCCTTCCAAAAAAGCATACAGTTGTCTTGGCAAACATCAATCTTCTCATACTCCATATCAAGACCTTCAAGCAATTTTTTGGACTGGTACATGTCTTTGGGCATCTTGTGACCCGTAGGAAGAACCTCGCTAATCAAATCCACAAGCTCCTTGTAACAATTAATTGAAAATGCAAACTTGGACTTGATTGACATCAGTCGGGTCACGAATTCGAGCACGGTCACGTTAGTGTGCCCGTGAAGAGGCTCTTCTGACGCTTTAAGTAGGTCGAAGAACTTCTGAACCTCCGGTGTAGGTGAATCATGATGATCTGGTGCCAGTTCAGGCTGTAGATCCTCAAGCATCTGGTCCATCCTATCAACATCATCTTCACCGTCATCAACTTCTACTTCTGCTGCTCATTCAGCATCTTCACCATGGAGATACCAGACCTTATAGCCTGGCACGAAACCATGCGAGCACAGGTGTAGTGTGACCTGTCTCTTGGTGTGGCTCGTCATATTTCTACATTTATTGCATGGACACCTAATATTATCTATTTGTGACAAAGCAGCTGCATGGTCCAGAAACATCTGCGTCTTGGCAAACCATTCACTTGTGTGACACCCACCCTTCTTGAAACCTTCATACATCCAATCACGTCTATCACCCATTATTGCGGCTGTGTGTACGAGTAAAGAGTGTGTGAGACAATATCACGTTTCTAAACGTAACACATACATCTATAGGTAAGTAGTAAAACTATATATATATATATAAATAACTATATATATACATAAAAACTATATATATACATAAATATATAGTTATATACATAAATAACATTAAATTTATCAATAGCGAAACCTTCATACAACATAATATGATAAGTTAAATCTATTCAATAAATAACATCAAATTCAACAATTTAATATAATAAGTTAAATTTATTATAATAATAGAATTAATACTTATACGTAACATCAAGGCACACATGTGATATTAAACTAACTCTATGCACACTCTAATCACATGTTATATTAAACTAACTCTAATTACACTCTAATCACACCCTAAACTAACTCTAATCACATGAAAGTTAACTCCCGTCGGCCATAAAAAACCGACGAAAATAAACATTTATACACACATTTAACAATAACACTCGCATTTACATTAAATAATTCAAACAATAATATATCTTAACGGTCCGGGGCGGCTGCGGCGCTCCGCGGCGGCGGCGTTGGTGGCGGCGAGCAGCGGGCGACGCTTCGGGGGCCGGGCGGCGCAACGGGGACGGGCTGCAGACGGCGCTCCGGAGGCGGGGTGGGCGGCGGTCGTTGCTCCGGGAGCCGGCGGCGCTCCAGGGGCGTGGGCGGGCGGCGGGCGGCGCTATGGGGGCGGAGGCGGCGCGGCGGGTGGCGCTCCGGGGCGGTGGCGGTTGCGGGCGGCGCTCCCGGGACGGTGGCGTGCGTGCTCCTAGGCGGTGGCGAGCGTGCGGCCGGGGCGGTTGTAACGCCCTGAATTTGGGGGTAGAATTTTTTCTTCTTTTCTCTCACCAAATTCGGGCGTTACTCTCTTTTCTCTTTCTTGTTTCGCTCCTCCTTCCCAATTTCAAACCAGTATAGCGACAGGTGTCCGTGTCATGTATAAACCAAAACCTAAGTGTCATGGGTGTTGCATCATGCCGAAGCACATTTCTTTGTCTGATGTTGAGTGTTCGTCTCGTTCCGTTCCGGATTTCGATTCGCGATTTAATTCCATTTAGTGGTTCGCGCTCGTCGTGGGTTTTCGATCCGCGAAGTGGCCCGGCCCAGCCTAGCCCAGCCCAGCCCAGCCCAGCTGGCCCGGTCCGACCCGGCCCTGCGCGCCCCTCGCGCCCAACCCCCCCCCCCATGCGCCCCCTCCTCTCCTCCCTCTCTCATTTGGATCTCCCGCGCAACAACCTCTCCTCTCCCTCTTCCACCTCTCTCTCCCCGTGGTGCCCTAGGATTTGGAGACGGCGATCACCGGATTTTGGACCCCGAGGTGAGCTCCCCTCCCCTTCCCTTCTCCCTCTCCCTCTCCCTCCTCTTCTTCCCCCCGCGCGCGCCCTCCCTCTCCCCCTGCCCGCGCGCGCCCCCACCCTTCCCCCTGCGTGCGGCGGCGCGGCGGCGTGGCCCCCCCACCCCGGCCCACGGCGGCGCCCCTGCCCGCCCCTCCCCGGTCCCGCGCGGCGGCGCTCGGCCCCTCCCTCCCCGGCGGCGCTCGGCCCCGCCCCGGCCTCCCCGGCGGCGCTCGGCCCCCCGCTCGGCCCCTCCCCCTCCCTCCCCGGCGGCGCTCGGCCCCGCCCGACCTCCCCTCGCGGCGGCGCGGCCCCGCCCCCTGCCCCTCCCCGGCGCGGCGGCGCCCGCCCCCTGCCCCGGCCCCTGCGCGTGGCGCTCGCCCGCCCCGCCCCTCGGCTCGGCCGGCCGTGGTGGCCCGGCGCCCTCCCGCGGCGCGGCGAGCCCCGCTCGCCCGCGCGCGCTGGCCCCCGGCGCGTCCCCAGCGCGGCCCCTGGCCGGTTCAACCGCCCCGGCCCCGGCTCGGCTGCTCCCGTCGCGCCCCGGCCCGGTCGCCCCGCCCCCGTCCCGGCCTCGCCCGACCGTGTCCCCGCTCGCTCGCGCTCGCGATGATTATTTGTTAGTCGATAGTTAATGTCAAACTCCGTTAGTTAGCGTGCTGCGTCGCGCGCTTTGCCGCGCGACGGATTGTCTAAATTCAGATTCTATCTATGTGTTGCGTCGTGCGCTTCGTCGCGCGACGATCCATTTTAATTTCAGGTTGTTTAAAGTGTAACGTCGCGCGTGTATTCACGCGACGTTCCACTTTAGGCTCAATTTAGTCGACGCTTAACGTCTTTTCATAACTAAGGCGAAGTGTCTCGTTGCGTGCTCGGTCGCGCGACGAGTCATCAACTTCTTAATTTGTTTTAGAGTGCTGTCGCGCGTCTCGCCGCGCGACCATCCTTTTTATTTAACTCCACCTGCTTATAATGATTAGACATGAAACATGACTTTACTTTACGCTAAACATAGTGTCTACATTAAATTTCCTTCCATTAGGCGAGTGGTTAATTTATAATCATGTAACGTGATCGTTTCTCGACTGTCTTTTCCTCTTTCTCTCTTAACCGTACTCGCGAACCCGCGTGGAACGTCTGTTTACTTACTGCATTCTATTGTATGGTGTACTGTTCTTTTGTATTAAATGTGTGGATATATGTGTGTTTGCGCTCGCATAGAGGACGATCCGGTCGGTGAACCTGAAGAACTCGCAGGGGAAGCCCCTGAGCAGCAGTCGGTTGGTGGAGGCAAGTGTCCCTTGACCTATCTCTGTCCCATTCATTATTTAATTCACCTCCCGCTTTACACATTTATGCCTAAGGATTGACTAGTTTTTGTTATCCCTGTCCTTGTTACCTATTTGGGTTGGATTATTATTATTTAGCTTTATGCTATTGCTCAACTCTAATTAATGAACATGATGAGATTATCTATGATACGCTGTTTTCCCCTTCCTTATGTTGATGTTATACTTGTGGTCTTCAAGGGGGCTCGAGCAGTTTCTCGAGTGCCTCTCCGTAAGGACCTGTTCTATGGATGACCGCCCGGGAAAACAGTGCAACCATGAGGGTGGAATGGGGTGCCCTTAGCTGAATAATTAGAGGATCCGGGGTGTAGTTCGCTTCGCCGTCGTGCCGTCAATGGGGCTCGGTGTATGCGGCTCGCTCTACCAAGGTTGATTCGTCCCTTGGGGAGGAGTGCAGTACATTTAGGAAACCTAACGGGCGGCTACAGCCCCAGAGAATCTTTGTAAAGGCTACGTAGTGAAACCCTGCCTATTCACCTTGGTAGTGTTTAAGGGTTTGATCGGCCCGAGGCAAGAGGGAATCACGGCTTGTGGGTAAAGTGCACAACCTCTGCAGAGTGTTTGAAAACTGATATATCAGCCGTGCTCGCGGTTATGAGTGGCCAAGGGAGCTCCAGTGATTAGTGGTACTTGATCAGAGATACTTTGGTACAGGTGGTTATGAGATCGATGGTTCTGGTTATGACTATGGTGCTGGTAAGTGGTATTCTTTCCGTTTGGAAAGGATACATCGGGCTAATAACTTGGGTTAATGCTAAAACTTGGCTTTCTCTACTAGTAATAATAATCTGACCAACTAAAAGCAACTGCTTGACTTATCCCCACATAAAGCTAGTCCACTACAGCCAAACAGGATACTTGCTGAGTATGTTGATGTGTACTCACCCTTGCTCTACACACCAAACCCCCCCCCCCATCCCCAGGTTGTCAGCATTGCAACCACTGCTCAGGAGAAGATGAAGCTGTGGAAGGAGACTTCCAGGAGTTCCAAGATTACGACGAGTTCTAGGCGTGGGTTAGCGGCAACCCCCAGTCGGCTGCCTGTGAAGGCCGCAGTTATCTACGTTTCTTTTCCGCACGTTGATTTATTGTAAGATCTATATGGACGTCTCAGACGTATGATGTAATCGACTATTATTTCCCTTTTAATACTATTTTGAGCACTGTGTGATGATGTCCATGTTATGTAACTGCTGTGTACGTGAATAACTGATCCTGGCACGTACATGGTTCGCATTCGGTTTGCCTTCTAAAACCGGGTGTGACATAAGTGGTATCAAAGCCGTGCTGACTGTAGGACCGCTAACCTAGAATAGAATGGCCGTTCTAAGGACTATAGACCTCTGTCCCTGCCTTGACTTTGATATCCCTTCAAAAGTTGGTCATACCGACCAAAACCTATGTTCTACTATATATTATACCTTGCTGAAAATTATGTTTTATTCTAATCCTTCATTTACTTATGATTCATTATTTGCTGGTCATATTAATTCTGTTCTCACCCTTTTGCTTGCGATGTCTTTTGTAGATGGCTCGACTTAGACACACTGCACGAAAGTCCGTCATCCCCTTCTTACCCTCCCGCCTTGCTGAGCGTCCGCTTCGCCGTCCCGTGGTCGGACAGTCCAGCCACTTGGAGAGACTGCACCACCGCCTGCATGAGGAGCAGGAACGTTGACGACAGGAGCAGCAGGGCTCTTCCTTCTCGCTCCAACAGGAGATAGAGTCTGTGAGGAGCTGCTCCCCTGTGCTTCCTCTGGAGGCGCCCCCTGCACCACCACTGGGCGCCCCAGCTTCTGGAGTAGCTGCTGGAGGAGACCCAGACGACGGAGGTGGCGACGACAGCTTGAGCCACGACACCGACTTCTCTGCTAACCATGAGCCGGAAGGATGGGTTGCTTGACCCATCACTCGCGACGCTGCTCACGGGTGTCACTTCCACGATGCGCTCGACACCCTGCTACGTCGGGCACTTAACCGGCATACTTGGTCCATCGAGTATCGCTGTGTGGTCTACCAGCACAGTCGCAGGGTCTACCCAGACCGCTGGGAGGCAACCTGCTTGGTGCGCCGTCCGGAGAACAGTCTCCAGGGTGCGGAGGCCTGCTCAGAGCACTATTCTATCTCTAAGCGGGACTCAGCTGAGGCAGCCATGCAAGATGTTGCACGGCGTGCGCTTTCGCACTACTGCTTGGTTCTCGGTGGGGTAGCTGACGGTCTTGACCTGAAGTATTACCCCCGTCGTCCATCTGGCAGCACAGGAGGCGTGATTGTCTCACCTGTCGGTGAGGGCAATCCTAGGTTGAGCAGCACAGTCAACCTAGCCGCCGTGCTAAACACGGAGCTGGACCATGCACTAGACGAGCTGAGTAGGGCTCGTGCTGAGATCGCCCTGCTGCGGGCTGAGCGCGCGGAACGTCGTCACCTAGACGACGGTTCCCCCGCTCCCGTCGGGACTCAGCACCCGTACCGCTCACCTCGGTGTGGACACCAGTCTTATGGCAATCCCGACTGCAAGACCAAGATAAATCTAGAACCATAGATCGTTAGAGTTGGATCTTGTAATTAATACGAAATATATACGTAGAAGCTACAGTCTTAGCGTTAGTCTCGGTCTTAGTTAGTCTTAGTTAGACAGGGTAGTTTGCTATATCCTGTGCATTTATGTTTGTCATGATGAACTATGTTTGGTTTGGATCTTTGTAATGATTGTCACCAGAGTGTGGGTATCCCCTGCATTTTGGTTTACCTATTATGTTAATGGAGTTAGTTATATAGTTGGGAAACCCTTTATTCTACTTTCCTCTTTATCTGAGAAGCTGTGTGGTCTGTGTTGGAGATCAGTGAAGATGCTCATCTGTTCAGTGCTGTTGAAGAATTCTATACTCTTTTCTTATGCTGCAAGACTTGCCAGATCAGTTCTGATGTGTGGTTGCATTCTGCAGATGTCAGAGAATAGGCGCAGAGGAGGAAGGCGTGCTCAGCAGGAGCGAGCCGCTCAACAGGAGGAGGTGCCCCAGCAGCAGCACCTGCCGCCCCCGCCCCCGATGTCCATTGATCAGATGTTTCTGATGCAGACTCAGGCAGTTCAAGCCATCGGTCAGACTCTGGCCGCCATCCAGCAGCAGCAGCAACAACAGCAGCAGGCCCCACCTCAGCCTCAGATGCCTCAGATGCCCAGAGACAAGCGTGCTGAATTCATGAGAGGTCATCCACCAACGTTCGCTCATTCTTCTGACCCCATGGATGCTGAAGACTGGCTGCGCACTGTGGAGCGGGAGTTGCATACCGCTCAGTGCGATGATAGGGAGAAAGTCTTGTATGGTCCCCGTTTGTTGAGAGGAGCAGCCCAGTCATGGTGGGAGTCTTACCTCGCCACCCATGCCCACCCTGACGCCATCACCTGGGAAGAGTTCAGAGGGAGCTTCCGTCAGTACCATGTTCCTGTAGGTCTGATGACAGTGAAGAAGGAGGAGTTCCTGGCCCTCAAGCAAGGGCCATTGTCTGTCAGTGAATACCGGGACAGGTTTCTGCAATTGTCTCGCTATGCTCCTGAAGATGTCAACACCGACGCCAAGCGACAGTACCGTTTCCTAAGAGGCTTGGTTGACCCTCTGCAGTACCAACTGATGAATCACACCTTCCCGACATTCCAGCACCTGATTGACAGAGCAATCATGACAGAGAGGAAGCGTAAGGAGATGGAAGATCGTAAGCGCAAAATCAGTGGACCCCAGCCTGGAAGCAGCAGTCGTCCTCGTTTCTCAAGCAATCAACCTCAGCAGTTCAGGCAGAACCAGCGTCCACCTCAGCAGCATCAGCAGTTTCAAAGGCAGTATCCTCAGCATCAGTACCAGAACCGTCAGAGCAATCAGTCAGGAGGTCAATTTCAGAGGCAGAATCAGCAAGCACCTCGTCTTCCTGGCCCAGCAAACCAGCAGAACAATCAGGCAACACCAGCTCAGGTTGGAAACAGAGCATGTTTCCACTGTGGAGAGCAAGGCCACTGGTGATGCAATGTCCAAAGAAGGCAGCCCAGCAGCAATCAGGCCCCAATGCCCCAGCAAAGCAGAATGTGCCTTAGCCTGGAGCAGGCAATCGCCCTTAGCCGCGCTATAATCATGGAAGGCTGAACCACTTGGAGGCTGAAGCAGTTCAGGAGACCCCCGGCATGATAGTAGGTATGTTCCCAGTCGACTCCCATATTGCAGAAGTGTTATTTGATACTGGAGCAACGCATTCTTTCATTACTACATCATGGGTAGAAGCACATAATCTTCCAATTACTACCATGTCAACCCCCATTCAAATTGACTCAGCCGGTGGTAGAATTCGAGCCGATAGCATTTGTTTGAATATAAGTGTGGAGATAAGGGGGATAGCGTTTCCCGCTAACCTTATAGTAATGGGTACTCAGGGAATAGATGTCATCCTAGGGATGAATTGGCTAGATAAGTATCAGGCAGTTATCAGTTGTGATAAGAGGACAATCAAGTTGGTGTCTCCACTAGGAGAGGAAGTGGTGACCGAGTTAGTCCCGTCTGAGCCGAAGAAAGGAAGTTGTTATCAGATAGCTGTTGATAGCAGTGAAGCAGACCCAATTGAGAGTATCAAGGTTGTGTCTGAGTTCCCGGATGTGTTTCCAAAGGACTTACCGGGTATGCCACCAGAGCGGAAAGTTGAGTTTGCCATAGAGCTTCTTCCTGGAACCGCCCCCATCTTTAAGAGAGCTTACAGAATATCTGGACCAGAGTTGGTTGAGCTTAAGGAGCAGATTGATGAACTGTCAGAGAAAGGTTACATTCGGCCAAGCACCTCGCCTTGGGCCGCTCCTGTCTTGTTCGTGGAAAAGAAAGATGGCACCAAGAGAATGTGTATTGATTACCGAGCTTTGAATGAGGTCACGATCAAGAACAAGTATCCCTTGCCCAGAATAGAAGATCTGTTCGACCAATTGAGAGGAGCCAGTGTGTTCTCCAAGATTGACCTGAGGTCAGGTTATCGTCAGCTCAGGATCCGACCTTCGGACATTCCGAAGACGGCATTTATTACCAAGTATGGTTTGTATGAGTTCACAGTGATGTCTTTTGGTTTGACCAATGCGCCAGCATTCTTCATGAACTTGATGAATAGTGTATTCATGGACTATCTCGATAAGTTTGTGGTGGTATTCATTGATGACATTCTGGTTTATTATCAAAGCGAAGAAGAGCACGCAGATCATTTGAGGATGGTATTGCAGAGATTGCGAGAGCACCAGTTGTATGCAAAGTTGAGCAAGTGTGAATTCTGGATCAGTGAAGTCCTGTTCTTGGGTCACATAATCAACAAAGAAGGATTGGTTGTGGATCCGAAGAAAGTGGCAGACATTTTGAACTGGAAAGCGCCAACAGATGCTAGAGGAATCAAGAGCTTCATTGGAATGGCCGGATACTATCGGCGATTCATTGAAGGGTTTTCGAAGATTGTGAAACCAATGACAGCGTTACTAGGCAACAAAGTTGAGTTCAAGTGGACCCAGAAATGCCAAGAGGCCTTTGAAGCGCTGAAAGAGAAGTTGACTACAGTGCCTGTCCTAGTCTTGCCTGATGTGCACAAGCCCTTCTCGGTGTATTGTGATGCTTGTTACACAGGTTTGGGATGTGTGTTGATGCAAGAGGGAAGAGTTGTGGCTTACTCGTCCCGACAGTTGAAGGTTCATGAGAAGAACTACCCAATCCATGATCTAGAGTTGGCAGCAGTGGTTCACGCACTGAAGACATGGAGGCACTACCTGTATGGACAGAAATGCGATGTTTACACAGATCACAAGAGTCTGAAGTACATATTCACTCAGTCAGAGTTGAATATGAGGCAGCGAAGATGGTTAGAGTTGATCAAAGACTATGAGTTGGAGATTCACTACCATCCAGGCAAAGCGAACGTAGTGGCAGATGCTTTGAGCAGGAAGAGTCAGGTCAATCTGATGGTCGCTCGTCCGATGCCTTACGAGTTGGCCAAAGAGTTTGACAAGTTGAGCCTCGGATTTCTGAACAATTCGCGAGGAGTCACAGTTGAGTTGGAACCTACCTTAAAGCGCGAAATCAAAGAAGCGCAGAAGAATGATGAGAAGATCAGTGAGATCCGGCGACTGATTCTAGATGGCAGAGGCAAAGATTTTCGAGAAGATGCAGAAGGTGTGATATGGTTCAAAGACCGCTTGTGTGTTCCCAATGTCCAGTCTATTCGGGAGTTGATCCTTAAGGAAGCTCATGAGACAGCCTATTTGATTCACCCTGGCAGTGAGAAGATGTATCAGGATCTGAAGAAGAAATTCTTGTGGTACGGAATGAAGAGGGAAATCGCAGAGCATGTGGCTATGTGTGATAGTTGTCGAAGAATTAAGGCAGAGCACCAGAGACCTGCTGGATTGTTGCAACCATTGCAAATCCCTCAGTGGAAATGGGACGAAATCGGTATGGATTTCATAGTCGGATTGCCTCGCACTCGAGCCGGCTACGATTCCATTTGGGTAGTAGTGGACCGCTTGACCAAGTCAGCCCACTTCATACTTGTCAAGACCAACTATAGCAGTGCCGTATTGGCAGAATTGTATATGTCTCGGATCGTTTGTCTTCATGGTGTGCCAAAGAAGATAGTGTCAGACAGAGGAACGCAGTTCACCTCTCATTTCTGGCAGCAGTTGCATGAAGCCTTGGGCACGCATCTGAATTTCAGTTCAGCTTATCATCCGCAGACAGATGGCCAGACCGAAAGGACCAATCAAATTCTTGAAGATATGTTGAGAGCCTGTGCGTTGCAAGATCAGTCCGGATGGGACAAGCGATTGCCCTATGCAGAGTTTTCCTATAACAACAGTTACCAGGCCAGTTTGAAGATGTCACCATTTCAGGCGCTCTATGGGAGGAGTTGTAGAACTCTGTTGCAATGGGATCAGCCTGGAGAAAGCAGGTGTTTGGGCCAGACATTTTGCTTGAAGCTGAAGAGAACATCAAGATGGTCCGAGAAAATCTGAAGATAGCGCAGTCAAGACAGCGAAGCTATGCAGACACAAGAAGAAGAGAGCTGAGTTTCGAAGTCGGAGACTTTGTCTATCTGAAAGTGTCACCGATCAGGGGAGTCAGAAGGTTCGGAGTCAAAGGCAAGCTAGCACCCCGCTACATTGGTCCGTATCAGATTCTTGCAAGACGTGGAGAAGTGGCCTATCAGCTCAGTTTGCCAGAGAATTTGTCTGCTGTGCATGATGTCTTTCATGTGTCTCAGTTGAAGAAGTGCTTGCGTGTGCCAGAAGAGCAGTTGCCAGTGGAAGGTCTTGAGGTCCAGGAGGACTTGACCTACGTTGAGAAGCTAGTGCAGATCCTTGAGGTTGCAGACAGAGTCACCCGAAGGAAGACCATCAGAATGTGCAAAGTCAAATGGAATCATCACTCTGAGGAAGAAGCAACCTGGGAGCGTGAAGATGATCTGATGACTAAATACCCTGAGCTCTTTGCTAGCCAACCCTGAATCTCGAGGGCGAGATTCTTTTAAGGGGGATAGGTTTGTAACGCCCTGAATTTGGGGGTAGAATTTTTTCTTCTTTTCTCTCACCAAATTCGGGCGTTACTCTCTTTTCTCTTTCTTGTTTCGCTCCTCCTTCCCAATTTCAAACCAGTATAGCGACAGGTGTCCGTGTCATGTATAAACCAAAACCTAAGTGTCATGGGTGTTGCATCATGCCGAAGCACATTTCTTTGTCTGATGTTGAGTGTTCGTCTCGTTCCGTTCCGGATTTCGATTCGCGATTTAATTCCATTTAGTGGTCCGCGCTCGTCGTGGGTTTTCGATCCGCGAAGTGGGCCGGCCCAGCCTAGCCCAGCCCAGCCCAGCCGGCCCGGTCCGACCCGGCCCTGCGCGCCCCTGGCACCCAACCCCCCCCCCCCCATGCGCCCCCTCCTCTCCTCCCTCTCTCATTTGGATCTCCCGCGCAACAACCTCTCCTCTCCCTCTTCCACCTCTCTCTCCCCGTGGTGCCCTAGGATTTGGAGACGGCGATCACCGGATTTTGGACCCCGAGGTGAGCTCCCCTCCCCTCCCTTTCCCTTCTCCCTCTCCCTCTCCCTCCTCTTCTTCCCCCCGCGCGCGCCCTCCCTCTCCCCCTGCCCGCGCGCGCCCCCGCCCTTCCCCCTGCGCGCGGCGGCGCGGCCCCCCCCCCCACCCCGGCCCGCGGCGGCGCCCCTGCCCGCCCCTCCCCGGTCCCGCGCGGCGGCGCTCGGCCCCTCCCCCTCCCTCCCCGGCGGCGCTCGGCCCCGCCCTGGCCTCCCCGGCGGCGCTCGGCCCCCCGCTCGGCCCCTCCCCCTCCCTCCCCGGCGGCGCTCGGCCCCGCCCGGCCTCCCCTCGCGGCGGCGCGGCCCCGCCCCCTGCCCCTCCCCGGCGCGGCGGCGCCCGCCCCTGCCCCGGCCCCTGCACGTGGCGCTCGCCCGCCCCGCCCCGCCCCGCCCCTCGGCTCGGCCGGTCGTGGTGGCCCGGCGCCCTCCCGCGGCGCGGCGAGCCCCGCTCGCCCGCGCGCGCCGGCCCCCGGCGCGGCCCCTGGCCGGTTCAACCGCCCCGGCCCCGGCTCGGCTGCTCCCGTCGCGCCCCGGCCCGGTCGCCCCGCCCCCGTCCCGGCCTCGCCCGACCGTGTCCCCGCTCGCTCGCGCTCGCGATGATTATTTGTTAGTCGATAGTTAATGTCAAACTCCGTTAGTTAGCGTGCTGCGTCGCGCGCTTCGCCGCGCGACGGATTGTCTAAATTCAGATTCTATCTATGTGTTGAGTCGTGCGCTTCGTCGCGCGACGATCCATTTTAATTTCAGGTTGTTTAAAGTGTAACGTCGCGCGTGTATTCACGCGACGTTCCACTTTAGGCTCAGTTTAGTCGACGCTTAACGTCTTTTCATAACTAAGGCGAAGTGTCTCGTTGCTTGCTCGGTCGCGCGACGAGTCGTCAACTTCTTAATTTGTTTTAGAGTGCTGTCGCGCGTCTCGCCGCGCGACCATCCTTTTTATTTAACTCCACCTGCTTATAATGATTAGACATGAAACATGACTTTACTTTACGCTAAACATAGTGTCTACATTAAATTTCCTTCCATTAGGCGAGTGGTTAATTTATAATCATGTAACGTGATCGTTTCTCGACTGTCTTTTCCTCTTTCTCTCTTAACCGTACTCGCGAACCCGCGTGGAACGTCTGTTTACTTACTGCATTCTATTGTATGGTGTACTGTTCTTTTGTATTAAATGTGTGGATATATGTGTGTTTGCGCTCGCATAGAGGACGATCCGGTCGGAGAACCTGAAGAACTCGCAGGAGAAGCCCCTGAGCAGCAGTCGGTTGGTGGAGGCAAGTGTCCCTTGACCTATCTCTGTCCCATTCATTATTTAATTCACCTCCCGCTTTACACATTTATGCCTAAGGATTGACTAGTTTTTGTTATCCCTGTCCTTGTTTACCTATTTGGGTTGGATTATTATTATTTAGCTTTATGCTATTGCTCAACTCTAATTAATGAACATGATGAGATTATCTATGATACGCTGTTTTCCCCTTCCTTATGTTGATGTTATACTTGTGGTCTTCAAGGGGGCTCGAGCGGTTTCTCGAGTGCCTCTCCGTAAGGACCTGTTCTATGGATGACCGCCCGGGAAAACAGTGCAACCATGAGGGTGGAATGGGGTGCCCTTAGCTGAATAATTAGAGGATTCGGGGTGTAGTTCGCTTCGCCGTCGTGCCGTCAATGGGGCTCGGTGTATGCGGCTCGCTCTGCCAAGGTTGATTCGTCCCTTGGGGAGGAGTGCGGTACATTTAGGAAACCTAACGGGCGGCTACAGCCCCGGGGAATCTTTGTAAAGGCTACGTAGTGAAACCCTGCCTATTCACCTTGGTAGTGTTTAAGGGTTTGATCGGCCCGAGGCAAGAGGGAATCACGGCTTGTGGGTAAAGTGCACAACCTCTGCAGAGTGTTTGAAAACTGATATATCAGCCGTGCTCACGGTTATGAGCGGCCAAGGGAGCTCCAGTGATTAGTGGTACTTGATCAGAGATACTTTGGTACAGGTGGTTATGAGATCGATGGTTCTGGTTATGACTATGGTGCTGGTAAGTGGTATTCTTTCCGTTTGGAAAGGATACATCGGGCTAATAACTTGGGTTAATGCTAAAACTTGGCTTTCTCTACTAGTAATAATAATCTGACCAACTAAAAGCAACTGCTTGACTTATCCCCACATAAAGCTAGTCCACTACAGCCAAACAGGATACTTGCTGAGTATGTTGATGTGTACTCACCCTTGCTCTACACACCAAACCCCCCCCATCCCCAGGTTGTCAGCATTGCAACCACTGCTCAGGAGAAGATGAAGCTGTGGAAGGAGACTTCCAGGAGTTCCAAGATTACGACGAGTTCTAGGCGTGGGTTAGCGGCAACCCCCAGTCGGCTGCCTGTGAAGGTCGCAGTTATCTACGTTTCTTTTCCGCACTTTGATTTATTGTAAGAACTATATGGACGTGTCACACCCGGTTTTAGAAGGCAAACCGAATGCGAACCATGTACGTGCCAGGATCAGTTATTCACGTACACAGCAGTTACATAACATGGACATCATCACACAGTGCTCAAAATAGTATTAAAAAGGGAAATAGTCGATTACATCATACGTCTGAGACGCCCATATAGTCCTTACAATAAATCAAAGTGCGGAAAAGAAACGTAGATAACCGCGGCCTTCACAGGCAGCCGACTGGGGGTTGCCGCTAACCCACACCTAGAACTCGTCGTAATCTTGGAACTCCTGGAAGTCTCCTTCCACAGCTTCGTCTTTGCCTGAGCAGTGGTTGCAATGCTGACAACCTGGGGATGGGGGGGGTTTGGTGTGTAGAGCAAGGGTGAGTACACATCAACATACTCAGCAAGTATCCTGTTTGGCTGTAGTGGACTAGCTGTATGTGGGGATAAGTCAAGCAGTTGCTTTTAGTTGGTCAGATTATTACTTACTAGTAGAAAGCCAAGTTTTAGCATTAACCCAAGTTATTAACCCGATGTACCCTTTCCAAACGGAAAGAATACCACTTACCAGCACCATAGTCATAACCAGAACCATCAATCTCATAACCACCTGTACCAAAGTATCTCTGATCAAGTGCCACTAATCACTGGAGCTCCCTTGGCCGCTCATAACCGCGAGCACGGCTGATATATCAGTTTTCAAACACTCTGCAGAGGTTGTGCACTTTACCCACAAGCCGTGATTCCCATTCTGCCCGGAGAGAGCTACTCCCCATTGACCACTACCTAGGTGGCCTAGCAGGGCATCACTACGTAGCCTTTACAAAGATTCCCCGGGGCTGTAGCCACCCGTTAGGTTTCCTAAATGCACCGCACTCCTCCCCAAGGGGCGAACCCAAACTTGGCAGAGCGAGCCGCATACACCGAGCCCCATTGATGGCACGACGGCTAAGTGAACTACACCCTGGATCCTCTAATTATTCAGCTAAGGGCATCCCATTCCACCCTCATGGTTGCACTGTTTTCCCGGGCGGTCATCCATAGAACAGGTCCTTACGGAGAGGCACTCGAGAAACCGCTCGAGCCCCCTTGATGACCACAAGTACAACATCATAATAAGAGAAGGGAAAACAACGTATCATAGATAATCTCATCATGTTCATTGATTAGAGTTTGAGCAATAGCATAAAGCTAAACAATAATAATCCAACCCAGATAGGTAAACAAGGACATGGATAACAAAAGCTAGTCAATCCTTAGGCATAAATGTGTAATGCGGGAGGTGAATTAAATAATGAATAGGACAGAGATAGGTCAAGGGACACTTGCCTCCACCAACCGACTGCTGCTCAGGGGCTTCTCCTGCGAGTTCCTCGGGCTCTTCAACCGGATCGTTCTCTATGCGATTGCAAGCATACATACATTCATCCATTCAAATTGGGAAACAAACAGTACATCATACAAGGGAACAAAGAAAGTGAATATGCATCAAGTATGACATTCGATATCGCATTCATTATGGTTAGAAAGAAACGGGAGAAGGTCTCGCGGGGGGGGTTAAAGCTTATGCACTAATGATTGGTTACAATTGGTTCTAACAAAAGAATTTAGTTATATGCACTAATGGAAGCCTAGTCATTTTTAGTTGATCAACATTGAACTGGATAAACAATTGATTATATGAATTAACTAGCGTAACGGAATTCTAAATTAAGTTTCCTATTTCAATAACATGAACAATGATTATCCTGCCTAAAATAAAATAAGTAACAGTAATGAAAGAAAATAAAATAAAAAAAAATAAATAAATAAAGGGGGGCGGTTGAACCGGCCAGGGGGCGGTTGAACCGGCCTGGGGCAGGGGCGGGGGCGGCCAAGCCGGCGGCGGGCGGCCGAGCTGGCGGGGGGCGGCTGAACCGGCCATGGGGCGGGACAGGGCGCGCAGGGGCGGCCGAGCCGGCCAGGGGGCGGCCGAGCTGGGCGCGCAGGGGCGGCCAAGCCGGCCAGGGGGCGGGGCAGGGCGCGCAGGGGCGGCGGCGGCCCTGCGCGCCATGGGGCGGCCGAGCTGGGCGGCGGTTGGGCCGGGGAGGGGGAGAGGAGGGGAGAGGGAAGGGAGAGAGGAGGGCTCACCGGGGACGGGGACGGGGCGGCCGAGCGGCGGCGCGGCCGAGCTGCAGGGGGCGGCGGCTAGAGAGAAAATGGGAGAAAGGGAGGGAGAGAGAGGGATTTGGGGGAGAAGAGGGAGGGGCGGCTGGGCCAGCTGGGCCCAAAGGGGGCGCGGGGGGGCGGCTCGGCCGGCCAGGGGCGGCTGGGTCGGCCGGGGCGGCCCACGGCGCGGGAGAGAGAAAAAGGAGGACAGAGAGAAATAAAAAGAAAAAGAAAGAAAAGGTTTTTCTCCTTTTCGAAATCCGATCTTCCTAGATGAATGCACTTACATCTCTAAGCAATCAAAGAATGCATAGTTCGGCATGGTGCATCAAACAACATAAAGTAATTTAGGGTTTTTCTTTACACGGGAATTCCAAGCCAAACCCCGCTATAACTTTGGAAAAGATCAAGGTTTAGCGAGGGAACGAGAAAAGAAAAGGGTAACGCCTGAATTTGGTGAGAGAAAAGAAGAAAAAAAATTCTACCCCCAAATTCAGGGCGTTACAAACCTATCCCCCTTAAAATAATCTCGCCCTCGAGATTCAGGGTTGGCTAGCAAAGAGCTCAGGGTATTTAGCCATCAGATCATCTTCACGCTCCCAGGTTGCTTCTTCCTCAGAGTGATGATTCCATCTGACCTTGCACATTCTGATGGTCTTCCTTCGGGTGACTCTGTCTGCAACCTCAAGGATCTGCACTGGCTTCTCAACATAGGTCAAGTCCTCCTGGACTTCAAGACCTTCCACTGGCAACTGCTCTTCTGGCACACGTAAGCACTTCTTCAACTGAGACACATGAAAGACATCATGCACAGCAGACAAATTCTCGGGCAAACGGAGCTGATAGGCCACTTCTCCACGTCTTGCAAGGATCTGATACGGACCAATGTAGCGGGGTGCTAGCTTGCCTTTGACTCCGAACCTCTTGACTCCTCTGATCGGTGACACTTTCAGATAGACAAAGTCTCCGACTTCGAAACTCAGCTCTCTTCTTCTTGTGTCTGCATAGCTTCGTTGTCTTGATTGCGCTATCTTCAGATTCTCTCGGACCATCTTGATGTTCTCTTCGGCTTCAAGCAAAATGTCTGGCCCAAACACTTGCTTTTCTCCAGGCTGATCCCATTGCAACGGAGTTCTGCAACTCCTTCCATAGAGCGCCTGAAATGGTGACATCTTCAAACTGGCCTGGTAACTGTTGTTATAGGAAAACTCTGCATAAGGCAATCTCTTATCCCATCCGGACTGATCTTGCAACGCACAGGCTCTCAACATGTCTTCAAGAATTTGGTTGGTCCTTTCGGTCTGGCCATCTGTCTGCGGATGATAAGCTGAACTGAAATTCAGATGCGTGCCCAAGGCTTCATGCAACTGCCGCCAGAAATGAGAGGTGAACTGCGTTCCTCTGTCTGACACTATCTTCTTTGGCACACCATGAAGACAAACGATCCGAGACATATACAATTCTGCCAATACTGCACTGTTGTAGTTGGTCTTGACAGGTATGAAGTGGGCTGACTTGGTCAAGCGATCCACTACTACCCAAATGGAATCGTAGCCGGCTCGAGTGCGAGGCAATCCGACTATGAAATCCATACCAATTTCATCCCATTTCCACTGAGGGATCTGCAACGGTTGCAACAATCCAGCAGGTCTCTAGTGTTCTGCCTTAATTCTTCGGCAACTATCGCACATAGCCACATGCTCTGCGATTTCCCTCTTCATTTCGTACCACCAGAATTTCTTCTTCAGATCCTGATACATCTTCTCACTGCCAGGGTGAATCGAATAGGCTGTCTCATGAGCTTCCTTGAGAATCAACTCCCGAATAGACTGGACATTGGGAACACACAAGCGGTCTTTGAACCATATCACGCCTTCTCCATCTTCTCGAAAATCTTTGCCTTTGCCTTCTAGAATCAGTCGCCGGATCTCACTGATTTTCTCATCATTCTTCTGCGCTTCTTTGATTTTGCGCTCCAAGGTAGGTTCCAACTCAACTGTGACTCCTCGAGAATTGTTCAGAAATCCGAGACTCAACCTGTCAAACTCCTTGGCCAACTCATAAGGCATCGGACGAGCGACCATCAGATTGACTTGACTCTTTCTGCTCAAAGCATCTGCCACTACGTTTGCTTTGCCTGGATGGTAATGAATCTCCAACTCATAATCTTTGATCAACTCTAACCATCTTCGTTGCCTCATGTTCAACTCTGACTGAGTGAATATGTACTTCAGACTCTTGTGGTCTGTGTAAACATCACATTTCTGTCCATACAGATAGTGCCTCCATGTCTTCAGTGCGTGAACCACTGCTGCCAACTCTAAATCATGGATTGGGTAATTCTTCTCATGAACCTTCAGCTGTCGGGACGAGTAAGCCACAACTCTTCCCTCTTGCATCAACACACATCCCAAACCTGTGTAACAAGCATCACAATACACCGAGAAGGGCTTGTGCACATCAGGCAAGACTAAGACAGGCGCTGTAGTCAACTTTTCTTTCAGCGCTTCAAAGGCCTCTTGACATTTCTGGGTCCACTTGAACTCAACCTTGTTGCCTAGCAACGCTGTCATTGGTTTCGCAACCTTCGAAAACCCTTCAATGAATCACCGATAATATCCGGCCATTCCAATGAAACTCTTGATTCCTCGGGCATCTGTTGGCGCTTTCCAGTTCAAAATGTCTGCCACTTTCTTCGGATCCACGGCCAATCCTTCTTTGTTGATTATATGACCCAAGAACAGGACTTCACCGATCCAGAACTCACACTTGCTCAACTTTGCATACAACTGGTGCTCTCGCAATCTTTGCAATACCATCCTCAAATGACTTGCATGCTCTTCTTCGCTTTGAGAATAAACCAGAATGTCATCAATGAATACCACCACAAACTTATCAAGGTAATCCATGAATACACTGTTCATCAAGTTCATAAAGAACGCTGGCGCATTGGTCAAACCAAAAGACATCACTGTGAACTCATACAAACCATACTTGGAAATGAATGCCGTCTTCGGAATGTCCGAAGGTCGGATCCTGAGCTGATGATAACCTGACCTCAGATCAATCTTGGAGAACACACTGTCTCCTCTCAACTGGTCGAACAGATCTTCTATTCTAGGCAAAGGATACTTGTTCTTGATCGTGACCTCATTCAAAGCTCGGTAATCGATACACATCCTCTTGGTGCCATCTTTCTTCTCCACAAATAGGACAGGGGCGGCCCAAGGCGAGGTGCTTGGCCGGATGTAACCTTTCTCTGACAGCTCATCAATTTGCTTCTTAAGCTCAACCAACTCTGGTCCGGATATTCTGTAAGCTCTCTTGAAGATAGGGGTGGTTCCAGGAAGGAGCTCTATAGCAAACTCAACTTTCCGCTCTGGTGGCATACCCGGTAAGTCCTTTGGAAACACATCTGGGAACTCAGACACAACCTTGATCCTCTCAATTGGGTCTGCTTCACTGCTATCAACAGCTATCTGATAACAACTTCCTTTCTTTGGCTCAGGCGGGACTAACTCGGTCACCACTTCCTCTCCTAGTGGGGACACCAACTTGATTGTCCTTTTATCACAACTGATAACTGCCTGATACTTATCTAGCCAATTCATCCCTAGGATGACATCTATTCCCTGAGTACCCATTACTATAAGGTTGGCGGGAAACGCTATCCCCCTTATTTCCACACTTATATTCAAACAAATGCTATCGGCTCGAATTCTACCACCGGCTGAGTCAATTCGAATGGGGGTTGACATGGTAGTAATTGGAAGATTATGTGCTTCTACCCATGATGCAGTAATGAAAGAATGTGTTGCTCCAGTATCAAATAACACTTCTGCAATATGGGAGTCGACTGGGAACATACCTACTATCATGTCGGGGGTCTCCTGAACTGCTTCAGCCTCCAAGTGGTTCAGCCTTCCATGATTATAGCGCGGCTGAGAGCGATTGCCTGCTCCAGACTGAGGCACATTCTGCTTTGCTGGGGCATTGGGGCCTGACTGCTGCTGGGCTGCCTTCTTCGGACATTGCATCACCCAATGGCCTTGCTCTCCACAGTGGAAACATGCTCTGTTTCCAACCTGAGCTGGTGCTGCCTGACTGTTCTGCTGATTTGCTGGGGCAGGAAGACGAGGTGCTTGCTGATTCTGCCTCTGAAACTGACCTCCTGACTGATTGCTCTGACGGTTCTGGTACTGGTGCTGAGGATACTGCCTTTGGAACTGTTGATGCTGCTGAGGTGGACGCTGGTTCTGCCTGAACTGCTGAGGTTGATTGCTTGAGAAACGAGGACGACTGCTGCTTCCAGGCTGGGGTCCACTGATCTTGCGCTTACGATCCTCCATCTCCTTACGCTTCCTCTCTGTCATGATTGCTCTGTCAATCAGGTGCTGGAATGTCGGGAAGGTGTGATTCAACAGTTGGTACTGCAGAGGGTCAACCAATCCTCTCAGAAAACGGTACTGCCGCTTGGCGTCGGTGTTGACATCTTCAGGAGCATAGCGAGACAACTGCAGAAACCTGTCTCGGTACTCACTGACAGACATTGGCCCTTGCTTGAGAGCCAGGAACTCCTTCTTCACTGTCATCAGACCTGCAGGAACATGGTACTGACGAAAGCTACCTCTGAACTCTTCCCAGGTGATGGTGTCAGGGTGGGCATGGGTGGCGAGGTAAGACTCCCACCATGATTGGGCTGCTCCTCTCAACAGACGGGGACCATACAGGACTTTCTCCCTGTCATCGCACTGAGCGGTATGCAACTCCCGCTCCACAGTGCGCAGCCAGTCTTCAGCATCCATGGGGTCAGAAGAATGAGCGAACGTTGGTGGATGACCTCTCATGAATTCAGCACGCTTGTCTCTAGGCATCTGAGGCATCTGAGGCTGAGGTGGGGCCTGCTGCTGTTGCTGCTGCTGCTGCTGAATGGCGGCCAAAGTCTGACCGATGGCTTGAACTGCCTGAGTCTGCATCAGAAACATCTGCTCGATGGACATCGGGGGCGGGGGCGGCAGGTGCTGCTGCTGAGGCACCTCTTCCTGTTGAGCGGCTCGCTCCTGCTGAGCACGCCTTCCTCCTCTGCGCCTATTCTCTGACATCTGCAGAATGCAACCACACATCAGAACTGATCTGGCAAATCTTGCAGCATAAGAAAAGAGTATAGAATTCTTCAACAGCACTGAACAGATGAGCATCTTCACTGATCTCCAACACAGACCACACAGCTTCTCAGATAAAGAGGAAAGTGGAATAAAAGGTTTCCCAACTATATAACTAACTCCATTAACATAATAGGTAAACCAAAATGCAGGGGATACCCACACTCTGGTGACAGTCATTACAAAGATCCAAACCAAACATAGTTCATCATGACAAACATAAATGCACAGGATATAGCAAACTACCCTGTCTAACTAAGACTAACTAAGACCGAGACTAACGCTAAGACTGTAGCTTCTATGTATATATTTCGTATTAATTACAAGATCCAACTCTAACGATCTATGGTTCTAGAGTTATCTTGGTCTTGCAGTCGGGATTGCCATAAGACTGGGGTCCACGCCGAGGTGAGCGGTACGGGTGCTGAGTCCCGACGGGAGTGGGGGAACCACCATCCAGGTGACGACGTTCCGCGCGCTCAGCCCGCAGCAGGGCGATCTCAGCACGAGCCCTACTCAGCTCGTCTAATGCATGGTCCAGCCCCGTGTTTAGCACGGCGGCTAGGTTGACTGTGCTGCTCAACCTGGGATTGCCCTCACCGACAGGTGAGACAATCACGCCTCCTGTGCTGCCAGATGGACGGCGGGGGTAATACTTCAGGTCAAGACCATCAGCTGCCCCACCGAAAACCGAGCAGTAGTGCGAAAGCGCACGCCGTGCAGCATCTTGCATGGCTGCCTCAGCTGAGTCCCGCTCAGAGATAGAATAGTGCTCTGAGCAGGCCTCCGCACCCTGGAGACTGTTCTCCGGGCAGCGCACCAAGCAGGTTGTCTCCCAGCGGTCCGGGTAGACCCCGCGACTGTGCTGGTAGACCACACAGCGATACTCGACGGACCAAGTATGCCGGTTAAATGCTCGACGTAGCAGGGTGTCGAGCGCATCGTGGAAGTGACACCCGCGAGCAGCGTCGCGAGTGATGGGTCGAGCAACCCATCCTTCCGGCTCAGGGTTAGCAGAGAAGTCGGTGTCGTGGCTCGAGCTGTCGTCGCCACCTCCGTCGTCTGGGTCTCCTCCAGCAGCTACTCCAGAGACTGGGACGCCCAGTGGTGGTGCAGGGGGCGCCTCCAGAGGAAGCACAGGGGAGCAGCTCCTCACAGACTCTATCTCCTGGTGGAGCGAGAAAGAAGAGCCCTGCTGCTCCTGTCGTCGACGCTCCTGCTCCTCACGCAGGCGGTGGTGTAGTCTCTCCAAGTGGCTGGACTGTCCGGCCACGGGACGGCGAAGCGGACGCTCAGCAAGGCGGGAGGGTAAGAAGGGGATGACTGACTTCCGTGCAGTGTGTCTAAGTCGAGCCATCTACAAAAGACATCACAAGCAAAAGGGTGAGAACAGAATTAATATGACCAGCAAATAATGAATCATAAGTAAATGAAGGATTAGAATAAAACATGATTTTCAGCAAGGTATAATATATAGTAGAACATAGGTTTGGTCGGTATGACCAACTTTTGAAGGGATATCAAAGTCAAGGCAGGGACAGAGGTCTATAGTCCTTAGAACGACCATTCTACTCTAGGTTAGCGGTCCTACAGTCAGCACGGCTTTGATACCACTTATGTCACACCCGGTTTTAGAAGGCAAACCGAATGCGAACCATGTACGTGCCAGGATCAGTTATTCACGTACACAGCAGTTACATAACATGGACATCATCACACAGTGCTCAAAATAGTATTAAAAAGGGAAATAGTCGATTACATCATACGTCTGAGACGTCCATATAGTCCTTACAATAAATCAAAGTGCGGAAAAGAAACGTAGATAACCGCGGCCTTCACAGGCAGCCGACTGGGGGTTGCCGCTAACCCACACCTAGAACTCGTCGTAATCTTGGAACTCCTGGAAGTCTCCTTCCACAGCTTCGTCTTCGCCTGAGCAGTGGTTGCAATGCTGACAACCTGGGGATGGGGGGGTTTGGTGTGTAGAGCAAGGGTGAGTACACATCAACATACTCAGCAAGTATCCTGTTTGGCTGTAGTGGACTAGCTGTATGTGGGGATAAGTCAAGCAGTTGCTTTTAGTTGGTCAGATTATTACTTACTAGTAGAAAGCCAAGTTTTAGCATTAACCCAAGTTATTAACCCGATGTACCCTTTCCAAACGGAAAGAATACCACTTACCAGCACCATAGTCATAACCAGAACCATCAATCTCATAACCACCTGTACCAAAGTATCTCTGATCAAGTACCACTAATCACTGGAGCTCCCTTGGCCGCTCATAACCGCGAGCACGGCTGATATATCAGTTTTCAAACACTCTGCAGAGGTTGTGCACTTTACCCACAAGCCGTGATTCCCATTCTGCCCGGAGAGAGCTACTCCCCATTGACCACTACCTAGGTGGCCTAGCAGGGCATCACTACGTAGCCTTTACAAAGATTCCCCGGGGCTGTAGCCACCCGTTAGGTTTCCTAAATGCACCGCACTCCTCCCCAAGGGGCGAACCCAAACTTGGCAGAGCGAGCCGCATACACCGAGCCCCATTGACGGCACGACGGCTAAGTGAACTACACCCTGGATCCTCTAATTATTCAGCTAAGGGCATCCCATTCCACCCTCATGGTTGCACTGTTTTCCCGGGCGGTCATCCATAGAACAGGTCCTTACGGAGAGGCACTCGAGAAACCGCTCGAGCCCCCTTGATGACCACAAGTACAACATCATAATAAGAGAAGGGAAAACAACGTATCATAGATAATCTCATCATGTTCATTGATTAGAGTTTGAGCAATAGCATAAAGCTAAACAATAATAATCCAACCCAGATAGGTAAACAAGGACATGGATAACAAAAGCTAGTCAATCCTTAGGCATAAATGTGTAATGCGGGAGGTGAATTAAATAATGAATAGGACAGAGATAGGTCAAGGGACACTTGCCTCCACCAACCGACTGCTGCTCAGGGGCTTCTCCTGCGAGTTCCTCGGGCTCTTCAACCGGATCGTTCTCTATGCGATTGCAAGCATACATACATTCATCCATTCAAATTGGGAAACAAACAGTACATCATACAAGGGAACAAAGAAAGTGAATATGCATCAAGTATGACATTCGATATCGCATTCATTATGGTTAGAAAGAAACGGGAGAAGGTCTCGCGGGGAGGGGTTAAAGCTTATGCACTAATGATTGGTTACAATTGGTTCTAACAAAAGAATTTAGTTATATGCACTAATGGAAGCCTAGTCATTTTTAGTTGATCAACATTGAACTGGATAAACAATTGATTATATGAATTAACTAGCGTAACGGAATTCTAAATTAAGTTTCCTATTTCAATAACATGAACAATGATTATTCTGCCTAAAATAAAATAAGTAATAGTAATGAAAGAAAATAAAATAAAAAAATAAATAAAAAAGGGGGGGCGGTTGAACCGACCTGGGGCAGGGGCGGGGGCGGCCAAGCCGGCGGGGGGTGGCTGAACCGGCCATGGGGCGGGGCAGGGCGCGCAGGGGCGGCCGAGCCGGCCAGGGGGCGGGGCAGGGCGCGCAGGGGCGGCGGCGGCCGAGCCGGCCATGGGGCGACCGAGCTGGGCGGCGGTTGGGCCGGGGAGGGGGAGAGGAGGGGAGAGGGAAGGGAGAGAGGAGGGCTCACCGGGGACGGGGACGAGGCGGCCGAGCGGCGGCGCGGCCGAGCTGCAGGGGGCGGCGGCTAGGGCAGGGGGCGGCGGCTAGAGAGAAAATGGGAGAAAGGGAGGGAGAGAGAGGGATTTGGGGGAGAAGAGGGAGGGGCGGCTGGGCCAGCTGGGCCCAAAGGGGGCGCGAGGGGGGCGGCTGGGCCGGCCAGGGGCGGCTGGGTCGGTCGGGGCGGCCCACGGCGCGGGAGAGAGAAAAAGGAGGAGAGAGAGAAAGAAAAAGAAAAAGAAAGAAAATGTTTTTCTCCTTTTCGAAATCCGATCTTCCTAGATGAATGCACTTACATCTCTAAGCAATCAAAGAATGCATAGTTCGGCATGGTGCATCAAACAACATAAAGTAATTTAGGGTTTTTCTTTACACGGGAATTCCAAGCCAAACCCCGCTATAACTTTGGAAAAGATCAAGGTTTAGCGAGGGAACGAGAAAAGAAAAGGGTAACGCCTGAATTTGGTGAGAGAAAAGAAGAAAAAAAATTCTACCCCCAAATTCAGGGCGTTACAGGACGTCTCAGACGTATGATGTAATCGACTATTATTTCCCTTTTAATACTATTTTGAGCATTGTGTGATGATGTCCATGTTATGTAACTGCTGTGTACGTGAATAACTGATCCTGGCACGTACATGGTTCGCATTCGGTTTGCCTTCTAAAACCGGGTGTGACAGCGGTGGTGGGCGGCGGGCGCGCGGCCGGGACGGTGGTGGGCGGCGGGCGCGCTCCTAGGCCGCGGGGCGGCTGGCCGGGGCGGTGGTGGGCGGCGGCCGGCGTCGGGGGCGGCGTTTCTCCGGCGGCGGCGTAGGAGGCTTGGAAACCGAGAGAGAGGAAATGAGCCGCGCGGGTGACCGCCGGCACATAAAGCATTAATTCCCGTCGGCTGGCGTCAGGGCCGACGGGAGTTAACTAATTCCCGTCGGCTGGCGGCTGGGCCGACGGGAGTTAAACTAAAGCTCGTCGGCTGGCGGCTGGGCCGACGGGAGTAAAAATAAAGCTCGTGGGCTAGCTTTTAGCCGACGGGAGTTGCTTAATTCCCGTCGGCCCGAGCAAAGGCCGACGAGAATTAAAATGGCCGACGGGAATCTTCTTGATTCCTGTAGTGACTGCCACCACAATGGAGCCAGTTTGCAAACACATCAGCTCCGCCACCACAGTTCAACACCCCTCTGACACATATACCTGCACCTAGAGATAGGGTACGTTTGATAACTGTCGATTAATTTATACACTTGTATACTTTTTGATATTTGCATTTAACGTGTTGATATTTGCTAACTTGCATAGGTTACACCCGAAGCGGGTGGTAGTGGTTCTGATCCCGTAGCAGGGACTGGATTTGTTGACTCGCTCTTCGTGTTCCCTCCTCCTCCTGGTGGTGGTGGCGGCAGCGGTCAAAGCTCTAACCACCCAAGTGGTGGTTATCTCTAAACACTTGAACTCGTGCTCGTTATGTATTTTAACTCGTGGACGTTATGTTTGTGTAAACACTCTCGTATCTGAAATGTTTGTGATGTGTGAATTCTATCAATGCGTTTGTGATGTGTGATGTCAATGCGTTTGTGATTTATATGTTCATGTGATATGTTTTGTCATATGTTTGTGATATATATGTTTTGTGTATGTTATGTGTGCAATTGTGGAGAAATATCTAATTTGGTGTTGCTGTTGCAGAATTATAGGTTAACTCCCGTCGGCCCAGTTAATTCCCGGCGGTTTGACCATAGCCGACGAGAATTAACTATTAACTCCCGTCGGCCCAGTTAACTCCCATCGGCTGACCTGGCCGACGGGGATTAATTAGTAACTCACGTCGGTTGTGGTGGTCGACGGGAATTAGCCGTAATTCCCGTCGGCTCGTTATTGGCCGACAGAGATTAAGTATTACCGTCGACGGCCGACGGGGATAACCTTATCCCGACAAGAGACGCCTGGAGGCTGACAACTGACGGGAATAAGCCCTAAACCGACGGGAATTACTTATTCCCGTCGGTTTAATGCTTATTCTCGTCGGTTCCTGGCCGACGGGAATTAACTATTTTCCTGTAGTGCTAATACAAGGTTATATGCAACAAGGAATATGACGTTTATAAAACATGTTGGACTAGCTAGCTAGTGGTACAAATCAAGCCAATTTATTCGCGCTATCACGGGTACTTTTTATTCATGTAGTCACGTATAAAGATGGAGTTTGCATAAGAGGCGTATGTATCGATGAAATGTACAACCTTTTAGGCTTCGTTTGGCAGTCGGACCAGTTTTTCCCCAGGGAACCCAACACCCGAGGGTCAAATCCCTACCACCACGAATCCCTGGGTGGGCAGCACCTGGCAGGGTCAAGCTCCCCGGCTGCTATTTGGAGCTCCGGGGTTTCCTCCCAGTCTGCTGACCAGCTGTATTTTACAGTTTAATTACACTTATCAAGTATCTTACACTATCCATTTACATTTTCAATATGTTTGTATCCCATAAAAATTCTGCTGCAACTATGAGTGTCAAGTGAATAAAAAAAGGATTTAACATCACTGAAAACAATTTAAAAAATTAGAAATTGATCAAGTAGAGCACATGAAGACAATAGGAAACAAAATATGTTAATGCAATGAAATAGAATATTTTTCATCCAACATTTTGTTGCTTCAAATAAAGTTTTCAACAGCACTTAATATCACATTGGTTTTACAAGTTTATCGATCCACTGTTGACAAAAGCTCACAAATGAAAAATTATAGCAACAACAATACAACACCACAATCTGATTCTCCTGGTTCTCCATTATGCATGCTCAACTTCAGTTCAACACCACCACAGCATAGAGACATGCCATCCAGGTATAGAAAGTACCAAGTGCTAAATTATTAGATCATTCCAGACTATAGAAAGTACCAAGTGCTCAAATTATACAAAGACAATGTCATCCAAATATAGAAGCTAATAGGTCCTATTACATTAGATCAAGCACAAGAGATCTCAATATTCTTAACAATCTCATTACTTCAGTTTTCTTAACAATTGCACTTCTTACTTCAGTAGCTTTAGCATCTCACATCAATATTTCTACACACTTCCTGTTCATCAACAAGTGAATAGGGTGAGAACATGGTATACAATAGTGTAAGTCAAATCAGTTCATACTGATACATGAAACTGCTAACTAATAAAATATTATAATTACATTTTTTCGCACACATCATATTCATACTTATGTCTAAAAGTAGTATTCTATTATGCTGCAGAAGGCTAATGGCATGTAAACCGAACAGAAAACTTCGCATCATAGGATACAGTGGTGTAAGTTACAACAAATGGAGTCACAATAGAGCTTGTTGTATTATCTAATTAGTACATCATGGATATAGAACTTCAGAGGCAATGGAAAAGATGAATTCCAAACAAAACTGTAATAACATCTAGTAGCATGAAGTGCATACTTGGTCACATGACACATGATAGGAAGTTAAGCCAATTCAGAGATGACTGCTCATAGAGATCAGTACAACATTATCATTAGAACCAATTTGGCAGTTCATAGAGAGTTAACGGGTTAAATACGTACACAATCTAAAATCTCAACATTGCAGCAGCAAGATTTATAGGCAATCTAAATTCTCGACAGAAATTAAAATTGAATAAAATTGTTACCAAGTACAGGAATCCTCATACACCACTCACTCGTGGAGATAGCACCTGCAATTGAATAAAATTGTGTTACAAAATGATTTATCAAACTGAAGAAATGCAAAATATTTATCAAACTGAATTGAGTAGTGCTTCATTTGAAATACCTGTTTGTTAATCTCATCCCTAAGCCACAACAACCTAACACGTGCCCTCTTGGTAGTCATAAAGATCTCCCGGTTTTCTTCACACTTAAACACTCCTAATGCTTTTGCCATTTCTTCTTCACTTAGATCTTCCATTGACTCCAAAATAGCAACACACTTTCCAATGGAATACTCTTCTTTGCTTCTTTCATTTGATGGTTGATTGACCTCACTAATAAACTTGTTACTTTGTTCCTTCTTGAATTGCAAAAAATCCTCAAGAACCCCAGCGATTTGGTTTTGCTTGCACTTCCTTCCATGACTATCCTCTCTACAATCCGAAGATGCCGGTGTCCGGTCATTTGTGCCAAGATCAGCATGAGTACTTGAAACTGCGTGCCTTTGAACATTTGAGGAGGATGGATTTAAACCGGAATCGAGCTCAAGGTCATCATTCCTAAAAGAGCTTACAGCTTCATTTACAGCATCATCTTGAGGGTTTGAAACCTGCTGAACCGGTGCTAGTTGTTGCGTGGATGTAAAATTTAGATCTCCGGTTGCACAGCTTCCTTGATATAGCAATTCCAATTGGTTGTAGAGAGGAAATGGCTTTGATTGGAACTTCTTCATCTTTGGATGGTTCTAGTTATTGCAGCAAAAGGTTAAGATTAGGATCAAACTATGTCAAATATTAGGACAGCAATCAAACTAAGTACGAAAAAAGGAACTTACTTTAATTATTCTGTCCCATATTGGTGGCAATGCATTTATCATGCCAAGGCTGTCATTCCATCCAGCCCCACTTTGTTTCCGGGCTTCCTTTATTAACTTGTAATTTGCTTTGAGCTCTTTTTCTTTCTCTTGGATTTGCGCTTTCGAAAATTGAGCTAGAGGAAATTTCTCATTGAACATTTGAGTTATACTACGCCAGCCCTCCGGAATCCAACCATTTTGACCCCTAAATCTTGGATTATTATGCTCATGCAAGATGTCAACAAGACTCTTCTCATAATTCATATTCCAAGAAGCTCTTGCCATAATTGATCAACAGTTCTATGAAAATAACCAACTAATCAGCAGCTTTCAATATAATAAACTACTAAACAGTTCTGAAAACTAACTAAAAAGCAATCAAGAAAAACAACAAAAACTACTAAACAATTCTGAAAATTAATAACTAATATGCAGCTTTCAAAACAACCAACTACTAACCAGCTTTCATGCCCGATCTTGGATGTATTGGTCCCACATTTGCATTGCAATTTGATCTCTAAGAATATTTCCCTGGCTGCTTTGTAAATTCATTGACTCTACATCATTCTGATAGTTGTCATCTCCATCGGGCAAATCAATAAAATCTGCTGGTTGAATATGACTTGGTTGTTGTTCTAGCCACATATCATCTCCATTTAATCTTCTAATTATGTTATGAAACACAGCTGCTGCAGCTGGGATTTTACTTTGAGACTCAGTGGGATGATGAGTACCCACTATGAGAATCTGAAATCTCTTCTTTAATACCCCAATAGCCCGCTCAATATGGTTTCTAAGAATAGCATGACGATGGTTGAAAAGCTCCTTATAATCTGCATATGCGATTCTTCGAGATGATCGCCTACTATGTAAGTAGAGGGACTCTAACTCTCATCAAGAGGATGACACTATGAGTTGGGGCAATTTTCTGTTTATTTCTTCAAACTCTACACAATGCCATACCCTTAGAGGGGTTGGGGACACATATTTATAGCCCTAGGGGCTGCACTACCACACCTTCTCACACACACTACACAACAGGATTGTCCTCTAGATGCTAAAGAGACTACAGAGGACAGTCAAAAGCGACTGTTGTCCTCTAGATGCTAAAGCGACTACAGAGGACAGTCAAAAAGCGACTGCTGTCCTCTAGATGCTAAAGAGACTACAGAGGACAGTCAAGCTGTCCTCTAGATGCTAAAGGACTACAGAGGACAGTCAAAAGCAGGTTGTCCTCTAGATGCTCAAGACTCAAGACTTATTCCATCATTCTCCCCCTAAGTCTTGGTCGTCGTCTTGTGAGAAAGTTGGGTCATCCCGGACCTGGAGCAAAGCTCAACAAACTTGATCTTCCCAAGGGGCTTGGTGAGCAGATCTGCAAGCTGATCCTTGGTGTTGATGTAGCGCGCCTTGATGCTCCCTTCTGCCAAGCAGTCTCGGATGAAGTGGTATCTCAGCCGGATGTGCTTGCTCCGTTCATGAAACACGGGGTTCTTGGCCAATGCCAGAGCGGACTGGCTGTCCACCCTGAGTTCCACCGCTCCAGTGTCTCTCCCGAGGAGATCACCGAGCAGTCGAGCCAGCCAGAGCGCCTGAGTCGAAGCAGTGGACGCCGCTATGTACTCGGCCTCGCAGCTGGACATGGCCACCACCTGCTGCTTGACCGACTGCCAGCTAATGAGGCACTTGCCGAGGAAGAAGAGGATCCCGCTTGTGCTCTTGCTAGTGTCGATGTCGCAGGCGTGGTCGCTGTCGCTGTACCCGACAAGGTGTGCCTCCCCAGGGCACCTCGGGTAGTAGAGACCGTGGTCGAGAGTCCCCGCAACATAGCGGATGATCCTCTTCACAGCCTGCTCATGCTCCGTCGTCGGTCGCTGCAGAAACCGACTAACGTAGCCGACGGAGTATGCCAAGTCAGGCCGTGTGTGGACGAGGTAGCGAAGGCTCCCCACAAGACGCCGGTACTGTGTAGCATCCACCTCCTCCGTCGTGCTGTCGCGACTCAGCTTCAGCCTCTCCTCCATCGGAGTGAGAGCTGGGTTGCAGTCGATGAGCCCAGCCAGCTCAACAATGCGCTTGGCGTAGGCGGTCTGGCGAAGTGTGATCCCGGAGTCTCCCTGGTGCACCTCAATCCCCAGGTAGAAGGAGAGATGCCCCAGGTCACTCATTTGGAAGGTGGCCTTCATCTCTTCCTTGAACGCTGCCACCTCTGCATCCTTGGCGCCGGTGATCACCAAGTCGTCGACGTAGACACCCACCAGCAGGGCATTTTCTCCATTGCCCCGCTGATAGATGGCCGCCTTGTGCGGGCTTGGCATGAAGCCCATCCTCTTGAGCGTGGAATCCAGCTTGGCATTCCACGCCCTTGGTGCCTGTCGCAAGCCGTAGAGAGCCTTGCGCAGGCGCAACACCTTGCCCTCCTTGCCAGGGATCGCAAAACCTGGCGGCTGGTGTACATAGACCTCCTCCTTTAAGTCGCCGTTAAGAAACACCGACTTGACATCCATGTGATGAACATGCCAGCCCTTCAGGGCTGCCAGCGCGAGGAGGAGTCGCACAGATTCCATCCGTGCTACAGGGGCGAAGGCATCGTCGAAGTCGATCCCCTCCTGCTGCAAGAAACCGCGTGCCACCAAGCGAGCCTTATGCTTGACGATGGCGCCGGCTTCATCCTCTTCAGTTTGAACACCCACTTAAGGGTGATCGCGCGATGACCATGAGGGAGGTCAGCGAGCTCCCAAGTGCGGTTTGTCTCAACCGCGTCCATCTCCGACTGCATCGCGGCACGCCAAGCCGCATGTTTCTCGGCCTCCGCGAAAGACCGAGGCTCACCATCGTCGCATGCAAGATGCAACTCTCCTGCCAGAATGCGAGATGCAGGGCCTGGCACCGGACGGGTCGATGAGAAGGCCCTCCACCCTTCGATACCGCAACGGCTCGCCGTCGTAGCACGCGTCGACGCGCTCCTCGTCGCGGGACAGAGGGGTCACGAGCTCCACTGGGTCGTGCTCGACACGAGCTGGTGTCGGAGAGGACGTTCCCGGAGAGGGTACCGTCGGTGCTGGAGTACGTGGTGGCGAAGAGCTCGCTGTAGCCGGAGTCGTGGCTGGAGTGCGTGGTGGTGAAGAGCTCGTTGTAGCAGGAGCTGGAGAGTGTGGCGCTGGAGTCGGCGGAGACTTGGGGGCTGGGGTAGACCTGCTCGGAGAAGAGTTGCCTACTCCCCCAGCTCCCTCAAAGTGGACGTACTCGATGGTGAAGTCGTACGTCGGAGTCGTGCCGTCGTCCACCGCCTTGTCCCACGCCCATCCTCGCCCTTCGTCGAACACTACGTCGCGCGCCGTGCGCACACGCTGTGTTCTTGGGTCAAGGATGCAGTAGGCCTTCGAGCCCTCCGCGTAGCCAATGAACACCCCCGGGGTGCTCCTATCGTCGAGCTTGCTGATGTGGCCAAGCTCCTTGGTGAACGCGAGGCAGCCGAAGACCCGTAGGTGGGAGACCGCCGGCTTGCGCCCATGCCAAGCCTCGTACGGTGTCATCCCGTTGAGAGCCTTGGTGGGCGAGCGGTTGAGGATGTAAACCGCTGTCACCACCGCCTCTCCCCAGAAGACAGCTGGCATTCCTCTCTGCTTGAGGAGAGCCCGAGCCATCCCCACAACCGTCTGGTTGCGCCGCTCGACGACGCCGTTCTGCTGCGGGCTGTACGGCGCGGAGTAGTGGCGCTGAACGCCCTCATCCGCGCAGTACGACGCGAACTCAGCCGCCGTGAATTCGCCGCCGTTGTCGGTGCGCAGCACGCGCAACATGCGGCCGCACTCCGCCTCCGCAGCGACCTGCACACGCCTGATGGCGTTCGCAGCCTCTCCCTTGCTGCCAAGGATCATCACCCACATGTAGCGGGAGAGATCGTCGACGAGCAGCAAGAAGTAGCGTCGTCCTCCTGGTGTGGCTGGTGTCACCGGGCCACACAAGTCCCCATGCACGAGCTCGAGCCTCTCCTTGGCTCGGAAGCTCGACTGCTGGGGAAAGGGGAGTCGTCTCTGCTTTGTCAACACGCAGACATCGCAGAATTGCTCCACATGGTCAAGGCACGGCAGGCCTCGTACCATCTCCTTGGCACTGAGCCGCTTCAGGGCTTCGAAGTTAAGGTGCCCGAAGCGCTCGTGCCACTGCCATGCCCCGTCGTCTCGACGAGCAGCAAGGCAGCAAGGTTGTGCCACCTTCACATTGAGGATGTAAAGCCGATTTGCACTCCTGCGTACCTTGGCAAGAAGGCGACGAGAGGGATCCCAGATCCTCATGACTCCGTGCTCGACCTCCACGCGCGAACCGTTCTCATCCAGCTGTCCCAAGCTGATGATAGAGTTCCTCAACGCGGGGATGTAGTAGACTCCGGTGAGCAGCCTGTGCTCACCAGACGCGGCGGTGAAGACGACTGAGCCGGCGCCCTTGATCTCTACGCCGGAGGCGTCCCCAAACTTGACGGAGCCTCGGACGCTAGAGTCAAGCTCGGTGAAGAACTCCCGTCGGCCGGTCATGTGATGAGTGGCGCCGGTGTCGAGGCACCATCCTTCGATCATGTCCTTGTTGGAGCCGTCGCCGAGGAAAGCGCGTGCTTTCGACTCATCAAGGTGGAGGAGTGCCGCTGCGGCCGGTGCCGCTGGAGATGGCTCGATGCTTGCATGTGCCAGGAGCAGGGCCTCCTCCTCCGCCTCCGCCTGTGCGACGTTGGCCTGGCCACGTCGTGGCTGCCGACAATCCCTGGCCCAGTGGCCAAGCTTGCCGCAGTTGTGGCAGCCGTCGTCTCGTGCCGGCTTCTTGTTGCCGACGGCGCCGCCTTGGGCACCTCCACGTGCACCACCCTCAGCATGTCCTCGCGCCCCGGCCTGGGCGCCTCCACGCGCCTTGCGCGGCTTGCCGCGTTTGCGGCCTCGTGTCGAGGAGGACTCCCCCTGCTTCTTGTCACCCTGGCAGGCCTCCCACTGCTCCCGAGTGAGATGTAGCTTCCCGCCGATAGTGATAGGCCCAGAGAGAGCCTGTGGTTCGTCGCCGTCGACCACCTTGAGGCGACCAATCGCCTCTTCGATCGTCATCGTGGAGAGGTCTAGCAGAGACTCGATCGAGCGAGCAATCTGCCTGTACTTCTCGGGGATGCAACGGAAGAGCTTCTCAACAGCTCTCTCCTCATCGTAGGTGTCGTCGCCGAACTGCACCATCTTCTGCAACAGAGTGTTGAGGCGGAGAGCAAAGTCATCAACATCCTCACCTGGCTTGAAGGCCAGGTTCTCCCACTCCTTGCGAAGTGCCTGCAGTGTGGTCTTGCGGGCACGATCGCTGCCGATGCGGGTCGCAGCGATGGCGTCCCAGGCCTCCTTGGCAGTCCGCTTCTGGGAAAGCGAAAACTGCATCTCGGGCGGGACTGCAGCAATGAGGGCATCCAGCGCCCGCCGATCCTCGTGGTAGTCGACGTCGTCGTAACGAACTGCTTCCCACATGTGGCGAACCTGGAGCCGTACCCTCATCACCGCGGCCCACTCGACGTAGTTGGTCTTGGTGAGGGTAGGCCACCCACCGCCGGGACCGATGTCCCTGACAATGGCTTGGGCCATGCGGCGACCATGGTACCGATCCGGGGAGGGAGAACCGCGCCGCCTGTAGAGGCCGCGATCTCCGTCGACTCGGTCGCCGCCGCCGGGAGCACCGCCGGCGCGTCTACGCCCGTCTGGGCTGCCGCCGCGTGCGCCCCCGCCTGGAGCGCCGTCAGCGTGTCGGCGCCTATCCGGGCTGCCGCCACGCGCGCCCCCATGGGGATGCGCGGCTGCCCACTGTGCCGCCTGCTCTCGCGCTGCTTCCCTCGCCAGCCTGAGCTCGTCGTCGGTGTTGTCGTCGACAGAAGCAGAGCTGCCAGCTCTACTGCCGCGCAGAACCTCGAGCTCTGTTGCCGCCGCACGTGCAGCATCCGCCGCCTCCGCTGCTTCTACTTCCGCTCTCGCCGCTGCCAGTTCCGCCGCCGCCAACCGTGCTGCCCTCGCCGCTGTCGCTGCAGCCGCTGCTGCTGCTCGCTCGCGTTCTTGTGCCGCGGCGACCTCGGCCTCCTGCTGGCGCCGCGCACTCGAAGTGGCCAAGCGTAGGGACATGGTGGGCTAGTGAGGGGTCGCTGCGTGTGGAAGAGGCTGTCTCAGACGAAAGGCTGCTCGTCTGAGCAGGGGAGGAAGGAACAGTTGGAGCTCTTGCTGCCGACTGAGTGTGGGGAGAGGCACGGGAAGGAGATGAGCACGAGATGTTTAGGCTGCAGGATAGTTTGCCTCTGATACCAATTGTAAGTAGAGGGACTCTAACTCTCATCAAGAGGATGACACTATGAGTTGGGGCAATTTTCTGTTTATTTCATCAAACTCTACACAATGCCATACCCTTAGAGGGGTTGGGGACACATATTTATAGCCCTAGGGGCTGCACTACCACACCTTCTCACACACACTACACAACAGGATTGTCCTCTAGATGCTAAAGAGACTACAGAGGACAGTCAAAAGCGACTGTTGTCCTCTAGATGCTAAAGCGACTACAGAGGACAGTCAAAAAGCGACTGCTGTCCTCTAGATGCTAAAGAGACTACAGAGGACAGTCAAGCTGTCCTCTAGATGCTAAAGGACTACAGAGGACAGTCAAAAGCAGGCTGTCCTCTAGATGCTCAAGACTCAAGACTTATTCCATCATACTACACCTAAACTCACCAAGGTGGTATCTCACACCACGATATGGAGCAAGAAATGATGGTGTGTTTGCGTATCCACCGTCGACAAGGTAAAACTTGCCCTCTGGGACATGAAAACCTTTGCTAATAGCGGATTTAAGCACCCCAGCATCTGATGCGGATCCTTCCCAGCCGCATGAGATAAAAGTGAAGTTCAAGTTGAAGTCACACGCTACCATCACATTCTGGGATAATGTTCCTTTTCTATTCCTATATGGTGGGGCTTTCTCTTCTGAAATTGTGATAGGGACGTGAGTACCGTCAATAGCACCTATACAATTCTGCACATAAAGGAAAGAAAGTGTTGGGTGACAAAGGTAATGGGAAGAAAGAGTCAAGGAAATTGATTGATATGGTGTATTACCTGAAAGAATGGCCAAAATCGGGAGTCCGAGGCAATCTTAGGATGAGGTTCCAAGGAAGTAGGAAGTTTGACAAATCTACATGTGAGGGTAGGAATTATATTGAAGACGGCCTTCACATGTCTATGGATTGTTTCGCCACTATGCTGAAATGTCTTCTGTAGCCTCCCATTACTAGCATTGTGTGATATCATGAACATAAATATTCCTAATTGTTCCTCAATTGTGACTCCGCGTGTATCGCGCAAAAGCCTCTCCCGCCTAGATAATTAGCTATTGCCTTAAATATTCGTGGCTCCATGCGAAACTCGCTCATACACCAATTCTCGTGGCCTTCTAAAATTTCTCTAATCTTCTTAGCACCAGTATATTCAGAAGTATGTACTGCCCTTTTTTCTTCATTAAGTCCTTCGAGTATGCTAGGAATGATGATAAAAAATAGTTCCTCATCCTCTTCCTCCTCCATTTCCATGAATTTCAGAATTTTCTTCCTTCTACACTCCATAATCTCATTCCTTGAGCCCATTATCTAATATCTACAGATTATATGGACTTTAGAAATATATATGGACTACAGATAATTATAAAACACAAATACAAGGCAGAACAAATATATTAAAAATACAAGGCAGATCAATACAAGCATAATTGGCAGATCACACAAGATATATAAACTGGTGAGTAAAATAAAAAGCATTGTATCGCACAAGATATATAAACTAGTGAGTAAAATACAAGCATAATTGGCAGATCACACAAGATATATAAACTGGTGAGTAAAATACAAGGCAGATCAATACAAGCTACATCACTTTTGAACACATAACCCTTAAGTATAATTTTGGCAGATCAATACAAGCACAATTGGCCCATAGATATTAAATGTCATCGCTGATTCATATCAAGGAATTCTCAAATGTGAAAGAATAAAAAATTTCATACATGGTATGGTTGAGGGGTAAAGTGATTGTGCTGTTCTCTCACTCCACTAGAAAATCTTTTTCTGGAATGCAAGGTCACCACACAGTTCTACCAAATGCATCTACTCATGTGCCATTTTCTGGTGGAGTGAGAGAACAGCACCAAATGCAACAACTGATTTATGCAACATTAGTGAGAATCAACATTACCTGATAATGTTGCCTGTGAGCGATTGTTTCAACCTGTACATAAGACAATAAATCAGCACACCTGTATAGAACTAATAAGTGCTCCTATCCATTAAATTTTGTGATCCATTAAATTATGATCTATTACCAAGTGCAAGGGCATGACTAAATAGAAATGCAGCATATTCTTAACTTCAAATCTAAGGCCAGAAAACCAACTAATCATACAAATGCAGTTTTTAATCAACAAGGAAACACATGAATGAATGGAAACACATGAAACACATAATTGGTGAGCAGCCCATTTCATACAAATGCAGTTTTTAATCAACGAGGAAACACATGAATGAATGGAAACACATGAAACGCATAACTGGTGAGCAGCCCATTTCAAACGAACACATGAGCAATATTTAAATACCTAAGCAGCTTTTCTATTTCTATATCTACTCCAGAGTATACCACATTGGTTAAGAATTCAACTTCAAGTAAAACCAGTCATAGAGTAGAGTTCTATGTCAGGACAGTAAATAAATGAGTACCCTACTTCAAACAATATGAGCTAGTGTTTAACACTTGCACAGCTTTTTAATAAATATGGTCCAAATTTTTTCACATTGTCAATATCAGGTAGCACTTTGTGCAAAGTTAACAACTCATGTTACATATCAGAATTCTTGCATAGCATGTTACATAGCAGAGCTGTCCTTTACATATCAACTCGTGTTACATATCAGAACTGCAAGAATCAACTCATGTTACATAGCAGAGCTGTCCAAATTTTTTCACGTTTTCACGAAAGCTACATATAAAGCGGCACTGCAAGAATCAACTCATGTTACATATCATCTGGAACTGAAGCTACTGATGATGATGCTGTTCATGAGTGCAAAACATCCAAAACCAGAATAATACAGAATTTTCTTGCTCTTTCATACCATAAGCTACGACACTCAGCTCTTTCATGAATAGTTAACTCATTAGTAAAGAGTTTATAGCGCCTAAACAACATCAGGTAGCACTTTGTGCAAAATTTACAGCGCCTAAACAACATCAAGAAAAGTAATCACATGGATAGAGTCATCGGGAGAGGCGGTAGGAGTTGGATCGGGACTTACAGTCCAGGTGGGTGCTTGGCCGGAGTTAATGTTGTGCCACGCTAACGGATCAATGGTGCGGCAGCAGGGCGACGACGGAGCGGCGGCGGCGAAGGAGGAGGAGGAGAAGGTGCGGCTGGGGTCGAGCCCGCCGAGCTGCCGCGGCTTGTGCTACGCGTGCAGCCCGTGCACGGCCGTGCAGATGCCCACGATGTCGTCGTCGTCGGTGCCGCTCGTGGCGGCGCTCTCCAACTACAAGCCGGTCGGGTGGAAGTGCCGTATGGCGGCAGGTGGGAGAGGTCGAGGGGGGCGATCACGATGGGAGGGGGAGGGGAGGAAGAGGCGGAGAGGCGGCGGGTGAGGGGCGGAGGCGGCGGCTGGGTGAGGGGCGGAGGCGGCGGCTGGGCGAGGAGCCATTAGCAATTTTGCCATTATCCGCGACGCCGCGATGGGCGAGGGTTTCCTGCCCGACCTCACGCGAATCGGGCCCGGGAAATGGGCAGCCAAATGCAAATTTTCCCCCCGGGGGAGATTTGAGCCCGTGGATTCGTGACCAGGGGGTTGGGTCGGGATCCCGGAGGGAAACCAGGCTGCCAAACGAGCCCTAAAGATTTGCCACTCTAACAAAGAGTCATTAACCAATTGCCACTCTTACAAATAGTATTAAATATTTACCACTCTTATCGTTAACCTCTTAAATAATTGTCATTTAATCCCATTTAACCATCCTAATTGAATCTCACCGTAAGAATAGGATCACTAGATCCAAACAAATCGAAAGTTAGTTCAGTGACTGGAGCCATCCGTCTCCGCCCAGCGCTGCGCCCGCCGGAGACAAGGCGTCCACTTCCGTTCGCACCCCCCACCCCCAGGCGGCACCCAGCTCCTCCCGCACCCGCCCCACTCAGGTGATTCATTGCGTCCTCGTGCTTTCCCATCTTCTCCTGTGCTTGGATTGGATCTGTCTGGGAAGATTCAGCTCCTGGATTCTTTCATCTGTTCTTGGTTGTAGCCTCGTTGTTCTTATGGATGTTGCAGGCAGAAGAAGAGATTTTTGTTCTGTTGTGCAAATGCGTTTTGGTCTGCCTACTGTTAATGTTTCAATGTTGATCGTAAGAGGAAACCTTGCAAATAATCATCGATCCATGACAGATGATGCATGAGCCTCTTCATGTCTTAGGTCAGCCTGATGCATAGGATACTTTGGCAAGGACGCATCATTTCGTTTTGGTTTATTAGCTTATCACAAAGAGATGCATCTGTTTTTGTTTCACGGTCAAGCTGCATATCATATTTGGACTATGATATTTCAACATATAGAGTACTTGGGCATAGTTTAATGCGATTATTGTTGATTATGTTTTGTAGTGCCACAGATGGCAGATGGCAATGAGAAGGACTTTGATGAAGAATTCTCTGGTTCTGCAAATGTCACCACTAGCAACGTGCAGGTTTCTATCACTGAATTCAACGTTGCTTTGGTTCTATGATGAATTGATTCATATGTATTTTATCATATTGTGTGGTGCATATAGGATATCTCATTGGAGGGTGTCACTTCTAGCAAATGGGGCAAATTGCCTGATGATATTTTTTTTTGAACATCTCCCACCTGGGTGAGTTGTTAAAATATGTGAGTGTGATTGTCAATTAGTCTTATTAACAATGCTGAACTGACTGTGAGTGTGATTGTCAATGCAGGCTTGATAAGATGTGATTGTCAATGCAGGCTTGATAAGGGAAAAGTAAAAGCTACAAGACAGTCAAAGTGTGGTGTATGTGGTGAGTATGGCCACAGAACAGGAAGTGCAAAGTGTCGATACACAGGCGCGAAGACAAGGTACTCAACAATTCTTCTTAATCTATTTTAAATGACATACATGTTAGTGAATTTTGAACTTTTGTAGGAAGAGGTGCAGGAAAGTAAATGCAAAGGTTGGAGCAAAACCTAAAATCTATGTTGATGACGATGATCAACGCGGGGAGTCTTCTGTACCAAAACGACGTAGATGACCTATTTTTGTAGAGCAAGTTGAAAATGCAAGCACGACACCAGATGACTTGCAACTACATGAGGGAACTAATGAGTCCCAAGAATGGGCTCAATTTGCTTCATCTTCTGGAAAGAAGCTAACACCTAGGAGGAAACCGATTGTCCAAGTTGAACATGATACTAAGTCAGGTGTGGTGTTGATATCACCTTTTTTTTGTTCATGTTAATAAGTTCATGTTGATGCAACAACACTTTTGTTCTTGTCTTGTTGATGTTTGGGCAGGTGAAAGACGACCGTCGGATGGTGATACCTTTGAGGAGTTACATGCAAGAACTGCAAGTGGTGGACAAAATTGTTAATGATTCTGAAGGGATGCATCTTGTTTACATATTTGTGTTGTCAATATTTGGATTGTTTCATTTATTTGGTGATATTTGTAATTACAGTTCTTTCAGTGCTGTAAGGATGCTTTTGAAATAAATTGAGTTCTCATTGAAGTTACTGTAAGGATGATTTGCGAAATAAATTGAGTTATCATTGAAGTTAATGTAAGGATACTTTTTGAAATAAATTGAGTTGTCATTATAATATTGTCTGGTTGTCATTTGAATATGTAAGTGAATGAAGAGGTGAAGAAAAGGTCAGCCAGATATTCACGAGGCTTGACTAGCATGTTGTGGAGTGTCCTGCGGAGGTGTCTGCTAGTTGAAGGAGTGCTTGACAGCTAACAATGGTTCAAATTGCAGTTAGTACGTGTGTTGCTGCTCGTACGTGTGTTGCTGCTCGTACAATCCTGTTGTCTATTTGTTTGGATCCATCTTAGAGGCTAAGACTTGGATTAGGATGCTTAAATGGGATTAGATGGCAATTATTTAAGAAGTTAACGATAAGAGTGGCAAATAATTAATACTGTTTGTAAGAGTTGCAATTGGTTAATGACTTTTTGTTAGAGTGGCAAATCTACCCTACTAGAATATTTGGCGCCCTTCCGGCACCCTACAGTTCACAAAATTCGCAGGAGTTGGAAATAGTTTTGAAATTCTTCTTCAATATAAAGGTAAAGTCAAAGTTCTTATACATAGATGCAGCATTTCACTCTCGTACTATGAGGAGTCGATTTGTTTCCTTGTTTTGAATTTTGCACTTTCAAGGATTCCATTTGTTTCCATGTGTTTGAATCTTGCAACATATGTACAAAATGAATGGTACGGAGTACGTACTTATCTCGTTTAGTTTGCATGCAGATGAAAAGAAGGTTGTCTTCCTTCTCCATGGATACATCGTCAGTGGTCTGCCTGATGAACTTGAGGCAACAGATTGTTGTGAGTAACGTCAAATTAGTAATTTGAGCTTCATGTTTATTTCCCATTTTTGTTATGAGTACATTTATTTTTGGATTTTAGGTTCTTGCATATGGTAAACAGGACATAGCAGAACAAGCTAGGCAGTTTATTCATGGTAAGTCCAAATAACTGTATCCTTGTCTCTCAACATTTCCCCTTATTTTATACCCCTCTGGTTTTCATGATGATGTTGGGACAGCAATTTTTATTTCATTTTTGAATGAAAAATGTTGTACAACATCAATTGAAAATTGGACTATTAATAGGCCAAGCAGCGTTCGGCGAAATGCACGCGGCCCAGGATGGCGCGGGTTGAGGAAAGAGCTCCTTTGGCAGCCAGGACAGGCTACGCCGGGGCAGGCCAACCCAGGCATCCCCCGCCACGCTCGCCTGGCTGCCCGCGGGAGTGCGTCCTCCGCAGGTGAGCCCTGCCCTGCTGCCGTTTGGGACACCAGCCCCGGCCCTGCTGCCCTCGGCTGTTTTATCTGCTCGAGCGATGTCGTTGTTGTGGAGGTGGGAGCGAAGAGTCAAGGACGGGAACGACGCTCGACGGGAATGTGTGCCCGGCCTCCGGAGGCGAGACGTGCGCGACCCAGCGAAACCCGTCGCGCCCAGGGCCTACTACCACGCGGACTGATCTCCCAAATGGCCCAATGACCGCCACGGGCATTCTAGGCCACGGTGTGACGGGCTCCCGAGGAAACCGGTCGGTTTCCGTGCTCCCAAAGGAGCCCTAGGCCTTGTTCGTTTACGTCGGATTGCACTCGGAATCGATCCAGCTAATCAAAGTTTATATAAATTAGAGAAGCAATCCGTCTAGGAATCGTTCCGACCCACCAATCCGACACAAACGAACAAGGCCCTAGGTGGCCTGAACCCTGATGGAATCAGCAGCGTGAGCTGTTGTTGCTGTTGCAAGTTGTGTAGAGTTAGTACTCCGTACATTACTGTAGGTTGACTGACTCCAATGCATAGTGTCAAGTGAAGTTTATTTCAAAAAATAGACTATAACATGTCCTGTAGTACTTAGAAAGTATCTCCAACACACAGTCTAAATACCCTTTCCATTTTGCATTGCAAAAGAGAGAATATGCAAAAGTAGACTGCATTGTGAGGGGATCTATTTACTACTAGAAGATAAAGAATTTAATATATTTATGGGCTTCATATTGTACTGCGCATGAGTAAATATAAACCCTGCAATACATTTTAGAGTGTGCTGTTGGAAAACACGTAGTGCCTATTTGTTAGTACAGTATTTTTTCAGTTTTTGTCAAATACTGTAGTATTCTAGAATACTACAGTTTTGAGGGTGTATGTGTTTGATAGCTTGTTGTGAAACAGACGAGGAGGCGCTTCTGACTGAAACTGGGTCAGCGCATCATCAGCAACCTTGTGTGATTGGTTGGAACAGTTTGATGGAAAAAGCAGAGGAGGACTTGAAGTTTGCAGTATCTATCTTTGTGGTCAGTGATGTGCCTGTGTCAGATGCTGATATTGCAGATGCGGTTGCTCAAAAGCTTGAAGTCAGTTCTGATTCGCTAATTCTGAGGAAACTGGCCCATGGACATTTCCTGCTCATGCTTCCCTCCCTGCAGTTTGCTGACCAGTTGACAGTGAGATGGAACACTATTCGTGCAGGCGCTTTTTCCCTGCATTGTAAAAAGTGGTCCAAGTTCTTTGGGTCTTCGAGTGCAAGTTTGCCTATCCCTGTGGAATTCGAGCTACGTGGCATTCCAATGCATGCCTGGGAGCTGACCACTGTCCAACAGCTTTTAAATCCTTTTGCTTGGGTCCAGGAGGTGCATGATGATACTTTACAACTCAAGAATTTGGATGTCTTTCGTTGTTACGGTTGGTGTTATGACTTGGCTTTAATCCCTCAGACTAGAGACCTTTGGATTACCGACCCTCTGGGAATTGGACCAGGTGTTGGTAGGCTAGCTCTTGCCTATCATGTTCAGATTAAAGTGTTGGTGGGACAACGTGCTGTACCAGATCCCACCCAGGTCCCATCTGATTTGGATGATTCTGCACGGCGGAGGAGGCGCTTCCGTTCACGTTCGCCACCTGGGGACCGTGATGGTAGGAGGGGCTCTGCAGATGACGGTGTGCATAAGGGCAGACAATCTGCTCTTCAACGTCTAGGCCCAGGGTCTGCGGTTCAGCCTAGGGAAGAAGACTTGGCTGCTGTTCGGGCATATTCAATGCTTGGTTCCTCCCCACCTCAGGCGAGCGCGGACCAGCACCTTGCGGTTCTTCAGGCCTTGGATGTGGAAGTCCCATGGACTCCGTCTGAGGCCTTATTATTATTGTCTCCTCCGGTTGAGGCTGTCATGTCTACTACTGCTATGTTGGGGGCCATGGCTCCGGGCCCTGAGCATATCCAGGGTCCCTTGGACCCTGTTGATGAGCCAGGGACCGTGGAGCAGCTGGCGCCCAGTTCTGAGGATTCTATAGCTGTCACCTCTATTCCTTCCGCAAATTTACCTCTGCTTACTTGGGAAGAGGATAGACTTGGTGCTGCTGTGGTTCCAGACATTGTGTCTAACCAGGGTATTCCTCACCCTGTTGAGAGGCATAGGTCTGTTGAGCCGCAGGATGCTGCCATTAATCGCAGAGGTGGCCTCCCTTCCAACCTTCAGGTATATTTTAGGCGAAAGCGTCACTCTAAGAAATGTTCTGCGCCGGATGCGCCTGCTGTTTCTTTCAATGACCTGGAGAAAATCATCAAGCCAGTGGTACAGCTGCTGCCCATGCCGGTTGCCAAGATTAGAAGCAGTAAGACTGTTGTTGCTGTGCCTCGTCGGAGTAGGAGGGTGGCTGGTGTCAAGCCTTGTTCTCCAGGTCCGATCATCACTGAAGCCCAAAAGAAAGTCATCAGGAGTTTGGGTCTCGCAGCCACGGAAGAAGCCATTGATCAAAAAGCTCAAGACAACTATTTTAAGCTGTTCGAGGGGCGCCTGACGGACTCTCATCTTGCTGCACTTGCTGCTATTTTTGGCTGGCAGGCTGAGCGATTTGATGATTCCAGCAGCCCAGTTCTCCTGGCAGGCTGTTAATTCCTGCTGTCCTTGGTCGTGTTTATTTGTTTTTTCAATGAATCTATCAAACATTCTTGTATGGAATGCCCGTGGCCTTAATAATAAGGCTAGGCGAGATTATGTAAGAGACACAATTCTATCCTCCAAAGCTGATATTATTTGCCTCCAAGAGACTAAAGTGGCGTCGTTTTCTTCCCATCTGCTCCTATCTGTGTGTGGTTCAGATTTTGATAAGTTCTTGACCCTGCCTGCTGTTGGTACTCGTGGTGGCATTCTAATTGCATGGAAGGGAGCAGTTTGTCAAGTCATCTCCTCTCGTATTGATAATTTCTCGGTTTCAGTTCAGTTTGCTAGGATGGATGGTATGAATTGGTGGTTCACTGGTGTTTATGGCCCGCAGGAAGATGATAGGAAAATTCAATTCCTCCAGGAGCTTCTTGATTTCAGAACCCTCTGCAGTGGTCCTTGGCTGTTGTCTGGGGATTTTAACATGATCTATCAAGCTGCTGACAAAAATAATGCTAAACTGAATAGAGCTTTGATGGGCAGATTTCGAAGGTTTCTTGATGACTGCCTTCTTAAGGAAATTCCACTGCATGGTCGCAAATTTACATGGTCAAATGAAAGGTCTTCTCCAACTCTTGTACGACTTGATAGGGTGTTCTGTTGCAATGATTGGGAAGATTTCTTTCCTAATTCGCTCTTGCAAAGTGCATCCTCGGGGGTGTCGGACCATTGTCCTCTTATTCTCAGCCTTAATGTCCAAACCCATAAGAAGAGGCGTTTTCACTTTGAAAGTTATTGGCCCAAATTGCCGGGTTTCCTTGAGGCTGTCAGCCATAGCTGGAATGCTCCGGTCTCCACTGCTTGCCCTGTTGAGGGTATATTCTTAAAACTGCAGCGACTTAGCAAGGGGCTGCAAAAATGGAGCCATCACAAGGTTGGTAATGTAAAGCTGCAACTTGCTACTGCTAAGGAAATTCTGCACCGCCTTGAGATTGCCAGGGACAATAGAGTGCTCTCACCCGGGGAGGAATGACTTAGAAAAAAATTGAAACTGCATTGCCTCGGTTTGGCATCATTGGAGCGCACTATTGCGAGGCTTCGCTCTCGCATTTTGTATCTACAAGAGGGTGATGCAAATACTTCTTTCTTCCATCAGCAAGCCCGCTACCGCAAGAAAAAGAACTTTATTGCAAAATTCCAGGTTGAGGAACGTATTGTCACCTCACAGGAAGAAAAACAGCAAGCAGCCTTGGATTTTTATGATAACCTGCTAGGTACAGCTGAACATAGGGACTACACCCTGGACCTACACAGCCTGGGCATTCAACAACATGATTTGGGGGATCTTGAGCTTGTTTTTTCTATGGAGGAGGTTTGGTCAGTTGTTAAAAATATGCCTTTGGACAAGGCTCCTGGGCCAGATGGTTTCACAGGTCGTTTTTATAAGGTTTGCTGGGATATCATCAAGGAGGATATGATGGGTGCTTTGCTTGCTGTGCAATGTGGGCATGTCTCCAAACTCAAACTCCTCAACACGGCTTTTATCACCCTCCTGCCTAAGAAGGTGGATGCCCTGCTGGTCAAGGATTACAGGCCAATAAGCCTTGTTCACAGCTTTGCTAAGTTGGTGACCAAAGTGCTAGCAGCTCGGTTGGCACCCCACCTGCCAAGTATGGTCTCTATCAACCAAAGTGCCTTTATCAAAGGAAGGAGTATACAAGACAATTTCCTACTGGTGCAGCAACTTATCAGATCATTACACCACTCAAAAGAGCCTCACATCCTGCTGAAGTTGGATATTTCCAAGGCCTTTGACTCGATATCCTGGCCATTCCTGCTTGACATGTTACAACACTTGGGTTTTGGTCGAAGCTGGTGCAACCTTATTAGTCTGTTGCTTTGCACTTCCTCTACACGGATCCTTGTCAATGGCGAGCCTGGGGAATACATTCTGCATCATAGGGGTCTTCGGCAAGGCGATCATTTGTCCCCCATGTTGTTTATCCTTGTCATGGAGGCTTTGAATGCTATGGTCAGTTATGCTTTCAGGGAACATATGCTGCAGCCGATTGCAAATCAACATGTCAAACATTGTATCTCCTTCTATGCTGACGATGTTGTTTTGTTCATGCGGCCCTCTCATCAGGATATCTCAGCAATTATCAGCATTTTAGACATCTTTGGTCATGCTACTGGGTTAAAAACGAACATCTCCAAAAGTTCTGTTACGCCCATTCAATGTGGAGCGAATGAGCTGACCACCATTTCTGCCTTATTACCATGTGCTACAAAAAATTTTCCCTGCACTTACTTGGGGATTCCTCTATCAATCCGTAGGCTTGCTAACTCTGATCTCCTGCCGCTTGTTGATAAAGTTGCTGATAAACTTCCAGGATGGAAAGCTAATCTTCTCAGCCGGGCTGGTCGTCTTGTCATGGTTAAGACAGTGTTGTCTTCTGTCCCTATCTATCTTATGCTTGCTTTAGAACTCCCTAAATGGGTTTTTAAGGCAATCGATAAGAGGAGAAGAGGCTTTCTTTGGAAGGGGCAAGGTGATGCAAATGGAGGTAACTGTCTTGTGTCCTGGGAAGCTGTCCAGCGGCCTCTCAAGTATGGTGGTCTGGGTATTCTCAACCTGGAGATGTTTGGATGGGCCCTACGTGCCAGGTGGCTTTGGTTACAAAAGACTGACGCGTCAAGGCCATGGGCTGGTCTCCCTATCCGAGTGCACCGTAATGCAAAGGCCCTCGTTGATGTGGCTATTACCTCAGTGGTAGGCAGTGGTGAATCTGTGAAGTTCTGGACTGATCGTTGGCTCCTTGGTAAAACTGTGGCTGAACACTGTCCAACCCTTATCCAAGTGATTTCTAGAAGGGCTTTAAAGCGAAGAACAGTAGCTGAGGGGCTCACAAATCGTCAATGGGTGTCAGATATTCGGGGAGGATTGTCTGTAACGGTCCTAGTAGAGTATCTGCAGCTATGGAACTTGGTTGATGGGGTAGTTCTGCAACCTGACATCGCAGACCAACACATCTGGCGCCTCTCTGCTCATGGTACTTATTGTAGCAAATCGGCCTATGATGCTCTCTTTGTTGGCTCTATCCCTTTTGGCCCTTGGCGACGTGTCTGGAAGACCTGGGCCCCCTTACGATGCAAATTCTTTGTATGGTTGGCAATCAAAAACAGGGTTTGGACAGCTGATCGACTTGCAAAAAGAGGTCTGCCCCATCCAGTTGCTTGCCCTCTGTGTGATCAGGCCGAGGAAACCATCCAGCATACTCTTGTCTCCTGCGTGTTCGCTCGGCAGATATGGACGTCCATGCTACACAATTTAGGCCTCCTTGCCATTGTGCCTCAGCATGGATGCACTCGTTTCTCAAATTGGTGGTGCCAAAGTATCAAGAAAGTGGAGAAGAGTCTAAGAAAAGGTCTTAATTCCTTGATCATTTTGGTTGCTTGGGAGATTTGGAAGCATCGTAATGCTTGTGTTTTTGAGGGGGTTGTGCCCTGCACCCAGCGAGTTCAGAGTGCTGTGATTGAGGAGGGCAACGTCTGGTGTTTGGCTGGTGCATCAGCTCTGCAGGACCTCCTGCTGCGCCAGCTCCCTAGGGGACCTTAGCAGTTTTCCTGCTGGTAGTCGTTATTGGTCGGGTTGTTACCTTGTGTGTGTGGTGCGTTGTGTTATTGCCGGAGGGGTCTCGGCCTAGGGGCCTTTGTAATTAGGGGTTGACAAGTCTTGTCTCTCCTATGTTCTTTTTTTCTTCTTAATATAATGACACGCAGCTCTCCTGCGTTTGTTCAAAAAAAAAAAAACAGAGTTTTCAATAATACAGTTTTGTCAATACCATGGTATTTTTGCAGTATTCAATACTGCAGTCCATACCTCTGTTTTCTCACGCGTCGGTCGCTCGCGCGCGTGGATACCTCCGAGCGCGCGTATTTTTTCCTTCTCCCGCGTGCGGCGCGCCCTAGCTTCCTCCTTCCCTTCCACTCCCGTCCATAGCAGCGCTGCCACCACCGACGGAAGGCCCTTAGCAGCGCCGCCACCACCACGGGAGATGCGTGGAGAGATGAAGCAAACCAAGTCAGGTACGGATCCTTCTTCTTTCTTCCCCCATGGCACCATTCCTTCACGTACATGTTGTCCTCCCCATGGATTCCCGCCGCTGCCTCCCTTCCTGCATCCTCCATCCCGCCGGCCCCTCCCTTCCTGCGGCCTCCATCCCGCCGGCCCCTCCCTTCCTGCGGCCTCCATCCCGCCGGCCTCAATCCTGCCACCCACCACGACCTCCCTCCCTGCTCTGTTCCACGCGACCACCCTCCCCCTAGCCTCCATTCCCGTGACCTCCTCCCCCTGGCCTCCATCCCGTGACCTCCTCCCCCTGGCCTCCACTCCCTGCTCCCTCCATGCCGCTGCAGCAGCCCCTCCCCACATCCTCCTATTTCTTTTTCAGATTTTGCTGTTGCTTCATCAGATTGGATTTGTTTAGGTTTCAGTTTGGATTAGTTTGTGACTGCTCTAGGTTTCTAATTGGATTTGTTTAGGTTTCAGTTTGGATTAGTTTGTGACTGCTCTAGGTTTGAAATTGGATTTGTTTAGGTTTCAATTTGGATTAGTTTGTGACTGCTCTAGGTTTCAAATTGGATTTGTTTAGGTTTCAGTTTGGATTAGTTTGTGACTGCTCTAGGTTTCAGATTTGATTAGTTTAGATTTCAGTTTAGATTTGTTAGGTTTGAGATTTGATTGTTTGCTCCAGTGGCTACATTAGGTTTTTAACAATTCGTTGATTGCTATTTGTTTGTAGGAAGAATAGAAATGAGGGCAGAATGGAATGAAACAAGAACTTGTTTTTTTGTGAGCTTACTGAAGGAGTACAATTCACCAAGATATCGTGCCCAAAATGGTTGGACAAAAGAAGCATGGAACAACATGACACAACGCATCAACGATAAATTTGAAACAAATTTTGTGGTGACGTAATTGAAGAACAAATGACCAGTGGGGGCCGAATAAACTTACAAATTCATACCGAATTTTGCCTGGTCCACTAAAGCTGCCTGCGCCCCCCCCCCCCCCCCCCCCCCCCGCATGGGCTCGTAGCCCACAGACGTCCCAGGAGCTGGCCCAATTTATCTTCGCCATCCATTTCGATTGAATGGCCACGATTTACCGAAATCGCATATATAAATGAAAATTTCGGCATGCCCTAACCCTAGCTTCATTCGCTTCCGATATTTCCGGAGTGGTATAGGGCGGATTTGGTGGCGGCGACTGTGAGGCGGGCGAGCGAGGTGGTCATTGGGCTCGCGCCGGAGAACGCTATGATCCCGCTGTTCGAGACGGGGGGCGCGCAGCTCGAGCTCATACGGGATGCCGAGATTGAGCCGTGTGCCTACGTGAGGTGGGAGCAAGGGAGGCCGAGAGGATCCGCTTCATGAGTTGGATGCACACGAGAGACGTTGGGGATCCCAGCTTCCCAATGCGGGAGATCCAGAAGAGTCAACGGCGGATCGATCAAGTGGATTAGCACTCTCCCCTGTCTGCGGTACCGTATACTCTCCCTTATCTACGATTCAGTTTACTCTCTCTTATCAACGGTTTATGTTTAGTTTTCTTATTATTGCAGTGATCTGTAGAACAAGGATAAGTCGGGGACGCTGTTCTGCTTTGCCGCGATGGAACATGTGTTCCAATCCGAGAATTTCAGGTCTGTCAACCTATCTTCATCATTGGCCGGGCAGCAGAGCTAAATAAAGTTTGTGCTCTACAATCGCATGCTTCGCTATACACATCACCACATCTTGAGTAATTTCATTTGATTTCAGGCTGGGGCGGTTGGGATGAGGGGGAAGCCAATGGGAGATGGATCAAGGAGATGAGCATGGTAAAGTGTACTTACTCTCCACGATATAAGTTTTATGCTCTATTTACTTCACCGGTTTCTCTATTGTTTAATGATCAGTAAAATAAAACAATATCAGTTTCACCGGTTGTTTGTTTCAAGAATGAGATATAAGTTTTTTTACCATATGTTTTGTCATGTCGAATATTAGTTTCGACTACCATTTTAATTATGTCTATTAGCCTGCCTTTAAGAACGCACTATTATTTGATGAATGGGTATACCTGCTATTGACTAAATAATTAACATGTAATATACCCTTGCCTATCATCCATCTACCCAAGCATCATCCCCAATCAAACAAACAAGCCATGCCATTCGGCATTCGCACAAAAGCATACATGTTATTATCTGGTTAAACAATATCATACCTGCTACTGCTATAATGCTGTTTATTAATCATTTCCTAAGTAATGTTAAGCATTATCTGCTACTGCTAATAAACATGCACGCTAAGAAATTAGCAAAACCAAGATCCCTATTCTAAATGAATGTTGTGCAGTCTAAGAGTGAAACAAGGTCAAGACTAAAAAAGTCTATTAAACTATTGTTAATTAACTAAGCATGCTGTCAATCTATGTAGAATTGTAATTACTAACACTTGTTTGGAAAATTGCCTCTTTAGGCTTTGTTCGTTTACACCAATCCCGCTCTGGATTAGCATGGATTGGAATTAAATCCATGCCTCAATCCATGCCCCAAAATAATCCATGACTAGTTAATTTTTTTTATTCGGTTAAACCCATCATGGAATATAACCCAAAGGTTTGAGAATTTTTTAAACTATGGAAGACATGGATTCTATCCATAGCCCATTAGGTATGGAACAAATCCATGAGATATTGCACAAGTTTACATTAGAATCCATGGATCAAAAGAATAACTAGCTTTGAAAGTTGCATTGATTTGTTGATGGATTTAATCCCACCATGGGATTGGGTGTGAGATATGGATTCACCCAATCCATACCCGAATTAAATCCATGGTGGGATTATATCCCATGTAACCGAACAAGGCCTTACAGGGCTAGACGACTTCCTGGTGAAGGTAGCTTCAACAGACCATAACTTTCATGACGCTTCAACCCGCTGCAATGAAGACGGCGATGAACACAATTTCAACATAACATATAACGGTGAAGGGTTTAGTAGATGAATATAATAGGGGATGTATGTGACAAATAGAAGAGTTCTCACCAAAGGCAAATGAACAAAACCGAAAAGAAAAGGAACATCGTATGTAATTTATAGTGAAACAAAATATATGTAAAGAATAAAGAGGGACGTGAGGCGTTGTGAGAGCGGCAAGATCCGATTAAAAAATTGCCATAACCGAGTGAATTCGAGTGAGGTGGGGGGTGTGGAAAGCGTGAAATCTGGTTGGCAGGCCCTATTGTCAGAGTGTGCATTAAAATCGGATCAGGTGGTCTGGCACCGGTTCAGGAGAAACCGGTTGCGTGGGAACGTGGGTGGACTGGCACCGGGTCAGGAGTAAAACCGGTCGCGTGGTGGCGTCAGTTGGCGGGTGGACGCGCGCTTCGCACTGGGACGCACGACGGGACGACAAGTGACGCTTTAAAGGAGTAAAGAGATTGACGGACCTAAGCAACTGCATAACCATTTCGAGGCCTATTTTGAGAAGCCCACAGACGGAAGATTACGTCTCCTTGTCACGGCCCAAATAGAGCGCGACGAACATATACTCTATAAATAGATGACCTTGACGGCTTGACTTAGATACAAGAACTCATCAGAATCTCCCCGCCGCCATGCGGATCTGCAGTACCTTCATCCTGTTTGATCCAAAGCCGACTCCTTTTCTTCCTCTAATCCTTCTTTCTGGCAGTATTTGTTAGGGTTTTCTCCGGGATTGAAGGCACTGCTGCAGGCTGAAACGTTTCTCGCTTGATTGGCGGAAGAAGGGATTCCAGCGATCTGTTTGCTGCTAGCTGCGAGAGGTATACATACTTTCTTCCTTGATCGTGCTGAATCTTGGTGCTAGTTAGTAATCTCTTTAGTCGAGGGGATGGATTGCCTCTCAATAATTGCCCGTTACTCTTCAGTTTTCGTAACTATAATGCACCCCCACTGGTTTTTACTGTGTAGTTCAATATGTCTCGGACCTTCAAATCGACGACGGGTCTCTCTCGGCGGTTTCTGAATCTGATCGCGGCCAACCACTCCCCTGGCGTCAAGTCGCTGCACCGCATCGGCCTGGGTCGCATCTTTAACTCAACGCCAGCGCCAATACCAAACGGAGATCGATTGGAGTCCGCAGCAGGACAAGAAGACTACATGGTGCGGCCCCGCGCGTTGGATATCATTCGGCTCCCCACGCCGGTAATGAGCTTCCGATCTTCAGCGTCATTTGAAAGCAAAGAATGGAAGTTGGATTGCTTCCCGTTTTCGGACTGCAAAGTTTTCTGCATGGACCAGTCAGGGCGCGGTTTCCTCTTCGATGCCAACTCGTGCGGGGTGTCAACCGTGGCCCATCTCCATACACCCAAGGTGAAGCCCATCTCCCTCTCTATCCCCCAACCTAGTGTATTCACTCAGATTCATTTATGTTTTTCAGCAGCTGAAGACTTCTTTTCTGCTATGCTTGATTGATGGGGCTGCGTCTTCACCCAGTTCTGCCTGTGGCTTGGGCTATTTTATCTTCCTCTGCGCATTATGTTTTTCGGCTCACTTTCGAGCTTGTATCCCCGGTATTGTAATAACATTATTCAGACTCTGTAACTATTTGAAGTAATGAATGTGGTTACTAGCCTCCTGGGACTAGTAATTATATCACATTTGAGTCCCAAAGGATCGGGACGCTTCAGGTGGTATCGGAGCCTATAGGACTGGCCGTAGACCACAACCCTGACCTTAAAAGTTGCCTTAACAAGAAAACACCTCTTACCTCCAAGAAACACTCTTTCCCCTTTTCCCCGATATTAATAGACCTTTCCTTTCGTCTACCAGATGGAAAACCCCTGGGTGATTAGGACTTCCTATTGCTCAGAGGAGGAAGGCTTTCCTCACCTTCTTCGAAGCTGCGCACTGCGCTTGGGGATCCGCAAGAAGCCCGAATATGTCTGGAAAGAGTACCGTGAAAATGGAATGGAAAAGTGCTCTATGGCGGTCTACTTGGGAGAAAGCCGGAACTACCCAAACCACCCTCCTTTCCAAATTACCTTCATCGGGCACCGCTTCCCAGACACATGCCAGAGCGTTGCTCGAAAAGCCCTCAAACAACTATGCCAAAACTATAGCCGAGAGACCTTTGAAACTCCCCTCCGATATTTCCCACCCAGCAACAAAAACACCCCAACCTGGAAGAAAAGACTCCAGGCTCTGTCAGGAGGAGATTCCATAGAAGATGATCCCACTATCGTCTACATGGCCGAATACCTCCACACCCTCGACAACCACTACGATGAGCTCTCCTCCCATTGTACCCACCTAAACTCCCGAGTGGAAAGCCTAGAGCAGCAAGTCAAAGAGCTTACGCAAGAGAAGGTATCCCTCCAGGAGAGTCTCAGCATAGTGGAAGGCGAGGAAGCCAACACCCGTGAGGCCTATCGGACCTTGAAGATAGACTTTGACAAGAAGCTAAAGGCACTCGCCCCCAAAAAGAAGATCCAGAAGAAGACCACTAACCAAGGATGACAGACAGAGAAGAAGAAGGCCCCTCTAGCCCTACCTCCCCCCAGAATCGATGACTGGTCCGACGAAGAAGATGTATCCCTAGCCAGCCTCGATGATCTTCTCAAGGCATTTGGGGACACCTTAGACAAGGAACTCGCTAGCACCTCGAAGAACGCCCTCGTGTAGTCTTCCCCTGTAGTAGTCTTATGCTTGTAATGTGATGGTGTGATGAATAAAATAACTTGGTTGAGAACAATTTGCATGTGCATGATAGTGACTCTCTTCCCTGGCAGATGGCTTCGGATAAAACCACGCCTACCGCCTCAGGGATTGGAGCAGGTTTCCCCCGAAGAGCTGAAGGGGAAGTCGTTAGAGAGGAAAGTGAAACCCACCTCCCCGCACCTCCACCCCTACCCTTAGACCTAGCCCAAGTTCTAGCCAATCAGACCCGACTCATCGAGGTCCTCACTCGAAATCTGAAAAATCAACGGCCAAATGGTGGAAGACCGCAAGACAGAATGGGGGACTTCCTGAGACTCAAACCTCCCACGTTCGCCGGATCAAGCAACCCTCTCGATGCAGACGATTGGATGCGCACGATCAAAAGGAAGCTGGAAGCTATTGGTTGCCCAGAAAACCAGCGTGTTCAACTGGCTGCCCACCAACTCTCTGGTACTGAGGAGAAAATTCAAAAGATATGTACCTATGGTTCAAATATTTAGAACAGAAAATCTGAGAATAAGATGAGAAAATCTGAGATCAATAACAGCAATGAAATCATTAGTTACCTGAGGTTCAAATATTTAGAATAGAAGGTATGGGCTTTAAGCGGTTCAGCCCAAGCTTATGAAGCAGACCTTCAGTCTTGAAACCTTCAAGAGCATATTGAGCATAATTTGGGAATGTATAGCGAAGTAGGCGAATGACTTCCTTCCTGGTGTACGTGTCAAGTAAAGGGTCCTTAACACCTTTGAAGCTTGCCTTACAAATATCGTTGATCAACTTGTTTTCAATGGAATGCATGCAACCAATTCGCATAGTATCCACCAAAGCTGACCCTATCGGATGCAGAACTGAGTGGGGTCGATATGGCAATATGTTCAAAGAAGGATTGCTATGATACTGCCCAGCAATTGGCTTCCCTTTAACCAATTTGGAATGTACCCCAAGAAAATTGGATAACATGAAGTGACCCTGGCAAGTAAAGATAACATCTTGGTCATAATATGCCACATTTAGATGTGCACAGATTGAACATGATTCAGTTCCTTGATTCCTCATCAACATCTCATGACGAACGAGACGGTGAATGTGAATGCATAGATTAGAGAACTCTTCATCTGAGAGAAATGCTGAATGGTATATGGCATCATGCAACTTATGGGCAGGATTTTTCAAGGTCTCAAAAAGCGAATCCCGATACTCAGGTAGACTTGAGATACTACATGACAACTCCTTCTGCAGAACCATCTCCATAAAATCTTCAAAGAGAGACTCTTGTAAAGGAGAGCTTGAAGAATCTTCTGAAGGAGAACTTGTGGACAAAGATAAATTTTTCAAGCACAGCATGTTCAGTCCATTAATAACTCCTAAGTTATCATAACTAAGAAGGCCCTTCAGTGAAATCTTTCTTGATTTTGCAAACTCTATCTGAATTAGTCCTGTCCAAAGCACATGCCTGTTGTCATCTAACATCTGATACTTTCTGTCAGCCAGCATAGTTGTTATCAATCTTTGTGTTGGAATAAGTTCCATGACAGGCCTTGCTTTGAACCAATCCTCCAGCGGGGTACAGTGTCGAGCAGGGATGCCAATATTCATGCTGCGGCCGCTGCATATATGATAGTTATACATTAATAAGTAAAAAGAAGATTTAAATGCAAATTATGAGTAATAAGGATAAAAAACACACATTAAGGTATAGGAGTCACAACTGACTGTACTGAACCTCCTAGTAAACCGCCTCGACGCCCTCACAATTGCAAAAAGGCCCATTTTCTGCAATAAGCTATCCATCAGACTAATATACAACTTCATTAAAAAGAACCAATATAGGGACATCATCCAAAAACGTACAAAATTTACAAAAGCAGGGACAACAATAAATCTTCCATATTAACAGAAAACTGCTAAACTAAAAGAATGATATCATAACAAGGGCTAACTCATTGTGTAACCGTGGTGTTTACCACACAAATTTTTTTAATTTCATTCTCGTCATTACATAATACAAGCAGAATGGAGGAAGAGATGGTGTTTACCACACAAAATTTTTTAATTTCATTTTCGTCATTCCAGAATACAAGCAGAATGAAGAGAGTACCTCTGTGTCTGCTCGGTTCTTCTGGGTGACAGGGCGGCGGCTCCTCTGCTTCTGGTGACAGGGCGGCGACTCCTCCTCAGCTTCAATGTGACAGGATAGGGTATTAGGGTTGCTCCTCGGCTCTGAAGGATGCGCACAGGGACAGAGAAATTACAACCCGTCAACGAAAAAAAGGCAAGGACTCACCTTGGGAGACCTGCTCGACACTGTACCCCGCTGGAGGATTGGTTCAAAGCAAGGCCTGTCATGGAACTTATTCCAACACAAAGATTGATAACAACTGTGCTGGCTGACAGAAAGTATCAGATGTTAGATGACAACAGGCATGTGCTTTGGACAGGACTAATTCAGATAGAGTTTGCAAAATCAAGAAAGATTTCACTGAAGGGCCTTCTTAGTTATGATAACTTAGAAGTTATTAATGGACTGAACATGCTGTGCTTGAAAAATTTATCTTTGTCCACAAGTTCTCCTTCAGAAGATTCTTCAAGCTCTCCTTTACAAGAGTCTCTCTTTGAAGATTTTATGGAGATGGTTCTGCAGAAGGAGTTGTCATGTAGTATCTCAAGTCTACCTGAGCATCGGGATTCGCTTTTTGAGACCTTGAAAAATCCTGCCCATAAGTTGCATGATGCCATATACCATCCAGCATTTCTCTCAGATGAAGAGTTCTCTAATCTATGCATTCACACTCACCGTCTCGTTCGTCATGAGATGTTGATGAGGAATCAAGGAACTGAAGCATGTTCAATCTGTGCACATCTAAATGTGGCATATTATGACCAAGATGTTATCTTTACTTGCCAGGGTCACTTCATGTTATCCAATTTTCTTGGGGTACATTCCAAATTGGTTAAAGGGAAGCCAATTGCTGGGCAGTATCATAACAATCCTTCTTTGAACATATTGCCATATCGACCCCCCTCAGTTCTGCATCCGATAGGGTCAGCTTTGGTGGATACTATGCGAATTGGTTGCATGCATTCCATTGAAAACAAGTTGATCAACGATATTTGTAAGGCAAGCTTCAAAGGTGTTAAGGACCCTTTACTTGACACGTACACCAGGGAGGAAGTCATTCGCCTACTTCGCTATATATTCCCAAATTATGCTCAATATGCTCTTGAAGGTTTCAAGACTGAAGGTCTGCTTCATAAGCTTGGGCTGAACCGCTTAAAGCCCATACCTTCTATTCTAAATATTTGAACCTCAGGTAACTAATGATTTCATTGCTGTTATTGATCTCAGATTTTCTCATCTTATTCTCAGATTTTCTGTTCTAAATATTTGAACCATAGGTACATATCTTTTGAATTTTCTCCTCAGTACCAGAGAGTTGGTGGGCAGCCAGTTGAACACGCTGGTTTTCTGGGCAACCAATGGCTTCCAGCTTCCTTTTGATCGTGCGCATCCAATCGTCTGCATCGAGAGGGTTGCTTGATCCGGCGAACGTGGGAGGTTTGAGTCTCAGGAAGTCTCTCATTCTGTCTTGCGGTCTTCCACCATTTGGCCGTTGATTTTTCAGATTTCGAGTGAGGACCTCGATGAGTCGGGTCTGATTTGCTAGAACTTGGGCTAGGTCTAAGGGTAGGGGTGGAGGTGCGGGGAGGTGGGTTTCACTTTCCTCTCTAACGACTTCCCCTTCAGCTCTTCGGGGGAAACCTGCTCCAATCCCTGAGGCGGTAGGCGTGGTTTTATCCGAAGCCATCTGCCAGGGAAGAGAGTCACTATCATGCACATGCAAATTGTTCTCAACCAAGTTATTTTATTCATCACACCATCACATTACAAGCATAAGACTACTACAGGGGAAGACTACACGAGGGCGTTCTTCGAGGTGCTAGCGAGTTCCTTGTCTAAGGTGTCCCCAAATGCCTTGAGAAGATCATCGAGGCTAGCTAGGGATACATCTTCTTCGTCGGACCAGTCATCGATTCTAGGGGGAGGTAGGGCTAGAGGGGCCTTCTTCTTCTCTGTCTGTCATCCTTGGTTAGTGGTCTTCTTCTGGATCTTCTTTTTGGGGGCGAGTGCCTTTAGCTTCTTGTCAAAGTCTATCTTCAAGGTCCGATAGGCCTCACGGGTGTTGGCTTCCTCGCCTTCCACTATGCTGAGACTCTCCTGGAGGGATACCTTCTCTTGCGTAAGCTCTTTGACTTGCTGCTCTAGGCTTTCCACTCGGGAGTTTAGGTGGGTACAATGGGAGGAGAGCTCATCGTAGTGGTTGTCGGGGGTGTGGAGGTATCCGGCCATGTAGACGATAGTGGGATCATCTTCTATGGAATCTCCTCCTGACAGAGCCTGGAGTCTTTTCTTCCAGGTTGGGGTGTTTTTGTTGCTGGGTGGGAAATATCGGAGGGGAGTTTCAAAGGTCTCTCGGCTATAGTTTTGGCATAGTTGTTTGAGGGCTTTTCGAGCAACGCTCTGGCATGTGTCTGGGAAGCGGTGCCCGATGAAGGTAATTTGGAAAGGAGGGTGGTTTGGGTAGTTCCGGCTTTCTCCCAAGTAGACCCCCATAGAGCACTTTTCCATTCCATTTTCACGGTACTCTTTCCAGACATATTCGGGCTTCTTGCGGATCCCCAAGCGCAGTGCGCAGCTTCGAAGAAGGTGAGGAAAGCCTTCCTCCTCTGAGCAATAGGAAGTCCTAATCACCCAGGGGTTTTCCATCTGGTAGACGAAAGGAAAGGTCTATTAATATCGGGGAAAAGGGGAAAGAGTGTTTCTTGGAGGTAAGAGGTGTTTTCTTGTTAAGGCAACTTTTAAGGTCAGGGTTGTGGTCTACGGCCAGTCCTATAGGCTCCGATACCACCTGAAGCGTCCCGATCCTTTGGGACTCAAATGTGATATAATTACTAGTCCCAGGAGGCTACTAACCACATTCATTACTTCAAATAGTTACAGAGTCTGAATAATGTTATTACAATACCGGGGATACAAGCTCGAAAGTGAGCCGAAAAACATAATGCGCAGAGGAAGATAAAATAGCCCAAGCCACAGGCAGAACTGGGTGAAGACACAGCCCCATCAATCAATCATAGCAGAAAAGAAGTCTTCAGCTGCTGAAAAACATAAATGAATCTGAATGAATACACTAAGTCCAAGAACTTCACGAAAGAAGTATTGTTCCATCGGTTGTCAAGGACGACGAGCAAAAGTCTCTCTTTTCTACGCCTCTTGATGTGTGGGCGAGCTCAAGTTTCTCTGATCCTTTTACAATCAGCTGTAAAATTCTTAAACAAAAATTCGGGACACCTATGAATGCAATATTTGACTTATTTGATTTCAAAATTATTATTCTTTCTCACTAATCTTCAAATGCAAGTCGATGCAAGTGCTCACTGACCTTGAGATGCAAGTTGATGCAGCGATGCAGGCGCTTATTGATCTTCACGTGGAGGACAATGCAACCGCGACGATACACAAGTATATTATTCTTCAGTACCTTGGTTTTGCATGTTGATGTCAGTTTTGATTAAAAAAAGTCTATACTCGCACAGGATAACCACATGGTCCAAACATCAAAAATTACTTTTTCCAGGTTCAAAGTTCAACAGATCATGTAACATTTAGGTTTTACATTTTTCCTATTGTATGTTAAAAAATAATGAAAATTTGAATTAAATTCTTACTAGCCGGTTAATTTACTCCGTTAATCCCTCATTAATGTATGTACTGTTTTCATGCTAATTAAACTTTGGGAGAATTTTTTTCCAACTGATGTGGAAAAATGACCATTCAGGCATTTGAGAAGGGCTACCCATCTGTTTTATGGAATGTCAATTGCAATTTATTCAGATGCTAATTTTGCCTTTGTATGATCTTTACATAATAGGTTGGTAAAAAGCAAGGTCCATCGATTATTCGAGACTTAATGTGCAACTATTTTTACAGTTTGTCAGTTATATATAACCTTTTCAGGGTATAAGAAGTTCAATCAACATTTTCCCTCCATGAGTGAATGGTAACGTTTAACATTGCATTTATAAATCAATACTTTGGGGAATAGATTTATTTTCACCCTCAAACTCACAAATTGCATTTATAAGTCAACCTGTTGGGGAATACTTTTACTTCCATTCTTGAATTGACTTTTCTTATCTTGTGAACGCTACAGCAGATCGATCAAATTGAGAAGATGACTACTTCAATTGAAGATGATCGGAAGATAAGTGTTTGTGATATTTTTTTATTGCCACTTTTTGTTCCTAAATCAATCATTTGCTGTGGTTCCAGAAAGTAACTGAGGAGTGATAAAACGACAATTTTGAGCTTCAACGCTTTGCTAGGTTGGCAAAAAACTTAAAGCAACAGAGGTAAGTTCGACTTATGTTACCCTGGGTACCTGTATCTATTTCAATGTAAGGCATATCATTTGTAAGCCTCTGGTCTGAAATACATGTCGCCGGTTAGTTTAGATTTGAGCTAATCGTCAACATGTGTTTTAGATCGGATAGAGTACTATTTTAGAAATGTTTGGACCATACGAGCAGCCTATTGTCCACAACAACAAAAAAAAACTTAAAATAGGCACAATATGGTTTGACGGTGAATGAATACACAATTTCAGAGCACAAAGAGCAAGTCCCAATATATATTGCATTCCCCATCTCTAACAAGCATACCTTTCATTGTTTGTAACAGTGTTCAAGCTAATGTTTTGGTGCTAGAAAAGGCTTTAATGCATCAGGCTTGTGTTCCTGTGTTGGATAATGCTTAGAGAAGTTTAGCAGTGATAATGCTTCACTATTCGAAAATCAGTAAAAAGTTTAGACCATTTATGTGACATTTTTGGATAGTTCCTATGTTGTGTTGCAACCATTAACTATATTAACTGTATATTTTCACATGGTGGGACAGATAGAGGACTTCATAGTGTTCATTCGAATAATGTTGATGTATAAGTTAACTTTCCACTTTTCTTGGTTACTTAATGAAATTAACTTTTATAGATTTGTGTCTACATAGTGTTCATGCAAATATTGTTGTATATTATATTATATTTAAGACTCTTAATTAGTGTCATTTAACAACAATAAAAAAAAATTACACAATACATTGTTGATATGAGATAATCAAGTCCAAAAAATGTAGAATTATACGGGCGCGGCGAAGCGCGCCTGCCATCCTAGTAATAATGCTAACAAGAAGAGTCCTCTCTCCCTTCACGTTCTGTATGTTCTTTTTTGTTCTTTTGGAGGAGCAGGGCGTCTTTGTCAATTTAATGCAAGTAAATCAGGAGAAAGTTTTGTTGATTGATATTGACAATGATCATATTCAAAATCCTATTGGTGATGGCTTTTCAGCATTTAAATCAACTAGCCCCAAATGCATGTGATTTTTTATCTGAACAGCATTAGTATATGACAAAGTAATTATACATTATGTTGATAAGCTTAAAATAATTAGTTACATGTTTTCGTCTATCGGTCCCGTGCATCGCACGGGTTTTAAGCTAGTCTATGAAACAAGTGATTAACGTGGTATGATAATTTGATTCATTCCTGATTCTATGGATCGTCCGTTCCTATCTGTGTTATTGGGATCGATTCGTTTGCCTTTTCCTTGAATATTACACGATTTTTTACTGTTATTGTCATTGTTTTGTAGTCAGTTTAGTGCCAGAAAAATGATCCCGAGCATGATTTTTTCGGACTCAGATCAGAGAAGGGTTTCACCAGATTTTTTTTAGCACAAGGGCAAAGCCCCCCACCTCCTTAATAAGTGAGTCACCTTACAAAGTATAAGGGTTTGACCAGATAATTTCATTTCTTTACGAATCCCTGAAATAAACAATAAAAATACAATCACTATTGCATAAAAATTGATAGTGATCCAGTCATAAAGAAATGACACTGCATTTTATGTTTGAACGTCTTACTCATATAGGGGTGGCTAAGGAGTGAGATTAGTTAATTAAAACTCATGTATTTTCTATATTTTGAATTAAAATTTAAATTTGAATTCAAATATAAAATATTTGGTGAATTTTCTAGGAATATTGACTAAATTTAAATTCGAATTCAGCTCTTAGACCTTTGAAGTTCTGAGAGCAGAATTCGAATTTAAATTTTAGTTCAAAATACATACCAAACTAGCAAAAGTGTTCAAAAGTAAAATTGTAATGAATAGTTCTATCAGTCAACAAGGACCAGATATTTAGTTAAAAAAATTGATAGGACCCACTTGTCAGCCTCTTCACAACGCCACATAGGATGCCACCTAGGCGAAACTGCCTGCAAAATCGTCTGAGGGATCAAAATCAGACGGTTTTGAAAGTTAAAAAACTAGTAGTTGTACCTGGTTTTGTGCAGCAGACACAAAAATAGATTCGCACAACACTTAAGAGGACCAAAAGAGTACTTTTTCCCATAGAACTAGTTGTGAGCCTGTGCGTTGCAACAGGAAAATAGATATTGAACGAAAAGGTTCATCAAACATGTATAATATTAGAATAATAAGATACATAATTTTAATATTAAATAATATTTTAACACATTATGTAAATATTATAGTATAATATAATATAAAATCATCATTGGGCAAAAATAAAGCAATATTTCTTCTATATTAATTGCCTTTGAAAACATAAACTCTTTGTGTATTAAAATTTATTCAATCATAATCTATTAGCAAATTAACCCACTTAAGTAGTGTTTTTGTTAAATACACATATCTATAGTGTCCAACGGCAAATAGCGTACTTGAAGGACCTCTACGAGCAAATTTTGCCTTCGTACAATATTATTGACCAGCAATAATTAATTAATGTTGAAAATTAGTTAACACTAATTTATTTATATTTTATGAAAGTTAAAGAAAGATTAAGCATGTTTCAACCCAATGATTAATGCACATAATTATTCAATTTTATGCTGCACAAAATAATTAAAAACTAAAAAGAAAAACAAATGACCAGTGGGGGCCGAATAAACTTACAAATTCATACCGAATTTTGCCTGGTCCACTAAAGCTGCCTGCCCCCCCCCCCCCCCCCCCCCGCATGGGCTCGTAGCCCACAGACGTCCCAGGAGCTGGCCCAATTTATCTTCGCCATCCATTTCGATTGAATGGCCACGATTTACCGAAATCGCATATATAAATGAAAATTTCGGCATGCCCTAACCCTAGCTTCATTCGCTTCCGATATTTCCGGAGTGGTATAGGGCGGATTTGGTGGCGGCGACTGTGAGGCGGGCGAGCGAGGTGGTCATTGGGCTCGCGCCGGAGAACGCTATGATCCCGCTGTTCGAGACGGGGGGCGCGCAGCTCGAGCTCATACGGGATGCCGAGATTGAGCCGTGTGCCTACGTGAGGAGGGAGCAAGGGAGGCCGAGAGGATCCGCTTCATGAGTTGGATGCACACGAGAGACGGTGGGGATCCCAGCTTCCCAATGCGGGAGATCCAGAAGAGTCAACGCCGGATCGATCAAGTGGATTAGCACTCTCCCCTGTCTGCGGTACCGTATACTCTCCCTTATCTACGATTCAGCTTACTCTCTCTTATCAACGGTTTATGTTTAGTTTTCTTATTATTGCAGTGATTTGTAGAACAAGGATAAGTCGGGGACGCTGTTCTGCTTTGCCGCGATGGAACATGTGTTCCAATCCGAGAATTTCAGGTCTGTCAACCTATCTTCATCATTGGCCGGACAGCAGAGCTAAATAAAGTTTGTGCTCTACAATCGCATGCTTCGCTATACACATCACCACATCTTGAGTAATTTCATTTGATTTCAGGCTGGGGCGGTTGGGATGAGGGGGAAGCCAATGGGAGATGGATCAAGGAGATGAGCATGGTAAAGTGTACTTACTCTCCACGATATAAGTTTTATGCTCTATTTACTTCACCGGTTTCTCTATTGTTTAATGATCAGTAAAATAAAACAATATCAGTTTCACCGGTTGTTTGTTTCAAGAATGAGATATAAGTTTTTTTACCATATGTTTTGTCATGTCGAATATTAGTTTCGACTACCAGTTTAATTATGTCTATTAGCCTGCCTTTAAGAACGCACTATTATTTGATGAATGGGTATACCTGCTATTGACTAAATAATTAACATGTAATATACCCTTGCCTATCATCCATCTACCCAAGCATCATCCCCAATCAAACAAACAAGCCATGCCATTCGGCATTCGCACAAAAGCATACATGTTATTATCTGGTTAAACAATATCATACCTGCTAACTTTCCTGTTATGCACCTTGTACCGAGCTGTTAGGGATAGACCATTCGAACCCATTGCCTTGTAAATCGTAATCCAGCTGGATAGGAACTGAATATGGCTTGTGTTAGGGCCTAAGGAGGCCCACGGAGAGGCTGCAGCAGCAGCAACCATGGGCCCTCCATGGGGATTAGATAAGGATAGTTAGAGATAAGATTAGAAGATTAGTTGAGATTAATTAGGAGATTAGTTGAGATTATCTAGGAAGGTTATCAGTTAGTTTGTTGAGAGTTTTTAGGAGAGTTTTAAGGAGATAAGGATCTCTAGTTAGATAGGGACGGCCAGCCGGCCTATTTATGTAATCAATGGATGAGAAATAAAGCAGACAAGAATTAGAAGGGAGAAACCCTCCTCTTGCTCGGCCGTGGGCAGAGGCCCCCGGCCGGTACACCTCTCTAATCCCTCACCGATCTAGCAACCATAACATCTGGTATCAGATAGCTTGGGTTTCGATCCGATCCCATGGCTTCTCCTGCCAATTTCGCGGCGGCGTCCTGGCAACCGGCGTCCCCATCTCCATGGGCTGCGCCGCATGCCACCTTTGTCACGTCGTCCTGGCAACCGGCGTCCCCATCTCCATGGGCTGCGCCGCATGCCACCTTCGTCACGCCATCCTGGCAACCGGTGTCCCCATCTCCATGGGCAACATCGCCTGCCAATTTTGTCAACACATCCTGGACGTCGGCGTGCCCATCTCCAGGGACAATGCCAAATTTCGTCACATCATCTTTGTTGACGGCGTCTCCGTCCCCATGGACAACGCCACTAAGGGCAGCCATGGCTCAACAATCACCAGCTCCATCGATGGGGGACTTGTGGACCAACATAAGGGTTGATCTCGCAAAGATGCAAGCCACGCTCCAGAAGGTTGAGCAAGGGCTGCTGCAAATCAAGGCAGCAGTGCAACATGAGCAGCACCAGCTGGTGTTGTCCGCACGGCTCCAGACGTCCGCGGCTGTGGGCATACAAGCTGCTGCTCGTGGCTTCCTTGCACGACGGAGAGTGCGGGAGATGCGCCGGCAGATGCTCGAGGCAGCCTTGGTGACGGTTGACCTCGGCACACGGGGGCGCGACCTCGCCCTGTCGAACGACCATCAGCAGCGGCACCGGGCCGCTATCTCCAAGTGCGAGCATGGTACAAGTCCCGCGGGCGACGAACTTCAACTCTACGGCAGCGGCGGTAGGGAAGGCACTCCCCTCGTCATAGGCAAAGGCGCACTATTTAGCGCCACCACATTTCGCTACCGGCCACCACGAGGGTGCCTCCGCTGGTTATTGTTGCGACCTATTCCAGATGGCCGTCCATGCGCTCCCCTTTCGTCCAGATGGCGTCCATGGGATCCAGGTGGCTGCACACGTGCAAGTCCAATACGCGGAGGGTGTCCGCCTTATCTTATGGGGTAAAAAAAATTCAGATTCGAATAATAAGGTAAGCCGAGATATAAAAGGCTTGTCTTCTAGGTGTCTAGTTTTGGGTCAAGTAGACTCGATCTTTGAGCACCCGTCATGCTGCAGCTCGAGGACGAGCTGCTTGTCCAGGAGGGGTGTAGTGTTAGGGCCTAAGGAGGCCCACGGAGAGGCTGCAGCAGCAGCAACCATGGGCCCTCCAAGGGGATTAGATAAGGATAGTTAGAGATAAGATTAGAAGATTAGTTGAGATTAATTAGGAGATTAGTTGAGATTATCTAGGAAGGTTATCAGTTAGTTTGTTGAGAGTTTTTAGGAGAGTTTTAAGGAGATAAGGATCTCTAGTTAGATAGGGACGGTCAGCCGGCCTATTTATGTAATCAATGGATGAGAAATAAAGCAGGCAAGAATTAGAAGGGAGAAACCCTCCTCTTGCTCGGCCGTGGGCAGAGGCCCCCGGCCGGTGTTCCTGCCCATCGATACACCTCTCTAATCCCTCACCGATCTAGCAACCATAACAGCTTGTCTCTGGTATTAGAATTTAGAACCTTTCTTCTGGTCACAAGGTAGCAAATCACCTTTTTGGCATAATTGAGAATAGTATGCCTTTTGAACATTGCGTGAAAATTTTACATGCATTAGATTTCAATGATCTCCATCTAAAGAATTTCTCAAAACGGATAAATGTGTTAGAACCTAGAAGTAATTGTGCTGTAATTTTTGAATTTTCTCATTCAAATTCAATTTCTAACCTATCTGTCTGTCTTTGATTTGAAAATTATTTGGAAGTGCCTAAATGACATAATTGAGAATAGTGCATGTAAAAAGATTTTAGCTGTTATATTTTGAATATTAACATGTCTGAAGCTGATACTCATTCTCGGGGCTAAATCTAATGGCAACACTTTATCCTTGATGATTCTGGTTGTTGGGAGTAGTCATGCTAGGAAGGCACCACGGTTAGTCCTAAGTACCTGTACCTCGATGTGGAATGTCTTCCCTATTGTAACAATGTGACAACAATAAACTTTCTGTTCTTCTCATCTGTTGTGTGTGCCTGTCCGTTCTAAAAGCAAACTGAAACTAACAAACCAAAAAGTGTTTAAAGACACTATGTGGATTGAGGACCTCTTAAATAATTTGTCATCATCATGTTATCACCTTCTACAGAAGTAAGAAATCTTCTAGGCAAGCACATATGCTATTTGTATTCAATTAGTCACATGGTTATCCTATTCCTAAATTTAAAATCCAATTGCTTCGTTAGATCTGTAGTAACATCCCTTAATGTCACTGCACCTAATCCATGGAAGGGAAGTGCTTATTACTTGTGCTGTGGATGATAATTAAAAAAACTGTACTACTATTCATGATTCTACCCTACTTAAAACCTTCCATCATTGATTTTACTGTTGGTACACTCGCTTTGTAAATGGCACCTGTACATTGCCATCTATTGAATGTGTAAACAAATACATAAAATGTTATACTGCTTACAAGTTACAATGCCATTCCCATGACAGATGCAACAGGTCCTAACTATAGATTGAGGGAGGTCTAGAGAATGTAGAATTGTAGATTGATAGTGAGAAGGTGAAAAAAAAATGCTGAGATTGCAGCAGAAAAGCTATTAACGTTGCATGTTGCACCCGAGGGTTTATTGCTATGTTTATTCCTTTTTGTCATCCTCTATGTGTTATATAAACTATATCTGTACAACAACTTTGTGGAGGGAAGCAGATATTTTCATGTGCAGATCGTTACTGACATAAAATTTGTCTCTAGTGTTCTTTTATCTTCTGATAATATGCGTTGACCCTTATCTATTTCTCATAATATACCCCTTCAATTCATATGTTTTATAAACCATGAGGAGTTAAGGAATCTTTTGTCTGATGCAACCAAATGCTTGGAAATTTCAAGCATTTAGGCTTGTTAGCCAGTTCCTTTGGCCATTGATTTGTTAAATCCATTGCATACATGCTTGGAAAAATTCCAAGAACCAGTTTTAGCCTTCTGAAATGTCTTAAGATCTGCGCATTGACATTTTTTTTTCTCGAACACGTGGGAGAACCACGCATCAATATATATTAAGAAGATAAGAAAAAGGGTCTAGAAAAGACCCAGTACAAAGGTGCCCAGGAAGCACCCCAAAAAAAAAAAAAACCAAAAATCAAACTACAACCAAACCTGCCTAAGAGCAGCAGCCCCTCCAAGACCCCATAATAAAGCCTCATCATGGATGGACAGCAAAATTGCGTGAATGTTTGGGGAAGCATTGTCAAACACACACGCATTTCTATGCTTCCAAATCTGCCAAGCTACTAAAATTACAATAGAGTTGAAACCTTTTTTCTTATGCTTAGACACTTGTCTTTCTGCCTCACTCCACCAATCTTGAAACCCTGTAGCATCAGACGTGGGAGCAAGATGTTGCAAACCTAGCCTGCTTAGTGTTGTAAACCAAACTTCCCTCGTAAAAACACAATCCACCAGCAAGTGATGCACTGACTCATCCTGCTGATCACACAAGGGACAACTATCTGGATGATCCATTCCATGACGTGCCAGTCGATCAGCCGTCCAACATCGATTGAGAGATGCAAGCCAAATGAAATACTTGCAGCGCGGGGGGGCCTAAGTCTTCCAGATTCTTGTAGCAGGCTCAAAGGTTGTTGCACCACCATGGAAGCGCAAATAAGCAGAGCTGGCGGAATACAGCCCCGAGGAGGATGGCAACCACCGATGTTGATCCTCCACATTAGGGTACAGTTGCACCTCTTGGAGTAAATCCCAAACCAATAAAAATTCAAACAGCACCTGCGCCGTAAGGCTTCCAGAGATATCCTGCACCCAACCATTGGCTGTTAAGGCGGCTTGGACAGATCTGCGCCGTCTTATATTCGCGGGCACCCGATTTATTAGAGCGGGGGCAATCTGGAGCAAAGATTGGCCCTGAAGCCATTTATCTGTCCAGAAGAGAGTGTTTGCCCCATTACCAACCACCGAACACACAGAGGCTGCGAAGAGAGCTGAAGCAAATCTGTGCACCTTTATTTTAAAATCTGCCCAAGGCCTAGCTGGTTCAGTTTTCTGGAGCCAAAGCCATCTCAAATTTAAAGACCATCCCATAACTTCCAAATTGTGAATTCCCAACCCACCAAGAGAGAGGGGACGACAGACCTTGGACCACCCAACGGCACAATGTCCTCCTCTAATGTCAGTTCTTCCATTCCAAAGAAAACCCCTGCGAATCTTGTCTATTGCCTTGATTACCCACCTTGGACATTGCAAAGCAATTAGATGATAAATGGGAATAGCAGTGAGCACAGCTTTAACCAAAGTTGCCCTTCCGGCCAGGTTAAGATTAGCAGCTTTCCAGCCAGGAAGCTTTGCTGCCACCTTATCAATAAGCTCCAGAAAGGATCTTCTAGGGAGCTTTTTAACAGAGAGAGGAAGACCTAGATATTTACATGGAAAAGGAACAACATTGCAGAGTAACATCTGTCGAGCAGCAGCAATGATATGCTCGTTGCACTGAATAGGTGTCATACTGCACTTATTTATGTTTGTAATCAGCCCTGATGCCTTGCCAAACACCCTCAACAGCTCCTTGACCACACTCAGCTCATTTCTGTTAGGCTGAACAAATAATACAACATCATCGGCGTAAAGAGAGACCCGCTGGCCCCCTCCCCTTCTTAATAAAGGTCCCAAGAGCCCAACCTCATTTGCTTTCTGAAAAAGAGAGTTCAGCACATCCATTACTAATATAAAGAGCATTGGGGAGAGAGGATCTCCCTGCCGCAGGCCTTGCTGGTGACAAATGAGATCTCCTGGTTCCCCATTAACTAGCACTCGAGTAGAGGAGGAACACAATAGCTTAGCAATTAAATTACGCCAGAATAGACCAAATCCCACATGTTCCAGAACTTCAAGGAGGAAAGGCCACGAAACTGAGTCGAAGGCCTTGCCAATGTCTAACTTCAGCAAGATTCTAGGAATTTTCTGCCTGTGAATCGCTTTTGCAGTTTCTCTAACCATCATAAAATTGTCATGAATACTTCTTCCCTTGATGAATGCACTCTGATTGGGGGAGACCAAAGTAGGGAGGATTGCAGCAAGCCTATTGGCCAGAATCTTGGTGAGAATCTTGGCAAAACTGTGAATTAAACTAATCGGTCTGAAGTCTTTTACCTCCACAGCCTCAGCCTTTTTTGGTAAGAGAGTCACATACGCCGAGTTAAGGAGATAAAGCTTGGAAGAGTCCCCCTGGAGAATTACTGACAGGGCTGCCAAGAAATCCCCTTTGACAACCGTCCAGGCACACTTATAAAAACGCCCAGTAAAACCATCTGGGCCCGGGGCTTTGTCCGAAGGAATAGACTTGATAGTATTCCAGACCTCTTCTTCACTAAATCCATGATCCAGTACTTCAAGATTGCTGGCTGGTCGGTGGAAGACTCCCAAATTGAGGGTAAATTCCCTAGAAACAGCAACCCCAAGGAGATTATTGTAAAAATTCCAAACAGCATGTTTCTTTTCTGCTTGATCAACGATTACAAGATGGTATGATGCTCTGATCATCGAAAGTTTGGATCAATGTTGAGCTATGTTTGTAAATGTACATGTAGCAACATGTACACGTGAAAAATTGAATCTTCATTTATTTAATAAGGCTCACAGTCCACTTATATTATTGAAATTGAAATTCTCCTTGTTTCATTGCTCACTAAAGATCCTGTGATGAAATTTAGCAATGATCTCGAGTTAATTGTGTTCTCAGGTAGGCTGTTCAATTCTCAATGGCTTCGTCGCGAAAAGTGAGGAATGCAAATAAACGCTACACCAAAATCAACGAAGATTGGCAGGATAAAGATGAGACAAATGTACATAAAAGTAAAGTGCGAGTAAGTCTGTAAATTTAGCCTTCATTCAATCTCTTTGCTTTGTCATCATCGTTATGTAAATGGCGTAATTGACTTCTTGTTAAAATGATAATGCTGTATTATGTATTTATAAGTGGAACTGTCAGGTGTCACAAAATTGCCATTTTTTGGGATGCCTTATGACTTCAACGGAAAAACTGTTTTACGAATGAATTTTGATACTGCTAATGCAGTTGAGTAGTACCTAAGTTCCTTAACTTCATCATTGAATATTGATCCAAGTGAAACTCATTTGCAGAAGAAAAAGTTATCTGACATGCTTGGGTCTCAATGGAGCAAAGATGAGCTCGAGCGCTTCTATGGAGCCTACAGAAAATATGGAAAAGATTGGAGAAAGTTTTTTTTATGCCCTTCTAGACAGAACCGAGACATAAAAATACATTTAGTATGATACCCTAACAAATTTGTATATAGCTTGCGACTTTTCATTATACTGATTTTTCATTTACTTTTTAGGTTGCTGGTGCAATACGTGATAGGACATCTGAAATGGTGGAGGCTCTTTACAACATTAATAAGGTAAATCCTGTAACCAACTTCCTTTTCCATATAATAACCTAAATTTCTATGTCATAGTCTGATAAACCACTTATTAGCTTGTATTCTACATGTGTTTTGTTGTACTGAATTAAGCTGTGAGACCTATACAGGCATATTTATCTCTTCCAGAGGGAACAGCTACTGCTGCGGGGTTAATAGCAATGATGACCGATCACTACAATATTCTGGTGAGATCATATTTTAAATGTTTACGCACTTAAGGATTTACTATATCTCAGCTTATGTAATTCTCTTATCAAACACTTAGAAAACTTTATGAACTGTTCTTTGGTTGAATTCTGACACAACAACAAAACCTTTTACCTCCAAGAAAGTTAGGGTAGGCTACAGTTAAACTGCAATTAGTTCCAGATAAAAAAATGGCTGCAAGATAATTTTAAACATATGACTGATACTAAATATAGTAATAGGGTTAAATGTAATGCCTAAATCATGATTCTGGTGGCTAGGTATATAGTGTCCTAGCCTATACATGGATATGTCTTTGGGGTTATTCCATTCCTTCAAGTCTCTATTTACAGGTGAGATTTGGTGACCCTGTCCATAGTTTTTAAGGCGTCCGTGGAGCGACGCTTAGGCATCGGGGCGCTCAGAAAACTGGAGCATCGACACCTTCTTAGTCCAGCCGGATATGGCGTCGGATGGCGTCTGCCTTGCGACAAAAGCATTGCCCTGGACGCCGCACAGAGGAGAAAGGCGACCTGAACCCGCCGTAGTCTTTCACACGAGCTGTCGCGCCGCACCTCACCACTGCACGCATTTTGCTTGCCTCCACGTGTCCTGCTCCTGCGGCCACCGCACACCTTGTGCCCCCCTGCCTTTTCCTCTCTTTCTCCTCTGTAGTCTGGTCCTCTTCTCCTCTGCAAGGCTTCTCATCAGCTAGCACCGTTGGGAGAGAGCCTTGGTGCTGTGGCGGTTGCGGGAGAGAAACAGCTAGCATGGAATGACCTAGGGCTTTTGGTTACTGGCTACATAATTATTGGGATAGTGGCCTTCTTGGTCTGGACTGCTATGCTGAAAGGGTGTATTTTGTTTTATTTGTGCTAATCAGTATATGTGTATGGCCTCGCCTCGCCTCACGCTTTATATGCTTAAAAGGCTGGAAGGGGGTTGAACGCCCCACCTCGCTTTATCGCCTTAAAAACTATGACCCTGTCTCTTTACATTGTAGCCAACTTACATTATTATAACACACCTTATAATTGTGCAATGCACTGCTGCCTCTGGAGGCCTTTGTTAGATGTCTCAACCATCTCATGCATTATTGGATTAGTTTTCTTGAATTAATGGTACCACAGGCCTATCACATATATCATTTATAGAACTTTATGCGTTGAATGACCACATTCGAAAACCTGCATCTCTTAAAGTTAAAGCTTGAGCAAGTAATATCTTTCCTGATTACCTTTTTGTGAGTATCAAGTAAAATGCATTGTCAAAGAGTGTTTCTGATATACTAAATTATTTGATTATTAGTCCATGGGAAAGTTGTAACTAAGTTGGCATCAAGCATAAGTTCTTAGACCCAGAACTACAATTTGAGAAATCAAAACTGTTGTCTTCGATGGTGCTGTGCCGCTATCCCCAACCTGTCAAGCGCTTGCGTTAGGTTTTTAGTTCATGGTTATTTTCGATTCAATCTCAGTTGTGTTTGTGTTGAATAACTGATGGTTTGAGTGTTTATGGCTGTGTTCTGTGTGGGTTCTACCCTTTCTCCTTTAATATACAAAAAGACTCATACACGGGTCTACTGCCTGTTAGAGAAAAAAATATATCCAGAATTATATTTTGTTGAGGTATTCATCAGTGTAGATATACCGAAATGCTTGGCAGTTATCAGATTGCATGTGCATTTATTAGCAATAATATTTCAATTGGTTTCTGAAACATTTGACACTTGCTGAGACATTGATTCATTATTTGAGATGTGGTTGCAGAATGGTAGGTCTACTTATGTAGTGGCATATGCTACTTGAGTAGTCTTTGTTTACACTTTAAAATCGTGTTATGTATTTCTATGACATTTATTGAAAATACTCACAAGGACATCCTGTTCTGAACTACAGGATGGAAGTAACAGTGATCATGAAAGCAATGATTCACCAAAAGCTTCAAGGAAGCCACAGAAGCGTGGTCGTGCTAGGTTTCAATCTGTTTCTAAGACATCTGATGCACGTTATGCTGATCTAGGGCAATCTCAGCCTTCTTCATCAAGCTATGGCTGCCTTTCGTTGTTGACGAAAAAATGTGCTGGAGGTAATTTGAGACATTCCCATATGCATATGGTCTGTGACGTCTGTCTTATGAACAGGGCATGAATAATGTTTGGTACACCTGTGGAGAATTGTATTCATACTCTGAGTTACTCCGAACCTCAAGATCCGAATATCGTAACCTGTATCTTTGACAGTTAACACATATTCTGCGAAATAAGTTATTGTTCAACTAGGAAGAATTATACACACAATCTGGGTTACCATCCAGAACCATTAACCTTCAATTTCTGTTTTTCATTAATAGGTTGTTCATATTTGATCCTTATGTTCATGCAGTTGCATCCACTATCTGATATTATGTAACAATCTCCTCTTTGTAACATATAGTACCTAGCACTGCAGTTCGAAATATGTTGTAATTTCACATTCTCAACATTGCCGTGGAATCTTCCCAGATCTGCTTGTAGGGAACAGGCCTCGTGCTGTTGGAAAAAGGACTCCAAGAGTACCTGGTGCAAGTATATACTATCGAGATGACAGGGGTGTAACAGATAGGCGTGCAAAAACAGTTGCTAACAATGGTGATGATGAAGGAGCTCATGTAGCTGCGCTTGCTCTGGCAGAGGTATTTCAAAGAGGAGGCTCACCTCAGGTTTCTGAAACATCCAAATGGTGATCACATGTTCCTGTCTCCTGTTAAAAGTAGTGACAGAAAAGTAAGAAGCTAGAATATACGTGTTCCCCCATTTTTCTTGCTCCTACACTTGGTAAAGTAACTTTATTACAAGGTACTTACAATGCACTTGCAGAATGCTGATTCAGAGATGGGAAGCTCAAAGTTGCATGGGTTTCATTTGGATGCTGATTACCCCGAAGGTAGCTTAGGAAGCAGGGAGGCCGAGACTGGTGAATATTGCAAAGGTTCATCATTTTTGACGAAAAATGAAGGTTCTGGTAAGCCTCTGAAGAAGGGAAAAAAGTCTCAGAAGAGGAGGAAAAAAGCTGCACATAAAACAGGTGATCAGTTCGAGGATGACAGAGAGGCTTGTAGTGGAACTGATGAAGGGCATAGGTCGATAAAGATTAAAGAAGACTCAGAGCTGGAGTCATTGGGATGGCCGTCTAGCACGTCAAATAAAAGAAGTCGTCAATTGTTTTTTGGTGGTATGTCCATATTCTAATTAGTCTTAATTTTGTTGAGCAATACCAAACTATCATATTCCAATAATGTTGTTCACGAAAGTAATCTGAAAGTCAAGTAATGGGTAAATTTGTTTAGTGAAGCTGCACACCACATAGCTCCTTCCACAAATTTAAGCCCTTTGTCATGGCACATAGATTAATCAGACTTTTGAATGACTATTTTAGTCATAATTGTTATCTCTAAACGAATATAATGCATGAATGTAAACATCTGATAGAAGGTGGATATTTTAGAGGTATATCACCACACTTTATTTGCATTGAGTATGTCATAAGGTTTACACATGTGGGGGAAAACCACTCAAAAAACATGCGTTTCATTTGTGTATAGAGTATAGACTATAGATTATGACCAATGTTATGAAAGTGCAAATGATCTCTGCCATCTAGTGCAATGGGAAAGTTTCAGCACAGCATTTTCTCTATTTGCATAACACAGAAATAAACATGTTCCATAGACATTTATTGGCATCCAATTTATTTTGTAGAATATTGGTCTTGTCATTTTGGTTGTTGTTGTTGTTCTTCAACAATTTAAGACAAGGGAGTACATTGCTACCAGCTATCATATTCAGAAAAGTTTCTGCTAGTTGATGATTTATTGTTCTTTCTAATTCAATGTTTTTACTTTGCTATACACTCATATACTGTAATCCTTTTCGGGTGATGCTTGCTAAATTGTATCTATATTCCATTTGTTGCTTGCATTTTCTGCAAACATTTCATAATTCATATGTCTTATATCATGCTATGGCATTGGATTTGCCTAGATGGGCGATCAAAGCCATGGATAGAATTCGGCGCAATTTTCTTTGGAGAGGGCGTAAGGATGCCCAAGGTGGTCATTGTCTTGTTGCTTGGGGTAAAGTGACTCGGCCAAAAGAGCTTGGAGGTCTTGGTATATCCGACCTGCAACGTTTAAATTGGGCTCTAAGGGTCAGGTGGCTTTGGTTGGAAAAAACTGACCCCTCTAAGCCATGGGCTCATCTTCCTATTCAAAGCTCCGGCATGTTGAAGTCTATTCTTTATGCAGCCATGTCTTCAGATGTTGGAGATGGTTGTAACTGTTAAGGCCCATAAGGCCCATATTGCCTATATGCCTATATATATGCTACAGTACCCGTGGGGGTAATTATCTCGCCTAATCCAAGGTTAGTCACATGGTATCAGAGGAGGTTAGGGTTAGGGTTTACGTCTAAGCCCACCCTGATCCAATTTTTCGTCGCCGTCGCGCCGTTGCTGTGCTGTCCTCGCGGCCAGCTCCTTCCTCTTCTCCGGCTGCTGTCGCAGTCCTTCCACTCCCGCCCGCCGTCGCGGCCGCGGGTCCCTTTTCCTGGCCGCCGTCGCGGCCTGCTGGCCGCCGCTTCGTCGCGGCCCTCCCTCCACCTTCCTCCTGCCTGCGGGCTCATCTGCGCCGCCCCTGTCCACATCCGCCATCGCGGATCCCGTCTGCTGTCGCGGATCCCGTCGCTGCGGGCTCATCTGCGCCGCTCTCGTTCAGATCCGCGGCCGTCATCGAGGATCCCGGCCGCTGCCCTTCCGCCGTCGCGGAAACCATCCAGATCCGCGGCCGTCCTCGCGGATCCCGGCTGCTGCCCGTCCGCCGTTGCGGATCCCGCCCCTTCCCGCCTCTGCCGCGGGCGGATCTAGGCGGATCCCGCCCCTTCCCGCCTCTGTAGCGTGCGGATCTGGGTGGATCCCGCCCCTTCCCGCCTCTGCCGCGTGCGGATCTGGGCTTCCCGGCCGCTGCTCTCCGCCGTCCACACCTGCCTGCTGCGCCCAGCCGCGATTTCTTCCATCCCCGGCAGCCGTCGTCTGCCGTCCGCACCTGCCTGCTACGCCCGGCTGCCGTCCTCAGCCGTCGTCCGCCTGCTGGCTGCTGCACGCACAAACAGTCATTGCAGAGGAGAAGATTTGTGCAACTGCCATCGACCCGATAATCACGCCGCAAACAGTCTGCGGATCCGGATCTGCGCCGCCGTCTGCTGTGCCCTGCCTCGTCGCCATCTGCGCCGTGCGCCGGTGGCTGCCATTGCGGGCAGACTGTCCAACTCGGCTTCCGCGACCAGGACCTCCGTCAACTCGTCCAACTCGAGCTGCTTTCAGTTGCGGCTCCTCTGGTTTGTTTGGTTTCACTTATTTCCATTGAATTCAATATGACGACAAATGCTATTGTGGTTAATATCACTCTCGATGGTCAAAATTATCCGGAGTGGGCTTTCTGTGTTGAGACTGCACTCCGGGGACATGGATTACTCTTCCATTTGACTGATGCGGCACCTGTTCTTGCTGATGATCGTCGCAATGCTGCTGATATCAAAACATGGCAGCTTAATGATGGTAAAGTGATGGCTGCTATGGTGAACAGCGTCAAACCGTCTATGATTATGAGTTTGTCTAAATTCAAAACTGCTAAATCCATCTGGTCTCATTTGAAGGAGCGTTTTGTTCAGGATAGTGGTGCTCTATTACACACCCTTATGCAGCAGACACATGTTATTGAGCAAAATGATATGAGTATTGATGAGTACTACTCAGCCTTTGATCGCCTGATGAGTGCTTTGACATCAATGGTGCCTGCTTGTACTGCTGATCCATGTCCGGCTCATAAGTTTATTGAGAAGTTCTTCACTTACAGATTTGTTATGGGTGTTCGGGCCGAGTTTGATTCTCTTCGTGCTCGTTTACTTCAGGGTTCTGACACTCTCACAATGGCTAAGGCGCTGTCTGATTTACTTGCTGAAGAGACTCGTCTTAACTCTCTTTCCTCTAATGGTGGTAATCCTCACAGTGTGTTGGCTGCTGCCCAGAAACCTAAGAATATTTTTAAGCCTTGTGATCATTGTGGCAAGACCAATCATCGATCTGAGCTTTGCTTTGTCAAGTTTCCTGAGAAGTTGACTGATTTCCGTGCACGACGTGCTGCTCGTGGTCGTGGTCCAGGACCATCTAATAGAGGCTCAGTTGCTGTTGCTGCCACTTCGTCCGCTTGTACTTCAGAGTCGGCCTGGGTACTTGATTCAGGAGCTTCCTTTCATGTCACATCTGATCAGTCAAAGTTGGCTTCTACTACACCTGTCACAGATGGTGCTTCAGTGCAGACAGCTGATGGTACTGTATGCCACATTACTCATAAGGGTTATCTTTCAGATCCACACTTTACAGTACCTAATATTTTCTTTGTTCCTGAGCTATCTATGGACCTTCTTTCAGTAGGCCAAATTACGGATCATAATTGCTTTGTCGGATTTGATGACTCATCTTGTTTTGTACAGGACCTTCGTACAGGGGAAGTGATTGGGACTGGCCGTCGCCGTAGAGCTGCTCCTCGCCTCTACATCTTGGACTCTTTGCGGCTTCCTTCCTTGGCTACATCTCCAGCGCATGTGCTTTCAGCTACCCTTGCTTCTGTTGCGTCTTTTGCCCAGTGGCATCATCGTCTAGGTCATTTGTGTGGATCTAGATTGTCTACTCTAATAAAGTCAGGTTGCTTAGGTCATACTTCGGTTGAGTCTGATTTTCATTGTAAGGGTTGTCATCTTGGAAAACAAATACAACTTCCATATTTTACTAGTCATTCTCATTCTGTTCAACCCTTTGATTTGGTTCACTCTGATATTTGGGGTCCTGCACCTTTTGTGTCAAAAGGTGGATATAAATACTATGTTATTTTTATTGATGATCATTCTCGCTACACTTGGATTTATTTCATGAAACGCCGCTCTGAGCTGATTTCTATTTATAAAACCTTTGCTCGTATGATTCACACTCAATTTTCCACTCACATTAAAACCTTTCGTTCTGATTCTGGTGGTGAATATTTATCTGATAATTTCCGCCAGTTTTTGACTTCAGAGGGTACTCTTGCTCAGCTTTCTTGCCCTGGTGCTCATGCACAGAACGGTGTGGCTGAACGCAAACATCGTCACATTATAGAAACTGCTCGCACTTTGTTGATATCTTCTTTTGTCCCGTCACATTTTTGGGGTGAAGCAGTTTCTACTGCGGTTTACCTCATCAATAGACAACCGTCATCCAAACTCTCTGGCAAAACACCTGGTGAAGTTCTTTTCGGAACTCCTCCACGATATGACCACCTTCGAGTTTTTGGATGTACGTGTTATGTACTATTATCACCTCGTGAACGTACTAAATTGACTGCTCAATCTGTTGAGTGTGTTTTTCTTGGATATAGCCCTGAACATAAAGGCTATCGATGTTATGATTCATCTTCTCGTCGCATGCGTATTTCTCGAGATGTGAGCTTCAATGAAAATCGTCCCTTCTTTTACAACTCTTCCACTCATTCTTCTTTTTATTCCACAGAGTCTACCTCCTTCATGAGCCTTCCTCCCATTTCTGAAACTTCATCAGTATCACCACCTACTGTTTCTACTCCAGATGTCCTTATTCCCATCACACCACCTTCCACTTCCACAACATCTCCGTCTTACTCTTCCAAACCACCTGTCACTCAGACTTACATTCGTCGTCCTCGCTCTACTCCCACGGCCAGTCCTGATGACGATCCTGTTGCTGATACTTGTACTAACAATGATGACTCTCATGTTGTTTTTAATCAGGGGTATCATCTTCGTGACCGTGGCACTATTGCAGCTCCAGAACGTTATGGGTTTTCCCGTGCTGGTGCAGTCATTGCTGAACCATCATCTTATAAAGAGGCGTCTGGTATACCTGAGTGGCAGCTTGCTATGACTGATGAATTAAATGCCCTTCATCGCACATGTACATGGGATGTTGTTCCGTTACCTGCTGGTGTTGTACCTATCACGTGCAAATGGGTATTCAAGGTTAAAACCAAATCTGATGGGTCTATTGAGCGATATAAAGCTCGTCTTGTGGCCAGAGGTTTTCAACAGACACAGGGTATTGACTATGATGAGACTTTTGCACCTGTGGCCCATCTGACTACTGTCCGAGCTTTACTTGCTGTTGCAGCCTCATCTTCTTGGACTATCTCTCAGATGGATGTCAAAAATGCTTTTCTTCATGGTGATTTACATGAGGAAGTCTATATGCATCCACCTCCTGGGATAGAGGTTCCATCAGGGCATGTATGTCGTCTCCGTCGAGCCTTGTATGGTCTCAAACAAGCTCCTCGTGCTTGGTTTGAGAGATTTGTTTCTGTCATCAAGGCTTGTGGTTTCTATTCTAGTGATCATGATCCTGCATTGTTCATTCATGTTTCTTCACGAGGACGCACGTTGTTATTACTATATGTTGATGACATGTTGATTACAGGCGATGATCCAGACCATATTGCTCATGTGAAGGCGTCTCTGAGTAAGGAATTTCAAATGTCTGACTTGGGGGCACTCAGTTATTTCTTGGGCATTGAGGTTTTGCAGACTCAAAATGGTATTTATCTTTCTCAGGCCAAGTACATACAAGATCTTCTTGATCGTTCTGGTCTTAGTGATACTCGCACTGTTGCCACGCCTATGGATCTACACTTATCTCTTCGTCCGACTGATGGGACACCTTTGGAGGATCCATCTCGATACAGACATCTTGTTGGCAGCTTAGTTTATCTTACTGTCACCAGGCCAGATATTGCTCATGCGGTTCAGATCTTGAGTCAGTTTGTCTCTGCTCCTACATCAGTTCATTATGGGCACTTACTTCGTGTGCTTAGATATTTACGGGGGACAAAACACAATGTTTATTTTATGACTCAAATTCCCCACTTCAGCTTCACGCTTACTCTGATGCTACCTGGGCCAGTGATCCTACAGATCGTCGCTCCATCACTGGTTACTGTATTCTTCTTGGATCATCCCCTATTGCTTGGAAATCCAAGAAGCAAGCTGCTGTATCTAGATCTAGTACTGAAGCAGAACTTCGAGCCCTGGCTACTACTACTGCTGAGATTATCTGGATTCGTTGGCTCTTGGCTGATCTAGGCGTTTCTTGTGACTCGCCTACACTTCTTCGCTGTGACAACACTGGAGCTATACAAATTTGTCATGATCCAGTGAAGCGTGAACTCACAAAACACATTGGTGTTGATGTCTCATTCACTAGATCTCATTGTCATCAGAAGACCATTGATCTTCAATATGTGCCCTCAGAATTACAGCTTGCGGATTTCTTCACAAAAGCACAAACTAGGGCACAACATCAGTTTCATCTAATCAAACTCAATGCTTCAAATCCTCCACTTCCGCCTTGAGTTTGACAGGGGGTGTTAAGGCCCATAAGGCCCATATTGCCTATATGCCTATATATATGCTACAGTACCCGTGGGGGTAATTATCTCGCCTAATCCAAGGTTAGTCACAGTAACACCTTATTCTGGCGGGACAGGTGGCTTATGGGACAAAGGATTGAGGACCTGGCTCCTAATATTTTTGCTCTTGTTCCTACCAGGATTGCTAACAAAAGAACAGTAGCGGAGGCCCTTGAGGGTATGGCGTGGATTAGTGATATCAGGGGGACCATCTCTTGGGCAGTTATTTTCGATCTCCTGATCCTGTGCGAAGCTGTCACAGAAGTTCATCTACAGGCTGGGACCACCGACAAGCACTTTTGGAGATTTTCCACTTCTGGCCAGTATTCTGCGAAGGCAGCTTATGAGCTGTTCTTCCTTGGCTCCACTGCCTTCGGGCCTTTGAAAGGATTTGGAAAACTTGGGCTCCTGCCAAATGCAAGTTCTTTTTGTGGTTGGTCATGCATAACAGATGCTGGACAGCAGATCGTTTGGCAAAAAGGGATCTCCCTCACCCTGCGGTCTGTCCTCTCTGTGATCAGCAAGCGGAAACAATCCAACACCTTCTCATTTCTTGTGTTTTTGCAAGACAATTCTGGTTCACGCTGCTGCAAAAGATGGGGGCTGCCGAACCTCTCCCCAGACTTGGATGCCACCAATCTGGACAGTTGGTGGAATAGTGCTGCTGAGAAGCTGCCTGGAGACCTTCAAGCCGGCTTTAATTCTATCGTGATCCTTGGCGCTTGGAGTATCTGGCGTCCCCGCAATGACTGTGTCTTCAATGGCATGTCACCTAGTGTGACCACGGCTATCACCCTTGCTAGTGATGAGCTGAGGATGTGGAGCCTCGCTGGTGCTAAAGGTCTCAACCTGCTGTCAGCCCTGGTTTTTGTGTTCGATCCAGGGTGGGGGTTTTTTCTTGAGTTTTTGGGTTTTTGGGTTTGTGTGTGAGTTGTGCTGTGTTTTGTGGGTTGTGTTCTGGTGACCTTGTGGTCGCTGGGCTGTTTGGGTGTGTGTTTGTGTGTGTGTGTCGTGGTGTTTTGTACTCCCTTTTTATCTTTAATGGAAAGATACGCAGCTCTCCTGCGTGTTCGAGAAAAAATATGTCCTTGTTTTGCATACATTGGCTGATCTATCTGTGAATATCCTACCACCTTCATCAGTAATGGAATCTGGTTAGTCTTACCTTATTGTTTGTAATATTTTACTGCTAATCTTTAAACTATTCTTATTCAATCATTTTATTGCTTTACTGTTTTTGTTCCTTCTCAAACTAAATGGTGAGCTGGCAGATTGATGCAATGGCTCTATCTTGGCATGATACAGTTGTTGATTTCTTTTGCATTTATTTATGTCTGCTCTATGACTGTTCTAAATATAAATTTGAGCAAATTCTGAACACATGTTCAGCTGCGTTAAGCTGCTTGACAGTGCTGTATCCTGTCTTTTTGAACATTCGGATTCAGCCAAGATTTTTTTTTAACAAAATTACTTGTCACTGGAGGATTGTGTGCAAACAATATGCTAGGAAATGGACTCTCATAATAATAATAATAATAAAAAGGGGTCCAGAATGAGGCTGCTTTTGGAGTTCCCAGCAAGGTCGGTCACCAGAGAACAGCCTCTATTTAGTGCAACAGAGAGAAAACTGGATGCTTATGTACCACTGTAGGGGAAACCCCTACAGTTCCAGAGTAAAAAAAAAGGTGGATCCTTATGCAACAGATTAGAACTCTGGAGCTGGCAGATTGCCCATCTTTTTGAGCTATATTTCTCTGCTTATATAGGAGTTACAACATTCTACTAGGACTTTATTCACAGTCTGACATGGACACAAACTTCCTGTTCAACTAGGACTCTCTACTCCAAAATGACTAGGACTTTGCTATTCCAAACAAACTAGGACTCCAATCCAACCTCAAACTAGGGCTTGCCAGGTTGTTATGATCAGCCAGCCTTACACCAAGACTATCCAGTAACAGACTCCAACACACACAAGGATTACTAACATTTGTGCCTATTTGGGTGGAATCTTAACTAGCACCCATGTGTTGTGTTCGCAATAAAAAGTTCTGCAGCTACAAACCCATGATCAAATATAGATGTGCAACTTTGCTTCTTCAATAACAAAAAAAAAATCCTGGCTCTAAATGAATCCCTCTTCAAAGTTTGAATATCTGGCCCATGCAGGTCTCGAACAATCCCTCTTCAAAGTTTGTTAACTAATGTGTTAATCGACCCTCTTAGCAAGTTGTCGACTAGTTGTCCAGTTCGTCGGGGAGCACAACTTGCAAAAGCAGCTCGACCTGCAGTGACTAGTTGTCTAGTCTGCCTTGCAAGTCAAGCGACTTGCCTGCCAATGGCCAGCGACAATAGGCAACCCTAACCCTCTCCCTCACATCTGTTCTTTCCCATGCTCACCCATCTCGTGTCATGCCGCTGCTCCCTTGTGTCGCCTGATGGCACCATACCATGCGCCACCCCGCCTCTCTCTCTTGCAGTGTTGGCAGCCCAACAGATGTGGGTGAGCAACCTGAATCCTATGATTGATCCATCAGAGAATGCCAAGCGTAAAGATCCAGCAAATTTGAAAGTGTATATAGTATATAAGCCATTATATCTTTTCTTGAAAACGCAGGAGAACTGCACTTAATTGCATTAAGAAGAGAAGAGCTAGGTCCAAAATAGGCCAAAGTATGATAATAAACAGCCATTATACTGGCAAGTCAATGACTAGTCGACCTTATCGACTTGATAACTATTTTAATCGACCTGTTCTCTAGAAATGCCTGCTGTATTATAGTATCACCCATTATTTATTACCTTGGTGGTGTCCTCTTGCAATTATTACAGGGATGAATTATCCTTTTGTACCACAACCCTTAAATCCATGTACTGGCTTCTAGTTATGGATATTTTGTAACAGCCATGCCCGCCACTTGAGAAATCGTACAAAAATTCTGATTAATATTAGTATAAAAAAATAGCTTTTGTCAATCTTCGAAACATTCTTATTAATGATAGGTTACTAAATTGCTCTAATGATTTTCCAGAATCTTCAGCCCAAATTAAGGATGAAAACAAAGATGTTGATTCTGATGACAGGCCTGGCATGCCTGCGGCAGTATCAGTGTATGAGCAGAAAGTTAACTCCAAAAGCACTGCAAGGAAAGTTAAAAGGCAGCCTGAAATTTCAAATTCAGAGATGGTCACTAGGAAAAAAGCTAAAGTTACTAAAGATCCTCATCACGATGGGAGCACCACTTCTGATGTAAAGCAGCAAGCTTGTACATGTGGTGTCAAAACAGAGAAAAAGAAGAGGAAATCATCCACGACAAAGGTAATTCCCAAATTATTATTTGTTGATCATTTCTGTAAGGAAAAGTATTTTTCTTTACAATTGGAGGTCAATAGAGGGAAATTGGTCGATGCCTGATCTGGCTTGTGAACCTGCATTTATGCCCAATGTGGGATTAATGATTTGCATCGACGAGTATAACATGTACTATATGTTGGATTAAATCTGCAACATCAACTTCAGCTTGTGATATATGTGACCTCAACCTATAATTTGTCTGCACAATAAGTGTCTAGTATCGCATAAATATTGTTGTTGTTGTAATGAGCAAGCTGAAATGAAAGTGTAAGATCACATAAACTTAGAACTATTGCTGTTGTTACATATTTACGTGATTGATCTTTGCCTTTCACTGTTTAATACATAAATAACATAGCTACAAACATATATGTTTCATGCTATGTGCAATGGAAAGCAGCTTTCGCAAGGGTTTCCGATTAAAAGAAAGGATCAAGTTTTACCTTTTGCATATCTCTTTTTGCTTACTTAATGCAACATAATATTTGTTCCTGCATATTTTGTTCCATAGGTTTCTGCTGAAGAAGGGAAGGTGTCGTCTAATATCGGTAGGCAACTCATGTTAGCCCATTTTTTATTTATTTTAAGTAAGTTCACACAGGAATATTCTCATACTGATTTTAGAAAAAAGCCATGAATATCGCAGGGACAACCACACAAGGTGATACAACACAAGCTGACTTATCATCAAAGGGTAAAAGCTGCCGTAAAATAGGCATTCAGCAAGCACTAATTGAAGAATGCAAATCAACCAAGGTTGCCAATGATACTGGAAGTGATAAATTTTCTCACTCAGTGAATAATGTTATTGATCTTAAGGTCTGTTACTTCCATTTATCTAGTTAAACTCACATAGGGATGTTTTTTGTAATCTGCAATAATGAAAACTGATATTTAATCTATTCTGATGCAGGACAAACTCTCTCACTGCTTGTCCTCACGTTTGCTTCGGAGGTGGTGTATGTTTGAATGGTTCTATAGTGCAATTGATTATCCATGGTTTGCAAAAAGTGAATTTGTGGAGTACTTGAATCATGTCAAGCTGGGTCATGTTCCAAGGCTGACTCGTGTTGAGTGGGGTGTCATAAGGAGGTTTGTAATCTTCAGTTCCTCTATAGCTTTATTGTAATCGTTTCCTAAATCTTACTGCTTTTGCAGTTCTCTTGGGAAGCCCCGCCGATTGTCTAAACAATTTTTGCATGAGGAGAGAGAGAAGCTTTCTCAATATCGCGATTCAGTCAGGCAACACTATGCTGAACTTCGATCTGGTGTTAGAGAAGGACTACCCACGGATCTTGCACGACCTCTTGCAGTTGGACAGCGTGTTATAGCCTGTCATCCTAGAACAAGGGAACTTCATGATGGGAATATTCTGACAGTTGACAATAATCGTTGTCGGGTTCAGTTTGATCGGCCTGAGCTGGGTGTTGAGTTTGTGATGGTAACCATTTACTATCTTTCTTAACTTTTTTTTTCAGTACTTAACCTGAAGTTTCATCTTATTTCAATTTACAATGCTTTCTGCTGATTGTTTAGATTACTTGCATTAGAGATATGTCCATGGCTTGTACCACCTCTGTTCTTAAATATATGGTCTTTGTAACAATAAATCTGGTTACATGTGTATCACTAGTTACAAGTAACAGTAACAAGACTAACCATGGGGTCTTGTTCTTTCCCTCGTTGATTCCATGAACAATGGCTCCCAGTTGGAAGAGGACTTATTTGTTTAATTTTGGTGTTGAGACACAATGCTGTGTGCCTTGAGCCTAGAATTTTTTTCCAACCCAGAATAGTAGTAGAGTTCCTATTCTCCTCTTGGTCTTAGCAGCTCTCAATAGTCAAGATCCCATGAAAGTTTTCCCAATAGTAAGAAGACTGCAAGTGCAAGTGCCCGGCACTCGATCCTGAGATCTGTGCCCAACCATGAACATAACGAAAAGAATTTTGTTCTGAATTTGGATACTGGAACAACAAATATCTTCATGTTTTGTTTTAGTGTTCTCCTTTGATGTATTTGCATGCTTAGGTCAAGTATGTCCTTGGCTTTCTCAAGATCTTGTTTGGTTTATGTGCTGTTGTCTTGTGGAGTCTTATTTATGTTGGAAATCTCTCCCTCTCACGTAAGTGATTATCACAAACACTCAATACACACAACACTTATATAGGAATCTCTCCTTATATGAAATTGGTTACAACTTTCTCAGCTCTACAAACACTATAGGAATCACTCCTTCTAGCTTGAAGCTATTTGTGGTTTCCATTGAGGCACAAGCTTACTTACAAAGGAGGGGTACATGTCCTTTTATAGGACTTACAAACCGTCATACATGAGCACAACTCATCTCTACAACTCATTGCCAACTAGAGAGCAAATCCAATTTGACTTTAATCTCTTTTAGGCTAACACACCTAAAGACAACCAAAGAAATACCTAGAAACTTCAAGTAACCAAATCCAACTTGGATTCCTACTCCTAATTAGCTAGAAACATGAAGATCTTTCTAGCAATAGCATCCTTAATCACTAAGGAAACAACTAAAACAGAAACACAAGGATTATTTCTAACATTCTCCCCCTAATCCTTGTGTTCTTCACTTGATTTGGACCATTTCAATCCTTGCACTGACCGATTCCCTCGGCTGACATAACCTATCTTTGATTTCCATTCGGTTGCTTCTCGCACCAGCACCACTTCACATGGTGCACTATAGCACGCAACACTTCGACATCAAAGATCACCTGCAGCTATATACGCATCACACGTATACATCATCAACTGCTCTTTTTCACCACGGCCATGACCACGACCTCGCCCTCACGACGAATCATGTGTACTTGCCATGAGAAGTTTCTCTTCTTTTTGGACCTCTCGCCCCTTGACAGCTTCATGTTGTCACCTTCGCCATTCTTCTTGTCGGTATCACACCAACATAGCAGCAACACAACCGTTGGAGTTGGCCTCACACCGACTCTTCACAACCACGGCTTTGCACCACCATGGTCATCATCACACGAACTCTTCCTGCACCAGCATCACACCGATAGTCCGCCATAGATGACTTCACTTCAACCATGGATGACTTCACGCCAGTTCCTCCAAGTAACGACTTCACATCACCATGCAGCTTCACACAACAATTTGCATGAACACGGCTTCACACCATAGTTCATGGCAACATCTTCTTATGGCTGGGCCTTGCCATAACACCATAGCATCTCGTCACGCAAAACTTGCAATATTGCTGTAGCGTTGCACCGCTGCCTTGACAACCGACGTCGCCAATCTCTACATCGCACCGGGCAGCAAAAATCTCCTCCAAGATCAACAGGCTCTGATACCAATTGTTGGAAATCTCTCCCTCTCACGTAAGTGATTATCACAAACACTCAATACACACAACACTTATATAGGAATCTCTCCTTATATGAAATTGGTTACAACTTTCTCAGCTCTACAAACACTATAGGAATCACTCCTTCTAGCTTGAAGCTATTTGTGGTTTCCATTGAGGCACAAGCTTACTTACAAAGGAGGGGTACATGTCCTTTTATAGGACTTACAAACCGTCATACATGAGCACAACTCATCTCTACAACTCATTGCCAACTAGAGAGCAAATCCAATTTGACTTTAATCTCTTTTAGGCTAACACACCTAAAGACAACCAAAGAAATACCTAGAAACTTCAAGTAACCAAATCCAACTTGGATTCCTACTCCTAGTTAGCTAGAAACATGAAGATCTTTCTAGCAATAGCATCCTTAATCACTAAGGAAACAACTAAAACAGAAACACAAGGATTATTTCTAACAATTTATTCCATGGGACTTATAGTTTCTACATTAATGTTGTGGCTTTCTGTCTCCTAGTTATGTATCAAAAAATGTTGAATGAAAGTGCTATGTAAAAGTAATCTTGAGACTTACCAGCTTATATTCGTTATGATATAAATAATCATGAATGACACACAGTCCATTATACTCTAATACTATGTATACACTGTACTATTTTAATTTACTTTATGCATGATTGCATGTATGTATTGCAATAGATCTAGGTGAAAGTTTTGGAAGATTATTTTTTTCCTCTTAATAACTATTTCAACAATTGACCTTGACCTTGTTTCACGCTTTCGAGAAGAAAAAAAACATGTTTCACCTCTATTTTGAAATATAAGGTTTGCTATTGAAAGGAATTGTTTTACAGGATATTGATTGTATGCCCCTCCATCCCATGGAAAATGAGTCCCTCAGGCAAAAAAACATCGTGAATAAATACTTATCCGAGGTGAAACTTGAGGATCAGATGAATGACTTGGGTAGTGGGGGTGCAGCAAGGTTCGCATCAAATGTGAATGTGAATTGTGGCGATGCAGCGTTCCAAATACCTTCTAGCCACCCGGTAAATAGTTTAACGAAGCAAGCAAAGGTAGCATATTTGATGTTGATGCTAATTACCTTCATATATAGAATATGCTAACTGTTTCCCTTTTGGTTTGCATAATAGGTTGGCACAGTTGATTCAATTGTACAGGCCAAAGCTACAGTTAATGAGGTTGCAATTGCAGCACAACAAGCAATGTACAATCAGCCATGCAGTCTCTCACAGATACAGGAAAGAGAAGCTGATATAAGAGCTCTTGCTGAACTATCACGTGCCCTTGATAAAAAGGCAAGTGCAGAAAGGCCTGTGCCTCATTCTTGTTTCTGTAGTGTTTGAAAGTAGCAACAAAATAAAACATGGCTAGATACCAACCGTGTTTCTTTCTTTAAAAAGTTCTGTCTTGCAACAAAGAACTAGATTTGATTAAAATCCATTCACTCACAATACAGTTGGCATAACTGAGTTTACATTGGTTTTTACAGCAGTGCTATTAACTGACTCATGGTAGTGCTGACAATTCAGCTGGCTCGTGTTTGATTTTTACATCAGTGTTCTATATTTCAGTTGCACAATTTAATGATAATTTTGCACACATGCAGTAGTTACCTGTCAGCAGTCTCGTATCAAGTTTTTCAGTTTGTTCAGTTTGAAAGTAGTCGGCGCATGTATCTAGGTTCATGGTCATGCCCAGGTTTAGGGGCCACTAAGGCTTTACTTAGTCATGTAGGGCCATGTCGTGAATATATTTCCCTATTTAAATTCAATCAAAGAACTAGAAAGCTGCTGCTGCCGCAGCACCAATTTCCTCTGCTGTGTTCTTCAGACAAGGAACTCACCTAACATTCTTCTCCTGCAGCGTTTTGGAGCTGCATTTTTTTTAAAAAAAACTGTTATAATACATATTGCGTCTCCTGTATTTAGCCGTATATTGCCGAGCTGGGCTCCTCTCCTGCAAGCGTGCAGGGCCCAGCCCATGGTGTACGTACCAGCCCTGGTTGGGTAAGCCGCTCCTCCCTGTCTTGAGTGTGCCGCCACCAGGAGCCCCTCATTAGGGTTCTCCTCCCTATAAATGTAACCCTTCTGCAATATAATCATCAAGTCTTGCGGCTCTACACCTTCCAACAGAAACGACAGTTTGTATTTCACTATGAAAAACCTAATTGGCATGGTATTATTGTTTGTTTGTACATTTATCCTTTGGATATTTGCATCATAAAAATATAGATTTAAATATGTTTTAGATGTTTTGGCTATAATGAATTGCTATTTTCTTTTAGGAAGCTTTATTGGTAGAGTTGAGGCACATGAATGAAGAAGTGTCCAGAAAGCAAAAGGATGGTGAGACTGTTAGAGTTGAAGCATTTCAGGACGCAATATGCTATGGTGCTTGTGCAGCTAAGAGATTCTAATGATCAAGTAACCTGCCTTTGTCCCAATATCTCGTTTTAAGTTTTCATATGCTTAGGTGAATGACACAAAGTGCTCTCATGAACAGGTAGCCTCAGCTTTGCTTTCTCTGCGGCAACGTAACACGTATCATGGAAATCAATTACCGTCATATCCTATTTCCATGGAAAATGGTGGAACCATTACTGGAGCACCAGATCCATATAACCGTTTTGGTTATATTAATCCAGAATCCGGTTCCCAAGTAATGGAAGTTATTGAGACTTCAAGGTGCAAAGCAAAAATGATGGTTGATGTTGCTGTTCAGGTCAGTATGTCAGAATTATTTGCATGTTTGTGCTATCTGATTTAGGATTCCTCATGGATCTCATCAACTCATGTTTATATTCTGTATTTTGCGAAGAAAGTTCTTCCAATTGAACAAACAGTGAGTGATGTGCAACTCACCTTAGTTTGCTTACTCAATTTGCCAGGCGATGTGCAAAGTGAGGGAAGGAGAGAACGCCTTTGCTAAAATCGGTGAAGCACTAGATGATCTCGATAGTCGTGGCACAGGCTCTGGTTCAAGCATACTAGGAATAAGACGGATACCTCCCGATTCAGGGAAGGCAAATACATCCTTTCAAGATAACGGAACGCCTGCCCCTGCAGCAATCAACTCTTCAGGTCCAAGATTGCCCAACGGGTATGATTCTGAAGCTCAGGTTCCTACTGATTTGATTTCGTCCTGCGTAGCCACGATACTTATGATTCAGGTAAATCGCCCAAGACTCATGCACTGTTTGATTTGAGAATACCTCAGCGCTCCCACGTCTAGTGATCTTACAGCTGCTGCTTCCATTCGTAGAACTGCACGGAAAAGCAGTATCATCCTGCCGAAGTTGCACACATCCTTGATTCGGCCCTGTCACGCCTACAACCGTGCAGCTCCCAGAACATCCCGATCTTCAGGGAGATTGAGATGTGCATGGGCATTATAAAGAATCAAATGTTGGCGTTGATACCCACACCAAGCGGCTAGTTCCTTGCTTTCCTGTGAGCTGGCCGGAAGAGGGGTAAATTTCGGAAAGAAACCGGAATACTGTATGTGGCGTGTATTGTTTTTTTTTTCCCATTTTTTACTGATTTGTTGTGTTGTACAAGCTGTATGTTTTTTTACTGTCGTACAAGCTGTATGTTATTGCTTTATACATGTATAATAGTAATCATGAAAGTTCATTGTTCTGGCAAGCGCATGTACATTCAGCTTGAAATACTGAACCCTTTTTCCAAACGGAAATTTTTTCCTGTTCCTTTACTTTTTTGAAATTCTTGCGTTCCAAACGGGGCCTCATTGTTCTCGCAAGCGCATGTGCAGACACTCTGAAATGCTATATTTTATCTACCGGCAATAAAAAAAATGAGAGATGGCTGAATCCGCTGGTTTACCCTTTCCGTAAGTAACTACGCAAAAATAGATGACTTTGATGAATGCTGCTGCCTAATAGGTAACTAGGCAGACCCAAACACCATCTATCGGTTTGATTACATCTAAACACAAAGGAAAAAATATATATATATATATAAAGCGACCCGGGCACCAAGTCATATGTAACGACAAACAGTCTAGAAAAAGAATGCCCCGAAGGAGTCACAAAATTATTTCCGCTCAGATGATACGTGCATTGAGAAACAATGGACCTAATAGGTAGTAGCTAGTGATATTGATTCACCCACAGCAACAGGAAATGAGGAAAAAGGAGAGGTATTGCTACAGGTCGATATGTATCAACCATGGAACCAAGAACCTATAGCACAGATCCAAATCTACTTGTTCTAAAGCACGCATTCTCGATACATTACATATATATATATATAAACAAAGCGGGCATTTGAGACAAGCACTATAAGGATAGGGAACCAGTACAGATGTAAACCATGCATTGCAGACAAATCACCACCATACCACAACAAGAACGCCAACCTCCAGGAGACATTCCTGACTGCACAGCAAAAATAACTTATTCTTTGAGCTTGGTCAGATTCCGGAGCCTCAAGTGGTGTTCCAAGCTTAGGCTGCAAGGACTATTATCACTATGAGCTGGACAGCAACAAGCATATCTGCAAGAAGCAAGACGGAGGGTTACTGATTAAGAATAATGGAAGATTTAAAGATATTAGCAGTGTATCAAAGAGCTCGTGATGTACCAGAGAAGAGTTTTTAGCAGCCTTTGAGAGCTGGCCTTTGGCCTGCATAGTCGATGCCGCAGCATTATCTATATGGGAGTCGATGTCATCTGAACCAAACAAGAAGAAATATAATTAGATAAATTGATGAAATAACAAAATCAAGTGCTCAAACCCATCAAACTGCAGAAATTTCATACGTCAGGTCACATACCAATCATTGCTCCTTGACCATGAACTAGCACAGCAAGATCTTTGAAAATTTCGTTTACTTCAGTAATTTGGTGCTGAATCTCTTGTATTCCCTGATCCCTCTCCTCAACAAGTTGTCGCATTATCCAAGAAGACTATGGTTGAAGCAAGGAGTACAAAGTTAGCACCTTACAGGAATACAGACAAAAAGGATAACAGGTAAAAGAAGGTTCTGATTTTTGACATGGAAAATGAAGGTTGTATGTATTCCCGTGCACAGTAAAAAACAGATATAAGTGCAGAGCAAATAAATAAATCTATACAAAGTAACAGCATGCACAAGACAATCATCCCACCTTCTTGACTCAAGGAGCTGAGTGCGCTGCTCGGCCAACTTATCAGCACCATTATTTGACTCGCTTGAGTTATAACTGCAAACAACGATCCACACTAGATTAGTTAACTGGTAGCCACAAAGTGCAGCAGCTTTGATAGTTTAATGATTTTTGTAACTGATAATATCTAAGACATATTACCAGAGTTGGATTAGAGAGAGGCTACAGTTGTTCATACAGATTCTTATTTTGAGGACGATACCAAAGTTGGATTATTTTTTTTACTCTTTATAAACAACTTTCCAGAGCAACTTAAAGCGCCCCAAAATAAAGGTACATCAAGACTGAAGGAAACAGATAGTCCAATAAAAAGTGTGTTTGAACATTTTGAAGGTGTTTTTTTTTATTAAAAAAATCACAAGGTTCTGAAAGGTCATCAAGCACAATTCATATACAAACTCAGAAATCTTCACAGTTCATTCAATACACTTCTGTTAGCCTATATATATGAGAGATAGATGGTACACGCAGTATAATTTACAGACATCCTATCATCAGAATATTACAAGATACACATTTCATTTAGAACAACAAAAATTTAGGTAACAGGTAGGAATGAGAAATAATGACTAGATGTGCAGGCAAAGGCAAAGCAGAGCAAAAAAAAATCACCTCTGTGGCAGACCCGCTTGAGAAACAAACGGTGCATACTGCCAATCGCTGAGCTTTCTGGAATTCTTTTAGGACTGCTTGGAAATCCTTAGCAATCTTCTTGGTAGCCTGCAGTTGGAGGCATGGTTATGAACCCAATTTCATGAAACAGAAAAGAAGATGGACTACCAACACATGTGTGATTACGCGAGTTATCGAAATAAAAGAAGAGAATGATGAATAATGCGACAGCCAACACGATAAATTCAGGTCACAACAACCCATGAATCCAAGGTTTACTGGCAGCTCTTCATTTCGCCACACAATGAGAAGCAACCATGAGGAGGAGAATAAAACAAGCGGTATTGAACGAAAGGAGCACGAAGATGATGCGAGTGTAGGAGAGATACGCTGACTTGGACACGATGGTCGGCCTCGCTAGCTTGTTTAAGCTTGTCTGATGTGTCCTTGACCAGCAGCTGGGTTATTTGTTGCCGCGTCTTATGTCTGCACGTGGAAGCAAGCCGGTAGTCAGTCGACCATACAACAGACCCGAAATACTAACGTAGCCCGTATTTTGCCAACACAGGTATACAGCAGCCCAGCATGGCTAGGTCGTGACAGTAAGAAGTTGGTTCAAGTTCTCAGAAGAGGGATGGCATTTGGAATCGATGTCAGAGCCCGTGGAATTGGAAGGTATGTTGCGGTGTGGCTAGATTGGACAAAACCAAACAACGCCGTGAAGGCCTCCAGAGGAGGCGATGTATAGACATGATGATAAGGTATAGGGTCCGCAAATTGGATACGGAAGCATCAGCGCGCCTGCCGAAGGCTGCTCCACTGCGGCTTCAGTGCTTATGTCCACGGTGTTCAAGAGCACGACCCCTGCCCTCCTGCCGCTGCCATCGGGCCAGCGTCGACCACCAAGGCAGCGTGCATCATCAGTGGAACCAACCCGTCGAAGTGAGCGCCAAGAGAAGCAGCGTGTCATTCGTCAGCTTGATCTGGCTGGCAACGAGGAACCAGTTGGTGATGAAGCAGTCAAGGAACTCTCCGAGATGTTCAAACATCAGTTACCCAAACAAGAGGGCAATGCAGGCACTACGGGTTGTTTCAAAGTTGGCCAATGGTGCGGTGACGGATGCCACGGCGGCCATGGCGACCCTTGTCCCCAATATGTGTCAAGTTTTCCTCTGTTCCAGATGATTAGCGTCTTCGTTAGCAATGTTGCGGCTTTAGTTGTTTCTCCTTTATTGTCTTGGCAAGAACGTTCTTCCCAGTTTGTTTTGCCAGGCGGGTCTGTTCTTGGAGACCCCCCTGTGTGTTGTTCCTCTATTTCAAATATGAGTCTACAAACAACTTTTCTAAGCTGGAATGTCAGAGGCAGTGAGAACAAATCTTCTTCAAATTCAGCCAACAGTTGTTTGTCTACAAGAGACCACAATAAATGTTTCTGCAGAGTATAGCCTAAGGTGTTCTAAGAATTGTGCAAGTCTTGTTCTACATCTATATACAAGTAATCAACCAGACGAAACACCTCTTGCACGTGTGGAGTCTGGCTTATAGTAACCGAATAATAGGTTACGATGCAGGACGACAATCAGAACCAAAAACCCTTAGGCCTTTGTTACGGATTGTTGGTCGAAACAATTACGAGAGGAAACCGCCATCCCCATCCTCGCGGACGGCCGGACGCCATTCCTACCGCCGTCACCTCATGCACATGCCTGCATGGTCATCGAGGTTGTCATCATTACCCGCGAGCCACCATAGCTGTCATCGTTCCTGGCGTCCCCCACAAGCTCAAACAGGAGCATCCCAACCAGGTTAGGGTTCGAGCCCTCTGCGATCATGATTAATTGATTGAATACTGCTTTATTATTTTTTAGCGTTAGAGCGGACAAACCATTGGTTACTTACTAAACATACAGACGATTGATTGATTGGTTGGTTGAGCGTGCAGTTTTTTTTTCTTCCCTTGCAGTTATGTAGCTGGTGGCGGAGTTTCTGGCATAAACTTGAATTACTCCTTGGATTATTTACGTACTAGTACTACTAATTCAACACCATCCATCCACCCGATTCCGATCCGCGCAATCGGCGGTCCATCTCGGCCGTCGTCGCAGCCACCGAACCGGCTGGCACCGGAAATTCAACTCGTTATCCCACGGGCCCCGCCGACAGGCCCCTTCTGCACTACAACCAGTACACGACGCGCTGTGCAGCCTGCAAGCTGCAAGGCAAGTTCCGTCCAGCTCCTCCTCCATTTAAGCCGCCTGCCTGGTGCCTCCAGTCCACCCAACAAATTCCCGAGACGCCATTCTCACCATCCACACAAAGCCACAGCCCAAGAGCAGAGTCGTCGTCGTCGTCGGGCATGGCGGGGTTCAAGGTGACGCGGATCTCGGAGGGCCCCGTGAAGCCGGCGTCGGCGACGCCCGAGGAGACGCTGCCGCTGGCTTGGGTGGACCGGTACCCGACGCACCGTGGCCTGGTGGAGTCGATGCACATCTTCCGGTCGGGCGCGGGCGAGGCCCCGGCCGTGATCCGGGCGGCGCTGGCCAAGGCGCTGGCCTTCTTCTACCCGCTGGCGGGCCGCATCGTGGAGGGGGAGCAGCCGGGGCGCCCCGCCATCCGCTGCACCGCCGACGGCGTCTACTTCGCGGAGGCCGAGGCGGACTGCAGCCTGGAGGACGTGCGCTTCCTGGAGCGGCCCCTGCTGCTGCCCAAGGAGGACCTCGTGCCTTACCCCGGCGACGACCGCTGGCCCGTCGAGCCGCACAACACCATCATGATGATGCAGGTATCTTAGACCACACCACACCTCGCCTCACCTCATCCCGTCAGTCAATTCCGCAGCGAGCTTTGTTTGGACCATACGACCCGCCGACGGCCGACGAGCTCAGCTCAGCGCGCGCGCTTTGTTTGGAGAGGGATCCGTTGTTCGTCGGGCCAGATCCGGGCACGCGCGCGCGGTAGATCTGGGGAGCTGCAGCCTGGCGAGGGGTCAAAAGCCCAGGGTCAGAGAAGGCGCGCTCACGGCCACCTAGGGAGGTTGACCGTGTCGGTTAATCAGGATGGCAAGTGGGACCAACGCTGCCAGATTCCCGCCGTCGCATAATCACGCACATCGTGCTTCCATAGTACTGTTTTTTTTTTATTATTTTCTTCTTGCATTTGAATCGAAAAAAATAATGCCTAAAACATAGTTTTAGTTTCCGAAATAAAATAGTGAGACAAAATCCTAGAAACCAAACGGTCAGGTAAAAAGCAGGGAGGGACTACCGGACAGGCAGCGAGAACGATTAATGGGTTAACGGCTACTAGTAGTACTAGCAGCGGCTGTAGGGAGATTCCCTCGACGCCGCGGTGGCGGTGGGAGCGGATGGCCACCGTACAGTACTGAATGCGGGCGGTGAGGCTGATCCGCGCCGATCTGGATATGCGTGAGCGTCCGTGCTCGCGTCCGTGCTCCGGCAGACGAGCCCAGGTTGGTCGTCTGACACGCATGGCGTCTGAGGTCAGCAGTGGAGAACTTGCGGCCAATTCTCAATTCCGCCGACAGAAGCCGCTACGTCACACTCCAGCGTGACCTTGCGTCGACTATCCAACGTGACCTTGGGTGGTGGGTGGGTGGGTAGGGTGGGCGGCTGGTAGGTAGGTCCGCGCTGGCGTAGACGGCTGCCGCGAACTCGGTGCCCGAAAGCGGTGCCAGCGCCACGATGTGAACCCCGGACAAAGAAGCGGGGAGAAGAGGCGTGCTGAACTGGGCTTGCTCTGTCCACGACGCTCCAATTTGCCATTTGGTAGTAGTACATGTTGGTAGTGGTCATCTTGCCGTATATATTGCCCTGCCCTTATAAAGGCACGACGAACTGTACCCGTGGTCATCTTGCCATGTCCTAGTTTTCAATATATTTATGACAGTAGTAGATGCTGGTAGTGGTCATCTTGCCATACACCCATATTTAGCCACAAAATTGTACCCGTGGTGTTGGTGCCGAGTGCCGACCGGGCATGACCAGTAGCTGACCGGTTGTTGTCGTTGTCGTTGCCGGTAGTTTACTCGATCGTACGTGGATGTTGCCTTTGCGATCAGGGTTCAGGGATCAGCCATGGCTTTAGCTTCTTTTCCTGCTTTCGTCCACGGCCCACCGACATCTTTGCGGGGGGTAGTTGGACAAGAGCCGTGTCAGTATAGATCACAACTTTCGCAACTACTGCACCTTTCATACTGCTGCCAGTGGTTGCCACCGACTGCACACCCTTTCCTTTCTTCACGGTTGCGTGCGACTGATTTGCCACCGAGAGACGATTAATTAAGACGCACGCTTCGGATCTGAACAAAATAAACCTGTGTAGAAAGAAAGAAAAAAAAAATAACGTCAATTGCATGCTCTCAGATCACCAAGTTCACCTGCGGCGGCTTCGTGATGGGCCTGCGGTTCAACCACGCGTCGGCGGACGGCATGGGCGCGGCGCAGTTCATCAACGCGGTGGGGGACATGGCGCGGGGGCTGGCGGAGCCGAGGGTGCTGCCCGTGTGGCACCGGGAGAAGTTCCCGGACCCGAGCATCAAGCCAGGCCCGCTCCCGGAGCTGCCCGTGCTGGCGCTGGACTACGTCGTGCTCGACTTCCCCACGGCCTACATCGACGGGCTCAAGCGGGAGTACAAGGCGCACAGCGGCAGGTTCTGCTCCGGCTTCGACGTGCTCACGGCCAAGCTCTGGCAGTGCCGCACCCGGGCGCTGGCCCTGGACCCGGCCGCCGAGGTCAAGCTCTGCTTCTTCGCCAGCGTCCGCCACCTGCTCAAGCTCGACCGGGGGTACTACGGCAACTCCATCTTCCCCGTCAAGATGTCCGCGCCGGCCGACAAGGTGCTGGCCTCCTCGCTCGTGGAGGTGGTCGACATCATCCGGGAGGCCAAGGACAGGATGGCCGTCGAGTTCTCCCGCTTCGCTGGGGAGGAGACGGACCAGGACCCGTTCCAGATGACCTTCAACTACGAGTCCATCTACGTCTCCGACTGGAGCAAGCTCGGCTTCTCCGAGGTCGACTACGGCTTCGGCCCGCCCATCTTCGCCGGCCCGCTCGTCAACAACGACTTCATCGCCTCCGTCGTCTTCCTCAAGGCGCCGCTCCCGCTCGACGGCACCAGGATGCTCGCCAGCTGCGTCACCAAGGAACACTCCGAGGAGTTCGCCCGTGGCATGAAGGAAGACCTGCCCTGAACTTGTTCTTCCTAGCTTATTATATACTGCTGATGATCATCCTGAGCCCTGGCTGCAGGGAGATGATGAATGGTGACGTAAACATGCTTCTGTTTCGTTGATGCTGTTGTTACTTTTGGTTGTATTTTTTTTGGGGTTCACTTTATCTTGGTCAATACGTACCACATTAGATCACAGCAAGCAAATTCGATCTTAATTTGTACTACACCATTTGATATGAGACCGAGACAATAAAAAAGGTTATACTGTCCATTTTTCCGTTGTTTGAATGATCTTTCTTGTGTGCCTACACTACATGATGTCCAGCTACAGAGCGACCAGGCTCATGGCATGTAAGGCTGGTGGCAATGGGGGCTAGAAGGGAGGCGAGAAGGGCCCTCTACCGCCCCGCGCGAGGCGATAGGCAGGCGAGAGGGAGAGAGAGGGCGACGACACTCACGCTCGGCGAGAGCGGGCGATATCGCCCCGCTCTCGCCCGCGTTGGCGCGCGCGTCTGGGCGAGAGGGAGGCAAGAGGGAGGCGAGAGGGGGGGCGACGCACTGACGGGGCGAGAGTGAGGCGGGCGAGAGTGCGGTGGCGCGACGTGATTGGTCCATGTGTGCCACGTGGACTAGCCGTTTTTTACCGTTTGGAGTCCAAAAAATTCGAAAAAAATTGCAAAAAATCACAAATTTCATTCCCAATCCATCTGTAAATATCCCTACCTGTTGGAGGTCATAATTAGATTTATGTAATTTTCTATTAATTGTTATGTAATTTTTTAATTGTCATGTACTTTTCTTTTAATTATTATACACTTTGTAATTTTAAATTCAATAAAAAATATTATGTTGTGTGATTTGTAAACGTTGAAACAAATCTGTGTGAATTATTTAATCCTGAAATAGAAAAGCTGATGTGGATGTGGGTCGAGGCTATAGCCTGCTACAGCTTGTGCACTGGAGCAGCAGAGGCGAGAGTGGAGGCGAGAGCTGACGTGGCAGGGGCGAGAGAGAGGCTGTGCACTGGACTCAGCCTAAGTGTGGTGTGTTTAGTTGTAGACCGGCCGGATGAACTGCTACCTAGTCTGAGCAATCTATAACTTCTGTAAAAGACTCAGAGAATTTAGAGCGCACTTTGGTCTGTAGGACATTTTGGCTTCTTCAAAGGCAAGGTAAAAATAGCTTTGAATCGCATAGCCACCAGGCAAGTCCAAATTCCTCTAAGAACTGACATAGAAAATCATTGTATCTGGCTAAACCAAGCAAAAGCCATTCTGGAAGCTTAAAGCTGAAACGTCGGCTATTTCAATCCAACTTAAAAAAATGAGAAAAAGAGAAATCTAAACTCGAAGGCAGGCTTCACCAAGTGTCATGTATTATTCACCAGAACAACTGAAGAAGGAAGTCTCGAGCTACAAACCCTGTGTAATAACCAAGTGGTAACTAGCATGAATGTTGAAGATCGATCCATCATTTCCGAAGCTGACAATATCCATCAAACGACTATTAAGGCCATGGCTGATTATCTAAACTAGTTGTGAACTTTTCTGATAACACTTTGTAGTTTTTACCACTATACCCATTTGAATGTTCATGTCATATTCGAATATTCGACCTTCACTGTCATCTTGTGTTTTAACCTTTTGCTTTGTCTATTTTTCCCATGAGATCTGATGACAGTGCATCAGAGCTCCTACTTTTATGGGCATTGGGTTTCAAAACACTAACATATAGTCACAACCTTCTTGATTCCTTCGTTTGTCGATGAGCAGATGTTTCAGCCATGACTTCGTGGTAATCCCCAGATTGTCCTTGCCCTCAGGTTTTGTCCCTGATGAAGTCTATTTTTTTTCTGTCGGTCCTTGTTTCACTTGGTATTAAGGCATGTTTGAGTCGAGGCACTAAAAATTAGTCTCTCCGTTTTAATCATATTTAGTCTCTAAATTACTAAATGATGAGACTAAAACAAGAAGTAAACTGTTTTAGTCTTTAGTCACTCAAATGGTGACTAAAAAGGATTAATCCATATTAATTCAACCTTTTGTCTCTCATTTATTTCAGTTACAAGTGGTACCGTTTGGTTCACATATTGGTAACGCAATGGGTAACCGATAACGTTAAATCATTTTTGTTTAAGTTCAACAGTAATTGATACCACACTACAAATGGATACCGCCTCATTCAAATTTGTTACCGCCGATATTTGAGTGTAAATCGTTACCATTACCATTTACGTTACATTTCGCGAACCAAACAACACCTAACAGTGAGAAAATGTTAAACGAATATTTTGGCCTTCTTATGAATCATCTAATGTGTTCTAAATATTTTTAAGCCTCTGAAACCAAACATGCTAGATACTATACTAAACTTTAGTCTCCTAATTAAACTTTAGTCTATGAACTAAACAAACCAAACATACCCTAAAAGCTAAGATTTTTAGGTACTATATTATTAATACACATGGATAAAATACCCAAACAAGCCCAGAGGGTTTGGTTTCCTGAATCTAAAGTTTAGCTCCGTGTCACGAGAATTCGAAAATATGGAGGAAGACGAAGGAGCTGCACGGTTTATAGTTTAGAAAGGGACATAATCCTTTCATCACGACGATTTAGCGGACGTTGATATGAGTGATTTTTACATAAACGGAGAAGGAAAGTCTTTGACTGGTCAGAATGCTGCCAGATTCCGAAACATGTCCCTAGCCTTAGACTGTGTTCAACGGACGCCGCTACCACTCCCCTCCCCTAAAACTGTAGCCGTTTTAGGGGCTACAGTGCGCCCCTATTCTCTTCACCGCCTTCCTCCTCCTCCTCCTCTCCCCTCCCGATTCCTTCTCTCTCCCGCTAAATGGATGGGCACGCTACGGCGCTCGCGTGCCCTCCGGTTGCTAGCTTCCCAGAGAAGCCCGCGCGGTCGGAAAACTCCGAGGAGCGAGCTCCAGGCGACTCCACGGACACCGCACCACCGCCGGAGATATTTGCCGTGGATCCGCCATCCGCCGCGATTGATTTGCCTTGCTCCGGGCGGCGAGCAGCAGACGCCGTCGTCCACGCGGATCCCCTCGGCAGCTTCGCCGAGCGGCGACCCGGTCGATCCGTGCGAAGACGCCGCCGTCGGTCGTGTTCGCACGCCAGTTCGTCGTCTGCGGGACTCACGTCAAGGCGACATATTCCAATCGGCGACACATCGACGCTCACCAGATCTGCTTCTTTCGAGCTGCGACGTCGAAGGTACGCCCCTTTCTCTCCTCCCAGTTTTTCATGTCGGATTCAATCCGTGACCCAAAAACATCTCCGTGTCTTTAAACCGTACCGTTTACATGTACATGTACTTAATTTAGTAGCTGGATTAATTTGTTCATGGCGATTTGGCCAGTTAGGGTTTACTGGTTGTCCCCATCGCCTATTGTTAGGCTTTTACACTTACCTGATCCGTCGTTATCTTGTAGAGCATGTGCAAGCCTAATAGTTTTTCGAGCATACGATACAACACGAAGAGTCGGGTGTGATTTTCATAGTCGTCATCGTGGCGTGCTTATTGTTTGTTCAAGCACCTAAGTCGATCAGCTCAAATAATATGTGCTCATGTCAGTTGTATGTTCATTGCTCAGTCTTGCTGGTACACAATTCATTGTTCATATTGGAATGCCAACAACTAAGCACGAATTACCGTTCATTTCCTCATGACAACCCCTTTGTTTGATGCATATCCCTTTTTTTGCATTCTAATAAGTTACTCTGTTTATGAACTCCACTTAGTTAACATACAACCCCTTTGTTTGATACATCAGTAAACATTGCATGCAACTAACGAAACCTTCACTTATTATGCAGCTTCAAATATTTATTTCATTATTTGACGTCCACTTCAACTAACTGAGGTTCTAAATCCTTTTTCGCTTTAGTTATTTGTTTATAATCAACTTGTTAAGTGTACTGTCCATGTCTGAAGTCTGTGCTCCCATGTTTGTTGTGCAAGTTCATTTTATTAGAAGCCACGAACATAGTCACCCAGGCATGGATACTGTCGGCGTTTCGAGACAGGGGGGTCCCTAAGCCGACGAGTGAGTGTGCTGCGTGCCCCAGCCCAGATGGGTCGAGCGCGTGGGCGAGCGCGAAGGGGGGAGAGGCGAGGTGGCCGGAGCCGAGCGTGAGAGAGGTGGAAGTCCCGCGGCCTTCGTGTTCGTCCCGCGCCCAGGTCAGGTGCGCTTGCAGTAGGGGGGTTACAAGCGTCCACGCGGGTGAGGGAAGCAAGCGGCCCCAAGAGAGCGCCTGTCCCGTCCTCGGTCCCGCGCGGCCAACCTCCTCTGAGAAGGCCCTGGTCCTTCCTTTTATAGTCGTAAGGAGAGGATCCAGGTGTACAATGGGGATGTAGCAGAGTGCTACGTGTCTAGCGGAGGGAGAGCTAGCGCCCTAGGTACATGCCAATGTGGCAGCCGGAGAGATTTGGGCACCCTGCTGGTGTGGTGTCGTGGCTGTCGGAGGTGCGGCGGAGCCTGATGGAGGGGCAGCTGTTGGAGCGGTCGAGTCCCTGCTGACGTTGTCCTGCTTCCGTAAGAGAGCTGGGGGCCGCCGTCGTCATAGAGCTTGTGGAGCGCCATCATTGCCCCTCTGGCGGAGCTGGCCGGATGAGACGCCGGTCTTGTCCTCCGTGACCCGAGTCGATTCGGGGTGGGATGATGATGGCGCCTCCTGTTGACGTGGCGGTCTGTGCCCTAGGCAGGGCGACGTGGGGTTTCCTCCGAAGCCGAGGTTGAGTCTGCCTTCTGTTGCCGTGGCCGAGCCCGAGCCAAGGGGTCGGGCGAGGCGGAAGTCGTTTAGCCGAGGCCAGGGCGGAGTCCGAGCCCTGGGGTCGGGCGAGGCGGAGTTTCGTCGTCTTCCGGGTCTTAGCCCGAGTCCGAGCCCTGGGGTCGGGCGGAGCGGAGTTCGCCGTCTTCCGGGTCTTAGCCCGAGTCCGAGCCCTGGGGTCGGGCGGAGCGGAGTTCGCCGTCTTCCGGGTCTTAGCCCGAGTCCGAGCCCTGGGGTCGGGCGGAGCGGAGTTCGCCGTCTTCCGGGTCTTAGCCCGAGTCCGAGCCCTGGGGTCGGGCGGAGCGGAGTTCGCCGTCTTCCGGGTCTTAGCCCGAGTCCGAGCCCTGGGGTCGGGCGGAGCGGAGTTCGCCGTCTTCCGGGTCTTAGCCCGAGTCCGAGCCCTGGGGTCGGGCGGAGCGGAGTTCGCCGTCTTCCGGGTCTTAGCCCGAGTCCGAGCCCTGGGGTCGGGCGGAGCGGAGTTCGCCGTGGCGCCTTTGGCAAGGCCTGATTGCCTGTCAGACTCACTCTGTCGAGTGGCACTGCAGTCGGAGTGGCGCAGGCGGCGCTGTCCTTCTGTCAGACTAGCCAGTGGAGCGGTGGAGTGACGGTGGTCACCTCGGCTCTGCCGGGGGCGCGTGTCAGGATAGAGGTGTCAGGCCTCCTTTGCGTTAAATGCCCCTGCAGTTTGGTCAGTCGGTGTGGTGATTTAGTCAAGGTTGCTTCTGAGCGAAGCCAAGGCCTTGGGCGAGCCAGTGATGTGTCCGCCATAAAAAGGGGGCCTCGGGCGAGACGGAAGTCTCTCGAGGTCGGCTGCCTTTGGCCGAGGCTAGGCTCGGGTGAAGCGTGATCGAGTCACTCGTGTGGACTGATCCCTGACTTAATCGTGCCCATCAGGCCTTTGCAGCTTTATGCTGATGGGGGTTACCAGCTGAGAATTAGGCGCCTTGAGGGTACCCCTAATTATGGTCCCCGACAGTAGCCCCCGAGCCTCGAAGGGAGTGTTAGCACTCGCTTGGAGGCTTTTGTTGCACTTTTTTGCAAGGGGACCAGCCTTTCTCGGTTGCATTTCGTTCCGGTGGGTGCGCGCGAGCGCACCCGCCGGGTGTAGCCCCCGAGGCCTCGGAGGAGTGGTTACACTCCTTCGAGGTCTTAATACTTCGGCTGGTCTGGTCGTTCCCTCATGCGAACTGGCCGTAGCCCGGGTGCACGGTCGGGGCCCAAGCTCTCGGGCTGGTATGTTGACGCTGTCAACGATTTGGCCGGAGCCGGTTTTTGCGAGAGCAGCCCCCGAGCCTCTGCACAGGGCGAGAGGACGATCAGGGACAGACTCGGCTTTTTACATACGCCCCTACGTCGCCTTTCCGCAAGGAGGAGGGGGGGAGTGCGCCATGTTACCCTCGATGGGCACCGAACATGGTGTCTCCGGTGAGCTGCAAGCGGGTAATCCGAGTGGACGTCCGTGCCCCGTTCGTTGGGGGTCGGCTAGGGGCCCAGAGGCACGCCCAAAAGTACCTGCGGGTGATTTGCCGGACCCGGTCCCCTGGCGACGGGGTCCGAGGGCTCGATGCCTCCCTCCGATGGGATTCCGTTACAAGATCGTTCCCGCTGGTCTCGGAAATGTCCTAGGGTACCTCGGGAGCGCAGCCCGAGCCTCGGTTATGTATCGAACGTACCCCTGGTCATCCCTCGCTCGGCGTCTGAGGCGACTGTGAACCCTTCGGGGGCCAGCCTTCGAACCCCTGATCAGTAATGGGCGCGGAGCCCGAGTAGCCTGAGGCGGCCATGGAGCCCTTCGGGGGGCTGGCCTTCGAACCCCTGACCAGTAGTGGGTGTCGGGCCCACGCGATCTGAGGCGACTGTTGAACCCTCGGGGGGCCAGCCTTCGAACCCCTGATCAGTAATGGGGGGCTCGGAGCCCGGTTCCTTCGCGGAGAAGGATCCCTTTCGGGGTATCCCCCTTTCCCGGTCCCTGTTGCAAGAGATAGAGAAAGAGGAAAACGGAAAAGGATACGAAATCGGACGACGTGGCGTACCTTTTCTGACGCGGTTATTACGGCGAAGGTGAGGCGTCGCGCGCTCCTCCTGCCAGAAGCGCCGCGTGTCCCGCCGCGGAGTTAATGCGACGGGGCGAGTGGTTGGCGGGGCGGCCGTTACGTGTGCGCGAGCCGTTTGAGGAACGGGTCACGGGTGCACCGTCTTCACGCCGTGAGAGGAGGCTCTCTTGCTGTCTCAGGATGGGACGTGAGCCTGGCTGACGACGTGACCGCTGCGCCCGCCCGCCTGCCACCGCTATTACTGCCGGCCCACTTTCGGTCGCTTTGACCGACGCGCCAGTCTGGCGCTGTTGGGTCGCCTCGAGTCGTGGCATAGGCTTCGCAACCGAAGAGGCGCGATGGTGGCACAAGTGGCGGTGCGGTTGCTTGCATGCAGCAACTGGCGCGCCGGTTGCTCGACGCGTGGGCCTGGGTTCCAGGCTGGCGTGTCAGGAGTCGGAGAAGCGCGTCCATCTGGCGCGGTTGCATGCCGCCTGCATGGCTGCCCGCCCCTTCTGCCCGTTGGTCTGGGCGAAAATGGGGGGTCGCCTGTAACCGCTGGACGGTCGTGCGCACCATGCGCGGCGGTTTGGCTTCTTCTGCCCTGAGCCGGCTTGCATGACATGCGGGACCCAGCCCCCGAGTCGCAGGGGAGGGCCTTGGAGCGTGTTGGAGAAGACTCGGCCCGCGGCGCCTGGGGGCGCACGTAGGGGGAGTTGCCTTTAAAAGGAGGGAGGCTCCTTTCGTAAGGCAACCATGTCTTCTTCCTCCCTTAAGCGTCGGGTCTTCCCGTCTTCCAAGCCCCCGGATGGGGGGTATCCGCCGCCTTTCCGCCTCCTCGTTGGAGGAACGCAACTCCATGGGAGTTGGCACCTCTCGGCCATCGTTCGGCTTCAAGGATTTTCATCACGCAGCCCGGTCGCACCCCTTCACTGGCGGTCACCCGAGATGGCGACCTCCAGCTTGACGGTGGGGGAAAGCGAGCCGGGCTGCGGCCTCTGCCCCTTCCTCAGCCTCAAGGATTTTCATCACCAAGGCTGGGGAGGGGAGAGTGCCGAGTTGGGGTCGGCCCCTGCGTGGGCGGTGGCCCGCTCCTTCACTCAGTGATGGGGGGAGAAGCGGGCATTGCCCGTGGCGTCCGGCAGCTGCAGCGTGCCTGGTCTTCAGCCGCGTGTGGCTTCGGGGCCACTTGCGGCGTCGGCGTCTGCCACGGCAGCCGGAAGAGGTTCTTCCGCCGGCGCGGCGGCCGGGACCGGCCACGGGCTGACCTCCAACTTCTACGGCCTTCTGCCCGTCCTTGCCTCACGAGTTTTGGCACGGGCGGGGGCCTCCTGGCGGCGGCATCCACCCTGAGGTCAGCGTTGCCGCTGTTCGGCCCCCCGGAGCAGAAGTCGCCGTCGTCGCCACTGCTGGAGCAGGTGACGGCGCGCCGTTCGTCGGCCTTCCGTTGCTCCGCAGGCCTTCCCCCTCGGAGTGGGGTTGTTCGTGCCTGCGGAGGGGGAACCGGAGTTCCGTTTGTAATGGCACTTCGAATGCCAGTGAGTTCGTTCATTGTGGCTGTCGAGGCCTGAACGTGTATGTAATTTTGGCACGGAGCCGTGTTTTTTCCTCATTTTCGAGCACTAAGTCTCGCCTGTTTGATTATCTGAACCGCTTTACCAAGCATGAGTTGCCCCGTGTCAAGGTGATGGGTGAGGTATCCGTATCCCGGAGGCGTAGGAATCCCTCGGCCCGTTCGGCCTTGTTGTCTGGGGCTCCTCTAGCTTAGTTGAAGAGACCCCTCGGCCGCCCTTCGGTGGACCGAGGCCAGGGGTAGCGATATCAGCATGAACAGAGGCGGAGTTGGCTCGAGAATGGGGAACCTGGTTGGCCGGAGCCTAGCCGTGTTGTCCGTCAGCGGAGCCGACGCCAGAGTCGGTCAGTCGAGGCCTCGGATCGGGCTGGCGCCCTTGGAAGCCGGTTGACCGAGGCCCCGGGGGTAACCGGTTGAGCCGCCTGCTCGGCCCGGATTCCCAGAGGAGCCCCTGGACCGCGGCGCCGCCCGAGGCTGGGTCGGGCTTTGCTGAAGACGTCGTCGATGCCGAGGGTGCTATGGCTCCCTTCGGCGTGAAGACCCGAGCCTGCAGGATCAGATCATCTTGTAGCGTGTGCTTTCTGCGGCCGCCGAGGCCAGAAGAACACACCCTCGCCACGCTTGCGAAGCTGCGTCTTTTTTCCTCCTGTTTCGAGCATCTGGACTTCGTCGGTAACAGGGATGTTTGTGTGAGCAAGAGCTGCTTTTCACGGAAGGGACGAGTGAGGTATCCGTATCCCAGAGGCGTGGGAATCCCTCGGCTCGGTCGGCCTTGCCGCTTACGCGTACTTTCACCCGTCCATGAGGCCCTGTCCCCGACTTAGTCGAGAAAGCTTGAAGGACTGCTTCGGCAGGGGAGCTTCCGAACGTGATGACTCGTTCGGTCCACGGAGTCGCTTTATCCGAGCGCAAGTTACTTATCACAGAAAGGGACGAGTGAGGTATCCGTATCCCGGAGGCGTAGGAGTCCCTCGGCTCGGTCAGCCTTGGCTGCTTACGTGTACCTCGTCGTTTCCAGGATCCGCTTTCCGAAGTGGCCAAGAAGCACGAAAGAAATCCTGCTAAAAAGAGATCCTTTTTCGAGGAAAAATTCGACGCAGAGGGGGTCTCCCCCCTTTTAGCCCCCGAGGGAGGGTCGGGCTTTGCCGAGGCTAGGCCGACCCTTCCTTGACAACTAAACTTTGCGTAGGTGCGAGGTATATGAACAACTTGAAAACATCTTAAGGGTAGAAGCGACGTAGCTGTTTGATGTTCCAAGCGTTGCCGTAGACCTCGCCTTGATTGCTGGCCAGCTTGTATGTTCCGGGCTTCAGAACTTTGGCGATGACGAACGGCCCTTCCCAGGGGGGTGTGAGCTTGTGCCTCCCTCGGGCGTCTTGTCGCAGCCGAAGCACCAGGTCGCCCACCTGGAGTTCTCGGGACCGGACCCCTCGGGCGTGGTAGCGTCGCAGGGACTGTTGGTACCGCGCCGAGTGTAGCAAGGCCCTGTCCCGAGCTTCCTCCAGCTGGTCCAGCGATTCCTCTCGGCTGGCTTGGTTGCTTTGTTCAGTGTAGGCCCTTGCCCTCGGGGAGCCGTATTCCAGGTCAGTGGGTAAGATGGCTTCAGCCCCGTAGACCAGGAAAAACGGCGTGAAGCCCGTGGCACGACTCGGCGTCGTTCTTAGGCTCCAGACCACCGAGGGGAGTTCCTTCATCCATCGCCTGCCGAACTTGTTGAGGTCGTTGTAGATCCGAGGCTTGAGCCCTTGTAGAATCATGCCGTTGGCACGCTCTACCTGCCCATTCGACATGGGATGAGCCACGACGGCCCAGTCCACCCGGATATGGTGATCTTCGCAAAAATCCAAGAATTTTTTGCCGGTGAACTGGGTGCTGTTGTCGGTGATGATGGAGTTCGGGACCCCGAAGCGATGGATGATGTTGGTGAAGAATGCCACCGCCTGCTCGGACCTGATGCTGTTCAGAGGTCGGACCTCGATCCACTTGGAGAATTTGTCGATGGCGACCAGCAGGTGCGTGTAGCCCCCGGGCGCCTTCTGCAAGGGACCGACGAGGTCCAGACCCCATACAGCGAAGGGCCAGGTGATGGGTATTGTCTGCAGAGCCTGAGCGGGCAGGTGTGTCCGCTTCGCATAGAATTGGCACCCTTCGCAGGTGCGGACAATTCTAGTGGCGTCAGCCACCGCCGTTGGCCAGTAGAAGCCTTGCCGGAAAGCATTTCCAACAAGGGCTCGGGGTGCTGCGTGGTGGCCGCAAGCCCCCGAGTGTACTTCTTGCAGCAGTTCCCGACCTTCGGCGATGGAGATGCATCGCTGGAGGATGCCCGAGGGGCTGCGGTGGTAGAGCTCCTCTTCGTCGCCCAGTAAGATGAATGACTTGGCGCGTCGCGCTACCCGCCGAGCCTCGACTTGGTCGAGGGGTAGCTCTCCTCGACGGAGATATTGCAGGTACGGGGCCTGCCAATCCTGGTCTGGCGTGGCCCCGCTCTGCCCTTCCTCGACGTTCAATGCCCCGCCCTCGGGGGCCGAGGGTACCTCGGGCTGGGCCGAGGGTGCCTCGGGCTGAACCGAGGGTACCTCGGGCTGAGCCGAGGGTACCTCGGGCTGACCCGAGGGTACCTCGGGCTGAGCCGAGGGTACCTCGGGCTGAGCCGAGGGTACCTCGGGCTCGGGCGCGTCGTCGAGCTTGACGGAGGGTTGATGCAGATCCCGAGAGAAGACGTCCGGGGGGACTGTCGTTCGCCCCGAGGCTATCTTTGCCAGCTCGTCTGCGGTTTCGTTGTAGCGCCGAGCGATGTGGTTGAGCTCGAGCCCGAAGAACTTGTCTTCCAGGCGCCGAACCTCGTCGCAGTAGGCCTCCATCTTCGGGTCGCGGCAGTGGGAGTTCTTCATGACTTGGTCGATGACGAGCTGCGAATCACCGCGGGCGTCGAGGCGTCTGACCCCTAGCTCGATGGCGATCCGCAACCCGTTGACCAGAGCTTCGTACTCGGCCACATTGTTGGACGCCGGGAAGTGGAGGCGCAGCACGTAGCGCAAGTGCTTTCCGAGGGGCGAGATGAAGAGCAGGCCCGCGCCGGCCCCCGTCTTCATCAGCGACCCGTCGAAAAACATGGTCCAGAGCTCCGGTTGGATCGGAGTCGTTGGCAGCTGGGTGTCGACCCATTCGGCCACGAAATCCGCCAACACTTGGGACTTGATGGCCTTCCGAGGGGCGAACGAGACCGTTTCGCCCATGATCTCCACCGCCCACTTTGCGATCCTGCCCGAGGCCTCTCGGCACTGGATGATCTCCCCCAGGGGGAAGGATGACACCACAGTTACCGGATGGGACTCGAAGTAGTGTCGTAGCTTCCGCCTTGTCAGGATCACAGCATACAGCAGCTTTTGAACTTGTGGGTAGCGGATCTTAGTCTCGGACAGCACTTCGCTGATGAAGTAGACCGGCCTCTGAACGGGCAATGTATGCCCTTCCTCCTGCCTTTCGACCACAATCGCGGCGCTAACCACCTGAGTGGTCGCGGCGACGTAGACCAAGAGGGTTTCCCCGTCCGCTGGCGGCACCAAGACTGGCGCCTTTGTAAGGAGCGCCTTCAGGTTACCGAGGGCTTCCTCGGCCTCAGGGGTCCAAACGAAACATTCGGCCTTCCTTAAGAGGCGGTACAGAGGCAGACCTCTTTCGCCGAGGCGTGAGATGAAACGGCTCAGGGCCGCGAGGCATCCCATGACCCTCTGTACCCCTTTTAAGTCCTTGATGGGTCCCATGCTGGTGATGGCCGCAATCTTCTCCGGGTTGGCTTCGATGCCTCGCTCAGAGACGATGAACCCTAGGAGCATGCCTCGGGGTACCCCGAAGACACACTTCTCAGGATTAAGCTTGACTCCTTTCGCCTTGAGACACCGGAATGTCACTTCAAGGTCGGAGAGGAGGTCGGAAGCCTTCCGTGTCTTGACTACGATGTCATCGACGTAGGCCTCGACTGTGCGTCCGATGTGTTCGCCGAACACATGGTTCATGCACCGCTGGTACGTCGCGCCTGCATTCCTCAAGCCGAACGGCATGGTGACATAGCAGTACATGCCGAACGGCGTGATGAAAGAAGTCGCGAGCTGGTCGGACTCTTTCATCCGGATCTGGTGATACTCCGAGTAGGCATCGAGGAAGGACAGGGTTTCGCACCCAGCAGTGGAATCCACGATTTGGTCGATGCGAGGCAGAGGGTAGGGAACCTTCGGACATGCTTTGTTGAGACCAGTGTAGTCTACGCACATCCGCCATTTCCCCCTTTCTTCCTCACAAGCACAGGGTTGGCAAGCCATTCGGGATGGAATACCTCTTTGATGAACCCTGCCGCCATTAGCTTGTGGATCTCTTCGCCAATCGCTCTGCGCTTCTCCTCGTCGAATCGGCGCAGAGGCTGCCTGACGGGTCGGGCTCCGGCCCGAATATCCAGCGAGTGCTCGGCGACATCCCTCGGTATGTCGGGCATGTCCGAGGGACTCCACGCAAAGACGTCGGCGTTTGCGCGGAGAAAGTCGACGAGCACTGCTTCCTATTTGGGTTCGAGCCCGGAACCGATCCGGATCTGCTTGGTGGTGTCGCCACTGGGGTCGAGGGGGACGGCCTTGACCGTCTCCGCTGGCTCGAAGTTGCCGGCATGGCGCTTCACGTCTGGGACCTCCTTGGAGAGGTTCTCCAGGTCGGCGATGAGGGCCTCGGACTCGGCGAGGGCCTCGGCGTACTCCACGCACTCCACGTCGCATTCGAACGCGTGTTTGTACGTGGGGCCGACAGTGATGACCCCGTTGGGGCCCGGCATCTTGAGCTTCAGGTAGGTGTAGTTGGGGACGGCCATGAACTTCGCGTAGCATGGCCTCCCTAGCACGGCGTGGTAGGTTCCTCGGAACCCGACCACTTCGAACGTCAGGGTCTCCCTTCAGAAGTTGGAGGGTGTCCCGAAGCAGACTAGGAGGTCGAGTCGCCCGAGGGGCTAGACACGCTTCCCAGGGATGATCCCGTGGAAGGGCGCAGCGCCTGCTCGGACGGAGGACGGATCGACGCGCAGAAGCTTGAGGGTCTCGGCGTAGATGATGTTGAGGCAGCTGCCCCCGTCCATCAGGACCTTGGTGAGCCTGACATTGCCGACAACGGGGTCGACGACGAGCGGGTATTTCCCCGGGCTCGGCACATGGTCGGGGTGGTCGGCCCGGTCGAAAGTGATGGGCTTGTCGGACCAGTCTAGGTAGACTGGCGCCGCCACCTTCACCGAGCAGACCTCCCGGCGCTCTTGCTTGCGGTGCCGAGCCGAGGTATTCGCCGCATGCCCTCCATAGATCATGAAGCAGTCACGGACCTCGGGGAACCCCCCTGCTGGGTGATCTTCGTTCTTGTCGTCGTCGTGGGCCCTGCCACCCTCGGCGGGTGGCCCGGCCCTGTGGAAATGATGCCGAAGCATAACGCACTCCTCGAGGGTGTGCTTGACGGGCCCCTGATGGTAGGGGCACGACTCCTTGAGCATCTTGTCGAAGAGGTTTGCACCTCCGGGGGGCTTCCGAGGGTTCTTATACTCGGCGGCGGCGACAAGGTCCGCGTCGGCGGCGTCGCGCTTCGATTGCGACTTCTTCTTGCCTTTCTTCTTGGCGCCGCGCGGAGCAGACGCCTCGGGAGCTTCTTCCGATGGGCGGCCCTGGGGCTGCTTGTCCTTTCGGAAGATAGCCTCGACCGCCTCCTGGCCGGAGGCGAACTTGGTGGCGATGTCCATCAGCTCGCTCGCCCTGGTGGGGGTTTTGCGACCCAGCTTGCTCACCAGGTCGCGGCAAGTGGTGCCGGCGAGGAACGCGCCGATAACATCCGAGTCGGTGATGTTGGGCAGCTCGGTGCGCTGCTTCGAGAATCGCCGGATGTAGTCCCGGAGCGACTCCCCCGGCTGTTGCCGGCAGCTTCGAAGGTCCCAGGAATTCCCGGGGCGCACGTATGTGCCTTGGAAATTGCCAGCGAAGGCTTGGACCAAGTCGTCCCAGTTGGAAATCTGCCCCGGAGGCAGGTGCTCCAACCAGGCGCGAGCAGTGTCGGAGAGGAACAGGGGGAGGTTGCGGATGATGAGGTTGTCGTCGTCCGTTCCACCCAGTTGGCAGGCAAGGCGGTAGTCTGCGAGCCACAGTTCCGGTCTCGTTTCCCCCGAGTACTTTGTGATAGTAGTCGGGGGTCGGAACCGGGTCGGGAATGGCGCTCGTCGGATGGCCCGACTGAAGGCCTGCAGACCGGGTGGTTCGGGCGAGGGACTCCGATCCTCCCCGCTGTCGTAGCGCCCCCCACGCCTGGGGTGGTAGCCTCGGCGCACCCTTTCGTCGAGGTGAGCCCGACGGTCGCGTCGATGGTGCTCGTTGCCGAGGTGGCCCGGGGCCGCAGGCGCGGTGTTGCGCGTGCGCCCGGTGTAGACCGAGGCTTCCCGCATGAATCGGGAAGTCGCGGCATGAGGTTCCGAGGGATATCCTTGCCTCCGGGATGCAGTGCTCTCGGCCCGCCGGGCCGCAGCGCCTTCCAGGAGATTCTTGAGTTCTCCCTGGATTCGCCGACCCTCGGTGGTTGACGGCTCCGGCATCGCGCGGATGAGCATCGCTGCGGTTGCCAGGTTCTGACCGACCCCGCTGGATGCGGGCGGCGGCCTGATCCTGGCATCGTTGGCGACGCGGTGCTGGAGACCTTGGGGCAGATGACGTATTTCTCCGGCCAGGGGTTGGCCCACCCATGCCTGTCCGACGTCCCGACGGATCGGCTCAAGCGCTCCTGTTCCCTCGTTGAGCCTGGCCTGCGCCTCGCGGACTTGCTCGAGTTGTGGGTCGTAACCCCCCGCCGGAGCGGGGACCACAGCTAGCTCCCGTGGGATGTCGGCGCGAGGCACCGGCCTGGGGAGGTCACCATCCTCCGGCATGCCAAGATGGTTGCCTTCGGTGGGATCCCCTAGCTCGATGTGGAAACATTCGCGGCCTGGGCCGCAGCTCTCGTCGCTAAGGCTGTGGCTTCCATCGGAACAGTCGGACAGACAGTAGTCACATGCGGTCATGAAGTCCCGCACGGCACTGGGGTTGCCAAGTCCGGAGAAATCCCAACCGATGCTGGGATCGTCATCTTCCTCGGACCCAGAGGGCCCGTAGGTCGAGACGTCCGTCAGTCGGTCCCAAGGTGACCGCATACAGAACCTCAGTGGGGTTGCACTCGCCTCAATGAGAGCGCCCGCCAAAACGAGGTCGTTTGGCGGGTTGAGGCCGAGTCGAAATGACGCAAGATGGGAGTTAGTCGTTACCTTTTGGTCGACGAGGAGCGACGTAGTCACACCGGGGACTGGTTGCGCCGTCATCCCTGGTTCGAGGGCGACGTCCTGCAGGCTTTCCGCGAGCGCTCCGGCGTCGTCTTCTCGCTCAAGGTCAGCGTGCCGCGGGGGGACGGCGCTCGCCTCCGTCTCGAACGCGAGGTCGACGTCCGGCGTGCCTTCCGTCGGGGCGTCGGGGGCGTCGATTCGCTCGACGGCCGACGAAGCGCGGCCTCCCGTCTGGCCTTGACGGCTCCGCCTCCTCCTCCGTCGGCGGGGGAGAGAACGGAGCGAGCCCGAATATTGCTCTTCCACCACGCGGGGAAGACGTCGTCGATTCCGCCGCCTGCGGGCGGGTTGTCGGCCGCCGTTGTCGTAGTCGCGCGGCGGTGGAAGAAGTATCATGTCGTAGCTGTCATCGAAGGACATGAACTCGAGAGTCCCGAAACGAAGCACCGTCCCGGGCCGGAGAGGTTGCTGGAGACTGCCCATCTGGAGCTTGACGGGGAGCTGTTCGTCAGCACGCAGCAGACCCCTACCTGGCGCGCCAACTGTCGGCGTTTCGAGACAGGGGGGTCCCTAAGCCGACGAGTGAGTGTGCTGCGTGCCCCAGCCCAGATGGGTCGAGCGCGTGGACGAGCGTGAAGGGGGGAGAGGCGAGGTGGCCGAAGCCGAGCGTGAGAGAGGTGGAAGTCCCGCGGCCTTCGTGTTCGTCCCGCGCCCAGGTCAGGTGCGCTTGCAGTAGGGGGGTTACAAGCGTCCACGCGGGTGAGGGAAGCGAGCGGCCCCAAGAGAGCGCCTGTCCCGTCCTCGGTCCCGCGCGGCCAACCTCCTCTGAGAAGGCCCTGGTCCTTCCTTTTATAGTCGTAAGGAGAGGATCCAGGTGTACAATGGGGATGTAGCAGAGTGCTACGTGTCTAGCGGAGGGAGAGCTAGCGCCCTAGGTACATGCCAATGTGGCAGCCGGAGAGATTTGGGCACCCTGCTGGTGTGGTGTCGTGGCTGTCGGAGGTGCGGCGGAGCCTGATGGAGGGACAGCTGTTGGAGCGGTCGAGTCCCTGCTGATGTTGTCCTGCTTCCGTAAGAGAGCTGGGGGCCGCCGTCGTCATAGAGCTTGTGGAGCGCCATCATTGCCCCTCTGGCGGAGCTGGCCGGATGAGACGCCGGTCTTGTCCTCCGTGACCCGAGTCGATTCGGGGTGGGATGATGATGGCGCCTCCTGTTGACGTGGCGGTCTGTGCCCTAGGCAGGGCGACGTGGGGTTTCCTCCGAAGCCGAGGTTGAGTCTGCCTTCTGTTGCCGTGGCCGAGCCCGAGCCAAGGGGTCGGGCGAGGCGGAAGTCGTTCAGCCGAGGCCAGGGCGGAGTCCGAGCCCTGGGGTCGGGCGAGGCGGAGTTTCGTCGTCTTCCGGGTCTTAGCCCGAGTCCGAGCCCTGGGGTCGGGCGGAGCGGAGTTCGCCGTCTTCCGGGTCTTAGCCCGAGTCCGAGCCCTGGGGTCGGGCGGAGCGGAGTTCGCCGTCTTCCGGGTCTTAGCCCGAGTCCGAGCCCTGGGGTCGGGCGGAGCGGAGTTCGCCGTCTTCCGGGTCTTAGCCCGAGTCCGAGCCCTGGGGTCGGGCGGAGCGGAGTTCGCCGTCTTCCGGGTCTTAGCCCGAGTCCGAGCCCTGGGGTCAGGCAGAGCGGAGTTCGCCGTCTTCCGGGTCTTAGCCCGAGTCCGAGCCCTGGGGTCGGGCGGAGCGGAGTTCGCCGTCTTCCGGGTCTTAGCCCGAGTCCGAGCCCTGGGGTCGGGCGGAGCGGAGTTCGCCGTGGCGCCTTTGGCAAGGCCTGATTGCCTGTCAGACTCACTCTGTCGAGTGGCACTGCAGTCGGAGTGGCGCAGGCGGCGCTGTCCTTCTGTCAGACTGGCCAGTGGAGCGGTGGAGTGACGGTGGTCACCTCGGCTCTGCCGGGGGCGCGTGTCAGGATAGAGGTGTCAGGCCTCCTTTGCGTTAAATGCCCCTGCAGTTTGGTCAGTCGGTGTGGTGATTTAGTCAAGGTTGCTTCTGAGCGAAGCCAAGGCCTTGGGCGAGCCGGTGATGTGTCCGCCATAAAAAGGGGGCCTCGGGCGAGACGGAAGTCTCTCGAGGTCGGCTGCCTTTGGCCGAGGCTAGGCTCGGGTGAAGCGTGATCGAGTCACTCGTGTGGACTGATCCCTGACTTAATCGTGCCCATCAGGCCTTTGCAGCTTTATGCTGATGGGGGTTACCAGCTGAGAATTAGGCGCCTTGAGGGTACCCCTAATTATGGTCCCCGACAGATACTGTGATCAATTAATTTACAGGGCATACACATTGCAACCAACAATTGTTGGTAAATTGCAACAATTGTTTAGTTTGTAACTGTTTCACATTTGTTTATTGCATTGGTACCAACTTTTGTTTCCTAACTGACATTAACACTTGAATTTACCCAAATAGTAACCGAAGTGCCCCTAATTTTTTGATGTATGCACCTTGTCTAGCCAAGGAGGAAGTGCTTGACGATTGAAAACAAGATGAGCAGCCATGATGTCAAACTGGTGCAAAACTTGGTCCTCAATCTTGCTTCCTCAGTGGAAAGTCGTGCAGTCAATATTAGGACCTTTTTAGAAGAGGCTTTCCGTCATTTGGGTGACGAGCATTACCTTCTGAATGCTCTACTTGCTATTCGAAAAGAGGTAGACCTGATGGAGCAAGATGCAATTGAGAGCAAAGCAAGGTCTGACCCAGAGAAGGATAGGATGGAGGAACAAATTAACCTTGCTCAGGATGCCAAGCCCGTGCCTAGACAAATAACTTTCACTCCCCCATCCTCACCAGAATTGTATGAAGCCAGCGACAATGACTCCTACGATTCCGACAGGTCCACTAGGTATAGCATTTGGAACCTGTAATAATGGTACGTAGAACCTGGTCGTAGTAGTACTAATGCATCCAAATAAAGTAGCAACCTGTGTGGTATGTGTTTGATGCTTGCAGTAACCGATGTAAGAACGGTTCCAGCTTATCTTACTTTTGTACGAACCTGTTCTGGGATGCTTTATCCTTTTGTAGTCAACTTATTTCCAATGCTTCATCCTGTTGTTCGTAATGTCTGAAGCTGATTTGCAATGCTTTAAAGTCTGACGTTTACAGTTCAAGTTTGTTATGTGTTGTCCAACTTAATGTATTTATGTATTTCATTCCAGAATGGCTGACAACAACTCAAACACTCCTTATCGACCACCTGCTGCCAGCCCCAATACAGGTAACCAAATTTTCCCCCCACCCTTGTGGGATCCTCAGATGTGGCAGCCCCAAGGGTTCGACCCAACACAGGCTTCAACATTTACTAATCCTTCAAATTCCCATATGACAAATCCTACCTGGTCCCAGGGACCTAATGACCCATCTGGATATACATTTCGTACACCATGGAACCCATATTTTGGTATGACAACTCCTGGGGGGTCCTCCTACACAAACATGTTTCGGTCCACCACAAATGGTACCACCCATTCCATGTCCACCGGTGCCCACCCATGTTCCCAACCAGACTGACCCTATACCATTTGAATCCGAAGCAGAACACAGCGTCCAGGAAGTTAACAGCCCTAGCAAGCCGTCAGATACACCAGGGACATTTAGGAGGACGAAGGAACATAACTTCAAACCTGATGAAGCCTGTTGCTTTGCAAAACATGGTTAGAGATTAGTAGTGACCCAGTGATTAGCACAGGGCAGAGGAAGGAGGGTTTGTGGGCTAGAATAGAGAAAAGGTACAATGAACTTAGAGGTGAGTTTCCATTGAGACTTAATAGGGCTCTCAGCAGCAGGTGGGACAAAATAAGAGCTGAAACAGGGAAATTTGCCGGATTCTACGCAAGAGTCCTCAGGGAAAACCAAAGTGGCCTTACAGATAACGACAAGGTACAGTTATATTCAGTTGTAAAAGTAAATGTATGTTCATGGTAGATGTGAACGTAATGTTATTTGTGCACTGACAAGTGGTAATACATCTTGTGTAGACTTCGAAAGCTGCAACTTTGTATGCAACATCACAGAAAAAGCCATTCCATTTCATGCACTGCTGGACTCGCCTGAAAAACGAACCCAAATGGGATGCCATGGTTCATGGCAGCCCCTGGAGAGGCAATGCGGGGACCGAGCCAGTACGTAGTCTTACACCTACTGGTTCTGTTAATGAAGTACACACTGATGAAGGTGGTTCAAAAGGCAAGAGACCATTAGGACGTGACTCAACGAAAGCATCAAGGAAGAAGTCAATGTCCAGTGCATCCGAATCTACGGACTACCTGTCAAGAATCCATGACATTCAGATAGCAAGATTGAAGCAAAGTGAAGAAAAAACAGAGCTGAAACAACAGAACATTGAGTTCATGAAGGAAGTTGAACTGAAGAAGTTGGAGGTTCAGTCCAAGGAAATAGAAGTGCAGCAAAAAAAATTGATGATGGAAGATAGGAAGCAAAAGGTTGAAGAGCTCAACAAACTTTTTGCCATGGATATGGATGCTTTACCAGAAGAGATGAGAGCTGTATACACGGCGATGAAACAAGGTTTAATGGAATATTTCATCAACAATCCTGTGTGACGAGTAATACTGTATTTGATAAGGTGTTTGTCACCTTTGTATCGGCGAACCGTGCTCCTCTGTGTTTGGACATGTCTATTTTAGAGTGGTTGAACAATTCGTTAGTTGTTTGAGTTAATCAGCTTGGTTTTTGAACATTGTTTACTTTGACATTATTGATATTGATAATAAGGATTATGATACATTACTTGAGGTTAGGAAACATATTCAAACTTATTTGTACCAGAGCCATTACACTTACAAGGAACCATGACTTCTCAACTACGGACATACAAAGCACATACGACTACTAATCCTGGTACACATCATTTAGTTCATAATTAAAAGAAAACAACATTGGTGTAGCACATAATTCGGAAAAAATGCATCAACCCATGGCGCCTCGACGAGCCCAGAGGTGTTCTATGAGGTTGTGCTGTAAAGACAAGTATGTTGCCTGACAAGTGATGTCCTGGTCCGGATCGTTGGGTAACTCGGAGCGGATATGATTGTTCAGCCACTCGTTGCGGCCCTCACCAGTATTGTTGCACGGTTCAGGCGGCCCTGAGGGGCCAATGAAGTCGACATTAGCTGCACCATCTCCTTCGTCCTCGACAATCATGTTGTGCATAATAATGCAAGCAGTCATCATCTCTGCGAGGTGATTACGATCCCAACCATAAGCAGGTCCACGTAGAACAGCCCACCTTGCCTGCAAAACTCCAAAAGCTCGCTCAATGTCTTTTCGACAACTCTCTTGCTTGGTTGTAAAGTGAACCTTTTTCTCCTCAAATGCGTGGCGAATAGCTTTTACAAATGTAGGCCAATTTGGATATATGCCATCTGCTAAGTAGTATCCGAAATTGTAAGTAGTCCCATTAATAGTGAAGTGCACTGGTGGCATCGTCCCATTACGTAACGGATCAAACACAGGTGACCGATGAAGCACGTTGAGATCATTGTTGGTACCAGGCATTCCAAAGAAGGCATGCCAAATCCACAAATCGTACCCAGCGACTGCCTCTAGTATCATTGTTGGCCTAGAATTGCGCCCACAAAACTGTCCGCGCCATGCAGTAGGACAGTTGCGCCATTCCCAATGCATACAATCGATAGAGCCTAGCATACCAGGAAACCCCCTGTCGGCGTTTACACGTAGTATGCGAGCAATGTCGTCGTGGTTAGGGATACGAAGGTATCGTTCGCTAAACGAAGATATGATTGCGTGACAAAAACGGATAAGGCAGTCCCTAGCGGTAGTTTGTCCAATCTGTATGTACTCATCTACCGCATCGGTGGGTAACCCGTACGCAAGAATACGCAATGCAGCACAAACTTTTTGCAATGGACCAAGCCCTGCTAAACCTGTTGCATCACAACGAATAGTGAAGTATTCGTCTTCTCGCTGAACGACACGAAGGATACGTAGGAACAAAGGACGATGCATCCGAAACCTATAAACGAAATTAAACCAAAAAAGTAACAAAACAAACCTACAAATGAAAGTAAAATCATAACTTAGGAAATGTACCTTCGACGAAAAACATGTGATGGATACACAGGATTAGGTCCGAAGTAGTGATGTTTGATGAGATTTTCTCCAGCAGCGTGGTCCCTATGGATGACTCGGCGAGGCAATGAGGAGCGCCTACGGCGCGTGCTCGTGTCTCCTTGTACAAGGTGCTCAACATGTTGGGCAAGCAACAAGGTCTCAATCTCATCGTCGGAATCGTCGGATGACGAGGACAACACAAGGCTTTTCAATGAGTCCATGACGACCTAAACTACGAGTAAGTACTACGGTCTTCTTATGAAATGGCGGATGCTATAGAAGAGGTGAGTGTGTAGATGAGTGGAGCAGGTACCCAGGGTACCTTATTTATATGTGACTTAGTGTGTGTAGGAAGCCAGGCGGTCGTGGCTTCCGGTAGAAGCTAGTCGTGTCGTGCAAGCCACTCGTGTCGTGTACTAGAAGAATGGGAATTTTTATTTATAAAAATACATCAAATTGTACCGTATTTATACTAACGTATCAATTGTAATTATGAAGTTTGCTAATTACATGTGGACCAAAATTCGCCCGTGTACTATGCAAATAATAAATAAAAATAATTTTAATATTTCATGGTAGTTGAGTTAGTTGATGAGGAAAGTATATAATATTGGTGTGGTGGGGTATAGAGGATTGTTATAGGGGGAACCGCTGTATAGCGTGGAGATATAGGGGAGAGAGATTGCTGACGTGACACGTGAGTGAGATATAGGGGGATAAATTTAGGGGAACCGCTGAAGACAGTCTTATCAGCTCCAAAGCGCTTGCTTCGCTGCGCTGCGCTGCCGGGAACTGTGGCCACCGGGCCCGCCGCCAGACCCCCGGTGTTCTCCTCGCCGGCGATGTCGGCGCCGCCTGTGCGTACGCTCGCCGACCTTGATGGCGACGTGCTGGCTCACTGCGCCGGCTACCTCGGCGCCCGCGACGTCGCCAGCCTCGCCATGGCCTGCCGCCCCCTGCGCGCCGCCGCGTATTGCGACGCGGTCTGGTACCGCCTCTTCAGGTCGTGACTCCAACGCTTCCCTCTTGTGTGATTCAGAATCTGGGATTCATCATCCGCTGGTACATCCCGTTGCGCGTTTGCCTTCGACTAGGGCAAAATTTAGGGAGCAATGGATTATCGGTGATTGCTATTTGGACTTTGGAGATGGGGCAGGGTTGAACCTTGTGAAGACTTTTGTTACTTTCCGGGGTCATATGCTAGTTCTGGTGGCAGCTGGGCATAGGAAAGTAGGAAGGCACAAACAAGGAGGGGAGGACAATTATTTGTGTTTCTTAATTTTAGTTATTTGGACCGGCGTTTATTCTAGGGCTATCCAATTTGCAGTTCGTAAAATGTAGTGGGACAAATCTTTCAATTCTACGATATTTTGGATTTCAGGGATTGTACTATTGCATCTGTAGAGGGTCATCCTTGTGAAACTTGCGATTTATTCATTGATTGCCAGAACAAGATCAGTTTTTTTTTCAGCACTGACCAAGTGACCATGCATTTGAGTGCCCTGTTGCGAAGTGCCTATATGTTAGGGATAGGGAATGACAACGGCAGTGCTGTTTTCCATGATAAATTAGGATGCTGAAGCTTCAAATTAGCAGTGAACAATGTCAAATGGATTATGTAATTCTGTCCAGGGATTGAGATGTTGTTTTTAATGACTATGCACATGGTTTACTTTTAATGCTAAGATACATGAAATTTGATAGTGACATATATTAACAAGAAAACCATTGGGGGTCCAATGGTCCATCATTCGTAGCAAATCAACCTATCTATACCACTTTAGATTTTATATCCTCATTTTTTGTGTCTCTTGTTGGGTCTCATATGTAGGCTGTAGCCTACCCCAACTTGCTTGGGAATGGAAGGCTTTCTTGTTGCTGATAAAAAAACAATGTTCATCTTATAGCCTACTTATATTTGTTTCATATAATTATTTATTAAACATTCAGGGATCAATGGCCATTTGAGAAAGTGCCTTGTGATGCTTTGGGGCTAAGAGAACTATACATCCATAGACACACTGAAATACATCAGATGAAATTTGGTGACCCCATATCAGCTCTTTATTACTTAGATCCTGCGGGAACAACACCAAGTCATGTAATGATGGATAGGAACTCCATCTGGTTTTGTCAAGTGAGTTGAAATATAACCTTTTTTTGTCTGAACCTGCACACGATGTATAATTTCTTCTTTGCAGGGTCCAGCAGCCAAAAAACTGAATATTGATTTGCCAGAAACTGAAATTGTAGAAACACACAGGAACCATAGTGCAAGGATCACTTGTCTGAGGTAACTGAAAACGAATAACTGTTGCAGTATTGTTCATTCTCATGTAATCATAATTATTCTTAATCTGTGAGGAGAATTAAGGGTTGAAAATTAAGCCCTTGATTTTATTTCAACTATAAAACAATGACCAAGAGAGTAAAAGTTATATGTTTTACTGTCTTATATTATAGTTATATTTATTGTTGCCCTTTTCCGTTAATCATGAGTCTCTCAATTTCTCCATGTGTCTCCAATACAACTACAGTGCTAAACTTCTAGTGCAGATAATGCTATACTGCTACTTAGATTCACTCCTTAAATAGCTGAAATAGCAGTGGTTGAGATCTCTAAAGTATTATTTATTAATCGGGCAGGCTATTTCCTCTGATTGATACGCCACTGTTTCGAAGTGATACACAAAAAAATGAAAAAGCATTAGTCACTTCAAGCACAGACAGAACAATCCGTCTTTGTTGGAAGGTACCTCATTTTAACATTACCCTATTACAATACCCCGCTTGTACTGCTCTCCTTGCCTACAGGTTACAGCATGTGCATTTGCTTATGAACAACTGCAATTTTTAACATGCTTTGAAGGGATATCCCCATAATGACAAAACAACAATGAGAAAGCCTTCCCTATTGTGAAATGTTAAATAAAGTGAGATTAATTTGCATCCACCTCACATATTGTAATGCTGTTTTCCTTTTAATTTGTGGCTTCTGTTGTGTATTTGTATGTATATGATGATCTTGTTTTTCTTCCACAATATTGTGAGGACCTTCACTCTGCACCAGCTCTGGTAGCTATTAGATAAAGTTGTGCTGCTGTGCTTCCTCGCCTTGCCTTGTCTGCCTTCCATGTGCTTCCACAATCCACACAAGGCTATTAACAATTAACATGCTGCTCTTGCTTTTGTATGATATCTTCTGTTCCTCCTTTAAGGATTAGCCTCTTACAGGATATGCTTAGTTGCTTCGAGCCTCTTCCCATGCGTACCTGCTTGTAGATCTGCCATGTCATCAAAGTACTATTTGAAAGCATTACAATGCCCGTATACATGGCCGTAGTATTATTTATAGCAGCATGCATTTTGTACAGTACAAGCTATAGCACATCTGCTGTGTTCTATGCCTCCATGGTTTTGAAAGAATATATTTTAGACCTTTTATTTTTTTGAGACATGATTGTAGTTCCAAATCCCACTGGTACAGAGATGAAGATGTGGATACTGGCATACTGTTTCCATTCTTTGCTCCCCTTTTCAAATCTCCACGTCTATTTATGATAAGCTTCCTTTCTTATCCTCTGGTATGAGTTTACCTCATATGATATAGGTTTTGCCCATTGTGATATGATATATGAATGCAAACCCTCATGATTGGCTATCACAAGCTTTTCTACTTGATTTTACTTAAAACGTTGCCCAATTTGCATAGTATGAGCACATTGCATACATGTCTTCTAGTTTACATTTATCTTTATTGGACACATCAACCGTTGTTAGATTGGCCTTCAACATTTTTTTATGTAGGGCTACTCACGCTGTTACAAGGGCCATTCAGCGCCTGTGACTGCTCTGGCTGACAGATTGCTTATGGATGGTGAATCTAAACTACTTGCAAGTGGAGGGGAAGACTGCACCATTCGTCTATGGTCTATGAGTACGAGGGCGAAAAATCACCCACTAATAGCAACATTTCATGGGCATGAAAAGGCACTGTCATTTTTATCTGTTGCGTGGTATGCACTGTCAAACTATCTGAATGAAGCTCACTATACTGTTACAATGTGTATAATGCTGCTATCCAGCACATACATGTTCTAGCACTCTGCTTCAAGTAATATTTTTCATATAATTTTATTATCATAATAGTTGCCTGCAGCATATGTATCTTACTTCTCACTGCTTCATGTACCATTATATGTTGAAGGAGAAAAACTAATCATAGTATGATATGACATCTTCAAATATTGTCATTAAAACAAATTCCTAGTTTGAACCCTTCTTTTCCTTTCCTTTTATCTTTCAGGCATAAATCGTCCCTGTTGGTGAGCTGTTCCAAAGACTCAAAGGTAATGGGACCATCTGTCGCAAATGTATCTGACATGCCACAATAAGAAAAAAAAATAAAGATAATTTTGTCAATGACTATATCTTCTATTCTTTTTGACTGGCTTTACCTTATGGTCTCGGAGAGTGGTTTGATGCTGATGCAAGTCCTTTTTCCTTAGTAACCATGTTACATTTTTTTCATGCTTATATGTTGCATCAGGTTAAAGTTTGGGACACAGTGTCTCCTTCGAGTGGTTCATCATCATGTGTAGGCAGTGCTCACCTCAACTCAAACGGGCCACCAATTGCTATGAAATGCCATGAATCCCTTTGCTATATCGCTGCTGGAGCTGAAGTGACAGCGATTGACTTGAGGACAATGAAGAAGGCTTCTGTCCTTGCACTCCAGAACCACAGAATACTTTCTTGTGAGATGATGCCTTCTGAATGGTTAATATGTACTGGCACGAAAGACAGGTAAGCTCACAAAATCCTTGCGAGCACCGAACTTCATCTATTCCTGCAGCTTTGAACGAGATCATTAGGCCTAAACCACTACCTGTCATTGTTTGTTGACCAGGGCTCTTCTATGGGACATCCGCAAGGCTCAGGAGCTCCCAAACACAGTGGCGGAGATGCAATCGAGCGGCCCGGTGACATTGCTTCACTTGGACCAATACAAGGTGGTGACCGGAGTGCCGTCGGACGGCCAGGTCCACGTCTGGGAAACACGGACGGGGCACTCGCTGAACACGTTGGGCTGTGGCGAACCTTCGAGACTGGGTGTGCGGAGCAGGGTGTCGGCCATGGCCGTGGACGGGTGCAGGATCGCCATGGCGGGCAGCTCTCCGGAAGGCTGCATGCTGCACTACCGTGACTTCGCGACGGCTTCTGCCCCTGTAGTGTCCTTGCCAGGCAAGGAGAAGGAGGTCTCCAGGTTCTGGAGGCCCCAGGAATTCGACGACAGCGAGGAAGAGGAGTATTGATTAATCATTACATCCCCAGTTCCAAATTATAAGTCACTTTGACTTTTTTTTACGTAAATTTTGCCATGCATAGTAAAATTGATGTACCAAAAAAAGAGTCAAAGCTACATAGTTTGGAACTGAATTAGTATTACGCTATCTCGGTGAGCTTCCAGTTCTGCTACATGCAGACAAGAGAAAAGCTTGTATATATAAAAAGAAAGAAAGGTATGTCAACTGGGCCTGGGTGCGCGGCGTGATTGCATCATGCATCCCACAGCTGCAGCCTGCAGGATACTACAGAATGCTAGAGGTAGAAGTGATACCAGAGGTTGCATTACCATGGGCGCCGCATGTGTTGGTCGCTATACCGCTGTTGCTTGTGTTGTTTGTGTCGCCTTTGGACTTGGTGAGGATAATGCCGATGCTACGGGCAATTAATGCGCCTATGCTTTGCTGTTTGTTTTATGCCTGCAGCTCCAAAGCTTCGTGGAACAACCAGACAAGGTGATGGTCACAGACCTTTTCTCCATTGGAATCCTGTGGGGACGAGCGAGCACTCACGGTCACGGCCATGGGCACGGGGGGATCCTGGGTTCTGCATGGCACGTACATGACAAAATAGGCAAGCAACAAGAAGGCAGGAAGGACCCCAGCTGCCCAGCAGCCCACCCTGCAGGTTTTCCACAGCTGTTTGGCCTGGCTGCCCAGCCCACAGGAATGCCTGATGCGATGGTTCCTCTGCCTCTCCGGCCGGCAGGCGGCAGCAGCTTATAAAACTTGAGAGGGGACTCAATTTTCATTGGTTTGTGTACACCGGCGGCGGCAACAGAGTGGAGTAGGACGACGACGACAACACGAAAGCGAAGAGGGAGCAGGCTGTGCCTTACTATATAACAACATGCATGCATGGGCGCTTTGTCATGTATGTATATAGCAGTTGAAATCTGATTAGAATTCTGGGATGCAAAAGTTCCAGATGATCAATAACTATTTTTGAACGTAAGGAAATTTAGAAGGTATTTGAATACAGTAGAGATAATAGTTAGTTAGCTAAAAATATACTAGTAGAATTAGCTAGCTAATAACTAGTTAGCTAACTAGTAGCTAATTTACTAAGAATAACTAATAGTTGGGTGTTTGGATATCTCTAGTTAATTTTAGCCACTAACTATTATCTCTAGTGCATTCAAACACCCCCTAGATAGTGGTATTAGGCCGAACCATAGATCACGTATAGCTGTAAATTAAAAGACGCCATCGATTACCGGCTATTTGATTCCTGAGCGTGTGCACCAAATAGTCTCCCATTGCTTTTGTTGCAAATCTGTTTTTGTTTTCCTACTACTCCCTTTGCATTATTTCATGGTACAAAGATTTTGAATGGAATTCTCCTTTTTATCTATTTCAGTTAACTCCACAAGCATGAACATTTCACTGGTCATGCTACACAACCAAACAAAGTAGTTTACGCGTTCAACTTTTGTAGTTATATTTGCTTACTACTACTATTGTTGTTGTTGTTAGTGCTGCGTGTATTCGTGACATAAATAACGCAAACATATTTTATAAACTACTCTCTCTTCAAATTTTTTATTTATCGTGTTTTAGTTGAAAAATAAACTAGCAGACGATAAATATTTGAGAACGAAAATAGTAATTTTCAAACAAATATACTCATACCCTTGTTAGTCTTAGAGCCTGTTTGGAACTTGGAAGCACCCAACTTTTAAGAAACCAAATTATATTAATCAGAATGGTTCCAAATATATCACTTTATGTCTCAGTTTATAGAAATTGGATTCGTAGTTTATTAAAATCAAGAGGCTAGTCTCTCCTAGCTAAAACCAACTTTTGTTTATTTAATTACATAATGTCATTATTGGTTTCATGGAAGTTACATCTATTGCCGCCGCTTTTCAAAATAGAGGAATGGTATGCTAGTAATTGCTTATCCAAAAACTAGAAAATAGCTTTTTTAGAAATTGAGTTCCAAACATTCACACCCATCTTTTTTTTCATAAACCAGTTTTTAGAAATTGAGGATAGAAAATATTTTTTAAAACCGGTGTGCTTCCAAATACGCACTTAGGCTATCTTCGGTGGATCGTGTAAAATAGGGACACAACACTGTAGATGATACGGTTTGACACTGTTTGTGGAGTGAGGTTTGGAATATGAGATGAGATAGAGAAGTTACTGGAGATAGCCTTTAAGTAGCTTAAAAGAAGTCGGTAAACCAATCTCAGAACATATATTAGTAGAGAATAATGATTTTCTTTGCTTCAATACCTCTCTCATCCTCCTAAAATTTCGTGTCCCACATCTGCCTCCTCCACTTCTGCATATTTTCACGTGATTGATGGCTCCCGCGCACAGTCTTGTTCCGGTGGAGGCATCAATCAGGAAGTGTTGGCAGCTGCCTGGAGATAACAAACGCCTACATTTCCAAATATTCGAGGGGCCATAGATATGTGCAATGTGGGCTGCTTGGATGACGTTTTTTTTTAAAAAAAATCTGAGTGCAGTTTTTTGGTTTTGTTTAAGAAGATGTTGGAGTAGACACAATATTTCACCTCTAAAAATTTTTAGCCTCCCTCCAATAATATTTTTATTTGGTGAAAACTTTTTAGCATTCTTTTGGACTCTTAAATGTCTGGCCAGACAGAACACTCACCGGCCACCACCTTCGTCTATAAAAAATCTTCGGCTACTCCTAAGTTTCCCCAGCTCAATCAACGCAAGAGCGCCACGCCAGTACTTTTCGCAGCCGTCGTGCAAAGCTCTCTCCAAGCCCTCGCCCTTTCACGCTCCCTTGAGGGCTTTGATGCGGGTGGAGTCCAGCGGCGGCCTCCCACTCCCAGAGCTGGAAAGACAGCAGGCGGGCGCCAAGAGACGCCGCCGGCGGGCACGGGCGGCGGCGGCGGCGGCGGCACCCCGAACGATGGCCGCGCCCGCCACCGCCGTGCAGCGGCTCTTCGAGGCGTGCCGCGAGGTCTTCACCGGAGCTGGTCCAGGCGCGGTTCCACCGCCGGCCGGCGTCGAGAGGATCAAGTCCGTTCTAGGTAACTGATCGATTCCCGACGTCTGCCCGCATCGTCCTCGTTCCAGTACCAGAGATCGTACTCGTACCCTTGTGCGTGTGGTCATGTTCCTGCCGTGTGCGCAGTGAACTATATATGCGTGGTTTGTATTCGACGTTATAGCGGTCTAGCCACTTGTCACATTATATGCGACCGTAGTTCATAGTTGGACGGGGAAACGTCGTGGATCCTGTGACACCTCGACTAGATTTGTTCGGTTCCTGGGAATTACACTTAATTTGGTGGAAATAAGGATCAAGATTATTCAGCCTCTCGAAAGAAAAACTTTGAGGATCTTTCTATACTCATCATCTAGTAAACGTCGAGGTGCAGTCGTTGCTAACTTAGACTATAGTCTCTCTTTCCCACGATCGAAGAAAATCTTTCTGCAAGTAAACCAACAAACAACCAACGGAATGACACATTTCCTTTTGATTCAGTTACCAAGGTTAGATAGAAATGTCCAGTGCCAACTTATGTCATGAGTGTTTGTTTGCAGCCTGCAAGTAGCATGCTATTGGCGAGAACGAAAAACACGAAATATGCCTGACTTATTGAGCCACTTGTGTTCCTGGTGGAAATAAATTAAGACGGGCAATTGAGAACAGAAACCATGTGCTGTAACTGCTGGTATTGTCTCGCTTTGCGTGGCGAGGGATGCAGACATGCAGTCAATACGTCCATCCATGCTTGGGGCTGCACTAGCTAGGGTTCTCTTTTATTTCATTTGGCCACCGAAACCTGCTTGTTGCCAGGTACCATGATAATGGCAACTTGCCAGGTCTGTTAAGCATGTTTCTCGAACGATGAGGCCAATGGCGGAAGCTGTTGTTGTAGCATCCCTTCTGATAATGTGTATTGATTCGCCATTGACGACCTACCGTGATGTCCGTGTGGCGAAAGATGCTCACGCTGTTATGTTTACGTCTACATGCATGCCAGTTGGTTCTTTGGTTTTCCTTTTGGATACACCTTTGGGTTCCACAAGTAAAACTTTTTTCATGCTGAGTTTAGCACATAGTCATTTTTTATATAATGATCCAACCCATTTTTTTCTAGTCAACTTCCAGTTAAAAGTCACCTCAATCTATTTTCTTTCGTGCCGCCGACATGTGGCAACTTCCGTTCCTCGTTGTCGTTGCCATAGGTTTGCAACTGCAATTATGCATGAGAGTTGCACTGCAAGTTTCATACATGCGTTAGGCCTTCACATTTCAAAGATCCATGCTCTCTAGCTAACGGGTATTCATATCCTTGAGAGGCTGCCGCCAACCATGTTACAATGTTACACCTAACGAAAACGAACGAATTTTGGTTTTTGCTGACATTTGTTTCGCCATTTAATTATGTCCTGCAGATAGTATCACAGCAGCAGATGTTCGTCTAACATCCAGCATGCCATATTTCCGACGTGTTGACCCCTACGGCACTCCAAAAATCACTTACTTGCACCTATACAAGTGCGAGGCTTTCTCGGTATGCTTACCCACTACTAACAGCAGTTCTTGACAATTTACCATATCGAAGCTGTCACATAAGCTATATGGTGTACATAACTGCACTTGTTCGTACAGATCGGCATCTTTTGTTTGCCATCGAGGGGTGTCATTCCTCTCCACAATCACCCTGGCATGACTGTGTTCAGCAAGCTTTTGTTTGGTGCCATGCATATAAAATCTTATGACTGGGCTGCTTCTCAACAAGACACACCTGGTATTGTTGGTTCATTTATTTCCCTAAGCTTAGCACTTTCACATATAGCTTAACAAATTGCCTTTTTTTTTCTTTTCTCTCTCCTTTGATCATAGATGTTCAGTTGCAAGCAGGACCACGTTTGGCAAAGGTGAAGGTTGATGGCATCTTGACTGCACCTCATGAAACGGCGGTACTATATCCAGAAGATGGTGGTAATATGCATTGCTTTACCGCACAGAATGCTTGTGCAGTGCTTGATGTCCTTGGCCCTCCATATGATGATGGCAGCGGAAGGCACTGCCAGTACTACAATGTCCGTTCCTCTGCAATTTCTGTTGGTAAGATTTTTACCTGAGTTAAATGGCCGAATATTACTATATTAGGTGTTACAGTATTGGAATATTGTTGTTGTTTTGTTAACCAACTGTTTTCCTTGACATAATATGTTTACGTCTTTTCCTTGACATAATATCTCATTGCCCCGAAAAATATTTTATAAAAATTAAACCGTGGGTGGTATAGAACAAATGAGATATTTATATGCATACATATCCTTAAAAACTGCCCCTTCCATTAAATCTACGTATATCTTCCGCATGAAATTATATGCTTGCAATTGCATACGATACTCTCTATTAGTTAAGCAAGCATGACGCCCTTGTTTGTTTCTAAATTGTCAGGCTCCACCCAACTGAAAGTGCTAAGAGACTGTATTCTTAATTGCCCACTCATATTCCTTAAGTTTATTTTTGTATCATTTCATGGATCATATTACATATACATTGTAACTTGTAAGCGTACAAGAATAAAACTAAACTATTGGCAGCTAATTGAAAAGCTACATTTTACAGCAGGCTCAACTATATTGCCTGGAGGTGACAGATATGAATGGCTGGAGGAGAGCGAGCCATCTCGAGATTTTTATCTTGTTGGATCAACATATATGGGCCCGAAAATTTTGGACCACTGAACTTCTATGCTTGTGAGATAGGATGTGCCTATAGCTGTTCGGCTGCTAGAAAAGTTGCTGCACCCACAGCGTTTCCTGAGAGGAAAAAAAAGCCTACTGCTCACTTCAACAGTTCAACAGCATCGTTACCTGCCTCTTCAGCAGTTCAACAGCTTTTAACAGATCAGTATATGTTGGTTTTGGAGGAAGTGATTAGGAAGAAGAAACGATGGACCACAATGGTAAGTGCTCACCGTTCGTAAATATATGACACCGTTGATTTTTTTAAAAAAAATTTAATCACTCGTTTTATTAAAAAAATAATGAGTTATCATTTATTTTTATATGATTTAGTTTGTGCTTGACTTAAAATTTTACATTTTAGAATAAATATTTTGAATAAAACGAGTGGTCAAAGTTTTCAAAAAAAATCAATAGTGTTATATATTTATGAACGGAGGTAGTACTCACTTCGGACTGAATTATTGTGGAAAGACCATGAGGATGTCCCGAAAGTCACAGTCATGCTTCAGTATGAATACGACCTGGATCCTCGGACGATTATCAAGTGTATTGTATCCTGTAATAGTGTCAATTGTCAAACACGCATTGCCACCGGAGATAAAAAAAAGTCTCCTGATAACTTGCCGTATAATACTGTCACAGCCCAAGCAGCTGCCTATGCAAGTGTTCACACATCACAGATAGATATCGCAATGTGCTGTCGCTACAGTCCAGAAAAACTTCTGGTGACATCTCGAGTGCTAGACATCTCTGTTCAGATTTTGACCCTGACATCTGTATTTTCCATGAGCTAGGCTGCTCCTTATGCATCAATTTGTATTTCGTTATACTAGTCAACAAATGGAGATCGATGAACTACACATGCCGATTTCACTAGTCGTTCTGAAGAGTGAAGACTACACACTGACAGGTGGCCATCAGCATAGTCATACAAAGCAGCCAGCCTCTCAAGTTTCTACCCAGCTGAAAGCGAAATGGCAGCAGAAAATTCTTTCACACAATGTACTTGACAGCTTTTGTTCTCTTGATGCATGGATCCCTTTTCCACATGCATTCAAAAAAATGCTGCTGCTCGATCGAGCTGAGTCCTGTCCTGGTCAAGCAACTGCTAGGTCTGTTGCTCAACCAGCTACGCGCCCCACACGGCCTCACACTCCTCGTCACTGCCATCCATGACCCACCCTTCGATGCGTTCACCAGTATGGACTCTAGAGGTGGCAATGACCCGATATCCGATGAGTAGAACGTTCTTTCCTCACTCATACCCGTTAACCTGTAGGTATAAAATATCTAGTATAATAAACTTGGTCCAAAAACATGAACTTACCTTCAATCATCATCTCTTTTGACTATTTAACAACATTTTGGACGATAATGTCATAGAATGTTTAACAATTATTTGATGAGCATGTAATGGAAAATGTAATGTGTTATATAGTTGTCGGCGTTCCGAGACCGGGGGTCCCTTGGGCCGACGAGTGAGTGTCGCCGCGTGCCCCAGCCCAGATGGGTCGAGCGCGAGGGCGAGCGCGAAGGGGGGAGAAGCGAGGCGGCCGGAGACCGGCGTGAGAGAGGTGGGAATCCCGCGGCCTTCGTGTTCGTCCCGCACCCAGGTCGGGTGCGCTTGCAGTAGGAGGTTACAAGCGTCCACGCGGGAGAGGGAAGCGAGCGGCCCTGAGAGAGCGCCTGTCTCGTCCTCGTCCCCGCGCGGCCAACCCTCTCTAAGAGGGCCCTGGTCCTTCCTTTTATAGGCGTAAGGAGAGGATCCAGGTATACAATGGGGGGTGTAGCAGAGTGCTACGTGTCTAGCGGGGGAGAGCTAGCGCCCTAAGTACATGCCGATGTGGCAGCCGGAGAGATTTTGGCACCCAGCTGGTGTGATGTCGTGGCCGTCAGAGGAGCGATGGAGCCTGACGGAGGGACAGCTGTCGGAGCGGTTGGGTCCTTGCTGACGTCCTCTTGCTTCCGTAAGGGGGCTGAGAGCCGCCGTCATCACAGAGCATGCGGGGCGCCATCATTGTCTATCTGGCGGAGCTAGCCAGATGGGACACCGGTCTTGTTCCCTGCGGCCCGAGTCAGCTCGGGGTAGGGTGATGATGGCGCCTCCTGTTGACGTGGCTAGCCTGCGCCCTAGGTTGGGCGATGTGGAGGCTCCTCCGAAGCCGAGGTTGAGTCTATCTTCCATGGTCGAGGCCGAGTCCGAGCCCCTGGGTCGGGCGAGGCGGAGGTCGTCGGCAGAGGCCAGGGCGGAGTCCGAGCCCTGGGGTCGGGCGAAGCGGAGTTCGTCGTCTTCTGGGGCTGAGCCCGAGTCCGAGCCCTGGGTCGGGCGGAGCGGAGTTCGTCGTCTTCCGGGACTTAGCCCGAGTCCGAGCCCTGGGTCGGGCGGAGCGGAGTTCGTCGTCTTCCGGGACTTAGCCCGAGTCCGAGCCCTGGGTCGGGCGGAGCGGAGTTCGCCGTCTTCCGGGGCTTAGCCCGAGTCCGAGCCCTGGGTCGGGCGGAGCGGAGTTCGCCGTCTTCCGGGGCTTAGCCCGAGTCCGAGCTCTGGGTCGGGCGGAGCGGAGTTTCTTATGGTGCCTTTGGCAGGGCCTGACTGCCTGTCAGTCTCACTCTGTCAGGTGACACTGCAGTCGGAGTGGCGCAGGCGGCGCTGTCCTTCTGTTAGGCCGGTCAGTGGAGCGGCGAAGTGACGACGGTCACTTCGGCTCTGCCGGAGGGCGCGCGTCAGGATAAAGGTGTCAGGCTACCTTTGCATTAAATGCTCCTGCGACTTGGTCGGTCGGTGCGGCGATTTAGTCAGGGTTGCTTCTTAGCGAAGGCAGGGCCTCGGGTGAGCCGGAGATATGTTCGCCGTCGGAGGGGGGGCCTCGGGCGAGATGGAAATCCTCCGGGGTCGGCTGCCCTTGTCTGAGGCTAGGCTCGGGCGAGGCGTGATCGAGTCACTCGAATGGACTGATCCCTGACTTAATCGCACCCATCAGGCCTTAGCAGCTTTATGCTGATGGGGGTTACCAGCTGAGAATTAGGAGTCTTGAGGGTACCCCTAATTATGGTCCCCGACAGTAGCCCCCGAGCCTCGAAGGGAGTGTTAGCACTCGCTTGGAGGCTTTCGTCGCACTTTTTTGCAAGGGGACCAGCCTTTCTCGGTTGCATTTTGTTCCGGTGGGTGCGCGCGAGCGCACCCGCCGGGTGTAGCCCCTGAGGCCTCGGAGGAGTGGTTTCACTCCTTCGAGGTCTTAATGCCTTGCGTAATGCTTCGGCTGGTCTGGTTGTTCCCTCATGCGAGCTGGCCGTAGCCCGGGTGTACGGTCGGGTCCCAAGTTCTCGGGCTGGTATGTTGACGCTGTCAACGGTTCGGCCAGAGCCGGGTTTGCGAGAGCAGCCCCGAGCCTCTGCACAGGGTGAGAGGGCGATCAGGGACAGACTCGGCTTTTTTACATACGCCCCCGCGTCGCCTTTCCGCAAGGAGGAGGGGGGAAAGCGCCATGTTGCCCTCGATGGGCGCCGAACATGGTGTCTCCGGTGAGCTGCAAGCGGGTAATCCGAGTGGACGTCCGTGCCCCGTTCGTTAGGGGTCGGCTAGGAGCCCAGAGGCACGCCCAAAAGTACCTGCGGGTGATCTGCCGGACCCGGTCCCCTGGCGACGGGGTCCGAGGGCTCGATGCCTCCCTCTGATGGGATTCCGTTACAAGATCGCTCCCGCTGGTCTCGGAAATGTCCTAGGGTACCTCGGGAGTGCAGCCCGAGCCTTGGTTATGTATCGAACGTACCCATGGTCATCCCTCGCTCGGCGTCTGAGGCGGCTGTGAACCCTTCGGGGGCCAGCCTTCAAACCCCTGATCAGTAATGGGCGCGGAGCCCGAGTAGCCTGAGGCGGCCGTGGAACCCTTCGGGGGGCCGGCCTTCGAACCTCTGACCAGTAGTGGGTGTAGGGCCCACGCGATCTGAGGCGGCTGTCGAACCCTTCGGGGGGCCAGCCTTCGAACCTCTGATCAGTAGGGAGGCTCGGAGCCTGGTTCCTTCACGGGGAAGGATCCTTTTCGGGGTATCCCCCTTTCCCGGTCCCTGTTGCAAGAGAGAGAGAGAAAGAGGAAAAAAGGAAAAGGATATGAAATCGAACGACGCGGCGTACCTTTTTTGGCGCGGTTATTTCGGCGAAGGCGAAGCGTCGCCCGCTTTTCCTGCCAGAAGCGCTGTCTGTCCCGCTGCGGAGTTAATGCGTCGGCGCGAGCGGTTGGCGAGGCGGCCGTTGCGCGTGCGCGAGCCGTTCGAGGAACGGATCACGGGCGCGTTGTCTTCACGCCGTGAGAGGGGGTTTTCTTGCTGTCCCCTTCCAGCGTCAAGACCCGAGCCTGCAGGATCAGATTGTCTTGTAGCGTGTGCCTTCTGCGGCCGCCGAGGCCAGAACACACACCCTCGCTGTGTTGTAAAGCTGCGTCTCTTTTCCTCTTGTTTCGAGTATCTGGATTTTTTTGTCGGTAACAGGGTTGTTTGTGCGAGCGAGAGTTGCTTCTCGCGGAAGGTGATGAGTGAGGTATCCGTATCCCGGAGGCGTGGGAGTCCCTCGGCTCGGTCGGCCTTGCCGCTTACGCGCACTTTCACCCGTCCATGAGGCTCTGTCACCGACTCAGTCGAGAAGGCTCGAAGGATCGCTTCGGCAGAAGAGCTTCCGAACGTGAAGACTTGTTCGGTCCGCAGAATCACTTTATCCGAACGCGAGTTACTTATCGCAGAAGGTGATGAGTGAGGTATCCGTATCCCGGAGGCGTAGGAGTCCCTCGGCTCGGTCAGCCTTGACTGCTTACGTGTACTCCGTCGTTTTCAGCATCCACTTTTCGAAGCAGTCAAAAAGCACGAAAGATACTCTGGCAGAAGAGATCTTTTTTCGAGGAAAATTTCAACGCAGAGGGGGTTCCCCCCCTTTTAGCCCCCGAGGGAGGGTCGGGCTTTGCCGAGGCGAGGCCGACCCTTCCTTGATGACTAAACTTTGCGTGGGTGCGAGGTATATGAACAACTCGAAAACATCTTAAGGGTAGAAGCGACGTAGTTGTTGGATGTTCCAAGCGTTGCCGTAGACCTCGCCTTGACTGTTGGCCAGCTTGTACGTTCCGGGCTTCAGAACCTTGGCGATGACGAACGGTCCCTCCCAGGGGGGCGTGAGCTTGTGCCTCCCTCGGGCGTCTTGTCGCAGCCGAAGCACCAGGTCGCCCACCTGGAGGTCTCGGGGCCGGACCCCTCGGGCGTGGTAGCATCGCAGGGACTGCTGGTACCGCGCCGAGTGTAGTAAGGCCTTGTCCCGAGCCTCTTCCAGCTGGTCCAGCGAGTCTTCTCAGCTAGCTTGGTTGCTTTGATTGCTGTAGGCCCTCGTCCTCGGGGAGTCGTATTCCAGGTCTGTGGGCAAGATGGCCTCGGCCCCGTAGACTAGGAAGAACGGCGTGAAACCCGTGGCTCGGCTCGGCGTCGTCCTCAGGCTCCAGACCACCGAGGGGAGTTCCTTCATCCATCGCTTGCCGAACTTGTTGAGGTTGTTGTAAATCCGAGGCTTGAGCCCTTGTAGAATCATGCCGTTGGCACGCTCTACTTGCCCATTCGACATGGGATGAGCCACGGCGGCCCAGTCCACCCGGATGTGGTGATCCTCGCAGAAGTCCAAGAACTTTCTGCCGGTGAACTGGGTGCCGTTGTCGGTGATGATGGAGTTCGGGACCCCGAAGCGATGGATGATGTTGGTGAAGAACGCCACCGCCTGCTCGGACCTGATGTTGTTCAGAGGTCGGACCTCGATCCACTTGGAGAATTTGTCGATGGCGACCAGCAGGTGCGTGTAGCCCCCAGGTGCCTTCTGCAAAGGGCCAACGAGGTCCAGACCCCACACGGCAAAAGGCCAGGTGATGGGTATCGTCTGTAGAGCCTGAGCGAGCAGGTGGGTCTGCTTCGCATAGAATTGGCACCCTTCGCAGGTGTGGACAATTCTAGTGGCGTCAGCCACCGCCGTTGGCCAGTAGAAGCCTTGTCGGAAAGCATTCCCGACAAGGGCTCGAGGCGCTGCGTGATGGCCGCAAGCCCCTGAGTGTATCTCTCGCAGGAGTTCCTGACCTTCGGTGACGGAGATGCATCGCTGGAGGATGCCTGAGGGGCTGCGGTGGTAGAGCTCCTTCTCATCGCCCAGCAAGACGAACGACTTGGCGCGCCGCGCCACCCGCCGAGCCTCGGCTCGGTCGAGGGGTAGCTCTCCTCGGCGGAGATATTGCAGGTACGGGGTCTGCCAGTTTCGATCAGGCGTGGCCTCGCTTCGCTCCTCCTCGATGCGCAGTGCCTCACCCTCGGAGGCCGAGGGTACCTCGGGCTGAACCGAGGGCGCCTCGGGCCGAGCTGAGGGTGCCTCGGGCTGTGCCGTGGGTACCTCGGGCTGGACCGAGGGTACCTCGGACTGGGCCGAGGCCGCCTCAGGCTCGGGCGTGTCGACGATCTTGACGGAGGGTTGATGTAGGTCCCGGGAGAAGACGTCCGGGGGAACCGTCGTTCGCCCCGAGGCTATTTTAGCCAGCTCGTCCGCAGTCTCGTTGTAGCGCCGAGCGATGTGGTTAAGCTCGAGCCCGTAAAACTTGTCTTCCAGGTGCCGAACCTCATCGCAGTAGGCCTCCATCTTTGGGTCGCGGCAGTGGGAGTTCTTCATGACTTGGTCGATGACGAGCTGCGAGTCACCGCGGGTGTCGAGGCGCCGGACCCCTAGCTCGATGGCGATCCGCAACCCGTTGACCAGAGCCTCATACTCAGCCACATTGTTGGACACCGGGAAATGGAGGTGTAGCACATAGCGTAGGTGCTTCCCGAGGGGCGAGATGAAGAGTAGGCCCGCGCCGGCTCCTGTCTTCATCAGCGACCCGTCGAAAAACATGGTCCAGAGCTCCGGTTGGATCGGAGCCGTCGGTAGCTGGGTGTCGACCCATTCGGCTACGAAGTCCGCCAAGACCTAGGACTTGATGGCCTTCCGAGGGGCGAACGAGATTGTCTCGCCCATGATTTCCACCGCCCACTTTGCGATCCTGCCCGAGGCCTCTCGGCACTGGATGATCTCCCCCAGGGGGAAGGATGACACCACAGTGACCGGATGAGACTCGAAGTAGTGTCGCAACTTTCGCCGTGTCAGAATCACCGCATACAGCAGCTTCTGAACTTGTGGGTAGCGGATCTTGGTTTCGGACAGCACCTCGCTGATGAAGTAAACTGGCCTCTGAACGGGCAATGCATGCCCCTCTTCTTGCCTCTCGACCACAATCGCGGCGCTAACCACCTGAGTGGTCGCGGCGACGTAGACCAAGAGGGCTTCTCCGGTAGCTGGAGGCACCAAGATAGGCGCCTTTGTGAGGAGCGCCTTCAGGTTCCCGAGAGCTTCCTCGGCCTCAGGGGTCCAAGTGAAGCACTCGGCCTTCCTTAAGAGGCGGTACAGAGGCAGACCTCTTTCGCCGAGGCATCAGATGAAACGGCTCAGAGCCGCGAGACATCCCATGACCCTTTGTACGCCTTTTAAGTCCTTGATGGGCCCCATGCTGGTGATGGCTGCGATCTTCTCCGGGTTGGCTTCGATGCCCCGCTCGGAGACGATGAACCCCAAGAGCATGCCTCGGGGCACCCCGAAGACACACTTCTCGGGATTGAGCTTGACGCCTTTCGCCTTGAGGCATCGGAATGTCACTTCAAGGTCAGAAAGGAGGTCGGAAGCTTTCCTCGTCTTGACTACTATGTCATCGACGTAGGCCTCGACCGTGCGGCCAATGTGTTCGCCGAACACATGGTTCATGCACCGCTGGTACGTCGCGCTCGCATTCCTCAAGCCGAACGGCATGGTGACATAGCAGTACATGCCGAAGGGCGTGATGAAAGAAGTCGCGAGCTGGTCGAACTCTTTCATCCTGATTTGATGATACCCAGAGTAGGCATCGAGGAAAGACAGGGTTTCGCACCCAGCAGTGGAATCCACGATTTGATCGATGCGAGGCAGAGGGTAGGGAACCTTCGGACATGCTTTGTTGAGACCAGTGTAGTCTACACACATCCGCCATTTCCCCCTTTCTTTCTCACAAGCACAGGGTTGGCAAGCCATTCAGGATGGAATACCTCTTTGATGAACCCTGCTGCCATTAGCTTGTGGATCTCCTCGCCTATCACTCTGCGCTTCTCCTCGTCGAATCGGCGCAGAGGCTGTTTGACGGGTCGGGCTCCGGCCCGAATATCCAGCGAGTGCTCGGCGACATCCCTCTGTATGCCGGGCATGTCCGAGGGACTCCACGTGAAGACGTCGGCGTTCGCGCGGAGAAAGTCGACGAGCACTGCTTCCTATTTGGGGTCGAGCCCGGAGCCGATCCAGATCTGCTTGGAGGCGTCGCCGCTGGGGTCGAGGGGGATGGCCTTGACCGTCTCCACTGGCTCGAAGTTGCCGGCATGACGCTTCACGTCTGGCACCTCTTTGGAGAGGCTTTCCAGGTCGGTGATGAGGGCCTCGGACTCGGCGAGGGCCTCGGCGTACTCCACGCACTCCACGTCGCATTCGAACGCGTGCTTGTACGTGGGGCCGACGGTGATGACCCCGTTGGGGCCCGGCATCTTGAGCTTCAGGTAGGTGTAGTTGGGGACGACCATGAACTTCGCGTAGCATGGCCTTCCCAGTACTGCGTGGTAGGTTCCTCGGAACCCGACCACCTCGAACGTTAGAGTCTCCCTTCAGAAGTTGGAGGGCGTTCCGAAGCAGACGGGAAGGTCGAGTCGTCCGAGGGGCTGGACGCGCTTCCCGGGAATGATCCCGTGGAAGGGTGCAGCGCCTGCTCGGACGGAGGACAGATCGACGCGCAGGAGCCTGAGGGTCTCGGCGTAGATGATGTTGAGGCTGCTGCCTCCGTCCATAAGGACCTTGGTGAGCCTGACGTCGCCGATGACGGGGTCGACGACGAGCGGGTATTTCCCCGGGCTCGGCACGTGGTCGGGGTGGTCAGCTTGGTCGAAGGTGATGGGCTTGTCGGACCAGTCTAGGTAGACTGGCGCCGCCACCTTCACCGAGCAGACCTCCTGGCGCTCTTGTTTGCGGTGCCGAGCCGAGGCATTCGCCGCTTGCCCGTCGTAGATCATGAAGCAGTCGCGGACCTCGGGGAACTCTCCTACTTGGTGATCTTCCTTCTTGTCATCGTCGCGGGCCCTGCCACCCTCCGCGGGTGGCCCGGCCCAGTGGAAGTGGCGCCGAAGCATGACGCACTCCTCAAGGGTGTGCTTGACGGGCCCCTGATGATAGGGGCACGGCTCCTTGAGCATCTTGTCGAAGAGGTTGGCACCTCCGGGGGGCTTCCGAGGGTTCTTGTACTCGGCGGCGGCGACAAGGTCCGCGTCGGCGGCGTCGCGTTTCGCTTGCGACTTCTTCTTGCCTTTCTTCTTGGCGCCGCGCTGAGTAGACGCCTCGGGAGCATCTTCCGATGGGCGGCCCTGGGGCTGCTTGTCCTTTCGGAAGATGGCCTCGACCGCCTCCTGGCCAGAGGCGAACTTGGTGGCGATGTCCATCAGCTCGCTCGCCCTGGTGGGGGTCTTGCGACCCAACTTGCTCACCAGGTGAAAGGGAAATGTGCCCTTGGGCCATTTCTAAGTATTTTGGTGATTGAGTGCCAACTCAAGTGCTTAAAATGTGAATTTATGCAATGGATGAACAAAGTGCAAATCAAGAGCAAAGGTATGTTTCTAAGTCTTAGTACATTGGTTTTGTGTACTAATATACTTGTCTAAGTATTGGAAACAGGAAGAAAAAGAAAAGGAAAAAGGTGGCTGTGTACAACCAAGGGGCTGTTTCGGTCTGGGGCACCGGACTGTCCGGTGGTGCACCGGACAGTGTCCGGTGCGCTAGGCTGCCTCGGCCGAACAGGCCGCTCTCGGGAATTCGCCGACGGCGTACGGCTAAAATTCACCGGACTGTCCGGTGAGCCAACGGTCGGCTAGGGCCAACGGTCGGCCGCGGATTCTGCGCGCGACACGTGGCCAAGCCAACGGTCGGAAGGGGGCACCGGACTGTCCGGTGTGCACCGGACATGTCCGGTGCGCCAACGGCTCCTAGATCAGTAACGGTCGACTGCGCTGTTTGAGGAAGGAAATCGGGCACCGGACTGTCCGGTGCGCCCGACGACAGAAGGCAAGATCAGCCTTCCAGATTTGCTCTCAACGGCTCCTAGCTGCCTTGGGGCTATAAAAGGGACCCCTAGGTGCATGGAGGAGGACACCAAGCAACCTTAGAGCATTCTTGATCATCCACACTCAGTCTTTGCGCATTCGTTTGTCATTCTAAGTGATTCGAGCTCCGTTCTAGTGAGAACTTTGAGATAGTCTTTTGAGCTCGATTCTTGGCCGTGTGTGTGCGCATTTTGCTGTGGATTTGTGTGTGTTGCTTCCCTCCCTTACTCCGTATTTTTTGTTGAATCTCAAGTGTAAGGGCGAGAGACTCCAAGTTGTGGAGATTCCTCGCAAACGGGAAATTGAAAGGAAAAGCATAACACTGTGGTATTCAAGTTGATCATTGGATCACTTGAGAGGAGTTGAGTGCAACTCTCGTCCGTTGGGACGCCACAACGTGGAGTAGGCAAGTTTTGTACTTGGCCGAACCACGGGATAAATCACTGTGTCTTCTCTGTGTTGAACTCCGTGTGATTATCCTATTGTGCAAGATCTTCTCTCTAGCCACTTGGCATTAACTGTGCTAACACTTAATCAAAGTTTTGTGGCTTAAGTTTTGAAGTTTACAGGATCACCTATTCACCCCCCCCTCTAGGTGCTCTCAATTGGTATCGGAGCCGTTCTCTTCAAGAAAGGGACTAACCGCCCAAAGAGATGGATCCCAAGGGCAAGGGGATGGTGATCAACGACAAGGAGAAGGAGTCCTTCGTCAACGAGCCAAATGATGACAAGCCCACTGACTCAGGCTCGGGCCACAAAAGAAAAGACGGGAGGAAGAAGAAGACAAGGCGCATTAAGGAAATTGTCTACTACTCCAGCGACGAATCTTCCTCCTCCCAAAAGGATGACGACGACCACAACAAAAGAAAGACGGTTAATTCGAACTTTTCTTTTGATTACTCTCGTATTCCTCAAAGTACTAATGCTCATTTATTATCCATTCCACTTGGTAAACCTCCTCATTTTGATGGAGAAGACTACGGATTTTGGAGTCACAAAATGCGAAGTCACTTGTTCTCTCTCCATCCTAGCATATGGGAGATTGTAGAGAGTGGAATGCACTTTGATAGTACGGATAGTCCCATGTTTATTAATGAACAAATTCATAAAAACGCACAAGCTACTACTGTGTTGTTAGCCTCTTTGTGCAGGGACGAGTATCACAAGGTGAGCGGCTTGGACAATGCCAAGCAGATTTGGGACACCCTCAAGATCTCTCATGAGGGGAATGATGTCACCTTGCTCACAAAGATGGAGTTGGTGGAGGGCGAGCTTGGACGGTTCGCAATGATAAGGGGCGAGGAGCCAACTCAAACATACAACCGGCTCAAGACCCTTATCAACAAAATAAGGAGCTACGGAAGCACGCGATGGACGGACCACGACGTCGTTCGCCTAATGCTAAGGTCCTTTACCATTCTTGATCCTCATTTGGTGAACAATATTCGTGAAAATCCTAGGTACACCAAGATGTCGCCCGAAGAAATTCTTGGGAAATTCGTAAGCGGGCGAATGATGATCAAGGAGGCGAGATACGTGGACGACGCATTGAACGGTCCTATTCATGAGACTCAACCCATTGCTCTCAAGGCAACAAGGAGCAACGAGATGCTACCAAGTAAGGTGGCACAAGTTGAGGCGGTCGGGCTAAATAATGAGGAAATGGCCCTCATCATTAAGCGTTTCAAGACGGCGCTTAAAGGTCGCAAGGGACAGCCAAGCAAGACCAAGACAAAGGAGAAGCGCTCGTGCTTCAAATGTGGTAAGATTGGCCATTTCATTGCTAACTGTCCCGATAATGAAAGTGACCAGGAAAAGGGGAACAAAAGGGAGAAGAAGAAGCATTACAAGAAGGCCAAGGGCGAGGCACATATTGGAAAGGAGTGGGATTCGGATTGCTCCTCCGACTCCGACAATGAAGGACTCGCCGCCACCGCCTTCAACAAGTCATCCCTCTTCCCCAACGAGCATCACACCTGCCTCATGGCAAGGGAGAAGAAGGTATGTACTCAAAACCCTACTTATGCTTCTTCTAGTTGAGAGCACCTAGAGGGGGGGGGTGAATAGGTGATCCTGTAAAACTTCAAAACTTAAGCCACAAAAACTTGTTAAGTGTTAGCACAAGTATGGCCAAGTGGCTAGAGAGAAGTCAAAACACAATAACCACAAGAAATCAATCACAGAGATGACACGGTGGTTATCCCGTGGTTCGGCCAAGTACAAAAACTTGCCTACTCCACGTTGTGGCGTCCCAACGGACGAGAGTTGCACTCAACTCCTCTCAAGTGATCCAATGATCAACTTGAATACCACGGTGTTCTTGCTTTTCTTTTCTCAATCCCGTTTGCGAGGAATCTCCACAACTTGGAGCCTCTCGCCCTTACAAAAAATGTTCACAGAGAATCACAGAGCAAGGGAGGGATTAGCAACTCACACACGACACAAAGATCACAGCGAATACGCACACACAAGACCCAGACTTGAGCTCAAAAGACTAGCACACTAGAAAGGAGCTCAAATCACTAGAATGTCGAACAAGTGCGCGAGATTGATGTGTGAGTGATCAAGAGTGCTCAAAGAATGCTTGGTGTACTCCTCCATGCGCCAAGGGGTCCCTTTTATAGCCCCAAGGCAGCTAGGAGCCGTTGGGAACAAATCAGGAAGGCCATCTCTGCCTTCTGTCTCGTGGCGCACCGGACAGTCCGGTGCACACCGGACACTGTCCGGTGCCTGATTTGTTTCCTTAAACAGCGCATCCGCCCGTTGCTGTCTGAGTCAGATCTGCGCACAGTTGGCGCACCGGACATGTCCGGTGCACACCGGACAGTCCGGTGTACCTTTCCGACCGTTGGCTCGGCCACGTGTCGCGCGGCCGACCGTTGGCCCGGCCGACCGTTGGCTCACCGGACAGTCCGGTGCACACCGGACAGTCCGGTGAATTTTAGCCGAAGTCGCCGGAGAAAAACCCGAGAGCGGCTGGTTTGCTCTGTGGTGGTCTGGCGCACCGGACACTGTCCGGTGCACACCGGACAGTCCGGTGCCCCAGTCCGAAGCAGCCTTTGGCTGTACACAGCCACTCTCCACTTCTTTTCTTCTGTTTCTAACACTTAGACAAGATGTTAGTACACAAAACTAATGTACTAAGGCTTAGAAACATACCTTTACTTGTGATTTGCACTTTGTTCATCAATGGGCATATTTTCACATTTAAGCACTTGTGTTTGCACTCAATCACCAAAATACTTAGAAATGGCCCAAGGGCACATTTCCCTTTCAATCTCCCCCTTTTTGGTGATTTATGCCAACACAACATAAAGCAACTAGAACAAGTGCAAAATCACTTCAAATAAAAACTGACTTTGAGTTTTATTCAATTTTGGCATATATGGATCATCTTTTGCCACCACTTGGTTTGCTTTTGCAAATCAAATTCAAATCTCTATCTCTAAGTCAAACACACATGTTGAAGTATAAAGAGAGTCATTCCAAAAGAGATTGATCAAAGATTTCAAAAACTCCCCCTATTTCCCATAATCAACACTTTTCCCCACAAGAAGCCAACTTTTGAAAATAGAGACAATAAGAGACAATAAAAGCTTTTGACAAAACAAAAACTCTATTCTACTATTTTCAAAATCTCTCAAGTGGTAGCTGATCCATTTATCACTTTGGCCTTTATTTTCTCCCCCTTTGGCATCAAGCACCAAAACGGGATCAATCTTGGCCTATTAACCCCATTGCCTCACCAAAGTCTTCAATTAAGAGCAAATGGCAATAAGATGTCATGAGATGAACTTGGAATTAGTTACCCTCTCATCGGAGTGCAGTGGAAGTCTTTCATGGTCCAAGTCCACCTTTTCCCTTTCAATCCTCCTCCGAGACTAAATCATCATACTCAAGCACATGGTTAGTCTCAAAGGGTCAAGTTGTAACACATCTCCCCCTAAACATGTGCATCACTTTGCAACGGACTTGTGAGGTCCAGGGAGTGTTTGTACAACGTGAGCACCATAATAAGCAACAAAATGCAAAAAGGAACATGATCAAAAAGCATAAGTACATGTATGCTACAATTCAATCCAGGTTCCGCGAATCTATGACATTTAGCTCACTACGCAACCTGCAAAAGGTCTTCTCATCTAGAGGCTTAGTGAAGATATCGGCTAGCTGGTTCTCGGTGCTAACATGAAACACTTCGATATCTCCCTTTTGCTGGTGGTCTCTCAAAAAGTGATGCCGGATGTCTATGTGCTTTGTGCGGCTGTGTTCAACAGGATTTTCCGCCATGCGGATAGCACTCTCATTATCACATAGGAGTGGGACTTTGCTCAGATTGTAGCCAAAGTCCCGGAGGGTTTGCCTCATCCAAAGTAGTTGCGCGCAACACTGTCCTGCGGCAACATATTCGGCCTCAGCGGTGGATAGGGCAACGGATGTTTGTTTCTTAGAGTTCCATGACACCAGGGACCTTCCTAAGAATTGGCACGTCCCCGATGTACTCTTCCTATCGACCTTACATCCAGCATAGTCGGAGTCTGAGTATCCAACTAAGTCAAAGGTAGACCCCTTTGGATACCAGAGCCCGAAGCAAGGCGTAGCAACCAAATATCTAAGAATTCGCTTCACCGCTACTAAGTGGCACTCCTTAGGATCGGATTGAAATCTAGCACACATGCATACGCTAAGCATAATATCCGGTCTACTAGCACATAAATAAAGCAAAGAACCTATCATTGACCGGTATGCTTTTTGATCAACGGACTTACCTCCTTTGTTGAGGTCGGTGTGTCCGTCGGTCCCCATCGGAGTCTTTGCGGGCTTGGCGTCCTTCATCCCAAACCGCTTTAGCAGATCTTGCGTGTACTTCGTTTGGGAGATGAAGGTGCCGTCCTTGAGTTGCTTCACTTAAAACCCAAGGAAGTAGTTCAACTCGCCCATCATCGACATCTCGAATTTCTACGTCATCACCCTGCTAAACTCTTCACAAGACTTTTGGTTAGTAGAACCAAATATTATGTCATCGACATAAATTTGGCACACAAACAAATCACCATCACATGTCTTTGTAAAAAGAGTTGGATCGGCTTTCCCAACCTTGAAAGCATTAGCAATTAAGAAATCTCTAAGGCATTCATACCATGCTCTTGGGGCTTGCTTAAGTCCATAGAGCGCCTTAGAGAGCTTACACACGTGGCCGGGGTACCGTTCATCCTCGAAGCCAGGGGGTTGCTCTACGTATACTTCCTCCTTGATTGGCCCGTTGAGGAAAGCGCTCTTCACATCCATTTGGTACAACCTGAAAGAATGGTGAGCGGCATATGCTAGCAAGATTCGAATTGATTCTAGCCTAGCCACAGGAGCAAAAGTCTCCTCGAAATCCAAACCTGCGACTTGGGCATAACCTTTTGCCACAAGTCGAGCCTTGTTTCTCGTCACCACCCCGTGCTCGTCCTGTTTGTTGTGGAACACCCACTTGGTTCCCACAACATTTTGCTTCGGACGAGGCACCAGCGTCCAAACTTCATTTCTCTTGAAGTTGTTGAGCTCCTCCTGCATGGCCAACACCCAGTCCGGATCTAGCAAGGCCTCCTCTACCCTGAAAGGCTCAATAGAAGAGACAAAAGAGTAATGCTCACAAAAATTAACTAATCGAGAACGAGTAGTTACTCCCTTGCTGATGTCACCCAGAATTTGGTCGATGGGATGATCCCTTTGAATCATCACTCGAACTTGGGTTGGAGGTGCCGGTTGCGCTTCTTCCTCCATCACATGATCATCTTGTGCTCCCCCTTGATCATTTGCCTCCTGTTGATGAACCTGTTCATCGTCTTGAGTTGGGGGTTGCACCATTGTTGAGGAAGATGATTGATCTCGTTCACCTTGTTCCTGTGGCCGCACTTCTCCAATCGCCATGGTTCGTATAGCAGCCGTCGGAACATCTTCTTCATCTACATCATCACAATCAACAACTTGCTCTCTTGGAGAGCCATTAGTCTCATCAAATACAACGTTGCTAGAGACTTCAACCAAACCCGATGATTTGTTGAAGACTCTATACGCCTTTGTATTTGAGTCATAACCTAATAAAAACCCTTCTACAACTTTGGGAGCAAACTTAGAATTTCTACCCTTCTTCACTAGAATGTAGCATTTACTCCCAAATACACGAAAGTACGATACATTTGGTTTGTTACCGGTTAGTAGCTCATACGACGTCTTCTTGAGGAGGCGATGAAGGTAGACCCTGTTGATGGCGTGGCAAGCAGTGTTAACGGCTTCCGTCCAAAAGCACTCGGGGGTCTTGAACTCTCCTAGCATCGTCCTCGCCATATCGATGAGCGTCCTGTTCTTCCTCTCTACCACACCATTTTGCTGTGGTGTGTAGGGAGCGGAGAACTCGTGCTTGATCCCTTCCTCTTCAAGGAACTCCTCCACTTGAAGGTTCTTGAACTCGGATCCGTTGTCGCTCCTTACCTTCTTCACTTTGAGCTCAAACTCATTTTGAGCTCTCCTGAGGAAGCGCTTGAGGGTCCCTTGGGTTTCAGACTTATCCTGCAAAAAGAACACCCAAGTGAAGCGGGAAAAATCATCAACAATAACTAAACCATACTTACTCCCTCCTATGCTCAGATAGGCGACGGGTCCAAAAAGGTCCATATGCAGCAGCTCCAGGGGTCTTGAAGTGGTCATCACGTTCTTGCTGTGATGTGCTCCTCCCACTTGTTTACCTGCTTGACAAGCTGCACAAGGTCTATCTTTTTCGAAATGCACGTTAGTCAAACCTATCACGTGTTCTCCCTTTAGAAGCTTGTGAAGGTTCTTCATCCCCACATGTGCTAAGCGGCGATGCCACAGCCAGCCCATGCTAGTCTTAGCTATTAAGCATGCATCTAGACCGGCCTCTTCTTTTGCAAAATCAACTAAATAAAGTTTGCCGTCTAATACACCCTTAAAAGCTAGTGAACCATCACTTCTTCTAAAGACAGACACATCTACATTTGTAAATAGACAGTTATATCCCATATTGCATAATTGACTCACAGATAGCAGATTATATCCAAGAGACTCAACTAAAAACACATTAGATATGGAGTGCTCATTAGAAATTGCAATTTTACCTAAACCTTTTACCTTGCCTTGATTCCCATCACCGAATATAATTGAATCTTGGGAATCTTTATTCTTGACGTAGGAGGTGAACATCTTCTTCTCCCCCGTCATATGGTTTGTGCATCCGCTGTCGATAATCCAGCTTGAACCCCCGGATGCATAAACCTGCAAGGCAAATTTAGGCTTGGGACTTAGGTACCCAACTCTTGTTGGGTCCTACAAGGTTAGTCACAATTTCCTTAGGGACCCAAATGCAAGTTTTATCACCTTTGCATTTTGCCCCTAACTTCCTAGCAATTACTTTTCTATCCTTTCTACAAATTGCAAATGAAGCATTCAAAGCACAATAAATTGTAGAGGGTTCATTCACTACTTTTCTATGAACATTTGCAACATTTCTTTTAGGAACAACATTTCTCCTAGTAATATTTCTATCATACACATAAGAAGAACTAGGAGCAAACATGGCATGAGAATCATAAACATATGAATCAAAAGCATCATAACTTCTATTTCTAGTTTGTCTTTTATCATGATACAAAAAGGCATGGTTCCTTTTAGCACTAGTAGCCATAGGGGCCTTCCCTTTCTCCTTGGCGGAAATGGGAGCCTTATGGCTTGTTAAGTTCTTGGCTTCCCTCTTGAAGCCAAGTCCATCCTTAATTGAGGGGTGTCTACCAACCGTGTAGGCATCCCTAGCAAATTTTAGTTTTTCAAAATCACTTTTGCTAGTCTTAAGTTGGGCATTAAGACTAGCCACTTCATTATTTAACTTTGCAATAGAAGCTATGTGTTCACTACAAGCATCAATATCAAAGTCTTTACATCTATTGCAAATAACAACATTTTCTACACAAGTTGTTGATTTACTAGCTATTTCTATCTTAGCATTCAACTCATCGTTAATGCTCTTTAATTTTGAAATTGTCTCATGGCATGAAGATAATTCACAAGTAAGCATTTCATTTCTTTTAACTTCTAGAGCATGAGATTTTTGAGCTTCTAAAAATTTATCATGCTCTTCATACAATAAATCCTCTTGTTTCTCTAAGAGTTTATCCTTCTCATTCAATGCATCAATTAATTCATTAATTTTGCCAATCGTAATTCTATCTAGACCTTTAAATAAACTAGAATAGTCTATTTCATCATCGTCACTAGAATCATCACCACTAGAAGAAGCATAAGTAGAGTTTCGAGTACTTACTTTCTTTTCCTTAGCCATGAGACACGTGTGACGCTCGTTGGGGAAGAGGGCCGATTTGTTGAAGGCGGTGGCGGCGAGTCCCTCATTGTCGGAGTCGGAGGAGGAGCAATCCGAATCCCACTCCTTGCCTATATGCGCCTCGCCCTTGGCTTTCTTGTAGTGCTTCTTCTTCTCCCTTTTGTTCTCCTTTTCCTGGTCACTTTCATTATCAGGACAGTTAGCAATAAAATGACCAAGCTTACCGCATTTGAAGCATGATCGCTTCCCCTTGGTCTTAGTCTTGCTCGGCTGTCCATTGCGATCCTTTAGCACCGTCTTGAATCTCTTGATAATGAGGGCCATTTCTTCATCATTAAGACCGGCCGCCTCAATTTGCGCCACCTTGTTGGGTAGCGTCTCCTTGCTCCTTGTGGCTTTGAGAGCAAAAGGTTGCGGCTCGTTGATCAGTCCATTCAAGGCGTCGTCCACATACCTTGCCTCCTTGATCATCATTCGCCCGCTGACGAATTTTCCTAGGACTTCTTCGGGCGACATTTTGGTGTACCTGGGATTCTCACGAATATTATTCACCAAATGAGGATCAAGAACGGTAAAGGACCTGAGCATTAGTCGGACGACGTCGTGGTCCGTCCATCGCGTGCTTCCGTAGCTCCTTATTTTGTTGATAAGGGTCTTGAGCCGGTTGTATGTCTGAGTTGGCTCCTCGCCCCTTATCATCGCGAACCGTCCAAGCTCGCCTTCCACCAACTCCGTTTTGGTGAGCAAGGTAACGTCATTTCCTTCATGAGAGATCTTGAGGGTGTCCCAGATCTGCTTGGCGTTATCCAAGCCGCTCACTTTGTTATATTCATCCCTGCACAATGAAGCTAGAAGAACAGTGGTAGCTTGTGCATTCTTATGGATTTGCTCATTAATGAATGAAGGGCTATCCGAGCTATCAAATTTCATTCCATTTTCCACAATCTCCCAAATGCTTGGATGGAGAGAAAATAGGTGAGTACGCATTTTGTGACTCCAAAATCCGTAGTCCTCTCCATCAAAGTGAGGAGGCTTGCCAAGTGGAATGGGGAGCAAATGAGCATTTGAGCTATATGGAATGCGCGAATAATCAAAAGAAAAGTTTGAGTTAACCGTCTTTTGTTTGTCGTGGTCGTCGTCCTTTTGGGAAGAAGAGGACTCATCGCTGTCGTAGTAGACGATCTCCTTGATGCGTCTTGTCTTCTTCTTCTTCCCATCTTTTCGCTTGTGGCCCGAGCCCGAGTCATTGGACTTGTCATCCCTTGGCTCGTTGACGAAGGACTCCTTCTCCTTGTCGTTGATCACAATTCCCTTCCCCTTAGGATCCATCTCTTCGGGCGGTTAGTCCCTTTCTTGAAGAGAACGGCTCTGATACCAATTGAGAGCACCTAGAGGGGGGGGTGAATAGGTGATCCTGTAAAACTTCAAAACTTAAGCCACAAAAACTTGTTAAGTGTTAGCACAAGTATGGCCAAGTGGCTAGAGAGAAGTCAAAACACAATAACCACAAGAAATCAATCACAGAGATGACACGGTGGTTATCCCGTGGTTCGGCCAAGTACAAAAACTTGCCTACTCCACGTTGTGGCGTCCCAACGGACGAGAGTTGCACTCAACTCCTCTCAAGTGATCCAATGATCAACTTGAATACCACGGTGTTCTTGCTTTTCTTTTCTCAATCCCGTTTGCGAGGAATCTCCACAACTTGGAGCCTCTCGCCCTTACAAAAAATGTTCACAGAGAATCACAGAGCAAGGGAGGGATTAGCAACTCACACACGACACAAAGATCACAGCGAATACGCACACACAAGACCCAGACTTGAGCTCAAAAGACTAGCACACTAGAACGGAGCTCAAATCACTAGAATGTCGAACAAGTGCGCGAGATTGATGTGTGAGTGATCAAGAGTGCTCAAAGAATGCTTGGTGTACTCCTCCATGCGCCAAGGGGTCCCTTTTATAGCCCCAAGGCAGCTAGGAGCCGTTGGGAACAAATCAGGAAGGCCATCTCTGCCTTCTGTCTCGTGGCGCACCGGACAGTCCGGTGCACACCGGACACTGTCCGGTGCCTGATTTGTTTCCTTAAACAGCGCATCCGCCCGTTGCTGTCTGAGTCAGATCTGCGCACAGTTGGCGCACCGGACATGTCCGGTGCACACCGGACAGTCCGGTGTACCTTTCCGCCCGTTGGCTCGGCCACGTGTCGCGCGCCGATCGCGCGGCCGACCGTTGGCCCGGCCGACCGTTGGCTCACCGGACAGTCCGGTGCACACCGGACAGTCCGGTGCACACCGGACAGTCCGGTGAATTTTAGCCGAAGTCGCCGGAGAAAAACCCGAGAGCGGCTGGTTTGCTCTGTGGTGGTCTGGCGCACCGGACACTGTCCGGTGCACACCGGACAGTCCGGTGCCCCAGTCCGAAGCAGCCTTTGGCTGTACACAGCCACTCTCCACTTCTTTTCTTCTGTTTCTAACACTTAGACAAGATGTTAGTACACAAAACTAATGTACTAAGGCTTAGAAACATACCTTTACTTGTGATTTGCACTTTGTTCATCAATGGGCATATTTTCACATTTAAGCACTTGTGTTTGCACTCAATCACCAAAATACTTAGAAATGGCCCAAGGGCACATTTCCCTTTCACTAGTGAGGATGAGTCTAGTGATGATGATGAGATAGATTACTCATGCTTATTCAAGGGATTAGATAGATCTAAAATTGATAAGATTAATGAGTTGATTGATGCCTTGAATGACAAGAATAGATTACTAGAAAAACAAGAGGACCTTTTATATGAAGAGCATGACAAATTTGTAGAAGCACAAAAATCCCATGCTTTAGAAGTTAAGAGAAATGAAATGCTGTCTTGTGAATTATCTTCTTGCCATGAGACAATTTCTAGCTTAAAGAGCATAAATGATGATTTAAATGCTAAGCTAGAAAAATCTAGTAAATTAACATCTTGTGTAGAACATGTTGTGATTTGCACTAGGTGTAAAGACTTTAATGTTGATGCTTGTAGTGAACACCTAGGGTGCATTTCTAAATTAAATGAGGAAGTAGCTAGTCTTAATGCCCAACTTAAGACTAGCAAGAGTGATTTTGATAAACTAAAATTTGCAAGGGATGCCTACACAATTGGTAGACACCCCTCAATTAAGGATGGGCTTGGCTTCAAGAGGGAAGTCAAGAACTTGACAAGCCATAAGGCTCCCATTCCCGCTAAGGAGAAAGGGAAGGCCCCTATGGCTACTAGTGCTAAAAAGAACCATGCCTTCTTGTATCATGATAGGAAAAATTCTAGAAATGCTTTTAGAAGTTATGATGCTTTTAATTCACATGCTTATGATTCTTATGCCATGACTGCTTCTAGTTCTTCCTATATGCATGGTAGAAATGTAACTAGGAGAAATGCTATTCATCATGTGCCTAGAAAGAATATTATTCATGCTCCTAGGAAAGTAGTAAATGAACCTTCTACAATTTATTGTGCTTTAAATGCTTCCTTTGCTATTTGTAGAAAGGATAGGAAGATAGTTGCTAGAAAATTAGGGGCAAGATGCAAGGGAGACAAAACTTGCATTTGGGTCCCTAAGGATATTTGTGCTAACCTTGTAGGACCCAACATGAGTTGGGTACCTAAGACCCAAGCCTAAATTTGCCTTGCAGGTTTATGCATCCGGGGGTTCAAGCTGGATTATCGACAGCGGATGCACAAACCATATGACGGGGGAGAAGAAGATGTTCACCTCCTACGTCAAGAATAAGGATTCCCAAGATTCAATAATTTTCGGTGATGGGAATCAAGGCAAGGTAAAAGGGTTAGGTAAAATTGCAATTTCTAATGAGCACTCTATCTCTAATGTGTTTTTAGTTGAGTCTCTTGGTTATAATTTGCTATCTGTTAGCCAATTATGCAACATGGGGTATAACTGTCTATTTACAAATGTAGATGTGTCTGTCTTTAGAAGAAGTGATGGTTCACTAGCTTTTAAGGGTGTATTAGACGACAAACTTTATTTAGTTGATTTTGCAAAAGAAGAGGCCGGTCTAGATGCATGCTTAATAGCTAAGACTAGCATGGGCTGGCTGTGGCATCGCCGCTTAGCACATGTGGGGATGAAGAACCTTCACAAGCTTCTAAAGGGAGAACACGTGATAGGTTTGACTAACGTGCAATTCGAAAAAGATAGACCTTGTGCAGCTTGTCAAGCAGGTAAACAAGTGGGAGGAGCACATCACAGCAAGAATGTGATGACCACTTCAAGACCCCTGGAGCTGCTGCATATGGACCTCTTCGGACCCGTCGCCTATTTGAGTATAGGAGGAAGTAAGTATGGTCTAGTTATTGTTGATGACTTTTCCCGCTTCACTTGGGTATTCTTTTTGCAGGATAAGTCTGAAACCCAAGGGACCCTCAAGCGCTTCCTCAGGAGAGCTCAAAATGAGTTTGAGCTCAAGGTGAAGAAGATAAGGAGCGACAACGGGTCCGAGTTCAAGAACCTTCAAGTGGAGGAGTTCCTTGAGGAGGAAGGGATCAAGCATGAGTTCTCCGCTCCCTACACACCACAGCAAAATGGTGTGGTAGAGAGGAAGAACAGGACGCTAATCGACATGGCGAGGACTATGCTTGGAGAGTTCAAGACCCCCGAGCGTTTTTGGTCGGAAGCCGTGAACACGGCTTGCCATGCCATCAACAGGGTCTACCTTCACCGCCTCCTCAAGAAGACGTCATATGAGCTTCTAACCGGTAACAAACCCAATGTATCATACTTTCGTGTATTTGGGAGCAAGTGCTACATTCTAGTGAAGAAGGGTAGAAATTCTAAATTTGCTCCCAAAGCAGTAGAAGGGTTTTTGTTAGGTTATGACTCAAATACAAAGGCGTATAGAGTCTTCAACAAATCATCGGGTTTGGTTGAAGTCTCTAGCGACGTTGTATTTGATGAGACTAATGGCTCTCCAAGAGAGCAAGTTGTTGATTGTGATGATGTAGATGAAGAAGATGTTCCGACGGCAGCCATACGAACCATGGCGATTGGGGAAGTACGGCCACAGGAACAAGATGAACGAGATCAACCATCTTCCTCAACTACGGTGCTACCCCCAACTCAAGACGATGAACAGGTTCATCAACAGGAGGCGGATGATCAAGGGGGAGCACAAGATGATCATGTGATGGAGGAAGATGCGCAACCGGCACCTCCAACCCAAGTTCGAGCGATGATTCAAAGGGATCATCCCGTCGACCAAATTCTGGGTGATATTAGCAAGGGAGTAACTACTCGATCTCGATTAGTTAATTTTTGTGAGCATTACTCCTTTGTCTCTTCTATTGAGCCTTTCAGGGTAGAGGAGGCCTTGCTAGATCTGGATTGGGTATTGGCCATGCAGGAGGAGCTCAACAACTTCAAGCGCAATGAAGTTTGGACACTGGTGCCTCGTCCGAAGCAAAATGTTGTGGGAACCAAGTGGGTATTCCGCAACAAACAGGACGAGCATGGGGTGGTGACGAGGAACAAGGCTCGACTTGTGGCAAAAGGTTATGCCGAAGTCGCAGGTTTGGACTTTGAGGAGACGTTTGCTCCTGTGGCTAGGCTAGAATCAATTCGTATTTTGCTAGCATATGCCGCTCACCATTCTTTCAGGTTGTACCAAATGGATGTGAAGAGCGCTTTCCTCAGCGGGCCAATCAAGGAGGAGGTGTACGTGGAGCAACCCCCTGGCTTCGAGAATGAACAGTACCCCGACTATGTGTGTAAGCTCTCTAAGGCGCTCTATGGACTTAAGCAAGCCCCAAGAGCATGGTATGAATGCCTTAGAGACTTTTTAATTGCTAATGCTTTCAAGGTTGGGAAAGCCGATCCAACTCTTTTTACAAAGACATGTGATGGTGATTTGTTTGTGTGCCAAATTTATGTCGATGACATAATATTTGGTTCTACTAACCAAAAGTCTTGTGAAGAGTTTAGCAGGGTGATGACGCAGAAATTCGAGATGTCGATGATGGGCGAGTTGAACTACTTCCTTGGGTTCCAAGTGAAGCAACTCAAGGACGGCACCTTCATCTCCCAAACGAAGTACACGCAAGATCTGCTAAAGCGGTTTGGGATGAAGGACGCCAAGCCCGCAAAGACTCCGATGGGGACCGACGGACACACCGACCTCAACAAAGGAGGTAAGTCCGTTGATCAAAAAGCATACCGGTCAATGATAGGTTCTTTGCTTTACTTATGTGCTAGTAGACCGGATATTATGCTTAGTGTATGCATGTGTGCTAAATTTCAATCCGATCCTAAGGAGTGTCACTTAGTGGCGGTAAAGCGAATTCTTAGATATTTGGTTGCTACGCCTTGCTTCGGGCTCTGGTATCCAAAGGGGTCTACCTTTGACTTAGTTGGATACTCAGACTCCGACTATGCTGGATGTAAGGTCGATAGGAAGAGTACATCGGGGACGTGCCAATTCTTAGGAAGGTCCCTGGTGTCATGGAACTCTAAGAAACAAACCTCCGTTGCCCTATCCACCGCTGAGGCCGAGTACGTTGCCGCAGGTCAGTGTTGCGCGCAACTACTTTGGATGAGGCAAACCCTCCGGGACTTTGGCTACAATCTGAGCAAAGTCCCACTCCTATGTGACAATGAGAGTGCTATCCGCATGGCGGAGAATCCTGTTGAGCACAGCCGCACAAAGCACATAGACATCCGGCATCACTTTTTGAGAGACCACCAGCAAAAGGGAGATATCGAAGTGTTTCATGTTAGCACCGAGAACCAGCTAGCCGATATCTTTACCAAGCCTCTAGATGAGAAGACCTTTTGCAGGCTGCGTAGTGAGCTAAATGTCTTAGATTCGCGGAACTTGGATTGAATTATAGCATACATGTGTTTATGCCTTTAATCAGGTTCATTCTGCATTTTGTTGCTTATTGTGGTGCTCAAGTTGTACAAACACTCCCTGGACCTCACAAGTCCGTTGCAAAGTGATGCACATGTTTAGGGGAAGATGTGTTACAACTTGACCCTTTGAGACTAACCATTTGCTTGAGTTTGCTTGATTTAGTCTCGAAGGTGAATTGAAAGGGAAAGGTGAACTTGGACCATGCAAGACTTCCACTGCACTCCGATGAGAGGGTAACTTATTCCAAGTTCATCTCTATGATCTTATTGCCTTTGTACTCTTAATTGAAGATTTTGGTGAGGCAATGGGGTTAAAGGGCCAAGATTGATCCCGTTTTGGTGCTTGATGCCAAAGGGGGAGAAAATAAAGGCCAAAGAAATAAATGAATCAGCTGCCACTTGAGAGATTTTGAAAATAGTAGAATAGAGCTTTTTGTTTTAGCAAAACTCTTTTATTGTGTCTCTTGTCAAAAGTTGGCTTCTTGTGGGGAGAAGTGGTGATTATGGGAAATAGGGGGAGTTTTTGAAATCTTTGATCAATCTCTTTTGGAATAACTCTCTATATGCTTTAACATGTGTGTTTGACTTAGAGATAGAGATTTGAGTTTGATTTCAAAAACAAACCAAGTGGTGGCAAAGGATGATCCATATATGCCAAACATGAATCAAAATAAATTTAAGTGTTATTTGAAGTGGTTTTGCACTTGTTCTAGTTGCTTTATGTTGTGTTGGCATAAATCACCAAAAAGGGGGAGATTGAAAGGGAAATGTGCCCTTGGGCCATTTCTAAGTATTTTGGTGATTGAGTGCCAACTCAAGTGCTTAAAATGTGAATTTATGCAATGGATGAACAAAGTGCAAATCAAGAGCAAAGGTATGTTTCTAAGTCTTAGTACATTGGTTTTGTGTACTAATATACTTGTCTAAGTATTGGAAACAGGAAGAAAAAGAAAAGGAAAAAGGTGGCTGTGTACAGCCAAGGGGCTGTTTCGGTCTGGGGCACCGGACTGTCCGGTGGTGCACCGGACAGTGTCCGGTGCGCCAGGCTGCCTCGGCCGAACAGGCCGCTCTCGGGAATTCGCCGACGGCGTACGGCTAAAATTCACCGGACTGTCCGGTGTGCACCGGACTGTCCGGTGAGCCAACGGTCGGCTAGGGCCAACGGTCGGCCGCGGATTCTGCGCGCGACACGTGGCCAAGCCAACGGTCGGAAGGGGGCACCGGACTGTCCGGTGTGCACCGGACATGTCCGGTGCGCCAACGGCTCCCAGATCAGTAACGGTCGACTGTGCTGTTTGAGGAAGGAAATCGGGCACCGGACAGTGTTCGGTGTGCACCGGACTGTCCGGTGCGCCCGACGACAGAAGGCAAGATCAGCCTTCCAGATTTGCTCTCAACGGCTCCTAGCTGCCTTGGGGCTATAAAAGGGACCCCTAGGTGCATGGAGGAGGACACCAAGCAACCTTAGAGCATTCTTGATCATCCACACTCAGTCTTTGCGCATTCGTTTGTCATTCTAAGTGATTCGAGCTCCGTTCTAGTGAGAACTTTGAGATAGTCTTTTGAGCTCGATTCTTGGCCGTGTGTGTGCGCATTTTGCTGTGGATTTGTGTGTGTTGCTTCCCTCCCTTACTCCGTATTTTTTGTTGAATCTCAAGTGTAAGGGCGAGAGACTCCAAGTTGTGGAGATTCCTCGCAAACGGGAAATTGAAAGGAAAAGCATAACACTGTGGTATTCAAGTTGATCATTGGATCACTTGAGAGGAGTTGAGTGCAACTCTCGTCCGTTGGGACGCCACAACGTGGAGTAGGCAAGTTTTGTACTTGGCCGAACCACGGGATAAATCACTGTGTCTTCTCTGTGTTGAACTCCGTGTGATTATCCTATTGTGCAAGATCTTCTCTCTAGCCACTTGGCATTAACTGTGCTAACACTTAATCAAAGTTTTGTGGCTTAAGTTTTGAAGTTTACAGGATCACCTATTCACCCCCCCCCCCCCCCCCTCTAGGTGCTCTCACCAGGTCGCGGCAGGTGGTGCCGGCAAGGAACGCGCCGATGACATCCGAGTCGGTGATGTTGGGCAGCTCGGTGCGTTGCTTCGAGAACCGCCGGATGTAGTCCCGGAGAGACTCTCCCGGCTGCTGCCGGCAGCTTCGGAGGTCCCAGGAGTTCCCGGGGCGCACGTACGTGCCCCGGAAATTGCCGGCAAAGGCTTGGACCAGGTCGTCCCAGCTGGAGATCTGCCCCGGAGGCAGGTGCTCCAACCAGGCGCGAGCGGTGTCGGAGAGGAACAGGGGGAGGTTGCAGATGATGAGGTTGTCGTCGTCCGTTCCACCCAGTTGGCAGGCCAGACGGTAGTCGTGAGCCACAGTTCCGGTCTCGTCTCCCCCGAGTACTTTGTGATAGTAGTCGGGGGTCGGAACCGGGTCGGGAATGGTGCCCGTCGGATGGCCCGGCTGAAGGCCTGCAGACCGGGCGGTTCGGGCGAGGGACTCCGATCCTCCCCGCTGTCGTAGCGTCCCCCACGCCTGGGGTGATAGCCTCGGCGCACCCTCTCGTCGAGGTGGGCCCGACGGTCGCGATGATGGTGCTCGTTGCCGAGACGGCCCGGGGCCGCAGGCGCGGTGTTGCGCGTGCGCCCGGTGTAGACCGAGGCTTCCCGCATGAATCGGGAAGTCGCGGCATGAGGTTCCGAGGGGTATCCTTGCCTTCGGGAGGCAGAGCTCTCGGCCTGTCGGACCGCGGCGCCTTCCAGGAGACTCTTGAGCTCCCCCTGGATTCGCCGACCCTCGGTGGTGGATGGCTCCGGCATCGCGCGGAGGAGCGTCCCTGCTGCAGCCAGGTTCTGGCCGACACCACTAGATGCGGGTGGCGGCCTGACCCTGGCGTCGTCGGCGACGCGGTGCTGGAAACCCTGAGGCAGATGACGTATTTCTTCGGCTGGGGGTTGGCCCGCCCATGCCTGCCCGACGTCCCGACGGATTGGCTCAAGCGCTCCTGCTCCCTCGTCGAACCTGGCCTGCGCCCCGCGGACTTGCTCGAGCTGTGGGTCATGACCCCCCGCCGGAACGGGGACCACAGCTAGCTCTCGTGGGATGTCAGCGCGAGGCACCGGCCTAGGGAGATCACCGTCCTCCGGCATGCCGAGATGATTGCCTTCGGAGGGACCCCCTAGATCGACGTGGAAACATTCGCGGCTTGGGCCGCAGTCCTCGTCGTCGAGGCTGCGGCTACCGTCGGAACAGTCGGAGAGGCAGAAGTCACATGCGGTCATGAAGTCCCGCATGGCACTGGGGTTGCCAAGTCCAGAGAAATCCCAACAGATGTTGGGGTCGTCGTCTTCCTCGGACCCAGAGGGCCCGTAGGTCGAGACGTTCGTCAACCGGTCCCAAGGCGACCGCATGCGAAACCCCAGAGGGTTGGGACTCGCCTCTACGAGAGCGTCCGCCAAAGCGAGGTCGCTAGGCGGGTTGAGGCTGAATCCAAATGACGTAGGATGGGAATCGGTCGGTACCTTTTGGTCGACGAGCGGCGATGAAGTCACATCGAGGGCTGACTGCACCGTCGTCTCAAGTACGAGGGCGACGTCCTGCATGCTTTTCGCAAGCGCGCTGGCGTCGTCCACTTGCTCGGGATTGGCGTGTCGCGGGGAGACGGCGCTCGTCTTCGTCTCAGGCGCGAAGTCGATACCCGGTGCACCCCTCGTTGGGGTGCCGGCGCTGTTGACTCGCTCGACAGCCGACGAGGCGCTGCCTCCTGCTTGGCCTTGGTTGCCCTGCCTTCCCCTCCGTCGGCGGGGAAGAAGGCGGGACGAGCTCGAATGTTGTTCTTCCGCCACGCGGGGAAGACGTCGTCGATTTCGTCGCCGGCGGGCGGGCTGTCGGCTGCCATTGTCGTTGCCGCACGGCGGTGGAAGGAGCATCATGTCGTAGCTGCCGTTGAAGGACATGAACTCAAGACTCCCGAAACGGAGCACCGTCCCGGGTTGGAGAGGTTGCTAGAGACTACCCATCCGGAGCTTGACGGGAAGCTGTTCGTCAACACGCAGCAGGCCCCTACCTGGCGCGCCAACTGTCGGCGTTCCGAGACCGGGGGGTCCCTTGGGCCGACGAGTGAGTGTCGCCGCGTGCCCTAGCCCAGATGGGTCGAGCGCGAGGGCGAGCGCGAAGGGGGGAGAAGCGAGGCGGCCGGAGACCGGCGTGAGAGAGGTGGGAATCCCGCGGCATTCGTGTTTGTCCCGCGCCCAGGTCGGGTGCGCTTGCAGTAGGGGGTTACAAGCGTCCACGCGGGAGAGGGAAGCGAGCGGCCCCGAGAGAGCGCCTGTCTCGTCCTCGTCCCCGCGCGGCCAACCCTCTCTAAGAGGGCCCTGGTCCTTCCTTTTATAGGCGTAAGGAGAGGATCCAGGTGTACAATGGGGGGTGTAGCAGAGTGCTGTCTAGCGGGGGAGAGCTAGCGCCCTAAGTACATGCCGATGTGGCAGCCGGAGAGATTTTGGCACCCAGCTGGTGTGATGTCGTGGCCGTCGGAGGAGCGATGGAGCCTGGCGGAGGGACAGCTGTCGGAGCGGTTGGGTCCTTGCTGACGTCCTCTTGCTTCCGTAAGGGGGCTGAGAGCTGCCGTCGTCACAGAGCATGCGGGGCGCCATCATTGCCTATCTGGCGGAGCTAGCCAGATGGGACACCGGTCTTGTTCCCTGCGGCCCGAGTCAGCTCGGGGTAGGGTGATGATGGCGCCTCCTGTTGACGTGGCTAGCCTGCGCCCTAGGTTGGGCGATGTGGAGGCTCCTCCGAAGCCGAGGTTGAGTCTGTCTTCCATGGTCGAGGCCGAGTCCGAGCACCTGGGTCGGGCGAGGCGGAGGTCGTCGGCAGAGGCCAGGGCGGAGTCCGAGCCCTGGGGTCAGGCGAAGCGGAGTTCGTCGTCTTCTGGGGCTGAGCCCGAGTCCGAGCCCTGGGTCGGGCGGAGCGGAGTTCGTCGTCTTCCGGGACTTAGCCCGAGTCCGAGCCCTGGGTCGCGCGGAGCGGAGTTCGTCGTCTTCCGGGACTTAGCCCGAGTCCGAGCCCTGGGTCGGGCGGAGCGGAGTTCGCCGTCTTCCGGGGCTTAGCCCGAGTCCGAGCCCTGGGTCGGGCGGAGCGGAGTTCGCCGTCTTCCGGGGCTTAGCCCGAGTCCGAGCCCTGGGTCGGGCGGAGCGGAGTTTCTTATGGTGCCTTTGGCAGGGCCTGACTGCCTTTCAGTCTCACTCTGTCAGGTGACACTGCAGTCGGAGTGGCGCAGGCGACGCTGTCCTTCTGTCAGGCCGGTCAGTGGAGCGGTGAAGTGACGGCGGTCACTTCGGCTCTGCCGGAGGGCGCGCGTCAGGATAAAGGTGTCAGGCTACCTTTGCATTAAATGCTCCTGCGACTTGGTCGGTCGGTGCGGCGATTTAGTCAGGGTTGCTTCTTAGCGAAGACAGGGCCTCGGGCGAGCCGGAGATATGTTCGCCGTCGGAGGGGGGGCCTCGGGCGAGACGGAAATCCTCCGGGGTCGGCTGCCCTTGTCCGAGGCTAGGCTCGGGCGAGGCGTGATCGAGTCACTCGAATGGACTGATCCCTGACTTAATCGCACCCATCAGGCCTTAGCAGCTTTATGCTGATGGGGGTTACCAGCTGAGAATTAGGAGTCTTGAGGGTACCCCTAATTATGGTCCCCAACAATAGTACTATACTAGTGTTGCTATTTTATATAATTGTCTATATGGTGTTGTTGGATGGATGATTGAGTGAAGCTAGAATTTTCGTAATGGTATTTAGTTGGATATACTTGATGTGTGTATAATGTATTATTTTAATAGATGTTTAACTTTTTTGGATATGGGTGATCCGACGAGTGACACATACACATATGGGTATGGCCGTATGGGTATGTGGGTAAATACATACCGATTGGTGTATATGGGTGATCTGATAGGTTATTTTTTTTTATCGTGGCTATAAGGTAAATCCATAGCTTTAAATTAATTTAATAGCTTGGTAAAAGATTGTATCAAATAAAACAAGCTACTTACTAGGTAGAGATAAAAGTTAATTATAATCTAATCAAGTCAAAATAACGAATAGATGTAGTTTCGAGAATATGTATAAAGTGTAAATCACATGGGACGAGATGACAGACAAAATATCCATGAGGTTTGGTTGCTTGATGACAAGCTACGTCCTCGTAATGATAAGTTAAAGCTAGATGATTCTCATGCTAATTGGCATCACATGAAAAGCCCACATGCTAGTTGGTATCTATTCACTTAATATTTCAGTACTTAGTACTTATTCCTATTGGCAGCACAACTCTTTCATACCGTAGAACACACAAGAAACATGTAAATGTTGGGGCGAAGGCAAAGACGCCACCCTTCGCTCGAAGCCTTCGCAGCAGCCGCCGGTCTGACAGAGACAAAACAGGCAGGGACACCCTTCGCTGTTTCGGCACGAGACGAAGACCGGCGACGAAGTCATCCCACAGTGCGGCCTCGTCCAGCTGAGAGGCCCGCGTGCGATCCGGCCCATTGTAACGGGCCCTGCGTGGCCGCTGTCTGTTACGGGCCTAATTTGTAAAGGCATCCCTGTAATTACAGTCTGTAACCCCGCTTTATGGGAATATTCTGGGGATAACCTAGGTAGCTGAGGGCACATGCGTCCTTAGCACAAGGCGCTGGGCGCTCAGGTACCTATAAATACCCCCGCACAGTGCCCGTGGGAGGCCAGATTAACAGAGCTATTGCCTTCTAGCACGTAACCCTGTTGTCACCACTGTTCACCCTTGTTGGCCTCCTTGCGATTGAGGGCAAGTTCCAACATTTGGCGCCCACCGTTCGTGCTACGACAAAACCACCCGCGATGGCACCCAAGAGAGCTAACCCGAAGGCTGACGAGGCTGCGAAGGCAGCACTGCTCGCCGCAAGAAAGGGCAAGGCCCTCGCCCTCACCCAATCCACCCACCAAGAGCCCACTGAAGACAATGTTCCCCGCACCTGCGAAGACGACACCTTCCGCACCTCCGGCCCCGAAGGACAATCGCAGCTGCCCCCAGGCTTCGCCCCACTGGAAGGCGCGGACCTCACCGAGGACGGTGAAGTCCTCGGCGTCTCAGCGGAAGAACAACTACAGCTGCGTGCCCTGCGCCTCAAGAACCGCAATCTCCAGAGGCAGAAAGAGATACTGGAGGCCAAGCGCCAGCGTGTGTCCGCACTAGCCAAAGTGCGGCAAATGATACGCGACGAGGAGCAGAAGGCCCAAGACCTCAAGCGCGAGATCGCGCTGATGCAGCGCGAAGGCCACCTTGGCCTGCAGCAAGGGCCACCCCTCCAGCAGCGCGCACAACCGGAAGACACGCGCGAAGGCCACCTGGGCCTGCAGCATGGGCCACCCTTGCAGCACCGAGCACAGTCGGAAGACCCGCGTTTCCCCCAGCGTGACTACACCTTCCAGCACGCCGCGCCATTCCAAGGGGTCAACTATCTCGACGAGCGAAGTCCCCTGGCGCCACACCTGCAAGTGACGCCTTGGCCAGCTAACTTCAGAGCAGGGACCTATCCCAAGTACAACGGCAGCACCGACCCGGCGCAATACATAATGAGTTATCAGGTCGTCGTTGCATCCGCCGGAGGGGACGACGCCACAATGGCGAAGTCTTTCATCATCGCCCTAGAGGGCCCAGCTCTCACCTGGTTCACCAGATTGCCTCCGCTGTCCATTGATTCATGGAGAAGTCTCAGGGACAAGTTCCTGCTCAACTTCCAAGGGTACCGCCCAGACACCGACGCCTTGGCCAAGCTCTCGCTTTGCAAGCAGTTGGAAAAGAAGACTCTGCGGGAGTATTACCGCAAATTCTTAACACTCAAGTCACAGCTGCCCTCCGTTGATGATCAGATCGCTATCCACTACGCCATCAGTGGCCTTCGTGTCGGCGTCCTCTACAGCCACTGTATCAGAGATCCACCCAAGAACCTCCAGGAGCTATATCAGCTCTTTGAAAAATATGCCAAATCCGAAGAGCTCCACCAGCGCAAGGTTGAGTCACAGCGGAAACCCAAAGATGCCCCGCAGTCCAGCCGCACGTGGACGAGGACTCCGCAGCCAGACTCCGGTCGAGACGGTCGCAGTCAGCAGCAAGTGCACAACATCGCCAACCAGCATCCCGCTGCTGACCCCCTCGTCGCCAGGAATATCCCCCCCAGGGCCGTGGAAATGGAACTCGTGGCAGGGGCCGAGGGCGCGCACAGCCGACGCGCCGATTCTACTGCCTTTTCCACGGCGAAGACTGTGCCCACCAAACCAAAGACTGCCCCGAAACGAAGGCCACCAGAGACAGAATGGCGCGGGCGCAGCCAGCCGACAACCCCAGAATTGTCGCGCACAACTACCAGCAGCCCCCTCCACCATATATCCACGCCCCCGCCCCGCATCCACCGCACCACGCTTACCAACACCATCAGGAAGTACAAATCGTACCTCCTCCGCCCCCACCACCACACCAGCAACATCAAAACATCCCCCATGCCCCAAAGCAGGAAGACTTCGCCGATCAACCATATCGCGGAGTCATTCACATGATAACTGGGGGGTCCAGCACTGACTTCGACACCAAGCGGCAGAAGCGGGACCACTACCGCATCATCAACCATGTCGCCGTCACTGGCCCAGTCGTGCAGACAAAGTGGTCCCACATACCGCTAACCTTCGACGCACGAGACGTCGACCTGCGCAGCGCCCCCACATCGACGCTATGGTCATCAATTGCAGCGTGGCAGGCTGGGACTTACACAAAGTCCTAGTCGACAACGGCAGTCAGGCGGACATCATCTTCCTCCACGCCTTCAACCGCATGGGTATAAGCCACAGCCTGCTCAAGCCTTCGGACAACCCGCTGTATGGCTTCGGCGGCAAGGGCACCTTTCCCGTTGGCAAAATAGAGTTGCCCCTCTCCTTCGGTGTAGCACCCAATGCCCGAAGTGAGCAAGTAACCTTCGATATCGTGGATATGGTATATCCATACAACGCCATCATGGGCCGGGGCTCCATCAATAAGTTCGAAGCTGCCATCCACGGACTGTACCTATGTATGAAGATACCAGGTCCGCTAGGTGCCATTACGGTCTACGGCAACCAGCAGACGGCGCGCAACATAGAGCGGGACTTCGTGCCCGGGCGCGGTCTACGGCAACCAGCAGACGGCGCGGCACTAGTGCAGGAGCAGACAGTTGAGGGCGGGGTCAGGCAGTGCCCTGTTTACTATGTCTCCGAGGTACTGACACCATCCAAGTGCAACATGACAGAACTGGAGAAGATTGCCTACGCGGTCGTTATGTCTTCGCGCAAGCTGCACCATCACTTTGAAGCATTCAAGATCCGAGTCACCTCAGACAGGGGACTCGGCGAGTTATTCAGAAACCCGGAGGCATCGGTGAGGATTGCCAAGTGGGCAGCCGAACTATCTGGCTACCACATCAGCTTTGAGCCCAGGACAGCCATCAAGTCACAAGTCCTGGCAGACTTCGTCGTTGACTGGACTGGGCCAATAACACAGTCTGACCCGTCCACAGAGAGGGTTTGGACCATCCATTGCGACGGCACATGGTGCCATGCGGGGGCAGGCGCCGCTGCAGTCGTCACCTCACCAGCAGGAGTCAAGCACAAATATGCAGCACGCCTCAGCTTCGCTCTGGAATCCGACAGATGCACAAACAATATCGCAGAATATGAAGCAGTTATCCTCGGCCTCCGCAAGCTAAGGGCCCTCGGAGTCACCACATGTATCATCAAAACAGACTCCAAAATAGTTGCCGGGCAGGTCGAGAAAGACTACGCAGCAAAAGACCCCGCCCTTATGCAATACCTCGCGGCCATCCGAAGTCTCGAGAGGCAATTCAAGGGATTCACCCTGCAGCATGTGGACAGGGCCAAGAATGAGGAGGCTGACGCATTGGCCAAGGCCGCCGCCAGGGGCGAGTCCTTGCCCTCCGATGTGTTCTTTCATGTCATCGGCACGCCAGCCATCCGGAGCCCCGAAGGGCTCCAAATAACTAATGACAGCGAGGGCCACCGCATAGTCAACCTAATCATGACCAAGAATTGGCGGGCACCAATAACCCTGTTCCTACAGGGGTATTATCATCCAACCGACGTCAGCGAGGCCAAGCGCCTCAAACATCGGAGCCGGGACTTCGCACTGATTGAGGGCCAACTCTACAAAAAAGGGGTCAGTCAACCAATGCTTAAGTGCGTCACCGAAACCAAAGGCATGCAGATCCTACGTGAAGTCCATAGTGGCACGTGCGGCTCACACGCAGGGCCAAGGGCCCTAGCTGCCAAGGTGATCCGCCAAGGGTTTTACTGGCCCACAATGATCTGCGCCGCAAATCGGGTCACAAGGTCCTGCGAAGCCTGCCAGAAGTTTTCTCCTCGATCAGGCAGCCCCTCGCAGTATACAAAGCTGATCGCCCATACATGGCCTCTCCAGCGCTGGGGCCTGGATATTGTCGGGCCCCTGCCCACCGCTCAAGGGAACCTTAAGTTCGCCTTCGTCGCCGTCGAGTACTTCACCAAATGGATCGAGGCGAGGGCTGTTTCCACAATAACATCAAAGACTGCCCAAAAATTCTTCTGGCAAAATATTGTTTGCCGCTTCGGAGTACCGTCCGAACTAACAGTTGACAACGGCAAGCAGTTTGACAGCCAAGATTTCAAGGATTTTTGTTTTTCCATCGGCACCAAGCTTGCCTTCGCTTCAGTTTATCACCCGCAATCCAACGGGGTCGTGGAACGCGCCAATGGGAAAATCTTCACAACTGTCAAGAAGATGCTCCTTGATGAAAAAAGGGCAGATGGACTGATTTGTTACCTGAGGTAGTCTGGGCACTGAACACGACTGAGTGCAGGGCAACCGGGTTTACTCCCTTCCGCCTTCTATACGGATCGGAGGCCATGACCCCGCAAGAAATAAAGCACGGGTCCCCGCGAACAGTTCCGTCAGCCGTCCCCGACGTGGACGAGCCAACTTCAAAGGACCTCATTGACGGAGACCGAGTCTTCGCCCTACAGGCCCTAAACAAATACCAAGCCCAAACCAAAGCATGGCGCGACCACACAGTCATCCCGAGGGAGTTCAGCGAAGGGGACCTCGTACTCGTCCGGACAGCTCGGACGGAGTCCAGGGGCAAGCTGGAGCCCAAGTGGGAGGGCCCCTTTATAGTCAAGACAAAAGCTTCCCCCAGCGCTTACAGGCTCACAACGCCAAACGGCGAGGACCTGGAGCACTCCTGAAACATCGACAGCCTCCGCAAATTTTTTGTTTGACTCATCAGGGCTGATTTCGCTCTTGTAATTCGCCAAAAACAATCTTGTACCGGCCCGCACTCTTTTCCTCCCGGGGGGTGAGGTTTTTAACGAGGCGGAGCCATGTAATATATGAGAGAAAAATCCCCCGCAAAAACATGCGTCGAAAAAAGACCGCGACGACGGTCTTCGACATTCGACCAATTCGAGGTCACCGCGAGGCTAGGCGCTAGCCACCCTCGCGTGCGACAAATCCGCGCAGAAGTCGCCTAAGGGTGCAGCCGGACTAGCACAACAAGTGCGAAAAAACCGAAGTCTACCGCGAAGACTATCCGCGCAGAAGTCGCCTAAGGGTGCAGCCGGACTAGCACAACAAGTGCGAAAAAACCGAAGTCTACCGCGAAGACTATCCGCGCAGAAGTCGCCTAAGGGTGCAACCGGACTAGCACAACAAGTGCGAAAAAAACCGAAGTCTACCGCGAAGACTATCCGCGCGGAAGTCGCCTAAGGGCGCAGCCGGACTAGCACAACAAGTGCGAAAAAAAACCAAAGTCTACCGCGAAGACCATCCGCGCAGAAGTCGCCTAAGGGCGCAGCCGGACCAGCACAACAAAAGCAGAAACGACAACATCAAACCGTCCGCGCCAAGACCGACTATAATCGCACCAGCACAGCATAACAAAACACACCAGACAAAGTACACAGCGCCTTCGCAGGCACAGACAAGCGACAGCACACGACTTCATCATACAAGCCTTTACACATATACAAGCGAGGGCGCCACACTCTACATCGGCTCAACCTTAGGAATAATTCTCATCTCCCTATAATTAAATAACATTATCCTAAGCTCCTCACCCGCAAAAAGACTTCGCAGTTCCCCTTCCCCTGTACTCGCGGCGGCCGGCAAAGACAACAGCTCCTGCCGACCAGCCCTACTCACACAAAGCCGAGCCTAGGGCTGGAAAATTAGCTCGAGGCTCGCGAGCCGGCTCGAGCTCGGAGCGGCTCGGCTCGGCTCGGAGCGGCTCGCGAGCCTCGAACGAGCCGAGCCGAGCCTCTTCTTCGAGCTCGTTTTTGCAGCGAGCCGAGCCGAGCTGGCTCGTTCCAGCTCGCGAGCCGGCTCGCGAGCCTTGCAAAAATGGTCAATTTATGGAATAATAATGAATATTAGATAATTTTATGGATAATAGCTCATTTTTTAGTCTTTGATGATGAATATATTACAAGTTATAATTTAATTTACTCATAATGTAGAATGATGATTCTATATTTCAAATTTATATAATGTTAATTCACCAAATAATGTAACGAAAAGTACCAAAATATGGCTCGCGAGCCGAGCCGGCTCGCGAGCCAAGGTCGAGCCGAGCCGAGCCTCTTTCACCAGCTCGTGGAATGGACGAGCCGAGCCTAGCCGAGCTCGTTCAGGCACCGAGCCGCACCGAGCCGAGCCGAGCCGAGCTCGGCTCGGCTCGTTTCCAGCCCTAGCCGAGCCCCCTCCTCCCCACTAACCCTACGCTTTGCAACCGCCCTTCGTCGTCGGCGCCCGGCGCTAGGACCTGGCACATCTTGTGCGCCCGCGGCGTGTGGCGAGGCCTCCGCCGCAGCCACATCCAAGGCCGCAAAATAATCCAAGTCCTCCTCCGACGACTCCTCAGTCCACTCAACCGAGCACCCAGAGTCAGTAAAATCAAAAAACTCAGATGCAGACCCACCACATTCATTACCACCTTCCGCGGTCGAAGCCGCCAAAAATTCAGTAGTAGCGGTTGCGTGCGCAGGCCCAAAATCTTGAACCTGCGCAGCAACCAAAATTCAGCAACATATCCAAAATTCTCCAACCCTATACACCCACTACGCCACCTGCGAAGGCCCTGACGTTGCGGGAGCCTCCGCCGTTGGCCCCGCCGTCGCTTCCGCTGCTGTTTCCGCCGCCACCGCCGCGGGATCTTCAGCACTCGGCACAGCAGCTGCGGGGGCATCAGGCGCGCCTTCGGCCACCCGTGGGGGCAGGTCTTCGCCGGCCGCGGCGGATGTGGGAGCATCCGGCGCAGTCTCCAGGGTTGGCTCCGGGGCGACCCCAGACACGGCCTCCGCCGAGGTCGGCTCCGGGTCAGGCAGCGCGCTGTTCAACGCCCCGAAGTCGTCCACCCGCTCGCCACGCACCGCCTAAGATAAAACACACAAAATTCAGCAAACACACGCACAACCCACATCCAACAAACGCCAAACAAACGAAGACATTACCTGAGCCCTCGCCGTCTCGGCCCGCTCCCTGACCACCTCCTGACCGTGCGGACCCCACATCCGGTCATAGATAGCCCTGGCAGACTCCTTCACTACGGGGTCTTCAGCCTTATAGATATCTCGATCAAAATCTTCATCAGCCTGGTCGAAGACCTCGAAGTGCCGGCACCCTTCGCGAGAGAGCCCGTTCATCGCCCCCTCGCAGGTGACCAGGGAGGCGTACGACATAAACCCCCCCACGACAGTGGGGAGTTCCTGCAGCTCCTCCTGCACCCATTCCAGACAGCGAAGCCCGGGCTCTCGGTCCGGTACATCGAAGTCGCCGGTCCGCGCACCCAGCTCACGATATGTATCCATAAGCTGTGTGCGCGTCCGTTCGGCCTCCGCGTGCATCGCGGCCTCGGCCCGCTCCACGCGGCTCTCCAGGGCGATGAGCCGCTCCTGCAGCTGCTCGGCGCGCTCCCTGGCAAGATTGCCCTCCGCCCGGGCCAGCTTGGCCTCCGCCTGCGCAGCCTGCGCCTGGACGAGGGCCTCGTTGGTCTCCCTCCTCTCCCCCGCCAATTGGCGCCGGAGGTCAGCCTTCTCTCCCTCCAGCGCGGCCACCCTGTCCGCCAGCTTGCGGCACTTGCTGTCGGCGGCCGACTTCTCTCGGACGGCGTCAGCATGTTGTGTCCGAAGTCTCTCGACTTCGGCAGACACAACCGCCGTGAGGGCCCCCGACGCCGTGCGGTTGGCGAAGTCAGCCACCTGCACAACACACATAAGACCGCAGAGAAAAAAAACCGAAGTCTGGCTCAGCGGACCTGACTCAGCGACTCCACCACCTCCTTCAGCCGGCGGGACGCAGCGCCTGCCTCATCCCTCACAGCCGCGAGGACCGCCACCTCGCCTCCGGCGCTAAGAGCCCCGCCCTTCGCCTTCGGCGGCACGGCAGCCGTCGTCGTCACCGCGGCAGGTGCAACTATAGCAAGTTGGCCTTCGTCCGACTCTGCGACGTAACGACGAATAAGTAACAATAATAAAAAAAACTCACCACCAAGATAGTCCTCCACACTAATATCGGTGGCGAAGTCGGCGACACGCTTGCCCGCCGACGGCAGCGCTCGGGCCGCCTTCGCGACCTCCGCCACTCCGCTGGGCGGCGGCACCACCTTCGTCGATTTGGAGCCTCCGGCACCTGCCGTCGCCTCCGGCGCCTTGCTAGATGCAGGGGCGCCCGACTTCGCCGCCAGCGGCGGCTTGCCTCCGCCGGAGGCCGTAGCCTTCGAGGACCCCCGCTGCCTCTTCGGCCTAGCTCCATGAAGCCGGACAGCCGCCTGGCGCTTTTGTGCTGCTCCCTGGCGGTCCTTGTCCATCACTGCCGACACAACAGCAGCAATATTCTGCCCGTAAGGAAAAACTCTCCATTCGCGAACCATGCGAGATGTAAAAAAGTCCTCGCCAGCCGCGCGGGGGATAGGAACATTCCTAGGCCAGCAACCCCCGGTAACCCTCAGCATCCGAGCCGAAGACTCCCGGAGCTCGGGCGAAGACATCCTTCCCCCCGGGGCCGCGCACGTCCTCATCAACTCTCTAGCAAAACTATCAGAAACCCCAAGTCCTCCCATAGCAGTACCTAATTTTCTCTTTTTGGAGGATGGGGCGGCCGCCGGCGCAGGGTCGTCTCCAGTCTCCACCACTGGCTTCTTCCCACGGCGGTCCGCGTCGTCTTGACCAGGATAGCCGTCATACGGCAATTGATTTAATTCGAAAACCATGTTCAAACGGTCATTCGACCCGCGGATATCAAAGCTGCGCTGGCCCTCTGTCCTCGGCACGTAGCGTCCAACGAGTCGCGCCGCCCCTTCCTCCGCATCACACACAAAGGCGGCCGGGTCGCGGTTTCGCAGATTCAGTGCGAAGGCAGGACTTCGCACCACCCTTCCACCGTGAAAAGGCATCTGGCGAGGGCACACTTCGCCCAACGCCCAGCCATGCGCCAAGGGCCACACCCCGTACGCCACAAACTCTTCAACTAAATCGCGCCCACTGCTCTGACCGGCGGCGCACCGAAGGGCCCCTTCGTCCACATCCTCCTCTGCCACTTCAAAAGACGGATACGCTGAGTAATAATGAGAACACATCTCGGACACGGGGAGTCCCTCATGGCCTTCGACGGTACCCTCAGCAACATAAATCCAAAATTCATTCCAGTTGCCCCACTTGTTGCGGGCGCAAGGAACCAACTCGACTACTTGCATGTGGTCTTGCCGGTCTTCGGCGTGAATGTGCAGGACCCAAACTGAGCAACTTCGTCCCCAATCATCCTCTTCTGCCAGTGCAAACAATAATACTTCGCAAAAACTTCAACCGATGGCTGTCCGCCGTACGAAGTCGTCGCCCAGACATACTTCGACAGTGCCACCACGGCATTCGGTGTCAGCTGATGTATTTGAACGTTGAACCTGCGCAGGACTTCGCCAACAAACCGGTGCGCAGGCAAGCGGAGACCGGCGGCGAAGAACGCCTCGAAAACAACCAACTCACCCTCCGGCTCGGGGACTTCCTCCGTCCCCGGGGCACGAGCAACTCCGCCGCCGAAATAACCCAACCGCTGCATATCTTGCACGCGGGCCGACGACATCCGCGACACGCCAAAATTAACAGAATCGCCGGCGCGCAACTCCTCCGCCATCAAACTACTCAGCGTCTCCTCAGACGAGGCGGCGACCGGCGGCGAGGAATCGGCCGGCGGCGTAGCGGCAGCGGAAGAAGAAGAGGACGGCATCGCTACGTACCGTCGGCGGCGGCGGGCGGTCTGCTTCACTCGAGCCAGATCTCCGGCGAACAAGAGCACGGGGGGCAGACGAGCAGCAAGACGGCGGGCGGCTAGGGTTTTCACGGAGCGCGGAAAGTGAAGTTCAAAAAGCGCCGACCCCCGCCCCCTTTTATAGGCAGGGCGCGGCTCTTCGGGAAACCCGCAATCCGACAGGGCGCGGCGCTTCGGGAAACCCGCAATCCAACAGTACGCCGTCAATCAACGGTCACATCAAAAACCCCCGCGGAACCACTTCGAGCGAGGGCAGCGTCTCCGCCATCTTGCGACGTCTTCGGCACCAGGTGACTTTGTCGAACTGGTCCCTCGGAGGGCAAATGTTGGGGCGAAGGCAAAGACGCCACCCTTCGCTCGAAGCCTTCGCAGCAGCCGCCGGTCTGACAGAGACAAAACAGGCAGGGACACCCTTCGCTGTTTCGGCACCAGACGAAGACCGGCGACGAAGTCATCCCACAGTGCGGCCTCGTCCAGCTGAGAGGCCCGCGTGCGATCCGGCCCATTGTAACGGGCCCTGCGTGGCCGCCGTCTGTTACGGGCCTAATTTGTAAAGGCATCCCTGTAATTACAGTCTGTGACCCCGCTTTATGAGAATATTCTGGGGATAACCTAGGTAGCTGAGGGCACATGCGTCCTTAGCACAAGGCGCTGGGCGCTCAGGTACCTATAAATACCCCCGCACAGTGCCCGTGGGAGGCCAGATTAACAGAGCTATTGCCTTCTAGCACGTAACCCTGTTGTCACCACTGTTCACCCTTGTTGGCCTCCTTGCGATTGAGAGCAAGTTCCAACAGTAAACAACAGATGCTCGATCCCTGTTATGGTGATACTACTGTTTATCTATTTATACAGTCGAACTAGTATATTTTTCCTTGAATAAATGAGAACAATAGTACATCTTGCGTCAGTATATGTGAGTCACAGAGACAATTCGAGCTTGGCTTGGCTATTTATTTCCTGGAAGCTGACTAGTGCAGCCATATCTATAGCCCATCCCCACTGTTATCGTTAATGGTGGTAAATAGGGGCAATAAACTAACTATAGTAGCTGATGAGTCATTGCATGGAGTCATGGAGAGTAAAATTGTAGTGGAGTGAGGTCCTCGCCAAAAGAATAATAGTCTACGCTAAGCACACAGGGTTGAAGATCTATTCAGCTTGGGTAGTAGTATTCAGTACATTGAAACTCGATCAACATCCGCAAGTCAAAAATACTGACGTCTCCTACTTTCACATCTGTCTGTGCTGTCATTGTTTTTACCTAACAGCATAAATATATATACATTACATATTATTTCTTTAAGGTACTTGATTCCACCTTGCTGAATTATCCCTCCACACTGCAAGTCTGCAACTCAGCTATCTATACTGATCCATGATAAAAGTCAACTGAAGTAACTAAACAACTTTCTTTTTTTTCTCTCCATTATTAACAACACGTGAGTGATCCCTGTTGTTGTCGTCTGAACCCTTTCAAGGAAGCAAATATGAGAGTCTCACCACCAAACAGCGCCCTGTACATGCATGTTAAGTATATACTTAGTTTTGACAGATCAACAACCCATTAACTAATTCGCTAACAACTCGCCACCGATATCCGGTGGTTTAACTATGAAAATGAGCAGGTAATTAATGCAGCGTTGATTGTATTGTATTGTGTACGGTTGCGAACACAGCAGGCGTGTCCTTCTTTCCATGTCAGCGTTTAGTCCCAGAAACAAACTGTAGAGTCTCTGTCGTCGTTGGGCCCATCAGGTTAGCTAGCTAAACAAGGTGATCCCAGCTTGACTGCGGCGCCGGTCCGATCCCTGCTGTTTTCCCCAAACTTAACAGAGACCGCAATAATGTGGTGTCGCTACAGATCCATTATCTAGCGCTGACACTTGCATAACTCCGTCCTGACAGAACACTGTTGACCTCGAGTACTTGAGTACAGCTCTTCGTTTCCATCCATGTGGAAAAAGACGACTTTGGGAGCAGGATGATCTCCGCCGGCCTCCTGACTTGGTTCGTCCGGTAGCTAGTCTACGAAATGAGAACACCGCCGGCGGGAATCGAACTCGGCGGCGAGAACCGTACGCCCGCCCGCCGTGGGCTGGTGAGCTTGAATTTTGTGGCAGGCGGAGGGCTCCGTGCTGACGTAGAGCAGCGCGCGCGCGGTTGCTTCCAAGAATCAAATAAACACCCGGCGGAGGAAGAAGAAAAGACATTTGTTTTCTCGCCTAATAGTTTCGGCGAGGTCTTTGCTTAATTATTAAGAGCAGAAGGAAAATGTGCGGCCCACTCCAAAGATTTGACCAGATCGTTGAAAAAGGCTGGCCTCCATCACATGACATGCGCAGCCATGAAACGAGTCCGATGATTCAGTCAGATCCAGCATGTGTGCAGCTCCTATATATAGTCTCCTAATACCTTGCGATTCAAAAACAAAACAAAAGCGTTCGATCGGTGGCCTTTTTGAAATAGTGTTCAGCGCATCACATAGCTTTTTTGAAATAGGGCTGGAGGAGCGTGTCTTCCAATCAACCAGACTCCGCCGATCGTCGTGAGGCGGCGGCATATCTTCCGTTCCGTTCCGTCCGCCTCCCGTATGTACGCTCGCGTCGGTCGATCACATGCTGTGTGCATGCGCTGTGTGCATGCGCTGCGTGCTCTTCTCGGATCCCGCACGTGGCGATATATACGTAAGCGCGTGGGTGGTGACGCCGACTGTGTGGCTGATTGCTCATCCATCGTAAGCAAAGCTCCCGATTTGGGAAAGCTCCCGATTTGATCCATGCATCGACGACGACGGCTGAAGAATTCCTTTTCTTCAGATTTGATCCATCGTCGATGGCTGAAGAATTCCTCAAATAAACCTCCCGATCGGTTGCTTCGTGGACTTGCTGGCACCGGGCCGGCCGTACCAAAGTCAACAGCACGCGCCCTAAACAAATCGCCGGACGCATGCATTTTTTGTCATCAGGTCCATGATCCATGGATTCAGAGCGGGTAACCGCCAGATCCATGGACCGACCGCCCGGCAGGTCGGTCGCCGCCGCCGGAGCCCGGCGGCAGCTGGCTAGGTAGGTAGGAGTACCTCGCGTAGCTGAGAACCGTGGACCAGCGTAACGCGGCGGCAGCGACACGCATGATACGTTGGCGAGACTGCAGCTGCGGCGAAGACGACGATGGCGGCGGCGGCGACTATTCTATTGCTCGCTCGCTCGCTTGCCCGTGGGGCCGGCCGGTGCGTGGGCCAGCTGGCATTTAATCTTGATGTGCCCATCCGTATGGACGAGGAGGACGACGAAGACGACTGGACACGACTGAATCGTGTGATAGCTAGGCTCCGCCACTGGGATTCGGTGAGGCATCTACCACTGTTTGTTTAATTATCCCAAGCGAGTCAGAAACTGCAGGCTGCTTGTTGGGCACTTGGGCATGGGCTTGCAGTGCTGTGCCCGCCCTCTCTCCTTCCTTGTTCCTTCTTTATAAGGAGACGAGCGAGCTCGGCAGAGAGGTACTACGCCCAGGACACGACAGGGCGCTGCTTGTTGCCGATTGCTAGCTGGTAAAGGGTAGGCCGGTGCGTCTAGCTACCTTGGTTGGTTGGGTGCCGGAATTTCCATGGAGGTCGCGGTCGTGGAAAGTCCTCGTCCTCCTCCGCCGCCGCCGCAGGCCAAGGAGGAGAAGAGGTCCGACGCCACCAAGCCAGAGATCGCCGCATCGGTACGATGAACTACATGACCGACCTGCCGCTCGATCCTTTCTCTCTTCCTCTTCTTCTTCTTCTTCATTTAGTTTTGTTGTCATAGATCTTCAACACTACGTCGCTACCGAATTAAAGAGATCTGATCGAGCAGCATGGACGAGACCTTTACTTATTACTTATATTTGTGTACGCGCGCACGCAGATGGTAGGAAGCGCTCTCCCAATAGTCTTCGAAAGCTTTCCGTCGACGCAAAGAGAAGCGGCGGCGGCGGGCGTCAAACAGGAGGAGCGCAGGCTGGAGGCGGCCAGGGCGGAGATGGGCGAGGTGAGGGAGGAGAACGAGCGCCTCAAGTCGATGCTGTCCCGCATCGTCGGCCAGTACCAGTCCCTGCAGACGCACTTCCTCGACGTCGTCAAGGTGCGCGAGCTGGCATCATCGTCAGCCAAGGCGGCGGCAGAGAACAAGATCCCCGCGGCGCCGGCTCTGCTGCCCGGCACCGACGACGGCGACGAACCCTACGACGACCTCGTCTCCCTGAGCCTCGGCACGAGGGCGAATAGCAGCGGCGGCGGCCCTCGCCGCAAGGGGCACGACGACAGGTCGGCGTCCTCGTCTGGCACCGCTGACGAGATGCCCAATACCGCCGACGACGAACGCCGCCACCAGATCTCCCTCGGTCTCGGCTTCGCGCGCGGGCTTCCGCCATCGGGCACGGCGGCGGCCGCGGACGACGACAAGGCCAGCCACGACGCGTCCACGGCGCCGGTCCTGAACCTGAGCTCCGACAGCAGCGGCAGCGCCGGGGACACCGACACCACGAAGCCTGCCCTGGCCGCCGCGGGCGCCGCCCGTAAGAGCCCGAGTGCCGGTGCCGGAGACGGGTCAGCTGACGACGAGGTGCAGCAGCAGGCCAAGAAGGCTAGGGTTTCCGTCAGGGTCAAGTGTGACACTCCCACGGTACGTGCGTGCGTGACACAAGCCGATCTGTTGCCCTTGTTAATATGGATTTTTCAAATTGAACTTGAGAAAATTGTCCCAAATAAACACAGATTAGCGCGTTGCATGCATATATATGATAATTGTTTTGTGATTTTGTCTCGGTGATGATCATCAGATGCCCGATGGCTGCCAATGGCGGAAGTACGGGCAGAAGATCTCCAAGGGGAACCCGTGCCCGCGCGCCTACTACCGCTGCACGGTGGCGCCGCACTGCCCGGTGAGGAAGCAGGTGCAGCGGTGCGCGGAGGACACGTCGGTCCTGATCACCACGTACGATTGCGCGCACAACCACCCGCTCCCGCCGGCGGCGACGGCCATGGCGTCCACGACCTCCGCGGCGGTGGCCATGCTCACCTATGGATCCACCACCTCCGCCGCCTCGGCCTCGCTCGTCCACGGCCACCAATACCACTCGCTGGCGGCCGCCGCCGGGCTTCTCGGCCCCACCACCATGGTCTCCACCGCCGCGTCCTGCCCCACCATCACGCTCGACCTCACCTCCCCCGCCGCGCCGCACTCCCTCGTGCACTCCTCCTTGCCCTACGCCGCCGCCGCCGCCGCAGCAGCAGCGGGGTTCGAGTCCAAGGCGGTCCCCGCGGCGTGGAGCAGCGGGTACCTGGCGTACGGCGGCGCCCACCCGTCCTACGACACCAAGATCTCGTCGGCGTTGGGGCACCTGTTCGGTGGAAGCCTGGGCGTGCCATCGAGACCGGAACAGCTGTACGCCCAGTCGTACCTGCAGAGAGCTAATAGCCTGGGCGACGGCCATGGTGCGGTGGCGCCCGCCGTCACGGACACGCTCGCGAAGGCGATCACGTCGGATCCGAGCTTCCAGTCGGTGCTGGCAGCGGCGATCACGTCCGTCATGGGGCGCGGCGGAGCCGCTGCTACCCAGAAGTGATCAAGATCGATGGCGCATGCAGCATTCGCTCATGCATAAGATCGACTTGCAAGGGCAGATCGCCGTTTTTGACCCCACACACATAGGCATGCATGGATCGGTGGTTCATGTGTAATTAATAATTCCATCACATGGTTAATTTTTCTTTGTTCATTGGAGTGTTAGTAATTGGCCGGCTTGGGAAATGGGAATAGTGATCATAATATGTCAATGTAACAGGGATAATCAATTTGATCGATAGATGTACATATAGCACAACGAGTCAAAAATTGTACTCCCTGTCTACCAAATTATTCTCAAATATTGTAAGTGGTTCCAACTTTCCTGATTTGATCAAATTTAAGATGCTTTGATTCTAAAAAAGTTTAAATAACTATAATGAAGGACGAGAGAGTACGTATACACATGCACCAAAGAGTTTTCATGAAGCTGTTCAAGTTAAATTTGATGGGATCCAAATTAAACCTTATACCTTTTTATTTCTTTCCATTACAAGGACAATGTAACGCACACCGTACTCATCAACTTTCAAATGAAACAAATGATATGATGCCGCTGGACCGGGCAAGCAAGTCGCTCGCTTTGAGATGACAGATCAGGGGACATTTGATTTGTGCATCCCAAGGGAGGGTTTAACGAGACAGATCAGGGGGCATTTGATTTGTTCATCCCAAGGGAGGTTTTGACTTGGCTGAATTTTATTTTTATTTCTTCAAGAAGGAAACTGCACTCGATGAGCGTTAAAGATCAGGCCAGGCAAGCACAATTAAACTACAGATGATTATTAAGATATATGTTACTATTAGAATCATGCACATCATGTGTTGAGACGGTGAAGAAACAATACTATGATAATTCAAATTCGAACATATGTTGTACTATTACCAAGGAAATGATATATACTATATGTAACCAATCATCAATATTATATAATTTTTCACAAAGCACAAAGAATTAGAAAAATATAATTTAAGTTATAATGTGAAATTGAAACAATTTAGTTAGCACCCTAACAACCAGTTTGGACGAAAGGCTTTGATACCTTTTATGCGTAGAGAAGAGAAGAGATAGAAGCATGATCACGGCTTGCAAGAAAGAAATAATATCATGGTAATTTAAATTTTGATGAAGGGATATGAATTGTCGTTGACGTATTTTCCTTGCCAATTAGACCTAAATATTTGAGAAACATAAATACTTTCTTCGTCCAAAAAATAGTATTAGTTTTATCTCTTAGTTTATATGTCTATATTCAAGTGGATGAAAATTAATCTAGACACGTATATAAAACACATATCTTAAGTATTGTATGAACCTATTAATTAACTAAAATAAATTTTAATTTGGGATGTAGAGTACAATAAATTAAGAGTCATGATAATATAAATATGTAGCTGTGAGAAATATAATTTTAAGGTAATTATGTTAGAGAAGGACGATGATGCTGAATCTTAATAGTACTATTATGTTTAATCGTCTAATATTTGTGACCAAACTGCAATATGGTTGTCTATAGGGGTGACTAAAATCTGAAACTGCATGTTAACTTATGTCTTAATTAGCAAATAATATTGACAGAGGAATATACTTGTAGATCATAATAATAAATAAATTTGCCCAGCGACGACTTGCTGAACTGCTGCGCTCTTCCTCATGTACATTTTCATCTTGGCCAGCGACTCGTTGAACTGCCGCATGCTCTTCATGCACATCCCCGTGATCATCTGCATGTTCTGCATCGGATTTTCTCCGCCTGCATGTCCCCCAGTGGCGACAAGAAGACGTGGACCTTGGCCTTCTCGTTGCACGACGTCGGCGTGCCCGGCGAGCCGCGGGCCGGGATCGACACGGGCACCATGCTAACTGGCGTCGTCCACGTCGTCGTGCGGCGGGCCATGACTACTCCGACGGATTACCACCTCAGACGCCATGAACGGCTCAGCTGACGGGTCCGGCGGGGCGCACGCGCGCGTCGTCGCCGGGCGTCCCCAGGCGGAGGGCGAGCGAGCCGCGCACGGTGCCCGTCGGCGTACATTGTACGTCTCTAAGCTAGAGACCGAGCAGGCGCGTATACGAAGCAGCGCACGGTCACCAGAAACGAGGTCTGGATCAAGACTTTGGACGCTGATCTGAACCAAGTCAAACAACTACCGTAATAATAGTTGGAGATTAGCCAGAGACGCATGCAGCTGGGCCGCGATTGCTCTGCTGCTCGTCGGAGAAGACGTGGACAGGCGAACCGATCAAAGTTGACTAAATATATATCGTAGGAGACTTACGAACGATCCGCTAGCTCTTCAGTCTTGACGTGCGCTGAGTGCTGTCCATTTCTTCAGCTTCTGGAACAGGGCTTTGTTCATGTCTTCTTCAGTTTCTGAAAAATACTCGTACTAGGTTTCTGTCTAAACCAGGATGACTTTGATCCCGGCCAGGCCAGATTAAACCTGGCTATGGCCCAAACCCAGCCAGGCCGGCCCTCGAACCTGGAGCAGACCGACTTACTTTGGCTATCTAGGAGTCCGTTTTGGTGTGTTTTTGTTCAATTCAGTACCACGTTTTCTTCTTAGGCCTTGTTTGGGAGAAGAGGGTTGAAGGAGATTGATGGAGCTAAAATCAGTAATAGATAGTTTGGGTCCCTTCATTTTTAAAGGAACTAGGATTTACTTAAGATTATTTGGTTTGGAATTTGACATTTCATCATTTTCCAAAGTTTAGATATAAGCGTATTCTTAATTCGTAGGTTGAGAAATAAAAATTGATTTTATGTATCAGTAGTCCATGTTTCTAATCTGCAACTTATGACACGTTCGTTGCATCGTTCCGCTATTGTAGAAATGTAGCGTATAAATATCTCCCCCATATAACCAATAGCAGTATATAAATATATTTTGTATAAAACCATATTAGTCTAACTGATTCTACATCTAAATTACGATTATTAGACTGAAATTCAATTCAAAGCATTCAAACGAGACCTAAGGGATTTTAGCTAGCCCGCTCAATCCCCTCCATACTATAGTTAACAATTGCACATGGTACAAATAATATAGTATTACTTTACAACACTAAAATTATAGTATTTCTTAAAACTAAGATATGTTTGGTTTAATTGGAAAACCAAACTTTGTGTAAAGAGAAGAGAAGAAAATTGAGGTTCTTAGTGGAGTAGTTTCCAAAAACACCACAGTTTTTTTGTAATGTTGTATATTGTTCATCTTCTCTGAGAAGATGAGGAGTACAGACCAAGGGACGAATGGAGTCCCGCGTTTTAACTAATGTTTTTGCATTATACACGTCGCAAAATACAACTCTGTTTTACTATGTTATTCCTAATATCACATAAATTGAATGTGACTGGAAAAAATTAATAGAAACTTTGACTTGCTATGGATTGAAACACACCAATCCCTTCTCGTCCACGTGGATTGTACAGAAAAGGAACGGGCCCTAACATGGGAGATAAGCATTAAGCAGTCGCAGCCTGTGTGCAAACTTTGGCCGGGAACTTATCAGGATGATGGTGACAACAATATCTACCATTTTTTTTAGAAAGTCTGTATGTTCTTATTGGACATATATAGGTATTGTTTTCCTAAGCAAAGTCTGGCAGCTAGCTTAGTCAGTATTCAGTACAGTGCACCGAGATATATGCGTGAACCTGTATTATTAAAATCGAAGGGAACGCTCAGCTAATCAGAGATGTGTGTGTGTCTGAGTACTGTAACGACAAGTATGTATGGTAGTACTATGGTACTCTTATATACTCCCTTCGTTTCTTTTTATTAGTCGCTGGATAGTGCAAACAGAGGAGTACTACGTGAGCAAAAAAAAACGTGAACATTCTAGCTACGTGATCCGTACGTGCGTCTAATAACTGATCGATGATGGATCGGATCAGTACGACGACTCCGACGAGTGAGCAGCCGCCGCCGCGGCGTGCAGCTGCGCCTCCCACGCGTCACAGGCGGCGCTCCAGCTGGGCGCTGCAGCCAGGGGCGCCGGCGCCGAGGCCGAGCGTGGAGGCGAGAAGGGCGTTACGGTTGCGGTTGCGGTTGCGCCGCGCGGAGGCGGTGGTTGGCACAGGTAGGAGGCGGCGCCCGGGCCCAGCGCGGCGTGGTTGTGGACGCCGTCGTAGGTGGTGACGACGTAGCGCGGGTCGTCGCTGTCCCGCTCCACGCGCTTCTTAACGCCGCAGCCCTCCGCCGAGCACCGGTAGTAGTTCCTGCACACGCACGGCCGGCGCCGCGCGGCGGCGATCAGCACCACGTCATGCATGCTTATGGGCGTGGCGTGACCATGGAATGGGGGAACTTGAAGTGACGAAGCGATCGTCGTCGGCGCCTAGCTAGTGTTGGAGTATTGTATTCTGATTTGTACCTCGGGTTGGGGCTGCTCTTGACCGTCTTTTTGCCGTACTTGCGCCACTTGAAGCCATCGTCCAGCACGTCCACCTCCGACCGCGTCCGGAACCCAATCCGTGACGACGACGGCGGCCGGCCGCCGCCGTTCCCACCGGTGCCATATGGTGGTCCGCTCATCGGCCTCCTCCCGTCGCCGTCGCCGTCGACGCCATAGCTCCTGAATCCGATGATCCAACCACGCAACTGATCGGATGAGCATAGCACACTACCCACGCAACGTGTGACGGCGGCAGCGCACATTTGCACGCAGATATCGACGACACCTATCCACGTACGGGAACTTACAGCAGGCTCATGCCATTGCCGACGGCGGCGGCGGCGTCTGAAGAACTGTTGGCGAACACCGGCGCCGAGCAGTCGTAGCCGCCGCAGGCGGGAGCGGGAGCGCCCACCATCTCCTGGCCGTCGAATCCGAACTGGAAGTAGTCATCGGCCATGGTGGCGGCGGCGGGCGGCGGGAGGTCCGCCACGAGGAGGTCGGGTGGTGGTAGTGGTGGGAAGTACGAGGAGGCGGGCGCGGACGGCGGGTGGTAGGCGGCGTAGCTCGTCTCGTGGGCGAGTCCTAGCGAGGCCGCCATGTAGTAGAGTACTAGAGTAGACGCACGCGCACGGCACACGGCAGGACACCGGCCGGCCGGCCACTGTGGAGCTATAGCGAGCGAGCGAGCTGAGCTGAGCTGCTGCCGTTGCGTTGCGTGTGACGGGACAGGCGACCCCGTGTCAAGCTCGCCAATTTATACTACCTAGCTAGTGCCCGAACGGCGCTGGCAACATCGTCGTCGTCTGTGGACGTACTGCTGTGCTAAGCTAGCTAGGTGATGATGAGGCGATCGAAGAGAGAGAGAGAGAGAGAGAGAGAGAGAGAGAGAGAGAGAGAGAGCTCAAGCATCTGGAAGCAAACAAACGAGCGAGCAGGCTTGTGAGCTTCTTCACACACAGCGGCCGCGCACGCAGAAGGTTCGTTCGACGATTCGCAGATATGGGTCTGCAGTCTGCACGTGTCGAATGGCGTGACCGGCTTTTGGAGTTTTCGACGGGACGAGCTAACCCTGCGCTGCTGCCAAGTCAATAGAAGCTACGAGCCGCCGCCGAGACCGCCGCCGGCCGTTGGTTCCGGCCGGGCGCGCGCGCGGTGACCTGACCGCGCACTGACTGGCCAGCATGCATGTACGACTGCATTCCGTGGCCATCCAAACAAACTCCAACCGATGATGAAGGCCTGGAACCGAGTCTGATCATCCGGACGGTCGCCGTCGTCGTTGTCATCTTGAGGTCCAAAATAGCGTCCGCTGGATATTTTCCTGATGGGTCGATCGAGCGCATTACTGGCACTTTGGGCACGGTACGTAGTATAGTACGGTGCATGCACCTGGACCTGGGCTGGCCGGCTGGAGCCAAGCGTACATACACCTGTCAGAGCTTTACCGGCCGGCCGCCTCTAATCCATTATTGCAATGACGACGACGACCATGCACCGGTGTCGACGACGAAGCTGGTCTCACTTTCTCCGGCCGGCCATCGAGCTAGGTAGCCACACGAGCCATCGGCGGCCGGTTCCGCGCCGGCGCCGCCGGTGCAGCAGCACAAATAAAGAGCCAGAAAATTAAAAGTAACCGTGCCGACGTCGTCCGGGGTGATTCGCGTTGCACGATAAAACAGCTAGCGTGTACTACTGGATCTGGATCTGCAATAGTAAAATTCTGCGCGTGGTAGGCCACGGCCGACAGCGACGTGTTCCGCGCGCACGTAGAAATGCGTCTATTGTTTACCCGTTTACCTTTTACATATTCGCCCTTAATTACCAATGGATCGATCATCGATGTCTAATAAAAGTACAATGCCGTGACCTTACGGATGACATATAATTACATAAAAATAAACAATATATATATATATATATATATATATATATATATATATATATATATATATATATATATTATTGATCTTAATATTTTATAAATTATTTGTCACACCAAATTATTATTGATCAGTATTTGTCCTTGAGATGGCGACTACGTCCCTGAAATGCAACGCATGTTTCCGTTCCGTTCAGTTCCATCCACTTGCATTGGTATATCTTCTAGCTTCTAGCTAGCTAGTAGGGGGAGTAAGAGATCGCCGGTGGACAATAAGAAATACGTATACTAGACGACAGAGAGACGTAGCCACCTTTTCCATGTACCGATGTACGTGGTGCGTATATGGCGAAATGCAGGCGAACCGGCGAGGTAGCTGGCGGAGAGACGACGACGACGTCGCCATCGAGCCGTCGAGGCACATGCAACGAGCATCGTTAGCCAACCAGCCACCGCTCAAGCGAGGGCCGGGGCTGGGGGCAAGCATTTGCATTGGTCATTGTTAACCCATCCCATCCCACACGCAGGAACTGGGAAAGAAAGAGAGAACAAAGAAACAAAATGCACGTGCGTTTATTAGTTCGTTGCTGGACCTATCGGGTCGAGTAGTGTGTACGGGGATAGGAGACCCCGAGCTCCGAGCACGCAACGATCTCGTAGTCGACGTACACACACTCTGGACAGAGACAGCTACTAGCTTTGGGTCATTTTAAGTTTTGATCCGGCAAGCGGCAAGCTTGGCCTCGTCTGTCTAGTCTTGACGAGTTGGATGGCTAGCTCGTGTGGTAACAAGGACCGGTACGGCAGCGGCACAGGTTTACTGTGTCATTTACCTGTAACTTTACTACATTACTATAATGTTTGTGCGTTACGACACTAATCATATTTGATGGTATAGTGGTGCAACGGATACACGAGGGCTCAGTGGTAGGCAGTGTGATGAACCCTCCCTACAAAAAATAAATTTAAAATCAAAGTGGAAATATGACCTATATACTAGATATTAAACTGCAAATATATACTGTATTTTATCTTAGCCTAAAGGCCGATAAATATATGAGTTAAAAAATAGATTTGCCCCTTTTTATATAGTTGCACTCGGTACTAATTCATCCTCCTTCAGCTAGCGATGTGATACTATCCGGTAGGGGCGGGCCCCATTGAATTCAAGGGTATTCAAATGAATACCCATTATTTTTTGCAAAATAACTTCAATATATATACATGTATATAGTGTATATACATGGATAGAAAATGAATCAAATAAATAAAGGATTTCTGTTAATTTGGACAAAAATATCTTCTTTCTACTTCTCATATCTAACTAACCTAATAGTTTGTCGTGGACCATGAGGCCCAACGGAGCGACAAAGCCTACCTCAGTACCTCACGGCAAAAAAAAATTTCCCAAAACCCATTGTAGTCGCACCATGGCAGAGCCACCAGATGCGCCAGCCACCAAGTCGTGGTCACGTCCTGCAGCCCCACGTGCCATGGAGACACCAGCACCTCTGTTGCGCCATTGTGGCTCCGCAGCGCGGCTAGGTACCTAGACTTGACCGGCTAACTGTCATTGTGTTGTATCCGGCTAACTGTCATTGTGTTGTACTTAGACTTGACCGGCTAACTGTCATATTTGATGGTATAGTGGTGCAACGGATACATGAGGGCTAAGTGGCAGGTAGTGTGATGAACCCTCCCTACAAAAAAAATTTAAAATCAAAGTGCACATATGACCTACATACTATATATTAAACTACAGATATATACTGCAATTTATCTTATCCAAATGGCCGATAAAGATATGAGTTGAAAAATAAATTTGCCTCTTTTTATAGCTACGCTCGGTACTAATTCATCCTCCTTTAGCTAGCGAGCTGATATTAATCGGGAGCGCTATGTTGCGTGCGGCTTCGTATCATGTTAGGTTTGGGTGTATAGGAGGTAACAATCCACATCAAGATCGCGGATTAGATTAGAAAGAAGTATAAGATTTTTTTTACAAAAGGGATAACGGTGGAAACTAGAAAAAACCGATGCTTTATAGGTTAGAGATTTTGTCGATATAGTTTTATTATTTATTAACTTTCTTAAATATATTCAATGGGTAAATACACGATATTCGATCTATTAGGTGTGGATACAAAATTTTAGCCGCGCGGTGTGTACCCTTAGACTCGTTTCATGAAAAATTGGTCATATGTTTGTGTATATTGCTATGATTTTTATATATCATATATAAGTAAACTTTGTTTTAGTAAGGTATAAAAAATATATGAGTTTTGTTGGATAGGTAAGTATAAATATGTGGAGGCAACAATCAAGTTTCGAAACCACACTTGTGCATAATTTTACTTTATTTAAGCTCAGCCGGATTCTTCAAAAAAAATTAGAATTTGAAAATAAACACTAATAAAATCTGAGGAAAAAAACTTAGCTCGGGCTACCGTGTCCGAAATTAACTAAGGGTGTGTTTGGTTTGACTTTTGGCTTTGGCTTTTGCCCCCTAAAAGTCAAAAGACAACCAAAGGGCCGGATCCAGAAAGCAGCTTTTTCTAAAAGCCGACTTTCCCGTAGTGCAAATCTGAAAGCACCCCTGGACCTGCTTTTAGTGGTTTTTCGGATAGAACTATAAAAACATATATCGAAGAATTTTTAACAACTTTTAGTGGTTTCCACCAAACAGTTTTTAGCTTTTTAACAGCTTACAGCCTACAACAGCTTTTTCCACAGCTCACAGCCCACAGCAATTTTTTTCACAGCCACAGCCCAACCAAACAGACCCTAAACAACTTCTGGTATGTACCCCCACCCCACAAAGATTGTTCTTCCAACATATACACAAGTGTTTTAATCATTTCTCTACAACTTTTTGCCTAGTTTAAGTCTTTAACATCACCAAACATCTATAAGCATCGCAAAAAAATCCTGTGTAGTTTGAAAGTTCATACCTTACACCAAGAGCAACAGATATAACCATAAACATATATAAACACAAGATTATGAGTACACATGTGATCGGCTCTCCACACAACATCGAAGCGTCAGCATCAGCCGGTCAAGAAGAGAAAACATTACCGTCACCAGGACGGCGACCGGCCCGGCCGGGTGCCTGACCGTGACCGAACGAACGATCTCCGACGGAACAGCTAGCGTAGCCATCTCGCCGTGGCGTCCGTCCTCGGCGGCAGCGACGCACCCCCACCATCGTGACCGTGACCGCGACCGCGGGGTACGTTTCTGTGGTGCAAACCGCGGCGTCGTGCGTCCGTTCCGGCGAGACAAACTCCGGTCCCTGCGCCCCATAACCTCACCCCCACGGCTCGCCGTGCGTACGTACGCGACAGGGACGGCGGCGCCGAGGCCGGTCGCTCCTGCGTCCACTTGGGTGAGTTCGCGGCAGCTACCTCGTGGCTCGTGCCATTGTATGTGTATCTATCGGTCGCGAGAGTTTAGAGATAAGATTTATAGGCTGTCGTTGTTGAAGCCTGGCAGCCGACAGATACAGATGCAGGACCGGTCATCTTCAGACGGGCCGGGTAGGCGGGGTACAACAACAATATAGCCTCCTCCAATGCCGTCATAATCATACACATTCCAGATAAAGATCAAATTCTGTGGACTTCGGAAGTTCAGCTCCAGACTAGAGATGTCAATGGGGCCCGATATCCGCCAACCTGTGGGGAATTCCCCTATTAAGGTACGGGTTTGAGACAAAAATTATCCCATGGGTATAGATATGGAACAAAATCTTCACCCATTGGGTAAACGGGTATGGGTTTGGGAAGCAATAATCCGAACCCGATTACCTATGGGTATTTCATACGTGTACATCTGTCATGTTTGTATGAATGAGTTGAGGCCGAGCCGGCCACCAAGCCCAGCACGACAGCGCACCAGGCCCCAGGTTCTAGCCCAACAAGGCAACTAGCAGACTAGTAAAAAACAAAACCCTAAAATAACCAGCCATATGTTATGCACTGCCTAGACGACGGTGACAACCATGGATTCTCAGGCGCCAACGAACTCAGATGGTGACCAAGGAAGGTGAGAAAACTCCATTTCTTCTATCGGTCTCGAAGTACTTATGTATTTTCTGATGGATGGATGAATGGATCATGGTTCATGGATGAGTGCTTGTCGATGTAGTGATGTCTAAAATCTAGATTATTTGTGCTACATGTTAGTACCTAGTTATCCCTTAATTGGGGATGGAGACCTATTGGGGACCCGAAACCCAAATAGGGATGGGTATGTGATGAGTTTTGTACCCATGATGGGTATGAGGATGGTTATAGGGATGGATCAAATATGATGGGGATGAGTATGGATACTATAACCCGGTGGGGAATTCCCCATTGACATCTCTACTCCAGACAAACGAAGAAATTCTCTCCTGCTAGTTTACGCCAAAACTTACTGCCGTTACTGTACACGAACAGATTACTGTACACGAACAGTGTGAGCTATCAAACTGCCGACAAAAGTTGTGAGGCCAAAACTGCGCCAACTTCCACCTAGTCTGCTGTGCCAGACGAACCAAGTAAGGGCTTGTTCCTATCTCATGTGGATTGAATGGGATTGGAAAAAATTGTGAAAGATTTTGACTTGTTTGGGATTGAAACCCATCCAATCCCACCCAATCCACATGGATTGAGAGCAAAACGAACAAGCCCTAACTGGGTACATGAAAATTAACTACAAAATCGAAGAACGTCTGCAGCTGTTGAATAATTAGACAGATTCCAGTTTAAATTCCGAATATAAATCATGACCAAATCAGAAGAACTGAAATAACAAGCCAAATCAGATGATGCGTACTGATTAGACTTACTGATAGATGGCACGCGCCGGAATCAGCAGGGTCGACGATGTCGAAGTAGCGAAATCAGCAGGGTCGACGAGGTCAGCAGATCACGAGCAGTCGCGTGAAGACGCTTCCCAAAAACCTTATTCGCCCTCTCCCGGTGCAGGATCTAGAAGACGAAGGGTTCCGGAGACCTGCTCTCCTGATCGCAGATGCACCTCTGCGGTCGGGACGAAGGGAACTAAAAGGCGGCTCAGCTATGAAGAGAGACGAAAGCGAACTGGAAGCTGGAGATGATTTGGAGGCTGGCTGCCGGGCTCCTTTTATAGGGCCGAGTCCGCGACCCCCGTGCTTATCCGCCCACGAAAATCTCGCAATCAGTTGAGATTTTATAGGGATCGGTTAGGATAAGCGTAACAGCCAAGAAACCAAAAAATCAAACGGCAAAAGGTAGCCGCGCCCCCGCAAGGCGAGGGGCCGGATTTCGGCGGACCATTCACGCGCATGTCGTGCGCCCGCGCCCTTCGCCCCGCCCCGCCCCGGCCCGGCCAGGCGAGGCGAGGCGAGCGAGCGAGCGCGCGTGTGGCTCTCCACACTCTCTCCTCTCATCCATGACTTGGTGAGTGAGTGTGGCTTCCATATTTAAGCTAGCTCTACTCCACAAGAGCTAGCAATATGGTGCTATTGGTTCCACCTATCCCTTTGCCATCCACTTATATGGGCTTTTGAGATTTTCCTGGAATTATTAGAAATTCTTAATTGGGCCAAGCCCATAAATCCTAACAATCCCCCACCAGATCTCAAATGCCCATCTGCAGTTTTCGCCACTGTTCACTACTGTTTAATATACTAGTTTTTCAGCAGAGACTGTTAAGTTGAACTTCCGCCTAGAACTCCAAGTTACACCAACCCACAACTTGGACAATGGACTATGCCTTGAATTGCAAGTTTTGCGTGAATTGGTTTCACTTGAAGTCATGACCAGTACTTGGCTACCAGTAGTCCCCTTCTCGGGTGGAGCATATACGTCGTACTCCAAGGTCTCTTCATGAGTTTACTAGAGATCACCCAAATCTCATAGACTGCGACGTTAGACAGTCTAACTCATATAGGTGTGTTCTTTCAAAGAATGTTCTGCAGGACAACATCTTCGCTAATACAAGCCAACAGAACACATTAAGGCACAAAGCCAACCTGCCTTACAGCATTTGAGAGTATTGCATCTTTACTTAGAGAGGGTCAAAAGTTACTCTCCTCAGTTCACCAATGGCTTGTTCTTCCCAGGTCCTAATTCACGGGATCTCCGATCACATAGACTGGGTTTCCACCATGGCAACTTTATTCGGGTCTCATACCCATCTCTCTCGATGCGATTTCTATCACATTACGTGGTAGTCCCTTGGTAAAAGGATCTGCCAGATTTTTATCTGTTGAAATATAAGTCACACTTATAACTCCGGAGTTTCTCAACTTTCTGACAGACTTCAATCGTCTTTTGACATGTCTTGATGACTTTCCATTATCCTTAGAACTCGTCACTTTAGCAATCACTGTCTGATTGTCACAGTTCATAAGGATAGCTGGTATTGGTTTCTCAACCACCGGCAAGTCCATCAAGAGTTCACGCAACCATTCTGCCTCAACGGTTGCTGTGTCAAGTGCAGCTAGCTCGGCTTCCATGGTTGACCTCGTCAAAATGGTCTGCTTGTAGGGGTGGATAACGAGCCAGCTCGGCTCGGCTCGTCCGAGTTCGAGCTGGCTCGTTAAGCTAACGAGCCAGCTCGGCTCGGCTCGTTAAGGTAACGAGCCACAGAGTCAGCTCGGCTCGACTCGTTTACGAGCTCGAGCTTGCTCGTTTAGCTCGCGAGCCAGAGCAGAAAAAAAATAAAATGTATATAATAATTATTTTTAGTTAATTTCAAACTAATTTAACAATAGAAAATAGTAATTATACTCAGTTTCACAAACCACGTCAATATAACACCAAATTAGCACAATTCATCGCTCATTAATTCACAATTCACATATATGTTCATCAGTTTAACCCATAATTATATTTGTATAGACCAAATTAACACATAGGCATAGTTCATTAATCATTAGTTTAATTTATAGGACATAGACATCTCACATATATATAACATGTTCATCAATTATTCTATAAATGATATGTATATAGTTTCGTTTTACTGGAATATGGTAGCTCGTTTAGCTCGCGAGCTGGCTCGTTAACGAACCGAGCTGGCTCGTTAACGAACCGAGCTAGGATGTCAGCTCAGCTCGTGACAAAATTCAAACGAGCCGATCCGAGCCGAGCCGAGCTGACCATGAAACGAGCGAGCCAGCGAGCCACGAGCATTTTGTCCAGCCCTATCTGCTTGCATGACCTCCATGATACCGCACCTCCACCAATAGTAAAGACATAACCACTGGTGGCATAAAGCTCGTCTGCATCAGATATCCAGTTCGAATCACTATATCCTTCAAATACTGCATGCTGACCAGAATAGTGAATTCCATAACTCATTGTACCTTGCAAGTAGCGCATAACCCGCTCAAGTGCATGCCAATGATCAGTCCCGGGGTTTGACATGAACCTACTCAATTTGCTCACAGCAAACGAGATATCGGGCCTTGTTGCACCAGCAAGATACATGAGTGAACCGACAATCTGAGAGTATCTCAATTGGTCTAAACCAATTCTCTTGTTCTTTCGCAGTGTCACACTGGGATCATAAGGTGTTGGAGAAGGTTTGCACTCAGAGAAGCCAAATCGCTTCAAAACCTTTTCAACATAGTGAGATTGCGAGAGAGTAATCCCACCATCTGCCTTAATCAGCTTGATGTTTAGAATCACATCAGCTTCTCCCAGATCTTTCATATCAAAACTCTTTGATAGAAAAGACTTGACTTCATTGATCACATCAATGTTTGTGCCAAATATCAATATATCATCAACATATAAGCACAATATAACTCCTTCGCCCCCACCACAGCGATAATATACACACCTGTCTGCCTCATTAATGGCAAAGCCTGCAGACGTTAGAGTAGTGTCAAACTTCTCATGCCACTGCTTTGATGCTTGCTTCAGACCATACAAAGATTTCAATAACTTGCACACCTTGCTTTCTTGACCCTTTACTACAAATCCATCAGGCTGTTCCATATAGATTTCCTCGTCCAGCTCTCCATTAAGAAAAGCTGTCTTTACATCCATCTGATGAACAAGGAGACCATACGAGGCAGCCAAAGAAAGTAGTACTCGAATAGTGGTCATTCTAGCAACAGGTGAGTAAGTATCAAAGAAGTCTTCTCCTTCTTTCTGAGTATAGCCTTTAGCCACAAGCCTAGCCTTGTACTTTTCAATTGTACCATCAGGCTTGAGCTTCTTTTTAAACACCCACTTACAACCCACGGGTTTGCATCCATAGGGTCGATCAGTGACTTCCCACGTACCATTTGAAAGAATAGAGTCCATCTCATTATGAACTGCTTCTTTCCAATCATCTGCATCTGGAGATGCAAATGCTTCTGCAATGGTAGTAGGAGTATCGTCCACAAGGTACACAATGAAATCATTACCAAAGGATTTTTCAACCCTTTGTCTCTTGCTCCTTTTAGGAGCATCATTGTCATCCTCCTCTAGGACAATTTCATGTGGCTGTTCAAAACTCTCAATAGGTGTATTATGTTCAGGAATTATCTCAGAAGAGTATCTAGAATTGCTATGAATATCTTTCATTGGAAATATATGCTCAAAGAAAGTAGCATCACGTGATTCCATAATAGTATCAACATACACATCAGGAACTTCAGATTTAACTACTAAAAATCTATATGCTATGCTACACGAAGCATATCCAAGAAAGACACAATCCACTGTCCTTGGACCAAGCTTGCGCTTTTTATTAATTGGTACATTGACTTTCGCCATGCACCCCCAAGTGCGCAAGTATGAAAGTGATGGTTTTCTCCCAACCCACTTCTCATAAGGGGTTTTCTCTTCTTTGCCCATAGGAATTCTATTCAGAACATGACATGAAGTCAGGACTGCCTCCCCCCACCATGCCTTAGATAAACCACAAGTGTCTAACATGGCATTCACCAGGTCAGTCAACGTACGGTTTTTCCTTTCAGCAATCCCGTTTGACTCGGGTGAATAGGGAGGAGTCCTCTCATGAATAATGCCATGTTCTGCACAGAAATCATCAAAGACTTTGGGAAAGAACTCGCCACCACGATCTGATCTAAGACGTTTGATCTTTCTCTCTAGTTGGTTTTCAACCTCAGCCTTATAGATTTTAAAGTAGCCTAAAGCCTCATCTTTAGTTTTTAGCAAGTATACATAGCAAAATCTAGACGCATCATCAATCAATGTCATGAAGTATCTCTTACCACCTTTTGTCAACACACCATTCATCTCACAAAGATCAGAATGTATGAGTTCTAGTGGTGCCAGGTGTCTCTCCTCAGCAGCCTTATGAGGCTTTCGAGGTTGCTTCGACTGCACACAACTATGGCACTTAGAACCTTTGACTATGGTGATATTCGGAATTAAACTCATGGTTGCAAGCCGAGACATAGAGCCAAAATTAATATGACACAAACGAGAATGCCAAATACTCGCAAGATCATCAACATTAGCACAAATATGGTTCACAGACTTATTATTGAAATCTAACAAAGAAAAGCGGAACAAGCCTCCGCAATCATAGCCTTTACCAATAAATTGTCCAGACTTGGACACAACTAATTTATTGGACTCTAAAACTACCTTGAACCCATCTCTACATAGAAGGGTTCCGCTAACGAGATTCTTGTGTATAGAAGGGACATGATGCACGTTCTTCAGCTGCACGATCTTTCCCGAAGTAAACTTCAGATCCACCGTGCCAGTGCCATGAACAGAAGCATGTGACCCATTCCCCATTAGCACGGAAGAATCCCGGGCGCCCTGATAAGAAGAGAACAAGTTGATGTCAGAACACACATGAACATTAGCACCAGTATCAAGCCACCAGCTAGGTGATTGAAATACTGAGAAGATGAAAGGTAAATTACCATACCCTTTGTCTTCCTCATTGCTAGCGACCACTGTGTTGACATTGCCCTTTTTGCCACGGCGATCCGCTCGATCGGGACAATCCTTGGCAAAATGACCCGCCTCGCCACATGCGAAACATGTCAATTCAGCCTTGTTCTTCTTCTTCTTGAAGTTGGTAGTTTTGTTGGGCTTGTTAGATTTTGGCTTTCCTTTGCCCTTGTTGTGGTTCTTCTGAACCATGTTGGCGCTGGAGTGGCCCTCGCCTCCTTTAGATCCCGTGTCCTTAGCCCGAGCTTTCTCCTCAACATCCAGAGACGCTATCAGATTTTCAACTGATATCTCCTGTCTCTTATGTTTTAGAGCTGTGGCGAAGTTCCTCCATGTAGAAGGCAACTTTGCAATAATGCATCCGGCCACAAATCGGTCAGGAAGGACTATCTTAAGGTGGTCGAGCTCCTTGGCTATACACTGTATTTCATGAGCTTGCTCTACAATAGAGCGATTATCAACCATCTTATAATCATGAAAGCTCTCCATGATATACAGGTCACCGCCAGCATCTGATGCACCATACTTAGTAGTAAGTGCATCCCACAACTCTTTCCCGTCTGTGTACTGCATATTCGCATCAACCAGACGGTCAACAAGGGCGCTAAGAACGGCTCCCGTGAACATAGTATTGGCATGGTCGTACTTTTTCTCCTGTTCAGGAGTCAGTGGACCCTCAGGTCTGCCTTTACTAACATGGAAGACATTCATAGCAGTAAGCCAGAGCGTGGCCTTGACTTGCCATCTCTTAAAGTGCATACTATTAAACTTTTCTGGCTTCAGCGCGTCGGCAAAAGCAGCCATAGAAAAACTAGGAAATTGTCTACAATAAGGTTTTTGGATTGTTGAATAATTAGACAGATTCCAGTTTAAATTCCGAATATAAATCATGACCAAATCAGAAGAACTGAAATAACAAGCCAAATCAGATGATGCGTACTGATTAGACTTACTGATAGATGGCACGCGCCGGAATCAGCAAGGTCGACGATGTCGAAGTAGCGAAATCAGCAGGGTCGACGAGGTCAGCAGATCACGAGCAGTCGCGTGAAGACGCTTCCCAAAAACCTTATTCGCCCTCTCCCGGTGCAGGATCTAGAAGACGAAGGGTTCCGGAGACCTGCTCTCCTGATCGCAGATGCACCTCTGCGGTTGGGACGAAGGGAACTAAAAGGCGGCTCAGCTATGAAGAGAGGCGAAAGCGAACTGGGAGCTGGAGATGATTTGGAGGCTGGCTGCCGGGCTCCTTTTATAGGGCCGAGTCCGCGACCCCCGTGCTTATCCGCCCACGAAAATCTCGCAATCAGTTGAGATTTTATAGGGATCGGTTAGGGTAAGCGTAACAGCCAAGAAACCAAAAAATCAAACGGCAAAAGGTAGCCGCGCCCCCGCAAGGCGAGGGGCCGGATTTCGGCGGACCATTCACGCGCATGTCGTGCGCCCGCGCCCTTCGCCCCGCCCCGCCCCGCCCCGGCCCGGCGAGGCGAGCGAGCGCGCGTGTGGCTCTCCACACTCTCTCCTCTCATCCATGACTTGGTGAGTGAGTGTGGCTTCCATATTTAAGCTAGCTCTACTCCACAAGAGCTAGCAATATGATGCTATTGGTTCCACCTATCCCTTTGCCATCCACTTATATGGGCTTTTGAGATTTTCCTGGAATTATTAGAAATTCTTAATTGGGCCAAGCCCATAAATCCTAACAGCAGCTTCTATTTCCTTTTTCTTTACTTCACCCCACCTGGTTATATAGTCACAGCAACATCTTGTATTTACCATGGATTTTCCTTCAAAACGAACTCATTTACTTTGTCATGCTAAGCAGTTGCTTTACACAGAATAGCAAGCAGCAATGTACATCGTGGAAGGCCGGTCGCCGTGGTCATGAAATGGCGAGGAGACTAAAACTGCTATTGGGATGGTCTCAACAGGCTACCTGACGCCGACAAGCCTCTCACAGCAACCCTCACCGCACCAACAGCGCCAAGCAGCCATTTCTCGGGGGTCAGCCCACTAAAATCGTGCTTTGCACCCATGTCAAGGTGAACCCAGATATGAAAGGCCACCTGCGTAGGTATGAAGTCAGTCGGGAAAAAAAAAATCCCCATGATGGTTGTACAAGAGCGGAATATCTGACTGATAGCAAACTGCAAATCTATTCTGTTCCGTAGTTTAGAGCTTCATAGCACACAAACATAGCAATTGTGTAGTGATTGTTTAATGCATTTGAGAGACAGTTTCTTTCAGGGAAGACCTGAGAAAGATGTAAGCGAACCTTGCCCGAAGCATCTCGGATAGGAGATACATGTAGATGATCACAGAATGAACTTCCATCTTTCCTGATACAAAGTAGAGGCAACAAAACTTCTGTCAAGTTCCTTGCATAACCTCATAAAGCTGGTAGCTACAAGTACAAACACGCAGCAACGCACCTGTAACTCAGTAGATCCACCGTGCATGCCTGCTCAGAACAAATATGCTGATTTATCTGTACGTCCAATTTTGAATATAAATTTTAAAAGGTAAGCTATATTATGGAGAATGTGGTCATACAAGCTATATAATCCTGGCCCGCACCTCCTCTAAAACCTCCAAGCTAGTGCCTGGCCCATTTAAGACTTTGCAGTTACAGCCCAATATTTCTTCTCTTGAGTAACCTGAAGAAGTTAAAGTTTAAGAGCAATATAAGTTCTGCCTGTAAGAAAAAAAATGATTTCCTAGTGAAATATAATGCACAGCCACCGAGTAATGGACCCCATGTCAAGTTGGCAACATAGGCAAGCTTTAACCAAAATAAACATCACCCAAAAGAACCACAACTACTAGCATGCACAACTACCAAAGAAAGAAATGTATTGTCTCTAAACAACTTATATTAAAACTGTGTTCACTTGTACAAGAAAAGTGCATTAATAAGTATGTCACCTCAATAGCATCACCAAAAACAGGTCTTAACTTCTATTTTTACATCATTTCTGAAAGGGCCTCAAGTTGGTTAGATGGCTCTAGTAGCACTCCTTAGGTTCTTGTGTTCGACTTTCCATGAGAGCAAATTTCAGTCTGAGGTTTAAAAGGTCCTCTCATCTATCCTACGTCAAAGCACATATTTAAGGTTCAGTCCTAGTCATGGTCGTTCTCGCATGTACTATGGTGTCGCTTTATATTGGGCAGACAGGGGTTTGGAGGTTTTCTCAACCTGCTTGAGAAGGTCTTGTTCTTAGCAAAATGCTCGAGGTTGTCTTATTTTTGTGAAAAAATTGAAAATGTAGCGCATACCCCTGTCCTAAATAAAAAAAGCCAGGATGCTGTCTGTTGCAGTGGGTGAAAAATTGCTCTCTTTTTTCACATGACAATCCCAAAACACATGAGTTTTATGTATGCATGCACCAAGTATATACAATCAGTTTGATTAACATGAGACAGTGAAAACAATATATTGAAAATATAACAGTAATATATTGGAAGTTGCACATATTACATACTGCTAGAATGCGTACTCTGGTACTAACAGTCAAAAACAATTACCTGTTAATGATGTAAAAGCATCACTAGCATAAATAATTGGCATGTTAGGCAAGCGGGAGTCAGTCCTGTGATCAGTTCAAAATGATCAGTTTAATAATGAAGCACGCATGAATTGGACATACAATGTTTTCAACACAAAAATAAGACGAGACAAGTAGACAACAAAATAATGGACAAAATATGCAAATAACTCACAATACAAAGCTCTGTTTGATTCTACCGAGAGAGAGTTTTAACGACGAACTGAGTGCTGGGATGCCAATCGAGTCACATCTCTTCCTGCTGACCACTAGACCAGTTAGCTTGCTGTAGCTGTTCAGCGCAGAGACAATGCTGTTAGCCGTACTTATTGCCATATCTTTCTCACTATCGCTAGGTACACGTGGTTCCTCGGTCTCCAGCCCTGCAACAGCAAACTAGCAACAAGATATTCACAACTTGGTTCACTTATGTTTTGTTCGATACTTGTGTGTAAGAGTGAAAACATTGAAGTGTTAAGTCAACTATAAACCCCAGCTCAAACTGCCAGTAATGAAGACTCGTAAACTACTGCAGTGTTGGCTAACCATATGTTTTTAGTATGACATGAATTATTACAGGGGGCTTCGGTTTCGGGATGAAGGCCTTTTCTCATGAAAGGGTAAAGATGTAGCCCGAAGGTGATAAGAATAGACGATGAAGCTATAGCCGATGAGCTTCGGCTTGATGTGATGATGAAGACCAATTATGATGATGACCGAAAAGGGACAAAGACTACTCAGTCCTTAATGATTCGTGTTATGTTTATAGATGAATATAAAGGGTATAAATGTACTTTTACTCGGACCGTGTCTCGTGCCTATAAATAGATGAACAGTAACACCATACTATTTACGTTGAATTATAATCTCTCTTTCGCGTCTTCACCTTCGAGCAAGCCGAAAGTATCAATGTAGCATTAATATTGTCAACATTCATATATGTTTTATGAAAGGCAAATATATATGAATTAATAAAATGAAGTTATTGTCTTCATTCTTTTACATTCTCATTCATATATTAAATGGGGATAAGTCTTTCGTGACCTTAGTCTGATAAGCATTATTCCTATATGGAGATAATGCTTTGGAGGACGAATGTCCATAATAATTAATAATTGTGTTGTCTTGTTCTTGATCTTCAGCATTTAAGAACAAGTAACTAACATGCACGCTGTTGAATCTTCATCCTGGAAATCACATAATGTGGTTTGTCCTGATCCCAAAACGTATTAGTTTTTTTTTTCTTTTGGGTTGAACGCATTATGTAAGCACCGCGCAAGGAAAGAGTTATCACATATATGTGTTTGTGCGTGCAACCATGCATAGTTTGCATTGGGTAAAAGGGCAATATAAACGTATAGCCACGATTAACAGACTTTGAACCAAGACCAGATGGAACAAGGGAGTAATCTGACTCTCTTAGTAATCTGCCACTACAGTCTACACCTACTTATTCAGCGGTTTGTCTGTTTATGCCCACAAATGAGATTAGTGCAACTATAATAAATATACGATAGCTGAACTGGTAATTCAACCAACCAAGGAATGTCAAGCTTGGAACGCACTACGTTCAGCTTTAGGAACGAGGAAGGGATTTAATTGAACTCAGATGCAATTAATGCTTGAAACTCTAGGGAAAATCGAGCATGAGTAAGTTATTATCTAGTGCAGCATACTAGCAGTATTACCTCTCTTGTCCATATCGACAAACACCTTGCCCGCGTGGGTGGCGCAGGGGAAATCCTCCGCGACCCTGCTGGCCTCGTCACGGCACGCGGCTAGCAGATGCCCCGTCGTGTGGCACGTCGCCCCGCGCGCGACGGCGGCGGGGGCGATGGGCACCTGGACGGCGAGGAAGTGGAGCAGGGTGCCGTCGCGGGCGTGGAATAGGGGGGCGAGGTGGAGGAGGACCCAGTGCGGGGCGCCGTCGCGGCGGTAGTTGAGGATGGCGGCCTGGTGCGGGCGGTGCGCGCGGACGGCCTCGCGGACGCCGGCGACGGTGGCGCGGTCGGTGGCGGCGCCCTGGAAGAGGCGCGCGTTGCGGCCCAGCACGTCGCGCGGCGCGTAGCCGGTGAGCGCGGCGAGGCCCCGGGAAGCGTACACGATGGGGTGGCCCGGCAGGGCGGGGTCCGTGAGCAGGAAGCTCCCTGGGAGCTCGTCCAGCGTCTCCAGCACCCAGTCCGAGTAGCGCGCCGTCAGGGACGACGCGAAGCGGCCGTGCCCCTGGCCCTGGCCCTGCCCGTGGTCGCCGGCCCCGGAAGTCGCCATCACGCCGCCCGGCGAGGTGAGGCGGCGTGATCGGCGGGAGAGGGGAGCCAGAAGCCCAGAAAAGATCTGCGCCCGGGGGGCAGCGGGGGCTATGGCCTATGGCTGCCAAATTTTTGTCGACGACTTTTTATTTAGGCCCCGTTTGGTTTATTTATTTTTGTGACGGTTCTGTTTGTTTTGTCACGCGTTGGAGTTGGAGCTGCTCAAGCTCATCCTCTGGCGGACGTGGCGATTCGTGCTCTCGAGTACTACCCTTCTGGTTCTTTTCCATCAACAAAAAAAACAAAGCAGTCTCGACTCTCGAGTAGTAAGTAGTACGGGAGCAGCGCTCGAATCTCGAGGTGCCGTCGTGTCGAAGGACAAGTCCAACAAACAATCAGAATTGGAGATCGTCCAATCAACTCGCTGAGCACACAACGTACGGGAGGAACAACGTGCCAGGCGGGTGCCAATAGAGGACGATACGCCGATACCGCGTACTATATAACTACAGTGTTTTTATAACTATAACAGTTTAAATAAATAGCTTTAATTCGAAGCGAACAGTCGAACAAGAGTGGATCAGAAACGGAGACGATAGAGGCCGACCGACGATGACTCTAACGCCTCGCGAGAGTGGGCAATAGTGTCTCGCTCTCACCCGTATCGTAGCGTCGCCAGAGGCGAGAGGCAGACATTGCATTGGCGTGGGCAATAGTATGTGGTGAAAGCGATATGGCGGTGCATGATTGGTCCATCTAGCTGACGTAAGTGTCACACATATTAGCTGTTGCAGCTAGCCATGAAACACTTCTGTTGATTACAAGTGGGTTTATGGACTTTGATTCTTGTGCGTCATCATTATTTAGATGGAATGGAATGTGCAAGAAAAATGTATGATTTGTAGGTGTTGAGCACACTTTTGGACAGCCAGACTATGCGCAGTCCAGACGATCCACGGTGGTAGCATGGACCATCCACGCATGCATAGAATTAGTTAGGGTTCCGGATTTCTTGCGGGATTTGTTAGCTAAATCTGCAGGATTAACTCGCGAACTGACTTGTAACGGGTCCAGACCTTCCCCTTTATATAGATGAAGGACTACGGCCGATTGACCCCCCACAATTGATCAAATCAACTCTACTTGTCGTTTTTACCTTATGTATTTAGAGTACCTAGTTTAGCCTTCCACCACATCGAATCTTCACATCTCTTCGGCTCTGCGCTAGCTAGAGGCGTCTTGGGTGGCCTGCCAACGCAAGACACACTCTAGGATCTATCCTCCCCGACGGGGTCTCTCCCAGGAGGCGAGATCTAGGTCTGCTTCAAAGAAGACGACCCTCGGCGCCATCATGGACCGTTCGAGCCCCAGGCAGGGACCATTCGAACGTACACAGAGAAGGAGCCGCTCCTGCGCCGAGGTCATGGGCTGTTTGGCCCTGTGCCGCGGACCGTCCACGCCTCCATAGAGAGCACTGCCAGGTGGTTCGTTCTAGTGTTTGGCGCCCAGATCAGTGTCAACACACTTTTTGGCGACTCCGCTGGGACCAGGTGTCTAGATCTACTAAAAACCAGGCCCTCAAATGGCCGGTTCTAAAGATCACACCGATATCTCCCAGACAATATCATGAAGCCGGCTGTTGGAAGCCTAACGGACAATGAGCAAAAGCAATACAAAGACTACATGTGTCAAGCGATGGAGAAATTCTTGTCACAATACACGGTTGATCGCCACCAGAAGGTTTGTCAAACATGGAGAGATCGACGTCGCATCTCTTCTATCTTCGCTTCAAATCCCCAACGTAAGTAAACCCGACGACATTCGATCTATTAAACAATATGTAGATTAGCAGCAGAATCAAATAAAACAACATATTGGAGTGTTAGAATAATCAATTAGAAAATTATCACATTTGTTGGAGAAATATGTTGCTCCTAATTTTTCATCATATAAAACTAGTAATAAGGTATCTATGTATAATACATCGGCAACAAATGGGGATTCACAGCCGCATCCATTATATGTGAAAGTCGCCTAGAGGGGGGTGAATAGGGCGAATCTGAAATTTACAAACTTTAAGCACAACTACAAGCCGGGGTTAGCGTTAGAAATATAAACGAGTCCGAAAGGGAGGGCGAAAACAAATCACAAGCAAATAAGGCGGATGACACTTGGGAGAGGATTTGATCTCTTTGATTGTGTCTTGTATTGAATGCTATAGCTCTTGTATGGTGTTTGAAGGCTGAAAACTTTGATGCATTGAAGTGTGGGTGGTTGGGGGTATTTATAGCCCCAACCACCAAAATAGCCGTTGGTGAAGGCTTCTATCGCGTGGCGCACCGGACAGTCTGGTGCGCCACGGGACACTGTCCGGTGCGCCAGCCATATCACCCGGTCGTTGGGTTCTGACCGTTGGAGCTTCTGACAGCTGGGCCACTGGACAGTCCGGTGGTGCACCGGACAGTCACTGTTCACTGTCCGGTGCGCCTTCTGGCTCTTCTCTGACTTATGCGCGCACTGTGGTGCATTAACTGTTCGTTGCAGACGACCGTTGGCGTTGTGTAGTCGTTACTCCACTGGCACACCGGACAGTCCGGTGAATTATAGTGGAGCGGCTCCCCGAATTCCCGAAGGTGAGCAGTTTGGCGTTGAGCTCCCTGGTGCACCGGACACTGTCCGGTGGTGCACCAGACAGTCCGGTGCGCCAGACCAGGGCACACTTCGGTTGTCTTTTGTTCTTTTTATTTGAACCCTTTCTTGGTCTTTTTATTGGTTTGTTGTGAAACTTTGGCACCTGTAAAACTTATAATCTAGAGCAAACTAGTTAGTTCAATTTTTTGTGTTGGGTAATTCAACCACCAAAATCAATTTAGGAAAAGGTTGTAAGCCTATTTCCCTTTCAATCTCTCCCTTTTTTGTGATTGATGCCAACACAAACCAAAGCAAATATAAAAGTGCAGAATTGAACTAGTTTGCATAATATAAGTGCAAAGGTTGCTTGGAATAAAACCAATAATTATTGCTACTAGATATGCATGGATGGCTTTCTTCTTATTTAAAATTTTGGACCACGCTTGCACCACTTGTTTTGTTTTGCAATATTTTGGAAATTATTTTTCAAAATCTTTTGCAAATAGTCAAAGGTATATGAATAAGATTTTGAGAAGCATTTTCAAGATTTGAAATTTTCTCCCCCTGTTTCAAATGCTTTTCCTTTGACTAATCAAAACTCCCCCTTAATGAAATCCTCCTCTTAGTGTTCAAGAGGGTTTTAGATATTAATTTTGAAGAGGGTATACCAATTTGAAATTATAGCAAGAATAAGATACCAATTATAAAAAACTTTTCTTAACCTAAATTTGAAAACTACATTTTTTGAAATTGGTGGTGGTGCGGTCCTTTTGCTTTGGGCTAATACTTTCTCCCCCTTTGGCATGAATCGCCAAAAACGGATACTTGTGAGTGAAATATAAGCCCTTTCAACTACTTTCTCCCCCTCTGGTAAATAATATGAGTGAAGATTATACCCATTTGGAGAGCGTTGTGGAGTGACGGCGAAGGATGAATAATTCGATGGAGTAGAGTGGAAGCCTTGTCTTCGCCGAAGACTCCTTTTTCCCTTTCAATCTATGACTTAGCATGAAATATACTTGAAGATCACATTAGTCATAGCAAGTAAAGAGATATGATCAAAGGTAAAAATGAGCTATGTATGCAAGAATTCAATCAAAATTCCTAGAATCAAGAATATTTAGCTCATGCCTAAGTTTGGTAAAAGTTTGCTCATCTAATGGCTTGGTAAAGATATCGGCTAATTGTTCTTTGGTGTTAATATATGCAATCTCGATATCCCCCTTTTGTTGGTGATCTCTCAAAAAGTGATACCGAATGGCTATGTGTTTAGTGCGGCTGTGCTCAACAGGATTATCCGCCATGCGGATTGCACTCTCATTATCACATAAAAGAGGAACTTTGGTTAATTTATAACCATAGTCCCTAAGGGTTTGCCTCATCCAAAGTAATTGCGCGCAACAATGTCCTGCGGCAATATACTTGGCTTCGGCGGTAGAAAGAGCTACAGGATTTTGTTTCTTGGAAGCCCAAGACACCAGAGATCTTCCCAAGAACTGGCAAGTCCCTGATGTGCTCTTTCTATCAATTTTACACCCTGCCCAATCAGCATCGGAATAACCAATTAAATCAAATGTGGATCCCCTGGGGTACCAAAGGCCAAACTTAGGAGTATAAACTAAATATCTCAAGATTCGTTTTACGGCCCTAAGGTGAACCTCCTTAGGATCGGCTTGGAATCTTGCACACATGCATACGGAAAGCATAATATCCGGTCGAGATGCACATAAATTAAGTAAAGATCCTATCATCGACCGGTATACCTTTTGATCTACGGATTTACCTCCCGTGTCGAGGTCGAGATGCCCATTAGTTCCCATGGGTGTCTTGATGGGCTTGGCATCCTTCGTCCCAAACTTGGTGAGAATGTCTTGAATATACTTCGTTTGGCTAATGAAGGTGCCCTCTTGGAGTTGCTTGACTTGAAATCCTAGAAAATACTTCAACTCCCCCATCATAGACATCTCGAATTTTTGAATCATGATCCTACTAAATTCTTCACAAGTAGATTTGTTAGTAGACTCAAATATGATATCATCAACATAAATTTGGCATACAAACAAATCTTTTGCAATAGTTTTAGTAAATAGAGTAGGATCGGCTTTTCCGACTTTGAAGCCATTAGCGATAAGAAAATCTCTTAGGCATTCATACCATGCTCTTGGGGCTTGCTTTAGCCCATAAAGCACCTTAGAGAGTTTATAGACGTGGTTAGGGTACTCATTATCTTCAAAGCCGGGAAGTTGCTCAACATAGACCTCCTCCTTGATTGGTCCATTGAGGAAGGCACTCTTCACATCCATTTGATAAAGCTTGAAGCCATGGTAAGTAGCATAGGCAAGTAAAATGCGAATTGACTCAAGCCTAGCTACGGGTGCATAGGTTTCACAGAAATCCAAACCTTCGACTTGTGAATATCCCTTGGCCATAAGTCTGGCTTTGTTCCTTGTCACCACACCATGCTCATCTTGTTTGTTGCGGAAGACCCACTTGGTTCCTACAACATTTTGGTTAGGACGTGGAACTAAATGCCATACCTCATTCCTCGTGAAGTTGTTGAGTTCCTCTTGCATCGCCAACACCCAATCTGAATCCCTTAATGCGTCTTCCACCCTGTATGGCTCAATGGAAGACACAAAGGAGTAATGTTCACAAAAATGAGCAACACGAGATTGAGTGGTTACCCCCTTATGAATATCGCTGAGGATGGAGTTCATGGGGTGATATCGTTGTATTGCTTGGTGGACTCTTGGGTGTGGCGGTCTCAGGCCCTCATCATCTTCCTTGTCTTGATCATTAGCATCTCCCCCTTGATCATTGTCCTCCTCTTGAGGTGGCTCATCTTCTTGATCTTCATTTCCATCCTCTTGAGCTTGATCCTCATCTTGGGTTGGTGGAGATGCTTGTATGGAGGAAGATGGTTGATCTTGTGCATGTGGAGGCTCTTCGAATTCCTTAGGACACACATCCCAGATGGACATGTTCCTTAGCACGACACACGGAGCCTCTTCATCATCTAGCTCATCAAGATCAACTTGCTCTACTTGAGAGCCGTTAGTCTCATCAAACACAATGTCACAAGAAACTTCAACTAGTCTAGTGGACTTGTTAAAGACTCTATATGCCCTTGTGTTTGAATCATAACCAAGTAAAAAGCCTTCTACAGCCTTAGGAGCAAATTTAGATTTTCTACCTCTTTTAACAAGAATAAAGCATTTGCTACCAAAGACTCTAAAATATGAAACATTGGGATTTTTACCGGTGAGGAGTTCATATGATGTCTTTTTGAGGATTCGGTGAAGATATAACTGGTTGATGGCGTAGCAAGCGGTGTTGATCGCCTCGGCCCAAAACCGATCCAAAGTCTTGTACTCATCAAGCATGGTTCTTGCCATATCCAATAGAGTTCTATTCTTCCTCTCCACTACACCATTTTGTTGTGGCATGTAGGGAGAAGAGAACTCATGCTGCATGCCCTCCTCCTCAAGAAAGCCTTCGATTTGTGAGTTCTTGAACTCCGTTCCGTTGTCGCTTCTAATCTTTTTGATCCTTAAGCCAAACTCATTTTGAGCTCGTCTCTAGAATCTCTTTAAAGTCTCTTGGGTTTGAGATTTTTCCTGCAAAAAGAACACCCAAGTGAAGCGAGAATAATCATCCACAATTACAAGACAATACTTACTTCCGCCGATGCTTATGTAAGCTATCGGGCCGAATAGGTCCATGTGGAGTAGCTCAAGCGGCATGTCGGTCGTCATGATGTTCTTGTGTGGATGATGGGAGCCAACTTGCTTTCCTGCTTGACATGCGCTACAAACCCTGTCTTTCTCAAAATGAACATTGGTTAGTCCCAAAATGTGTTCTCCCTTTAGAAGCTTATGAAGATTCTTCATCCCAACATGGGCTAGTCGGCGGTGCCAGAGCCAACCCATGTTAGTCTTAGCAATTAAGCAAGTGTCGAGTTCAGCTCTATTGAAATCAACTAAGTATAGCTGACCTTCTAACACTCCCTTAAATGCTACTGAATCATCACTTCTTCTAAAGACAGTAACACCTATATTCGTAAAAAGACAGTTGTAACCCATTTTACATAATTGTGAAACTGAAAGCAAGTTATAATATAAAGAATCTACAAGAAAAACATTGGAAATAGAATGGTCAGGTGATATAGCAATTTTACCCAATCCTTTGACCAAACCTTGATATCCATCCCCGAATGTGATAGCTCTTTGGGGATCTTGGTTTTTCTCGTAGGAGGAGAACATATTCTTCTCCCTGTCATGTGGTTTGTGCACCCGCTATCGATGATCCAACTTGAGCCCCCGGATGCATAAACCTACAAAACAATTTTAGGCCTTGTTCTTAGGTACCCAAACGGTCTTGGGTCCTTTCACATTAGAAACAAAAGTCTTAAATGAAATGTTAGACCCATTTGATGCAATAGGAGTTTTCTTCTTAGGCATTTTAACATATGTAGAACGCCTAGAGCTAGAAGCCTCATTCTTGTAGATAAAAGCATGATGAGAATGAGTCTTCTTTGCATGAATTCTCCTAATCTTATCCTCAGGATAACCAGCAGGATACAAAATATAACCCTCGTTATCCTGAGGCATGGGAGCCTTGCCCTTAAAAAAATTGGACAATCTTTTAGGAGGGGCATTAAGCTTGACATTGTCTCCCTGTTGGAAGCCAATGTCAACCTTAATGCCAGGGCGTCTTCCACTATAAAGCATGCTACAAGCAAATTTAAATTTCTCATTTTCTAGTTCATGCTCGGCAATTTTAGCATTTAATTTTGCTATATGATCATTTTGTTGTTTAATCATAGCAAGGTGATCATGGATAGCATCTACATTAACATCTCTACATCTAGTGCAAATAGAAACATGCTCAACGGTAGATGTAGAGGGTTTGCAGTCTTTTAATTCAACAATCTTAGCATGTAAAATAGCATTATCATCTCTAAGATTGGAAATAGCATTATTGCAAACATTTAAATCTTTAGCCTTAGCAATTAATTTTTCATTTTCAATTTTAAGGCTAGAAAGAGATGCATTCAATTTGTAAATCTTAGCAGTTAAACTAGCATTATCATTTCTAAGATTAACAAATGAATCATCACAAACATTTGATTTCTCAACCTTAGTAATTAATTTGGCATTTTCATTTCTAAGGCTAGAAATAGTGTCATGGCAAGTGCTTAGCTCACTAGTTAATTTTTCACATTTTTCTACCTCTAGAGCATAAGCATTTTTAACCTTAACATGTTTTTTGTTTTCCTTAATAAGGAAGTCCTCTTGGCTATCCAAGAGTTCATCCTTCTCATGAATAGCACTAATCAATTCATTCAATTTCTCTTTTTGTTGCATGTTAAGATTGGCAAAAAGAGTAAGCAAGTTATCCTCATCATCACTAGAATTATCCTCATCACTAGAGGTTGCATACTTAGTGGAGGATTTTGATTTTACCTTCTTCTTGTCGTCCTTTGCCATGAGGCACTTGTGGCCGATGTTGGGGAAGAGAAGCCCTTTGGTGACGGCGATGTTTGCGATGTCCTCGTCGGAGTCCCACTCCCGGCAAACATGGGCATCACCACCCTTCTTCTTGTAGTACCTCTTCTTTTCTCTTCTTTTCCCCTTCTTGTCGTCGCCCCTGTCACTGTCACTAGAAACAGGACATTTTGCTATAAAGTGATCGGGCTTACCACATTTTTAGCAAACCTTCTTTGAGCGGGACTTGTAGTCTTTCCCCCTCCTTTGCTTGAGGATTTGGCGAAAGCTCTTGATGATGAGCGCCATTTCCTCATTGTCGAGCTTGGAGGCGTCGATGGGGACCCTACTTGGTGTAGAGTCTTCTTTCTTCTCCTCTGTTGCTTTGAATGCAACGGGTTGTGCTTCGGATACAGAGGAGGAGGCGCCTTGCTCGATGATCTTCTTGGAGCCTTTGATCATCAATTCAAAGCTCACAAATTTTCCTATAACCTCCTCGGGAGACATTAGCTTATATCTAGGATCACCACAAATTAATTGTACTTGAGTAGGGTTAAGAAATACAAGTGATCTTAGAATAACCTTGACCATTTCATGGTCATCCCACTTGGAGCTCCCGAGGTTGCGCACTTGGTTCACCAAGGTTTTTAGTCGGTTTTACATAGCTTGCGGGTCTTCTCCTTGGTTGAGCATAAAGCGACCGAGCTCCCCCTCGATCGTTTCCCGTTTGGTGATTTTGGTCACCTCATCTCCTTCGTGCGCGGTCTTGAGTACGTCACAAATCTCTTTAGCGCTCTTCAACCCTTGCACCTTATTATACTCCTCTCGACTTAGAAAGGTGAGGAGTATAGTAGTTGCTTGAGAGTTGAAGTGCTCGATTTGGGCCACCTCGTCCTTATCATAATCTTCATCCCCTACGGATGGAACCTGTACTCCAAACTCAACAACATCCCTCATCATATCACTCCACCTAGAATAATCTTCACCGTCAAACGTTGGTGGTTTGCCTAATGGGACCGAAAGTAATGGAGTATGTCTAGGAATGCGTGGGTAGCGTAGGGGAATCTTACTATACTTCTTGCGCTCTTTGTGCTTAGAAGTGACGGATGCCGCGTTGGAGCCGGAGGTGGATGGCGAAGAAGAGTCAGTCTCGTAGTAGACCACCTTCTTCATCTTCTTTTTCTTCTCCCCACTCTGATGAGTCTTGTTGTGTGAAGGGGATCCCTTCACCTTATTGTCGGACTCTCCCGATGGAGCCTTCCCGTGGCTTGTGGCGGGCTTCTCGCCGGTCACCATCTCCTTCTTAGCGTGATCTCCCGACATCACTTCGAGCGGTTAGGATCTAATGAAGCACCGGGCTCCGATACCAATTAAAAGTCGCCTAGAGGGGGGGTGAATAGGGCGAATCTGAAATTTACAAACTTTAAGCACAACTACAAGCCGGGGTTAGCGTTAGAAATATAAACGAGTCCGAAAGGGAGGGCAAAACAAATCACAAGCAAATAAGGCGGATGACATGGTGATTTGTTTTACCGAGGTTTGGTTCTTGCAAACCTACTCCCCGTTGAGGTGTCCACAAAGACCGGGTCTCTCTCAACCCTTTCCCTCTCTCAAACGGTCACTTAGACCGAGTGAGCCTTTCTCTTCAATCAAATGGGACACTAAGTCCGCTACAAGGACCACCACAACTTGGTGTCTCTTGTTTTGATTACAAGTGAATTGAACACAAGAATTGAAGGAAGAAGAAAAGCAATCCAAGCGCAAGAGCTCAAATGAACACAAATGTCTCTCTCTCTCTAGTCACTAATTTGGTTGGAGTGATTCCGGACTTGGGAGAGGATTTGATCTCTTTGATTGTGTCTTGTATTGAATGCTATAGCTCTTGTATGGTGTTTGAAGGCTGTAAACTTTGATGCATCGAAGTGTGGGTGGTTGGGGGTATTTATAGCTCCAACCACCAAAATAGCCCTTGGTGAAGGCTTCTGTCGCGTGGCGCACCGGACAGTCTGGTGCGGCACCGGACACTATCCGGTGCGCCAGCCACGTCACCCGATCGTTGGGTTCTGACCGTTGGAGCTTCTGACAGCTGGGCCATCGGACAGTCCAGTGGTGCACCTTCTGGCTCTGCTCTGACTTCTGCGCGCACTATGGCGCAGTAACTGCTCGTTGCAGACGACCGTTGGCGCTATGTAGCCGTCACTCCGCTGGCACACCGGACAGTCCGGTGCTACACCGGACAGTCCGGTGCTACACCAGACAGTCCGGTGAATTATAGCGGAGCGGCTCCCCGAATTCCCGAAGGTGAGCAGTTTGGCGTTGAGCTCCCTGGTGCACCGGACAATCCGGTGCGCCAGACCAGGGCACACTTCGGTTGTCTTTTGCTCTTTTTATTTGAACCCTTTCTTGGTCTTTTTATTGGTTTGTTGTAAACCTTTGGCACCTGTAAAACTTATAATCTAGAGCAAACTAGTTAGTTCAATTATTTGTGTTGGGTAATTCAACCACCAAAATCAATTTAGGAAAAGGTTGTAAGACTATTTCCCTTTCAATATGGTATGCCAATGAACTCATATCCAGGGCAAATACCACCACCGTCGTCCATGCTTGGTAGATTGACGCCCTGGACACGGTTGGACCGTCCGAGCTTTTGCCCGAATAGTCTGGCCCTTACGCGGACCATCCAGCTTTCCCTGTCGGGCAGTCCAAGGCTGCACCAGGACCACCACGTGGCGTCCCAATAGTAGCGAACACAATCGGACAGTCCAGACTTACCATCAGATAGTCTGGCATCACGACGGACCATTGCCCGCCTGGACCGGACATTCCAAATACGCATACGCAAAACCTACTGTCGCACACAATACACCAATTTATTACACAACACAGCAGCAGTATGTTCCGTCCCCTACATATTTAAACCACAACGTACCATATGGTCACAGATCGATCAACATTATCGATCGGTCACAACAAGAAGGTTGACATAGCAACGCCCGACCGAATGAGCCCCACATCCTAGGGTCCGATGGTCTGCCACCGGCGCAATGGAGAAAATTAGGGAAGAGATGACTGAACTATTTTGAGATAGGCTCGGAGTTAGTGTAGCTAGAGTAGGGTAGTCATTCAAAAGCCATATGATATGATCACCGGTTTGACAGTGTCCCGTACCCACAAGGGCCAAGGATACCGGAGTTTTCTAAGTTTTCTAGTGAAAGTGGTAGAAGCACACTTGAACATGTAGGCCAGTTCCTAGCATGTCTAGGTGAATTGGTCGATGGGGAAGCATTTCATGTTCGTTTATTTTCTTTGTACCTTACCGGTACCGCTTTTGCATGGTATGCCGCCTGCCTCCTAATTCCATTAATTCCTGGAATGATTTAGAGAGTAAATTTCATCAGCATTTCTTTTCTGAGGAATATGAATTAAGATTGGCTGATTTAGCCTCAATCCGATAGGGATGCAAAGAATCAGTTAATGATTATATCCGGAGGTTCCGAGACACTAGAAACCAATGCTTTCGAATCCATGTTGCAAACAAAGAGCTAACATGGCTAGCTTTTAATGGGTTGTTATCCTATTTAAGAGATAAATTAGATGGCATTCAGTTCTTTTCAATAGCTCAGCTACATCAGCGGGCTTTGACATGTGAAAGCCGATGTAAAGAGACACCAAATCAGTCGCTTGTATTATAAATCTAGTAGAATGTGTGATAGTTTAGATGATGAATTCGCAGATGTATATACCGTTGAGCTTGTTTGGCCAACGAAGGCCAAACATTCTGCATTTCTTATTTGCAGTCGGTTAAAAATAATTGGCAAGAAGAAGTTAAATTAACTTTTAATGTTGCCAAATCCGATGATGAGCAAGTATAAAATGGCAACATTAAATTAACACATATTATTTCTCCTATTGATGAATTCAAGAGACATGCTCATTGCAAGTGGCATAATTCTTTGTCCCATACCACCAATGATTGTATTGTTTTTTGTCGATAAAAACAATCGACCATAATTGAGGGCCGGTTGGTTTTTCAGGAGATGCAAGTGGACACAACCATTTCCTGTCAATACAATAGACCCACAAGCAAAAAAGTCGTGGTTCGACCGAAAATGGCCGATAAAGGCAAAAGCATCGTCACTGGTGATCCTCGCACGTCGAACATATCATAAGAAAGGATTGCTCGGAAGGCTCCAGACAAGAAGACTAACAAGTTCGAAGGCGCTGGGGGGCATGCTCAATTGAGCAGCCGAGCACGTCTCCCTAACTCGAGCATCGCGGCCTGTCCGACACTTGCGCGCGAATGATCCGCTGCTCATGCAAATGGTCCAGCTGACTCAGCCAGACAGTCTACCCATGGCTAGAGGCGTCAGCCCCCACACAAAGTGAAAAAGGAGACACAGGAGCAAAACACATATAACATACATGGTTGGCTGGTCAAAGTTGCCCCTGCTTTTGATCAATTGCTCTCTAAATAGTTAGCAAGAAGGATGTTCTACGCGATCGGCCAACAAAGGAACCACGACCACCCGCTAAAATTAAACAAAACGGACGAATAAAACGATCCGAAAGGCGACGCAACAATCATCGCCAATTCATCCAGTGATGTCAAGATACATTCCACCCGCCTACTCATCATCGGTATATTGTCCTATTCAAATGTGGAATGGTACGATGATAAACCTGTGGTACACACATAGTCCATTTGCCTATTTAGGCTGGGGGCACCTCCATTCTATACCTTTTGATCCCTTTGATCATATGGTCATAGCCGAGAAAGATGCAATCTAAAACAACATTTCTGCATTAGAGCTCTATTGAATTATCACCCTATTGGATTGAAAAGCCGGTGACTTGCATCAGGCTTAATTCTTATTCTTTTGGTTCGTCAACCTCCACCAAAATTCAGGGAGGCATATGTTGAACACAGTTTTGGGTAGCCAGACTACCCGCGATCCGGACGGTCTACCGTGGCAGCATGAACCGTCCGCGTGTGCGCAGAATCAGTTAGTGTTCCAGATTTCTTACAGGATTTGTTAGCTAAACCTACGAGATTAACTCAAGAATCAACTTATAATGGGTCCAGACCTCCCCCTTTATATATATATAAAGGGCTACGACCGATTGAACCCCCACAATCGATCCAATCAACTCTATTTATCGTTTTTACCTTATGCATTAGGAGTATCCCTAATTTAGCCCTAGTTTAGCCTTCCTCCACCTTGAATATTCACCTCTCTTAGGCTCTACGTCAACTAGAGGCATCTTGGGTGGCCTGCCGACGCCAAGACACCCTATGATCTCTCCTCCCTGACGGAGTCTCTCCTGGAAAGCGAGATCTAGGTCTGCTGCGAAGAAGACGACCCTCTGCACCATCGCGGACCGTCCGAGACCCAGGCACGGATCATCCGGATGTACGCAGAGAAGGAGCCGCTCCTGCGCCCTGTGTCGTGGACCATCCGGCCCTGTGCCGCGGACCATCCGTGCCTCCGTGGAGAGCACCGTCAGGAAGTTCGTTCCATTGTTTGGCGCCCAGATCAGCGTCAATAGTAGAATATTTCATGTCACTAATCAAAATTGTGTAGAGAAGAGATTGATCAGGTTTAGGATATATATACTATAAAGATAATCTTTTTTGTTGCAATTGTATCTAATGCCACTTAATATGTTTTTACATATACAGATGCCTTGATTGTTTTGGCTTCTGGCTGACTTTTGACATTAGAATTGGTTTGTGGCAGCCAAACGCCTCGCTAATTAGCTCACTTCTGTGAATTGCTTCTATGGAAATAGCTCAAATCAACGTGAATGCAAAATCTGCCGAATCGTCGTGATGGGAGGAATCCGCCGCTTTGTAAACCCTAAACTGTGCAGATCCATTCATCTTTCTTCACACACAAGCCCCACAATATCTTGATTCTCGTGACAGTTGGATTATCCAGGAACCCAAGTTCCTAGAAAAGTTATTTAGATAAAACCTGTCCCAAATAGGACCATAATCGCTTAGTGACTTGGTGATATATATAATTAAACCTTTTAATTTTTAGGTGAAAGGATAACTAATTAGCGCTAAATGTGTTAGATATACACTACTAGAATCCGGGTCTTTGCCGAGTGCCGGCCTCTTTGCCGAGTGCTTTTTGTCGGGCACTGAAAGGGAAATGTGCCCTTGGGCCATTTCTAAGTATTTTGGTGATTGTGTGCCAACACAAGGGCTTAAATGTGTATTTATGCTTCTGGAGGAACAAAGTGCAAATCAAGATAAAAGGTATGTTTCTAAGTATTAGTACATTGGTTTTGTGTACTAATATACTTGTCTAAGTGTGGGAAACAGAAAGAAGAAGAAAAGAGAAGCAGTGCAAATAGCTTGGCTGTGTACAGCCAAGACCTAGCTCGGTCTGGAGCACCGGACTGTCCGGTGTGCACCGGACAGTGTCCGGTGCGCCAGACTCACTCGGCGCGAACTGCCCGCTCTCGGGAATTTGCCGACGGCGTACGGTTATAATTCACCGGACTGTCCGGTGTGCACCGGACTGTCCGGTGAGCCAACGGTCGGCTGTGCCAACGGTCGGCCGCGCAATCCGCGCGAGACACGTGGCCGAGCCAACGGTCGGAAGGGGGGCACCGGACTGTCCGGTGTGCACCGGACTGTCCGGTGCGCCAACGGCTCCCAGATCTGCAACAGTCAGCAACGGTCGGCTGCGCTGTTTATGGAAACAAATCGGGCACCGGACAGTGTCCGGTGTGCACCGGACTGTCCGGTGCACCCGACGACAGAAGGCAAGGATGGCCTTCTAGATTTGTTCTCAACGGCTCCTAGCTGCCTTGGGGCTATAAAAGGGACCCCTAGGCGCATGGAGGAGTACACCAAGCATTCCTACAACTCTTCTAAGCACCAAGACATCGATCTCACGCATTCGTTTCATTGTGATAGCATATAGAGCTCTTGTGGAGTTGTGAACTCTTTGTGTTGCGTTGCGAGCTCTTGTTGCGACTTGTGTGCGTGTTGTTGCTCTGATTTTCGAGTCTTGTGTGCGTTGCTCATTCCCACCTTACTCCGTGCTTCTTTGTGAACTCAATTGTAAGGGCGAGAGACTCCAAGTTGTGGAGATTCCTCGTAAACGGGAAAAGATCAAAGGAAAGAAAAACACCGTGGTATTCAAGTTGATCATTGGATCACTTGAGAGGAGTTGAGTGCAACTCTCGTCCATTGGGACGCCACAACGTGGAGTAGGCAAGTTTTGTACTTGGCCGAACCACGGGATAACCACCGTGTCAACTCTGTGATTGCTTTCTTGTGGTTATCGTGTTTTGACTCTCTCTAGCCACTTGGCAATTACTGTGCTAACAAGTAACCAAGTTTTTTGTGGCTTAAGTTTTGAAGTTTTACAGGATCACCTATTCACCCCCCTCTAGGTGCTCTCAATTGGTATCAGAGTCGTTCTCTTCAAGAAAGGGACTAATCGCCCGAAGAGATGGATCCTAAGGGAAAGGGGATGGTGGTCGACAACAACGAAAAGGAGTCCATCTTCAACGAACCGAAGAATGACAAGTCTACCGACTTGGGTTCAAGCCACAAGCGAAAAGATGGGAAGAAGAAGAAGACAAGGCGCATCAAGGAGAACGTCTACTACGACAGCGACGAATCCTCTTCTTCCCAAAAGGACGACGACCACAACGACTACGAGAAAAGGAAACCGGTTAATTCGAACCTTTCTTTTGACTACTCTCGTATTCCGCAAAGTTCAAATTCGCATTTGCTCCCCATTCCACTTGGCAAGCCCCCTCACTTTGATGGAGAGGACTACGGATTTTGGAGCCACAAAATGCGTACTCACTTGTTCTCTCTCCATCCTAGCATATGGGAGATTGTAGAGAGTGGAATGCAATTTGATAGCTCGGATAGCCCTATGTTTATTAATGAACAAATTCATAAAAATGCACAAGCTACTACTGTTCTCTTAGCATCTCTGTGCAGGGAAGAGTACAATAAGGTGAGCGACTTGGACAATGCCAAGCAGATATGGGACACCCTCAAGATCTCTCACGAGGGCAACGACGTCACCATGCTCACCAAAATGGAATTGGTGGAAGGCGAACTTGGAAGATTCGCTATGATAAGGGGGGAGGAGCCAACTCAGACATACAACCGGCTCAAGACCCTTATCAACAAAATAAGGAGCTACGGAAGCACGCGATGGACGGACCACGACGTCGTCCGACTAATGCTCAGGTCCTTTACCGTTCTTGATCCTCATTTGGTGAATAATATTCGTGAGAATCCTAGGTACACCAAAATGTCGCCCGAAGAAGTCCTAGGAAAATTCGTCAGCGGGCGAATGATGATCAAGGAGGCAAGGTATGTGGACGACGCCTTGAATGGACCGATCAACGAGCCGCAACCTCTTGCTCTCAAAGCCACAAGGAGCAAGGAGGCGCTACCCAGCAAGGTGGCGCAAATTGAGGCGGCCGGTCTTAATGATGAAGAGATGGCCCTCATCATCAAAAGATCCAAGACGGTGCTGAAGGGTCACAAGGGGCAGCCAAGCAAGAACAAGACAAAGGGGAAACGCTCATGCTTCAAGTGCGGTAAGATTGGTCATTTTATCGCTAACTGCCCTGATAACGATAGTGACCAGGAACAGGGAAACAAGAGGGAAAAGAAGAAGAATTACAAGAAGGCCAAGGGCGAGGCGCATCTAGGCAAGGAGTGGGATTCAGATTGCTCCTCCTCCGACTCCGACAATGAGGGACTCGCCGCCACTGCCTTCAACAAATCGGCCCTCTTCCCCAACGAGCATCACACTTGCCTCATGGCAAGAGAAAAGAAGGTAATCACTCGTAATGCTAATACTTATGATTCTTCTAGTGATGATGAATCTAGTGAGGATGAAATTGATTACTCTAGTTTATTCAAGGGATTGGATAGAACTAAGATAGCTAAGATTAATGAGTTGATTGATGCCTTAAATGAAAAGGATAGAATCTTAGAGAAACAGGAAGACCTTCTATATGAAGAACATGATAAATTTGTTAGTGCACAAAATTCACTTGCTTTAGAAGTTAAAAGAAATGGAATACTTTCTTGTGAACTTTCTACTTGTAATGAAACCATTTCTTCTTTAAAAAGTGAAATTAATGTTTTAACTGCTAAACTAGAAGTAGCAAGTAACTCTTGTGTTGAAAATATTACAAATTGCACTAGGTGTAAGGATTTTGATGTTAATGCTTGTAGTGAACACTTAGTTTCAATTTCAAAACTAAATGATGAAGTGGCTAGTCTTAATGCTCAACTTAAGACTAGCAAAAGTGATTTTGAAAAACTAAAATTTGCTAGGGATGCCTACACGGTTGGTAGACACCCCTCAATTAAGGATGGGCTTGGCTTCAAGAGGGAAGCCACGAACTTAACAAGCCATAAGGCTCCCATTCCCGCCAAGGAGAAAGGGAAGGCCCCTATGGCTAGTAGTACAAAAAGGAACCATGCCTTTATATATCATGATAGGAGACATGCTAGAAATGCTTGTAATGATTTTGATTCATATGTTTATGATTCTCATGCCATGTTTGCTCCTAGTTCTTCATATGTGTATGATAGAAATGTTACTAGGAGAAATGTTGTTCCTAAAAGAAATGTTGCTTATGCTCCTAGGAAAGTTGTGAATGAACCTTCTACAATTTATTGTGCGTTAAATGCTTCCTTTGCTATTTGTAGAAAGGATAAGAAAATTGTTGCTAGGAAGTTAGGGGCAAAATGCAAGGGAGACAAAACTTGCATTTGGGTCCCTAAAGATATTTGTGCTAACCTTGTAGGACCCAACATGAGTTGGGTACCTAAAACCCAAGCCTAAATTTGCCTTGCAGGTTTATGCATCCGGGGGTTCAAGCTGGATTATCGACAGCGGATGCACAAACCATATGACGGGGGAGAAGAAGATGTTCACCTCCTACGTCAAAAATAAGGATTCCCAAGATTCAATTGTATTCGGTGATGGGAATCAAGGCAAGGTAAAAGGGTTAGGTAAAATTGCAATATCTAATGAGCATTCTATTTCAAATGTGTTTTTAGTAGAGTCTCTTGGTTATAATTTACTATCTGTTAGTCAATTATGCAATATGGGGTATAACTGTTTATTCACAAACATAGATGTGTCTGTCTTTAGAAGAAGTGATGGTTCACTAGCTTTTAAGGGTGTATTAGACGGCAAACTTTACTTAGTTGATTTTGCAAAAGAAGAGGCCGGTCTAGATGCATGCTTAATAGCTAAGACTTGCATGGGCTGGCTGTGGCATCGCCGCTTGGCACATGTGGGGATGAAGAACCTTCACAAGCTTCTAAAGGGAGAACACGTGATAGGATTGACTAATGTAAAATTCGAAAAAGATAGACCTTGTGCAGCTTGTCAGGCAGGTAAACAAGTGGGAGGAGCACATCACAACAAGAATGTGATGACCACTTCAAGACCCCTGGAGCTGCTGCATATGGACCTCTTCGGACCCGTCGCCTATCTGAGCGTAGGAGGGAGTAAGTATGGTCTGGTTATTGTAGATGATTTTTCCCGCTTCACTTGGGTATTCTTTTTGCAGGATAAGTCTGAAACCCAAGGGACCCTCAAGCGCTTCCTCAGGAGAGCTCAAAATGAGTTTGAGCTCAAGGTGAAGAAGATAAGGAGCGACAACGGGTCCGAGTTCAAGAACCTTCAAGTAGAGGAGTTCCTTGAAGAAGAAGGGATCAAGCACGAGTTCTCCGCTCCCTACACACCACAGCAAAATGGTATGGTAGAGAGGAAGAACAGGACGCTCATCGACATGGCGAGGACGATGCTAGGAGAGTTCAAGACCCCCGAGTGCTTTTGGACGGAAGCCGTGAACACGGCTTGCCACGCCATCAACAGGGTCTACCTTCATCGTCTCCTCAAGAAGACGTCGTATGAGCTGCTAACCGGTAACAAACCCAACGTATCTTACTTTCGTGTATTTGGGAGCAAGTGCTACATTCTAGTGAAGAAAGGTAGAAATTCTAAGTTTGCTCCCAAAGCAGTAGAAGGGTTTTTATTAGGTTATGACTCAAATACAAAGGCGTATAGAGTTTTCAACAAATCATCGGGTTTGGTTGAAGTCTCTAGCGACGTTGTATTTGATGAGACTAATGGCTCTCCAAGAGAGCAAGCTGTTGATCTTGATGATGTAGATGAAGAAGATGTTCCAACGGCCGCTATGCGCACCATGGCGATTGGTGATGTGCGACCACAGGAACACCTGGAGCAAGATCAACCCTCTTCCTCAACTATGGTGCATTCCCCAACACAAGACGATGAACAAGTTCATCAACAGGAGGCGTGTGATCAAGGGGGAGCACAAGATGATCATGTGATGGAGGAAGAAGCGCAACCGACACCTCCAACCCAAGTTCGAGCGATGATTCAAAGGGATCATCCCGTCGACCAAATTCTGGGTGACATCAGCAAGGGAGTAACTACTCGATCTAGATTAGTAAATTTTTGTGAGCACTACTCCTTTGTCTCTTCTATTGAGCCTTTCAGGGTAGAGGAGGCCTTGCTAGATCCGGACTGGGTGTTGGCCATGCAAGAGGAGTTAAACAACTTCAAGCGCAATGAAGTTTGGACACTGGTACCTCGTCCCAAGCAAAATGTTGTGGGAACCAAGTGGGTGTTCCGCAACAAACAGGACGAGCACGGGGTGGTGACAAGGAACAAGGCTCGACTTGTGGCAAAAGGTTATGCCCAAGTCGCAGGTTTGGACTTTGAGGAGACTTTTGCTCCTGTGGCTAGGCTAGAGTCAATTCGTATCTTGCTAGCATATGCCGCTCACCATTCTTTCAGGTTGTTCCAAATGGATGTGAATAGCGCGTTCCTCAACGGGCCAATAAAGGAGGAGGTGTACGTGGAGCAACCCCCTGGCTTCGAGGATGAACGGTACCCCGACCACGTGTGTAAGCTCTCTAAGGCGCTCTATGGACTTAAGCAAGCCCCAAGAGCATGGTATGAATGCCTTAGAGATTTCTTAATTGCTAATGCTTTCAAGGTTGGGAAAGCCGATCCAACTCTTTTTACAAAGACTTGTGATGGTGATTTATTTGTGTGCCAAATTTATGTCGATGACATAATATTTGGTTCTACTAATAAAAAGTCTTGTGAAGAGTTTAGCAGGGTTATGACTCAGAAATTCGAGATGTCGATGATGGGCGAGTTGAACTACTTCCTTGGGTTCCAAGTGAAGCAACTCAAGGACGGCACCTTCATCTCCCAAACGAAGTACACACAGGACCTGCTAAAGTGGTTTGGGATGAAGGACGCCAAGCCTGCAAAGACACCGATGGGAACCGACGGACACACCGACCTCAACAAAGGAGGTAAGTCCGTTGATCAAAAAGCATACCGGTCCATGATAGGTTCTTTGCTTTATTTATGTGCTAGTAGACCGGATATTATGCTTAGCGTATGCATGTGTGCTAGATTTCAATCCGATCCCAAGGAGTGTCACTTAGTGGCGGTGAAGCGAATTCTTAGATATTTAGTTGCTACGCCTTGCCTCGGGCTATGGTATCCAAAGGGGTCTACCTTTGACTTGATTGGATACTCAGACTCCGATTATGCTGGATGTAAGGTCGATAGGAAGAGTACATCGGGGACGTGCCAATTCTTAGGAAGGTCCTTGGTGTCATGGAAATCTAAGAAACAAACCTCCGTTGCCCTATCCACCGCTGAGGCCGAGTATTTTGCCGCAGGACAGTGTTGCGCGCAACTACTTTGGATGAGGCAAACCCTCAGGGACTTTGGCTACAATGTGAGCAAAGTCCCACTCCTATGTGATAATGAGAGTGCTATCCGCATGGCGGAAAATCCTGTTGAACACAGCCGCACTAAGCACATAGACATCCGGCATCACTTTTTGAGAGACCACCAGCAAAAGGGGGATATCGAAGTGTTTCATGTTAGCACCGAGAACCAGCTAGCCGATATCTTTACCAAGCCTCTAGATGAGAAGACCTTTTGCAGGCTGCGTAGTGAGCTAAATGTCTTAGATTCGCGGAACTTGGATTGATTTGTAGCATACATGTGTTTATGCCTTTGATCATGTTCATTCTGCATTTTGTTGCTTATATTGGTGCTCAAGTTGTACAAACACTCCCTGGACCTCACAAGTCCGTTGCAAAGTGATGCACATGTTTAGGGGGAGATGTGTTACAACTTGACCCTTTGAGACTAACCATATGCTTGAGTTTGCTTGATTTAGTCTCGAAGGAGAATTGAAAGGGAAAGGTGGACTTGGACCAATGAAAGACTTCCACTGCACTCCGATGAGAGGGTAACTTATTCCAAGTTCATCTCATGAACTCTTATTGCCATTTGATCCTAATTGTAGACTTTGGTGATTGTGTGCCAACACAAGGGCTTAAATGTGTATTTATGCTTCTGGAGGAACAAAGTGCAAATCAAGATAAAAGGTATGTTTCTAAGTATTAGTACATTGGTTTTGTGTACTAATATACTTGTCTAAGTGTGGGAAACAGAAAGAAGAAGAAAAGAGAAGCAGTGCAAATAGCTTGGCTGTGTACAGCCAAGACCTAGCTCGGTCTGGAGCACCGGACTGTCCGGTGTGCACCGGACAGTGTCCGGTGCGCCAGACTCACTCGGCGTGAACTGCCCGCTCTCGGGAATTTGCCGACGGCGTACGGTTATAATTCACCGGACTGTCCGGTGTGCACCGGACTGTCCGGTGAGCCAACGGTCGGCTGTGCCAACGGTCGGCCGCGCAATCCGCGCGAGACACGTGGCCGAGCCAACGGTCGGAAGGGGGGCACCGGACTGTCCGGTGTGCACCGGACTGTCCGGTGCGCCAACGGCTCCCAGATCTGCAACAGTCAGCAACGGTCGGCTGCGCTGTTTATGGAAACAAATCGGGCACCGGACAGTGTCCGGTGTGCACCGGACTGTCCGGTGCACCCGACGACAGAAGGCAAGGATGGCCTTCTAGATTTGTTCTCAACGGCTCCTAGCTGCCTTGGGGCTATAAAAGGGACCCCTAGGCGCATGGAGGAGTACACCAAGCATTCCTACAACTCTTCTAAGCACCAAGACATCGATCTCACGCATTCGTTTCATTGTGATAGCATATAGAGCTCTTGTGGAGTTGTGAACTCTTTGTGTTGCGTTGCGAGCTCTTGTTGCGACTTGTGTGCGTGTTGTTGCTCTGATTTTCGAGTCTTGTGTGCGTTGCTCATTCCCACCTTACTCCGTGCTTCTTTGTGAACTCAATTGTAAGGGCGAGAGACTCCAAGTTGTGGAGATTCCTCGTAAACGGGAAAAGATCAAAGGAAAGAAAAACACCGTGGTATTCAAGTTGATCATTGGATCACTTGAGAGGAGTTGAGTGCAACTCTCGTCCATTGGGACGCCACAACGTGGAGTAGGCAAGTTTTGTACTTGGCCGAACCACGGGATAACCACCGTGTCAACTCTGTGATTGCTTTCTTGTGGTTATCGTGTTTTGACTCTCTCTAGCCACTTGGCAATTACTGTGCTAACAAGTAACCAAGTTTTTTGTGGCTTAAGTTTTGAAGTTTTACAGGATCACCTATTCACCCCCCCCTCTAGGTGCTCTCAGGCACTCGGCAAAGGTTGCTTTGCCGAGAGCCGCACTCAGCAAAGTCCCGCTCTCGGTAACGAGCTAGTTTACCGAGTGCAGGACACTCGGCACAGGAAAACTCTCGGCAAAGACAACTTTGCCGAGTGGCAAGCACTCGGCAAAGGCGGCTCTCGGCAAAGGGTCGTCAACGGCCGTTCTAAAGCTAACGGCCGTCAGCATTTGCCGAGGGCCGAGGGTCGGCACTCGGCAAAGTGGTTTCTTTGCCGAGTGCCAAATACTTGGCACTCGGCAAAGAACTCTTTACCGAGTGTCTTCTGTGGACACTCGGCAAAGCATATTTTTATTTTTTAAATTTTGTCCACCAAACTTTTTGTGGTATGTTACTACACTATGTAGACCTACATGTATCATTTGTGGACAATTATAACAGAGTTTTCAATCGGTAGTAGATTTAGTTCGTTTATTTGAATTTCTTCGGAAAATTCAGATTTGAACTGCAGGTCACTCGAAACTTGAAAAACCATGCATGCAAAAATGATATCCATGCTACTTAGCACAAGTTACGACCGATTCCAGGAGCGGACCGGAAACTTCGAGCAACATGCTCACTAAACATGGCAGTGAACTTGACATCCACATGTTTAAAAATTGTATAAAATATAAACAAAGTCAGAAAATCATGAAACTTGTCCACGTGTCATGATATCATATATATATGCTGTGATAAAAAATTGAAAAAGTTTCGAGAAAGTTGAGACGTACTATGTGTAGAAACCTAGGAGAACTACACATGAAATCATAGAGTTTTAATGTAGTTCTCCTAGGTTTCTACACATAGTACGTCACAGCTTTCTCAAAACTTTCTTAAATTTTTATCACAGCCTCTACATATGATATTATGACATGTGGACAAGTTTCATGATTTTCTGACTTTGTTTGTTTTTATACAATTTTTAAACAGCTGGATGGCAAGCTCACGGCCATGTTGAGCGAGCATGGTGCTCGAAGTTTCCGGTCCGCTCCTGAAGTCGGTCGTAACTTGTGCTAAATAGCATGGATATTATGTTTGCACGCACGGTTTTCCAAGTTTCGAGTGACTTGTAGTTCAAATGTGAATTTTCCAAAGAAATTCAAATAAACGAACTAAATCTACTAGCTATAGAAAACACTTTTCTAATTATCCCAAAATGGTACATGTAGGTCTACATAGTGTAGGAACATACCACAAAAAGTTTGGTTAGGAAAATAAAAAAAATAAAAATGTACTTTGCCGAGTGTCCAGAAATGACACTCAGCAAAGAAACCTTTGCAGAGTGCTAGCCGTGTGGCACTCGGCATATCTTTTCTAAAAAACCCTAAGGACAGGCTTTGCCAAGTGCCTGTCAGTGGACACTCGGCAAAGACAACTTTGCCGAGTGCTAGATCTGGGGCACTCGGCGAAGTAATTTTTTTAATTTTAAAAATCTTTGCCGAGTGCCAGATCGCGGGCACTCGGCAAAGAAGGGAAATAACAGCCTCTTCTCCTTCTCCACTCTCTCTTGATCACTTCTCACTCATCCCGCCACCCCGTAGCGCCGCCGCCGCAGCCCGGACCGCCGGCCCCGCTCCCCGCCACCCCGGAGCGCCGCGGCCCGCTCCCCGCCACCCCACAGACCGCGCTCGCCGCGCGCGCCCCCGGCCTGGCTCCCTGCCACCCCGGAGAGCCGCCGCAGCAGCCCGCGCTCGTCGCGCCGCCGCCGCTCGCGCGCGCCGTCCGGCCCCGCGCCCCCTCCCCTGCCCGCTCGCCTAGCCCCGCGCGCGCCGCCGCCGCCCACGCTCGACCCGACAATTCATCGCCAAGCCTCCCCGCTGCGCCATCTCCGTCAATCACCGTCGCTCCGGCCATCGCCGAACACCCTACCATCTCCGCCATCCTCCCCGGCTAAGGTATAAATTTTTAATATATGCATATGGTTGATATATAGGAAATTACATGTGTTTGATTATTTGTGGTTAAACGTAGTTTGCACATGATTGGTCTATAGGAAATTACATTTCTAATATATGCGTATGATTGGTCTATAGGAATTGAATGTAGTTTCCATGTGGCTATGGTTATATGTGATTGCCGGCCATCGTACCGTTGAATTATGCGTGGATGTCAGCCATTGTGCTGATAGTTTTATTTGCAGGTTTTAGAAACCTCCCCGTGCAGGGGAGGTGGTGCCGAAATTTTCTATTGCTAGGCTTATGTTAGAGGATGGAGGACCGTGAATGGATGTACACAGGCCGTAGAGGAAGGAACAATGTCACCCCTAAATGGATTAGAAAGACCGATGATTTCGTGGAACGGGCATATGACGAAGCTGCTAAAGGAGCAAGTTTAGTCCCATGCCCGTGCAGCAAATGTGCCGACCGGAAAAGAAAACCAAAGAAGGCCATGATAGAACATATTTGGAAGAATGGATTTACACCGGGCTATACTCGGTGGATATTTCATGGTGAAGCGCATCGTACGAGAGAGGAGGTGCTGAGACAACGTGTTGAGGATTATGACGCGGATGCGGGGATAGCGGATATGTTGAACGACTATCAGGAGGCACAGTACACGGGAGGATGTATGGATGACGAGCCAGAGCCGACTACAAAGGCGTTCTACGACATGTTTGACACGGCACAGAAGCCCCTTCACGGCCAGACAAAGGTTTCTCAACAGGATGTCATTGGGCGTGTAATGGCGTTCAAGTCGCAGTACAGCATGAGTAGAGACGCATTTGTTGGCTTGTTGACGGTTATTGGGAGCCTGCTTCCGGATGATCACGTTCTGCCAAAGAGCATGTACGAGGCACAGAAACTCCTTCGTGCACTCAAGATGACGTATAAGCAGATTCATGCTTGTCCAAAGGGCTGCGTGCTATTTAGTAAAGAATACGCGAAGGCAAAGTGCTGTCCCAAGTGTAAATCATCTAGGTTCATGGAGGTAGACTCTGGTGATGGACAGAAGAGGCAGCTCGACATCCCCTTGACAATTCTACGGCACCTTCCGTTCATACCGAGGATCCAGTGTCTGTACATGACAGAGGAATCCGCGAAACAGATGACATGGCATAAAAATGGAAAACGATACAATCCTGACAAGATGGTGCACGCATCCGATGGTGAAACATGGAAAAACTTTGATGCCATTCACCGTGAGAAAGCCGAAGAGGCTCGTAATGTATGTGTTGCGTTGGCCACAGATGGGTTCAATCCCTATGGAATGAGCGCTGCCCCGTACACATGTTGGCCTGTGTTTGTTATCCCAATCAATCTCCCCCCTAGTGTGTGCTTTCAAAGGCAGAATATATTCATGTCGTTGATAATTCCCGGACACCCAGGGAATAAAATGGGCGTGTACATAGAGCATTTGATCGATGAATTGGTACATGCCTGGGAGGAAGGGGTATGAACGTATGACCGAGCTACGAAGACAAACTTCAGAATGCATGTTTGGTACCAGTACTCCATGCATGACTTACCGGCGTATGGGCTATTCTGTGTCTGGTGTGTTCACGGTAAGTTCCCATGCCCAGTTTACAAGGAAGCTCTCAGGTTCATTTGGTTGAAAAAGGTGGCAAATATTCGTCCTTCGATAAACATCGACAATTTCTCCCTCCTGGTCATCCATTCCGCTTAGACATCAAGAACTTTACGAAAGGTGTCTGTTGGGGACTTGTTCTCAAATGCTTTGAGTTAAGAACAAGGCAACACAAAAAATGTTAAATGTTAATGCCCTTTGTCCTTCGAGACATTATTTTCCTTAGGATATAATGATCTTCAGACGAAGGTCATGAAGGACATACATTCATCATTGCAGTATACGATAATAAAAGGAGAATCATATGAAGTGTAAGAAATAACATGAACAATTATGTATCGTTATTAGCTCATTTCTATTTTATTATCATGGAAAAATAGAAATGATATCAAATTACAAATGTACCTTCGGCTTGAAAGAAGGTAAAGGTGCAAGCGTGACGCAAAAGCAAATGCCAAGTCAGGGTGAACAGTACAGGGCACTGTTTATCTATTTATAGGTACGGGACGTAGCCCATGTAAAATTACACTCATGCCCTTTACATTTGCTAATGACTCTATAGTGATCCATTGAGGTCTAAATAGCCTTTTCCCTTTTAAGTCGGTTCCCTTTTCTGCTATCATGCCGAAGCTCCCTTGCGCATAGCTTCGGCTCTGCGTCATCCTTCGTATTCTCTGTGCTTCTCACACTGTTCTGATCCGAGTCCGAAGGTACCTGTTCATGTATTACACTACAGAAACATTGTTAAATCATGTTTTTGAGGTCCTTCGGAAGACGAAGGCCCCAACAGTAGCCCCTCGCAATATTAATTTGTTAGAATAACGAATTCAGATTGCGATATGGACGAATGCCCTAAGCCGAAGGTCCGAAAAAACACTTTCCCTTTGCTAGAATAGCAACAATCAATGACAGACAGGGCCCTCCAATTTGGAGCGCACTGGGTGTATAAATAAGAACTCACCCCGAGCACATTTGGTATGCTATCTGCCGCCTGCTCTACTTGCTCAATTTTTAGTTCTTGTCTACCAACACTTACTTGGTTTTTTAGACTTTCTAAGCTTTGGCTTTAAGGACACATTTTCACCATTTCTGAAGAGAAGATGTCTCAAGACAAAAAAAAGCTGTTGCTGAGACGAAGCTGAGCGAAGAGAAGAAGCTCCTTGAGGAGAAGACTACTGGATTTATTGAATCAATGGCAAAGACAAATACAAAAAAGATTACTAAGGAGATTCTAGAAGGCTTATCTGAAGATACTGATGACAACGACAGTTATGATGCGAAAAGTGGGGGTGAAGACTCTGAAGATCGGCCCTGGCGACCAAGTCATGCAGTTTTCAGAAAATCAACTATTAAACAGAGTCATCTTGATAATATGAGAGGAAGGTATTTTCGAGATATGTCTATTGTGAGGGCTGACATCGGAGACAGGACTGTTCCTGTTCCCGAAGAAAATGAAGTCGTGATCTACCGAAGCTTCTTTAAAGCTGGGCTTCGGTTCCCCTTAAGCAGATTTGTGGTTGAAGTTTTAAAGATATATCAGATTTTCCTTCACCAAATTACTCCCGAAGCAATTATCAGAATGGGGATCTTCGTCTGGGCCGTGAGGAGTCAAGGTTTGGAGCCAAGTGCAAAATGTTTTTGCAGCATGCACGAACTTTCGTATGAGATGAATCCCTAGGGTAAAGAACAGTATCATAACAATTTTGGTTGCTATAGCTTCGTTGCTCGTTCTGGCTCAAGCTGCCCAGTGCCAACTTTTCGGAAGAGATGACCCGGAGACTGGATGAAAGAATGGTTCTATGTGAAGAATGATTTAAAGGCGAGAGAAGACATTATAGAGATCATCATGCGCCCCATTTGGTCCCGCTTCGGCCTTCGGAAACCGAAGGTAGAAATTGATGAAGCAGCCGAAGGATGCCGAAGGGCCTTCGGCATAGTTTGCTCTTTCATCGGGACAAGGGATTTAATTCAAGAACATGTAGCCTACAGGATATGGCCACTGATAGACAGCTGGGAAATGCCAGAGGAGACCATCACTAACCCTAGCGAAGGTGGTTTGGTTCGATTGAAATATACCTTCAGGTTTGGAGACCAATTTATCGAACCAGACGATGACTGGCTGAAATGTGTTGAAAATACTAGTGATGAACTACTTGGAGCATACTCCAAGTCTGAAGATAATGCATTATCTGCGGCCTTCGGGAGCCAAAAAAAGAAAAGACTAAATAGGGTTTTTGACGCTATTGGACTTGTGTACCCTGACTATCGGTACCCGCCGCGGGGGCAGAAAAAAAGGGTGCAACTTCTGGGAAGGATGTTGCTTCAGCCGCTTCAAGCGAGCCCGCACCGAAGAGGAAAAGGTGAAGGTTCTTACTCACCGACCGCGCTACATTGAACCGGCCATAGTGCCTGAATTTGGCGGTGAGACCTCTTCGGCTATTGAAGCCAAAGGACCTGCCCTTACGCAGAGGATTGAAGAGCTGGCTGCATTGCCGAAGGCTGACAAAATTGAAGAACCGAGAACTGAAGGGACGAAAACATCAGAAGTTCTAAGCCCTTCGGCAGGAGTGGAGGCGCCGAAGACACAAAAAGATCTAGCAGCAACCCCTAAGAGAAAAAGGATGGCTAGTGTATTAGATGTGCTGGAGACGATAAAAACTTCAAGCTCTACTCCAGGAAAAATTGCCAAGGCTTCGAAAACACAGATTGAAACAGAGACAAAGTTGACCGAAGCCAAAGCTATACTGAGTCAGGCCGACGCCGAAGATGGGCCTTCAGTGCCCACCAAGGAGAAATCCTCGGAAACTGGAGAAAAGGCAGCGGAAGAAGAGGGTATAGAACAGATTTTGCCTGAAAAAGCTGCCGCTCCTGCTCCCGAAGCGTCTTCCGAAGTCCTTGATTATATTATTCGACACGCTTCGGGAAAAAGATTATCTGAAGAAGAAAATTTTGAAGCTAAACACTATGCCCGAGAACTGAAATACCCAAAAGGGGCCTTAGTGTTTAATGGCACAAACAAAGATGACTTCTTATATTGCCTCCCAGACAACAAAGAATTATCTGTCTGCCGGGAGATGGCCAGAAGTATGGGCTTTCCGAAGCTCGAAGTTGGCCTTTGTGCCATGACGAAGGACGATCTCGCGGATAGCCTTGCGTACAACAGTCTGAAGGTACGAAAATTGTGAATTTCGAATTAGTCTTTGGTTCTTATATTGATCCATTCATTCTTTCGTGTAGGGCTTAATACTTAGCAACGCCTTAAGGGCGCAAAAGAATGTCGAAGACGAGAGTTGCACTTTTGCTCTCAATAACTTTCAAACAGAGGTTATTAAGCTGAGGAACGAAGCTTTGGAAAAAGATAAAATTCTGCTTACATTGGTGGACAAAGTAAAGAGGGATGAAGCTAACTTCAAAACCCAATCTGAAGCCCAAAAAATTGAGATTGAAGACCTTCGAAAGCAACTAGCCGAAGCTAAAGAGAAGTGCGCAGTCGCAGAAGCTAAACGAGGAATTAGCGAACAGTGGACAAATCATTTAGAGAAAAACGTTGAAGAACTTCGCATATCCAAGGAAAGATGCTTTGAAAAACTTATGGACTGCGTGAAAAAGATAAAAACTAGCTTCGCCAACGTTGGCGCATATTCGAGCGAGGACAACTTCATAAGAGGCGATCCTGAGGGCCCAATTGAGTGGATCAGCAGCGAAGACGAAGCTGTTGAGGAAATTTTGAGTGACCGCGGGGACGTCTGTGCCTTCTGTGGCGCGAGAGGAGTTGCAACTATTTTGGAGAAAGCAGGGTGCGAACATGTTAAAACTTTGGCCCAAGTCGAAGCTGCTTTCTCTGTTGGCGATACGAAGGACCCCTCGGCCGAAGCAAGCTTAATAGGCGGAATTTTTTTACTGACGTCTGGGAAAATGGCGGCCGAGGGATGGCCCATGAAATAATAAAGAAAAGCGAAAAAGATACTCATGACGCTAGAGAAGCAACGAAAGCAGCTGAAAAAGCTGCGGAACTCGAAAGGCGGATATGTATTACTTAATGGCTTTTAACTTTGTTGTTTATTTTTGTGACTTCGAACTGATTTACGTTTTCTACCGCAGCTGAACTATCTCCTCCCCAGAGCCCTTCGAGTCATTGGCCGACCCAGAGGCAAAGGAATCAGCAGAAATTATTGACATGGCCAAAATTATTGTAGATGAAGTCGTTACCCAACTGCTGACCGAAGTTGTAGATAAAGTTTTGAAAGAAGAAGAGTAGCTATTGTAAAAACATTGCTAGAATATTAATGTAACATTTGCTGGACTATGCTTGTAATATTTGGTGCTCCTAGGTTTTGAATGTAATATATGAATGGTTTTGTAATTCATTTCTTTGTGATGCATGAAACTTTTATGTACATACCGTTTTTGAGCCTTCGGCGAAAAAAACACCTTCCCTTCTTTTCATGCTTCGTAAAGAAGAGCTTTTATGCTTCGTAAAAAATCCTCCAACCGTGGCAAAAACATTAATGCTTTGTCAACAATAGATTTTTGCCTCCACATCAGAGCTGATGAAGCTGTATTTCTTCAAAACTTATTTGTGCCTTAGCACAATTTCACTTTTTCGAAGCATTCTCCGAAGGTCAACATTGTATCCCCTTCTTGTGCCACTGATGCAATATGATGTATGATGTTATGTTATGCGAAATGATGTGATGATGTTATGCTATGCAAAATGATATTTGTGCCGAAGACACACACTCACATACCCATAGTGGAATACACAATGTCTTTGCCGTTTATTTTTCAGCTTCACCGCTTATTTTACGGTGTATCAGCACTGACTTTTCGCTGTAAGTTCTGCATTCCCTTAGGAACGTCTTTTGAACTTCTTCGCCTTCTATTTCGGCGGTATTGGCGTTGACTTTTCGTGCTTTGCCTTATATTTCGGCGGTATTTGGCTCTGCATTCCCTTTGAAACGACTTTTGAGCAGAAAACTTACACTGCGCTCCCTTAGGAACAACTTTTTGTAGCTTCGGCAAACTTACGCTGCGTTCCTTAGAACGACTTTTTTGTAGCTTCGGTGATACTTGCAATGTGATTTTTAGCCCCGCATTCCCTTAGGAACGACTTTTGTGCTTCAACGACTTTTTGAACTTCGTGAGTCTGTGGAGAAGATATATTTTACTTATGGCAAGAACGAAGTTATTACAAGAAATTTAAAATGACAAAAGTACTAGGTTTTCAATAATTGTTCCTTATTAAAAAAGAAAATGACAACAAATGTAAAAACTGTTTCAGGGGTAGGATATCTCTTAGTAGATATGCTTCAATTCTGGCACAGTACTGTTGACTGTGCGAGCTTCGGATTCCTCCCTAGAATCTCGCTGTTGAGGGTCTGTTGGCTCCCTTCTGGCTGCTGGCCTCGTGAATATGCATGTTGTAGTGGTGGCAGAGGTGGAGGCTTTGGCCAAGATGCCTGTGGTTGACTAGCCGAAGCAATAGACGCTGCAGGATGGTTACCCACATACTCTGGTATGTAGGGTGAGTGATACAAAGCAGTATGCATGACCTGCTTCGGCTGGTTCTGCTGCGCTGCGGCTTCTGCTATTTCCTTTTGTTTCTGAATGGTGACATGGCACATCCTTGTAGTATGGCCTTTGTCCTCACCACAGAATAAACAATAAATTTTCCTAGGTTGATCCCCAAACCTTCCTCTGAAGCCCCTGGCACCTCTGCCTCTTGGAGCTGGCGGCCGAAGATAGCTTTGTTGCTGCCCCGAAGCTTGCGAGGAATATTGTGGCCTCTGTTGTTGACTTCCTCTGTCGTCACTCTGGGTGGAGTGGATTGACCTGGCATGCCTTGGGTGGATTCTCCCTCCGAAGCCCCTGGTCATCTCAGAGAACCTGTAGGCTTCCTCCCTTCTTTGATGAAAGTCATTGTCAGCGCGGATGTATTCATCCATCTTTTGAAGCAGCTTCTTGAGAGCACCTAGAGGGGGGGGTGAATAGGTGATCCTGTAAAACTTAAACTTATAGCCACAAAACTTTGATTAAGCGTTAGCACAGTTTATGCCAAGTGGCTAGAGAGGAGTCAAAACACAATAACCACAAGAAATCAATCACAGAGATGACACGGTGGTTATCCCGTGGTTCGGCCAAGTACAAAACTTGCCTACTCCACGTTGTGGCGTCCCAACGGACGAGAGTTGCACTCAACTCCTCTCAAGTGATCCAATGATCAACTTGAATACCACGGTGTTCTTGCTTTTCTTTTCTCAATCCCGTTTGCGAGGAATCTCCACAGCTTGGAGCCTCTCGCCCTTACAAAAGATGTTCACAGAGAATCACGGAGCAAGGGAGGGATTAGCAACTCACACACGACACAAAGATCACAGCGAATACGCACACACAAGACCCAGACTTGAGCTCAAGAGACTAGCACACTAGAACGGAGCTCAAATCACTAGAATGTCGAACAAGTGCGCAAGATTGATGTGTGAGTGATCAAGAGTGCTCAAGGAATGCTTGGTGGTCTTCTCCATGCGCCTAGGGGTCCCTTTTATAGCCCCAAGGCAGCTAGGAGCCGTTGAGAACAAATCTGGAAGGCCATCCTTGCCTTCTGTCGTCGGGCGCACCGGACAGTCCGGTGCACACCGGACACTGTCCGGTGCCCGATTCCTTTCCTTAACAGGCGCAGCCGACCGTTGCCGACCGTTGCAGATCTGGCGCACCGGACAGTCCGGTGCACACCGGACAGTCCGGTGCCTCCTTCCGACCGTTGGCCAGATCACGTGTCGCGCGCAGATTCCGCGGCCGACCGTTGGCTCGGCCGACCGTTGGCTCACCGGACAGTCCGGTGCACACCGGACAGTCCGGTGAATTTTAGCCGTACGCCGTCGGCAAATTCCCGAGAGCGGCATCTTCAGGTCGAGGCAGCCTGGCGCACCGGACACTGTCCGGTGCACCACCGGACAGTCCGGTGCCCCAGACCGAAACAGCCTGTTGGCTGTACACAACCAACATTCTCCTTTTCTTCTTCTCTCTGTTTCTAACACTTAGACAAATACATTAGTACACAAAACCAATGTACTAAGGCTTAGAAACATACCTTTACTTGTGATTTGCACTTTGTTCATCCATGGGCATAGATTCACATTTAAGCACTTGTGTTGGCACTTAATCACCAAAATACTTAGAAATGGCCCAAATGCACATTTCCCTTTCAATCTCCCCCTTTTTGGTGATTTATGCCAACACAACATATAGCAACTAAAACAAGTGCAAAATTACTTCAAATAGAATAAATTTGAGTTCTATTCAATTTTGGCATATATGGATCATCCTTTGCCACCACTTGGTTTGTTTTTGCAAATCAAACTCAAATCTCTATCTCTAAGTCAAACACACATGTTGAAGCATAAAGAGAGTCATTCCAAAAGAGATTGATCAAGGATTTCAAAAACTCCCCCTTTTTCCCATAATCAACATTTCTCCCCACAAGAAACCAACTTTTGATAAGAGAGACAATACAAGAGTTTTGCCAAACCAAAAGCTCTATTCTACTATTTTCAAAATTTCTCAAGTGGTAGCTGATCCATTTATTGCTTTGGCCTTTATTTTCTCCCCCTTTGGCATCAAGCACCAATACGGGATCAATTTTGGCCTTTTAACCCCATTGCCTCACCAAAATCTTCAATTAAGATCAAATGGCAATAAGAGTTCATGAGATGAACTTGGAATAAGTTACCCTCTCATCGGAGTGCAGTGGAAGTCTTTCGTGGTCCAAGTCCACCTTTTCCCTTTCAATTCTCCTTCGAGACTAAAACAAGCAAACTCAAGCATATGGTTAGTCTCAAAGGGTCAAGTTGTAACACATCTCCCCCTAAACATGTGCGTCACTTTGCAACGGACTTGTGAGGTCCAGGGAGTGTTTGTACAACTTGAGCACCAAAATAAGCAACAAAAATGCAGAATGAACATGATCAAAGGCATAAACACGTGTATGCTACAATTCAATCCAAGTTCCGCGAATCTAAGACATTTAGCTCACTACGCAGCCTGCAAAAGGTCTTCTCATCTAGAGGTTTGGTAAAGATATCGGCTAGCTGGTTCTCGGTGCTAACATGAAACACTTCGATATCTCCCTTTTGCTGGTGGTCTCTCAAAAAGTGATGCCGGATGTCTATGTGCTTTGTGCGGCTGTGCTCAACAGGATTTTCCGCCATGCAGATAGCACTCTCATTATCACATAGGAGTGGGACTTTGCTCAGATTGTAGCCAAAGTCCCGAAGGGTTTTCCTCATCCAAAGTAGTTGCGCGCAACACTGTCCTGCGGCAACGTACTCGGCCTCAGCGGTGGATAGGGCAACGGAGGTTTGTTTCTTAGAGTTCCACGACACCAGGGACCTTCCTAAGAATTGGCACGTCCCCGATGTGATCTTCCTATCGACCTTACATCCAGCATAGTCGGAGTCTGAGTATCCAACCAAGTCAAAGGTAGACCCCTTTGGATACCAGAGCCCGAAGCAAGGCGTAGCAACTAAATATCTCAAAATTCGCTTCACCGCCACTAAGTGACACTCCTTAGGATCGGATTGAAATCTAGCACACATGCATACGCTAAGCATAATATCCGGTCTACTTGCACATAAGTAAAGTAATGACCCTATCATTGACCGGTATGCTTTTTGATCAACGGACTTACCTCCTTTGTTGAGGTCGGTGTGTCCGTCGGTTCCCATCGGAGTCTTCGCGGGCTTGGCGTCCTTCATCCCAAACCGCTTCAGCAGATCTTGCGTGTACTTCGTTTGAGAGATGAAGGTGCCGTCCTTAAGTTGCTTCACTTGGAACCCAAGGAAGTAGTTCAACTCGCCCATCATCGACATCTCGAATTTCTGCGTCATCACCCTGCTAAACTCTTCACAAGACTTTTGGTTAGTGGAACCAAATATTATGTCATCGACATAAATTTGGCACACAAACAAATCACCATCACATGTCTTTGTAAAAAGAGTTGGATCGGCTTTCCCAACCTTGAAAGCATTAACAATTAGAAAGTCTCTAAGGCATTCATACCATGCTCTTGGGGCTTGCTTAAGTCCATAGAGCGCCTTAGAGAGCTTACACACATGGTCGGGGTACCGTTCATCCTCGAAGCCAGGGGGTTGCTCCACGTACACCTCCTCCTTGATTGGCCCGTTGAGGAAAGCGCTCTTCACATCCATTTGGAACAACGTGAAAGAATGATGAGCGGCATATGCTAGCAAGATACGAATTGATTCTAGCCTAGCCACAGGAGCAAAAGTCTCCTCGAAATCCAAACCTGCGACTTGGGCATAACCTTTTGCCACAAGTCGAGCCTTGTTTCTCGTCACCACCCCGTGCTCGTCCTGTTTGTTGCGGAACACCCACTTGGTTCCCACAACATTTTGCTTCGGACGAGGCACCAGTGTCCAAACTTCATTGCGCTTGAAGTTGTTTAACTCCTCTTGCATGGCCAACACCCAGTCCGGATCTAGTAAGGCTTCTTCTACCCTGAAAGGCTCAATAGAAGAGACAAAGGAGTAATGCTCACAAAAATTTACTAATCGAGATCGAGTAGTTACTCCCTTGCTAATGTCACCCAGAATTTGATCAACGGGATGATCCCTTTGAATCATCGCTCGAACTTGGTTTGGAGGTGCCGGTTGCGCTTCTTCCTCCATCACATGATCAACTTGTGCTCCCCCTTGATCACACGCCTCCTGTTGATGAACCTGTTCATCGTCTTGAGTTGGTGGATGCACCGTTGTTGAGGAAGAAGGTTGATCTTGCTCCAAGTGTTCCTGTGGTCGCACTTCTCCAATCGCCATGGTTCGTATAGCGGCCGTCGGAACATCTTCTTCATCTACATCATCACAATCAACAACTTGCTCTCTTGGAGAGCCATTAGTCTCATCAAATACAACGTCGCTAGAGACTTCAACCAAACCCGATGATTTGTTGAAGACTCTATACGCCTTTGTATTTGAGTCATAACCTAACAAAAACCCTTCTACTGCTTTGGGAGCAAACTTAGAATTTCTACCCTTCTTCACTAGAATGTAGCACTTGCTCCCAAATACACGAAAATAAGATACATTGGGTTTGTTACCGGTTAGTAGCTCATACGACGTCTTCTTGAGGAGGCGATGAAGGTAGACCCTGTTGATGGCGTGGCAAGCCGTGTTTACGGCTTCCGTCCAAAAGTACTCGGGGGTCTTGAACTCTCCTAGCATCGTCCTCGCCATGTCGATGAGCGTCCTGTTCTTCCTCTCTACCACACCATTTTGCTGTGGTGTGTAGGGAGCGGAGAACTCGTGCTTGATCCCTTCCTCTTCAAGGAACTCCTCCACTTGAAGGTTCTTGAACTCGGACCCGTTGTCGCTCCTTATCTTCTTCACCTTGAGCTCAAACTCATTTTGAGCTCTCCTGAGGAAGCGCTTGAGGGTCCCTTGGGTTTCAGACTTATCCTGCAAAAAGAACACCCAAGTGAAGCGGGAAAAGTCATCAACAATAACTAGACCATACTTACTCCCTCCTATGCTCAGATAGGCGACGGGTCCGAAGAGGTCCATATGGAGCAGCTCCAGAGGTCTTGAGGTGGTCATCACATTCTTGCTGTGATGCGCTCCTCCCACCTGTTTACCTGCTTGACAAGCTGTACAAGGTCTATCTTTTTTGAATTGCACGTTAGTCAAACCTATCACATGTTCTCCCTTTAGAAGCTTGTGAAGGTTCTTCATCCCTACATGTGCTAAGCGGCGATGCCACAGCCAGCCCATGCTAGTCTTAGCTATTAAGCATGCATCTAGACCGGCCTCTTCTTTTGCAAAATCAACTAAATAAAGTTTGCCGTCTAATACACCCTTAAAAGCTAGTGAACCATCACTTCTTCTAAAGACAGACACATCTACATTTGTAAAAAGACAATTATATCCCATATTGCATAATTGACTTACAGATAATAAATTATATCCCAAAGACTCAACTAAAAACACATTAGAAATTGAGTGCTCATTAGAAATTGCAATTTTACCTAACCCTTTTACCTTGCCTTGATTCCCATCACTGAATATGATTGAATCTTGGGAATCCTTATTCTTGACGTAGGAGGTGAACATCTTCTTCTCCCCCGTCATATGGTTTGTGCATCCGCTGTCGATAATCCAGCTTGAACCCCCGGATGCATAAACCTGCAAGGCAAATTTAGGCTTGGGTTTTAGGTACCCAACTCATGTTGGGTCCTACAAGGTTAGTGCAAATATCCTTAGGGACCCAAATGCAAGTTTTGTCTCCCTTGCATCTTGCCCCTAACTTCCTAGCAACTATTTTCTTATCCTTTCTACAAATAGCAAAGGAAGCATTTAAAGCACAATAGATTGTAGAAGGTTCATTCACTACTTTCTTAGGAGCATGAATAACATTCTTTCTAGGCACATGATGAATAACATTTCTCCTAGACATATTTCTACCATGCATATAGGAAGAACTAGAAGCAAACATGGCATGAGAGTCAAAATCATCATAAGCATTATAACTCCTATAAGCATTTCTAGTTTGTCTCCTATCATGATACATAAAAGCATGGTTCTTTTGCACACTACTAGCCATAGGGGCCTTCCCTTTTTCCTCGGCGGGAATGGGAGCCTTATGGCTTGTTAAGTTCTTGGCTTCTCTCTTGAAGCCAAGTCCATCCTTAATTGAGGGGTGTCTACCAATCGTGTAGGCATCCCTTGCAAATTTTAGCTTCTCAAAATCACTTTTGCTAGTCTCAAGTTGGGCATTAAGACTAGCTACCTCTTCATTTAGTTTAGAAATGCAAGCTAGGTGTTCATTAAAAGCATCAATGTTAATATCTTTACACCTAGTGCACGTTACAACATTTTCTACATAAGAGGTAGATTTACTAGCAATTTCTAACTTAGCATTCAAATCATCATTAATGCTCCTTAATTTAGAAATTGTCTCATGGCATGAAGATAATTCACAAGATAGCATTTCATTTCTTTTAACTTCTAGAGCATGTGATTTTTGTGCTTCTACAAATTTATCATGCTCTTCATACAATAAATCCTCTTGTTTCTCTAAGAGTCTATCCTTCTCATTCAAGGCATCGATCAATTCATTAATTTTATCTATTTTGGTTCTATCCAAACCCTTGAACAAGCTAGAGTAGTCTATGTCATCATCATCACTAGACTCATCACTAGAAGAATCATAAGTACTAGCGTTACGAGTGATTACCTTCTTTTCCCTTGCCATAAGGCAAGTGTGATGCACGTTTGGGAAGAGGGATGACTTGTTGAAGGCGGTGGCGGCGAGTCCTTCGTTGTCGGAGTCGGACGAGGAGCAATCCGAATCCCACTCCTTTCCAATATGTGCCTCGCCCTTTGCCTTCTTGTAATTCTTCTTCTTTTCCCTCTTGTTTCCCTGTTCTTGGTCACTATCATTATCAGGGCAGTTAGCGATAAAATGACCAATCTTACCGCACTTGAAGCATGAGCGCTTCCCCTTTGTCTTGGTCTTGCTTGCCTGCCCCTTGTGACCCTTCAACACCGTCTTGAAGCGTTTGATGATGAGAGCCATCTCTTCATCATTTAGTCCGGCCGCCTCAATTTGTGCCACCTTGCTAGGTAGCGCCTCCTTGCTTCCTGTTGCTTTGAGAGCAAGAGGTTGCGGCTCGTTGATTGGTCCATTCAAGGCGTCGTCCACGTACCTTGCTTCCTTAATCATCATTCGCCCGCTGACGAATTTTCCTAGGACTTCTTCGGGCGACATTTTGGTGTACCTGGGATTCTCACGAATATTATTCACCAAATGAGGATTAAGAATGGTAAAGGACCTTAGCATTAGGCGGACGACGTCGTGGTCCGTCCATCGCGTGCTTCCATAGCTCCTTATCTTGTTGACAAGGGTCTTGAGCCGGTTGTATGTTTGAGTTGGCTCCTCGCCCCTTATCATCGCGAACCGTCCAAGCTCGCCCTCCACCAACTCCATTTTGGTGAGCAAGGTAGCGTCATTTCCCTCATGAGAGATTTTGAGGGTATCCCAGATTTGCTTGGCGTTATCCAAGCCACTCACTTTGTTATATTCATCCCTGCACAATGAAGCTAGAAGAACAGTAGTAGCTTGTGCATTCTTATGGATTTGCTCATTAATGAATGTAGGACTATCCGAACTATTAAAGTGCATTCCACTATCTACAATCTCCCATATACTAGGATGGAGAGAGAATAGGTGACTACGCATTTTGTGGCTCCAAAATCCGTAGTCCTCCCCATCAAAGTGTGGGGGCTTGCCGAGTGGAATGGAAAGCAAATGTGAATTTGAACTTTGCGGAATACGAGAGTAGTCAAAGGAAAAGTTAGAATTAACCGGTTTCCTTTGCTCGTAGTCGTTGTGGTCATCGCCCTTTTGGGAAGAAGTAGACTCATCACTGTCGTCGTAGTAGACGATCTCCTTGATGCGCCTCGTCTTCTTCTTCTTCCCTTCCTTTCGTCTATGACCCGAGCCGGAGTCGGTAGGCTTGTCATCTTTGGGCTCGTTGACGAAGGACTCCTTCTCTTTGTCGTTGATCACGATTCCCTTCCCCTTAGGATCCATCTCTTCGGGCGGTTAGTCCCTTTCTTGAAGAGAACGGCTCCGATACCAATTGAGAGCACCTAGAGGGGGGGTGAATAGGTGATCCTGTAAAACTTAAACTTATAGCCACAAAACTTTGATTAAGCGTTAGCACAGTTTATGCCAAGTGGCTAGAGAGGAGTCAAAACACAATAACCACAAGAAATCAATCACAGAGATTGTCGGTGTTTTGGGTCCGACCGCACACCCGGGGTTGCCCCTCAAGGTGCTTTTAGGAGTAGGACGGTGTCGACGACTGTAGCAAAATGGTTCGTGCCGATCGCACGAGGGACAATGGACAAGATTTGCAGGTTCGGGCCGCTTAGAAGTGCGTAACACCCTACGTCCTGGTGAGTATATGAGCGTGGTTACAAGAGGATTCTCTGGATAGAGGGCGCAGAGAGTTTTTGTGGGTGGCTCTGTAGAACAGGGTCGATCGATCTGAAGGGGTGCCCCCTAGGCCTTATATACTCGACCGTGGAGCAATACATGTGATACGATAACAACAAGTAGCTAAAAGATAGTGAACCTCCTGAGTTTATCCCTACGTAACCTTCGCCGACTTATCCTCGCACGGCTCTGTTGCATGAAGGCTTCAGCGCGGGAAAGTCGGGTCTCTGTTGTGATCCATTCGTTCGACGTTGTGGGCCGCCTTTGTTTGCACTAATCAGTCTCACGTCTCCTTTGTTGGCTGTCTCTCCCTAGGCCCACGAAAGAATGACCTTACGAATTATTGGGCCCTTGGGCCGTTCGTGAGGCCTTTTACTTCTTTAGTGGACCCAGGGGATATCTATCCCCCACAAGCCCCCGATCTTTGGGTTGATTTAGAGGTAATCAACTCAAAGATCCAAGGTCCAAAAAACGATTCCTTGCTGTCTTCTCTGGTTTTGATCACTCGTCCGACCAAAGGTTGGCTTTGTGCTTGTGCCTTAGAGGTCGGCATTTTGGATTGCAAGACTCCGGAATTCATTGGGTGCACCGGAGGTGCACCCAATGGGTGTAGCCCCCGACCTTTGAGTAGATTTTAGAAGATAATCTACTCGAAGGTCTTCTTCCAAAGGTTATCTCCATTCGCGCTCCTGCATCTCGATTGAGGATTAGTCTTTTCAATCTTGCTCTACGCCTTAGAAGTCGGCGTTGTATCGGTTTAGAATAATATTCCATGGGGTGCACCTCCGGTGCACCCAATGGGTGTAGCCCCCGACCTTCAAATGGATTTTTTAAGGATAATCCATTCGAAGGTTTTCCTTTCTCCTGTGGAAACTGGCATGAGGCTATTTATGCTTTGGAGGTTAGCATTATGTCATCAATATTTTGCTGCCCAGGTTAGCGTATATTTTGTCTTTAGCAGCCGAGTTTGCAATCCATCCATATCTTGCTAGGTAGTGCAATTTATTTGCTTCTGCGATTGATTGGACGTTTGACGGACGTTCTCTGTCTAGTCTTCACGTCGCTTCTGTCGGCCATATCTTGTACTTTGCTGGTTATATTTGGCTTTCCTCTGATCCTTACTGATATCTCATTTTTGTCTTGAGGTATTCACTGCATGCTCTGCACAGATGTGACCGTTTGAAAAATATACCGATAATTCCTGGGCGTCCCCCCCCCCCAATGGGTGTGGGCAAGGGACGGCTTGGTACGCTGAGTGTTTTAGCCAGTTGCCTCTGAGTAGTAATGCGATGGGACGGCTAGTGTAATCATATCCTTCGCGCTGTTGACTGGAGACCCAATGGGTGTAGTGTTGCATGAAACGGCGTCCGCCGTCTGACGTGTCTTCGGGTGGGTGGAAGTGCTTATTGAATGCCTTGCGACTGTTCAGTGACCACGGTTAGAAGTGAGCGGTTGCCTTTCCCTTCTATAAATAACCCCTTTGCTTCTCTGGTTTCTTCACATCTCTTCGCTACTCCTTACTGCCTCTTCCCTTTCTTCTCTCCCAAAGCTTTAACCATGGGCAAGAACAACAAGCGCAAGCGTGAGCCGACTCCTCCATCGGAGGAGTTTGGTGATTCAGAGTACTCGGAGGAGGAGTTCTCCTCCGAGCCCGAGGGGTCTCCGGCTCCCGTCTCTCCCCCGGCGTCGTCCGATGACTCGGACGACTCCCAGGGGATAGCCGCGGAGGTCTGGACATACATCCGGGCCGTCGAGCGCGCCGGGCTCGAAGGCTCGGATGAGTCAGAGTACTCCTCGGATGAGGAGGACTCGGACGGCGGCGACGAGGGTGAAGACGACGACGACGACGACGATGATGACGACGACGGCGATGATGACGACGACGGCGACGGCAGCGGCAGAGGCGGCGGCGACGGCAGGGACAACACCAAGGGCAGCAGCAGGGGCAGCACCAAGGGCAGCAGCGGTGGCAGCGGCGGCAGGGGCAGGGCCAGTGGCTAGGTGCCACTGGTCTTCTTAGATATTAGTATAGTTTAGTATAGCTAGAATAATGTAGTAGTAATTAGTATAATTTAGTAGTAGTAGTAGTGTAGAGTAGTATTAGGGAAGTACCAACTCATAAAGAGTTGGTTTGTAAGCTCGTCCCATCTTTAATGAAGATTGACATTTATCCCCTCTTTTTGATGACTTGTCACTGCTTTTGCTGAATGTTGAAACGATTCTTTTGATATAGTAAAAACAGCGCCGAGCAATAGTGAAGATTGACATCAGCGTTTTAGAAGTAACACTGAGCAATCGAACACAAGACCAGCGTTTTAGAAGCAATGCCGAGTGATAGAAGGTCGGCATCGGCATTTTAGAAGTAATGCCAAGCGACAAAATACGGGGCTGGTATTTTAGAAATAACGCCGAGTGATTGAAGGTTGGCGTCGGCATTTTAGAAGTAATGCCGAGCGATTGAACACGTGGTCGGCGTTTTAGAGGCAGCGCCGAGTGATTGAAGGTCGGCATCGGCATTTTAGAAGTAATGCCGAGCGATCGAACATGTGGTCGGCGCTTTAGATGTAGCGCCGAGTGATTGAAGGTCGGTGTCGGCATTTTAGAAGTAATGCCGAGCGATTGAACATGTGGTCGGCGCTTTAGATGCAGCGCCGAGTGATTGAAGGTCGGTGTCGGCATTTTAGAAGTAATGCCGAGCGATTGAACATGTGGTCGGCGCTTTAGATGCAGCGCCGAGTGATTGAACGTGTGGTCGGCGCTTTAGATGTAGCGCCGAGTGATTGAAGGTCGGCGTCGGCATTTTAGAAGTAATGCCGAGCAATCGAACACGTGGTCGGCGCTTTAGAGGCAGCGCCGAGTGATAGCTAGCTTCTCGAGTTAATTTGAGGAAAACGGCCGAGTGATGAGGTGGCACATCGGCTTTCTTTGGAAATAACTGTTAGATATCCACGTGGCATGCTGGGATTTCGGAAATGACCGCTGGGTGATGACTGGGCACTTTTGAAAAGGTATCTGGCTCAAGAATATCCCTTAAGAGTTGCGCTTTTAGCCGCCTTTGCTTTCCGTGCCCTAGTTCTTGCGTTTCCGCATCTGAGCCTTCTCTGCCGCTCGCCTCCTGCTCTGTTTCGCCAGCGAGAAACAAGATGGCGCCCAAAAGGAAAACCGCAAACTCGTCTGCTGCAGTGATCCCCGCCATCGACCCCAACAGTCAGTTACCCTTCGCAGGTAACCATATGTCTGTGATTTCTGAAGTTGAGCTTCTCCGCCTTGTTTCCATCGGGGTTCTCCCTTCACGGGAACTCTGTTCTTGGCGTTCTTGCCACGGGACCACTATCCCAACCGAAGATACCCACGAGTCAGTGGTTTACACTCCTTTTCTTCTTCGCGGCCTCGGCCTTCCCATATCTCCTTTTTTCCGTGGTATCCTTGATTTTTATCACATCAACCTGACTCACTTGAACCCTAACTCCATTCTCCAAATCTCTATTTTCGTTCACCTTTGCGAAGCTTACCTTGGCGTGCTGCCGCATTTTGGCTTGTGGAAGTATCTGTATCACTGCCGTCCTGGAATGGCCGGGGGGCAGCATCAATTGGTCGGAGGTGCCAGTTTAGAGATGCGCCGGGGGCGGAAGACCGAGTATCTCGAGATACCCCTCAAGGACAGCATTAAAGGTTGGCGTCTGGAGTGGTTTATAATGGATAATTATGGAAATTCTCTCCCTCCTCGCTCGGGGAGACAGGCAGATGTTCGTACTCCGAGTTGGACTGAGTCTCCCATGGACCAAGAAGTAGCCGAGGCGGGCGTGTTGCTTACTGAGGTTGGATTACTGAAAGAGAGAGGTCTGACTGCCGAAGCCGTGGTCACAGATTTTGTTTTCAAAAACATTCAGCCGCTGAAGGACAGGGCCTATCCGGCATATCTTTACCGAGGGCTGGCCGACTCAACTCGAGTTACTAATAGGAGAATTCCTTCTGTTGATTTGGTGAGCCGACTTGAGATGATCCTTAGGGGTAAGGTTTCAAACGTTGGAGCTCCAGTGGCCTACTCGGCTTGGAACCTGCCTTCTCCCAAAGATTTCACTCTTTTTGTGTCCAATCCGCCCGTGACAGATAGCAATTTGGGTCTTAGAGTTTGACCTTCTACTGAAGAGGTCCGCTCCTTAGTTGCTTCGCTCGGGGAGATACCTGATGATGAACGGCAGATTTATTTTGAAGTGCCCCTGAACCCTAGTGACGCAGACATAAATGACATGCTCGATCTGCTAGCTGAGGATTCATCTGATACTGCTCCTGATGGTACATTGGTAGTGGTGCCGCTTCCAGAGGTTGATGCGACCTTGGATGTCTCGAAACCTGCCAATACTCGCCCGAGGCGTCCCAGCCGAACCAGTCAGCCCGAGCCTTCTGCTGATGAGCAGAAAAGGAAAAGAAGACGCCTCCGGCGAGTGTCTAGCTTTGATGAGGATGCCAGCACCTTAGCTCCTACTGCCGAAGAAATGACTGCAACTGGTCTTGCTGACATTGATCCCAATGGGTGCGCTCCGCCTGCTGCTGACCCCAATGAGGATGCTGTTTGTGCTGTTGCTGTGGAAGATGAGGAGGAAGAGAATGAAACTCCATTAACTCGGAAGAACAGTCGGCAGTTCGTCGCTAGCGGTGGTAGTAGTGGGGTTCCTTCTCCTGCCTTGTCTGCTCTTATTGGTCTGCAAGAACTGTCCATGGCCAATTTTGATCAAGCTCTAGAGGATATGGTCCCTGAGAACTTGCTGTTGGAACCTGCAGACGTTGATGCAACAGAAGCTTGTGCCGCCGTGCCAGATGCTGGGTTGAGGTCGTCCCGTGCCTCGTCGACCTTAGAGCACGATCTCGAGGGTCGGGATAATGACTTGGACCGTCCTGATCCTGTGGAAACAGCTGAAGGCCCGTCGACCTTAGAGGTGGTCACGGCAGAGAGCTTGGATCCTTTGAATAGTGCTGGCATGTGCCCAGCCCCCGAGGGTGTCGTCGGGGAGGACTCAACTCAGGCGAGGAGTGTAGGCCACTACCCAGCCCCCGAGGGTGTTGCCGGGGGTGACCCGACTCAAGTGGGCAGTGCCAACCTTGACCCAGCCCCCGAGGGTGTCCGAGCGGGGTCTCCCTCCTGCACTTCCATGGATGTTCATGTGGGTTCACCTCCACACTCTGGCGGCATGATGGTGGCTCGGACTCCGGATCAGGGGGTCGCTTTGGAGGGCAGCATCCCCACTGGTCTGGAGTTAAACTCTGCTGAATGTACTGAGCTTGTTCCTGCTGGTCTGCTGCAAACCGCTTCGAGTGGTGGTCTGGCACCTGGTCATCAGCCGATTTCAAATGATTTGGGGATCCCTTCGCTTTTCTCCAACCTCCAGGTGCTGTGCTGTGCTTTAGTTGGATCTTTATGTTGCGTGAATTGTTGCCATTATGATCATCCGCTCTTCTTATCAGGCTTTGGTGGATGGAATGGTCGGCCAGCTGAGGTCGCAGGGTGCTTCCATCCCGGAGGTGGCTTCATCTCTTGAGCGTTGGAATCCGGTGTTGCTTCGGAGTCGTGTATCTGAGTTGGAAGCCGCTAATGCTGGTTAGTGTCCTTTCTTCTTCTTCTTTGTTCTTGCCCGTGGATTGTTTTACCTTCTGACCTCATTTTGTTTGAATACTTCTTGATAGGGATGACTCGGCAGATCACAGTTCTTGAAGAAAAACACTCTCAAGATCAAGCCGAAATGGCTCGACGATGCGCTGACTTCGAGGAGAAGTATTCTCAAAGTCAGATCGAGTTGAGTCAGGTCTCTGCGGCTTTGGATGATGCCAACGCTTTGAGTTCCTCCCTTCATGTCCAGCTTGACTCTGAGAAGGTAGCTTACGAATCTGTGCTTCGCCTTATGATGCTCTTGGATTCTGAATGAGTTGATTTTTGCTTGTAGGAGGAAAAACGCATCCTTGCCGCTTCTCGCGATAACTTGGACAGATTGTACCGAGATTCCAGCAACTCGCTGACCATCTTGGAGAGGAGCCGCCGTTTTACGATGGAGGAGCTTGACAATCAGCGCCGTCAACTGCAAGAATCCTCGGATGAAGTAGCCCGCCTTACACAGTTGCTATCGGTGAAGGACGCCACCATCAAGGGACTCCGGGCTTCTAAGAAATCCATTGCTCAGGAGTTAGAAACTGCTCAGCAGGCTGTTAAAGTTGCTGAAGAAGCTGCTGTCGCTTTTAAAACTCAGCGCGATAAGGCCCTGGACAAGGCCATTCGAGCAGGACGAATCTTGATGAGAAGACCCGACGTGGCTGTCCCTGAAGATATAAAAGCCGACGTGAATGCTGCCCCTGATTCCTCGAATCGCCCTTCTTCGTCAGTCGTTCCTGAGAAAGACATTAGAAAATAAAGAAACAGTTCGCGTGCTCTGAGCGCGCAGTTAGCATGATCAAGTATCGGCTTGACGTGATTACTCCCTTATTGTATCAGAATTTATTAGTTTGCAAGTTTGTGGTTACGCTGCATGATGATTATGAAGTTTGTTTGTGGGATATGGAGATCACCCCTTGAACTGCATAAGCGTGAGTACGCTATACTGATTCAAGCCATCAATTACTTTTAGCCGGTAACTTCCGTTAGTAGGGCATAGTGGTCACCCCCGGTAGAGTAAGCATGAGCATGTTGCACCGCCTCAAGTCGTTGCCGACTTAAGTCGATTGCTCCGTTCGTAGGGCATAGTGGTCACCCCGAGTTAAGTAAGCGTGAGCATGTTGCACCGCCTTAAGTCGTTGCCGACTTAAGCCGATTGCTCCGTTCGTAGGGCATAGTGGTCACCCCGAGTTAAGTAAGCGTGAGCATGTTGCACCGCCTTAAGTCGTTGCCGACTTAAGCCGATTGCTCCGTTCGTAGGGCATAGTGGTCACCCCGAGTTAAGTAAGCGTGAGCATGTTGCACCGCCTTAAGTCGTTGCCGACTTAAGCCGATTGCTCCGTTCGTAGGGCATAGTGGTCACCCCGAGTTTAAGTAAGCGTGAGCATGTTGCACCGCCTTAAGTCGCTGCCGACTTAAGCCGATTGCTCCGTTCGTAGGGCATAGTGGTCACCCCGAGTTAAGTAAGAATGCAAGTCAATCATAAATGAGTCAAGTATCTTTGAAATCTCTCTTTATTGATGACGTATTTCCTTTATACAGAATACATGGTCACCCTGGCTGTTTTGAGATACAGCTATGGGTAAAACTTTCGGAGGTGCTCTATGTTCCAGGAGTTCCCGACTTCTGTACCATCCATTTGGGTGAGGCGATATGATCCGGGACGAGTGACTTCTGCTACTATGAAAGGTCCCTCCCATAAGGGTGATAACTTGTGCCGTCCCTCCCCCGTTAGAATTCGGCGGAGGACGAGGTCTCCCATCGAAAAGAAACGTTGCCGCACAGCTTTGTCGTGGTAGCGCCTTAGAGTCTGCTGGTATCGTGCTGATTGAATCACCGCATTCAGTCGCTCTTCCTCGAGTACGTCGATATCCTCCAGCCTAGTGGCTTCGGCTTCTGCTATGCTTTCGAAGATCAATCTTGGCGCCCCAAACTTGAGATCAGCAGGTAGCACTGCCTCCGACCCATAGACCATAAAGAAAGGAGTGTTTCCATGCAGGGCCCGGCTAGGTTGAGTTCTCAAGCTCCAAACAACATAAGGCAATTCTCTTATCCATTTTCCTGCGAATTTTTCATTTTTATCAAAGACCCTTTTTCTAAGTGCTTCCAATATCATTCCGTTGGCTCGCTCAACCTGCCCGTTGGCTCTCGGATGGGCTACAGATGCATACTTGATCTGAATGCTTTTTTGCTCGCAGAAGTCAAAGAATTCTGAACTGGTGAAGTTGGATCCCAAGTCAGTGATGATGCTGTTCGGTATCCCAAATCTGAATATTATGTTTTGTATGAATTCCATGGTTTTAGCAGAGGTTAAGGAGGCAATGGGCTGAAACTCTATCCATTTAGTGAACTTGTCAATTGCCACCAATACATGGGTGTATCCTCCTTGAGCTTTCTTAAAAGGTCCAATCATATCCAATCCCCAGCATGCAAAAGGCCAAGTTACTGGTATGGTTTGTAGCTGCTGTGCTGGCATGTGCTGTTGTTTTGACAGGTACTGGCAAGCTTCGCATCTCTGAACTAGCTCGGCTGCATCATTCTTTGCCGTCGGCCAATAGAATCCTGACCTGAAGACCTTCCCGACTAATGTTCTGGACGCTGCATGTACTCCGCACTGCCCTGCATGGACTTCCTCCAGAAGTTGTTTCCCGGTGGACGGGAGAACGCATTTCATGAGGACGCCTGACGCGCCCCTCCGGTATAATACCTCCCCAATGAGTGTATAGTGAGCTGATTGTCTGGCAATGCGCTCTGCCGAGTTCTTGTCATCTGGCTCTTCTTCATTCTTTATATACTTAATAATCGGTTGCCTCCAGTCATCAGAGTCTGACTCGGGTTGGTCTATGATGTTGCACTCTTCTACTTGATCCGTCGAGATGCTCGGCTGATTGATTTCTTGCATGAAGACCCCGGGCGGGACTTGAGTCCGACCGGATCCGAGCTTGGACAGTACATCAGCCGCCGTGTTCCGATCTCTTTCTATGTGATGGAACTCCAGGCCTTCGAATTTATCTTCTAGCTTTCGGACGGCGGCGCAGTATCTTCCCATTGAATCACTTGAACAATCCCATTCCTTGTTTATCTGACTGATGACTACCAGAGAATCCCCGTACACCATCAGTCTCTTGACACCCAGTGATATGGCGATGTTTAATCCGTGTATCAAAGCTTCATACTCGGCTGCGTTGTTAGAGGCCGGGAATAGCAATTGGAGAGCGTACTTGAGGTGTTCGCCTCCAGGTGCAGTGAAGAGAATTCCTGCTCCTGCTCCCTGCAGCTTCAGCGAGCCATCAAAATACATTCGCCATACTTCTGCGGTTTCTGGATTATCCGGCACTTGCTGTTCTGTCCACTCTGATACGAAGTCAACCAGTGCTTGAGTTTTGATGGCGGTGCGAGGTCGGAACTCGATATCATGGGACCCCAACTCGCAAGCCCACTTGGCTATTCGGTCAATGGCTTCCTTGTTGTGAAGAATGTCCCCTATTGGAAAACCAGTAACTACTATGACTTTGTGGTCGTCAAAGTAGTGGCGCAGCTTGCGGGCAGTTAGAAGTACTGCATATAATAGCTTCTGAACTTGAGGATACTTTTTCTTCGATGGGCCTAGAACCTCACTGATGAAATAGACGGGATGTTGTACCGGGTAGGCATGTCCTTCTTCCACTCGCTCGACTGCCAACGCAGTGCTTACCACGTGAGTCGTGCAAGAGATATATAACAGCAGATCTTCAGCCGGCTGAGTCGGCGTAGCTCGCCGGGGCGGTTTCAATACTGGCGGCGTTGTTAGGAATTTCTTCAGTGCGTCTAGAGCTTCCTGTGCCTCTGAAGTCCACTGAAACTTATCCACCTTCTTCAGCAGTTTATAAAATGGCAGACCTTTTTCTCCCAGCCTGGATATGAATCTGCTCAGGGCTGCCATACATCCAGTGAGTCGCTGAACCTTCTTTTGCGATCGAGGAGCTTCCATCTTCATGATAGCTTCAATCTTATCTGGATTAGCTTCAATTCCCCGGTGGCTGACAATAAATCCGAGTAACTTCCCTGCTGGTACCCCGAAAACGCATTTCTCAGGATTGAGCTTCCATCTATATCTTCTCAAGCTATTGAAAACCAGCTGTAAGTCTTCGATGAAATTTTCCGGATTCTCCGTTTTGATCACCACATCGTCTATGTAAGCTTCCACACGCTTGCCCCAGTGATCGGCTAAGCATGTTTGAATAGCTCTCTGATAAGTCGCTCCAGCGTTTTTGAGGCCAAACGGCATGGAGGTATAACAGAAAGCACCAAACGGGGTGATGAATGCCGTTTTTTCTTCGTCTTCTTTTGCCAAACTAATCTGATGATACCCGGAATAGCAATCTAAGAAAGACAGCATCGAACACCCGGCGGTGGAATCCACCACCTGATCTATCCTTGGGAGCCCGAAGGGATCCTTCGGACAGTGTTTGTTGAGATCAGTATAGTCGACGCACATGCGCCAATCCACTTTATTCTTTTTGAGTACAAGAACAGGGTTGGCTAACCACTCGGGGTGTAATACTTCTCTAATAAATCCGGCCGCGACCAAGCGGGCTAACTCGGCACGAATGGCTTCTCTCTTGTCGGGCGTGAAACGACGCAGCTTTTGCCGGATCGGCCTCGCCTGGGGATAGACCTTCAATTTGTGCTCGGCCAGTTCTCTTGGGACTCCCGGCATATCCGCAGGTTGCCATGCGAATACGTCTCGGTTATCTTGCAGGAACTGGACGAGCGCGCTTTCCTATTTGTCACTCAAGCTGGAGCTGATGATGGCCGTCTTGCGCTCATCAGCGAACCCCAGGTTGATCCGCTTGGTGTCCTCAGTCGGCCGCATAGAGGTCGCGGCCTGAGCTTCGTTTGCCGGCACGGCGAGGTCTTTATCAGGCTTAGAGTTCGCCGGTGTAGAAGGAACCGTTGACGGCTTGGTGGTGAGGGCTGCTTGGATGGCCACTCGGAAACATTCCGCGGCGCCTTGGAAGTCAGCGCGCACGGTTATGATTCCTTGTGGTCCGGGCATCTTCAGTATCATGTACGTATAGTGTGGGATGGCCATGAACTTGGCCAGCCCTGGCCTCCCGATGATGGCGTTGTACCCGCAGTCGAAGTTCGCCACCTCGAACCTCAGGAACTCGGTTCTGTAGTTATCCGGAGTCCCGAAGGTGACCGGCATGTAGATGTGGCCCAGCGGGTATTCCCCCTCCGTCGGCACGATGCCGAAGAAAGGAGTGTCTGACTCATGGAGCTCTTCGAGGCGAACTCCCAAGCCTTGAAGCGTACGGGGGAAGGTGACATTGATGCTGCTCCCCCCGTCCACTAGCACCTTCTTCACCCGGCTCTCTCGGATCACCGGATCGACGAGGAGCGGGTATTTGCCCGGGTGGTCGAAGTTGAGCCATTGATCATCCCGAGTGAACGTGATTGGGTGCTCCGACCACCGGTACGGGGCGGGAGGGCCGGTGGTCGCCACCAGTATCTGGCGGTCGTTGAGCTTTTGTTGTCTCTTGTTCTCCTGCGACCCATGTCCGCCGAAGATGACGTTGACCTCCCTGTCAACGCGCGGGAAAGCTCCTCCTCCCCCCTCCTCCGGCTGATGGGGCTGTCGTGGTTCATCTGGTCCTCCCCTCGGCGGAGGAGGTGGTAGAGGTTGGAAGGGTCGGCCATGCCCGACGGAGTGCTTGAAGTCCCGGCAGTTGCGGAGAGTGTGGCGCATATCCTTGTGGTACGGGCACTGGGCGTCGAGGATGTCGTCCAGCGTGCGTTCGCCTCCACGAGGTCCTCCTCGGGCGCGAGAGGCGGGTGGTCCGGCGGCGTGTACCTCTTCGCGAGGCCTCTTCTCCCAGCGCTTGTCGGGCGGCTGGTTCGCGTCGCGTCGTGGTGCCGCCGGTGTGGGCTTTGCTCCTCCGATGAGGTCCTGGGCCCGCTCGTCGGCGGTGATGTAGAGGTCGGCTTCCCGGAATAGCTCCTCGGAGGTGGTCGGCGCCTTTTGCAGTATGGCTCGGACGAAAGCCGAGTCATTAGATCCTCTGTAGAAGTCCTCGATCACGGCCGCCTCCGTGACCTCGGGGATGCGGTTTCTCATGGTCTGGAACCTTTTAAGGTATGACCGGAGAGTCTCATCCCCCCGGCGCTTGATGGATTTGAGGTCCCATGGTTGCGCTGGCTTGTCGGAGAGAGACTGGAAGTTGGCGGTAAAACGTCGGCTGAAGTCTCCCCAGTCGTCGATGCAGTGTCGGGGTAGATGTCGTAGCCACTGCAGCGCGTCTTGCCCGAGGACGATGGGCAGATACGCAGTCATGACGTCCTCGGATGCCCCGGCAGCCCGAGCAGCGGTGGTGTAGACGGCTAACCAGCCCCCTGGATCCTGCTTAGGTTCATATTTGTCGACATTGGATACCTTGAAGTTGGGAGGCCATTGGATGGCCCTAAGGCGCGGAGTAAGGGCAGATACTCCGCACGTGTCCTCATGTCGTCGAGGATGTCGTCTGTCCCGGGGAGGGGAGTGGCGGTGGTGGTTCCTCGACCGTCCCCGGGTGGTTCCACCAGTTGAAGCTGTTGCCGACTCAGTTTGGGTGGCCTGGCTTTGAGTCGGGAAGCCATGATCTCGGTCATACTCCTCCCGACGGCGAATTTCGTTCTCGTGCCGCCGTTCGCGCGAAGCATTGATAGAGCTTCGCGCGTCTCGGCGACTGTTGATGGCGTGTCGCAGATCGTTCGGCAGGTGGGCGAGCGGTAGAAGATGGTTGGCTGCCTGAGTGAACAGGCGCCGGTATCCCTCGGCATCGGGGGTCCGAGGAAGTCCGTCAGCTATCCGGGCCAGAACGCCTCCGACCTCGCTCGGCGTATTCATAGCTCGGGCGAAGTCGGGGTTCAGGTTGCGCCCGAAGAGCGGGTTCTCGCGTCGTTGCCTTGCATCTTGCTCGGCTTGCTCCTGAGTCCGACGGCGATCTCGTCGTCGGGAGTTCCTTCGTTCCCTGAAGACGCGTTCCTCCGGAGTTTCTCCTATCTCTGAGACCTCGTCTCGCGAGACAGGCTGCTCCGGATCCCGTTCTCCAGCTGCGTGATGTCGTCGAACATTCCTGCGTCGATTCCTTCGTCGGCGGGATTCTCGCTGAGGTGGTTCTTCTCCAGGCGCGGTCGGTTCATCATCGGAGACGGCGAGCGACTCTGCTCTCCCGATGAAGAGGACGTCGGGGTAGAGCGGTATTGCTGCCGCGGCGACTTTCTTTCCGTTCTCCTTTGAGGTCGGAGGAACGGGAAGAACGACTGGCCTCTCCTTGATCTCCTTCCTTCTCATGATCTGTGTCCATTCTTTCGTCGGGGAAGTAGACAGCGGAGTCTTCCGGGTCAGCGAGCTTCTAGCTCCAGCCTCCCCGGAGACGATCTTGTTCCGAAGAGCCGGAGGTAGCGTTTTTCCAGTATTTTCGGAGTTTGTTGGAGGAGACTTCTGTTCCGGTAGATCCGCGAGGCGGCGTAGAATTCCCTCTCCGTCCGCCACGGATGAGATCGTCCCGAAGCAGAATGTGGATCCGGGACGCATGGTAATCTTGCTGTGGAAGGTGACGGCCATTGAGCTAGCTTGGATCGTCGACACACCCCCTACCTGGCGCGCCAGCTGTCGGTGTTTTGGGTCCGACCGCACACCCGGGGTTGCCCCTCAAGGTGCTTTTAGGAGTAGGACGGTGTCGACGACTGTAGCAAAATGGTTCGTGCCGATCGCACGAGGGACAATGGACAAGATTTGCAGGTTCGGGCCGCTTAGAAGTGCGTAACACCCTACGTCCTGGTGAGTATATGAGCGTGGTTACAAGAGGATTCTCTGGATAGAGGGCGCAGAGAGTTTTTGTGGGTGGCTCTGTAGAACAGGGTCGATCGATCTGAAGGGGTGCCCCCTAGGCCTTATATACTCGGCCGTGGAGCAATACATGTGATACGATAACAACAAGTAGCTAAAAGATAGTGAACCTCCTGAGTTTATCCCTACGTAACCTTCGCCGACTTATCCTCGCACGGCTCTGTTGCATGAAGGCTTCAGCGCGGGAAAGTCGGGTCTCTGTTGTGATCCATTCGTTCGACGTTGTGGGCCGCCTTTGTTTGCACTAATCAGTCTCACGTCTCCTTTGTTGGCTGTCTCTCCCTAGGCCCACGAAAGAATGACCTTACGAATTATTGGGCCCTTGGGCCGTTCGTGAGGCCTTTTACTTCTTTAGTGGACCCAGGGGATATCTATCCCCCACAGAGATGACACGGTGGTTATCCCGTGGTTCGGCCAAGTACAAAACTTGCCTACTCCACGTTGTGGCGTCCCAACGGACGAGAGTTGCACTCAACTCCTCTCAAGTGATCCAATGATCAACTTGAATACCACGGTGTTCTTGCTTTTCTTTTCTCAATCCCGTTTGCGAGGAATCTCCACAGCTTGGAGCCTCTCGCCCTTACAAAAGATGTTCACAGAGAATCACGGAGCAAGGGAGGGATTAGCAACTCACACACGACACAAAGATCACAGCGAATACGCACACACAAGACCCAGACTTGAGCTCAAGAGACTAGCACACTAGAACGGAGCTCAAATCACTAGAATGTCGAACAAGTGCGCAAGATTGATGTGTGAGTGATCAAGAGTGCTCAAGGAATGCTTGGTGGTCTTCTCCATGCGCCTAGGGGTCCCTTTTATAGCCCCAAGGCAGCTAGGAGCCGTTGAGAACAAATCTGGAAGGCCATCCTTGCCTTCTGTCGTCGGGCGCACCGGACAGTCCGGTGCACACCGGACACTGTCCGGTGCCCGATTCCTTTCCTTAACAGGCGCAGCCGACCGTTGCCGACCGTTGCAGATCTGGCGCACCGGACAGTCCGGTGCACACCGGACAGTCCGGTGCCTCCTTCCGACCGTTGGCCATACCACGTGTCGCGCGCAGATTCTGCGGCCGACCGTTGGCTCGGCCGACCGTTGGCTCACCGGACAGTCCGGTGCACACCGGACAGTCCGGTGAATTTTAGCCGTACGCCGTCGGCAAATTCCCGAGAGCGGCATCTTCAGGTCGAGGCAGCCTGGCGCACCGGACACTGTCCGGTGCACCACCGGACAGTCCGGTGCCCCAGACCGAAACAGCCTGTTGGCTGTACACAGCCAACATTCTCCTTTTCTTCTTCTCTCTGTTTCTAACACTTAGACAAATACATTAGTACACAAAACCAATGTACTAAGGCTTAGAAACATACCTTTACTTGTGATTTGCACTTTGTTCATCCATGGGCATAGATTCACATTTAAGCACTTGTGTTGGCACTTAATCACCAAAATACTTAGAAATGGCCCAAAGGCACATTTCCCTTTCACTTCTCCATAGTCTATGGAGGCTTTCTAGCAAAATACTGGGCAGTAGGTCCTGGACGAAGCCCCTTGATCATGGCCTCAATGATAATTTCATTGGGCACTGTAGGCGCTTGTGCTCTCAGACGCAAGAACCTTCGAACGTATGTCTGAAGATACTCCTTATGATCTTGCGTGCATTGAAACAGAGCCTCAGCTGTGACTGGCTTCGTCTGAAAGCCTTGGAAACTTGTCACCAGCATATCCTTGAGCTTCTGCCATGAAGTGATAGTCCCTGGCCGAAGAGAAGAATACCACGTTTGAGCCACATTCTTAACTGCCATGACGAAGGACTTGGCCATGACAGCTGCATTGCCTCCGTATGAAGATATAGTTGCTTCATAACTCATCAAAAACTGCTTCGGGTCTGAATGCCCATCATACATTGGAAGCTGAGGTGGCTTGTATGATGGGGGCCACGGGATAGCCTGCAGTTCTGCTGCCAAGGGAGAAGCATCGTCAAAAGTAAAGGTATCATGATTAAAATCATCATACCATCCATCGTCGTTGAACAATCCCTCTTGATGAAGCTCCCTGTGTTGGGGCCTTCGATCTTGCTCGTCTTGAGCAAGGTGACATACTTCTTCAGTGGCTTCGTCAACCTGCCTTTGAAGGTCAGCTAGTCGGGCCATCTTCTCCTTTTTCTTTTGCACTTGCTGATGAAGCATCTCCATGTTTCTGATTTCTTGGTCCAACTCGTCCTCCTGGGGTGTTGGACTAGTGGCCTTCCTCTTATGGCTTCGGGCCTCTCAAAGAGAAAGGGTCTCCTGGTTTGGGTCCAGTGGCTGCAGAGCGGCAGCTCCTGTCGCTGAAGCTTTCTTCGGTGGCATGACGAAGGTCAGTGCTTGCCGAAGGTGGTCGAAAAGAGTTCACCGGAGGTGGGCGCCAATGTTGGGGACTTGTTCTCAAATGCTATGAGTTAAGAACAAGGCAACACAAAAAATGTTAAATGTTAATGCCCTTCGTCCTTCGAGACATTATTTCCTTTAGGATATAATGATCTTCAGACGAAGGTCATGAAGGACATACCTTCATCGTTGCAGTATACGATAATAAAAGGAGAATCATATGAAGTGTAAGAAATAACATGAACAATTATGTATCGTTATTAGCTCATTTCTATTTTATTATCATGGAAAAATAGAAATGATATCAAATTACAAATGTACCTTCGGCTTGAAAGAAGGTAAAGGTGCAAGTGTGACGCAAAAGCAAATGCCAAGTCAGCGTGAACAGTACAGGGGCACTGTTCATCTATTTATAGGCACGGGACGCAGCCCATGTAAAATTACACTCATGCCCTTTACATTTGCTGATGACTCTATAGTGATCCATCGAGGTCTAAATAGCCTTTTCCCTTTTAAGTCGGTTCCCTTTTCTGCTATCATGCTGAAACTCCCTTGCACATAGCTTCGGCTATGCGTCATCCTTCGTATTCTTTGTGCTTCTCACACTGTGGTTCTGATCCGAGTCCGAAGGTACCTGTTCATGTATTACTGATAGTCACCTAGAGGGGGGGTGAATAGGGCGAAACTGAAATTTACAAATACAAACACAACTACAAGCCGGGTTAGCGTTAGAAATAAGAACCGAGTCCGCAGGAGAGGGTGGAAAACAAATCGCAAGCAAATGAAGAGTGTGACACACAGATTTGTTTTACCGAGGTTCGGTTCTTGCAAACCTACTCCCCGTTGAGGAGGCCACAAAGGCCGGGTCTCTTTTAACCCTTCCCTCTCTCAAACGGTCCCTCGGACCGAGTGAGCTTCTCTTCTCAAATCAAAACCGGGAACAAAACTTCCCCGCAAGGGCCACCACACAATTGGTGCCTCTTGCCTTGATTACAATGGAGTTTTGATCACAAGAACAAGTGAGAAAGAAAAGAAGCAATCCAAGCGCAAGAGCTCAAAAGAACACGGCAAATCTCTCTCGCTAATCACTAAAGCCTTGTGTGGAGTTGGAGAGGATTTGATCTCTTTGGTGTGTCTAGAATTGAATGCCTAGCTCTTGTAAGTGGTTGAGAAGTGGAAAACTTGGATGCAATGAATGGTGGGGTGGTTGGGGTACTTATAGCCCCAACCACCAAACATGACCGTTGGTGGAGGTTGTATGTCGTATGGTGCACCAGACAGTCCGGTGCACACCGGACATGTCCGGTGCCCCAGCCACGTCACCAATGCTGTTGGATTCCGACCATTGGAGCTTCTGTCTTCTGGGCCCGCCTGGGTGTCCGGTGCACACCGGACATGTACTGTTCAATGTCCGGTGTGCCACCGCGCGCGTGCCTGACTTCTGCGCGCTTCTGGCGCGCATTGAATGCGCCTGCAGGTGACCGTTGGCGCGAAGTAGCCGTTGCTCCATGGTTGCACCGGATAGTCCGGTGTACACCGGACATGTCCGGTGAATTATAGTGGAGCAGCCGCTACGTTTTCCCGAGGCTGGCGAGTTCCGGAGGCCGCTCTTCGTTGGAGCACCGGACATGTCCGGTGTACACCAGACAGTCCGGTGAATTATAGCGGAGTTGCCTCTGGATTTTCCCGAAGGTGGCGAGTTCGAGTTGGAGTCCTCTGGTGCACCGGACACTGTCCGGTGTACACCGGACAGTCCGGTGCCCCCAGACCAGAGGTGCCTACGGTTGCCCCTTTGCTCCTTTGTTGAATCCAATACTTGATCTTTTTATTGGCTGAGTGTGAACCTTTTACACCTGTATAACTTATACACCAGAGCAAACTAGTTAGTCCAATTATTTGTGTTGGGCGATTCAACCACCAAAATTATTTAGGAACTAGGTGTAAGCCTAATTCCCTTTCAATCTCCCCCTTTTTGGTGATTGATGCCAACACAAATCAAAGCAAATATAGAAGTGCATAATTGAACTAGTTTGCATAATGTAAGTACAAAGGTTGCTTGGAATTGAGCCAATATTAATACTTACAAGATATGCATGGATCGTTTCTTTCATTCTTAATATTTTGGACCACGCTTGCACCACATGTTTTGTTTTTGCAAACTCTTTTTGTAAATCCTTTTCAAAGTTCTTTTGCAAATAGTCAAAGGTAAAAGAATAAGATTTTGCAAAGCATTTTCAAGTTTTGAAATTTTCTCCCCCTGTTTCAAATGTTTTTCCTTTGACTAAACAAAACTCCCCCTAAATGAGATCCTCCTCTTAGTGTTCAAGAGGGTTTTGATATATCATTTTGAAATACTACTTTCTCCCCCTTTTGAACACAATAGGATACCAATTGATAATATCTTGGAAACACGAAGTTTTTGAAATTGGTGGTGGTGCGGTTCTTTTGCTTTGGGCTCTTACTTTCTCCCCCTTTGGCATGGATCGCCAAAAACGGAATCATTAGAGCCCTTGAAGTGTTTTCTTCCCCTTTGGTCATAAATAAATGAGTTAAGATTATACCAAAGACGAAGTCCTTGTCCTTGAAGCTCATGCTTTTCTCCCCCAAGAATGGAGATTTGCTTGGAGGGACGGCGAAGGATGAGTTACGGAGTGGAAGCCTTTGTCTTCGCCGAAGACTCCAATTCTCTTTCAATACACCTATGACTAGGTTTGAAATAGACTTGAAAAACACATTAGTCATAGTATATGAAAGAGACATGATCAAAGGTATAAAAAGAGCTATGTGTGCAAAGTTTAACAAAAGAAATTGCGCGAATCAAGAATATTGAGCTCATGCCTAAGTTTGTTAAAAGATTGTTCATCAAGAGGCTTGGTAAAGATATCGGCTAATTGATCTTTAGTATTAATGTAAGAAATCTCGATATCTCCCTTTTGTTGGTGATCCCTCAAAAAGTGATACCGAATGGCTATGTGTTTAGTGCGGCTATGCTCGACGGGATTATCCGCCATCTTGATTGCACTCTCATTATCACATAGCAAAGGGACTTTGGTTAATTTGTAACCGTAGTCCCGTAGGGTTTGCCTCATCCAAAGTAATTGCGCGCAACAATGGCCTGCAGCAATGTACTCGGCTTCGGCGGTAGAAAGAGCGACCGAATTTTGCTTCTTTGAAGCCCAAGACACCAAGGATCTTCCCAAGAACTGGCAAGTCCCCGATGTGCTCTTTCTATTGATTTTATACCCCGCCCAATCGGCATCCGAATAACCAATTAAATCAAATGTGGATCCCCTAGGATACCAAAGCCCAAACTTAGGAGTATAAGCCAAATATCTCAAGATTCGTTGTACGACCGTAAGGTGAGCTTCCTTAGGGTCGGCTTGGAATCTTGCACACATGCATACGGAAAGCATAATATCCGGTCGAGATGCACATAAATAGAGTAAAGAACCTATCATTGATCAGTATACCTTTTGATCCACGGACTTAACTCCCGTGTCGAGGTCGAGATGCCCATTAGTTCCCATGGGTGTCTTGATGGGCTTGGCATCCTTCATCCCAAACTTGTTGAGAATGTCTTGAGTGTACTTCGTTTGGCTAAGGAAGGTGCCTTCTTGGAGTTGTTTCACTTGAAATCCTAAGAAATACTTCAACTCCCCCATCATAGACATCTCGAATTTCTGCGTCATGATCCTACTAAATTCTTCACATGTAGACTCGTTAGTAGACCTAAATATAATATCATCAACATAAATTTGGCATACAAACAAGTCTTTTTCAAGAGTTTTAGTGAACAAAGTAGGATCGGCCTTTCCAACTTTGAAGCCGTTATCAATAAGGAAATCTCTAAGGCATTCATACCATGCTCTTGGGGCTTGCTTGAGCCCATAAAGCGCCTTAGAAAGCTTATAGACATGGTTAGGGTACTTTACTATCTTCAAAGCCGGGAGGTTGCTCAACATAGACCTCTTCCTTGATTGGTCCATTGAGGAAGGCACTTTTCACATCCATTTGATAAAGCTTAAAGCCATGGTAAGTAGCATAGGCTAATAAAATACGAATTGACTCAAGCCTAGCTACGGGTGCATAGGTTTCACCGAAATCCAAACCTTCTACTTGGGAGTATCCCTTGGCCACAAGTCGAGCTTTGTTCCTTGTCACCACACCATGCTCATCTTGCTTGTTGCGGAAGACCCATTTGGTTCCTACAACATTTTGATTAGGACGTGGAACTAAATGCCATACCTCATTCCTAGTGAAGTTGTTGAGCTCCTCTTGCATCGCCACCACCCAATCCGAATCTTGGAGTGCTTCCTCTACCCTGTGTGGCTCAATAGAGGAAACAAAAGAGTAATGCCCACAAAAATGTGCAACACGAGATCTAGTAGTTACCCCCTTATGAATGTCGCCAAGGATGGTGTCGACGGGGTGATCTTGTTGAATTGCTTGGTGGACTCTTGGGTGTGGCGGCCTTTGCTCTTCATCCTCCTTGTCTTCCTCATTTGCATCTCCCCCTTGATCATTGCCATCATCTTGAGGTGGCTCATTTGCTTGATCTTCTACTTCATCAACTTGAGCTTCATCCTCATTTTGAGTCGGTGGGGATGCTTGCATGGAGGAGGATGGTTGATCTTGTGCATTTGGAGGCTCTTCGGTTTCCTTAGGACACACATCCCCAATGGACATGTTCCTTAGCGCGATGCATGGAGCCTCTTCAATACCTATCTCATCAAGATCAACTTGCTCTACTTGAGAGCCGTTAGTCTCATCAAACACAACGTCACAAGAAACTTCAACTTGTCCAGTGGACTTGTTAAAGACTCTATATGCCCTTGTGTTTGAATCATATCCTAGTAAAAAGCCTTCTACAGTCTTAGGAGCAAATTTAGATTTTCTACCTCTTTTAACAAGAATAAAACATTTGCTACCAAAGACTCTAAAATATGAAATATTGGGCTTTTTACCGGTTAGGAGTTCGTATGATGTCTTCTTGAGGATTCGGTGTAGATATAACCGGTTGATGGCGTAGCAAGCGGTGTTGACCGCCTCTGCCCAAAACCGATTCGAAGTCTTGTACTCATCAAGCATGGTCCTTGCCATGTCCAATAGAGTTCGATTCTTCCTCTCCACTACGCCATTTTGTTGTGGCGTGTAGGGAGAAGAGAACTCATGCATGATGCCCTCCTCCTCAAGGAAGCCTTCTATTTGAGAGTTCTTGAACTCCGTCCCGTTGTCGCTTCTAATTTTATTGATCCTTAAGCTGAACTCGTTTTGAGCCCGTCTCAAGAATCCCTTTAAGGTCTCTTGGGTTTGAGATTTTTCTTGTAAAAAGAATACTCAAGTGAAGCGAGAATAATCATCCACTATTACAAGACAATACTTACTCCCGCCGATGCTTATGTAAGCAATCGGGCTGAATAGATCCATGTGGAGTAGCTCAAGCGGCCTGTCGGTCGTCATGATGTTCTTGTGTGGATGATGAGCACCAACTTGCTTTCCTGCTTGGCATGCGCTACAAACCCTGTCTTTCTCAAAATGAACATTTGTTAGTCCTAAAATGTGTTCTCCCTTTAGAAGCTTATGAAGATTCTTCATCCCAACATGGGCTAGTCGGCGGTGCCAGAGCCAACCCATGTTAGTCTTAGCAATTAAGCATGTGTCGAGTTCAGCTCTATCAAAATCTACAAAGTATAGCTGACCCTCTAGCACACTCTTAAATGCTATTGAATCATCACTTCTTCTAAAGACAGTGACACCTACATCAGTAAAGAGACAGTTGTAGCCCATTTTGCATAATTGAGATACGGAAAGCAAATTGTAATCTAAAGAATCTACAAGAAAAACATTGGAAATAGAATGGTCAGGAGATATAGCAATTTTACCCAATCCTTTGACCAAACCTTGGTTTCCGTCCCCGAATGTGATCGCTCGTTGGGGATCTTGGTTTTTCTCGTAGGAGGATAACATCTTCTTCTCCCCTGTCATGTGGTTTGTGCACCCGCTGTCGAGTATCCAACTTGAGCCCCCGGATGCATAAACCTACAAAACAAGTTTAGTTCTTGACTTTAGGTACCCAAATGGTTTTGGGTCCTTTGGCATTAGACACAAGAACTTTGGGTACCCAAACACAAGTCTTTGACCCCTTGTGTTTGCCCCCAACATATTTGGCAACTACCTTGCCGGATTTGTTAGTCAAAACATAAGATGCATCAAAAGTTTTAAATGAAATACTATGTTCATTTGATGCACTAGGAGTTCTCTTCTTAGGCAACTTAGCACGGGTTGGTTGCCTAGAGCTAGATGTCTCACCCTTATACATAAAAGCATGGTTAGGGCCAGAGTGAGACTTCCTAAAATGAATCCTCCTAATTTTGTCCTCGGGATAACCGGCAGGGTATAAAATGTAACCCTCGTTATCCTGAGGCATGGGAGCCTTGCCCTTTACAAAGTTAGACAATCTTTTAGGAGGGGCATTAAGTTTGACATTGTCTCCCCTTTTGAAGCCAATGCCATCCTTGATGCCAGGGCGTCTCCCACTATAGAGCATACTTCTAGCAAATTTAAAATTTTCATTTTCTAAGTTATGCTCGACAATTTTAGCATCTAATCTTGCTATATGATCATTTTGTTGTTTAATTAAAGCCATGTGATCATGAATAGCATTAATATCAACATCTCTACATCTAGTACAAATAGATACATGCTCAACAATAGATGTAGAGGGTTTGCAAGATTTTAATTCTACAACCTTAGCATGTAACATGTCATTCTTAGTTCTAAGGTCGGAAATAGTAGCATTGCAAACATCAAAATCTTTAGCCTTAGCAAGCAATTTTTCATTTTCAATCCTAAGACTAGCAAGAGATATGTTCAATTCTTCAATCCTAGCAAGCAAATCATCATTAACATCTCTAGGATTGGAAGTTGAAACATTACAAACATGAGAATCAACCTTAGCTAACAAATTAGTATTTTCATTTCTAAGGTTGTCTATTGTCTCATGGCAAGTGCTTAGCTCACTAGATAATTTTTCACATTTCTCAATTTCTAGAGCATAAGCATTTTTAACCTTAACATGTTTCTTGTTTTCCTTAATTAGGAAGTCCTCTTGAGAATCCAAAAGGTCATCCTTCTCATGAATAGCACTAATCAATTCATTTAATTTTTCTTTTTGTTCCATGTTAAGGTTAGCAAAAAGGGTACGCAAATTATCTTCCTCATCACTAGCATTATCATCACTAGATGATTCATATTTAGTGGAGGATTTAGATTTAACCTTCTTCCTTTTGCCGTCCTTTGCCATGAGGCACTTGTGGCCGACGTTGGGGAAGAGAAGTCCTTTGGTGACGGCGATGTTGGCGGCGTCCTCGTCGTCGGAGGAGTCGCTAGAGCTTTCGTCGGAGTCCCACTCCCGACAAACATGGGCATCGCCGCCCTTCTTCTTGTAGTACCTCTTCTTCTCCTTTCTTCTCCCCCTCTTGTCGTCGCCCCTGTCACTATCACTTGATAATGGACATTTAGCTATAAAGTGACCGGGCTTACCACACTTGTAGCAAACCTTCTTGGAGCGGGACTTGTAGTCTTTCCCTCTCCTTTGTTTGAGGATTTGGCGGAAGCTCTTGATGACGAGCGCCATTTCCTCATTGTCGAGCTTGGAGGCGTCGATTGGCTGTCTACTTGGTGTAGACTCCTCCTTCTTTTCCTCCGTCGCCTTGAATGCGACGGGTTGAGCTTCGGACGTGGAGGGATCATCAAGCTCGTTGATCTTCCTCGAGCCTTCGATCATGCACTCAAAACTTACAAAATTCCCGATTACTTCCTCGGGGGTCATTAGTGTATATCTTGGGTTGCCACGGATTAATTGAACTTGAGTAGGGTTAAGGAAAATAAGAGATCTTAAAATAACCTTAACCACCTCGTGATCATCCCACTTTTTGCTCCCGAGGTTGCGCACTTGATTCACCAAGGTCTTGAGCCGGTTGTACATGTTTTGTGGCTCCTCCCCTTTGCGAAGCCGGAACCGACCGAGCTCCCCCTCGATCGTCTCCCGCTTGGTGATCTTTGTGAGCTCATCTCCTTCGTGTGCGGTTTTGAGCACATCCCAAACCTCCTTAGCGCTCTTCAACCCTTGCACTTTGTTATACTCCTCTCTACTTAGAGAAGCGAGGAGTATTGTTGTTGCTTGAGAGTTGAAGTGCTCGATTTGGGTCACCTCATCCTCATCATAGTCTTCCTCCCCTATAGATGGTACCTGTGCTCCAAACTCAACAACATTCCATATACTTTTGTGGAGTGGGGTTAGATGAAATTTCATTAAATCACTCCACCTAGCATAATCTTCGCCATCAAAAGTTGGCGGTTTGCCTAATGGAACAGAAAGTAATGGAGTATGTCTAGATGTACGAGGATGGTGTAAGGGGATCTTACTAAACTTCTTGCGCTCTTGGCGCTTAGAAGTTACGGACGGCGCATCGGAGTCGGAAGTCGATGTTGATGAAGTGTCGGTCTCGTAGTAGACCACCTTCCTCATCCTCTTGTGCTTGTCGCCTTTCCGATGCGACTTATGTGAAGAAGATTTTTCCTTCTTCTCTTTGTGGTGTGAGGAAGAAGATCTTTTCTCCTTCCGTTTGGAGGAGTCCTTCTTCTTCTCCTTCCTCTTGGTGCGGGACTCTTCCGATGAAGTGCTCCCGTGGCTTGTAGTGGGCTTTTCGCCGGTCTCCATCTCCTTCTTGGCGTGATCTCCCGACATCACTTCGAGCGGTTAGGCTCTAATGAAGCACCGGGCTCTGATACCAATTGATAGTCGCCTAGAGGGGGGGTGAATAGGGCGAAACTGAAATTTACAAATACAAACACAACTACAAACCGGGTTAGCGTTAGAAATAAGAACCGAGTCCACAGGAGAGGGTGGAAAACAAATCGCAAGCAAATGAATAGTGTGACACACGGATTTGTTTTACCGAGGTTCGGTTCTTGCAAACCTACTCCCCGTTGAGGAGGCCACAAAGGCCGGGTCTCTTTTAACCCTTCCCTCTCTCAAACGGTCCCTCGGACCGAGTGAGCTTCTCTTCTCAAATCAAAATCGGGAACAAAACTTCCCCGCAAGGGCCACCACACAATTGGTGCCTCTTGCCTTGATTACAATGGAGTTTTGATCACAAGAACAAGTGAGAAAGAAAAGAAGCAATCCAAGCGCAAGAGCTCAAAAGAACACGGCAAATCTCTCTCGCTAATCACTAAAGCCTTGTGTGGAGTTGGAGAGGATTTGATCTCTTTGGTGTGTCTAGAATTGAATGCCTAGCTCTTGTAAGTGGTTGAGAAGTGGAAAAATTGGATGCAATGAATGGTGGGGTGGTTGGGGTATTTATAGCCCCAACCACCAAACATGACCGTTGGTGGAGGCTGTCTGTCGTATGGTGCACCGGACAGTCCGGTGCACACCGGACTTGTCCGGTGCCCCAGCCACGTCACCAATGCCGTTGGATTCCGACCGTTGGAGCTTCTGTCTTCTGGGCCCGCCTGGGTGTCCGGTGCACACCAGACATGTACTGTTCAATGTCCGGTGTGCCACCGCGCGCGTGCCTGACTTCTGCGCGCTTCTGGCGCGCATTGAATGTGCCTGTAGGTGACCGTTGGCGCGAAGTAGCCGTTGCTCCGTGGTTGCACCGGACAGTCCGGTGTACACCGGACATGTCCGGTGAATTATAGTGGAGCAGCCGCTACGTTTTCCCGAGGCTGGCGAGTTCCGGAGGCCGCTCTTCGTTGGAGCACCGGACATGTCCGGTGTACACCGGACAGTCCGGTGAATTATAGCGGAGTTGCCTCTGGATTTTCCCAAAGGTGGCGAGTTCGAGTTGGAGTCCTCTGGTGCACCGGACACTGTCCGGTGGTGCACCGGACAGTCCGGTGCCCCCAGACCAGAGGTGCCTACGGTTGCCCCTTTGCTCCTTTGTTGAATCCAATACTTGATCTTTTTATTGGCTGAGTGTGAACCTTTTACACCTGTATAACTTATACACTAGAGCAAACTAGTTAGTCCAATTATTTGTGTTGGGCGATTCAACCACCAAAATTATTTAGGAACTAGGTGTAAGCCTAATTCCCTTTCACTTACACTCCAGAAACATTGTTAAATCATGTTTTTGATGGCCTTTGGAAGACAAAGGCCCCCAACAGTGTCGTAGTGACAGACCGCCCACCTGCAACGATGACTGGTGCCGAAATTCGTCAACAGATAGATGGGCTCGTGGCCAATACAGAAGGTAGTTTTGTGGGATATGGTGAGCAACATATGTGGACACATAAGTCTGGCTTGACTCGGCTCCCCTATTATGACGACCTGCTCCTTCCACACAACATTGACGTGATGCACACTAAAAAGAATGTTGTCGAGGCACTGTGGGCAACAATTATGGACATTCATGATAAGTCAAATGATAACGTAAAGGCAAGACGACGAGGAGGATCTGGCACCCACCATATTTCGCACCTGTTTTTAAATACATATTTTTATATGTGCTTATTTGTTTACTCTTAATTGCAGGTTTTTGGACAAATATGGTGGGCAGTAATTGGCTGAGGAGGAGGAGCAGGACGGCGGACGAGGTAGAGCAGGACGAGGCACAGCAGGCGGCGCAGCAGGACGACCTTGTCCAGCAGCAGGCGGCGCAACAGGACGACGACGACCAGCAGCAGGATGACGATGAAGCTTAGCAGACCGCCTCAGGTTCGAGGAGCATCTACCTGCGAGGTCCCGCGAGTCTCCCTCAGCGTCCCATACTTCGGGACAGGCGGCCGCTGATTCGGTCGGATGGGGAGAGGCATGTAACTTTATGTTCTTCATTCTTATTCATATTATGTGTTCAAAATCATAATATAAACTAATACTTTTTATTTATCACTTGGACAGGTCTTGGATGGTTGTGGATTATGCTGGGGGTCATCGTCGCCTCCCCAATGGCATCCTCGGCCTGGTGTGCAGGGAACACTTCCCTGGACTGGTTGAGTACGCTGGAGTGACGGGCCCAGCATACACCTTCGACTACTACGCCGTCGCCCCCGATGTAGTAGACCGGGACGACCGAAATTTCAATAACAAGGCGGAGCGGGTGAAGCAAGAGCTGTGGGTAAGTCTTAGTATAATGTAAAATATGTCGCATTCGTTACAAATTCTTGAAATAATGTATGGATACATCATTTTTGTATGCAGGATTTCTTCAGATGCGAGGCTGGATACGAGGCTAGGGTGGATGTGGTGGCCACCACGAGCTGTAAGAAGCTCGTCGTGGACATGCACTATGCGGCCCGAATCCAGGCCATCGTCAGCTACCACGGCTCCGTCCTTGGGGAGACGGTGACTAAGCAGCAAGCCCGAACCATGTCGTTGACCAGGGACCAGTACCTGTAGGTAAAGTCATGCATGTTTGGTACCAGTACTCCATGCATGAATTTTATTTTATCTTCTGATATGCACTTTACGTGTTTACTTTGTAGATGATTCCACATTGGTGCGCCGCACATCCTCTGTGCTGGGAGCAGATGGTGGATAGGTGGTGTTCGACTGAGTGGGACGAGACGCACAATGCTAGCCGGGAACGGCGTATGATGATGCAAGGTCCCTCCCACCACCAAGGCAGCCGGAGCCTGGGCCAATATGTCGAAGCATGGGTACGCCATCTTTTTTATTTAGCTATATAGCACTGGATTAGATATTATTTCTAACTATCTCGTTGGTTTTCTTACAGTCGGCGTCACATAGTGGCCGACCTTGCTCCACCTTCTCGGCCTATGCTATGGCCCATAAGGGCAAGGCGACGCCCGACGTCACCTACAACCCGGATGACGGGCCCGAGGCCTACACCAACCCCGCCGTCTACAACCGCCTTCATGACTACACCGCCATGGCACAGGAGGTCCATGGCCCAGATTATGATCCGAGCACCGAGCCGATCGACACCGAGACATGGGCGGTACTGGATTGCTGACGGGGCAATCGACTCATCCTCCACTCCCACTCTGTCTCAGGTGCGAGCAAGGAGCACGGGCTCGAGTCCAGCCATACGCCCTCGGCACGATAGCTCACAGCATCACATACAACAACTCGAGGTTAGTGCTTCTGTAACTCGTCCTTCTTTGAGTTATATACCTTCTCTTTGAGTTACTATAACGTTTGCTTGTAATATTTCAGACCCAACTAGAAGAAGAGAGGAGGGAACATCAAGAGATGGAGGCGAGGATAATGGCGGAGCGGGCGGCGGCTGATCAGAGGATGGCGGAGATGTTCCAGTACATGCAGAGCCTTGGCGCCGCACAGGGTTTCGCTCCGCCACCTCCATTGTTCCCTGCAGTTGACCCTGCTCTGTTCCATACTCTTGTGAGTATCAAAATTATAGTTACATGTTGGTAATGCATCTGGTATAACACATGCAATCTCTTCTCTGTGCAGGGCCAATCTGGGGCGGCATCCAACAACCCTCATGAAGGGTTCAGTCCAACGCAGCACCAGTCCAACCGCCCACCTCCATGAGAGTTATGTTTTTAGTGTTTCGAACACAAAACTTATGTTGAATACTTGTCAGAGCTTGTGAACTTGTGTTGATACTTCTGAACTTCTGTTAATACTGTTTGTGTTGAGAACCTCTCAACTTATGTTGAATACTTATGTCAGAATTTTTGTTAATACTGTTTGTGTTGGCTATATATGTCTGTGATGATTTGTGATGTATATATGTGATATCTGTGAAATATCTTTTGTTTGTTTGGATAGAATAGGGAAAACAAATAAAAAAGATGTGTACTGGTCACTTTGCCGAGTGTAACACTCGGCAAAGAGGTGCTTTGCTGAGTGTCAAAACTATAGCACTCGACAAAGAACCAAGACCTGGGCACCGGTATAGGTTCTTTGCCGAGTGTAATGGCTCTGGCACTCGGCAAAGTACCTGACATGGGGACCCCTATGGCGGATTCTTTGCCGAGTGCTGTCAGGCAGACACTCGACAAAGGTAACTCCTTTGCCTAGTGTCGCCTGGGACACTCGGCAAAGACTCCGTCTCCGTCAACTGTCGCCGTAACGGCTGCTTTTCTTTGCCGAGTGCTCTCTGGCACTCGACAAACCACTTTGCCGAGTGCCCGAGAAAAAGTACTCGGCAAAGATAGCTTTGGCGATGCACTGTATCCCGAGCCCTCTTTGCCGAGTGCGACACTCGGCAAAGCGTTTGCCGAGTGTTTTTAAGGCTTTGCCGAGTGCTTCAGGCACTCGGCAAAGCCGTTGATTCCGGTAGTGATAGGTGTATAATCTTGGCAAGGTCGTAGTTTTAGAAAGGACTACTTACCCCTCTAGTCCGCCATTTTGGTCCTACAAGTGGTATATTAGAGTTTGGTTCTCTTTATCCTGTTCTTCATCACCCGATATAGTGGATTTTCTTATTGTGCATATGGTGACTAGTGGGCTATATGTTATATACGGAAACATCTCTAGATTTGTGTATCTATTATTGGTAGAGCGGTCATACTCCCTTTGCATAAAAAAATCTAATTGAGTGGCTCTTTATAAAAAAAACAATACACAAGGTATTATGGAAATCCGGCTTTTTGTTGAGCGCTCGAGTGTTTTTTATCGGATATTCGACAAAAGAATTTTTTGCCTCGGTAAAATCAAACTCTCGATAACGACTACGTTTACCGAAAAAATGGATATGTTTTGCGACAAGAATGGTAAGCCGACACGGATCGTCGTCATGGCCGTGAGATTTTTTTTTTTTAACCATTGTACTACTACTACTAGTGTAGTTTCTGGTTACCAGTACGTGGTGGAGCATGTGGGCAGTGGCGGCATCGTGCACGCACGTTCCACCGCTGGCTGGCTGGCTGACGAAGAGGACGACATCGATATTCCGTCGCCAACTAGCAAGCTAGGTGCCTAGGTATAGGTAGCATGCGTGCGCTGGTGGTGTAGCAGGTTTACGACGGCGCTAGCTGTGTAAGTATGTAGGGGGTGTTTGGTTGCCCCTGCTAAAGTTTAGCCCGGGTCACATCAAGCGTTTGACTTTCAAATAGTAGTATGAAATATAGACCCAACCAACTGGACTAGATTCGTCTCGTCTTTTAATCTTCGGCTGAGAAATTAGTTTTATAATCCGACTACATTTAATACCCGAAACGGAGGTTCAAACATTCGATGTGACAGGGGCTAAATTTTAGTTTGGGGTAACCAAACACCCCCGTAGATGAGTGGGATCAGCAGGTGCATCTGCGTAGCACACGCATGCGTTTCAAGATGCGGCGACCCTTGCTCTTGTTTGTTTTTGTTTACATGTACATATATGGCCATGCATGCATCCATCGTAGCAGCCGGGGCATTCCGTACGTCGATGAAGAAAAAATGGGCAAGGGGCAACTGTGCGGCGAGGATGCACAGTCAGTCAGTCACAGTGCATCAGCAGAGCTTGCTTGTGCTTGGAAGCTAGCGTTGAGGCTTTGTGCTTGTGCGTCGCGTGCCAATTCAATCTGCCACGTACGCCTGCATGGTAACCACATGATGGGTTCATTGGACGACGACGACGTGGTAGTCCGTCAGCCATCACACACGTCCAGACACAAGCCCAGGATGGGTGGCAGTTAGCCGTGTTCAGCGGAGCCATTTTCCGTCCTCTCTTTTGCTAGGGTTTGAATGTTTGATCTCTCCTCCTCTCTAGTCAATCAATTATGTATTATCAACCCTGCTTGCCAAAACCAAAGCTGGTCACATATCTTTGGGCCCTCGATGTCGTATGCACTTCCAATTAGTACCCATAATAATTCATAAAAGATGCATGCTCTTATACCAAGTATTAGGCAAATCTTAATTAGATCAGTCTCACTGAATTGTTTTATATATTGTAGTTTACAAGGCTACTACTATAGAATAAAGTAGAACTTGAGTAAAAAAACATACACTCTTAATGCAAAATTTCATTCTGTAAACTAATTTTATGACTGATCTATCATACAGAGGATATATAATGCAAATAAGTAAATCAGGGTTGACCAAGTGATCTCTTCTAATTTTCAGGGGTTGAATTTTAGAAGGCATTTGGTAGGTGAAAATGCTGTCATGTTTGAAAATTTAAAGAGAATGTGCTCTGGTATTCATTTGTCCCAAGAAATAGATCGTGTTAATTGGTCTCTTGATAAAAATGGCTTTTCTACTAAATCCTTATATAACCGGATTAGTTGTGAGGGAGTAAAAGTCCCTTACAGATTTCTATGGAAAATCAAAATCCCCCATAAAATCAAGATATTCTTATGGCTGATTATCAAGAACAGAATTCTCTCAAAGGAAAATTTGATTAAAAGAAGAAGTTGGTCTGGGGTCTCTGATTGCGTCTTTTGTGGCTTGTTTGAATCTACTAAGCATTTGTTTTTTGAATGCTCAGTAGCTCGATTCGTTTGGCATCTGATTCAGATTGCACTTTATTTGCCTACAACTCCGACAGATGTGGAACATCTAACTAGGGTGTGGCTTAGAAACTTTGATAAGGGGTACAGAAAATCTGTTGTAGTTGGGTGCGGAGCTGTTCTATGGGCGATCTGGAAGTCCAGAAATTCCATTTGCTTTAATAAAAAGCTCCATAATGACCCCACTGATGTAATCTTCATGTGTTGTTTTCTTTTGGATAACTGGGCATTAATGCAGGCAGGGAGAACAAAAAAGATGTTGGAGGCAGGAAGCAAGCGAATCAGAGAGACGGCAAGAGAGGTGTTTAATCGCGCGCATGGGTGGGCTCCGGTGACAAGAAGTATCACATGGTGATTGTGTTCTGTCTTACAATCTGCTTGGTCTTCTGATTTGCTAGGTGTGTATTGTCAGTTAGCTTGCCTTTGATCGGTTATGGTTGGTTCCAGGCAGCTGAGAGTGGTCGGCTGTAGACAATTAAGCAAGTGTTTGGTAAGACTTAGTTGATCTAAATAAGGTTGTAAGTCTGGATTTCTGTGTCCCTAATCCCTTTTTTTGGCGTTGTACTGTTGGGATGTAGCCATGTGCCATCCTTGTTGAGTGGCGGGCCTCGTGGCCTGTGTTGGTTGTAAAAACTCTATCGTTCTATTTTTTAATGAAATAGAGGGCACTACCCTTTTGGTCAAAAAAAATAATGCAAATAAGTTTTTCATGAAACTCCCACTAAAATTGCCCTTGGGATTTCATGTAAGTTTTATAGATGCGTTGTAAAATACAGATCGAGAGTATCACCGAGCGATAGAACTTTTTTTGTACTATTTTTCAAAACATATCTGTGTTGGAAATTAGGATATGAAACCTCTGCGGAGTCTAAAATAAATATAGGTATGTTGAAAACTTGAACGTGAAACCGCTACGACATAGCCGGACCTTATTCAGCCAAAACAAAAAACAGGACACAACTAAGACGATGGCCAGCAGATCGTAAATATAGCCGTGTTTTACACTATAGACTGTATTATTTATATAATGAAATTTAAAATAATCCGCTGGTTATGGCCCAAACTACGCCAGTGTGATCTACCATCTACCCCTGTGTCTGTGTGTTATATATACACAGCGCCGCAGCCTTCCGGTTCAGGGTCATCCGAGTTGCCAGCCAATTTTGCATCCCCACCACCCACACCCAGTGACAGAGACAGAAGGCCGGGCAGGGCCACGCGACGCGACGGAGATGGAGCACACGAATCATCGCCGCCGCCGTCAAGCTTTGGCCACCGTGTCGGCGACGACGACGCTCCTGCTGCTTCTCCTCTGTAAGAAGAAGAAGAAGACAACAAAGCATCATATCTCCAGCCACAGCTTTTCGTTAATCCAACTTTCATGCAGGCCTCGCGGCGTTGACGACGGCAGAGGCGCTGCGCGAGCACAGGGATGAGGGCGGCGCTAGCAGCAGTGGCGGAAGCGGAAGCGGCTGCGGCAGCAACGCCGCCGGCGGCAAGCAATCGCCGGCCGTGTGGGTGTTCGGGGACTCGTACGCGGACACGGGGAACCTGGGCGACCTCGGGCGGGAGCTGACCCGCGAGTGGTACGACCCGTACGGGACCACCTTCCCCGGCCGGCCCGCCGGCCGCTTCTCCGACGGCCGCGTCCTCACCGACTTCATAGGTCAGTTTTAAGTACTGCTAGCAGTGTACCACCTGTGTGTTTTGTTTCGATGGAGCCGCGCAAGCTAGCTAGCTAGCTATTCGTAGTGAAGTGTCAGAGCAATGCAACGCGGGTGGTGGTTATTGTCACATGGCGTACGGGCGATGGAGGGGCATGGAGCCCCGCCGCAGTGGCTCGCCAGGCCACGGCGAGCAGGAGCGCAATAAATACATGTGGTGGCATGTCGACGACCATGCTGCAATGGCGTGGTGGCCTGGCTGCCGTGCTGCTGCTGCATCGTCTTCGGCGATGGAGAGGGGACAGGGGAGGAGCCGAGGAGGACGACGACGGATCGTGGTTGGAAGTTCCCTCTCTCGCATTGATGGCGCCAGACTCCCTTGGTTGGTTGGGCCGGCAATCAATGCCCTGGCTGCTGCTACTGCTGCTGAGTGATGATCATCTAGCGAGATAGCTAGTGCAACTGCCACGGCGCATTCATACGCGCTTCCCCTTAAAATTTCTGCATCATGGCGGCGACTGTTCGGAAGCTCATTAGCTGCCTGCCTCACAAAACCGCCAACCGCTCCCTAACTACTGACGCTGACGTCGATCGGTAACATTCGATTCGGTTCTAAAGTTCCAGCCGCAGCTCGGCAACCGACAGCGCCGCCGACCTCGATCTCTTGGAGCCCCATCAGGCCATGGCCATGACCACAGTTCACATCATGCATTTTCATCTTTTAGGTGTTTGGTTCTGTGACTAAAGTTTAGTTCATGTTACATTAAATTAAAAAAATATAAGCTTAATTAAGTTTAATAAATTTATCTTATTTTTAGTATTTATCTATTTAATTAGTTTATAATTAAACTATATTTAATACTTGTAACTTTTTATTAAACATCCAATGTAGACAAAACTTCATTTGAAGAATTCAGACCACCTCTATAACTACCGACAACTACCTAACCTTGGCCTTTCTTTTCCAGCAGTGCAGTTTATTAAACTGCGCCGATCCTGGTAGCTTCTCTTTAAGAACTAGTTTGAAAACCCCATTTTTACAAAAAAAAAAATCATTTTCTTAAGAAAAATTGGTTTATTTTCCTTTGAAAAAATAAAAATCCTTAAATAAAATGGTGTTTTCAAACTAAAGAACCCATTTTTCCAAGTGATTTCGAATTTTTCAAGAGAAATTATTTTATTTTCCCTTGAAAAATAGGAATCACTTAGAAAAATAGAGTTGATAACTAGCGGATTGGAACCGATGCATTGCACTGCATGCAGCCTCCGCGATGGGAGTGCCAACGCCGGTGGCGTACAAGCTGCGCAGGGGCGCTGCGCGCGGGCTCGTGGCGCGCGGCATGAACTTCGCCGTCGGCGGCGCGGGCGTGCTGGACACCGGCAACTTCCAGCGCAACATCGGCGAGCAGATCGACCTGTTCCAGGCGCAGCGCCCGCCGTCGCCGCCCTCCGCCCGCGGCTGCGACGCCGGGGTCGCCGTCGTCGTCGTCTCCGGCAACGACTACTCCTACGCCGCCGACAAGGACAACAGCACAAGCGTACGCGTCAGTTTTATATATATAACTCTCGTCGATGCGCTGTCTTACACTCTTACTAGTACTCTAGTAGAACTACCTACGCAAACATACAGACCAACGTGGCGCATGCATGCATGCAGGCCGCGATCGCCTACATCCCGGCGGTGGTGCGGCAGCTCCGGGAGCAGCTGCTGCGGCTGCGCGACGAGGCGGGCATGCGCAAGGTGGTGGTCACCAACCTGCACCCCATGGGGTGCACGCCGCTCTTCACCCGCGCTCTCAACTACACGGCCTGCGACCCGCTGGCCAACGCGGGCGCCGCGCAGCACAACGCGGCGCTCCAGTCCGTGCTCGCCGCGCTCGACCCGGCCAACCGTACCTTCCTCCTCCTCGACCTCAACACGCCCTTCGCCGCCTTAGTCGACGGCGCGGCGGCGGCGACGGCGGAGGAGAGGTTCGCGGAGCCGAGGCGGCCGTGCTGCGAGAGCTTCAGCGCCGACGGCCACTGCGGGCAGCAGGACGACAGCGGCAGGCGGCAGTACAGGTTGTGTAGCGACCCGAGCAAGCATTTTTACTGGGACGACGTCCACCCGACACAGGCCGCGTGGGCCGCCGTCTCCCGAACGTTCAGGCCCATGATTCAAGAGTTCCTTCTGTCTACCTGATCACAGCTTTGTTTCGATCAGATGAGATAAAAACTAGCACTACTTATCCAAAGAACCAATCAAGAGTGGAGAGCTAACCGAGTTGTTGGATTAGTGAAATTCTCCTGTCATTGTTACTCTAAAAATGGCTGGATTTAAAAAAAAAATCCACGGTGCGAGATGTTAATAAAAAACGTTCTCCAGTTCGTTTTAATCCACAAAAGCAGTGAAAACCACAAGCTTCAGTTCGTTTTTAATCATGTTTACGTTCACTAACATACATTTAACCATAGAATATCATAAGAGTATCTTCCAAGTTAGCACTAATGATAACTATTATCCAGATCGGTTTTACCTGGATCGGTGCGTAGAGGGAGTAGTTCCTCCTCCTCGACCTCAACACGCCCTTCGCCGCCTTAGTCGACGGCGCGGCGGCGGCGGCGACGGCGGAGGAGAGGTTCGCGGAGCCGAGGCGCCCGTGCTGCGAGAGCTTCACTGCGGGCAGCAGGACGACAGCGGCAGGCGGCAGTACAGGCTGTGTAGCGACCCGACCGGAGTACCTTCCAAATTCCGACGAGAATAAACACAGCCTCAACTAAAAAACTATCAAGGCCAATACTGCCTTGGAATGAAAAAGGACACGAGTTCATCCGTCCTTTTACAGACTGCTGACACTGACACAATAATCACCAGGCGAACCTCGCTTCCATTTCTACTGTTACACTCAGCGTTACAGTTTTTTCCCCTTCCCTTTCCCTTTTTGCCGGGGGTCAGGGTCACCTTAATAAATAGTCTACCAGCTACATGCACAACTAATTGATTCACATAAGCACCTCTCCAATTGGACACTCCATATCCGCGCCAAACTAATCCTACACACCTACCCGGAAGGTGAGTCTCCACTCTCCAGCAACTGTACTGAGCATGTCAAGGGTAGCTACGAGGTCATCACCTTGTCATTGCCATTGCCATTGCCTTCTGTTCCAGGTTGCGGTATCAGTGTGACATCCGTTTCATATTCTAACAGGAGGTCCATGAACTCGTTGAGCAGCCGCTGCACTTTCCGGTTCGACGCCATCGAAGGAAGTATATCTTCTTTAAGAAGTTTGTGCTTCTTCATTCCCTGTAGAGTTGCCATCTGTTATACAGTACTACAGACTGGAAGATGTAAACTACGTAGGAAATATGAGAACCGAGGGCCCGGTTCGCAAACTGACTGGCAGGCAGCGATCCTCGCCACCAGGCAACCAAATCATACAGCCTGGAGTTGATGCCTAGATCTGGCACCGGCAGGCAAACTCGCCTGAGCGCACAGAACCAAACACACCCTTAGATATCTAGGTCATGCACCCTCATTGTTGTCTAGAAAGGACACTACTTGTGACAAACTCAAAGTCTCTCTCTTTTTTTGCGGACAAAATTGTAACTGGACGAGCCTAATATGTGGCCAAGAAAAAGAAGACTTACAAGAACATCAGGGTCCCACGCTAGATTTTTGGGATCAGTAGGTGATGCCGAACCAACCATGCCCATCGGAGGACCTAGGAAGCTCTCACAAACTTCACGTAAACGAGATTCATCTGCTTCTCTGCATGCAAAAAAAAAGACCAAATGAAAGTGTAACTATTTCAGCAAAGATTCCCTTGGTTATTTTCATATAAAATGTCAAAACTCAACTATTTTCTCAATAAATTAAAAAACAGAAACGAGGTTGAGGACCACAAAATAAAGTCTAAAGGATAATTCATGGAAATGTATAAATAAAAGTAAAATGAACTAACCTTGCTAAAAATCGTACATAAGATAGGAGGCATTGACGGTACTCCTGTGCAGACTTCAAAGCCAAAGAAGAGGCAAGTTGGTTCTCCAGATGGGCACGTGTCTGCAACCCATCATCTGTAACCCTGAAACAGAAACAGACACAAGTAGATTCAGACAAAATTCAAAAATTGTGATATGTGGCGTCACCAATTCCCCGTTCGGGACAGGGAGTCTATTGTTCAGTGGTGCGGGTGCCCGCATGTAAATTCTGAACTCCTGTACCGCGGTTAGCAATCTCCTCGAATGCTAGTGTTTTTTTCCAGTGTATCAATGATAGGTGGGCATCACCCCCCGACTATGTTTCAAAAAAAATTGTGATATGTAGCACAGTAGCATGTCATAGCAGTAGATTCAAGAGCCTTTTAATACTAAAGTAATCGAAGGTACACTCTGACCTGCTCCAAATAGGCTTTCTCGCCATGAACTTGCCTATGTCAATCTGCAACTTGCCTAGCTCCCCACCTTGTGGGAAACTAAACGAGCTAGCAAAATTTGATGCTGGAAAACAATCATCAGCAATCCTTAACCAGCACTTCAGGCTCATGTCATAAAGAAAAGCATGACGGCTGGCAAGGACAACTAAGGGTGATCCACATCTTGAGAATGTGGCAGATATAACCTTTACTGTACCTGTCAATAAAGCAAGGACAACTAATAAGCACCAGCTATTTCAGCAAGGGCAAACATGCAGAATCTAAGATGCAACCAAGTTCAGATGAGCCATCTTAGGTAGCACGACAACAAAGTCTGGATATAAAATAATTACCAGCATCTTTTGCAGATGACTCATCTGGAGATGCAACCAAAGAAGCTAAGGAGTCATGCAAAATGCAGGCCCTGTCATAAAGGTTCCATATGTACATTAGACCTCTCCTTGTGACAAGAAGCAATTTCCAGGAGTCGTCACAATCAATAAAAACAGCTGCAGATCCCATCATCATTGCTGGCATTGCTCGCACTCCACATCTTGTGTAAACCTAACTAATTCAAAACAAATAAATTTAAGTGCCGAAGACTTAACATATTGTCGGAAAATAAATGGCAGATTTCAGGAATATTTTGACCAGCGTAGAAGCATCCAAATTGAAACACATAATTGATTTGAAAGAAATTCTGACAGGGGATATTACGCACCTGCAGGAAACCATCTTCGCAACCAACAGCCCAGAAATTTGCATTGCCAGCCAAGACAGTAACCTTTCCAGAGATACGATCTGACCAAAGAGTTTTTGTACCTTTTATACACTTTATCTCAGTTTCTTTTGTTGAAAGCGCACCAACACCAATCATATCTCCAGCACCACGTTCTACAGGCCTCGCTTCAAGGCAGACAGGCAAAGCATCCTCATTGCCGTTCTTATTTATTACATGAATAGAAAGCGCAGAGCAGGGGGTCAAAGAGCTTGGGGCCATAGATCTGGTGTGTTCTATACTCAGCCTTCCATCATTGCCAGCACCGGCTGAAGCTTTTTGAATAACAAGACTCTCAGTTATGTTTGCCCTTGCTGTGACACTAGTGCGATCCTTAACTCCACAGTTATTAGAGTTGCTGTTACTGCCATAAGATGGTTTTGTTCCATTCATTCGTTGATCCAGGGATGAAAAATTCACAGGATGATTCTGAGAATGGTTGGGTATGTTATCCTGGTTGGAAGCAAATCCAACTGCCTCTGGGATTATTCTTTTCCGGCCATCAGGGCGCCGGTATTCTCTCTGTTTCACTGGACTAGATAACTGGTTGCCTTTTTTTACATCATCAGCAGTTGGACCTGCTGTCTTCTTAGAGTCTTCATGTGACACTTCAGGAACTTCGAGACTTAGCACAACAAGACCTGGGTTAGGCACACCTGCAGAAACTTTTGGGGGTGCTTTACCTTGCTCGACAATTGAAGTCACCTTTTCTCCAGCTGATTGCTTTGCTGATGCTTGCTCTAGCAGCAACTGTGCAGGGCTTTCAGCTAGATTTGACTGTCGTCCTCCAACATCACCATACCTGTTCCTCTTCCATTCATCCATTTCAGAGTCACTTAACCTGTGTCCAAGCTCCTTCACTTCAAAGTGAAAGTTTGCAGCTGATCCATCCAAGGAGCAGGCAAAAAGTGAATAACCATCAGGGCTCCTGCAAGGGAAACAAACAATATCAACATGAGTTTGAGCATACAAGTTAATAATGGTTGTAGAGAAATAATTGACATCTCATACCAAGATAAATCAACCACACTTTGAGAGAAAAAATGCCTAGCAACAAATAGTGGACGGGCACTCGCTGTCGTCCAAACAGTAATAGTTCTATCTTGACTTCCAATAGCAATAACATTATATGGTTGCTGCTCTTTTGTTGGTGTCTTTGATGCTCCATTGGCCCATCCAACTGGTGCAGCCTTTGGGTCTTGGTCATTTGAGAAATTCTTACGGAACGTTGAGTTATTAAACTTAACTACCACAATAGGCGCATTATGCCCTAGAAAGTCAAAAGTTGCAGCCCACTCGCCTCTTTCAAGCACAGGTGCTGAATGCCTAGGTTTCTGGAAACCATGAGTGGTAGTTATGAAGTGGCCACAAGGTGACCAAGCAAGTCGTCTAAAAAATGTTGAACCAAGCTGCAGGAACAAACAAAATGAGAAAGGCATTCAGTAAGACAGGTTGATCACAGCTAGATCTAACAGAGAAATAAAAAAATACGACATACAGATTTTGTCCAATGGCCTTCTGTCTTGTGAGCAAGACTCCAGTCACTTGTACGCCATATCATAACAGTCTTATCATCTGATTGGCTTGCAATAAAGGAACCAATAGGGTCCCAGGTAACCCCTTTCACTAAGCTGGTGTGCCCTCGCAAGACAGCAGTGCAAATGCCGTTGTTCATGTTCCATATGTGAATGGTATTATCCAAGCTACCGCTGGCCAACGTTGAATCATCAGGGGACCAACTAAGATCTACCTACCTTATGCACAAGAAATGGAAAAGGTGTTCTATAGTTACAAAATAATTATCACAAACATAAACACAGCACAGTGGAATTTTAGAAGATAATTACCACATCGGCAGTATGCCCTCTCAAGGTCATAATGACCTTCCAGTTCTCTGCATCTGGTGGTTCTCCACTACCAAACTCAGATGTACCTGAGCCAGCTTTTCTCTCGTGAATTAGGATAACCTGATCATCTGATCCTGAAGCAAGGTAGCGGCCATGCTTGGCCCATCTCACACAGTTCACTGATCCAAAATGATCACGCAGTGTAGCAAGCAACCTTTGCTTCGAATCATTGTTGGTATTGTCCTTATGCACAGATTCCATACTCCATATTCGAACCTATTTCAACAACGAAGCAAATAAATGGAACTTAGTAAGGAGAAAGTCACCTATGAAAGAACAAAATGGAAAATATCAAACAGTGGTAATACATCAGTATTACATAAACAACAGTTTGCCAACACATATGACTCAAGGGGATAAGAAATTGCAACAAACTTAATGTTAAATTTTCAATTATCGCTAACAACACAGTTACCATCTTCCTCGGTATAGATATAATGCAACATGCTAGCTAAAACAGAATGAAAACAAAACAAATAACTCTAAGGTATCTTATTGTGCTATTCAAATTTGAGACCAGAAACAATGATTGCACAACAAGTCCCTGTTAAAAGACAGGTTATCTCACTGATGCAGAGGTTATCTCAGATATTCCCAATAGCCAATTTCACGTAAATTTATATTACCCGGAACCAAACAAGCTGGACCCAAGAACATAGACAAATCCTCACTAAAGCACAAAAAGTTACCAACACCGCAGTTAGCGCAATGAACACACAACAAATGTCATGTTATTAGCACTGAAAAAAAATGTAAGGGCATGTTTGGATGTTGTAGTTTTGAGGGATCTTGGTATGAAGAAATTGTTGTTCTAGAACCAAGAGAAGTGCAACACCACAATTTAAATAAATGTGCTCTAGAGTGCAGTTTCGAAAACTCCCAAATGACTAAAATTTTAGTAACACAATGGTTTTAGGATCTACCAGGTTTGTTACACCCGAACACATTATTTCCAAAACCAAATTATCACACAAGATCCAAAAAGGGCTAAAGCATGAAACCATAAGCCAAATATATAGTTTTTTGAGTAAAGTGCATTTCCGGTCCCTTAACTTGCGCCGGTGTGTCAGCCCGGTCCATAAAGTTTTAAAATGTGTCTCTTAAAGTCTTAATCGCTGTTCGGGTCTCTGTTAGGTCCAAAACGGTTCGAAACAAATCCGGTAGCAGGTTTTTCAGTCTTCTTCCTTGGCCTACCTGTCATTTCCTTCTTCCTCCGTCCGGTAGTGTGCGCTCGGGGCCACTCGTATATTCATTCAGCACATATTAAGGTCGTCCTCAATTCTAGTCTTGGTCTGCAGGCCCATTTCCTCTTGGTTCCTTAGCTTCTCTTCTATCGTGGCCAGAGACACAACAGCTCGCTGGTACTGCAGACTAACCGTCCGGCTGCAGGCGCAGGCATAGCGGAGCATCTGCTGCTCCACCTGGGGCAAGTGAGCCTATGGAGCTGGTCACGTTCTGGTGGCTGCTGGGTGGCCCGCCGGACCATCCCATCTGACTGCGAATCCAGCGCCTTCTTCTGCAACCGTTTCGGCGCCTGCAGGAGCGACGGCACAGGTGGACGGGTGGTTGCTGTCATGGACCTTCGGTCCATGGGGATAGCTGTCTTCTCCGGCGAGGTTATACCCCTCTACCGCAGGCTTGGTTCTAGGGTAGCAGCCCTAGGCGCTTGAGTGTCATTAGTAGAGAGAGAGAGATTGGTTTGATAATATCTTCCTTGTTCCTTTGTCTCCTGCGTACCGGCCTATATATAGGCCACCGGTTGACCAACTAGGCAACCACTAATTAGGCAAGTGACTAATTGAAATTATCTCCCCTACAATTTAGGTCTATCAATTTAGCCACCAAATCAGTCACTTTCCTTTGTCATGCCTTCCTTGCGCGTGCTTTCCTTTGTCATGCCTTCCTTGTGCGCGCTTTCCTTTGCCATGCCTTCCTTGCGCGCGCTGCTGCCAGCGCTCATGCCTTCCTTGCACGCGCTGCTGCCAGCGCCCCCTGCGGCCTCTCGCTTTTGGCGCGCATAGGTGCGGCCCCACATGAGTGACCGCTCCCTATGATGCCCATGACATCTCCCCCTCCCTTGAGGACCAGCTCGTCCTCGAGCTGCCATAGACTTACCTGACACGACTTAAGGTTAAGCCTTTTACATCTCGGCTTACCTTTATTATTTAAGACGAAAATACAAAATAATTGTGGAACTAAAATATAAATTTGAACTGCAGCTATGTCCTCCTGTCCTCCTAGATCCCAAGGAAAGAGCTGAACGGCGGCCTTCATGTTGGATGAAAGGTGGAGGAGGAACCAGCCCGTTCTTATGTTGGGTCTGTCCAGCACTAAGGCAGGTGACCGAATGAAGGAGACGACCCTCTTTGGCCGTGCAGGGGGGCTGCATATCCATATCTCGACTTCTGCAGGGGGTTCAAAAAGTATAGACGAGACCTGGTGGTTAGGCGCGCAAGCTGCGAGTTGGTGCAGCGATGAGCTGATCATCAAGTGCAGCTTCCGCACCGCCCGCCTAACAAGGAAGTCGTGCACTGCAGCTTGCAGGCGCACCACGGTCTGCTCATGTGATGACAGGTGGCCCTGGAGGGCACAGCAAGGTACTTCTCCCCGCGAAGGGACTGTACCTGGCGGCGTGCCAGGAATCCTCGCGCTGCCGTCTGAAGCCGCACCGCTGCTTGGAGTTCCTTCTCTGTCTTCTCCTTGTAGCGGTGGAACATCACAACGAACTGATCCCACTGCTCTGCGAAGCGGCCAAAACTCTCTTTGAGCCGAGTGAATGCATCTGGAGTTGGAGAGGGCGGGTGTGAGGGCGTTGCGGCGGCTGATGGCGCGGCGGCTGGTGGTGGTGAGGGATGGGCGGCTGGTGGTGGTGAGGATAACCTGGAGCTGATACCGGTTGTCTCCTGCGTATAGGCCTATATATAGGCCACCGGTTGACCAACTAGGCAACCACTAATTAGGCAAGTGACTAATTGGAATTATCTCCCCTACAATTTAGGTCTATCAATTTAGCCACCAAAGCAGTCACTTTCCTTTGCCATGCCTTCCTTGCGCGCGCTGCTGCCAGCGCCCCCTGCGGCCTCTCGCTTTTGGCGCGCATAGGTGCGGCCCCACATGAGTGACCGCTCCCTATGATGCCCATGACAGTTGCAGTGTGCTCGAGGGAGAGGATGCTCTTGGTGGCGCGCGTCTGGCGGTAGAAGAGGAGAGGGAGGGGTGGTGAAACGGCACTCGTACAAGCGGGAGGCGGTGGAGTAGTAGGCGTGAATGAGCAGCTTGCCCCATCGTTGGGGTTGGAGGGGAACGTGCAGTTAGACGACAACGACGGTGTAAACACAGCTGTAGCAGCCTCGCCGCCTTTGCCAGCCGCACCAACCTCGCCGCCTTTGCTAACTGCACTGGGGCAGCATTTGAGGCGGCGGCAGAAGCTAAAGCCGGCAGCAGTTGTGGTGAGGAGGGTGCAAGGAGCTGAGGCGGAGATGCCAGATGCGCCATGAAGCACAGCCCGAGGCCGAGCTGGGCGCCGCACACTTGTTTCTCTCCTCCGCGCTTCATTCCCCCACTCACCCTCTCTTTCTTGGGAACTGGCCTGCCAGCAGGCAAAACACGAGCCCAGATCGACGGTTGGAAGAAGAAGGAAATGACATGTGGGCCATAGCAATATGGACGGAGGAAATACTTGCTACCAGGTTTGTTTCGAACCGTTTTGGACCTAACAGAGACCCGAACAGCGATTAAGACTTTAAGAGATATGCTTTAAAAGTTTATGGACCAGGTTGACACACCGACGCAAGTTAAGGGACCGGAAATGCACTTTACTCTAGTTTTTTCATTCCCGACATGCTAAAGGAGTAATTGAAGAGGATACCTTCTGATCACCGCCGCCAGTGGCGAAGCGGAGGCCGCCGGTCTGGATGTCAATGGAGAATATCTGCAGCCCCTCATGACGGATCCAGCTTGGCTTCTCTAAAATCATCTCATCCAAGCAGGGGCAGGTCCAGTATAGGATAACTTCTACAGAACAAAAAAAGATCGATGTCAGCAGTTACGGTACATATATATGCATGTAACCAGTGATGAAGCCAGGATTCGCTGGTGGTGCCGATGCAGTACTCTAAAATTTTCACAATGCTGGAAATTCAATAAGATACCATTGCGAAAAGTGCAAAACAGATGAACAGGTGGTTCTAGTTCTTGGGTTTGATTGACACTCAACCACAACAACTGCAATAGCCAAATGCAAAACTTCCGGAGTAGCTATCGCACTTAACCGCGAGGAATTGCGACGAGTAGCAAATATGAGTTCAGAGTATTGAAGCAAGGCACCTAGCGCATGTGGCATGATTACCCGATTGCTTTCTTGAGCAATGGAGGGTGGAGCTTCCGCTTCGCCGAATCGCGGTGCGTCGGCCGCTCCACCTGTCGGCGCCGGCGGTCGGCGCGCCCCGCAGATGACCGCCGTCTCCTGCTGGCTGGCACGCACGGCGTGCCTGCCCGAGAGACCGCGACCAGCAAGCCGCAGGCGTTCACGTGGCGCGCCTGACGGTGACGCTGCGACCTCGGCAGCCGGCGTTAGGGTTCGAGTCGAACTGTCCGAGTCGGAGGCGAAGGTCGGGGAGCGTCGAGGGAGTCGGTCGACTGTGAGGACGAACTCTGTGGGGAGTGGGGACTGACTGGGAGAAGCGTGTCGGCCTGTGGGCTTTCTTCATTTTCTGGGCCAATTGGGCTTTCTTCATTTTCTAGGCCGCTTACGTTCATATTTGGACCGGAGGAGCACGAAAAGTCGAAAGATACCATAGTGGGCCACCAACCCAGGAATGCTGAGTCCTGGATTTAGGCCTAAGGGTGTGTTTGGTTTGACTTTTAGCTTTGGCTTTTGCCCCCCTAAAAACCAAAAGCCAACCAATGAGCTGGATCCAGGAAGCAGCTTTTTCTAAAAGCTAACTTTCTTGTAGTGCAAATTTGAAAGCACCACTGGACCTGCTTTTAGTGGCTTTTCAGATGGAACTATGAAAACATATATCGAAGAATTTTTAACGACTTTTAGTGGTTTCACCAAAGGGTTTTTAGCTTTCTAACAGCTTACAACCTACAGCAGCTTTTTCCACAGCTCACAGCCCACAGCAACTTTTTTTACAGCCACAGTCCAACCAAACAGACTCTATGTGTGAGCCTCAAATAGCCGATTTTTTTTGTAATTTGACCTTTCTTTCAAAAAAAATCACTTCCAACACTTTGGACGACTTAAAGTCGTTTTTAAACCTTTTACTTACCACCATAAGCCATAGCGTCGAGGTAATACGGTTTGATGTTATAGTCTACGACGCCGAGGTATCTGATGTGCTGCACTCGTGTCTATGGGGCTAAGCTCATCGCTATGATTTATGGCGTCAACCTCCTGTCTCCGTGGCATCATCGTCGGTTGTGTGCTTTCTTGGTCTTGGTCAGGGAGAGACAGAGAAAGAGGGGTGGGTTGGCGGCGTACGCTTGGTGTCTCCAGATGAGGTGTTGCAGCCTGTTGAGTTCTTCTGAGCGAGGTAATCTAATGCATGAGAATATTGGGGAAAAAAGCATTTGCGGTAGAGGGAAAAAAGGCATTAGATACAGGAAGCATGCCGAATATTGGGAATGGAAAAGACGACTAGTACAGCAGTACTGTCAGAGGATAAAAGGGCTTCAGAAATTTTAAACCGAACAGCATGCATAAATCAGTCTATATAAATTTAAAAAAGAGGTCCAAGGTGCTGCTCGTTGATCTTTATTTTATTGCAATTTGCACAAATCTTGGTCGCCAAAAGACAAAAAAAGAGACGGCAAACAGAATACCGGGAGAGAGAGAGAGAGATTGGGATGTGTCTTACAAGAATTTTGGTGGGGGAGTGGAGTTGACAAGATGGCATTACATGTCATCGACGCGCACACGTTTATTTCAGTAGCACTCTATATCTGTAAGAAAAGCAAGCCACACGCACACCTCACCAATAGGACTCCCTAACAGCAATATAGACACCATCGCAATAGTGGGATTCTAGCTCACCAGATACCTGGGCGCTATAGCCTATGTCGACAAGCAATCAAAGGTTCCAAAAACGACATTAAGTCATCCAGAGAGTTAAACTTGAAATTTTCTTAGTAAAGGGGCTAAATTGCAAAAAAATTGTTCGGAATGGGCTTACTTTAGAATCGTCCGTAGGATAGCAGCAAATAGGCTAATTTTTTTGATTCACGACAAATTTGTAAAAAAAAAATAGTTTATTTTGTAGATTCGCAAATAACGGAATAACCCATATTTCATATGTATCATGTCGAGTTTACTTACCACTTTTATCCTTATTTGGCTACACTGATATTCTAATCCATGTAGGTTAGAAGGACAACCATATGGTTGAATTTGACCAACCTAAGGGTTTGTTCGGATGTATAGGTATTACACGAGATTGAGTTGTATATGATTCCTTGCTAGTAAGAAATGACTAGCAAAGGATTATATGTCCCTCAATTCCTCTAATACGTATACATCCAAACAAACCCTAAAGGAAGTGGTTTTGAAATAGTTGTGATAATGATTGAAGTGAGGAGCAAAACTAATTATTATCTACTTCCTACTAAAATCTATGTTGATTTCTTATCTATACACCTATATAACCCACCATTAACTTTGCAAAACCACCCAACCAAATCACCCCACACCCATAACATGCCCTACACTAATACAATTTGGCTCTATACAAGCGGTAGGATTTTTACATCACAGGCGGTTCGGTTAGAAAACCGTCTGTGATGTCCCAGGCGGTTTAGTACGCCTGTGATGTAATAGTATCACAAGCGGTTTTTGTTTAGGACCGCCTGTGATGCTCTATCCTTTTCACAAGCGGATCCTAAGACAAAACCGTCTGTGATTGTAAAAATATGAAAATACAATTTAAATATGAAAATAATTTTAATTTTTAACAGAAATATGCAAATACAATTTAAATGAATTAATATTTAATTTTTAACAATAATATGCAAATACAATTTAAATGAATTATAATAGCACACATAGATAACTAGAGAGATTTTAAATTAATTGGCAACCACAATTCATAGTCGATCATACATGATAACAATACAATTTGATTCATACAATTTTTCATGAACTACCATTTTTCCGCATGTATGGCTTTAAGTTCTTATCAATTTTCTTTTCCACACGCTTGATTCTCTCTGGACCGTTAAAGACGAACATCTCTTCATACTTATTGTATTCCTCATCTTGGTCTCCCACATTCTCAACTCCAACAATTTTTTGCTTTCCAGAAATAACTACATGCATCTTCTCATCTGCTGGATCGAGTACATAGAACACTTGTGCAACACATTCGGCGAGAACCCACGGGTCATCTTTATATCCTACTTTCTTTAAGTCTACCAGTGTGAGTCCGTAGTTATCCACTATCACCCCCACGGGATGTTGTACCCATTGGCACTTAAACAAGGGTATTTTCATGCTTGGGCCATAATCAAGTTCCCATATTTCCTCTATGAATCCAAAATATGTGGTCTTCTGTCCATGTAGGTCAAAAGCATCGATACGAACACCGCTATTTTGTGCAACACTTTTCATGTCTTTTGATTTAGTGTAGAATGTGTACCCATTGATGTCATATGCTTGCCATGATGTCACAAAACACGATGGCCCAGAAGCCAAATTCTTCATTGTTTTCTCATCCGAAGAGTCTCCGAATGGGATGTTTTTGTCCATTAACCATTCGCTGAAACGATGTTTGTGCTCCCTCATGATCCAGTCCTCTGTGCGGTTCTGATTTTCTTTACGAAGCTCATTCAGGTGTTCCTCTATGTAAGGCTCGGCTATCGTGAGATGTTGTAGTACACTACCATGAGCACAATGTACTAGCTTGTAATCCTCAACGCGAAAAGTTTTCTTGCCCATTCTCCCTCTCCCACATAGTTTACCCTCATGTTTAGGTACAGGCACACCTATCATTGTTCCGTCACTGATGTAATCTATACAGCTCTCAATCACTTCTTCTGTAGTGTATCCCTCCATGATTGAACCCTCTAGGTGAGCGCGATTTCGCACATAACCTTTTAATACTCCCAGGTATCGCTCCAACTGAAACATATGATGTAAATATAGTGGCCCTAATATTTTTATCTGATCCACGAGATGTATGATTAGGTGTACTTGCATATCAAAAAATGATGGAGGAAAACACATTTCAAGCTTGCACATAGTCTCGATGATGTATGCCTTTAGATAGTCCAAGTCTTCTAAAGCTATTACTTTTTGTGAAACCGCATTGAAAAAGTAACACAAGCGTGTGATGACAACTTTGACATGCTCTGTTTCGAGGGCTCTTACCGCAATTGGGAGGAACACCGTCATCATCACATGGCAGTCATGAGAGTTGTAGCCAAATAGAGACAAGTCCTTCATCCTGACTAGTCTGCTGATATTGGATGAGAAACATGTGGGCACTTTGACCCCACGCAAACATTTGCAAATCTTTGTTCTCTCCTCAACTGACAAGTTGTAGCTAGCTGGGGGGAGGTAAGGCTTCCCTTTGCCACTATCCACTGGATGAAGTTCCGGTCTGATTTGAAGATCTACTAGATCATTGCGTGATTTAAGTCCGTCTTTTGTCTTACTCGGCATGCCCAGCAAGGTTCCAATGATGCTGTCAAAAACATTTTTTGTTACATGCATCAAATCAATGCTGTGGCAAATTTCCATATCCTTCCAGTATGGAAGGTACTTGAAAAATATTGATTGCTTCTTGAAAGTTGTGTAAGTTGAAGGGTCAGTTCTCTTTCTCTTTTCTCCTTTGTTTTTTCCCTTTCCGAATACAACATGAATGTTCTTTACAATTTCAAAAACAAGTTTCCCACTATAAGGCTTTGGTGCACCTTCACTTTCCAGTTGATTGTTAAATTCCTCTTTCATCTTTCGGTACTTATGCTGCTTCATCAAGAACCGTCTGTGTCCCATGAACACCAACTTCTTGGATGATTTAAGGTACATGGAAGCAGTTCCATCGACGCACACTACACAACCATTCTTTCCTTTAGTCTTTTGCCCTGATAGTGTGGCGCCACCGGGAGAATCATGGATGGTAACAAATATAATTGCTCTTAAGTTGAAATACTCACGGCAATACTCATCCCATATTCTAACTCCTTCATTCCAGAGCTTTGTCATATCTTCCATAAGAGGTTCTAGGAACACATCAATATCAACACCAGCTGATTTCGGACCTTGAATAAGAATAGTCAACATAATATACTTTCTTTTGTGACACAACCATGATGGAAGGTTGTACATCGTTAAAGTCACGGGCCAGGTGCTATGTACACTTCTTTTTTCACCAAATGGATTCATTCCGTCTGTACCCAAAGCAAATCTTACATTTCTGGTTTCTTTGGCAAACTCAGGATACATAAGATCGAAATTTTTCCATTGTGATGCATCAGCAGGGTGTCGAATCTGTTTGTTATTCTGCTTGCGATTTTCAGCATGCCAACGCATAAGCTCAGCCTCCCTAGGGTTTGAGAACAAACGTTTTAAGCGATCAATTACTGGAAGATACCACATCACCAAAGCTGGGTTCTTTGACTTCTTTTTCCCATCCATGTCATCAAAAGTGTCATCGTCACTTTCAGGTCCAATAGTGGATTTCTTGTTTTTATTTTTCTTCGGGAATTTTTTTACACAGTCTTGATTGTAGCTCTTCTTGTATCGACTGACATTGCAAACTGGGCATCTTGATGCGTTCTCAAAATCGCCACGATACAGAATACAATGGTTCGGACATGCATGAATTTTTTGCACACCCAGAGCTATGGGAGATATAAGCTTCTTCGCTTTATAAGTGCTTGTTGGTAGTTTGTTGGGTTTTGGTAGTAATTGAGACAGAAAATTCAAAAGATCTGTGAAGCTAGTATCAGACCATCCGGCGCTAGCCTTCAACTTCAGAAGTTCTAGAACTGTATGCAGTGTAGTAAACTCTTTGTCACAACCCTTTGATTCATCATATAAAGGTTCTTTTGAGGCACTTTCCAGTCCCTCCATTTTAGATAGCCCTTTCTGCGATCCCACAGAACTTAACATTTCTGGTTCCATATGGCGCAACATCTCTTCACAATCAAATTCTTCAAATTCTTGATTAGCATCCACATTATCCACTTTACCATCAACTTTAAGATCTAAAATTCCGACAACTCTCTCGTCATTACCAGACACTTCACACGGATCCAACTCACCATGTTCTGACCATATCGTGTAATTGTTTTTAAACCCTCTTTTTAGCAGATGTGATTGGATTACTCCTATATCTCTCCAAGCTATCTTATTATCACAATCGATGCACGGACATAATATCTCCTTGCTCTTTCGCAAATTCGCGTGCTTGTTGGCCGCTTCAATAAAGCTTCTCAAATTTCGAATGTACGACGGATGTGGTCTTGGCACATTGTACATCCAACCTCGGTCCATTACCTATCCCTATATTGATTAACGTCAATATCGAGATGTAACATGAAAAAATAAATGTTCATGAAAGTGAAACAAGATCATATCGAGATGTACCTAGTACATGAGACAAAAAAATTTAAAATATCCCTAATTAATTGAATTTAATCCCTAAATCATGAACGAATTAATGTGCATGAAAATGAAACAAGATTGCAGCAATATAGGTACCTTGAGGTGAGACAACTCTTCAAAAAAAATCTTTAAATTAGATCAACTACAAGTCCAAATCTTGGAATTCCTGAGTTTTTCTTCAATTCCGGTCTATATTACAAAATTGAGGCAAAAATCGTATCAAAATGAGAAAGAAAACAAACAGAGATCATATATATGCATAAACTCTTGAAATCAAGCCCGAAAATAAAAAACAAAACCTTCTCCCCGTAGATCAAAAAAATCCGCCGCCGCTACAGTAGTGTGCAGCCTAGCGGCGTCGGGCTCCGGAAGTTAGGGTTCCTGCGCTGGAACCGAGCCTTTTATACTACATACACATCACAGGCGGATTTTTAGAAAAACCGCTTGTGATGTATAACATCACAAGCGGTTTTCTATTTCGACCGCCTGTGATGTTTACATATCACAGGCGGTCGCAAAAGAAAACCTCTTGTGATGTTATACATCACAAGCGGTTTTTCTAAAAATCCGCCTGTGATGTGTTTACTATATAAAAGGTACGGTGGCTTAGGGTTTAGTTTTCGCCCGGAGCTGATACTACGCCGCCAGGCTGCTGCGCCGCCGTTCCCGTCCCCGTCTCCGAGCCGTGAGCGCCCGCCACGCCGTCGCCGAGCCCGAGCCCAAGCGCCACCGTCTCCGAGCTGGGCGCCCGTCCCCGTCCCCGAGCGCCACCGTCTCCGAGGCCAAGCACCGCCGTCCCCGTCCCCGAGCCCGAGCGCCGCCGAGCCCGAGCGCCGAGCGCGCCGCCGTGCCCATCTCCGAGTGCGCCATCGTCCCCGTCCCCGTCCCCGTCCCCGAGCCCAAGCGCCACCGTCTCTGAGGCCAAGCGCCGCCGTCCCCGTCCCCGTCCTCGAGCCCGAGCGCCGCCGAGCCCGAGCGCCGAGTGCGCCGCCGTGCCCATCTCCGAGCCCTCGGTGCACTCCTTGATCATGCCTTAATTACTTGTTCAAAATTCATGCCTTGATTACTTGTTTTTGCTAGTCATGCCTTAATTATTGTTAATCTTATATTGTTAATGTTGGTCATTATGCTTATATTGTTGGTGTTTTCACTTACATATTTTGTTAAGGTCACCATTTTTGCTTTAGTAGCTTGTATCCCTTGTGATTAAATGTTGGTAATTATGCTTATGAAGAATTTTGTCATGGATAGTTGATGCAACTACTAGGACCCCTTCTTGGTAGAAAATCTCTATAGTGATTGGGGAAACAAGTCTATTTTTAGTGCTTATGGCCACATACATCATGGAAGTACATAGCCATGGCAATGTTATTATCTCCTTATGTTATAAGACTTGTTCTTATCTCCCTTCTTAATTTTTTGACTACCTATCTTTGCTTCCCAACCCTATGTTATAAGACTTGTTCTTATCTCCCATCTTTGACTTGTTCATAGCCATGACAATGTTATTTGGACCCCTCTTTTTGCCCTATAAGTCACATCCTTGTTTTCCCTCTGATCCCTGCCTTTGTTGCGATCTCAATGTTGATTGTGAGACTTGGCCATTTTCAGTTTTAGAGATGGAAAAAGAGCCACTTGACATGGTTGAGAGCTCAGTTCGAGTCATCGAGACACATGTTGACATCATTCGCAGTCTAGTGACTGATGGGGTTGTGGATACTAGTGAACCGGAATCAGTGTACACACTTAAGACCACTTTGTTTCAAATGAACTATCTTAGGTTTCACTCTTAGAGATAATGTATTTTGTATGAACCTCTTAGAGAGTGTCAAGTCAATGAACTATCTTCGAGTACTATTGGGAAGTGTATCTCTTTGATGTATTTTTTTCTAGTGATATCGATGGTGCCGAGTAGCACCAAATTTGGACTTGTGTCCATATCTATAGATGCTAGTAGTTGAGCACTAGCGCCTACAATCTTGACTACCTCATCCCTATTCTCTGTTTGGGACTTATATGGAGAATGGCATCGGCGGAATGCCTCAATCGGCAGACCCCAAGAAGAGATTGAGTCCTGTAGTCTACCACCTCCCGTTATTTGTGGGCTTCACCGATGGCTGGAAACATTTGGTGATAGCAAACGACCTTCGGGTTGAAGACGTCTGCGAGCTTGTTAAGGGGCCAGACAATGGTGAGTCGGTGTACTATGTCCGGATGTGTGGTCACAAAATTTAAAGCTGCCCCGGCTGCATGTGTGTGCTTCTCTTCTCTTAGGTGGGGTGCTAAGTGATCTTAGTAGCCGACATAAGAGAAGAGAAGCGCACAGATGAAGCCGGGGCGGCTTTAAATTTTGTGACCACACATCCGGACAGAGTACACCGGCTCACCATCGTCTGGCCCCTTAACAAGCTCGCAGACGTCCCCAGCCCGAAGGTCGTTTGATGTCACCAAATGTTTCCCGCCCTCGGTGAAGCCCACAAATAACGAGAGGTGGTAGACTACAGGACTTAATCTCTTCTTGGGGTCCTACAGGGCTTAATCTCTTCTTGGGGTCCTTCAGCATGGCTGTGATGTTATAATGCTGAAGGACCCCAAGAAGAGATTAAACCCTGTAGTCTACCACCTCCCGTTATTTGTGGGCTTCACCGATGGCTGGAAACATTTAGTGATAGCAAACGACCTTTGGGCTGAAGACGTCTGCGAGCTTGTTAAGAGGCCAGACGATGTTGAGCCGGTGTACTATGTCCGGATGTGTGGTCACAAAATTAAAAGCTGCCTCGGCTGCATGTGTGTGCTTCTCTTCTCTTAGGTGGGGTGCTAAGTGATCTTAGTAGCCGACATAAGAGAAGAGAAGCGCATAGATGAAGCCGGGGCGGCTTTAAATTTTGTGACCACACATCCGGACAGAGTACACCGGCTCACCATCGTCTTGCCCCTTAACAAGCTCGCAGACGTCCCCAGCCCGAAGGTCGTTTGATGTCACCAAATGTTTCCCGCCCTCGGTGAAGCCCACAAATAACGGGAGGTGGTAGACTACACGGCTTAATCTCTTCTTGGGGTCCTACAGGGCTTAATCTCTTCTTGGGGTCCTTCAGCATGGCTGTGATGTTATAATGCTGAAGGACCCCAAGAAGAGATTAAGCCCTGTAGTCTACCACCTCCCGTTATTTGTGGGCTTCACCGATGGCTGGAAACATTTGGTGATAGCAAACGACCTTCGGGTTGAATACGTCTGCGAGCTTGTTAAGGGGCCAGACGATGTTGAGCCGGTGTACTATGTCCGGATGTGTGGTCACAAAATTAAAAGCTGCCCCGGCTGCATGTGTGTGCTTCTCTTCTCTTAGGTGGGGTGCTAAGTGATCTTAGTAGCCGACATAAGAGAAGAGAAGCGCACAGATGAAGCCGGGGCGGCTTTAAATTTTGTGACCACACATCCGGACAGAGTACACCGGCTCACCATCGTCTGGCCCCTTAACAAGCTCGCAGACGTCCCCAGCCCGAAGGTCGTTTGATGTCACCAAATGTTTCCCGCCCTCGGTGAAGCCCACAAATAACGAGAGGTGGTAGACTATAGGGCATAATCTCTTCTTGGGGTCCTTCAGCATTATAACATCACAGCCATGCCTTCTCTGTCTAACTGCATTGGAAAGTGCCTTTTATCCAAGTTCCCTTATTGATGGAACCAGTATATCAGACTAACAGTATATCCCTTTATCGATGGAACCAGCTTGAATGGCAGACAACGAGCAGCCTAGTATGGATGTGGTCTGCACCGGTGCGTCTAACAAAGTTGATGAAGACGCGACCAAACTTGAATGGCAGACAACGAGCAGCTCCAGTGAAGGGAGCGGGGAGGATAGTTCTAGTGACGACAATCCTTGTACTCCTATACCTCCAAGGAAGAAAAAAACATCAGATGAGCTTGATGCCGACTATATTCCCAATGATGAAGAGGTAAATAGAAATATGTCGACTATATTGTAAAATAATGTTCATATATGAAAGGCCATTAATTTTTTCACTATATAGATTTCAAATGAAGAGAAGAAAGAGGATGCATCTTCTACACGAAACACGGAGGATGCTCCGATGCCTGAATCATCCGTTTCACATAAGCGGAAACGAGGGCGACAAGGTCCAAATCAGATGAAAGAAGGTGCAGTTATGTATGTAACAAAACTAAATGCAGAGGGGTTTCCTGAAGAACCACTTGACGTGGTTACAAAGTTTCGAAATTCCTGCGGGGCTACTGTTAGAGATATAGTGCCAATCACACTTCAAAAATGGAAGGATTTAGATGAAGACACCCGCAACAAGCTATGGGCTAAGTTGTCTGAGTCATTCAAGTTCCCAAAAGGCACAGAGGATGCAGTAAGGAAGTCGATGCTCTCTGCTATGGCCAAGATGTTTCATGGGTGGAAGGCCGAGATGAATAGGGACTTTGTTAAGAAGAATAAGGTTCCTCCGCCCAAGAAAATGGGGAAAATCACTCAAGCTCAGTGGGACGAATTTGTTCGTCAGAAGACCGAACTGAAGGCCAAAGAACTGGGCGAAACTAATTCTCAGAGAGCGAAGATGAACAAACACCCCCATCGCCTGGGGTCAAGCGGATATCACCATAAAGTTGTGCAGTGGAACAAGATTATCGAGGAAGCTATAACTAACGGCACTTTGGACCCAATATTAAAAGATATCGATGAGAGAGCTATTCGTTGGATCTTAGGTCGAGCAGGTTTGAGTGAGGACGACAAACTTTTGCATCCAGAATTGGTAGGCGAAGTTTCGTCAAAAATTCAAGAATATGCAGATAAGAGAAAAAAAGGAGAATTTAAGCCTCGGAGGGAGAATGACATACTAACTGCAGCCCTAGGCAATCCTGAACACACTGGACGGGCTCGGGGAATCTCTTCTAAGATTTCCTGGAGAGAGGCGTTTCCAGAGTATGCGTCGTCATATAGGAAACACGAGAAGTCGAAAAGGACCCTTGAAGAGACTATTGATGAAAGGGTACAAAAGGCTATTAATGACGTGATGAACAAAATGAAGAAAACAGAATGCATATCATTTGAACTCAAGCCAAGCCACATGAGTCCACCTATAGTCCCTAGCAGCGTTGGATCTGTGCAAGACTTGACCAAGTACCCTGTAGACGATATTGTTGAGGACAAGCCTTGCTTTCTTCATATTCCAATCAATCGATCTGGGACAAAAACAAAGCAAGCTGCTACTGGTTTGGTAAAACCAGGACTTGTTAACTACAAGGACAATCCTGTCCCGCCACACTATGCTGTGGTCCAAGTTCTAGAAATCACAGACAATGGTTGTGAAGATTGGGAGATAGATTTTCCAGTTGAGGGGATCATAACTTTGCATGAGGCAATTAACGAGTTGGTCCTTTGGCATCGACGCGACATCAAGTTTGGTGATGAGCCGAATTCAACACCAATGCAACAAAAAGCTAGTTCGATCATTCCACACCCCATGGTGCAGGAAGATATGACACCGACCTCCAAAAAAATCGTTGAAACAATCATATCGCCTCTTGCGAAGGAACTCGACGAGGGGGACGTAGACAAAATTGTTCCTCAGAATGTCGACGTCAACATCAAAAAGGAACCAAAGGTTGGCACCAATGTTGAAGGGCCAACTATTTCAAAGAAGATTCATAAGCGAATCGCCACAGACGATGTCAAGAAACCGTCAGAATCAGTGGCACGCTACCTGCATAAATTGCAGAGAGTTATGACTAACCAATCAAAAGCAGTATCAGCATCTCATGGAGTAGGCACACGGCCGGCCCAAATAGACAATTTCGAAGTATGGGAAGAAGATGGAATGATTCATACTCGAGAATCATTACATCTTAAAACCAATATCTCGGTATACAAGAAGGACGGTGCAACTTTCTAAGTTGTCGACTCCGGAGATTAGAATGCATGAGTGGTACATGGTGGCTGGCAACAAATACAAACTCGAGGAATTCACATTTGTTGTACCAGAAGATGCATTTTGGAGCAATGATCATATAAATCCTGTGCGGCATTTATTCTTTGACGATCTCTGGTCGTTGTACCACCGACAAAGGATGGAAACCAACTACTTAACCCTCTTTTGCTTGTAAGTACCTCTAAACTTTCATATTTGTTAGTTTTGTACACGCACACATAAACGAGAGTCTAACGATTAACACTATTACACGTAGGATGCAATACATGGATGATAAGAAGAAACAACTTAAGACAAGGTTTCTTGACCCGTTGATGATATCCCAAGCTCGCTACAAAGTAGTTGCTCGGAGGCAAGGAGAAGAATACAAAGACTTGGACGATGCTGAATTTGAGAAAGCCGTCAAACAGAATCAGAGAAAGAAAATGAAGGTAATGGCGGCATACATTGGACGAGCCATGTATAATCATGTACAACATGGCAAGGACTTAATAATAGCTCCGCACCACTTTAAGTAAGTTATCGACATGGTTTAATTTTGAACTATAAATTATGGCAATCGTGATATTAACATGTGTTTTCGTCTATGTCTATATAGTGACCACTACATTTGTATCATGATCTGGCCAAAGGATGGTAAAGTCGTGGTCTTCGACTCACTGAGAATGGAAAAGGCTACGTATAATGACTTCTTGAAGATTTTAGAGAAGTATGATTATTATTGCACACTTGTACTTATTACAACTTAACAAATGTATTCTTAATCTCACAATGCTATTCTTATATGCATGGCATACCGTTTTTATTGGAAAGATCTTGGCGGCGAACATCCAGAGGACAAGCCTAATTTGTCAATATCATTATTTCCATATGGTGACAAACAACCTCTGGGTACTGTCCTGTGCGGTTATTATGTATGCGAATGGTGTCGTGTCACCTTCCATTACATGGTCAATCGTGAGGATGTAAGTTCGCTATCATTGTCTATATTGCAATTTTTATGTTATATTGTTGCTCATCACATTACTCTTAGCACCGATTGCTTTTTGCTTTCATTGCAGGTTCCTAAATCTAAGATCAATGCTGAATGGTTAGAAAGAGATATGGTTTCCACCGGCGTGGCTAAGGTTGTAAGAGACTTGCTTTACTTTATGCGCCGTGAAGTTCTTCATCAACAAGGGCTATTCTACAATGTAAATGGAAATTTGCAAAAATTCCCAGAACTAAGTTTGTACACAATATCACACAGTGTTTAGGTCTTTAGTTAGGAACTTTAGATGTTTAGTTGTCTATGGAACTTTGAGATGTTGAGTTGTTATGCAACTTGATGTGTATAAATCTGTGTATGATGGAACTTGATATATATGTGGATGAATCTGTGTATGGAACCTGCTATAGAACTTGTTTGAATCTTTGTATGATGAATATGTGTTTGAATCTGTGTTTGAATCTGTTATTAATTCTGTTTCTGTATATGAATCTGGAAAATATATATGAATCTGCTTCTGTATATGAATCTGGGAAATACAGGCGGCTTATAATTAAAACCGCCTGTGATGTGTGTCTATCACAGGCGGTTCTTTTAAACCGGACCGCCTGTGATGTGTGACTATCACAGGCGGTTCTTTTAAACTGGACCGCCTGTGATGTGTGTCTATCACAGGCGGTTTTTGATTGACCGCCTGTGATGTTGTTTTACATCACAGGCGGTGCACCACAAGCGGTTCCTGGAACCGCCTGTGTAGAGGCTATTTCGACCGCTTGTATAGAGGATACCTGTAGTAGTGCTAAATCCACCAAATAAATTGCTCCCACACATAACACACACTCAAAACCATGCATAACTGAAAGGGAAATGTGCCAACACAAGTGGACTCATGTTAATCTATGGATAAAGTGCAAATCAAGTAAAAAGGTATGTTTCTAAGACTTAGTACATTGTTTTGGAGACTAATGTACTGTGTCTAAGTGCTGGAAACAGGAGAAATTAAGTTGGGAAAGAGATGGCTCTGTTCATCCAAAGACAGCTCGGTCTGGGTGCACCGGACAGTGTCCGGTGGTGCACCGGACAGTGTCCGATGCGCCAGGCCGGCGACTGTCAACTGGCTGCTCTCCGGAAGCAATTAACGGCGTACGGCTATAAATCACCGGACTGTCCGGTGGAGCACTGGACTGTCCGGTGAGCCAACAGTCAGCCGGGCCAACGGTCAGCCGCGGAATCCACGCGCGACGCGTGGCAGAGCCAACGGTCAGAAGGGGGCACCAGACAGTGTCCGGTGCGCCAACGGCTAGGAATCTACAACGGTCGGCTTCGCCAAATAAGGAAAGAGATTCACATCGGACAGTGTCCGGTGGTGCACCGAACTGTCCGGTGCGCCAGACGACAGAAGGCAAGAATTGCCTTCTTGAAATGCTCTCAACGGCTCCTAGCTGCCTTGGGGCTATAAAAGGGACCCCTAGGCGCATGAAGGAGTACACCAAGCAACCTTTGAGCATTGTTGATCACTCACACTTCATTCTTGCGCACTTGTTCAACACTCTTAGTGATTTGAGCTATGTTCTAGTGAGAACCTCGAGATATTGTCTTGAGCTCAAATCTTGGTCTTGTGTGTGCATATTTGCTGTGGATTTGAGTGTGTTGCTTCTCTCCCTTACTCTTGTGCTTCATATTGATTCTTATTGTAAGGGCGAGAGACTCCAAATTGTGGAGATTCCTCGCAAACGGGAAAAGAGCAAAGTAAAGAAGAACACCGTGGTATTCAAGTTGATCTTTGGATCACTTGAGAGGAGTTGAGTGCAACTCTCGTCCGTTGGGACGCCACAACGTGGAGTAGGCAAGTTTTGTACTTGGCCGAACCACGGGATAAATCCTTGTGTCTCTTGTGCTTGTCCTTATTGTGTCTATTGTGCTTCACAAGAGTTCTCCTCTCTACTCACTTGATTTCATTATACTAACTCTTAATCAAGTTTGTGGTGTTAAGTTTTAAGTTTTACAGGATCACCTATTCACCCCCCCTCTAGGTGCTCTCAATTGGTACCAGAGTCGTTCTCTTCAAGAAAGGGACTAATCGCCCGAAGAGATGGATCCTAGGGGTAAGGAGATGGTGGTCAATGATAAGGAGAAGGAGTCCTTTGTCAATGATCCAAAAGATGACAAGCCTACTGACTCGGGCTCAAGCCACAAAAGAAAAGACGGGAAGAAGAAGAAAACAAGGCGCATCAAGGAGATCGTCTACTACGACGACAGCGACGAGTCCTCTTCTTCCCAAAAGGACGACGACAACTACGAGAAAAAGAAAACAGTCAATTCAAACTTTTCTTTGATTATTCTAGAATTCCGCAAAATACAAATGCTCATTTACTCTCCATTCCACTTGGTAAACCTCCTCACTTTGATGGAGAGGACTACGGATTTTGGAGTCACAAAATGCGTAGTCACTTGTTCTCTCTCCATCCAAGCATATGGGAGATAGTAGAGAGTGGAATGCAATTTGATAGTACTGATAGTCCCATATTTATCAATGAGCAAATTCACAAAAATGCACAAGCTACTACTGTTCTTCTAGCATCTTTGTGCAGGGATGAATACCATAAGGTGAGCGGCTTGGATAACGCCAAGAAAATTTGGGACACCCTCAAGATCTCTCATGAGGGAAATGACGTCACCATGCTCACCAAGATGGAGTTATTGGAGGGCAAACTTAGGAGATTCGCAATGATCAGGGGCGAGGAGCCAACCCAAACGTACAATCGGCTCAAGACCCTCGTCAACAAAATAAGGAGCTATGGAAGCACGCGATGGACGGACCACGACGTCGTCCACCTAATGCTAAGGTCTTTTACTGTCCTTGATCCGCATCTTGTGAACAATATTCGTGAAAATCCTAGGTACACCAAGATGACGCCCGAGGAGATACTTGGAAAGTTCGTGAGCGGGCGGATGATGATCAAGGAGGCTAGATATGTTGATGATGCTTTGAATGGTCCAATCCACGAGCCTCAAACCGTTGCTCTCAAAGCAACGAGGAGCAAGGAGGCGCTACCTAGCAAGGTGGCACAAGTTGAGGCGGCGGGACTCAATGAGGAAGAGATGGCCCTCATCATCAAGCGCTTCAAGACGGCGCTAAGGGGTCGCAAGGAGCATCCCAACAAGACCAAGACAAAGGGGAAGCACTCATGCTTCAAATATGGTAAGATTGGTCATTTTATCGCTAATTGTCCTGATAATGATAGTGACCAGGAACAAGGGAACAAGAGGGAAAAGAAGAAGGCTTACAAGAAAGCTAAGGGCGAGGCACACCTTGGAAAGGAGTGGGACTCGGATTGTTCGTCGTCCGACTCCGACAACAAAGGACTCGCCGCCACCGCCTTCAACAAAGCGTCCCTCTTCCCCAATGAGCATCACACCTGCCTCATGGCAAAGGAGAAGAAGGTAAACTCTCGAAAATCCACTTATGCTTCTTCTAGTGAGGATGAGTCTAGTGATGATGATGAAATAGACTATGCTAGTTTATTCAAGGGCCTAGATAGAACTAAGATTGATAAAATAAATGAATTAATTGATGCTTTGAATGATAAGAATAGATTGTTAGAAAAACAAGAGGATCTCTTATATGATGAGCATGATAAGTTTGTAGTGCGTTAGAAATTAAAAAGAAATGAAATGCTCTCTTGTGAATTGTCTACATGCCATGACTCTATTTCTAGCTTAAAGAGCATAAATGATTATTTGAATGCTAAGTTAGAAATAGCCAATAAATCAACATCTTGTGTAGAACATGTTGCAATTTGCAATAGGTGTAAAGATTTTAATATTGATGCTTGTAGTGAACACCTAGTTTCAATTTCTAAATTAAATGATGAAGTGGCTAGTCTTAATGCCCAACTTAAGACTAGCAAAAATGATTTTGATAAACTAAAATTTGCAAGGGATGCCTACACGGTTGGTAGACACCCCTCAATTAAGGATGGTCTTGGCTTCAAGAGGGAAGTCAAGAACTTAACAAGCCATAAGGCTTCCATCTCCATCAAGGAGAAAGGGAAGGCCCCTATGGCAAATAGTATTCAAAAGAACCATGCTTTCTTATACCATGATAGGAGATATTCTAGGAATGTTCATCATGATGGGAGTTGCAATGATGTTGTTACACATGCTCATGATTCAAATGCAATGTTTGCTTCTAGTTCTTCTATGCATCATAGAAATTTGGCTAGGAAAAATGCTATGCCTAGAAGAAATATTGTTCATGTTCCTAGGAAAGTAATGAATGAACCTTCTACAATTTATTATGCTTGCAATGCTTCCTTTGCTATTTGTAGAAAGGATAAGAAGGTAATTGCTAGGAAATTAGGGGCCAAATGTAAGGGAGACAAGACTCGCATTTGGGTCCCTAAGACTATTGTAACTAACCTTGTAGGACCCTGTCGGCGTTTCGAGACCGGGGGGTCCCTAAGCCGACGAGTGAATGTCGCCGCGTGCCCCAGCCCAGATGGGTCGACGCGAGGCCGAGCGCGAAGGGGGGAAAGTGAGGCGGCCGGAGACCGGCGTGAGAGAGGTCGAAATCCCGCGGCCTTCGTGTTCGTCCCGCGCCTAGGTCGGGTGCGCTTGCAGTAGGGGGTTACAAGCGTCCACACGGGAGAGGGAGCGAGCGGCCTCGCGCGAGCGCCTGTCTCATCCTCGTCCCCGCGCGGCCAACCCTCTCTAAGAGGGCCCTGGTCCTTCATTTTATAGGTGTAAGGAGAGGATCCAGGTGTACAATGGGGGTGTAGCAGAGTGCTACGTGTCTAGCGGAGGAGAGCTAGCGCCCTAAGTACATGCCGTTGTGGCAGCCGGAGAGATTTTGGCACCCAGCTGGTGTGATGTCGTGGCCGTCGGAGGAGTGCTGGAGCCTGGCGGAGGGACATCTGTCGGAGCTGTTGAGTCCTTGCTGACGTCCTCTTGCTTCCGTAAGGGGGCTGAGAGTCGCTGTCGTCACAGAGTATGCGGGGCGCCATCATTGCCCATCTGGCGGAGCGAGCCAGATGGGACGCCGGTCTTGTTCCCCGTGGCCCGAGTTAGCTCGGGGTAGGGTGATGATGGCGCCTCCTGTTGACGTGGCCGGTCTGCGCCCTAGGTTGGGCGATGTGGAAGCTCCTCCGAAGCCGAGGTCGAATATGTCTCCCGTGGCCGAGGTCGAGTCCGAGCCCCTGGTTCGGGCGAGGCGGAGATCGTCGGCTGAGGCCAGGGCGGAGTCCGAGCCCTGGGGTCGGGCGAAGCGGAGTTCGTCGTCTTTGGGGGGCTGAGCCCGAGTCCGAGCCCTGGGGTCGGGCAAAGCGGAGTTTGTTGTCTTCTGGGGGCTGAGCCCGAGTCCGAGCCCTGGGGTCGGGCAAAGCGGAGTTCATCGTCTTCTGGGGGCTGAGCCCGAGTCCGAGCCCTGGGGTCGGGCGAAGCGGAGTTCGTCGTCTTCTGGGGCTGAGCCCGAGTCCGAGCCCTGGGTCGGGCGGAGCGGAGTTCGCCGTCTTCCGGGGCTTAGCCCGAGTCCGAGCCCTGGGTCGGGCGGAGTGGAGTTCGTCGTCTTCCGGGACTTAGCCCGAGTCCGAGCCCTGGGTCGGGCGAAGCGGAGCTTCCTATGGTGCCTTCGGCCGGGCCTGACTGCCTATCAGCCTCACTCTGTCAAGTGGCACCACAGTCGGAGCGGCGCAGGCGACGCTGTCCTTCTGTCAGGCCGGTCAGTGGAGCGGCGAAGTGACGGCGGTCACTTCGGCTCTGCCGGCTGGGGGGTGCGCGTCAGGATAAAGGTGTCAGGCCACCTTTGCATTAAATGCTTCTGCGATTAGGTCGGTCGGTGCGGCGATTTGGTCAGGGTTGCTTCTTGGCGAAGACAGGGACTCGGGCGAGCTGGAAATATGTTCGCCGCTGGAGGGGGGCCTCGGGCGAGACGAAGATCCTCTGGGGTCGGCTGCCCTTGTCCGAGGCTAGGCTCGGGCGAGGCGTGATCGAGTCCCTCGAATGGACTGATCCCTGACTTAATCGCACCCATCAGGCCTTTGCAGCTTTATGCTGATGGGGGTTACTAGCTGAGAATTAGGAGCCTTGAGGGTACCCCTAATTATGGTCCCCGACAGTAGCCCCCGAGCCTCGAAGGGAGTGTCAGCACTCGCTTGGAGGCTTTCATCGCACTTTTTTGCAAGGGGACCAGCCTTTCTCGGTTGCGTTTTGTTCCAGTGGGTGCGCGCGAGCGCACCCGCCGGGTGTAGCCCCCGAGGCCTCGGAGGAGTGGTTTCACTCCTCCGAGGTCTTATCGCCTCGCGTAATGCTTCGGCTGGTCTGGTCGTTCCCTCATGCGAGCTGGCCGTAGCCCAGGTGTACGGTCGGGTCCCAAGTTCTCGGGCTGGTATGTTGACGCTGTCAACGGTTTGGCCGGAGCCAGGTTTGCGAGAGCAGCCCCGAGCCTCTGCACAGGGCAAGAGGGCGATCAGGGACAGACTCGACTTTTTTACATACGCCCCTGCGTCGCCTTTCCGCAAGGAGTAGGGGGGAAAGCGCCATGTTGCCCTCGACGGGCGCCGAACATGGTGTTTCCGGTGAGCTGCAGGCGGGTAATCCGAGTGGACGTCCGTGCCCCATTCGTTAGGGGTCGGCTAGGGGCCCGGAGGCACGCCCAAAAGTACCTGCAGGTGATCTGCCGGACCCGGTCCCCTGGCGACGGGGTCCGAGGGCTCGATGCCTCCCTCTAATGGGATTCCGTTACAAGATCGTTCCCGCTGGTCTCAGAAATGTCCTAGGGTACCTCGGGAGCGTAGCCCGAGCCTTGGTTATGTATCGAACGTACCCATGGTCATCCCTCGCTCTGTGTCTGAGGCGACTGTGAACCCTTCGGGGGCCAGCCTTCGAACCCCTGATCAGTAGTGGGCGCGGAGCCCGAGTAGCCTGAGGCGGTCGTTGAACCCTTCCGAGGGGCCGGCCTTCGAACCTCTGACCAGTAGTGGGTGTAGGGCCCACGTGATCTGAGGCGGCTGTCGAACCCTTCCGAGGGGCCAGCCTTTGAACCTCTGATCAGTAGGGAGGCTCGGAGCCTGGTTCCTTCACGGGGAAGGATCCTTTTCGGGATATTCCCCTTTCCCGGTCCCTGTTGCAAGAGAGAGAAAGAGGAAAAAAGGAAAAGGATACGAAATCGAACGACGCGGCGTACCTTTTTTGTCGCGGTCATTATGGCGAAGGCGAAGCGTCGTTCGCTTCTCCCGCCAGAGGCGCCGCTTGTCCTGCCGCAGAGTTAATGCTACGGGGCGAGTGGTTCGCGGGGCGGCCGTTGCGCGTGCGCGAGCCGTTCGAGGAACGGAACACGGGCGCGTTGTCTTCACGCCGTGAGAGAGGGTTCTCTCGCTGCCCCCGGATGGGACGTAGGCTTGGCTGGCGACGTGACCGCTGCTCCTGCCCGCCTGCCACCACCATTAATGCCGTCCCATTTTTGGCCGCATTGACCGTCGCGCCAATCTGGTGCCGCTGGGTCGTGCTCTGGGTCGCCTCGAGTCGCGGTATCGGTTCCGCAGTCGAGGAGGCGCGGTGGTGGCGCAAGTGGCGGTGCAGTTGCATGCACGAAGCTCTCGGCGCGCCGGTTGCATGACGCGTGGGCCTGGGCCTCCATGCCGGGCGTGTTGGGAGTCGGAGAAGTGTGCCCATTTGGCGCGGTTGCATGCCGCCTGCATGGCTGCCCGCCCTTTCGCCCGCTAGTCTGGGCAAAAGTGGAGAGTCGCTCGTAACCGCTGGGCGGTTGTACGCACCGCACACGGCGATTTGGCTTCTTCTGCTTTGAGCCGGCTTGCATGACGTGTGGGACCCAGCCCCCGCGCCGTAGGGGAAGACCTTGGAGTGTGTTGGAGAAGACTCAGCCCGCGACGGCTGGGGACGCAAGTAGGGAGAGCCGCCTTTAAAAGGAGGGTGACCCCCTTGGAAGGCGACCATGTCTTCGCGCTCCCTTATGCATCGTGTCTTTCCACCTTCCAAGCCCCGGGATGGGGGATACCCGCCGTCTTTCCGCCTCGTCGTTGGAGGAACGCAACTCCGTGGGAGTTGGTACCTTTCAGCCATCGTTCGGCTTCAAGGATTTTCATCAGCCAACCCGGCTGTACCCCTCCGCCGGCGGTCACCCAAGACGGTGATCGCCAGCCCCTACGTGGGGAGAAGCAAGCCGGGCTGCGATCTTGTTCCCACCCTCAGCTTCAAGGATGTTCATCATCCTCGCTGGGGTGGAGGCCGGGCTGAGCCAGAGCTCTACCTCCCGCGCGGGTTCGTGGTTCGGCCTCTCCTGCGGCATTCGAGGGAGAGGGCGCTCACTGGCCCTGCGGGCGGGCCGGACTTCGACAACGCGGGGCCGGTCGACGGCGGGCGTCGTCAGCCTCAGCGCGTCGGGCTCGTCGGCTTGGCTCCCGGTGCCCCCTCCTGCCGGAAGGGGGCTGCCGCGCCGTGTGCACGGGAGGACCGCCCAAGACGTCGCGCGCTGCTAGGGCGGCGTTCGTGTTCTGGGGCGGTCCTGCCTTTGCACCGGTACAGAGCCTCCGCGCGGAGGTCGATGCCCCACTCGTCCGGGAGGATCTGAGTGGGGATCTGCCGGAGGGCTGACGGCCCCTGTCGTCGGTGCCGAGGTGGAGACGGCTCGAGAAGTCCCCGTCGCCGACGGGATCACCGCCACCATCCACGCTTCGGGCCTCCGGCTCTTTGCACTTGTCCTCGCCCCTCGAGCGTCGGCGCTGGCGAGGGCAAGATTGCAGCAGCATCCGCCCTGAGGCCCTCGCTGCTGCAATTCGGCCACCCGGAGCGGAAGTCGTCGTCGCTGCTGCCGGAGCTGGCGACGGCGAGCCGCCCGTCAGTCTTCTGTTGCTCCGTAGGCCCTCCCCATCGAGTGGGGTTGTTCGTACCTGCGGAGGTGGAACCGGAGTTCCGTTTGTAATGGCACTTTGAATGCCAGTGTTTTTGTTCATTGTGGTTGTCGAGGCCTGAACATGTATGTAATTTCGGCACGGAGCCGTGTTTTTTCCTCATTTTCGAGCATTAAGACTCGCCTGTTGGTTGTCTGAACCGCTTCACCAAGCGTGGGTCGCCCCGGGTAAAGGCGACGAGTGAGGTATCCGTATCCCGGAGGCGTAGGAGTCCCTCGGCTCGGTCAGCCTTGTTGTCCGAGGCTTCCCTTGCTTAGTTAAAGGAACCCCTTGGCCGCTCTTCGATGAGCCGAGGCTAGGGGTAGCGGTGTCAGCGCGAACAGAGGCAGAGTTGGCTCGGTAAGAGGACCTGGTCGGCCGGAGCCTGGCCGGGTCGTCCGTTAGCGGGACCGACACCGGAATTGACCTGCCGAGGCCTCGGGTCGGGCTGATGTCCTCGGGGGACAGCTGGCCGAGGCCTTAGGGGTGGCCAGCCGAGCCGCCTGTCCGAGCCGGACTCTCGGAGAAGACCCTGATGGCGACGGCCCGGGCTTGGTGATGACGCCGTCCTTCAGAGTGGAGATCTTCGGACCGTGTCGCCGTCCGAGGCTAGGTCGGACCTCGCCGAAGGTGTTGTCGACGCCGAGGGTGCTGCTGCTCCCTTCAAGCATCAGGATCCGAGCCTGCAGGATCGGATTGTCTTGTAGCGTGTGTTTCCTGCGGCCGCCGAGGCCAAAACACACCCTCGCCGTGTTGTAAAGCTGCGTCTCTTTTCCTCTTGTTTCGAGTATCTGGACTTTTTTATCGGTAACAGAAATGTTTGTGCGAGCGAGAGTTGCTTCTCGCGGAAGGTGATGAGTGAGGTATCCGTATCCCGGAGGCGTAGGAGTCCCTTGGCTCGGTCGGCCTTGCCGCTTACACGCACTCTTACCCGTCCATGGGGCTCTGTCACCGACGCAGTCGAGAAGGCTCGAAGAATCGCTTCGGCAGAAGAGCTTCCGAACGTGAAGACTTGTTTGGTCCGCGGAATCACTTATCCGAACGTGAGTTACTTATCGCAGAAGGTGATGAGTGAGGTATCCGTATCCCGGAGGCGTAGGAGTCCCTCAGCTCGGTCAGCCTTGGCTGCTTACGTGTACTCCGTCGTTTTCAGGATCCACTTTCGAAGTAGTCAAAAAGCATGAAAGACATTCTGGCAGAAAAGATCTTTTTTCGAGGAAAATTTCAACGCAGAGGGGGTTCCCCCCTTTTAGCCCCCGAGGGAGGGTCGGGCTTTGCCGAGGCGAGGCCGACCCTTCCTTGATGACTAAACTTTACGTGGGAGCGAGGTATATGAACAACTTGAAAACATCTTAAGGGTAGAAACGACGTAGTTGTTGGATGTTCCAAGCGTTGCTGTAGACCTCGCCTTGAATGTTGGCCAACTTGTACGTTCCGGGCTTCAGAACTTTGGCGATGACGAACGGCCCCTCCCAGGGGGGCGTGAGCTTGTGCCGCCCTCGGGCGTCTTGTCGCAGCCGAAGCACCAGGTCGCCCACCTGGAGGTCTTGGGACCGGACCCCTCGGGCGTGGTAGCGTCGCAGGGACTGCTGGTACCGCGCCGAGTGTAGTAAGGCCTTGTCCCGAGCCTCCTCCAGCTGGTCCAACGAGTCCTCTCGACTAGCTTGGTTGCTTTGGTCGGTGTAGGTCGTTGTCCTCGGGGAGCCGTATTCCAGGTCTGTGGGCAAGACGGCCTCGGCCCCGTGGACTAGGAAGAACGGCGTGAAGCCCGTGGCTCGGCTCGGCGTTGTCCTCAGACTCCAGACCACCGAGGGGAGTTCCTTCATCCATCGCTTGCCGAACTTGTTGAGGTCGTTGTAGATCCGAGGCTTGAGCCCTTGTAGAATCATGCCGTTGGCACGCTCTACTTGCCCATTTGACATGGGGTGAGCTACGGCGGCCCAGTCCACCCGGATGTGGTGATCCTCGCAGAAGTCCAGGAACTTTCTGCCGGTGAACTGGGTGCCATTGTCGGTAATGATGGAGTTCGGGACCCCGAAACGATGGATGATGTTGGTGAAGAACGCCACCGCCTGTTCGGACCTGATGTTGTTTAGGGGTCGGACCTCGATCCACTTGGAGAATTTGTCGATGGCGACCAGCAGGTGCGTGTAGCCCCCGTGTGCCTTCTGCAAGGGGCCGACGAGGTCCAGACCCCACACAGCGAAAGGCCAGGTGATGGGTATCGTCTGCAGAGCCTGAGCGGGCAGGTGGGTCTGCCTTGCGTAGAACTGACACCCTTCGCAGGTGCGGACAATTCTAGTGGCGTCGGCCAGTAGAAGCCTTGTCGGAAAGCATTCCCGACGAGGGCTCGAGGTGCTGCGTGATGGCCGCAAGCCCCTGACTGTATCTCTCGAAGGAGTTCCTGACCTTCGGTGATGGAGATGCATCGCTGGAGGATGCCTGTGGGGCTGCGGTGGTAGAGCTCCTTCCCATCTCCCAGCAAGACGAACGACTTGGCACGTCGCGCCAACCGCCGAGCTTCGGCTCGGTCGAGGGGTAGCTCTCCTCGGTGGAGATATTGCAGGTACGGGGTCTGCCAGTTTTGATCAGGCGTGACCCCGCTTTGCTCCCCCTCGACGCGCAGCGTCTCGCCCTCGGGGGCCGAGGGTACCTCGGGCCGAGCCGAGGGTGCCTCGGGCCGTGCCGAGGGTGCCTCGGGCCGTGCCGAGGGTGCCTCGGGCTGTGCCGAGGGTACCTCGGGCTGGGTCGAGGGTGCCTCAGGCTCGGGCGTGTCGTCGATCTTGATGGAGGGTTGATGCAGATCCCAGGAGAAGACGTCCTGGGGGAACCGTTGTTCGCCCCGAGGCTATTTTAGCCAGCTCATCCGCAGTCTCGTTGTAGCGCCGGGCGATGTGGTTGAGCTCGAGCCCGTAGAACTTGTCTTCCAGGCGCTGAACCTCATCACAGTAGGCCTCCATCTTCGGGTCGCGGCAGTGGGAGTTCTTCATGACTTGGTCGATGACGAGCTGCGAGTCACTGTGAGCATCGAGGCGTCGGACCCCTAGCTCGATGGCGATCCACAATCCGTTGACTAGAGCTTCGTACTCGGCCACATTGTTGGACGCCGGGAAATGGAGGCGTAGCACGTAGCGTAGGTGCTTCCCGAGGGGCGAGATGAAGAGTAGGTCTGCGCCGGCTCCTGTCTTCATCAGCGACTCATCGAAGAACATGATCCAGAGCTCCGGTTGGATCAGAGCTGTCGGTAGCTGAGTGTCGACCCATTCAGCCACGAAGTCCGCCAAGACCTGGGACTTGATGGCCTTCCGAGGAGCGAACGAGATCGTCTCGCCCATGATTTCCACCGCCCACTTTGCAATCCTACCCGAGGCCTCCCGGCACTGGATGATCTCCCCCAGGGGGAAGGATGACACCACAGTTACCGGATGAGACTCGAAGTAGTGTCGCAACTTCCGCCGTGTCAGGATCACCGCATACAGTAGCTTCTGAACTTGTGGGTAGCAGATCTTGGTTTCGGACAGTACCTCGCTGATGAAGTAGACTGGCCTCTGAACGGGCAATGCATGCCCCTCTTCCTGCCTCTCGACCACAATCGCGGCGCTAACCACCTGAGTGGTCGCGGCGACGTAGACCAAGAGGGCTTCTCCGGCAGCCGGGGGCACCAAGATAGGCGCATTCGTGAGGAGCGCCTTCAGGTTCCCGAGGGCTTCCTTGGCCTCAGGGGTCCAAGTGAAGCACTCGTCCTTCCTTAAGAGGCGGTACAGAGGCAGACCTCTTTCGCCGAAGCGTGAGATGAAGCGGCTCAGAGCCGCGAGACATCCCATGACCCTCTGTACGCCCTTCAAGTCCTTGATGGGTCCCATGCTGGTGATGGCTGCGATCTTCTCCGGGTTGGCTTCGTTGCCCCGCTCGGAGACGATGAACCCCAAGAGCATGCCTCGGGGCACCCCGAAGACACACTTTTTGGGATTGAGCTTCACGCCTTTCGCCTTGAGACATCGGAATGTCACTTCAAGGTCGGAAAGGAGGTCGGAGGCTCTCCTTGTCTTGACTACGATGTCATCGATGTAGGCCTCGACCGTCTGGCCAATGTGTTCGCCGAACACATGGTTCATGCACCGCTGGTACGTCGCACCCGCATTCCTCAAGCCGAACGGCATGGTGATATAGCAGTACATGCCGAAGGGTGTGATGAAAGAAGTCGCGAGCTGGTCGGACTCTTTCATCCTGATTTGGTGATACCCTGAGTAGGCATCGAGGAAAGACAGGGTTTCGCACCCAGCAGTGGAATCCACGATTTGATCGATGCGAGGCAGAGGGTAGGGAACCTTCGGACATGCTTTGTTTAGACCAGTGTAGTCTACACACATCCGCCATTTCTCCCCTTTCTTTCTCACAAGCACAGGATTGGCAAGCCATTCGGGATGGAATACCTCTTTGATGAACACTGCCGCCATTAGCTTGTGGATCTCCTCGCCTATGGCTCTGCGCTTCTCCTCGTCGAATCGGCGCAGAGGCTGCTTGACGGGTCGGACTCCGGCTCGGATGTCCAGCGAGTGCTCGGCGACATCCCTCGGTATGCCGGGCATGTTCGAGGGACTCCACGTGAAGACGTCGACGTTCGTGCGGAGAAAGTCGACGAGCACTGCTTCCTATTTGGGATCAAGCCCGGAGCCGATCCGGATCTGCTTGGAGGCGTCGCCGCTGGGGTCGAGGGGGACGGCCTTAACCGTCTCCGCTGGCTCGAAGTTGCCGGCATGACGTTTCACGTCTGGCACCTCCTTAGAGAGGCTCTCCAGGTCGGCGATAAGGGCCTCGGCGTACTCCACGCACTCCACGTCACATTCGAACGCGTGTCTGTACGTGGGGCCGACGGTGATGACCCCGTTGGGGCCCGACATCTTGAGCTTCAGGTAGGTGTAGTTGGGGACGGCCATGAACTTCTCGTAGCATGGTCTTCCCAGCACCGCGTGGTAGGTTCCTCGGAATCCGACCACCTTGAACGTCAGGGTCTCCCTTCGGAAGTTGGAGGGTGTTCCGAAGCAGACGGGAAGGTCGAGTTGTCCGAGGGGCTAGACGCGCTTCCCGGGAATGATCCCATGGAAGGGCGCAGCGCCTGCCCGGACGGAGGACAGATCGACACGCAGGAGCCCGAGGGTCTCGGCGTAGATGATGTTGAGGCTGCTGCCTCCGTCCATGAGGACCTTGGTGAGCCTGACGTCGTCGATGACGGGGTCGACGACGAGCGGGTATTTCCCCGGGCTCGGCACATGGTCGGGGTGGTCGGCTCGGTCGAAGGTGATGGGCTTGTCAGACCAGTCTAGATAGACTGGCGCCGCCACCTTCACCGAGCAGACCTCTCGGCGCTCTTGCTTGCGGTGCCGAGCCGAGGCATTCGCCGCTTGCCCACCGTAGATCATGAAGCAGTCGCGGACCTCGGGGAACTCTCCTGCCTGGTGATCTTCCTTCTTGTCATCGTCGCGGGCCCTGCCACCCTCCGCGGGTGGCCCGGTCCTGTGGAAGTGGCGCCGAAGCATGACGCACTCCTCAAGGGTGTGCTTGACGGGCCCCTGGTGATAGGGGCACAACTCCTTGAGCATCTTGTCGAAGAGGTTGGCACGTCCGGGGGGCTTCTGAGGGTTTTCGTACTCGGCGGCGGCGACAAGGTCCGCGTCGGCGGCGTCGCGTTTCGCTTGCGACTTCTTCTTGCCCTTCTTCTTGGCGCCGCGCTGAGTTGACGCCTCGGGGGCATCTTCCGATGGGCGGCCCTAGGGCTGCTTGTCCTTTCGGAAGATAGCCTCGACCGCCTCCTGGCCGGAGGCGAACTTGGTGGCGATGTCCATCAGCTCGCTCGCCCTGATGGGGGTCTTGCGACCCAGCTTGCTCACCAGGTCGCGGCAGGTGGTGCCAGCAAGGAACGCGCCGATGACATCCGAGTCGGTGATGTTGGGCAGCTCGGTGCGCTGCTTCGAGAATCGCCGGATGTAATCCCGGAGAGACTCTCTCGGCTGCTATCGGCAGCTTCGGAGGTCCCAGGAATTCCCGGGGTGCACGTACGTGCCCTGGAAATTGCCGGCGAAAGCTTGGACTAGGTCGTCCCAGTTGGAGATCTGCCCCGGAGGCAGGTGCTCCAACCAGGCGTGGGCGGTGTCGGAGAGAAACAGGGGGAGGTTGCGGATGATGAGGTTGTCATCGTCCGTTCCACCCAGCTGGCAGGCCAGACGGTAGTCCACGAGCCACAGTTCCGGTCTCGTCTCCCCTGAGTACTTTGTGATAGTAGTCGGGGGTCGGAACCGGGTCGGGAACGGCGTCCGTCGTATGGCCCGGCTGAAGACCTGCGGACCGGGTGGCTCGGGCGAGGGACTCCGATCCTCCCCGCTGTCGTAGCGTCCCCCACGCCTGGGGTGGTAGCCTCAGCGCACCCTCTCGTCGATGTGGGCTCGACGGTCGCGGTGATGGTGCTCGTTGCCGAGGCGACCCGGGGCCGCAGGCGCGGTGTTGCGCGTGCGCCCGGTGTAGACCGAGGCTTCCCGCATGAGTCGGGAAGTCGCGACATGAGGTTCCGAGGGGTACCCCTACCTTCGGGAGGCGCAGCTCTCGGCCCGTCGGACCACGGCGCCTTCCAGGAGATTCTTGAGCTCTCCCTGGATTCGCCGCCCCTCGGTGGTTGATGGCTCTGGCATCGCGCGGAGGAGCATTGCTGCTGCAGCCAGGTTCTGGCCAACCCCACTGGATGCGGGTGGCGGCCTGACCCTGACATCATCGGCGATGCGGTGCTGGAAGCCCTGGGGTAGATGACGTATTTCTCTGGCCGGAGGTTGGGCCGCCCATGCCTGCCCGACGTCCCGGCGGATCGGCTCAAGCGCTCCTGCTCCCTCGTCGAGCCTGGCCTGCACCCCGCGGATTTGCTCGAGTTGTGGGTCATGGCCCCCCGCCTGAACGGGGACCACAGCTAGCTCCCGTGGGATGTCAACACGAGGCACCAGCCTAGGGAGATCACCATCCTCCGGCATGCCGAGATGGTTGCCTTCGGAGGGACCCCCTAGATCGACGTGGAAACATTCGCGGCTTGGGCCGCAGTCCTCGTCGCCGAGGCTACGGCTACCGTCAGAACAGTCAGAAAGGCAGTAGTCGCATGCAGTCATGAAGTCCCGCATGGCACTGGGGTTGCCAAATCCAGATAAATCCCAACAGAAGCTGGACTCGTCGTCTTCCTCGGACCCAGAGGACCAGTAGGTCGAGACGTCCATCAGCCGGTCCCAAGGTGACCGCATACGAAACCCCAGAGGGTTTGGACTCGCCTCTACGAGAGCGCCCACCAAAGCGAAGCCGCTAGACGGGTTGAGGCTGAATCCAAATGACGTGGGATGGGAATCGGTCGGTACCTCTTGGTCGACGAGCAGCGATAAAGTCACGTCGGGGACTGACTGCACCGTCGTCTCAGGTATGAGGGTGACACCCAGCAAGCCTTCCGCGAGCGTGCTGGCATCGTCCGTTTGCTCGGGATTAGCGTGTTGCGGGGAGACGGCGCTCGCCTTCGTCTCAAGCGCGAGGTCGATGCCCGGTGCGCCCCCGTTGGGGTGCCGGCGCTGTCGACTCGCTCGACAGCCGACGAGGCGCTGCCTCCCGCTTGGCCTTGGTTGCCCCGCCTTCCCCTCCATCGGCGGGGAAGAGGGCAGGATGAGCTCGAAAGTTGTTCTTCCACCACGCGGGGAAGACGTCGTCGATTCCGCCGCCGGCGGGCGGGTTGTCGGCCGCCGTTGCCGCTGCCGCCCGGCGGTGGAATGAGTATCATGTCGTAGCTGCCATCGAGGGACATGAACTCAAGACTCCCGAAACGGAGCACTGTCCCGGGTTGTAGAGGTTGCTGGAGACTGCCCATCTGGAGCTTGACGGGAAGCTGTTCGTCAACACGCAGCAGGCCCCTACCTGGCGCGCCAACTGTCGGCGTTTCGAGACCGGGGGGTCCCTAAGCCGACGAGTGAATGTCGTCGCGTGCCCCAGCCCAGATGGGTCGACGCGAGGCCGAGCGCGAAGGGGGGAAAGTGAGGCGGCCGGAGACCGGCGTGAGAGAGGTGGAAATCCCACGGCCTTCGTGTTCGTCCCGCGCCCAGGTTGGGTGCGCTTGCAGTAGGGGGTTACAAGCGTCCATGCGGGAGAGGGAGCGAGCGGCCTCGCGCGAGCGCCTGTCTCGTCCTCGTCCCCGCGCGGCCAACCCTCTCTAAGAGGGCCCTGGTCCTTCCTTTTATAGGCGTAAGGAGAGGATCCAGGTGTACAATGGGGGTGTAGCAGAGTGCTACGTGTCTAGCGGAGGAGAGCTAGCGCCCTAAGTACATGCCGTTGTGGCAGTCGGAGAGATTTTGGCACCCAGCTGGTGTGATGTCGTGGCCGTCGGAGGAGTGCTGGAGCCTGGCGGAGGGACAGCTGTCGGAGCTGTTGAGTCCTTGCTGACGTCCTCTTGCTTCCGTAAGGGGGCTGAGAGCCGCTGTCGTCACAGAGTATGCAGGGCGCCATCATTGCCCATCTGGCGGAGCGAGCCAGATGGGACGCTGGTCTTGTTCCCCGTGGCCCGAGTCAGCTCGGGGTAGGGTGATGATGGCGCCCCTTGTTGACGTGGCCGGTCTGCGCCCTAGGTTGGGCGATGTGGAAGCTCCTCCGAAGCCGAGGTCGAATCTGTCTCCCGTGGCCGAGGTCGAGTCCGAGCCCCTGGTTCGGGCGAGGCGGAGACCGTCGGCTGAGGCCAGGGCGGAGTCCGAGCCCTGGGGTCGGGCGAAGCGGAGTTCATCGTCTTCGGGGGGCTGAGCCCGAGTCCGAGCCCTGGGGTCGGGCGAAGCGGAGTTCGTCGTCTTCTGGGGGCTGAGCCCGAGTCCGAGCCCTGGGGTCGGGCGAAGCGGAGTTCGTCGTCTTCTGGGGGCTGAGCCCGAGTCCGAGCCCTGGGGTCGGGCGAAGCGGAGTTCGTCGTCTTCTGGGGCTGAGCCCGAGTCCGAGCCCTGGGTCGGGCGGAGCGGAGTTCGCCGTCTTCCGGGGCTTAGCCCGAGTCCGAGCCCTGGGTCGGGCGGAGTGGAGTTCGTCGTCTTCCGGGACTTAGCCCGAGTTCGAGCCCTGGGTCAAGCGAAGCGGAGCTTCCTATGGTGCCTTCGGCCGGGCCTGACTGCCTGTCAGCCTCACTCTGTCAAGTGGCACCGCAGTCGGAGCGGCGCAAGCGGCGCTGTCCTTCTGTCAGGCCGGTCAGTGGAGCGGCGAAGTGACGGCGGTCACTTCGGCTCTGCCGGCTGGGGGGCGCGCGTCAGGACAAAGGTGTCAGGCCACCTTTGCATTAAATGCTTCTGCGATTTGGTCGGTCGGTGCGGCGATTTGGTCAGGGTTGCTTCTTGGCGAAGACAGGGCCTCGGGCGAGCTGGAAATATGTTCACCGCTGGAGGGGGGCCTCGGACGAGACGGAGATCCTCCGGGCTCGGCTGCCCTTGTCCGAGGCTAGGCTCGGGCGAGGCGTGATTGAGTCCCTCGAATGGACTGATCCCTGACTTAATCACACGCATCAGGCCTTTGCAGCTTTATGCTGATGGGGGTTACCAGCTGAGAATTAGGAGCCTTGAGGGTACCCCTAATTATGGTCCCCGACAGACCCAACATGAGTTGGGTACCTAAGACCCAAGCCTAAATTTGCCTTGCAGGTTTATGCATCCGGGGGCTCAAGCTGGATTATCGACAGCGGATGCACAAACCACATGATGGGGGAAAAGAGGATGTTCTCTTCCTACGTCAAGAACAAGGATCCCCAAGATTCAATCATATTCGGTGATGGGAACCAAGGCAAGGTGAAAGGGTTAGGAAAAATTGCTATTTCATCCGAGCACTCTATTTCGAATGTGTTCTTAGTTGAGTTACTTGGATATAACTTGTTGTCTGTGAGTCAACTATGTAATATGGGATATAACTGTTTATTCACAAATGTAGATGTGTCTGTCTTTAGAAGATGTGACGGTCATTATCTTTAAAGGGTGTACTAGACGACAAACTTTATTTAGTTGATTTTGCAAAAGAGGAGGCCGGTCTAGATGCATGCTTAATTGCTAAGACTAGCATGGGCTGGCTGTGGCATCGCCGTTTAGCACATGTGGGGATGAAGAATCTTCACAAGCTTCTAAAGGGAGAACACGTGATAGGTCTAACTAATGTAACTTTCGAAAAAGATAGACCTTGTGTAGCTTGTCAAGCAGGTAAACAGGTAGGAAGCTCCCATAATGCCAAAAATGTGATGACAACATCAAGACCCCTGGAGTTACTTCATATGGACCTCTTCGGACCTGTCACCTATCTAAGTATAGGAGGAAGTAAGTATGGTCTTGTTATAGTTGATGATTTTTCCCGCTTCACTTGGGTATTCTTTTTGCAGGATAAATTTGAAACCCAAGGGACCCTCAAGCGCTTCCTAAGGAGAGCTCAAAATGAGTTTGAGCTCAAGGTGAAAAAGATAAGGAGCGAAAATGGGTCCGAGTTCAAGAACCTTCAAGTGGAGGAGTATCATGAGGAGGAAGGAATCAAGCACGAGTTCTTCGCTCCCTACACACCACAGCAAAATGGTGTGGTAGAGAGGAAGAACAGGACGCTACTAGACATGGCGAGGACAATGCTTGGTGAATTCAAGACGCCCGAACGGTTTTGGACGGAAGCCGTGAGCACGGCTTGCCACGCCATAAACCGAGTCTACCTTCATCGCCTCCTCAAGAAGACTTCATATGAGCTTCTAACCGGTAACAAACCCAATGTGTCTTACTTTCGTGTATTTGGGAGGAAATGTTACATTCTAGTGAAGAAAGGTAGGAATTCTAAGTTTGCTCCCAAGGCTGTAGAAGGGTTTTTGTTAGGTTATGACTCAAATACAAAGGCGTATAGGGTCTTCAACAAATCATCGGGTTTGGTTGAAGTCTCTAGCGACGTTGTATTTGATGAGACTAATGGCTCTCCAAGAGAGCAAGTTGTTGATCTTGATGATATAGATGAAGAAGACGTTCCAACGGCCGCAATGCGCACCATGGCGATTGGAGATGTGAAAGGGAAATGTGCTCTTGGGCCATTTCTAAGTATTTTGGTGATTGAGTGCCAACACAAGTGCTTAAATGTGAATCTATACCCATGGATGGACAAAGTGCAAATCAAGAGTAAAGGTATGTTTCTAAGCCTTAGTACATTGTTTTGAAGACTAATGTATTGTGTCTAAGTGCTTGAAACAGGAGAAATCGAGTCAGAGAAAAGTTGGCTGTGTACAGCCAAAAGGCTGTTCGGTCTGGAGCACCGGACAGTGTCCGGTGCGCCAGACTGACTCGGGCGAACTGGCCGCTCCCGGGAATTTACCGGCGACGTACGGCTATAATTCACCGGACTGTCCGGTGTGCACTGGACTGTCCGGTGAGCCAACAGTCGGCCGCGCGATCTGCGCGGGACACGTGGCCGAGCCAACGGCTAGAAGGGGGCACCGGACTGTCCGGTGTGCACCGGACATGTTCAGTGCGCCAACGGCTCTCTGGCGGCCAACGGTTGGCTGTGCCGTTTAAGGAAAGAAATCGGGCACCGGACAGTGTCCGGTGTGCACCGGACTGTCCGGTGCACCAGTCGACAGAAGGCAAGATCAGCCTTCCAGATTTGCTCTCAACGGCTCCTAGCTGCCTTGGGGCTATAAAAGGGACCCCTAGGCGCATGGAGGAGAAAACCAAGCATTCCTACAACATTCTTAAGCACCAAGACATCGATTTCGCGCATTTGGTTCATTGTGATAGCATCTAGAGCTCTTGTTGAGTTGTGAACTCATTGAGTGGTGTTGCGAGCTCTTGTTGCGACTTGTGTGCGTGCTGTTGCTCTGATTTTGAGTCTTGTGTGCGTTGCTAGTTCCTCCCTTATTCCGTATTTCTTTGTGAATCTCAAGTGTAAGGGCGAGAGGCTCCAAGTTGTGGAGATTCCTCGCAAACGGAATATTGAAAGGCAAAGCAAAACACCGTGGTATTCAAGTTGGTCTTTGGACCGCTTGAGAGGGGTTGATTGCAACCCTCGTCCGTTGGGACGCCACAACGTGGAGTAGGCAAGCGTTGGTCTTGGCCGAACCACGGGATAAACCACTGTGTCATCTCTGTGTTTGATCTCTTGTGGTATTGTGTTTTGTTGAGACTCCTCTCTAGCCACTTGGCGATTATTGTGCTAACACTTAACAAGTTTTTGTGGTTATAAGTTTAAGTTTCACAGGATCACCTATTCACCCCCCCTCTAGGTGCTCTCAATTGGTATCAGAGTCGTTCTCTTCACAAAGGGACTAACCGCCCGAAGAGATGGATCCTAAAGGGAAGGGAATCGTGATCAACGACAAGGAGAAGGAGTTCTTCGTCAACGAGCCAAGGGATGACAAGTCCAACGACTCGGGCTCGGGCCACAGACGCAAAGATGGGAAGAAGAAGAAGACAAGACGCATCAAGGAGATCGTCTACTACGACAGCGATGAGTCTACTTCCTCCCAAAAGGACGACGACCACAACGAATACGAGAGAAAGAAACCGGTCAATTCGAACTTTTCTTTTGATTACTCTCGTATTCCTCAAAGTACTAATGCTCATTTATTATCTATTCCACTTGGTAAACCTCCTCATTTTGATGGAGAGGACTACGGATTTTGGAGTCACAAAATGCGTAGTCACTTGTTCTCTCTCCATCCTAGCATATGGGAGATTGTAGAAAGTGGAATGCACTTTGATAGTACGGATAGTCCCATGTTTATTAATGAACAGATTCATAAAAATGCACAAGCTACTACTGTGTTGCTAGCCTCTTTGTGCAGGGACGAGTACCATAAGGTGAGCGGCTTGGACAATGCCAAGCAGATCTGGGACACCCTCAAGATCTCTCATGAGGGGAATGATGTCACCTTGCTCACCAAGATGGAGTTGGTGGAGGGCGAGCTTGGACGGTTCGCAATGATAAGGGGCGAGGAGCCAACTCAAACATACAACCGGCTCAAGACCCTTATCAACAAAATAAGGAGCTACGGAAGCACGCGATGGACGGATCACGACGTCGTCCGCCTAATGCTAAGGTCCTTTACTGTTCTTGATCCTCATTTGGTGAACAATATTCGTGAAAATCCTAGGTACACCAAGATGTCGCCCGAAGAAGTTCTGGGGAAGTTCGTAAGCGGGCGAATGATGATCAAGGAGGCAAGATATGTGGACGACGCGTTGAACGGTCCTATTCATGAGCCTCAACCCATTGCTCTCAAGGCAACGAGGAGCAAGGAGGCGCTACCGAGCAAGGTGGCGCAAGTTGAGGCGGCCGGGCTAAATAATGAGGAGATGACCCTCATCATTAAGCGCTTCAAGACGGTGCTTAAAGGTCGCAAGGGACAGCCAAGCAAGACCAAGACAAAGGAGAAGCGCTCGTGCTTCAAATGTGGTAAGATTGGTCATTTCATTGCTAACTGTCCCGATAATGAAAGTGACCAGGAAAAGGGGAACAAAAGGGAGAAGAAGAAGCATTACAAGAAGGCTAAGGGCGAGGCACATATCGGAAAGGAGTGGGATTCGGATTGCTCCTCCTCCGACTCCGACAATGAAGGACTCGCCGCCACCGCCTTCAACAAGTCATCCCTCTTCCCCAACGAGCGTCACACTTGCCTCATGGCAAGGGAGAAGAAAGTAAGCACTCATGATACTAGTACTTATGCTTCTTCAAGTGAGGATGAGTCTAGTGATGATGATGAGATAGATTACTCATGCTTATTCAAGGGATTAGATAGATCTAAAATTAATAAGATTAATGAGTTGATTGATGCTTTGAATGACAAGAATAGATTACTAGAAGAACAAGAGGATCTTTTATATGAGGAGCATGATAAATTTGTTAGTGCACAAAATTCTCTTGCTCTAGAAATCAAAAGGAATGAAATGCTCTCTAGTGAATTATCTACTTGTCATGAATCCATCTCTAAATTAAAAAGTGTTAATGATGATTTGAATGCTAAGTTAGAAATAGCTAGTAAATCAACATCTTGTGTAGAAATTGTTGAAACTTGCAATAAGTGTAAAGATTTTGACATTGATGCTTGTAGTGAACACCTAGTTTCAATTTCCAAACTTAATGATGAATTGGCTAGTCTTAATGCTCAACTTAAGACTAGCAAGAGTAATTTTGATAAGCTAAAATTTGCAAGGGATGCCTACACAATTGGTAGACACCCCTCAATTAAGGATGGACTTGGCTACAAGAAGGAAGCCAAGAACTTGACAAGCCATAAGGCTCCCATCTCCGCCAAGGAGAAAGGGAAGGCCCCTATGGCTAGTAGTGTGCAAAAGAACCATGCCTTTATGTACCATGATAGGAGACAATCTAGAAATGCTTATAGGAGATGTAACGCATATGATGCTTTTGATTCTCATGACATGTTTGCTTCTAGTTCTTCTTATGTGCATGATAGAAATGTTGGTAGGAGAAATGTTGTTCATAATATGCCTAGGAGAAATGTTGTTAATGTTCCTAGGAAAGTAATGAATGAACCCTCTACAATTTATCATGCTTTAAATGCTTCCTTTGCTATTTGTAGAAAGGATAGGAAAATAGTTGCTAGGAAGTTAGGGGCAAAATGCAAGGGAGACAAAACTTGCATTTGGGTCCCTAAGGATATTTGCACTAACCTTGTAGGACCCAACATGAATTGGGTACCTAAGACCCAAGCCTAAATTTGCCTTGCAGGTTTATGCATCCGGGGGTTCAAGCTGGATTATCGACAGCGGATGCACAAACCATATGACGGGGGAGAAGAAGATGTTCACCTCCTACGTCAAGAATAAGGATTCCCAAGATTCAATTATATTCGGTGATGGGAATCAAGGCAAGGTAAAAGGGTTAGGTAAAATTGCAATTTCTAATGAGCACTTTATCTCCAATGTGTTTTTAGTTGAGTCTCTTGGTTACAATTTGCTATCTGTTAGTCAACTATGCAATATGGGATATAATTGTCTTTTTACAAATGTAGATGTGTCTGTCTTTAGAAGAAGTGATGGTTCACTAGCCTTTAAGGGTGTATTAGACAGCAAGCTTTACTTAGTTGATTTTGCAAAAGAAGAGGCCGGTCTAGATGCATGCTTAATTGCTAAGACTAGCATGGGCTGGTTGTGGCATCGCCGCTTAGCACATGTGGGATGAAGAACCTTCACAAGCTTCTAAAGGGAGAACACGTGATAGGTTTGACTAACGTACAATTCGAAAAAGATAGACCTTGTGCAGCTTGTCAGGCAGGTAAACAGGTGGGAGGAGCGCATCAGAGCAAGAATGTGATGACCACATCAAGACCCCTCGAGCTGCTACATATGGACCTCTTCGGACCCGTCGCCTATCTAAGCATAGGAGGAAGTAAGTATGATTTAGTTATTGTTGATGACTTTTCCCGCTTCACTTGGGTGTTCTTTTTGCAGGATAAGTCTGAAACCCAAGGGACCCTCAAGTGCTTCCTCAGGAGAGCTCAAAATGAGTTTGAGCTCAAGGTGAAGAAGATAAGGAGCGACAACGGGTCCGAGTTCAAGAACCTTCAAGTGGAGGAGTTCCTTGAGGAGGAAGGGATCAAGCACGAGTTCTCCGCTCCCTACACACCATAGCAAAATGGTGTGGTAGAGAGGAAGAACAGGACACTAATCGATATGGCGAGGATGATGCTTGGAGAATTCAAGACCCCCGAGCGTTTTTGGTCGGAAGCCGTGAACACGGTTTGCCACGCCATCAACAGGGTCTACCTTCATCGCCTCCTCAAGAAGACTTCGTATGAGCTACTAACCGGTAACAAACCCAATGTATCTTACTTTCGTGTATTTGGGAGCAGGTGCTACATTCTAGTGAAGAAGGGTAGAAATTCTAAATTTGCTCCCAAAGCTGTAGAAGGGTTTTTGTTAGGTTATGACTCAAATACAAAGGCGTATAGAGTCTTCAACAAATCATCGGGTTTGGTTGAAGTCTCTAGCGACGTTGTATTTGATGAGACTAATGGCTCTCCAAGAGAGCAAGTTGTTGATTGTGATGATGTAGATGAAGAAGATGTTCCGACGGCCGCTATACGAACCATGGCGATTGGAGAAGTGCGGCCACAGGAACAAGATGAACGAGATCAACCTTCTTCCTCAACAACAGTGCATCCCCCAACTCAAGACGATGAACAGGTTCATCAAAAGGAGGCGTGTGATCAAGGGGGAGCACAAGATGATCACGTGATGGAGGAAGAAGCGCAACCGGCACCTCCAACCTAAGTTCGAGCGGTGATTCAAAGGGATCATCCCGTCGACCAAATTTTGGGTGACATTAGCAAGGGAGTAACTACACGATCTCGATTAGTTAATTTTTGTGAGCATTACTCCTTTGTCTCTTCTATTGAGCCTTTCAGGGTAGAGGAGGCCTTGCTAGATCCGGATTGGGTATTGGCCATGCAGGAGGAACTCAACAACTTCAAGCGCAATGAAGTTTGGACACTGGTGCCTCGTCCCAAGCAAAATGTTGTGGGAACCAAGTGGGTGTTCCGCAACAAACAGGACGAGCACGGGGTGGTGACGAGGAACAAGGCTCGACTTGTGGCAAAAGGTTATGCCCAAGTCGCAGGTTTGGACTTTGAGGAGACGTTTGCTCCTGTGGCTAGGCTAGAATCAATTCGTATCTTGCTAGCATATGCCGCTCACCATTCTTTCAGGTTGTACCAAATGGATGTGAAGAGCGCTTTCCTCAATGGGCCAATCAAGGAGGAGGTGTACGTGGAGCAACCCCCTGGCTTCGAGGATGAACGGTACCCCGACCATGTGTGTAAGCTCTCTAAGGCGCTCTATGGACTTAAGCAAGCCCCAAGAGCATGGTATGAATCTTAGAGACTTCTTAATTGCTAATGCTTTCAAGGTTGGGAAAGCCGATCCAACTCTTTTTACTAAGACTTGCGACGGTGATCTTTTTGTGTGCCAAATTTATGTCGATGACATAATATTTGGTTCTACTAACCAAAAGTCTTGTGAAGAGTTTAGCAGGGTTATGATGCAGAAATTCGAGATGTCGATGATGGGCGAGTTGAACTACTTCCTTGGGTTTCAAGTGAAGCAACTCAAGGACGGCACCTTCATCTCCCAAACAAAGTACACGCAAGACTTGCTGAAGCGGTTTGGGATGAAGGACGCCAAGCCCGCAAAGACTCCGATGGGGACCGACGGACACACCGACCTCAACAAAGGAGGTAAGTCCGTTGATCAAAAAGCATACCGGTCAATGATAGGGTCTTTACTTTATTTATGTGCTAGTAGACCGGATATTATGCTTAGCGTATGCATGTGTGCTAGATTTCAATCCGATCCTAAGGAGTGTCACTTAGTGGCGGTGAAGCGAATTCTTAGATATTTGGTTGCTACGCCTTGCTTCGGGCTCTGGTATCCAAAGGGGTCTACCTTTGACTTGGTTGGATACTCAGATTCCGACTATGCTGGATGTAAGGTCGATAGGAAGAGTACATCAGGGACGTGCCAATTCTTAGGAAGGTCCCTGGTGTCGTGGAACTCTAAGAAACAAACCTCCGTTGCCCTATCCACCGCTGAGGCCGAGTATGTTGCCGCAGGGCAGTGTTGCGCGCAACTACTTTGGATGAGGCAAACCCTTCGGGACTTTGGCTACAATCTGAGCAAAGTCCCACTCCTATGTGACAATGAGAGTGCTATCCGCATGGCGGAAAATCCTATTGAACACAGCCGCACAAAGCACATTGACATCCGGCATCACTTTTTGAGAGACCACCAGCAAAAGGGAGATATCGAAGTGTTTCATGTTAGCACCGAGAACCAGCTAGCCGATATCTTTACCAAGCCTCTAGATGAGAAGACCTTTTGCAGGCTGCGTAGTGAGCTAAATGTCTTAGATTCGCGGAACTTGGATTGAATTGTAGCATACATGTATTTATGCTTTTGATCATGTTCCTTTTTGCATTTTGTTGTTTAGTATGGTGCTCAAGTTGTACACTCCCTGGACCTCACAAGTCCGTTGCAAAGTGATGCACAGTTTTAGGGAGAGATGTGTTACAACTTGACCCTTTGAGACTAACCATATGCTTGAGTTTGCTTGTTTTAGTCTCGAAGGAGAATTAAAAGGGAAATGGTGGACTTGGACCATGCAAGACTTCCACTGCACTCCGATGAAAAGAGTAACTTTTCCAAGTTCATCTTTTAACTCTTATTGCCTATTTGCTCTTAATTGAAGATTTTGGTGAGGCAATGGGGTTAAAGGGCCAAGATTGATCCCGTTTTGGTGCTTGATGCCAAAGGGGGAGAAAATAAAGGCCAAAGTGATAAATGGATCAGCTACCACTTGAGAGATTTTGAAAATAGTAGAATAGAGTTTTTTGTTGTGTCAAAACTCTTTTATTGTCTCTCTTGTCAAAAGTTGGCTTCTTGTGGGGAGAAATGTTGATTATGGGAAAAGGGGGGTATGGGAAAAAGGGGGAGTTTTTGGAATCCTGAATCAAATACTCCTGAAATGACTCTCTTTATGACTTAACATGTGTGTTTGACTTAGAGATAGAAATTTGAGTTTTCATTTGCAAAAACAAACCAAGTGGTGGCAAAGGATGATCCATATATGCCAAAATTGAATCAAAATAAATTTGAGTTTTATTTGAAGTGATATTGCACTTGTTCTAGTTGCTTTATGTTGTGTTGGCATAAATCACCAAAAAGGGGGAGATTGAAAGGGAAATGTGCCCTTGGGCCATTTCTAAGTATTTTGGTGATTGAGTGCCAACACAAGTGCTTAAATGTGAATCTATACCCATGGATGGACAAAGTGCAAATCAAGAGTAAAGGTATGTTTCTAAGCCTTAGTACATTGTTTTGAAGACTAATGTATTGTGTCTAAGTGCTTGAAACAGGAGAAATCGAGTCAGAGAAAAGTTGGCTGTGTACAGCCAAAAGGCTGTTCGGTCTGGAGCACCGGACTGTCCGGTGGTGCACCGGACAGTGTCCGGTGCGCCAGACTGACTCGGGCGAACTGCCCGCTCTCGGGAATTTACCGGCGACGTACGGCTATAATTCACCGGACTGTCCGGTGTGCACCGGACTGTCCGGTGAGCCAACGGTCGGCCGGGCCAACGGTCGGCCGCGCGATCTGCGCGGGACACGTGGCCGAGCCAACGGCTAGAAGGGGGCACCGGACTGTCCGGTGTGCACCGGACATGTTCGGTGCGCCAACGGCTCTCTGGCGGCCAACGGTCGGCTGTGCCGTTTAAGGAAAGAAATCGGGCACCGGACAGTGTCCGGTGTGCACCGGACTGTCCGGTGCACCAGTCGACAGAAGGCAAAATCAGCCTTCCAGATTTGCTCTCAACGGCTCCTAGCTGCCTTGGGGCTATAAAAGGGACCCCTAGGCGCATGGAGGAGAAAACCAAGCATTCCTACAACATTCTTAAGCACCAAGACATCGATTTCGCGCATTTGGTTCATTGTGATAGCATCTAGAGCTCTTGTTGAGTTGTGAACTTATTGAGTGGTGTTGCGAGCTCTTGTTGCGACTTGTGTGCGTGCTGTTGCTCTGATTTTGAGTCTTGTGTGCGTTGCTAGTTCCTCCCTTACTTCGTATTTCTTTGTGAATCTCAAGTGTAAGGGCGAGAGGCTCCAAGTTGTGGAGATTCCTCGCAAACGGAATATTGAAAGGCAAAGCAAAACACCGTGGTATTCAAGTTGGTCTTTGGACCGCTTGAGAGGGGTTGATTGCAACCCTCGTCCGTTGGGACGCCACAACGTGGAGTAGGCAAGCGTTGGTCTTGGCCGAACCACGGGATAAACCACTGTGTCATCTCTGTGTTTGATCTCTTGTGGTATTGTGTTTTGTTGAGACTCCTCTCTAGCCACTTGGCGATTATTGTGCTAACACTTAACAAGTTTTTGTGGTTATAAGTTTAAGTTTCACAGGATCACCTATTCACCCCCCCTCTAGGTGCTCTCAAGATGTGAGGCCACTGGAACAAAAGGAGCAAGATCAACCTTCTTCCTCAACAATGGTGCATCCCCCAACTCAAGACGATGAACAGGTTCATCAAAGGGAGGCGTGTGATCAAGGGGGAGCACAAGATGATCATGTAATGGAGGAAGGAGCAAAACCGGCACCTCCAACCCAAGTTCGAGCGACGATTCAAAGGAATCATCCCATCGACCAAATATTGGGTGACATAAGCAAGGGAGTAACTACTCGCTCTAGATTAGTTAATTTTTGTGAGCATTACTCTTTTGTCTCTTCTATTGAGCCTTTCAGGGTAGAAGAGGCCTTGCTAGATCCGGACTGGGTGTTGGCCATGCAAGAGGAGCTCAACAACTTCAAAAGAAATGAAGTTTGGACACTGGTGCCTCGTCCCAAGCAAAATGTTGTGGGAACCAAGTGGGTGTTCCGCAACAAACAAGACGAGCACGGGGTGGTGACAAGGAACAAGGCATGACTTGTGGCAAAAGGTTATGCCCAAGTCGCAGGTTTGGACTTTGAGGAGACTTTTGCTCCTGTGGCTAGGCTAGAGTCAATTCGCATATTGTTAGCCTATGCTACTCACCATTCTTTCAGGTTGTTCCAAATGGATGTGAAGAGCGCTTTCCTCAACGGGCCGATCAAGGAGGAGGTGTACGTGGAGCAACCCCCTGGCTTCGAGGATGAACGGTACCCCGACCATGTGTGTAAGCTCTCTAAGGCGCTCTATGGACTTAAGCAAGCCCCAAGAGCATGGTATGAATGCCTTAGAGACTTTTTAATTGCTAATGCTTTCAAGGTTGGAAAAGCCGATCCAACTCTTTTTACTAAGACTTGTGATGGTGATCTTTTTGTGTGCCAAATTTATGTCGATGACATAATATTTGGTTCTACTAACCAAAAGTCTTGTGAAGAGTTTAGCAGGGTGATGACTCAAAAGTTTGAGATGTCGATAATGGGCGAGTTAAGCTATTTCCTTGGGTTCCAAGTTAAGCAACTCAAGGATGGGACCTTCATCTCCCAAACGAAGTACACGCAAGACTTGATCAAGCGATTTGGGATGAAGGACGCCAAGCCCGCAAAGACTCCAATGGGAACCGACGGACACACCGACCTCAACAAAGGAGGTAAGTCCGTTGATCAAAAGGCATACCGGTCTATGATAGGGTCCTTACTTTATTTATGTGCTAGTAGACCGGATATTATGCTTAGCGTATGCATGTGTGCTAGATTTCAATCCGATCCAAGGGAGTGTCACTTAGTGGCCGTGAAGTGAATTCTTAGATATTTAGTCGCTACGCCTTGCTTCAGGATCTGGTATCCAAAGGGGTCTACCTTTGACTTAATTGGATATTCAGACTCCGACTATGCTGGATGTAAGGTCGATAGGAAGAGCACATCGGGGACATGCCAATTCTTAGGAAGGTCCCTGGTGTCGTGGAGTTCTAAGAAACAAACTTCCGTTGCCCTATCCACCACTGAGGCCGAGTATGTTGCCGCAGGTCAGTGTTGCGCGCAACTACTTTGGATGAGGCAAACCCTCAGGGACTTTGGCTACAATCTGAGCAAAGTCCCACTCCTATGTGATAATGAGAGTGCTATCCGCATGGCGGATAATCCTGTTGAGCACAGCCGCACAAAGCACATAGACATCCGGCATCACTTTTTGAGAGACCACCAGCAAAAGGGAGATATCGAAGTGTTTTATGTTAGCACCGAGAACCAGCTAGCCAATATCTTTACCAAGCCTCTAGATGAGTCGACCTTTTGCAAGCTGCGTAGTGAGCTAAATGTCTTAGATTCGCGGAACCTGGATTGATTTATAGCTTACATGTGTTTTATGCCTTGATCATGTTCCTTAATGCATTTTGTTGTTTAATTTATGATGCTCAAGTTGTACAAGCACTCCTCGGACCTCACAAGTCCATTTGCAAGTGATGCACATATTTAGGGGGAGATGTGCTACAACTTGACCCTTTGAGACTAACTGTGTGCTTGAGTTTGCTTAATTTAGTCTCAAAGGAGGTTTGAAAGGGAAAAGGTGGACTTGGACCATGCAAGACTTCCACTGCACTCCGATGAAAGAGTAACTAATTCCAAGTTCATCTTTGTACTCTTATTGCCTTTTTACTCTTAATTGAAGATCTTGGTGAGGCAATGGGGTTAAAGGGCCAAAATTGATCTCGTTTTGGTGTTTGATGCCAAAGGGGGAAAAAATAAGGCCAAAGCAAGAAATGGATCAGCTACCACTTGAGAATTTTGAAAAAGTAGAGTTAGAGTTTTTGTTTGTCAAAATACTCTTGTTTGTCTCTTTTTGTCAAATGTTGATCTCTTGTGGGGAGAATATTTGATTATGGGAAAAGGGGGAGTTTTTGAATCTTTGATCAATTTCTCTTGAAACATCTCTCTTTATGTTTCAACAAGTGTGTTTGACTTAGAGATAGGAAATTGAGTTTGATTTGCAAAAACAAACCAAGTGGTGGCAAAGAATGATCCATATATGCCAAAGTTGAATCAAAATAATTTTGAGTTCTCATGTGTATTGATGTTGCACTTCCTTTAGTTGCTTTTTATTGTGTTGGCATAAATCACCAAAAAGGGGGAGATTGAAAGGGAAATGTGCCCTTGGGCCATTTCTAAGTATTTTGGTGATTGAGTGCCAACACAAGTGGACTCATGTTAATCTATGGATAAAGTGCAAATCAAGTAAAAAGGTATGTTTCTAAGACTTAGTACATTGTTTTGGAGACTAATGTACTGTGTCTAAGTGCTGGAAACAGGAGAAATCAAGTTGGAAAAGAGATGGCTCTGTTCAGCCAAAGACAGCTCGGTCTGGGTGCGCCGGACTGTCCGGTGGTGCACCGGACAGTGTCCGGTGCGCCAGGCCGGCGACTGTCAACTGGCTGCTCTCGGGAAGCAATTAACGGCATACGGCTATAAATCACCGGACTGTCCGGTGGAGCACCGGACTGTCCGGTGAGCCAACAGTCAGCCGAGCCAACGGTCGGCCGTGGAATCCGCGCGTGACGCGTGGCAGAGCCAACGGTCAGAAGGGGGCACCGGACTGTCCGGTGGGCACCGGACAGTGTCCGGTGCGCCAACGGCTAGGAATCTGCAACGGTCGGCTTCGCCAAATAAGGAAAGAGATCCGCACCGGACAGTGTCCGGTGGTGCACCGGACTGTCCGGTGCGCCAGGCGACAGAAGGCAAGAATTGCCTTCTTGAAATGCTCTCAACGGCTCCTAGCTGCCTTGGGGCTATAAAAGGGACCCCTAGGCGCATGAAGGAGTACACCAAGCAACCTTTGAGCATTGTTGATCACTCACACTTCATTCTTGCGCACTTGTTCAACACTCTTAGTGATTTGAGCTATGTTCTAGTGAGAACCTCGAGATATTGTCTTGAGCTCAAATCTTGGTCTTGTGTGTGTGTATTTGCTGTGGATTTGAGTGTGTTGCTTCCCTCCCTTACTCTGGTGCTTCATATTGATTCTTATTGTAAGGGCGAGAGACTCCAAGTTGTGGAGATTCCTCGCAAACGGGAAAAGAGCAAAGTAAAGAAGAACACCGTGGTATTCAAGTTGATCTTTGGATCACTTGAGAGGAGTTGAGTGCAACTCTCGTCCGTTGGGACGCCACAACGTGGAGTAGACAAGTTTTGTACTTGGCCGAACCACGGGATAAATCCTCGTGTCTCTTGTGCTTGTCCTTATTGTGTCTATTGTGCTTCACAAGAGTTCTCCTCTCTACTCACTTGATTTCATTATACTAACTCTTAATCAAGTTTGTGGTGTTAAGTTTTAAGTTTTACAGGATCACCTATTCACCCCCCTCTAGGTGCTCTCAATAACTCACTCAAATCCAATGGCCAACGTTATTTGGATCATCCTTCCTCCTCATTCCCCACACGCACAATAATCTCGGCCTCCTCCGCGATCCCCACTCCCCTTCCCTTACTCGCGTTGCCGCCAGCCCCTCTCCCTCCCCTCCCCAGGACCGTAGCGTAGTTTTGAAAAACATGAATGATTCCCATACAGAATGTGCTCTCATAAGCTCTGCCAAACTACATATAACCTTCTAAATCATAGAAGAAGTTATTCTTAATCCTATCAGGGTCTAGTTAGATTTTACTTGTTTGGTTGTGTAGAAACGTGAGAACACGTCTAAATGAAAAATATACTAGTTTTTATGAGGTGTTTTGTGATGTAGTTACCAAGAATATTATATCGATTTTGGTGTTGACAATTATATCATTGAGTTTTATCTACTAAAACTTTCTCTATTTTTATATTTGTGATTAACCTACCAACTAAGCAAAATTGCTGATGTGCTATAATATTAAATCAAATGAGAATGAAACCGACATTGAGGCAAGTCTTAGTGATGAGGACATCGCTCCTTCAAATATTCTTGTTGATCCTTCAATTTTTACACAAGATCTAATAGCCCAAACTCGACGAGACAAACAATTTAGAGGTAAACTCGTTTATTAGCGATTATTTTGATAGTTTTGAGAATAAATTGCTACCTAATGATGCTATCTTGCTTAAGAATATTGGAGAGGGTCATGAAGTACTTGAAGAAAGGTGTAGAGGTGGGAAAGACCAATGAACATCCAAGACCACCCAAAGGTCTTGTTCAACTCGACTTCTAGTTTGCATTGTTCTTGAGGATCACTCTATAGTAAAGCGAAACCTAGAATGCATATAGACTCTAGTTTTGACGATCCATATATGGACGGATAGCTAATTTCATAATATAACTAATTATTTCAGTTTAAAGTTTAAATTTCACCATAGTAAACAGAAATTATCAACATAATCCAGCGTCTAGAATTTGCCAATATGTTTTGTTATCGCCTTTTGGTACATTGGCCAATATATTACTATCTTAAAGCCTATTAGGAGTCGCATGCAGGGTGTGTGACGATCCTTAGACTTTATATCTGGTAGTTGTTGCCTATGTTAGGGTTTGGATTTTTGCTTTAGATTAGTTTATTTTTGAACAGTTACCGTTATTGATAGTGAAACTCCAAATTTGAGTACTTACCCATACATTTGTGACTATCACTTTTATTGAGTTACGCACTTTCATGTCCTTGATTTTATTCTTTATTTCGTAGGTAGATGTTAGCATTCTTAGCAAGGTCAACTAGATTAGTGACATGATTGATAATCAAAGGAATCGTGGTGCTAAGGTTGTAGAGTTCGAGTCTTTTGATCTAAAGTTGAATCATTGTGTTGCATTCCACTAAAACAAGAGTTATTGTCAACCTGACAAAAGTTTGGGAACCCAGTCCCCATCACTTATGATATGTTCGGTACAGCCTAGAGTACGTTCTAAGCTTCTAAGCCGAGTCTAGGAGAACCACTGCCAAATATTATTTTGTAGAGGAGAGGTTCTTTAAAATGAGTCGAGAAGCTAGGAGATTAAAAGATTAGCATTTTTCTAATCCACTTCTCGCTTTTACCTAGAATTAATTTTAAAGAATACAAGAGACTTACAACCACATAATTTGTGTTTCAACCATAGAATTATTTGTCTCCTATAAGCACTTCTCACTATTTTTTTCTCAAACACACGAAAGAGTTGTGTATAGTTATTAAGAAGAGGAGGAGGAGTCCGAACGACTCATACACCCCTAAAGTTGCAAAGACTATACTAGAACTTGGCACACACTGTTGAACACCAGAAAGAGCCTTGCAAACGGTCCAGCCCTTATGCCGGACGGTCCGCGCGTGCGCAGAGTCAGTTAGGGTTCCTAGTTTCTCATGGGATTTGTTACCTAAAACCGCGTGATTAGCTCGGGAAACAGTTTGTAGCGGATCCAGACCTCCCCCTTTATATAGATGAAGGGCTACGGCCAATTGAACCTCCCAACAATGCTAGCCAAAAATGCTAGCAAGAAGACTGTTCCACGTGATTGGTCAACGAAGAAACCCCGGTCACCTACTAAAACGAAACGGTCAAACAAAACGGTCCAAAAGACGACACAACAAGCATCGCCTGTTCATTCTATGAGACCAGGGTACTTTCCACCCGTTTATTCATCGTCGGTATATTATCCTGTTCAAATATGGAATGGTACGACGATGAATCCATGTCACGTGTATAGTCTTTTTGTCTATCCAGACCGGGGGCACCTCCATTATATTCCTTTTGATCCATTGATCAAATGGTCATGGATGAGGAAGATACAATCCAAAATGGCCTTTATACATTGGTGCTTTATTGAATGATCTCCATATTGAAAAGCCGATGACTTGCATCAGGTTTAGTTCATATGCTTTTGGTTCGTCAACCTTCACCAAAAGGCAGGGGGCATATGTTGAACACCAGAAAGAGCCTCACGGACGATCCACGGTGGTAGTGTGGACGGTCTGCGCGTGCGCAGAGTCAGTTAGAGTTCCTAGTTTCTCGTGGGATTTGTTACCTAAAACCATGGGATTAGCTCGGGAAACAGTTTGTAGTGGATCCAGACCTCCCCTTTATATAGATGAAGGGCTACGGCCGATTGAACCTCCCAACAATTGATCAAAGCAAGTCTATTTCTCGTTTTTACCTTATGCATTATGAGTAGTTCTAGTTTAGCTCTAGGTTAGCCCTTCCCTACCCCAAATTTTTCGCTTCTCCTCGACTCTACGTCGATCAGAGGAGTCTAGGTCGGCCTGCCGAGCCTAGACAACACCTAGGATCTCTCCTCCCCGACGGGGTCCCTCCCGGGAGTGAGATCCATGCGCCGCCGGTGAACTCCGCCATCCCTGCGCACGCGTGGACCGTCTGATCCCAGGGCGCGGACTTTCCAGCACGTCAGGCAGAGAACCCGAGCCCTGCGCCAGGTCGCGGACCGTCCGCACCTGTACAGAGAGCACCACCACCGGTTCTCACTATAGTGATTAGCGTCCGAAAAGTTGTCAACTCACACAACAGTACATGACCAACACCATGAAGAGTCATCATGGCCATAAATTACAGAGTCATATTTGGCTTTTGCCAGACACCAAGGTTTAGCGTTTTATTTTATATTTCTCGTGATGCTATCAAAACCAGGTAAGGCTCCCTTAAACACACATGCACATTTATGCTTCTAGATCCACCAAGTCACTAGGACCGTGTCCAGCAGTTCACCAATATAGTGCACCCAAAACAATGTTTTGCACTGTAGACAGTACTGTTCGTAGAGTGGAGTTTGAATATGAGTATATAGATGGGTAAATTGTTGGAGATAGCCTAAAACTACCAATAAGTTGAAGCTTTTATGAGACTACTTAGATATTTGTTGTATAGCCTAACATCACCATTTCAGTAAAATATTGTCTCTTAAGCCTAGAGCATATTGCTGGAGCCCAACCGACTCTAGAACAAAGTATCGCACACTCACACTCCTCGCATAGACAAAAAAAGGTGAGCAAACGTTGTATAGTCTCCTATTCTTGAAAACATAAGGGACAACTCTCAACATATTCAAGCCCTCAGTGTGCGAACCTATCTACAGTCTAACACCGATTTAGAGCAGCTAGCCAAATGAAAAACTTACATCGAGACTTAAAACCATCAGCCCTGACAAAGCAATAGGAATAAGCTTGATTGAGAATTCTTCTATAGATGATGATAGCCAAATGTACTGACCTTCATCATTGGATCTTGAACTGGGCAAAATAATCGATACCTAAACCTCAAATCTGAATTACCCGAACCTGAATCACCCAATCATAATTTCGGATAGCAATTGTAAAAACTCGAACTACACGAATTACCCAAAATATAAAAACATAAAGTGGTTTGATGTAATATAAATATATTATTTGGATTGAATTAACATAGATTTATGATAACCTAATAATTAGTTTGGTATTAATTAATATGAAGACATGATGTAATTTTAAAACGGTTGTCTATTGCTTTAAATGCTACTAGAATTATTTAAAAATGGCTTTGGTTTTGTCAATTTTAGCTAAATCGGGTAATACCCGAATTCGAACCCGAAATATCGGATACCCGAAATTTCGAGTAATATTTTTTTAACAAAAATCGGATATCAGTTTTTAATACCTAAAATTTTCATTTACTCGAATTATCCGACCAGAATATTTCGGATAACGCCTACATCGAGACTTAGCTCAAGCCTTCTAGATTTATTTCCACTACCGCAAGTCAGAACTAGGAGTTCTACAATGTCAAATGGATTCTTGCTTGTCAATCTTACCGGTTCCTTTCGTGTAGCTTGCGACGACCTTTTTTTTAGGGTACGTAGCTTTCGATGATATTAATTAATTCGGTGCAGCTCATTCTCTTTTTTCGGAAAAAGAGAGAATTATTTGCAATTCGCTAACGGTGTAGAAGAAGATCACGCACGTGGGAACGAAAGCCATCTCCAGGTTTCTATTGCAAACGTCAACGAACTGGATCAGCTGGGTGATGAGTCCAATGATGACTTAGAGACGTCGTGATCGGTCAATGAAGCGATCCGTATTGAAGAGGACGCCTAAATATTTTCCCATCCGCATCGCAATATTTTCCCATCCGTATTGAAGATCACGCACATGTTTGTTTCGATTTTTTCTAAGGAGCTAGCTCTAGGAAGAATCTAGCTATAACAAGAATCTAAATATTGTAAACTGTGATTTATTTGTGGAAAAAGACCAAGGAGTATAGGGTTTAGGAAGTGAATAATTTTTTATATCGCGACGACTCAACCAATTATTTGTTCACGTTAATTTTGAACGATTTTTATGGAAGTGATTTTTATAGAATCAAACTGAAAATCTAGGTATTTGACAGCCCACAACAACTTCTGAGGGGCAGACGCAGAAAAAAAGTTTAAACACACATGACCCATATGATGGCCGGTAGACCACGACGGACGGGCGATACTCAAATACGTCGTCATGGGTATACTTCAAATCGTTACTCTTTTATTTATATATACTAGTCAGTTAACCGTGCGTTGCGACAGCTCACAACACAATACATACGGAAACTATCCATAAAAAAGATCTCAAGATTTTTTATTGATGATCTCTCCTCTCCGTATAATATTTTTTTATTTAACTAACTGATATTGTTGTTTAGTACATCCAATATATATGGTACAATCGTACAACACGTACAATAAAAGATCTTATGACGTGATTGGTTCGCCTGCCACTTACACCCAGGCTGAGGCTATTTTGGGCTCTTTCACCTACATGCAGAGGGAACTACATGTAGACGGAAGTGGCGCGCGCTTGTTTCGATCGGCCTAGGCCCGCGCGAGCCAGGCGTGCCTGCTGCCGCGAACCAATCACGCTTGGGCATGTTTGGTATGGCGCCTAAGCCGTCACACCGCGCCACACTTTTCAGCCACAGGTGTGGCGGCACACCTGTGGCTAAAAAGTGTGGCGCGGTGTGACCGATTTGGCCGCCACACCTGTGGCTGAAAAGTGTGGCGCGGTGTGGCAACAAACACGCTCTTATATTGCGCCACTAAATAGAGTCCTAGCATGACACCGGCTCCAAGAAGTAGCAGGAAGTAGCAAAGTGCTTCCAAATTATCCCTCCTCCCATCACGAACATTAGTAGAAAACTAAGCCAAGACACCAGCTGCAAGGAAATAGCAAAGTGCTTCTAAATTAGCTCGCATAAATAAAGGGCCTAGCAGTTTAGAAACAAGGACTCTCATGTTTAATTGGGCTCTATGGATCACTACTAATTCGTGCCATATGAAACATTCTAGAGCAATCGCGTTCATTTGCAATTCATGGCTTAGGCTGTGCGCAACGGCAGCCCCTACGCTGCCCCCTCCCCTTGCATGGCGCGTGCAGGGGGCGCTCCACGCGCGCAGCGGTGCCCCCTGCACCGCCCCCTAGCCCGCCGTCCTCCTCTCTCTCCCCCTCAATCTGGTGTGTCACTGTTCATCACCCTAAACACTGTGTTGTGGGTCCACGAGTAATTGTTAGTAGATAAAAAAATTGATAGTTGGTATAGAAAATGATATTTTATAGTGGTAGTGAGGTATAGGGGGAGTATTTAGGGGGAACCGCTGCGGGAGATGAAAAAATAGGGGAAAAAATAGGGGGGAAAAGTGATATAGGGGGAAAAATTTAGGGGTAACGGTTGCGGATAGTCTTACCCCTCCAGGCCTCCACGGACGGCTTTTCTTGCGTTCGCTTGCTTAGACTTCCCAGACTGACCGTGACCCCCGCTAGGGCCCTATTCGTTTTGTGTCAATCCAAGAGAAAATTTTAACTTAGGTCTAGTTTGGGAACACTAATTTTCTATGAGATTTTCATTTTCCTAAGGGAAATTAGTTCATTTTCCCTTGGAAAAATGAAAATCCCATGAAAAATTAGTGTTCCCAAACTAGCCCTAAGTTAAAATTTTCTCCAATCCCTTTCAATACTCCTCAATCTCTATGGTTTTGGGACCAAACGAACATGGCCAGAAGTGCTCACTGATGCCACAGTAGGGGACTTCGACCCACCCTGCGTCGCAGCCAATGCATCGCTGGAGAAGAAGCACGCGCGGGTCAGGAACCCAGCTCCAAACTGATAGGCACCGGGCCCAGTAACATACTGGTCAGTCATCCTCATTGTCAGAAGAATCATAGAACTGTATTCCATCAATTCTCTAATCTTCCGAGTGTTGTTCTGCTGATAACCCAAAAACTTATGAGCGGTGCAAGTTAATCCAGTATCAATATTCTTGCTTTCTGCAGCTTGTTATTTCCTGAACACTATATAAATTGGATAGTACAATTAACAAGGAGAAAAGCCATCAGCTTGTTCGCTGCGGCTTGCTGCGGCTGCAATCCGGCTGCGGCTGCGGCTTCTACAGTATTTTTCTCTCTATGGATTGCAGCTGCAGCAGTCCAAACAGCTGCAACAGTGTCGGCTTGCAGCCAACCGAACACGCCCCATATCTTATGAGAATTTAGCGCTACTTGCCTGTTGTTGGATGGCCAAATGTAGAATGAAGCACAACACCACATGATTTTGAAGTCACCGCACCAAGCCTTGTGAGCAGAGGAGGCACGCAGACCATTGGGCAAGGGGACCCTAATTAGATCTTAGAAGCAATGAATAGGCCAGCACTTGATGGAACAATGAACACATATAATTAATCTGTGAGTAACACGGAAACAAGTACATGAGTAAACTGTTAACAGAACAATGAACATACTATTTGTACTACAACCAAGAGTTCACTTGAAATAGATAATTAAATCCTTAGTCTTGTCATCGATTATTCCTTCTGCATTACAAAGATATTATTAAATACCTAGTCAATCAAGAAAAGGCCCGAGGTAAGCAACTCAGATAGTTTATGCAAAGAAGTGGCAACAGAATATGGAAATTATATTCCTGTGAAAAATATAGTAAGGAAATTATAATGCTATAAGTATGATAGAAAAACTAAGTAAACGCTTTAAGGTTTTCTTACGTTAACAACATTGTCAAAATTTGGTGCAGCAAGAAATGAGGTTTGATTTCTAACATCATTCATAAGTTGTTGGTCTCTACTTGAATTAAACTGGACAATACAAATTGCACCAAAACTAAGAGCCTTTACTGTCAGATTTCACCCTTTTGTGCAGATCCATTTTATTGCTAATAAGTCCAGTACACATTTAGCATAGGTCACTACATCACCATTTTGGCATATATCACTACATCACCTGCGCTCACATTACTATCATATCGATAGAACCGCACAAAAAAGAAATAGCTGTAAATAATTCTGGACATGGTTAATCAAATCTAATCAAAAGTAGAAATCAAATGTTGAATCTGTCGGAGTAAATGCAACTGGGGCACCAAATTACATGGATCCATCCTCATAAACATGTGAAGAGACAAGGGATTAGGATTGTGACTTAGGGATTGTGGTGCCAATAGAGGGCATCCTCTTGCAGATGCCCTGTTGAATCAACTTGTCCTGTTGAGGTGCAAGCTGCGAGAAGAATCCTTCCATGGTTATCACCTCTGTGACGAGCAGCAAAACCATGGGAAGTGAGTGATTAGAAGAGAGTTCACAACGACTGACTGAACGAACAGAGATTATAGAATGACATAATTTCATCATGCAAAGACCAAATAAGAGAAAGTTTGTGAGCTCAAATTTCTAAAATAAGTGACATGAACTCAAACTTACAAAAAAGATAGATCAAAATATGGAGTGGTTGCTAAAGTTTTTTTTTTGAAAAAGGACACGGCAAGAGCTTTGCCATGGCCAAAAATTTATTAGAAAGAGACACTTACAAACACTGGAAAGGAAAAAACAACACTAGTGAGAGGGGGGACAAAGAAAATAAAAGAAGCACTAGTAAAACAGCCCACTAGAAACCCAGCACGTCACACAAACCAAACGCTAAAACTAACTAGAAGCTCTTTGCGGGTTGAAATCTTCTTTGACGAAATTGGCCACTTCTCGCTCGCTCTTCTCAAGACCATGAAAGATTCTTCGATTTCTTTCTTTCCAAATCTCCCACCAAAAGTAAATACAGAGACCATCGAATAAAAAAGTCACGCATCAATAAAAACTAGATGAGCTCCATACAAATTATGGTACTTTGTAGCAATTACTAACGTTTAAAACCAACAAATAAACTTTCCTTTTACTGTTAGCGTGACAAATCACTGATGCTCCATCTAATTCAGCAACCTCAAACACCATGGGGTCTATTGCGCCAATGTGGTCTCAGAAACGACCTAATGCATGCAAGAGCCAAGAACACAAGGGACGAGCACCATGTGGTAGTGCCCGCATGGATCTTCAAATCCTAACACATATTTTATAGGATCCATGCGCCATCATTAGAAGAACACAAACCACGTGCAGACAATAAATATAGTATTAACACACCTAAATTATGTTCAGTCCTTAGCACAACAAAAAACTAACACCCAAAACAACAGAGGAACAACACAATAATTTTTGCAATGATAGAAGGATGGGCGACAGGTACATAGAAGTGTTAGAAGCATACCGAGTCGACACCGTGGTAAGGGAAAGGCCACGTAGACAGGCAATGCCGAGCCATCGAACGGGTACCATAGGCAGTAAATCAGAGACCCCAATCTTTTGCCTCCCCCACTTCCAAGGTTTCGTAGAGAATGAAGGGAAGGGAAGAGGCGGGCATGCATGTTCGTTGCCGGAGAAGGACGAGACAAAGACCTGGGCATCTAGATGTGTCGGGGACCATAATTAGGGGTACCCTCAAGACTCCTAAATCTCAGCTGGTAACCCCCATCAGCACAAAGCTGCAAAGGCCTGATGGGTGCGATTAAGTCAAGGATCGGTCCATTCGAAGGACGCGATCACGCCTCGCCCGAGCCCAGCCTCGGGCAAGGGCAGCCAACCCCAGAGGATCTACGTCTCGCCCGAGGACCCCCTCCAGCAACGGGCACACCTTCGGCTCGCCCGAGGCCCAGTCTTCACCAAGAAGCAACCTTGGCCAAATCGCCACGCCAACCGACCAAATCGTAGGGGCATTTAATGCAAAGGTGGCCTGACACCTTTATCCTGATGCACGCCCTCCAGTCGACAGAGCCGAAGTGACCGCAGTCACTTCGCCGCTCCACTAACCGGTCTGACAAGAGGACAACGCTGCCTGCGCCGCTCCGACTGCTGAGCCACTCGACAGAGTGAGGCTGACAGCAGCCAAGTCCGGCCTCAGGCGTCATAGGAAACTCCGCTTCGCCCGACCCCAGGGCTCGGACTCGGGCTCAGCCCCGGAAGACGACGAACTCCGCTTCGCCCGACCCCAAGGCTCGGACTCGGGCTCAGCCCCGGAAGACGACGAACTCCGCTTCGCCCGACCCCAGGGCTCAGACTCGGGCTTAGCCCCGGAAGACGACGAACTCCGCTTCGCCCGACCCCAGGGCTCGGACTCGGGCTCAGCCCCGGAAGACGACGAACTTCGCTTCGCCCGACCCCAGGGCTCGGACTCGGGCTCAGCCTCGGAAGACGACGAACTCCGCTTCGCCCGACCCTAGGGCTCGGACTCGGGCTCAGCCCCGAAGGACGACGAACTCCGCTTCGCCCGACCCCAGGGCTCGGACTCAGCCCTAGCCTCAGCCGACGGTCCCCGCCTTGTCCGACCCGGGGGCTCGGACTCGACCTCGACCTTGGAAGACAGACTCGACCTCAACCTCGGAGGAGCCTCCACCTCGCCCAACCTAGGGCACAGACCGACCACGTCGACATGAGGCACCATCATTACACTACCCCGAGCTGACTCAGGCTACGGGGAACAAGACCGGCGTCCCATCTGACTCGCTCCACTATACGAGTAATGATGGCGCCCCGCATGCCCTGTGACGACGGCGGCTCTCAGCCCCCTTACGGAAGCAAGAGGACGTCAGCAAGGACTCGACAGCCCCGACAGCTGTCCTTCCGCCAGGCTCCAGCGCTCCTCCGACGGCCACGACATCACACGAACTGGGTGCCAAAACCTCTACGGCTGCCACGATGGCATGTACTTAGGGCGCTAGCTCTCCTCCGCTAGACACGTTAGCACACTGCTACACCCCCCATTGTACACCTGGATCCTCTCCTTACGCCTATAAAAGGGAGGTCCAGGGCCCTCTTACAGAAGGTTGGCCGCGCGGGGAAGGACGGGACGGCGCTCGCGCAAGGCCGCTCGCTCCCTCCCGCGTGGACGCTTGTAACCCCCTACTGCAAGCGCACCCGACCTGGGCGCGGGGCTAACACGAAGGCCGCGGGTTCCACCTCCCACGCCTGTCTCCCTCCGGCTGCTCTCCCCCTTCGCGTTCCGCCTCGCGCCGACCCATCTGGGCTGGGGCACGCGGCAACAATTTACTCGTCGGTCCAGGGACCCCCCGGGGTCGAAATGCCGACAGTTGGCGCGCCAGGTAGGGGCCTGCTGCGTGTTGACGAACAGCTTCCCGTCAAGCTCCAGATGGGCAGTCTCCAGCAACCTCTCCAACCCGGGACGATGCTCCGTTTCGGGAGTCTTGAGTTCATGTCCCTCGACGGCAGCTACGACATGATACTCCTTCCCCTGCCGCGCGACAGCGACAATGGCGGTCGACAACCCGCCCGCCGGCGGGGAAATCGACGACGCCTTCCCCACGTGGTGGAAGGACGACATTCGGGCTTGTCCCGTCCCCTCCCCCGCCGACGGAGGAGGAGGCGGGGCAACCAAGGCCAAGCAGGAGGCGACACCTCGTTGGCTGTCGAGCGAGTCGACGGCGCCGGCGCCCCAACGGAGAGCGCGTCGGGCATCGGCCTCGCGTCTGAGACGAAGACGAGCGTCGTCTCCCCGCAACACACCAACCTCAAGCAAACGGACGACGCCAGCACGCTCGTGAAGGACTTCTGGGCGTCACCCTCGTACCTGAGACGACGGTGCAGTCAGTCCCTGACGCGACTTCGTCACCGCCCGTCGACCAAAAGGTACCGACCGATTCCCATCTCGCGCCTTTTGGATTCGGACTCGACCCGCCAAGCAACTCCGCTTCGGTGGACATTCTCATAGAGGCAAGTCCAAACCCTCTGGGGTATTGTGTGCGGTCACCCTGGGACCGGCTGACGGCCGTCTCGACCTACGGGCCCTCGGGGTCCGAGGAAGACGGCGAGCCCGACCTCTGTTGGGATTTCTCCGGACTTGGTAACCCCAGTGCCGTGCGGGACTTCATGACCGCATGCGACTACTGCCTTTCTAACTGTTCCGACGGTAGCCGCAGCCTCGGCGACGAGGACTGCGGTCCAAGTCGCGAATGTTTCCACGTCGATCTAGGGGGTCCCGGCGAAGGCAACCATCTTGGTATACCGGAGAACGGTGATCCCCCTAGGCCCGTGCCTCGCGTTGACATCCTTCGGGAGCTAGCTGTGGTCCCCGTCCCGGCGGGGGGTCATGACCCACAGCTCGAGCAAATCCGCGAGATGCAGGCCAGGCTCGACGAGGGAGCAGGAACGCTTGAGCCGATCCGCCAGGACATCGGGCAGGAATGGGCGGGCCAACCTCCGGCCAGAGAAGCGTGTCATTTCCCCCAGGGCATCCAGCACCGCATCGCCGATGACGTCAGGGTAAGGCCGCCACCGGTTTCCAGTGGAGTCGGCCAAAACATGGCCACAGCGGCAATACTTCTCCGCGCGATGCCGGAGCTATCAACCGCCGAGGGGTGGCGTATCCAGGGAGAGCTCAAGAATCTCCTGGAGGACACCGCGGTCCGACGGGCCGAGAGCTCCGCCTCCCGAAGGCAGGGGTACCCCTCGGAACCTCGCGCCGCGACTTCCCGATTCATGCGGGAGGCCTCGGTCCACACCAGGCGCACGCGCAACACAGCGCATGCGGCCCCAGGTCGCCTCGGCAATGAGCACCATCACCACAGCCATCGGGCCCACCTCGACGAGAGGATGCGCCGAGGCTACCACCCCAGGCGTGGGGGACGCTACGACAGCGGGGAGGATCGGAGTCCTTCGCCCGAACCACCTGGTCCGCAGGCTTTTAGCCGCGCCATATGACGGGCGCCGTTCCCGACCCGGTTCCGAACCCCGACTACTATCACAAAGTACTCGGGGGAGACGAGACCGGAACTGTGGCTCACGGACTATCGGCTCGCCTGCCAACTGGGTGGAACGGACGATGATAATCTCATCATCCGCAACCTCCCCCTGTTCCTCTCCGACACCGCTCGAGCCTGGCTGGAGCACTTGCCCCCGGGGCAGATCTCCAACTGGGACGACCTGGTCCAAGCCTTCGCCGGCAATTTCCAAGGCACGTACGTGCGCCCTGGAAACTCCTGGGATCTCCGAAGCTGCGGCCAGCAGCCGGGAGAGTCTCTCCGGGACTACATCCGGCGATTCTCGAAGCAGCGCACCAAGCTGCCCAACGTCACCGATTCGGATGTCATCGGCGCGTTCCTCGCCGGCACCACCTGCCGCGACCTGGTGAGCAAGCTGGGTCGCAAGACCCCCACCAGGGCGAGCGAGCTGATGGACATCGCCACCAAGTTCGCCTCTGGCCAAGAGGCGGTTGAGGCCATCTTCCGGAAGGACAAGCAGCCCCAGGGCCGCCCACCGGAAGATGTCCCCGAGGCGTCAACTCAGCGCGGCACCAAGAAGAAAGGCAAGAAGAAGTCGCAAGCGAAACGCGACGCCGCCGACGCGGACCTTGTCACCGCCGCCGAGTACAAGAACCCTCGGAAATCTCCCGGAGGTGCCAACCTCTTCGACAAGATGCTCAAGGAGCCGTGCCCCTATCATCAGGGGCCCGTCAAGCACACCCTTGAGGAGTGTGTCATGCTTCGACGCCACTTTCACAAGGCCGGGCCACCCGCGGAGGGTGGCAAGGCTCTCGACGACGATAAGAAGGAAGATCACAAGGCAGGAGAGTTCCCCGAGGTCCGCGACTGCTTCATGATCTACGGTGGGAAAGTGGCAAACGCCTCGGCTCGGCACCGCAAGCAAGAGCGTCGGGAGGTCTACTCGGTAAAGGTGGCGGCGCCAGTCTACCTAGACTGGTCCGACAAGCCCATCACCTTCGACCAGGCCGACCATCCCAACCATGTGCCGAGCCCGGGGAAATACCCGCTCGTTGTCGACCCCATCATCGGCAACGTCAGGCTCACCAAGGTCCTCATGGACGGAGGCAGCAGCCTCAACATCATCTACGCCGAGGCCCTCGGGCTCCTGTGGATCGATCTGTCCTCGGTCCGGACGGGCGCTGCGCCATTCCACGAGATCATCCCCGGGAAGCGCGTCCAACCCCTCGGACAACTCGATCTACCCGTCTGCTTTGGGACGCCCTCCAACTTTCGAAGGGAGACCCTCACGTTCGAAGTGGTCGGGTTTTGAGTAACCTACCACGCAGTGTTGGGGAGGCCATGCTACGCCAAGTTCATGGCCATCCCCAACTACACCTACCTCAAGCTCAAGATGTCGGGCCCCGACGGGGTCATCACCGTCGGGCCCACGTACCGACACGCGTACGAATGCGACGTGGAGTGCGTGGAGTACGCCGAGGCCCTCGCTGAGTCCGAGGCCCTCATCGCCGACCTGGAGAGCCTCTCTAGGGAGGCGCCAGACGTGAAGCGCCACGCCGGCAACTTCGAGCCAAGGGAGATGGTTAAGTCCGTCCCTCTCGACCCCTGCAACGACGCCTCCAAGCAGATCCGGATCGGCTCTGAGCTCGACCCCAAATAGGAAGCAGTGCTCGTCGACTTTCTCCGCGCAAACGTTGACGTTTTCGCGTGGAGTCCCTCGGACATGCCCGGCATACCGAGGGAAGTCGCCGAGCACTCGCTGGATATCCGAGCTGGAGCCCGACCCGTAAAGCAACCTCTGCGCCGATTCGACGAAGAAAAGCGCAGAGCCATAGGCGAGGAGATCCACAAGCTAAGGGCGGCAGGGTTCATCAAAGAGGTATTCCATCCCGAATGGCTTGCCAACCCTGTGCTTGTGAGAAAGAAAGGGGGGAAATGGCGGATGTGTGTAGACTACACTGGTCTAAACAAAGCATGTCCGAAAGTTCCCTACCCTCTGCCTCGCATCGATCAAATCGTGGATTCCACTGCTGGGTGCGAAACCCTGTCTTTCCTTGATGCTTACTCAGGGTACCACCAGATCAGGATGAAAGAGTCCGACCAGCTCGCGACCTCTTTCATCACACCCTTCGGCATGTACTGCTATGTTACCATGCCGTTCGGCTTGAGGAATGCGGGTGCAACGTACCAACGGTGCATGAACCATGTGTTCGGCGAACACATTGGCCGAACGGTCAAGGCCTACGTCGATGACATTGTAGTCAAGACGAGGAAAGCCTCCAACCTCCTTTCCGACCTTGAAGTGACATTCTGATGTCTCAAGGCGAAAGGCGTGAAGCTCAATCCCGAAAAGTGTGTCTTCGGGGTCCCCCGAGGCATGCTCTTGGGGTTCATCGTCTCCGAGCGGGGCATCGAGGCCAACCCGAAGAAGATCGCGGCCATCACCAACATGGGGCCCATCAAGGACTTGAAAGGCGTATAGAGGGTCATGGGATGCCTCACGGCTCTGAGCCGTTTCATCTCGCGCCTCGGCGAAAGAGGCCTGCCTCTGTACCGCCTCTTAAGGAAGGCCGAGTGCTTCGCTTGGACCCCTGAGGCCGAGGAAGCCCTCGGGAACCTGAAGGCGCTCCTCACGAACGCGCCCATCTTGGTGCCCCCCGCTGCCGGAGAAGCCCTCTTGATCTACGTCGCCGCTACCACTTAGGTGGTTAGCGCCGCGATTGTGGTTGAGAGACGAGAAGAGGGGCATGCATTGCCCATCCAGAGGCCAGTCTACTTCATCAGTGAGGTACTGTCCGAGACCAAGATCCGCTACCCACAAATTCAGAAGCTGCTGTACGCGGTGATCCTGACGCGGCGGAAGTTGCGACACTACTTCGAGTCTCATCCGGTAACTGTGGTGTCATCCTTCCCCCTGGGGGAGATCATCCAGTGCCGAGAGGCATTGGGTAGAATTGCAAAGTGGGCGGTGGAAATCATGGGCGAAACGATCTCGTTCGCCCCTCGGAAAGCCATCAAGTCCCAGGTCTTGGCGGACTTTGTGGCCGAATGGGTCGACACCCAGCTCCCAACAGCTCCGATCCAACCGGAACTCTGGACCATGTTTTTCGACGGGTCGCTGATGAAGACGGGGGCCGGCGCGGGCCTGCTCTTCATCTCGCCCCTCGGGAAGCACCTACGCTACGTGCTACGCCTCCACTTCCCGGCGTCCAACAACGTGGCTAAGTACGAGGCTCTGGTAAATGGGTTGCGAATCGCCATCGAGCTAGGCGTCCGACGCCTCGACGCTCGCGGTGACTCGCAGCTCGTCATCGACCAAGTCATGAAGAACTCCCACTGCCGCGACCCGAAGATGGAAGCCTACTGCGATGAGGTTCAGCGCCTGGAAGACAAGTTCTACGGGCTCGAGCTCAACCACATCGCCCGACGCTACAACGAGACTGCGGATGAGCTGGCTAAAATAGCCTCGGGGCGAACAACGGTTCCCCCGGACGTATTCTCCCGAGACCTGCATCAACCCTCCATCAAGACCGACGACACGCCCGAGCCCGAGAAGGCCTTGGCCCAGCCCGAGGCACCCTCGGCTCAGTCCGAGGTACCCTCGGCTCAGTCCGAGGTACCCTCGGTACAGTCCGAGGTACCCTCGGCTCGGCCCAAGGTACCCTCGGCCCCCGAGGGTGAGGCACTGCACATCGAGGAGGAGCGGAGCGGGGTCACGCCTAATCAAAACTGGCAGACCCCGTACCTGCAATATCTCCACCGAGGAGAGCTACCCCCCCGACCGAGCCGAAGCTCGGCGGTTGGCGCGGCGCGCCAAGTCGTTCGTCTTGCTGGGAGACGAGAAGGAGCTCTACCACCGCAGCCCCTCGGGCATCCTCCAGCGATGCATTTCCATCACCGAAGGTTGAAAGGGAATTAGGCTTACACCTATTTCCTAAACTAATTTTGGTGGTTGAGTTGCCCAACACAAATAATTGGACTAACTAGTTTGCCCAAGTTTATAAGTTCTACAGGTACCAAAGGTCTACAATAAGCCAATAAAAAGACCAAGAAAAGGGTTCAACAAAAAGAGCAAAGGGACAACTGAAGGCACCCTGGTCTGGGGCACCGGACTGTCCGGTGCTCCAGGGATGAAGCGACTCTGAACTCGCCAGCCTCGGGAATTCGCAACGGCTCTCCGCTATAATTCACCGGACATGTCCGGTGTACACCGGACTGTCCGGTGCAACTGCGGAGCAACGGCTACTTCGGCGCCAATGGTCACCTGCCAGCGCATTTAATGCGCGCCAGAGCGCGCAGAAGTCAGGCACACGCGAACAGGCACACCGGACACTCTACAGTGCATGTCCGGTGCGCCACAGGACATCCAGGCAGGCCCAGTGTCAGAGCTCCAACGATCAGAACCCTAACGTTCGGGTGACGTGGCTGGCGCACCGGACATGTCCGGTGTGCACCGGACTGTCCGGTGCACCATTCGACAGACAGCCTCCACCCAAACGGCTAGTTTGGTGGTTGGGGCTATAAATACCCCAACCACCCCACATTCAAGTCATCCAAGTTTTCCACTTCTCAACCACTTACAAGAGCTAGGCATTCAATTCTAGACACACTCAAGTGATCAAATCCTCTCCAATTCCACACAAGGCTTTAGTGATTAGCGAGAGTGATTTGCCGTGTTCTTTTGAGCTCTTGCGCTTGGATTGCTTCTTTTCTTTCTCACTTGTTCTTGTGATCAAAACTCATTTGTAACCGAGGCAAGAGACACCAATTGTGTGGTGGTCCTTGCGGGGAAGTTTTTGTTCCCGGTTTTGATTTGAGAAGAGAAGCTCACTCGGTCCGAGGGACCGTTTGAGAGAGGGTAAGGGTTGAAAGAGACCCGGCCTTTGTGGCCTCCTCAACGGGGAGTAGGTTTGCAAGAACCGAACCTTGGTAAAACAAATCCGCGTGTCACACTCTTCATTTGCTTGCGATTTGTTTTGCGCCCTCTCTCTCGGACTCATTATTATTTCTAACGCTAACCCGACTCGTAGTTGTGATTAATTTTGTAAATTTCAGTTTCGCCCTATTCACCCCCCCTCTAGGCGACTTTCAATTGGTATCGGAGCCCGGTGCTTCATTAGAGCCTAACCGCTCGAAGTGATGACGGGAGATCACACCAAGAGGGAGATGGAGACCAGCGACAAGCCCACTACGAGCCACGGGAGCACTTCATCGGAAGAGTCCCGTACCAAGAGGAAGGAGAAAAAGAAGAGCTCCTCCAACAAAGGGAAGGGGAAGGAGAAGAAATCCTCTTCCCACAAGTCGCATCGGAGAGGAGACAAGCACAAGAGGATGAGGAAAGTGGTCTACTACGAGACCGACACTTCATCAACGTCGACCTCCGACTCTGACGCGCTGTCCGTAACTTCTAAGCACCAAGAGCGCAAGAAGTATAGTAAGATCCCCCTACGCTACCCCCACATTTCAAAGCGTACTCCTTTACTCTCCGTTCCATTAGGCAAACCACCGGTTTTTGACGGTGAAGATTATAATATGTGGAGTGACAAAATGAGGCACCATCTAACCTCACTCCACACAAGCATATGGAATGTTGTTGAGTTTGGTGTACAGGTACCATCCGTAGGGGATGAAGACTACGACTCGGACGAGGTGGCCCAAATCCACCACTTTAACTCCCAAGCAACCACTATACTCCTCGCCTCTCTAAGTCGAGAGGAGTATAACAAGGTGCAAGGGTTAAAAAGTGCGAAGGAAATTTGGGACGTACTCAAGACCGCGCACGAAGGAGACGAGGTGACAAAGATCACCAAGTGGGAAACGATCGAGGGGGAGCTCGGTCGCTTCATGCTTCACCAAGGGGAGGATCCACAAGCAATGTACAACCGCTTGAAGACCTTGGTGAACCAAGTGCGCAACCTCGGGAGCGAAAAATGGGATGACCATGAGATGGTCAAGGTTATTCTTAGATCCCTCGTATTCCTTAACCCTACACAAGTTCAATTAATTCGAGGTGATCCTAGATATAAGCTAATGTCTCCCAAGGAAGTGATAGGAAAATTTGTGAGCTTTGAGCTAATGATTAAGGGCTCAAAGAAAATCATCGAGCAAGGCACCTCCTCCACGCCCGAGGCACAACCGGTCGCTTTCAAGGCGACGGAAGAAAAGAAGGAGGAGGCTACTCCAAGTCGAACACCCATCGACGCCTCCAAGCTCGACAACGAGGAGATGGCGCTCATCATCAAGAGCTTCCGCCAAATCCTCAAGCAAAGGAGGGGGAAAGACTACAAACCCCGCTCCAAGAAAGTATGCTACAAATGTGGTAAGCCCGGTCATTTTATTGCTAAATGTCCATTATCTAGTGATAGTGACAGGGGCGACGACAAGAAGGGGAGAAGAAAGGAGAAGAGACATTACAAGAAGAAGGGCGGTGATGCCCACGTGTGCCGCGAGTGGGACTCCGACGAGAGCTCCACCGACTCCTCCTCCGACGAGGACACCGCCAACATCGCCGTCACCAAGGGACTTCTCTTCCCCAACGTCGGCCACAAGTGCCTCATGGCGAAGGAGGGCAAAAAGAAGAAGGTAAAATCAAGATCCTCCACTAAATACGAAACCTCTAGTGATGAGGATGATGCTAGCAATGAGGAGGATAACTTGCGCATTCTTTTTGCCAACCTAAACATGCAACAAAAAGAAAAATTAAATGAATTGATTAGTGCTATTCATGAGAAGGATGATCTCTTGGACTCTCAAGAGGACTTCCTTATTAAGGAAAACAAAAAGCATGTTAAAGTCAAAAATGCTTATGCTCTACAAGTTGAAAAATGTGAAAAATTGTCTAGTGAGCTAAGCACTTGCCATGAGACTATTGACAACCTTAGAAATGAAAATGCTAGATTAATTGCTAAGGTTGATTCTCATGTTTGTGATGCTTCAATTCCCAATCTTAGAAATGATAATGATGATTTGCTTGCTAAGATTAAGGAATTGAATGATTCTCTTGCTAGTCTTAGGATTGAAAATGAAAAATTAATTGCTAAGGCTAAAGATTTTGATGTTTGCAATATTACTATTTCTAACCTTAGAAGTGAGAATGATATATTACATGCTAAGGTTGTAGAATTAAAATCTTGCAAACCCTCTACATCTACTATTGAGCATGTTTCTATTTGCACTAGATGTAGAGATGTTGATATTGATGCTATTCATGATCATATGGCTTTAATTAAACAACAAAATGATCATATAGCAATATTAGATGCTAAAATTGCCGAGCATAACTTAGAAAATGAAAAGTTTAAATTTGCTAGAAGTATGCTCTATAATGGGAGACGCCCTGGCATCAAGGATGGCATTGGCTTCCAAAGGGGAGACAATGTCAAACTTAGTGCCCCTCCTAAAAATTTGTCTAACTTTGTTAAGGGCAAGGCTCCCATGCCTCAGGATAACGAGGGCTACATTTTATACCCTGCCGGCTATCCTGAGAGCAAAATTAGGAGAATTCATTCTAGGAAGTCTCACTCTGGCCCTAACCATGCTTTTATGTATAAGGGTGAGACATCTAGCTCTAGGCAACCAACCCGTGCTAAGTTGCCTAGAAAGAAAACTCCTAGTGCATCAAATGATCATAGCATTTCATTTAAAACTTTTGATGCATCTTATGTTTTGACTAACAAATCCGGCAAGGTAGTTGCCAAGTTTGTTGGGGGCAAACACAAGGGCTCCAAGACTTGTGTTTGGGTACCCAAAGTTCTTGTTTCTAATGCCAAAGGACCCAAAACCGTTTGGGTACCTAAAGTCAAGAACTAAACTTGTTTTGTAGGTTTATGCATCCGGGGGCTCAAGTTGGATCATCGATAGCGGGTGCACAAACCACATGACGGGGGAGAAGATGTTCTCCTCCTACGAGAAAAACCAAGATCCCCAACGAGCTATCACATTCGGGGATGGAAACCAAGGTTTGGTCAAAGGTTTGGGTAAAATAGCTATATCTCCTGACCATTCCATTTCCAATGTTTTTCTTGTAGATTCTTTAGATTACAATTTGCTTTTCGTTTCGCAATTATGTCAAATGGGCTACAACTGTCTCTTTACTGATGTAGGTGTCACTGTCTTTAGAAGAAGTGATGATTCAATAGCATTTAAGGGAGTGTTGGAGGGTCAGCTATACTTGGTAGATTTTGATAGAGCTGAACTCGACACTTGCTTAATTGCTAAGACTAACATGGGTTGGCTCTGGCACCGCCGACTAGCCCATGTTGAAATGAAGAATCTTCATAAGCTTCTAAAGGGAGAGCACATTTTAGGACTAACAAATGTTCATTTTGAGAAAGACAGGATTTGTAGCGCATGCCAAGCCGGGAAGCAAGTTGGCACTCATCATCCACACCAGAACATCATGACAAGTGACAGGCCACTGGAGCTCCTACACATGGATTTATTCGGCCCGATCGCTTACATAAGCATCGGCGGGAGTAAGTATTGTCTAGTTATTGTGGATGATTATTCTCGCTTCACTTGGGTGTTCTTTTTGCAGGAAAAATCCCATACCCAAGAGACCTTAAAGGGATTCTTGAGACGGGCTCAAAATGAGTTCGGCTTAAGGATCAAGAAAATTAGAAGCGACAACGGGACGGAGTTCAAGAACTCTCAAATTGAAAGCTTTCTTGAGGAGGAGGGCATCAAGCATGAGTTCTCTTCTCCCTACACCCCACAACAAAATGGTGTAGTGGAGAGGAAGAATCGAACTCTATTGGATATGGCAAGAACCATGCTTGATGAATACAAGACGCCGGATCGGTTTTGGGCCGAGGCGGTCAACACTGCCTGCTACGCCATCAACCGGTTATATCTACACCGAATCCTCAAGAAGACATCCTATGAACTCCTAACCGGTAAAAAGCCCAATATTTCATATTTTAGAGTTTTTGGTAGCAAATGCTTTATTCTTGTTAAGAGAGGTAGAAAATCTAAATTTGCTCCTAAAACTGTAGAAGACTTTTTACTAGGATATGACTCAAACACAAGGGCATATAGAGTCTTTAACAAGTCATCAGGACTTGTTGAAGTTTCTTGTGACGTTGTGTTTGATGAAACTAACCGCTCTCAAGTAGAGCAAGTTGATCTTGATGAGATAGGTGAAGAACAGGTTCCATGCATCGCGCTAAGGAACATGTCCATTGGGGATGTGTGTCCTAAGGAATCTGAAGAGCCTCCCAATGCACAAGATCAACCATCCTCCTCCACGCAAGCATCTCCACCAACTCAAAATGAGGACGAGGCTCAAGATGATGAAGAAGAAAATCAAAATGATGAGCCACCTCAAGATGACGGCAGTGATCAAGGGGGAGATGAAAATGATCAAGACAAGGAGGATGAAGAACCAAGGCCGCCACACCCAAGAGTCCACCAAGCAATCCAACGAGATCACCCCGTCGACACCATCCTCGGCGATATTCATAAGAGGGTAACCACTAGATCTCGTGTTGCACATTTTTGTGAGCATTACTCTTTTGTTTCCTCTATTGAGCCACACAGGGTAGAGGAAGCACTCCAAGATTCGGATTGGGTGATGGCAATGCAAGAGGAGCTCAACAACTTCACTAGGAATGAGGTATGGCATTTAGTTCCACGTCCTAACCAAAATGTTGTAGGAACCAAATGGGTCTTCCGCAACAAGCAAGACGAGCATGGTGTGGTGACAAGGAACAAAGCTCGACTTGTGGCCAAGGGATACTCCCAAGTCGAAGGTTTGGATTTCGGTGAAACCTATGCACCCGTAGCTAGGCTTGAGCCAATTCGCATATTATTAGCCTATGCTACTTACCATGGCTTCAAGCTTTATCAAATGGACGTGAAGAGTGCCTTCCTCAATGGACCAATCAAGGAAGAGGTCTATGTTGAGCAACCTCCCGGCTTTGAAGATAGTGAGTACCCTAACCATGTCTATAGGCTCTCTAAGGCGCTTTATGGGCTCAAGCAAGCCCCAAGAGCATGGTATGAATGCCTAAGAGATTTCCTTATAGCTAATGGCTTCAAAGTCGGCAAGGCCGATCCTACTTTATTCACTAAAACTCTTGACAATGATTTGTTTGTATGCCAAATTTATGTTGATGATATTATATTTGGGTCTACTAACGAATCTACATGTGAAGAATTTAGTAGGATCATGACACAAAAATTCGAGATGTCTATGATGGGAGAGTTAAAGTATTTTCTAGGATTCCAAGTCAAGCAACTCCAAGAGGGCACCTTCCTTAGCCAAACGAAGTACACTCAAGACATTCTAACCAAGTTTGGAATGAAGGATGCCAAGCCCATCAAGACACCCATGGGAACCAATGGGCATCTCGACCTCGACACGGGAGGTAAGTCCGTGGATCAAAAGGTATACCGGTCGATGATAGGTTCATTACTCTATTTATGTGCATCTCGACTGGACATTATGCTTTCCGTATGCATGTGTGCAAGATTCCAAGCCGACCCTTAAGAATCACACCTTACAGCCGTAAAACGAATCTTGAGATATTTGGCTTATACTCCTAAGTTTGGGCTTTGGTACCCTCGGGGATCCACATTTGATTTGATTGGTTATTCGGATGCCGATTGGGCGGGGTGTAAGATTAATAGAAAGAGCACATCGGGGACTTGCCAGTTCTTGGGAAGGTCCTTGGTGTCTTGGGCTTCAAAGAAGCAAAATTCGATTGCTCTTTCTACCGCCGAAGCCGAGTATATTGCCGCAGGCCATTGTTGCGCGCAATTGCTTTGGATGAGGCAAACCCTGCGGGACTATGGTTACAAATTGACCAAAGTTCCTCTTCTATGTGATAATGAGAGTGCAATCCGCATGGCGGATAATCCCGTTGAGCATAGCCGCACTAAACACATAGCCATTCGGTATCATTTTCTTAGGGATCACCAACAAAAGGGGGATATCGAGATTGCTTACATTAATACTAAAGATCAATTAGCCGATATCTTTACCAAGCCACTAGATGAACAAGCTTTTACCAAACTTAGGCATGAGCTCAATATTCTTGATTCTAGGAATTTCTTTTGCTAAACTTGCACACATAGCTCATAAGTATACCTTTGATCATATCTCTTTTATATATGCTATGACTAATGTGTTTTCAAGTGTATTTCAAACCAAGTCATAGGTATATTGAAAGGGAATTGGAGTCTTCGGCAAAGACAAAGGCTTCCACTCCACTCTATCACTCATCCTTCGCCGACGCTCCAAGCATCTCTTCGTCTTTGGTATAATCTTCACTCATATGTTTTATTTGCCAAAGGGGAGAAAATATTTAGGGAAGGGCTTATATCTCACTCAAAGTATCCGTTTTTGGCGATTCATGCCAAAGGGAGAGAAAGTATGAGCCCAAAGCAAAAGGACCGCACCACCACCCTAATTTTAAAATTAATGATTTTCAATTGGTAAATTTCAAATTGGTATCTCTTTGTGTTCTAAAGGTGGAGAAAGTAGTATTTTCAAAATTGATATCTTAAAACCCTCTTGAACACTAAGAGGAGAATTTATTGAGGGGGAGTTTTGTTTAGTCAAAGGAAAAGCATTTGAAACAAGGGGAGCAAAATTTCAAATCTTGAAAAATGCTTCGCAAAATCTTATTCATTTACCTTTGACTATTTGCAAAAGGACTTTGAAAAGAATTTACAAAAGAATTTGCAAAAAAAAACTTGTGGTGCAAGCGTGGTCCAAAATGTTAAAAATAAAGAAATAATCCATGCATATCTAGTAAGTAATATTTATTGGCTCAATTCTAAGTAACCTTTGCACTTACACTTTGCAAACTAGTTCAATTTTACACTTCTATACTTGCTTTGGTTTGTGTTGGCATCAATCACCAAAAAGGAGGAGATTGAAAGGGAATTAGGCTTACACCTATTTCCTAAACTAATTTTGGTGGTTGAATTGCCCAACACAAATAATTGGACTAACTAGTTTGCCCAAGTTTATAAGTTCTACAGGTACCAAAGGTCCACAATAAGCCAATAAAAAGACCAAGAAAAGGGTTCAACAAAAAGAGCAAAGGGACAACCGAAGGCACCCTGGTCTGGGGCACCGGACTGTCCGGTGCGCCACCGGACAGTGTCCGGTGCTCCAGGGATGAAGCGACTCTGAACTCGCCAGCCTCGGGAATTCGCAACGGCTCTCCGCTATAATTCACCGGACATGTCCGGTGTACACCGGACTGTCTGGTGCAACTGCGGAGCAACGGCTACTTCGGCGCCAACGGTCACCTGCCAGCGCATTTAATGCGCGCCAGAGCACGCAGAAGTCAGGCACGCGCGAACAAGCACACCGGACACTCTACAGTGCATGTCCGGTGCGCCACAAGACATCCAGGCAGGCCCAGTGTCAGAGCTCCAACGGTCGGAACCCTAACGTTCGGGTGACGTGGCTGGCGCACCGGACATGTTCGGTGTGCACCGGATTGTCCGGTGCACCATTCGACAGACAGCCTCCACCCAAACGGCTAGTTTGGTGGTTGGGGCTATAAATACCCCAACCACCCCACATTCAAGTCATCCAAGTTTTCCACTTCTCAACCACTTACAAGAGCTAGGCATTCAATTCTAGACACACTCAAGTGATCAAATCCTCTCCAATTCCACACAAGGCTTTAGTGATTAGCGAGAGTGATTTGCCGTGTTCTTTTGAGCTCTTGCGCTTGGATTGCTTCTTTTCTTTCTCACTTGTTCTTGTGATCAAAACTCATTTGTAACCGAGGCAAGAGACACCAATTGTGTGGTGGTCCTTGCGGGGAAGTTTTTGTTCCCAGTTTTGATTTGAGAAGAGAAGCTCACTCGGTCCGAGGGACCGTTTGAGAGAGGGTAAGGGTTGAAAGAGACCCGGCCTTTGTGGCCTCCTCAACGGGGAGTAGGTTTGCAAGAACCGAACCTCGGTAAAACAAATCCGTGTGTCACACTCTTCATTTGCTTGCGATTTGTTTTGCGCCCTCTCTCTCGGACTCATTATTATTTCTAACGCTAACCCGACTCGTAGTTGTGATTAATTTTGTAAATTTCAGTTTCGCCCTATTCACCCCCCTCTAGGCGACTTTCAAAGGCCAGGAGCTCTTACAAGAGATACACTCGAGGGCTTGCGGCCATCACGCAGCACCTCGAACCCTTGTTGGAAACGCCTTCCGACAAGGTTTCTACTGGCCGACGGCGGTGGCCGACGCCACTAGAATTGTCCGCACCTGCGAAGGGTGTCAGTTCTACGCGAGGCAGACCCACCTGCCCGCTCAGGCTCTGCAGACCATACCCCTCACCTGGCCGTTTGCTGTGTGGGGTCTGGACCTAGTCGGCCCCTTGCAGAAGGCACCCGGGGGCTACACGCACCTGCTGGTCGCCATCGACAAATTCTCCAAGTGGATCGAGGTCCGACCCCTAAACAGCATCAGGTCCGAACAGGCGGTGGCGTTCTTCACCAACATCATCCATCGCTTTGGGGTCCCGAACTCCATCATCACCGACAACGGCACCCAGTTCACTGGCAGAAAGTTCCTGGACTTCTGCGAGGATCACCACATCCGGGTGGACTGGGCCGCTGTGGCTCACCCCATGACGAATGGGCAAGTAGAGCGGGCTAACGGCATGATCCTGCAAGAGCTCAAGCCGCGGATCTACAACGACCTCAACAAGTTCGGCAAGCGGTGGATGAAGGAACTCCCCTCGGTTATCTGAAGTCTGAGGACAACGCCGAGTCGAGCCACGGGCTTCACACCGTTCTTTCTAGTCTATGGGGCCGAGGCCATCTTGCCCACAGACTTAGAATACGGTTCCCCGAGGACAAGGGCCTATGCCGACCAAAGCAATCGAGCTAATCGAGAAGACTCACTGGACCAGCTGGAAGAGGCTCGGGACATGGCCTTACTACACTCGGCGCAGTACCAGCAGTCCCTGCGACGCTACCACGCCCGAGGGGTTTGGTCCCGAGTCCTCCAGGTGGGCGACCTGGTGCTTCGGCTGCGACAAGACGCCCGAGGGCGGCACAAACTCACGCCTCCCTGGGAAGGGCTGTTCGTCGTCGCCAAAATTCTAAAGCCCGGAACATACAAGCTGGCCAACAGTCAAGGCGAGGTCTACAACAACGCTTGGAACATCCAACAGCTATGTCGCTTCTACCCTTAATATGCTTCCAAGTTATTCGTACACCCCGTTCACACACAAAGTCTGGTCGTCAAGGAAGGGTCAGCCTTGCCTCGGCAAAGCCCGACCCTCCCTCGGGGGCTAGAAGGGGGGGAACCCCCTCTGCGTCGAAATTTTTCTCGAAAAAAGAAAAAATCTTTTCTGCCAGAATGCCTTTCGTGCTTTTCGACTACTTCGAAAGTGGATCCTGAAAACGACGGAGTACACATAAGCAGCCAAGGCCGACCGAGCCGAGGGACTCCTACGCCTCCGGGATACGGATACCTCACTCATCACCTTCTGCGATAAGTAACTCGCGCTCGGATAAGTGATTCCGTGGACCGAACAAGTCTTCACGCTCGAAAGCTCCTCTGCCGGAACGATTTTTCGGGCCTTCTTGACTGCGTCGGTGACAGAACCCTATGGACGAGTAAGAGTGCGCGTAAGCGGCAAGGCCGACAGAGCCGAGGGATTCCTACGCCTCCGGGATACGGATACCTCACTCATCACCTTCCGTGAAAAGAATCTCTCGCCCGCACAAACAATTCTGTTACCGACAAATAAGTCTGGATACTCGAAACAAGAGGAAAAGGGACGCAGCTTTACAACACGACGACAGTGTGTTTGGGCCTCGGCGGCCGTAGAAAACATACACACGCTACAAAACAACCCGATCCTGTAGGCTCAGACGTCGACAGTTGAAGGGGGCAGCAGCACCCTCGGCGTCAACTACACCTTCGGCGGGGTCTGACCTAGCCTCGGACGGTGACGCGGTTGGAGGATCTCCACCCCGAAGGACGACATCAGCACCACACCTGGGCCATCGCCGCCAGGGTCTTCTCCAGGAATCCGGCTCGAGCAGACGGCTCGGCCGGCCACCCCGAGGCCTCGGCCAGCTGTCCCCCGAAGACATCAGCCCGGCTTGTGGCCTCGGCAGCTCAACTCTGGCGTCGATCCCACTAGTGGACGACCCGGCCAGGCTCTGGCCGACCAAATCTTCTTTTCGAGCCAACTCTGCCTCTGTCCGTGCTGACACCGCTACCTCCGGCTTCGGCTCATCGAAGGGCGGCCGAGGGGTTCCTTTAACTAAGCAAGAGAAGCCTCGGACAGCAAGGTCGACCAAGCCGAGGGACTCCTACGCCTCCGGGATACGGATACCTCACTCGTCACCTTCGCACGAGGCGACTCACGCTTGGTGAAGCGGTTCAGATAACCAACAGGCGAGTATTGGTGCTCAAAAATGAGGAAAAAACACGGCCCCGTGCCAAAAATACATACATGTTCAGGCCCCGACAGCCGTAATGAACAAAGACACCTGCATTCAAGGTGACAATGCAAACGGAACTCCAGTTCCGTCCCCACAGCAGCAGCTTTGGTCCCAGGACGGACGTGGCCACCGGAAGGCTCTCGTTCGCGTCCCCACTCAAGGGACGCAAACCAGACATTAAAGCCAAAGAGCCGGGGGCTGGTCCGTAGGCGGCACCGACGGCCTCGACGGGGGGGAAGCTTCCTCCAGCTGCCACCACGTCAGCACAGACGGCGGCGTCCGCCTCTCCACCAACGCCGACAGTTGGCAAGGCGCACCGGCAGGTCCTCACTCCCGTCCTTGCCACGAAAGCGAGGAGAAGGACAGAATGTTGCATCCTAGCTGGACAGCAACAGTTCGCCTTCCCCGGCATGGCTGGAGGACACCTCCTCCGCAGGGCCGGAGGATGGTTTCCACCACCAGAAGCTGGAAGAGGAGGTGACCGGCCGGCCCGCACGGGGGGAAGAGCTCCGGCTCAGCCCGGCCTCCGCCCCAGCAAGGATGATGAACATCCTTGAAGCTGAGGGCGGGACCAAGATCGCAGCCCGGCTTGCTTCTCCCCACCCAGGGGCTGGTGGTCACCGTCTTGGGTGACCACCGGCGAGGGGATGCAGCCGGGCTGCATGATGAAAATCCTTGAAGCCGAACGATGGCTGAAAGGTACCAACTTCCACGAAGTTGCGTTCCTGCGACGACAAGGCGGAAGGATTGCGGGCGTCCCCCATCCGGGGGCTCGGAAGGTGGAAAGACACGACGCATAAGGGAACGCGAAGACATGGTCGTCTTTCAAGGGGGTCACCCTCCTTTTAAAGGCAACTCTCCCCACTTGCGTCCTCAGCCGTCGTGGGCTGAGTCTTCTCCAACATGCTCCAAGGTCCTCCCCTACGGTGCGGGGGCTGGGCCCCACGCGTCATGCAAGCTGGTCCAGGGCAGAAGAAGCCAAGCCGCCACGCGCAGGGCATGCAACTGCCCAGCGGTTACAAGCATTCCTCCACTTTCGCCCAGACCAGCGGGTGAAAGGGTGGACGGCCATGCAGTCAGCATGCAACCGCGCCAAGTGGGCGCGCCCCTTCGACTCCAACGCGCCCAGCATGAAGGCCCAGGCCCACACGTCATGCAACCGGCGCGCTGGTTGCCACGTGCGAGCAATTGCACCGCCACTCGCACCACTACCGCGCCTCCTCGACTACGGAACTAGTACCGCGACTCGAGGCAACCCTGTGTATGACCCAGCAGTGCCAGCCAGGCGCGACGGTCAATACGACCAAAAATGGGCCAGCAGTAATGGCGGTGGCAGGCGGGCAGGAGCAGCGGTCACGTCGTCAGCCAAGCTTACATCCCATCCAGGGGCAGTGAGAGAACCCTCTCTCACGGCGTGAAGACGGCGCGCTCGTGTTCCGTTCCTCGAACGGCTCGCACACATGCAACGGCCGCCTCGCGAACCACTCGCCCCGTCGCATTAACTCCGCGGCGGGACAGGCGGCGCCTCAGGCAGGAGAAGCAAGCGACACTTCGCCTTCGCCATAATGTCCGCGACGAAAAAGGTACGCCACGTCATTCGATTTCGTATCCTTTTCCTTTTCCTCTTTCTCTCTCTTACAACAGGGACCAGGAAAGGGGGATACCCCGAAAAGGATCCTTCACCACGAAGAAAACAGGCCCCGAGCCTCCCTACTGATCAGAGGTTCAAAGGCTGGCCCCTCGGAGGGGTTCAACGGCCGCCTCAGAGCGCTTGGGTTCTGCGCCCACTACTGGTCAGAGGTTCAATGGCCGGCCCCTCGGAAGGGTTCAACGGCCGCCTCAGGCCACTCGGGCTCCGCGCCCACTACTGATCAGGGGTTCGTAGGCTGGCCCTCGAAGGGTTCACAGTCGCCTCAGACATAGAGCGAGGGATGACCCTGGGTACGTTCGATACATAACCAAGGCTCGGGCTACGCTCCCGAGGTACCCTAGGACATTTCCGAGACCAGCGGGAATGATCTTGTAATGGAATCCCATCAGAGGGAGGCATCGAGCCCTCGAACCCCGTCAAAAGGGGACCGGGTCCGGCAGATCACCCGCAGGTACTTTTGGAGCGCGCCTCCAGGCCTCTAGCCGACCCCTAACAAATGGGGCACGGGCGTCCACTCGGATTACCCGCCAGCAGCTCACCGGAGACACCATGTTCGGCGCCCTCCGAGGGCAACATGGCACTTTCCCCCCTCCTCCTTGCGGAAAGGCGACGCAGGGGCGTATGTAAAAAAAAGTCGAGTCTGTCCTTGACCGTCCTCTCGCCCTGTGCAGAGGCTCGGGGGCTGCTCTCGCAAACCCGGCTCCGGCCAAACCGTTGACAGCGTCAACATACCAGCCCGAGAACTTGGGACCCGACCGTGCACCCGGGCTACGGCCAGCTCGTATGAGGGAACAACCAGACCAGCCGAAGTGTTGCGAAACGCACTAAGACCTCGAAGGAGTCAAACTACTCCTCCGAGGCCTCGGGGGCTACACCCGGCGGGTGCGCTCGCGCGCACCCACCGGAACAAAATGCAACCAAAAAAGGCTGGTCCCCTTGCAAAAAAGTGCGGCAAAAGCCTCCAAGCGAGTATTAACACTCCCTTCGAGGCTCGGGGGCTACTGTAGGGGACCATAATTAGGGGTACCCTCAAGACTCCTAAATCTCAGCTGGTAACCCCCATCAGCACAAAGCTGCAAAGGCCTGATGGGTGCGATTAAGTCAAGGATCGGTCCATTCGAAGGACGCGATCACGCCTCGCCCGAGCCCAGCCTCGGGCAAGGGCAGCCGACCCCGGAGGATCTACGTCTCGCCCGAGGACCCCCTCCAGCAACGGGCACACCTTCGGCTCGCCCGAGGCCCAGTCTTCACCAAGAAGCAACCTTGGCCAAATCGCCACGCCAACCGACCAAATCGCAGGGGCATTTAATGCAAAGGTGGCCTGACACCTTTATCCTGACGCACGCCCTCCAGTCGATAGAGCCGAAGTGACCGCAGTCACTTCGCCGCTCCACTGACCGGTCTGACAAGAGGACAGCGCCGCCTGCGCCGCTCCGACTGCTGAGCCACTTGATAGAGTGAGGCTGACAGCAGCCAAGTCCGGCCTCAGGCGTCATAGGAAACTCTGCTTCGCCCGACCCCAGGGCTCGGGGACGACAAACTCCGCTTCGCTCGACCCCAGGGCTTGGACTCGGGCTCAGCCTCGGAAGACGACGAACTCTGCTTCGCCCGACCCCAGGGCTCGGACTCGGGCTCAGCCCCGAAGGACGACGAACTCTGCTTCGCCCGACCCTAGGGCTCAGACTCAGCCCTAGCCTCAGCCGACGGTCCCCGCCTTGTCCGACCCGGGGGCTCGGACTCGACCTCGACCTTGGAAGACAGACTCGACCTCGACCTTAGAGGAGCCTCCACCTCGCCCAACCTAGGGCACGGACCGACCACGTCGACAGGAGGCACCATCATTACCCTACCCCGAGCTGACTCAGGCTACGGGGAACAAGACCGGCGTCCCATCTGGCTCGCTCCACTATACGAGTAATGATGGCGCCCCGCATGCCCTGTGACGACGGCGGCTCTCAGCCCCCTTACGGAAGCAAGAAGACGTCAGCAAGGACTCGACAGCCCCGACAGCTGTCCTTCCGCCAGGCTCCAGCGCTCCTCCGACGGCCACGACATCACACGAACTGGGTGCCAAAACCTCTCCGGCTGCCACGATTGCATGTACTTAGGGCGCTAGCTCTCCTCCGCTAGACACGTTAGCAAACTGCTACACCCCCCATTATACACCTGGATCCAATCCTTACGCCTATAAAAGGGAGGTCCAGGGCCCTCTTACAGAAGGTTGGCCGCGCGGGGAAGGACGGGACGGCCCTCGCACAAGGTCGCTCGCTCCCTCCCGCGTGGACGCTTGTAACCCCCTACTGCAAGCGCACCCGACCTGGGCGCGGGGCTAACACGAAGGCCGCGGGTTCCATCTCCCACGCCTGTCTCCCTCCGGCTGCTCTCCACCTTCGCGTTCCGCCTCGCGCCGACCCATCTGGGCTGGGGCACGCGACGACAATTTACTCGTCGGTCCAGGGACCCCCCGGGGTCGAAACGCCAACAAGATGCGACATAGGTAGTATCCCGCTAGATACATATAGGGAGAGAGCACGCAAGTGGAGAAAAGAAGTCTGACCGGAGCAGCTCCAAATCGAGAGGCACTCGCATAAGTCGTCAGTCCGAGAAGGGCGAGAGAATGTGAGTGCCTTCCCAGCCATGGACCCGCCGAGGTGATACAACACCACCACCAACTCCGTAGCATATGCCGACTACTGTCGCGCTACGGGCCTTGGCTGTTTAATATCTCAGACCTAGACTCCTCATCGCCAAGATAACCTAAGCGTGGCAGGCACCACCGTATCTTCCTCGGCGGCACGCACGGAGAAAGGCCAGAAGCAAGACCGATTCGCCCGTACCCACGTCGACGAGCGTCGGTCGGCTCGTGGCTGTGACCGTGGGTGGGGCAGCAGGTTGGGGAGGAAGAACAGGGCGAAGACTGGGACGACGAACAGGATGTCCGACGATGGTGAAAACGATAGTGCGTGCATGCTGTGAAATGTCCTTGTGGACGTGCAATAGCCACTGCGCGGGTCGATGTCGAGGCTGGTGTCGGACAAATACGGGGAAGAGGTGCCTGTTCCCACGTCCTCTGTCGAGAATGGGGTGGCGCGGGGGCATGAGAGGAGAGAGAAAAGAAACAGGATGGCGGACAAGGTGGCAGCAACTGAGGCGAGGACGACGCGGAGCTCGTGGAGATTGGTTGCGTGGAGGGGATGGGCGGATGGGACGTACATCTCACTCCAACAACCTAGTTTGGCTAGTCAGAGCGGCTAGCCAAGTTTGACTAGTGAGAAATCAATTTGGAGAGTCAGATAGCTTTATGAGTTAGATGGCTAGTGTCGGGGACCATAATTAGGGGTACCCTCAAGACGCCTAATTCTCAGCTGGTAACCCTCATCAGCATAAAGCTGCAGAGGCCTGATGGGTGTGATTAAGTCAGGGATCAGTCCATACGAGCGACTCGATCACGCCTCGCTCGAGCCTAGCCTCGGGCAAGGGCAGCCAACCCCGAAGGGGTTTCCGTCTCGCCCGAGGCCCCCCTTCAACGGCGGACACATCTCCGGCTTGCCCGAGGCCTTGCCTTCGCTGAGAAGCAACCCTTACTGAATCGCCACACCGACCAGCCAAGTCGCAGGAGCATTTAATGCAAAGGAAACCAGGCCCTGCCAAAGGCACCATAGGAAACTCCGCTCCGCCCGACCCAGGGCTCGGACTCGGGCTAAGCCCCGGAAGACGGCGAACTCCGCTCCGCCCGACCCAGGGCTCGGACTCGGGCTAAGCCCCGGAAGACGGCGAACTCCGCTCCGCCCGACCAAGGGCTCGGACTCAGGCTAAGCCCCGGAAGACGGCGAACTCCGCTCCGCCCGACCCAGGGCTCGGACTCGGGCTAAGCCCCGGAAGACGGCGAACTCCGCTCCGCCCGACCCAGGGCTCGGACTCGGGCTAAGCCCCGGAAGACGGCGAACTCCGCTCCGCCCGACCCAGGGGCTCGGACTCGGCCTCTGCTGACGACCTCCGCCTCGCCCGACCCAGGGGCTCGGACTTGGCCTCTGCTGACGACCTCCGCCTCGCCCGACCCAGGGGCTCGGACTCGGCCTCTGCTGACGACCTCCGCTTCGCCCGACCCAGGGGCTCGGACTCGGCCTCTGCTGACGACCTCCGCCTCGCCCGACCCAGGGGCTCGGACTCGGCCACGACCATGGAAGACAGACTCGACCCCGGCTTCGGAGGAGCCTCCACGTCGCCCAACCTAGGGCACAGGCCAGCCACGTCGACAGGAAGCGCCATCATCACCCTACCCTGAGCCGACTCGGGTCGTAGAGAACAAGACCTGTGTCCCATCTGGCTGGCTCCGCCAGATAGGCAATGATGGCGCCCCGCTAGCCCCGTGACGACGGCGGCTCTCAGCTCTCTTACGGAAGCAGGGCGACGTCAGCAAGGACACAACCGTTCCAACAGCTGTCCCTCCGCCAGGCTCCGTTGCTCCTCCGACAGCCACGACATCACGCCAGCAGGGTGCCAAGATCTCTCCGGCTGCCACATTGGCATGTACCTAGGGCACTAGCTCTCCCCCCGCTAGACACGTAGCACTCCGCTACACCCCCATTGTACACCTGGATCCACTCCTTACGCCTATCAAAGGAAGGACCAGGGCCCTCTTAGAGAAGGTTGGCCGCGCGGGGACGAGGACGGGGACAGGCGCTCTCTTGGGGCCGCTCGCTTCCCTCACCCGCGTGGACGCTTGTAACCCCCTACTGCAAACGCACCCGACCTGGGCGCGGGACGAACACGAAGGCCGCGGGATTCCCACCTCTCTCTCACCGGACTTCGGCCTCCTCGCTCCTTTCCCCCCTTCGCGCTCGCCCACGCGCTCGACCCATCTGGGCTGGGGCACGCAGCACACTCACTCGTCGGCTTAGGGACCCCCCGGTCTCGAAACGCCGACAGTTGGCGCGCCAGGTAGGGGCCCGCTGCGTGTTGACGAGCAGCTTCCCGTCAAGCTCCAGATGGGCAGTCTCCAACAACCTCTCCAACCCGGGACGGTGCTCCGTTTCGGGAGTCTTGAGTTCATGTCCCTCGACGGCAGCTACGACATGATACTCCTTCCACCGCCGCGCGACAACGACAATGGCGGCCGACAACCCGCCCTCCGGTGGCGGAATCGACGACGTCTTCCCCGCGCGGTGGAAGAACGACATTCGAGCTCGCCCCGTCCTCTCCCCCGCCAACGGAGGAGGAGGCGGGGCAACCAAGGCCGGGCGGGAGGCCGCGCTTTGTCGGCTGTCGAGCGAATTGACGTCCCCAGCGCCCCAACGGAGGGCGCGTCGGGCGTCGACCTCGCATTCGAGACGAAGGCGAGCGCCGTCCCCCCGCGACACGCCAATCCCGAGCAAGTGGACGACGCCAGCGAGCTCGCGGAGGGCCTGCAGGACGTTGCCCTCGTACCTAGGACGATGGCGCGATCAGCCCCCGATGTGACTACATCGCCCCTCGTCGACCAAAAGGTACTGACTGATTCCCATCCTGCATTATGTCGACTCGGCCTCAACCCGCCTAGCGACCTCGCTTTGGCGGGCGCTCTCGTTGAGGCGAGTGCAACCCCTCTGGGGTTTCGTACGCGGTCGCCTTGGGACCGGTTGACGGATGTCTCGACCTATGAGCCCTCTGGGTCTGAGGAAGATGACGATCCCAGCATCTGTTGGGATTTCTCTGGATTTGGCAACCCCAGTGCCATGCGGGACTTTATGACCACATGTGACTACTGCCTCTCCGACTGTTCCGACGGTAGCCGCAGCCTTGACGACAAGGACTGCGGCCCAAGCCGCGAATGTTTCCACGTCGAGCTAGGGGATCCCGCCGAAGGCAACCACCTCGGCACGCCGGAGGACGGTGATCTCCCTAGGCCGGCGCCTCGTGCCGACATCCCGCGGGAGCTAGCTGTGGTCCCCATTCCGGCGGGGGGTCACGACCCACAGCTCGAGCAAGTCCGTGGGGCGCAGGCCAGGCTCGACGAGGGAGCAGGAGCACTTGAGTCGATCCGCCGGGACGTCGGGTAGGTATGGGCGGGCCAGCCCCCGGCCGGAGAAATACGTCACCTGCCCCAGGGTTTCCAGCACCGCGTCGCCAACGACGTCAGGGTCAGGCCGCTACCCGCGTCCAGCGGGGTCGGTCAGAACCTGGCAGCCGCAGCAATGCTTATCCGCGCGATGCCGGAGCCATCGACCACCGAGGGACGGCGAATCCAGGGAGAGCTCAAAAATCTCCTGGAAGGCGCTGCGGCCCGACGGGCCGAAAGCTCTACCTCCTAGAGGCAGGGATACCCCTCGGAACCTCATGCCGCGACTTCCCGATTCGTGCGGGAAGCCTCGGTCTACACCGGGCGCACGCGCAACACCGCGCCTGCGGCCCCGGGCCACCTCGGCAACGAGCACCATCATCGCGACCGTCGAGCCCACCTCGACGAAAGGGTGCGCCGAGGCTACCACCCCAGGCGTGGGGGACGCTACGACAGCGGGGAGGATCGGAGTCCCTCGCCCGAACCACCCGGTCCGCATGCCTTCAGCCGGGCCATCCGGCGGGCACCGTTCCCGACCCGTTTCCGACCCCCGGCTACTATCACAAAGTACTCGGGGGAAACGAGGCCGGAACTGTGGCTTGCGGACTACCGCCTGGCCTGCCAACTGGGTGGAACGGACGATGACAACCTCATCATCCGCAACCTCCCCCTGTTCCTCTCCGATAATGCTCGCGCCTGGTTGGAGCACCTGCCTCCGGGGCAGATCTCCAACTGGGATGATTTGGTCCAAGCCTTTGCCGACAATTTCCAGGGCACGTACGTGCGCCCCGGGAATTCCTGGGACCTCCGAAGCTGCCGGCAACAGCCGGGAGAGTCTCTTCGGGACTACATCCGGCGATTCTCGAAGCAGCGCACCGAGCTGCCCAACATCACCGACTCAGATGTCATCGGCGCGTTCCTTGCCGGCACCACCTGCCGCGACCTGGTGAGCAAGTTGGGTCGCAAGACCCCCACCAGGGCGAGCGAGCTGATGGACATCGCCACCAAGTTCGCCTCTGGCCAGGAGGCGGTCGAGGCCATCTTCCGAAAGGACAAGCGGCCCCAGGGCTGCCCGTCGGAAGAGGCTCCCGAGGCGTCTACCCCGCGCGGCGCCAAGAAGAAAGGCAAGAAGAAGTCGCAAGCGAAACGCGGCGCTGCCGACGCAGACCTTGTCGCCGCCGCCGAGTACAAGAACCCTCGGAAGCCCCCCGGAGGTGCCAACCTCTTCGACAAGATGCTCAAGGAGCCGTGCCCCTATCATCAGGGGCCCGTCAAGCACACCCTCGAGGAGTGCGTCATGCTTCAGCGCCACTTCCACAAGGCCGGGCCACCCGTGGAGGGTGGCAGGGCCCGCGACGACGACAAAAAGGAAGATCACCAAGCAGGAGAGTTCCCCAAGGTTCGCGACTGCTTCATGATCTACGGAGGGCATGCGGCGAATGCCTCGGCTCGGCATCGCAAGCAAGAGCGCCGGGAGGTCTGCTCGGTGAAGGTGGCGGAGCCAGTCTACCTAGACTGGTCCGACAAGCCCATCACCTTCGACCAAGCTGACCACCCCGACCACGTGCCGAGCCCGGGGAAATACCCGCTCGTCGTCGACCCCATCATCGGCGACGTCAGGCTCACCAAGGTCCTGATGGATGGGGGCAGCTGCCTCAACATCATCTACACCGAGACCCTCAGGCTCCTGCGCGTCGATCTGTCCTCCGTCCGAGCAGGCGCTGCGCCTTTCCACGGGATCATTCCTGGGAAGCGCGTCCAGCCCCTCGGACGGCTCGACCTACCCGTCTGCTTCGGAACGCCCTCCAATTTCCGAAGAGAGACTCTGACGTTCGAGGTGGTCGGGTTCCGAGGAACCTACCACGCGATATTGGGGAGGCCATGCTACGCGAAGTTCATGGCCGTCCCCAACTACACCTACCTGAAGCTCAAAATGCCGGGCCCCAACGGGGTCATCACCGTCGGCCCCACGTACAAACACGTGTTCGAATGCGACGTGGAGTGCGTGGAGTACGCCGAGGCCCTCGCCGAGTCCGAGGCCCTCATCGCCGACATGGAGAACCTCTCCAAAGAGGTGCCAGACGTGAAGCGACATGCTAGCAACTTCGAGCCAGCGGAGACGGTTAAGGCCGTCCCTCTCGACCCCAGCGGCGACGCCTCCAAGCAGATCCGGATCGGTTCCGGGCTCGACCCCAAATAGGAAGCAGTGCTCGTCGACTTTCTCCACGCAAACGCCGACGTTTTTGCGTGGAGTCCCTCGGACATGCCCGGCATACCGAGAGAAGTCGCCGAGCACTCGCTAGATATTTGGGCCGGGGCCCGACCCGTCAGGCAGCCTCTGCGCCGATTCGACGAGGAGAAGCGCAGAGTGATAGGCGAGGAGATTCACAAGCTAATGGCGGCAGGGTTTATCAAAGAGGTATTCCATCCCGAATGGCTTGCCAACCCTGTGCTTGTGAGAAAGAAAGGGGGGAAATGGCGGATGTGTGTAGACTACACTGGTCTCAACAAAGCATGTCCGAAGGTTCCCTACCCTCTGCCTCGCATCGATCAAATCGTGGATTCCACTGCTGGGTGCGAAACCCTGTCGTTCCTCGATGCCTACTCAGGGTATCACCAAATCCGGATGAAAGAGTCCGACCAGCTCGCGACTTCTTTCATCACACCCTTCGGCATGTACTGCTATGTCACCATGCCGTTCGGTTTGAGGAATGCGGGCGCGACGTACCAGCGGTGCATGAACCATGTGTTCGGCGAACACATCGGTCGCACAGTCGAGGCCTACGTCGATGACATCGTAGTCAAGACAAGGAAGGCTTCCAACCTCCTCTCCGACCTTGAAGTGACATTCCGGTGTCTCAAAGCTAAAGGCGTCAAGCTCAATCCCGAGAAGTGTGTCTTCGGGGTGCCCCGAGGCATGCTCTTGGGGTTCATCGTCTCCGAGCGGGGCATCGAAGCCAACCCGGAGAAGATCGCAGCCATCACCAACATGGGGCCCATCAAGGACTTAAAAGGTGTACAGAGGGTCATGGGATGTCTCGCGGCCCTGAGCCGGTTCATCTCACGCCTCGGCGAAAGAGGTCTGCCTCTGTACCGCCTCTTAAAGAAGGCCGAGAGCTTCACTTGGACACCCGAGGCCGAGGAAGCTCTCGGGAACCTGAAGGCGCTCCTTACAAAGGCGCCTATCTTGGTACCCCCAGCTGATGGAGAAGCCCTCTTGGTCTACGTCGCCGCGACCACTCAGGTGGTTAGCGCCGCGATTATGGTCGAGAGGCAAGAAGAGGGGCATGCATTGCCCGTTCAGAGGCCGGTTTACTTTGTCAGCGAGGTACTGTCCGAAACCAAGATCCGCTACCCACAAGTTCAGAAGCTACTGTATGCAGTGATCCTGACGAGGCGGAAGTTGCGACACTACTTCGAGTCTCACCCGGTAACTGTGGTGTCATCCTTCCCCTTGGGGGAGATCATCCAGTGCCGAGAAGCCTCGGGCAGAATTGCAAAGTGAGCGGTAGAAATCATGGGCGAGACCATCTCGTTCGCGCCTCGGAAGGCCATCAAGTCCCAGGTATTGGCGGACTTCGTAGCCGAATGGGTCGACACCCAACTACCGACGGCTCCGATCCAACCGGAGCTCTGGACCATGTTTTTCGACGGGTCGCTGATGAAGACGGGAGCCGGCGCGGGCCTGCTCTTCATCTCACCCCTCGGGGAACACCTACGCTACGTGCTACGCCTCCATTTCCCGGTGTCCAACAATGTGGCTGAGTACGAAGCTCTGATCAACGGATTGCGAATCGCCATCGAGCTAGGGGTCCGATGCCTCGACGCTCGCGGCGACTCGCAGCTCGTCATGGACCAAGTCATGAAGAACTCCCACTGCCGCGACCCGAAGATGGAGGCCTACTGCGATGAGGTTCGGCGCCTGGAAGACAAGTTCTACGGGCTCGAACTTAACCACATCGCTCGGCGCTACAATGATACTGCGGACGAGCTGGCAAAAATAGCCTCGGGGCGAACGACGGTTCCCCCGGATGTCTTCTCCCGGGATCTACACCAACCCTCCATCAGGATCAACGACGTGCCCGAGCCCGAGGTACCCTCGGCCCAGCCTGAGGTACCCTCGGCCCATCCCGAGGTACCCTCGGCCCAGCCTGAGGTACCCTCGGCCCATCCCGAGGCGTCCTCGGTCCAGCCCGAGGTACCCTCGGCCCCCGAGGGCGAGGCGCTGTGCATCGAGGAGGAGCGGAGCGGAGCCACGCCCGACAGAGACTGGCAAACCCCGTACCTGCAATATCTCCGCCAAGGAGAGCTACCCCTCGACCAAGCCGAGGCTCGGCGGGTAGCGCGACGCGCCAAGTCGTTCGTCTTGCTGGGCGATGAGAAGGAGCTCTACCACCGCAGCCCCTCGGGCATCCTCCAGCGATGCATCTCCATCGCCGAAGGTCAGGAACTTCTGCAAGAGATACACTCGGGGGCTTGCGGCCATCACGCAGCGCCTCGAGCCCTCGTCGGGAATGCTTTCCGGCAAGGCTTCTACTGGCCAACGGCGGTGGCCGACGCCACTAGAATTGTCCGCACCTGCGAAGGGTGTCAATTCTATGCGAAGCGGACCCACCTGCCCGCTTAGGCTCTGCAAACAATACCCATCACCTGGCCTTTTGCTGTATGGGGTCTGGACCTCGTCGGTCCCTTGCAGAAGGCGCCCGGGGGCTACACGCACCTGCTGGTCGCCGTCGACAAATTCTCCAAGTGGATCGAGGTCCGACCCCTGAACAGCATCAGGTCCGAGCAGGCGGTGGCGTTCTTCACCAACATCATACATCGCTTCGGGGTCCCGAACTCCATCATCACCGACAACGGCACCCAGTTCACCGGCAAAAAATTCTTGGATTTTTGCGAGTATCACCACATCCGGGTGGACTGGGCCGCCGTAGCTCATCCCATGTCGAATGGGCAAGTAGAGCGTGCCAACGGCATGATTCTACAGGGGCTCAAGCCTCGGATTTACAACGACCTCAACAAGTTCGGCAAGCGATGGATGAAGGAACTCCCCTCTCTGGAGCCTGAGGACAACACCGAGCCGAGCCACGGGTTTCACGCCGTTCTTCCTGGTCTATGGGGCCAAGGCCGTCTTGCCCACTGACCTGGAGTACGGATCCCCGAGGACGAGGGCCTACAACGGTCAAAGCAACCAAGCTAGCCGAGAAGACTCGTTGGACCAGCTGGAAGAGGCTCGGGACAAGGCCTTACTACACTCGGCGCGGTACCAGCAGTCCCTGCGACGCTACCACGCCCGAGGGGTCCGGCCCTGAGACCTCCAGGTGGGCGACCTGGTGCTTCGGCTGCGGCAAGACGCCCGAGGGAGACACAAGCTCACGCCCCCCTGGGAGGGGCCATTCATCATCGCCAAAGTTCTGAAGCCCGGAACGTACAAGCTGGCCAACAGCCAAGGCGAGGTCTACGACAACGCTTGGAACATCCAACAGCTACGTCGCTTTTACCCTTAAGATGTTTTCAAGTTGTGCATATACCTCGCACCCACGCAAAGTTTAGTCAACAAGGAAGGGTCGGCCTCGCCTCGGCAAAGCCCGACCCTCCCTCGGGGGCTAAAAAGGGGGGAAACCCCCTCTGCGTCGAAATTTTCCTCGAAAAAAGATCTCTTTCACCAGAATATCTTCCATGCTTTTTGACTACTTCGAAAAGTGGGTCCTGGAAACGACGGGGTGCGCGTAAGCAGCCAAGGCTGACCGAGCCGAGGGACTCCTACGCCTCCGGGATATGGATACCTCACTCATCACCTTCTGCGATAAGTAACTCGCGTTCGGATAAAGTGGCACCGCGGATCGAACAAGTCTTTACGTTCGGAAGCCCTTCTGCCGAAGCGATCCTTCGAGCCTTCTCGACCGAGTCGATGACAGGGCCTCATGGACGGGTAAAAGTACGCGTAAGCGACAAGGCCGACCGAGCCGAGGGACTCCCACGCCTCCGGGATACGGATACCTCACTCATCACCTTCCGCGAGAAGCAACTCTCGCTCGCACAAACATCCCTGTTACCGACAAAAAGTCCAGATACTCGAAACAAGAGGAAAAGAGACGCAGCTTTACAACGCAGCGAGGGTGTGTATTCTGGCCTCGGCGGCCGCACAAGGCACACGCTACAAGACAATCTGATCCTGCAGGCTCGGGTCTTGATGCTGGAAGGGGGCAGCAACACCCTCGGCATCGACGACACCTTCGGCGAGGCCCGACCTAGCCTCGGACGGCGACGCGGTCCGAGGTTCTCCGCTCCGAAGGATGACGTCATCACCACGCCCGGGCAATCGCTGCCAGGGACTTCTCCGGGAACCCGGCCCGAGCAGGCGGCTCGACCGGTTACCCCTGGGGCCTCGGCCAACCATCTTCCAAGGGCGCCAGCCCGGTCCGAGGCCTCGGCTGATCAACTCCGGCATTGGTCCCGCCGACGGACAACCCGGCTAGGCTCCGGCCAACCAGGTTTCATTTTCGAACCGACTCCGCCTCTGTTCATACTGATATCGCTACCCCTGGCCTCGGCTCGTCGAAGAGCAGCCAAGGGGTCTCTTTAACTAAGCTAGAGGAGCCTCAGACAACAAGGTCGATCGAGCCGAGGGACTCCTACGCCTCCGGGATACGGATACCTCACTCGTCACCTTGACACGAGGCGACTCATGCTTGGTGAAGCGGTTCAGATAATCAACAGGCGAGTCTTAGTGCTCGAAAATGAGGAAAAAACATGGCTCCGTGCCAAAATTACATACATGTTCAGGCCCCGAAAGCCACGATGAACAGAAACCCTGGCATTCGAAGTGCCCTTACAAACGGAACTCCGGTTCCGTCTCCGCGGGAATGGACAACCTCCACGCCGGGGAAGCCCGTGGAGCGACAGGCTCTGGGCGAATCACCAGCAAAACGCGGGTCGCCCCCGTGCATACCGGCAGATCCTCGCTGCCGTCCTTGCCGCGAATGCAAGGAAAGAGGCGGAATGTTGCATCCTAGCTGGGCAGCAACAGTTCGCCTTCCCCGGCATGGCTGGAGGAAGTCTCCGCCGTAGGGATAGAGGGCGATTGCCACCACCAGAAGCTAGAAGAAGGGGTGGTCCGCCGACCCGCGCGGAAGGTGAACCCGGCTCGCCTCGCCCCCCGCCCCAGCGAGGATGGCGAACACCCTCAACACTGGGGGCGGGACCGGGATCACAGCCCGGTTTGCCTCTCCCTATCCAGGAGCTGGAGGTCACCGTCTCGGGTAACCACCAGCGGAGGGGAGCAACCGGGCTGTGTGATGAAAATCCTTGAAGCCGAACGATGGCTGAAAGGTACCAACTCCCACGGAGTTGCGTTCCTCCAACGATGAGGCGAAAGGACGGCGGTTTCCCCCATCCGGGGGCATGGAAGGTGGAAAGATGCGGCGCATAAGGGAGGAAGAAGACACGGTCGCCTTACGAAGGGAGTCGCCCTCCTTTTAAAGGCAACTCTCCCTGCTTGCGCTCCCAACCGTCACGGGCTGAGTCTTCTCCAACACGCTTCAAAGCCCTCCCCTGCGGCGCGGGGGCTGGGTCCCGCATGCCATGCAGACCGGCTCCGAGCATAAGAAGCCAAACCGCCGCGTGTGGGGCACGCAACCGCCCAGCGGTTACAAGCGATCCTCCACCTTTGCCCAGACCAACGGGCGAGAGAGGCGGGCAGCCATGCAGGCGGCATGCAACCGCGCCAAGTGGACGCGCTTCTCCGACTCCCAGCGCGCCCAGCCTAGAGGCCCAGGCCCACGCGTCACGCAACCGGCGCGCCGGATGCTGCATGCAAGCAACTGCACCGCCACTTGCGCCACCACCGCGCCTCTTTGGTTGCGGAACCAATACCGCGACTCGAGGCGACCAGGCACGAGACCCAGCAGCGCCAGCCTGACGCGACGGTCAATGCGGCCGAAAGTGGGCCGGCAGTAATGGCGGTGGCAGACGCGCGGGAGCAGCGGGCACGTCGACAACCAAGCTCACGTCCCATCCGGGGGCAGCGAGAGAGCTCCCTCTCACGGTGTGAAGACAACGCGCCCGTGATCCGTTCCTCGAACGGCTCGCACACGCGCAACGGCTGCCCCGCCAACCACTCGCCCCGTTGCATTAACTCCGCGGCTGGACAGGTGGCGTTTCTGGCAGCAGCAACGGGCGACGCTTCGCCCTTGCCGAAACAACCGCACCAAAAAAGGTACGCCGCGTCGTTCGGTTTCGTATCCTTTTTCCCTTTTTTCCTCTTTCTCTATCTCTTGCAACAGGGACCGGGAAAGGGGGATCCCCCGAAAGGGATCCTTCCCCGTGAAGGAACCAGGCTCCGAGCCTCCTTACTGATCAGGGGTTCGAAGGCTAGCCCCCGAAGGGTTCAACAACCGCCTCAGATCGCGTGGGCCCTACACCCACTACTGGTCAGAGGTTCGAAGGCCAGCCCCCCGAAGGGTTCCACGGCCGCCTCAGGCTACTCGGGCTCCATGCCCATTACTGATCAGGGGTTCGAAGGCTGGCCCCCGAAGGGTTCACAGTCGCCTCAGACGCCGAGTGAGGGATGACCAGGGGTACGTTCGATACATAACCGAGGCTCGGGCTGCGCTCCCGAGGTACCCTAGGACATTTCCGAGACCAGCAGGAGCGATCTTGTAACGGAATCCCATCAGAGGGAGGCATCGAGCCCTCGGACCCCGTCGCCAGGGGACCGGGTCCGGCAGATCACCCGCAGGTACTTTTGGGCGTGCCTCTGGGCCCCTAGCCGACCCCTAACGAACGGGGCACGGACGTCCACTCGGATTACCCGCTTGCAGCTCACCGGAGACACCATGTTCGGTGCCCATCGAGGGTAACATGGCGCACTCCCCCCTCCTCCTTGCGGAAAGGCGACGTAGGGGCGTATGTAAAAAAGCCGGGTCTGTCCCTGATCGCCCTCTCGCTCTGTGCAGAGGCTCGGGGGCTGCTCTCGCAAACCCGGCTCCGGCCGAACCGTTGACAGCGTCAACATACCAGCCCGAGAACTTGGGCCTCGACCGTACACCCGGGCTACGACCAGCTCGCATGAGGGAACAACCAGACCAGCCGAAGCATTACGCAAGGCATTAAGACCTCGAAGGAGTGAAATCACTCCTCCGAGGCCTCGGGGGCTACACCCACCGGAACCAAATGCAACCGAGAAAGGCTGGTCCCCTTGCAAAAAAGTGCGACGAAAGCCTCCAAGCGAGTGCTAACACTCCCTTCGAGGCTCGGGGGCTACTGTCGGGGACCATAATTAGGGGTACCCTCAAGACGCCTAATTCTCAGCTGGTAACCCCCATCAGCATAAAGTTGCAGAGGCCTGATGGGTGCGATTAAGTCAGGGATCAGTCCATACGAGCGACTCGATCACGCCTCGCCCGAGCCTAGCCTCGGGCAAGGGCAGCCAACCCCGAAGGGGTTTCCGTCTCGCCCGAGGCCCCCCTTCAACGGCGGACACATCTCCGGCTTGCCCGAGGCCTTGCCTTCGCTGAGAAGCAACCCTGACTGAATCGCCACACCAACCGGCCAAGTCGCAGGAGCATTTAACGCAAAGGAAACCAGGCCCTGCCAAAGGCACCATAGGAAACTCCGCTCCGCCCGACCCAGGGCTCGGACTCGGGCTAAGCCCCGGAAGACGGCGAACTCCGCTCCGCCCGACCCAGGGCTCGGACTCGAGCTAAGCCCCGGAAGACGGCGAACTCCGCTCCGCCCGACCAAGGGCTCGGACTCGGGCTAAGGCCCGGAAGACGGCGAACTCCGCTCCGCCCGACCCAGGTCTCGGACTCGGGCTAAGCCCCGGAAGACGGCGAACTCCGCTCCGCCCGACCCAGGGCTCGGACTCGGGCTAAGCCCCGGAAGACGGCGAACTCCGCTCCGCCCGACCCAGGGGCTCGGACTCGGCCTCTGCTGACGACCTCCGCCTCGCCCGACCCAGGGGCTCGGACTCGGCCTCTGCTGACGACCTCCGCCTCGCCCGACCCAGGGGCTCGGACTCGGCCTCTGCTGACGACCTCCGCCTCGCCCGACCCAGGGGCTCAGACTCGGCCTCTGCTGACGACCTCCGCCTTGCCCGACCCAGGGGCTCGGACTCGGCCACGGCCATGGAAGACAGACTCGACCCCGGCTTCGGAGGAGCCTCCACGTCGCCCAACCTAGGGCACAGGCCAGCCACGTCGACAGGAAGCGCCATCATCACCCTACCCCGAGCCGACTCGGGTCGCAGAGAACAAGACCTGTGTCCCATCTGGCTGGCTCCGCCAGATAGGCAATGATGGCGCCCCGCTAGCTCCGTGACGACGGCGGCTCTCAGCTCTCTTACGGAAGCAGGGCGACGTCAGCAAGGACACAACCGTTCCAACAGCTGTCCCTCCGCCAGGCTCCGTTGCTCCTCCGATAGCCACGACATCACGCCAGCAGGGTGCCAAGATCTCTCCGGCTGCCACATTGGCATGTACCTAGGGCACTAGCTCTCCCCCCGCTAGACACGTAGCACTCCGCTACACCCCCATTGTACACCTGGATCCACTCCTTACGCCTATAAAAGGAAGGACCAGGGCCCTCTTAGAGAAGGTTGGCCGCGCGGGGACGAGGACGGGGACAGGCGCTCTCTTGGGGCCGCTCACTTCCCTCACCCGCGTGGACGCTTGTAACCCCCTACTGCAAGCGCACCCGACCTGGGCGCGGGACGAACACGAAGGCCGCGGGATTCCCACCTCTCTCTCGCCGGACTCCGGCCTCCTCGCTCCTTTCCCCCCTTCGCGCTCGCCCACGCGCTCGACCCATCTGGGCTGGGGCACGCAGCACACTCACTCGTCGGTTTAGGGACCCCCCGGTCTCGAAACGCCGACAGCTAGCCTATTAAAGATTTATTTTACCGTTGAGTAGTTAAAATTTGGCTTGACGAGCTATTTGACTAATCTATTAGAGGTGCTCTTAGTTGTTAGCAGCGGCTAAAAGTGGTCAGCTAATAAAAATAAGTTAACTAGTGATCGAGGTATTATAGGGAGAGAGAATTTAAGGTTATGTATTACTTTTAGCTCCTGATAGTTGGGTTTAAAAGGTTAGCGAACTAAGGATTATGGCTAGTTTGGTAACAACATTTTTCCAAGGAATTTCTATTTTACCAAGAAAAATTAGTTCATTTTTCCTTTGAAAAATACAAATCCCATGTAAAGATGTAGTTACCAAACTAGCCAGCCCTTAGTTGGAATTTCTGCTAAAATTTAGCCCACCCATTAGCCCTCATGTTTGAATTCTGGAGAACTAGCAACTATAGTTGTTAGCTATAGCCTTTTTTTTAATGAATCACTATTTTTTGAAACCTGTCACATATTTTTCCCTAATATTCCAGTAAAACCAGTCGCATCTTTGTTTTCCAAATTGTTTTTTTTTTGGCATATCCCGGCCCGCCTTTGACTGGCCCGGGGTTTCATTCGTTGTTGAGCTTTAATTAGCCCTTGGACAGTAGCTAGTTTTCTCAAGTCTCTTGCTTGGCGAAGAAGCTCCCGATCCTCTCCGTGACGTTCAATTCAATGTTTTTTCGACGATTCCACACAGAACGTAGTAGTAGAACTTTCTTACGCCTGGATAAGACTGTATCCAGCACTGCTTTACATATAAACTGTACTGTAGTGAAATTTGAATATAATCATACAGATGCTTAAGCTGCGATGTATGCAAGGCGAGCATGAAAACAACCGAAGTCTAGATGTAATAGTATATACATGCTCAAGTGACATGTGCTCAACATGATTGCCAATCTGTTGACCACTTCGGAAGGAAGCTGATCAAGTGTGGTCAAAACGACCAACCTGTTGTCCAAAACCCAACTGGCCCACACACTTTGGGAGCTGATCAAGTGACCAACATGGAAGTAAAAGTAAACCTATCGTCCAAAATGGCTGGCCCACGTAGCCAGCAAGCAGATGTAGTAGCTAAGGAACACACTGACGCCAGCATTATATTGACGTCACGGCAAGTGACCATTGCCAAAGTCATCAGCCATCGGCAGTTTATTAGCTCTCGGTCGACTGGCGTTTCGTCTCTCTGCCCGTTATTAGAGAGCACCGATTACTCAGCCGTCGTAGCTCGTCTTCGTCCTGCTCACCGGGCTCGGTATGGCGCTTCATTGAGATGTTCGATTAGATACGATCATATCACAATAGAAAACTGAAGGGTTTCCAACGCTAGTGTAGAAGAAATCATCGAAAGTTAGGTTAACATTGACGGTTTCTAAGAGTCGTCGAAAGTAACAGCTATTTTCATCGGTGACGGTCGTCATAAATAAATGTTATATCCTAGTGCTGTGAGTAGTTGCGGTATACGAAACGGAGGGCATTTATGTCATGTCCATTCCTCAACGTGTCACATCTCTCTCTCGCTCGCGGCCGCCGCCAAAGATTCCACGCCGTGGCTGCCGCCGCCGCCCCACGCCCACGCGTGTCGCCGGCACGCCAACCCGGTCACACGCATCGAGTCATGGCCACCACTGCCCCACGCCCACCCGTTGATCCAGACGCACAATAGTAAACAGGGAAATTTTCGACGACCTAAACCGTCGAACATAAGCCCTACACTATCGAACATTACTTATTTTTTTCAATAGATTAGGGCCTATCTTTGATGGCAAGGCTCTGTTGGTTCCAAAACGTCGGAAATAATGTTATGTTCGATGATAGTCGTTGGAGATACGCCATGTCCGACGACCACTAGGGGCCGTCATAATTTAAACTGGGTAACGGCTGTGACGATGTCCAATGAGTCCCACATGGTTATGTATGACGGTCTACATATGTGTCATCGGATAAAACTAACATATCTCCAACGGCTACATACGGGTCATCAGACTTAAGTTGGTAGTATGTCCGACAACCCCTGCAGCTGTGGGATCTTATATCCTTATGTTCGACGACCATAGTTATGTCGTCGGACATAATGAATTTTCGGGAGGTCGAATCTCTACCTGTTTTTTGTTAATTCACATGGTTCACAAAATAACAAATTTCATACACACCATATTCATCCTGAATATCAATACATAGTTACATCCGCATTCACACATACATCAATTCACATATTCACATTTTGAACACCCAATTCCATTAAACAAAACACATTTACAGCCACAAATCGCATTCACATATAGTTCAACATCACATATAGATCACACTGATATAGTTTAAGGTCAATCCACATTCACATAGTTGGAGTCATTCAAATGTCATCATAGAACTACTAAAGTTCTAAAGTGCAATGAAATGCTAACTAACTAAGCTTACCGTCTGTCACCTGGTTGGTTTGAGTTGTGGACACTTTCTTCGGCTGGACTATGGCTGGCGAAGAGGTTGTTCGCCCATGAAGTTGTGGTGGCGTCTTGGCCAAATCCATGTTTAGGTGCTACAATCAAAGGGGAGGTGTCTGTAAGCCCTATAACACATATTTGGATATTAAACACAAAGTTATTCATTTGTAACATATACACATATACATATAAACGAATACTTGATCTGGACGAACCGAAGGGAAATGTGGTGACGGTGGAGGCGGTGGTGCAAGTGCAGAGGCAGCATCCCAAAGTATGGCAGCAGGACGCCCATTTGTTGCGCCACTTGCTACAAATTAGAATTAAGTAACTGTTGACGAAGTACCAAACGAAACAAGTTTGTAGTTACGAATGACATATTACTTCAACTCACCGAGAGGAAAGCCTTCTGTTTTGCTCATAGGTTCTCATAGTACTCACCCTTCTGTCTTTGGTGCCCACCTTGCTGCCTCTAGTACTCCATTATAACACCATAAAATCATATTTTGGATAATTTAGAAAATTTTATCTTGAGACCTAAATAAATGTGTTTTCAAATAAGAGATTAAATAAAAGATCCATATGTCAAATTATTCCTTTGAATAATATATTTGACGCAATTCTAAAAAAAGGTGCAGACTAGAGTATCTTTCAATAAATAATATTAGAATTTATTTTCATAAGATGACTATATTTTTGTGTGTGTAGGAATGGTATGTTTAAAAGAATTTGCATGAATGGATAAATTAATAAATAAAAAAATTATGAGTTTGCATTCATGCTGGAATTTGAGTGTGCATTTAAATTCATATTTCAAATTTGGGGTTTGTAAATTTAAAACTAAAATTAGGCAACAAAATAGGAATCGGAGAGAAAACAAAACAATAATAATAATAAGGTGCTAGATGAGCTTTTCTTCATTTAAAAAAATGCTGACCGCTCAAAATTATTTGCAACGTGTATATATATAACATATTTTATATATTTATATATTTATATATATATATATATAGCATAAAACGCTCGATACCGTCCTTAATATAATATATTTAGTTTAGTATAGGAGAAGTAAATTAACCTCCATCGTGCAATACATGGAGAGAAAAGCTAACAGAAGGTATTTGAACTACGAGAAAATACATGGCTTTTCAATACATGCCACAGAATCGCCTAGCTTTTAGCACCGGATCGGATCTCAGCCAAACACCTGTACACGTGCATGAATATCGTCATTTGTTTGCATGGGAGATGAGAGCTTATCCGATCAGTTGATATCCGAATGTCCGTTTGATATCTCCATAAATTCCGCGTCTGTTGGGACTTCGGCTATATAAATATCAACTCCCTAGAGCTCATTAAACCAAGACTTTCTATCCTAATTACTCGAGGCCGCACATCGTCGTGGCTGACCCGTGTCATTGCCCAGCGGGGTCTGCGGCATTCTCAAGTGGAAGGGACACGCCATGGCCGGGAGCCAAATGCCGCAGCGCGAAAGCCGAGAAGGAAGCTCCGCTGCGGTGCAGCTCGTTGTGTTGTTGCCTTGGTGCATGGGTGCTAGGGATGCTTCGTTGAATGCCTGCAGACGTTGTGTGGAGTTGGAAGGCTACGGACGATCGGTGTTCAACGAATTTCTCCTCGGAGATTAACTCCGCCGTGGATCAAGGCTATCCTGTGGCCGGTAGTCTTTATCGCACCAATTCCGGTGAGTTTCCCCCCATTCGATTCGTGCTGGCATTAGAGTCGTTTAGCGCATTTTAATTTATCAATTAGTGCACCCAGGCACGGTGGCGGATTCACCAGTCATGGTGCCGCCGTTAGGGCTGGCGGTGTCGCCGTCGGGATGGTTAAAGGAAAGAAGAAAGGGTGTGACTGTTGATATTGGGATAAACGGTCGAGATCTGATCTGTGTACCGGTTCAGGATGATGCAACCGTAGCCGTCCGATCTGGATCCCATGACCCAGATTCGATCTCGGACACTTTAAATCAATGTCGTGGATCTCTGATCTAACGGACATCAGGGCGTACCACTTCAGTGTTGGGGCGATTTAATCCTGGCCCTCGAATCTGATCGGGTGGCTGAGATCGACTTGTACCCATCGTCGTGCCTAGTTTGCAAAAGAGACCATGTATTAATAGTTTATCAACCCGCAGTCTATAGTTGTAGAAAGAATATTACCAAGAGGTCCCAAAAGTTATAGAAATAACGCTGACATTTTTAGATTTTCATCCGCAGACCAGAGGAAACTATTATTTTTATAAAATTAAATCTGAAATTGATTTTAGGATAAAAATAATTCCAAAAATGGTAAAATCCATATCTCTCTCATTTTACCTCTGTTTTGCTCCGTTCAAATTGCGTTAGCTTCTTAATAAATTTGTTTACACGTTAAAAGCGTTATTTCTATTATTGCGCATACTTTTATAATTGGATATTTACTTAGCTTATGTTAGTCGATTAATCAATCTAGTCAAGTCAACTTGACTATGATTATAATCTGACTAAGATGTGATCACTCCTTAAGTTATAACTTAGAATTAGTTATAATGTTTCTCTCACATACTTTATACTAATCACGGAGGATATATTTTTACTATTTAACCACCTAAAACTTGAGAATATTATATCTTTTTAATCGTAACTCCGATTTTAGCTGTTCCCGAACATGTGATCTCGTTACGACGCGTAGATCATTATTATTCAGTTTATACTTATGTTTGGTGTGATGTTAATTTTGCCTATACATTGTTTGTTTGTATTGCTACGACTAGCGCGAGGTTACGAGTCATCTGAAGATCATCCTGGTACCTGGAATCTCAAGTCCCAGGCAAGTTGTGTCCTTGATCACTTCTCTTTACCCAGTCATGTTCTAATTAATCATAATGATCTGCATAGGTTAATTTTGATGGGACCCAATAGGTTACCCTAGTTTATCTATCTTTATGCCTTGTTTACCACTGAACTTTTGGGTAGTACTTGCTAGTGCTTTATGTGGATTTGGGCATTGAGATACACATTATTCATACTTTTATTATCAGTTGTTATTTACTGTTCATGATAAGATCATTATGTTAATTGGAACATGGAGAACCATCCGGGAAAATAGTGCTATCACAAGGGTTTAATGGGACGCCCTTGGCTGACTAACTAGGAAAGCTAGTGGAGGACTACCTTACCCAAAAGGGGCAAGGACAGTAGGGGAGTGGTCAGTGTAGGTAGGTCCTTGGGTTGATTTTGCTGCGATGGCGGTCAGGCGAGGGATTCCTGCATTGGAGCTTCCTATAAACTGTAGCGGGTTTTCTGAAGCTAGTAGAACTTTGTAAAGGCCTCGTAGTGTTACCCTGCCTCGCCTCCTCGGTAGAGGTGTATGGGATTGGCCGTCTCTTGGCAGATGGGTAACATGACTTGTGGGTAAAGATGCACAACCTCTGCAGAGTGTAAAACTAGTATACTAGCCGTGCTCACGGTCATGAGCAGCTCGGACACTCACATGATTAATTTATGGAACTAAATTCAATTTATCATATGCATTGCATCGCAGGTGATGTTGTTTCTACTTCTTAATTAGGTTTGGTATTTACTTATACTTAGTAACTGCTAATAAAATTTTGACCAACTTTAAAAGCAATGCTTAGCTCTAACCATCTCCTTTTGGTAAGCCTTACACTTCACGTGAGCTCTCACCTTTGGCGAGTTCATGCACATTATTCCCCACAACTTGTTGAGCTATGAACGTATGTGAGCTTACTCTTGCTGTCTCACACCCCCCACAGGTCAAGAACAGGTACCACAGGATGAGGCGCATGGAGGATGCTGCAATGTGTTCGTGAGAGATCTAGGTCGTCGTCTCCCAGTCAACTTTGGATTGCTGGACCGTTGTCTCCTTATAATGTAATTATTTATTTATTTTGTACAGAACTCCTATTATATAGTAAAGATGTGACATTCGATCCTGTGCCATGATTCATCATATGTGTGAGACTTGGTCCCAGCACACCTGGTGATTATGTTCGCGCTCGGGTCTTGGTGCCCCAAAACCCGGGTGTGACATCCATCTGTTTCCCCAATGCTTCTCATAGCCTAGTGATCTACATGTCCTGGGCGAGGCGCGAGAACGAGGTGATTGCGAGGACGATGATACAGGTCGTCGTCCTCGACATCTCAACTCCCTAGAGTCAATCAAAGAATCAAATATATCCAACCTACAATAGTGAACCATAGACTCAATACAAATCGCAAGCATATGAGCGGGCTTGTCCTCCTACGCTAGCGTATGTCGCCTTTGGGTTAATTGGTTGGCTTCTCCAGTCATAGTCTAGCCCATGGCGCTCAACCACCTTCTCCCCATACGTTGTCTAGAGAAAACACACCAAATGTCAATACACTATCACGGTGATGCAAAAAAACAATAGAGTATAAAAATCTCACCAGCCGGTCGAAGGTTGTTTGGGTGCACAACACATCAAGATCCTGAGGACCAGAACCCCTATGCCCTTGCATAAACACCTCCACATCTGTGGGCCTAGTACCAGATCGATCTCCTTGTACATACAAGTTAGAATTACATACGTCTACTTAGTTTGAAGTTGGAACATAATATATTGTATCATTCTCTTAGCCAAACGCATATGTCTATCTAATTCGTAGTTGTGGAACGACTCGATACATGGTTTCCCCTGTCCCTTTCAGAAAAGGTGCAAAGAACTCAAGGGAAGTACACAACCTACACAAGGCCTAATAACCATCTGGTCGGGTGGCTATCTAAGGAACAAACATGTACATGAAATGCTCCTCGGTCAGGTAAATTGATGCATTAACATGTACCCAAAACAAGAATTAGCCAAAAAGATAAAAGACTCAACAACTTGTTTACCTCTAGGTATTGCTTCTTCATAAGGTAAATTGATGACCATTCTGCCTTGTTCTTCGGCATAGGTCGATCATCACTACTTGCCCTGTACCATGTCTTTTATAGTCTGAATCTGGACATAGTACATTGCATCGCGTTATACTCAAACATGTAACAGACATTGAGATCATAAGACCCATATTCAGGCAACTTGTACCGTTTCTGAAAAAAGAAAGCTAGAACTAAATACAAAAATAAGACACAGAAAATAATAAAGAAAAATCATACCCAAAATCCATTCCAAACTAGTGCATGTGTGTTGCCAAACTTTCTACAGACATCATAACAGTAGTGCTCCCAAGCGGTGGAGGGACATAATCGCCACTAGGCGAAGTCACAAGACTAGGCCAGTGGAGATGAACAAGATTACCTAGAATCATGTCCACCTGCATGTAGTGTCTTGTGCCTGTGAACGAGTCATCGATCCAAGTCCCGTAAGAACAAAACATTTTAGAAATAAATCCATGAGTTGTGGTAACAATGAAACAAAGACTAGGTCATTCACTTTTCACTTAGCTTTATCAAAATTCAGGATTTGAGTGGAAGCTCCGGAAGTGGATCAACAAAATGTAGTTTCCTTGTTCTCCTTACTCTAGATGATCTAGACCCACCTACTGACTCTCCACCAGCCCTAGAATCCCCACCTGCTGACTATGTGAAATCGCCTAGAAGGGGTGAATAGGTGAAACCTGAAATTTATCAACTTTAAACACACACTAAGGCCGAGGGTTAGCGTTAGAATTAAATTCAAGTCCAAAAGAATATCTCTCTTGCTAGGAGTTGCCCAAGGATTGCGGATGACGTATGGGAGCTAACTCAAATTCACACTAGCAAGGAAATGTTAGAGAGGGAAAAACAAATCAAACAAGAATCAAGGCGAGTGAACACGATGATTTGTTTTACCAAGGTTTGGTTCCAAAGAACCTAGTCCCCGTTGAGGAGGTCACAAAGACCGGGTCTATTTCAACCCTTTCCCTCTCTCAAACGGTCACTTAGACCGAGTGAGTCTTTTTCTTAATCTCTTGGGTCACTTAGACCCCACAAGGACCACCACACTCTTAGGTGTCTCTTGCTTCGATTACAAGTCACTTGAGAAATAGAAGGGAAAAGAAAAAGGCCAAACCAAGCGACAAGAGCAACAAAGAACACAAGTGATCCTCTCACAAGCCCTAATGCACTAGAGTTGATTTTGGGACTTTGAGTGGATTGATTGCTTTGATTGTGTCTTGGAGTGTTGAGCTTTTGCTCTCGCAATGAATGAGAACTCAGAAATGCTTGGATTTTAGTGAATGAGGTGGTTGGGGTACTTATAGCCTCCCAACCACTTTTAGCCGTTGGCTGAATTCTGCTGGTGATGGGCGCACCGGACAGTTCGGTGCGCCACCGGACAGTCACTGTGCACTGTTCGGTGCGCGCCACATCAGCGCAACCGTTAGGGTTCAGAGCTGTTGACCATTGGAGACGTTTGTCTTCTAGCTACACCAGACAATCCGGTGCCACACCAAACAGTCCGGTGCCCTCTGACTTCTGCGCTTCTGACTCTGTCGCGGCATTGTTGCTTTTGCAGAGTCGACCGTTGGCGCAGAGAGTCATTGCTCTGCTGGCTCATCAGACAGTCTGGTGTCACACCGGACTGTCCGATGAATTTTATTTCTTTTGTTCCATGCTAAGGTTGGCAAAGAGAGAAAGTAAATCATCCTTATTATCGCTAGAGCTACCCTCATCAATAGATGTAGTATATTTGGGGTTGGCTCTAGAGTGTACCTTCTTCTTCTTCTTGCCATCCTTAGCCATGAGAGACTTGTGGCCGACATTGGGGAAGACAAGACCTTTGTTGACGGCGATATTGATGGCGTCCTCATCAGAGGAGGGGTTGATGGAGCTCTCGTCGGAGTCCCATCCCCGGCACACATGCGCATCACCGCCCTTCTTCTTGTAGTATCTCTTCTCCTTCTTCTTCCCTTTCTTGTCTTCGTCCCTATCACTTTCACTAGAAATTGGACATTTAGCTATGAAATGACCGGACTTACCACATCGGTAGCACACCCTCTTGGAGCAGGGCTTGTAATCCTTCCCCCTCCTTTGCTTGAGGATTTGGCGGAAGCTCTTGATGATGAGCACCATCTTCTCATTGTCGAGCTTGGAGGCGTCGATTGGAAGCCTACTTGGTGTAGGCTCCTCCTTCTTTTCTTCCGTCGCTTTGAATGCGACGGGTTGCACCTTGAGTGTAGAGGTGGCGCCTTGCTCCAAGTTGACAATGTGTTTGGAGTCTTTGATCATAAGTTCAAAGCTCACAAACTTACCAATAACCTCCTTGGGAGACATTAGTTTATATCTAGGATCCCCACGTATTAATTGAACTTGAGTAGGATTGCAAAATACGAGGGATCTAAGAATAACCTTGATCATCTCATGGTCATCCCATTTGGTGCTCCCGAGGTTGCGCACTTGGTTCACCATGGTCTTGAGCCAGTTGTACATGGCTTGCGACTCTTCTCCTTTGTTTAGGACGAATCGACCGAGTTCTCCCTCGATCGTTTTGTGCTTGGTGATCTTGGTCACCTCGTCCCCTTCGTGCGCGGTTTTGAGGACGTCCCAAATTTCTTTGGCGTTCTTTAACCCTTGCACCTTGTTATACTCCTCTCGACACAAGAAGGCAAGAAGTATGGACGTGGCTTGGGAGTTAAAGTGCCTAATTTGGGTGGCCTTGTCTGAGTCGTAGTCCTTGTCCCCCACCTTTGGTGCCTGCGCTCCAAACTCAACAATATCCCAAATGCTTTCGCGGAGTGAGGTTAGATGGTGCCTCATTTTATCACTCCACATACAATAATCTTCACCATCGAAATATGGTGGTTTGCCTAGGGGCGGAAAGTAATAGAGCACGCTTTGAAATACGAGGATAGCGTAGTGGCATCTTACTATACTTCTTGCGCTCATGGCGCTTAGAAGTAGTGGACGATTCGGAGCCAGACATGGAGGGAGACGAAGAGTCGGTCTCGTAGTAGACCACCTTCTTCATCATCATCTTCTTGTCACCCTTCCGATGTGACTTGATGGAGGAAGAGGATTCCTCCTTATACTTGTTGCCGGACTCCCTTGAGAGAGTCCTCCTCGAGCTCGCGGGCATTTCACCGGTCATGATCTCTCTCTTGGCGTGATCTCCAGACATCACTTCGAGTTGGTTAGGCTCTTAATGAAGCACCTGGCTTCGATACCAATTGAAAGTCGCCTAGAGGGGGCTGAATAGGTGAAACCTGAAATTTATCAACGCCAGGGGTTAGCGTTAGAATTAAATTCAAGTCCAAAAGAATATCTCTCTTGCTAGGAGTTGCCCAAGGATTGCGGATGACGTATGGGAGCTAACTCAAATTCACACTAGCAAGGAAATGTTAGAGAGGGAAAAACAAATCAAACAAGAATCAAGGCGAGTGAACACGATGATTTGTTTTACCGAGGTTTGGTTCCAAAGAACCTAGTCCCCGTTGAGGAGGTCACAAAGACCAGGTCTATTTCAACCCTTTCCCTCTCTCAAACGGTCACTTAGACCGAGTGAGTCTTTTTCTTAATCTCTCGGGTCACTTAGACCCCACAAGGACCACCACACTCTTAGGTGTCTCTTGCTTCGATTACAAGTCACTTGAGAAATAGAAGGGAAAAGAAAAAGGCCAAACCAAGCGACAAGAGCAACAAAGAACACAAGTGATCCTCTCACAAGCCCTAATGCACTAGAGTTGATTTTGGGACTTTGAGTGGATTGATTGCTTTGATTGTGTCTTGGAGTGTTGGGCTTTTGCTCTCGTAATGAATGAGAACTCAGAAATGCTTGGATTTTAGTGAATGAGGTGGTTGGGGGTATTTATAGCCTCCCAACCACTTCTAGTCGTTGGCTGAATTCTGTTGGCGATGGGCGCACCACCGGACAGTCACTCTGCACTGTCCGGTGCGCGCCACGTCAGCGCAACCATTAGGGTTTGGAGCAGTTGACCGTTAGAGACGTTTGTCTTCTAGCTGCACCGGACAGTCCGATGCTCTCTGACTTCTGCGCTTCTGACTCTGTCGTGGCACTGTTGCTTTTGCAGAGTCGACCGTTGGCGCAGAGAGTTGTTACTCCATTGGCTCACCGGACAGTCCGGTGGCACACCAGACAGTCCGGTGAATTATAGCGGAGCGCGCCTCCATTTTCTCGAGAGTGGCTGGTTTAACTATGTGTGGCCCTGATGCACCGGACACTGTTCGGTGCGCCATTTTTCAGCACACTGAAGGTCTTACTCCATTTTTAATTGTGTCCTTAACTTGATTTCTTTCTTGGTTTGTATTGAACCTTATGCACCTGTAATACATGAATTCTAGACAAACTAGTTAGTCCACGTGTTTGCGTTGGTCATCAAACACCTAAATTAATTATAGGAAATGGTTAACTATATTTCCCTTTCACTATGACTCTCCCCCATGGTCTGCATCATGGTCTCCCCAACCGTCCCCAACGTCTCATGGGTCATGTACCTCCACACCCACCTCTACTCTCATCTTAGTGGGTCATGTCCGCTCGATTTCACCGTCCTATTAAAAATAAGAATCCTATTAAAAATAAGAATCTAATTAAACAATATATATATGTCCTCTATAAAAAACGAATTAATTTAACAAGTAACTTACATTCAATTGATCGTCTAAAAGCAAATGTTGTGCCAGCACTATGCATCTGCTCAAGGAAGAACCAATGCCTTGAAACACTGAGTCCTCACTCCTTGAGCTGCTCCTCGAGCTACTCCTCGTGCCTAACAAAATCCGACCTAAGGACTTCATCTTATTTGACACCATGTTTCAACAAAAAAGAAGTTAGTACATCAATCCTAATATGAATATATAATAAAATACAAAATAATAAAAGAAATAAAAAATGATATAAATAAAGTACAATCACTGACTTGTCAATCATAATCGTAATCAAAATCAGGATCAGATTATTACAAAGAAATCACGCCCATACATCTATAGAAAAGGATCATAAACCTACCTAAGAGTGACCGAGCACGTATTTATAACAAGGCATGAGGTCGAGCAAAATTTCGACAGCATAACCCCACTATTCTCCATTTGTACGCCTGAAAATGGTGCAACAGATATCATAGGGGTTACGATGTAGAAATTACACATGAGCACATGACTTGTACTATTCTCCATTTGTACGCCTGAAAATGGTGCAACAGATATCATAGGGGTTATGATGTAGAAATTACGCATGAGCACATGTCTTGTACTATTCTCCATTTGTACGCCTGAAAATGGTGCAACAGATATCATAGGGGTTATGCTGTGTAGAAATTACGCATAAGCACATGTCTTATACTATGCACCATTGGACAGATCGAGTATAAGCACAGATCATATAAGCTTGAATTAAAGAAATTGTACATTATCTAGTAGATAGATGACGGAAAAAAGAAATAGACTAAAATTTTGGCTATTTAATATTAGATATAGATATAGATATGAATATGCAAACTATCTCTACTACTATAAAACAGCATTTTTTACCGGCGTCATGTGTCAACACTTTTAAAAGCCACTTATATTTCTTTGTAATCAACTTACGGTCCAAGACGCTATTCCTCCCTCCACCTCTTGTTCCTACGCTCCAAACCCTAGGTCTGTTTGCGGTGGGGACAGACTGCCAGTGGCAACTCTAGGCTCGGCTTGGCTTCGGCTTCTGCCGCGCCCCGTACCTCCGGACAGGCGAGCAACGGTTCCTGGGCTGGAGGTCGCTACGGCCAAGCTAGAAGCTACGATGCGGCACCGAGCCACCGTCCCAGCAAGGAGGCTGCAGCACCGAGCAACGTACAGTGGAACAGTGAGCAGGTTTGAATACTCTGAATCTTTGATGGATGCCCGCACCAACTATGACTTGATAAATATTCAATTTGTAATTTTCGCCCGGATGGATTGTCAGACCCACTTATCAAATCATATGATTGTGTGTCCTCGCTAAGTACGGATATTATAATTTGTTTAATTTAATTTAATCAATTGATATAGAAATGTAGAGAGTCTATTATTCTGCGTACTGTCACAATCGGTCCATCTGGACAGTACAGTAGCTACTAGCTAGACACATTTGTGCATGTGCAGTACGCCAAGGTGATTGGACGTCGCTGGTGGTATGGTAACCGGCGGACTGCGTGGTGAGTCGCCGTTCAACGATTTCACAGGCGACCGTATCGGAGCGGACTCGGACTCGGAGCACGCTTTCCTTTCATACCGGAACGCACACCACCGTGCACGTGCTCGACGTTGGTTATCCACTTCTCCTTCCAGACTCCAAACACGCACGATGCAGTGATGCATTCCAACGTAGCCTTCGTTTTAAAATATAGTTTTTTTTGTAGATCTTTTTTTCTATCCATATTTCAATAAATAGTAATGAATACAGACAGACAGACATACGTACATAGAAGCCGCATTTAGAGGTTATTTAATAAATGTATGTTTAGTCAAAACCAATTATATTTTGGGACGGAGGAAGTAGTATATTTAACTTGAATTATCGTGTGCATTGATTTTGACTGAGCGTCTGTTTGGTTGACTGTACGCGAGAAACGGTGGCTGCATGAGTGGATGCAAAATAAGTTATTCTGATGCCATTTATCTGTATCTACACATACACAAAAAATGATCGTACCTGGACGACCAGGCTTGCGTGGGACTGGGTGTGCGGGCGCAGTAAACCAATCATACACATTCCTATTGTTTGGTTGCTAGCAGTCTCGGCGCCTGACTTAGCGTAGCCTGCATCAGTTGAAACGGAAGATTTCTATTTCCCCACGCATGCAAGATAACGACGATTAAAAAGCCTAGCTTGCATCTGCAGCCAACCAACCATAGGCTCAAACGCGATCAACGCATGAACGGAGCCTGGGCGTGGGTGGGCAGCCAACCAATCATGCAGATTGTGAACCAGTTCCTTCCTACCTCTCTATTACTCTCCCTCTCTCTCTTTATATACACGCGCGCGAGTACGTGTACGTGTACAGTCGAGTCTATATGGCAATAGACTCTACACTACAGCTCAGAGTGTACCCGATGACAGTCAGTTAGGGTCTGTTTGGTTGGTTTCTCTTGCCAACCTGGCTGTGTGAGCCAGGATCACTGAAGCCTGACTCTGGAGATGCGATCAATCTGCTCGTATCTGGTGAGCCTGGCCCAGGGTGTTTTAAGGATCGTGCGAGGCTGGATCCAAATCTACATGCAGGCAACCAAACATAGAGCTCGCACGCGTATAGTCTGACTCACAGCAACCAAACAACAGCTATTAGCATTCTGTGATGCAAGCACGCGCAGATGCAGGAAACCAAACATACCTTAAGGCCTCATTGCCGGCTACTACTACAATTGTGCACACACACATGGCCGGATAGGGATGGGTTCTAGAAAGGAACCGGTCGCCCGGAGCTACCGTGTCCGCCACGCAGGTTTGACCCCTGTCGATCGTTGCGTCTTTTGTTTGATCGTGTCTTTGTCCGGCTCCTGTCTTGTCCTTAAGAATGCTGTCCACCACACCAAGCATGTAGTAGCTGCTAAGCATGCATCAGAATCCCAACTCCATGATTTTGATTGGAACGACTAAGCAAACGGTTTTGATTGGTGCATTGCATTGCACACGATTTGCCAAAATGCATGCGCCGGCAGTGCACATCGTATACCTGGACGACGACACACCGGTCGTCGCGATTGCCACTACCTGATCGATCGCTCCGACTTCGAGTGTATTTTTTATTTTCTTTTTTAATCATAATTAATGAGACCAACTGTGAGGCCCAAAATCTGTATAAAAATTAAATTAATAAAGATATGAAATAGTAAATTCAGATATCTCAAATTATACTTAAATGTTGAAAATTGAGGACTGAATTTTGAAACCCAAGAATTATTTTAGAAAAGAAGTAATAGAAAATTTTTCTATTCACCTAAACGATCATTCATTAAATGATGCCCCATAAGCATTTATTTACATAAATATTAAGTTTAGAAGACTCAAGTCGGGACTAGAATTTCTTTTAAGTCTAACATATAAAATTGAAACTGGGGAAATAACAAATAATAATATTTGTAAATAGTAGAAGTTATGTTCACTAGGAAATTTGAAGTTCAAAATAGGTGATTGAATTTAAATCAGATTTGAAATAGAGAAAAGAAAATGAGATAAGGAAAAGGAAAGGAAAATAAAAAGAAAAGAAAATGCAAAATGCATTCTAGGTAGTTTCTCCTTGACCAGCCCATTTCCACCTGTCTTCTCGGCCCACTTCTTTCCTGGCCTAGAATGGGAATCCAGCTGTCGCCGCTGCACAGCTTCTGACGCTGTGGGCCAGGCAGGCCAGCCTCTCCGCGCACGGATATCGCCGACGGGTGGACCCCTCCTTGCTCAATCCTCTCCGTCGCGGGTATGGGTGCGCTTTGTCTGTCATGTGGGCCTCTACTTCTCCCTCCGGTTAGCGCTCGCATGCTCTGGCTGACTGGTGGGCCAGGTCAGCGTGGACTCCGTCTTCCCCGCCGTAGCCACCATAGCTATAACCAACGCCGCTAATGCCGCGCGCCTAGGATGGCGAAGCGGACCCCCCCCCGTCCTACCTTCGTGCGGGTTTATAAAGCCTCTAGGCGCAACTTCCGTTCAGATCGGGACGCATTACGTTGGTTGCCCATCGTCCGGTGAGAGAGGGCATCGAGAGAACAAAGCAAGAGAGAGAAGGGAAGTGCCCCTGCCGCACCTGTAAATCGGCGTCGCCGTCGTTCAAGCCCCGGTGCTGAAGTGTTGCGCATCGCCCGTGCTGGTGGAGCCCGGCCGCGGCATCGCTCGACTTTGTGGCGACTCATGTTCGCCGCAATTCCTCGCCGAAATCCGGAATCGGCCGTGGATCCACACCGCATCGGACTGACCTATTTCCATCGCCATCCGCTAGTGAGGTATCCCTACCTAGTCCGTCGCATTCTGTTCTCTCTATTACGCGGGGTCATGCAAGGGTTAGAACCCGGTGGCATGGGTTGGGCAAGCTCACGGCAAGCGGATTGCTGTGTCACGCGCGCGCATCGTCGTACTGTGTCACCAAGGAAGAAGGGGTGGGCGACGTTGATTAGCGTACGAGCGGTCAGGATTAATTCTGGGCATCCCCCTTGCCCCGTCCTATGTGAACCGTAGATCCTCAAACCAGGGGTGGTGATTGCGTACCGATTCATGTGGGTGTCCGATCTAATCAGCGTCGTATGCATTGGATCGGACAGCTGAGATTAAACACCGCCTTTTGGCCTACTCATCTTACAAAGGAGTCCCTGGACTTTAAATATATCAACCCGTCGTCCACCACGCATAAGATCTGAGTCTGTAGGATTTTTTGCGTAGAAGCCCATGTACTCTTTAGGTATCTGGTGCGCAGTCCAGAGCCAGGTGAAAATGGGAAAAATGAATATAGGAAATGATTTTAATATAAAAATAATTCTAGGATAGTGTTTAATCTCTAGAAAATTCATATTAGCTCCTTTTTAGTCCATTATAGCTCCTATAATTTGGTAGTAATATTGTCTATCACTGAGTAACACTGTTCTAGCATGAAAACCATATTAAAAAATTTATCACACAATTAATTTTGTAGCAAGCACATACGAACTTCGGAAATTCATAACTTCTCTGTTTTAATTCCGAATTGGCTCATTCCAGTTGCGTTAGCTTCGTATAAATATTTACTATACAGTAACAATATTAATTATACCATATCACATACTTTTATATTTACTCATCCTATGTCTACTAGATTACCTCTTCTAAATCAAATTTAACTTGTCCATAATTATAATGAACTCTAGTCAAGTTATAATTAAAACTAAAGTTGAGAATAATTATTCATAGAGTAATCTCTCATATGATTTACACTAACCAATTTATAATATAGTGTAATAATTAAATCACGTAGATCTTCCATAAATCATAACTTCGTAACCCTGACTCCGATCTTAGTAGTTCTCGATCCCGCGATCTCGTAGCAATGCGTAGATTATTATTATTCAATTTGTACTTATGTTTGATGTGATGTTAATTTTGTCTATACCATGTTTGTTTGTATTGCTACGATTAGCAGTGAGATCATGAGAATCTGAGGATCATCCTGGTACCTGGAATCTCAAGTCCCAGGCAAGTTGTGCCCTTGATCACTTTCATTTACCCAATAATGCTCTTTATTATCACTTATTCATGCATAGGTTTAATTTTGATGGGCCCAATAGATCACTCTAGTTTGATTATCTTTTACCTTATTTACCCCTGAATCACTTGGGTAGTTTTACTATTGCTTTATATGGTTTTTGGTTAATATTTCATTATATCCATGTTCCAATTATCCTGTTATTTTATTTATGTTCATGTCAAGATCATCATTATCTTTAATTAGAACATGGAGCTTAACTTGAGAAACACGTGCCACCATAAGGGTGGAATGGGACGCCCTTGGCTGACTAATTAGGAAAGCTAGTGGAAGACTACCTTACCCGAAAGGGGCAAGGGCAGCAGGGGAGTTGCATGTAGGGAGGTTCTCGGGTTGATTTTGCTGTGATGCCGATCAGACGAGGGATTCTTACAAATGCTCTTCCCATAAACTGTAGCGGGTTTTCGGAAGCTAGTGGAACTTTGTAAAGGCCTCGTAGTGGATCCCTAGCCATTCACCTCGGTAGTGTCTAAGGGCCTTGCAAACCCTGGTGACATGGGATACACGACTTGTGGGTACATGGTATAACCTCTGCAGAGTGTAAAACTGGTATACTAGACGAGCTCATGGTCAAAAGCAGCTTAGGACTCTCGCATGATTAAATCATGGAACTAAATTCAATTTGCCATTTGCATTGCATGGGATTTGTTATTAATTTTGTTTATTTATCATTATGGTTTGGTATCTACTCCTACTTAGTAATTGCTAATAAAATTTTGACCAACTTTAAAAGCAATGCTCAACTGTAACCATTCTCTTTGATAAGCCTTACACTTCACATGAGCTCTCACCTTTAGCGAGTTTATGCACATTATTCCCCACAACTTGTTGAGCTATGAACGTATGTGAGCTCACCCTTGCTGTCTCACACCCCCCCAAAGGAGAAGAACATGTGGTTCAAGAGGAGCCACACAACAAGGAGTTCGATTTGATCTAGGTGGCGTCTCCCAGTCGACTTTATGGCGCCAAGAATGGACTTAGTTCGCTTTATATTTATCTTTTATTTTGTAAGACTTCTGCTATGTAATAAGTACTCTGATTATATTGTGACATTTATCTCTATACACTCTGTTATTATATGTGTTGTCTTCTTTGGCGCGTATATGAGATGCACCCGGCTTTGTCCCTTAAATCTGGGTGTGACACCAATATCGTATTTAGACTCTGGATATATTGACATATGACGTCGTGGTTACATGGTGTAGGTCTGGAAAAAAACTCGAGCTCGACGAGCGGCTCGACTCGGCTCATTACTTGACCGAGTTGTAGCGATCCAAGCCTCTAGTTACACAAAATGATGCAGATTACGACGATGACATATTGAAAGGGAAATGGGATTTAACCTTTTTCTATAAATAATTTTGGTGGTTGAATGCCTAACACAAATATTGGACTAACTAGTTTACTCTAGATTATATATTCTACAGGTGCATAAAGGTTCAACACAAATCAATAAAAGATTGAAGAAAGGGTTCAAAAAGAAAGGAGCAAAGAAACCAAGGGTGCCCTGATCTGGGGCACCAGACTGTCCGGTGCACCAAGACCATACAACTCCAAACTCGCCACCCTCGGGTTTCTCTAGGCGTGCTCCACTAAAATTCACCGGACTGTCCGGTGTGCCACCGGACACTGTCCAGTGCACCAGCGGAGCAACGGCTCCTTCGCGCAACGGTCGACTGCAAAAGCTAAAGAATCAGATGAACAGTGTGCAACAGTGCGCGGCACAGCAGAGCAGCCGTCAGAGGCGCACCGGACAGTAAACAGTCCCTGTCCGATGCGGTACCGGACTGTCCGGTGCCACTGGAAGACAAAGGCTTTAACGGTCGACTACACCCGAACTCTAACGGTTGGGTGACATGGCTGGCGCACCAGACAGTGTCCGGTGGCATACCGGACTGTCCGGTGCGCCCATCGACAGCAGCCCAACCCCAACGGTTGTTTGGTGGTTGAGGGCTATAAATACCCCTCAACCACCTCCACTCCAACCATCCAAGCATTCATCACACTTCATTCAATACAAGAGCAAAGTGCAACACTCCAAGACACAAATCAAAGCCACTGATCCAATCAAAGTCCCCAATTCAATTCTAGTGCTTTAGGACTTGTGAGAGGATCGTTCTTGTGTTTCTTTGTTGCTTGGTTGCTTGGTTGGCTTTCTTCTTTCTCTCATTCTTATTCTCAAAGCCTTGTAAGCGAAGCAAGAGACACCAATCGTGTGGTGGTCCTTGTGGGGTCTAAGTGACCCGAGAAATCAAGGAAGAAAGCTCGCTCAGTCTAAGTGACCGTTCGAGAGAGGGAAAGGGTTGAAAGAGACCCGATCTTTGTGACCACCTCAACGAGGACTAGGTTCTTTAGAACCGAACCTCAGTAAAATAAATCACCATGTTCATCCGCTCTATCTCTTGGTTGATTTGTTTTCCCCTCTCTCCCGGACTTGACATTTGTTCTAACGCTAACCCCGACTTGTAGTGTGTTTAAAGTTGTGAATTTCAGTTTCCGCCTATCCACCCCCCCTCTAGGCGACTTTCACATATCTTACCACAAATAGTGTGGATGCATTGTGTGGTCATGATGTGGTACACTGGTAGTGTAACACCCGGATTTTAGGGGTCTAAAACCCGGGCGCGAAATAATCATCAAGTGTGCTAGAGGATCAAGTCTCACACATATGATGGCTCATGTTACAGAAACGAATATCACATCATCAATATATAATAGAGTTATGTATAAAATAGTTAAATAATTACATCATGCGAAGACAACGATCCAACAACCAAAGTTGACTGGGATACAACGACCTAGACCACTCACGAACTCATCACAACATCCTTCATTTGCCTCATCCTGTGGTACCTGTCCTTGACCTGGGGGGATGTGAGTACAACAAGGGTGAGCTGTAACACCCTGAATTTGGGGGTATAATTTTTCTCTTCTAAATATGCATCAAATTCAGGTGTTATCCCCTTGTTCCTCTTTCTTTTCGCTTCTTTATTCATTTCCTTCCAGACAATAGAGAATTTTACGTCAAAACATAGTTGTTAATAAAACCCTATGGGGAATAATGATTGGTGCATGCTATTGGAATATGTTTGTTTTGGTCTGACGCTTTGCTTGGGAGTGCATCCATTCGTTATGTGGTTCTTTTTATATAAATTGGATGAGTGTAATACAAAAAGAGAAGAGAGAAAGAAGCCCAAGATCCTAGCTGGCCCAACCCTCCCTCTTCCCCCTCCCTTTCCCTGGCCGGCCCAGCGCCATGCCCTCCTTCCTGGGCCGCTCGGTCGCCAAGCCCACGCACGCCCACGGCCCACCAGGTCGTTTCCCCCTCCCCGCGCGTGCGGCCCACTCACGGTCGCAGCCGCGCTGGCCCAGCTCCCACCCCCCCCCCCCCCCCGCGTGCCCTAGTCGCCTGCGCGCGCGCTCCCACCCGCTGCCGCCAGCACGTGGGTCCCACCCACCAAGCCGCCCCTCCCTATTCATCTTCTCAAACCGTCCCTCCTCACCCTCGGGCACCCACGTCGCAAGGAGCTTGCCATTCTCCTCTCCCCCATCTCGCCTCTCGCCCGAATCGGCCCTGGCGCGGGCGTGGCTCCGGCACGGTCCCGGCTCAGCGGCGTGGAGGCGCGCCCCCGGCGGTGCGGCATCGCGGCAGCGCGTGGCTAGCCAACGCGTGGCGGTCCAGCGCAGCCGACCGGTGTGGTGGCCCGCGGCCAGCCCGTGTAGCCAGCGCGGCGGCTCGTCGGCCAGCCTGCATGGCGCGCGCGGTAGCTAGCCCTGGCTCAGCCCGTGGCGCAGCTCGCGGCCCTAGCACAGCAACCCGCAGCATGCCCTGCGCAGCAGCCTGCGTGGCCAGCCTGCGGTGTGCTCCTAGTGGGCCCTGACCGGCACCCAGCCATCGTGATTGACCGAAAGGCCACCCTCGCCGAACTCCTTCCGTCGTGTTGGTCCTCATGTGCGCAGTAGAGAACAAGAAGAAGAAGCAATCGTCCAGTTCGTGAGTGAGGTGGTTGTGGCCGCATGAGATCCTATCGTTTTGAACTATGAACTAGTACGTATTCAATGTGTGTGCATCGCAAATACATTTTGATCCTGCTCTACTTGTGGTAACTTAGTAATCATGTCAAGTACACGTTAATAATAGTATTCGGTTGCATCACATGATTTAGCTATTTAATTGATTATTTGTTTGTCCAATGATTAATAAAATAACATTCTAATTTAGGTATAGCTCTAACTTGTCCTTGTATAAATACCCGTAAATGTGATTATGTCGATGCAAATGTTGTAATTAACACTCTATTAATAGGGATGCGGGATCGGTTAGCGGTTCTAGCTTATCGTCGCGCTGTTTTCGCGTGTTGCCACGTGTTGCTTCACGTGTTGTCGCGCGCGTCGTCGCGTGTCGTCTACGCATGTTGTTCGCATGCTTTGTCGTGCACCTTTCGCGTGTGTCGCGTGCCTTGCCGCGCGCGTATCGCGCGTTGTCCGCGCGCGAGATTAAGCGGTTCGCTTATAATGGCTCAGGTCAGTTAATTAGCTGTTTGGGTAATCATTAACTATTAAAATAGTATTTTAGTCGGAACAAAACAGTAGTTTTAATCTACATTTAATAAAGGTAGATTAATATAATCATGTCGAACTAAATGTTATAGTCAATACTTGTTTAGTGTAAACGCGATTTCGGCGTTTCTTTCTCCTCGCGTGACCGTAGTAACGCGTTCCTTTTCGTATTGCATGTGTTATTACATTTTATCTTGTATGGTGTAATGTTCTTATGCGTATATATATGTTTGTTTGTTTGTTCCTGGTTGTATTCGCTGTGCGTCGCGAATAGATTGCGATCCAATTTCGAGCTTCGAGGAATCAAAGATCAAGCGTTGGCGACCAAGTGATCTGGCTCTTCGGGTTCTACAAGGTTGAAGACCCTGAGCATCTGTTTGGTGAAGGCAAGTGTCCCTTGACCCATCTTTGTCCTATACATTCTTTAATTCACCTCCCGCATTTCACATTTATACCTAAGGATTGACTAGCTTTTGTTATCCATGTCCTTGTTTACCGATTTGGGTTGGATTATTAATGTTTAGCTTTATGCTATTGCTCGACTCTAATCAATGAACATGATGAGAATTATCAATGATACGTTGTTTCCCTCCTTTATTATGATGTTATACTTGTGGCATTTAAGGGGGCTCGAGCGGTTTCTCGAGTGCCTCTCTGTAAGGACCTGTTCGTTGGATGACCACCCGGGAAAACAGTGCAACCATGAGGGTGGAATGGGACGCCCTTAGCTGAATAATTAGAGGAACTGAGGTGTAGTTCGCTTCACCGTCGTGCCGTCAATGGGGCTCGGTGTATGCGGCTCGCTCTGCCAAGGTTGGTTTGCCCCTTGGGGAGGAGTGCGGTACATTTAGGAAACCTAACGGGCGACTACATCCTCAGGGAATCTTTGTAAAGGCTACGTAGTGAGACCCTACCTATTCACCTTGGTAGTGTTTAAGGGTTTGATCGGCCCGAGACAAGAGGGAATCACGGCTTGTGGGTAAAGTGTGCAACCTCTGCAGAGTGTTATGAAACTGATATATCAGTCGTGCTCGCGGTTATGAGCGGCCAAGGGAGCTCCATTGATTAGAGATACTTGATCAGAGATGTTCGGATTACAGGTGGTGATGAGAATGGTGGGTTTTGGTTATGACTATGGTACTGGTAAGTGGTATTCTTTCCATTTGGAAAGGGTACTTTGGGTTAATAACTTGGGTTAATGCTAAAACTTGGCTTTATACTAGTAATAATAACCTGACCAACTAAAAGCAACTGCTTGGCTTAACTCCACATAAAGCTAGTCCACCTTAGCCAAACAGGACATTTGCTGAGTATGTTGATGTGTACTCACCCTTGCTTTCACAAAACACCAGGTTGCCTTTGGTGCAATCTATGCTCAGGTAAAGAAGGCGTTGAGGCGTATTTCCATGAGTTCCAGGACATCGACGAGTTCAAGGATTAGGCTAGCGACCTCCCCCAGTCAGCTGCCTGTGGTGGGTTATTTACGTTGGCTACGTTTCGATTCTGTTTACTTTGATTTATATTATGTAAATGGCTCTAGTCTGTAATATTATTACTTACTCTTTATTGTAATTCGAAGCATTGTGCTATGATGAGTCATTTATGTAATCGCTGTGTACGTGAATTCCTGATCCTGGTACGTACATGGTTCACATTCGGTTACCTTATAAAACCGGGTGTGACATAAGTGATATCAAAGCCTTACTGACTGTAGGACCGTTGACCTAAAGTAGCACTGGCCGTTTTAAGGACTTATTGATTATTACTTCACCTCATCCTTGATTCCGCTTCAAAATATTAGTCACCTCGACTAATTCTATGTTGTGCTTCTATATGCCCCCTTGCCAAAAGTATTTTATTCTAGTATGGTCTATACTTCTCTCAATCTATTAGATCTGATCTCATCTTGTGCTTGCGACATCTTTGTAGATGCCCCCAGACCATAGCCTTTAGTCTTTTGGGACTCTTTCCTCATCCATTATTAAATTGCTACTATTTGACCATCTCTATTCCATTTTGTTATTGACATGCTCGTATCCTTGCATTTTTAATACCCTTATCCCTTAATCTAAAGCACTTACCCTTGTACCTCTACTGCCTATTTAAACATTTTAGTTTATATGTCCATGATCTTACTGTCTTTTGAGACCCTTTCCTATTCTATTGTTAAGTCGCTATCTTTTTAGCAATTTGTACTTTCTTGGTCTTGGTATGCTCGTACCTGATAGTCGCCTAGAGGGGGGGTGAATAGGGCGAAACTGAAATTTACAAAAATAAACACAACTACAAGCCGGGTTAGCGTTAGAAATGTAAACGAGTCCACGAGAGAGGGTGCAAAACAAATCGCAAGCAAATGAAGAGTGTGACACGCGGATTTGTTTTACCGAGGTTCGGTTCTTGCAAACCTACTCCCCGTTGAGGAGGCCACAAAGGCCGGGTCTCTTTCAACCCTTCCCTCTCTCAAACGATCCCTCGGACCGAGTGAGCTTCTCTTCTCAAATCAAAGCCGGGAATAAAACTTCCCCGCAAGGGCCACCACACAATTGGTGCCTCTTGCCTTGATTACAATTGAGTGTTGAACACAAGAGCAAGTGAGAAAGAAAAGAAGCAATCCAAGCACAAGAGCTCAAAAGAACACGGCAAATCTCTCTCGCTAATCACTAAAGCCTTTTGTGGAATTGGAGAGGATTTGATCTCTTTGGTGTGTCTAGAATTGAATGCCTAGCTCTTGTAAGTGGTTGAGAAGTGGAAAACTTGGATGCTATGAATGGTGGGGTGGTTGGGGTATTTATAGCCCCAACCACCAACTTGACCGTTGGTGGAGGCCGTCTGTTCGATGGCGCACCGGACAGTCCGGTGCACACCGGACAGTCCGGTGCCCCAGCCACGTCATCAGTTCCGTTGGAAATTGACCGTTGGAGTTCTGACTTCTGGGCCCGCCTTGATGTCCGGTGGCGCACCGGACATGCACTGTAGAGTGTCCGGTGCGCCTGCTCCCGCGTGCCTGACGACTGTGCGCTTCTGGCGCGCATTAAATGCGCCTGCAGGTGACCGTTGGCGCGAAGTAGCCGTTGCCCCGAGGTTGCACCGGACAGTCCGGTGTACACCGGACAGTCCGGTGAATTTTAGCGGAGCAGCTGAAGTGAAAACCCGAGGCTGACGAGTTCCAGAGGCCGCCCTTCCTTGGAGCACCGGACATGTCCGGTGTACACCGGACAGTCCGGTGAATTATAGCGGAGTTGCCTCTGGAAATTCCCGAAGGTGGCGAGTTTGTGTTGAAGTCCTCTGGTGCACCGGACACTGTCCGGTGTACACCGGACAGTCCGGTGCCCCCAAACCAGAGGTGCCTTCGGTTGCCTTTAGCTCTCTATTTGAACCCAACTTTGGTCTTTTTAATTGGCTTGATGTGAACCTTTTGCACCTGTATAACTTATACACTAGAACAAACTAGTTAGTCCAATTATTTGTGTTGGACAATTCAACCACCAAAATTATATAGGAACTAGGTGTAAGCCTAATTCCCTTTCAATCTTCCCCTTTTTGGTGATTGATGCCAACACAAACCAAAGCAAATATAGAAGTGCATAATTGAACTAGTTTGTATGATGTAAGTGTAAAGGTTGCTTGGAATTGAGCCAATATAAATACTTACAAGATATGCATGGATTGTTTCTTGATTTTTAACATTTTGGACCACGTTTGCATCACATGTTTTGTTTTTGCAAAAATCTTTTGTAAATCTTTTCAAAGTTCTTTTGCAAATAGTCAAAGGTAAATGAATAAGAGTTTGCAAGGCATTTTCAAGTTTTGAAATTTTCTCCCCCTGTTTCAACTGCCTTTCCTTTGACTAAACAAAACTCCCCCTAAATGAAATCATCCTCTTAGTGTTCAAGAGGGTTTTGATGATTCAAATTGAAAAACTATTTTCTCCCCCTTTTGAACTCAATAGGATACCAATTGAAAAATACTCTTGGAAAACACTAAGTTTTTGAAATTGGTGGTGGTGCGGTCCTTTTGCTTTGGGCTCAACCTTTCTCCCCCTTTGGCATGAATCGCCAAAAACGGAATCATTAGAGCCCTTCGAAGTATTTTCTCCTCCTTTGGTCATAAAATAAATGAATGAAGAGTATACCAAAGTTGGAGAGATGCTCGGAGTGACGGCGAAGGAAGAGTAGTGGAGTGGAGTGGAAGCCTTTGTCTTCGCCGAAGACTCCAATTCCTTTTCAATATACCTATGACTTGGTTTGAAATGCTCTTGAAAACACATTAGTCATAGCATATACAAAAGAGATATGATCAAAGGTATACTTGTGTGCTATGTGTGCAAACTAGCAAAAGAAGTTCCTAGAATCAAGAATATTAAGCTCATGCCTAAGTCTGGTAAAAGATTGTTCATCAAGTGGCTTGGTAAAGATATCGGCTAATTGATCTTTAGTGTTAATGTATGAAATCTCGATATCCCCCTTTTGTTGGTGATCCCTAAGAAAATGATACCGAATGGCTATGTGCTTAGTGCGGCTATGCTCGACGGGATTGTCGGCCATTTTGATTGCACTCTCATTATCACATAGCAGAGGGACTTTGGTTAATTTGTAACCGTAGTCCCGCAGAGTTTGCCTCATCCAAAGCAATTGAGCGCAACAATGACCTGCGGCAATATACTCGGCTTCGGCGGTTGAAAGAGCGACCGAATTTTGCTTCTTTGAAGCCCAAGACACCAAGGATCTTCCCAAGAACTGGCAAGTCCCTGATGTGCTCTTTCTATTAATCTTACACCCTGCCCAATCGGCATCCGAATAACCAATCAAATCAAATGTGGATCCCTGAGGGTACCAAAGCCCAAACTTAGGTGTATAAGCCAAATATCTCAAGATTCGTTTTACGGCCGTAAGGTGTGATTCCTTAGGGTCGGCTTGGAATCTTGCACACATGCAAACGGAAAGCATAATGTCCGGTCGAGATGCACATAAATAAAGTAATGAACCAATCATCGACCGGTATACCTTTTGATCCACGGACTTACCTCCCGTGTCGAGGTCGAGATGCCCATTGGTTCCCATGGGTGTCTTGATGGGCTTGGCATCCTTCATCCCAAACTTGTTTAGAATGTCTTGAGTGTACTTTGTTTGGCTAATGAAGGTGCCCTCTTGGAGTTGCTTTACTTGGAATCCTAAGAAATATTTTAACTCCCCCATCATAGACATCTCGAATTTCTGTGTCATAATCCTACTAAACTCTTCACATGTAGACTCGTTAGTAGACCCAAATATAATATCATCAACATAAATTTGGCATACAAACAAGTCATTTTCAAGAGTTTTAGTAAAGAGTGTGGGATCGGCTTTTCCGACTTTGAAGCCATTAGCAATAAGAAAATCTCTAAGGCATTCATACCATGCTCTTGGGGCTTGCTTGAGCCCATAAAGCGCCTTAGAGAGCTTATAGACATGGTTAGGATACTCACTGTCTTCAAAGCCGGGAGGTTGCTCAACATAGACCTCTTCCTTGATTGGTCCATTGAGGAAGGCACTTTTCACGTCCATTTGATAAAGCTTAAAGCCATGGTAAGTAGCATAGGCTAATAATATGCGAATTGACTCAAGCCTAGCTACGGGTGCATAGGTTTCACCGAAATCCAAACCTTCGACTTGGGAGTATCCCTTGGCCACAAGTCGAGCTTTGTTCCTTGTCACCACGCCATGCTCATCTTGCTTGTTGTGGAAGACCCATTTGGTTCCTACAACATTTTGATTAGGACGTGGAACCAAATGCCATACCTCATTCCTAGTGAAGTTGTTGAGCTCCTCTTGCATTGCCACCACCCAATCCGAATCTTGTAGTGCTTCCTCTACCCTGTGTGGCTCAATAGAGGAAACAAACGAGTAATGTTCACAAAAATGTGCAATACGAGATCTAGTGGTTACCCCCTTATGAATGTCGCCGAGGATGGTGTCGACGGGGTGATCTCGTTGGATTGCTTGGTGGACTCTTGGGTGTGGCGGCCTTTGCTCTTCATCCTCCTTGTCTTGATCATTTGCATCTCCCCCTTGATCATTGTCGTCATCTTGAGGTGGCTCATTTGCTTGATCTTCTACTTCATCAACTTGAGCTTCATCCTCATTTTGAGTCGGTGGAGATGCTAGCGTGGAGGAGGATGGTTGATCTTGTGTATGTGGAGGCTCTTCGGATTCCTTAGGACACACATCCCCAATGGACATGTTTCTTAGCGCTATGCATGGAGCCTGTTCTTCACCTATCTCATCAAGATCAACTTGCTCTACTTGAGAGCCGTTAGTTTCATCAAACACAACGTCACAAGAAACTTCAACTAGTCCTGAGGACTTGTTAAAGACTCTATATGCCCTTGTGTTTGAATCATATCCTAGTAAAAAGCCTTCTACAGTTTTAGGAGCAAATTTAGATTTTCTACCTCTCTTAACAAGAATAAAGCATTTGCTACCAAAAACTCTAAAATATGAAATGTTGGGCTTTTTACCGGTTAGGAGTTCATAGGATGTCTTCTTGAGGATTTGGTGAAGGTATAACCGGTTGATGGCGTAGCAAGCGGTGTTGACCGCTTCGGCCCAAAACCGATCCGGTGTCTTGTACTCATCAAGCATGGTTCTTGCCATGTCCAATAGAGTTCGATTCTTCCTCTCCACTACACCATTTTGTTGTGGAGTGTAGGGAGAAGAGAACTCATGCTTGATGCCCTCCTCCTCAAGGAAGCCTTCAATTTGAGAGTTCTTGAACTCCGTCCCATTGTCGCTTCTAATTTTCTTGATCCTTAAGCCGAACTCATTTTGAGCCCGTCTTAAGAATCCCTTTAAGGTTTCTTGGGTATGAGATTTGTCCTGCAAAAAGAACACCCAAGTGAAGCGAGAATAATCATCCACTATTACAAGACAATACTTACTCCCGCCGATGCTTATGTAAGCAATCGGGCCGAATAGATCCATGTGGAGTAGCTCAAGCGGCCTGTCGGTCGTCATGATGTTCTTGTGTGGATGTTGGGTTCCAACTTGCTTCCCGGCTTGACATGCGCTACAAATCCTGTCTTTCTCAAAATGAACATTTGTTAATCCTAAAATGTGTTCTCCCTTTAGAAGCTTATGAAGATTCTTCATTCCAACATGGGCTAGTCGGCGGTGCCAGAGCCAACCCAAGTTAGTCTTAGCAATTAAGCAAGTGTCGAGTTCAGCTCTATCAAAATCTACCAAGTATAGCTGACCCTCTAACACTCCCTTAAATGCTATTGAATCATCACTTCTTCTAAAGACAGTGACACCTACATCAGTGAATAGACAGTTGTAGCCCATTTGACATAATTGGGATACGGAAAGAAAATTGTAATCTAACGAATCAACAAGAAAAACATTTGAAATGGAATGGTCAGGAGATATAGCAATTTTACCCAAACCTTTGACCAAACCTTGATTTCCATCCCCGAATGTGATAGCTCGTTGGGGATCTTGGTTTTTCTCATATGAGGAGAACATCCTTTTCTCCCCTGTCATGTGGTTTGTGCACCCGCTGTCGAGTATCCAACTTGAGCCCCCGGATGCATAAACCTACAAAACAATTTTAGTTCTTGACTTTAGGTACCCAAACAGTTTTGGGTCCTTTGGCATTAGAAACAAGAACTTTGGGTACCCAAACACAAGTCTTGGAGCCCTTGTGTTTGCCCCCAACAAATTTGGCAACCACCTTGCCGGATTTATTAGTCAAAACATAAGATGCATCAAAAGTTTTAAATGAAATGTCATGATCATTTGATGCATTAGGAGTCTTCTTCTTAGTCAACTTAGCACGGGTTGGTTGCCTAGAACTAGATGTCTCACCCTTATACATAAAAGCATGATTAGGGCCAGAGTGAGACTTCCTAGAATGAGTTCTCCTAATTTTGCTCTCAGGATATCCGGCAGGGTACAAAATGTAACCCTCGTTATCCTGAGGCATGGGAGCCTTGCCCTTAACAAAGTTGGATAAGTTCTTTAGAGGGGCATTAAGTTTGACATTGTCTCCCCTTTGGAAGCCAATGCCATCCTTGATGCCAGGGCGTCTCCCATTATAGAGCATACTTCTAGCAAACTTAAATTTTTCATTTTCTAAGTCATGCTCGGCAATTTTAGCATCTAATAATGCTATATGATCATTTTGTTGTTTAATCAAAGTCATGTGATCATGAATAGCATCAATATCAACATCTCTACATCTAGTACAAATGGAAACATGCTCAACACTAGATGTAGAAGGTTTGCATGAATTAAGTTCAACGATCTTAGCACGCAAGATATCATTATTATCTCTAAGATCGGAAATAGTGACATCAAAGTTTTTAGCCTTAGTAATCAAATTTTCATTTTCTACTTTAAGGCTAGCAAGAGAAATGTTTAATTCTTCAATCCTAGCAAGCAAATCATCATTATTATTTCTAGGATTGGGAATTAAAACATCACAAACATGAGAATCAACCTTAGCATTTAATCTAGCATTTTCATTTCTAAGGTTGTCAATGGTCTCATGGCAAGTGCTTAGCTCACTAGACAATTTTTCACATTTTTCTACTTCTAGAGCATAAGCATTCTTAACCTTAACATGCTTTTTGTTTTCCTTAATAAGGAAGTCCTCTTGGGAGTCCAAGAGGTCATCCTTTTCATGGATGGCACTAATTAGCTCATTTAGTTTTTCCTTTTGTTCCATGTTAAGGTTGGCAAAAAGAACGCGCAAGTTATCCTCCTCATTGCTAGCATCATCCTCATCACTAGAGGTTTCATATTTAGTGGAGGATCTTGATTTTACCTTCTTCCTTTTGCCGTCCTTTGCCATGAGGCACTTGTGGCCGACGTTGGGGAAGAGAAGCCCCTTGGTGACGGCGATGTTGGCGGCGTCCTCGTCGGAGGAGGACTCGGTGGAGCTCTCGTCGGAGTCCCACTCGCGGCATACATGGGCATCGCCGCCCCTCTTCTTGTGGTACCTCTTCTTTTCTCTTCTCTTGCCCTTCTTGTCGTTGTCCCTGTCACTGTCACTTGATAATGGACATTTAGCGATAAAGTGACCGGGCTTACCACACTTGTAGCAAACCTTCTTGGAACGGGATTTGTAGTCTTTCCCCTTCCGTTGCTTGAGGATTTGGCGAAAGCTTTTGATGATTAAAGCCATCTCCTCATTGTCGAGCTTGGAGGCGTCAATTGGTTGTCTACTTGGTGTAGACTCCTCCTTCTTCTCCTCCGTCGCCTTGAAGGCCACCGGTTGCGCCTCGGATGTGGAGGGTTCGTCAAGCTCGTTGATCTTCTTTGATCCTTTAATCATACATTCAAAGCTCACAAAATTCCCGATAACTTCCTCGGGGGTCATTTGAGTATATCTAGGATTACCACGAATTAATTGAACTTGAGTGGGGTTAAGGAAAATGAGTGATCTAAGAATAACCTTAACCACCTCGTGGTCATCCCACTTCTTGCTCCTGAGGTTGCGCACTTGGTTCACCAAAGTCTTGAGCCGGTTGTACATGTCTTGTGGCTCTTCCCCTTGGCGAAGTCGAAAGCGACCGAGCTCCCCCTCGATCGTTTCTCGCTTGGTGATCTTTGTTAGTTCATCACCCTCGTGCGCGGTCTTGAGGAGGTCCCAAATTTCCTTTGCATTCTTCAACCCTTGCACCTTGTTGTATTCCTCTCTATTTAGAGAGGCCAAGAGTATGGTTGTGGCTTGGGAGTTGAAGTGCTCGATTTGGGCCACTTCGTCCGTATCATAATCCTCATCCCCTACAGAAGGTACCTGTGCTCCAAACTCAACAACATTCCATATACTTTTGTGGAGTGAGGTTAGATGAAATTTCATTAAATCACTCCACCTAGCATAATCTTCGCCATCAAAAGTTGGCGGTTTGCCTAATGGAACGGAAAGCAATGGAGTATGTCTAGATGTACGGGGATAGTGTAAGGGAATCTTACTAAACTTCTTGCTCTCTTGGCGCTTAGAAGTTACGGACGGCGCATCGGAGTCGGAGGTAGATGTTGATGAAGTGTCGGTCTCGTAGTAGACCACCTTCCTCATCCTTTTGTGCTTGTCTCCTTTCCGATGCGACTTGTGGGAAGAAGATTTCTCCTTCTTCTCCTTGTGGTGTGAGGAAGAAGATCTTTTCTCCTTCCGTTTGGAGGAGTCCTTCTTCTTCTCCTTCCTCTTGGTGCGGGACTCTTCCAATGAAGTGCTCCCTTGGCTTGTAGTGGGCTTGTCGCCGGTCTCCATCTCCTTCTTGGCGTGATCTCCCGACATCACTTCGAGCGGTTAGGCTCTAATGAAGCACCGGGCTCTGATACCAATTGATAGTCGCCTAGAGGGGGGGTGAATAGGGCGAAACTGAAATTTACAAAAATAAACACAACTACAAGCCGGGTTAGCGTTAGAAATGTAAACGAGTCCACGAGAGAGGGTGCAAAACAAATCGCAAGCAAATGAAGAGTGTGACACGCGGATTTGTTTTACCGAGGTTCGGTTCTCGCAAACCTACTCCCCGTTGAGGAGGCCACAAAGGCCGGGTCTCTTTCAACCCTTCCCTCTCTCAAACGATCCCTCGGACCGAGTGAGCTTCTCTTCTCAAATCAAAGCCGGGAATAAAACTTCCCCGCAAGGGCCACCACACAATTGGTGCCTCTTGCCTTGATTACAATTGAGTGTTGAACACAAGAGCAAGTGAGAAAGAAAAGAAGCAATCCAAGCGCAAGAGCTCAAAAGAACACGGCAAATCTCTCTCGCTAATCACTAAAGCCTTTTGTGGAATTGGAGAGGATTTGATCTCTTTGGTGTGTCTAGAATTGAATGCCTAGCTCTTGTAAGTGGTTGAGAAGTGGAAAACTTGGATGCTATGAATGGTGGGGTGGTTGGGGTATTTATAGCCCCAACCACCAACTTGACCGTTGGTGGAGGCCGTCTGTTCGATGGCGCACCGGACAGTCCGGTGCACACCGGACAGTCCGGTGCCCCAGCCACGTCATCAGTTCCGTTGGAAATTGACCGTTGGAGTTCTGACTTCTGGGCCCGCCTTGATGTCCGGTGGCGCACCGGACATGCACTGTAGAGTGTCCGGTGCGCCTGCTCCCGCGTGCCTGACGACTGTGCGCTTTTGGCGCGCATTAAATGCGCCTGCAGGTGACCGTTGGCGCGAAGTAGTCGTTGCCCCGAGGTTGCACCGGACAGTCCGGTGTACACCGGACAGTCCGGTGAATTTTAGCGGAGCAGCTGAAGTGAAAACCCGAGGCTGGCGAGTTCCAGAGGCCGCCCTTCCTTGGAGCACCGGACATGTCCGGTGTACACCGGACAGTCCGGTGAATTATAGCGGAGTTGCCTCTGGAAATTCCCGAAGGTGGCGAGTTTGTGTTGAAGTCCTCTGGTGCACCGGACATGTCCGGTGGTGCACCGGACACTGTCCGGTGGTGCACCGGATAGTCCGGTGCCCCCAGACCAGAGGTGCCTTCGGTTGCCTTTAGCTCTCTATTTGAACCCAACTTTGGTCTTTTTAATTGGCTTGATGTGAACCTTTTGCACCTGTATAACTTATACACTAGAACAAACTAGTTAGTCCAATTATTTGTGTTGGGCAATTCAACCACCAAAATTATATAGGAACTAGGTGTAAGCTTAATTCCCTTTCAGTACCATTGGAATCTTGCATGCTCTTATCTTTATATATGCTTACCTTGATATCCCAATATCTGTTTGAAATATTTCAGTTAACATGCCCTTGACCACCCTTGTTTCTTAATGATCCATGAGTGATCATTTTATTTGGCACACCTGTGGTAATCTCGTTGTTTCCTTGTAACTCCACTCGGTAATGAATCTTTACTTCAACCCTTCTGTTGGAACCTTACCAATCTTACCCTTGATTGTTTTCTCCACGTTGTCGTTTCGCGAGTCTTGTCTTAACTATATCCTTTGTTATGCTTTTTAATTATTATCATATGCACCCTTGACACCTCTATATCCTACATTGATGTTTGTCTCATACCCGCCCTTTAAAATCGCCCCTCTTCCGTATCATACCTTCTTTCTCTTGGTCGTATCCTCTTCTTTGGCTCGCGAGTTTGTAACCTCATCCTTTGTTGTGCTTTTGCTTCTTATTGCCCTTACCCTTCTCATCTCTCAATCTTACCTTGGTGATTACGCTATGTTCGTTATCTAAAACCTCCAATCTCCCACCTTAGTTCAAGCGTGGTCTCTTACTTATCTCACCCGTGGTTATATCCTATACTTTACCACTTGCAAGACTTATCTGAACTCTATTCTTGGTTGTACCTAGATTCCTGGTTTTTTATGCACATTTACCTCTTCCTTTATATCCTTGCCTATTATCACCTTTGACCCTTGACCTCGCTCCATATTTGCCATGATGTTTACCTATTTTTTTAGCCTCACTTATTCCATTTCAATCCTAGAGTGTTGTTTTCCCTATCCCGCTCTGGTTCGTTTCCTTTCCCTTTGTCGCTTTGCAAGTCTTGTCTTACCTTAACTTCATCCTTTGTTGAGTTTTTTGTTTGATATCGTCCTTACCTTTGTAATCTATAGGTCTTGCCTTGATACTTATCTTAGGTCTGCTTGTTGAAATCCCCTCTTTTCTATCTCAATTCGAGAGCTATGTTTTACTTATCTCGCCCTTGGCTATATCCTCTTCTTTACCGTGTGTAAGCCTAGACTGAACTCCATTCTTTATTGTATTTGTACCACTTGCTCTTCTATGCCTTCGTCTTTCTCTTACACCCTTGTCCGTTCTCGCCTTTGGCCCTTGCAATATTTAAGTCTTCTACCTAAATGCTTACCTTAAACTTATCCTTTAAATCCTCCCGTTTCTTTCAACCCAGTTTGAAAGCTATGAGTTACCTATCTCTCCCTTGATTTCTTTTCACTCCTTGTCGCCTTAAAGGTTTTGTCCTAATTCCATCCTTTGATGTGTTTTTATTTGCTATCACCATCCCCTTGTCATCTATCGATCTTACCTTGACATTTATCTCTACTCCTGCTCTTTAAAAAAAATCCCCCCTCTTCCACCTCAATTGAGAGTGGCAATTTACCTATCTGGCCCTTGGACGTACCCTCTTATTTTCCACTTGGAGGTCTTGTCTTAACTCCATCCTTTAGGGTACTTATATCGTTCGCCTTATGCCTATCTACCTCCTCTCATACATCCTTGTTTGTTAATACCTTTAAAAAAACCTTGTAATATCTACACCCTTACCTTCATGCTTACTTTGAACTTACCCTTTAAAGCCTCCTCTTTCCCATCCATGTTCGAGGATAATGCCTCATCTGTTTCATAATTGACTGCTCCCCCTTCTTTGATATCTTGCAAGTCTTGCCTCAAATACATCCTTTGTTGTGTGTTTGCCTGTTATCACCTTAACCCTTGTCATCCCTCGATCTTTACCTTGATGCTTATCCTAAACTTGCATTTTTATGCCTCCCCTCCCATCCTAGTTCAAGAGTGTTGTCTTACCCATCCCGCTCTTGTTCGTTCCCTTTTCCTCTATCGCGTTGCAGCTCTTAGCTTTGGCTCGATATCATCCTTACCTTCCTAATATCTAGATCTTTCCATGATGCTTATCCTATGCCTACCTTTTGAAATATCATCTTTCCCATCTCGATTTGAGAATGGTGTTTTACCTATCCCGACCTTGGTTGCATTCTCTCCCTGTCGGTTACAATCCTTGCTTTAACTCCATCCTTTATTATACTCATGCCCCTACCCTCCATGTCTTATTATTCCCCTTGCCTTTTGTGGGCCTTAGAGTAGTTTCCCTTTTTAAGGAAAGGCCACTATTTAATTAAAAGGAACGTATAGCCACGAAATGTTTGTTGTTGTATGCTTGTGCTGTTTGTCTTTGTATGATGACTGATTTGCTTCTTTGTGATGAGTGTTGGTGTGTTGTGGCCCTTGGTCCGCAATGACATCAGTTTACTAGCTGAGTGTCATAGAGTTAGGTAGCTGGGTGCTCTCCCTTTTCTCTCTTTAATTCATATATGCTTACCTTTTCTATCTATACCCTTCCCTCTCGCACCTGTCCGGTTGGCAACCTCCAACATCTCATAATCAATCAAGATCAGAGTCGACAGCATCTTCACCAAGTGCATACCAACGCTCCTATTAAGGGGGTTAGCCGCTAACCCCAAAGAAGACAATGCGATCAACATCAACCAACAAGATCGGAGTGGTCCAATGGAAGCGTGTGTGGGTCCTAACCCACAGGTCCAAGAGATCCTCAAGAATTGCATCAATCGGTCTCAAGTATCTGAAGGTCGAAGCAACCAGTCCACAAGTTAAAGTTTCCAGAGTCAGTCAACATAAGAAAGCCATGAACAACCAATAAAACCAATCTCATTTTCGTGCTAGCCACTTCTTGAATCTCGAGGGCGAGATTCTGTTAAGGGGGTTAGATTTATAACACCATGAATTTGGGGGTATAATTTTTCTCTTCTAAATATCCATCAAATTCAGGTGTTATCCCCTTGTTCCTCTTTCTTTTCGCTTCTTTATTCATTTCCTTCCAAACAATAGAGAATTTTACGTCAAAACATAGTTGTTAATAAAACCCTATGGGGAATAATGATTGGTGCATGCTATTGGAATATGTTTGTTTTGGTCTGACGTTTTGCTTGGGAGTGTATCCATTCGTTATGTGGTTCTTTTTATATAAATTGGATGAGTGTAATACAAAAAGAGGAGAAGAGAGAAAGAAGCCCAAGATCCTAGCTGGCCCAACCCTCCCTCTTCCCCCTCCCTTTCCCTGGCCGGCCCAGCGCCATGCCCCCCTTCCTAGGCCGCTCGGCCGCCAAGCCCACGCACGCCTACGGCCCACCAGGCCGTTTCCCCCTCCCCGCGCGCGCGGCCCACTCGAGGCCGCAGCCGCGCTGGCCCAGCTCCCACCCCCCCGCGTGCCCTAGCCACCTGCGCGCGCGCTCCCAGCCGCCGCCGCCAGCATGTGGGTCCCACCCACCAAGCCGCCCCTCCCTGTTCATCTTCTCAAACCGTCCCTCCTCACCCTCGGGTGCCCACGTTGCAAGGAGCTCGCCATTCTCCTCTCCCCCATCTCGCCTCTTGCCCGAATCGGCCCTAGCGCGGGCGCGCGGCCTCGGCGCGGGCGTGGCCCCGGCGCGGGTACGGGCGCTGCCTCGGCGCGGGCGTGGCTCCGGCACAGTCCCGGCTCAGCGGCGTGGAGGCGTGCCCCGGCGGTGCGGCATCGCGGCAGCGCGCGGCTAGCCAGCGCGTGGCGGTCCAGCGCAGCCGACCAGCATGGTGGCCCGCGGCCAGCCCGCGTAGCCAGCGCGGCGGCTCGTCGGCCAGCCTGCGTGGCGCGCGCGGTAGCTAGCCCTGGCTCGGCCCGTGGCGCGGCTCGCGGCCCTAGCGCAGCAACCCGCAGCTTGCCCTGCGCAGCAGCCTGCGTGGCCAGCCTGCGGTGTGCTCCCAGCGGTCCCTGGCCGGCACCCAGCCGTCGTGATTGACCGAAAGGCCACCCTCACCGAACTCCTTCTGTCATGTTGGTCCTCATGTGCGCAGTAGAGAACGAGAAGAAGAAGCAATCGTCTAGTTCGTGAGTGAGGTGGTTGTGGCTGCATGAGATCCTATCGTTTTGAACAATGAACTAGTACGTATTCAATGTGTGTGCATCGCAAATACATTTTGATCCTGCTCTACTTGTGGTAACTTAGTAATCATGTCAAGTACATGTTAATAATAGTATTCGGTCGCATCACAGGATTTAGCTATTTAATTGATTATTTGTTTATCCAATGATTAATAAAATAACATTCTAATTTAGGTATAGCTCTAACCTGTCCTCGTATAAATACCCGTAAATGTGATTATGTCGATGCAAATGTTGTAATTAACACTCTATTAATAGGGATGCGGGATCGGTTAGCAGTTCTAGCTTATCGTCGCATTGTTTTCGCGTGTTGCCACGTGTTGCTTCACGTGTTGTCGCGCGCGTCGTCGCGTGTCGTCTACGCGTGTTATTCGCATGCTTTGTCGTGCACCGTTCGAGTGTGTCGCGTGCCTTGCCGCGCGCGTATCGCGCGTTGTCCCCGCACGAGATTAAGCGGTTTGCTTATAATGGCTCAGGTCAGTTAATTAGCTGTTTGGGTAATCATTAACTATTAAAATAGTATTTCAGTCGGAACAAAGCAGTAGTTTTAATCTACATTTAATAAAGGTAGATTAAAATAATCATGTCGAACTAAATGTTATAGTCAATACTTGTTTAGCGTAAACACGATTTCGGCGTTTCTTTCTCCTCGCGTGACCATAGTAAAGCGTTCTTTTTCGTATTGCATGTGTTATTATATTTTATCTTGTATGGTGTAATGTTCTTATGCGTATATATATGTTTGTTTGTTTGTTCCTGGTTGTATTCGCTGTGCGTCGCGAATAGATTGTGATCCAATTCCGAGCTTCGAGGAATCAAAGATCAAGCGTTGGCGACCAAGTGATCTGGCTCTTCGGGTTCTACAAGGTTGAAGACCCTGAACATCTGTTTGGTGAAGGCAAGTGTCCCTTGACCCATCTTTGTCCTATACATTCTTTAATTCACCTCCCGCATTTCACATTTATACCTAAGGATTGACTAGCTTTTGTTATCCATGTCCTTGTTTACCGATTTGGGTTGGATTATTATTGTTTAGCTTTATGCTATTGCTCAACTCTAATCAATGAACATGATGAGAATTATCAATGATACGCTGTTTCCCTCCTTTATTATGATGTTATACTTGTGGCATTTAAGGGGGCTCGAGCGGTTTCTCGAGTGCCTCTCCGTAAGGACCTGTTCGTTGGATGACCGCCCGGGAAAATAGTGCAACCATGAGGGTGGAATGGGACGCCCTTAGCTGAATAATTAGAGGAACTAAGGTGTAGTTCGCTTCGCCGTCGTGCCGTCAATGGGGCTCGGTGTATGCGGCTCGCTCTGCTAAGGTTGGTTTGCCCCTTGGGGAGGAGTGCGGTACATTTAGGAAACCTAACGGGCGACTACATCCTCAGGGAATCTTTGTAAAGGCTACGTAGTGAGACCCTGCCTATTCACCTCGGTAGTGTTTAAGGGTTTGATCGGCCCGAGGCAAGAGGGAATCACGGCTTGTGGGTAAAGTGCGCAACCTCTGCAGAGTGTTATGAAACTGATATATCAGTCGTGCTCGCGGTTATGAGCGCCAAGGGAGCTCCATTGATTAGAGATACTTGATCAGAGATGTTCGGATTACAGGTGGTGATGAGAATGGTGGGTTTTGGTTATGACTATGGTACTGGTAAGTGGTATTCTTTCCATTTGGAAAGGGTACTTTGGGTTAATAACTTGGGCTGATGCTAAAACTTGGCTTTCTACTAGTAATAATAACCTGACCAACTAAAAGCAACTGCTTGCTTAACTCCACATAAAGCTAGTCCACCTTAGCCAAACAAGACATTTGCTGAGTACGTTGATGTGTACTCACCCTTGCTTTCACAAAACACCAGATTACCTTCGGTGCAATCTATGCTCAGGTAAAGAAGGCATTGAGGCGGATTTCCATGAGTTCCAGGACATCGACGAGTTCAAGGATTAGGCTAGCGACCTCCCCCAGTCAGCTGCCTGTGGTGGGTTGTTTACGTTGGCTACGTTTCGATTCTGTGTACTTTAATTTATATTATGTAAATGGCTCTAGTCTGTAATATTATTACTTACTCTTTATTGTAATTCGAAGCATTGTGCTATGATGAGTCATTTATGTAATCGCTGTGTACGTGAATTTCTGATCCTGGCACGTACATGGTTCGCATTCGGTTTACCTTCTAAAACCGGGTGTGACATGAGCTCACATACGTTTATCGCTCAACTAGTTGTGAGGAATAATGTGCATGAACTCACCAAAGGTGGGAGCTCATGTTAAGTGTAAGGCTTACCAAAGGAGATGGTTAAAGTTGAGCATTGCTTTTAAAGTTGGTCAAAATTTTATTAGCAGTTACTAAGTATAAGTAGATATCAACCCAAATAAGTAAGAGATCAAGATTAATAATAACACCCACGATGCAAAGCATATGACAGATTAAGTTTAATTCCATAGATTAATCATGTGAGTGTTCGAGCCGCTCATGACCGTGATCACGACTGATATTATCAGTTTTACACTCTGCAGAGGTTGCGCATCTTTACCCACAAGTTATGTTACCCATTTGCCACGGGGTAGATCGGACCCCATACACCTCTACTGAGGAAGCGAGGCAGGGTAGCACTACGAGGACTTTCTAAAGTTCCACTAGTTCAAGAAAACCCGCTACGGATTCAGGAAGAAGGAAGCATAGGAATCCCTCGTCCGAAAAGCTTTACAGACAGTTTGACCCGAGGACCTCCCTATACTCTAGTAGCGACGCCTCCCCGCTTGCCCCTTCCGGATAAGGTAATCTCTTCCTATCTTTCCTAATTACTTGGCCAAGGGCATCCCATTCCACCCTTATGGTAGCACTGTTTTCCCGGGTGGTTCTCCATGTTCAAATTAACTTGATAATCTTATCATGAACAATAATTAAAATAACAACATAATTGGAACATGATCATAATAAAATATTAATTTCGCAAAACCAGGCAGAGCAATAGCAAATCTACCCAATAGTTCATCTGTTTGTAAGGTGGGGGATAAACAATGCTAGAGAAACCTATTAGGTCCCATCAAATTAACTTGAGCATGTCACAGTGATTAACATGAATATTATTAGGTAAAAAGGAGTGATCAAGGGCACAAGTTGCCTTAGACTCGAGATTCCATGTACTTCACCAATTTAGTCTTTAGGTGACTCGTGACCTTACTGCTACTCGTAGCAATACATACAAATAGGCAAGGATTACATAAAATAACATTACATCAAACAAGAGAACAAACAACGTAAAAATATTCTACGCACTGCTACAAGATCGTAGGTTCGAGAATGACTAGAATCAGAGTTATGGTTATGAAGATATGTTTTTCTAAAGTCTTTAGGTGATTATACAATAGAACTATATTCTAAGTTGGTTATATGATAAGAATATAACTAACTCTAGGTTATTACTTGGTTAGAGATCATCTGCTAGTCAACCTACAGTTATAGTCAGATTAGTTTGATAAAGATTAATCTATTACAATATAGGGTAAATAAATATCTAACTATAAAATTATGTGTATCACAAATTAAGGTTTGTTAGTGCGTAGTAGATTTTATTACGAAGCTAACGCAACTCGAATGGGTTAAATTGGTGTTAAAATGAATAAGTTATGAACTCTTTAAGTTTATCGAATTAATTTGACACTTAAAAACATTTATTCAAGGCTTTTATAAAATTTATGGTTTTATTATTATTATTATTATTATTATTATTATTATTATATATATAGGATGAGAAAGGACGGCGGATTCAAAATCCTAAAACTACAGGGTCGAATTCATAAGTAAAAGGACCTGCAGTTAATGATCTTATTACAACACAGGACTACGGATTTAATCATAGAAACTAGGGGGGGCTCATTTGCAAAGTTTTACGGCTGAAGAGGTATGGACACTTTATAGTCACTCGATCTGATCCAGACGACCCAGATTAAATGATGGCTTTAAGTGAACCAGTTCACGTTGTAGTTTGTCAGATCGACATCCAACGGTTCAAAGCCGACCACGCCACCCGGCTAACCTACACCCTTAGATCATCGATCTGTGGCACCAGCATAATACACCAAAATGGTACCCAGGCGCCCTATTGTGGTCGTTTATTAGTTGATCAACGACCAGGGTTTTCCCCACTTCCCAGCCGACGCAATCGTGGTGGTGCCATGGCCGGAGAAGGTGATGTTGCGCCCTAGAGCCCCAAATCCCAATCCGAAAGGTGCTATGCGTAGAAGAGACCGGAACGAACTAATTAGGAGTGACCTTACCAAGGTTGGCGGCACAAGAATGTCTGGCTTTGTCCATGCGCAGCACCAAGGCGTATCCCAACGTCGGTGAGAAATTCACACCGCACCGACCATAAATGGCGCCCAGAGAAGCGACGAGCATCCCCACGGAAACTCTGCGAAGCCCCCGGACCCGATTCCATGGCTTTTCGACGATGGTATAGACCTTGACCCATGTGTGACCGCGGCCTAACTTCCTCTCAGCGCTCGATGCGCCACGGTGCTCACGGGTCCTTGATTTTGATTTGCTCCGATCATGGGATGAGGAGGTGCTTGGCGTCCGGTTTTATATTCCCCAGGGGTGCACGAGAGCGAAAGGCTCGGGATTGGGGCTACCTCATTTCCGGTGAAGTTTGTTATGCGTCCGTGCAAATCTCGCCCAGGAAGAAGACCCTGGACAGCAGGGCCTGCATGTCAGTGGCAAGGTAGCGCGTGCTTGTGGGGCTGAGGGGCTAGGAAGTGGGGCCCACATGTCGGTCAGATCACGCGCGCGAGAGAGAGGCTGGTAGTTGGGCTAGGATAAGGCAGAATTGGCCCATGACGCAGGTGTAGTCTCCTTTATTTTTTTCCATTTCTATTTTCTTTTGAATTCTATTTGGAATTTCTATATTCACACAAGATTCAAATCTAGGATTTGCACCCAAGTGAAATAGCAAATAATAATACATGTTATGCAAGCATAATTTTTTTATTATTTTATTTATGCAAATGCTCCAAATACGTAACACACATAATCATATTTGTTTTAATGGCTCATTCAAGAATTTAGTATTTATTATGCATTTTCCACGATATAAAATATTTTTACCCCTTTATGATATAATTTAATTCCTAGAGAATAGTCTTATCAATTAGTTAGTTTTAAGAACATTTATAATTATTTAAGTAGGTTTCAAGTTAAATCTCGGTCTTTAGTGGGAAACATATTTATTCTATGAGATGTGATTTCGAAGATGAAAAAAATATTATTATTTGATTATGATTCTTTGGTGAATGTTTCTAAATTCCAATTTCAATCAAACTCTAATATTCTATGTATCTATTTTAGGAACCCACTTCAAAAGTAAAGAAATCCTAAAAAAATACATTTTTAACTTTGACTGATTGGAGAATATTTCTAAATTACCAAAATAGTATTTTGGGTGTTACAGGTAGTACCTTAGTATCGTAGCTCGTGGTGCCGACCTAGAAGCCATGAGCTACAACACCGAGCTCCAACGCAAACAGCCTTAGCGAGTTCCCTGGCTGACCTCATTTGTGATCTTCGAGAGCAAGGTTTCCTCGCTCCTCTCCTTAATTTGTACGCATGGATTTGTTCTATGTTAGATGTATTTTGCAACCCTAGTTTTCTAGGTAGATATAAGTTGAATCGATTTTGATTTTGGTGTATAATCAAAATTGTTTAGGTAAATCGGCCACGTTTACAAACATTCGTTTAAGTTTGCATCCTCGATTTGTACATGTCAGTGCATGTGTTTTATAATCAGGTTATAAAGTTAATTTTTATATTTAGGTTTAATGTAGGTAAAATTTGGTTTGTATTTGTATGTTCTATTTGTTATTCATACTCTTTTAGGTTTGGGGTTTAGCTTTAGTATAAGTTTAATTAGTTGTTTAGTATGGGTTATATGTCTAAGTTAATTTGAAATGCTTAGATTATTTGTCGGGGACCATAATTAGGGGTACCCTCAAGGCTCCTAATTCTCAGCTGGTAACCCCCATCAGCATAAAGCTGCTAAGGCCTGATGGGTGCGATTAAGTCAGGGATCAGTCCGTTCGAGCGACTCGATCACGCCTCGCCCGAGCCTAGCCTCGGACAAGGGCAGCCGACCCCGGAGGATTTCCGTCTCGCCCGAGGCCCCCCTTCGACGGCGAACATATTTCCGGCTCGCCCAAGGCCCTGCCTTCGCTAAGAAGCAACCCTGACTAAATCGCCGCACCGACCGACCAAATCGCAGGAGCATTTAATGCAAAGGTGGCCTGACACCCTTATCCTGACATGCGCCCCCCGGCAGAGCCGAAGTGACCGCCGTCACTTCGCCGCTCCACTGACCGGCCTGACAGAAGGACAGCGCCGCCTGCGCCGCGCCGACTGCAGTGCCACTTGACAGAGTGAGACTGACAGGCAGTCAGGTCCTGCAGAAGGCACCACAGGAAACTCCGCTCCGCCCGACCCAGGGCTCGGACTCGGGCTAAGTCCCGGAAGACGGCGAACTCTGCTCCGCCCGACCCAGGGCTCGGACTCGGGCTAAGTCCCGGAAGACGGCGAACTCCGCTCCACCCGACCCAGGGCTCGGACTCGGGCTAAGTCTCGGAAGACGGCGAACTCCGCTCCGCCCGACCCAGGGCTCAGACTCGGGCTAAGTCCCGATAGACGGCGAACTCCGCTCCGCCCGACCCAGGGCTCGGACTCGGGCTCAGCCCCAGAAGACGACGAACTCCGCTTCGCCCGACCCTAGGGCTCGGACTCCGCCCTGGCCTCAACCGACGATCTCCGCCTCGCCCGACCAGGGGCTCGGACTCGGCCTCGGCCACGGAAGACAGACTCGACCTCGGCTTCGGAGGAGCTTCCACCTCGCCCAACCTAGGGCGCGGACCGGCCACGTCAACGGGAGGCGCCATCATCGCCCTACCCCGAGCTGACTCGGGCCGCAGGAAACAAGACCGGCGTCCCATCTGGCTAGCTCCGCCAGATAGGCAATGATGGCGTCCCGCATGCTCTATGACGACGGCGGCTCTCAGCCCCCTTACGGAAGCAAGAGGACGTCAACAAGGACCCAACCGCTCCGACAGCTGTCCCTCCGCCAGGCTCCATCGCTCCTCCGACGGCCACGACATCACACCAGCTGGGTGCCAAAATCTCTCCGGCTGCCACGACGGCATGTACTTAGGGCGCTAGCTCTCCCCCGCTAGACACGTAGCACTCTGCTACACCCCCGTTGTACGCCTGGATCCTCTCCTTACGCCTATAAAAGGAAGGACCAGGGCCCTCTTAGAGAAGGTTGGCCGCGCGGGGACGAGGACGAGACAGGCGCTCTCTTGGGGCCGCTCGCTTCCCTCTCCCGCGTGGACGCTTGTAACCCCCTACTGCAAGCGCACCCGACCTGGGCGCGGGACGAACACGAAGGCCGTGGGATTCCCACCTCTCTCACGCCGGTCTCCGGCCGCCTCGCTTCTCCCCCCTTCACGCTCGCCCTCGCGCTCGACCCATCTGGGCTGGGGCACGCGGCGACACTCGCTCGTCGGCCCAAGGGACTCCCCGGTCTCGGAACGCCGACATTATTGTATAAGGTAAATAGACTTGTTTTCTTATAACACTCTATTTTGATAGATACAGGACATATGAGGAGCTCCCTATTAGAACATAAATTTGAAATGCTTAAATTTGGTTTTTATCTATATGTATAAGAGGATCCCCTCTGTTAGGGGTTGTTTGGATCCCTGGACTACAGTTAATTCGGGTTTTGGATGTAAACTAGGAGGACAAAATATGTGCTAATTATAAAACTAATGATATAAGTCATGGCTAGTTCACTAATCAAATTTATTAAGCCTAACTAGTCTTTGATTAGTCTATATTTTGCCACGATAAAAATATGCTAATTATGAATTAATTTATACTTAATAGATTCGTCTCATGATTTAGCCATGGCTTACGCAATTAGTTTTATAAACCTCAACCGTTGGAGCTTCCACCACATTCAGAGTGTCTCCAACAACGATCACTATATGATCCTGTCCGAAAATTTTAAAGGAGGTCGAGCTCCTTTTTCCCTCCAGCGAAACCTCCGCTAAAAATAGCTTGCGTCGTCAGACACGCTAGATGTGGAGGTTCTCACGCCTCCGCTATCATTCGCTCCCTCTCCCTCCTGCGTCGGGGCGGAAGCTTCCCTTGTGCTCTATTCAAATCGCGAAGTACTTCATGCCGCCGGTTGGAGCTCGACGGACCACAGAACTCAAACCGGCCGTTGAAGTTGGGATCCGGAGCCCCAGACTTGGGCGGGTCCAGCGGGACCACTCACCACGAGCCGCGATGTGCGACGGCGCCATCCTCTCGATGTTCATCATGCCGTCCACGGTGCCAGTGGTTGCGCCCAAGAAGAAGCAGCAACGACGTGTGACGGCTCACCTAATGTCACCGGTGCCCGACAAGGTGGGAGCACCCTACGAGGACTCGAGGGTGATTTCCGCGAGTTCGAGGGTGGACTCTTTGAAGTTTAAAGACTAGTTTATGAGTCTAAACACCGGAGGAAATTGAATGGGCTAAATCCCTTTATTATTTAAAATTGTATAAGGAGGAGATTTTAACCTCTCCAATTCCTCCAGTTTTGTAACTCTCAAATTAGCCATATAATCCTCGTCCTCCTGTGGCAGCACCAATGGCGGGCCGGCGGCTCCACCGACGACGGCCCCGTTTGTCCGGTAGCAGGAAGATGATTTGTGGTCGATATCCTGGCCCCGCTGCTGTCGTTGATTTACACCATCCATTTCATTCACAAACTAATCCAACTCGGTGCTATTGAAACGTGGCGTATTTTGGTTTCTCGATATCCGAATAATACTTGTTTTATGTATTAGAAAAACGAAAAAATAGTGTAGAATACGAAATCTGGTAACACTGTTAATATAGAGGATAGAATTTAGAAAATATTTCTGATACATAAAATATAGAGAATAAAATGTTTTAGAGAGTGATAATAAAGAATATCTTTTAAAGCATGAGACAGTATGGGAATTCATGGCTATGGAAGGTAGCGTGCGTAATCCATGACGAGAAGTGACGCCCGCAGTGCTGACGTTAATTTCCTCGCTCGTCATAATGTCATTGGACCTAAATCGAATTGTATTTCATTCTAGAAGCTTCGTTACTGTGCTTGAGAGAAACCACCGAAAAAAAAAACAGCAACCATTGATTACTAAAAAGAACTAGTTATTGTGAAAGTAGTTTGCTATTTTAGTTTCCCCATTTTCCTAATAGAGCTCGGGTTCTCGCATACTTATCCAACGAATGCTTGTTTATATTCATTTCAACTCATATGTACATTAGGACTAGCAAAGTGCCTGTACGTTGATACAATTTCCATTTATAATTGATTATAGAGTATAAAATACAAAGATATTTGTATTTTATTGGCTAGGTGGGTGTTGATGTAAGGTTAAAGCCAACCGTGCTCAAATCTATATTTGTAAATAATTTTAGCTTTTTATCGACTAAATGTTTAAATGTGGATCCAAGCGAGTTAGAGATACGTCGGGTTGATTATAAAGAAATGTATGAGTTTTTTTTAAAGTGACGACGATTGAACCAAGAAAACTAGTGCTTTAATATAGTAAAGATAAAGACTAGTATAATGCTTGTGCCTTGCGGCGGTATATAATTCAAAAAATATATTAGTGCACAATGATTATATGAAAACAAGCAATACATGTATAATTATTGTTGACACCTTTTTGGAGGCGTCAATTACTCAAGAGAACCAGCGGCGGTGCTCTCTGGTCAGGCGCGGACGGTCCGCGGCCCAGGGCCGGACGGTCCGCGACCTGGCGCGAGGCGGCGGTGCTCTCTGGTCAGGCGCGGACGGTCCGCGGCACAGGGCCGGACGGTCCGCGACCTGGTGCAGGAGCTCGGGTTCCCTGCCTGACGACCGGACGGTCCGCGCCCTAGGGCCGGACGGTCCGCGCGTGCGCAGGGGCGGCGGAAGATCGCCCGCGGCGCCTGGATCTCGCTCCCGGGAGGGACCCCGTCGGGGAGGAGAGATCCTAGGAGTTGTCTAGGCTCGGGCAGGCCGACCTAGACTCCTCTAATCGACGTAGAGTCGAGGAGAGGCGGAGAATTTGGGGATTGGAAGACTAAACCTAAACTAGACTAGAACTACTCCTAAGATAAAATGCGAAATAGAAGTTGTATTGATTCGATTGATAATTACAAATCGGCCGTAAACCTCTTTTTTTATAGAGGAGGGGGGCTGGACCCTTTACACGACTGGATTCCGAGCCAATTCCGCGGATCTAGCCAACAAACATAGCACAAAACTCGGAACCCTAAACTGCTCTGCGCGTGCGCGGACCGTCCGGCCCATAGGCGCGGACTGTCCGGACCGCGGACCGTCCGGCCCACAGGCGCGGACTGTCCGGACCGCGGACCGTCCGGCCTCAGGGCCGGACCGTCCGCCCGCTCAAAATGGAGCTCAACATATGCCCCCTGCCTTTTGGTGGAGCTGAGCAAACCAAAAGCAACTAACTCGATGTGATTACATCGGTTCTCTTAGGCATCTTGCCACATACTAGGATGGTACTGTTTGAGAAAACGCCCATTCAAAGCCTTAGGCAAGTCCTTGCCTTGTAATGTTTGTAGCAAATAGGCGTTGCCAGACATCACCTGTTTTACTTTATAAGGACCCTCCCAGCTTGGCGACCATTTCCCGAACTTCTGGTCTTTATTCCTTAGAGGCAGAATGGTCTTCCACACCAGGTCCCCTACTTGGAACGATTTTGCTTTGACCTTCTTGTTGTAGGCCCTGGCTACCATGATCTTGTCCTTTTCTATTGCTCCCAAAGCTATCATCCTCTTGTCGGTCACCTCATCAATATTATCCATCATTGAATTATAATAATCAGTAGCAGTTAGATCATTTTGTCTGGCGAACCTGACAGCATTCAAACTTATTTCCACAGGCAACACTGCTTCCTGCCCATAGACAAGCTCAAAAGGAGATACTTTAGTAGCCCTATGTTTAGATATTCTATGAGCCCATAAAGCTTCAGACAAAATCTTATGCCAATGTTTAGGATTATCAGATATCTTCTTTTTTATCAAATTAATCAAAGTCCTATTACTAGACTCGGCCTGTCCATTGGCCTGAGCATAATATGGGGATGAATTAAGCAGCTTAATTCTGTATAATTTACCTCCTTCGACATAAAAGAAGTACCTTGGTCTGTAGTCAAGGTCTGGGGAATGCCGAATCTATGAATAATATGCTCAGTTATGAACTCAATTACCTCCTTGTGCGTCATGTTCTTTAGAGCAACAGCTTCAGCCCATTTGGTGAAATAATCAGTGGCAACTAACACAAACCGATGCCCCTTTGATGATGAAGGATGAATTTCTCCAATAAAGTCTAATCCCCATCCTCTAAAAGGCCAAGGCTTGATGATAGGATGTAATTCTGCTGCAGGGACCAACTGTAGGTCACCGAATTTTTGACACACTTGGCAACCCTTGTAGTACTTGAAACAATCAGCTATCATACTAGGCCAATAAAAACCAGACCTTCGCAACAACCACTTCATCTTTGGAGCTGATTGATGAGTACCACAAATTCCTTCATGTACTTCGGCCATGGCTAATATAGCATCATCTGGGCCCAAGCACTTAAGCAGGACGTCATTGACTATTCGGCGGTAAAGTTCATCACTCATCAAAACATACTTGAAAGTTGTTCGTCGAATGTTCTTATCTGTCCTGATACTGGGATTTCGTAAATAATTAAGTATAGGTGTCCTCCAATCACTTGCATCGGCTTCATTGTTAGCCGAATCGATTGAGAGAACATTTCTGGTAACCCCGGACGGTCCGGCGTCATCACGAGGACGGTCCGCGACCTGGGAATTTGGCTCTGCACTGGTTATCAGATTTTCAGTTTTGTGAAATTTCCCTCTCTTTATCCGATAACCTGATGCATCTTGTGCCAAATCGTTAGCTCTATGATTCTCAACTCTAGAGATATGCCGAATACTTGAGAGCACCTAGAGGGGGGGTGAATAGGTGATCCTGTAAACTTAAAAACTTAAGCCACAAAACTTTGATTAAGCGTTAGCACAGTTAATGCCAAGTGGCTAGAGAGAAGGTCTTGCACAATACGATAATCACAAAGAATTCAACACAGAGAAGACACAGTGATTTATCCCGTGGTTCGGCCAAGTACAAAACTTGCCTACTCCACGTTGTGGCGTCCCAACGGACGAGAGTTGCACTCAACTCCTCTCAAGTGATCCAATGATCAACTTGAATACCACAGTGTTATGCTTTTCTTTTCTTATCCCGTTCGCGAGGAATCTCCACAACTTGGAGCCTCTCGCCCTTACACTTTTGATGTTCACAAAGAATCACGGAGTAAGGAAGGGAAGCAACACACACAAATCCACAACAAAATGCGCACACACACGGCCAAGAATCGAGCTCAAAAGACTATCTCAAAGTTCTCACTAGAACGGAGCTCGAATCACTGAGAATGACAAACGAATGCGCAAAGACTGAGTGTGGATGATCAAGAATGCTCTAAGGTTGCTTGGTGTCCTCCTCCATGCGCCTAGGGGTCCCTTTTATAGTCCCAAGGCAGCTAGGAGCCGTTGAGAACAAATCTGGAAGGCCATCCTTGCCTTCTGTCGTCGGGCGCACCGGACAGTCCGGTGCACACCGGACACTGTCCGGTGCCCGATTTCCTTCCTTAAATGGCGAAGCCGACCGTTGCAGATGCGGGAGCCGTTGGCGCACCGGACATGTCCGGTGCACACCGGACAGTCCGGTGCCCCTTCCCGACCGTTGGCCCGGCCACGTGTCGCGCGCAGATTCCGCGGCCGACCGTTGGCCCGGCCGACCGTTGGCTCACCGGACAGTCCGGTGCACACCGGACAGTCTGGTGAATTATAGCCGTACGTCGTTGGTAAATTCCCGAGAGCAGCCAGTTCGCCCGAGGCTGCCTGGCGCACCGGACACTGTCCGGTGCACCACCGGACACTGTCCGGTGCACCACCGGACAGTCCGGTGCCCCAGACCGAAACAGCCTCTTGGCTGTACACAGCCAACTCTTCTCTTTTCTTCTTCTTTCTGTTTCTGATACTTAGACAAGTATATTAGTACACAAAACCAATGTACTAAGACTTAGAAACATACCTTTGATCTTGATTTGCACTTTGTCCATTCATGGGCATTTAAGCACTTGTGTTGACACTCAATCACCAAAATACTTAGAAATGGCCCAAGGGCACATTTCCCTTTCAATCTCCCCCTTTTTGGTGATTTATGCCAACACAACATAAAGCGACTAGAACAAGTGCAATATCACTTCAAATAAAACTCAAATTTATTTTGATTCAATTTTGGCATATATGGATCATCCTTTGCCACCACTTGGTTTGTTTTTGCAAATCAAACTCAAATCTCTATCTCTAAGTCAAACACACATGTTGAAGCATAAATAGAGTCATTCCAAAAGAGATTGATCAAAGATTTCAAAAACTCCCCCTATTTCCCATAATCAACACTTCTCCCCACAAGAGGCCAACTTTTGACACAAGAGGCAATGCAAGAGTTTTGACAAAACAAAAAGCTCTATTTTCAAAATTTCTCAAGTGGTAGCTGATCCATTTATTGCTTTGGCCTTTATTTTCTCCCCCTTTGGCATCAAGCACCAAAACGAGATCAATCTTGGCCCTATAACCCCATTGCCTCACCAAGGTCTTCAATTAAGATCAAATGGCAATAAGAGTTCATGAGATGAACTTGGAATAAGTTACCCTCTCATCGGAGTGCAGTGGAAGTCTTTCATGGTCCAAGTCCACCTTTTCCCTTTCAATCCTCCTTCGAGACTAAATCATCAAACTCAAGCACATGGTTAGTCTCAAAGGGTCAAGTTGTAACACATCTCCCCCTAAACATGTGCATCACTTTGCAACGGACTTGTGAGGTCCAGGGAGTGTTTGTACAACTTGAGCACCATAATAAGCAACAAAATGCAAAAAGGAACATGATCAAAAGCATAAATACATGTATGCTACAATTCAATCCAAGTTCCGCGAATCTAAAACATTTAGCTCACTACGCAACCTGCAAAAGGTCTTCTCATCTAGAGGCTTGGTAAAGATATCGGCTAGCTGGTTCTCGGTGCTAACATGAAACACTTCGATATCTCCCTTTTGCTGGTGGTCTCTCAAAAAGTGATGTCGGATGTCTATGTGCTTTGTGCGGCTGTGCTCAACAGGATTTTCCGCCATGCGGATAGCACTCTCATTATCACATAGGAGTGGGACTTTGCTCAGATTGTAGCCAAAGTCCCGGAGGGTTTGCCTCATCCAAAGCAGTTGCGCGCAACACTGTCCTGCGGCAACGTACTCGGCCTCAACGGTGGATAGGGCAACGGAAGTTTGTTTCTTAGAGTTCCATGACACCAGGGACCTTCCTAAGAATTGGCACGTCCCCGATGTACTCTTCCTGTCGACCTTACATCCAGCATAGTCGGAGTCTGAGTATCCAACCAAGTCAAAGGTAGACCCCCTTTGGATACCAGAGCCCGAAGCAAGGCGTAGCAACCAAATATCTAAGAATTCGCTTCACCGCCACTAAGTGACACTCCTTAGGATCGGATTGAAATCTAGCACACATGCATACGCTAAGCATAATATCCGGTCTACTAGCACATAAATAAAGTAAAGACCCTATCATTGACCGGTATGCTTTTTGATCAACGGACTTACCTCCTTTGGTGAGGTCGGTGTGTCCGTCAGTCCCCATCAGAGTCTTTGCGGGCTTGGAGTCCTTCATCCCAAACCGCTGTAGCAGATCTTGCGTGTACTTCGTTTGGGAGATGAAGGTGATGTCCTTGAGTTGCTTCACTTGGAACCCAAGGAAGTAGTTCAACTCGCCCATCATCGACATCTCGAATTTCTGAGTCATTACCCTGCTAAACTCTTCACAAGACCTTTGGTTAGTAGAACCAAATATTATGTCATCAACATAAATTTGGCACACAAACAAATCACCATCACATGTCTTAGTGAACAGAGTTGGATCGGCTTTCCCAACCTTGAAAGCATTAGCAAGTAAAAAGTCTCTAAGGCATTCATACCATGCTCTTGGGGCTTGCTTAAGTCCATAGAGCGCCTTAGAGAGCTTACACACGTGGTCGGGGTACCGTTCATCCTCGAAGCCAGGGGGTTGCTCCACGTACACCTCCTCCTTGATTGGCCCGTTGAGGAAAGCGCTCTTCACATCCATTTGGAACAACCTGAAAGAATGGTGAGCGGCATATGCTAGCAAGATACGAATTGATTCTAGCCTAGCTACAGGAGCAAACGTCTCCTCAAAGTCCAAACCTGTGACTTGGGCATAGCCTTTTGCCACAAGTCGAGCCTTGTTCCTCGTCACCACCCCGTGCTCGTCCTGTTTGTTGCGGAACACCCACTTGGTTCCCACAACATTTTGCTTGGGACGAGGCACCAGTGTCCAAACTTCATTGCGCTTGAAGTTGTTGAGTTCCTCCTGCATGGCCAATACCCAATCCGGATCTAGCAAGGCCTCCTCTACCCTGAAAGGCTCAATAGAAGAGACAAAGGAGTAATGCTCACAAAAATTAACTAATCGAGATCGAGTAGTTACTCCCTTGCTAATGTCACCCAAAATTTGGTCGACTGGATGATCCCTTTGAATCACCGCTCGAACTTGGGTTGGAGGTGTCGGTTGTGCTTCTTCCTCCATCACGTGATCATCTTGTGCTCCCCCTTGATCACACGCCTCCTTTTGATGAACCTGTTCATCGTCTTGAGTTGGGGGATGCACCGTTGTTGAGGAAGAAGGTTGATCTCGTTCATCTTGTTCCTGTGGCCTCACTTCTCCAATCGCCATGGTTCGTATAGCGGCCGTCGGAACATCTTCTTCATCTACATCATCACAATCAACAACTTGCTCTCTTGGAGAGCCATTAGTCTCATCAAATACAACGTCGTTAGAGACTTCAACCAAACCCGATGATTTGTTGAAGACTCTATACGCCTTTGTATTTGAGTCATAACCTAACAAAAACCCTTCTACAGCTTTGGGAGCAAATTTAGAATTTCTACCCTTCTTCACTAGAATGTAGCACCTGCTCCCAAATACACGAAAGTAAGATACATTGGGTTTGTTACCGGTTAGTAGCTCATACGAAGTCTTCTTGAGGAGGCGATGAAGGTAGACCCTGTTGATGGCGTGGCAAGCCGTGTTCACGGCTTCCGACCAAAAACGCTCGGGGGTCTTGAATTCTCCAAGCATCGTCCTCGCCATATCGATTAGCGTCCTGTTCTTCCTCTCTACCACACCATTTTGCTGTGGTGTGTAGGGAGCGGAGAACTCGTGCTTGATCCCTTCCTCCTCAAGGAACTCCTCCACTTGAAGGTTCTTGAACTCGGACCCGTTGTCGCTCCTTATCTTCTTCACCTTGAGCTCAAACTCATTTTGAGCTCTCCTGAGGAAGCGCTTGAGGGTCCCTTGGGTTTCAGACTTATCCTGCAAAAAGAACACCCAAGTGAAACGGGAAAAGTCATCAACAATAACTAAACCATACTTACTTCCTCCTATGCTTAGATAGGCGACGGGTCCGAAGAGGTCCATATGCAGCAGCTCCAGAGGTCTTGAAGTGGTCATCACATTCTTGCTGTGATGCGCTCCTCCCACTTGTTTACCTGTTTGACAAGCTGCACAAGGTCTATCTTTTTCGAATTGCACGTTAGACAAACCTACCACATGTTCTCCCTTTAGAAGCTTGTGAAGGTTCTTCATCCCTACATGTGCTAAGCGGCGATGCCACAGCCAGCCCATGCTAGTCTTAGCTATTAAGCATGCATCTAGACCGGCCTCCTCTTTTGCAAAATCAACTATATAAAGTTTGCCGTCTAATACACCCTTAAAAGCTAGTGAACCATCACTTCTTCTAAAGACAGACACATCTACATTTGTAAAAAGACAATTATATCCCATATTGCATAGTTGACTAACGGATAGCAAATTGTAACCAAGAGACTCAACTAAAAACACATTAGAGATGGAGTGCTCATTAGAAATTGCAATTTTACCTAACCCTTTTACCTTGCCTTGATTCCCATCACCGAATATAATTGAATCTTGGGAATCCTTATTCTTGACGTAGGAGGTGAACATCTTCTTCTCCCCCATCATATGGTTTGTGCATCCGCTGTCAATAATCCAGCTTGAACCCCCGGATGCATAAACCTGCAAGGCAAATTTAGGCTTGGGACTTAGGTACCCAACTCTTGTTGGGTCCTACAAGGTTAGTCACAATAGTCTTAGGGACCCAAATGCAAGTTTTATCACCCTTGCATTTTGCCCCTAATTTCCTAGCAATCACCTTTCTATCCTTTCTACAAATTGCAAAGGAAGCATTCAAAGCATGATATAGTGTAGAGGGTTCATTAACTTTCCTAGGAACATTAGCAACCTTTCTTCTAGGCATATTATGAACAACATTTCTCCTACCAACATTTCTATCGTGCATATAGGAAGAACTAGAAGCAAACATGGCATGAGAATCAAAATCATCATTATAACTCCTATAAGCCTTTCTAGTTTGTCTCCTATCATGGTACATAAAAGCATGGTTCTTTTTAGCACTACTTGCCATAGGGGCCTTCCCTTTCTCCTTTGCGGAGATGGGAGCCTTATGGCTTATTAAGTTCTTGGCTTCCCTCTTGAAGCCAAGCCCATCCTTAATTGAGGGGTGTCTACCAATCGTGTAGGCATCCCTAGCAAATTTTAGTTTATCAAAATCACTTTTGCTAGTCTTAAGTTGAGCATTAAGACTAGCCAATTCATCATTAAGTTTGGAAATTGAAACTAGGTGTTCACTACAAGCATCAATGTCAAAATCTTTACACCTATTACAAGTTTCAACAATTTCCACACAAGATGTTGATTTACTTGCTACTTCTAACTTAGCATTCAAATCAGCATTAACACTTTTTAATTTAGAGATGGATTCATGACAAGTGGATAATTCACTAGAAAGCATCCCATTTCTTTTAATTTCTAGAGCAAGAGAATTTTGTGCACTAACAAATTTATCATGCTCCTCATATAAAAGATCCTCTTGTTTTTCTAGTAATCTATTCTTATCATTCAAAGCATCAATCAACTCATTAATCTTATTAATTTTAGATCTATCTAATCCCTTGAATAAGCATGAGTAATCTATCTCATCATCATCACTAGACTCATCCTCACTTGAAGAAGCATAAGTACTAGTATCAAGAGTGCTTACTTTCTTCTCCCTTGCCATGAGGCAAGTGTGATGCTCGTTGGGGAAGAGGGATGACTTGTTGAAGGCGGTGGCGGCGAGTCCTTCATTATCGGAGTCGGAGGAGGAGCAATCCGAATCCCACTCCTTTCCTATATGTGCCTCGCCCTTGGCCTTCTTGTAATGCTTCTTCTTCTCCCTTTTGTTCCCCATTTCCTGGTCACTTTCATTATCGGGACAGTTAGCAATGAAATGACCAATCTTACCACATTTGAAGCACGAGCGCTTCTCCTTTGTCTTGGTCTTGCTTGGCTGTCCCTTGCGACCTTTAAGCGCCGTCTTGAAGCGCTTAATGATGAGGGCCATCTCCTCATTATTGAGCCCGGCCGCCTCAACTTGCGCCACCTTGCTTGGTAGTGCCTCCTTACTCCTCGTTGCCTTGAGAGCGATGGGTTGAGGCTCATGAGTAGGACCGTTCAACGCGTCGTCCACGTATCTCGCCTCCTTGATCATCATTCTCCCGCTTACAAACTTCCCTAGAACTTCTTCGGGCGACATCTTGGTGTACCTAGGATTTTCACGAATATTGTTCACCAAATGAGGATCAAGAACGGTAAATGACCTTAGCATTAGGCGGACGACGTCGTGGTCCGTCCATCGCGTGCTCCCGTAGCTCCTTATTTTGTTGATAAGGGTCTTGAGCCGGTTGTATGTTTGAGTTGGCTCCTCGCCCCTTATCATTGCGAATCGTCCAAGCTCGCCCTCCACCAACTCCATCTTGGTGAGCAAGGTGACATCATTCCCCTCATGAGAGATCTTGAGGGTGTCCCAGATCTGCTTGGCATTGTCCAAGCCGCTCACCTTATGGTACTCGTCCCTGCACAAAGAGGCTAGCAACACAGTAGTAGCTTGTGCATTTTTATGAATTTGTTCATTAATAAACATGGGACTATCCGTACTATCAAAGTGCATTCCACTTTCTACAATCTCCCATATGCTAGGATGGAGAGAGAACAAGTGACTACGCATTTTGTGACTCCAAAATCCGTAGTCCTCTCCATCAAAATGAGGAGGTTTACCAAGTGGAATAGATAATAAATGAGCATTAGTACTTTGAGGAATACGAGAGTAATCAAAAGAAAAGTTCGAATTGACCGGTTTCTTTCTCTCGTATTCGTTGTGGTCGTCGTCCTTTTGGGAGGAAGTAGACTCATCGCTGTCGTAGTAGACGATCTCCTTGATGCGTCTTGTCTTCTTCTTCTTCCCATCTTTGCGTCTGTGGCCCGAGCCCGAGTCGTTGGACTTGTCATCCCTTTGCTCGTTGACGAAGGTCTCCTTCTCCTTGTCGTTGATCACCATCCCCTTGCCCTTAGGATCCATCTCTTCGGGCGATTAGTCCCTTTCTTGAAGAGAACGGCTCTGATACCAATTGAGAGCACCTAGAGGGGGGGTGAATAGGTGATCCTGTAAACTTAAAAACTTAAGCCACAAAACTTTGATTAAGCGTTAGCACAGTTAATGCCAAGTGGCTAGAGAGAAGGTCTTGCACAATACGATAATCACAAAGAATTCAACACAGAGAAGACACAGTGATTTATCCCGTGGTTCGGCCAAGTACAAAACTTGCCTACTCCACGTTGTGGCGTCCCAACGGACGAGAGTTGCACTCAACTCCTCTCAAGTGATCCAATGATCAACTTGAATACCACAGTGTTATGCTTTTCTTTTCTTATCCCGTTCGCGAGGAATCTCCACAACTTGGAGCCTCTCGCCCTTACACTTTTGATGTTCACAAAGAATCACGGAGTAAGGAAGGGAAGCAACACACACAAATCCACAGCAAAATGCGCACACACACGGCCAAGAATCAAGCTCAAAAGACTATCTCAAAGTTCTCACTAGAACGGAGCTCGAATCACTGAGAATGACAAACGAATGCGCAAAGACTGAGTGTGGATGATCAAGAATGCTCTAAGGTTGCTTGGTGTCCTCCTCCATGCGCCTAGGGGTCCCTTTTATAGCCCCAAGGCAGCTAGGAGCCGTTGAGAACAAATCTGGAAGGCCATCCTTGCCTTCTATCGTCGGGCGCACCGGACAGTCCGGTGCACACCGGACACTGTCCGGTGCCCGATTTCCTTCCTTAAATGGCGAAGCCGACCGTTGCAGATGCGGGAGCCGTTGGCGCACCGGACATGTCCGGTGCACACCGGACAGTCCGGTGCCCCTTCCCGACCGTTGGCCCGGCCACGTGTCGCGCGCAGATTCCGCGGCCGACCGTTGGCCCGGCCGACCGTTGGCTCACCGGACAGTCCGGTGCACACCGGACAGTCCAGTGAATTATAGCCGTACGTCGTCGGTAAATTCCCGAGAGCAGCCAGTTCGCCCGAGGCTGCCTGGCGCACCGGACACTGTCCGGTGCACCACCGGACAGTCCGGTGCCCCAGACCGAAACAGCCTCTTGGCTGTACACAGCCAACTCTTCTCTTTTCTTCTTCTTTCTGTTTCTGATACTTAGACAAGTATATTAGTACACAAAACCAATGTACTAAGACTTAGAAACATACCTTTGCTCTTGATTTGCACTTTGTCCATTCATGGGCATTTAAGCACTTGTGTTGACACTCAATCACCAAAATACTTAGAAATGGCCCAAGGGCACATTTCCCTTTCAATACTGAATTCGTCAAAAGAATGGATTATGCTCCAACATTTCTCAAGGTAACTATTTAGAGTACCATCAAAACATTGATATTCTTCTAACACTTGTTGGACAACCAGCTGAGAATCACCAAATACCTTCACATGTTTTACTCCCATACCATTTAAAAGTTCTAAGCCGAATAGGAGGGCCTCATATTCAGCTTGATTATTAGTGCAATAAGTTTTCAATCGGCTAGAGAAGTCAAAGGAGACATTACTTGGTGAAACAAGCACAATGCCAATTCCTTGCCCTTCATTGCAAACCGATCCATCAAAGTATAAAGTCCAAGGAGTAATAGTGAGGTATGACATGTCTAGTTCATGAATATCATCAACCCGATGTTCTACAATGAAATCTGCTACGACCTGGCCTTTCATAGATTTCAATGGTTCATAGGCCAAGTCATATTCTATAAGTGCATAAGCCCACTTACCAATTCTACCACTCATAATTGGGTTATGCAACATGTATTTGATTACATCAGCTTGACCAGAAACAGTGCAATGACTAGACAGTAAATAACATCTACACTTTGTGCATGCATAAAACAAGCATAAGCATAACCTTTCAATAAAAGTGTACCTTGTTTCAGCATCCACCAACCTCCGACTTAGATATGTCACCACATGCTCCTTTCCTTTAGCCTCTTGTGTCAGAACAGCCCCAATAACCTTATCTTCAGCTGCAATGTATAATCTGAATGGTGCTCCTACTTGTGGTGCTTTTAACACGGGAGCCGAAGACAAGTATTTTTTAATGAGATCAAATGCTTCCTGTTGCTCTGCCCCCCAAGTGAACTCAGCATCATTCTTAAGCCGAAGGATAGGGGTGAAGGCATCAATCTTCCAGGCTAGGTTAGAAATAAACCTTCGTAAATAATTCATCTTGCCGAGAAACCTCTGCACTTCGACCTTACAAGTCGGAGGCCCCACATTCCGAATAGACTTGATTCGGTCAGGGTCTATTTCTATACCATGTTCATGGATGACAAATCCTAAAAACTTACCAGCCGACACTCCAAAAGCACATTTACGTGGGTTCATTTTCAAACCATGCCGACACATTTTATCAAAGGCTTTGCGCAAATCAGCTATATGAGAACTAAACTCAGCCGATTTGACTACAATATCATCAATGTAGACTTCCACAGTGTTTCCTAACAACTCATGGAAGATCAGATTCATAGCCCTCTGATAAGTAGCACCAGCATTTTTAAGACCGAATGTCATGACAACCCATTCAAATAAACCAATGAAGCCTGGACATATAAAGGCCGTTTTAGACGCATCTTCTTCGGCCATGAAAATATGATTATATCCGGCATTACCATCAAGGAAGCTAATAATTCTATTTCCTGATGCATTATTGATTAATGTGTCGGCTATGGGCATGGGATATTCATCTTTAGGAGTTGCTCTATTTAAATTATGAAAATCAATGCATACTCTAAGCTTACCTGACTCCTTCTTCTCCACCGACACAATATTGGAGACCCACTCTGCGTATCTGCAAGGTCTAATAAAATTAGCTTCTAGCAGCCGGTGGATTTCGTCCTTGATTCGTGGGAGAAGATCTGGACGAAATGTTCTAGCTTTTTGCTTGAAAGGTCTGAAACCAGACTTAATAGGTAGCCGATGTTCGACAATCTCTCGGCTTAGTCCAGGCATTTCAGTGTAATTCCAAGCAAAACAATCTGAATATTCCTTCAATAGACCGATCATCTCATTTCTAGAATCGGTCTCCAGGGTCTTGTTTACAAAAGTTGGCCTTGGAGTTTTACCATCTCCTATGTCAATCTCCTCCAAAGGATCGGCCGATGTAAACCCCTGTCCTAGTTTATCAAGATCTCTGAATTCCTCTATCATGTCCCCCACAGAGGAATCAGATGATCTTTGTGTGATGGCGGACTTTCCGGTCTCGGGGACCGGATCATCCTTAATACTGTCTTTTTGCTATGGTAGATGTTCGGTCTTAAAGTCCGAACTGTTTTGTGAAAGACTAGACCATCCGGCTTTGAGAGCCGAATTGTCCGTGATCAACGACTCATGAACTTTGTGTATATTCATCATTTAAACTTTATTTAGGATTTAGCTGATTCTCCATCGGCTCTAGCATTACAGGAATGAAACCTTTCTTATCTATACTTATAAACTGGTAATCAGAAAAATCTACTCCTGTGAGACATGTAGCAGTCTCATAAGTCCAGAGTACAGGGGCATCGGCCACAGCGATGCAGGCCGATACATCAGCATGTACTTGTTCTATGTCATCGCCTACCCATTGTATTAGCATTTGATGTAATGTAGAAGGTATACATTGATTGGCGTGAATCCAATCTCTGCCTAGGATTAGACTGTAATTTCATTCTACATCAGCGACGAAGAATGCAGCAGCAAGGGTCTTAGTCCTGATGGTTAATTCAACGGACGTGACTCCCCTGGCTTTGATCGAACTATCCCCAACACCGCTGAGGGTCATGTTGGTTTTGACAAGTTCGTCATCTTGCTTTCCTAATTTTCTGTATAATGAATAAGGCATTAGATTTACAGCCGCCCCTCCATCTACCAACATCTTAGCAATCGGTATTCCATCAATGTGACCGCGCACGAAGAGCGGTTTTAAATGATTTACCGATTTCTTTGGTTTAGTAAAGGCGGCTTCTTTAGGACCAAACTCAAACTGGCAACAACAGGTTCATCGTCGCCGATAATAGTACAATCGGCAGAAAATGTAATAACATTTACATCCATACCTGGGCGTTCTGGAGAAGCCTCGTAGTCGACCAAGTCTTCTCCCAGCAGGTCATCTTCCTCCATTGATGTTGGCGTGTCGTTGGAGGCTTCCTGGTGTGGTGCGGACGGTCCAAACTCCGGGGGCGGACGGTCCGCGCCTGGTGCAGATTGCCCAGTCTTGCTGGCCAGGCTACCTGCCATACCTGCAGGGTGCTGTACAAGTGTTGTTTCATTTTCTATTTTTGTGGCCGTTTGTTTTTCCTCAACGACCTTTGGTCTCCATTTCTTCTGTGGTGGCGGGTATAGTGGATGTGTGTCATTAAATATCTTTTCCGCCTTCTTCTCCTGGCTCTCCTTTGCTCTCAGGCACTATAATTTTCTCTTTTGGGACCGTGTCAATCCCGCTGGGCACCATCGAGGCATGGAGTATTTTGGATCGGCTGTTTTGTTGGTAACCGTATCCTTTTTGGTTGTGTTGGCCGATTTGCCAAAAATTATCGGCCCTTTATTATCTTCCTGTATGACAACATCTGCATTGCCTATTTTGATGATTTTCTTTTTTGTTGTTTTTTGAGTTTTTTGAGTTGCTACAGGCATATGCCCCCCCTACCGGATTGGTCGGCCTAGGAGGCCGAGTAGTCCGGCAATCTTGTTGGGCCTGTGCCTGGTGACCGGATTCAGCAGCGCTCAATCGGTCTTGCACTGGTGGTGCCAACCTATCAAAAACGGATGTTTGGGGTGCCCCCCAGGCGGGGTACTGTGGCATCCCAAATGGATATGGTGGCATGCCCCACATTTGATTTGGGACATATGGTGGAGGTAAGTATGTGTATGGATATGGCATAGATGGATAAGGAGGTGGAGGGGTCCATGTCGGCATGTTAGGTCTCAATTGTACAATAGGACCTTTCATTTCTTCCGATTGGTGAGGTGGTCCAATCGGCCTGACCTGACGTTGCTCATGAATGGGTGAGCGGGGTCGCTTCGGTGGCCGGTCACTGGGGCCGGCCTTCTTTTTCACATATTTAGACAACAATTGATCGAAAGTCGGGCCAGGCTTGATCAGCCGACCAGCTGCTTTAAATGTATTTGTTTTCCACGTACCTATATCTGGTCATCGTGGTTTGAAGGTACGTGGTCGCTGCGAGTCCTGAGCATGGCCGGACCGTCCGCCAGAGTCCTCCGGACCGTCCGGAGAAGCGTCGGACCGTCCGCGTCGGGACGGCGGACTGTCCGTGATGCGCAGCACGGGTTCCCGCAACTATCTCCCTGTCTGCGCTTGCCCCCCAGTGCTAGAGGCTGTGATGGTCACCTTCAGGGTCTCCCCTCCATCGGGAGTCTTCTCGGCCACCACTTTCCTGCAAGAAACTTTACAATCCCCATCGACCTTTTTAACATTGCCGATGATTGTTTCCTTGCCTTTGCCTTTATCGGCTGTATTTGGCTGAACCAGGACTTTCTTGCCCTCGAAGTCAATCATGTTCATCGGAAAGGGCTCTGTATCCACCTGCATTTCCTGAAATTTCAATCGTCCTTCGTTAATGGCCGATTTAATCTGTCGCCGAAATACATTACAATCATTAGTGGCATGAGAAAATGAGTTATGCCACTTGCAGTACGCACGACGTTTGAGCTCGTCGGCGGATGGAACAGTGTCATTTATTTTAATATTGCCATTTTTAAGTAATTCATCAAATATTTTATCACATTTACCAACGTTAAATGTGAACTTTACCTCCTCTTGCCGTTTCTTTTGAACCGGTTGTAAGGAAGCACAAGCTGAAGATTTGGCCTGCTTTGGCCAAACCATTTCAGCAGCGTACACATCTGCTGATTCGTCATCTAAGCTACTTTGGTCGCATTCTACTATGTGTACGTTGTGACGCATTGTTTTAGCAGTTTCTTTGCTCCGGCTTTCGCAAGCCAAAGCTCTCTGGTGTAACTGTGCTAGTGTAAAAAATTGGATGCCTTCTAATCTTTCTTTTAAATAATATCACAGACCATTAAAGGCTAATCCTACTAGTTGTTTCTCTGCTAAATGAATTTGAAAGCATCGGTTTCTTGTATCTCGGAATCTCCGGATGTAATCATTAACCGATTCATCTTTTGTCTGTCGCAACGACACTAAATCTACCAAATCCAACTCATAGTCACCGGAGAAAAAATGATCATGAAATTTTTGTTCTAGATCTCCCCATGATGAAATGGAATTAGGAGGTAAAGTGGCATACCATGCAAACGCGGTTCCTGTTAGCGATAATGAAAATAAACGTACGCGAAATGCCTCTGTGTCGGCCAACTCTCCTAATTGTGCTAAAAATTGGACTATGTGTTCACGTGTGTTCTTTCCTTGATCACCCGAAAATTTTGCGAATTCGGGTATCCTGGTTCCCTGTGGGTATGGGTGGTGATCAAATTGGTTGTCATAAGGTTTCCGATATGATTGCCCCCCAGGGACCATGCTTACTCCGAGCTTATCTCGGAACGCCCCAGCTATTTCTTCCCTTACTATATCAATGGCAGCCGGTGCGAGACCACCGGCTCTCTGATCAAACATAGGTGGGGTTGGCTGGATATTAGCATATTGTCTTTCCCCCCATTGGTTTGAACTACGTGGTGCATTGCCACTTGCCCTATATGGTTCATATGTTTGATCGTTCCTTTCCGGCCTTCTCGGTGGGGCCGGAAAGTTTTCCTGGGCTCTAGATCTCGAATTAATGGGTTGATGCATTGTATAGTGCGATGGGAAGTGCTGCTGGGACGGGTGAGGATTCAGGTAACAATCCTCCTCAAAAAGGTCATGTGCGGACTATCCGGACATTGGCCCGGACCGTCCGTGATTATGTGTGGACCGTCCGTCGTTGTACGCGGACGGTCCGACTGGGTAGTTTAGATTCTGTGTTGTGTGTGGTGGTTCGGGTGCATGTCTAGGTAACTCATTAAAAATAGGCCCGACTGTTGTTGGTCCGGACGGTCCGCGCTCACGTGCGGACGGTCCGGGCATGTGCAGATCGGCTGATTTGCTGCCGATTTGCGGTTGCTCAGGGTACGTGTCCATCGGCATCCCATAAAGGGGTTGTGACTGGTCGTGACAACCTGTAGCCGATGTGTTACGCGCGTTACCTCCTAATTCCACCTCGTGCGAAGGAAAATTGGCGATACTAGATTTATCAAATGCATGTACTAGTCTCTTAAGGTCGCTTTGCATACCCCCTATGATGTTCTGCATTTGTTCACGCTGATCTTCTACATAATTTCTAAGAGATTGCAGATCGTTGGTATTACTTACATTGGGGATATCTGGCGTGGGTTGGAGCGAAGCCGGATCCGTCGCCCGATGCCGGACGACCTTGTTGTTCCTATCCACTTTGAAGTTGGCCAAGAACTTTGCTTTCGCCTCCTGGATCATCCGCTCCTTGTGCTCCTCGAACTGGAGCTGCTCGTCAGCCGGCAATGTGTCCCAAGTCGGCTCTATGATGTTGCTTGGGAAAATATCAGAGTTATCCCTTGAACCGGCCATTGAGGGCCGATTTGATGCGTCTATATTTGTTGTCCCCAGCGGAGTCGCCAAAAAGTATGTTGACACCTTTTTGGAGGCGTCAATTACTCAAGAGAACCAGCGGCGGTGCTCTCTGGTCAGGCGCGGATGGTCCGCGGCCCAGGGCCGGACGGTCCGCGACCTGGCGCGAGGCGGCGGTGCTCTCTGGTCAGGCGCGGACGGCCCGCGGCACAGGGCTGGACGGTCCGCGACCTGGTGCAGGAGCTCGGGTTCCCTGCCTGACGGCCGGACGGTCCGCGCCCTAGGGCCGGACGGTCCGCGCGTGCGCAGGGGCGGCGGAAGATCGCCGGCGACGCCTGGATCTCGCTCCCGGGAGGGACCCCGTCGGGGAGGAGAGATCCTAGGAGTTGTCTAGGCTCGGGCAGGCCGACCTAGACTCCTCTAATCGACGTAGAGTCGAGGAGAGGCGGAGAATTTGGGGATTGGAAGACTAAACCTAAACTAGACTAGAACTACTCCTAAGATAAAATGCGAAATAGAAGTTGTATTGATTCGATTGATAATTACAAATCGGCCGTAGACCTCTCTTTTTATAGAGGAGGGGGGCTGGACCCTTTACACGACTGGATTCCGAGCCAATTCCGCGGATCTAGCCAACAAACATAGCACAAAACTCGGAACCCTAAACTGCTCTGCGCGTGCGGACCGTCCGGCTCACAGGCGCGGACTATCCGGACCGCGGACCGTCCGGCCTCAGGGTCGGACCGTCCGCCCGCTCAAAATAGAGCTCAACAATTATCGACCTTAACATCTCACAAATTATTTGCCAACAATCAATACAAAAGTAAACTTGGGATTCAGAGCACCTCCTCCCCTCTCTCGAATGCCACGTAGACATCACCGGCGCTGGCGCCTTCTCCACCTCCTGCTCTCTCTCAGCTGTTCTTACCTCGCTGGAGAGTCACGGTAGTTCGAGCCGCTTCTAGATGGAGGAGGTCGGTATCTTCTATGGTTGTGTGAAAGAATCTGAGTTATTGTACGAAGTTGAGAGTTATTATACGACGACAAAGAGGATGAGGAAGCACTCGTGGTTAGACGAGACGTAGGAGAGAAAAATAGATTTACGTGTGCACGACACACGGAACTTGTGCTCTAAAGCTAAGATTTATACGTTTCGCACGTGCCGCACGAAAGTTCGTGCTTTAAACGAGTGCAGATTAGCAAACGAGTGCAGATTAGGATGAATTGGTGTAGAATTTAAAAGGCGAAGGAAATTCGCGAACAGGAAGGAGTTCGCTGCTGCTCGTGCCGCCGCCCACCTCCCGTGAAGTCGCCGCCGCCCAGCGGTCACCGGCACGGCAGCTGACCAAGGGCAGCATCGCGAGAGCGAGACGGGACAATCCGAGCGCTGCTCGCTGCCAGAAAGAACTATTGTGTGGAGATGAACGACGTCCAATGCGTGTGCTGGTGGCCCCACCTTCGTAGTTTCTCTATCAGGCTAGAAATCATGAACGATGGTGGCTAAAACAAATCGGCATCCATCATATTATATATTCTAGTCATCTAGAAAACCAACCACCACGAAATGAAGGTAAACCGGTCTCTCCATGTCCATGTCCATCCGTGCATGCATGTGATCTGGCATCGGGGTCTCCATAAATAGATGAGTGGCAAGGCAACTGATGAGTGGTAGCGGTAGAGCTGTTGGTACAGTGAAGTGAAGTGGACTTGTGTGTCGCAAGCTGCACTGCAACTCATGGATTTCTTCAACAAGCTCACGTCCTCCCTCGCTTCCACCACCAACAGCTACGGCGGCCTCATCACCCGCGTGCTCAGCTTCACCGGCTCCTTCAACGACCGGACCAGCCTGCTGCGCGAGCACGACGACGCGGAGCTCGGCGGGCGGTCGTCCACGCAGACGGAGGCGGCCTCTGCTCCTCCTCCTCCTCCGCCGACGACAGCACCAGAAGCGGCTGCGGCGCCTGCTGCCGCACCGCCGGGCACGACGCCGACCGCGGCCGGCCACTCGATCGACATCGAGGCGGCGGGCCACGAGGAGGATCCGGGCAGCGACCAGCAGCAGGACGCGGAGTCCAAGCGCGTGGGCAAGGCCGTGCAGACCGTCTGCCTCTTCGCCGCGTCCGCCTCGCTCGTGCTGTTCGTCAACCTCCCCAGCCAGCAGCGGCAGCCGGGCGCCGCGCTGCCCCCGCCGGCCCTGCTGTACGGCGCCGACATGGCGTTCATCGTCCTCGGCTTCTTCTCCAGCCTCGGCCTGTCCATGTTCTCCATCGTGGCGAGGCCCGGCGGCGAGAAAGCGGCGGCGGTGGCCAGCAGCGCGCAGAAGTGGGGGATGGTGGTGGCCGTGGCGTCCGTGGTCGTCGCGTTCACGCTGCGCGTGTGCATGGTGCCCGCTGCCGGTGTCTAGTTGGGCTGGATCGGTCGGCACGCGCGCGCGCGTGTGCACAACGGCTTGCGGGTCGATCGGTCGAGACTCATGTTGTGTTATTAACTCGGCGATGGAGAAGATACATGCCCGGCTCTCTGGGCTCTCCATCGACATCGCCCATCGATCCGTCCATAGATCCATTCAATTTTTCTTGTCATCAAACTAGTACTTAAGGTTAGAATAGAACATTCTAAGAATTATTTATGGAAATACGTGCATGTCGTAATATCTGCTCGCTTTCGCTTCGCTGGTGGTCAGATATATTTATGTTTCTTAATTAGAACATATTTGGTGCATAAATAAGTTTGGTGTACATGATATACATATTAAATCATCACTATTCATCTCAGATTTCACCTCTGTTTGTTCTATATATTTTGCAAAAAAAAACATCATCTGAAATGGTAGAAATGGTAGATTATAGTGATAAAAGGTGTTATTTATAAATATAATAAACAACGAAAGGCGTAAAATAAGATAGATGATAATAATTTAATATGTACAATAAACTCCACACCACACATTCTTTTTCTTTAGCTTAGAATAATTAGATTATATAGGGTGATGCGCTCGCAGTGATCAAACGGTATATATCCTTTCAGGTGACCGTGACCTCCCTTGTGTCAAGACTCTAGACTCGCATAACGCACGTGGGCAACGCCTATCTATCGCCTGCAGAGACCCTAGGGAAAAAAAATTGTACTCACGTCGTTTGCTCTCCCCGTTCGTGAAGACACAATGCAAGCATCTCTGAAATCTGTCAATGACGCGGAATGCTGACATCCATTATATTAGAGCAAGAAGACTGTCTGTGTCGTTTCTATATATTCCTACCAATTGCCACGAACTGAGTTTCATTTGGACAAAGCATACTCTACGGCTTTCCTTAACAACAAAAGTATCTCCTCTCTCAGAGTCAGAGCAGCCCAGTGTCTACGATGATCCAGGTTCCATTCCTACGTTGACTGTGCGAGCTTCCAGGAGGACTACTGCACGTCTGCACTGCACTGCACGCACCTGAGGGTCCTGTCCGGGCGCAAGGTCTGTTGATGTCTGCCCTTAATATTTGTGCAGCAAAGCTAAAACGCTCATGTATTGTTGTTTAGGGGTTGGTCATACATACGGAAGAAGACCAATCCTCCACACATCTCTAGCTCCATTGCTTTCGTTAAAACGAAACCTCCACCTGAATCTCAGAACTGATTCGGATGACGTTGATCATCCTAGACACCGCTGGCACATAATCCTCTGTCGTTAGCCTTACCTCCTTGGCCTACCACATTTTGTAAGCAGCAGCTTACTTCACGGCTAATGCATCACTTAAAGAGACTAGGGGTGTTTAAATACATTAGAGCTAATAATTAGCTGCTAAAATTAACTGAATACATCTAAATAGTCTAGCTAATAGTTCAACTATTAGGTATTTTTTTTGTAAATTAGTTATTCCCTCCGTCCACAAATGTTAGTCGTTCTCACTTTTCAAAGAGTAACCTATTTTTACCTTTGAACACATTTATATAAAAAAAATATTAATATTTATAGTACATAATTAGTATTATTAGGTAGATCTTTGAATCTATTTTGGTAGTAAAATTATTCGAAGACACAAATGTTCCTAATATATTCTAGGCAAACTTAAGAAAGTTTGACCGACATAAATAGTGACAAACATTTGTGGGCGGAGAGAGTAATAGTTAGCTAGATATTTATTAGCTAATTAATCACATTAGCGATGTTTTAGCCAACTAACTATTAGCTCTGGTGCATTCAAACACCATCTAAAACCTATATTTTTCCTTGTATCGTTACAATGGCCTTGGCGCTGTCCTGCTCCTGTTCCAGTCTTTCAGGGGCGTTGCATGAACAGGCCAATTGATGAACTTGTGGCTGCGGCACAGCAAGATAACCGAACTACGCCCTCGCAAAGCTTCTCTCATCTCATCAGAGCCTGCTGTTGCTTCTGCTGTGACGGAAGGCCCCACCGTCCAATCGGACAAAGCAACAGGTACCGCTCACTTTCTCTCTCTGTGTCTGTTAGTAGGTTGTACTTGTACGTTGTACACAAGATGTATGCCTTTTTTTTTACTTGACGTGTCTGTGAGTTTTGTTCATCTATCCTGTATCTGTATGCATGTTCAGCGTCAAATGCCCACGCCTTGTATACAGTCGTGTACTATGAACACCATTAAATCTGTTTTCAGCTCCTCCTTATCTGGACTTTGCTCGTCTTCTCCGTGTGATCTGTTTCGACTAACAGTCAATATTGAAGTAGTGCTGAAAATGAATATGTGCATTGAGCTAGTGCTATGGTTTTCTTATTGTTGACTTCTTCACTTGTTGAATTTTCTCTTAACAAGTAGAAACATCAGAAAAATAATAACGCATTTACGAAGACTTGACATCCTTTTTTGCAAGTTTTTTTTTTGAAACAAGGACCATATAGATCACTGCAATGTATAAAACTAATGGGTTGGTGTTGTTGAATGGCCATATGCTGTAGAGGACCGTAGTTTCATCTAGTTAACAGTTGATGTTTCCTTCACTCTATACGTTCATCATCAGAAACTGTACTTCCATTATCGTTCTCGTCGCTTCATGAGCTTTCATTATTATCACTCTAAACCGGCGTTGATGCTCGGCGGTGTTATTGGACAGGTTGATGTCCAATTTCAAGGAGGGCGCACAGCACAGAGTTGCAGCGCAGCCCATGGCTGCCTGCCTCACTCACTCCCTCCAATACTGGATGAATCATGTTTGATGTAATCTAGATCAGATATGCAGCATAAAAGTTAGATCGAGCTTCGATCTCCAAATTATGTTGTTTTCCATACATCAATGAGAAATAGCAACTCTGCAAAAAGGATGTTTCTAAAATATGCTAACAGAAACCCTACTACAAATGTGAAAATTCCTGATACATATCAAACAACAACACTAACTCCCCCCCATGAGAATTCCTGCCGCAACAACACCATCTTATTTCCCTTCCCTGATCAAATGTTAGCGGACCGGGAACTGCCACAAGAGAAGGCCGCAATTTGCTCTACCAACCTGGGCAGCCAGCCGCAAGGTGCAATTTCTCCAGAAAAAAACTGTCCCGGTGTCTGATGATGAGCCCTTAGTACATGGGACCTTTGTTAAAGTCCGTGGAATACTATTTTACAACTAGAAACTCTGGTGGATTTCTACAAACCGCTTGCCCACGATTGAGAAAGCAGAAACCTGGCTAAAAATGAGCAGGTTATCCAGCTGGAGCCACATCATCCAGGCGTTTGCATGCTGATTTAGTTCAGAAATTTGCCGAGGACAAACAGCACTGCAGGTTAGGGAATCATTGGATCACCAGATGAAACTGTGTGCATATGTGTGCCCCTCCCGTTTGGTTCCATGGGAGAATCCATGCCTGGTGGACCTGAGATTGATAATATATCGAATTAGATAAGGGCCTGTTTATTTTAACTTATAGATTATATAATCTAAGATTATACATAAGATCAAATAATCTGGATTATATAATCTAGATTAAACAATCTAGTTGTAGCTGTTTGGCAACCCAGCTTATTGGAACTTTGATTATTCATTTTAGTCATGTGTTACGTGGCGGAAGTAAGGAAAAATAAATGAAATAAATGAAACTTTTTTTGTAAGGAGTGGCAATTGTGGGTAATTTCTCCTAAAGTTGCCATGGTTAGTGGGTCTTTTGTCAAAAATAATCTCAAATAAGGACCTCTTCAGCAGATTATGAGATTATGATAATCTGGCCTCCAGGTTATATAATCTGACCTAATAATCTGTCTGTTTGTTTTCCATCTAGATTATTTAAGCTGGATTATATAATCTGGACAGATTATAATCTGAAACAAACAGCCCTGAGCAGATGCAGGATGTGATCAAAATAAAGGTTACATGTCACTGGCAGAAGTATGTTACCGAATATTGAACCAATGGAAGGCCTTGTTAGAGATGAATTCCTTTGCAGATCTGCATGCATTTATAGTTTCAGTCTTCCAGAAGTAGCATTAGAACATAATGTCCCATTTAAATGCCATTTGACACTTAGCATGTAAATGCTGGTAACTCAATTGAACAATTAAGGTTACTGAAAAATGTCTGCTTGCAGGATTCAACACTCAACTTCTCAATACGGCAACAGTGTCATATGCTGTTAAGGATTAAGGGGGCAAACCTGAAATTTTTATTGCTTTCACCGCATCGAAGTTTTTGTACGTATACCCCACAAAGCTCAGATCTTTGGAGTTCAGCATCGTCTGTAAATTTGTTCCATAAAAGATACATAAGATTGAGAATGCAAAGGAAAAATATATATGCATATATCTAAAGACGAAATGAACATAAATTCTACTAAGATAGGCAGAATGAACATAAATTCTACTAAGATAGGCAGGTGATTTGAACTTCGAGGTAACTGGTGCAAAAACAGTTCTAAATAGCAGCTTCCATAACCATTATCAGGCAACAGATTAATCATATACCTTACAGCAGTAATACTAGTGCGCTCTAGTGCTCTACTGCTTTGTACTTCTACAATACATAAGAATACGGATAATCCAGTATAAACATAACCCAGCTAATTTTCTCATGACAGATTGAATCAACATGAATAAAGGGGTGTGAGGACATCATAATCTGATGGAAAATAAACTCAAGAAAACAGTTACACTGCACACTAGCAAAGCTAGTATGCAAAAAATGATGAAGTTTAGAGCTTCAGTGGTTTTCAACACTAGTTTCTGAATCTGAATGTACATACATACCTTCCTTGAAGGTCCAGAGCCTGTTTTGGCTGGAGGATTTTCCAACTGCCACAGAGAATAATGAAGTTGGAGAAACAAGATTCATGAGCTAACAACAAAAATATGCAAGAAAGTAAAACATAGTGCCCAGCTCAGAAAGCATAAATTTAGGCATCCATATATTCAAGCAAATACGAACAAAAACATAGTTACACACAGCATCATGCATGAAAATATTCAAATGTTCCCTGAAGATAGAATGAAGTAAAAGAAATCAAAACAACAGTGCCAGCAAACTATTTCATTTAATTACTTGCCATACTCTGAAGGCAATAGTTTGTTGATTGACAAATTTTACAGTTTGAAGAATACAAAGCAGGAGTAAACCTAACTGTAGCTTCAGATTGACTATTAACTGTACCATTTAAATAATTGTAGTGCAGTAAAAAAAGTGCAAAGTGATTCACTTACTTCCTCGAATTTCATGAAATTCTGTGTGTCCAGTTCATCATTTACTTGAGGCTTAAATGCTGCTTCCATTTCATAAAGTTTATCCCATGCAACTCCTCGGAACCAAGGATGTGCCTAATTGTAAAGGAGAACATTTAGTAAACATAGCAAGAAACACAGTAAACAAGACAAGAACTATACGTTCAATTACTTTTTTCCTGAGACAGGCGCTACCTTTATTTGATCTGCCCCTGCACTGCCGATCCTGTGGTCAACATCACATAATAATCGGCTAATGAGATCTCTTGCTTCATTTGACAACTTTGCATCCTCAGGAAACTTCAAATGGTTTCTCCAGTGCACAATCTAGAAAAATGGGAAAATAGATATTATCAGTGTAACACTCTAAAAAAAGGCAGGATAAGCTTAAAATCATTCATGAAACTGATGTGCAAGAATGGTAAGCATGTTGTATATCCCTAAAATGGAAGAGAAAAAAAATACCACTCTGATTTCTTTATTTTTTTATGAATCATATCCGATTACGAAATCAAAAGAACCTTCATGCTATTGAATCTATGCAGAGATTTTCAGTTTAGCAGAATGATACAATGTTGTTTAGTAGCATGCATAAAAAATATATCTTGCATCCATTACATGTTTCCAAGAAAAACTGCAGAAACCATCTCTTATGACTAAGATTTGCAACTTCGATAAGTTGTCATGAATGTTTATATTAATGACACTATTTCCCTAACCAATTAGACAACTTCCATAAACTGGTTGGGTAGGCTAAGCCCTATAAGATGCAGGTATGCAGTTGTTATCATTAGGTATCAGTATCACCTTACAATATCAGCTAAAAAGAGGGATAAAGCAGCTTTCTGTGCTGACTTAGCCTTATTTTGATGATAAGACAATAAGCTTCCCTAAGCCAAATAACATTCAGTAAACTAATATTAATAAGATAAAATAATAGAACTGAGCCAAAGAAACAGCAATGAAAAACAAACCTTTCTGCATGTAGTTATTGGATCATCAGCATAAAATGGTGGATACCCAACTAGCATCTCATACATGATCGCGCCCAGAGACCACCTGGGAATAAAACAAAGAATAATAAACCAGTTATTAAAACTCAAGACACATATAAGAACCTCGACATTAACTTGATTATGCAAGCATTATTCCAACAAAGTATACCAATCGCATTCCATTCCATATCCCTTCTTTAGAAGAACCTCTGGAGCAATATAATCCGGTGTTCCAACAGTTGAGAATGCCTGCATAAACATAAATTCAAGAAAAGCTAATAAGAAATATTGAGGTTGTACATTGTACACAAAGAGTATCAATTCTGTTCCAGGTAAGGATCGCTACAAGATACTATCCAAGCAAAATAAAAATCATAAAGACTGGTGCAATCCCCAATAGGTAAACTGTACATAAGTATACCAGTTTTCTCCTGTTCATCTGCCAGTGCTGAAGCTGTTCGTGTTGACTTCTCCATCTTCTACCATTTGCTGTATCAGACAAAGAACTATCAATATCCATTGATTCCCTCAAGTTGTCATCACTCATGGGTTCATCTTCATTCAAAGTTGAGAGCTTTGAACAATCAATTGGCTTACACAGCCCAAAATCTGACAGCTTCATGTGACCATTCTTATCTAGAAGCAAATTATCAGGCTTAATATCTCTGCAATGGTATCAAAGCAAGTATTCAAATCAGCAAAATGGTAGGACCACAATACATAGATGCCATTAAATAAAGACTAACCTGTGGATGTAGTTATGTTTATGGATGGATTCGATAGCAAGAATAGTCTCAGCAACGTAGAATCGTGCCACATGTTCAGTCAAGGTATCCTCTCTCATGAGAAGGGTCATGATATCACCACCAGGGAGGTACTCCATAATAAGGTAAAGATACTCAGTGTCTTGGAAAGAATAGTAAAGCTTCACAATGCAGTGATGACTAGCAACTTCGGCCAACAAGTTTCTTTCAGCTCTAACATGTTCCACCTGATAGAGATAATAATAAACTCCATTAACACAACTCTCAAATAATGAACAAAAACTATTCTTTTATTGTCATTTGATAAACATTAGAATAATTTTGATTTTATCGCGAACAATATGACACGTCGTGTCATGATTTGGGCACGTTGTTAGTGAATAAGGATCGAATCGCCACTTTCTTAGTGGCGCACAACATTGTCGATTTCTTAGATTGTCTCCAGCGGATCGTTCATATGGTCGTGCAAAAAACACTGTTTTGCATTGTAGACTTCACTGTTCACAGAGTGAAGTTTGAAATAGGAGATAGGATGGGTGCGCTACATCGGCACTCGGTTGTAGAGAAAAATGAGCAAGGGTCTTCACATCACCGATGGGTGTGAAAGTTAAGAAAGCTAGTCGAACCAAATAGGATCCGTTTGGGTAGTTGGAACGTAGGGTCGCTTATAGATAAGTTGAGGGAGTTAATTGAAACTTTGACTAGGAGTCGTATGCATCCAAGAGACTAAATGTAACGGTCAGAAGTCGATGGAGGTGGAATACCAGCTTTAAACTTTATTAGACAGGGACAACTGCAAATAGAAACGAGATAGAAGTTTTGACTGATAAGAGCCTCAAGAACGACATGGCAAATGTGAGAAAGCAAGAAGATAGGATTATCGAAGTAAAGCTTGTCGTGGGTGATTTGGTCTTAAACGTAATTAGTACGTAGACCACCCAAGTAGGACACGATGAGAGTGCTAAAAGACTTTTTCGGAAGACTTCAATGGCATGGTTAGAGCTATACCTACTAGCTAGAAGCTTTCATATGAGATCTCAATGGACATGTAGGTGCAACAAGTGTAGGTTTCGAGGTGGTTCATAGAGGTTTTGGGTATGATAGTAAAAATCGGGAGTGAGAGGAAGTCTTGGACTTTGCGGTAGCTTTTGACTTGTTGATAGCGAACACTTTCTTTAGGAAGAGATAATCTCATTTACTAACCTATAGTAGTGGCCAACACATTAGTCAGATTGACTTTGTCCTCACAAGAAGAGAGGATAAACAAGCATGCTTGGATTGCAAGGTGGTACCTAGGGGTGTTTTCTCTCAACATAAGCTTGTGGTGGCAGGCATTCGTTTTCAGGTGCACACCATAGGGATAAACAAACCAAGATTGCGAGAACAAAGTGGTGGAAACTGAAACAGGAGACATTAGAAGTCTTCAGTGGAACGGTCATCAAACAAGGTACTTGGAAATGGAAAGAAGAAGATGGCACAAACAACGTGTGGTTGGCAACCTGCATTTGGAAGGTGGCCTCAGAGGTGTGTGGAGCAACCAAAGAGAATGGAGGTGAACCTAAAAGTACTTGGTAGTAGAATGTGAAAGTACAAAGGAATGCTAAGGAGAAGAATGCTATATAGATGTATGTACCATGGCAGGAGTATGGACAACACAGTGTACAAAGTAGAAAAGAAGACTGCAAAGCGAGTTGTAAGTGTGGCAAAGGGTAGGGATACAAGGATCTTTACCAATGTTTGAGTACAAAAGGAGAGGACATATATATGATGGCTAGGGTACTTTAACCAAGTTAAGTGCATTAAGAATGAAAAGAAGCATCTCTTGATGAAGGATGAGGCAAGACAATGGCGAGAGTATTTTGACAAATTGTTCAATCGATAGAATGGGGACACAATCTTTCAGTTGGATACTTGGATGACTCTTTTGATAACACAAATAGGCGCTTTGTGCGTAGGATCAAAGAAGTGCTAAATGCATGAGCGGCCCCCTAAACTTGTCAAGAGATGACACTTAGGTCCACGAACTTTAAAAATGCATTTCTAGGTCCTTAAACTTGTTAAGTGGCACACCGCAGCAGAGTTTCAAAGTCGTTCGACTAATCGCAGTTAGTCGGGCTTATAGCGACTAAGATCAAGCTACAATTACATGTTGACTAAATAGATAATTCAGAAAATACATGTTTGGATAGCAAAATATAGCGACTAAGATCAAGCTCAGAAAAACTGACCCATGCAGCACCAGTCTTTTGATTTCATGGTTCTCTCTGTCAGGGCCTAAGGGGGCCCACGAAAACGGAGGGGCTGCGGCAGCAGCAGCCATGTGCCCTCCAAGAAGGATTAGATAAGGATAGTTAGAGATACGATTAAAAGATTAGTTGAGATTATCTAGGAGATTATTTGAGACTATCTAGGAAGGTTATCAGTTAGTAGTGTTGTGAGTTTTTTAGAAGAGTTTTAAGGAGACAAGGATCTCTAGCTAGATAGGGGCGGCCAGCTGGCCTATTTATGTAATCAATGGATGAGAAATAAAGTACGCAAGAATTAGAAGGGAGAAACCCTCCTCTTGCTCGTGACGTTCCTGCCCATCGATACCCCTCTTCAATCCCTCACCGATCTAGCGACCATAACACTCTCACATATCTTTTCATAGTTATATCAACAAAAAGAAGTTCAAACTGTTATAAATAATGCCTTTGATGAGAGGAACTGTTGGGGTGCGGATTTCGCTTTCGCAGGAAACTAACCGACATATTATCTATTCTACTAATTCATTTCACTGTTTTTTGGTTGTCTGAGATAGGATAAAAGTACTAAATGAAAAGGAACTAACAGAATAGAAAAGACAATTTCACATAATTAATATTCTCAATCAGGTATGTACATGAAACATAAACCAGCCAATGGAGCCACTATAACTTCAAAACAGATATTAAAAAAAAATTGCCAGAAACACAAGCTATCTTACTTGGCCCCTGACAACCATATCAGACTTCTTGAGTTTTTTCATTGCATAAATGTTGCCTGAGGTCCTCTCTCGACACAATCGAACCTGTCATATACATTATGAACAGCACAAAATCTCAGTAATACGTTATTAAAGGCAAAAGCAAGAGTTGCCACATCTCAAGGAGAACATGCGACATACCTTGCTTTCCCTAGAGTTTAAGTATTTATGGTATAGAAAATTAGTGCAACACTGCAACTAACTAAATTCACTGACATAAATAGTGACATAGGTACATGAAGAAAAGTATATGACCAAATTCAGTTTGCAGACCTCTCCAAAAGCACCTCTCCCAATAATAGTGAGCAGCTCAAAATCATCAACACAAATTTTGTGCCTTTTAAGTCGCATGTATTCAGTTTCCTTCCTCTCAAGATCTTTCATTAAATTGATTTGTTGTTCCTTGGGAACTTGAGAAGAAGCTAGCTGTCTCTCCAATCTAAAGCGCCTGCAATGCATTACACTTTGTAAGTGATAAGATATGAATAAAGGATGCACCTTCTTCAAATAAAGGTCATAAACTCATGATCTCAGGGTAAAAGGCAATTTGATTGCAATAAATTGAAATGTCAAAGGATAACGCCAGCAAATAACAATATCACGCTCAAGCAGCATAGATAGTAGGTCATAAATCAAATGGTATGCTTAGTATAATAAAATATCAATGTATGAAAAGTGTGTGCCCATGATACATACTCCTCTGTCTCAGAAAACTTGATGTTTTAGCTCATGGACAAAAGATTTTGACCATATCAGCTTGAGATTGCACTTGCAGTCTGCACATGCCTCCATGCATTTCTTTAATGAAGGGCTTATTCATTAATTATCATGGCTCACCTTCAGCAAATAGGGGTACATGGGTAATTTCTGTTGAGCACTAATCTGTCCCTCTCCCTCTTCTTTAATATATTATCGCGCAGTTCTCCTGCGCTTTCAAGAAAAAAAAACTAATCTGTCCTAAAAGTCTTAACCCATCAAATTTTTTGAGGCAGAGGTAGTATGTAGAAAATAATTCTACTTCATTACATATCCATTTAATGTTCAGGAATGTATTTATACAGCTGGCATCTGATGCACTGTTTCCTTGTCAACGAAAAGGGACGCAGGGATCAACTGTTCCCCTAGTCCCCTAGGTAAAAAAGGAACGGTAAGCCAAAGCTGGAAATGTTGTGATGTACATTAACGAGTGATTGACATAAGATAACTGCTAGCATGATTAATAGAACAAGTACGTTTTGAAGTGTATGCATCATTATCCAGTGCCTATTAATGGAAAAGACAATGAGAAATGAGAATGCCTAGATAGTCCACTCTCAGTTCACAAGCAACAGGAAACATATTCCAGTTATACCAAAACTATCGGTCCGATTGTGATTTGAAACCAACACAAACAACTCCGACTACACACTATCAAACAAACAAATGTGGGACAACAAAAGGAGCACGTCCGACAAACTTTTGCGCCACTTTAACACCAATAGGTCAAAGGCAACCGCAGTACTGCTGATTGTTTTTCGCTCAGTTGTTCTCTAACAAGCTTCTCCACAACATTACTCCAAGCACCCTTGCGCAGTGGGTCAAACAGCGGGGAACACTAGAAGCTCAGCGTAACAGCTGTTGGCGCAAAAAAAAACTACTACACGCAAGCAATTTGAACTAATTTTGCCCAATGCATTTAGCATACACTAAGCATCCAGAAACAACCAGTGCAACCAGCTCTACTGTCCTCCCCGTGCTGGAAGCCTGGAACTATCGATCATCCCCAAACTATGTGACGCCGAGCTCGGACCTCAAATTGCAGACAGAGGTGTCAATTCCCGAATCTATAACGTTGCACTACACCACAGGCTACTCTAGAACTTGTGAAATCATGGCCACCAGGCTACAAGTACAGAAGCAAAAGCAGCCAAAAGCTGGCGCCCAAAATTGGCAGCCCGGATGGGCAAGCTCCAGCGGCGCGAGCTCGGACGACTCCCTCCCACGGCCAACCCCAGCTCAGACCCCTTCGATCGAGCTCGCACGCGCGAGATCTAGCGCAGCCGCGCGCGAGCAGTAGCTAGGATTTGCGGCCAGCCGCGGGCGTGCGGAGAGATCGGATCAGCAGGGCCGGTACGGGTACCTCTCCTTGCGCTCTTGGATGTTCTTCATCTGCGAGCGGTAGTGGCTCTCGATGAACTTCTTCGCGGCGGCGACGCGCTCCATGGTGAGGGTGGACCCCACTGCCTCGGCGGCCGCCTCCCCCTCCCCTTCCTCCGCCACCGCCGCGAGCGGCTCGGCGGCGGGGATCGCCGCGGCGGGCGCGTCCGCCATCTCGCGCTCCATCCCCCACACCGCCTACGCCGCTGGCAGTCCCTGTCTAGCTGTCCCTCTGTGCCCTCGGTGCAGCGGCTGTCACCTGTGTACTCTCTCTCCTTTTTCCCCTCGGTGTCTGGGCCTCTCTATTTGGTGGGGCCGCGGGGAAGGGGGGCGATGATGTGCTTGTCGCAGCGCGCACGCGGACCGCTTATATACAGCGCGGGGGATCGCGTTAAGACTTGGGCTTCTTTTGATGGTGGCGTGAAAAAACTACCTGTTCCAGACAACTAGTTTGGAAAACTCATTTTTCAAAAGATTTTTATTTTTCTAAAAGAAATTATTTTATTTTCCGTGGAAAAATAAAAACCTCACAGGAGTAGGATTTTGATAGCCTGGGATCAAGGTTATTTGCCTAGCAGGTCCTAAGTCTCCAACCAAACATGCCTCTTGTTTGCCCATGTGGACTGTATATAATTGGAAAAAAAATCATAAAATGGCACCTTCGTTTCCATGTGGAGTAAAGTGGATTGTGGTATTGAGATGAATTTTGAGTTGTTGTAGATTTAAACCGACTCAATATCATTCGATCCACGTGGATTCATATCAAAACGAACAAGTCTGTAAGATTTGATTTGATTGGAATTTAAACTCAATCAATCACACTCAATCCCATGGATTAAGAGATAAATGAACAAACCCTAAATCGGAATTTCCGTGGGAGGTTATGGGGGGAAATGGAATGAGGGGAGAGCTAGCTAAGACCCTTTTTGTTTTAGCTTTTTTCAGCTTCCAGTCACCAGAAGTTGTTGTAGGCTGCCAAATGTCCAGCTTATCAGTCTGCTTCTATAAGAATTACTTAAGTTAAAACCGTCCAAAATCAACGTAAACACATAATCGACCGAGTCGTTGTGATACTAGGAAATCATCACTTTCTCCTAAATCTTACGGGCTCTTTTTATCTTTCTCCACACGTAATCACCACAATAATTAGATTCTCTTTACGGACAGATTATCCCCACAACTAGATTCTCGAAAAAAAACTTTTCATAAAAAAACTGAACCAAACAGACTCAAATATCTGGTCCTAGAGCAACTCTCTTGACATGATCACACCGCCAGACATGACAGAGAGATCGTTCACCGGCTCGACGCAAGCAGAGACATGACTAAAGTTGTGCTACACACTTGCCCATCTATCTCCCACACTCGTTCGCAGACCGACCTAGACTATGTAGCAAGGGCTTTCTATTCTCTTTCCCCTTCAACAATATAGCGGCTACAATTTTTCTCTAGCGCCCGCACCGCTTCCCTTACGACATCTTCTACCTCGTCGGCGTCGTCTCTTTCCCCTAAATCAAGGAGATGCTACGGCGCTGCGTTCCCTTTCTGCTCTCCCGTTCGCGCATGCTTGGTTAATCGAATGTTGCTGCTTGCGTCATCGTCCTCACTGGCCGCTCATCTCCAACATCTTTCCAACTCGTCTCGCCATCGCTTCGCCTCCTCTTCGATCCCCACACCTACGGGCGATCTTGGGTTTTCCACCGTCTCTGATGACTCTCGACCGATCCAAGTCCTCTGACACCGTGACTCGCCACTGCACACGTGGAGACCATTCATCGTCTAATATTTCAGTAAAAAATACTCCCTCCATTTTAAAATATATTCCGTTTGACTTTTTCAACCTCAACTTAGGTAACTTGTCCTATTCAAAAAATCATGAAAAAAATAAAATAAAAGTCATATGTAAAGTATATGTGATAATAAACAAAAGCGCAACGTTTTTTTTTTATTTTTTCCCAAATTTATTGAATAAGGCGGGTTGGTCAAGCTTGTGATAAAAAGGTAAAATGAATTATAAATTTGGAAGGGAGTAAGGAAAATAACGGCGTTTTTCCGTTTTATTTTTTCAACAAGTACAGTGAGAGTGAGTGACTGACGCCCGGATACGTACTTGCCATGATTACCGTATGATGGAACCCTGGATAGTTGATTGGTTGTAGCAGCAAGAGAGAAAAAATAATGTCTGGACATCCGACGGAAAGTAATAATTGTTACTACAATCATGCTTCAGTAATTATTATTATTAATATATATACGTATTCGACTATTCGTTTATCCTATTTGCCTGGGCATGCATGCTCAATCTGGAGAATATATACCGGCACTCCGGCCCGCGATGGAGCTCACCGACGGCCGACGAGGGGCAGCGTACGGGCCAGGGCCAGGCATGGCGCGGCAGGTCGATAGCGTGCTGTCGTGTCGGTCGAGGCCACGTCGTTGTCGAGCGGGGCCGGCAGCCTGGCTTTTCCACGGCTTCACGCGCGCTGCACGAATTGCTCGGATCCAGTGGGTTGGGTGATTGGGTCGGTCGTCCACGAACACCAAGTGCACGCACATTATTTGAAGTACTGCAACTCTGAGGTGCCCATGGCGCCGTGGACGGTGTTACAAAATATTGTATATTGTATATGTGACCAATTCAAAGGGTGTGACAGATTCTCCCTAAGGGACATATCCCTTGGGATACATCCCTTCACATGTATATAATCAGGACTCCCTGCAATAATAAAGGCTCGCTGTCATTTGTCTCTCTCTCAATCTCGTTACCACTGAGTATACTATAACACGTTATCAGCACGACTCGCGAGAAAACGGAGAGAAATTGCTGGTAGGAAGAAAACAGATCGCTCCTAGTTGGAGAAGGATAATGGTATGGAACCTACTCTTCCTCTCCGCTTTCACTGTATGCGTGAAATTTTTATGTCGTCGGTGGCCACAACTATACCACACCGGACGGCGCCGCGACGGCAAGGCTCGGCGCGGACAAGCCCTGTCCCCAGCGCACCGACGGTGCGGGCCATGCACAACAAGGCCATGCGCAGAGCAGCGCGCCTCGGCCATGCGCGGTGCGTCTGCCTGCCTACACAGGGCCATGCGGCTCATGCACAGGGAGGGCCATGCAGGCTCCCCACACGAAGCCATGCGGCCAGCCCACCGGACATGGCACCGGCCGCTGCGAGCCCTTGGCCGCATGTGCCCAGGTGCACTTCGGCGCGGGTGAGGCACGACCCCGGCCAGTCCAATGGACACGGCACGGCCGTTGCGAGCCCTTGGCCGCTCGCGACCAAGCGCAGTCCGGCAAGAACCGACCACGGCGCGGGACAGCCTCGGTTACGCGCGGTCGAGCCCCAGTGCGGGCAAGCCCCGGCCGCCGAGCGCCCCGGCCGCCGAGCGCCCCGGCGCGGGCACGCTGCGGCCGTCCCCCGGCTCGGACGCGGCCAGTTGCCAGCGTGGGCACGGACGCTCGGCCGTCAACGGGTGGACGCCTGAACGGGTGCTCTGCATCTCTGCGCAAGCGGCACGTCCCTGCCACACCGACCGCCGGTGCGGATCCGGCAACGTCGGGCGCGGTCGGCCTCTCGCGGAGTTCGGCGTGGCCGCCTCCTGGTGCGGGGTTGGCTGACACCGGCACGCATGACGAGGACGCCCAGGCGCTGCTGCTCCTGGCGCCGGATGGAGCAGACTGCGGGCGGCCCGACGGAGGCCGTGGCGGCTCTCCAAGGCGGTCGCGGACCACGGCGCATGGCGAGCGCCTGGATCCCGGCGAGGGCGCGGTCGCCCCTTGCCTGGTCGCGGCTACCGGCCCCAGCCAGGGCACAGTCCGGCCTCGGACGGGGCGGCGGCTCCCTGGTGGCGGCTACTGCAGGAGCTGTGGGCGGTTAGGGTTTGAAACCCTAGCCGCCCCTCATAATAGGCGTTTTGGACCCTTGTTGGGCCTCCTGGGCCGGCCAGCCAGGCTGGGCCGGTGCCTGGTCCGCCTGGCATGTCGCTTGGGCTGTTTTCCAGGGTCCAGAATAGTCTATTTTACCATTTTTAAATTTTAAATTTAAGTATAAGTCTCTGTTTTATATGTAATTTCAGTTCAAAATTATCTTAGGCATCTAGATTCGTTATTTAGATTGCTAAAGATATATGTAACTGTACATATTTGTCCATTTTATTATGGAAATTACAGACTTGTTAATGAATTATATTTTATTTATATTTATAATTCATAATTTTTCGACTTGCTTTTGTTTTTGCATTCTTTTATGTTTGCATGGAAGACATAGCACATAATTAAGTCGAAACTTAGTGATCTTCATGCAATATAAGGTTGCATTTTTTTTGGGAAAAAGCATAGGGTGATGGAGTCCTAAGCACTGGCTGCGCTAAATTCTTTATAGAATTTAGTAGCCCAGAGACCGTGCTTTTAGGCAGCATTTGACATGCCTATCACTATGAGGTCTACATCTTTCGAGATGATTACCTATACGTGCTAACCCAAAAAGATCACGGACCACACAGGCGTCGCGAGCTATGGAGCCAGGCTGGACGTTGTGGTCATGCTGGCAACTCAAAGAATTCTTTTAATTAAGTTCTACTTAATTAAATGGTGAATTCTTGCAAAATATGATACATATATTCAACTTGGGATTATTCAACACATGGTGGAGATCTAGGCTTTGGCTGCAATAAGTTCTTGGAATTTATCTACCCAGAGACCAAGCTTTTAGACAGCAAAATGTTATTTGCCCATCAGTAAGAGGTCTACATCATATGATCATGATGATTACCTATGTGTTCTCCCAAGTATATATGTTGGAGATATGATGTTGGTTATTCACCTTTATGGTGATTACCATTTTGTTTTTTTTTTTGAAATTTTGGTCAAGCACAGGGTAGTGGAGTCCTAAGCATTGGCTGCGGTATGTTCCTTTAATATATCAGCCCAGAGACCATGCTTTCAGGCAGCAAAAGTTTTGCGCACTACTGAGAGATCTACTCCATTGTTTCATTACATGGAGATTATCTACGTTGTGTCCACCAATTTTCAGAAATCTTTAGGTACACTGTATGTGCTACCTGGAATTCTCCAACATATAAAGATATGTTATATTTTGCGGCAAAGTTGCAATGGTTATGCCATTTGAAGGATAATTATTTAATAGAGTTTGATGAACTCGCCTAATGGGCTTAATTATCCTCAATGTTCATTGGATATCAAGATCATTTTTGCATAATATGATGATTCACTTCTTTATTTTGGAGGAAGTGAGATGCTCCCTGTCTCTTGCGGTTCTTATGAAAAGAACTTATGTGCTTTTGCGGCTTGATATGCAAGCGCAAAATGAATAGCAAAGAAAATCATAAGACTTATGGACTTATGAGTATGTGTCTACATTAAGTTGTAGACTAACACTTTGTATTCATATATTTTGCTTGAAAGCAAATATATAAGCACATTAAAAAGGGAAGGGCAATGAGTATGACAAACTCTTTTGTCATTACACTATATGTGATATAGTGTTGTATGCCCAGGCATCTAATCTTATATATGAAATACCAATAGATGCATACTACTCATGAAAGCTAAGATATGAAGTGTACTTCAATCTTCCATCTGACATGATAACAGTGGTTAGTTGTGTAATTCGTGATTTGGACTAATCATGTAACAACACTTCTTTTTCTAAGAGAAGACCACTTTGTTAGATGATTTGCTTTTGAGTACTATTTAAATGATGCATGAGATTTGGTATAATCTCATAATTGATAGGTTCAACTCATGCGATGTGAGTTGAACACACTCATGTGATTTGAGTGAAAAAAAAACTCATATGAATTTGAGTTAAACAAACTCATCGATTGGAGTTGATCACTCATGTGATTTGAGTTGAACAAACTCATCGATTAGAGTTGAACCAACTCATCAAGGGAGTTGAAGACTCATTGATTTGAGTTGTGCAAACTTGTACATGGATTCTTCCAATTGAGGAAGAAACATGCAATGTGGAGAATTGAGCCACAAACTCTATAAGTGGGGAAACAAAATATTCTCATATTCCTTTGGAAAGAGGAAAGAATATTTTGACAATCGCTTCGCGCGATATCATGATATGTTATTATCATATCCCCTATGGTATTGGAAGTATCAAGGATGTGTTGATATATCCTAATTGTTATCTTACCATATTATAGAGATATCCATATAATTTCTATCATGTGGAAATACAAGGTGATAGTGATGGATATTGCATATGTTTCTCAGAAACATTTCTTATGGATTGTATTCTACATACATCCTCCCATACAAAGTGTTGCATATGTTATAACTTTTCAAGTTATGATACTTACCATACTGGGTAAGATTGAATTGGTCATCCCATTGTTGGGATGAAATGAAAAGTTATGAACAATTCTATTGGTCATTTTTCCCATAAGATGGATACTTGATGAGTATCATTGGGAATGAGATTTTAAGTCCCTCTTATCTTAAAATCTGATCTGAATTGGTTAAGTTCTTTGAATTGTTTCAAAGGAACGAGTGTGGTCCATTACATAGATGATATGGACATTGAAGTCTTTATATGGTTATTTGGTACATCTATATGATGACCTGAAGTATGTCCTTCGGACAACACATGACCATTAAGTAATAATGTCTCAAGCTTGAGCACATTAGCCTCCACACTACTGAATTTACCAAATGTGCTTACAATGATGATTGTTTGTCTTGGTATTCAGAATGATATCCATAAAGGATATGATGAATCTGTGATAGATTCGAAAAATTTCAGATCATTAATGACCATCAACAATGAATTGTCATTTCCAACTGGTTATGGTTGGAGTCAGGAATTTTGCACGCTCCTGACTTGTGATTAACTGCATGTACTGCATGTACAAGTTCCCCTATGGTTTTTAGTACGTGGGAATCCAAGAAAGATTTCCCATGCGTACATTGGGTATGTTCCCAATCTCACCACCGCAGCGTACATATATGGGCACACAGAAAACTGGGGATCTATGTGAGAATTCATTCTCCGTCGATCATTAAGTTTTAGAATCTCTTCATGAGAATCTATTTATGGCCCGTACGCTTGCTTGAATCATGAGCTTTTCCAGGCATTAGGGGGAGATTTCAAGTACCAAAAATGAATGCCAGGAAATTATAATGAATGTAGTAAGCATTCAGGCTCAGGATCACGTACTAAAACTGAACCTTTGAGTTCGAATGATTTGCAAGAAGCTGCAAATTGACTGCCATGTGCATTTACTATGAGGTGTCACTCAAATTAATCCTATGAGGAAGTGCCAGAAATAGTGGTTACATGGAAAACCACTCAACTCCCTATTACAATGATGTTGTAAATAAGAGGGGGAGAAGTATGGTCACAAATTGGGATTAAAATGCTTGCAAGCAGCTGAAGGCTAGACCTTCTAAGATAGTAAATGCAAACCAACTATTCATTGGTAACCAACTTAGCGTTGGTGGACACCTAAAGGATATGAATTATCCTGTGAATGGAAGACATTCACAACCTAGCTCAGTGCGCACTGATGAGGCTAGGTTATCGGAAGCCCTTGATTCTCGTTTTGGGATTTCACGAGGAATCATAAGGGTACATAAAAATGACTTTATGTCAACTGGAGAATTGTGTTATTTAAAAGCTACAAGTGTCGACACATACATCTCAACAATTGTATATGCACTCCAAGTGATCCAAAAGACTATGGCCATAGCAGAGCATGAGTATGCTCAAACTGGATCTTGTTGAGTGATACAATGTTGTAGAGATAGCCTTGCTCACCGGAAAGAAGTGTTGAATTATTTTCCACTTCATTGTATCTTACTGTGGATACAAGTTTGTTTTCATGGACTTGGAAACAATGAGGTGGTGAGAAAGCATGGCTAGTAGCAACTGGGTTTATACGCAAACCCAAGCATTATTTTAATGCTATAAATTCTCCTCTACTGTGAGTAGTAAAATTCCGATACAATATTATGGGCAGTAAATCATCTATCTATGCAGTTGATAGATGTAGTGACAACATATGCATATGTGGTCACTGGATTATGGTATTTATGGAGTCTTGAAGGATTCCAAATACATAATCACCAATCACAAATTTGTAATGCTTGGAAAGTCTTTGTGACTTAGAGCATTCTGGTCAAATATAGTACATTCGACCTAGTGAATCCTTCCTTCTGAAAGGATACACAAAGAATGGTATGTTCAGTGTAAATATGTGCAACATATTTTAAACATACATCACTTATCGACGGAGTTCAAGATAGAGGATATGAATTGAAAGAGATTTTCAATTCAAAGTAAACTATCTTGAGTATCTTGGATACAAAATTGTCTATATCCAACATATATTGAAGAAATTCAATATGAGAGAATCATTGTTATTTGATTCTTTCCGATCATGAGATATGCTATTGTATCTTGCAAAAGCATCCGGCCGGATATTGCTTTGCAAAGATTTGCTAGCTAACAGCACATGAGATCGAGTTATGATCTCTAGATGTACTCATGCTCTCCTTATGTTTGGATATACTGATCTTGGATATCTATAGAAGATCCCCAGGTACAAGATCAATGACATACTTCTGGTAAGTTGGACCTACTGTTTGATAAATTTTAATCAACAGAGATTAATGGTCACTTACACTAATCATTCTATAGTACACTTCGTGGGATTGTACAGAATGATATACTACATACAGAGGGTATGTGGTGGTCATGATTTTATATCATTGACCTTATTATCTATGGAGATAATATTACTTTGTGTTGTTTAGATGAAAAACAAGTTACCAACTAAGTCTCTAACTTACTCCACATTTTAAATGTGTTTGTGAGTATGTATGGGATGACTTAGTGTTTTATAAAGATCAGGGGGAGTTTCCCTCTTGATCGAAAGAACTTGTTTATACATCATGTTGTACTCTTTTCTTTGCATGAGTTTTTCCCTGTTTGGGTTTCTCATTCAAAGTTTTTAACGAGGCAACATCAACACAAGGCCTATGTCGTATCATCTGTTTTTCCCGTAGAGGTTTTCAAGGATGATACATTATGACATAATTATTGTTGTATTTGAACTAGGATATGAGTTTATCTCCCTAGAGTTCAAATGAATCAACAATAGAGTATGACTACTCTCCTTATTTCTCCCACTGGGTTTTTAAGGAGACTCAGCTGATATGTTGATTTCTCAGATTTTCTGGCAAGATTATCTTGGAGAAATATTAGCCTGAGTTATATGTCTCATCATTTATTTTCCCCACTGGGGTTTTTGAGATGATGGCTATAGACATATTATTGTTCTTTGGACTAGAGGTCCATTGGAGAACAACGTACCATGATTCGATTGAATCACCGACAATTATCTATAAGGATAATTGAGCTTGTGTTGTTCAGATGGAAACAGGAAAATAGAAATATTAACATCTTGCAAACAAAGTCTTGTGATAATCTTGTTGATCTATTCACAAAATCTCTACCATACTCCACGTTCCAGAAATGTGTTGAGGGGATTGGTACGAGAAGACTTAAGTGCTTGCAAGGATCAGGGGGAGTAATTCTCCATGATATTTGACCTGTTTTGAACCATCATATTACACTCTTTTCTTTGTATGAGTTTTGCCTTATTGAGGTTTTCTCATCCAAAGTTTTTAACGAGGTAATATCAACTAAGCTATATGCTTCATCATTGAATTTTTTCCCACAGGGGTTTTTTTATGCATGATGATTACAAGCATATTCTTTTGGAGTTCAATATGAGTTTTACTCATAATCCAAAAGATATTGTATACTCCTTATTTTTCCCACAGGGTTTTTGAGGAGATAATATATTGGAAGTCAGATTGCAGATGATCAAATGGAATTGGATTGATCAAGGGGGAGTGTTACAAAATATTGTATATTGTATATGTGACCAATCCAAAGGTTGTGACAGATTCTCCCTAAGGGACATATCCCTTGGGATACACCCCTTCACATGTATATAATCAGGACTCCCTGCAATAATAAAGGCTCGCTGTCATTTGTCTCTCTCTCAATCTCGTTACCACTGAGTATACTATAACAGACGGATCCGGCGCCGCTGTGTCGGGCGGGCCTGACGGCACCGGCACCGGGCTGGTTCGTCCTTGTCCGGTAACCAGACGGCGCTGCTGATGTGGTCCCGCGGAAGGCGGAAGAATATTATCTCGTGCGATGCGATGTGGTGGCGCGGAGGCGGAGCGGAGATCTGCACGCGAGCCGCGGGGCGGCAATGCCATGTTGGCATGGCGCGCCGCGCGAGAAAATAATGCGGCCGGACAGCCTGGTGCGGACAGCCGGGCCGGAAGGGCGGGCGGATCCGCAGGCCGCAGCGCAGGTGCGTGCGTGCCAGCCCACGCAGCTCAGATGCCAGCACACACGAGGAAGCGGGAGCTTTTTTTTAACGCTATACTATTATATGTCCATCGCCCTCAGCTGTGCTATGCCAGATGCCCAGATCTGTATTGGATTCCGATCGATCCATCCGATCGTTCCAGAACTAGTTGAAGCTATGTTGGTGGTGGATGACGAAAGACAAGAACAGATCGTGGCGGCGAGGGATTGTAGTTATAATAATGTGTATCAGTTTATGGATGAATAAAAACTTGCACTTTCCGTTCACCTGACAAAGGGAATGGCGCCCCTGGGGGCGATTGGCGCCGCCGCCGCCAGCCCTGATCGCCCGCATCCGGTTCGGGGGGTGCTCCGTCCTTTCTCCGCGGGCGGGGCTAGCGCTCCTCTCCGTGGTGGCCTCGGGTCGGCCCTCCCCGCGGCGGACTCGGTGTCCGGTCCTCTGCCCAAACCTCTTCTAGAGCCGGTAAGTGCTGAGCGCTCGTTCTCTGGCGGGCAAACTCTGCGCAGTGATGTGCCCCCCACGAGCGTTCAAGACCTTCTCTTCCTCGGTTCTCCTCAACCAGATCCGCAGCGGGCCGTTGCGGGCGGCATTGATCACAGGAGGATTTCACTTTCAAGTTCCAGATCTGAAAAGTGCTCTACGCCGGTGCTGCCTGAAGATCCGCATAGTCTGCTTTCGGCGCCGCGAATCCAGGCGGCTGAATCATCCGACTGTCACTACACGACGGTTGATCTTTAGCGACCCTTATTAGGTACCAACTGTTGGTTGCTAAAGGTTAGGGACCGACGGTCAGTCGCTAAATCCTTTTGTAGCAACGGTCGGTTGGTCGCTAAAAGTCTAGAAATTTAACAACTTATGGTTGGTCGCTATAGATGTCGTCGGGGACTAGCGGTGGGTCGCTATAGAGCAAGGATCACTATCAAATCTTATAGCCTGAACGTACCTGTAGATGTTAGTGACTAAAAATTAATTAAAACAAGTAAACATTGATCACTAAATTGCATGGTGATTTATTTCTTTTTAATATTGCTTGTATGTTTATTTCATGGTTTGTTTATGTATGGACATGACTATAGTATGCAACTGTGTTCTTTGTACTTATATGATATTAGATTCGAGTTGAAAGTCGTTTCAAATGTTTATTATTTATTTGCATTCGTAATAATTTATTCAAATGTTTATTATTTATTTGGTAAAATTTTATGAATTTTGAGTAATTTAAAAATGCATTTCGAAATAAATAAAAAAAGAAAACCCTCCCTAACCCTAAGGCCAACTAGGGGCCCATCTACCTAACTCTCCCTCCCACGCCGTCCCTGTCTCCTCCCGACATCGCCGTCGTCACCCCCCGTCCCCGCAGTCGCCCGTGCTCCGCCCGCTCCACCAGGGCGCCTCGCCCTGGGGGGCGGTCTCCGACCACTGGTAGGGCTGGGCATTTTACACCCGTGAACCGAACCCGAACCCGAATAGACCGAATTGGTCTGTTTTTCGAGTTTCGGTTTTCGGGTTCGGTCCACAGATCGTACCTATTCGGTTATTGGGTTAGGGTTCGGTTTTTATATCGCGTAACCCGAATAGACAAAAAAACCAAACACACATCAAGTCAGCTCAATAGCCACTTGGCCCACTTAGCCAGCCACGGCCCAGTCACCTGGTCGTCAACTGCTCGGCCGCCGCCTTCAATCACTGCTAGTCCGCAGGCAACCGAGAGCCCGAGACCGCCCAGGCGCCCACCACTCCACCAGCCAACCCTAGAGCCTCTCCAGTCTCCACTGCTCGGCCGCCGCCTGCCGCAGCCCGCCGTCCACTGGTCCCGCCTCCCTGCGTCCGCTCCACTACTCCTGGCGTCCGCTCCATTGCTACCATCGTCCGGCGTTCTGCTCCTGCGCCCTCCCTTTGATTCGTTGCCAGTTGTAGTGTCCGGTCAGATTTGAGCTATGGCAGCAAGCAAGGATTGACGAAGCGTGCGTTCCCATCGCACCACCATGGGCTACACAGAGATCGACATCCGCCCCTCTGGGAGCGGCAAGGTACCGACCTTCTGCCCTTACAACTCCTAGAGCTCTACCCCTCACGTGTGTATTTGGTCCCAAATTTGTTTATGTGCGCACGCTACTTCGCTAAAGTGCGGCCCATCGGGCCCTTCATCGAACATTTGGATGAGCCAGCACAATTGCTTCCTTGCTTGTGGCAGCTAGCCAGCTTCCCTGCCCTAATCAACTAATCGAGATTTCCTCTTAGCGGCGTGAGGGATTGACAGACTGCTGACTACGGGAGCCGGGAGGGGGCATCGTGCGCCGTGCGCGGTGGCGAAGGAAGAGCGAAGCGGCGGAGGCCGAGCTGCTACGGCGCTGACTGGCCGGGTCGCACGGCTACGCCGCTACTCGACGCTTGCTGCGGCTTGTGGGAAGCTGGAGAAGAAAGTTTGTCGCCTGTACAGCTGTCGGAGAAGAAAGCTCGTGCTTGGCGGCTTGCTATGGGCCGCGATTGAGAGGAGGTTCGTTGAATTGATTTGCGTGTATCATAATTTGTTTTAGATATTGAATTGGGTGTATCATGGTTTATTCGCAGATCTGAAAATGGAGAAAAGGTGAACATTTTTAGCAAGAGCTATTGGAAAAAGAAACAAATTGTATAAGTTAGTGCTCCTCGGATGCAATTGATGATATTACAATGCCATGTTGAAACTAGCAATGCAATTTGTAATCTTACTTATGCTATTTAATGTTGTTCTTTATATATTTAAGCACTAGCCACTTGGTTATGTCAAACAATTAATACTTTGATATTTTGAGTAATGAATAACATCATCTTATGATCTATTTTTTGTTGCGTGTGTTATGATTTAGTTTACTAGTTGTGTAATATGTATGTTCAATTATATGTTATATATTTTATATGCTATGAAACAACTTCTATGTGATACTATAATCAATTATATATGTCTAAAGGCTACTAAAATAGGCTTTAGGCTATTATCTTTTTTACACTAGTAAAATTTCGAATACCCATTCTCTAAATCCTGGGCCCGCCCCTGTCTATAGGCTACCAAATCTAAGAAATTGATTAGTTCTGAACTAATGCACTTCGACCGGAGCATTTTTACACTTATTGCTTACTAATGGGTTCGAGCTGCAAAGCCTGACTGTTAGGAACTGAAAGTGGATTTGCTTTACCTTTTTGCACTTGTTTGTTCTGCAAGACTGATATTTTGAGTTCCAACTTTTATTGCACACTATTTTAAAGGACACCGTTCATTACTTTGACCATTAGAATAAAATCCCTATAAAACGTGGCCATGCAATCACTGGTTGTAAATTGATGGGGCAGAATGTTGTAGGATGGATTGGCTCAAGAACTAATATAGCTTACTTATGACAATGTAGTAATTCATGAAGTTATTGTTCCTTATGTTCATGGAGTTTGTTCTGCTAGGTTTTTATGCTTTTAATTTCTATTTCCTTAACGAAACCTCAGGCACCTTAAAGACAGCTTGGATGATTGGTTTCATGAACTGCTAGAGAACTTCTTGGATGATGATTATCTTGTGTTTGATTGCCCTAATATACTCTCAAATCATCTTTTCATGCTTTAGTTGTTTCTTAATAGTTGCACAGTTTCATCTCACTCATATTCTTGCCACTTACATGTATGTGACAAAACAGACAATCCGTCTTTTTTATTGCTTATGGCGTTGTGCATTATACATGTCCACCAATTATATACAAATACCATTTGTGGGTTACCTCTGGTGTGTTTAGGTATTCCTCAGATTCCTGACATTTTTTTCTGTCTTTAAATGTCATATCACTATTAAAAAATTGATTTTTGTTGTCTAAAATACCACAACTACTTTTCTAGGTGCGAGCTGCAATCAAAGTTAAGGCATTAGTCATCATTTGCTTCACCTCTTCTGGACAGGCTGCAAGGTATATACTACACAAATGAATATTGTTTGTACATACATATGGTATGCAATTTGCTAGTGATAGGATAAACCAAACTGCACTGTACTGATCACATGGGACGACACATGCTAAAATCAATATAACAGTAACTTGCTCGGACCAATAATGCCTAACCACTAGAAATGTTGTAATTCTATCACTTCTTTAAAAATTTTTACATTGTAATTTTACATGTTAATCCAGAACTCTGTTTATTGCACAGGTTGCTCTGACATAACGAGGAAGTCCCTCTTCATGGTCGGAGAAATTGGGGGCAATGACTACAACCTACCTCTTCAATCGAGTGCCATTTGAAAAGGTCCGCTCATTCACACCAAGTGTCATTCTTCACTAGAGTGTCATTCTTCACTTTATGATTCCATGGTTTGAATGACCAATCATTTATGATGTCCGTGCTCGACTGATTCCTTGTACTATGGTATTCAATATAAGGTATTCAATATTTTCATTCATGCTGCTGAGGATGAGGTTTATATCTTATCTTGTTTATGTTTATATTTATATGAGCCATCAACTTAATGATGATTAACCTTGATTGCACCAGCTGAAGTTGGTGCATAAGTTTTGCCTCGCACTAATTTGATGTACTTTTTTCTAGGGTGTTCTGGACAAAGAAAGCTTGTACCTTAAAACAGGAGGATACAAGAAGCTGGAGTGGTTGTCTAAAGGCTTTTGAACTGCTTGAAGCATTAGTGTAGCTTTGGTGATTTTGTGACTGATCAGCTCTGGAGCAGCTAGAGTGAGGTAGTTGTGGGCTTTTGAACAATAGATGGAGTGATATGAAACATTAGTGATGTAGTTGTGGGCTTTTGAACTGCTTCAAGCTGGAGTGATGTCGCTGTGTTACTTTTGTGACTGATCATCTCTGGAGCTTTTGTGAATGATCTAACTAGCTATATGTAAATGATCTAGTTGTGAATGATATTATAATTGTGATGATTTTGTGAATATATAATTGTGGTGCTTTTGTGTTTATGTGATGGATCTATGAATGTGGTATACTGATTAACTGTGTATGTCTTTATGGTTTGTGTATAAAAATCTGTGATTTGTGGTGCTTAATTAAATGTATATTATTATTAATAACAACTGTAAAAAGGGCGACTTTCTGTTGGTTGCTAAATGTATAGTATGACGACTTACGGTTGGTTGCTAAATCTATAGTACAGCAACCCACGGTTGGTCGCTAAATATACAATATTAGCAACGGACGGTCGGTCGCTAAAAAGATGTCGGTCGCTAAAGCCTTTAGCGACGGCACTTACAGCGACCATCCTTATGGGTCGCTAAAGGTTTTTAGCGACCAACCGTAGGTCGCTGAAGGCCGTTTTAGCAACCAACCGTAGGTCGCTGTAAGTGAACCGTCGTGTAGTGTGTGATGCAGTCTGCTCGCCGTGTTTCCAGTTTACCTGCGTGGAGGACGAGGCATTGAAGTCGGGCAGCGTTCGGTCCCGTCGTCGTGCTACTGATGGCTCTGCTGCGCCGCGCGTGAGTGGAATGCCTCTCCATTCCGCTACCGGGGTCAACGATGGGGGATGGGAGGTTGTTCGGCCGCGGTTTTGGTGGCGCAAGGCATTGAAGAATCCTGTGAGATCTCCACGAAATCTTCAACTGGATGTGAAGGGCACCAATCTTTTCAAATTGAAGCTCAAGGGTAAATGCTACAACTGCCTCTCACCGGCTCATCTCGCTTTCTGCTGCTCGGCTCCCACGCGCTGTTGGCAGTGCTTACAATCCGGGCACAGGGCGCGATATTGCAACCAAAAAGTCAGCCAGAGAACATTCAATGCTGCTCAATGCTTCCCTGAACCAGCCGTGCTCGCATCTAAGAGTTCCACCTACCAGGAGGTGCTGCTAAAGCCAGACAAACTGCATAAGTATCAGGTTCTGCCTCATGTGAACTCACTTGGTCATCCGCCCCCATCGACCAAGAAGTCCTTCCTCCAGGCTGTTCTGGAAGACCACGGTATGGAGGCACGCTACCCTGGTGACCCTCGTGTGAGGCCAGCGCGCGCCTTCTGTGCGGTCTCGGCGATCGGCTCTATTCGTCGCCGGAGAGATGAGTTGATTGACACGGTCGTCGTCTGCTCCTTCGACGGCAACAGCCACGAGGTTGACATTCTTTCCGCAGGTGATATGCTGAGGGAGAAGTTCAGCTTACAACACGGTCAGTATCAACTGGTCAAGCATTTCCCTGAGCAATTCTTTATCATCTTCTCGGACCCTAGGTCGAAGCAGTGGGCGCTGGATAGGAGATCTGTCTCATATCGTGGTCGAATTTTCCATTTTGGGGATTGGTCTGAGGACAGCTACGCTAGAAAAACAAACCTTGAATTTAGAGTTAAAGTCCGGGTCGAAGGGATCCCGGTGCACTGTTGGGGGGAAGATGTGGCTTCAAAGGCCTTGGGCAAGAGTTGTGCAATCCACTATGTGCAAGAGCGCACAAGGCGTAGGGAGCGTACCAGGTCTTTTGACCTATGGGCTTGGTGCTCTGACCCGTGTGACATTCCTAAAGAGGTCTTGCTTACGGTTTTAGAACCAGACAGGGAACTTCCACCTATCAGCACGCCCTTAGCTCTTGTTGGTGCTCAGCAAGATGCCCCTGCTGATCTGAAAGCTGGACATGTTTACACTCTTCGCAACCACATTGAGGTGGTGGAGGATCTCTCTTTCCTCCGTGGGAGGGGTTCCAGGGGGGGTCCACCTAATCGCAAGCAGCGCAGGGAGTTTATTTGGAGCTACGGCGCCCCAGATTCAGTGGGTGAAAAAAGAGAACGGGCGGAAGCTGTTAGAGGAAGAGAGATTGCGCGACGGGACTGGGGTCATGATGATGATGATGATGGGGATTTTCAGCGTAGCAGGCGCTGCGGCAACCGCCATCATCGCAGCTTGTCTGGTTGGGCGCGCTCGTCGCGATGTCGAGGGGGCATGGACGACTGTTACAGTTCCAATGACAAGCAGCGACACTTAACTCCCTTTCGTCGCCATGGCTGGGAGTCGAAGCTGTCTTCTCGCTGGGTACCCAAGGTGAAGGTCCGATCTGTTTCTTTTGCAGACCCCATCGTTACCGCTGTTTGGCCGCAGGAGGATAAATGTGGGCAAGCTGAGGATATTGGTGACAGGTCTGGTTCGATGGGCGCTGTTATTCTGGAACCTGTGCGCAGCCCTGCTACAACCACATGCAAGGTAAACAATACTGTCGATCTCTCTACTGTTTTCACCTCAATCCACAAAAGTTTAGACAGAGTGCTGTCACATTCCCCTAGAGTTATCCCGCACAAACTGGGCACTGTGTTACCGGCCAGTACCCCAGCTGTCTCCACAAATGAGGTTGCTGTTCACAATCGTTTAGCCAGTGCACTGGTGGATGGCTCTGGCGTGCTGCTGGGAGCTGCTCTACCGGCCAGCACGTCACCTGGGCTGCTAGCTGGTTTCTTAGAGCCTCATTGCGTAGGGGAGGTTAATGATCCTGGTGTTGATCAGGTTGGTAGGCTGGTTGCCTCACCCATCCGCGATTCATCCGATAATATCAGCCAAGATTTAGAAAGTGCTGAGAATTGCCTGACAGATAAATCTCAACTCCCATCCTCGCTGAAATCTTTTTCTTTTAAAATTCAGAAGTGTTTTTCTCAACTACCAGATACACAATGGATGACAGCAACTCTTAAATCATCAAACCAGCTGTTGTCTATGGACTCTGAACATGCTGTTTTTAATAATACTTTAGTCATTCCGCGCAGTAACGCAAGTTTGCAACTGGTTGAGGCAGCAAGGGTGACAACAGCCCCTTTTATTTCAAATCAGATGTTGATTTTAGAATCTCATGATCCTCAACACTCAGACTTTATTAGCTCACCAGCCATGCCACATAGTTTATTAAATCCAGAATTAGCCTCTGTTGATCCATCTTGCGGCATTCCAGATACCTCAACCAAGAGTCTAGAAGATTTCATTTTATCTATCTCTGAAGATCCTGAACCACCTCTTATTCGATCTCAGCCTGGTAATAGCCTAGTACCAAAGCTCAGGGCAGAGGGGGGTCTGTGCTGCCTGGTGGGGATGTGGGGGTGGTCCCCTCTCCTATCGGCAAGAGATCTAGTGCTAGATTGGCTGCAAAGAAAAAATTGAAGATTGGGAAAAATAAAAATGCCATAGTTAAAGCTCAAGAAATTCTAGTTGCTAAGTTAAACAATTCTGCTTCATCTCAGTTTCAGAATTCAAAGACTTCTTTTTCTAATGACCAGGTGGATTTGGTTGAGCAGCTGGCGAGGCATTTCTCTAGGCCTTTGACCAAGGAACAAATGGAGGCAATTATGGAGCTGGCAACTCTGGGGAAGGAAAAGGAAGGGATCAAGAAGAAGGGCAGCAAGGTGACGCCCCTCAAGGCTCCTATTATCGAGGCTTCTGAGATGCTATAAGTTGTAATTTGAGTTGTGGGGGTAGTTCTAGTGCATCATGTTGTGTCGCTGGTGTACTTGCCTGTGGGTCGCCCAGGTTCTTTTGCTGGCTGTTTCGTGTGCCAGGTTGTTGCCTGGGCAGCGGTGTTTGTTTCTTTGGTTGGTATTTTCGGTGTCTCTATCTGTCTTAGTATATGTTGTAAGACGCTGGTCTTTTGCTTCTGGAAGCAAGTTACGAATGGTTGAAGCCTGGTTGGCTCCTATTCTTCTCTCCTATCCTGTGTTCCCCATGTGTGACAATTTTTTAATTAGTGGAGCTGTTTTGGATTAATGAATATCAACTGTTGTATTCTGTCCTGGAATGTGAGGGGGCTAAATGACCCTGCCAAAAGAGAAAGTGTGAAACAATTGATCCTATCTTCTGGCGCAACTATTGTTTGTCTTCAAGAAACAAAGATTATGAGCTGGACCTGTAACTTATTAAAGGAAACTCTGGGGTGTAAGTTAGCAGCTCAGACGGCTCATTTGCCATCCCTTGGAGCCTCCGGTGGGATTCTAATCGTTTGCGATGCGGATTTTTTTGAGATGGTTTCCATTCCATACCCTTCGGTATATTCGTTATCGGTTAGGATTTGCTCCCGCCTATCCGATGTGGCGTGGGACCTTACAGGAGTCTATGGTCCTCAACCCGTGACCGAGAAAATGTCTTTCTTAACAGAGCTGCGCAATATTCGAAATTTGATGAAGCCGGAATGGTTGATCCTAGGTGATTTTAACATGATAAGGAGAGCAAGGGAGAAAAACAAAGGTCCAATAAATAGACGAGTGTTAAGACAATTCAATCTCACTATCGACTACCTTCAGCTTTTAGAGATTGATCTCAATGGTAAATTATTCACCTGGTCAAACGAACAAGACGACCCTTCGATGTCTAGAATTGACAGATTTTTGGCGACTACGGAGTGGCATGATAAGTTTCCTCAGGCCAATCTGCAAGCTATTGGGTCCATGACCTCGGATCATTGCCCTCTAGTTATGCAAGGTTGCTCGGATTTTGGTTTCTACAGAGGATTTCGTTTTGAGGTTTTTTGGACAAAATTAGATGGGTTCAGTGAGGTGGTTCAGCGAGCGTGGGCGTCTAGTGTTAGTTCCTCAGACGCCATTCTTCGGCTGCATGTGAAAATGGCCCGTACGGCTAAAGCTCTAAAGACCTGGAGTCGAAAGACTGTTGGCAATTTTAAAGTGCAACTAGCAATCATTCAGACTGTCCTTACCTTCCTTGAGAAAGCACAGGAATCCAGACAGCTCTCTGGGGATGAGCTTGAATTCAGGAGAAGCCTTAAATTGAAAATCCTCGGATTAGTGTCAGTTCAAAAGGCAAGAGCTAAGCAACATTCAAGACTCGTTTGGATGCGCCTGGGGGATGCAAACACAAAATTTTTTCACTTAATGGCAAATAATAGAAGGAGAAAAAACTTTATCAGATTGCTGGTTCGAGACGGCAGACTGCTCACTAGTCAGGAAGATAAAGTACTCGAGGCCCATAATCATTTCTCCCAAGTTATTGGCACGACGGGTGCTAGACAATGTGCTGTTCGTTGGGACAACTTAGGCTATAGTCCTTTTGAGTTATCAGATCTGGACTCTGCGATCAACGTTGATGAGATTAAAAATGTGGTTATGGGGATGCACTCTGAAAAGGCGCCTGGTCCAGATGGGTTCATAGGGTTATTCTATAAGTGTTGCTTTGAGCTGATTAAGGATGATCTATACAATGCTATTCATGATTTCTATAATCATAGATGCAAAAGCCTGCATCTTGTTAATGAGGCAAATATCACGCTTTTGCAAAAGAGGGAAGGGGCTGACAGGATTGACATGTTTAGACCGATCAGTCTCATCAACAGTTTTATGAAAATCTTAACCAAGATTTTAGCAAATAGGCTTGCGCCAAGAATGAACGAGATCGTCTCCACAGCCCAAAACGCTTTCATTCAGAAACGTTCAATTCATGATAATTTCCTCTACGTTCAAAAAGTTGTTCAGAAACTCCATAAGAGCAAACAGTCAGCGCTTTTTGTCAAGCTTGACATCTCTAAAGCGTTTGACTCCGTCAACTGGGCATATCTGTTAGAGGTTTTAAGAGCCTTGGGTTTTTCTCAGAAGTGGAGGAATTGGATCGCCACAATTTTGGGCTCTTCCTCCTCCAAAATCCTTATCAATGGTCAACAAACAAATGCAATCAGGCACATGCGTGGTGTTCGTCAAGGAGATCCGCTATCCCCGTTCCTGTTTATTTTAGCTATGGACCCGCTACAGAGGATGATTGAGATGGCGGCAGATGCTGGGGTTATGGGGCGGGTTCTACCACGTGCGGCAAAGCTTCACTGTTCTCTTTATGCTGATGATGCAGGAGTGTTTGTTAAAGCAGATAAAGATGATTTGAAAGCTCTGAAAAGGATCCTGGAAGTTTTTGAAGGATGTTCTGGACTGAAGATCAATTTTGATAAAACTGAAATTTTCCCAATTCGTTATCCCGAGACTCTTTGGCCAGATCTGATGGAGGTGTTTCCTGGCAAATACTCAAAATTTCCTGGGAAGTATCTTGGACTGCCTCTTCATTTCAGGACTGTTAGAAGAGTGGATTTTCAACCTTTAATTGATAAAATTACTAACAGGCTAACAGGATGGAAAGGCAGGTTGCTCTCTAAGGCAGGCAGGGAAACTTTGGTTAAAGCGGTGCTTTCTGCTCAGCCTATTTACCATCTGACGATTTTTCCGGCGCAAAAATGGCTTCTTAAAAGAATTGACAAATTAAGAAGAAGCTTTCTTTGGAAAGGGAATAGTCCAGGCTCTTGCAGAGGGGGTCATTGCTTGATTAATTGGCCCACAACTTGTTTGCCAAAGAATAGGGGGGGTCTAGGAGTATTGGACCTGGAGCGTTTTGCGAGAGCGCTGAGACTAAGATGGCTGTGGTTACGGTGGACGGTTAAAGAAAAGGCATGGGCGGGCATGCCATTACCGTGCGACAAGGTGGATGTAGATCTTTTCAACGCTTCAACAATTGTGACTATTGGTAATGGGAAGTTGGCGGATTTTTGGGGTTCCAGTTGGATTGAAGGGCAGGCCCCAAAGAATATGGCACCAAATCTATACAAAAAAGCAAGAAGGAAAAACATCACGGTGTTCAAGGCTCTTCGAAATAATTACTGGATACAGTTCTGTGCACCGTTCACTCGGGATGAGGAAGTGAGAGAATTCGTCTCACTTTGGCATTCAATCAGCAGCACTCACAGTCTCAACGATCTCGACGACACCATTTCTTGGAGATGGTCGGCAGATGGGAAATACAGTTCAAGCAGTGCTTACAAAATTCAGTTCTCAACAATTTTCTGTAAAATTAATTTCAATCCCATTTGGAAAGCAAAAATAGAACCTAAGTGTCGTTTCTTTGTTTGGACTTTATTGCACAACAAAATCTTAACCGCTGACAATTTGCAAAAAAGGGGATGGCCCTGCAATCTTAATTGTTCTCTTTGCAACTTGTCTTTGGAGACAGTGTCGCATCTCTGTAAGGATTGCCCTTTCGCTATGGAAGTGTGGAGCAGGATTTTGTCTTGGGCTAATCTCCGGTTCCTTGTCGGGAGTTCAAAGACGGGAACTATTAGCGATTGGTGGTTCAGGCTGAGGTCGCTCTGTAACAAGCATTCAAGAAAAAGTTTTGATGGCCTTCTATTTTATTTCTGGTGGAGCTTATGGTTGGAGAGAAACAACATAATTTTCAAGGATCAACAGAGAACGTCAGATCAAGTGGTGCAGATGGTGAAAGATCTTGTGGGTAGTGGTCTGGCATACTAGTAGTGTCTGAGGGCCTGGCCAGAGAGTTAGAATTTTATTCAGTGGTGCTAGATAGGTGTTTGATTGTCTAGTGTTTTTTGGTGTTGGCGCCTTTTTTGTGCCAGTTTTTGTACAGTGTTTTCTCCTTATTATCTAATATATTAGAAGACAACTCTTTTGCCTCTCCCTTTCAAAAAAAAAGTTTATGGATGAATTCCATAGCAAGAACTGTCTCAATTTTGGGTCTAGAAATTTTGGGCTGTCCGTTGAGATCGAGATGGATAACCTGATGGGCTACGCTTGGCATATATACGGTCCACCCAAACTCAAGGCCCATGTTCTCTACATCAATCCTTTCATTGGTGTGCGATGGCTATAGAACCCTCTTTTGGAGTGACGATTTATAAATGGCTTCACGGAAGAGCTTTTAGCTCGCTCAGCTTGCACCATCGCCCTTCCATCATTGAGGATTTGAGGTATGGCGGCGGCGTGCTTTTTGGAAAAGGAACTCCGAACCAGAGCAGCTATCCCGGTTGAGGATCACTGCAAACTGTGAGAATTCTTGATGTCAGTGTTGCATATCTGACAGGGAATGTGGTGGATGTTGTGACATAAATATTGATTTTGGGTGATGTGCGGTAGTGTCCAATTGTTTTCTCAGGGTTCCTTGTTATGTGTGGTTAGGCAGTTTGCCAATTACAAACATTATCTTGATCTTGTTTTAACGCAATGCATATGCTGCGGCCGTTTTGATTCGAAGTGAAGCAGAGTGACTTTGTCACAAACAGTGGAAGGATTCAAACACACTTGTGGGCCGAAAAGTTCATTTTGAACTACAAAAGCATCAAATAAAAAAAAACGTAGGGAGTATTTCTCCAGACTAGCTAAGCCTTTCTGTTCCTATCAGAATGCGAGTGGTTTCTGACGTCTCATTACTCAGTCTCACTCCAACAAGCCCTGAATCCTCTCTTCGGCGTGTACGACGCCCCCTCCCCATCCAACCGTCCCCCCCCCCCCCCCCCCCCCCCCCCCCTCCGTGTGTTTTGAGTGAGATAACCCATTTTAAAGAGAGCTCTAATATCTCCTCTTCGCTACTCAGTAAGTTTAAGTGCGAAATTAATCTATTTTAAATTTAATCAACCAATAGCAATGTATACTACGATAATACAGATATTATATAATTCATTAAAACTCCAAAAATGATGTATAAAAATTAAATACCTCAGTTAAGGTATAAAGGGGAGCTAAACAAGGGAAATAGTTGGAGAGATGGTGAAATAGAAGGAGGATGACATATGGCAAGGTATTTAAAAACAAAGGTAAAGTATGAAGAGTGTGAAATGAGAGGCTGAACGGTTTAAATCAGCCGCGCACATGTGTCTAATTCCCTCTAGACTAACCTATTTGCGTGAGCTCGGTCTCTACTTACTCACACCAACGCGGAGAGGCAAACATTCCGAATGCATCTTGCTACAGTGTTGCATGGCAATGCAAAAATGGAAGTGCATCCAACCGAGAGATGCATTAGGCAAAAAGGTAGCGCAAAATGCTTCTCAACAACACACCCATAAGGCTAGAATGTATGTTTAATTGCTATAGTCCATAAGCCAGTTTCACGTTGTTGAAGGCTAAAATGAGTCTTGCGGACGGTCCGGCCCTGAGGCCGGACGGTCCACGGTGGCGGCGCGGACGGTCCGCGCGCGCGCAGAGTCAGTTAGGGTTCCTAGTTTCTCGCGGGATTTGTTGCCTAAAACCGCGGGATTAACTCGGGAAACAGTTGGAAACAGATCCAGACCTCCCCCTTTATATAGATGAAGGGCTACGACCGATTCAACCCCCATCAATCGAACAAATCAAGTCTATTTCTCGTTTTTACCTTACGCATTAGGAATAGTTCTAGTCTAGTTCTAGTTTAGCCTCTCAATCTCCAAATTCTCCGCCTCTCTTCAACTCTACGTCGATTAGAGGAGTCTAGGTCGGCCTGCCGAGCCTAGACAACACCTAGGATCTCTCCTCCCCGACGGGGTCCCTCCCGGGAGCGAGATCCAGGCGCCGCCGGCGACCTTCGCCACCCCCTGCGCACGCGCGGACCGTCCGGCCTGTAGGCGCGGACCGTCCGGCCGTCAGGCAGGGAACCTTTGCCCCTGCTCCAGGTCGCGGACCGTCCGGTCCCTGGTCGCGGACCGTCCGCGCCTGTGCAGAGAGCACCGCCGCCGGTTCTTGTTGAGTGTTTGGCATCCGAAAAAGGTGTCAACATACTTTTGGCGACTCCGCTGGGGAAGGTGTTTAGATCTACTAAAAATCAGGCCCTCAAATGGTCGGTTCTAAAGATCACACCGATATCTCCCCGGACAATATCCTGAAGCCGGCTGTTGAAAGTCTGACGGCCGATGAGCAACAGCAATACGAGGACTACATGCGTCAAGCGAGGGAGAAATTCTTATCACAATACACGGTGGATCGCCACCAGAAAGTTGTCAAACATGGAGAGACCGACGTCGCATCTCTTCTATCTTCGCTTCAAGTCCCCAACGTAAGTAAACCCGACGACATCCAATTTATTAAACAGTATGTAGATCATCAGCAAAATCAAATAAAACAACAGATTGGAGGGTTAGAAGAGTCAATTAGAAAATTAACGCATACGTTGGAGAAGTCTGTTGCTCCTAGTTTTCCATCATATGAGACTAGTAACAGGATATCTATGTCTAATACATCGGCAACAAATGGGGATTTGCAGACCCAACCATTATATGGTATGTCGATGAACTCATATCCAGGGCAAGTACCACCGCCGCCATCCCTGCTTGGCAGATCGGCGCCCCTGAATACAGTCGGACCGTCCGAGCTTCTGCCCGGACCATCCGGCCCATACGCGGACCGTCCGGCTTGCTCTGCCGGACAGTCCGGGGCCGCCCTAGGACCGCCGCCGTCCCTGTTTGGCAGATCGGCGACCCTGGACGCGGTCGGACCGTCTGAGATGCTACCCGGACCGTCCGACCCTTACGCGGACCGTCCGGCTTTCTATGCCGGACAGTCCGGGGCCGTACCGGGACTACTGCGTGGCGCCCCAATAATGGCGAACACGACCGCCCAGTTCAGATGTACCACCGTACAAACCGGATACACATATGCGGGACCTGTTGTTGCACACCATGCACCAAATTATTACACACCTCAGCAGCAGTATGTTTTGCCCTCTACATATTTAAACCATAACGTATCATACAACCACAGACCGATCAACACTATCGATCGGTCACGGCAAGAAGGTCGGTATACTAATACCCGACCAAATGAGCCCCACAGCCCAGGGTCCGGTGGTCTGCCACCGGGTGCAATGGAAAAAATTAGGGAAGAGATGACCGAACTATTTCGAGATAAGTTCGGAGTTAGTGTAGCCAGAGTAGGGCAATCATACCAAAAGCCGTATAATCACCGGTTTGACACTGTCCCATATCCACAAGGGGCAAGGATACCAGAATTTTCTAAGTTTTCTGGTGAGAATGGGAGAAGCACACACGAACACATAGGCCAGTTCCTAGCACACCTAGGTGAATTGGCCGATGGAGAAGCATTTCGTGTTCGGTTATTTTCTCTATCCCTTACCGGTACCGCTTTTGCATGGTACGCCGCCCTGCCTCCTAATTCCATTAATTCCTGGAATGAGTTAGAAAGTAAATTTCATGAACATTTCTTTGCCGGGGAATATGAATTAGGACTAGCTGACTTAGCTTCAGTTCGACAAGGACGCGAAGAATCGGTTAATGATTATATCCGGAGGTTCCGGGACACTAGAAACCGATGCTTTCGGATCCATGTCGCAGACAAAGAGCTAGCAGGGTTAGCTTTTAATGGGTTGCTATCCTACTTAAGAGACAAATTAGATGGGACCCAGTTCTTTTCGATAGCCCAGCTACATCAGCGGGCTTTAGCCTGTGAAAGTCGATTTAAAGAGACATCAAAATCGGCCGCCCGTACTATACATCTAATAGAGCGTGATAGTTCAGATGATGAATCCGCAGATGTATATACCGCTGAGTTTATTTGGCCAACAAAGGCCAAATCTTCAGCATGTTCTTCCTTACAGCCGGTTCAAAAGAATCGGCAAGAAGAGATTAAATTTACCTTTAATGTTGCCAAATGCGATAAGATATTTGATGAGCTACTTAAAAATGGCAACATTAAATTAACTCATACTATCCCTCCTATAGATGAATTAAAGAGACGTGCTTATTGTAAGTGGCATAATTCTTTTTCTCATGCCACCAATGACTGTAATGTTTTTCGTCGACAGATACAATCGGCCATAAATGAGGGCCGATTGGCTTTTCAGGAAATGCAAGTGGACACACAACCATTTCCTGTTAATACAATAGATATCGCATGCAAAAAGATCTTAGTTCGGCCCGAAATGGCCGATAAAGGCAAAAGCAAAAACATAATCATTGGTAGTCCTCGCACGTCGAATATATCACAAAAGGAGATTGTTCGAAAGGCTCCGGGCAATAAGGCTAAAAAGTCCGGAGGCACCGGGGGGCAGGCACAATTAATGAGTCAAGCACGACAGCCTGTCCTGAGCATCACGGACGATCTGGCACCTACGAGCGGACGGTCCGGTGTTCAGATAGACGATTCGGCTAACTCTGCCGGACAGTCCGCCTATGCCCAAAGGCGTCAGCCTCCACACAAAACCTTAAAAGGGAAGGAGGCACAACGGCGAAGCACAAATGGTCGACTGATCAAAGCTGACTCTACTGTTGATCAGTTGCTTTCCAAAAATGCTAGCAAAAGGACCATTCCACGTGATCGGTCAACAAAGAAACCCCGGTCACCTACTAAAATGAAACGGTCGAACAAAATGGCCCAAAAGGCGACGTGACAAGTATCGTCTGTTCATCCTATGAGACCAGGGTACTTTCCACCCGTTTATTCATCGTCGGTATATTGTCCTACCCAAATGTGGAATAACATGGTGATGAATGCATGGTACATGTATAGTCCCTTTGTCTATCCAGGCTGGGGGGCACCTCCATTCTATTCATTTTGATCCATTAATGAAATGGTCATGGCCGAGAAGATACAATCCAAAACGGCCTTTATACATTGGTGCTTTATTGAATGATCTCTATTTTGAAAAGCTGATGACTTACATCAGGTTTAGTTCATATGCTTTTGGTTCGTCAACCTTCACCAAAAGGCAGGGGGGCATATGTTGAAGGCTAAAATGAGCCTTGCGGACGGTCCGGCCTTGAGGCCGGACGGTCCGCGGTGGCGGCGCGGACGGTCCGCGGTGGCGGCGCGGACGGTCCGCGGTGGCGGCGCGGACGGTCCGCGCGCGCGTAGAGTCAGTTAGGGTTCCTAGTTTCTCGCGGGATTTGTTGCCTAAAACCGCGGGATTAACTCGGGAAACAGTTGGAAACGGATCCAGACCTCCCCCTTTGTATAGATGAAGGGCTACGGCCGATTAAACCCCCCATCAATCGAACAAATCAAGTCTATTTCTCGTTTTTACCTTACGCATTAGGAATAGTTCTAGTCTAGTTCTAGTTTAGCCTCTCAATCTCCAAATTCTCCGCCTCTCTTCAACTCTACGTCGATTAGAGGAGTCTAGGTCGGCCTGCCGAGCCTAGACAACACCTAGGATCTCTCCTCCCCGACGGGGTCCCTCCCGCCGGGAGCGAGATCCAGGCGCCGCCGGCGACCTTCGCCACCCCCTGCGCACGCGCGGACCGTCCGGCCTGTAGGCGCGGACCGTCCGGCCGTCAGGGAGGGAACCTTTGCCCCTGCTCCAGGTCGCGGACCGTCCGGTCCCTGGTCGCGGACCGTCCGCGCCTGTGCAGAGAGCACCGCCGCCGGTTCTTGTTGAGTGTTTGGCACCCGAAAAAGGTGTCAACACACGTATTCCCTTTTGACCTCCTCAACTTTGTAAATGTATATGCTACCTCTGTTCTGAAAGGAATGTAATTTTAGAACTAATCTAAATCAAATTATTCTGAGCCTAATTAAGTTTATATAAAATAAAGCGAACAATTATAACCTCTAATAACAATTTACCTATATTGTATGAATATGTATTATGATAATTATAATGCTCGTAACAATTTAACTATTCTTGGGCTGATGAAGTGTGTTCTAGTCATAGAGGAAAACTTTCCCACTGTGGTGGCGCTCATCGCTATATTTGTCATGACATATTTTGCCATAGATGATAGAAGGTAAGGGTTGTCGGTGACGTCTTTCTCATTATTTTGTTGTACCTTTATAGTAGCTTGCAATGTCGATGACGTCCCGGTGAGGTGGCTATCTAGGTGCGATTTTTCGCACCATGGCTAGAACATGTGCCTTTCATAGACCATGATTCATCTTGCTAAGCTTATCGCGAAAGATATGTCTGGCTAGAAAATTTGTAGTTGTGAAGGTAGCCATGGAATTATGTTGGCTGGATTCTTGGTTCTAAATTGTGGCTTTGATTACTGCGTAAAACAACGAGATGTGTCTGAAAACGTTGCGCCCTTTAAAGAGTCAAAATATCCCTGTATTTGTAAATACAGGTTAAACACCGAGTCAGATATCAGATTCTATTTTTCTATTTATTTTTGAATTAAAATTAATTAAGGATTCAAACGAGTCGTCAAGAAAATATTTGAAGCTTGTTTTGGGAGAACTCGTGTACAGCAGCGCCGATGCAGCCGATCGTTGTCCTGTACTCCTGTTTGTTGGAGGGCCGATGAGACCTTACCGGAGTAGTAGTACGTTTCGTTCTTTGCCTCGCTTTCTGGTGTGCTTGGGGGTTGGTATAAAAGATCGGTTCCTGCACCACTGGAGCAGCAAACGAGACTCCAAACGAGACGGATGAGTTTGCTGGTTAGAAAACATTAATTTCGGCGGCTCCGTCTCCGGTCCAACACGGCAAGTAGCAGACAGCCCCGGGCTCTTGGCCATCGCGAGCCGTGTGAGCCACTCCGCCGCCGCCGAGCCCGAGCGTGGCCGGCCTTCTCGCGACAAGCCCCGGCACGGCGACGGCGGCGTCCGCTTCCACGCGGCCGACACGACACGCCCGGTCCCGCAAGCTCCCCCCCCCCCCCCCCCCCCCCCCCCCCCCGGTCTCCGTAGCCACAGGGAAAAAGCGCAAATGCCAAAGAATTGTGGCGAGAGGGGGGACGGATCAGCGGGCGCCGTCCAAAGTATCCGCACCCGCTGGCTGGTCTGTCACGGTCACCACAAGCCCGTGGCCGAGAGCCCCGGGTTTCCTTTCCTCCCATCCATCCCATGACGGACCGGACTCCCTCCCCCCCCCCCCCCCCCCCCTCCCGTCCCGTCCAGGTCGCGGCGCTGTGTTCTTACCGGTCTCCCGTACCTCCAGCCGCTCGGGGAACAGTAGTGGCCGGCTCCAGTTCAAACTCGAAACCAGACCCGGACGGGATCCGTCAGAGTCTTCCTCGCGGTCGCTGTTGTGCTGTGCACACACACAACACGCACTGGTTGTCCACCTGTAAACGTGGCGACCGACCGAGTTGCACGCGTGCGGATGAGCAGTGCCACCGTGCGCGGGGGCCGGGGGGCGACTGGACGAGCCGTCGCCTTCAGTTCGCCGAAAACGGCTTCAAAATGCATCCCGGACGGACCGGGTTATTGTGCAGGAACGGAACGGAACGGAACGGTGACAGCGCGCGCTGACGTTGGCGGCGTCTGTCTGTCGTCCCCGTGGGAGCACGGGAAATCGTAGCGCCAACCGCAGGAAAATGGTGGCCGCTTGCCCGCTTCGATCTGGATCCAATCCAATCCGACGGGACCCATTTGGTCGGAGAGAACAAAAAGAAAAAGAAAAAGAAAACGGCGTGGCCACTTGCCACAGCCGCGACCCTGAACCTGAAGAGACAAGCAGTATAGGACACACACAGGACAGGGCAGCAGCAGCAGGAGACCGATACCGAACCCGTGGCCCTTTGGTGCGTCGAGAAAAGAAAAAAAGGCTGAAAAGAGCAGGAAGAAGGCAAGGCAAGGCACCGCAACTCTGCGGAGCGAGCAGTAGATAGACGACGAGCGGCGGGAGGAGCCGGACAGGGACAGGGTCGCCACGGACTCGGAACGAGCCAACGGACACGGACGCGAGAGCGACGGCCGCATAGGCTGGCAGAGTAGACGCGTGCACTCCAGGGCCAGGAAAGCGTGTAGCGCGTCACCGCCTGACCCCACTCGGTGCGTCACGCACGCGGGGCGGGCGGGGGGTGGGGGGAGCGAGGCGAGAGCTTGTCCCGCCTGCGGCCTGAGCCTGTCCGCCTGGTCCCGCTCCCGCCCGCGGCCGTCTGAAGCTCCGAGCTGCTGCTGCTCACCCGACGTGACCACCCCGCGGACTCTTCCCCTCCCGTCGTTAAACACGCGCCAGCTCTGCTACGACACACATGCTTTGCTTCCGGATTGGCGCGCTTCGGGAGAGCCCGGCGGCTGATGAGTGATGACTCGCCTATAATGCCCCCCGTTTGGCACAGCTTATTTTCAGCTTCTTCACAAATTTAATCAGAAGTTCTGTCAAACAGACAGCTTCTACAGTAGCTTATCAGTTTAGCCATTATGCGCCCCTGCTGCTTGCCATTCCGGGTGGTGCCTGCCACCCAACGGATTTCTATATCCTCCTCTCTCTATACCTCCTCCTCCTCCTCCGAGACCAAGCAATATATTGAAGTTTTTTCTTCTTCTTTTAAAACGCTGCAGTGATGTGGACATAAAAGGTAAGCATACACGCCGTCACCGTTCGGTTTGATAAAAAACGTGAGCGCGAAAAGGATTAGGGGCACGTATGACACTGCATACATTTTAGGAAACAACTTGTGCCATTACCTACCGAGATAAAACGGGTCCGTTCTCGCGTTCATATGACATCGAGCATCCAACAATCATAGAAGAAACGATATGTCGTAGGGTCTGTGGTTTCATTTTGCTTAAGATTAAATATATGTGTTACTAAGTGTAATTCCATAAGAAAGATTGACCGGTGGGTTTTGTGGGCTCGACTGAGAGCCTACAAACTAGACTAACATGATCCAAGGGATACCACGTAAGCAAAAAAAATGATGGATAAATATGACAGAGATCTTACGCTGCCTAATTGTAATTAGTTATTATACCTGTTCAAATTATTCCATATAATCCATACAAAGTTCACCAATCAAAAAGATACAAGACCTAATTGTAATTTTGAACTATATCTTGAATGTTAAATATATGTGTCACCCCTTCCCTTCCATCCATCTCTCCCTACCCCACCCCCCTCACACACTTGAATCGTAAAAAAAGGTAAAATTATGCATACAAACGAGGATTCAAACTTTGGTTATGGGCTCTAAACCTATGTTCACGTCTAGAACATTCCTTACATAAAGATTTGTTTATGGATTATAATAGCTATCATCACAAAAAAAATGAGTAGCTTAAGAATATTTCATCATTATCATAGTCCAGAACCAAGGGGCACCAATCACATACCACTTCAAAACAAAAAGGTGCATGCGCGCGTGAAAGGAATTGCTGACTAGGGGGTCCCGCATGGCGGTAACCCAAAGACACGTGACGGGGTAAGGCTAGGCTGCGAGTGAGAAGCGGCGAGTTGAGCCCTGCGGAAGGGTAAGAAAAGATAGGCTGATGGAAATATTATGAGTTGGGGTTCTTCTTCTTTTGATTCATATTACAAACTCAGTTTAAGTGGGTGTTTGGTTTCTAAGGACTAATATTTAGTCCCATCATTTTATTCTATTTTAGTGTATAAATTGTCAAATATAGAAACTAAAATATCTGTTTTAGTTTCTATATTTGATAATTTTGTAACTTAAATGGAATAAAATGTATGGACTAAATATTAGTCACTAGAAACTAAACACCCCCTAAATACACAAAAAAAACTCCAGCATAGATGTAAAGTATAATCTTATTTGTTCATTTATTATCTTATTTAAATACTTTTAAATATGTAATTTCTAATGTATATCCTTTTTAAATAGATACTTTTCATTAACTTTTTAATGAATGTTATTAAATATATAATTCTACAGAGGATAATTTAATTCACATAAGGTTCTTTTCGTCTAATCTTTTATTAGAAGCCACATTTATTTGGATTTTGGGAGACAATTTTCTAAATCCCAAAATTAGGATTACGGAGTGTTAGAGTTACCTACCTGCACAACACGTGAAAGCATGGAGAACCTGCTTACATTGCTTTTGGACCAAAACAACTATAATTTTGTAAACCTTTTTTTTGTCGAATTTTGTTTTTTGGCTTTTGGGAAAACAAAATCAGGTTAGTGAGGTTAATCAAAGACACCCATAGAAGGTTTTCAAAATGTTCTACTTTAGGCCAGTTCCAGTTGTGGATATTATAGCACATAAAATAAGACTATCACATCAAATTCTATGTTAGTAAGTGTGGCGGAGGATTTTATCGGCTGACATAGGGTTTTCAAATTTACTAACATGTTAAATATTAGTGAAACTTATACTGACACTAAGTTCATAATCTTAGGGCTTGTTTGGGACAAAGGGTAATGGAGGGGATTGAGGGGTTATAATCCCTCACTATTCAAAATTAAATAGTAGGGGATTCTAGCCCTCTCAATCCACTCCATTACCTTTGATCCCAAACAAGCCCTTAGGGTGTGTTTGTTTCTCTTCTAGATTATATAAGTTGGATCATATTAAAATGTAGTAGGGTAAAATATCACTTTATGATCACAAATAAGTTGAAATAAACTAATATTGAGTAGGTTACTTTAGCTTCAAAATGATATTTTACTCTACTACTCTTCCAACGTAATCTAACTTATATAATCTAATATCTAAACAAACTTAGCCTTATAGTTCTATCATACCACCTTTGTTTATCGAGCACACGTCAACCCAAATGAGCTAAATAATAGTACAATAACGCGTGCAGAACTGCACATCGTATAGATATATATACCAGTCAAACCAACCGCCCACAACGCAGCATGTGAGTACAATAAGCTGAACCCCGCCCCGTACGGAACAGCCGCAGAAAGACCAGAGCGGAGTGCTAGAACAGAGCACGGCACTGGTGTGTACAGCGCCGGGTGAGCCAAGCGACGGCGCCACGCAGATGCCTCCCCACGCCACGGCCGGTCCCACCCGTCTGCCCCTCTTCCAGACCGAGTGAGAGTAGCCGCTACCTGGCCCCACCAACCCAAGCGGCAGCGCCGTCGCGTCTGATGGGAGTAGTTTATGCTAGCCCCACCCGCTGCTACTGACCGCGAAACCGACCAGTCGAATTTGCGTGGCGGATAGAGACGGCCGGGCGCCGGGCTCGTGTGGTAGAAGTAGAAGCCTCGCCCCCAAATCGCTTGCGCACACGACACCGGCACGTCACTCGGCTTGGCTACTCGCTTTCTCCGTTCTCCCCAGCCGCGTAGGCCGCGGTTGCGCCCGCCTGCCCGCGTGGTCAGCCACCTTCCCTCCCACCTTCCTCCGTGATACCGCGTGCTCCTCTGCCCCCGGTACCTATATATTCACTCCTCCCGTTCGCTCCCCTCCCAACCTCGACATCTTGGACAGCACAGCGCAGCGCAAGCTCGATCACCACACCAACCAGACTCAGAACATCCAGAACTCAGAGCTTCTACTTCTAGAACAGAAGAACATCGAGATCAGTCCTCCCCTGCATCCTCCACCGGCCTCACCTAGATGAGCACCTCGTACACCGAGGCGCAGTTCGGCTCCTTGTTAGACCTGCCCGCCGGAGACGACCTCACGTCCTGGTTCACACACCTGTGCGGCGAGGAGCAGGCGGCGGCGCTGCCGGCGTTCCAGGCGCCGGTGGCGATGGCGGACCCCAGGAAGAGGAGCGCCGAGTACCAGCTCCTGGAAGGGGAGGCGTCCGGGGTCAAGAGGCAGCGCTCCCCGACCAGCAGCTCCCGGGAGAACAGCGCCGGCAGCAATGACGGCGACTACGAGCACACGTCCGCAGCCGCAGCCGCAGCCGCAGCCGGCGGCGGTGGCGGAGGCAGGGGCGGCGGCCGCCGCCTCTGGGTCAAGGAGCGCGACCACGAGTGGTGGGACCGGATGAGCAGCCCCGCGTGCCCCGACGACGAGTTCCGCCGCGCCTTCCGCATGTCCCGGGCCACCTTCGAGGCCGTGTGCGAGGAGCTGGGCGCCGCCGTCGCCAAGGAGGACACCATGCTGCGCGCCGCCATCCCCGTCCGCCAGCGCGTGGCCGTCTGCATCTGGCGCCTCGCCACCGGGGAGCCGCTCCGCCTCGTGTCCAAGCGCTTCGGCCTCGGCATCTCCACCTGCCACAAGCTCGTCCTCGAGGTCTGCGCCGCCATCAAGGCCGTGCTCATGCCCAAGGCCGTGCAGTGGCCCGAGGCGCCCGACGCCGCCGCGGCCGAGTCCGCCAGGTTCGAGGCCGCGTCGGGGATCCCGGGCGTCGTGGGCGCCATGTACACCACGCACATCCCCATCATCGCGCCCAAGGCCAACGTCGCCGCCTACTACAACCGCCGCCACACGGAGCGCAACCAGAAGACGTCCTACTCCATCACGGTGCAGGGCGTCGTGGACGCGGGCGGTGCCTTCACGGACGTCTGCATCGGCTGGCCGGGCTCCATGTCCGACGCCGACGTGCTCGACCGCTCCGCGCTCTACCTGCAGCGAGGCGCCGCGGGCCTGCTGCAGGGGCAGCGCCTGGTGGGCGGCGCCGGGTACCCGCTCATGGACTGGCTGCTGGTGCCCTACACGCACCACAACATGACGTGGGCGCAGCACGTGTTCAACGAGCGGGTGGACGGCGTGCGCGCCGTGGCCAGGGACGCCTTCCAGCGCCTCAAGTCCCGCTGGGGCTGCCTCCAGAAGCGCACCGAGGTGAAGCTGCAGGACCTCCCCGTCGTGCTCGGCGCCTGCTGCGTCCTCCACAACATCTGCGAGCGCGCCGGAGACGCCGTCGACCCCGACATCGCGTTCCAGCTCTTCGACGACGACATGGTGGCCGAGAACCCCGTGCGCTCCACGGCGGCCGTCGCCGCGCGCGACAACATCGCCCACAACCTCCTCCACCGCAGCAGCAGTAGCAGCGCCGCCGCCGGCCCCAGGTTCGCCTTCAATTGAACTCTGACGGCGGGAGCAAGGAAAAGCAGCTCGCTTTCTCGGCGGAATCAGAGAAGACGACGCCACGAGGCTCAGCAATCTTTCACCGTTTTTTTCGCTTGAATGAAATTGTAATAAGTTGGGAACATAGCAACGGGGGTTGATAGCGAAACATACATAGGGTTCAAAGATACAGTAGGTGATTGGTTGATAGGATTTGAGATTGTTCTGCATTTTTTTTTGTAGAGTCAAAGGTTCAATCATCATTTTTCAGATTTGGTGAGACCGCGTAGCCTGTGTAGTCAATACTGTGCAGGCTATTTTGCCACCAGACTTTGCAATCAATCGGTTTTTAGCTAAAACAGAAGTTGATTTCGCCTCTCCAACCTGGGAATCAGATTCCCCCTTGTTCTCCATGTGTACACGCGTTCCTGTTTGGATTGTTCTGGGCCAATCAGCACAAAGAAAGGAGATGTTTTATATCTTCTGAACACGGAAAGGAAGGCACCAGGAGATGTTTGAATTGACCACAGTCAAAGCAGCCGTGTGGTCCTTTGTTTAATTATTACGGACATAAACTCTCACGAATCCAGGCACCTGGTGATGCAGGCAGCAGGCTGTCTATTAGTGGCACCGGTACTGAACACGCACTATTTGTGAACCTTGAGATGATCAGCTGGGCACGATAGATTTGGAAGCAGCATTGGACGTAGCATGTTCAGCTGTGTGAACTATTACTGTACTAGATGGCAAGAGCATGGCCTATGCCATTGCTTGTTTTATAGACTTATTTACTTAATGAAATATGAGTCTATAAAATACGATAGCGTGTTTTATAGAGATGGTTGTTGAAGTTCCGATGTTTGTTTTACTTAATGAAATTGGAGGTACTCAAGCTAAGCTCGAACTGATTCTGCCAGGTGAATGGGGAGGTACTGGATGACTAGCATGTCGTCGCTCCCCTATCCCATGTGGCAGGGAAGACGGTACTCTTTGAGCCAAAGAGACGTGTTGGTGGTCACATTGTATTTGGCGATGTTAGTCGCGGCCAGAAACGCTAGGGAAACTCCGCGGCGCGGATGACATGGCCAAACGGCCAAGGCCTCGAGCAATCCTTCCCATCATCGTGGACGTTGCCTTCATCAAGGCGCGTGCCCGAGCCTATTTGGCTTCTACCTAGGCGAGGCGATGCGTGTCAAGGGTTACACATGTGGAAGAGGTGGGCTATCTGAAGACATCGTGGGAGTGTTGGATGGCCACATGCTCGATCAACCTCAAAAGCTCGAGGTATGTTTCCTTTGCCTCGGTCCTCTTGCTCCAGGATCGCCCGTAGGACCACTGCAGCAATAATAACATTCTAGTTGGCATGCGAGAAATACCACACTCGCTCCTTCCGCCAGCCCTGACGTCAATGTAGGAGGGATGGTAGCGGCCTCCCATACCATTGGTACAACATTGGTGCTGACGTTTGGCCTCTTGTTGGAAGTCATCAAGTCGAGCGGCGTCAACAGCGTTAGCTCCATCAACGACCTCCTCGTGCTGCATCAGGTGATGATCAACACAGACCCATAGGTATTTTAACTCTTGCTCGAGAGAGTGCTATTCCCTAGTAGGGCATGTCCTGATGTCCTCATCGGGTCGATGTGTCATCTCCTTCGGCCAAGAAGCAAGCACAGAGGGACACCTCGTTGGAGGTGTTCTCTAGCTATGGTGAGGAACCATCCTAGAGGTCATGTTTAGGAGTTTGTAGAACAACAAGGAATTGTGACTCATTGTGGCGACGAACTCAAGCCCGCATGCCTTAAGCGCCTTCGTGGCACAAGGTTAATGATATGTCCCCACGCCGTGGTCATAGGGCACTGTTGTGGGGCTGGCCTTGTCCCGTTAGCTCTTAGTGACCTAGCCCAAATTTGGCTCACATGAGGCTTTAGAACATGGTTGTCCTTCTAGCCCTTATTGCACTGGCAGGCCGTATGTGGATTGGCACGTGTGTGCGGCCTTGGTCCATAAACATGGGGCCTTCTTGGGTGAGTCGCATTTAGAGGTGCATTTAGAGGTGCTCGACTTTATCGGTTCCTAAGAGGCAGTGTTGGTGATGACTTGCTGACAACAGCCATCCCTTATGACAATGAAGTCTAGGGTACAAAAGATGATACTGGTTCTTGGGAGGATAATGCAACACGCAAAGCTCCCCTACCTAATGCACGAACTATCATCGTTTCGTTCCAATGACAAGTAAATTGATAGGTTAGAGACGATTTTGCGGGCTAGTGTTTCGATGGATTTGCTCGTGGGCTTGGGAGAGGATTTAGACCGGATCAGAGAAGGCCCTTCGTCCGTTATGGTGCTTAAGTATTTGTTGATGATTGAATGTGTTACAAGGCGGAGCTGAAGCTCTTATGCTTGCGTGCGAAGAGTACAAGGGATGCTGTCACTGTAGGTAGGAGACACTTATGCGTAGAGATAGACCAGACCTCGTTAGTTTTCGAGTAGGCGTTTGGTACCACTTTTAAAAAATCGCTTGTTTTTTTAACTGTTATTCGTTTCTCTGTTTTACGATAAGAAAAAAGGGGGGGGGGGGGGACTGTTAAATGAACAACAAGAACAGGAGACAGTGATCACGGATTCGATGCTATGCTCAAGATGGCTGCCCAGCTGAGCTGCGGACCACCGCTGACCAGAGTCCAGACCATACCATACCAAATCGCCGCGCGCAGGCCAATCTGTTGCAAGGCGCTGAGGCTGGCCGCAGCGCTCGCCGCGCGACCGCCCCCTCCCCTTGAGTGGCGGCTACAGGGGCGCCCCTGCGCCCGCAGCGCGGCCCCCTGCGAGGCCCCCCACGCGGCGGAGATGAACAGCACTCCGCTGGCTGTAGCGCGCGCTCTCTCTCCCCCTTCACTGTTCGTGTGGGCCCGGTTTGAATTAATAGTAGTAGAAAAATTGATAGTAGGTAAAAAGTAGGTATAGAAAATAATATTTTATATTGTAGTGGAGTATAGGGGGAGTATTTAGGGGGAACCGCTGCGGGAGATGAAAAAGTAGGGGATAAACTATTGATGATGTGACCCAAAAAAGTGATATAGGGGGAAAAATTTAGAGGGAACCGCTGCAGATAGCCTGATAGAGATGACTGAGGAGGAGGAGGACGAGCGGGGCCCGGCGCTGTTGAAGGGGGTTGGCAGAGTAGCTAGTTCCTTTTATCATAATTTTAGTGGTTGATCTATAGTGTGTCGTTCGCTGTTGCATGCCTGGTGAGTGGTGTTGGTGTATAGATCTTTACCGCGTCTAACGCTTCTCAACACTCTGCTGTGCTGTATCTATCGAAATCTCTGGTGGCCATAGACTAGCACGTCTCTTGGGACTCGCAGATCCAAAAGCGGCTGAGATTCTGCCGGTAGTCTGAACACAGAGCACAGAAGAGTTGATGCAAGCTTTGGGATTTGGGAAGGTCGGCACGACGGTCTGCGTCGTCGGCGACACCCGGTGCTCCGACGACTGTTCCCGGCTCTTTTACTAGTTGACAGGAGCACCAGATCTTGTGCAACTTAAACCGCGGGACCGCCGTCGTTTTCTGTGGATCCATAAGATAATAAGCGACCGAGCGCAATATAATGCTGTAGAACGTAGGTAGATCAGAGAGAAGAAGCAGTCTCAGGCGACAGTTGACCTGTTGTGCTGTGCTGTGCCGTAGCATGCAGCAGCAGCATCAGCAGCGCCAGCTTGTTATCGTCTGTAAAAAAAAGCAGAAATTCTCTCCCTTCACACCATGACAGTGACCAAAAAAGCTCTCTGTTTACTACACTAAAACCAGGACAAAGCAACTCCATTAGTTAGTACTATAATTAAGCACGGGTGTCATGCGATGCGACCACAGGTTGAATGCGTGGGAACGCACGCACGCACCACACCAAACCTCCGTGTGGTATGGACGCAGCAGATCTTCCAGTGGTTGACTGGCGTCCAGCAGCAGATCACAGGCAAAATCAAGCAACGGCGTCGTTGCTTTGGATGGTACGGCCATGCAGAGAACTGGACGGAAGAGGAGTAAAATTCCACCGGAGAAAGAGCATGCCGCCACCAAGGAGACCACCGTGGCGTGCCGCGCCATTTCTACTCCAACTCCAACTCCATCTACGGAGCAGCAGTCCGGACGTCCGGTCAACGGATCAGACACCGATGTGAACTGAATCGCCACCGAGTCGTGTGATCGACTTTCAGAAAAAAAAGGGGGGAAAAGCACATGTTTCAGGGCTTATTATACACACATTACACATATAAAATAATATATACTACTGCTAATAAATTAGATCCTGGGCTCCTGCGGTGAGAGGATGCGTCGTACGCAAGGTTTGAGAGGATTGGCGGGCACCATCGATCCATTTGGTGTGTGGGGCCATCATTTTCTCTCTCTCTCTCTCTTAACAAGATCGGGTACGAGATTGAGCCTATTTTCGTCGGTTCCGTACCCTTTCTTTTGAAAATAAAAAGAAGGGGAAAGGAAAAGCATGTCTCCAATCCATGCGATTCAGGCCTTCGAATCCTCAACGCCCCTGCTCTGCTCAGCGCCCAAGCGACCGACAGCTGTTGTTTAGACCTTGTTCGTTTACGTCGAATTGCACCGACCCACCGATCCGACACAAAGTCTTTATATATTTTATATTGTTAGTAAACAGCTCCATTTATTTAAACTCAAACCGACCAGACATCACGGATATTGCAAGCACGGATTGGAGTAGGCCAGCGCTCTCGCCTCACGCACGGAGAAGGGAACGAGGAGGGAGGTCCACGCCGCCGTCGCTGGTCGCTCCTCCGGCGCCGACGCGCCCGAGGATAAATAAATAAATAATAAAACGAAGCGAAGCCGTGTGAGGGTGTGTCTGTCGTCTCGTCTATCGGAGACTGGGCAATTGGCGCTGGTCATTAGCCCACGATCCAAATCGGCGTAGGCTCTCTTCATGGGCCCCTGCCTCTCCACGCGCGCGGGCCTCTAAGTCCTGCCCCTGGTGCGAGAGAAAGGCCAGTGGGCTTTAGACCGCTTCACGTGGGGCTATTTGTTAAGTAACCCTGGTTAGGGTTATGTGGGCAAATACCGGCTTTGCCCCTCAGGGGGTCTCACATCTCTATATAAGGAACCTGTACACCCCTTCATATTACAGAGATCAGAAAGAGGCCAGAGGCCCAACCCTATATCCAGTGTCTCGTGTGTTTCCTCTGTCGTGCTTATGGGAAGGGAGACGGGTTCTCTACATCTTCTTGCGCCTCTACTGCTGACGGGAGGGAAGGGAGCGGATCTGGTGATTCGTGGTGACGTAGTTCTCAACACGTTATCAGCACGCTCTACCTCGACGTTGCTGCGAGATTAGATCTGCATCAACTCTCCGTCAATCCGGCAGGTCTCCGGCCTAGCCGAACTGTCCTACGCGACAGGCTTCGATTCCTCTACACAATCGAATGGTATGTCCTTCTAAGTAGATTGGATCTGCTTGTTCGTTGGAGAAGAAAAAGCGACGACGGCTCTGGTCGCGCGCTACATGAATCGTCCTGGCAGATACGGCCTGCAGCTGTCCGAGCCCACGCGCAGCGACCGGTAGTCCCCTGTGCCTGCAGACACCACGAATTGGTTGCCTTTAGGTAGGCTGCGACCTGCTCTCTGCTGGATCGAATCGCTCGGCCGGCCTCCTTGCCGTGCGTGACGTGCGGCATGGCTCTTTTCTGTGGTTGTAGAGCGAACGACCTGATCACTTGCGGTCAAAGCGGCGCCTGAAAGAAAGCGAGAAAAGCGGATCTCTCCCTCAGTCTCGCTTCTGCCGAAAGCCACGGCTGTGGCTGGTTACTTGATCCAGCCAAACCTGACTACTCCGTAAACCGTACCACAAGTCTGCGTGTATGCGTGATTGAGCCTGCCGACCCACGTCGCACCTAGCCGAAGAAACTTGCAGCCGAACTGCATGCGGCATCACGTCATGCCATGCATGTGCATAGATGTTGTATGGGCTATTAAAAAAAGCCTTGTGGACCCCACTTTCATAATTCCGTGGCAATTTCCCAATACATTAAATAAATAGAATAAAACATATGTTGCAATTTCTACATTCGTTAATTTCTTGATGTAAATAATTAATAGAAAATGTATGCTTCGATGTGGGAAAATGCTTTTGCATCTGATGTGTTATATTCATGAATTAATTCTAGTATTTTTCTGCTTTTATTTCCCGTAGTAAATACTTAGCGGAAATTTATTAAAATGCATGTGAAGGTTATATTGTGTATACTCAAATCGCTCTAAATATTTTCTATGTGTTGAGCCTTCGGACTCACATCGAGTGATTAAATTGTATAATGGGTACTCAGACACGCCGATCAGGCTGCGTTGGTAATCGGCTGAGTTATGGCATTAGCTGAATATTGACTGCGCCCTGGCAACACGACGCAATATTTGTGCCGTTCGAACTTGGCTGCGTCATGTGATTGCTATATCGCACTCTCCATTAATCGAATCGCTCTCGTTGAGTCAGATCGCCATCGCCGAGTCGCATATTTTTTGCATGCCCTGTAGACACTGTCTGTCTGCCGCGAGCCACGATTGCGCTTGTTGCGCATGTTGCGTGGTTTTATCGTGTACCCCAATTACCGAGCCATAATTGTGCCTGCTGCGCTTATTACGATGGCTTGTTATACGGTCGTAGCCCTGATGGCCGCACACGCGTTGACGCCAGACACTCTAGAGCTTGTACTCGCGTGGATTGTGGTGGGTTGTTCAAGCCCCTAAAGTCACATTATGTGCAACCTTCGTAAACAATTTTGTTTAGCTCTATATTTTATTTGCTTGTGTTCTGTGGCATCATATATTTATTTATATTGCCAAGTGGCCATAACAATTATATCAAGCTCTATAGTGCTTGAATAATCTGGGAAATTAAATTGAAATACAATGAAACACAGATAAGTTAAATCTCTGCTCTCTACTCGTGCATAAAGTTTTACCCGAAGTAACCTGAAGAAATTCAATATTAATGCATGAAAGCCTTTTTGGCACAGAAAACATCACAAATTGGGATTTTATTAGTAAGCAATAAGACCTTATTAGATGAATAAATGCTAGAATCTCAGTCATACATTGCTCAACCAGATGTTGGCACATTGCTATTTGTCGCTGAACGACATGAAGCGAACTTTGAGATAAATGGCTAGTACCTTATTAGCAACACGAAGTTGCGAGCATACCGAGAGGTTATTCTGAGAATTTTTCACTATGTTGGTGTGAAAACTATAGTGTGTTCACATCGAACCACTTTACTCATTCTATCTAGGACCTCTATGCTTGTGTCACATACATCTCTCGGAATTGTAAATTCTTATAGTCACTGAATTGACTCGAGATAGTCCTTTGACAATTTGGTACACACTGTAAGCTAAATGGTAAAGGTCGGTCCTGAATGGACACATATATGGGGTTTATGTAGTCGAACTACACTAAATTCCACCCTTTGGCATGCTTACCATTATCTACCTCCGATCTACCAGAAGTGAGAAGAGTAGACAAATAACTATGAAATCCCACATCACCACATAGCTTGAAGCTAGATTAGACATTAACATGTCTTTGGTCCTCGGAGCCAGAAGAGTCATATGTCTTGACCACTAGACTACTAGTGATGATAATTTGTGATAGAAATATGAAGATCTTGTAGAGACCTGTTGTATCCTCTCTACTCCTGATGATTTCTTCGTATGAGAGCAGTAATATCTGTTGTTGAAGATGGATCCTAGGCGAATACCAGTATTGTTTCATTCTTGCCAAGCAGTTATCATCATTTGCTTCATCAAAAGCTAGTTATATGGTGATTTTCCGAGATAAAATGAATTCTTGGCCTTGTCTGTTCTATTCCAAAGCTTCTCTTTTTGTCGAACAATGAAGAGATCGAAATAATGCTTTATAGAACAAGTTGGTATATAATATGAGAAGAAATATTTGCCCTGCTGGCAACACCATAAAGAATTGACTATTGTTATAAGTTCTCTCTCAAAATTATTATACCTAAACATGTTGCATTAATCGATACCCAATTTCAGAGCGGTATGAGTAATTGGATAAACCATGGGCAATAATAAAATGAGCTGCACTATACATCTCTGCATATAAAAATCTTTGCTTGACAGCATTGGCCTGATGCCGTGCACTTTACTACCAATATAAACACACATTTTCCTATGTGCCTCAAAGCACAATGCAACCAGTGAATGTCTTTGTGAGCGTTAGACCCTGATGGTCATTTTACTTGTTGATCTGAAGTCAATTAATGGCTCCAAATGACGAATGGTATTCATGAGCCCCTGAAGAAGCCTTATGAAAAAATAGTGTTGTGCATGTTAGTCTAAATCTTAATGATTGACTGTGCATTTGGTAATAATAACAATAAGTTTGCAGAATTGTAACCATGAAGCAACCTGTTGTTGCGTGTCTCGCTGGATGTTGAGACTAACCCTTCATGTTGAAGGAAAAAGATGTAGTATTCATGCCACTACATTAATCTAAGTCCAATGCTCACTGCATAAAACCCCTATCTGTAATGTGCGTAAGATTTCCCAAATAAATCACCACAATAGCATACATTGGCCACAACTAGATGATTGTGGTTGGGGATTTTATCTGTATGCTTTTAGAACATCTTGGCATTAGGGGGAGGAATGCCCATATAATGTAATGCCTCAATATTCTATTAAACGCACAAAAGCCAAACTAAACCTGTCGTTCAGTGTATACTCCTGTGTTTATGGAGTTTGCCAGAAATCGTTGAGGAGTAACCATATTGGTCTAAATGCTTCTACCTGATGTAGATGTGGATATACCCGGGATTAATATCATATCCACATTTGACTTATTGGTATTTGATCTATTCTCGGGGACGCCTGGGAATATGATCCATCAGCCTTAGTCAAAGCATATGTTCTGATTGCAGATTCACGTGGTCTGTGATAACTTTCCTCCGATTAATTCACCCTGATGGTGATTTGCCTCACGAAGAGGTTCATCTTGATGATGAAATTCCTAGCAATGCGCGCAATATCATTGTGCTGGGAATATGGAACAATGAATCTTTCGTTTTGGGAAATAACGAAGATCATTATTAAATGTGGGAGAAAAATATGTCGACACCTATATTGCCTCTCTAGATTGCAAAATGGATCCAAAACAAAGTCCTAGGCATGAGTGCTTTAAGCTCTCTTATCGGGTCATTGATAAATGCAATCGAGGCCGAACCAATAATCGCAAAGTGAAAGTCACGAGCTTGAAGTTCGGACATTATGGGCACTATTGAAATAATGTGTGGTGAATGTGATGGTTCAAGTGGTCTTGTGAGAGATCCATCCCACATATGTGTTGAATAAACACGGTTCCGCTATGTAATATATCTGGCAAATGGCATGAATTATAATATGCAGTTAATAGGATTCTGAAGATCCATCATGAGATCCTAGGAGGATCATATCTTTGAATTATAAATATGCAACATATAAATCTCGTACCGAATAATACATTCCTGACAAATGAGCACTCTCATATATAGAGAGAGAATATCTCCTAGATGAGATTATAGTTCCTTGTTGGAACCTTTCCAGAAGAAATGAAGTCTGTGTTAAACACTAAAGTTTGATAATCCCTATAAAGGGATAAAGACCCATACAAACCCGAAAAGGAATAAGATGAGGTACCAAAGGACTTGAAGTTCACCGAATAAGCACATGTGCATTCCATAAGTTTTACTCATAGTAATTTCCACTAGATGTGGAATTATGGTATCCTCTAAAGCCCTGATGGCAGAAACCTATAAGGTTTAGGTGTTACTGGCAAAATATCCCCATTGTGCCAGAATGACAGACTATAACGATGTATCTGATCGATGAAAAATCACTGATGGATTACGATCTTAGATGGACTTTTGTTACACCATCATAGATGTTGCAATGGATGAACGCCTCGAGCGATGTGTCATATTTAGAATATGTACTATTGCAACTATATTATCCCCTAAGTCCTATTGAAGGACATGTTATTTGCTTTGCACAACTATGTATAAATTGTGGTGTAAGATAGAAAATGATAGCACCCCAACCTCATTCATTCTCGTTATTCCAGATGAACAATGAGACATATATCTTGAAGAATATGCTTGAGTTATGAGGGATAAAGACTTTGACAGATGTCATCGTCAGGGGGAGCGAATGCTTATATTGATCACAACCGTGAGACAATAAATGTCATATTCTATGCCCTGAAGGCATGAGCTTGATGACCAATATGTGAACCTTTATGGAACTTTCTATCAAATATATAGATCTAGTCGATCGAACACCATCAGTCAAAGTGGCTTATTTATATTGATACGTGCACTTACCTCGTATATCCTAGAAGTGAGTTGAGGTAAAGTTCCTGAAATAGTCCTTGCAAGGATATGCAATCCGTTTGCTAAATCTTTATGTGCATATACTTCCAGAGGAAGATGTTTTGCCACATTGATACGATTTTGCAAGGATCAGGGGGAGCACATTTCTAAAGTTAGCCCTTAAAGAAGATTCGATAGAATCTAGATCCCAGAGGATCAAAATCTGTTCCGATGACAGCTGTTGTACTCTTTTTCCCTTGGTGAGTTTTCTTGAAGTTTCTCACATGAGGTTTTTAACGAGGCAACGAAGTGCAAATGCAATTTGTATCACCATGCACTCTTTCTCCACATTTTCCCACTGGGTTTTTCGGAGTTTTAACGAGGCATGTGTTGGTCGCGGTATTCGCCCAAGGGGGAGTGTTAAGTAATCCTGGTTAGGGTTATGTGGGCAAATACCGGCTTTGCCCCTCAGGGGGTCTCACATCTCTATATAAGGAACCTGTACACCCCTTCATATTACAGAGATCAGAAAGATGCCAGAGGCCCAACCCTATATCCAGTGTCTCGTGTGTTTCCTCTGTCGTGCTTATGGGAAGGGAGACGGGTTCTCTACATCTTCTTGCGCCTCTACTGCTGACGGGAGGGAAGAGAGCGGATCTGGTGATTCGTGGTGACGTAGTTCTTAACACTATTCAGATATGTTTTTGGCCCACCATGCTTGCTCGCTCGCTCGCGTCCCGCGTACTTGTACTCCCGTCGGCCGCGCGCTGGTTCCAGCCTCCAGAGGCACGGGCACGGCCGCTGTTTTTTTTTGCTTGGAGTTGTCTTCACGCACATGCCGCAGCGGCCGCGCGCTGCTGCGTCGACCGACCGTCAGATGGAACTGATGGAGTGATGGATGATGCCCACCCGTCCTCGTCGCTTTGCGGCGCCGGCGTCCAATGCGACGCGCCCCAGCAGCAGCAGGTCCATCCGATTAGGCTGGTGCCAACGCAGGCTGCAAGACGGGCGGCACGACGCTCCTCTCGCCCGACCGAAGGCGAGAGCCAGGCGAGAGAGCGTTTCCGGGCGACGCCGCTCGCGCCCGGCGAGAGCAGGCGAAACCGCCTCGCTCTCGCCCGCGCTGGAGCGCGCGCCCGGGCGAGAAACGGGCGAGAGGCAGGCGGTGAGGCGGGCTACGCACTGGCGCGGGCGGCGTGCGAGCGAGAGTGTGGGGCGAGAGCGAGGTGGCGGCTTCCGATTGGTTCTGCTGGCCACATCAGCGCCACGTGTGATAACCGTTTTTTACCGTTTGGACTCCAAAAAATTTAAAAAAATACAAAAAAATCACAAATTTCATCTATAAATTATTATGCACTTTGTAGTTTTTAATTCAATAAAAAGTATTATGTTGTGTGATTTCTAAGCGTTAAAATAAATCCGCGTGAATTACTTAATTCTGAAATAGAAAAGCTGATGTGGCTATAGCCTGAGGCTGTAGCCTGCTGCAGCCTGTGCACTGGAGCAGCAGGGGCGAGAGTGAAGACGAGAGCTGATGTGGCAGGGGCGAGAGGGAAACTGTGCACTGGACTCAGCCTTACTAGTTTTTTTTTCTCTCACTGCTCCAGGCCACCAGCAGCACACACTACTACACCTACACTGCTGTGCGGCCGGCGTGTGCGGGAATCAATGTAGTAGTAGGTTAGGCGGTGGTGGGTACGTCATCTAGCCCGCGCTAGGGCATGGGATCTTACACCTCATCATTATTGTATGCCATTTAATAAGGATAAAATAGTCATAAAATGCCCACTAATAATGGCTTAAGGGACTGTTTGTTTCTTGCTAAACTTTAGTACTGCATTTTTTTTTGCTGAAGTTTAGCTACTAAACAAACAAACACATGATTAAAAGTGTTGCGCTAAAGTTTAGCATTTTTCAGCACTTTATCTCCACTAAATATGCTAAACAGTATTAAAAGTGGTCTCCAACCCCTTCCTCTCTGTCACACCCGGGCTTTAAGGAACAAAACCGGGTGCATCTCATATATGCGCCAAAGAAGACAACACATATAATAACAGAGTGCATAGAGATAAATGTCATAAATATCATAAATGTAATTATTACATAGCGGAAGTCTTACAGAAATAAATGATAAAATAATGCAAACTATATATTATTCCCTGGCGCCACAAAGCTGACTGGGAGACACCATCTAGATCAAGTCGAAAGGCTCAGTGTTAGGCGGCTCCTCTTCGACCACATGTTCTTCTCCTGTGGGGGTGTGAGATAGCAAGGGTGAGCTCACATACGTTCATAGCTCAACAAGTCGTGGGGAATAATGCGCATGAACTCACCAAAGGTGGGAGTTCATGAATTATAAGACTGATCAATGAAGTAAAGGTTGAAGCTGAGCATTGCTTTTATAAGTTGGTTTAAATTTTATTAGTCGTTACTACGTGTAAGTAAATACCAAACCTTGGTATAATAAATAAAAATAATAATAAAATAACCCCAGATGCAATGAAATGACAAATTAAGTTTAAGTTCCATAAATTAATTATATGAGTGTCCGAGCCGCTCATGACCGTGAGCACGGCTAGTATACCAGTTTTACACTCTGCAGAGGTTGTGTTATCCATTTGCCACGGAGTTGATCAGACCCCATACACCTCTACCAAGGAAGCGAGGCAGGGTACCACTACGAGGCCTTTACAAAGTTCCACTGAAAACCCGCAACAATTTATAGGAAGCTCCAGTGCAGGAATCCCTCGCCTGACCGCTATCGCAGCAAAATCAACCCAAGGACCTCCCTACACTGACCACTCCCCTACTGCCCTTGCCCCTTTCGGGTAAGGTAGTCATCCACTAGCTTTCCTAGTTAATCAGCCAAGGGCGTCCCATTAAACCCTTGTGGTAGCACTAATTTCCCATGTGGTTCTCCATGTTCCCATTAACATAATGATCTTATCATGAACAGTAAATAATAAACAGATAATAAAAAGTGTAATCATGAGTAATAAATATCTTTATACCCAAAACCATATAAAGCAATAGCATGTACTACCCAAAAATTTAGTAGTAAAACCAGTGGTGAAACAAGGTATAAAGATAGTCAAACTCTAGGGTAACCTATTGGGCCCTATCAAAATTAACCTATGCAGATCATTATGATAAATAAGAACATGAATGAGTAAAAGAAGTGATCAAGGGCATAACTTGCCTTCAACGAGCTCCTGCTCAGCAGTCTCTACCAACTGAACCTCAAGATCCTCTGTAGCTTGCTCGTCTACTCGCATCAACACAATACATACATAGTATAGCAAAAATTAACATCACACCAAACATGTAAATAAAATACACAGTAATAATCTAGACATTAAAATAGGATCATAGGAACTAGAATCATTAAATTTGGAGTTATAGATTTTAAGTTATGAATTTTCCAAGATTTTATGTATTTAATACAAGATTAAGTGATAGAAATTTTAAATTGTCTTTCATGTCAAAACAGAGACACCAATTGATAGAGAATAATATTACAAAATTATAGGAATTGGATTGGGTCAGTTTGGACTAAAAATGACTTTTCTATGCATTTTACAAGTTTCTAGATTTGTTTTTCTATTAAAAACTAATTTCTATAATTACTTCTCCATTTTTAATCCTCTCTGGACTGGGCCTCATTTTCTATAAAGTACAGGGGCGCTGGCGCAAAAGATCCTAAGACAGATGACAAACAAGGTGGACTACGGGTTCATTTCCTAATTCTTCGGGGTCTCTTTAGAAAAAATGCACGGTCGACGGGTATGATAAGTTCTCAGCCACACGATCCTGCGTGGATGGCTCAGATTGGATCCGCAACCCAGCGAACCGGTACTCTCTCGTGGCTCTCGGATCCAAGACCCACGGTCACGATCTGACGAGGTACGTTTTAAATCAAGACCGTCTGATCCAGAAACAAGCGCCAGGATCTAACCTATCCAAGCGCTATTCCTCATCTAATCTATGCCGCCCAATTCCCATCTGACGGCACGAGGACATCTCCCCAACACCACGGTGCCGACCGGTGGCGCGACACCCGCACGGCGGTGGCCATGACCGGCGAGGTCAATCCCCGCACGGCCGCACCCGTTTTCTAAATTCGGCCTAGGTACTTAGTGCGAGGGATGTACTATGAACAGAGGTAGACTTATTACCGGAAATCGAGTACCGAGCAGAGGTGTTCGCGGCACGCGGCGGATCACCGTCGACGGCGAGAAATTCCGGATGATTGGACAGGTCACAGAGCTCGATACTTCACGCCAGCTACCAACGCGTGCCAACGAACGATCCCAACGCCACCTTGGCCTTCAATCGTCGGTGCAGACCCAGGTCTACGGCGGCGGGCAACGGTGCCACTTGCGGCGTGGTTCTCGCAGTGAAGGAGGGGAATGGCTAGTTCGACGAGGGTGTGAAGTTTCAAGATTCGCGGTCGGGAAGGTGTGAGGGGTTTTATCCGCGGCTCTCGCCCATTGGCGCAACAATCACCGCGAATGCGGCGGAATCGCGTGGCCACTCCGCACACTTCCGCGATGGCCGGTGCGGTCAACTAACAGGTGGGCCCAAGCACCCCGTGCGACGAACTCATGATGCGAGGTCAATGCCCGGGTAATTTGCCGTAACGGTGGGGAGGTGGGTGTTCCCGTGCCCATAGATTTCGCGGCCGCCTATCCACCCATCTGCGGAGGACGAAGCTTCTGACATCGCGGCCCCGCAAGTCAGTGGAAGCGAGAGAAGCGGGCGCGAGAGACAAAGATTGCCAAGTGGGTCCGGATGACCAGTAACAGAGCGTCGCGCGCGATTGCTGGAGCGACTGACTGGTGGATCCCGCGTGGCAGTGAAACGGTGAAGGAGATGGGCTAGCGCACATGAGAGTCGAGTGGGCCGAATCCCACGGTTTTGGCCCAACTCGGCTGTTTTCCTTTTTCTTTTAGCTTTTTTGTTTTCTTTTCTCATTTTGAATTTCAGATTCAACATCTCCATTTAAATTCGAATTTGTGACTTATTTGTACTCAGATTAATTATTCCACTTGCTCATAGCCAAAATGTGATGAAGTCATTCATTTAGAACTTTATTTTATGTTGTATGATATTTCTCTCTTTCCTTTTCTTTTCTTTTTCTCATTTTGTTTTGTTTTATCTCCTCTTTCCAAATTCCAAGCTTCAAATAAAATTTAAAATTTGTGGCACATTTGTATACAAACTAATTATAAATTTTGGTCACACAAAATGTGGTGAAGCCATGTAATTAAAATTCTAATTTGTATTGTACAATATTTATTTCTTTCCTCTATTTTCCTCAATTTCTAGGGTTTTCTTTTTGATATTTATTTCCAATTTGGCTTCTAATATATTTTTTATCACATTATTTTATATAGTCACAAAATATACACAAAATAAAGTCTCAGCATGATGCACCATTTAATGATTTTTTATTAATCCTTTGTTTTTTTCTTAATAAGGTGTTTACATGAAATGATAAATAGAGATGGCACACATGTATATAAAGGAATATAATCTCTCCTTTTAGATTTTCTTACAAAGTGGGTATTACACTCTCTCCTCACATCTGGTCGTGGACCGCAAGTGCTAAAGTTTAGCACTTTATCCAAACATTGAGTGCTAAAGTTTAGCCTGCGCTAAATTTTAGCACGAGCTAAACTTTAGCATTAGACAAACAAGCAGACCCTAACTACAAATGAAGATATTTCAAATAGTGCCTCAAAACACCATTCGTATTCATTATTTAGTCATGGTTGCTAATTTAGACTTAATCTATCTATAAAAAGAGATATAACACAAAAATATTCTTTTTAAACAAAGTCGAATGAGTTGTACAATATTGTAGCTGTACTACCGGAATCTGACTCTTTGTCAAGTGCTTTTTGTCGGGCACTTGACAAAGTCTTTGCCGAGTGTTTTCCTGGCTTTGCCAAGTGTTTTAGACACTCGGCAAAGCAGCTGTTTCAGTAGTGTTCGTTTAGTTTACAATATATGTGTTGGTTTTTCTTAAGTGGTAGGAAACAACTAAAACATGAATAAACTACACGTCGATTAGAGCAAGACTAAAGCAAGGCTAAGGATATGTTTGGTTTCGAGGACTAAATATTAGTTTCTGCATGTTACTCTCATTTAGACTCTAATAAATTGTAAAACAATAGAACTAAAGGAGAGACTAAACTACTTTAGTCCCTCAAAGGGTGACTAAAAGAGACTAAACCACATTGATTCTATCGTTGTCCCTTATTTATTTCCATTGTCAGGGAGAAGGGTAGTGGTGGGAGAAGGGTAAAGGACGTTTTGTTTTTTTACCAATCATTTAATGAGTTCTAAACACTTTTAATCTATAGAACTAAACATGATAGTGAATAAACTTTAGCTATTGGAATATGTGCACAACCAACTAATAGTGGGTTGATAATTAGTAGACCGTTTCTTTTTTCTTCTCTTTTTTTCAACTCGGTAAAAATCTAATGTGACAAACCATTTAGCCTACTTACATCATCCTATTATACTTTTTCTATTTGTTAACTGCCACAAATGCCTTTTACCATGTTATCCTCGGTCGTCATATGCTAGGTTGCACATGCCTCCGGTGCCAGTTGCCATGAAAGATGGCACCATCTTGGGCAACGCGGGAAGGGTTCCACATTAGTAACCAAAGATCTTGGTGATCCAGATATATGGAAAAAGCTATGTGAGATAGTTGCTGTTGAATCTTTTATGGGCTTGGCCCATTTATTGAATAAACTCTATGATGTGTAATGGTGGAGAATACCAATAGTACCACATTGGAAGTCTAAGGGTCTGTTGGCTTGACTTATATGGTGGGATTTATTCCACTTAACTTGAGAAGTCAAGAAATGGACAAGGGCGTGCCACACGCGCGCGCGCGCCGCCGCCGCGGCCGGCCGGGCGTGGCAGGCGGGCGGGCGGGCGTGGTTGTGTTAATTTTTAGCACTCACTAACCGCGTACGTCAGCCGAGTGACCCTGTCTCTTCGTCAGCCGAGTGACCCTTCTCCTTCAGCTGGCCGACTTATGGCGTGACTCGGCGAGAGCTGACCGACCCTTGGCGTGACTCGGCGACCTTTCTCCTTCAGCTTCCCTCTGCGAGAGGATAAATAGAGGAGCACCCCTGTCACTCGGTACACGCGAACACACCACTTTCAGAATCACAGTCCAGCCGCTGAGTGAGGGTATTTCCATCTCGTGACTCTGCGCGCACAGAGAAGCGAGAGGGCAGGTGCCTCCGAAGCCGGTGCCGTTCGAGACCTTGCACGGGGGATCGGCAATTAGGTTTTTGGGGAGCGTCTACGCGACTGCCCAAAACATCTACGACATGACAAAGAAAGTTGGACAAGGATCTGGATCAGAGCGCATGGGAGGGTATGATCAGTTTATTTCCTTACTGTTTTGCATTCTACAGATTATATATGTTTTATATATGCATTTGTACTGTTTCATATATAGCAAAGAGTTTATCTCATCTGTTCTGTTACCTTATAATGTGTTATATCTGTTTGTTTTAATTTTACAATCATGCTGTTTATGTTTCTATTTGTTTATTTTCAATTGTTCAGTCAGTCTACATGTTTATCGTATTTATATGATTTATATAATTCATATGCTATATGTTCTCATGATCCATATTGTTATGGATATATTTGATGTCATGATTAATTATATTTTATATGTCATCATCATAATGTTAATTTATGGAATTAAAATGACATGGAAAATGCCTATAATTCTAACAATCCAAAAACCTAATGTTAGGCATTTTTCTGTCAGAGGTTTTGCTGCTGTGCTAAAGCCTGATCCTTTTGATGGTAAAAACTTCTTGATATGGAAAGCTAAGATGGAATTGTGGCTAACTGCAATGTCTTGTTTTCATGCCGCTGAGGACAAGCCTGCCAACTTACCTCCTGAGGATGAGGCTAAGTTTAAGGCTGAAGACAACCTCTTTCGAGGAGCAGTAATTAGCGCACTGGATACAAAATTCCAGAAAAGCTATATCATCCTTCCCACAGGGAAAGAGCTGTGGGATGCTCTTGTTGGAAAGTTTGGAGTTACTGACGCTGGTAGCGAGCTGTACCTCATGGAGCAGCTGTATGACTACAAGATGGTTGAGAACCGATCTGTAGTGGAACAGGCTCATGAGTTTCAGGCACTAGCTAAGGAACTCGAACTTTTTCCTTGTCCTTTGCCTGACAAGTTTGTGGCTGGCGGTATAATCGCCAAGTTGCCACCTTCTTGGAAGGACTTTGCTACCTCTCTCAAACATAAGAGACAAGAGTTCAATGTGGAGGAGCTCATTGGTACTCTTGATGTTGAGGAAAGGGCTAGATCAAAGGACAATGGAAAAGGTGTGGAGACCTCTACTGCTAATGTGGTGCAGAAGAGAAACTTCCACAAGTTTAACAAGAAGAAAAACCAGAACAAACCAGAGAACGCGAATAAACCTGTTCAAACAACACAGTTTAAAAAGAAGAACAACAATAACAAGGGAAAGGGAGGTTGCTTTGTCTGTGGCAGTGATCAACATTGGGCTAGAGAGTGCCCTGATCGCAAGTTCACTCAGGACAAGAAATCAGCTAATGTTGTAACCACTGAAACTGGAGATGGAACATCTGGGTATGGTAATTCTTTACCATTTGTTCTCTCAGTTTGTAATTCACCTGAGTGGTGGATGGACAGTGGTGCAAATATTCATGTGTGTGCTGATGCCTCTATGTTCTCCTCCTACCAGGTCGGGAGGTCTGGCGCCTTGTTAATGGGAAATGGGTCGCGTGCTCATGTTCTTGGTGTTGGTACGGTCATTCTGAAGTTTACTTCGGGAAAGATGGTGCCATTGAAGAGCGTGCAGCATGTGCCCTCTATCAAGAAGAATCTCGTTAGTGCTTCTATGCTATGTCGAGATGGCTACAAAGTTGTTCTTGAGTCAAATAAATGTGTTGTGTCGAAACATGGTACTTTTGTTGGTAAAGGATATGACTGCGGAGGGTTGTTCCGCTTATCACTGCATGATGTGTGTAATAAACTCGTGAATTCTGTTCATTTTTCTGATGAGTCGGATTTATGGCATTCACGTTTTGTCATGCAAGCTTTGGCTGTCTTATGCGGTTAGCAAATATAAATTTAATTCCTAAATTTAATTTGGTCAAAAAGTCTAAGTGCCATGTGTGTGTTGAATCAAAACAACCTCGCAAGCCTCACAAGGCTGCTGAGGCGAGGAGTTTGGCACCTCTAGAACTTGTTCATTCTAATCTGTGCGAGATGAATGGAATTTTGACCAAAGGTGGTAAAAGATACTTTCTCACTTTTATAGATGACTCCACTAGATTTTGTTATGTGTATCTCTTAAAAACAAAAGATGAAGCGTTCAATTATTTTAAGGCCTATAAAGCTGAAGTAGAGAACCAACTTGAGAGGAAAATAAAACGTTTAAGGTCCGACCGAGGTGGAGAATATTTCTCTAATGTGTTCGATGAGTTCTGCGTGGAACATGGTATTATTCATGAGAGGACACCGCCATTCTCACCACAATCCAATGGGATTGCTGAAAGGAAAAACCGCACTCTAACAGATTTGGTGAATGCCATGTTGAGTACAGCGGGATTATCCAAGGCATGGTGGGGTGAGGCGATTTTGACAGCATGTCATGTCCTGAATAGAGTTCCAACAAAGAACAAAGAGATCACTCCATTTGAGGAATGGGAAAAGAGAAGAGTAAATCTCTCGTATTTGCGCACTTGGGGTTGCTTGGCTAAAGTGAATGTGCCAATCAACAAAAAGCGTAAACTTGGGCCTAAAACTGTTGACTGTATATTCCTTGGGTACTCTTTTCACAGCACTAGGTATAGGTTCTTAATTATAAAATCTGATGTGCCAGATATGTATGTTGATACTATCATGGAATCAAGAGACGCAACATTTTTTGAGAATGAGTTTCCTATGAAGAATACACCTAGTGATACAAGTCATGAGACTATAATTCCCCATGAGCACGAACTGTCGATTCCTTTAGATCATGCTGAGAATTCTCACGTGCACATCCCTGAGGAGGATGACACTATAGTCACTCGAAAGAGCAAGAGACAGAGGGTTGCAAAATCCTTTGGTAATGACTTTATAGTGTACCTTGTGGAAGACACACCAACTACCATTAGTGAGGCATATTCCTCTCCTGATGCTGACTTATGGAAGGAAGCAGTAAGGAGTGAGATGGAATCTATTATGTCTAATGGAACTTGGGAGGTCGTTGACCGTCCTTATGGTTGTCAACCTATAGGTTGCAAATGGATCTTCAAGAAAAAGCTTAGGCCTGATGGTACAATCGAGAGGTACAAGGCAAGGCTTGTGGCCAAAGGATATACCCAAAAGGAGGGTGAAGATTTCTTTGATACCTACTCACCAGTGGCTCGATTGACTACAATTCGCACATTAATAGCTGTGGCAGCCTCTTATGGTCTTATCATTCATCAGATGGATGTTAAGACAGCTTTCCTAAATGGAGAGTTGGATGAGGAGATCTATATGGATCAGCCAGAAGGGTTCATTGCGGATGGTCAAGAGAACAAGGTGTGCAGGTTGATAAAATCATTGTATGGCCTAAAATAAGCACCTAAGCAATGGCATGAAAAGTTTGATAATACTCTTACAGCAGCTGGCTTTGTTGTAAATGAATCTGACACGTGTGTATACTATCGGTATGGTGGGGGTGAGTCTGTTATGCTGTGCCTTTATGTTGATGACATTTTGATCTTTGGATCAAATCTCAATGTGATTGAGGAAGTTAAAAATCTTCTATCGAGCAATTTCGAGATGAAAGATTTGGGAGAAGCTGATGTCATTCTAAACATCAAGCTTGTTAGAGAAGCTGATGGTGGGGTAACTTTGTTACAATCCCATTATGTGGAAAAGGTATTGAGTCGCTTTGGTTTTAGTGACTGTGATCCTGCTCCAACACCTTATGATCCTAGTGTGCTATTGAGAAAGAATCGGAGAATAGCAAGGGATCAATTGACATACTCCCAGATCATTGGCTCGCTCATGTACCTTGCAAGTGCAACAAGGCCAGACATCTCTTATGCTGTGAGTAAGCTAAGTCGGTTTGTGTCGAAACCAGGAGATGATCACTGGCGTGCTCTTGAGAGAGTGTTGCGGTATTTGAAAGGTACTATGACATACGGTATTCATTATACCGGAAACCCAAAAGTGCTGGAAGGCTATTGTGATGCCAACTGGATTCCTGATGCTGATGAGCTTTATGCCACAAGCGGATATGTGTTTCTGTTTGGAGGTGGCGCTATTTCCTGGAAGTCTTGCAAGCAGACTATCTTAACGAAGTCTACAATGGAAGCAGAACTCGCAGCATTAGACACTGTTGGGGCTGAGGCCGAGTGGCTTCGTGATTTCCTATTGGACTTACCGGTAGTTGAAAAACCGATACCGGCTATTTCCATGAACTGTGACAATCAAACGGTGATTACAAAGGTTAACAGTTCTAGGAATAACATGAAGTCTACAAGGCATGTTAAGAGGAGATTGAAATCTGTCAGAAAGTTGAAAAACTTCGGAGTTATAACTGTGGATTATGTCCACACATCGAATAATCTGGCAGATCAATTCACTAAGGGTCTATCACGCAATGTGATAGAAAGTGCATCGAGGGAAATGGGTATGAGACCCATGTGAGATCTACTCTAGTGGTAACCTGCTCTATGTGATCGGAGATCCCGTGAAGTAGAGTGGAGAAACAAGCTAGGAGTAGGTTGTGAGGAAAGATCCCTTTCTTAACTCATTTCTGATGCACATCTTTCCTTTCTGTAAGGCAGGATGGTATTTACCTTAATGTATTCCAAGAGTCTTATAAAGGTGAGATGTTGTCCTACAGAACATCTTTTGAGGAATACACCTATATGAGTCAGACTGCTGGTCACAGTCTATGGGACTTGGGTAATCCCTAAATACTCATGAAAGGCACTGAAGTGTGACTTATATGCTTCTAAACAGCGGGAATACCCTTTTGCAGCCAAGTATCAGCAAAGGATTTGAGTGAATCTTATTTCGCACAAAACTGTCAATTCAAGGCTTAGTCCATTGTTCAGTTGTGAATGAGTGAAACTCTTATTCTAGATGGATGTTCAACTTAACAGTCTCCATCGAAACACTGGTATATCAAAGGATTGTGATTCTGATACTTCATCATTACAAACCCTAGAGTTTGGTGGGGATTGTTGAATCTTTTATGGGCTTGGCCCATTTATTGAATAAACTCTATGGTGTGTAATGGTGGAGAATACCAATAGTACCACATTGGAAGTCCAAGGGTCTGTTGGCTTGACTTATATGGTGGGATTTATTCCACTTAACTTGAGAAGTCAAGAAATGGACAAGGGCGTGCCACACGCGCGCGCGCGCGCCGCCGCCGCCGCCGCCGGCCGGGCGTGGCGAGGCGTGGCGAGGCGAGGCGAGGCGAGCCGAGTGGCTTCGTGATTTCCTATTGGACTTACCGGTAGTTGAAAAACCGATACCGGCTATTTCCATGAACTGTGACAATCAAACGGTGATTACAAAGGTTAACAGTTCTAGGAATAACATGAAGTCTACAAGGCATGTTAAGAGGAGATTGAAATCTGTCAGAAAGTTGAAAAACTCCGGAGTTATAACTGTGGATTATGTCCACACATCAAATAATCTGGCAGATCAATTCACTAAGGGTCTATCACGCAATGTGATAGAAAGTGCATCGAGGGAAATGGGTATGAGACCCATGTGAGATCTACTCTAGTGGTAACCTGCTCTATGTGATCGGAGATCCCGTGAAGTAGAGTGGAGAAACAAGCTAGGAGTAGATTGTGAGGAAAGATCCCTTCTTTAACTCATTTCTGATGCACATCTTTCCTATCTGTAAGGCAGGATGGTTTTTACCTTAATGTATTCCAAGAGTCTTATAAAGGTGAGATGTTGTCCTACAGAACATCTTCAGAGGAATACACCTATATGAGTCAGACTGCTAGTCACAGTCTATGGGACTTGGGTAATCCCTAAATACTCATGAAAGGCACTGAAGTGTGACTTATATGCTTCTAAACAGCGGGAATACCCTTCTGCAGCCTAGTATCAGCAAAGGATTTGAGTGAATCTTATTTCGCACAAAACTGTCAATTCAAGGCATAGTCCATTGTTCAGTTGTGAATAAGTGAAACTCTTATTCTAGATGGATGTTCAACTTAACAGTCTCCATCGAAACACTGGTATATCAAAGGATTGTGATTCTGATACTTCATCATTACAAACCCTAGAGTTTGGTGGGGATTGTTGGATCTTTTATGGGCTTGGCCCATTTATTGAATAAACTCTATGGTGTGTAATGGTGGAGAATACCAATAGTACCACATTGGAAGTCCAAGGGTCTTTTGCCTTGACTTATATGGTGGGATTTATTCCACTTAACTTGAGAAGTCAAGAATAGGACAAGGGCGTGCCACACGCGCGCGCGCGCGCCGCCGCCGCCGCCGGCCGGGCCGGGCGTGGCGTGGCGTGGCGTGGCGAGGCGAGGCGAGGCAGGCAGGCAGGCAGGCAGGCAGGCGAGCGGGCGTGATGTGGTTGTGTTAATTTTTAGCACTCACTAACCGCGTACGTCAGCCGAGTGACTCTGTCTCTTCGTCTGCCGAGTGACCCTGTCTCTTCGTCAGCCAGCCGAGTGACCCTTCTCCTTCAGCTGGCCGACTTATGGCGTGACTCGGCGAGTGCTGGCCGACTCATGACATGACTCGGCGAGAGCTGACCGACCCTTGGCGTGACTCGGCGACCTTTCTCCTTCAGCTTCCCTCTGCGAGAGGATAAATAGAGGAGCACCCCTTTCACTCGGTACACGCGAACACACCACTTTCAGAATCACAGTCCAGCCGCCGAGTGAGGGTATTTCCATCTCGTGACTCTGCGCGCACAGAGAAGCGAGAGGGCAGGTGCCTCCGAAGCCGGTGCCGTTCGAGACCTTGCACGGGGGATCGGCAATTAGGTTTTTGGGGAGCGTCTACGCGACTGCCCAAAACATCTACGACATGACAAAGGAAGTTGGACAAGGATCTGGATCAGAGCGCATGGGAGGGTATGCTCAGTTTATTTCCTTACTGTTTTGCATTCTACAGATTATATATGTTTAATATATGCATTTGTACTGTTTCATATATAGCAAAGAGTTTATCTCATCTGTTCTGTTACCTTATAATGTGTTATATCTGTTTGTTTTAATTTTACAATCATGCTGTTTATGTTTCTATTTGTTTATTTTCAATTGTTCAGTCAGTCTACATGTTTATCGTATTTATATGATTTATATAATTCATATGCTATATGTTCTCATGATCCATATTGTTATGGATATATTTGATGTCATGATTAATTATATTTTATATGTCATCATCATAATGTTAATTTATGGAATTAAAATGGCATGGAAAATGCCTATAATTCTAACAGTTGCTCATGGTGAGGTGGACGGTGACGACATTGGTGGATTGAGATAGGCGCAAAGACGATGGATTGGATGGATGTCGTTGTGGTGGGCATGGTGGAGGCGGAACAAGAAGAAGTCGTGGTGGACATCTAGAAATTCTAGGATTATGTTACCATTATAGATTGAATGACATGATACTCTCTAGAGTCACAACTCTCATATTAGTAATAGAGATAATCTTCCATGTTTAACAGATCGTGACATGACTAAAAACATAGCTCTCGAAACATTTGACTATTTTACTTATAATGGGGATAACCTTCTTTTGTAACACTAACAAGTTATACTATTAGTCTTGCCTCAAACCAGAAGACTATTTGAGATCTACTAACAATAGAGGTAACCTATGTTTATTACTAATAGCTAGATGCATTATTAGTCCAACCTCAAACGAGTTGAGACTATCCGAGGAATAGTTTTAGACCTTGTTTAAATGCACTAAAGGTAATAGTTAGAGCGACTCTAAAAGGATGCTTGAGAGCACCTAGAGGGGGGGTGAATAGGTGATCCTGTAACACTTAAAACTTAGGCCACAAAAACTTGGTTAAGTGTTAGCACAATAACCGCCAAGTGGCTAGAGAGGAATCTTCAACAAAACACAATAACCAACAAGATCAATCACAGAGATGGCACGGTGGTTATCCCGTGGTTCGGCCAAGACCAACGCTTGCCTACTCCACGTTGTGGCGTCCCAACGGACGAGGGTTGCAATCAACCCCTCTCAAGCGGTCCAAAGACCCACTTGAATACCATGGTGTTTTGCTTGCTTTTTCTCAATCCCGTTTGCGAGGAATCTCCACAACTTGGAGCCTCTCGCCCTTACACTTGAAATTCACAAAGAAACACGGAGCAAGGGAGGGATTAGCAACGCACTCAAGACAAGAAATCACAGCAACACCACGCACACAAGTCGCAACGAGAGCTCACAACACAACTCAATGAGTTCACCACTCAACTAGAGCTCTAATTGCTATCGCAAAGAATCAAAGACGCGGAATCGATGTCTTGGTGCTTAGGAATGTTGTAGGAATGCTTGGTGTGTTCCTCCATGTGCCTAGGGGTCCCTTTTATAGCCCCAAGGCAGCTAGGAGCCGTTGAGAGCAATCTAGGAAGGCTGATCTTGCCTTCTGTCGACTGGCGCACCGGACAGTCCGGTGCACACCGGACACTGTCCGGTGCCCGATTTCCTTCCATAAATGGCGTAGCCGACCGTTGGCAGCCTGAGAGCCGTTGGCGCACCGGACATGTCCGGTGCACACCGGACAGACCGGTGCCCCCTTCTAGCCGTTGGCTCAGCCACGTGTCCCGCGCAGATCGCGCGACCAACCGTTGGCCCTGCCGACCGTTGGCTCACCGGACAGTCCGGTGCACACCGGACAGTCCGGTGAATTATAGCCGTACGTCGATGATGAATTCCCGAGAGCGACGAGTTCGCCTGTGAACGACCCACCGGACAGTCCGGTGCACCACCGGACAATCCGGTGAATTATAGCCGTACACCGCCGTCGAAGTCCCGAGAGCAGCCTTTTCCCTCGAGCCAGCCTGGCGCACCGGACACTGTCCGGTGCACCTCCGGACACTGTCCGGTGCACCACCGGACAGTCCGGTGCACCCAGACTGAGCAGACTTTGGCTGCTCGAGCCATCTCTTTTCCAACTCGATTTTTTCTGTTTCCAGCACTTAGACACAATACATTAGTCTCTAAAACAATGTACTAAGTCTGAGAAACATACCTTTATTCTTGATTTGTACTTTGTCCACCTTTTTACACTTAGGCACTTGTGTTGGACACTAAATCACCAAAATACTTAGAAATGGCCCAAGGGCACATTTCCCTTTCAATCTCCCCCTTTTTGGTGATTTATGCCAACACAACATAAAGCAAGTAGAACAAGTACAAAAACAATTCAAATAAGAACTCAAAATTGTTTTGATTCAATTTGACATATATGGATCACTCTATGCCACCACTTGGTTTGTTTTTGCAAATCAAACTCAAATTTCTATCTCTAAGTCAAACACACATGTTAAGACATAAAGAGAGTCATTCCAAGAGAAATTGATTCAAGATTTCAAAAACTCCCCCTTTTTCCCATAATCAACACTTCCCCCCACAAGAAGCCAACTTTTGACAAGAGAGACAACAAGAGAGTTTTGACAAACCAAAAGCTCTATTCTACTATTTTCAAAATCTCTCAAGTGGTAGCTGATCCATTTATCGCTTTGGCCTTTATTTTCTCCCCCTTTGGCATCAAGCACCAAAACGGGATCAACCTTGGCCCTTTAACCCCATTGCCTCACCAAAATCTTCAAATAAGAACACATAGGCAATAAGAGTATAAAGATGAACTTGGAAAAGTTACTCTTTTCATCGGAGTGCAGTGGAAGTCTTGCATGGTCCAAGTCCACCTTTTCCCTTTCAATCCTCCTTTGAGACTAAAACAACCAAACTCAAGTACATGGTTAGTCTTAAAGGGTCAAGTTGTAGCACAACTCCCCCTAAATATGTGCATCACTTGCAAAAAGGACTTGTGAGGTCCAGGGAGTGTTTGTACAACTTGAGCACCACAATAAGCAACAAAATGCAGAATGAACATGATCAAAGGCATAAACACATGTATGCTACATTTCAATCCAAGTTCCGCGAATCTAAGATATTGAGCTCACTACGCAGCCTGCAAAAGGTCTTCTCATCTAGAGGCTTGGTAAAGATATCGGCTAGCTGGTTCTCGGTGCTAACATGAAACACTTCGATATCCCCCTTTTGCTGGTGGTCTCTCAAAAAGTGATGCCGGATGTCAATGTGCTTTGTGCGGCTGTGCTCAACAGGATTTTCCGCTATTCGGATAGCACTCTCATTATCACATAGGAGTGGGACTTTGCTCAGATTGTAGCTAAAGTCCCAGAGGGTTTGCCTCATCCAAAGTAGTTGCGCACAACACTGTCCTGCGGCAACGTACTCGGCCTCAGCGGTGGATAGGGCAACAGAGGTTTGTTTCTTAGAGTTCCATGACACCAGGGACCTTCCTAAGAATTGGCACGTCCCCGATGTACTCTTCCTATCGACCTTACATCCAGCATAGTCGGAATCTGAGTACCCAATCAAGTCAAAGTTAGACCCCTTTGGATACCAGATCCCGAAGCAAGGCGTAGCGACTAAATATCGAAGAATTCGCTTCACAGCCACTAAGTGACACTCCTTAGGATCAGATTGAAATCTAGCACACATGCATACGCTAAGCATAATATCAGGTCTACTAGCACATAAATAAAGCAAAGAACCTATCATGGACGGGTATGCTTTTTGATCAACGGACTTACCTTCTTTGTTGAGGTCGGTGTGTCCGTCGGTTCCCATCGGCGTCTTTGCGGGCTTGGCGTCCTTCATCCCAAACCTCTTTAGCAAATCTTGCGTGTACTTCGTTTGGGAGATGAAGGTGCCGTCCTTGAGTTGCTTCACTTGGAACCCAAGGAAGTAGTTCAACTCGCCCATCATCGACATCTCGAATTTCTGCGTCATAACCCTGCTAAACTCTTCACAAGACGTTTGATTAGTAGAACCAAATATTATGTCATCGACATAAATTTGGCACACAAAAAGATCACCATCGCAAGTCTTAGTAAAAAGAGTTGGATCGGCTTTCCCAACCTTGAAAGCATTCGCAATTAAAAAGTCTCTAAGGCATTCATACCATGCTCTTGGGGCTTGCTTAAGTCCATAGAGCGCCTTAGAGAGCTTACACACGTGGTCGGGGTACCGTTCATCCTCGAAGCCAGGGGGTTGCTCCACGTACACCTCCTCCTTGATCGGCCCGTTGAGGAAAGCGCTCTTCACATCCATTTGGTACAACCTGAAAGAATGGTGAGCGGCATATGCTAGCAAGATACGAATTGATTCTAGCCTAGCCACAGGAGCAAAAGTCTCCTCAAAGTCCAAACCTGCGACTTGGGCATAACCTTTTGCCACAAGTCGAGCCTTGTTCCTCGTCACCACCCCGTGCTCGTCCTGTTTGTTGCGGAACACCCACTTGGTTCCCACAACATTTTGCTTGGGACGAGGCACCAGTGTCCAAACTTCATTGCGCTTGAAGTTGTTGAGTTCCTCCTGCATGGCCAACACCCAGTCCGGATCTAGCAAGGCCTCTTCTACCCTGAAAGGCTCAATAGAAGAGACACAAGAGTAATGCTCACAAAAATTAACTAATCTTGAACAAGTAGTTACTCCCTTGCTAATATCACCCAGTATTTGATCGACGGGATGATCCCTTTGGATCGTCGCTCGAACTTGGGTTGGAGGTGCCTGAGGTGCTTCTTCCTCTTCAACTTGATCATCCTGTGCTCCCCCTTGATCATGCGCCTCCACTTGAGGTACCTGTTCGTAATCTTGGGTTGGGGGATGCACCATAGTTGAGGAAGACGGTTGATCTTGCTCCAATTGTTCCTGAGGCCGCACATCTCCAATCGCCATGGTGCGTATCGCGGCCGTTGGAACGTCTTCTTCATCTACATCATCAAGATCAACAACTTGCTCTCTTGGAGAGCCATTAGTCTCATCAAATACAACGTCGCTAGAGACTTCAACTAAACCCGATGATTTGTTGAAGACCCTATACGCCTTAGTATTTGAATCATAACCTAATAAAAACCCTTCTATAGCTTTGGGAGCAAATTTAGAGGTTCTACCTTTCTTCACAAGAATATAACACTTGCTCCCAAATACACGAAAATAAGATACATTGGGTTTGTTACCAGTTAGCAGCTCATATGAAGTCTTCTTGAGGAGGCGGTGAAGGTAGACCCTGTTGATGGCGTGGCAAGCCGTGTTCACAGCTTTCGACCAAAAACGCTCGGGGGTCTTGAACTCTCCAAGCATAGTCCTCGCCATATCAATGAGCGTCCTGTTCTTCCTCTCTACCACACCATTTTGCTGAGGTGTGTAGGGAGCGGAGAACTCGTGCTTGATCCCCTCCTCCTCAAGGAACTCCTCCACTTGAAGATTCTTGAATTCGGACCCGTTGTCGCTTCTTATCTTCTTCACCTTGAGCTCAAACTCATTTTGAGCTCTCCTTAGGAAGCGCTTGAGGGTCCCTTGGGTTTCAGACTTATCCTGCAAAAAGAACACCCAAGTGAAGCGGGAAAAGTCATCAACAATAACTAGACCATACTTACTTCCCCCTATGCTCAGATAGGCGACGGGTCCAAAGAGGTCCATATGCAGCAGCTCCAGAGGTCTTGAAGTGGTCATCACATTCTTGCTGTGATGTGCTCCTCCCACCTGTTTCCCTGCTAGACAAGCTGCACAAGGTCTATCTTTTTTGAAATGTACATTGGTTAGACCTATCACGTGTTCTCCCTTTAGAAGCTTGTGGAGGTTCTTCATCCCCACATGTGCTAAGCGGCGATGCCACAACCAGCCCATGCAAGTCTTAGCAATTAAGCATGCATCTAGACCGGCCTCTTCTTTTGCAAAATCAACTAAATAAAGTTTGCCGTCTAGTACACCCTTAAAAGCTAATGAACCATCACATCTCCTAAAGACAGACACATCTACATTTGTAAATAGACAATTATATCCCATATTACATAATTGACTGACAGATAGTAAATTATATCCAAGAGACTCAACTAAAAACACATTAGAGATAGAGTGCTCATTTGATATTGCAATCTTGCCTAAACCTTTCACCTTGTCTTGGTTCCCATCACCAAATATGATTGAATCTTGGGAATCCTTATTCTTGACGTAGGAGGTGAACATCTTCTTCTCCCCCGTCATATGGTTTGTGCATCCGCTGTCGATAATCCAGCTTGAACCCCCGGATGCATAAACCTGCAAGGCAAATTTAGGCTTGGGTCTTAGATACCCAACTCTTGTTGGGTCCTACAAGGTTAGTCACAATTTCCTTAGGGACCCAAATGCAAGTTTTATCACCCTTGCATTTTGCCCCTAATTTCCTAGCAACTATCTTCCTATCCTTTCTACAAATAGCAAAGGAAGCATTCAAAGCATGATAAATTGTAGAGGGACCATTCATAACTTTTCTAGGAGCATGATGAATATTTTTCCTAGGCACATGATGAATATTTTTCCTAGGCATATCTCTATCATGCATATAGGAAGAACTAGGAGCAAACATAGCGTAAGAATCATAGGCATGTGAATCAAAAGCATTACAACTCCTATGAGACTGTCTTCTATCAAAGTACATAAAAGCATGGTTCTTTTTAGTACTACTTGCCATAGGGGCCTTCCCTTTCTCCTTGGCGGAGATGGGAGCCTTATGGCTTGTTAAGTTCTTGGCTTCCCTCTTGAAGCCAAGCCCATCCTTAATTGAGGGGTGTCTACCAATCGTGTAGGCATCCCTAGCAAATTTTAGTTTATCAAAATCGCTTTTGCTAGCCTTAAGTTGGGCATTAAGACTAGCCATTTCATCATTTAACTTTGCAATAGAAGCTATGTGTTCACTACAAGCATCAATATCAAAATCTTTACATCTATTGCAAATAATAACATTTTCTACACAAGTTGTTGATTTCCTAGCTATTTCTAACTTAGCATTCAAATCATCATTAATGCTCCTTAAGCTAGAAATTGTCTCATGGCAAGAAGATAATTCACAAGAAAGCATTTCATTTCTTTTAACTTCTAAAGCATGAGATTTTTGTGCTTCTACAAATTTGTCATGTTCTTCATACAACAAATCTTCTTGTTTTTCTAGAAGCCTATTCTTATCATTCAACGCATCAATTAATTCATTAATTTTATCTACCTTGGTTCTATCTAGGCCTTTAAATAGACATGAATAATCTATTTCATCCTCATCACTAGATTCGTCCTCACTTGAAGAAGCATAAGTAGAGTCTCGAGTACATACCTTCTTCTCCCTTTCCATAAGGCATGTGTGACGCTCATTGGGGAAGAGGGATGACTTGTTGAAGGCGGTGGCGGCGAGTCCTTCATTGTCGGAGTTGGACAAGGAGCAATCCGAATCCCACTCCTTGCCAAGATGTGCCTCGCCCTTTGCCTTCTTATAGTTCTTCTTCTCCCTCTTGTTCCCTTGATCCTGATCACTATCATTGTCGGGACAGTTAGCAATGAAATGACCAAGCTTACCACATTTGAAGCATGAGCGCTTCCCCTTTGTCTTGGTCTTGCTTGGCTGCCCCTTGCGACTCTTAAGCGTCGTCTTGAATCTTTTGATGATGAGGGCCATCTCTTCATCATTAAGTCCGGCCGCCTTAATTTGTGCTACCTTGCTAGGTAGCGCCTCCTTGCTCCTTGTTGCTTTGAGAGCAACGGGTTGAGGCTCATTGATTGGACCGTTTAGAGCGTCGTCCATGTACCTCGCCTCCTTGATCATCATTCGCCCGCTAACGAATTTTCCAAGAACTTCTTCGGGCGACATTTTGGTGTACCTGGGATTCTCACAAATATTATTCACCAAATGAGGATCAAGAACGGTAAAGGACCTTAGCATCAGTCGGACGACGTCGTGGTCCGTTCATCGCGTGCTTCCGTAGCTCCTTATTTTGTTGATAAGGGTCTTGAGCCGGTTGTATGTTTGTGTCGGCTCCTCGCCCCTTATCATCGCGAATCGTCCAAGCTCGCCTTCCACCAACTCCATCTTGGTGAGCAAGGTGACGTCGTTCCCCTCATGAGAAATCTTGAGGGTGTCCCATATTTGCTTGGCATTATCCAAGCCGCTCACTTTGTGGTATTCATCCCTGCACAATGAAGCTAGAAGAACAGTAGTAGCTTGTGCATTCTTATGAATTTGCTCATTAATGAACATGGGACTATCCGTACTATCAAAGTGCATTCCACTCTCTACAATCTCCCATATACTAGGATGGAGAGAGAACAAGTGACTACGCATTTTGTGATTCCAAAATCCGTAGTCCTCTCCATCAAAATGAGGAGGTTTACCAAGTGGGATAGATAATAAATGAGCATTTGTACTTTGAGGAATACGAGAGTAGTCAAAAGAAAAGTTCGAATTAACCGGTTTCCTTCTCTCGTAGTCATTGTGGTCGTCGTCATTTTGGGAAGAAGTAGACTCATCGCTGTCGTCGTAGTAGACGATCTCCTTGATGCGCCTCGTCGTCTTCTTCTTCCCTTCCTTCCGTCTATGGCCCGAGCCGGAGTCGGTAGGCTTGTCGTCCTTCGGCTCGTTGACGAAGGATTCCTTCTCTTTGTCGTTGATCACGATTCCCTTCCCCTTAGGATCCATCTCTTCGGGCGGTTAGTCCCTTTGTGAAGAGAACGGCTCTGATACCAATTGAGAGCACCTAGAGGGGGGGGTGAATAGGTGATCCTGTAACACTTAAAACTTAGGCCACAAAAACTTGGTTAAGTGTTAGCACAATAACCGCCAAGTGGCTAGAGAGGAATCTTCAACAAAACACAATAACCAACAAGATCAATCACAGAGATGGCACGGTGGTTATCCCGTGGTTCGGCCAAGACCAACGCTTGCCTACTCCACGTTGTGGCGTCCCAACGGACGAGGGTTGCAATCAACCCCTCTCAAGCGGTCCAAAGACCCACTTGAATACCACGGTGTTTTGCTTGCTTTTTCTCAATCCCGTTTGCGAGGAATCTCCACAACTTGGAGCCTCTCGCCCTTACACTTGAAATTCACAAAGAAACACAGAGCAAGGGAGGGATTAGCAACGCACTCAAGACAAGAAATCACAGCAACACCACGCACACAAGTCGCAACGAGAGCTCACAACACAACTCAATGAGTTCACCACTCAACTAGAGCTCTAATTGCTATCGCAAAGAATCAAAGGCGCGGAATCGATGTCTTGGTGCCTAGGAATGTTGTAGGAATGCTTGGTGTGTTCCTCCATGCGCCTAGGGGTCCCTTTTATAGCCCCAAGGCAGCTAGGAGCCGTTGAGAGCAATCTAGGAAGGCTGATCTAGCCTTCTGTCGACTGGCGCACCGGACAGTCCGGTGCACACCGGACACTGTCCGGTTGTCACACCCGGTTTTAGAAGGTAAACCGAATGCGAACCATGTACGTGCCAGGATCAGTTATTCACGTACACAGCAGTTACATAACATGGACATCATCACACAGTGCTCAAAATAGTATTAAAAAGGAAATAATAGTCGATTACAGCATACGTCTGAGACGTCCATATAGTCCTTACAGTAAATCAAAGTGCGAAAACGAAACGTAGATAACCGCGGCCTTCATAGGCAGCCGACTGGGGGTTGCCGCTAACCCGCACCTAGAACTCGTCGTAGTCTTGGAACTCCTGGAAGTCTCCTTCCACAGCTTCATCTTCTCCTGAGTAGTGGTTGCAATGCTGACAACCTGGGGATGGGGGGGGGGTTTGGTGTGTAGAGCAAGAGTGAGTACACATCAACATACTCAGCAAGCATCCTGTTTGGCTGTAGTGGACTAGCTTTATGTGGGGATAAGTCAAGCAGTTGCTTTTATTTGGTCAGGTTATTATTTACTAGTAGAAAGCCAGGTTTTAACGTTAACCCAGGTTATTAACCCGATGTACCCTTTCCAAACGGAAAGAATACCACTTACCAGCACCATAGACATAACCAAAAAACCATCAGTCTCATTGCCACCTGTAAACCAAAATGTCTCTGATCAAGTACCACTAATCACTGGAGCTCCCTTGGCCGCTCATAACCGCGAGCACGGCTGATATATCAGTTTTCAAACACTCTGCAGAGGTTGTGCACTTTACCCACAAGCCGTGATCCCCTTTCTGCCCGGAGAGAGCTACTCCCCATTGACCACTACCTAGGTGGTCCAGCAGGGCATCACTATGTAGCCTTTACAAAGATTCCCCGAGGCTGTAGCCACCCGTTAGGTTTCCTAAATGTACCGCACTCCTCCCCAAGGGACAAATCAACCTTGGCAGAGCGAGCCGCATACACCGAGCCCCATTGACGGCACGACGGCGAAGCGAACTACACCCCGGTTCCTCTAATTACTCAGCTAAGGGTGTCCCACTCCACCCTCATGGTTGCACTGTTTTCCCGGACGGTCATCCATAGAACAGGTCCTTACGGAGAGGCACTCGAGAAACCGCTCGAGCCCCCTTAAAGGCCACAAGTACAACATCATAATAAGAGAAGGGAAGACAGCGTATCATAGATAATCTCATCATGTTCATTGATTAGAGTTAAGCAATAGCATAAAGCTAAACAATAATAATCCAACCCAGATAGGTAGACAAGGACATGGATAACAAAAGCTAGTCAATCCTTAGGCATAAATGTGTAAAGCGGGAGGTGAATTAAATAATGAATAGGACAGAGATAGGTCAAAGGACACTTGCCTCCACCAACCGACTGCTGCTCAGGGGCTGCTCCTACGAGTTCTTCGGGCTCTCCAACCGGATCGTTCTCTATGCGATTGCAAGCATACATACATCCATCCATTCAAATTAGGAAACAAACAGTACACCATACAAGAGAACAAATAAAGTAAATATGCATAAAGTATGACATTCGATATCGCATTCGTTAAGGTTAGAAAGAAACGGGGAAATGTCTCGCAGGGGTTAAAGCTTATGCACTAATGATTAGTTAAATTATGCGCTCTAGTTCCAATTGGTTCTAACAAAAGAATTAGTTATATGCACTAACGGAAACCTAGCCCCTTTTTAGTTGATCAACCTTAAGCGAAATGAACAATTGACTATATGAATTGACTAACGTAACAGAATTCTAAAATAAGTTTCCTATTTCATTAACATGAGCGATGATTAGCTTGCCTAGAATAAAATAAATAACAATAATAAAAGAAAAGAAAAGAAAATAAATAAATAAAAAAGGGGCGGTTGAACCGGCCAGGGCCAGGGGCGGGGGCGGCCAAGCCGGCGGCGGGCGGCCGAGCTGGCGGGGGGGGGGGGGTCGAGCTAGGGCAGGGGGCGGCCGAGCTGGGCGCGCAGGGGCGGCTGGGCAGGGGCGGTCGAACCGGCGGGGGGGGGGGGGGGACTGGGCCGGCCGAGCCGGGGCGGGCGGGCGGCCGGACCGGGGGCGCGGGGGCGGCCGAGCGGCGGTGGCCGAGCCGGGCGGGGGAGGGGAGGGGAGATGGGAGAGGGAGGAGAGGGGGAGGGGGACCTCACCGAGGACGGGGACGGGGCGGCCGAACCGGCAATGAGCAGGGGCGGCGGCTGGGGTGGGGGAGAGGGAGAATGGGAGGGAGAGAGAGGGATTTGGGGGGAAAAGGGAGGGGCGGCTGGGCCAGCTGGGCCCAAAGGGGGCGCGCGGGGGGGGGGGGGGGCTGGGTCGGCCGAGGCGGCCCACGGCGCGGGAGAGAGAAAAAGGGAGGAGAGAGAGAAGGAAGGAAAAAAAGAAAAAGAAAAAAAGGTTTTCTCCTTTTCGAAATCCGTTTTTCCTAGATGAATGCACTTACATTTTTAAGCAATCGAAAGAATGCATGGTTCGACATGATGCATCAAACAACATAAAGTATTTTAAGGTTTTGCTTTATGCGGGAATTCCAAGCCGAACCCCGCTATAATTTTGGAAAAGATCAAGGTCTAGCGAGGGAAAAGGAAAAAAAAGAAAGGGTAACGCCCGAATTTAGCGAGTGAAGAAAAGAAAAAATTCAACTCCAAAATTCGGGGCGTTACAAACCTATCCCCCTTAAAAGAATCTCGCCCTCGAGATTCAGGGCTGGCTAGCAAAGAGCTCTGGGTACTTGGCCATCAGATCATCTTCACGCTCCCAGGTTGCTTCTTCCTCAGGGTGATGATTCCATCTGACCTTGCACATTCGGGTGGTCTTCCTTCGGGTGACTCTGTCTGCAACCTCAAGGATCTGCACTGGCTTCTCAACGTAGGTCAAGTCCTCCTGGACTTCAAGACCTTCCACTGGCAACTGCTCTTCTGGCACACGCAAGCACTTCTTCAACTGAGACACATGAAAGACATCATGCACAGCGGACAAATTCTCTGGCAGACTGAGCTGATAGGCCACTTCTCCACGCCTTGAGAGGATTTGGTACGGACCAATGTAGCGGGGTGCTAACTTGCCTTTGACTCCGAACCTCTTGACTCCTCTGATCGGTGACACTTTCAGATAGACAAAGTCTCTGACTTCGAAACTCAGCTCTCTTCTTCTTGTGTCTGCATAGCTTCGCTGCCTCGATTGCGCTATCTTCAGATTCTCTCGGACCATCTTGATGTTCTCTTCAGCTTCAAGTAGAATGTCTGGCCCAAACACCTGCTTTTCTCCAGGCTGATCCCATTGCAACAGAGTTCTGCAACTCCTTCCATAGAGCGCCTGAAATGGTGACATCTTCAAACTGGCCTGGTAACTGTTGTTATAGGAAAACTCTGCATAGGGCAATCGCTTGTCCCATCCGGACTGATCTTGTAACGCGCAGGCTCTCAACATGTCTTCAAGAATTTGATTGGTCCTTTCGGTCTGGCCATCTGTCTGCGGGTGATAAGCTGAACTGAAATTCAGATGTGTGCCCAAAGCTTCATGCAACTGCTGCCAGAAATGAGAGGTGAACTGCGTTCCTCTATCTGACACTATCTTCTCTGGCACACCATGAAGACAAACGATCCGAGACATATACAATTCTGCCAATACGGCACTGCTATAGTTGGTCTTGACAGGTATGAAGTGGGCTGACTTGGTCAAACGGTCCACTACTACCCAGATGGAATCGTAGCCGGCTCGAGTGCGAGGCAATCCGACTATGAAATCCATACCAATTTCATCCCATTTCCACTGAGGGATCTGCAACGGTTGTAACAATCCAGCAGGTCTCTGGTGCTCTGCCTTAATTCTTCGACAACTATCGCACATAGCCACATGCTCTGCGATTTCCCTCTTCATTCCGTACCACCAGAACTTCTTCTTCAGATCCTGATACATCTTCTCACTGCCAGGGTGAATCGAATAAGCAGTCTCATGAGCTTCCTTGAGAATCAACTCCCGAATGGACTGGACATTGGGAACGCACAAGCGGTCTTTAAACCATATCACGCCTTCTGCATCTTCTCGAAAATCTTTGCCTCTGCCATCTAGAATCAGTCACCGGATCTCACTGATCTTCTCATCATTCTTCTGCGCTTCTTTGATTTCTCGCTCCAAGGTAGGTTCCAACTCAACTGTGACTCCTCGCGAATTGTTCAGAAACCCGAGACTCAACCTGTCAAACTCCTTGGCCAACTCATAAGGCATCGGACGAGCGACCATCAGATTGACTTGACTCTTCCTGCTCAAAGCATCTGCCACTATGTTTGCTTTGCCTGGATGGTAATGGATCTCCAACTCATAGTCTTTGATCAACTCTAACCATCTTCGCTGCCTCATATTCAATTCTGACTGAGTGAATATGTACTTCAGACTCTTGTGGTCTGTGTAAACATCGCATTTCTGTCCATACAGATAGTGCCTCCATGTCTTCAGCGCGTGAACCACTGCTGCCAACTCTAGGTCATGGATTGGGTAATTCTTCTCATGAACCTTCAGCTGCTGGGACGAGTAAGCCACAACTCTTCCCTCTTGCATCAACACGCATCCCAAACCCGTGTAACAAGCATCACAGTACACAGAGAAGGGCTTGTGCACATCAGGCAAGACTAGGACAGGCGCTGTTGTCAACTTCTCTTTCAGCGCTTCGAAGGCCTCTTGACATTTCTGGGTCCACTTGAACTCAACCTTGTTGCCTAGCAACGCTGTCATTGGTTTCGCAATCTTCGAAAACCCTTCAATGAATCGCCGATAATATCCGGCCATTCCAATGAAACTCTTGATTCCTCGAGCATCTGTTGGCGCTTTCCAGTTCAGAATGTCTGCCACTTTCTTCGGATCCACAGCCAATCCTTCTTTGTTGATTATGTGACCCAAGAACAGGACCTCATTGATCCAGAACTCACACTTGCTCAACTTTGCATACAACTGGTGCTCTCGCAATCTCTGCAATACCATCCTCAAATGATCTGCATGCTCTTCTTCGCTTTGAGAATAAATCAGAATGTCATCAATGAATACCACCACAAACTTATCAAGATAATCCATGAATACACTGTTCATCAGATTCATGAAGAACGCTGGTGCATTGGTCAAACCAAAAGACATCACTGTGAACTCGTATAACCCATAATTGGTAGTGAATGCCGTCTTCGGAATGTCCGAAGGTCGGATCCTGAGCTGATGATAACCTGACCTCAGATCAATCTTGGAGAACACACTGGCTCCTCTCAACTGGTCGAACAGATCTTCTATTCTGGGCAAAGGGTACTTATTCTTGATCGTGACTTCATTCAAAGCTCGATAATCGATACACATCCTTTTGGTGTCATCTTTCTTTTCCACAAACAAGACAGGGGCGGCCCAAGGCGAGGTGCTTGGTCGGATGTAACCTTTCTCTGACAGCTCATCAATCTGCTCCTTAAGCTCAACCAATTCTGGTCCGGATATTCTGTAAGCTCTCTTAAAGATAGGGGCGGTTCCAGGAAGAAGCTCTATGGCAAACTCAACTTTCCGCTCGGGTGGCATACCTGGTAAATCCTTTGGAAACACATCTGGAAACTCAGACACAACCCTGATACTCTCGATTGGGCCTGCTTCACTGCTATCGACAGCCATCTGATAACAACTTCCTCTCTTCGGCTCAGGCAGGACTAACTTGGTCACCACTTCCTCTCCTAGTGGGGACACCAACTTGATTATCCTCTTATCACAACTGATAACTGCCTGATACTTATCTAGCCAATTCATCCCTAGGATGACATCTATTCCCTGAGTACCCATTACTATAAGGTTAGCGGGAAACGCTATCCCCCTTATTTCCACACTTACATTCAAACATATGCTATCAGCTCGAATTCTACCACCGGCTGAGTCAATTTGAATGGGGGTTGTCATGGTAGTAATTGGAAGATTATGTGCTTCTACCCATGATGCAGTAATGAAAGAATGTGTTGCTCCAGTATCAAATAACACTTCTGCAATATGGGAGTCGACTGGGAACATACCTACTATCATGTCGGGGGTCTCCTGAACTGCTTCAGCCTCCAAGTGGTTCAGTCTTCCATGATTGTAACGCGGCTGAGAGCGGTTGCCTGCTCCAGGCTGAGACACATTCTGCTTTGCTGGGGCATTGGGGCCTGACTGCTGCTGGGCTGCCTTCTTCGGACATTGCATCACCCAGTGGCCTTGCTCTCCACAGTGGAAACATGCCCTGTTTCCAACCTGAGCTGGTGCTGCCTGACTGTTCTGCTGGTTTGCTGGGGCAGGAAGACGGGGTGCCTGCTGATTCTGCCTATGAAACTGACCTCCTGACTGATTGTTCTGACAGTTCTGATACTGGTGCTGAGGATACTGCCTTTGGAACTGCTGATGCTGCTGAGGTGGACGCTGGTTCTGCCTGAACTACTGAGGTTGATTGCCTGAGAAACGAGGACGACTGCTGCTTCCAGGCTGGGGTCCACTGATCTTGCGCTTACGATCCTCCATCTCCTTACGCTTTCTTTCTGTCATAATTGCTCTGTCAATCAGGTGCTGTAATGTCGGGAAGGTGTGATTCATCAGCTGATACTGAAGAGGGTCAACCAAGCCTCTCAAGAAACGGTACTGTCGCTTGGCGTCGGTGTTGACATCTTCAGGAGCATAACGAGACAACTGCAGAAACCTGTCTCGATACTCACTAACAGATGATGACCCTTGCTTGAGGGCCAGGAACTCCTCCTTCTTCACTGTCATCAGACCTGCAGGAACATGATACTGACGAAAGCTTCCTCTGAACTCTTCCCAGGTGATGGCGTCACGATTGGCATGGGTGGCGAGATAAGACTCCCACCATGACTGGGCTGCTCCTCTCAACAGACGGGGACCATACAAGACTTTCTCCCTGTCATCACACTGAGCGGTATGCAACTCCCGCTCCACAGTGCGCAGCCAATCTTCAGCATCCATGGGGTCAGAAGAGTGAGCAAACGTTGGAGGATGACCTCTCATGAATTCAGCATGCTTGTCTCTAGGCATCTGAGGCATCTGAGGCTGAGGTGGAGCTTGCTGCTGTTGCTGCTGCTGCTGCTGCTGAATGGCGGCCAGAGTCTGACCGATGGCTTGAACTGCTTGAGTCTGCACCAGAAACATCTGCTCGATGGACATCGGGGGTGGGGGCGGCAGGTGCTGCTGCTGAGGCACCTCGTCCTGCTGAGCGGCTCGCTCCTGCTGAGCACGCCTTCCTCCTCTGCGCCTGTTCTCTGACATCTGCAGAACGCAACCACACATCAGAACTGATCTGGCAAATCTTGCAGCATAAGAAAAGAGTATAGAATTCTTCAACAGCACTGAACAGATGAGCATCTTCACTGATCTCCAACACAGACCACGCAACTTCTCAGATAAAGAGGAAAGTGGAATAAAAGGTTTCCCAACTATATAACTAACTCCATTAACATATAACAGGTAAACCATAATGCAGGGGGTACCCACACTCTGGTGACAGTCATTACAAAGATCCAAACCAAACATAGTTCATCATGACAAACATAAATGCACAGGATATAGCAAACTACCCTGTCTAACTAAGACTAACTAAGACCGAGACTAACGCTAAGACTGTAGCTTCTACGTATATGTTTTGTATTAATTACAGGATCCAACTCTAACGATCTATGGTTCTAGATTTATCTTGGTCTTGCAGTCGGGATTGCCATAAGACTAGCGTCCATGCCGAGGTGAGCAGTACGGGTGCTGAGTCCCAACGGGGGCGGGGGAACCATCATCCAAGTGACGACGTTCCGCGCGCTCAGCCCGCAGCAGGGCGATCTCAGCACGAGCCCTACTCAGCTCGTCTAATGCATGGTCCAGCTCCGTGTTTAGCACGGCGGCTAGGTTGACTGTGCTGCTCAACCTAGGATTGTCCTCACCAGCAGGTGAAACAATCACGCCTCTTGTGCTGCCAGATGGACGGTGGGGGTAATACTTCAGGTCAAGACCGTCAGCTACCCCACCGAGAACCGAGCAGTAGTGCGAAAGCGCACGCCGTGCAACATCCTACATGGCTGCCTCAGCTGAGTCCCGCTCAGAGATAGAATAGTGCTCTGAGCAGGCCTCCGCGCCCTGGAGACTGTTCTCCGGACGGCGCACCAAACAGGTCGCCTCCCAGCGGTCCGGGTAGACCCCGCGACTATGCTGGTAGACCACACAGCAATACTTGATGGACCAAGTATGCCGGTTAAGTGCCTGACGTAGCAGGGTGTCGAGCGCGTCATGGAAGTGACACCCGCGAGCAGCGTCGCGAGTGATGGGTCGAGCAACCCATCCTTCCGGCTCATGGTCAGCAGGGAAGTCGGTGTCGTGGCTCGGGCTGTCATCGCCACCTCCGTCGTCTGGGTCTCCTCCAGCAGCTACTCCAAGGGCTGAGGCGCTTAGTGGTGGTGCAGGGGGCGCCTCTAGGGGGAGCACAGGAGAGCAGCTCCTCACGGACTCTATCTCCTGCTGGAGCGAGAAAGAAGAGCCCTGCTGCTCCTGTCGTCGATGTTCCTGCTCCTCATGCAGGCGGTGGTGTAGTCTCTCCAAGTGGCTGGACTGACCGGCCATGGGACGGCGAAGCGGACGCTCCGCAAGGCGGGAGGGTAAGAAGGGGATGACAGACTTTCGTGCAGTGTGTCTAAGTCGAGCCATCTACAAAAGACACCGCAAGCAAAAGAGTGAGAACAGAATTAATATGACCAGCAAATAATGAATCATAAATAAATGAAGGATTAGAATAAAACACAATTTTCAGCAAGGTATATTATATAGTAGACCATAGGTTTGGTCGGTATGACCAACTTTTGAAGGGGTACCAAAGTCAAGGCAGGGACAGAGGTCTATAATCCTTAGAACGACCATTCTGCTCTAGGTTAGCAGTCCTACAGTTAGCACGGCTTTGATACCACTTATGTCACACCCGGTTTTAGAAGGTAAACCGAATGCGAACCATGTACGTGCCAGGATCAGTTATTCACGTACACAGCAGTTACATAACATGGACATCATCACACAGTGCTCAAAATAGTATTAAAAGGGAAATAATAGTCGATTACAGCATACGTCTGAGACGTCCATATAGTCCTTACAGTAAATCAAAGTGCGAAAACGAAACGTAGATAACCGCGGCCTTCACAGGCAGCCGACTGGGGGTTGCCGCTAACCCACACCTAGAACTCGTCGTAGTCTTGGAACTCCTGGAAGTCTCCTTCCATAGCTTCATCTTCTCCTGAGCAGTGGTTGCAATGCTGACAACCTGGGGATGGGGGGGTTTGGTGTGTAGAGCAAGAGTGAGTACACATCAACATACTCAGCAAGCATCCTGTTTGGCTGTAGTGGACTAGCTTTATGTGGGGATAAGTCAAGCAGTTGCTTTTATTTGGTCAGGTTATTATTTACTAGTAGAAAGCCAGGTTTTAACGTTAACCCAGGTTATTAACCCGATGTACCCTTTCCAAACGGAAAGAATACCACTTACCAGCACCATAGACATAACCAAAAAACCATCAGTCTCATTGCCACCTGTAAACCAAAATGTCTCTGATCAAGTACCACTAATCACTGGAGCTCCCTTGGCTGCTCATAACCGCGAGCACGGCTGATATATCAGTTTTCAAACACTCTGCAGAGGTTGTGCACTTTACCCACAAGCCGTGATCCCCTTTCTGCCCGGAGAGAGGTACTCCCCATTGACCACTACCTAGGTGGTCCAGCAGGGCATCACTACGTAGCCTTTACAAAGATTCCCCGAGGCTGTAGCCGCCTGTTAGGTTTCCTAAATGTACCGCACTCCTCCCCAAGGGACAAATCAACCTTGGCAGAGCGAGCCGCATACACCGAGCCCCATTGACGGCACGACGGCGAAGCGAACTACACCCCGGTTCCTCTAATTACTCAGCTAAGGGCGTCCCACTCCACCCTCATGGTTGCACTGTTTTCCCGGGCGGTCATCCATAGAACAGGTCCTTACGGAGAGGCACTCGAGAAACCGCTCGAGCCCCCTTAAAGGCCACAAGTACAACATCATAATAAGAGAAGGGAAGACAGCGTATCATAGATAATCTCATCATGTTCATTGATTAGAGTTAAGCAATAGCATAAAGCTAAACAATAATAATCCAACCCAGATAGGTAGACAAGGACATGGATAACAAAAGCTAGTCAATCCTTAGGCATAAATGTGTAAAGCGGGAGGTGAATTAAATAATGAATAGGACAGAGATAGGTCAAAGGACACTTGCCTCCACCAACCGACTGCTGCTCAGGGGCTGCTCCTGCGAGTTCTTCGGGCTCTCCAACCGGATCGTTCTCTATGCGATTGCAAGCATACATACATCCATCCATTCAAATTAGGAAACAAACAGTACACCATACAAGAGAACAAATAAAGTAAATATGCATAAAGTATGACATTCGATATCGCATTCGTTAAGGTTAGAAAGAAACGGGGAAAGGTCTCGCAGGGGTTAAAGCTTATGCACTAATGATTAGTTAAATTATGCGCTCTAGTTCCAATTGGTTCTAACAAAAGAATTAGTTATATGCACTAACGGAAACCTAGCCCCTTTTTAGTTGATCAACCTTAAGCGAAATGAACAATTGACTATATGAATTGACTAACGTAACGGAATTCTAAATTAAGTTTCCTATTTCATTAACATGAACGATGATTAGCTTGCCTAGAATAAAATAAATAACAATAATAAAAGAAAATAAAAGAAAATAAAATAAATAAAAAAGGGGCAGTTGAACCGGCCAGGGGCAGGGGCGGGGGCGGCCAAGCCGGCGGCGGGCGGCCGAGCTGGGGGGGGGGGGTCGAGCTAGGGCAGGGGGCGGTCGAGCTGGGCGCGCAGGGGCGGTCGAACCGGCGGGGGGGGGGGGGGGGCTGGGCCGGCCGAGGCGGCGGCCGGGCCGGCAGCCGAACCGGCGGCTGAGTCGGGGCGGGCGGGCGGCCGGACCGGGGGCGCGGGGGCGGCCGAGCGGCAGTGGCCGAGCCGGGCGGGGGAGGGGAGATGGGAGAGGGAGGAGAGGGGGAGGGGGACCTCACCGGGGACGGGGATGGGGCGGCCGAACCGGCGATGAGCAGGGGCGGCGGCTAGGGCTGGGGTGGGGGAGAGGGAGAATGGGAGGGAGAGAGAGGGATTTGGGGGAAAAGGGAGGGGTGGCTGGGCCAGCTGGGCCCAAAGGGGGCGCGCGCGCGCGGGGGGGGGGGGGGGGGGGGCGGCTGGGTCGGCCGGGGTGGCCCACGGCGCGGGAGAGAGAAAAAGGGAGGAGAGAGAGAAGGAAGGAAAAAAAGAAAAAGAAAAAAGGTTTTCTCCTTTTCGAAATCCGTTTTTCCTGGATGAATGCACTTACATTTTTAAGCAATCGAAAGAATGCATGGTTCGGCATGATGCATCAAACAACATAAAGTATTTTAAGGTTTTGCTTTATGCGGGAATTCCAAGCCGAACCCCGCTATAATTTTGGAAAAGATCAAGGTCTAGCGAGGGAAAATGAAAAAAAAGAAAGGGTAACGCCCGAATTTAGCGAGTGAAGAAAAGAAAAAATTCAACTCCAAAATTCGGGGCGTTACACCGGTGCCCGATTTCCTTACATAAATGGCGTAGCCGACCGTTGGCAGCCTGAGAGCCGTTGGCGCACCGGACATGTCCGGTGCACACCGGACAGACCGGTGCCCCCTTCTAGCCGTTGGCTTGGCCACGTGTCCCGCGCAGATCGCGCGACCGACCGTTGGCCCTGCCGACCGTTGGCTCACCGGACAGTCCAGTGCACACCGGACAGTCCGGTGAATTATAGCCGTACGTCGACGATGAATTCCCGAGAGCGACGAGTTCGCCTGTGAACGACCCACCGGACAGTCCGGTGCACCACCGGACAGTCCGATGAATTATAGCCGTACACCACCGTCGAAGTCCCGAGAGCAGCCTTTTCCCTCGAGCCAGCCTGGCGCACCGGACACTGTCCGGTGCACCACCGGACAGTCCGGTGCACCCAGACTGAGCAGACTTTGGCTGCTCGAGCCATCTCTTCTCCAACTCGATTTTTTCTGTTTCCAGCACTTAGACACAATACATTAGTCTCTAAAACAATGTACTAAGTCTGAGAAACATACCTTTATCCTTGATTTGTACTTTGTCCACCTTTTTACACTTAGGCACTTGTGTTGGACACTAAATCACCAAAATACTTAGAAATGGCCCAAGGGCACATTTCCCTTTCAATGCTAAAAACTTTTCTCTAAAATCTGATTATTAGGGGCAGGCCGAGACTTGTTAGAGGTGAATTATCCTGTTTGATCCAACAGTTCCCTGAACAGAACATTAAAACCACAAGGTGAACCACCAGGGAGAGTGATCCAACAATTCATGTCTCTTCCTGTTTGTTTAGTAACCCTAGTTAGGGTTATATGGGCAAATACCTGCTTTGTCCCTGAGGGGTCTCACATCTCTATATAAGGAACCTGTACACCCCTCATAAGATAGAGAAGAGAAAGAGGCAAGAGGTCTAACCCTATATCATGTGTCTCGTTTGTTACTCTGTCGTGCTTCTGGGAAGGGAGACGGGTTCTCTACAGCTTCTCGCGCCTCTACTGCTGACGGGAGGGAAGGGAGCGGATCTGGTGATCCGTGGTGACGTAGTTCTCAACACGTTATCAGCACGCTCTACCTCGACGTTGCTATGGATCCGATCTGCGTCAATTCTTCATCAGGCCGGCAGGTCCCCGGCCTAGCCGAACTGTCCTACGCGACAGGCTCCAATTCCTCCATGTAATCGAGCGGTATGTCCTTCTTTATGCATCGAAAGAAAATGGAGGGCGACGACGCGCCCCTACAAACCGTGGTTGCCTCCTTCGTATCGCCGCTCCTCTGCTTTCAGATCTCATCGATCTCTGCCCTTGTGATGCTGTACATCGGGACTATTGTCATGCTGCTAGAATCCCCATACTGGCCTCACGCCCTGCAGATGCACAGAGGACCCAGTCTTGGCCCTGCTGGCCTACGCCAGCGTTGGCCCACGTGCACGTTCACGCTACCCGTGCGGCCTTCTCTGCACCGACGCTGTCGTCTAGAAGACTCACTCGACGAGAGAAGGCCCCCGATTGGCCCCAGCTCTAGGCGCACACTCCACCGTATACGCGGAGAAAGCAGATCATGGCCTAGAGACGAGCAGAGCGATCACGTGGGTCGTTTCTGCTCGTTACAGCCGTAACCGTAAGCTGCGAGAGGTGCGGGGCTTCTTTGTCGCAGCAGCACGTCTATCAACTTTTGAGTGAGATATGAAACCTATCACGCGCAGCCACATGGCAATTGGTATATCGCGTCCGCACGCAGTGATGCAGCGTGACTGGCTTGCCTGATAGTTTGATGGCAGACCAGAATAGTGGCCGGCTACGATGTGGTGACCAAGGCACTAGGCTAGCAACTACTAAGAAGGCTTGCTTGCTGGGCCTGCTTGGTAATCGACTTGCTTGCTTGTCGTCCGTGATGGCGGATGGACGTGATGACACATATACTTGTGTCAAGTGCATGTGCCACAATAAATTGGGTCATGATGGAATAAACATGTTACAGTTTCTAACGTAATTAATTATTTATAGCAGTAAATAATTAGTAGAAATTACACGTTTAATAATGGGAAAAATCCCTTTTGTATCTTATATGGTGATACTCATGCATTAATTTGGTATTTATTTTTTCTGTATTAATAATTATTTCTCGTAGCAAATAATTAACAAAAAATTATTAAACATGCATGCGAAGGCTATGCTGCACATTTTTTATATCGCTCTAAATATTTGCGTTGCATTGAGTTTTTAGACTCACGACGAGTGATTAAATTGTATAGTGGGTACTCGGACACACCAATCATGCTACGTTATTAATCGGGTGAATTATGACATTAGCTGAGCATTGACTGTGCCCTAGCAACACGACACAATATTTGCGACGTACAAACTTGGCTGCGTCATTTGATTGCTATGTCGACACTCTCGCTTAATTGGACCACTCTCGTTGAGTCAGACCGTCATCATCGAGTCACGTATTTTTTGCATGCCCTGCAGCTGCAGGCACAGTTTGGCCGTCATGATCAGCGAGCCACAATTGCGCCTGTTGCGTACGTTGCGTGGACTTATCATGTACCCCGACTATCGAGCCACAATTGCGCCTATTGCGCTTGTTACGGAGGCTTATTCGTTGTCGTAGCCTTGATGACCACACACACGTTGACGCCAGATACGCTGGAGCTTGTACTCGCGTGGAATGTGGTGGATTATTTGACCCCCTGAAGTCACAGCATAGCGCAACCTTTGTAAACAATGTTGTTTAACTCTATGTTTTATTTTATTGTTTTGTGTGGCATCATATATTTATTTATATTGCCAAGTGGCCATAACAACTATATCAAGCTCTATAATGCTTGAATAATCTGGAAAATTAAACTAAAATACAATGAAACCCAGATAAGTTAATTTTTTGCTCTCTCCTCATGCATAAAGTTTTACCCGAAGTAACCCGAAGATATATAATATAGTGCATGAAAGCCTTTTTTGCATAGAAGATATTACAAATTGGGATTTTATTAGTAAGCAAAAGGCCTTACCAAATTATTTAAGACTATAAATCTCAGCCATACATTGCTCAACTAGATGTTAGCACATTGCTCTCTTTGTCGCTAAATGACATAAAGCAAACTATGAAATAAAAGGACACAAAGTTGCGAGTATACCGAGAGGTTATTCTGAGAAAATTTTCACTATGTTCGTGTGAGAACCATAGTGTGTCCCCGTCGAACCACTATACTCGTTCTATCTAGAACCTCTATGCTTGTGTCGCATACATCTCTCGGAATTATAAATACTTATAGTCACTGAATTGACTCGGGATAGTCCTTTGACAAGTTTGGTATACACTGTAAGCTAAATGGTAAAGGTCGGTCATGAATGGACACATACCTGGGGTTTATATAGCCGAACTACACTGAATTCCACCCTTTGGCATGCTTACCATTATCTACCTCCGATCTACCAGAAGTGAGAAGAGTAGACAAATAACTATGAAATCTCACATCACCATAGAGCTTGAAGCTAAATTAGACATTAACATGTCCTTGGTCCTCGGAGCCAGAAGAGTCATATGTCTTGACCACTAGACTACTAGTGATGATAATTTGTGATAGAAATATGAAGATCTTGTAGAGACCTGTTGTATCCTCTCTACTCCTGATGATTTCTTCGTATGAGAGCAGTACTATCTGTTGTTGAAGACGGATCCTAGGCGGATATCAGTCTTGTTTCGTTCTTGCCAAGCAGTTATCATCATTTGTTTCATGAAAAGCTAGTTATATGGTGATTTTTCCTAGATAAAAATGAATTCTTGGCCTTGTCTGTTCTATTCCAAAGCTTCTCTTTTCGCTGAACAACGAAGAGATTGAAATAATGCTTTATAGAACAAATTGGTATATAATATGAGGAGAAATGTTTGCCCTGCTAGCAGCATCACAAATTATTAACTATTGTTATAAATTTTCTCTCAAAATTATAATACCTAAAAATGTTGCACAAATTGATACCCAATTTCAGAACAGTATGAGTAATTGGGTAAACCATGGTCAGTGATAAAAACGAGTTGGACTATACATCTATGCATATAAAAATATTTGCTTGGCAACATTGGCCTGATGCCGTGTACTTTACTACCATTATCTACACACATATTTTCCTATGTGCTTAAACGCACAATGCAACCAGTGAATGTCTTTGTGAGCGTTAGACCCTGATGGTCATTTTACTTGTTGATCTGAAGTTAACTAATGGCTCCAAACGACGAATGATATTTATGAGCCCCTGAAGGACCCTTATGGATAAAATAGTGTTGTGCATGTTAGTCTAAATCTTAATGATTGACTGTGCATTTGGTAATAATAACAATAAGTTTACAGAATTGTAAACACAAAGCAACTTGTTGTTGCGTGTCTCGCTGGATGTTGAGACTAACCCTTCATGTTGAAGAAAAAATATGTAGTATTCATGCCGCTACATTAATCTAAGTCCAAAGCTCACTGCATAAAACCCCGATCTGTAATGTGCATAGAATTTCCCAAATAAATCACCACAATAGCATACATTGGCCACAACTAGATGATTGTGGTTGGAGATTTTATCTGTATGCTTTTAGAACATCTCGGCATTAGGGGGAGGAATGCCCATATAATGTAATGCCTCAATATTCTATTAAACGCATAAAAGCCAAACTGAACCTGTCGTTCGGTGTGTACTCTTATGTATATGGAGTTTGCCAGAAATCGTTGAGGAGTAACCATATTGGTCTGAATGCTTCTACCTGATGTAGATGTGGATATACTCGGGATTAATATCATATCCACATTTGACTTATTGGCATTTGATCTATTCTCGTGGACGCCTGCGAATATGATCCATCAGCCTTAGTCAAAGCATATGTTCTGATTGCAGATTCACATGGTCTGTGATAACTCTCCTCCGATTAATTCACCCTGATGGTGATTTGCCTCACGAAGAGTTTCATCTCGATGATGAAATTCCTAGTAATGCGCGCAATATCATTGTGCTGGGAATACGGGACAATGAATCTTTCGTTTTGGGAAATGACAGAGATCATTATTAAATGTGGGAGAAAAATATGTCGACACCTATCTTGCCCCTCTAGGTTGCAAATGGATCCAAAACTAAGTCCTAGGCATGAGTGCTTTAAGCTCTCTTATCGGGTCATTGATAAATGCAATCGAGGCTGAACCAATAATCGCAAAATGAAAGTCACGAGCTTGAAGTTCGGACATTTATGGGTACTATTGAAATAATGTGTGGTGAATACGATGGTTCAAGTGGTCTTGTGAGAGACCCATCCCACATATGTATTGAATAAACACTGTTCCGCTATGTAATATATCTGACAAATGGCATGAATTAAAATATGCAGTTAATAGGATTCTGAAGATCCATCATGAGGTCTTAGGAGGACTCATATCTTTGAATTATAAATATGCAACATATAAATCTCATACCGAATAATACATTCATGATGAATGATCACTCTCCTATGTAGGGAGAATATCTCCTAGTTGAGATTATCGTTCCCAGATGGAACCTATCCAGAAGAAATAAAGTCTGTGTTGAACACCAAAGTTTGATAACCCCTATAAAGGGATAAAGACCCATACAGACCCGAAAAAGGAATAAGATGAAGTACCAAACGACTTGAAGTTCACCAAATAAGCACATGTGCATTCCACGAGTTTTACTCATGGTATTTTCCACTTGATGTGGAACTACGGTATCCTCTAAAGCCCGGATGGCAGAAACCTATAAGGTTTAGGTATTACTGGCAAAATATCCCCATTGTGCCAGAATGACAAACTATAACGATATATCTGATCAATAAAAAATCTCTGATGGATTACAATCTTTGATGGACTTTTGTTACACCATCATAAATGTTGCAATGGATGAACACCTAAAGCGATGTGTCATATTTAGAACATGTACTATTGCAACTATATTATCCCCTAGGTCCTATTGAAGGACATGTTATTTGCTTTGCACAACTATGTATAAATTATGGTGTAAGATAGAAAATGATAGCACCCCAACCTCGTCCATTCTCGTTATTCCAGATGAATAATGAGACATATATCTTGAAGAATATGCTTGAGTTATGAGGGATAACGACTTTGACAGATGCCATCGTCAGGGGGAGCGAATGCTTATATTGATCAGAATCGTGAGACAATAAATGTCATATTCTAAGCCCTGAAGGTGTGAGCTTGATGATCAATATGTGAACCTTTATGGAACTTTCTATCAAATATATAGATCCAGTCGATCGAACACCATCAGTCAAAGTGGCTTATTTATATTGATACGTGTACTTACCTCGTATATCCTAGAAGTGAGTAGAGGTAAAGTTCTTGAAATAGTCCTTGCAAGGATATGCAATCCGTTTGCTAAATCTTTATGTGCATATACTTCCAGAAGAAGATGTTTTGCCTTATTGATACGGTTTTGCAAGGATCAGGGGGAGCACATTTCTAAAGTTAGCCCTTGTAGAAGATTCGATAGAATCTAGATCCCAGAGGATCGAAATCTGTCCCGATGACAACTGTTGTACTCTTTTCTCTTGGTGAGTTTTCTTGAAGTTTCTCACATGAGGTTTTTAACGAGGCAACAAAGTGCAAATGCAATTTGTATCACCATGCACTCTTTCTCCATATTTTCCTAGTGGGGTTTTCGGAGTTTTAACGAGGCATGTGTTGGTCGCGATATTCGCCCAAGGGGGAGTGTTAAGTAACCCTAGTTAGGATTATGTGGGCAAATACCTGCTTTGCCCATGAGGGGTCTCACATCTCTATATAAGGAACCTGTACACCCCTCATAAGATAGAGAAGAGAAAGAGGCCAGAGGTCCAACCCTATATCATGTGTCTCGTGTGTTACTCTGTCGTGCTTCTAGGAAGGGAGACGGGTTCTCTACAGCTTCTTGCGCCTCTACTGCTGACGGGAGGGAAGGGAGCGGATCTGGTGATCCGTGGTGACGTAGTTCTCAACACTATTGTCCGTGCCGCCCAACGCTAAACATCACCGACAAAAAGGACCGCCTTAGCGCAACTTTTCTCTTAGCACAACCGGTTTCCTCTGCGGGCTCGTCAGCCCGAAAGGTGGTGGGCCTGACCTACAATTTGATCATGCATTCATCATGTACTGAGTCGGACCTACGTCTTGTACTGATCTGGTGCGGGCCCCTGTCATGTACTGAGTTGGTGCTGTGTGTCATGTTGATCTGATGCAAGGCAATATCAATCCTTGTCATGTACTAAGTTGGTTCTGGTACCTGGTGTTGAGACGCAAAATAGGTGACCGGACGGTCCGCGCGTGCAGAACCGATTAGGGTTCCAAATTTTTTTGCTGTGTTTGTTGACGAAATTCACGGAATTAGCTCGAGGAGTTTGTTTGTAATGGGTCCATCCCCCTCCTCTATAAATACAGAGGAATACGGCCGATTTGTAATCATCAATCGAATCAACAACAAATTTATCTCGCATTTATTTCTTGTACAATTAGGAGTAGATCTAGTCTAGTTCTAGTTTAGCCTTCCAATCCCTAAATTCTCTGCTTCTCTTCGACTCTACGTCGATTAGAAGAGTTTAGGTCGGCCTGCCGAGCCTAGACAACTCCTAGGATCTCTCCTCCCCGACGGGGTCCCTCCCAGGAGCAAGATCCAGGCGCCGCTGGCGACCTTCGCCGCCCTGCACACGTGCGGACCGTCTGGCCGTCAGGCAGGAAAACCTAAGCCCTGTGCCAGGTCGCGGACCGTCCAGCCCCAGGCCGCGGACCATCCGCCCTGTGCAGAGAGCACCGCCACAGTTCTTGTTTAGTGATTGGCGCCCGGAAAAGGCACCAACACACTTTTTGGCGACTCCACTGGGGAACAACACATATAGACCTATCAAATCGGCCCTCAATGGCCGGTTCAAGGGATAGCACTGAAGTCTCCCCCAGCAACATTATAGAGCCGACTTGGGAAACCTTGCTGGCTGACAAACAGCTCTAGTTTGAGGAGCACAAAGAGCAGCTGATCCAAGAGAAAAAGGCGAAGTTCCTGGCCAACTTCAAAGTGGGCAGGAACAACAAGGTCGTTCAGCAACGAGCGATGGATCTGGCTTCGCGTCGACCTAATGCGACTACCCCTGAGGTAAGCAACATAGACGAGCTATAATCTCTTAAAAATTACGTAGATGAACAGCGAGAACAAATGCAAAATATCATAGGGGGTATGCAAAATGATTATATGAGGCTAGTACGTGCATTTGATAAATCTACTGTCGCAAATTTTCCTTCACACGAGTTTGAATTGGTGGAAAACATGTGTAATTCATCAGCTACAAGTTGTCACAACCAGTTACAACCCCTTTATGGGATGCCGATAGACACATGCCCTGGACAACCACAACCTCCTACGCACATCGACAATAAATTAGTCGATCTGCACATGACCGGACTGTCCGCACGTGAGCGCGGACCGTCCGGGCCAGCACCGACTGGGCCCGTTTTTTAATGAGTTACCGAGACATGTGCTCGAGCCACAACGTTCTGCGCAGAATCAAAATTACCCAGTCGGATAGTCCGCATATAGCGACGTACGGTCTGCGTATAATCACGGACGGTCCGGGCACATACCCGGACAGTCCGCGCATATCGCCGGACGGTCCACATATCCAAGCGGACGGTCCGACACAGAGTTTTTTGAGGAGGATTGTTACCTGAATCCTCAACCGTCCTAGCTAGTCCTGAAAGATGGGCCGTGTCGTGCTGGCCCTGCACGAGCCTGTCGTGCTTCGGGCTTCAAAGTGTCAGGCCGGGTCGGCACGAATTACTCTCGGGTCGGGCCTTATCGTGCCTATAGACTAAAATAGAGGCCCAACACGGCACTAAAGCTCGTCGTGCTTGATCCGGGCCGTGCTTTTTTAGGCCCGGCACGAAATTAAAAATAAACAGCAGTCCATATTACATTAAAAGTCCACAATCCATATTAACAACAATGAACACAAACAAGAACAACTTGTTATTAACTGAAACCCTCAAACAACATAAACAACAATGAACACAAACAAGTTTTGAGGGAAAATTCATTTTATTCCTTGATCTGTCTCGTTAAAAACCTTACACCCCAGTGTGGGGCTCCCTCTGTAAGAAAAAGAGTACAGATCAGTAAAAGTTTTAATGTCCACCCTCCACAGTCCATATTACATTAACAGTCCACAATAACAGAATGAACTAGATAAAAGAAGTAACACTAATCATGGCTGAAATCAGCAAAAGCTTGTTCAATCTTAGGATCTTCAAGTTGATGCTGCTTTCTATCTTCTGCTCTTTTCTAATCCTTAAGGCAAGTGATGGCCTCCACTGTCTCAGGTGCAAGAGAGGATCTCCTTTCTTCAATAATTCTACCCACTGTGCTGAATGTGGCCTCAGAAAAAATAGTCGAAACAGGAACAAGAAGAATATCTCTAGCAAAATGAGATAATACTAGGAAACTATACTTGTGTTCCCTCCACCATTCAAGTAATTTTACCTTATCACCCTTCATGGTGTGATCAGTGGCTGCAAAGTTAGTAGACAGATAATGATTCAATTCAGCATTAGGATTCCACCTTTGATTTACTGTTGAGTTAGCAAATTCTTTTCCCTCCGATCTCTTCCATAAGTGGGCTGTCAAAGAACTATCTGATTGTTCTATGTCAGTTTCATCCATTGTTCCTGTAACATCACTTTCACCATATTTGGTATAGTAAAAGCCAAAAACACAAAATAATTCATCTTTCACACGATTAAAAGCATCCGAATAGTCCGTATCTAGCAAGTCACCAATTCCTTCTAAAGCAGATTGTAACCCATCAAGTTTTTTTCTAGGATCCAAAATAGTTGCAAAGCAATATATATGGGATATGTTATCAAAGTATTTTAGAAATTTTAATTCCATTGGAGCAACAACAGTGCAAAGAAGGGAATCAGATCTGTGCTTAGCAAATGACTCAATAATTAACCAAATGTAATCAATGACTAAGCAGGATGTAGGATAGTAAACACCTGATAAAACATTTGTGGCTACATAAAAGGGCATCAAGAACTCTCTAAAATGTTTCACCATATACCAATCAACTTCAGTTAGCACCAAATCAATATCAAGAGCATTAGCATTCACAAAGACAGTTATAATCTTTTCATAACCTTCTAGTTTCTTAAGCATAAGGTAGGTCAAATTCCTTCTTATCTTCATATCAAGGCCAAATTTCCTTGATTTCAAATTATTTGCCTTGCAATACTCACTAAATTTTTTAATCATTTGATGAGTACTAGTTATGAAACGAACAACAGCACGAACATTATCCAAATACTTACTAACAACTGTTATGCCATCTTGAACAACCAGATTGATAATGTGGCACACACACCTTTGGTGGACAACATAACCATCTATGTATGACTGCAGACGAGGGGTAAGAGATTCTATCGTATTTGTATTTGAGGAAGCATTATCAAGAGTAATAGACAGAATCTTATTCCTTATGTTAAAATCATTAACCACCTCAAGAATATGATTAGCAATTGCAGTACCAGTATGTGAATCATACATCACTCTAAAACCTATAACACGCTTATGAAGACAATATGAATTATCCAAATAGTGTGCAACAACAGAAATGCAACTAGTCTTTTGATGTGATGAAGTCCAAATATCTGAAGTTAAAGCAAACGAAAACTGAACTTTTTAAAAATTTTCTTTAAGAACAGCAAGTTGTTTGTGATACTGAGACATCAAATTAGATTTTATAGTAGTTCTACTAACAGGTTGGTATTGTGGGCAGAAAGCACGCTGAATCAGATTCTTAAAATTAGGGCTTTCTCCCATCATAATAGGTAAGTCTTCAGAAACAATGTATTTAATAATTTCTTCACGAGCTAATTGTGGATTGTAAACCCAAGTACTTACAGTGCTGTCCGCAACAAAGTTTAGTTGAGTTTGCATACCTGCACCAAGAGTTTGCCCTGCCTTTTTTAAACAAGCTTTGAAGTGTCGATTCAAATGCCCAGTGCCACCAGTAGAATCTGCACTCAACTCAGTTTTACAATAGTGACATATAGCAATATAACTTTTTATACCATCCTCGATATCTCCTGCTTATCCATATGCTTCCAGCATTCTGCCTAGAAACAGATGGTTTAACACCCTTTACTGGCACATCAACACCAATATCCCCATCTGCAGGTAAGGAACTAGAACCAGACTCAGCCCCTCTACTACCATCTACTGGTACTGGTAAGGAAAAGGAACTAGAACCAGATACAGGCTCAGTGCCACCACCATCTGCTGGTACTTGTAAGGAGGGACTACAAATAGGTCGAGACCTAGGGACTTCAATGGTAGGGGAGAATTCACTAGAAATAGGATTGCTGGAATCATCTATCCTACTACTACAAAAAGCTTTTCTACCAGCTACCCTCTTCATCCCCATTGTAGAGCAAATGAATACAGATCTAGCAAGTGAGCAGCAAGGAAACTGCAGTACTCTAGTGTATAAATAAAGCACGACCTCGAGCACTTACTGGGAAACATACTTTGCGTTGGCAGAGCAGTAAGTGCATGGAAGAGACGGTGACGGGGAAACATACCTGGCGGCGCTTCGATTCGTGGCGGCGCGGAGACTGGAACTGGAACTGGTGCTTCATTTTCCTGGCTGCGCGGAGACTTGAACTGGAACTGGCGCTTCGATTCCTGGCTACGCGGCGCCCTGGTCCTAGAGACTGGAACTGGAGGTGGCGGCACGGCGCCCTAGAGACTGTGACAGGGCGGTGGCGCGCGCCCTAGAACTGGAGACTGGTGCTGGAGAGTGGAGACAGAAACGGGGTTAGGGTTTAGGCGGCAGCGCGGCGCCCTGGAGAGTGGAGATAGAGAGACGTCGTGGTATAAATGAAATGCTCGTGTGACGGTGCGAAGTGCGAACCGACCCAAACCCTAAAGGCCTAAACGCGTGCGAACTGCAAACCACCATGCCATTTTCGTGCCGGGCTGACCCGGGCACGACCCATTATCCCGTGCCGTGTCATTTGGGCCATCGGGCCGAAACGATAAGCACGACCCAGCACGCTAATCATGCCGTGCTGGCCCGGGTTCTTCTCTTCCGTGCTGGGCCGGGCTTCGTGCTTTCAAATTCGTGTCGGGCCCGTGCTGCCCCGATTGTCACGGCCCAAACTAACAGGACTAATCCCAGCAACATCTCCCATCACACTATACAATGCACCAGCACATTAATACGGAGTCTCATGCCCGTGGGAGCGAGTACTTTCTGGCCCCGCCTAGAAGGCCAAAAAGGAACGGTCAATCCTATGAACCATATAGGGCGAATAGTAATATACCACATAACCCAAACCAGTGGGGGAAAGACAAAATGCTAATCCCGCCAACCCCACCAATGTTTGACCAGAGGGCTGGTGGTCTCGCACCGGCTGCCATTGATATACTAAGGGAAGAAATAGCTGGGGCATTCCGAGATAAGCTTGGAGTGAGCATGGTCCCTGGAGGGCAGTCATATCGAAAACCTTATGATAGCCGATTTGATCATCACCCATACCCACAGGGAACCAGGATACCCGAATTTGCAAAATTTTCGAGTGACCAAGGAAAAAGCACGCGTGAACACATAGGCCAGTTTCTAGCATAATTAGGAGAATTGGGTGACACAGAAGCATTCCGCGTGCGTTTATTTTCATTGTCTTTAACAGGAACCGCGTTCGCATGGTACGCCACTTTACTCCTAATTCTATTTTATCATGGGGTGTGTTAGAACAAAAATTCCATGATCATTTCTTTTCTGGTGATTATGAATTAGATTTGGTACACCTAGTGGCCCTGCGGCAGGGGAAGGACGAATCGGTTAATGAATACATCTGGAGGTTCTGGGATGCAAGAAACCGATGCTTCCAAATACAATTAGTGGAAAAATAGCTAGCAGGATTAGCCTTCAATGGACTACAATATTATTTAAAAGAAAGATTAGAAGGTATCCGGTTCTTTACGCTAGCATAATTACATCAAAGAGCTTTGGCTTGTGAAAGCCAAAGCAAAGAAACTACTAAAACAATTCGTCACAATGTGCATATAGTAGAGTGCGACCAAAGCAGCTCGGATGATGAATCAATAGAGGTATACGCGGCTGAAATGGTTTGGCCAAAACAGGCCAAATCTTTGGCTTGTTCCTCCTTATAGCCGATTCAAAAGAAACGGCAAGAGGAAGTTAAGTTTACATTTAATGTTGGCAAATGTGATAAAATATTTGATGAATTACTCAAAATGGCAACATTAAAATAAATCATACGGTTCCATTCGCCGACGAACTAAAACGTCGTGCATACTGTAAGTGACATAACTCATTTTCTCATGCCACTAATGATTGTAATGTATTTCGTCGATAGATTCAATCGACCACTAACGAAGGACGATTGAAATTTTAGGAAATGCAGTTAGACACGGAGCCCTTTCCGATGAACATGATCAACTTCGAGGGCAAGAGGGTCCTAATTCGGCCAAGCATAGCTGATAAAGGCAAAGACAAAGAGATAATCATCGGCAACACAAGAGAGGTTGATGGGAATCGTAAGATTTCTTGCAGGAAAGTGGTGGCCGAGAAGACTCCTGATGGAGGGGAGACTCTTAAGGTGACCTTCACGACCTCTAGCACTGGGGGGCAAGCGCATACCAAGGGGCAGGATCAGGAGCCTGTGCTACGTATCTTGGATGGTCCGACGCACAGGCGCAGACGGTCTGGGACCATGCCGGACGGTCCAGAGAATTCCAGCGAACGGTACGGTTATACTCAAGACCCGCAACGATCGCGTACCTTCAAACCACGACGACCAGAGATAGGTACATGGAAAACTAATACGTTTAAAGCAGCTAGTCAGCTGGTCAAATCCGGCCCGACTTTCGATCAATTATTGTCCAAATATGTGAAAAAAGGCTGGCCCCAGTGACCGGCCAGCAAAGCGACCTTGCTCGCCCATTCGTGAGGCCCATCAGGTAATGCCGATTGGACCACCTCACCAATCAGAAGAAATGGAAGGTCATACTGTCCAATTAAGACCTAACATACCTACATGGACACCTCACCCCATATCCACCTATGCTATATCCATACATATACATACCTCCACCATATGTCCCAAATCAAATGTGGGGCATGCCACCATATCCATTTGGGATGCCACAATACCCCGCTTGGGGGGCACCCCAAACATCTGCATTCAACAGGTTGGCACCTCCAGTACAAGACCGATTGAGTGTAGCTCAGTCCGGTCACCAGACATAGGCCCAACAAGATTGCTGGACTACTCGGCCTCAAAGGCCGACCAATCCGGCAGGGGGGGCATATACCTGCAGCGTCCGAAAGAACAACAAAAAAGGACATCATCAAAATAGGTACTGCAGATGTCATCAAATAGGAAAATAATGAAGGGCCAATGATTTTTGGTGAATTGGCCAACACAACCAAAAAAGAGGATACAGCTGCCATTAAAACAGTCAATCCAAAATACTCCATGCCTTGATGGTGCCCGTCGGGATTGACACGATCCCAAAAACAAAAATTACAGCGCCTAAGAGCAAAGGAGAGCCAGGAGAAAGAGGCGGAAAAGATATTCAATGACACACATCCACAGTACCCGCCACCACAAAAGAAATGGAGACAAAAGGCCGTTGAGGAAAAGCAAACGACCACAAAAATAGAAAATAAAACAATACTTATGCAGCACCCTGCGGGTATGGCAGACAGCCCGACTAAAAAGACCGGACCATCTGCACAAGGCACGGACCGTCCGACCCCTGAGTCCGGACCGTCCGCACTGCACCTGGACACCTCCGACGATGTAGCGACACCAATGGAGGAGGAGGACCTACTGGGGGAAGACCTGGTCGACTATGAAGCTTCTCCAGAGCACCCAGGTATGGATATACATGTAATTATATTTTCCACCGATCGTACTATTATCAACAACGATGAACCTATCGTCGCTCAGTTTGACTTTGGTCCTAAAGAAGTCGCCTTCACTAAACCAAAGGAATCGGTAAATCATTTAAAGCCGCTCTTCGTGCGCGGTCACATTGATGGGATACCGATTGCTAAAATGTTAGTAGATGGGGGCGGCTGTAAATCTAATGCCTTATTCATTATACAGAAAACTAGGTAAACAAGATGACGAACTCGTCACTGACTACTTTACTAAATGAACTGAAGCCGTTGTTCTAAAGAACATGACACACAGGGAGGTAATTGAGTTCATAACTGAGCATATTATCCATAGGTTCGGCATTCCCTAGACTTTGACTACAGACCAAGGGGCTTCTTTTATGTCAAAGGACGTACATGAGTTTGCTGAATTATATAGAATTAAGTTACTCAATTCATCTCTGTATTATGCTCAGGCCAATGGATATGCCGATCTAGTAATAGGACATTGATTAGCCTGATAAAAAAGAAGATATCTGATCATCCTAAACATTGGCATAAGATTTTGTCCGAAGCATTATGGGCTCATAGAATATCTAAACACCGTGCTACTAACGTATCTCCGTTTGAGCTTGTCTATATGTAGGAAGCAGTGTTACCTGTAGAGATAAGTTTAAATTCTGTCAGGTTCACCAAGCAAAATGATCTGACTTTTGGTGAATATTATAATTCAATGATGGATAATACTGATGAAGTGACCGACAAAAGGGTGATAGCCTTAGGAGAAATAGAAAAGGACAAGATAATAGTCGCCAAAGCTTACAATAAGAAGGTCAAGGCTAAATCGTTCCAGGTAGGGGATCTGGTATGGAAGACTGTCCTGCCTCTGAGGAGCAAGGACCAAAAGTTTGAGAAGTGGTCGCCAAGCTGGGAAGGCCCTTACAGAGTCATGAAAGGGAAATGTCCCCTTGGGCAATTTCTATTGTGTTTTGGTGATTAAGTGCCTAACACATTTAAATAAGCTCTCATGTGCTAAATGAAGAGAGAAGTGAAAATCAAAGAGAAGGTATGTTTCTAGACTTAGTACATTAGTTTTTGTGTGCTAATATATTTGTCTAAGTGTTAGAAACAGAGAAAAGAAGAAAAGAAAAGAGATGCAAAAGACTTGGCTTGGTATAGCCAAAGTCCAGCTCGGCTTGGCACACCGGACTGTCCGGTGGTGCACCGGACAGTGTCCGGTGCGCCAGGCCAGCCTCCGGTGAACAGGCCACTCTCGGGATTTGACGGCGGCGTACGACTATAATTCACCGGACTGTCCGGTGGTGCACCGGACTGTCCGGTGAGTCGTCCGCGGCGAACTCGTCGCTCTCGGGAAGAGGATCAGCGGCATACGACTAAAATTCACCGGACTGTCCGGTGGTGCACCGGACTGTCCGGTGAGCCAACGGTCGACTGCACCAACGGTCGGCCGCGCAATCTTCGCGCGACGCGTGGCAGCGCCAACGGTCGGCAGGGGGCACCGGACTGTCCGGTGTGCACCGGACAGTGTCCGGTGCGCCAACTGCCACGGATCTGCAACGGTCGTCTGCGCTAGAATAGGAAGGAGATCCGCACCGAACGTGCTACAGTGACTGTCTGGTGGCGCACCGGACTGTCCGGTGCGCCACCCGACAGAAGGCAACTTTGGCCTTCCTTGTTGATCTCCAATGGCTCGTAGCTGCCTTGGGGCTTTAAAAGGGACCCCTAGGCGCATGGAGGAGTCACCCAAGCATTCACTAAGCATTCTAAGTCTTCCACACTCCGTCTCCGCGCACTTGATCGATTGTGTTAGTGATTTGAGCTCCGTTCTAGTAGTGAACTCGTTGTGCTTCGTTTTGAGCTCAAGTCTTGGCTTGTGTGCGTGTGTGTTGCTGCGGATTTGTGTGTGTTGCTCCCCAACCTTACTCTTGTGCTTCATTGTGATCTTTGTTGTAAGGGCGAGAGACTCCAACTTGTGGAGATTCCTCACGAACGAGAAAAAGAGATAAGCAAAGAAAAGTCGTGGTATTCAAGTTGATCATTGGATCACTTGAAAGGGGTTGAGTGCAACCCTCGTCCATTAGGACGCCACAACGTGGAAGTAGGCAAGTGTTACTTGGCCGAACCACGGGATAAAATCGTGTGTCTCTTGTGTTGATCTCTTTGTGATTGTCTTGCCCACAAGAACTGGCTTCTCAACTACTTAGTCGCACTAACATTTCTATAACCAAGTTTTGTGGCTATTTAGAGTTGAATTTTGCAGGATCACCTATTCACCCCCCTCTAGGTGCTCTCAATTGGTATCAGAGCCGTTCTCTTCACATAAGGGACTAATCACCCGAAGGGATGGATCCTAAGGGAAAGGGGATGGTGGTCAACGATAAGGAGGAGTCCATCTTCAACGAGCCAAGAGATGACAAGCCCACTGACTCTGGCTCGAGTCACAAGAAGAAGGACGGAAAGAAGAATAGGCGCAGCAAGAAGATCGTCTACTACGACAGCGATGAATCGTCTTCTTCACCACACGACGACGACGACTCCTCTTCAAAGAAGAAAACGGTTAATCAAAATTATTCATTTGATTATTCTCGCATTCCTTTCAATTCCAATGCTCATTTGCTTTCAATTCCTCTTGGTAAACCTCCACACTTTGATGGAGAGGACTACTCTTTCTGGAGTCACAAAATGCGTAGTCACTTATTTTCTCTCCATCCTAGTATTTGGGAGATAGTGGAAAATGGAATGCATTTCGACAGTACCGATAACCCTGTGTTTATTAACGAACAAATTCATAAGAATGCACAAGCTACCACTGTCTTGCTAGCATCTTTGTGCAGGGATGAGTACAACAAGGTGAGCGGCTTGGACAACGCCAAGCAAATCTGGGACACCCTTAAGATATCTCACGAGGGGAACGACGCCACCATGATTACCAAAATGGAGTTGGTGGAAGGCGAGCTAGGAAGGTTCGCGATGATTAGGGGAGAGGAGCCAACACAAACATACAACAGGCTCAAGACCCTGGTTAACAAGATTAGAAGCTCTAGAAGCACACGATGGACGGACCATGACGTTGTCCGACTTATGCTAAGGTCATTCACGGTAATTGACCCCCATCCCCATCTTGTTAACCTTATTCATGAGAATCCCAGGTACACCAAGATGACGCTCGAGGAGATTCTTGGGAAGTTTGTGAGCGGGCGTATGATGGTGAAGGAGGCCTGATATGTGGACGATGCTCTTAATGGCCCTCTACCCGTCTATGAGCCTCAAACCGTTGACCTCAAAGCAACCAGCAGCAGGGAGACGCTACCAAGCAAGGTGGCACAAGTGGAGGCCACTGGCCTCAACGAAGATGAAATGGTGCTTATCATCAAGCGCTTCAAGACCGCTCTTAAAGGACGCAAGGAGTACCCCAACAAGAACAAAACAAGGGGAAAGCGCTCCTGCTTCAAGTGCGGTAAGACTGGTGACTTTATAGCAAATTGTCCCGACAATGCTAATGACCAGGAACAAGAAAAGAGCAGGAAGAAGGAGAAGAAAAAGAACTACAGGAAGGCAAAGGGCGAGGCACACCTCGGAAAGGAATGGGACTCGGACTGCTCTTCTTCCGACTTCGATGACGAAGGACTCGCTGCCTCGGCCTTCAACAAGTCCTCTCTCTTCCCCAACGAATGACACACTTGCCTCATGGCCAAGGAGAAGAAGGTAAGTGTTCGTGATATCTCTAAATACACTACTTCTAGTGACGATGATTCTAGTGATGATGAAGTAGATTACTCAAGCTTATTCAAAGGTTTAGATAGAGCTAAAGTAGATAAAATCAATGAATTGATTGATGCTTTAAATGAAAAGAATAGACTCCTAGAGAAGCAAGAGGACATTTTATATGAAGAACATGACAACTTTGTTAGTGTACAAAAGTCTCTTGCTTTAGAAACTAAAAGAAATGAAATGTTATCCTCTGAATTATCTGTATGACATGAATCAATCTCTAGTTTAAAGATTTTGAATGATGATTTAAATGCTAAGCTAGAGGTAGCTAATAAATCTAGTTCATGTGTAGAACATGTTGTAATTTGTAATAGATGTAAGGACTTGGATGTTAATGCTTGTAATGAACATCTTATTGCTATTACAAAATTGAATGATGAAGTGGCAAGTCTTAATGCTCAACTTAAGACTTTCAAAAATGATTTTGATAAGCTAAAATTTGCTAGGGATGCCTACACAATTGGTGATGGACTTGGTTTTTGAAAGGAAACCAAGAACTTAACAAGCCAAAAGGCTCCCATTCTCGCCAAGGAGAAAGGGAAGGCCCCTATGGCTAGTAGCATTCAAAGGAATCATGCTTTTATTTATGATAGAAAATTTTCTAGGAAGGCTCATTATAATAGGAGTTATGATGCTTGTAATTTCACATGCTATGTTTGCTTCAAGCTCTACTTTTGTGCATAATAGAAGTAGGCCTAGGAGAAATTTTGTGCCTCATGCTCCTAAGAAAATGTGTAATAAACCTACTACCATTTACCATGCTTGCAATACTTCATTTGCTCTTTTATGTAAGAATGAAAAAGTAGTTGCTAGAAAGTTGGGATCCAAATGCAAGGGAGACAAGACTTGCATTTGGGTTCCAAAGGCTATTGTGACTAACCTTGTAGGACCCAACAAGAGTTGGGTACCTAAAAGCCAAGTGTAAATTGCCTTGCAGGTTTATGCATCCGGGGGCTCAAGCTAGATTATCGACAGCGGATGCACAAACCACATGACGGGCGAGAAGAAGATGTTCACCTCCTACGTCAAGAACAAGGATTCCCAAGATTCGATCATCTTTGGAGATGGGAACCAAGGCAAGGTTAAAGGACTGGGAAAAAATAGCCATTTCATCCGAGCGTTCTATCTCAAATGTGTTCTTAGTTGAATCGCTCGGGTACAACTTATTGTCTGTAAGTCAATTATGTAACATGGGTTATAATTGTCTATTTACCAATGTATATGTGTCTGTCTTTAGAATGAGTGATGGTTCACTAGCTTTTAAGGGTGTATTAGATGGCAAACTCTACTTATTGGATTTTTCAAAAGAGGACGCCGATCTAGATGCATGCTTAATAGCTAAGACTAGTATGGGCTGGCTGTGGCATCGCCGTCTAGCACATGTTGGGATGAAGAACCTTCACAAACTTCTAAAGGGAGAACATGTGTTAGGACTAACAAATGTTTGTTTCGAGAAAGATAGACCTTGTGCAGCTTGCCAGGCAGGGAAACAGGTGGGAAGCGCTCATCACAACAAGAATGTGATGACAACATCAAGACCACTGGAGCTTCTCCACATGGACCTCTTCGGACCCGTTGCCTACCTTATCATCAGGGGGAAGTAAGTATGGTCTAGTAATTGTTGATGATTTTCCCGCTTCACTTGGGTGTTCTTTTTGCAGGATAAATCAGAAACCCAAGGGACCCTCAAGCGCTTTCTAAGGAGGGCTCAAAACGAATTTGAGCTCAAGGTGAAAAAGATAAGAAGCGACAACGGGTCCGAGTTCAAGAATCTGCAAGTGGAGGAGTATCTTGAAGAGGAAGGCATCAAGCACGAGTTCTCCGCTCCCTACACACCACAGCAAAATGGTGTGGTAGAGAGGAAGAACAGGACGCTTATCGACATGGCGAGGACGATGCTTGGAGAGTTCAAGACGCCCGAGCGGTTTTGGTCGGAAGCTGTGAACACAGCTTGCCACGCCATAAATCGGGTCTACCTACATCGCCTCCTCAAGAAGACCTCGTATGAACTTCTTACCGGTAACAAACCCAACGTCTCATACTTTCGTGTATTTGGGAGCAAATGTTACATTCTAGTGAAGAAAGGTAGAAATTCTAAATTTGCTCCCAAAGCTGTAGAAGGGTTTTTACTAGGGTATGACTCAAATACAAGGGCGCATAGAGTCTTCAACAAATCATCGGGTTTGGTTGAAGTCTCTAGCGACGTTGTATTTGATGAAACTAATGACTCTCCAAGAGAGCAAGTTGATCTTGATGATGTAGATGAAGATGATGTTCCAATGGCCGCAATACGCACCATGGCGATTGGAGATGTGCGACCACAGAAACAACAGGAGCAAGATCAACCTTCTTCCTCAATGATGGTGCATCCCCCAACTCAAGATGATGAATAGGTTCTTCAAGAAGAGGCGCATAATCAAGGGGGAGCACAAGAAGAACCAGCTATGGAGGAAGAAGCACCATGGCCCCTCCAACTCAAGTCCGAGCGACGATCCAAAGGAATCACCCCGTTGACCAGATTCTGGGTGACATAAGCAAGGGAGTAACTACTCGCTCAAGATTAGCTAACTTTTGTGAGCATTACTTGTTTGTCTCTTCTATTGAGCCTTTCAGGGTAGAAGAGGCCTTGCAGGATCCGGACTGGGTGTTGGCCATGCAGGAAGAGCTCAACAACTTCAAGAGGAATGAAGTTTGGAGCCTGGTGCCACGTCCCAAGCAAAATGTTGTGGGAACCAAGTGGGTGTTCCGCAACAAGCAAGACGAGCACGGGGTGGTAACAAGAAACAAGGCTCGACTTGTGGCAAAAGGTTATGCCCAAGTCGCAGGTTTAGATTTCGAGGAGACTTTTGATCCTGTGGCTAGGCTAGTCTATTCGCATTCTTTTAGCCTATGCCGCTCACCATTCCTTCAGGTTGTTTCAAATGGACGTAAAGAGCGCTTTCCTCAATGGGCCAATCAAGGAGGAGGTATACGTGGAACAAACCCCTAGCTTTGAGGATGAAAGGTATCCCGACCATGTGTGTAAGCTCTCTAAGGCGCTCTATGGACTTAAGCAAGCCCCAAGAGCATGGTATGAATGCCTTAGAGATTTCTTAATTGCTAATGCTTTCAAGGTTGGGAAAGCCGATCCCACTCTTTTCACTAAGACTTGTGATGGTGACCTTTTTGTGTGCCAAATTTATGTCGATGACATAATATTTGGTTCTAGTAACCAAAAGTCTTATGAGGAGTTTAGCAGGGTGATGACTCAAAAGTTTGAGATGTCGATGATGGGAGAGTTGAACTACTTCCTTGGGTTCCAAGTGAAGCAACTCAAGGACCGCACCTTCATCTCCCAAACAAAGTATACACAAGATCTTCTCAAGAGGTTTGGGATGAAGGGCGCCAAGCCTGCGAAGACACCTATGGGAACCGACGGACATGTCGACCTCAACAAAGGTGGTAAGTCCGTTGATCAAAAGGCATACCGGTCTATGATAGGTTCCTTGCTTTATTTATGTGCTAGTAGACCGGATATTATGCTTAGCGTATGCATGTGTGCTAGATATCAATCCGATCCAAGGGAATGTCACCTTGTAGCCGTTAAGCGGATTCTTAGATATTTAGTTGCTACGCCTTGCTTCGGGATCTGGTATCCAAAGGGGTCTACCTTTGACTTAATTGGATATTCATACTCTAATTATGCTAGATGCAAGGTTGATAGGAAAAGTACATCAGGGACGTGCCAATTCCTAGGAAGGTCCCTGGTGTCGTGGAGCTCAAAGAAACAAACTTTCGTTGCCCTATCCACCGCTGAGGCCGAGTATGTTGCTGCAGGACAGTGTTGCGCGCAACTACTTTGGATGAGGCAAACCCTCCGGGACTTTGGCTACAATCTGAGCAAAGTCTCACTCCTATGTGACAATGAGAGTGCAATCCGCATGGCGGATAATCCTGTTGAACACAGCCGCACTAAGCACATAGACATCCGGCATCACTTTCTGAGAGACCACCAGCAAAAAGGAAATATCGAGGTGTTCCATATTAGCACCGAAAACCAGCTAGCCGATATCTTTACCAAGCCTTTAGATGAGAAAACCTTTTGCAGGCTGCGTAGTGAGCTAAATGTCTTAGATTCGCGTAACTTGGATTGATTTATAGCATACATGTGTTTTATGCCTTTGATCAAGTTACTTTATGCATATATATAATTTGCTGCTTATTTATGGTGCTCAAGTTGTGTAAGGGATCCCCGGACCTCACAAGTCCATGTGTGAATGATGCACATATTTAGGGGGAGAAGTGCTACAACTTGACCCTTTGAGACTAATCCTTGTGTTTGAGTTACTTGATGTAGTCTTAAAGGTGCATTGAAAGGGAAAGGTGAACTTGGACCATGCAAAGACTTCCACTGCACTCTGGTATTAGTGTACTCACCTCCAAGTTCATTCGTATGCTCTTATTGCCTTTTGCTCTTAATTGACAATTTTTGGTGAGGCAATGGGGTTAAAGGGCTAAAAATGATCCTGTTTTGGTGCTTAATGCCAAAGGGGGAGAAATTAAGGCCAAAGCAAATGGATCAGCTACCACTTGAGAATTTTGAAAATAATAGAGTTAGAATTTTTGATTTGTCCAAAATACTCTTATTGCAAAATTTGGTCTCTTGTGGGGGAGAATTTATGATTATGGGAAAAAGGGGGAGTTTTTGGCTCTTGATCATTTTCACTCTTGGATTATCTCTCTTAATGCCCAAACAAATTGAGTTTGAATTAGAGATAGGAAAATGAATTTGATTTGCAAAAACAAACCAAGTGGTGGCAAAGAATGATCCAAATATGCCAAATTAGAGTAAAAAACAATTTGGTTTTCAATTTGAATCGATGTTGCATGTTTTGCATTGCTTTTTGATGTGTTGGCATAAATCACCAAAAAGAGGGAGATTGAAAGGAAAATGTCCCCTTGGGCAATTTCTATTGTGTTTTGGTGATTAAGTGCCTAACACATTTAAATAAGCTCTCATGTGCTAAATGAAGAGAGAAGTGAAAATCAAAGAGAAGGTATGTTTCTAGACTTAGTACATTCGTTTTTGTGTGCTAATATATTTGTCTAAGTGTTAGAAACGGAGAAAAGAAGAAAAGAAAAGAGACGCAAAAGACTTGGTACAACCAAGGTCCAGCTCGGCATGACACTCTCGGGACTCGACGGCGGCGTACGACTATAATTCACCGGACTGTCCGGTGGTGCACCGGACTGTCCGGTGAGTCGTCTGCGGCGAACTCGTCGCTCTCGGGAAGAGAATCAGCGGCGTACGGCTAAAATTCATCGGACTGTCCGGTGGTGCACCGGACTGTCCGGTGAGCCAACGGTCGACTGCGCCAACGGTTGGCCGCGCAATCTTCGCGTGACGCGTGGCAGCGCCAACGGTCGGCAGGGGCACCGGACAGTCCGGTGTGCACCGGATAGTGTCCGGTGCGCCAACTGCCACGAATCTGCAACGGTCGTCTACGCCAGAATAGGAAGGAGATTCGCACCGGACGTGCTACAGTGACTGTCCGGTGCCGCACCGGACTGTCCGGTGCGCCACCCGACAGAAGGCAACTTTGGCCTTCCTTGTTGATCTCCAACGGCTCCTAGCTGCCTTGGGGCTATAAAAGGGACCCCTAGGCGCATGGAGGAGTCACCCAAGCATTCTAAGTCTTCCACACTCTGTCTCCGCGCACTTGATCGATTGTGTTAGTGATTTGAGCTCCGTTCTAGTAGTGAACTCGTTGTGCTTCGTTTTGAGCTCAAGTCTTGGCTTGTGTGTGTGTTGCTGCAGATTTGTGTGTGTTGCTCCCCAACCTTACTCTTGTGCTTTCATTGTGATCTTTGTTGTAAGGGTGAGAGACTCCAACTTGTGGAGATTCCTCGCGAACGGGAAAAAGAGATAAGCAAAGAAAAGCCGTGGTATTCAAGTTGATCATTGGATCACTTGAAAGGGGTTGAGTGCAACCCTCATCCATTGGGACGCCACAACGTGGAAGTAGGCAAGTGTTACTTGGTCGAACCACGGGATAAAATCACGTGTCTCTTGTGTTGATCTCTTTGTGATTGTCTTGCCCACAAGAACTCGCTTCTCAACTTCTTAGTCGCACTAACATTTCTATAACCAAGTTTTGTGGCTATTTAGAGTTGAATTTTGCAGGATCACCTATTCACCCCCTCTAGGTGCTCTCAAGTCACGCAGGTGATGTCCGGTAACGCCTACTTGTTGCAAACATTACAAGGCAAAGACTTGCCCAAGGCGTTAAACGGGTGTTTCCTCAAGCGGTATCATCCTAGTATGTGGCAAGATGCCTAAGGAAACTGATGTGATCACATCGTGTTAGTTGCTTTTGGTTCGCTTAGCTCCGCCAAAAGGCAGGGGGGCATATGTTGAGACACAAAACAGGCGGCCGGACGGTCCGGCCCTGGGGCCAGACGGTCCGCGGTCTAGACGGTCCGCGCCTGTAGGCCGGACGGTCCGCGCGTGCGCAGAACCGATTAGGGTTTCGAGTTTCTTGCTGTGTTTGTTGACGAAATTCATAGAATTAGCTCGGCGAGTTTGTTTATAACGGGTGCAGCCCCCTCCTCTATAAATACAGAGGAATACAACCGATTTGTAATCATCAATCGAATCAACAACAAGTTTATCTCACATTTATTTCTTGTACAATTAGGAGTAGTTCTAGTCTAGTTCTAGTTTAGCCTTCCAATCCCTAAATTCTCCGCTTCTCTTCGACTCTATGCCGATTAGAGGAGTCTAGGTCGGCCTGCCGAGCCTAGACAACTCCTAGGATCTCTCCTCCCTGACGGGGTCCCTCCTGGGAGCGAGATCCAGGCGCCACCGGTGACCTTCGCCGCCCCTGCACACGCGCGGACCGTTTGGCCCCAGTGCGCGGACCGTCCGGCCGTCAGGCAGGAAAACCTAAGCCCTGCGCCTGGTCGCGGACCGTCCAGCCCTAGGCCGCGGACCATCCGTCCCTGTGCAGAGAGCACCGTTGTGGTTCTTGTTTAGTGATTGGCACCCGGAAAAGGCACCAACACCTGGGCCTAGAGGAAGAGCAGGCGTCGAGCGATGGTGCCCAGATTGGGGAAGGAATTGTCACACAATTTTTTTTAATTTTTTGAGGGGTGGGGGGATTTTCCACCTAATATATTATTAGGCCTAGGAGGCCAAGATCCACCTAATATATTATTAGGCCTAGGAGGCTTAGGGGGGACATGATGAGTTACAAACTAGAGATGGCGAGGGAGAGGGTGGTATACCAAGAGCTCGATTGGGTAGAGTCACTAGCGGGTAGCCGAGATTCCCATTGGCAGGCATGCGCCAGACATGCTCGAAGGGTGGCAGCGGCTGAATTGGACTCGTCGTGGAAAACATATCTGTTCCGGTGCTTCCACAAATGCCAACAATGTAGGGCCACAAAGGTGGGGACTAGGGAAGGCTTCTTGGGACAGTGTCGCAGGGTGAGGCAACTCATGCAACATGGAGCAACAGATGGAGTTGTCGATGTTGATCCCAGTAGCAACCCAGAATTCGCGAGCAAAGTCACAGTGGAAGAGGATATGTGATGATGTTTTTGGGTCGTTGGAGCAGTCCTCACAGATGTCATCAGAGAGTATGTTCTTCTTGTGAAGAGCAACACGACTTTGGAGGCGGTCTCTTGACGCCAGCCACGTGAAGAACCTCACCCGAGGCAAGGCATGACTCTACCAGATGAAGGCTAATAAGGGGCTAGGTTGGGTTTCCCCCATTAACAACCAGGAGTAGATTAATTTTGTCTGAAGCCGTCTGACTTGATCTGTTGTGGAGCAGTGGCGCACATCGGGGTTGTTGTTGAGGGAGACGACTGACAGGAGGTCTTCTAGGGAGGAGAGTTCACCCATTGCCTGCGTGGAGAGGTGCCCGTCGAGAGAGGTAGACAAACCTTGTTCGAGGAGGGTGTGATGAACACTGATGTCCATCACGCGAGCATGGTCATGCAGAAATATGAGGGACTGGAGGCCACAGATGAGGGGCACAAAGCTTTTGGGGAAGGAAGAGGCACTATCGGAATCCTGCTCTTTGTCAAGTGCTCGACACTTTGCCGAGTGCTTTCTATCGCACTCGACAAAGTTCCACTCTCGGTAACGACTGCGTTTACCGAGAGCAGGACTCTCGGCACAGGAAGACACTCGACGAAAGTCGGCGCTCGGTAAAGGACCGTCAACAGATGTCTATAGCTGAGGACTATTATCTATGCCAAGCACCGGTAAATCTTCTTTGCCGAGTGTTGTGTCCCTGACATTCGGCAAAGAAGCAAGCTTTGTCGAGTGTCTTCTAGAGCACTTGACAAAGAAACTGACAAAGGGGCCCGCCGGTGGTCTCGTTGCCGAGTGCTAGGCTGGCGGACACTCGGCAAAGAGGAAAACTCTTTGCCGAGTGCCACCTAATACACTCGGCAAAGGTAATCTCTTTGCCGAGTGTCACCTAGAACACTCGGCAAAGGCGTCGTCTCCGTTACCAGTCGCCGTGCCGGCGGCTTTTCTTTGCCGAGTACCTTGCCGAGTGCCCGATAAAAAGTACTCAGCAAAGAAGCCGTTGTCGATGTACAGTTCGTCGAGGTCTCTTTGCCGAGTGCTACACTTGGCAAAGACTTCGCCGAGTGTTTTTCAGGTTTTGCCGAGTGCTTCATGCACTTGGCAAAGAGCCCGATTCCGATAGTGAGGGACCTGTTGAAGCGACAAAAAAACGATTGTTTCCCTAATATTAATTTTGGGATAGTTTAGGGCTTCTTTTAGAGTTGCTCTAAGTTGGCTAAAAAGTTACTAATGTAATTAGGTAGCTAACAAATAGTTGGCTAACTATTAGCCGTTTTGCTAAAAGTAGGTAATAGTTGAACTATTAGCTAAACTGTTTAGATGCCTACAACTAATTTTAACAACTAAAACATGATTTTTGAAGTAACGAAAGCTTCATTTTAAATATTTGACAGAGATCAATATGCTATTCTAGTTTCTTTTGTCTTTAGCCAAATAAAGTCAACCGTTGCGTGGCGATTGGGGATGCCGTCCATCCTGTTCCTATTTCGGTTTGATCCAGATCCATCGCCTCATGCCATGCCGCCATGGCTAGTCGTCGATCCACCAGACCAGCACTCTCTCTAGCAACCAGCCCTAGTCTAGGCATTGACATGACAAGACGATCTAGTGGCGCGCGGCGGAAAGAAACAAAATTCCAGCCCTCCCCACATTGGGCCATACTTTGACTAGTACCCATTAATTCCATGCATCTCTCTCTCTCTCTCTGCACGTCGATCGTCACCTCACTTGCAAATTGCAACACATACTAATTGTTTAATGACCGGCCGGCAGGCGGGCACGAATCATATCGCGAGGAACAGATGCAGGCGTGCTGCTGGTCTGAGCTCAGCTAGAGCTAGCTAGCTAGCGCATCGTATGCAATTCGCGAGGAACAGCAGTGCACGTTGCGAGAGAGATCGACCGACCGACCGACGGTGCCAAGAGATTCCAATAATTCCGCTAGCTTTTGCAAAAGCAGGGGCATCGTCACAATTCGTAGCTAAGGACGGCCGGGTAGCGTTGTGCAATCCGTTAACTAAACTACGGCAAAGATATGGGGGGAAAGGCTACGTCTTCCTATGGCTAGACGACAACACGGCGCCATAGATCGCCTTTTACTTTTGTTCTCTAGAATTGGTACTCCCTTCCTGAAAGATCTAAACATGCATCTTGTTGTTGTTGTTATTGTTATTGCTGCTGTTTTGATAGTAGTAGCGGACTCAGCCTCCAGCGAAACTTAAGACACTGATAAAGATTTTTGTATTTCTAAGCTTCGTCAGTAGAGCGTGAAATAACAAGTTCTTCCGTACGTGTATCATCGGTGGAGCTCGGGTATTTTTGTTAAAGACCTAAATAATCTTTCATGATACAATCATTCTATATAAATGTTGGAGACTTGTTCTCAAATGCTATGAATCAAGAACAATACAACACAAAATGTTATATGTTAATGCCCTTCGTCCTACGAAGCATTGTTTCCCTTAGGATATAATGATCTTCGAACGAAGGTCACGAAGGACATACCTTCATCATTGTAGAATACGTTAATGAAAGAAGAAGCATAAGAAAACGTAAAAAACAACGTGAACAATTATGTAACATTATTAATTCATTTTTATCATATTATCATGAGTGAATGAAAACAATATAAAATTACAAATTGTACCTTCGGCTCAACATAAAGCGAAAGCACAAGAGTGACACCAGAACGAGTACGAGTCAACGTGAACAGTACGAGGGTACTGTTCATCTATTTATAGACACAGGACGCAACCTGTGAGAAATTACGCTCATGCCCTTTACATTTATTATTGACTTTAGGACAATTCATTGAGGTCCATATTGCCTTTTTCCCTTTAAGTCGGTTCCTTTTCCTGCTGCTATGCCGAAGCTCTCATGCGCGTGGCTTCGGGACCGCATCACCCTTCGTATCGTTCATGCTTCTCACATTGTATATGGTCTAGATCCGAGTCCGAAGGTACCTGTTCATACACCACACTTGGAAAATATTGTCAAATCATGTTTTTGAGGACCTTTAGAAGACGAAGGCCCCCAACAGTAGCCCCTCACAGTATTAATTTGTTTAAGATAACGAATTCAAACTGCGACATGGACGAAGGCCTTAAGCCGAAGGTCCGAAAAAACACCTTCCCTTTGCTAGAATAGCAACAGTCAATGACGGATGTGACCCCCAATTTGGGGCGTGCTGAGCGTATAAATAAGAACTCGCACCAGCCACATTTGATACGCTGCCTGCGCCATTTGCTTTGTTTTCTCAATTCCATAGCTCTTGCTCACTTACACTTGCTAGTTTTCCAAGTTTTTTGAGCTTCGGTTAAAAAGACGCATTTTGGTCATTTCTGAAGGAGAAATGTCTGAAGACAAAAAGATTGCTGTTGAGACGAAGGTGACTAAAGATACAAAGCTATTTGAAGAGAAGAAGAATATGGATCCTTATATTGCTGGTTTTATCAAATCGATGGCAAAGACAAACACAGAGAAGATTGTTAAAGAGACGCTGGAAGGTTTGTCTGAAGATACTGGTGACAGTGATAGTTATGATGCGGAAAGCGGGGGCGAAGATTCTGAGGATCGGCCCTAGAGGCCAAGTCATACAATCTTTGGGAAATCAATGATTAAGCAGAGCCATCTTGATAATATGAGAGGAAGGTATTTTCGGGATATGTCTATTGTAAGGGCTGGCGGAGACAACAAGGTCCCTGCTCCCGAAGAAAACGAAGTTGTGATTTACCGAAGCTTCTTCAAAGCCAAGCTTCGGTTCCCTCTAAGCAGGTTTGTAGTTGAAGTGCTGAAGACCTACCAAAATCTTCCTTCATCAGTTGACCCTCGAAGCCATATTGAGGATGGGAATCTTCGTCTGGGCAGTAAGAAGCCAAGGGATAGAGCCAAGCACGAAGTGCTTCTGCAGCATGCACGAACTTTTGTATGAGACAAAGGCCATGGGTAAAGAACAGTACCACAACAACTTTGGTTGTTATGGATTTGTCGCCCGCGCCAATGCCAGCCACCCAGTGCCAACATTTCGGAAGAGATGGCCCGGAACTTGGATGGAAGAATGGTTTTATGTGAAGAACGACTTGACGGCGCGGGAGGACATCAAGGAGGTTATCATGCGCCCCATATGGTGTCGCTTCGGTCTCCGAAAACCGAAGGTTGAAATTGATGATGCTGCGGAAGCATGCCAGAAGGCCTTCGACACTGTCTGCTTTTTCATTGATACAAGAGATTTAATTGAAGAGCATATAGCATTTAGAGTGTGGCCGCTTGCGGAAGGCTGGGAAATGCCAAAGGAAATCATCAATGATCCTAGCGAAGGTGATTTGGTCCGGCTGAAATACACCTTCAGGTTTGGAGATAAGTTTGATGAACCAAACGATGATTGGCTGAAGTGTATTGAAGTTACAAGTGATGAACTGCTTGGTTCATATACCAAGGCAGAAGATAATGCATTATCCGCAGCCTTTGGAAGTCGAGGAAAAAAGAGATTGATTAGAGTTTTTGATGCTATTGGCTTCGTCTACCCCGACTACCGCTACCCGCTGCGGATACAGGGGAAGAAGAGAAAAGTTGATGCAACGGCTGCCCCAGCCAAGCCTGTGCCAGAGGCTGTAAGCAAAAAGTTGAAAGTGCTTACCCACCGGCCGCGTTACATTGAACCGGCCGTGGTTCCTAAGTTTGGCGCAGGGACATCTTCTGCTGCCGAAGCAAAGCGCGCTGCCCCGATTGTGCAGAGTACTGAAGAGTCGATTGTAGCGCCAAAGACGTCTGCAGTCGGGCTAGCCGAAGCTAGAGATGACAAGGCTGAAGAGCTACAAGTGGAAAAGGTGATAAAAACGCCAAAAATCTTGAGCCCACCGACAAAGATAGTTTTGTCAAAGATGCAAAAAATTCCTGTCGCCACTCCTAGGAGGAGGAGAATGGCCAGCTTATTAGACACTGTTATAGAAACAACGAAGACTTTGAGCCCTGCTCCTAAGAAAATTGTCGAAGCTTCAAAAGCTCAGATCGAAGCTGAAGCTGGGCCTTCAATGCCCACCGAGACGGAGCCTACCGTATCTGAGAACAAAACAGCAGGGCAGGATGTACCAGAAAAAACCAAAACTCCTACTCCCGAAGCTCCGATCGAAGATGTTGACTACATTATTCGACATGCTGCAGGGAAAAAAATGTCTGAAGAGGAAATTTTTGAAGCCAAACACTATGCCCGGGAACTAAAGTACCCAAAGGGGGCCTTAGTGTTTAATGGTACAAACGAAGATGATTTCTTGTACTGTCTCCCAGACAATAAAGAATTATCTGTGTGTCGAGAGATGGCTAGAAGTATGGGCTTCCCGAAGCTCGAAGCTGGCCTTTATGCCATGACGAAAGCTGATCTCGCAGATAGTCTTGCATACAACAGTCTGAAGGTTCAGAAATTATGAATTTTGAAACTTATGAACTCTAGAATGAAGTCTTTTACTTTGATGTTAATCCTTTTATTCTTTCTTGCAGGGCCTGATACTTAGCAATGCCCTAAGAGCGCAAAAGAATGCTGAAGACGAGAGCTGCACTATAGCTCTCAACAACCTTCGATTAGAGGTTATCAGGCTGAGAAACAAAGCCTCATAAAAAAGACAAAATTCTACTTTCATTGGTGGATAAAGTAAAAGAAGATGAAGCAAATTTTAAGGCTCAAGCTGAAATTCAAAAGAATGAGATCGAAGACCTTCAGAAACAGCTGGCCGAAGCCAAAGAAAATGCGCTATCGCAGAAGCTGACCGAGAGGCCAGCGAATATTGGAAAAACTATTTTGAAAAAACAGTTGAAGAACTTCGCGCATCTAAAGAAACATGTTTTGAAACATCTTTAAGGTGCGTGGAGAAAATAAAGGCTAGCTTCACCAACGTGGGCGCCTATTCAAACGAAGATAACTTCATACGAGGCGATCCTAAGGGTGTTATCGAGTGGATAAGCGGAGAGACCGAAGCTTTTGAAGAAATCCTGAGTGATCGCGGGGATGTCTGTGCGTTCTCCGGTGCAAGAGGAATTTCAGCTATCCTGGAGAAGGCGGGTTGCGACCACATCAAAACTCTGGCCCAGGCCAAAGCTGCCTTGTCTATGGATGACACGAAAGATCCCTCAGCTGCAGCAAGCTTAGTGCGCGGAAAATTTTACACTGACATCTGGGCAAATGGTGGCCGAGAAATAACTCATGAAATTATGAAGAAGAGCGAGAAAGACATCCATGAGGCCCGAGTACAAGCTAAGCAAGCTGAAGAAGTTGCAGAGCGCGAGAGGCGCATAGGTATTGTTTCGCGACATCTAGCTTCAGCATTTGTTTTCGTGACTTCGAACTAATTAATTTTTTCTACTATAGCTGAACTATCTCCTCCACCGGAACCGTTCGACCCCCTGGCTGACCCGGAAACGAAGGAAGCAATAGATATCATCAATGTGGCCGAATCTATTGTTGACGAAGTTGTTAACAAGTTGTTAAATGAAGTTGCGGAGAAGGTCCTGAAGGAGGACTAGTACTGTTGGGGGCCTTCGGCTTCCGAAGGTCCTCAAAAACATGATTTAACAATGTTTTTGGAGTAAAGTACATTAACAGGTATCTTCGGACTTGGATCAGAGCCACGGTAGGACGAAGCACAAGGAACACGAAGGTTTGCGCAGAGCCGAAGTCGTGCGCAAGGGAGCTTCGGCATGTTGGCAGGAAAAAGGAAACCGACTTAAAGAGGAAAAGGCTATCTAGACCCTGATAAATTACTATAGAGTTATTATCAAATGCAAAGGGCCTGGATGTAATTTTGCATGGGCTGCGACCCGTGCCTATAAATAGATGAACAGTACTCCCGTACTGTTCACGCTGATTTGACATTGGCTTTTGCGTCACACTTGTGCTTTTACCTTCTCACGATCTGAAGGTACATTTGTAATTTGATATCATTTCTATTCCGTCATCATAATAAAATAGAAATGAATTGTCAATAATTCATAGTCGTTCATGTTAACTTATATGATTCATATAATCCCTTCTTCATTATTATATTTTATGCTGATGAAGGTACGTCCTTAATAACCTTCGTCCGAAAATCATTATATCCTTAGGGAAATAATGCTTCGAAGGGCAAAGGATATTAACATTTAACATTTTATGTTGCCTTATTCTTAATTCATAGCATTTAAGAACAAGTCCCCAACATTGGCGCCCACCTCCGGTGAACTCACTTCCATTTTTTGAGTCTTGAACACTTTCGGCAAGCATCACCTTCGTCATGCCGCCGAAAAAAGCTTCAGCGACAGGGGCCGGTACTTTTCAGCCGGTGGATCCCAATCAGGATGTCCTTTCTCTTAGAGAGGCCCGAAGCCAGAAGAGGAAGGCTGTTAGTCCAACACCTCCGGAGGATGACCTGGATTAGGAGATCCAAAACCTGGAGATCCTTCAGCAACAGGTGCAACGCAAGAAGGAGAAGATGGCTCGTCTAGCTGATCTTCAGAGACAGACAGACGAAGCTTCCGAAGAGGTCCGTCATCTTGTTCAAGATGATCAAAGCCGAAGGCCTCCACGCATAGAGCTTCATCAGGAAGGCTTCCACAATGAGGATGACTGGTATGAAGATTTCCATCATGGAAACTTTGCTTTTGATGATGCTTCTCCTCTCTCAACAGAATTGCAGGCTACACCATGGCCCCAGTCCTACAAGCCACCACAGCTCCCCATGTATGACGGTCATACAGACCCCAAGCAATTCCTGATGAGCTACGAAGCAACGATATCTTCGTATGGTGGCAATACGGCAGTCATGGCAAAATCTTTTTCATGGCTGTCAGGAGTGTTGCTCAGACTTGGTACTCTTCTCTTCGGCCAGGGACAATCACTTCTTGGCAGAAATTGAAGGATATGCTGATAACTAGTTTTCAAGGGTTTCAGACGAAGCCAGTCACCGCTTAGGCTCTCTTCCAGTGTACCCAGGACCATGAAGAGTACCTTCAGGCATATGTCCGAAGGTTTCTGCGCCTGAGGGCACAAGCGCCGACAGTGCCCAATGAAATTGTCATTGAGGCCATGATTAAGGGGCTTCGGCCGGGACCGTCAGCGCAGTACTTTGCCAGGAAGCCACCACAAACGTTGGAGAAGCTGCTCCAGAAGATGGACGAATACATTCGAGCTGACAATGACTTCCGCCAAAGAAGGGAGGAAGCATTCAGGTTCTCTGAAATGACCAGGGGCTTCGGAGGAAGATTTCACCCGAGGCATGTTAGGTCAATCCATAACTCTGCTCAAACTGATGATCGAGGGAGCCAGCAGCAAAGGCCACAACACTCTTCACAAGCTTCGGCCCAACAGCAGAGTTCTTTTCGGCCGCCAGCGCCAAGGGGCAGAGGCGCCAGGGGCTTCGGGGGAAGGTTTGGAGACCAGCCAAGAAAAATATATTGCCTATTCTGTGGTGAAGACAAGGGCCATACTACCAGGATGTGCCATGTTACCATCCAGAAGCAGAAGGAAATAGCGGAAGCAGCAGCGCAACAGAGTCAACCGAAGCAGGTCATGCATACTGCTTCGTATCACTCACCTTATATTCCAGAGTATGTAGGCAATCACCCTGCAGCTTCTGTTGCTTCGGCGAGTCAATCCCAAGCATCCTGGCAGCAACCTCCACCGCCACCGCCGATCCAGCGAGGACAACAGCCAGAAGGGAGTCAGCACAATCATCTTCAGAGGGATTTCAGAGAGGAATCCGAAGCTCGCACAGTCAACAACACTGTGCCAGAGTCGAAGCACATTTATTGACAAATATCCTACCTCAACAGCAGTTCTTTTGCATTTTCTACATTCACTATTCCCCTTTTGTCAATAAGAAACAATTACGAAGAGTTTTAATGTCTTTTGTTGAATTTCAATTCCTTGTAATATTTTCGTCTTTTACCATAATAAAGATATGTTTTTCCATAGGCTTGAGTTGCCGAAGCATACGAACTTATACTGATTTGGAGGACCTTTGAATTATCAAAAATTTGATCTAACGGACACAATACAAATTGTTCGAAACAGTAAAAAGTCGTTCCTAAGGGAGCGCAGTGTAAGTTTTCTAAACTTACAGCGAAAAATAAACGCTGATTCCGCTGAAAGTAAAAGGCGAAGAAGCTCCTAAGGGAGGCTTACAGCGAAAAATAAACGCTGATTCCGCTGAAAGTAAAAGGCGAAGAAGCTCCTAAGGGAGGCTTACAGCGAAAAGTTAGCGCTGATATATAAAGTGTGTGTGCTTTATTACAGGGATATGTATCTGCGGCATAAAAATCATTTTGCATAACATAACATCATCACATCATTTTTGCATAACATAAGCATCATACAGCATACTGCATCTGGAACAAGAAGGGGATACAATGTTAATCTTTGGAACATATTTTGGAAAAGAGAAAATCGTGCTAAGGCACAAGACGAATCGAAGTGAAGAGAAGCTTCGGAGGATAGTTCACGAAGCTTGGATGTTTTTATCAGAGAAGTAAACAAATTCTTGTGATATAGAAAAGATTTTCTTCACGAAGCATGAAAAGAAGGGAAGGTGTTTTTTCGCCGAAGGCTCAAAAAATGGTATGTACGCAAAGTTTCATGCATCGTAAAGAATTAAATTATAAATAGACTATATGTTACATTCAAAGTTACAATACATTACACATCTTATGTTCCAAATGTTTCTACAATAACGATTTAATTCTCCTTGAGAACTATCTCTGCAGCTTCGTTCAAAAGTTGGTTGACAACCTTATCCATAATGTCTTCAGCCATTTTTCTAATTTCATCGTCCCCCTTCGGATGGGGGCCCGGAGATGCCTCAGCAGGTTCTGAGGGAAGAAAAGATACAGCTATATTACTATTACAAACCGAGAACAGAGTTTGGAATTAAAAATTACAGCATGGTAAAAACCACTAATTAATACCTATGTGCCCTTCGGGCTCTGTACTTTTCTCGGCAGCTTCCGCTACTTTCCTAGCATCATGAATGCCTTTTTCACTCTTTTGCATAATTTCTTGCGCCATTTCTCGGCCGCCGTTGTCCCAGATATCAGTAAAGAATTTTCCGCCAACCATGCTTGCTTCGGCCGAGAGGTCTTTGATGTCTTCGGAGGACAAGGCAGCTTCGGACTGAGCTAAGGATTTTACATGCTCACAACCCATTCTCTCCAAAACAGTAGCAACTCTTCTAGCACCCGAAAAAGCGCAGATGTCCCCGCGGCTATTCAGAATTTCTTCGAAGGCCTCTGCTTCGTGACTGATCCATTCCATTGGACCTTCAGGATTGCCTCTTAAAAAATTCTCTTCACTAGAGAATGCGCCAACGCTGGCGAAGCTAGATTTTATCTTTTTGACGCACTCTATGGATTTAACATAACATTTCCTCTGGGACGCACGAAGCTCTTTAACACTCATCTCTAAATGATTGGCCAGTTGATCACTAAGCTCGCGTTTTGTTTCTTCAAGTATACGCTCTTCTTTAGCTCTAGCTAGCTGTTTCTGAAGATCTTTAATTTCACGTCTTTGGGCTTCGACCTGGGCCTTTGAAGCAGCTTCGTCCTTTTTTACCTTGTCTACCAATGTGAGCAGAATTCTATCTTTTTCCAGAGCTTCGTTTCTCAGTCTAATAACTTCTGATCGTAGATTGTTGAACGCAATTTCGTAGCTCTCGTCTTCGGCACTCTTTTGTGCTCTCAATGCATTGCTTAGAATTAAACCCTATATGAAAAAGAGTTCGTATAAGAATAAAAGAATGAGTTACGAATTATAAAATTTTCAAATTCTCATACCTTCAGGCTATTGTACGCAAGACTGTCCGCGAGATCTTCTTTCGTCATAGCACATAAGCCAGCTTCGAGCTTCGGAAACCCCATACTTCTAGCCATCTCCCGGCAGACAGACAATTCTTTGTTGTCCGGGAGGCAGTATAGGAAATCTTCTTCGTTTGTCCCATTGAACACTAGTGCCCCCTTCGGATATTTCAATTCTTTGGCATAGTGATTAGCTTCAAAAACTTCTTCTTCCGATAATTTCTTCCCCGAAGCATGTTGCACGATATAATCGTATATTTTGGAAGATGCTTCGGGGGCAGCGGTATCAATTTCTTCGACCAAAGTTGGCTCTGACATTTTCACTTCTTCGGTGGCCTTTGCAATTTTTGCTTCTTCTGCTTCCAAAGGTGTTACCTTGGTCGGTTCTGAAGGCCCGGTTTCAATTCCAGTCTGTTGCTTCGGAGCTTTAGCAACGGATACTTCAACAAGCGTCTCAGAAGTTTCAGCAGTCTTCTTTGGGGTTGTGCTTGGAAGTTTAATTGTTTCCAAAACATCCAATACGTTAACCATTCTCTTTCTTTTTGGGGTCACTGTTGGCCCCTTTTTAATTTTTGTTACTTCAATTTCTACTGAAGGACTTAAAATTTCTGATATTTTTGCTTCCTCGGTTGATGCTTTTGCTTCTTCCATCTTTTCTGTCGATGGCGCTTCGGCCAACTCTTTGGTTTCTGGTAACAGAGTCTGTGGTTCCTCCAATTCTTTTGTTGTTGGCGCTTCGGCCAGCTCTGTGGCTCCTGGCAGCGGAGTTGATCCCTTAGCTTCGGGAGCCGTAGATGTTGCGCTGCCGAATTCAGACACTGTGGCTAGTTCAATGTAGCGTGGCCGGTGTGTGAGAACTTTCACCCTTTTTCTCTTCGGTGCTAGCTCGCTAGGAGCAGCTGAAGCGGTTTCTTTTGCAGAAGCTGTACCTTTCCTTTTTTGCCCCCGCACTGGATAATGGTAGTCGGGGTACACGAACCCAATTGCATCAAATACTCGGTTCAGTCTTTTCTTTCTTCGGCCTCCGAAGGCTGCTGACAATGCGGTATCTTCAGCCTTCGAATATATCCCAAGCAATTCATCGCTTACAGTCTCAATGCTCTTTAACCAATCATCATCTGGTTCAACGAACTTGTCCCCATACTTGAATGTATACTTCAGCCTGACTAGCCCACCTTCGTCAGTTTCTCTAACAGTTTCTTTTGGCATTTCCCAATTATCCGCAAGAGGCCATACTCTGAAGGCAATGTGTTCTTATATTAAATCTCTGGTTCCAATAAAAGAGCAGACTACGCCGAAGGCCCGTTGGCATTCTTCGGCTGCTTCATCCATTTCTATCTTCGGTTTCTTCGGCTTACGAAGGTCCTCAAAAACATGATTTAACAATGTTTTTGGAGTAAAGTACATTAACAGGTATCTTCGGACTTGGATCAGAGCCACGGTAGGACGAAGCACAAGGAACACGAAGGTTTGCGCAGAGCCGAAGTCGTGCGCAAGGGAGCTTCGGCATGTTGGCAGGAAAAAGGAAACCGACTTAAAGAGGAAAAGGCTATCTAGACCCTGATAAATTACTATAGAGTTATTATCAAATGCAAAGGGCCTGGATGTAATTTTGCATAGGCTGCGACCCGTGCCTATAAATAGATGAACAGTACTCCCGTACTGTTCACGCTGATTTGACATTGGCTTTTGCGTCACACTTGTGTTTTTACCTTCTCACGATCTGAAGGTACATTTGTAATTTGATATCATTTCTATTCCGTCATCATAATAAAATAGAAATGAATTGTCAATAATTCATAGTCGTTCATGTTAACTTATATGATTCATATAATCCCTTCTTCATTATTATATTTTATGCTGATGAAGGTACGTCCTTAATAACCTTCGTCCGAAAATCATTATATCCTTAGGGAAATAATGCTTCGAAGGGCAAAGGATATTAACATTTAACATTTTATGTTGCCTTGTTCTTAATTCATAGCATTTAAGAACAAGTCCCCAACAAGTACTTATTATAAAAATATTTTTAGATGATCAATGTAACTTTGGTGTATCAAGACTGTAATATTCGATGTGCACATTTATGAATCTAATATGTAAATTATTTTGTAATTCAATTCTTTGCGATGCATGAAACTTTATATACATACCGTTTTTGAGCCTTTGGCGAAAAAACACCTTCCCTTCTTTTCATGCTTCATAAAGAAGAAAATTTGTGCTTCGTGAAAATATCCTTGCTTCGTAAAAACATCCCATCTTCGTAAACAAAGGATCCCTTCTTTTGCATTAGAGCTGACGAAGCTGTATTTCTCAGCTTACTTTGTGCCTTAGCACGTTTTCATTTTTTATAAAGCAGTCTCCGAAGATCGACTTCGTATTCAATTCGTGTCATCGATGCAATATGGTGTATGATGTGATGTTATGCGGGATGATGTGATGATATGATGCAAAGGATGATGCTAATGCCGAAGATACGCACCCACACACCCACACTGGAACACACCATCTCTGCGTCCCCTTAGGAACGATCGGAATCTTTTTGCTGTTTATTTTTCGGCTTCACCGTTTATTTTTCGGTGTAAGTTCTGCATCCCCTTAGGAACGTCTTTTGAACTTCTTCGCCTTCTATTTCGGTGGTATTTTTCACGTTGACTTTTCGCGCTTCGCCTTATATTTCGGTGGTATTTTTCGCATTGACTTTTCGCGCTTCGCCTTATATTTCGGCGGTATTTTTGCGTTGACTTTTCGCGCTTCGCCTTATATTTCAGCGGTATTTGGCTCTGCATTCCCTTGGGAACGACTTTTGAGCAAAAAACTTACTCTGTGCTCCATTGTGAATGACTTTTTTGTAGCTTCGGCAAGACTTAGACTGCGCTCTCTTAGGAACGTCTTTACTTTTGTAGCTTCGGCTGTTTTTGGGCTTCGTAAACCTGTGAAAAAAGCTATATTTCATTGTGATATAAGCGAAACTTATTACAAAAAACTAAGTTTACATTGATTGTTTCTTAAAAAACAAAATAACAAATAACCATAAAAGCATTTTTGGAGTAGGATATCGCTCAATAAATGTGCTTGGATTCTGGCACAGTACTGTTGACTGTGCGAGCTTCGGATTCCTCTCTGAAATCCCGTTGCTGTTGAGAGTGCTGGTACCCTTCTGGCTATTGGTTCCGGGAATGAATCGGTTGTAGTGGTGGTGGAGGTGGGAGTTATGGCCAAGAAGCCTGTGAATGGCTAGCCGAAGCAACGGAAGCTGCAGGATGATTGCCCACATACTCTGCTATGTATGGAGAATAGCACGAAACAGTGTGCAAGACCTGCTTCGGCTGATTCTGCCGAGCTTCGGCTTCTGCTATCTCCTTTTGCTTCTGAATAGTGATTTGGCACATTCTTGTAGTATGACCCTTGTCCTCACCACAGAATAAGCAGTAGATCTTTCTAGGCTGATCCCCAAATCTTCCCCCGAAGCTGAAAGGGAATTAGGCTTACACCTATTTCCTAATTGATTTTGGTGGTTGAACTGCCCAACACAAATAATTGGACTAACTAGTTTGTTCTAGTTTATAAGTTCTACAGGTGCCAAAGGATCACAATAAGCCAATAAGAAGACCAAGAAAAGGGTTCAATTAGAGAGCAAAGGATTACCCGGAAGGCACCCTGGTCTGGCGCACCGGACTGTCCGGTGTGCCACCGGACAGTGTCCGGTGCACCAGGGAACTCGACGCCCAACTCTTCACCTTCGGGAATTTTCAGAGGAGCTCCGCTATAATTCACCGAACTGTCCGGTGCACCACCGGACAGTGTCTGGTGCCCCAAGAGAGAGCGACTCTAAACTCGCCAGCTTCGGGAATCCACTCCGCTATAATTCACCGGACTGTTCGCTGAGTCACCGGACAGTGTCCGGTGCACACCGGGCTGTCCGGTGTGACAGCGGGGCAACGACTACTTTGAGCGCAACGGTCGTCTGCAACGCATTAAATGCGCGCCAGCGCGCGCAGAGGAGCAGAGCACGCGCGGGTGGCACACCGGACAGCCTACAGGGCCTGTCTGGTGCACCACCGGACAGCCAGGTGGGCCCACAGGACAGAGCTCCAACGGTCGGAACCCTTCGGCCAGGTGACGTGGCTGGCGCACCGGACTGTCCGGTGCGCCATGCGACAGAAGCCTCCACCAACGGTCAAGTTTGGTGGTTGGGGCTATAAATACCCCAACCACCCCCACATTCAAGTCATCCAAGTTTTTCACCTTCCAACTACTTACAAGAGCTCTAGCATTCAATTCTAGACACACCAAAGAGATCAAATCCTCTCCCAATTCCACTTAAAGCTTTGGTGATTAGAGAGAGTGATTGTTGTGTTCATTTGAGCTCTTGCGCTTGGATTGCTTCCTCTTTCTCATTCTTCTTGCGATCATCTCAATTGTAATCAAGGCAAGAGACACCAATTGTGTGGTGGTCCTTGCGGGGAAGTTTGGTTCCCGTTTGATTGAGAAGAGAAGCTCACTCGGTCCATGGGACCGTTTGAGAGAGGGAAAGGGTTGAAAGAGACCCGGTCTTTGTGACCACCTCAACGGGGAGTAGGTTTGAGAGAACCGAACCTCGATAAAACAAATCCTTGTGTCTCACTTCTTTATTTGCTTGCGATTTGTTTTTACGCCCTCTCTCGGACTCACATTACATTTCTAACGCTAACCCGGCTTGTAGTTGTGATTAACTTTGTAAATTTCAGTTTCGCCCTATTCACCCCCCCTCTAGGCGACTTTCAATTGGTATCAGAGCCCGGTGCTTCATTAGAGCCTAACCGCTCGAAGTGATGTCGGGAGATCACGCCAAGAGAGAGATGGAGACCAGCGACAAGCCCACTACAAGCCACGGGAAGGCTTCATCAGAAGAGTCCCGCAACAAAGGGAAAGGGAAGGAGAAGAAATCTTCTTCCCACAAGTCGCATCGGAGAGGCGACAAGCACAAGAAGATGAGGAAAGTGGTCTACTACGAGACCGACTCTTCATCACCATCGACCTCCGGCTCCGACGCGCCGTCGGTAACTTCTAAGCGCCATGAGCGCAAGAAGTATAGTAAGATTCCCCTACGTTACCCTCGCATTTCAAAACGTACTCCTTTACTCTCCGTTCCATTAGGCAAACCACCGGTTTTTGACGGCGAAGATTATAATATGTGGAGTGACAAAATGAGGCATCATCTAACCTCACTCCACACAAGCATTTGGAATGTTGTTGAGTTTGGTGTACAGGTACCATCCGTAGGGGATGAAGACTACGACTCCGACGAAGTGGCCCAAATCCACCACTTTAACTCCCAAGCCACCACTATACTCCTCGCCTCTCTAAGTCGAGAGGAGTTTAATAAGGTGCAAGGGTTAAAGAGTGCGAAGGAAATTTGGGACGTACTCAAGACCGCGCACGAAGGAGATGAGGTGACCAAAATCACCAAGCGGGAGACGATCGAGGGGGAGCTCGGTCGGTTCTGACTCAACCAAGGCGAGGACCCTCAAGCCATGTACAACCGCTTGAAGACCTTGGTGAACCAAGTGCACAACCTCGGGAGCACAAAATGGGATGACCATGAGATGGTCAAGGTTATTCTAAGATCCCTTGTATTTCTTAATCCTACGCAAGTTCAATTAATTCGAGGTAATCCTAGATATACACAAATGACCCCCAAGGAAGTAATAGGGAATTTTGTGAGCTTTGAATTGATGATCAAAGGCTCAAAGAAGATCAACGAGCTTGATGGCCCTTCCACGTCCGAAGCCCAACCGGTCGCATTCAAAGCGATAGAGGAGAAGGAGGAGTCTACATCAAGTAGACAACCAATCGACGCCTCTAAGCTCGATAATGAGGAAATGACGCTTATCATCAAAAGCTTTTGCCAAATCCTCAAGCAAAGGAGGGGAAAGATTACAAGCCCCGCTCCAAGAAAGTGTGCTACAAATGTGGTAAGCCCGGTCATTCATTGCTAAATGTCCATTATCTAGTGATAGTGACAGGGGTGACGACAAGAAGGGGAGAAGAAAGGAGAAGAAGAGGCACTACAAGAAGAGGGGCGGCGATGCCCATGTGTGCCGCGAGTGGGACTACGAGGAGAGCTCCTCCGACTCATCCTCCGACGAGGACGCCGCCAACATCGCCGTCACCAAGGGACTTCTCTTCCCCAACGTCGGCCACAAGTGCCTCATGGCAAAGGATGGCAAAAAGAAGAAGGTTAAATCTAAATCCTCCACTAAATATGAGTCCTCTAGTGATGATAATGCTAGTGATGAGGAGGATAATTTGTGTACTCTCTTTGCTAACCTCAACATGCAACAAAAAGAAAAACTAAATGAACTAATTAGTGCCATCCATGAGAAGGATGAACTCTTGGACTCCCAAGAGGACTTCCTAATCAAGGAAAACAAAAAGCATGTTAAGGTTAAAAATGCTTATGCTCTGGAAGTTGAAAAATGTGAGAAATTAACTAGTGAGCTAAGCACATGCCATGATTTGATTGCCAACCTTAGAAATGAAAATGCTAAACTTATTGCTAAGGTTGATTCTAATGTTTGTAATGTTTCAATTCCCAATCTTAGAGATGATAATGATGAATTACTTGCTAAGATTGAAGAATTAAATGTTTCTCTTGCTAGCCTTAGGAATGAAAATGAAAATTTGATTGCTAAGGCTAAAGAATTAGATGTTTGCAATGCTTCCATTTCCGATCTTAGAAGTGAAAATGGCATTTTACATGCTAAGATTGTTGAACTAAAAACTTGCAAACCCTCTACATCTACCGTTGAGCATGTGTCTATTTGTACTAGATGTAGAGATGTTGATGCTATTCATGATCATATGGCTTTAATTAAACAACAAAATGATCATATAGCAAAATTAGATGCTAAAATTGCCGAGCTTGAACTTGAAAATGAAAAATTTAAATTTGCTCGTGGTATGCTTTATTGTGGGAGACGCCCTGGCATCAAGGATGGCATTGGCTTCCAAAAGGGAGACAATGTCAAACTTAATGCCCCTCCTAAGAAATTATCTAACTTTGTTAAGGGCAAGGCTCCCATGCCTTAGGATAACGAGGGTTACATTTTGTACCCTGCCGGTTATCCCGAGAGCAAAATTAGGAGAATTCATACTAGGAAGTCTCACTCTGGCCCTAATCATGCTTTTATGTACAAGGGTGAGACATCTAGCTCTAGGCAATCAACCCGTGCTAAATTGCCTAGAAAGAAAACTCCTAGTGCATCAAATGAACCTAACATTTCATTTAAAACTTTTGATGCATCATATGTGCTAACTAACAAATCCGGCAAGGTAGTTGCCAAGTTTGTTGGGGCAAACACAAGGGATCAAAGACTTGTGTTTGGGTACCCAATGTTCTTGTTTCTAATGCTAAAGGACCCAAAACCGTTTGGGTACCTAAAGTCAAGAACTAAAATTGTTTTGTAGGTTTATGCATCCGGGGGCTCAAGTTGGATAATCGACAGCGGGTGCACAAACCATATGACAGGGGAGAAGAAAATGTTACCCTCTTATGAGAAAAACCAAGATCCCCAACGAGCTATCACATTCGGGGATGGAAATCATGGTTTGGTCAAAGGTTTGGGTAAAATAGCTATATCTCCTGACAATTCCATTTCCAATGTTTTTCTTGTTGATTCATTAGATTACAATTTGCTTTCCGTTTCGCAATTATGTCAAATGGGCTACAACTGTCTATTTACTGATGTAGGTGTCACTGTCTTTAGAAGGAGTGATGATTCAATAGCGTTTAAGGGAGTGTTAGAGGGTCAGCTATACTTGGTACATTTTGATAGAGCTGAACTCGACACTTGCTTAATTGCTAAGACTAACATGGGTTGGCTCTGGCACCGCCGACTAGCCCATGTTGGAATGAAGAATCTTCATAAGCTTCTAAAGGGAGAGCACATTTTAGGATTAACAAATGTTCATTTTGAGAAAGACAGGATTTGTAGCGCATGCCAAGCAGGAAAGCAAGTTGGTGCTCATCATCCGCATAAGAACATCATGACGACTGACAGGCCACTGGAGCTCCTACACATGGATTTATTCGGCCCGATCGCTTACATAAGCATCGGCGGGAGTAAGTACTGTCTAGTTATTGTGGATGATTATTCTCGCTTCACTTGGGTATTCTTTTTGCAGGAAAAATCTCAAACCCAAGAAACCTTAAAGGGATTCTTGAGACGGGCTCAAAATGAGTTCGGCTTAAGGATCAAGAAAATTAGAAGCGACAACGGGACGGAGTTCAAGAATTCACAAATTGAAGGCTTCCTTGAGGAGGAGGGCATCAAGCATGAGTTCTCTTCTCCCTACACGCCACAACAAAATGGTGTAGTGGAGAGGAAAAATAGAACTCTATTGGACATGGCAAGAACCATGCTTGATGAGTACAAGACGCCGGATCGGTTTTGGGCCGAGGCGGTCAACACCGCCTGCTACGCCATCAACCGGTTGTATCTACACCGAATCCTCATGAAGACATCATATGAACTCCTAACCGGTAAAAAGCCCAACATTTCATATTTTAGAGTCTTTGGTAGCAAATGCTTTATTCTTGTTAAAAGAGGTAGAAAATCTAAATTTGCTCCTAAGACAGTAGAAGGCTTTTTACTAGGATATGATTCAAACACAAGGGCATATAGAGTCTTTAACAAGTCCTCCGGACAAGTTGAAGTTTCTTGTGACGTTGTGTTTGATGAGACTAATGGCTCTCAAGTAGAGTAAGTTGATCTTGATGAGATAGGTGATGAAGAGGCTCCGTGCATCACGCTAAGGAACATGTCCATTGGGGATGTGTGTCCTAAGGAATCCAAAGAGCCTCCAAATGCACAAGATAAACCATCCTCCTCCACGCAAGCATCTCCACCAACTGAAAGGGAAATGTGCCCTTGGACCATTTCTAAGTATTTTGGTGATTGAGTGTCAACACAAGTGCTTAAATGTAAATCAATGCCCATGGATGAACAAAGTGCAAATCTTCAACAAAGGTATGTTTCTAAGTCTTAGTACATTGGTTTTGTGTACTAATATATTTGTCTAAGTGTTAGAAACAGAAAGAAGAAGAGAAGAGAAGACTTGGCTGTGTGCAGCCAAGGGGCTGTTTCGGTCTGGGGCACCGGACTGTCCGGTGGTGCACCGGACAGTGTCCGGTGGTGCACCGGACAGTGTCCGGTGCACCAGGCTGCCTCGGCCGAAGAGGCCACTCTCGGGTTTTTCTCCGGCGACTTCGGCTAAAATTCACCGGACTGTTCGGTGAGCCAACGGTCGGCCGGGCCAACGGTCGGCCGCACGATCGCCGCGCGACACGTGGCCGAGCCAACGGTCGGAAGGAAGCACCGGACTGTCCGGTGTGCACCGAACTGTCCGGTGCATCAGATCTGCAGTGGTCGGCAACGGTCGGCTGCGCCTGTTAAGGAAAGAAATCGGGCACCGGACAATGTCCGGTGTGCACCGGACTGTCCGGTGCGCCCAACGACAGAAGGCAAGGATGGCCTTCCAGAATTGTTCTCAACGACTCCTAGCTGCCTTGGGGCTATAAAAGGGGCCTCTAGGCGCATGGAGGAGAACAACCAAGCATTCCTTGAGCACTCTTGATCACTCACACATCAATCTCGCGCACTTGTTCGACATTCTAATGATTTGAGCTCCGTTCTAGTGTGCTAGTCTTTTGAGCTCAAGTCTGGGTCTTGTGTGTGCGTATTCGCTGTTGAGAGCACCTAGAGGGGGGGTGAATAGGTGATCCTGTAAAAACTTAAACTTATAGCCACAAAACTTGATTAGGCGTTAGCACAGTTTATGCCAAGTGGCTAGAGAGGAGTCAAAACACAGTAACCACAAGAATCCAATCACAGATATGACACAGTGGTTATCCCGTGGTTCGGCCAAGTACAAAACTTGCCTACTCCACGTTGTGGCGTCCCAACGGACGAGAGTTGCACTCAACTCCTCTCAAGTGATCCAATGATCAACTTGAATACCACGGTGTTCTTGCTTTTCTTTTCTCAATCCCGTTTGCGAGGAATCTCCACAACTTGGAGCCTCTCGCCCTTACAAAAGATGTTCACAAAGAATCACAGAGCAAGGGAGGGATTAGCAACTCACACACGACACAAAGATCACAGCGAATACGCACACACAAGACCCAGACTTGAGCTCAAAAGACTAGCACACTAGAACGGAGCTCAAATCACTAGAATGTCGAACAAGTGCGCGAGATTGATATGTGAGTGATCAAGAGTGCTCAAGGAATGCTTGATTTTCATCTCCATGCGCCTAGGGGTCCCTTTTATAGCCCCAAGGCAGCTAGGAGCCGTTGAGAACAATTCTGGAAGGCCATCCTTGCCTTCTGTCGTCGGGCGCACCGGACAGTCCGGTGCACACCGGACACTGTCCGGTGCCCGATTCCTTTCCTTAGATAGGCGCAGCCGACCGTTGCCGACCACTGCAGATCTGGCACACCGGACAGTCCGGTGCACACCGGACAGTCCGGTGCTTCCTTCCGACCGTTGGCTCGGCCACGTGTCGCGCGCCGATCGCGCGGCCGACCGTTGGCCCGGCCGACCGTTGGCTCACCGGACAGTCCGGTGCACACCGGACAGTCCGGTGAATTTTAGCCGAAGTCGCCGGAGAAAAACCCGAGAGCGGCCTCTTCGTCCGAGGCAGCCTGGTGCACCGGACACTGTCCGGTGCACCACCGGACACTGTCCGGTGCACCACCGGACAGTCCGGTGCCCCAGACCGAAACAGCCCCTTGGCTGCACACAGCCAAGTCTTCTCTTCTCTTCTTCTTTCTGTTTCTAACACTTAGACAAATATATTAGTACACAAAACCAATGTACTAAGACTTAGAAACATACCTTTGTTGAAGATTTGCACTTTGTTCATCCATGGGCGTTGATTCACATTTAAACACTTGTGTTGACACTCAATCACCAAAATACTTAGAAATGGCCCAAGGGCACATTTCCCTTTCAATCTCCCCCTTTTTGGTGATTTATGCCAACACAACATAAAGCAACTAGAACAAGTGCAAAATCACTTCAAATAAAAACTCAAATTGGTTTTGATTCAATTTTGGCATATATGGATCATCCTTTGCCACCACTTGGTTTGTTTTTGCAAATCAAACTCAAATCTCTATTTCTATGTCAAACACACATGTTGAGGCATAAAGAGAGTCATTCCAAAAGAGATTGATCAAAGAGTTCAAAAACTCCCCCTATTTCCCATAATCAACACTTCTCCCCACAAGGCCAACTTTTGACAATAGAGACAATAAGAGACAATAAAAGCTTTTGACAAAACAAAAACTCTATTCTACTATTTTCAAAATCTCTCAAGTGGTAGCTGATCCATTTATCACTTTGGCCTTTATTTTCTCCCCCTTTGGCATCAAGCACCAAAACGGGATTAATCTTGGCCTTTTAACCCCATTGCCTCACCAAAGTCTTCAATTAAGAGCAAATGGCAATAAGATTTCATGAGATGAACTTGGAATTAGTTACCCTCTCATCGGAGTGCAGTGGAAGTCTTTCATGGTCCAAGTCCACCTTTTCCCTTTCAATCCTCCTTCGAGACTAAATTACCAAACTTAAGCACATGGTTAGTCTCAAAGGGTCAAGTTGTAACACATCTCCCCCTAAACATGTGCATTACTTTGCAACGGACTTGTGAGGTCCAGGGAGTGTTTGTACAACTTGAGCACCACAATAAGCAACAAAATGCAGAATGAACATGATCAAGGGCATAAACACATGTATGCTACAATTCAATCCAAGTTCCGCGAATCTAAGACATTTAGTTCACTACGCAGCCTGCAAAAGGTCTTCTCATCTAGAGGCTTGGTAAAGATATCGGCTAGCTGGTTCTCGGTGCTAACATGAAACACTTCGATATCTCCCTTTTGCTGGTGGTCTCTCAAAAAGTGATGCCGGATGTCTATGTGCTTTGTGCGGCTGTGTTCAACAGGATTTTCCGCCATGCGGATAGCACTCTCATTATCACATAGGAGTGGGACTTTGCTCAGATTGTAGCCAAAGTCCCTGAGGGTTTGCCTCATCCAAAGTAGTTGTGCGCAACACTGTCCTGCGGCAACATACTCGGCCTCAGCGGTGGATAGGGCAACGGAGGTTTGTTTCTTAGAGTTCCATGACACCAGGGACCTTCCTAAGAATTGGCACGTCCCCGATGTACTCTTCCTATCGACCTTACATCCGGCATAGTCGGAGTCTGAGTATCCAACTAAGTCAAAGGTAGACCCCTTTGGATACCAGAGCCCGAAGCAAGGCGTAGCAACCAAATATCTAAGAATTCGCTTCACTGCCACTAAGTGACACTCCTTAGGATCGGATTGAAATCTAGCACACATGCATACGCTAAGCATAATGTCCGGTCTACTAGCACATAAATAAAGCAAAGAACCTATCATTGACCGGTATGCTTTTTGATCAACGGACTTACCTCCTTTGTTGAGGTCGGTGTGTCCGTCGGTTCCCATCGGCGTCTTTGCGAGCTTGGCGTCCTTCATCCCAAACCGCTTTAGCAGATCTTGCGTGTACTTCGTTTGGGAGATGAAGGTGCCGTCCTTGAGTTGCTTCACTTGGAACCCAAGGAAGTAGTTCAACTCGCCCATCATTGACATCTCGAATTTCTGCGTCATCACCCTGCTAAACTCTTCACAAGACTTTTGGTTAGTAGAACCAAATATTATGTCGTCGACATAAATTTGGCACACAAACAAATCACCATCACATGTCTTTGTAAAAAGAGTTGGATCGGCTTTCCCAACCTTGAAAGCATTAGCAATTAAGAAATCTCTAAGGCATTCATACCATGCTCTTGGGGCTTGCTAAAGTCCATAGAGCGCCTTAGAGAGCTTACACACGTGGTCGGGGTACCGTTCATCCTCGAAGCCAGGGGGTTGCTCCACGTACACCTCCTCCTTGATTGGCCCGTTGAGGAAAGCGCTCTTCACATCCATTTGGAACAACCTGAAAGAATGGTGAGCGGCATATGCTAGCAAGATACGAATGGACTCTAGCCTAGCCACAGGAGCGAAAGTCTCCTCAAAGTCCAAACCTGCGACTTGGGCATAACCTTTTGCCACAAGTCGAGCCTTGTTTCTCGTCACCACCCCGTGCTCGTCCTGTTTGTTGCGGAACACCCACTTGGTTCCCACAACATTTTGCTTCGGACGAGGCACCAGCGTCCAAACTTCATTGCGCTTGAAGTTGTTGAGCTCCTCTTGCATGGCCAAAACCCAATCCGGATCTAGCAAGGCCTCCTCTACCCTGAAAGGCTCAATAGAAGAGACAAAAGAGTAATGTTCACAAAAATTAACTAATCGAGACCGAGTAGTTACTCCCTTGCTAATGTCACCCAGAATTTGATCGACGGGATGATCCCTTTGAATCATCGCTCGAACTTGGGTTGGAGGTGCCGGTAGCGCTTCTTCTTCCATCACTTGATCACCTTGTGCTCCCCCTTGATCAAGCGCCTCCTCTTGAGGTACCTGTTCGTCATCTTCGGTTGGGAGTTGCACCATAGTTGAGGAAGAAGGTTGATCTCGTTCATCTTGTTCCTGTGGCCGTACTTCTCCAATCGCCATGGTCCGTATAGCGGCCGTCGGAACATCTTCTTCATCTACATCATCACAATCAACAACTTGCTCTCTTGGAGAGCCATTAGTCTCATCAAATACAACGTCGCTAGAGACTTCAACCAAACCCGATGATTTGTTGAAGACTCTATACGCCTTTGTATTTGAGTCATAACCTAGTAAAAACCCTTCTACCGCTTTGGGAGCAAACTTAGAATTTCTACCCTTCTTCACTAGAATGTAGCATTTACTCCCAAATACACGAAAGTACGATACATTGGGTTTGTTACCGGTTAGTAGCTCATACGACGTCTTCTTGAGGAGGCGATGAAGGTAGACCCTGTTGATGGCGTGGCAAGCAGTGTTAACGGCTTCCGTCCAAAAGCACTCGGGGGTCTTGAACTCTCCTAGCATCGTCCTCGCCATATCGATGAGTGTCCTGTTCTTCCTCTCTACCACACCATTTTGCTGTGGTGTGTAGGGAGCGGAGAACTCGTGCTTGATCCCTTCCTCTTCAAGGAATTCCTCCACTTGAAGGTTCTTGAACTCGGTTCCATTGTCGCTCCTTATCTTCTTCACTTTGAGCTCAAACTCATTTTGAGCTCTCCTGAGGAAGCGTTTGAGAGTCCCTTGGGTTTCGGACTTTTCCTGCAAAAAGAACACCCAAGTGAAGCGGGAAAAGTCATCAACAATAACTAAACCATACTTACTTCCTCCTATGCTCAGATAGGCGACGGGTCCAAAAAGGTCCATATGCAGCATCTCCAAGGGTCTTGATGTCGTCATCACATTTTTGGTGTGATGAGAGCCTCCCACCTGTTTCCCTGCTTGACAAGCTCCACAAGGTCTATCTTTTTCGAACTGAACATTAGTTAGACCTATCACGTGTTCTCCCTTTAGAAGTTTGTGAAGGTTCTTCATCCCCACATGTGCTAAGCGGCGATGCCACAGCCAGCCCATGCTAGTCTTAGCTATTAAGCATGCATCTAGACCGGCCTCTTCTTTTGCAAAGTCTACTAAATAAAGTTTGCCGTCTAATACACCCTTAAAAGCTAGTGAACCATCACTTCTTCTAAAGACAGACACATCTACATTTGTAAATAGACAGTTATATCCCATATTGCATAATTGACTCACAGATAGCAGATTATATCCAAGAGACTCAACTAAAAACACATTAGATATGGAGTGCTCATTAGAAATTGCAATTTTACCTAAACCTTTTACCTTGCCTTGATTCCCATCACCGAATATAATTGAATCTTGGGAATCTTTATTCTTGACGTAGGAGGTGAACATCTTCTTCTCCCCCGTCATATGGTTTGTGCATCCGCTGTCGATAATCCAGCTTGAACCCCCGGATGCATAAACCTGCAAGGCAAATTTAGGCTTGGGACTTAGGTACCCAACTCTTGTTGGGTCCTACAAGGTTAGTCACAATTTCCTTAGGGACCCAAATGCAAGTTTTATCACCTTTGCATTTTGCCCCTAACTTCCTAGCAATTACTTTTCTATCCTTTCTACAAATTGCAAATGAAGTATTCAAAGCACAATAAATTGTAGAAGGTTCATTCACTACTTTCCTAGGAGCATGAATAACATTCTTTCTAGGCACATGATGAATAGCATTTCTCCTAGACATATTTCTACCATGCATAACATGAGAACTAGAAGCAGTCATAGCATAAGAGTCATAAGCATGTGAATCAAACACATCATGACCTCTAAAAGCATTTCTAGAATATCTCCTATCATAGTACATAAAAGCATGGTTCTTTTGCACATTACTAGCCATAGGGGCCTTCCCTTTCTCCTTGGCGGGAATGGGAGCCTTATGGCTTGTTAAGTTCTTAGCTTCTCTCTTGAAGCCAAGTCCATCCTTAATTGAGGGGTGTCTACCAATTGTGTAGGCATCCCTTGCAAATTTTAGCTTATCGAAATCATTCTTGCTAGTCTTAAGTTGAGCATTAAGACTAGCCAGTTCATCATTAAGCTTGGAAATTGAAACTAGGTGTTCACTACAAGCATCAATGTCAAAATCTTTACACCTAGTACAAATTTCAACATGTTCTACACAAGAATTGGATTTATTTGCTACTTCTAATTTAGCATTTAAATCATTGTTGACACCTTTCAAAGTAGAAATGGTTTCATGACAAGTAGATAGTTCAAAAGAAAGCATTTCATTTCTTTTAACTTCTAAAGTATAGGATTTTTGTGCCTCAACAAATTTATCATGCTCTTCATACAACAAATCCTCTTGCTTTTCTAAAAGTATATTCTTTTCATTCAAGGCATCAATTAATTCATTAATTTTGTCTATCTTAGATCTATCTAAGCCCTTGAACAAACATGAATAATCTACTTCATCCTCATCACTAGATTCGTCCTCACTTGAAGAAGCATAGGTAGAGTTGCGAGTACATACCTTCTTCTCCCTTGCCATAAGGCATGTGTGACGCTCGTTGGGGAAGAGGGTTGATTTGTTGAAGGCGGTGGCGGCGAGTCCTTCATTGTCGGAGTCGGACGAGGAGCAATCCGAGTCCCACTCCTTGCCTAGATGCGCCTCGCCCTTTGCCTTCTTGTAATGCTTCTTCTTTTCCCTCTTGTTTCCCTTTTCCTGGTCACTATCATTATCGGGACAGTTAGCAATAAAATGACCAAGCTTACCGCATTTGAAGCATGATCGCTTCCCCTTGGTCTTAGTCTTGCTCGGCTGTCCATTGCGACCCTTTAGCACCGTCTTGAATCTCTTGATAATGAGGGCCATTTCTTCTTCATTAAGACCGGCCGCCTCAATTTGCGCCACCTTGCTGGGTAGCGCCTCCTTGTTCCCTGTGGCTTTGAGAGCAAAAGGTTGCGGCTCGTTGATCGGTCCATTCAAGGCGTCGTCCACATACCTTGCCTCCTTGATCATCATTCGCCCGCTGACGAATTTTCCTAGGACTTCTTCGGGCGACATTTTGGTGTACCTGGGATTCTCACGAATATTATTCACCAAATGAGGATCAAGAACGGTAAAGGACCTGAGCATTAGTCGGACGACGTCGTGGTCCGTCCATCGCGTGCTTCCGTAGCTCCTTATTTTGTTGATAAGGGTCTTGAGCCGGTTGTATGTCTGAGTTGGCTCCTCGCCCCTTATCATCGCGAACCGTCCAAGCTCGCCCTCCACCAACTCCATTTTGGTGAGCAAGGTAGCGTCATTTCCCTCATGAGAGATCTTGAGGGTATCCCAGATTTGCTTGGCGTTATCCAAGCCACTCACTTTATTATATTCATCCCTGCACAATGAGGCTAGAAGAACAGTAGTAGCTTGTGCATTCTTATGGATTTGCTCATTAATGAATATAGGACTATCCGAACTATTAAAGTGCATTCCACTATCTATAATCTCCCATATGCTAGGATGGAGAGAGAATAGGTGACTACGCATTTTGTGGCTCCAAAATCCGTAGTCCTCCCCATCAAAGTGTGGGGGCTTGCCGAGTGGAATAGAAAGCAAATGTGAATTTGAACTTTGCGGAATACGAGAGTAGTCAAAAGAAAAGTTAGAATTAATCGGTTTCCTTTGTTTGTCGTGGTCGTCGTCCTTTTGGGAAGAAGAGGACTCATCACTGTCGTAGTAGACGATCTCCTTGATGCGTCTTGTCTTCTTCTTCTTCCCATCTCTTCGCTTGTGGCCCGAGCCCGAGTCATTGGACTTGTCATCCCTTGGCTCGTTGACGAAGGACTCCTTTTCCTTGTCGTTGATCACAATTCCCTTCCCCTTAGGATCCATCTCTTCGGGCGGTTAGTCCCTTTCTTGAAGAGAACGGCTCTGATACCAATTGAGAGCACCTAGAGGGGGGGGGTGAATAGGTGATCCTGTAAAAACTTAAACTTATAGCCACAAAACTTGATTAGGCGTTAGCACAGTTTATGCCAAGTGGCTAGAGAGGAGTCAAAACACAGTAACCACAAGAATCCAATCACAGATATGACACAGTGGTTATCCCGTGGTTCGGCCAAGTACAAAACTTGCCTACTCCACGTTGTGGCGTCCCAACGGACGAGAGTTGCACTCAACTCCTCTCAAGTGATCCAATGATCAACTTGAATACCACGGTGTTCTTGCTTTTCTTTTCTCAATCCCGTTTGCGAGGAATCTCCACAACTTGGAGCCTCTCGCCCTTACAAAAGATGTTCACAAAGAATCACAGAGCAAGGGAGGGATTAGCAACTCACACACGACACAAAGATCACAGCGAATACGCACACACAAGACCCAGACTTGAGCTCAAAAGACTAGCACACTAGAACGGAGCTCAAATCACTAGAATGTCGAACAAGTGCGCGAGATTGATGTGTGAGTGATCAAGAGTGCTCAAGGAATGCTTGATTTTCATCTCCATGCGCCTAGGGGTCCCTTTTATAGCCCCAAGGCAGCTAGGAGCCGTTGAGAACAATTCTGGAAGGCCATCCTTGCCTTCTGTCGTCGGGCGCACCGGACAGTCCGGTGCACACCGGACACTGTCCGGTGCCCGATTCCTTTCCTTAGATAGGCGCAGCCGACCGTTGCCGACCACTGCAGATCTGGCGCACCGGACAGTCCGGTGCACACCGGACAGTCCGGTGCACACCGGACAGTCCGGTGCACACCGGACAGTCCGGTGCTTCCTTCCGACCGTTGGCTCGGCCACGTGTCGCGCGCCGATCGCGCGGCCGACTGTTGGCCCGGCCGACCGTTGGCTCACCGGACAGTCCGGTGCACACCGGACAGTCCGGTGAATTTTAGCCGAAGTCGCCGGAGAAAAACCCGAGAGCGGCCTCTTCGTCCGAGGCAGCCTGGTGCACCGGACACTGTCCGGTGCACCACCGGACACTGTCCGGTGCACCACCGGACAGTCCGGTGCCCCAGACCGAAACAGCCCCTTGGCTGCACACAGCCAAGTCTTTTCTTCTCTTCTTCTTTCTGTTTCTAACACTTAGACAAATATATTAGTACACAAAACCAATGTACTAAGACTTAGAAACATACCTTTGTTGAAGATTTGCACTTTGTTCATCCATGGGCGTTGATTCACATTTAAACACTTGTGTTGACACTCAATCACCAAAATACTTAGAAATGGCCCAAGGGCACATTTCCCTTTCAGCTGTGATCTTTGTGTCGTGTGTGAGTTGCTAATCCCTCCCTTGCTCTGTGATTCTCTGTGAACATCTTTTGTAAGGGCGAGAGGCTCCAAGTTGTGGAGATTCCTCGCAAACGGGATTGAGAAAAGAAAAGCAAGAACACCGTGGTATTCAAGTTGATCATTGGATCACTTGAGAGGAGTTGAGTGCAACTCTCGTCCGTTGGGACGCCACAACGTGGAGTAGGCAAGTTTTGTACTTGGCCGAACCACGGGATAACCACTGTGTCATCTCTGTGATTGGATTCTTGTGTTTTGACTCCTCTCTAGCCACTTGGCATAAACTGTGCTAACACCTAATCAAGTTTTGTGGCTATAAGCTTAAGTTTTTACAGGATCACCTATTCACCCCCCCCCCTCTAGGTGCTCTCAATTGGTATCGGAGCCGTTCTCTTCAAGAAAGGGACTAACCGCCCGAAGAGATGGATCCTAAGGGGAAGGGAATTGTGATCAACGACAAGGAGAAGGAGTCCTTCGTCAACGAGCCAAGGGATGACAAGTCCAATGACTCGGGCTCGGGCCACAAGCGAAAAGATGGGAAGAAGAAGAAGACAAGACGCATCAAGGAGATCGTCTACTACGACAGCGATGAGTCCTCTTCTTCCCAAAAGGACGACGACCACGACAAACAAAAGACGGTTAACTCAAACTTTTCTTTTGATTATTCGCGCATTCCATATAGCTCAAATGCTCATTTGCTCCCCATTCCACTTGGCAAGCCTCCTCACTTTGATGGAGAGGACTACGGATTTTGGAGTCACAAAATGCGTACTCACCTATTTTCTCTCCATCCAAGCATTTGGGAGATTGTGGAAAGTGGAATGAAATTTGATAGCTCGGATAGCCCTTCATTCATTAATGAGCAAATCCATAAGAATGCACAAGCTACCACTGTTCTTCTAGCTTCATTGTGCAGGGATGAATATAACAAAGTGAGCGGCTTGGATAACGCCAAGCAGATCTAGGACACCCTCAAGATCTCTCATGAAGGGAATGACGTTACCTTGCTCACCAAAACGGAGTTGGTGGAAGGCGAGCTTGGACGGTTCGCAATGATAAGGGGTGAGGAGCCAACTCAGACATACAACCGGCTCAAGACCCTTATCAACAAAATAAGGAGCTACGGAAGCACGCGATGGACGGACCACGACGTCGCCCGACTAATGCTCAGGTCCTTTACCGTTCTTGATCCTCATTTGGTGAATAATATTCGTGAGAATCCCAGGTACACCAAAATGTCGCCCGAAGAAGTCCTAGGAAAATTCGTCAGCGGGCGAATGATGATCAAGGAGGCAAGGTATGTGGACGACGCCTTGAATGGACCGATCAACGAGCCGCAACCTTTTGCTCTCAAAGCCACAAGGAACAAGGAGGCGCTACCCAGCAAGGTGGCGCAAATTGAGGCGGCCGGTCTTAATGATGAAGAAATGGCCCTCATTATCAAGAGATTCAAGACGGTGCTAAAGGGTCGCAATGGACAGCCGAGCAAGACTAAGACCAAGGGGAAGCGATCATGCTTCAAATGCGGTAAGCTTGGTCATTTTATTGCTAACTGTCCTGATAATGAAAGTGACCAGGAAAAGGGGAACAAAAGGGAGAAGAAGAAGCACTACAAGAAAGCCAAGGGCGAGGCGCATATAGGCAAGGAGTGGGATTCGGATTGCTCCTCCTCCGACTCCGACAATGAGGGACTTGCCGCCACCGCCTTCAACAAATCGGCCCTCTTCCCCAACGAGCGTCACACGTGTCTCATGGCTAAGGAGAAGAAAGTAAGTACTCGAAACTCTACTTATGCTTCTTCTAGTGGTGATGATTCTAGTGACGATGATGAAATAGACTATTCTAGTTTATTTAAAGGTCTAGATAGAATTACGATTGGCAAAATTAATGAATTAATTGATGCATTGAATGAGAAGGACAAACTCTTAGAGAAACAAGAGGATTTATTGTATGAAGAGCATGATAAATTTTTAGAAGCTCAAAAATCTCATGCTCTAGAAGTTAAAAGAAATGAAATGCTTACTTGTGAATTATCTTCATGCCATGAGACAATTTCAAAATTAAAGAGCATTAACGATGAGTTGAATGCTAAGATAGAAATAGCTAGTAAATCAACAACTTGTGTAGAAAACGTTGTTATTTGCAATAGATGTAAAGACTTTGATATTGATGCTTGTAGTGAACACATAGCTTCTATTGCAAAGTTAAATAATGAAGTGGCTAGTCTTAATGCCCAACTTAAGACTAGCAAAAGTGAATTTGATAAGTTAAAATTTGCAAGGGATGCTTACACAATAGGAAGACATCCCTCAATTAAGGATGGGCTTGGCTTCAAGAGGGAAGCCAAGAACTTAACAAGCCATAAGACTCCCATCTCCACCAAGGAGAAAGGGAAGGCTCCTATGGCTAATAGTGTTAAGAAGAATCATGCTTTCATGTACTATGATAGGAGATATTCTAGAAATGCTTTTAGAGGTCATGATGTTTTTGATGCTTATGACTCTTATGCTATGACTGCTTCTAGTTCTCATGTTATGCATGGTAGAAATGGGTTTAGAAGAAATGTTGTTCATCAAATGCCTAGGAGAAATGTTGTTAGGAAAGTAGTGAATGAACCTTCTACAATTTATTGTGCTTTGAATGCTTCCTTTGCAATTTGTAGAAAGGATAAGAAAATTGTTGCTAGGAAGCTAGGGGCAAAATGCAAGGGAGACAAAACTTGCATTTGGGTCCCTAAGGATATTTGCACTAACCTTGTAGGACCCAACATGAGTTGGGTACCTAAGACCCAAGCCTAAATTTGCCTTGCAGGTTTATGCATCCGGGGGTTCAAGCTGGATTATTGATAGCGGATGCACAAACCATATGACGGGGGAGAAGAAAATGTTCACCTCCTACGTCAAGAATAAAGATTCCCAAGATTCAATTATATTCGGTGATGGGAATCAAGGCAAGGTAAAAGGGTTAGGTAAAATTGCGATTTCTAATGAGCATTCTATCTCTAATGTATTTTTAGTAGAGAGTCTTGGATATAATTTGCTATCTGTTAGTCAATTATGTCATATGGGGTATAACTGTCTATTTACTAATGTAGATGTGTCTGTCTTTAGAAGAAGTGATGGTTCACTAGCTTTTAAGGGTGTATTAGACGGCAAACTTTATTTAGTTGATTTTGCAAAAGAAGAGGCCGGTCTAGATGCATGCTTAATAGCTAAGACTAGCATGGGCTGGCTGTGGCATCGCCGCTTAGCACATGTGGGGATGAAGAACCTTCACAAGCTTCTAAAGGGAGAACACGTGATAGGTTTGACTAACGTGCATTTCGAAAAAGATAGACCTTGTGCAGCTTGTCAAGCAGGTAAACAAGTGGGAGGAGCACATCACAGCAAGAACGTGATGACCACTTCAAGACCCCTGGAGCTGCTGCATATGGACCTCTTCGGACCTGTCGCCTATCTGAGCATAGGAGGGAGTAAGTATGGTCTAGTTATTGTAGATGATTTTTCCCGCTTCACTTGGGTGTTCTTTTTGCAGGATAAGTCTGAAACCCAAGGGACCCTCAAGCGCTTTCTCAGGAGAGCTCAAAATGAGTTTGAGCTCAAAGTGAAGAAGATAAGGAGCGACAACGGGTCCGAGTTCAAGAACCTTCAAGTGGAGGAGTTCCTTGAAGATGAAGGGATCAAGCACGAGTTCTCCGCTCCCTACACACCACAGCAAAATGGTGTGGTAGAGAGGAAGAACAGGACGCTCATCGACATGGCGAGGACGATGCTAGGAGAGTTCAAGACCCCCGAGTGCTTTTGGACGGAAGCCGTAAACACGGCTTGCCACGCCATCAACAGGGTCTACCTTCATCGCCTCCTCAAGAAGACTTCGTATGAGCTACTAACCAGTAACAAACCCAATGTATCCTACTTTCGTGTATTTGGGAGCAAGTGCTACATTCTAGTGAAGAAGGGTAGAAATTCTAAGTTTGCTCCCAAAGCTGTAGAAGGGTTTTTGTTAGGTTATGACTCAAATACAAAGGCGTATAGAGTCTTCAACAAATCATCGGGTTTGGTTGAAGTCTCTAGCGACGTTGTATTTGATGAGACTAATGGCTCTCCAAGAGAGCAAGTTGTTGATTGTGATGATGTAGATGAAGAAGATGTTCCGACGGCCGCTATACGAACCATGGCGATTGGAGAAGTGCGGCCACAGGAACAAGATGAACGAGATCAACCTTCTTCCTCAACTATGGTGCATCCCCCAACCGAAGGTGACGTACAGGTACCTCTAGTGGAGGCGATTGATCAAGGGGGAGCACAAGGTGATCAAGTGATGGAGGGAGAAGCGCAACCGGCACCTCCAACCCAAGTTCGAGCGATGATTCAAAGGGATCATCCCGTCGACCAAATTCTGGGTGACATTAGCAAGGGAGTAACTACTCGATCTCGACTAGTTGATTTTTGTGAGCATTACTCCTTTGTCTCTTCTATTGAGCCTTTCAGGGTAGAGGAGGCCTTGCTAGATCCGGATTGGGTATTGGCCATGCAGGAGGAGCTCAACAACTTCAAGCGCAATGAAGTTTGGACACTGGTGCCCCGTCCGAAGCAAAACGTTGTGGGAACCAAGTGGGTGTTCCGCAACAAACAGGACGAGCACGGGGTGGTGACGAGGAACAAGGCTCGACTTGTGGCAAAAGGTTATGCCCAAGTCGCAGGTTTGGACTTTGAGGAGACTTTCGCTCCTGTGGCTAGGCTAGAGTCCATTCGTATCTTGCTAGCATATGCCGCTCACCATTCTTTCAGGTTGTTCCAAATGGATGTGAAGAGCGCTTTCCTCAACGGGCCAATCAAGGAGGAGGTGTACGTGGAGCAACCCCCTGGCTTCGAGGATGAACGGTACCCCGACCACGTGTGTAAGCTCTCTAAGGCGCTCTATGGACTTAAGCAAGCCCCAAGAGCATGGTATGAATGCCTTAGAGATTTCTTAATTGCTAATGCTTTCAAGGTTGGGAAAGCCGATCCAACTCTTTTTACTAAGACTTGTAATGGTGATTTGTTTGTGTGCCAAATTTATGTCGATGACATAATATTTGGTTCTACTAACCAAAAGTCTTGTGAGGAGTTTAGCAGGGTGATGACGCAGAAATTCGAGATGTCAATGATGGGCGAGTTGAACTACTTCCTTGGGTTCCAAGTGAAGCAACTCAAGGACGGCACCTTCATCTCCCAAACGAAGTACACGCAAGATCTGCTAAAGCGGTTTGGGATGAAGGACGCCAAGCCCGCAAAGACGCCGATGGGAACCAACGGACACACCGACCTCAACAAAGGAGGTAAGTCCGTTGATCAAAAAGCATACCGGTCAATGATAGGTTCTTTGCTTTATTTATGTGCTAGTAGACCGGACATTATGCTTAGCGTATGCATGTGTGCTAGATTTCAATCCGATCCTAAGGAGTGTCACTTAGTGGCGGTGAAGCGAATCCTTAGATATTTGGTTGCTACGCCTTGCTTCGGGCTCTGGTATCCAAAGGGGTCTACCTTTGACTTAGTTGGATACTCAGATTCCGACTATGCTGGATGTAAGGTCGATAGGAAGAGCACATCGGGGACGTGCCAATTCTTAGGAAGGTCCCTGGTGTCATGGAACTCTAAGAAACAAACCTCCGTTGCCCTATCCACCGCTGAGGCCGAGTATGTTGCCGCAGGACAGTGTTGCGCGCAACTACTTTGGATGAGGCAAACCCTCAGGGACTTTGGCTACAATCTGAGCAAAGTCCCACTCCTATGTGATAATGAGAGTGCTATCCGCATGGCGGAAAATCCTGTTGAACACAGCCGCACAAAGCACATAGACATCCGGCATCACTTTTTGAGAGACCACCAGCAAAAGGGAGATATCGAAGTGTTTCATGTTAGCACCGAGAACCAGCTAGCCAATATCTTTACCAAGCCTCTAGATGAGAAGACCTTTTGCAGGCTGCGTAGTGAGCTAAATGTCTTAGATTCGCGGAACTTGGATTGAATTGTAGCATACATGTGTTTATGCCCTTGATCATGTTCATTCTGCATTTTGTTGCTTATTATGGTGCTCAAGTTGTACAAACACTCCCTGGACCTCACAAGTCCGTTGCAAAGTAATGCACATGTTTAGGGGGAGATGTGTTACAACTTGACCCTTTGAGACTAACCATGTGCTTGAGTTTGGTAATTTAGTCTCGAAGGAGGATTGAAAGGGAAAAGGTGGACTTGGACCATGAAAGACTTCCACTGCACTCCGATGAGAGGGTAACTAATTCCAAGTTCATCTCATGAAATCTTAGTGCCATGTGCTCTTAATTGAAGACTTTGGTGAGGCAATGGGGTTAATGGGCCAAGATTGATCCCGTTTTGGTGCTTGATGCCAAAGGGGGAGAAAATAAAGGCCAAAGCAATAAATGGATCAGCTACCACTTGAGAAATTTTGAAAAAGTATAATAGAGCTTTTGGTTTGTCAAAACTCTTGTATTGTCTCTTTTGTCAAAAGTTGGCTTCTTGTGGAGAAAAATGTTGATTATGGGAAAAAGGGGGAGTTTTTGAAATCCGTGGTCAAATTTCTTTGGAATGACTCTCTTTATGCTTCAACATGTGTGTTTGACTTAGAGATAGAGATTTGAGTTTGATTTGCAAAAACAAACCAAGTGGTGGCAAAGAATGATCCATATATGCCAAAATTGAATAAAACTCAAAGTTAAGTTTTTATTTGAAGTAGTTTTGCACTTGTTCCACTTGCTTTATGTTGTGTTGGCATAAATCACCAAAAAGGGGGAGATTGAAAGGGAAATGTGCCCTTGGACCATTTCTAAGTATTTTGGTGATTGAGTGTCAACACAAGTGCTTAAATGTAAATCAATGCCCATGGATGAACAAAGTGCAAATCTTCAACAAAGGTATGTTTCTAAGTCTTAGTACATTGGTTTTGTGTACTAATATATTTGTCTAAGTGTTAGAAACAGAAAGAAGAAGAGAAGAGAAGACTTGGCTGTGTGCAGCCAAGGGGCTGTTTCGGTCTGGGGCACCGGACTGTCCGGTGGTGCACCGGACAGTGTCCGGTGCACCAGGCTGCCTCGGCCGAAGAGGCCACTCTCGGGTTTTTCTCCGGCGACTTCGGCTAAAATTCACCGGACTGTCCGGTGTGCACCGGACTGTCCGGTGAGCCAACGGTCGGCCGGGCCAACGGTCGGCCGCACGATCGCCGCGCGACACGTGGCCGAGCCAACGGTCGGAAGGAAGCACCGGACTGTCCGGTGTGCACCGGACTGTCCGGTGCGTCAGATCTGCAGTGGTCGGCAACGGTCGGCTGCGCCTGTTAAGGAAAGAAATCGGGCACCGGACAGTGTCCGGTGTGCACCGGACTGTCCGGTGCGCCCAACGACAGAAGGCAAGGATGGCCTTCCAGAATTGTTCTCAACGGCTCCTAGCTGCCTTGGGGCTATAAAAGGGGCCTCTAGGCGCATGGAGCAGAACAACCAAGCATTCCTTGAGCACTCTTGATCACTCACACATCAATCTCGCGCACTTGTTCGACATTCTAATGATTTGAGCTCCGTTCTAGTGTGCTAGTCTTTTGAGCTCAAGTCTGGGTCTTGTGTGTGCGTATTCGCTGTGATCTTTGTGTCGTGTGTGAGTTGCTAATCCCTCCCTTGCTCTGTGATTCTCTGTGAACATCTTTTGTAAGGGCGAGAGGCTCCAAGTTGTGGAGATTCCTCGCAAACGGGATTGAGAAAAGAAAAGCAAGAACACCGTGGTATTCAAGTTGATCATTGGATCACTTGAGAGGAGTTGAGTGCAACTCTCGTCCGTTGGGACGCCACAACGTGGAGTAGGCAAGTTTTGTACTTGGCCGAACCACGGGATAACCACTGTGTCATCTCTGTGATTGGATTCTTGTGTTTTGACTCCTCTCTAGCCACTTGGCATAAACTGTGCTAACACCTAATCAAGTTTTGTGGCTATAAGCTTAAGTTTTTACAGGATCACCTATTCACCCCCCCTCTAGGTGCTCTCACCAACTCAAGATGAGGATGAGGCTCAAGTTGATGAAGGAGAAGATCAAAAAGATGAGCCACCACAAGATGACGACAATGATCAAGGGGAAGATGCAAATGATCAAGACAAGGAGGATGAAGAACCGAGGCCGCCACACCCAAGAGTCCACCAAGCAATCCAACGAGATCATCCCGTCGACACCATCCTCGGCGACATTCATAAGGGGGTAACCACTAGATCTCGTGTTGCACATTTTTGTGAACATTACTTTTTTTTCCTCTATTGAGCCACACAGGGTAGAGGAAGCACTCCAAGATTCGGATTGGGTGATGGCGATGCAAGAGGAGCTCAACAACTTCACGAGGAATGAGGTATGGCATTTGGTTCCACGTCCTAACCAAAATGTTGTAGGAACCAAATGGGTCTTCCGCAACAAGCAAGATGAGCATGGTGTGGTGACTAGGAACAAAGCCCGACTTGTGGCCAAGGGATACTCCCAAGTCGAAGGGTTGGATTTTGGTGAAACCTATGCACCCGTAGCTAGGCTTGAGTCAATTCGTATATTATTAGCCTATGCTACTTACCATGGCTTCAAGCTTTACCAAATGGACGTGAAGAGTGCCTTCCTCAATGGACCAATCAAGGAAGAGGTCTATGTTGAGCAACCTCCTGCCTTTGAAGACAGTGAGTACCCTAACCATGTCTATAGGCTCTCTAAGGTGCTTTATGGGCTCAAGCAAGCCCCAAGAGCATGGTATGAATGCCTTAGAGATTTCCTTATTGCTAATGGCTTCAAAGTCGGAAAGGTCGATCCTACTCTATTCACTAAAACTCTTAACAATGATTTGTTTGTATGCCAAATTTATGTTGATGATATTATATTTGGGTCTACTAACGAATCTACATGTGAAGAATTTAGTAGGATCATGACATAGAAATTCAAGATGTCAATGATGGAGGAGTTAAAGTATTTCTTAGGATTTCAAGTGAAGCAACTCCAAGAGGGCACCTTCATTAGCCAAACGAAGTATAATCAAGACATTCTAAACAAGTTTGGGATGAAGGATGCCAAGCCCATCAAGACACCCATGGGAACCAATGGGCATCTCGACCTCAACATGGAAGGTAAATCCGTTGATCAAAAGGTATACCGGTCGATGATAGGTTCATTACTCTATTTATGTGCATCTCAACCGGACATTATGCTTTCCGTATGCATGTGTGCAAGATTCCAAGCCGACCCTAAGGAAGCTCACCTTACGGTCGTAAAACGAATCTTGAGATATTTGGCTTATACTCCTAAGTTTGGCCTTTGGTACCCCAGGGGATCTACATTTGATTTAATTGGTTATTCCGATGCCGATTGAGCAGGGTGCAAAATTAATAGGAAGAGCACATCGGGGACTTGCCAGTTCTTGGGAAGGTCCTTGGTGTCTTGGGCTTCAAAGAAGCAAAATTCCATCGCTCTTTCTACCGCCGAAGCCGAGTATATTGCCGCAGGCCATTGTTGCGCTCAATTGCTTTGGATGAGGCAAACCCTTAGGGACTATGGTTACAAATTAACCAAAGTTCCTCTTCTATGTGATAATGAGAGTGCAATCCGCATGGCAGATAATCCCATTGAGCATAGCCGCACTAAACACTTAGCCATTCGGTATCATTTCTTAAGGGATCACCAACAAAAGGGGGATATCGAGATTGCATATATTAACACTAAAGATCAATTAGCCGATATCTTTACCAAGCCACTAGATGAACAAACTTTTACCAAACTTAGACATGAGCTAAATATTCTTGATTCTAGGAATTTTTATTGATGTGTTGCATGCATAGCTCATAAATATACCTTTGATCATGTCTCTTCTATATATGCTATGACTAATGTGTTTTCAAGTGAATTTCAAAACCAAGTCATAGGTATATTGAAAGGAAATTGGAGTCTTCGGCGAAGACAAGGCTTCCACTCCACTCCATCACTCATCCTTCGCCGTCGCTCCGAGCATCTCTCCGTCTTTTGGTATAATCTTCACTCATATTATTTGTTGTCCAAAGGGGGAGAAAAGTAGTTCTTAAAAGGGCTTATATTTCAATCAAAGTATCCGTTTTTGGCGATTCATGCCAAAGGGGGAGAGAGTATTAAGCCCAAAGCAAAAGGACCGCACCACCACCAAACTTTAAAACTTATGATTTTCAAATTGGTATCTCATTGTGTTCAAAAGGGGAAGAAAGTAGTATTTTCAAAATTATTATCTTAAAACCCTCTTGAACACTAAGAGGAAGATTTTTATTAAGGGGGAAGTTTTGTTTAGTCAAAGGAAAAGCATTTGAAACAGGGGGAGAAAATTTCAAATCTTGAAAATGCTTCTCAAAATCTTACTCATTTACCTTTGACTATTTGCAAAAGAACTTTGAAAAGAATTTACAAAAGTATTTGCAAAAACAAAACCTGTGGTGCAAGCGTGGTCCAAAATGTTAAAATTATAAAGAAACAATCCATGCATATCTTATGAATTTCTATTGGCTCAATTCTAAGTAACCTTTGCACTTAAAAATATGCAAACTAGTTCAATTATGCACTTCTATACTTGCTTTGGTTTGTGTTGGCATCAATCACCAAAAAGGGGGAGATTGAAAGGGAATTAGGCTTACACCTATTTCCTAATTGATTTTGGTGGTTGAACTGCCCAACACAAATAATTGGACTAACTAGTTTGTTCTAGTTTATAAGTTCTACAGGTGCCAAAGGATCACAATAAGCCAATAAAAAGACCAAGAAAAGGGTTCAATCAGAGAGCAAAGGATTACCCGGAAGGCACCCTGGTCTGGCGCACCGGACTGTTCGGTGTGCCACCGGACAGTGTCCGGTGCACCACCGAACAGTGTCCGGTGCACCAGGGAACTCAACGCCCAACTCTTCACCTTCGGGAATTTTCAGAGGAGCTCAGCTATAATTCACCGGACTGTCCGGTGCACCACCGGACAGTGTCTGGTGCCCCAAGGGAGAGCGACTCTGAACTCGCCAGCTTCGGGAATCCGCTCCGCTATAATTCACCGGACTGTTCGGTGAGTCACCGGACAGTGTCCGGTGCACACCGGACTGTCTGGTGTGACAACGGGGCAACAGCTACTTCGAGCGCAACGGTCGTCTGCAACGCATTAAATGCGCGCCAGCACGCGCAGAGGAGCAGAGCACGCGCGGGTGGCACACCGGACAGCCTACAGGGCCTGTCCGGTGCACCACCGGACAGCCAGGTGGGCCCACAAGGCAGAGCTCCAACGGTCGGAACCCTTCGGCCAGGTGACGTGGCTGGCGCACCGGACTGTCCGGTGCGCCATGCGACAGAAGCCTCCACCAACGATCAAGATTGGTGGTTGGGGCTATAAATACCCCAACCACCCCCACATTCAAGTCATCCAAGTTTTTCACCTTCCAACTACTTACAAGAGCTCTAGCATTCAATTCTAGACACACCAAAGAGATCAAATCCTCTCCCAATTCCACTCAAAGCTTTAGTGATTAGAGAGAGTGATTGTTGTGTTCATTTGAGCTCTTGCGCTTGGATTGCTTCCTCTTTCTCATTCTTCTTGCGATCATCTCAATTGTAATCAAGGCAAGAGACACCAATTGTGTGGTGGTCCTTGCGGGGAAGTTTGGTTCCTGTTTGATTGAGAAGAGAAGCTCACTCGGTCTGAGGGACCGTTTGAGAGAGGGAAAGGGTTGAAAGAGACCCGGTCTTTGTGACCACCTCAACGGGGAGTAGGTTTGAGAGAACTGAACCTCGGTAAAACAAATCCTTGTGTCTCACTTCTTTATTCGCTTGCGATTTGTTTTTACGCCCTCTCTCGGACTCGCATTACATTTCTAACGCTAACCCGGCTTGTAGTTGTGATTAACTTTGTAAATTTCAGTTTTGCCCTATTCACCCCCTCTAGGCGACTTTTAGAAGCCCCTGGCGCCTCTGCCTCTTGGGGCTAGTGGCCTGAAAGAGCTTTGTTGTTGCCCTGAAGATTGTGAGGTGTATTGTGACCTCTGAGGCTGACTCCCTTTCTCATCATTCTGAGTGGAATTGTGGATTGACCTGACATGCCTCGGATGAATTCTTCCTCCGAAGCCCCTGGTCATTTCTGAGAATCTGTAAGCTTCCTCTCTTCTCTGGCGAAAGTCGTTGTCAGCCCGGATGTACTCATCCATTTTCTGGAGCAGCTTCTCCAGAGTTTGTGGGGGCTTCCTGGCGAAGTATTGGGCCATAGGTCCTGGCCGAAGGCCCTTAATCATGGCCTCAATGACAATTTCATTGGGCACCGTGGGTGCTTGTGCCCTCAATCACAAGAACCTTCGAACATACGCCTGGAGGTATTCCTCATGGTCTTGCGTGCATTGGAAAAGGGCCTGAGCTGTGACTGGCTTCGTCTGAAAACCTTGGAAACTGGTCACCAGCATGTCCTTAAGCTTCTGCCACGATGTGATAGTCCCTGACCAAAGTGAAGAATACCATGTTTGAGCTACATTCCGGACTGCCATAACGAAGGACTTCACCATGACTGCAGTATTGCCCCCATAGGAAGATATAGTTGCTTCGTAGCTCATCAGAAACTACTTTGGGTCTGAATGCCCATCATACATGGGAAGCTGAGGTGGCTTGTATGACGGGGGCCATGGGGTAGCCTGCAGTTCTGCTGCCAAGGGAGAAGTGTCATCAAAAGTAAAGGTATCATGATTAAAATCATCATACCACCCATCTTCGTTGAATAAGCCTTCTTGACGAAGTTCCCTGTGTTGGGGCCTTCGATCTTGTTCATCTTGAACAAGATGGCGCACTTCTTCAGTAGCTTCGTCGATCTTCCTTTGAAGATCGGCCAGCCGCGCCATCTTCTCCTTCTTCCTTTGTACTTATTGATGAATGATTTCCATGTCCCTGATTTCTTGGTCCAATTCCTCCTCCTGGAGTGTTGGACTGGTGGCCTTCCTCTTCTAGCTTCGAGCTTCTCTGAGAGAAAGAGTTTCCTGGTTTGGGTCCAGTGGCTGCAGTGCAGCAGCCCCTGTCGCTGAAGCTTTCTTCGGCGGCATGACGAAGGTCAGTGCTTGCCGAAGGTGATCGAAAGAGTTCACCGGAGGTGGGCGCCAATGTTGGGGACTTGTTCTCAAATGCTATGAATTAAGAATAAGGCAACACAAAATGTTATATGTTAATGCCCTTTGTCCTACAAAGCATTGTTTCCCTAAGGATATAATGATCTTCGAACGAAGGTCATGAAGGACATACCTTCTGTTGGGGGTCTGCTTCGTCGCCGAAGGTCCTGTGAGAAGAAGCACCTTCGGAAGACCGAAATAGTAACGGTGCCAAAGCTACTAGTTAGGGAGCTTCGTAGTATATTTCAAAATGCACCGACTTAAAGATGAGATGACCAATCAGCCCATGATAGGTTGTGTAATGATTGTAATCATTTGTAGAGGACATAAATGTAAATTTACACAGGTCGCGCCCTGTGCCTATAAATAGGTGAATAGTACCCCCATACTGTTCACGCTTTTTCATGACATTCGTATCTTCGCATTTCTGTCAAGCTCAAGGTATAGATGTAATTCGGTTTAATTTTTATATTCATGATTATTTATCGATGCATGTTCACATTTTGGTATTATATAATTATCTATGTTATTGTCTCATATTTCATAACCTTCGTCCCCTGATTTTACATATCATATCTATGAAGGTATGTCTTTCATAACCTTCGTCCAAAGATCATTATGCCCTTAGGGATGTAATGCTTCGAAGGACGAAGGACATTAACATTTACATTTTCTATGTTGCCTTGTTCTTAATTCATAGCATTTGAGAACAAGTCTCCAACATTGGCGCCCACCTCCAGTGAACACACTTCAACTGTTGAGCTGATGGCTTCGTTCAACAACCAAGCTGGAGCACCTTTGGCTACGAAGCTTGTACTCTCGATAACAAGCGGTTCAAGTTCAGAGCTGGCTAACAAGAAGCAGAAGAAGGAAGCACAGAGAAGGGTGCAGCATGTTTGGGTGCAGGGACCCTTCATCAAGTCAAAATGGTCTCACATCCCAATCACCTTCTCCCAGGAGGACCTTCAGCTCAAGGACTATCCTCACAATGATCCTATGGTCATATCTTGTGTCATCAAGGGTTTTCTCGTCCACAATTTTCTGGTTGACACAGGCAGTGCTGCGGACATCATATTTGCTAAAGCCTTCAGACAAATGCAAGAGGCAGAAGATAAGATTCACGATGCTACACATCCCCTATGTGGCTTCGAAGGAAGGCAGATCATAGCACTTGGCAAAATCACAATGCCAGTTACCTTCGGCTTCGTTCACAATACAAGGACTGAATAAGTTGTTTTTGATATTGTTGACATGGAATACCCCTACAATGCAATCATTGGTCGAGGGACACTTAATGCTTTCGAAGCAATACTTCACCCAGCATATCTATGCATGAAGATACCTTCGGAACAAGGGCCCATTGCTATTCATGGAAGTCAAGAGGCTGCTAGAAAGGTCGAAGGAAATTAGACAGACTCAAAAGCAATCCACAATATAGATGGAGTCGAAGCTTGTGAACAGTATAAGTACAGAAGAGAGAAGGCTGCTTCGGCTGATCAGCCAAAACCCATGCTTCTATGTGAAGATATTGCAGAGCAGAAGGTACTGCTGGGGTCTCAACTATCTGAAGAACAGGAAAAAACTTTGATAAGGTTTTTATTCAACAACAAAGATGTCTTTGCTTGGTCAGCCAATGACCCTTGTGGTGTCAACAGAGACGTCATTGAACATTCACTCAATGTTGACCCATCCTTCAGGCCAAGAAAGCAAAGGCTTCGGAAAATGTCTGATGATAAAGCCAAAGGTGCTCAAAATGAAGTAAAAAGGCTTCTCAGTGCTGGTGTTATCAGAGAAGTAAAATATACAGAGTTGCTTGCCAATACGGTTATGGTGAAGAAGGCCAACGGCAAATGGAGAATGTGTATTGACTTCACAGATCTTAACAAGGCCTATCCAAAGGGCGAATTTCCATTACCAAGGATAAACTCTCTTGTAGATGCAGCAGCTTCTTCAGAGCTTATGAGTCTGCTGGATTGCTATTCAGGGTATCATCAAATATGGATGAAGAAGAAGGATGAGCCGAAGACTAGCTTCATAACTCCCAGTGGCACCTACTGCTATCTTCGGATGCCTGAGGGGCTCAAGAATGCTGGAGGAAGCTTCAGCAGAATGACAGCCAAGGTCCTTCATTCTCAGATAGGCAGAAATGTGCTAACATACGTTGATGACATCATAGTAAAGAGCATAAAGCAAGAAAATCACATTACTGATCTGTAAGAAACATTTGCTAATTTCAGGCAGGCTGGCCTGAAGTTAAATCCGGAAAAATGTGTCTTTGGAGTGAAGAAGGGTAAGTTCCTTGGCTATCTAGTTTCAACGAAGGGGATTGAAGCTAACCCAAGCAAGATCGAAGCTATCCTTCGGATGGAACCACCAAGCACAAAGAAGGGGGCCCAACGGCTGATAGGGAGATGTTGGGGCGAAGGCAAAGACGCCACCCTTCGCTCCAGCCTTCGTCCATCTCGCTGCACCAACGGAGGCAAAACGACCGGCGAGGACCACCCTTCGTCCTCTACATCTACAAGACGAAGGCCTACGACGACGTCGCCCCGCCCCATGGCCTGGAGGCCCACGTGGGATTCGGCCCATTGTAGCTGGCCCCGTGCGCGGAAGTGTGTTACGAGCTCGATTTGTAATGGCTTTTCTGTAATGATAGTCTATAACCCTCCTATATGGGAATATTCCGGGGATAGCCCAGGTGCCTGAGGGCACATGCGTCTTTACATCGAGACGTCGGGCACTCAGGCGCCTATAAATACCCCTGTATAGTGCCCTTGAGGGGCTGGATTAACAGAGCAATTACTGTCTTGAGCTCAAACCATGTTTTCATCGTTCTCACTCCCCCGTTGGATCAACTTGCACTAGAGCGCAAGTTCCAACATTGGCGCCCACCGTTCGTGCTACGAGCAAACCACCCGCGATGGCACCCAAACGAGCTAACTCGAAGGCAGCCCCATCCGTCGATGAAGCAGCAAAGGTAGCCCTGCTAGCCGAGAAAAAGGGCAAGGCCGTGGCCGACAACACCCACCAAGGAGCTGGCGAAGACGAAGCACACAGTAAGAGACAACGCAACGACCAACACACTCCAGAAGGCACCCTCCGCACCTGCAGCTCCGAAGGGCAGCCACAAGTGCCACCCCCAGGCTTTGCCCCACAGAGGTCGAGGACGCCACAGAGGACGGCGAGGTCCTCGGCGTCTCCGCAGAAGAACAGCTACAGCTACGGGCCCTGCGCCTCAAAAACCACAACCTCCAGAAGCAGAAAGAAATCCTCGAGGCCAAGTGACAACGAGTCTCTGCGCAGGCTAAGGTGCGTCAAATGATCCGAGATGAGGAGCAGAGAGCTCAAGAGCTTGAGCAGGAGATTGCGCTAATACAGCGCGAAGGCCAACACGATCTGCAGCACGGCCCGCCCCTCCAGCAGCGCGCGCCAGTCGGAGACCTATTCGTTCCTCAATGCGGACCCTTCATCCCGCACGCCGCAGCTTTCCAAGGCATCAACTACCTTGACGAGCGGAGCCCCCTAGCGCCGCAACTGCAAGTGTCACCATGGCCCGCCAACTTCAGGGCAGGGACCTACCCCAAATACAACGGCAGCACTGACCCAGCATAGTACATCATGAGCTATCAAGTAGCCGTTGCATCATCCGAAGGGGACGACGTCACGATGGCCAAGTCTTTCATCATAGCCCTGGAGGGCCCGGCCCTAACCTGGTACACCAGGTTGCCCCCGTTGTCCATCGACTCCTAGAGAAGTCTCCGGGACAAATTTCTGCTCAATTTTCAGGGGTACCGCCCAGTCACTGACGCCTTGGCCGAACTGTCACTCTACAAGCAGCTGGAGAAAGAAACCCTCTGGGAGTATTACCGCAAGTTCTTGACTCTCAAGTCACAACTGCCTTCGGTCGATGACCAGATTGCCATTCACTACGCCATCAGTGGCCTTCGGGCTGGCGTCCTTTACAGTCACTGCATCAGGGACCCACCCAAGAACCTCTAAGAGCTCTATCAGCTGTTCGAAAAATATGCCAGATCCGAAGAGCTCCACTAGCGCAAGGTCGAGTCCCAGAGGAAACCCAAGGACCCTCCACAGTCCAGTCAAACATGGACAAGACCTTCGCAGTCAGACTCCAGTCCAGACAGTCGCAATCAGCAGCAGGTGCATAACATCACCAATCATCCCCCCGCCGGCGAGGCCCCTCGCCATCAAGATTATCCCCCCCAAGGCCACGACAATGGCACACGCGGTCGAGGACGGGGATGGGCACAGCAGCCCCGCAGATTTTACTGCCTGTTTCACGGTGAAGACTGCGCGCACCCCACCAAACATTGCCCGGAAACTAAGGCCACCAGGGACAGGATGGCTCGGGCACAACCCACCGACAACCCAAGAGTTGTCGCGCACACATACCAACACCACCACCCACAACAATACAACCACGGCCCCACCCAGCATCTACCCAACCATGCATACCAACACCACCAAAAGGTACAAGTCCTACCACCCCCACCCCCACCCCTGCCTCCGCATCAAAACATCCACCACCAAAATCACCCCAAGCACCAAAACAGGAAGACTTCGCTGATCAGCCATATCGCGGAGTCATTCACATGATAACCAGAGGGTCCAGCATCGACTTCGACACGAAGCGACAAAAGAGGGACCACTACCGAAGCATTAACCACGTCGCCATCACCGGCCCAGTTGTGCAAACGAAGTGGTCGCATGTGCCGCTAACCTTCGACGCCAGAGATGTCGACCTGCGCAGTGCACCCCACTGTGACGCCATGGTAATCAACTGCAGTGTAGCAGGCTGGGACCTGCACAAAGTCTTAGTTGACAACGGCAGCCACGCGGACATCATTTTCCTCCACACCTTCGACCGCATGGGCATCTGCCACAGTCTACTTAAGCCTTCGGACAACCCCCTTTATGGCTTCGGCGGCAAGGGCACCTTTCTCGTGGGCAAGATAGAGCTACCCATGTCCTTCGGTGTAGCACCCAATGCACGAAGTGAGCAGGTCACCTTCGACATCGTCGACATGGTATACCCATACAACGCCATAATGGGTCAGGGCTCCATCAACAAGTTTGAAGCGGTCATTCACGGACTTTACCTGTGCATGAAAATCCCGGGTCCGCAAGGCGTGATCTCAGTTTACGGCAACCAGCAGACTGCGTGCAACATTGAAAGAGACTTCGTTCCAGGTCAGCGGAACGTACACTGTCTTACGATGCAGCGTGAAGCCCCCGAGGCTACCCCCCAACCGCCAATGATCATGAAAAAGCACAGCTGCAGAGCAACGATGGCACGAAGACAGTTCCTCTTGACCAAGCAACGCCCAAGCAAACGGTCATCATAAGCGAAGACCTGACTTCGCAAGACGAGGAGAGGCTCATCTCCTATCTCTCCAGGAACAAGGACGTCTTCGCCTGGTCCGCCCTCAACTTGGTCGGAGTCAGTCGCGCTATCATCGAACACAGTCTGGGCATCGACCCCTCGGTGCGGCCGAAGAAGCAGAGGCTGCGCAAAATGTCTGATGAAAAAACAGAAGCGGCCAAAGCTGAGGTACACCGCCTGCTCGAGGCTAATTTCATTGAACCAGTCGCCTACCCTATGTGGCTATCCAACGTAGTCATGGTGCAAAAGAAGAGCGGCAAGTGGCGGATGTGCATTGATTTCACCAGCCTCAACAAGGCCTGCCCCAAGGATAATTTCCCGCTGCCTCGTATCGACAAAATTATCGATAGCGCAGCCGGATGCGAAGTCATGTCACTCCTCGACTGTTTCTCTGGCTATCACCAAATATATATGAAGGAGGAAGACAAGGCCAGTACCAGTTTTATCACGCCCTTCGGCACTTATTGCTTCGTCAGAATGCCGGAGGGACTAAAGAACGTCGGGTCCACCTTCTCTCGCCTCACCAAGACGGTACTCGAGGGCCAAGTAGGCCGGAACATTTTCACGTATGTGGACGACATCGTTGTCGCCAGCAAAAACAAAGAGGATCACCTAGCTGACCTCGCTGAAACGTTCGCAAACATGCCAGAAGCAAGACTTCGCCGAAACCCCGAAAAATGTGTCTTCGGAGTTCGCCAGGGGAAGATACTGGGCTACCTGGTGTCACACCACGGGATCGAGGCCAACCCAACCAAGATCCAGGCTATCATCAACATGATGCCTCCGAAGTCAACCAGAGACGTCCAGCGCTTTACAGGCAGGTTGGCCGCCCTCAACAGATTCATTTCCAAGTCCTCAGAGCGAAGCCTACCCTTCATCAGGACACTACGCGGCGCAAAATACTTTGCATGGGGACTAGAGCAAGCGGCAGCCTTCGCATCACTCAAGCAGCACCTGTCAGAGCTGGCAACCCTTACAAGCCCTGACCCCTCACTACCTCTGTTGCTCTATATCGCGGCTTCACCGCACGCCGTCAGCGCAGCGTTGGTCCAAGAGCAGGTCAGAGAGGGCACAACTCGGCAGTGTCCAGTTTATTACGTCTCCAAAGTCCTCACAACTTCCAAGTGCAACATGACGGAGTTGGAAAAAATTGCCTACGCAGTCGTCATGGCATCGCGCAAGTTGCGCCACTACTTCGAAGCGTTCAAGGTGTGGGTCACCACGGACAGGGGACTCGGCGAATTATTCAGAAATCCGGAGGCGTCCGTCCGTATCGCCAAATGGACAGCCGAACTCTCCGAATACCACATCACCTTCGAGCCCAGGACAGCAACCAAGTCGCAAGTCCTCGTAGATTTCATCATCGACTGGACAGGGCCGGCACGATAGCAAGAAGAGCTCTCAGAGAGGGTGTGGACCATCCACTGTGACGGCTCATGGTGCCATGCGGGGGCAGGCGCAGCTACAATTATCACATCACCCACTGGCGTCAAGCACAGATACGCAGCACGCCTCAGCTTCGCTCTGGAATCCGACAGGTGCACGAACAACATAGCAGAATACGAAGCTGTTATCCTGGGTCTTCACAAGCTGAAAGCACTCGAGGTGGCCACCTGCATAATCAAGACAGACTCCAAAGTCATCGCTGGCCAGATCGAAAAAGACTATTCAGCAAAAGACCCCGCACTTCTGCAGTATCTTTCGGCCGTCCGCAGTCTTGAGAAACAGTTCAAGGGTTTCACCCTGCAGCATGTGGACCGCTCTAGAAACGAAGAAGCGACGCGTTGGCCAAAGCAGCAGCAAGAGGCGAAGCCCTACCCTCAGACGTGTTCTACCACGTCATTGGCACACCAGCCGTCCGCAACCCAGAGGGCCTGCAAATAACCACCAATGCCGGGGACCTTCGCATTGTCAATCTCATCATGGCTGAAGACTGGAGGGCCCCTATAACCCTGTTCTTACAAGGATATTACCATCCAAGTGATGTCAACGAGGCCAAGTGCCTCAAACACCGAAGTCGGGACTTCACACTTATTGAGGGCCAGCTTTACAAGAAAGGGATCAGTCAGCCCATGCTCAAATGTGTCACCGAGACTGAAGGCCTCTAGATCCTGCGCGAAGTCCACAGCGGCACTTGCGGCTCTCACTCGGGGCCTAGGGCCCTCGCTGCCAAGGTGATCCATCAAGGTTTCTATTGGCTCGCTATTATCTGTGCCGCAAATCGAGTCACGAGGTCGTGCGATGCCTGCCAGAAGTTCTCTCCCCGCTCGGGCAACCCCTCACAACTCACAAAGCTGATCGCTCACACATGGCCTCTTCAACGCTGGGACCTGGACATTGTCGAGCCACTACCCACGGCACAAGGAAACCTCAAGTTCACCTTCGTGGCTGTCGAGTATTTTACCAAGTGGATCGAGGCAAGGGCAGTATCCACAATCACGTCGAAGACTGCACAGAAATTTTTCTGGCAAAACATTATCTGCCGATTCGGAGTCCCGTCTGAGCTCACAGTTGACAATGGCAAACAGTTTGACAGCCAGGATTTTAGGGATTTTTGCTTCTCCATCGGCACCAAGCTAGCCTTCGCCTCCGTATACCACCCCCAATCTAATGGCGTCGTGGAACGTGCCAACGGCAAGATTTTCACCACCATTAAGAAAATGCTTCTCGACGACAAGAAGGGCAAATGGGCCGACCTACTACCTGAAGCAGTCTGGGCGCTGAACACGACCGAATGTCGGGCGACTGGGCTCACTCCCTTCCGCCTGCTATACAGATCGGAGGCCATGACCCTGTAGGAAATCAAACATGGGTCACCACGGACAAGCGCTTCAGCCGTCCCCGACGTCGACGAACCAACCTCCAAAGACCTCATCGACGGAGACCGTGTCTTCGCTCTGCAGGCTCTCAACAAATACCAAGCTCAAACGAAGGCCTAGCGCGACCACGCCGTCATCCCAAGAGAATTTGACGAAGGGGACCTCGTACTCGTCCGGACAACTCGGACAGAGTCACGGGGCAAGCTAGAGCCAAAGTGGGAGGGTCCCTTCATCGTCAAGACGAAGGCGTCCCCCAGCGCGTACAGGCTGATAACGCCATCCGGCGAGGACCTAGAGCATTCCTAGAATATCGATAATCTCCGCAAATTTTTTGTTTGAATCCTCAGGGCTAACACGCCCTTGTAATGCACCAAACAGTATCATTTCGGCCCGCACTCTTTTCCTCCCGGGGGGTGAGGTTTTTAATGAGGCGGAGCCATGTAATATACCCGCAAAAATCCCCCGCAAAAACTAAGACACAATATGTCGAAAAGACCGCATCGACGGTCTTCGGCATTCAACCACACCTAAGTCACCACGAGGGGCAGCGCTGGCCACCCTCGCGTGCGACACTCCGCGCAAAAGTCACCTAAGGGTGCTGCCGGACTAAGCACAATAAGTGCGCAACATCGAAGTCTTTTCCAAAAAGACTCTCCATGCAAAAGCCGCCTAAGGGTGCAGCCGGACTCTCCGTGCAAAAGTCGCCTAAGGGTGCAGCCGGACTAGCACAATAAGTGCACAACATCGAAGTCTTTTCCAAAAAGACTCTCCGTGCAAAAGCCGCCTAAGGGTGCAGCCGGACTCTCCGTGCAAAAGTCGCCTAAGGGTGCAGCTGGACTAGCACAATAAGTGCACAACATCGAAGTCTTTCCAAACGACTCTTCGCGCAAAAGTCGCCTAAGGGTGCAGCCGGACCATCCGTGCAATAGTCGCTTACGGGTGCAGCCTGAACAACACAACAAGTACGCAAAGATCGTGGTCGTCCCAAAAAGACTCCGGGCAAAAATCGCCTACGGACGCGGCTGGATCAACGAAGGCGCGCAACCTTATCATATAAATTACGGTTACATATACACAGCGAGGGCATCATACAACACATTGGCTCAACCTTCGGGATGATACCCATCTCCCTAGAGTTGAACAACATTATCCTCAATTCCTCACCCTCAAAAAGATTTCGTAGCTCCCCCTCACCTACACTCACCCCAATCGGCGAGGACAACAATTCTCGCTTACCAGTCCCGTCCACATGAAGACACCCACTCTCCAACTCACCACGTTGCCGTCTACCACTTTGCGACAATCCACTCACCCTCCATTTCTCCACCGCCCGTCGCCGCCTATACCCAGTACTCGCGCACGGGGGCTCCTCGGAACCCTCCGCGCGCGGGGAGGGCTCCGTTGCAGCCACATCCAACGCCGCAAAATAATCCAAGTCCTCATCCGAAGACTCCTCCGTCCATGCAATCGAACTCCCAGAATCATTATACTCAACACACTTAGACACAGAGCCAAACAAATCGTCATCAGCAGCCACGGTCAAAGCCGCCACAAAAATATCATTGTCAGTAGTGGTTGCGTGCGCAGGCCCCAACCCCAGAACCTGCGCAGCAACCGAGGTTCAGTATCACACAGGCGAAATGTACAAACTCCCCAACACCTACTCAGCCACCTGCGAAGGCCCGGCTGCGGCTGTGAGGTCCTCGGCTGCCGGCTCGGCCACCGCCTTCGGGGCATCTTCGCTAGTCGGCGCAGGGGCTGGTGCGGGGTCTTCGCCAACCACAGCGAGTGCAGGGGTCGCCGAGGGGCCTTCACCAGCATCCGTGGGCGGCACCGGATCGACTTCCGCAGCCTCGGGCAGTGCGCAGTCCAGACCAGCAAGGTCCTCGACGTCTTCGGAATGAGCCATCTGCAGCAACAACATGTTCAGCAAAGCCACATACCCACACATATAACCACATGACGTCTTCGCTTTTACCTTCTCTATTGCCCGGTCGGACCGTTCCCTGACCGCCTCTCGGCCGTGCGGACCCCACATCCTATCAAAGAGTGCCCCCGCCAACTGCTTCACCATGGGGTCTTCGACCCTGAAGATTTCACGTTCAAAGTTTTCGTCCGCTCGGTCGAAGACCTCATAGTGACTGCACCCCTCGTGGGACAAAGCATTCATGGCCCCCTCGCAGGTTACGAGGGAGGTGAAGGACATGAAACATGTCACAATGGTCGGGAGCACCAGCAGCTCCTCCTGCAACCATTCGAGGAAGCGAAGGCCCACTTCTTGGCTGGACACTTCAAAGTCGACAGTCCGCGCACCCAGCTCGCGGTACGTGTCCACGAATTGCACGTGTGTCCGCTCGACCTCCGCGCGCGTAGAGGTCTCGGCCTTGTCCATGCGGCTGCGCAGGGCGTTGAATCTCGCCTCTAGCTCCTCGGCGCGTTGGCGGGCGAGACTGCCCTCTGCCCGCGCCACTTTGGCCTCGGCCTGCGCAGCCTGCGCGTCAGCGATGGCCTTGTTTGCCTCCCTCCTCTCTTCCGCCAGCTGGCGTCGGAGATCCATCTTCTTGGCCTCCATGGCGGCCACCTTCTCCGCCAGCCTGCGATTTTTGCTTTCCGCAGCCGACTTCTCCCGCACAGCATCTGCATGCTGTGCTCGGAGACGCTCGACCTCGGCGGCAATGTCCGCAGTCAAGGCACCCGACGCGACGAGGTCGGCGAAGTCGGCCGCCTGACACATAAACCCATGAGACCCGAATCCACATAAAAGCAACAAACATCGAAGTCCAGCAGAACTTACCCGCTTCAGCTGCTGTGACAGCTGCTGCGATGCCTCCCTCAGTCGCTGCGACATGGAGCCTGCCACATCCTTAGCGGCAGCAGCCGACAGAATCTCGCCGCTTGCGCAGAAGGTGGCCCACGGGTCCCGCGCAGCACCCTTTGCCCCCACCACCGCCGTTGGCGAAGCGGTCATCACCGGGGGCGGGACAACAGCCAGTTGCCCCTCACCCGAACCTGCACCACGATACTGGTTAAAGACCTCGTCGAGTAAAAAAAGGGAGTGTTCACTTACCAACAAGATAATCCTCGACACTGATGTCTGTGTCGAAGTCGGCAATACGTCGCGCAAGCGAAGACTGCCTTCGTTCTTTCATGAGCCCACCCAGGGGTGGCTTGCTCCCGCCAGCGACGGCAGCCTTCGCACTGGCCGACGCCTTGCTGTGCATGGGGGCGGCCGGTTTCGCAGTCGGCGCCTGTTTGCTACCACCAGAGGCAGCAGCCTTCGCGCTCCCCCGCGCCCTTTTCTCCTCGCGCATAGGATCCGCGATCCTGACGACCGCTCGACGTTTCTGCGCGGCATCCTGACGGTCCCTCTCCATCACTGCCGATACAACAGCAGCAATATTCCGCCCGTAAGGAAAAACCTTCAATTCACGAGCCATGCTAGACGTAAAGAAGTCTTCGCCAGCCGCGCGGGGGACCAGAACATTCTTGGGCCATCGACCCCCGGTAACCTCCAACATTCGCGCCAAAGACTCCCGGAGCTCGAGCGAAGACATCCTTCCCCTAGGGGCTGCACACATCCCCATCAAATCGACAGCAAAACTATCAGGGACCCCCACTCCCCCAACTACAGTACCTAATTTTCTCTTCTTAGTGGCCGAGGCAGCCTCCTGCGAAGGCCCTTCCTCGGTCACGTCCAGCGGTTTCTTCCCGCGGTGGTTGACGGCGTCTTCCCCGGGATAGCCACCGTAAGGCAAGCAGTTTAACTCGAAGACCCAATTCAACCTAACGTTGGACCCATGGATATCCCAGCTTCGCAGACCCTCTGTCCTCGGCACATAGCGCCCCACGATCCTTGCCGCACCGTCTTCCGCTTTACGCACGAATGCGGCGGGATCCCGGCCATGCAGATCCAAAGTGAAGGCAGGACTTCGCATCCGCTGCCCGCCCAGGGAGGGCATCTCACAAGGGCATACTTCGCCCAGCGCCCATCCATGTGCCAAGGGCCATATCCCATACCCAACGAATTCCTCAACTAAATCGCGCCCGCTACTCATGCGGGCAGCGCACCAAAGGGCTCCCTCGTCTTCATCATCCTCTGCCACCTCAAATTGCGGGTACGCTACATAATAATGGGAGCACATCACGGCCACGGGGAGCCCTGAGTGGTCTTCAACCTTGCCTTCCGAAACATAAAACCAGAAATCCCACCAGTTGCCCCATTTATTGCGGGCACAGGGAACTAACTCCACGACTTCCATCGAAGTCTTTCCGGCCTTCGGCGTAAACGTGCACGATCCAAACTGTGCAATCTTGTGTCCAATTTTCCTTTTCTGCCAATGCAGACAGTAATGTTTGGCGATGACCTTCACAGACGGCTGGCCACCATACGAAGTTGCCGCCCAGACATACTTCACCGGGGCCACCATGGCATTCGGCGTCAGCTGGTGGACCTAGACCTCAAACCTCTGCAGGACCTCCGCCACAAAGCGATGTGCAGGCAGATGAAGGCCAGCGGTGAAAAACGCCTCAAACACGACCAACTCGCCCTCGGGCTCGGGAACCTCCTCCGCCCCCGGGACTCGTCCCACTCCGCTGCCAAAATAACCAAGCTGCTGCATATCCTGAACGCGGACCGAGGAAATCCGCAAAACACCGAACTCCACCGTATCACCCGGTCGCAGCTCCTCCGCCGCCACACTGCTCAGGGTATCCTCGAACGATGCACCGGCCGGCGGCGAGTTTGCAGCAGACGAGGAAGAAGACGGCATGGCTACGTACCGTCGGCGGCGGCGAGCGGTCTGCTTGACGCGGGCTAGATCTCCGACGAGCAGGAGCAAGGAGGGCAGGCAGGCAGGCGAACAATTTCAAAAGGAGGTTAGGGTTTTGCGGCACGCAGAAAGCGAACCTGAACCACGCCGCCCTGCCCTTTTTATACACGGGACGCGACGCTTCGAGAAACCCGTAGTCCAATAGTACCGCGTCCGTCAACGGTCACATCAAAAACCCCTGCGGAACCACTTCGAGCGAGGGCAGCGTCTCCACCATCTAGCGCCGCCTTTGACACCAGATGACTTAGTCGAACTGGTCCCTCGGAGGGCAAATGTTGGGGCGAAGGCGAAGACGCCACCCTTCGCTCCAGCCTTCGTCCATCTCGCTGCACCAATGGAGGCAAAACGACCGGCGAGGTCCACCCTTCGTCCTCTACATCTACGAGACGAAGGCCTACGACGACGTCGCCCCGTCCCACGGCCTGGAGGCCCACGTGGGATTCGGCCCATTGTAGCAGGCCCCGTGCGCGGAAGTGTGTTACGGGCTCGATTTGTAATGGCTTTTCTGTAATGACAGTCTGTAACCCTCCTATATGGGAATATTCCGGGGATAGCCCAGGTGCCTGAGGGCACATGCGTCTTTACATCGAGACGTCGGGCACTCAGGCGCCTATAAATACCCCTGTATAGTGCCCTTGAGGGGCTGGATTAACAGAGCAATTACTGTCTTGAGCTCAAACCGTGTTTTTATCTTTCTCACTCCCCCGTTGGATCAACTTGCACCGGAGCGCAAGTTCCAACAGGAGACTGGCATCATTGAATAGATTTATATCTAGATCAGCAGAAAGAAATTTACCATTCTTCGAAATACTAAAGTCAGTCGAAGTTTTTCAATGGGGCCTAGCTCAGCAGAAGGCCTTCGAAGAGTTGAAGCAATACTTGATTGATCTAACAACATTAACTCCACCTGCGCCAGGGGCTCCATTACTATTGTATGTGGCAGCTTCGCACTCTGCAGTGAGTGTGGCGCTTGTACAGGAGAAGCTTGAAGACCAAATTAAGAAGCAAGCTCCAGTATATTTTGTCTCTGAAGTCCTAAGTTTATCAAAGAAAAACTATACAGAGTTGGAGAAGGTGTTGTACACTGTGCTAATGGCTTCCAGGAAACTCCGGCATTATTTTCAAGCATATAACATAATTGTTCCTTCATCACAGCCTTTGAAGGACATTATGAGAAACAGAGAAGCTACTGAAAGGATTGGAAAGTGGGCCGCAGAGCTTAATGAATTCAGTATTGACTATGTGCATAGGTCCTCAATTCAGTCCTAGGCGTTAGCAGACTTCATTGCTGATTGGACGCCAGGGGCTCAAGAAGAAGAAGCAAATAAAGATGCCGAAGCCTGGATGGCTCCTGGGGAACCTTCGGTGCAGGTGCAGCTGCTATCTTAGTTGCACCTTCCAAAGTAAAAACATGTTATGCAGCAAGGCTTGATTTCAGTTGTACAAATAATATTGCTGAATACGGAGCATTACTTTTGGGACTTCGAAAGTTAAAGGCAATGGGAATAAGAAGTGCAGTCCTCAAAACTGACTCTCAAGTTATTTCTGGACATGTTGACAAGAGTTACAAGGCAAGAGATCCGAAGCTTGAGAGATACTTGGACACAGTACGAAGGCTTGAAGTCTCTTTCGAAGGATTTTCTATTAAGAATATTCCAAGAGGGGGAAATGAGCATGCTGATCTGCTAGCCAAGTCAGCAGCACAAGGGCTCCCTCTACCTTCGGAAGTGTTTTCGAGACAATAAGAGCACCTTCGGTGGAACTTCTCGAAAGAGCAGTGCTCACAATATCTCTTGTCCATAGTGAAGATTGGAGGACTGAGATTATATCTTTCCTTCAAGGTAATTATCTCTCGGATGATGAGGATTATAACAAAAGAATGGAAGCAAGAACAAGACCATATGTCATAATAGAAGGGGAATTATATAAACATGGAGTTTGTTCCCCACATCTCAAGTGTTTATCCAGAACTGAAGGTATAGAACTGATGAAGGAAATACATGCAGGATTGTGTGGATCTCATATTGGGTCCAGACCTCTTCTGGGAAAGGTTTTTCGACAAGGATTCTATTGGCCGAAGGCAGCTTCAGACGCAGCAGATTTGGTTCAAAAGTGTGAAAATTGTCAAAAATGTGCAAGAAATCAGAAACAACCTTCGTCTTTGACTCAGCTAATACAACCAACCTGGCCATTGCAAAGATGGGGCCTAGATCTGCTAGGTCCACTTCCACTAGCATAGGGCAACTTGAGATATGTTGTGGTGGCGGTAGAATATTTTTCTAAATGGATCGAAGCAAAGCCTTTGACTACAATAACTTCGGCTACAGTCCAAAAATTCTTCTAGCAGAATATAGTTTGCCGCTTTGGTGTGCCGAAGGCTATAACTATGGACAATGGAACACAGTTTGATGCTGAAACTTTCCAAGATTTCTATGGTCAGATCGGCACAAAAATTCATTTTGCATCAGTCAGGCATCTAGAATCAAATGGATTAGTCGAAAGGGCAAATGGTATTATAATGACAGGAATAATGAAGTTAATCTTTAATCAGCCTAGAGGAAAATGGCCAGATGAATTGATTAAAGTGGTGTGGAGCCACAATACGACTGTACCAAGATCAACAGGTTTCACACCATTTAAATTATTGTTCGGTGACGAAGCCATAACCCCCGAAGAGGCTAGAATGGGGTCAATAAGAATAGTAGCTTCGGCTAAAGACGAAGCTAATTATTCTGTGACTAAAGATACCATAGAAGGGACCAGACTTCAGGCTATGGAAACTATCAACAAATATCAAGCTGAAACAATAAAATGGCGTGATAGAAAAGTCCGATTGAAAGACATTAAGCCAGGACATTTGGTGCTTCGGAGAGTAGCCAACCCTGACACAGTAGGCAAGCTTCAGCTGAAGTGGGAAGGACCCTTTTTGGTAGTATCTTCGTCAAGACCCGGTTCTTACAGGCTAAAAGACATGGACGACAACGACATTCCTAGATCCTGGAATGCGGATGAGCTTCGGCGATATTATGTATAAATCGATGTAATCTTTTTCAATTTTTCTATGGTACTCTTTTCCTTTCCGAAAGGGGAGAAAGGTTTTTAATGGGGCCATAGTCTGTAATTTTTCCTTTTTAATTCAGCCCTACGAGGGCAAAGTCCCTCAAGATATGTAAATGTAAAATCTGAGCATGCACCATCGAGTGTAGAGAGAAAAAAATAGGAAACAGGAAGAAACTCGAAAAGTCGTCCCTAAGGGGATGCAGAGCATGACGAAGCTACAAAAGTCGTTCCTAAGGGAGCGCAACATAAGTTTTATGCTCAAAAGTCGTTCCTAAGGAAATGCAGAGCCAAATACCGCCGAAATAGAAGGCGAAGTGCGAAAAGTCAACGCGAATACCACCGAAATAGAAGGCGAAGAAGTTCAAAAGTCGTTCCTAAGGGAATGAAGAACTTACACCGAAAAATAAGTGGTGCAGCCGAAAAATAAACGGCAAAGAGATTGCAGTCATTCCTAAGGGAATGAAGGTCATGGATGAAGCTTCGTATGTGTGTGACTGGGCATTCATTTGCACGATACATTACATCATACATTGCATTCATAAACATTCATTTAGGCATACATAGGATCATCATCATGTCATAAAGATAGACAATTGCTTCGTCTCCAAGAATACGGCTTCGGAAGCAGTTCAATGCTTTGTTGCGAACGAAAAGATGGAAAGGTGTTTTTCGCCTTCGGCTCAAAAAATACAAGTTTCGTCCACATCAAAGCAGTTCACACATTGGCGGAAAGGTAAAAATATATTACAAGGTATGGACAAATTTATAGAGTAGAGTCTGATTCTCAAATTACAATATTCTTTACAAAGGATGATACAAGAGTTTTTCTAGAATTTTTTCACAGCTAAGTGTTCAACTTCATCATCATCTGCTAAGCTTCGGCTCAATGCTCCTCGGCTTCATCATCCTGTACATATCAAAGTATTATAAGGTAAATTCAAGTTTCAAGGAAAAAGGTAAGCACAAGGTATGAGTTTATTAACGGTTTAAGGTGACTTCGAGCTTTCTCACCAGCCATGTCTCGCCCACCCTTTGCCCAGATTTGAGTAACGAATCTGTTTCCAATGCTTCGGGCCAGGCCAGGATTGTCGTTCAAGTCTGCCGGTGATAGGCTAAAGTTTGGTCTGTTCACAATATTTCTATGTGTACAGCCAGCCTTCATGAAAGCGACAGTTGTGCCTCGATAAGCTAACAAGGCACAAAAGTCACCATGTCCAACTATAATTTCGTCTAGAGCATCAACTTCACCTTCAATATGATCAAGTGTCCCCGGCAGGTCTTCAACCAAAGGTTTAAACTTTTCGAAGCTGGCCCCAACTGAGTTAAAGACCTATTTCAGCTGTCGAATGCACCGGGTGCCGAAGCCTAAGCATTTTTCCTGAAGATCTTTAAGTGATTTCTGAAGATTTGAACTTTTTTCAACCTCGGCTTTGAGTTTTGTTTTGAAATTTATCTTCTCTTGCTCAAAGTTTTTTGACTACAGGGAAAGTTCACCGTTTAATCTAGCGATCTCAGCTTGAGCTTCTGCCAATGAACCTTCCATCGTTTGAAGCATGAAGTCTTTCTTTTCTAGGGCAGCTTCATGATCTTTGATCTTCTTCTCTAAACTCTCAATTATAACTTTGTTTTTCTTGTCCTCGAGGTCTTGTTGCATCCTCAAGGCTTTGCTTAGCAGTAGGCTCTGGCAAAATAATCTTCATCAAAAAACATCTTCATATCAAAACAATAAAAAGTAAAGGGAAAAATTTTACCTTAAAGTTATAATAAAATAGGCTACCTGCGATATGTTGTCGCCGGTATCTGCTGAGGTCAGCTTCAAGCTTTGGGAAGCCAACACTTTTCGATAAAGTGCTGACAACCTTCGCTCCAATTCGATCCCGAAGGCATCCTAAACTCTCTTCGGCAACACCGCCGAAGAGCAGTGCCCCTGGCTGATACCCGCACGATATTGCATAGTCCTTCAGTTCTTCTTTTTCAGCCTTTGACAATTCTTGCCCAATTATGTTTTGAAAGTTAAAATTTTCCTCTTCCAAAGTATCCTCGGCAGGTCCCTTCTCTTTTTCAGGCATTTTTCCCTTTTTCAGGCACTGCGGCCGGGGTTTCCTCAGCAGCTGCAACAGTTTCTTCCTCAGTCATTTTCAAAATCATTTCATCTATGTCATCAAGTGTGGTTTCCAAATTTGTGGATTTGGCTGTTGCACCTTCAGAAGTAGCAGCTTCGGGAGGGGCAGCTTCGGCCGCTGCTGTTTTCGGCACTGAGACCGGTGGCGGTGTTTCCTCAATGGCCTCAATGACAGTAATAATTCTTCGCTTTTTCGGTTCAACAAGCTTCTCGGTAGCTAAAGGCTTCTTCTTCTTCTGTAAAAGCTTCATCAGTTCTAGTCCCAACGGACTTAGCTTATTAGGTAGAGATTCAGTCATTACCTTTAAAATTTCTTCTGCAGCAGTGGCAGAAGGCGTTGAGGGAGCTTCTTCTTCTAAATCAGCCTTCGGCTTCGAAGTTGGAGCCTTCCTTTTCTTCGACACAGCTACTTTTGGCTCAGGACTAGATTTTTTCTTTTTTGCTAAAATTTCATCCTCTTTTATCATCCTGGCAGCTTGCCTTTGTACAACACTAACAACCCTTCTTCGTTTCGGCCCTTCGGCACCTTTGCTTAACCTTTCATAGTCTAGGTATTCAAAATTCAAAGCGTCCATCACTCGGTTCAGCCTTCGTTTCGGCCGGGTGCCGAAGGCTGCTGTCATCAGTTGATCTTCTTTTTTCGTATAATTGCCCAAGATTTCATTGCACATAACTTCAATTGTATCCAACCATTCTTGGCAGGGTTCTTTGAAGTGTTTCTTGAACTTAAAATGATAAGGCAATCGAACGAGTTCATTCTTTTTCTTCTCTCCTTTAAGCTTCGGCATATCCCACTCCTTCAACGTTGGGAATATTCTATTGGCTAAATATTCCTGAACTAGATCCCTAGTACCAATATGCTCAGACACAACTCTGAAAATCACGCACAGCATCTGGGCATGTTGTCCCCGGCGTCATATTGCACTGAGGCCTAGTCAATCCGAAGGTTAGCTTTAGCGGGCTCTGAACTAATTTCTCCTTTTGCTCATCAATCTTAACATAAAACCATTCAGTTTTCCAACCGGACGGCCATTTGGTGCGGTAGCTAACCACTGATGTCTTCATATCTTTGCGATAAGCAAAATTATAGCAGCCAAAGTTCTCGTGCAATCCATCTTCTCTAGCCTTTGTCTGATAGTGAAGTTCGTGTACCCGGCAGAAGGCTTCGGCAACCGGCTCCGCTCCATGGCTTCGGAGAGCCCAGATAAAGACACTGAGCCTAACGATAGCGTTAGGAGTCAGCTGATGAAGATAAACTTCGAAATTTTCCAAAACATCTGCAATCATCTCATGCAGGGGAAACCTTAATCCTGCTTTAAAGAAGCTTCTGAAAACTACCACCTCATTGTTTTCTAGCTTCAGGGTTGTCTCTTCCCTGCCAAAGCGAACCAGCTTCTTCTCGGCTTCTCCGAAGTAACCTAGTTTTATCATCATCGGTATATCAGCTTCGGAGACAGTAGATTTTCCAAAATCCAAGTGGCTGGGCTTAGATGGCGCGGCAGAATAATCATCTACATCTTCCTCCTCAGCTTCACTTTCTGCAATATCTGCCTGCTCAGCTTCGGCAGCAGGCGCATCTTTGTCAGCAGTACCCTCTGGCATAACCAGTCCCGACTGCCTCATCACTTCGGAGATCGGGGCAGTTCCGGTAGCTTCGGCCTCTTCTTTGTCGCGTGTAACCCTAGCTGCTGAACGGACCCGAGCCATTTGATGATTGAATTTCTTGCGAAGTTGAATAATTTTTATCTTTTCCGAAGCTCCCTCTTGTGACGAAGCTTTGGTTCGGACTACGGTGGATAAGCTTCGGCTGTGGTCGAATTTTTCGGTAGCACAACAGTACAATAGTAGTAAATGTTGTGGTAACTTCACACCTACTCGTCTGTATATATAGTGTTGCAGGTGGGAAGGTAAATCGACAAAAATATTGCACCCGCTGAACAACCGCCCACACCCGCTGAATGGTGGACCATGCTGCCCGAGGAGTCGAATCACCAGATTGAGTAAACCAGGCCTATGGTGGGACTGCCTTGCACTCGGAATATTTAAATCATTTCTTGGCAACGAGCTCAGGGAAGGTGTTTTTCAGACCTTCGACATCCCGAAGCATAGAAGAATTTTTCATGGGTCGAGCTCGTTACGAAAAACGATCTAGCACTATGAAGGGGCTACTATTGGGGGTCTGCTTCGTCGCCGAAGGTCCTACGAGAAGAAGCACCTTCGGAAGCTACTAGTCAGGGAGCTTCGTAGTATATTTCAAAATGCACCGACTTAAAGATGAGATGACCAATCAGCCCATGATAGGCTGTGTAATGATTGTAATCATTTGTAGAGGACATAAATGTAAATTTACACGGGTTGTGCCCTGTGCCTATAAATAGGTGAATAGTACCCTCGTACTGTTCACGCTTTTTCATGACATTCGTATCTTCGCATTTCTGTCAAGCTCAAGATACAGATGTAATTCGGTTTAATTTTTATATTCATGATTATTTATCGATGCATGTTCACATTTTGGTATTATATAATTATCTATGTTATTGTCTCATATTTTATAACCTTCGTCCCCTGATTTTACATATCATATCTATGAAGGTATGTCTTTCATAACCTTCGTCCGAATATCATTATGCCCTTAGGGATGTAATGCTTCGAAGGACGAAGGACATTAACATTTAACATTTTCTATGTTGCCTTGTTCTTAATTCATAGCATTTGAGAACAAGTCTCCAACACCTTCATCATTGCAGAATACATTAATGAAAGAAGAAGCATATGAAAACGTAAAAAACAACGTGAACAATTATGTAACATTATTAATTCATTTTTTATCATATTATCACGAGTGAATGAAAACAATATAAAATTACAAATTGTACCTTCGGCTCAACAGAAAGCGAAAGCACAAGAGTGACACCAGAACGAGTACGAGTCAACGTGAACAGTATGGGGGTACTGTTCATCTATTTATAGACACAGGACGCAACCTGTGAGAAATTACACTCATGTCCTTTACATTTACTATTTACTTTAGGACAATTCATTGAGGTCCATATTGCCTTTTCCCCTTTAAGTCGATTCCTTTTCCTGCTGCTATACCGAAGCTCTCATGCGCGTGGCTTCGGGACCGCATCACCCTTTGTATCGTTCATGCTTCTCACATTGTATATGGTCTAGATCCGAGTCCGAAGGTACCTGTCGGCGTCTCGGACCTAGGGGGGTCCCTTGGACCGACCAGTGAAATCGTTGCGTGCCCCTGCCCAGATGGGTTGGCGCGGGATGGAACACAAGATGTGGGGCAAGCCTTGTATTATCCTGCACCAGGGGTGCCGCTCGTAGTAGGGGTTACAAGCGCGTCGCAAGAGGGAGAAAGAGAGAGTTCGTCCGCTCCTTCCCTCGCGCGAACCCCCCCTCAGGGTGGCCCTGGACCTCCCTTTTATAGACGCAAGGAGAGGGTCCAGACGTACAACGGGGGGTGTAGCTATGCGCTAACGTGTCCGGCAGAGGAGCGCCTAAGCCTTGTGTACATGCCAACGTGGCCGTCGGGGGAGAGTTCGAGCCCTGTACATGTGATAGCATGGTCGTCGGAGGAGCGCCTGAGTCCTGTAGGAGTACAGCTGGCAGTGCGGCAAGGGTCCTGCTGACGTCTCCTTGCTGCCGTAAGGGGCTGAGAGCCACCGGCGTCATGGTGCACGCGGGGCACCATCATTACCCGTCGCGGGGATAAGCCAAATGGGACGATGGTCTTATTCTTCCTAGCCTGAGGAGGCTAGGAAAAGGGTAATGATGTATCCCATGTTGGCGCGGTCGGTCCGAGCCCAAGGTCGGGCGAGGCGGAGACTTCTGTCGAGGCCGAGGCCGGGGTCGGGCGAGGACGCGATTCCTCCTGAGACCGAGGTCGAGGCTGAGTCGGAAACCTCCTCCCGAGGCCAGAGCCTGAGGTCGGGCGAGGCGGAGCTTCCTGTTGCACCCGAGGCCGAGCTCGGTGGTTGATCGTGACTTGTTGTCGGTCTTTGCCTGGGTGGTTGACATGGCAGTCGGAGCAGGGCGAGCGGCGCTGTTTTCCTGTCACATCAGTACAGTAAAGAAGAGGGGCGAAGTGACTGCGGTCACTTCGGCCTGGCCGACTGAGGCGCGTGTGTCAGGATACGGCGTCAGGCATCCCCTGCATTGAATGCGCCTGCGAGGCGGTCGGTTGGTGATGTGGTCTGTCCAAGGTTGCTTCACAACGAAGCCTGCCCGAGCCGGGCTTCGGGAGAGCCGAGGGGGCTCCCGCTGCCTGAGGAGGTCCTCGGGCGAGGCGTGAACTCGCCAGGGATTACTGCTCCGGCCCAAGGCTGGGCTCGGGCGAGATCGCGTCCCTTGGGTAGACGAAGCCTTGACTTGAACCGCACCCGTCAGTTGGTCTGAGGGTATTTACCAGCCATGATTAGGAGCGTTGGGGGTACCCCTAGTTATGGTACCCGACAGTAGCCCCCGAGCCTCAAAGGGAGTGTTGGTACTCGCTTGGAGGCTTTTGCCGCATTTTCGGTGAGGGGACCAACCTTTCTCGGTTTTTGCCTTGTTTTGGTGGGTGCGCGCGAGCGCACTTGCCGGGTGTAGCCCCCGAGGCCTCGGAGGAGTGGTTTGACTCCTCTGAGGTCTGAATGCTTTTCGTGGTGCTTCGACCGGTCTGATCGTTTCCTCATGCGGCCTGGCCGTAGCCCAGGTGCGTGGTCGGGTTCCAAGTTATCAAGCTGGTTTGTTGACGCTGTCAACAGTTTTGGCCGTAGCCGAGTGCGAGAGCAGCCCCCGAGCCTCTGCACGGAGCAAGAGGACGATCAAGGACTTTCCCGACTTTTATCATACACCCCTGCGTCGCCTTTCCGCAAGGAGGAGGGGGGAAAGCGCCATGTTGCCCTCGGAGGGCGCCGAACATGGTGTTTCCAGTGAGCTGCTAACGGGTGATCCGAGTGGACGTCCGTGCCCCGTTCGTTAGGGGTCGGCTGGTGGCCCAGAGGCGCGCTCCAAAAGTACCAGCGGGTGATTCGCCGGACCTAGACCCCTTCGACAGGGTCCGAGGGCTCGATGCCTCCCTCCGGTAGGATTCCATTACAAATCGTTCCCACCGGTCTCGGAAATGTCCTAGGGTACCTCGGGAGCGTAGCCCGAGCCTCGGCCATGTATCGGACGTACCCAGAGTCATCCCTCACTCTGCGTGCTCTGGAGCGACTGTCAAACCCTTCCAGGGGCCAGCCTACGAACCCCTGATCAGTAATGGGCACGGAGCTCGAGCGTTCTGGGGCGGCTGTTGAACCCTTCCGAGGGGCCAGCCTTCGAACCCCTGATCAGTAATGGGCTTGAAGTCCGAGTGCTCTGGGGCGGCTGTCGAACCCTTCCGAAGGGCCAGCCTTCGAACCCCTGATCAGTAGGAGGGCTCGGGGCCCGCTTCCTTCGCCGAGAAGGATCCTTTCCAAAACATCCCCTTTCCCGGTCCCTGTAGCAAGAGCGAGAGAGAGAGGAGGAGGAGGAGGGGAAGGATATGAATTTAAATAAGGTGGCGCACCTTTTTTGACGCGGTCATTATGGCGAAGGCGAAGCGACGCCCGCTTCGCCTGCCAGAGGTGTTGCCTGCTCCACCGGGAAGTTAATGCGGCGGGATGGGTGATTCACGTGGCGCCCGTTGCGCGCGAGCCGTTCGAGGAACAGAACACGGGTGCGTCGTCTTCACGTCGTGGGAGAGGGCTCTCCTGTCGCTTCAGGAGGGGACGCGAGCCTGGGGGTGATTTGACCGCTGCTTCCGCTGCAGTTACTGCCAGCCCACTTTTGGGCAATGCCGACCGTCGCACCTGTCCCTGCAGTCGCCTAACCCGTGGCTGTCGCCTTTAGTTGGCATTGTTGGGTCACACGCAGGGCTGCCTTGAGACGCGGTATTGGTTCCGCAGTCGAGGAGGCGCAGCATTGGCGCGAGTGGCGGGGTAGCTTCTTGTACGTCGTAACCGGCGCGCCGGTTACATGACATGCGGGCCCGCTTCCTTTGCGCTGGTCCACCGGATATGGTCGAAGCCGAAAGGGCGCACAGTTGCGGTGCAGTTGGATGCCTGTCGCGTGGCGGTCCACCCTTTCGACCACCGGTTTCTGCGAAGATGGGAAAGCGCTTGTAACCGCGGGGCGGTTACATGCCTCGCGTGCGGCGGTTCGCCTTCTTCGCGCTTTGGATCAGCTCACATGATGTGTGGGTCCCAGCCCCCGTGTCGTAGGGGGAGAACCTTGGAGTATGTCAGTGGAGACTTCGCCCGTGACGCTAAGGGGTGCAAGTGAGGAGGTCTACCTATAAAAGGGGGATCGATCCCCCGGGCAGTGGCCATGCCTTCGTTCTCCCCTCATGCATTGCGCCCTTCCACCTTTCGAGCCCCCGGATGGGGAGCACCAGCGTCGCCTTGCTCTTGCTGTCGTTGGAGGAGCGCGGCCTCGTGGAGATCGGCGCCCTTCAGCCATCGCTCGGCTTCAAGGATTTTTGTCGTGCAGCCCGGCTGCATTCCCTCACCAATGGGCAGTTTGGTGGGGAGAAGCAAGCCGGGCTGCGGCCTCCGCCCCGCCCTCAGCTTCAAGGATCTTCGTCATCCTTGCTGAGGCGGAGGGCGAGCTGAGCCGGGGCCCGCCTCGACGTAGGCAGCGGCCCGCTCCTTCCCTCAATGATCTGGGGGGAAGGGCATTCGCCGCCTGTGGCGCTGATAGCCGCCGCGCGTCTGGCTCCCCGGCGCGAGCGGCTCTGGCGCTGCTTCCGGTGCCGCCCCCCACCATTGGTCCTTGCTGCGCCGCCGGCTGTTGGGGGGTCGCATAACACGTCGTACGCCGCGAGGGCGGCGTTCGTGTTCTGGGATGGCCCCATTCTCGTTCTTTTGCGGGCGAGGGCCTCTCTACTGCAGCGTTTGCCCTGAAGCCGTTGCTGCAGCTGTCTGGCCGCCGGAGGCGGAGGTCGTTGTCGCTGCTGTTGGAGCGGCTACCGGTGAGCCACCCGGAGTTTGTTGTCCCGCAGGCCCTCTGGTGTGAGTTCGTTCGTACCCGCGGGAGCGGAACTGGAGCCCCGTTTGTAAGGATATATACCGGGTTTTTGTCGAAGCAAAATGTAACCGCTTCAAGTACTTAGACATTTGTCGTAGGTCGGGAGAACCGCCGAGGGTTCTGCCGACGTCTAAGTCTGTGTAGCATAGTTACCCCAAGTATATGTTTTGTTCTTCGTGGCTGTCGAGGCTTGAACATTTGGGTATTCCGAATATAAAGCTGTGTTTCTTCCTCATTCCGAGCACTGGGACTTGCCTGTTGGCTAGCCGAACCACTTAACTGAGTGTGAGTTGCCTTTCGCGGAAGGTGACGAGTGAGGTATCCGTATCCCGGAGGCGTAGGAGTCCCTCGGCTCGGTCGGCCTTGCCGCTCTAGGCCTCTCTTGCTCAGTTTTTAGAACCCTCGGCTGCTCTGCGATGAGCCGGAGCCAGAGGCAGCGGTGTTAGCGTGGATAGAGGCAGAGTCGGCTCAGAAAGAGACTTCGTCGGCCCGGGAGATGGCGGCTTCCCAAGCCGAGGAAGATGTGGCAGCAGCCGCTGGAGCTTGGCCGAGACATCCGCTGGCGTAGTGCTGGCGTCCTCCCTTAGGTGGAGGTCCTTTTCGCCCGGGTCGCCGTCCGAGGCCGGGCCAGGTTCTGCCGAGGGTGCTGCTGCTCCCCCTGTCGATGCCTGAACCTGCGGAAACAGTTTGTCTGTAGCACATGCATGTTTTTTTGCGGCCACCGTGGCCTAAACACTTTATCGTCGTGTTAAAAAGCTACGTCTTCTTTCCTCTTGCTTCGAGCATCACGACTTGTCTATCAATAGCAGAATCGTTTATCCGAGCGAGAGTTACTTTTCGTGGAAGGTGATGAGTGAGGTATCCGTATCCCGGAGGCGTAGGAGTCTCTCGGCTCGGTCGGCCTTGCCGCTTACGTGCACTCTCGTTTGGTCGAAGGATTCCATTATTGGTACAGTCGAGAAGGCGCGAAGATTGTTTTGGTAGAAAATTTTTCCGAGGAAAAATTTGAAGCAGAGGGGGTTCCCCCCTTCTAGCCCCCGAGGGAGGGTCGGGCTTTGCTGAGGCAAGGCCGACCCTTCCTTGACGGTTAGACTTTGTGTATGTAAACGAGGTACATGAATGACTTAAAACATCTTAAGGGTAGAAGCGACGTAGCTGTTGGATGTTCCAAGCATTGTTGTAGACCTCGCCTTGGTCGTTGGCCAGCTTGTATGTTCCGGGCTTCAAGACCTTGGCAATGATGAAGGGCCCTTCCGAAGGAGGAGTGAGCTTGTGGCGCCCTCGGGCGTCCTGTCGCAGGCGAAGCACCAAGTCTCCCACTTGGAAGCCTCGGGATCGAATGCTTCGAGCGTGGTAGCGCCGCAGCGACTGCTGGTACCGTGTCGAATGTAGTAAGGCAACGTCCCAAGCCTCTTCGAGTTGGCCCAGCGAGTCTTCTCGGCTGGTCTGGTTGCTTCTGTCGTCGTACGCCATGGTCCTCAGGGAGCCATATTCTAAGTCTGTGGGGAGGACGGCCTCGGCCCCATAGACTAGAAAGAACGGCGAGAAACCCGTGGCGCGGCTCGGCGTCGTCCTCAGACTCCAGACTACCGAGGGTAGCTCTTTCACCCACCGCTTGCCGAACTTGTTGAGGTCGTTGTAGATCCTTGGTTTGAGTCCCTGCAAAATCATGTCATTGGCACGCTCCACCTGCCCATTCGTCATGGGATGAGCTACGGTGGCCCAGTCCACACGGATGTGGTGGTCGTCGCAGAAGTCCAGGAACTTTTTTCCAGTGAACTGCGTGCCATTGTCGGTGATGATGGAGTTTGGGATCCCGAATTGATGGATGATGTTGGTGAAGAATGCCACCGCCTGCTCGGACCTGATGCTGGTCAAGGGTCGGACCTTGATCCACTTGGAGAATTTGTCGATGGCGACCAGCAGGTGCGAGAAGCCCCCGGGTGCCTTCTGCAAGGGACCGACGAGGTCTAGACCCCACACAGCAAACGGCCAGGTGATGGGTATCGTCTACAAGGCCTGAGCGGGCAGATGCGCCTGCTTTGCGTAGAATTGACACCCCCGACAAGAGCGCACAATCCTTGTGGCGTCGGCCACCGCGGTTGGCTAGTAGAAACCTTGTCGGAAGGCATTTCCCACGAGGGCTCGAGGTGCTGCATCGTGGCCGCAAGCCCCCGAGTGTATTTCTTGCAACAGTTCTTGTCCCTGGGCGATAGATATGCATCGTTGGAGGTTGCCCGAGGGGCTGTGGTGATAGAGCTCTTTTTCATCACCCAGCAAAACGAATGACTTGGCGCGCCGAGCCAGCCGCCGAGCTTTGGTCTTGTCGAGGGGAAGCTCTCCTCGGAGGAGATATTCCAAGTACGGGGTCTGCCAGTTCGGATCTGGGGTGACCCCATTCTGTTCCTCCTCGACGGGCAAGGCCTCTTCCTCGATGGCCGAGGGTGCCTCGGGTTTGGCCGAGGGTACCTCGGCCAGGCCGAGGCTTCCTCAAGCTCGGGCGCGTCGTCGATCTTGATGGATGGTTGATGTAGGTCTCAGGAGAAGACATCCGGGGAACCGTCGTTCACCCCGAGGCTATCTTCGTCAGCTCGTCCACAGTCTCGTTGTACCGTCGGGCGATGTGGTTGAGCTCCAGCCCGTAGAACTTATCTTCCAGGCGCCGGACTTCGTCGCAGTAGGCTTCCATCCTCCGGTCGTGGCAGTGGGAGTTCTTCATGACTTGGTCGATGACAAGCTGCGAGTCGCCACGAGCGTCGAGGCGCCGGACCCCTAGCTCGATGGCGATGCGTAGCCCGTTAACCAGGGCCTCATACTCGGCCACGTTGTTTGATGCCGGAAAATGGAGGCGAATGACGTAGCGGAGATGCTTTCCGAGGGGTGAAACAAAGAGCAAGCTAGCACCTGCTCCTGTTTTCATGAGTGACCCATCGAAGTACATGGTCCAGAGCTCGGGCTGGATTGGAGTTGTTGGTAACTGGGTGTTAGTCCACTCAGCCAGGAAGTCTGCCAAGACCTGGGATTTTATGGCCTTCCGAGGAGCGAATGATAGTGTTTCGCCCATAACTTCCACCGCCTACTTTGCTATCCTACCCGAGGCCTCACGGCACTGGATGATCTCCCCCAGGGGGAAGGATGACACCACAGTCACCGGATGAGACTCGAAGTAGCGTCGCAACTTTCGCCGTGTCAGAATCACTGCGTAGAGCAGCTTCTGGATCTGTGGGAAGCGAACTTTGGTCTCGGAAAGCACTTCGCTGATGAAGTAGACTGGCCTCTGGACGGGTAGTGCATGCCCTTCTTCTCGTCTCTCAACTATGATCGCGGCGCTGACCACCTGAGTGGTCGCGGCTACGTAGATCAAGAGGGCTTCTCCTGCAGCGGGGGGCACCAGGATGGGTGTATTTGTAAGGAGTGCCTTAAGGTTTCCGAGGGCTTCCTAGGCCTCGGGGGTCCAAGTGAAGCACTCGGCCTTCCTTAAGAGGCGGTACAGAGGCAAGCCTTTCTCGCCAAGGCGTGAGATGAAGCGGCTCAGAGCCGCAAGGCATCCCATGACCCTCTGTACTCCTTTCAAATCTTTGATCGGTCCCATGTCGGTGATGGTCGCGATTTTCTCTGGATTGGCCTCGATGCCCCGCTCGGAGACGATGAATCCAAGGAGCATGCCTCGGGGGACTCCGAAGACACACTTCTCGGGGTTGAGTTTCACGCATTTCGCTCTCAGACACTTGAATGGCGTTTCAAGGTCAGAGAGGAGGTCGGAGGCTACCTTCGTATTGACAACGATGTCATCGACGTAAGCCTCGACCGTTCTGCCGATGTGTTCTCCAAACACGTGGTTCATGCACCTCTGGTAAGTGGCGCCTGCATTCCTCAAACCAAATGGCATTGTAGTGTAACAGTACATGCCAAAAGGTGTGATGAAGGAAGTCACGAGCTGGTCGGACTCTTTCATCTTGATTTGGTGATAGCCTAAGTAGGCATCGAGGAATGACAGGGTTTCACACCTAGTAGTGGAGTCCACGATTTGATCGATGCGAGGTAGAGGATAGGGAACTTTCGGACATGCCTTGTTTAGACCAGTGTAGTCTACACACATCCTCCATTTCCCATCCTTCTTCCTTACAAGAACAGGGTTAGCTAACCATTCGGGATGGAATACCTCTTTGATAAACCCTGTCGCGAGTAGCTTGTGGATCTCCTCGCCTATGGCCCTGTGCTTTTCTTCGTCGAAACGGCGCAGGGTTTGCTTCACGGGTCGGGCTCTAGCTCTGATGTCCAGTGAGTGCTCGGCGACATCCCTCGGTATGCCGGGCATGTCCGAGGGACTCCACGCAAAGACTTCGGCGTTTGCGCGGAGAAAGTCGACGAGCACTGCTTCCTATTTGGGGTCGAGCTCAGAGCCGATCCGAACTTTCTTGCTGGCGTCGTTGCTGGGGTCGAGAGAGACGGACTTGACCGCCTCAACTGGTTCGAAGTTGCTGGCGTGCCGCTTCGCGTCGGGCGCCTCCTTGGAGAGGCGTTCCAGGTGGTCGATGAGGGCCTCGGACTCGGCGAGAGCCTCAGCGTACTCCATGCACTCCACGTCGCATTCGTACGCGTGGCGGTACGTGGATCCGACAGTGATGATCCCGTTCGGGCCCGACATCTTGAGCTTGAGGTAGGTGTAGTTGGGGACGGCCATGAACTTGGCGTAGCATGGTCTTCCCAATACCGCATGGTAGGTTCCTCGGAACCCGACGACCTCAAAGGTGAGAGCTTCCTTTCGGAAGTTAGAGGGAGTTCCGAAGCAGACGGGTAAGTCGATCCGTCCGAGGCGTAGGATTCGCTTCCCGGGCGCGATCCTGTGGAAGGGTGCCGCACCGGCCCGAACCTCGGACCGATCAACCCCTAAGAGTTCCAGGGTCTCGGCGTAGATGATGTTAAGGTTGCTGCCTCCATCCATGAGGACCTTGGAGAGCCTAACGTTGCCGATGATCGGATCGACGACGAGCAGGTACCTTCCTGGGCTTGGCACGAAGTCGGGGTGGTCGCCTCGGTCAAAGGTGATAGGCTTGTCGGACCAGTCTAGGTAGACGGGCGCTGCCACCTTCACCAAGCAGACCTCCCAGCGCTCCTGCTTGCGGTGCCGAGCCGAGGCGTTCGCCGCCTGCCCACCGTAGATCATGAAGCAGTTATGGACTTCCGGGAACCTCTCTTCCTTATCGCCCTCCTTATTTTCGTTGTCATGGCCCTTGCCATCTTCCACCGGGGGCCTGGTCTTATGGAAGTAGCGCTGGAGCATGACACATTCTTCGAGGGTGTGCTTGACGGGCCCCTGGTGATAGGGGCACGCCTCCTTGAGCATCTTGTCGAACGCGTCGGCCCCTCCAGGAGGTTTTCGAGGGTTCCTGTGCTCGGCCGCAGCGACGAGATTCGCGTCAGCGGCGTCGCGCTTCGCTTGCGACTTGTTTTTGGCCTTCTTCTTTGTGCCCCGCTGGGCGGGCGCCTCGGGGGCGTCTGTCTTCGGCTCTCCCTGAGGCTGCTTGTCCTTTCGGAAGATGGCTTCGACCGCCTCTTGACCCGAGGCGAACTTGGTGGCGACATCCATCAGTTCGCTCGCACGGGTGGGAGTCTTGCGCCCCAGTTTGCTCACCAGGTCTCGGCAAGTGGTGCCGGCGAGGAAAGCCCCGATGACATCCGAGTCGGTAACGTTGGACAGCTCGGTGCGCTGCTTCGAAAACCGCCGGATGTAGATGTACTCTCGGAGGGACTCCCCTGGCTGATGGCGGCAGCTTTGGAGGTCCCACGAGTTCCCAGGGCGCACGTACGTGCCTTGGAAGTTTCCCGCGAAAGCTTTGACCAGATCGTCCCAGTCGGAGATCTGCACAGAAGGCAGATGCTCCAGCCAGGCTCGGGCGGCATCGGAGAGGAAAAGGGGTAGATTACGGATGATGAGGTTGTCATCATCCGCCCCTCCCAACTGGCATGCTAGTCGGTAGTCCGCGAGCCACAGCTTCGGCCTCGTCTCCCCCGAGTACTTGGTGATGGTAGTCGGGACTCGAAAACGGACAGGGAACGACGCTCGTCGTATGGCCCGGCTGAAGACCCACGGACCGGGTGGTTCGGGCGAAGGACTGTGATCCTTCTCGCTGTTGCAGCGTCCCCACACCTGGGATGGTAGCCTCGGTGCACCTTCTCGTCGAGGCGGGCTCGATGTCGGCATGGTGGTGCTCGTTGCCGAGGCGTTCCCGGGCGGCAGGCGCCTCGTCCCGCGCGCGCTCAGGATGGACCGAGGCTTCCCAAATGCGTCGGGAGGACACCGCGTGATGCTCCGAGGGGTCAGCTCGCCTGCGGGAGGCGGAGCTCTCGGCTCGTCGAACCACGACGCCTTCCAGGAGATCCTTGAGTTCGCCCTAGATACGTCGTCCCTCAGTGGTGGATGGCTCCGGCATGGCTCGAAGTAGCATCGCCGCTGCAGCTAGGTCCTGGCCGGACCCACTGACGGCCGGGGGCAGCGCTGCCCTGGCATTGTCGATGATGCGACGCCGGATGTCTTGGGGCCGATGACAGGCTTCTCCGACGAGTGTTCAGCCTGCCCACTCCTATTCGATATTCTGTCGGAGCTGCGCAAGCCGGCCTGCTTCCCCATCGACCTGGGCCTGCATCTCGCGGATTTGCTCGAGTTGTATGTCCTGACCCCCCGCAGGGACTGGGACCACAACTAGCTCCCGCAGGATGTCAACGCGAGATGCGAGCCCAGGAGGATCGTCAACCTCTGGCATACCGAGGTGGTTGCCTTCGTTGTGATCTCCCAGATCAACGTGGAAACATTCGCGACTTGGGTCGTAACCCTCGTCGCCAAGGTCATGGCCATCGTTAGAACAACCGGAGAGGCAGTGGTCACATGCGGACATGAAGTCCCGCATGGCACCGGGGTCATTGAGGCCAGAGAAATCCCAACCGGAGTCGGGGTCGTCCTCCTCCTCAGAACCCGCCGGTCCGAAGGTTGAGACGGCTGTCAGTCGGTCCCAGGTCGACCACATGTGGTACCCCGGAAGGTTTGGATACGCCTTTACGAAGGCGCTCACCGCAGCGGGGTCGCTAGGTGGATCGAAGCTGAACCGAAAAGGTACGGGATGGAAAACGGACGGTACCTCTTGGTCGATGGATGGTGGTAAAGTCGCGTCGGGGCGGAGTACACCGTCATCTCAGGTACAAGAGTAACGCCCAACAGGTCCTTTGCGAGGGTGCTGGCGCCATTTGTCCGCTTGGGGCTGACACGTCGTGGGGAAGTGATACCCGCCGTCGTCTTAGGTGCGAGGACAATGCCCGACATGTCCCCTAGGGGAGTGCCGGCGTCGTCGACTCGCTCTGGTGCGACAGCCGACAAGGTGCCGCCTCCTGCGTGGCCATGGTTGCCTCGTCTCCGCCTCCTCCGGCGAGGAGGGTGGCGGGGACAACCGGAGCGCTCCTCTTCCGCCGCGGGGAGATGTTGTCGTAGAGCTCGCCGCCGCCGGGCGAGTCGAAGACCGTCGTTGTCGTCACGCCACGGGGGAGGAGTACCATGTCGTAGCTGCCGTCGAGGGACATGAACTCGAGACTCCCGAAGCGGAGCACCGTCCCGGGCTGAAGAGGTTGCTGAAGACTCCCCATCTGGAACTCAACGGGAAGGTGTTCGTTAACACGCAGCAGGCCCCTACTTGGCGCGCCAACTATCGGCGTCTCGGACCCGGGGGGTCCCTTGGACCGACCAGTGAAATCGCTATGTGCCCCTGCCCAGATGGGTTGGCACGGGATGGAACACAAGATGTGGGGCAAGCCTTGTATTATCATGCACCAGGGGTGCCGCTCGTAGTAGGGGTTACAAGCGCGTCGCGAGAGGGAGAGAGAGAGAGAGAGAGTTCGTCCGCTCCTTCCCTCGCGTGAACCCCCCTCAGGGTGGCCCTGGACCTCCCTTTTATAGACGCAAGGAGAGGGTCCAGACGTACAACGGGGGGCGTAACTATGCGCTAACGTGTCCGGCAGAGGAGCGCCTAAGCCTTGTGTACATGCCAACGTGGCCGTCGGGGGAGAGTTCGAGCCCTGTACACATGATAGCGTGGCCGTCGGAGGAGCGCCTGAGTCCTGTAGGAGTACAGCTGGTAGTGCGGCAAGGGTCCTGCTGACGTCTCCTTGCTGTCGTAAGGGGCTGAGAGCCACCGGCGTCATGGTGCACGTGGGGCACCATCATTACCCGTCGCCGGGGTAAGCCAAATGGGACGTTGGTCTTGTTCTTCCTAGCCTGAGCAGGCTAGGAATAGGGTAATGATGTATCCCCTGTTGGCGCGGTCGGTCCGAGCCCAAGGTCGGGCGAGGCGGAGACTTCTGTCGATGCTGGGGGTCGGGCGAGGCGGAGACCTCCTCCCGAGGCCGGAGCCTAAGGTCGAGGCCGAGTCGGAAACCTCCTCCCGAGGCCGGAGCCTAAGGTCGGACGAGGCGGAGCTTCCTGTTGCGCCCGAGGCCAAGCTCGGTGGTTGATTGTGACTTGTTGTCAGTCTTTGCCTGGGTGGTTGACACGGCAGTCGGAGCAGGGCGAGCGGCGCTGTTTTCCTGTCACATCAGTACAGTAAAGAAGAGGGGCGAAGTGACTGCGGTCACTTCGGCCTGGCCGACTGAGGCGCGTGTGTTAGGATACGGCGTCAGGCATCCCCTGCATTGAATGCGCCTGCGAGGCGGTCGGTTGGTGAGGTGGTCTGGCCAAGGTTGCTTCACAACGAAGCCTGCCCGAGCCGGGCTTCGAGAGAGCCGAGGGGGCGCCCGCTGCCTGAGGAGGCCCTCGGGCGAGGCGTGAACTCGCCTGGGATTACTGCTCCGGCCCGAGGCTAGGCTCGGGCGAGATCGCGTCCCTTGGGTAGACGAAGTCTTGACTTGAACCGCACCCGTCAGTTGGTCTGAGGGTGTTTACCAGCCATGATTAGGAGCGTTTGGGGTACACCTAATTATGGTACCCGACAGTACCTGTTCATACACCACACTTGGAAAATATTATCAAATCATGTTTTTGAGGACCTTCGGAAGACGAAAGCCCCCAACATTAAAGATACTTGCTTTATTGTTGACTTTCGTTGAGAGACTTATCATGCTGCCAAGATCAAAACCACATATATATGTTGCTTCTACACTTCAAAAAAAACATGCCTTTCATTTTGTTTGTTAAGCTTTCATGTTCAGAGTTGTTAGTTGAGAGGCCAAAGAATATATTGCTTATACAATACGTTCATGCCAATTAAAATTATTATTATCTTAAATTTTGCAGGTCAAAGATATTTTCTTAGAAGCATATTCTATAGTCGGAAGGCTTTTCCTCATATGCCATGTACGTGAGGACAATTCAATGTTGTGGTTCATGCACCTTTGTACTGATTACCGCTTCTAAATTTTAACACCATATGCACAACACATGTATATAGTCATTATTAGCTACATCTTGCCAAACTGCACACTTTGTTGTTGGCATTTGTTGAATCAAACTTTCATTTTGCACTGGGGTAGGCAACTAGCAAGATATATCCTAATTCCTTTTTATTTGCAGGTGTCAAGTTTTAATATGCGTACAAGAGGGTTAAGTGGTAGCCAGATTTACAAATCAAAGAGCCAAAACTGTAGCAAGAGTGTTTTTGTTGATTATAAGAACTGCTAAGTGCTAAGGGAGGGACTTCATGATTAATGGGAGGGACTTCATGATTAATGGGTTTTTGCTTATATTTTGTTCTCTTACAACGTTGGATGAGACTTGATCGATAACATATTCGCTTGCTTTATCGTTGTCTTTATGAACAAGACTTGAATGTTGTTGAATGTGATGGTTAAGTGGGTAATATTTGTCGTTGACTTTATGAATAAGACTTAAATTTGTTGAGTATGATGGTTGAACATAGTTAAAAGTGATGTGGAATTGGTAATATTAATAGACTTGCTTATTTAAATTTGGTGGATGAATGACATTTGTTGAATAATTTAATGATATGTGATTTATATATTGATATGCAATTGATATATGATTTGTACTGGATAGACATAGGAATTAATTATGAATCCTAAAAATATGCTATTTTTGTGGCTTGGTCATGGCTGCTGAAAATAAATCCAAAATATTTTTGTTGGTCAGAAAAAAGTCACCAAAAATAAGTTGAATTATTTTAAGCGGTAGTAAAAAATAGTAGATCTCATTTTTGGTGGTTGACTAACACCGTCGAAACTTGGCGTGTCAGGGTTATCTTTTGTGGTTATCCCACGGTCGTCCAAATTTTTATTTTCAACGTAGAATAGTTGATAAAAACGTGCTAGAAAAAAATATAGCTATAGAAATAAGTTATTTTCGACAAAAACGCTTTTTCGTGGTTCTTGGTCGTTGAAAGTTTACAATTTTTTGTAGTATTATTTTTTATTCGTGTGGCGCAATTCTTAATTATATAAGAGTGGGGTTTTTTAATTAATTTAATTGAAATTGAGGTTGTTTTCTTTTTTCAATTAATGTACTAACATTTGGGTCCCTCGAAGATTAACTCTTCTAACACCGCTGTAATAATATTGTAGACCGGAGGCAATATACTTGTTCGACAGAGAAAACTGAAGTGACACATGAGAAATGTCGAGTGAGACGAGGGTATGTACAACCGACATAAATAATTTGTATCTTAAAGTGTATTTAAGAGTGTAGGTGTAAAAAACGTAAGAGATGTATCTTGACGAATGAACGTCTCTAACACGGTTATTTAAGTGTAGATACTGTTAAATTCATACAACTCATATAAATGAGTCATATCTTGAGAATATCTAGTGATTAATATACAATATTTAGATACATTAAGTTGTATGAACGAGTTACTTAAATATATAGTGCTTAGAGTATCGTAATATAGTATCTAGTTTGTACATGTCCTAACGTACAATGTTTTCATACCTTTTGTCTATTTCCATTTTCCAAGGATAAAACCAGCTGGTAACGGGAGAAGGAGAGAGACGACGCATAGCATGCTATGCTTTTCCAAATAAATGAGACCACCTTTCCGACATAGAACATGCATTCATTTGTTAAAACGCCCATCGCTCCATTCCTTTATTCGCGTGAAGCGCATCGTCGTCCAGCCACTTCTACCTACGTTCTGGAAAAAAAAACAGTTGTGCCAAAGTTGATTATTACTAATTAATCCACCTATGTAGAATGCAAAATCGTTACTTTTCTGTTAGGCATATATTCAGAGACGATCTAATTGGAGCGTATAAAAATGCTAAACCCACGCGTAGTAGAAAACCATTTAGTACCTTTTCAGTTGCTCAAGAATAACAATCCATCCACACATCTTACGACAACGGTTTTGGGTGGCATATTATATATCATCAGTTGACAAAACATCAACCAGATGATGTCACTCGATTTTGATCGACCACGACCATCTTACATACTACCTACTTGTTCATGTGTGCAAATTCTATCGCTACATATTTGTATTCAGTTAGTTAATACGTACATTTGCCGGGTTTTACATTAAATTAGGCGAATTTTGACTGCTTGTTGGTATTATTCGTCTAATTGCCATGGTGTCATATATATCGATTAAGTGAGTTTATAGTGTATGGATACTTTAAAACTTTAATACTCCATTCCAAATTGTTAGTCGCCTGTTCCAACTTTTTCTAATACAATTTTTACCGTAGATATAATAAGTATACATTTAGGTATGTATATTAGGGATGGTAATAGATCATAATCCAAATATTTCTTCATAATAAGTTAGAGTCCTTACTAAATTTTAGTTATAATGAATAGAGATAAAGTTCGATCCTAATCTGATTCGATCCTTAGATTTTATAGTGTAAAATTTAAAGTTTATTACCAACTCTATGTGTAGCAACAAAGGCTATGTATTTTAAAAAGTCAAAATATGGGTGCATGTACATGTCATATAAGCATTCTAAATAGTGTTGTTTTGGCATTGATGAAAGAAAAAAGATCAACCTTTTTTTCAGGGACCATTTACTCCATCTAAGCAGACATTTCATTGCCTGCAACCTGAATTAGGCCATGTTTAGAACAACTCAGCTTCACCACTGAAGTTGTTTTTTAGTTTCACGAGCAACTTTTTCTTGGTGAACCTAAACTGTTTTTGTGATCAAAACAGCTCCCTGCTCTTAGCCTTCTATTTCCTTCTCTAGTTTTTCTATCTTCTTCGACGCACTTTCTTCCTTATATCTGACGCTCGTGAACTCTGCTCTCTATGCGACATCATTCCGACGCTCGACGACGCCCAGCCGGCCACGCCCCAATGGCAGCACCACCCCCGGTGGCCACGCCTTGGCATGCACGCGTCAGTCGTCACGCATCCCAGCCTCCCAGGCGGCGTCGCACCTGCGACCTGGCAGTGCTCGTTCGCGCTCCTTCTCGGCGGCAATAAAGTGACCATAGCTCGTGCTCAAAGAGATACGGTGCTTACGTACATATTTTAAATCTGGAACATTCATATCACATCTAGCGGCTGCAGTTAATTTGATTAAGAACTCCTCCACCAAGGAAGGAAGGTGAAAGAGATTCTTTATAAAATTGGTGCTTCTGTTAGATGTTGGATGGACGTTCCAGATTTAAAATGTCCACGTGAGCACCGTACCCCTTTGAGCACCAGCTATATATGTTCCCTATATGTAATATCGTATATAATTTGGTATCATATATATTTTTTAATATATGAGCAGAAAATAATCTAGACGCCTTATAATATATTTATTTCATCAAACTAGGTTTCAAAATGCATAAATTTGTTTCTTTTGGCCTAAACGCGGAGAAACAAATTCTAGAGTAGTCGGGCGCCTACCCAACCTAGGTCCGCCCCTGCTGAGGCCTTGTTCGGTTAATCCCGTTACCTATGTATTGGATAAAGAGTTTGACTTACTTGGAATTTAAACCCACCCAATATCACTCAATCCACATGGATTGAAAGCTAACCGAATAAGCCCTGAGTTAGGCAAATCCGATCATTGCGCTACTGGGATCCGCATGTGCGAGATGAAGTTGGAATAGGGTTTCATCTTCATTCTACCCCATATCCCATTATGACAAGAAGTTTCACCCATGAACTTATTTATAAAAATGTTATTTTACAATAAAGAAATCTCAACATCTCGTGAAGTTGCTGATAAATTATGCCAATAGAGCCTTAATAATCTCAACTTCGAGGACATGTCCACGAGGAACCCTCATGAAATTAGTCAACATCAATTGCTACACCATCAGAATTATTATTCCTAACAATAATCGCCCATCAGAAAATTTGAACTTCCCTGTCATTTTATGTCCGGGCTGGGTACCGTTTACCTTTCAAGGTACCTATTATCAAAACAAGATATTCATAACGAGTTTTTCTTTTTCACATTCCAATCAGTTTCAGTAGTTGGATATTATTCTTGTGGACGCCTAGCTTTGCTACATGCATCTCTTCACATCAATTTTTTGACCATCAAAGCTTTTTTTTTCGCCGATCGGATGGTTTTCCTTATATTCTCACGCTACAGCAACACCAAAAACACAGCTAATACGGTCCCTGAAGATAGACTGCATAAAAAGATGATATGTTTTTTTTCTTTTAAAAAATAAGACTGTGTGTACATCAAATTGCAAAAATGGTGGTTGTAACCCCACAAAAGGTCAATTTGCGGTCATTTTTGTCATGACTTGCTACGAACCATCTCAAATTCTTATCGAAGAGACGAATAAAGAGGTCCGTGGAATGGTTTGACCAATACGTCTGATTGGTTAGAAGTGGCGGTGTGCAGATGCATGCTCATGCGGGTAAATTTGGTTTAGAATTACAAGGTGCATTGGGACAAGTACTTCTTTCATGCAGTAGCAGTAGTACTGTGTTACTCTGTTTCGCAGCGACATCCAGGTCTACTGTACATATGCATGCCGCTGCTCCTCCTATGTCCTATCTACTACGCCGTGGTTGCATGCACATGCAATATTCAGGCTCCATGGACTTGCTTGCTTGCATTGTCCCGGGGTACTTGGAAAGAAATATTCTTTAATCAAGCACAAAGGCATAAAGAATTTGCATACCCACATATATGGTGGCCATTTGCTTTAGGTCTATAGCAAGCAAAAGGTTTTCTATTGATAGGGAAGAAGGGACAAATGCAAAAGGTATTATTTAATCTAGCCTTTTGGGGAGTAATATAGTTTCTAGGTGATACTATGATTTTTAGTAATAACATAGTATTTTATGTCATAAGCACTACCGGAATCAGTTCCTTTGCCGTGTGTTCTAAACACACGGCAAAGGCTATTTTACACTCGGTAAAGGCTTTGCCGAGTGTAACACTCGGCAAAGAACGCTCGGCGAACTGTACATCGGCAACAACATCTTTGTCGAGTACTTTTTGTCGGGCACTCGGCAAAGACTTTGTCGAGTGCCATTTGGCACTCGGCAAAGACTTTGTCGAGTGCCATTTGGCACTCGGCAAAGAAAAGTCACCGTCACGGCGCCAAGTGACGGTGACGGATCCTTTGCCGAGTGCCTACGGCGACACTCGGCAAAGACTGGTCCAGTGGACCCCACAGCCAGTCCCTGTGCCGAGAGCCCTAGTAGGCACTCGGCAAAGGAGGTTTCTTTGCCGAGTGTCTGGTGGACTGGCACTCGGCAAAGAACCCTCCAGTGGGCCCCTTTGCCAGTATCTTTGCCGAGTGCCTTTGCAAAAGCACTCGGCAAAGATGTCTTTGTCGGTTCCCAGGTTTCCTTCTTTGCCGAGTGCCACTGACAGGTTTCATGATTTTCTGACTTTGTTTCTGTTTTATACAATTTTTAAACACCTGGATGGCAAGTTTACGGTCATGTTGAGTGAGCATGGTGCTCGAAGTTTCCGGTCCGCTCCTGAAATCGGTCGTAACTTGTGCTAAGTAGCATGGATATCATTTTTGCATGCACGGTTTTCCAAGTTTCGAGTGACCTGCAGTTCAAATCTGAATTTTCCGAAGAAATTCAAATAAACAAACTAAATGTACTAGCTATAGAAACCACTGTTATAATTGTCCCAAAATGGTACATGTTGGTCTACATAGTGTAGGAACATACCACAAAAAGTTTGGTGGCCAAAATAAATAAAATAAAAATATGCTTTGCCGAGTGTCTACATAGGACACTCAGCAAAGACACTATTTGCCGAGTGCCAGATATTTGACACTCGGCAAAGACTGACGGCCGTCAGTTGTAGACGGTCGCTAACGGCCCTTTGCCGAGAGCCATATTTACCGAGTGCTTGACGCTCGGCAAAGCAGTCTTTGCCGAGTGCTTGGATGTGCCGAGTGTCCTACACTCGGTAAACCAGCTCTTTACCGAGCGCAGAACTTTGCCGAGTGCGGTACTCGGCAAAGTCTGCTTTGCCGAGTGCGGTACTCGGCAAAGTCTGCTTTGCCGAGTGCCCGATAAAAAGCACTCGGCAAAGCCGCCGGCACTCGGCAAAGGCGCGGATTCCGGTAGTGAAGGGGGTGTTTGGGAGTGAAGTTTTTTCAAAGTTTTGGAAGAATACTGCAGTATTCTCAAAAACTGTAGTATTATATACCAAAAGGTGTTTGGCAAGACAGCTAAAATCTCTGTTTTCAAAACTAAAGTATTACAAATACTGCAGTTCTTTTGAAGTATTATAAACTTAGGTTTATACCTCAGTTTTCTCTGTAAAACGCAGCGCGCGCATCTCTACTGCGTGCAAAAAAATACTTTGCTTCCAAACACCTCTATGTATCCAATATTGTGGTATTCTAAAACTATAGTATTTTAAATTGTGGTATTGTCATGACTAAAGTATACTGTAGTATTTCAAAAACCATGGTTTCCAAAAACTTTGTTTCCAAACAGGGCCTAAGATGTTTGGTTGTATTCCTAGAAATTATGTTTACAAAACCATGGTATTTATACCATGATATTTTTGTAGTATTGGAAACTCTACTCTAACTCGAAGTTTTCATGGCATGGCCGGCTAGCTTTTGTCTTATACTATATGGTTTACAATATAATGATGTATATAAATAATGTTTCTCAAAGCTATAGTATTTTAGAGTTGTTGAAAACTACGATATTATCGTGACAATTGTAACATAGTATAGTATTGTAAAACCATGGTTCTGAGAAATATTGTTGTCAAAAATGCTCTTATCTAGTTCATGCATGGCATGTCTGTCCTACGCATGCAGGAAGGGAAGGGATCAAGATGGAACAGAGCTAGCTATGGGTATCCCACTCACTATCTACTGCTAGGTGGTGCCAAGAACATATAAAATTCATCTCTACTGTTCCATCAACGGGCCAATTGCGGCATCTTCCTTTTTATTCCATTCAAACGGGGAACGCATGTAGCTAGCTCAAGTACACTACATCCTCTCTTTTCCTCTCCTATAAATACCGTACCACCCCCTTGGGAACTCACCACCCAAATAAGCATAAATAGTAGTGGTTGATTGTGTAATTCCAGAGATATAAACGAATATCTCTAGAGATCTGCCTCATCAACAGCTGCAGTATTTGCTAGCCACATATATATACACAGTTCGACACGTAGTTATAACGGAAGAGAGAAGCAAAGAGAGAGGCAGAGTGACTGCAACCATCAGTAGTTCTATGATTTTATTTTTTACCGTTTTGTTGCTGTTTCATGGTGTTTATTTGATTGTAGGGTGGAGGAGAGGTGAAAGCTGACAGAAGAGAGTGAGCACACATGGTGCCTTTCTTGCATGATGTATGATCGAGAGAGTTCATGCTCGAAGCTATGCGTGCTCACTTCTCTCTCTGTCAGCCATTAGAACTCCTCTATCTCTCAATCTCGATCTCCCTCTTTCTTTGTTGATCTCTCCCATGGTGATATTTATTTGCTTCCTACGTGTTGTGTTCTCTTTCTTCAGCACACACACAACCTGTTCATGTTACCTTAGGGTTAAAGTTTTTGCACTTTGCGTGAAGATGGAAAGACAAACAGTAGATGAGTTTTTTGAAGGTTTGACAGAAGAGAGTGAGCACACACGGTGGTTTCTTACCATGAGTGTCATGCTAGGAGCTGTGCGTGCTCACCCTCTATCTGTCAGTCACTCATCAAGCCCATCTGTCTTATTAGCTTGTTTCCGCTGCTAATAAATATTCTAGACTCAAGTTTATTTGACACAGAGATCGATCGCTATCTTGTTCGATGCATATATATATATATATATAGAAGTATTATTTACATGTGCGGATCTCGTGTATATCTTCTTCCTGATTAGCTGATGATCTTATTCTCATGTGTAGTTTATTTGTCTTCGTATCTAACTTTTTCGCAGGGGCCAAGCCATGATTGCGAAGAAAGGAATGTAAAAGATGGCTCAGAACTCCATCACAAAGTCTACATACGGTCGAAATAAGATCTCCATCAGATCGGAGAGCTTTATTTATTGATTGTTTTTTTAGAGTTCTAGAGCAAAGCCCATGTCTTAGCATTACCAAGACAAAAGAATAATCCATATATATATCCTTTGGATGGTTCACATCCTTCACTCCAGGTTTAAGTTTAACCAACACAAATAAAAATATATAATTAAACGACCGGCACATAGAGACAAAAACTCAAATCTCCAAGAACATCTCCACTGTCAGCAGCCTCCAAGGTAAACCATAAATTTTCAATGGAACGATCATCAACCACCAGGGAGGAGGATATATAGCCTCTGCTCTTCAAATCTTCAGGTACTTCCTTGGATTTCTAATTCATGGCTACTTTAAATACCATCCTATCTCTCACACCCCCAACTCCTGTTGATCTAGCCACTCAATCTTGCAGGTCTTGTGGCCAGATTCTTGAGTTTCTCCAGCTTCACTTTGAAGTCCAGTTTCTATGCCTGAAGGCAGAGCAGCCTCAGCCTTGCTTGTAGCATGACTGCCATGTTCAAGAGTAAAGACCTCGTGTCTCTAAGGAACACCATGAAAACACAGTTGTTTCGTGTCAGTTTCGAAAGCCTCCACAGGGCTGCAAGAATCATTTGTGTAGTAGTGGTGGTTGACGTACTCTCTCTCAAAGAAAGAACATCATGTTTCTTAGGTTGTTTTTTAGTGCGCCTTCATTTCATTCTCTGAATATGCCCATAAGCTTTAGTTGAACATACTGATATGTAAATTTGGCTCGGTGGCTCACCGTTATTGCATGTGCAGAATTTATGGCACTGGTCTGATTTATATGAAAATATTTTATATTGTTGTGGCTTTAGATTTGTGAGGTTTTTTGCAACTAAAAGATCACGCGAGATCATTGTATATATCTGGTAAGAGATAGTAAAAACTAATAATTATAAAGTGTATGGCAATCAGTCCAGCGCTTTGGCCATATTAGAGTACTACCGCTCCATTTATAGTATTTCTCGATTTGTTAGTGTGTAGTGCTCTCTGAATACTTTAAGTTAGAATGCTCATAGGAATATATAGGGGAGCATAATGTTGATTACTCGGTGGCGATGTTTCTGTGAGATGATCTCATCATCAGGGGATCGCCACGACACAGCAGCCATCTCGGCAGCTAAGTTTTTTTTATCTTGCCGAAGTAATTAATCTGCAGCCTAGCTATATATAAGTGCCTGTTTGTTTCAGCTTATAGATTATATAATCCGGATTATAATCTAAATTATATAATCTAGATTATAATCTATATATATTATAATCTATATGTAGTTGTTTGGTAGTTTAGATTATACAAATATAGATTATTCACAAAGACAACAATACCCTTATTGTTTATTTGAGGTGAAATGGCATATATTGTAATTTCTATTTACATTACCATGGGTAGTGGGTCTTTTGCCAAAATAATCTCAAATAAGCTAGTCTTGAGGAGATTATGAGATTATCATAATATGAGGTTTAGATTATATAATCTGAACCCATAATCTCGTTGTTTGTTTACCTAATGGATTATTTGCGCTAGATTATATAATCTGGAGAGATCATAATCTGAAACAAACAGGCCCTAAGTCCAGCTTCTTCGTAGTGTCGAGCTCTACAGTCCACACGGATCTGGATCTGAACCTTGTGCAAGCTTTAGTAGAAGAGGAGAACATCTGCTTGAGCCTGTCCAATGTTTTCTTGGGTTTTTTTTAATAAGTGGCGTCAACAACATTACGAAGGACCTCCTCAGCCATGGAGGAAAGTAGCCCGCTAAGTGCTGATTTGGTGACCAGTGATTTCGGGAAATTGGAGGGGATTGAAGGAGAAATTAGTTCATTTCCCCCTCAATTATCCGTGATCCCTTCACACCAAATCAACCCTAAGGATTTATTCGGTTTAACATGTACTAAGGAGGATTGGAGGAGATTTAATCCCCTCCGATCGCTCTCAATACACGCCTAACCGAACAAATTCCTCAATCCATCCCTAACTGAACAAATTCTAAGGAGTTGATAGTCTTAATTATACCTGGGTTTGAGAGGAGATCTGCACCAACATTCGTGAAAGATACCACTTTTATGGCTAACGCAGGGGTAGTGCCATCAAGGTGTACCCTACATATAAGGCTGAAGTGAAGCAGCCGCAAAATAGTTTTTCTTCGTGAGTTTAACGGTGATGGCATGATTGTTGGGGTATGCCTTTGCCAAAGGTCCTACACCTAGAGTGTGTGATCATGAGACAAAGGTTGGTTCAAGCGGCATCCGTAGCACAGTACCAAAAGAAAAAAAGGACGACAATACTCTCACTAGGTTCAGAAGGCCACATGTATAGGGTTTAAAGGCGTGAATGTAATTTTGTACGAATTTGTATGTCGTATTACCGCTATAAATAGCCGTACATGCATGGAGGACTTTTTTACGATTCACATATACTTACTCTATGGATCACTCAGCATCCTAAGATGTGAGATCTAAATGCCCACAGATTACCTTTGAATTTTTTTCGAAAGGACGGCAACCGAATATATTTAAAGAAGGATTGTCTCGTTTTTTTGAAAAGAGATGGTGCAATGTGACGAGGTGTCCTCCTATAGATCCAACTGGATTTCCAAAACAATGCCTTATTGCCATGCGTAACTGAAAGAAGGAAATAAAACGATGGAGTATATATTGTATGATCGGTACATTCTTAATTATATCATCATGTTACACTTCATTGAGCATTCTCGCTTGATCTAACTTTTTTTTCCTTTTGATCTACTCCCTCGTCATAAGTAAATAAAATGGAGAAAATATTGTATTAATTTAATTGTGTTGTCCTGTTTTAGTTCTTAACAGGAATCTTAACAAAACTGAATAGGAATTGTTGCAAAAGCTAGTGGCCATGCATGGTGGATGGGGATGTGGAGGGAGAAGATTACAACAGAGATTACATTTCTGTCGTGCAGTGACGGCAGTCAGGAGACACGGATCTAAGAACAATAGAAACAACAAAATCCCTTACGGGCGATAAAATGTCTTAGCGCTAGTTTGGAAACTCAAATCCCCTTCGGAGTTGAAGGGGATTGGAGAGGATCCTCTCCAATCCCCTTCAAACCTGAAGGGGATTTGAGGTTCCCAAAGTAGCCCTTAGGGTTGTTGAAAGCTCTCTTGTGGGTTTTGGTGTTTGGATGACAACCCAATTAAAGGACTAACAAGTGTGCTAAGTGTTGAATATGTGCTTAATGCAAAGCTAACAGGGTTCAACACAAGTGAACAAGTGTGATGGTCCAAAGACTGATTTATCTATAGATAATGAACACTGCTTAAGTGAGACTCGGTGTGCGTAACTCAGAGACAACCGATCAAGCCAAGGATGGAGGCAAGAAGAGCTTCGAGGTACCGAGTGCACGGGAGAAGGTCAAGGAGATCAGGAACCCAAAGCCAGAGGTGAAGAAGAAGACTTGCAAAGTCAAGGTTGATCGAGTTAAGAGTTATGGTGTATCAAGGATCACTACATAAGGACATGACTTACAACCAATGAGGTAACATCTACAGTTATGTGGTGTAAGTCATAAGGCTCAAGATCAAGCTCGAGAAATGAACAAGGGAGTTGGAGCTCAGATATGTCAATCTAGATCAAGTCAAGTTGACTTAATGGTTTAGAGTCCAACATCGACCTCAAACATGTCAGATTGGGTAAAACGATGAAAAAGGTTAAGTATGTAAGGTTTGAGTGTTCAACCATGTTGCATACACCTCTTACTACAAATTTGGTGCTTTGGTTTGCTCTCTAACTCTTTCTTTAGAGAAAGTACCATTCTGAGCTCTGCTGGAGGAGAAACAGAAAAGCTAGGAGAAGAACAAAAAAGATGTAAGTTTCTAGGACTAAATCAATTGGATTATACTCTAAATGTGTTTGTTTAAGTCTCAGGAAAATCCTCCCAAAAGTTGAAGTCAAACGGAGAAAGAACGGAGGAAAATCACTTAGTGTGCTGTTGGCGGTGCACAGGACAGCGAATAGTAGTTGTCCGGTGCACAGGATAGTGAATAGTAACTCTGTCTGGTGCACAGGACAGTGAATAGTGACATGTCCGGTGCACAGGACAGTGAATAGTAGCTGTGTCCGGTGCACAAGACAGTGAATAGTAGCTGTGATCGGTGCACAGGACAGTGAATAGTGACTTGTCCGGTGCCAGGACAGTGAATAGTAACATGTCCGGTGCACCAACGGCTAGCTGTTCCAGAGAAGGAAACTGTCAATCAGATTCGTTACTGTTCACTGTCCGGCGCTCCACCAGACAGTCTGGTGCACCCGCAACCAGGGAAGGCTGGGAGCTTCCAAATGAAGCTCCAACGGCTCCTAGGCCCTTTGGGGCTATAAAAGGGACCCCTAGGCGCCTCAAGCAAGTACACAAGTGCAGCCAACAAGTCCATATATCATTTGGATCAATTCTTTCTCTCCCTCTCTTATGTATCTCTCTAGTTTGTGTAGAGGCAAAGTTATAAGCCTTTAGAGAAAGGGGAAGTGTTGCTGAGAGCTAGAGCAAAATCTTGAGCGCATTGTTACTCTGTCGGAGTGCTGTCGAGAAGACTGTAAGCAGTCACGACATCGTTGTAACTGATATCAACATAGTGGAAGGCTCTATCTGTCGCACTGACAGATCTGAGCAAACGGAGGAAGGAGTTGAAATAGACTCCAAGCCAAGTGTAGGATCTAGGACACCGGCTAGAGGGGGGGTGAATAGACGGTTTTGACTAAAAACAACAATACTAAGTAAATTTAATCAATACAACAAGAGGAATAAATTTACTAGTGTCAATAAGTAAACAATATATGAAAGACAACTACAGAGATTGAATACTTGAAGAACAATAAGCAAAACACTAATCAATTGCAAGGCAATAAGTAATGCTAGAAGGAATAGACACCGAAATTTATCCCGTGGTATCGGTGATTTGCCGATCACCCCTAATCCACGTTGAGGTGGACTTCAAGCTCTCACTTGCTCCTCTATCAAGACACGACTTGATCTTTGAGCCAAGTGGACAAGAAATCACTCAATACCTCGATTCCACTAATGTCACCTTTGCCGCTCCGGCGAGGTAGGCGCGAACCCCTCACAATCAACACCGCGACTTCTCCACAATCTTCTTGGAGAGCTCGACGGAGACAATCACCCGAGCCGTCTAGGAGGCGGCAACCTCCAAGAGTAACAAGCCAACGACGCTTGCTCGGTGTACCACCTAGTGCCTCAAGAATCACCAAATGATGCAAATGCACTAGGAACCCTCAATCTCTCACTAGAATGCAATCTCAAGCAAAGAGTGTGAGAGAGTGAGTTGGAGGATCACAAGTGAGCTCAATGTGTGCAAGGAATGGCCAAGAGAGCTCTCTCACACGAGCTACCCTTCTATTTATACCCCCCCATCTAAAACCAACCGTTATGTGCAAAAGGGGGCAATTCTGCGCACACGCGGACCGTCCGCGCCCTAGGGCCGGACGGTCCGCCGTACATCATAACGGCTACAATGACCGTTGAAACATGTCAGAGCTGACTCAAAAGGTGGGTCCGGACAGTCCGCCCTTCAAGGCTGGACCGTCCGTGACCTGGCAAATTCAAACACCCGAGCCTCGGATCAAACGGAGTTAACACACGCGGACCGTCCGGCTATAAATCCCGGACCGTCCGCGACCTGAGACAGTACTGTCCGGACTGGTCCCCCGGACCGTCCGTAGTACAAATCTACAAAAACACACAGTCCCTGTCCAAAAACGAGTTTGACACTTGCGGACCGTCCGCCCCTCACAGGCGGACCGTCCGCCTATAATTCAGGGACTGGTCCGAAGCCACCTTCCTCTGGTCAGGACTGCGGACGGTCCGCAGTGCAAAAGAACACAGTGTCAACACAAATGGTCAGACTTCGGACCCCTCTGGTGGATCGCGGACGGTCCGCCCCTAAGGCCCGGACAGTCCGCGCGTCCAAGACTTCGCAATTTCAAACATGCTTTTGAAAGAACTTTTGACTTGCGAAATGTGAAGCGTTGTTAGTCCTCATGCAAATGCAACTACTTGATGCTCTATGAGGCACTAAGTTTTACACAGATCTGAGTCATTGACCCCTCTTAATAGTACGGCTATCTAGCCTACTAATCCGGTCAGGTATCTTCTCTAAACTCCTCAAGACCGGCAAAAGTAAAACCTATATTATACCTTTTCCTTCATCTGATCCACAACCAATGCGTATGACTCTTCAACATTTCCTGTTCTATGTGGTCCAACCCTGCATTCTTATTTCTCCAAGAATCGTTAGTCCACAAGTAGTTGTCATTAATTACCAAAACATTACCAAAGGGGCCTAGATGATTCACAATCTCCCCCTTTTTGGTAATTGATGACAACACCACATAGTATATTAAAGAGAAGTTTAGTTTCTCCAAATCTCTCTCATACCTAAGGTATAAGATAGATCTTGGAGATGAGTTTTATAGGACTTATCTTGATTTGAAGTTCTGTCCGAGAGATAGATAAATCCCAATAAAAACTCAGTATGCACGAAAGGCTCCCCCTAAGTGTGTGCAGGATTATTTGAAGTTGAAGATATAACACACATAATATATTGGAGCTTGATGGAGACTTTCCTACAATCATGGTTATCGAGGCATACAAGAGATGATCCGTAGAGTGAGCGCAACAATTATAATCACATCTCGATTAACCACACACAGAGTAATTTGAACTAAAACATAGTTCATCCCACAGAATATTACAGATAATAGTCCACAGACATACGTCATAGAGTTAATAGATCAAACCAAGTTCCAAACGCATAAGACATAAACTAATGCAAGCGGCATGAAAAGGTAAAATGCATATGCATGGTCTTAATGTCCACATAGAACCACCAACTCCCCCTGAAGGAGACGCCAGACAACTTCTCATCACTTCTCTCCCCCTTTGGCATCAATTGCCACAAAGGAGAGGCCTCACTGATCACTCGGCGGAGGATGCATGTTGTAGTAATGAGTGCTGAAGGTGTCAAACAGGGAGGAGAACTGGCCAAAATCCTGCTGAAGCTGCTGCTGCCTCTGACTTATATCATGCATGTTGTCATTTGTAGAAAGATTGTCAAATTGACTGGAAAGAGCACCCATGTTATCTTGAAAACTCTGTTGCATATTATTCAGCCTGGACATGATGGGATCAGTGACATTATTGTGAATTTGATCACGAAAGTCAGAAAATTCAGAGTTGAGCGCATCCCAGTTACTGTCAAAGCGAGACTGCATGTCATCGAGGCGGTGATCCACATGTGTCATCAGGCCCTCAAAGCGAGTATCAATATGAGTCTCAAGCCCTTGCTGCATAGTGTGAAAATAAGGATCAAAGTATCCTGGAGCAGGCTCCCAATAGTGCTGAGGCTGAGGAGGAGGTGGAGGGGGAGGCATCTGCTGTCCCTCAACATTAGGAGCTGCTCCACCCTCATAGCCAGGGTCTTCCTCATCATCTGGGAAGGGAGTGAGTGGCCTGGTGAGAAACCCTATCTCATTCTTAAAAGGCCTGAATGGGGTGTGAACAATCTCGCATGGGCCCTCAAATCTTGTCTTGGATTTGATGAGAGCCATAATGTACGGAGCATATGCCAAATTTTGATTCTTGTCCATTTTCAAATCATTAAGCTGCCTCATCATGAAAAGAACAATGTTCATGACTTCACCATTCATGATGTGCTGGATTATGTTCCATAACTTATCTCGAATTTTACTCTTATCACCACTCTTAGGAAGAATGGTGACTCTGGCAATCTTGTTGATGACAGCAGGATGATGTCTGAGTCCTGCTGTCTCTCCAAACCTCCTGGGTATACCGAGCCTGGCTGGCTCATAAAACTGCACAAAATCCTCAAAATTATCTTCAGTATAAAGATCCAGCCCAGCAGAGATGGTGCCATAGTCCAGACTGTTGGCAGCGGCAAAGTCAGCAAAAGAAGCAGAATAGCGCTTGAAGCCAGTCATCCAGGTGATAGATTCTTCTTCAATATCAATCTCAGAGGTAGCCAGGAATTGCTTAACAGCCATTTCATTGAAATCTGTGCGTTGTCCCATAAACTGATATAGTCCACATGTTTCAAACTTGGGGATCAGACCCTCCATGACAGATTGACTTAGCAAGAAGGACCAATCAATCACCTGATGCTTATGAAAATTGGTATCCACCAGGGTGCCCCAAAAGACATCAAACTGCAGCTGAGTGTGGAAAAACTGGATATTTGTATCAGATGGCAGAGTGTACTGGTTCACAGTCCGTCTAGAGCAGTACTCAGCCATAGAAAATCTCCGCTTTGGATAAGTCCATCCTTGGATATCAATGGGATAATCGGGATGAACATGAGGAAAATCTTCAGCATCCATGGATTCAGTGCCCCCAGCTGAGGATTGGGCCTCTGAATCAGTGGTTGGGGTATAGTCATCATCATTGCCACGAGGGCGCTTGGATTTAAAGCGACCTGCAAGTTTCTTGCGGAGACCACCAAAACCACTGCAACAAGGTGACAGACATCCATAGATAAATAATTGATACCAATCACCACTTATAAAAAGAATGGAATGGGAATGCTCTGCCAGGGTCCGGACGGTCCGCGCTAGGGGGGCCGGACTGTCCGCGCCAGAGGCCCGGACGGTCCGCGTCCACCAGGCGGACGGTCCGCGACCGACCAGGGGCGACGCCAAGAACCCTAGCCGCCACAAATGGTAAATTTGATGATTTTGCAGATAATATCCATCCAAACAAGTTCAAAATTTTGCATAGCATTCACATTGAAGAGAACTATCAATCCCACCAATCAGATTTTGAAACCCACTGCTCAATTTCAGATCAGAGAGGAAACCCAAATAATCTCAAAATTGAAGAAATTTGGAGAAATCCACAAGATTTGAAGATACCGTGATGAAGACATGTTGATGGAATGTTGCCACAAGCTGTCGGACTGTCCGCACGCAACTTCACTTCACCGTCCGCGCACACTCGACACAAGAGAATATTGGGCGAGTGGAGAGCAAGTGAAAGAGTGTATGAGCACAAGAGTCAAAGCTGCGGCCATTGTCCGATTTAAGTGCCCTGTCGCGGACGGTCCGCGCTAGGGCGGCGGACGGTCCGCGCCCTGATGATTTCAGACTGTCCGCGAGGCTGATCGGACTGTCCAAGTCCTGATGCTGCGGACGGTCCACGGTCCATGGGCGGACGGTCCGCGGCCTGATACTCATTTTTCCAATTGCTGGCCACTTGCTGATTTTGAATTTCGAATCCGAATTGGTGCTCATATATGGACATTTTGACCAATCCAAGAGTTAGTATGCATGCATATACATATGATGTAATTGAGTAATGCAAAATTTTTGAATTAAACTATCTAGAGCAATTAGAAATGAAAAATGCACAAATAATACCAAATAAATAGCATAAAGAGCATACTTAGACCCGAGATGCAAGACGACACATGTGTGATCAACTTCAAGCCACATTTGAGATATCGATCACATTCATTTCACTTCTTAGAGAACAAAATCTTGTTTCATCCAAAGGTTTTGTAAAAATGTCTGCTAATTGATCATCGGTGCCAATGGAATAAATAGAGATATCTCCCTTGCCAACATGATCCCTTAAGAAGTGATGCCGTATATCAATATGCTTGGTTCTTGAGTGTTGGACCGGATTGGTAGCCAATTTTACCGCACTCTCATTATCACACATGAGAGGCACATTCTTGAAAATAATTCCATAGTCCAATAAGGTTTGTTTCATCCATAATAGTTGAGCACAACAATTTCCGGCCAATATATATTCCGCCTCGACGGTAGATAGAGCAACCGAATTTTGTTTCTTAGAAGACCATGAAACAAGAGATCTACCAAGAAATTGACAACAATCGGAGGTGCTTTTTCTATCAACTTTACACCCCGCATAGTCCGAATCCGAATATCCAATTAATTCAAATTGAGCACCTTTGGGATACCATAGACCAATATTGGGAGTATACTTCAAATATCTTAGAATTCTTTTAGCGGCCTTCAAGTGAATCTCTCTAGGAGAAGCTTGAAATCGAGCACACATGCATACACTAAACATAACATCGGGCCTAGATGCGGTAATATAAAGCAAACTACCAATTATTGAACGATAAAGTTTTTGATCAACCATAGTACCTCCTTCATCTAAGTCTAGATGACCATTTGTTGCCATTGGAGTCTTGATAGGCTTAGCATTTTCTAAACCAAACTTCTTGAGCATGTCCTTCAAATATTTTGATTGACTTATAAAAATTCCATCTTTCAATTGTTTGATTTGAAGGCCAAGAAAGAAGCTCAATTCTCCTATCATAGACATTTCAAACTCTTTTGACATCATTTTTCCGAACTCCTCACAAAATAATTCATTAGTAGATCCAAAAATAATATCATCAACGTAGATTTGACAAACAAATAAATCTTTGCCAATTCTTTTAGTGAATAGAGTAGTGTCAACCTTCCCAATTTTGAAGTCTTTGGAAAGCAAGAAATCCCTAAGCCTTTCATACCAAGCGCGTGGAGCTTGCTTAAGCCCATAGAGAGCTTTAGAAAGCTTGAACACATGGTTAGGTATTTTGAGGTCCTCAAAACCGGGAGGTTGTTCAACATACACTAGTTCACTAATCTTACCATTTAGGAAGGCACTCTTTACATCCATTTGGTAGAGCTTGATATTGTGTGCACAAGCATAAGCAAGTAGAATCCGGATTGCTTCTAATCTTGCTACGGGAGCAAATGTCTCCCCAAAATCCAATCCTTCAATTTGAGTATATCCTTGTGCAACTAATCTTGCCTTGTTTCTTACTACCACACCATCTTCATTGTGCTTATTGCGAAACACCCATTTTGTACCAATAACATTGTGGTTCTTTGGTCTCTCAACAAGCTCCCAAACTTCATTTCGAGCGAAGTTATTTAATTCTTCATGCATTGCATTCACCCAATCAACATCAAGTAGAGCTTCATCTACACGGTTAGGTTCCATACAAGATACAAAAGAGAAATGTTCACAAAATGAAGCTATGCGAGAGCGAGTTTGAACACCCTTACTAATATCACCCACAATTTGATCAACCGGGTGATTCTTCACAATGGAATGATGAATTCTTGATACCGTTTGATAATTGCTTGTTGAAGCATTAGGAGGAACCGAAGGTCTTGAAGTACCTTGATCATGAGTATCCATGGTTTCATTGAGTTGTTGGCTTTGGTGATCTTCCTCATTTATAGTTGAGGATGAAGGAATGACAACCACGCTATTTTCATCATCATCTTCCTTTGGTTTTATTTCACCAATGGCTATTGTTTTCATTGCATCTATCAATTGAGTTCCCCCAACATCATCGAGATTTTCACTCTCATCTTGAGACCCATTTGTTTCATCGAATTCAACATCATATGCTTCCTCAATAATACCATGAGTTTTGTTGAAGACTCTATAAGCCTTACTATTTGATGAATATCCAAGAAGAAAACCCTCATCACATTTCTTCTCAAATTTAGAAAGTCGGCTCCCCTTTCTCAAAATATAACATTTGCAACCGAATACCCTAAAATATGAGATATTTGGCTTTCTACCAATGAGCAATTCATATGGAGTTTTCTTCAAGAGCTTGTGACAATATAGTCTATTTGATGAATGACAAGCGGTATTTATTGCCTCGGCCCAATAAGAATCCGATATACTATATTCCGCTAACATAGACCTAGCCATGTCAATAAGAGTTCTATTCTTCCTTTCAACAATACCATTTTGTTCCGGGGTATATTTGGAAGAGAATTCATGTTTGATACCCTTGTCATCACAATATTGATCAATTCTTGCATTTTTGAATTCCGACCCATTATCACTTCTAACCTTTTTGATGTCGAAATCAAATTGATTTTGAGCCAATATAGCAAATGACTTGAATGTTTCAAACACATTGGATTTGTCTCGTAGAAAATAAACCCAAGTAAATCTTGAATAGTCATCCACAATCACAAGACAATAAGAATTACCACCAATACTTACAAAAGATGTGGGCCCAAATAAATCCATGTGAAGTAATTCCAAAGGTCGATGAGTGGACATTTGACTTTTATTTGGATGAGTATTTGCCACTTGCTTACCGGCTTGACAAGAGCTACACAATTTGTTCTTTTCAAACTTCACATCTTTTAAGCCTCGAACTAAGTCATGCTTGGTTAACCGATTGAGTTGCTTCATCCCAACATGACCAAGTCTTCTATGCCATAACCAACCTAGTGAAGCTTTTGAAAATAGGCAAGTTGTGAGCTTTGCCTCATTAGATGAGAAATCAACAAGATAAAGATTTTCATGTCTAAAACCTTTAAATTTAAGATTGCTACCATCAACACTAGAGATAATAACATCTTCAACCGTGAAATTGCAACAAAATCCTAAATCACATAATTGAGCTACGGAAAGTAAATTAAAATTCAAAGACTCAACCAATAGCACATTTGATATAGAATGATCATTTGAGATAGCAATTTTACCCAAACCTTTAACCTTTCCTTTACGATTATCTCCAAATGTGATACTATCATAATTTGAGCAATCTTCCTGAGAGCACCTAGAGGGGGGGTGAATAGGTGATCCTGTAAAACTTAAACTTATAGCCACAAAAAATTGTTAAGTGTTAGCACAGAGAGGAGTCTCAACAAAACACAATACCACAAGAGATCAAACACAGAGAGGACACAGTGGTTTATCCCGTGGTTCGGCCAAGACCAACGCTTGCCTACTCCACGTTGTGGCGTCTCAACGGACGAGGGTTGCAATCAACCCCTCTCAAGCGGTCCAAAGACCAACTTGAAAACCACGGTGTTTTGCTTAGCCTTTCAATATCCCGTATGCGAGGAATCTCCACAACTTGGAGTCTCTCGCCCTTACACTTGAGATTCACAAAGAAATACGGAGTAAGGGAGGGAATGAGCAACGCACACAAGACTTCAAAAGATCAGAGCAACACGCACACAAGCAGCAACAAGAGCTCGCAACACAACTCAAAGAGTTCACAACTCCACAAGAGCTCTATATGCTATCACAATGAAACAAATGCGCGAGATCGATGTCTTGGTGCTTAAGAATGTTGTAGGAATGCTTGTTATCCTCCTCCATGCGCCTAGGGGTCCCTTTTATAGCCCCAAGGCAGCTAGGAGCCGTTGAGAACAAATCTGGAAGGCCATCCTTGCCTTCTGTCGTCGGGCGCACCGGACAGTCCGGTGCACACCGGACACTGTCCGGTGCCCGATTTCTTTCCTTAACAGGCGCAGCCGACCGTTGCCGACCGTTGCAGATCTGGCGCACCGGACAGTTCGGTGCACACCGGACAGTCCGGTGCCTCCTTCCGACCGTTGGCCAGACCACGTGTCGCGCGCAGATTCCGCGGCCGACCGTTGGCTCGGCCGACCGTTGGCTCACCGGACAGTCCGGTGCACACCGGACAGTCCGATGAATTTTAGCCGTACGCCGTCGGCAAATTCCCGAGAGCGGCGTCTTCAGGTCGAGGCAGCCTGGCGCACCGGACACTGTCCGGTGCACCACCGGACAGTCCGGTGCCCCAGACCGAAACAGCCTGTTGGCTGTACACAGCCAACATTCTCCTTTTCTTCTTCTCTCTGTTTCTAACACTTAGACAAATATATTAGTACACAAAACCAATGTACTAAGGCTTAGAAACATACCTTTACTTGTGATTTGCACTTTGTTCATCCATGGGCATAGATTCACATTTAAGCACTTGTGTTGGCACTCAATCACCAAAATACTTAGAAATGGCCCAAAGGCACATTTCCCTTTCAATCTCCCCCTTTTTGGTGATTTATGCCAACACAACATAAAGCAACTAGAACACGTGCAAAATCACTTCAAATAGAACTCAAATCTATTTTGATTCATTTTTTTGGCATATATGGATCATTCTTTGCCACCACTTGGTTTGTTTTTGCAAATCAAACTCAAATCTCTATCTCTAAGTCAAACACACATGTTGAAGCATAAAGAGAGTCATTCCAAAAGAGATTGATCAAAGATTTCAAAAACTCCCCCTATTTCCCATAATCAATACTTCTCCCCACAAGATAAGAGAGTTTTGACAAAACAAAAGCTCTACTCTACCATTTTCAAATTTCTCAAGTGGTAGCTGATCCATTTATTGCTTTGGCCTTTATTTTCTCCCCCTTTGGCATCAAGCACCAAAACGGGATCAACCTTGGCCCTTTAATCCCATTGCCTCACCAAAATCTTCAATTAAGATCAAATGGCAATAAGAGTTCATGAGATGGACTTGGAATAAGTTACCCTCTCATCGGAGTGCAGTGGAAGTCTTTCATGGTCCAAGTCCACCTTTCCCTTTCAATTCTCCTTTGAGACTAAATCAAGCAAACTCAAGCATATGGGGTCAAGTTGTAACACAGCTCCCCCTAAACATGTGCATCACTTTGCAACAGACTTGTGAGGTCCAGGGAGTGTTTGTACAACTCGAGCACCACAATAAGCAACAAAATGCAGAATGAACATGATCAAAGGCATAAACACATGTATGCTACAATTCAATCCAAGTTCCGCGAATCTAAGACATTTAGCTCACTACGCAGCCTGCAAAAGGTCTTCTCATCTAGAGGCTTGGTAAAGATATCGGCTAGCTGGTTCTCGGTGCTAACATGAAACACTTCGATATCTCCCTTTTGCTGGTGGTCTCTCAAAAAGTGATGCTGGATGTCTATGTGCTTTGTGCGGCTGTGCTCAACAGGATTTTCCGCCATGCGGATAGCACTCTCATTATCACATAGGAGTGGGACTTTGCTCAAATTGTAGCCAAAGTCCCTGAGGGTTTGCCTCATCCAAAGTAGTTGCGCGCAACACTGTCCTGCGGCAACATACTCGGCCTCAGCGGTGGATAGGGCAACAGAGGTTTGTTTCTTAGAATTCCATGACACCAGGGACCTTCCTAAGAATTGGCACGTCCCCGATGTGCTCTTCCTATCGACCTTACATCCAGCATAGTCGGAATCTGAGTATCCAACCAAGTCAAAGGTAGACCCCTTTGGATACCAGAGCCCAAAGCAAGGCGTAGCAACTAAATATCTAAGAATTCGCTTCACAGCCACTAAGTGACACTCCTTAGGATCGGATTGAAATCTAGCACACATGCATACGCTAAGCATAATATCCGGTCTACTAGCACATAAATAAAGCAAAGAACCTATCATGGACCGGTATGCTTTTTGATCAACGGACTTACCTCCTTTGTTGAGGTCGGTGTGTCCGTCGGTTCCCATCGGAGTCTTTGCGGGCTTGGCGTCCTTCAGCCCAAACCGTTTTAGCAGATCTTGCGTGTACTTTGTTTGGGAGATGAAGGTGCCGTCCTTGAGTTGCTTCACTTGGAACCCAAGGAAGTAGTTCAACTCGCCCATCATCGACATCTCGAATTTCTGCGTCATCACCCTGCTAAACTCTTCACAAGACTTTTGGTTAGTGGAACCAAATATTATGTCATCGACATAAATTTGGCACACAAACAAATCACCATCACATGTCTTTGTAAAAAGAGTTGGATCGGCTTTCCCAACTTTGAAAGCATTAACAAGTAGAAAGTCTCTAAGGCATTCATACCATGCTCTTGGGGCTTGCTTAAGTCCATAGAGCGCCTTAGAGAGCTTACACACATGGTCGGGGTACCGATCATCCTCGAAGCCAGGGGGTTGCTCCACGTACACCTCCTCCTTGATTGGCCCGTTAAGGAAAGCGCTCTTTACATCCATTTGGTACAACCTGAAAGAATGGTGAGCGGCATATGCTAGCAAGATACGAATGGACTCTAGCCTAGCCACAGGAGCAAAAGTCTCCTCAAAGTCCAAACCTGCGACTTGGGCATAACCTTTTGCCACAAGTCGAGCCTTGTTCCTTGTCACCACTCCGTGCTCGTCTTGTTTGTTGCGGAACACCCACTTGGTTCCCACAACATTTTGCTTAGGACGAGGCACCAGTGTCCAAACTTCATTCCGCTTGAAGTTGTTGAGCTCCTCCTGCATGGCCAACACCCAGTCCGGATCTAGCAAGGCGTCCTCTACCCTGAAAGGCTCAATAGAAGAGACAAAAGAGTAATGCTCACAAAAATTAACTAATCGAGACCGAGTAGTTACTCCCTTGCTAATGTCACCCAGAATTTGGTCGACGGGATGATCCCTTTGAATCATCGCTCGAATTTGGGTTGGAGGTGCCGGTTGCGCTTCTTCCTCCATCACATGATCATCTTGTGCTCCCCCTTGATCACACGCCTCCTGTTGATGAACCTGTTCATCGTCTTGAGTTGGGGGATGCACCGTTGTTGAGGAAGAAGGTTGATCTTGCTCCAAGTGTTCCTGTGGTCGCACATCACCAATTGCCATGGTGCGCATAGCGGCCGTTGGAACATCTTCTTCATCTACATCATCAAGATCAACAACTTGCTCTCTTGGAGAGCCATTAGTCTCATCAAATACAACGTCGCTAGAGACTTCAACCAAACCTGATGATTTGTTGAAGACTCTATACGCCTTTGTATTTGAGTCATAACCTAATAAAAACCCTTCTACTGCCTTGGGAGCAAACTTAGAATTTCTACCTTTCTTCACTAGAATGTAGCACTTGCTCCCAAATACACGAAAGTAAGATACATTGGGTTTGTTACCGGTTAGCAGCTCATACGAAGTCTTCTTGAGGAGGCGGTGAAGATAGACCCTGTTGATGGCATGGCAAGCCGTGTTCACGGCTTCCGTCCAAAAGCACTTGGGGGTCTTGAACTCTCCTAGCATCGTCCTCGCCATATCGATGAGCGTTCTGTTCTTCCTCTCTACCACACCATTTTGCTGTGGTGTGTAGGGAGCAGAGAACTCGTGCTTGATCCCTTCCTCCTCAAGGAATTCCTCCACTTGAAGGTTCTTGAATTCGGACCCGTTGTCGCTCCTTATCTTCTTCACCTTGAGCTCAAACTCATTTTGAGCTCTCCTGAGGAAGCGCTTGAGGGTCCCTTGGGTTTCAGACTTATCCTGCAAAAAGAACACCCAAGTGAAGCGGGAAAAGTCATCAACAATAACTAGACCATACTTACTTCCTCCTATGCTCAGATAGGCGATGGGTCCGAAGAGGTCCATATGTAGCAGCTCCAGGGGTCTTGAGGTGGTCATCACATTCTTGCTATGATGTGCTCCTCCCACTTGTTTACCTGCTTGACAAGCTGCACAAGGTCTATCTTTTTCGAATTGCACGTTAGTCAAACCTATCACGTGTTCTCCCTTTAGAAGCTTGTGAAGGTTCTTCATCCCCACATGTGCTAAGCGGCTATGCCACAGCCAGCCCATGCTAGTCTTAGCTATTAAGCATGCATCTAGACCGGCCTCTTCTTTTGCAAAATCAACTAAGTAAAGTTTGCCGTCTAATACACCCTTAAAAGCTAGTGAACCATCACTTCTTCTAAAGACAGACACACCTACATTTGTAAATAGACAGTTATACCCCATGTTGCATAATTGACTAACAGATAGTAAGTTATATCCCAGAGACTCAACTAAAAACACATTAGAAATTGAGTGCTCATTTGAAATTGCAATTTTACCTAACCCTTTTACCTTGCCTTGATTCCCATCACCGAATACAATTGAGTCTTGGGAATCCTTATTTTTGACGTAGGAGGTGAACATCTTCTTCTCCCCCGTCATATGGTTTGTGCATCCGCTGTCGATAATCGAGCTTGAACCCCCGGATGCATAAACCTGCAAGGCAAATTTAGGCTTGGGTCTTAGGTACCCAACTCATGTTGGGTCCTACAAGGTTAGTGCAAATATCCTTAGGGACCCAAATGCAAGTTTTGTCTCCCTTGCATTTTGCCCCTAACTTCCTAGCAACAATTTTCTTATCCTTTCTACAAATAGCAAAGGAAGCATTTAAAGCACAATAAATTGTAGAAGGTTCATTCACTACTTTCCTAGGAGCATTATGAACAACATTTCTCCTAGGCATTTGATGAACAACATTTCTTCTAAGCACATTTCTACCATGCATTACATGAGAACTAGAAGTAGTCATAGCATAAGAGTCATAAGCATGTGAATCAAAAACATCATGACCTCTAAAAGCATTTCTAGAATATCTCCTATCATAGTACATGAAAGCATGATTCTTCTTAACATTATTAGCCATAGGAGCCTTCCCTTTCTCCTTGGTGGAGATAGGAGTCTTATGGCTTGTTAAGTTCTTGGTTTCCCTCTTGAAGCCAAGCCCATCCTTAATTGAGGGGTGTCTACCAATAGTGTAGGCATCCCTTGCAAATTTTAGTTTTTCAAATTCACTCTTGCTAGTCTTAAGTTGGGCATTAAGACTAGCTAATTCATCATTCAATTTTGAAATGGAGACTAAGTGTTCACTACAAGCATTAATATCAACATCCTTACACCTAGTGCAAATTTCAACATGTTCAACACAAGAGTTGGATTTATTTGCTTCTACTAGTTTAGCATTTAAGTCATCATTAATGCTCTTTAATTTAGAAATTGTCTCATGGCAAGAAGATAGTTCACAAGAAAGCATTTCATTTCTTTTAACTTCTAGAGCATGAGATCGTTGAGCTTCTACAAATTTATCATGCTCTTCATACAATAAATCCTCTTGTTTCTCTAAGAGTTTATCCTTCTCATTCAATGCATCAATCAATTCATTGATTTTATCAATTTTATTTCTATCCAATCCCTTGAACAAACTAGAATAGTCTATGTCATCATTATCACTCGACTCATCACTAGAAGAATTATAAGTACTAGCGTTACGAGTGATTACCTTCTTTTCCCTTGCCATAAGGCAAGTGTGATGCTCGTTTGGGAAGAGGGATGACTTGTTGAAGGCGGTGGCGGCGAGTCCTTCGTTGTCGGATTCGGACGAGGAGCAGTCCGAGTCCCACTCCTTGCCTAGATGCGCCTCGCCCTTTGCCTTCTTGTAATTCTTCTTCTTTTCCCTCTTATTTCCCTGTTCTTGGTCACTATCATTATCGGGACAGTTAGCAATGAAATGACCGATCTTACCACATTTGAAGCATGAGCGCTTCTCCTTTGTCTTGGTCTTGCTTGGCTGTCCCTTGCGACCTTTAAGCGCCGTCTTGAAGCGCTTAATGATGAGGGCCATCTCTTCATTATTTAGCCCGGCCGCCTCAACTTGCGCCACTTTGCTTGGTAGCGCCTCCTTGCTCCTTGTTGCCTTGAGAGCAATGGGTTGAGGCTCATGGATAGGACCGTTCAACGCGTCGTCCACGTATCTTGCCTCCTTGATCATCATTCGCCCGCTTACGAACTTCCCAAGAACTTCTTCGGGCGACATTTTGGTGTACCTGGGATTCTCACGAATATTATTCACCAAATGAGGATCAAGAACGGTAAAGGACCTTAGCATTAGGCGGACGACGTCGTGGTCCGTCCATCGCATGCTTCCATAGCTTCTTATCTTGTTGACAAGGGTTTTGAGCCGGTTGTATGTTTGGGTTGGCTCCTCCCCCCTTATCATAGCGAATCTCCCAAGTTCGCCCTCCACCAACTCCATCTTGGTGAGCATGGTGACGTCGTTGCCCTCGTGAGAGATCTTGAGAGTGTCCCATATCTGCTTGGCATTGTCCAAGCCGCTCACCTTATTGTATTCTTCCCTGCACAAAGATGCTAAGAGAACAGTAGTAGCTTGTGCATTTCTATGGATTTGTTCATTTATAAGCATAGGACTATCCGAGCTATCAAATTTCATTCCATTCTCTACAATCTCCCATATACTTGGATGGAGAGAGAATAAGTGACTACGCATTTTGTGACTCCAAAATCCGTAGTCCTCCCCATCGAAGTGTGGAGGTTTGCCAAGAGGAATGGAAAGCAAATGCGAATTCGAATTATGTGGAATACGAGAATAGTCAAATGAAAAGTTCGAATTGACCGTCTTCCTGTAGTTGTTGTCGTCGTCCTTTTGGGAAGAGGAAGATTCGTCGCTGTCGTAGTAGACAATCTCCTTGATGCGCCTTGTCTTCTTCTTCTTCCCATCTTTTCGTTTATGGCCTGAGCCCGAGTCGTTTGACTTGTCATCTTTTGGCTCGTTGACGAAGGACTCCTTCTCCTTGTCGTTGATCACGATTCCCTTCCCCTTAGGATCCATCTCTTCGGGCGGTTAGTCCCTTTCTCGAAGAGAACGGCTCTGATACCAATTGAGAGCACCTAGAGGGGGGGGTGAATAGGTGATCCTGTAAAACTTAAACTTATAGCCACAAAAAATTGTTAAGTGTTAGCACAATTATTGCCAAGTGGCTAGAGAGGAGTCTCAACAAAACACAATACCACAAGAGATCAAACACAGAGAGGACACAGTGGTTTATCCCGTGGTTCGGCCAAGACCAACGCTTGCCTACTCCACGTTGTGGCGTCTCAACGGACGAGGGTTGCAATCAACCCCTCTCAAGCGGTCCAAAGACCAACTTGAAAACCACGGTGTTTTGCTTAGCCTTTCAATATCCCGTATGCGAGGAATCTCCACAACTTGGAGTCTCTCGCCCTTACACTTGAGATTCACAAAGAAATACGGAGTAAGGGAGGGAATGAGCAACGCACACAAGACTTCAAAAGATCAGAGCAACACGCACACAAGCAGCAACAAGAGCTCGCAACACAACTCAAAGAGTTCACAACTCCACAAGAGCTCTATATGCTATCACAATGAAACGAATGCGCGAGATCGATGTCTTGGTGCTTAAGAATGTTGTAGGAATGCTTGTTATCCTCCTCCATGCGCCTAGGGGTCCCTTTTATAGCCCCAAGGCAGCTAGGAGCCGTTGAGAACAAATCTGGAAGGCCATCCTTGCCTTCTGTCGTCGGGCGCACCGGACAGTCCGGTGCACACCGGACACTGTCCGGTGCCCGATTTCTTTCCTTAACAGGCGCAGCCGACCGTTGCCGACCGTTGCAGATCTGGCGCACCGGACAGTCCGGTGCCTCCTTCCGACCGTTGGCCAGACCACGTGTCGCGCGCAGATTTCGCGGCCGACCGTTGGCTCGGCCGACCGTTGGCTCACTGGACAGTCCGGTGCACACCGGACAGTCCGGTGAATTTTAGCCGTACGCCGTCGGCAAATTCCCGAGAGCGGCGTCTTCAGGTCGAGGCAGCCTGGCGCACCGGACACTGTCCGGTGCACCACCGGACAGTCCGGTGCCCCAGACCGAAACAGCCTGTTGGCTGTACACAGCCAACATTCTCCTTTTCTTCTTCTCTCTGTTTCTAACACTTAGACAAATATATTAGTACACAAAACCAATGTACTAAGGCTTAGAAACATACCTTTACTTGTGATTTGCACTTTGTTCATCCATGGGCATAGATTCACATTTAAGCACTTGTGTTGGCACTCAATCACCAAAATACTTAGAAATGGCCCAAAGGCACATTTCCCTTTCACTTCCTCACTCATTTGGGTAAACATCTTCATATCCCCGGTCATGTGTTGAGTACATCCACTATCCAACACCCAATGATTCCCTCCCGCCTTGTAGTTTACCTACAAAAGGAAATCAATCTCTTTTAGGTACCCAAACTTGCTTGGGTCCTTGGATGTTAGTGACCAAGGTCTTTGGTACCCAAATAGCTTTCTTTTTGTTTCCAACAATTGAAGTACCAACAAATTTAGCATGAACACCTTTTGCATTATGAGAAAGAACATAACAATGCTCAAAACAAGTGGAGGATACATGTTTGAACTTGGGACAATTTTTCTTAACATGTCCCTTTTTGTGACACTTGTGACACACTTTGTCACATTCTTTCACAAACAATGTCTTTTGCTTTACAAAAGCATTCTTTCCTTTCTTGGGAACATATCCAAGACCTTCACGGTTAAGAGAGCATCGTTGACTTCCCAATATGAAATCCAATTTAGTCTTACCACCATATGTCTTTTCTAGGTCATGAGTTAGAGTATTTATTCTATCCACTAACACTTCATTCTCAATAATAATTTTTGATTCATCAAGAGCAATGTTATCATTGAGAGAAATTTTGCATTTATCACAAATAGAGTTAGTAGGTAGTGGTTCACTTGTAAGACTATCAAGTAAGTCACAAGTGACTCCAACATCCTTAGTGACCACCTCAACTTCATGCACAATAGATGATTTTTGAGCATCCGCAAGCTTCTCACAATTTTCTTTGAGGTCATTGTGAGAGGTCTTGAGCTCCTCAAAAGACACTTGGAGGTTTTTATACAATTCCTTCAAGGTCTTAAATTTTTCTTTTTCTTTGTGCATGTAGTCATCGGCCTCACCTAACATTCTAACAAGATCATCATATGAATAGCCATCATCATCAACATCATCGATATCATCATCATCTTTTATATCATTTAAATCGGTGATGATTTTTACCTTAGCATCTCCCTTTGCCATGAGACAATGGGGGGATGAGAAGAGTGAGGGAGCTTCCTTGATGGCAATTCCGGCATTAAGCTTGGATGAGGTGTCATCATCATCATCATCCGAGCTATCATCCGAGTCCCATTCAACTAAGTAGGCTTTGCCATCTTTCTTCTTGTTATAGTATTTCTTTTTCTTCTTGTCACTTTCATCTTTGCCCTTCTTCTTCTTGCTTGGGCAATTCATGGCAATGTGACCGGGTTCCCCACACTCAAAACATTTTCTATCATTGAAAGCATTTCTTCTAGATGTTTGACCTCTTCTAGGTTGGCCTCTTTTCATCTTCATGAATTTATTGAATTTCCTTACAAATAAAGCCATGTCACCATCACTCTCACTTTCATTTTCTTCATCATTGCTATCTTCTTTTTCAATTGCCTTTGAGGCCTTGGCTTTGAGAGCAATAGATTCATTTTTCACCTTCTTTGCCAAACTTAAAGCATCGGCTTGTGATTTCTTAAATATATCTTGAGTGGGAATTTCTCCCAATACTTCGGTTGGAGAAGTTGTAGATAGATCACTCCTTACTAGCATTGTCACAATAGTCTCATATTTCTCCGGAAGTGATCTAAGGAACTTGTGTGTGAAATCCACATCCGGTACATTAAAACCAAGTCCTTTGAGTTCATTTACTATCTCATTCAACCGATTGAACATATCGGATACACTCTCATCTTCTTTCATAATAAATTGCTCAAACTTCCCTTTGCACACATATAGTTTGGCACTCTTCACAATTGTAGTTCCTTCATGAATCTCCATTAGTTTTATCCAAATCTCATGAGCGGTTGTGAGATTCTTGATACGATTGAACTCATTTATATCAAGAGCATCATAAAAAACATTCATGGCTTCATCATTTGTGAGGATATTCTCATTATCACTAACGGATGGTTCATCTTCCTTCAATACAACAAATCCATCTCTAACAATTGGCCAAATTTTTCCACCCATTGCTCTAAGATGCATTGACATTCTTATTTTCCAATAATCATAATTGTTTCCATCAAAGTGCGGTGGCTTCCCAATGTGCACATTGTTGTTACTAGCCATTTTGTCCCACTCCGGGATGATTAGATCCACAAACAATGGAGTCCTCGGCTCCGATACCACTTGTAGGATCTAGGACACCGGCTAGAGGGGGGTGAATAGACGGTTTTGACTAAAAACAACAATACTAAGTAAATTTAATCAATACAACAAGAGGAATAAATTTACTAGTGTCAATAAGTAAACAATATATGAAAGACAACTACGGAGATCGAATACTTGAAGAACAATAAGCAAAACACTAATCAATTGCAAGGCAATAAGTAATGCTAGAAGGAATAGACACCGAAATTTATCCCGTGGTATCGGTGATTTGCCGATCACCCCTAATCCACGTTGAGGTGGACTTCAAGCTCTCACTTGCTCCTCTATCAAGACACGACTTGATCTTTGAGCCAAGTGGACAAGAAATCACTCAATACCTCGATTCCACTAATGTCACCTTTGCCGCTCCGGCGAGGTAGGCGCGAACCCCTCACAATCAACACCGCGGCTTCTCCACAATCTTCTTGGAGAGCTCGACGGAGACAATCACCTGAGCCGTCTAGGAGGCGGCAACCTCCAAGAGTAACAAGCCAACGACGCTTGCTCGGTGTACCACCTAGTGCCTCAAGAATCACCAAATGATGCAAATGCACTAGGAACCCTCAATCTCTCACTAGAATGCAATCTCAAGCAAAGAGTGTGAGAGAGTGAGTTGGAGGATCACAAGTGAGCTCAATGTGTGCAAGGAATGGCCAAGAGAGCTCTCTCACACGAGCTACCCTTCTATTTATACCCCCCCATCTAAAACCAACCGTTATGTGCAAAAGGGGGCAATTCTGCGCACACGCGGACCGTCCGCGCCCTAGGGCCGGACGGTCCGCCGTACATCATAACGGCTACAATGACCGTTGAAACATGTCAGAGCTGACTCAAAAGGTGGGTCCGGACAGTCCGCCCTTCAAGGCCGGACCGTCCGCGACCTGGCAAATTCAAACACCCGAGCCTCGGATCAAACGGAGTTAACACACGCGGACCGTCCGGCTATAAATCCCGGACCGTCCGCGACCTGAGACAGTACTGTCCGGACTGGTCCCCCGGACCGTCCGTAGTACAAATCTACAAAAACACACAGTCCCTGTCCAAAAACGAGTTTGACACTTGCGGACCGTCCGCCCCTCACAGGCGGACCGTCCGCCTATAATTCAGGGACTGGTCCGAAGCCACCTTCCTTTGGTCAGGACTGCGGACGGTCCGGCCCTAAGGCCCGGACGGTCCGCAGTGCAAAAGAACACAGTGTCAACACAAATGGTCAGACTTCGGACCCCTCTGGTGGATCGCGGACGGTCCGCCCCTAAGGCCCGGACAGTCCGCGCGTCCAAGACTTCGCAATTTCAAACATGCTTTTGAAAGAACTTTTGACTTGCGAAATGTGAAGCGCTGTTAGTCCTCATGCAAATGCAACTACTTGATGCTCTATGAGGCACTAAGTTTTACACAGATCTGAGTCATTGACCCCTCTTAATAGTACGGCTATCTAGCCTACTAATCCGGTCAGGTATCTTCTCTAAACTCCTCAAGACCGGCAAAAGTAAAACCTATATTATACCTTTTCCTTCATCTGATCCACAACCAATGCGTATGACTCTTCAACATTTCCTGTTCTATGTGGTCCAACCCTGCATTCTTATTTCTCCAAGAATCGTTAGTCCACAAGTAGTTGTCATTAATTACCAAAACATTACCAAAGGGGCCTAGATGATTCACACCAAGGTGTGGCTAACTCCAACGAGGACTAGGCAAGCATTTCAGGCTTGGCCGAACCTCGGGATAAATCCTTGTGTCTGTGTGCTCTGCTCTGTGCTGTGTGTTGTTTCTCTGTCTTATTTGTTGTTTATACTTGCACTTCAATATTTATATGTGGTTCAAGCTGTCTTCGAAGTGCATGGTATTTTAAGACAGGAACTTTTATTCCGCTGCAACCTACTCGAAGGGTATTTTATTCCACTGCGATCCAGCCTTCGAGTAGAGTAAGAATTTCCAATTTTAAAGTGATAATTATTATCCGTCTATTCACCCCCTCTAGGCGACATCCATATCATGTTCCCGGACATAGTGAACTTTCAGTTGTAAGCAAACTATATTTAGATAGATAAGTCTTTCTATATTTAATAAGTTTTTCTACGTTTAACATCTACAACAGGAGGATGAAAAGACAAACCATCGGCATATATGCAAATCTTGCATTCTCAACGGCGCTTCTTTTATCCGGGCGAGCAGGAATGTCAACAAACACTAGTTAATCCTAGGAAAGGCAGCAATTGCCAGTGCCATGCATCGTCTCGGAACAAAGAAAGCAAATTAATATATATATCACCATTGCGCTAGCTTACAGTAATGATCAGCTAGCCTAGCCCCTGCCTGACATGACTCGCGCGTGTCTATATTCTATGAACCTAGCAGCGAGCTAGGCAGTAGCTAGCTAGGTAGCTAGACCTAGGCCTGCAAACGGGGTGGGTGTAAGCGGGTATTTTAGGTGGGTTTAAGAAATGGGTTTATTTTGGTGTGTTGTGGTGGGTTTTAATTGTGAATGGGTTGGGTTGGGTGGGTTTATTTTGTATTGTGGGTCAAAATGGTTGATATCCATGGGTGTAGATGGGTTTGCATAGGCGTGAACTTCCATGGGTCTTCACCCATCCACACATGGTTCTTCCACACATGGTTCTTTTCATTTCCAGGGAGATTTATATGTCGTTCGGTGGGATTCTGATACTACCTAGATGTGCCCTTCCACTGTTGCTAGCTTCGAGCTTGATCATAGACTCTTTCCACTGCTGCTAGTTTATATTTCTTGCCAAAAAGATTATTGTTCATTAAGGATCTTTAACTTATGTTTTTTGTTATTTTCTCGAGACCTAAATGTTCATCGACCAAACTTGTTTTTGTATCATTATATAATATTATTGTCACTGTTTTTTATGTTGTGGACTATGTTTTTTGTACGTCATTGAAACTATCTATAAAATTGTTATTGTCTATCAATGTATGTGTATGCAGTTGGCTTGATATAAGACAATAAGCTGAACCCACGGGGTTTCCATGGGTTTCCACCCAATTACGGGTTGGTTTGGGGTCAATAATATTATTGGATGGGTTAGGTTTAATTTTCTTCTTAAATTTTTGGGTGGGTGTGGGATGGATATCAAAGTTATTATATTTGGGTATAGGTGGTAGTGGGTTGGATTTCTTGCCATTAGCGCAGGCCTAGCTAGACCTGCTGATGCGGGCATCGATGCCATGCATGCTTGTTTGTTGCTCGGGAATTGTTAACTTCTTCTAGATGTCGATCTGACAGTAGATGAGGTTGTTAGTTCGTCATCGTAGATTACTAAATTAGGCCGCGCCAAGCCGCAAAGAGAAGGTCGTTTCGATTTTAAATAGAAGAAGAGAACCTACCTAGCTAGTTATAGCTAGCTAGAAAAAGAGTTAGAAGTGACTGCTAATCTTACTAAATCACGCACAACAGATGAATATAATAGTTTGGAGTAGTCTTACATTGAAACGTTGATGAACGATGAGAACATAAAATACAGAATAAAATTTATACTATAAACGTTTTAAATTTTAAAACGATGAGAGAGAGAGAGACCAGCCCAATAGACCGGCGGTGCGCCGGTGCCCTCGCGCCTGCACGCTCTACCACCGTCTGCTCTCCTCCCAGGCCCTCGCGGCTCTCGGGCCTAAAAGCTGCAATGGCTGGGCCGGTGTGCTTGTGCGTGGGCCTAAATAGGATTCCCCTCCCTTGCACTGCTATTTATTTTCCTTTCTCTTTCCCCCCCTTTTTTTTTTTGATTGATTCGAATCGAACTAGGATGGGAATCGGTAGGTCTCGGTTGCGTGCAGCGTCGGTGATGAGGTGAGCAGTGAGCTGGTGAGGTAGGCTGCAAAAAAAAAAGAGGCAAGAAACTGCGTATACCTTTTTTTCCCCTTGTTTTATTGGGTCCTCCTCCACCCATCCACCATCCATCATCGTCTCCAATGAAAAGGACGGCGAGTCTCTCTTCCTCGTCAAACCGTAGGAAAAACTGCACTCGAGTGCAGAGAGACACACGCACGCAGCACAGGCACTGCGAGATGGGTAAGTAGTAGTAATGAGCCAACGCCACGCGAATTCCGGAATCCGTCCTCGCTGTTCCTCGGCCTACGACTCTACGTGTGATTCATCACTCGAGCACGACGGCGACTCCTGCGCGGCTCCGCCGTCCACAGCGACGACCGCCGGGAAAAACTCGTGCCCTCGGCGATCGTGAGCTGAGTTTTCCCCCGGTCGATCCGGCCGTCCGGTGCGTCCACCGACTCATGCAAAGTCGCAAGACAGACACACAAGCGGGACGGAAACACACGTGCACAAAAGAAAAATTTGGCGCATGAACCAAATAATAATAATTTGGTATTCTGGACGCTGGTGTACCTTCAAATTTGATAGATAAAGTTGGTAAAAGGTAGAGAGATCTGGTTTCAAACAAAACCAAAATAAAACTGTAGCTCGAAAGAAACTGGTTTTAAAGCCAAGCGAGTGTCTCGAAAATCTGGCGTCGGTTTCAGCGCTTTTCCGTCGGGGTCTCGGACGTCTCTTTCGGAGACCGTCCTCCAGTCCCATCTGCGCGCGCGTCATCCTGGCCGAAAGGGCACGGCGGCGGGTGAAGGCCTCGCCGATCGCCCCTGCCCTGCCCCCTCGCCGACGAGGAAGACAACGGGACGGGCAGCGAAGACAGAGAGGGACGGGGGGGTGGGGTCTGGATGAAACGACGTGCGGAAAACAAGAGCGAGCGGCTGGCCGGAGAGCGAGCTTGACAGCTTGTGAGATCGGAGCGGCAGCGGACGGCGGAGACTGTGGCTTTCTCTGATGGGCGGCCGTGTCTAGTTTGTTTCACAGGGGGTGACGGGACCCCTCTAGGCTAGCAGCCTACTTGCTGTACTGTACTCTGAGCGTAGTAGTAAACTCTAATCATAGGGGCACTGGTGGCAGATTAGGGAGTGCTCCATCTACGCTTGGATGGATGGAGACTGCGGGAATGCATGATCACGCGTGTCGTCAAGCATTCTAGCAAAGGACTCCTGGCTCTATCTACGTAAAAAAGAAAACAGTGCAGCGGAGTATACGAGTGGACGATGATGCCCTGGCGGTGCCCCGCTGTAGCATGCACGGACCGACGTGCGTTCCATTCCATCCACTAGCCGATCGATCGGGCGAGGATTAATCGCACTCCATTAACAGTTTTTATGGACGAAGGGAGCAGTTTGCTTAGCGGAGTACGCAACACTCTCTTCGAAGAAAGCATAAAAGTGAACAGGAAAATGGTCTTTTGTTGAGTCCAAAGGGGAACAGAGCAGAACTCCATTTTCTTGGCGACAGTGGAATAGACATTGAGGCACCGTTTACTTGTTCCTTGTCCACCGATTTCTCCCAAATATGCTCTTCGCACCATGCATGCTCTAGTCTATTTCCTTGGGCACCAAGGCCCACCGATCTCAAAATATTCCCACGGCTTATCCACTCACCTCACCGCAGGGACTCCTCACCTTTTTTGCAGCTTTGCATTGTTTTTTTTGGAGAGTTGCTTATTTACCAAGTTACTTCGAGAGTCTGCAAGACAGACATATATACTCTATGGCCGTTGTGGGGTTCATTTGATCAAAATTTCTTAGCTTAACTATAGAAAACATTTTCGATATTTATACCTTTGAATAAACTTGTTATAAAATTATATTCGGCGATCTATCTAGTCATGCTAATTATATATCATAAATATACTCTTACATTATTCGATCAAAGTTGAAATATTTAACTTTTTGAAAGTGATGATATTTAACACTTTAATTATATATCCCTTCTTTTTATTAATAGGTCGTTTCTATTTAACATAACCTCGCTCATCAATGCCTATTATATTCATGTGACCAATGTGTTTTCTTTCGGGCGTTTTTGGTTGGGGGCAGCTACAAAAGGTGGTGCTCCACAACCTTTTGTCTTAGCAAAGGCAGCAAACCATTCAGAATCATTATGATTAATAAAGTTTATGATTAAGATTTTTAGAGCACGAACCATTGAGAGTCATATCATCGTTATGATTTTTATGGGACCTCGTCGAATCATGAGAACATCACATGGTTGACCGTTGAGGGGATGAGATTATGGGTTTTGGCACGGGCTGATGGTACTTGCCTGGACGAGACCCATTCTTAGACCACGAACTAAATAGCCTATTAAATGTGTAATTCTATTCATGTACTGCGTGATTGGTTGGCTGGGTCACGTCTAGGCTAGCGCCTAGCCTCGAGCGTTTGACCGTGCACGTGTAGGTGATTGGTTACCTTGCAGCGTAGCTCTCCGATTTTGTGTTTTCACTTTATTTAAAAAAACAGAGAGATGCCAGCCGGGTGGGCCGGCCCATGACCGAGCAGCCCACCGGCTGGCGGTTTCCAAGGGCTCGTCAAGGAGCCTAGGAGCTCATGCGCAGAACACAGAGGACGCGCGCAAGAAGTGGATGGCAGCGGCGCTGAACGGATCGGCGATTCGTTCGCCGCTTGTCCGAGATCTACGCCGCCCCTGCGCAACTTCCTAGCGGTCGTCTCCTTAAGATGGGCGGGCTCTCCCCTGGCTTCTCACGGGTTCGCTCTGCTGTTCTTCCTCTCTCTGTATTTGCTACTCCGGTGAGAACTAGAACTACCAGCACTTCGTTCTCTAGTATTGTCGGCGTTTCGAGACCGGGGGTCCCTGGGCCGACGAGTGAATGTCGCCGCGTGCCCCAGCCCAGATGGGTCGACGCGAGGCCGAGCGCGAAGGGGGAAGTGAGGTGGCCGGAGACAGGCGTGAGAGAGGTGGAAATCCCGCGGCCTTCGTGTTCGTCCCGCGCCCAGGTCGGGTGCGCTTGCAGTAGGGGATTACAAGCGTCCACGCGGGAGAGGGAGCGAGCGGCTTCAAGCGAGCGCCTGTCTCGTCCTCGTCCCCGCGCGGCCAACCCTCTCTAAGAGGGCCCTGGTCCTTCCTTTTATAGGCGTAAGGAGAGGATCCAGGTGTACAATGGGGGTGTAGCAGAGTGCTACGTGTCTAGCGGAGGAGAGCTAGTGCCCTAAGTACACGCCATCGTGGCGGCTGGAGAGGTTTTGGCGCCCGGTTCGTGTGATGTCGTGGTCGTCGGAGGAGCGCTGGAGCTTAGCGGAGGGACAGCTGTCGGAGCTGTCGAGTCCTTGCTGACGTCCTCTTGCTTCCGTAAGGGGGCTGAGAGCCGCCGTCGTCAGGGAGCGTGCGGGGAGCCATCATTGCCTGTCTGGCGGAGCGAGCCAGATGGGACGCCGGTCTTGTTTCCCGTAGCCTGAGTCAGCTTGGGATGGGGTAATGATGGCGCCTCCCGTCGACGTGGCTGGTCTGCGCCCTAGGTTGGGCGATGTGGAGGCTCCTCCGAGGTCGAGGTCGAGTCTGTCTTCCGTGGCCGGGGTCGAGTCCGAGCCTCCGGGTCGGGCGAGGCGGAGACCGTCGGCTGAGGCCAGGGCTGAGTCCGAGCCTTGGGGTCGGGCGAAGCGGAGTTCGTCGTCTTCTGGGGCTGAGCCCAAGTCCGAGCCCTGGGTCGGGCGGAGCGGAGTTCGCCGTCTTCCGGGGCTTAGCCAGAGTCCGAGCCCTGGGTCGGGCGGAGCGGAGTTCGTCGTCTTCCGGGGCTTAGCCCGAGTCCGAGCCCTGGGTCGGGCGGAGCGGAGTTCGCCGTCTTCTGGGGCTGAGCCCAAGTCCGAGCCCTGGGTCGGGCGGAGCGGAGTTCGCCGTCTTCCGGGGCTTAGCCCAAGTCCGAGCCCTGGGTCGGGCGAAGCGGAGTTCGCCGTCTTCCGGGGCTTAGCCCGAGGACGAGCCCTGGGTCGGGCGAAGCGGAGCTTCCTATGGTGCCTGCGGCCGGGCCTGACTGCCTGTCAGCCTCACTCTGTCAAGTGGCACCGCAGTCGGAGCGGCGTAGGCGGCGCTGTCTTTCTGTCAGACCGGTCAGTGGAGCGGCAAAGTGACGGCTGTCACTTCGGCTCTGTCGACTGAAGGGCCGCGTCAGGATAAAGGTGTCAGGCCACCTTTGCATTAAATGCTCCTGCGATTTGGTCGGTTGGCGCAGCGATTTGGTCAGGGTTGCTTCTTAGCGAAGACAGGGCCTCGGGCGAGCCGGAAGTATGTTCGCCGCTGGAGGGGGGCCTCGGGCGAGACAGAGATCCTCCGGGGTCGGCTGCCCTTGCCCGAGGCTAGGCTCGGGCGAGGCGTGATCGAGTCCCTCGAATGGACCGATTCCTGACTTAATCGCACCCATCAGGCCTTTGCAGCTTTGTGCTGATGGGGGTTACCAGCTGAGAATTAGGAGCCTTGAGGGTACCCCTAATTATGGTCCCCGACAGTAGCCCCCGAGCCTCGAAGGGAGTGTTAACACTCGCTTGGAGGCTTTTGTCGCACTTTTTTGTAAGGGGACCAGCCTTTCTCGGTTGCGTTTTGTTCCGGTGGATGCGCGTGAGCGCACCCGCCGGGTGTAGCCCCCGAGGCCTCGGAGGAGTGGTTTGACTCCTCCGAGGTCTTAATGCCTCGCGTAATGCTTCGGCTGGTCTGGTCGTTCCCTCATGCGAGCTGGCCGTAGCCTGGGTGCACGGTCGGGTTCCAAGCTCTCGGGCTGGTATGTTGACGCTGTCAACGGATTGGCCAGAGCCGGGTTTGCGAGAGCAGCCCCCGAGCCTCTGCACGGGGCGAGGGGACGATCAGGGACAGACTCGACCTTTTTACATACGCCCCTGCGTCGCCTTTCCGCAAGGAGGAGGGGGGAAAGCGCCATGTTGTCCTCGGTGGGCGCCAAACATGGTGTCTCCGGTGAGCTGCTGGCGGGTAATCCGGGCGGACGTCCGTGCCCCATTTGCTAGGGGTCGGCTAGAGGCCCAGAGGCGCGCCCAAAAGTACCTGTGGGTGATCTGCCGGACCCGGTCCCCTGTCGACGGGGTCCGAGGGCTCGATGCCTCCCTCTGATGGGATTCCGTTACAAGATCGTTCCCGCTAGTCTCGGAAATGTCCTAGGGTACCTCGGGAGCGCAGCCCGAGCCTTGGTTATGTATCGAACATACCCATGGTCATCCCTCGCTGTGTCTGAGGCGATTGTGAACCCTTCGAGGGCCAGCCTACGAACCCCTGATCAGTAGTGGGCGCGGAGCCCGAGTAGCCTGAGGCGGTCGTTGAACCCTTCCGAGGGGCCGGCCTTCGAACCTCTGACCAGTAGTGGGTGTGGAGCCCACACGCTCTGAGGCGGCTGTTGAACCCCTCCGAGGGGCCAGCCTTCGAACCTCTAATCAGTAGGGAGGCTCGGAGCCTGGTTCCTTCACGGGGAAGGATCCTTTTCGGGGTATCCCCCTTTCCTGGTCCCTGTTGTAAGAGAGAGAAAGAGGAAAAGGAAAAGGATACGAAATCGAATGACATGGCGTACCTTTTTTGACGCGGTCATTATGGCGAAGGCGAAGCGTCGCTCGCTTCCCCTGCCAGAGGCACCGCCTTTCCCGCCGCGGAGTTAATGCGACGGGGCATGCGGCTCGCGGGGCGGCCGTTGCGCGTGCGCGAGCCGTTCGAGGAACGACTGTTTCGCTTCGAGTTTTTGAATCCCGCGGCCGGTCCGGGCGGAACGTTGAACGGGTTTCGCCTTGGTCTTTATATACTCGGGGGAGGGTCTGGCGATGGTTCTTTGCTCCGCTTCTTGCCTCCCTCTTAGGTTTTCGCAACCTGAGAGACTTAGCCAGAGAAAAGGAAACTGCCCACCCTGTCCTTTACGCCGCCACCCCTTCTACTCGGTGATGGCCGACCGGGTGTGGTGATAACGTCGTCCTTCAGAGTGGAGATCCTCGGACCGCGTTGCCGTCCAAGGCCGGGTCGGACCTCGTCGAAGGTGTAGTTGACGCCGAGGGTGCTGCTGCTCCCTTCAACCGTCAAGATCCGAGCTTGCAGGATCGGATTATCTTGTAGTGTGTGTTTTCTGCGGCCGCCGAGGCCCAAACACACCCTCGCCGTGTTGTAAAGCTGCGTTTCTTTTCCTCTTGTTTCGAGTATCTGGACTTTTTCGTCGGTAACAGAATTGTCTGTGTGAGCGAGAGTTGCTTCTCGCGGAAGGTGATGAGTGAGGTATCCGTATCCCGGAGGCGTAGGAGTCCCTCGGCTCGGTCAGCCTTGCCGCTTACGCGCACTCTTACCCGTCCATAGGGTTCTGTCACCGACGCAGTCGAGAAGGCTCGAAGAATCACTTCGGTAGAGGAGCTTTCGAACATGAAGACTTGTTCGGTCCGCAGAATCACTTATCCGAACGTGAGTTACTTATCGCAGAAGGTGATGAGTGAGGTATCCGTATCCCGGAGGCGTAGGAGTCCCTCGGCTCGGTCAGCCTTGGCTGCTTACGTGTACTCCGCCGTTTTCGGGATCCACTTTCGAAGTAGTCGAAAAGCACGAAAGACATTCTGGTAGAAAGGATCTTTTTTTTCGAGGAAAAAATTCGACGAAGAGGGGGTTCCCCCCTTTTAGCCCCCGAGGGAGGGTCGGGCTTTGCCGAGGCAAGGCTGACCCTTCCTTGATGACTAAACTTTGCGTGGGAGCGAGATATATGAACAACTTGAAAACATCTTAAGGGTAGAAGCGACGTAGCTGTTGGATGTTCCAAGCGTTGTTGTAGACCTCGCCTTGGATGTTGGCCAGCTTGTACGTTCCGGGCTTCAGAACTTTGGCGATGACGAACGGCCCCTCCCAGGGGGGCGTGAGCTTGTGCCGCCCTAGGGCGTCTTGTCGCAGCCGAAGCACCAGGTCGCCCACCTGGAGGTCTCGGGACCGGACCCCTCGGGCGTGGTAGCGTCGCAGGGACTGCTGGTACCGCGCCGAGTGCAGCAAGGCCTTGTCCCGAGCCTCTTCCAGCTGGTCCAGCGAGTCTTCTCGATTAACTTGGTTGCTTTGGTCAGCATAGGCCCTCGTCCTTGGGGAACCGTATTCTAAGTCTGTGGGCAAGATGGCCTCGGCCCCATAGACTAGAAAGAACGGCGTGAAGCCCGTGGCTCGGCTCGGCTCGGCGTTGTCCTCGGGCTCCAGACCACCGAGGGGAGTTCCTTCATCCATCGCTTGCCGAACTTGTTGAGGTCGTTGTAGATCTGAGGCTTGAGTCCTTGTAGAATCATGTCGTTGGCACGCTTTACTTGCCCATTCGTCATGGGGTGAGCCACGGCGGCCCAGTCCACCCGGATGTGGTGATCCTCGCAGAAGTCCAGGAACTTTCTGCCGGTGAACTGGGTGCCGTTGTCGGTGATGATGGAGTTCGGGACCTCGAAACGATGGATGATGTTGGTGAATAACGCCACCGCCTGCTCGGACCTGATGTTGTTTAGGGGTCGGACCTCGATCCACTTGGAGAATTTGTCGATGGCGACCAACAGGTGCGTGTAGCCCCCAGGTGCCTTCTGCAAGGGGCCGACGAGGTCCAGACCCCACACGGCAAAAGGCCAAGTGATGGGTATCATCTGCAGAGCCTGGGCAGGTAGGTGGGTCTGCCTTGCGTAGAATTGACACCCTTCACAGGTGCGGACAATTCTAGTGGCGTCGGCTGTAACACCCCAGGTGTTACTCAGGGTGTCCACCTCAGGGTTACCCCCCTTTTTACCCATTATCACATGAAGATTGAATTGGGCAAGTATAACAAACTTGGAATTCTAGGTCCTAAGCAAGTGTAACCCACCTTGGATGTCATGCCCTAGCTTGTCATGCACATCTAAGTGGGGATCTCCCAAAACCCTAGAGCAAAATCCCCATAGGCAATGGGAACCCTAATTGAAGCCATGATCAAAGGATCATGTAAACTTTATGATCATGGTTTGGGCCAAATATAAAAGTTGTAATATACTTAATAACCTACAATTAATAGTAAGGAAGTACCCCCAAAAAGTTTGCAGAAAAGCCCTAAACAGTTCACCTAAGATTCAGCACAAGGGGGAATTCAGTTTTTGTCTAAGTACAAAAACTAACCCTTGCACAAAGACTCCACATGTTCACCTTAATCCCCTTTTCAAAACCTTTCAGAAAGAAGGTACTGGATGAAGCTCACCTTTCCAAATTCTCCATGCACCCTGGTAGCAACAAGATGTACCATGATCTCAGATCTCTATATTGGTGGACCAGAATGAAGAGGGAAATTGCCAAGTACATATCCGAGTGTGATACCTGTCAGAGAATCAAGGCTAGTCACTTGAAGGCAACAGGCCCTTTGCAACCCCTTCCCATACCATCTTGGAAATGGGAGGACATTTGCATGGACTTCATAGTGGGATTACCCAATACCTCCAGGCACCATGATTCTATTTGGGTTATCGTGGACAGGTTGACCAAGACTGCTCATTTCTTGCTGGTGCACACCACCCACAAGACAGAGAAGTACGCAGAAATTTATGTTGATCAGATAGTAAGATTGCATGGTATTCCAAAGACCATTATATCTGACAGAGGAGCACTGTTTGTGGCACACTTTTGGGAGAAGCTGCAAGAATCACTCGGGACCCACGTAATCCGAAGCTCAGTATATCACCCTCAAACGGATGGCCAGACAGAAAGGGTGAATCAGATTTTGGAAGACATGTTGCGAGCATGTGCACTACACTACGGGAAGGATTGGGACAAGTGTCTGTCTTTGGCAGAGTTTTCTTACAATAACAGCTATCAGTCCAGTCTGAAGATGGCACCTTTTGAAGCCTTATATGGGAGAAGGTGTAGGACCCCACTAAATTGGTCTCAAGCAGGAGAAAGGGAAATTTTTGGGCCAGATTTGGTACTTGAGGCAGAGGCAAAGGTCCGGATCATCAAGAAGAACTTGGAAGCTGCTCAGGCTAGGCAAAAGAGCTATCATGACAAGAGGCGGAAGCCTCTACAGTTTGAGGTGGGAGATCATGTCTATCTTAAGGTATCACCCACCAAGGGTGTTCAGAGAATCGGGATCAAGGGCAAGTTAGCTCCTCGCTATATTGGACCCTACGAGATCAAGGAAGCTTGTGGACCCGTAGCCTATCAAGTGGAATTACCACCTCACATGTCGTCAGTTCACAATGTGTTCCATGTATCTCAACTACGGAAATGCGTTCGCCTACCCACTGAAGTGCTACCAGAACCAGACATTGAGATAGAACCAGACTTGTCCTACCAAGAGTACCCCGTCAAGGTATTAGATCAGAAGGAAAGATCAACTCGGGCAAGGTCGATCAGAATGTATAAGGTTCAGTGGAGTCACCATTCAGCAGAAGAAGCTACATGGGAGACTGAGGATTTTCTACGCTCTCGCTTCCCCGACTTTCTACCCAAAGGAGTCGGTATGTAACCCCAAAACCCCACCCCCACCTGCCCTTTGAATCCAATTATAAGAAAAACTTAGATAACAAGGATAGTCTAAGTTGTGGATTTAACTTAAGAAGGGCTTCCTTCTGAAGTTGCAAAGAGGATGACATTCGAAGAGCAGTAAATAAGAGAAACTTAAGTATAAAAAGGGAAAACAACACCAGCACACCTTCAAGCATCCCTCCAAAGGGCTCTACCTGAAATCTCGGGGCGAGATTCCTTTAAGGGGGGAGGGCTGTAACACCCCAGGTGTTACTCAGGGTGTCCACCTCAGGGTTACCCCCCTTTTTACCCATTATCACATGAAGATTGAATTGGGCAAGTATAACAAACTTGGAATTCTAGGTCCTAAGCAAGTGTAACCCACCTTGGATGTCATGCCCTAGCTTGTCATGCACATCTAAGTGGGGATCTCCCAAAACCCTAGAGCAAAATCCCCATAGGCAATGGGAACCCTAATTGAAGCCATGATCAAAGGATCATGTAAACTTTATGATCATGGTTTGGGCCAAATATAAAAGTTGTAATATACTTAATAACATACAATTAATAGTAAGGAAGTACCCCCAAAAAGTTTGCAGAAAAGCCCTAAACAGTTCACCTAAGATTCAGCACAAGGGGGAATTCAGTTTTTGTCTAAGTACAAAAACTAACCCTTGCACAAAGACTCCACATGTTCACCTTAATCCCCTTTTCAAAACCTTTCGACCCAATTGACAAAATGGCGCCAAACTAACCCTAGAACACCCTAGAAAGAGATGACGCCTACCCTAGGGCGCTAGACACGACTTGACGCCCCTTTTGTCTCGGTTCGGGCTTAGCTGACACAGCAAACTTCTCCCCTCTCTATCTCTCTACCCCGACCATATCTCGACTTGGAACTCACAGCGAAAAGATAGGATTTGGAGCAGAGAAGCGACCGTACACAGTGACTTTGCCAAGATACGCACGCTATGGCGCTCTAATCGGCCGTTGAACCATGGCAGAAGCAAGCTTCCACGTGTTCGACGCGAGCTGGCATCCGGGGGCGCGCTCAGAGCACGCCCGTGCGCGAACCCCCGCGCGCCCGCGGCCGCCCGTGACCACGCCCGCGCCACGGCTATAAAGCCCGCCCCAGTGCTTGGCTGCCTTCCCCGTTACCTCCTCCGTACCTTGCCGGACTTGCCCGAGCCAGCCATTAGCTCCGGCGACCTCCCCGCGACCCGCCAGTGCCGCCCGAGAGCAACCACCATGGCCAGCCCCTCTCCCGTCCTCCTCCGTTCGATCCAGGCCCTCAGTTAGCTTCCTGGTGAAGCCGTGAGACTTGCTCAAGCTTGACCCGGGGGCCCTCGTCACCGGAATAGCCCAATCGCGCTCACCGGAGTTCAAGAACCCGCCGGCGCACGTGAACCGGGTAAGCCCCTCCACCGTTTTCCAATTCTTTGCGCGCATGGCCTCTGTGTCACCCCGTGAAGCTTCTCGTGCACCCTAATTGAACTATACCGCCGTGGTTTGGCCGGAGCAGGAGCCGCCGACGACCCCCGCCGCCTGTGCTCGTGGCCAGAGTAGCTCCGACCACCTCCGACACCGACCCGCACACCGACGTGACCGTCGCAACCTCCCGGACGTCACTGACCACCCCGCCGGAGCCCTACTGCCGCCGGTAAGCCCCACCGTCGTAAACTATGCCGCGGGTACTGTTTCAGTCGGTCAGGGAGCGCGGGTTAGATTTTAATTAAGTCCAGGGGGCTTTGCGCAATGTCAGTGACCCAAGCCAATAGTGGACCAAGGGCTGTTCTGTGAGAAAAGAAAAGGAAAAAACCCCAGGGGCCTCAGCGTAAACCTGTTTTCTTTTCCATTTTCGAATTTCTTTTCTTTTTGTTATAACAGATAGCTAAATAAATGCATAACTTGAAGAATATTCATCCAAAAATGTTCCAACCAATTTTGCTAGATTCTGAAATTCATGAACTATCAGATAAAAATAATAGAACCCATGGCTTCTGTATTTCTTTCTGAAGTTTTAAATTAAATAAGAAAACTACTCAAAACTCAATATGAGAAGGAAAAATAGGAATATTGTTTCACCAGGGTTAGAAAAATTTTGAGAAACTTATATCTACCTACTAGACCAAGTAAAAATGTTAAACCTCTCTGTCTACTCCATTTAAATTAGTTTTACCCCTTGTTCTATAAAATGCTTAAGGATAAGAAAAATAGAAAATGTAATTAAATTAATGAACCAGAGAGTACCTCTATTTTTGTTAGGTTACTTCTTCAATATAGTTCACTGGAAAAATATATCATACCCTGTTTTAGTGTAAAATAAGTAAGATCTCTTTTATTCTAATAAAACAAGTGAAACTTAGAAAAATTCTACAAAAATAGCCCCAAGGTAAAAACACCCCCACCCTTGGGATAACTATTGTTGTATTAGAGAGAACTTAGGAAAAATGTGAAATCTGCTGTTTGGCATTTTTCAAATAATAATGTAGTAGAAGGTGCCTTTTTGACATTAAACTTAAGAAAAATCATAACTAAATAACCACCCTTTAGTTTTCTGTGATTTTTAGCCCAGAGGCCTATTATTACCATAGGATGCCAACAAAAATAACCTTTAGGGCAGAACCTACCCCCAACTAAGAGGTGTAGTGTAAAGTGGCCCTTTTTGCCTAACTTTTGTTATTTTTGTTTAAAGCCTAGCCTTGGTACTTAAAGCCTCAAATTCTTAAAAACAAGCTAGAATAGCCAGTGGTAACCCACTGTAATTTTTACAGAATTTTTGGGAAATTATTAAAACCCTGTTGTAGTTCAAACCTACACTAAAAACCCTAAATGGAAATTAAGGAAAGAAAAATGAAAGATGTGAATTAATGTTATCCTAAAACCTTTGTAATCTATCCACTGAAATGTATCAAGACAATACCAATCCACTATGTTACCATCCTCACTAAACACCCAAGCCTAAAGAATATTAAGCCTAACCCACCGGAAGCCCCGCAGGACTAAGAAACCCTAAGTTAATTCTTGACTTAGTTTCTTTAGCTTAATGTTCTTAAATCTTGCATAATCATGACATACATGTTCATTGCATTTCGATAGACTGTAATCTTGCTGATGGAGAGTACATCCTCGTGCCGGAGCAAGGAGCTGCTCAGGAGGTAGCCCCAGGTCCAGCACCCGAGCCTGCACCAGAGGACCTGCCTGCCACTGCTTTGGAAAGCAAGCCCCGGTTTTATGCATAACCGTTTATATATGCTATTTTACTACACTTAATGTTTGTAGGCTTGTACTGTGCACTTAAGTGTAGGAGTTGTCTGAAACCCTAGTTGCATGAACTCAGGATTCCTTTTTGAGATGGATACTAGTATGCTAGGTCGAGTAGTTGCTTTGCTAATCAGGAATCTCGGTAGAAGTCGAGTGATTTTTCTAGCACTCGCGCGAGGTCAGGACATTGATTGTACCCACTTTCATATCATACTGATGTTGGTCTGTGGACACGGATCCATGGGGATGCATGGTCTACGAGATGAAATTGGAATAAGGATTAACGTGCGGATACCTGTGTCAAGCGTTTGAACGTACTAAACACATACCGAGAAATATGGTAAATCGGTAAGCCTAGTACCTGAGTGAACCTGCCCGCAGACATATCCCCTCACGCGACCTGAGACGAGGTCTCCCATTCCGGTTATGGTGGGTACAAGTGCGGTCACTGCACGACGGCCAGTCGGGGTCAGTGGGGCATTGTACGCCAAGGCGGTGAGCCCTGATCTGTTGCCAGGGAATCGATGGGGACGGTTGATGTGTGTGGGGACGGGGTGCCCCTACATGTCGTGTGTTTAGGTTTACCTTGCAAGGATAAAAACTCGATTCGAATCGTCTGCTTCTCGCAGCTAATGAGACTGCTTGATCCATTGTACTGCATTGAGTAACAAGTGGAAACATGATGAGTTGATATAAGATGTTGATTGCTAATAATGCTTGCTACCATGTATGAATAGATAGTCCACTTTTAGCCTTAAGAGAGTCACACTTAATTTTGACCAAGTTAAAACCTTGATTTAGAAACTCAGCTAGTGCTTTTGGCAACCAAACCCCACAGCCAAACAGCTGCATGTCTAGAGGTAGAGGAGTAGACTCCTCACACCGGGTAAGTCTAGCTAAGTATTAGTATACTCAGCCTTGCTTGTGGCACAATTTTTACAGGTTCTCTGGAGGAAATGGTTGCTGGGATAACTTGGCCGTCCACCTTGCCACCGGGTTGGACCGTCGAGTGGGACCCTGCCTCGGCTGAGGAGGAGCATGAGGAGTGATGGGACAGGCTTCCCCATACCTCTATTTATTTACCGTTAGTTTATTTCCGCTGCACTTCGAACAATGATGGTTACTTTTGCAAAAACTCCGATGATGATGATGTAATAATTTAATACTCTGACATGTATGGTTTTATGCTTTATTGTATTTGCTCTGTGACTCACCTTCGAGTGAGATTGTGGTACTTGATCCTGTCAGTGGCCGTGTCGGACTAGATCCGAGGGATTGACGGGTTATTCCCATTTAAGTGTGGTCTAGCCTCTAAGGCGGGACTTGGGCACTTAAGTTGGAATAATTCGGGCAGTTCCGCCACATCGGCCACCGCCGTCGGCCAGTAGAATCCTTACCGGAAAGCGTTTCCGACAAGGGCTCGAGGCGCTGCGTGATGGCCGCAAGCCCCCGAGTGTATCTCTCGTAGGAGTTCCTGACCTTCGGCGATGGAGATGCATCGCTGGAGGATGCCTGAGGGGCTGCGGTGGTAGAGCTCCTTCCCATCTCCCAGCAAGACGAACGACTTGGCGCGTCGCGCCAACCGCCGAGCTTCGGCTCGGTCGGGGGGTAGCTCTCCTTGGTGGAGATATTGCAGGTACGGGGTCTGCCAGTTTTGATCAGGCGTGACCCCGCTTCGCTCCCCCCCGACGTGCAGTGTCTCGCCCTCGGGGGCCAAGGGTGCCTCGGGCCGAGCCGAGGGTGCCTCAGACTGAGCCGAGGGTGCCTCGGGCTCGGGCGTGTCGTCGATCTTGACGGAGGGTTGATGCAGGTCTCGGGAGAAGACGTCCGGGGGAACCGTTGTTCGCCCCGAGGCTATTTTAGCCAGCTCATCTGCAGTCTTGTTGTAGCGCCGGGCGATGTGGTTGAGCTCGAGCCCGTAGAACTTGTCCTCCAGGCGCCGAACCTCATCGCAGTAGGCCTCCATCTTCGGGTCGCGGCAGTGGGAGTTCTTCATGACTTAGTCGATGACGAGCTGCGAGTCACCGCGAGCGTCGAGGCGTCGGACCCCTAGGTCGATGGCGATCCGCAACCCGTTGACTAGAGCCTCGTACTCAGCCACATTGTTGGACACCGGGAAATGGAGGCGTAGCATGTAGCGTAGGTGCTTCCTGAGGGGCGAGACGAAGAGTAGGCCTGCGCCGGCTCCTGTCTTCATCAACAACCCGTCGAAGAACATGGTCCAGAGCTCCGGTTGGATCAGAGCTGTTGGGAGCTAGGTGTCGACCCATTCAGCCACGAAGTCCACCAAGACCTGGGACTTGATGGCCTTCCGAGGGGTGAACGAGATTGCTTCGCCCATAATTTCCACCGCCCACTTTGCAATCCTGCCCGAGGCCTCTCGGCACTGGATGATCTCCCCCAGGGGGAAGGATGACACCACAGTTACCGGATGAGACTCGAAGTTGTGCTGCAGCTTCCGCCGTGTCAGGATCACCGCGTACAGCAGCTTCTGAACTTGTGGGTAGCGGATCTTGGTTTCGGACAGTACCTCGCTGACGAAGTAGACTGGCCTCTGAACGGGCAATGCATGCCCCTCTTCTTGCCTCTCGACCACAATCGCGGCGCTAACCACCTGAGTGGTTGCGGCGACGTAGATCAGGAGGGCTTCTCCGGCAGCTGGGGGCACCAAGATAGGCGCATTCGTGAGGAGCGCCTTCAGGTTCCCGAGGGCTTCCTCGGCCTCAGGGGTCCAAGTGAAGCACTCGGCCTTCCTTAAGAGGCGGTACAGAGGCAGACCTCTTTCGCCGAGGCGTGAGATGAAGCGGCTTAGAGCCGCGAGACATCCCATGACCCTCTGTACGCCCTTCAAGTCCTTGATGGGCCCCATGCTGGTGATGGCTGCGATCTTCTCCGGGTTGGCTTCGATGCCCCGCTCGAAGACGATGAACCCCAAGAGCATGCCTCGGGGCACCCCGAAGACACACTTTTCGGGATTGAGCTTCACGCCTTTCGCCTTGAGACATCGGAATGTCACTTCAAGGTCGGAAAGGAGGTCAGAGGCTTTCCTCGTCTTGACTACGATGTCATCGACGTAGGCCTCGACCGTCCGGCCAATGTGTTCGCCGAACACATGGTTCATGCACCGCTGGTATGTCGCGCCCGCATTCCTCAAGCCGAACGGCATGGTGACATAGCAGTACATGCCAAAGGGTGTGATAAAAGAGGTCGCGAGCTGGTCGGACTCCTTCATCCTGATTTGGTGATACCCGGAGTAGGCATCGAGGAAAGACAGGGTTTCGAACCCAGCAGTGGAATCCACGATTTGATCGATGCGAGGCAGAGGGTAGGGAACCTTCGGACATGCTTTGTTTAGACCAGTGTAGTCTACACACATCCGCCATTTCCCTCCTTTCTTTCTCACAAGCACAGGGTTGGCAAGCCATTCGGTATGGAATACCTCTTTGATGAACCCTGCCGCCATTAGCTTGTGGATCTCCTCGCCTATGGCTCTGCGCTTCTCTTCGTCGAATCGGCGCAGAGGCTGCTTGACGGGTCGGGCTCCGGCTCGGATGTCCAGCGAGTGCTCGGCGACATCCCTCGGTATGCCGGGCATGTCCGAGGGACTCCACGCGAAGACGTCGGCTTCGCGCGAAGAAAGTCGACGAGCACTGCTTCCTATTTGGGATCGAGCTCGGAGCCGATCCGGACTTGCTTGGAGGCGTCGCTGCTGGGGTCGAGGGGGACGGACTTAACCGTCTCCGCTGGCTCGAAGTTGCCAGCATGACGCTTCACGTCTGGCACCTCCTTAGAGAGGCTCTCCAGGTCAGCGATGAGGGCCTCGGACTCGGCGAGGGCCTCGGCGTACTCCACGCACTCCACGTCGCATTCGAACGCGTGTTTGTACGTGGGGCCGACGGTGATGACCCCGTTGGGGCCCGACATCTTGAGCTTGAGGTAGGTGTAGTTGGGGACGGCCATGAACTCCGTGTAGCATGGCCTTCCCAGTACCGCGTGGTAGGTTCCTCGGAACCCGACCACCTCGAACGTCAGGGTCTCCCTTCGGAAGTTGGAGGGCGTTCCGAAGCAGACGGGAAGGTCGAGTTGTCCGAGGGGCTGGACGCGCTTCCCAGAGATGATCCCATGGAAAGGCGCAGCGCCTGCCCGGACCGAGGACAGATCGACATGCAGGAGCCCGAGGGTCTCGGCGTAGATGATGTTGAGGCTGCTGCCTCCGTCCATGAGGACCTTGGTGAGCCTGACGTTGCCGATGACGGGGTCGACAACGAGCGGGTATTTCCCCGGGCTCGGCACGTGGTCGGGGTGGTCGGCTTGGTCGAAGGTGATGGGCTTGTCGGACCAGTCTAGGTAGACTGGCGCCGCCACCTTCACCGAAGAGACCTCCCGACGCTCTTGCTTGCGGTGCCGAGCCGAGGCGTTCGCCGCTTGCCCACCGTAGATCATGAAGCAGTCGCGGACCTCGGGGAACTCTCCCGCCTGGTGATCTTCCTTCTTGTCGTCGTCGCGAGCCCTGCCACCCTCCGCGGGTGGCCCGGCCCTGTGGAAGTGACGCCGAAGCATGGCGCACTCCTCAAGGGTGTGCTTGACGGGCCCTTGGTGATAGGGGCACGACTCCTTAAGCATCTTGTCGAAGAGGTTGGCACCTCCGGGGGGTTTCCAAGGGTTCTTGTACTCGGCGGCGGCGACAAGGTCCGCGTCGGCGGCGTCGTGTTTTGCTTGCGACTTCTTCTTGCCCTTCTTCTTGGCGCCGCGCTGAGTTGACGCCTCGGGGGCATCTTCCGGTGGGCGGCCCTGGGGCTGCTTGTCCTTCCGGAAGATAGCCTCGACCGCCTCCTGGCCAGAGGCGAACTTGGTGGCGATGTCCATCAGCTCGCTCGCCCTGGTGGGGGTTGTAAGGAAAATGGACCCCGGGCCTTTTGGCTAATTGAGTTTTGGTGTTTGATGATTAACACAACTTGTGGACTAATATGTTTGCTAGTGTTTATAATTATAGTTCACAGGATGCGAAGAGAATTGGACCAAGGCAATGAGGATGCAACACCTCAAAAGAAGACATAAAAAGATGCATAGGAGTTCAATACTCAAGAACAAAAGAAGCCCGAAGAAATCAGCGAAGAAATCCAAGAAGTGGGCTGTCAGCCAGCGCCTGGTGGCGCACCGGACATTGATGTCTGGTGTGCACCGGACTGTCCGGTGAGACACCGGACAGTCTGCGCAGAGAGGCCGCAGGCAGGCGCTCTCTGGCTGTAGCACCGGACTGTCCGGTGTGCACCGGACTGTCCGGTGTGCCAACGGGCAGACGGCAACGGTCGGATCCAACGGTCGACTGCCACAGGCGCCAACGGTCGGCTGACGTGGCGTGCACCGGACACTGCACAGTAGATGTCCGGTGGTGCACCGGACTGTCCGGTGCACCCGACGACAGAAAGCTGCTGCTTTCTGTCCAACAGCTAGTTTGGGGTGTGGAGGCTATAAATACCACACCAACCGGCCATTCTCAAGTGTGAGAGCCCAAGCAACATACCAAGACACATAGTGCATATTTCCAAGAGCTCAAACACCCAAGTGCTTAATAGAATCACTCGGTGATTAGCGTAGGTGCTTTGCGAAGTGCTTAGGTTAGTTAGACCGCTTTAGCGCTTGCTCTAGGTGAACCCTAGTTAGTTGAGTGAGTTTTGTAAAACCACACAACCCCTCGGCTCTTGCGTGAGTCGTTATAATTGTACCGAGTGGGGCGAGAGTCTTGCGAGACCGTGACAATCGCGTTTGTGTCACGGCCGCCACCGTGTACCGGAGGGAACGAGGCCCGCGGCGTTTCGGCCGGAAGCTCGATAGTGGAGACGGCGGGGAGCGTCCGAGAGGAGCCGGAAGCGGAGCACCACTTGCGCGTGGAGAAGGCCCGTGGCTCTCTACGGAGTTACTCGACCGTGGTGCTTGGCCCTCGCGTGGGCTTCCCTTTGCGTAGGGGCACCAACGAGGATTAGTCGGAACCTTGCGTGGTTCCGGATACCTCGGTAAAAATACCGGCGTCTTCCACGAGAGTTTGCTTCTCTAGTTAGCTCTTTACATTCCGCATTTATATTAAGCATTTAAGTTTCAATCTTATTGTCATACTTATTTAGTGTAAATTGAAACTTAGCCTTTGCGGTAGAGATAGCAACACTTAGACAAAAACGAGTTTGCACATTCTAGTTTTGATTATTTGCATAGGTTTTGCTCTAAGGATTTAATTGTGGCCTAGTTTAGTAAAAGTTTTAGGAGTCCTAATTCACCCCCCCTCTTAGGCGTCACCCGTTTCCTACAAGTGGTATCTGAGCCCGGTTTGGCTCATTTGAAACGCTTTAGCTTCACCGCTAAAAGAGCTGACGCTTTTTGGAGGAAGGGATGGATACCCATAGGCCACCACACTTCGACGGCACTAACTTCCCATATTATAGTGCTAGAATGGCTTGTTACCTAGAGGCTGTTGATCTAGGTGTTTGGAGAGTCACTCGTGACGGGATGAAACCCCTCAAGAATCCCGAGAAACCCACCACGAGTGAGGAAAAAGAAATTCATTTAAATGCTAGAGCCAAAAATTGCTTGTATGAATCTCTTAGCATGGATATTTTTAATCAAGTATTTACCTTAAAAACTGCTAATGAGATTTGGCTAAAATTGCATGAGCTCCATGACGGCACATCCAATGTCCGTGAGCAAAAACATTGCCTTGTCTTAAATGATTATAATTCTTTTGCTATGAAAGATGATGAGCTTGTTAGAGACATGTATTCTCGTTTGAATCTAATTATCAATGAGCTCAATTCGATTGGCATTAATAAGCTAGGTGATGCGGACATTGTGAGGAAGATTATTTCCCTGCTACCACAACAAAGATATGGGAGCATCATCACCATCCTTCACAACATGGAGGACTTGAGCAACATGACCCCGACCATTGTGATTGGGAAAATCGCGGCTTTTGAGATGTCGCGAAAAATGAGTCGGGGAGAGGAGCCAACATCCTCAAGACCATATGCTTTTGCATGTGATGAAAGGAAGGGCAAAAAGAAGGCTCCCACTCCAAGTTCCTCAAGCGAAGAAGAGGAAGAAGAAGAAAGTGATGATGATGAAGATAATCAGCCATGCACATCATCCTCCGAGGACGAAGAAACAATCCAACGCGTCGGAAAGGTAATGAGGATGATCCGCAAGATTAATCTAATGGGTGTGCCCCTGCAGGTCGAGGATCTTCTCTTTAACATTGACAGGAAAAAGCAAAGGAAGAGAGGATGCTTCGCATGTGGGGAGAAGGGCCACTTCAGGGACAACTGTCCAAATATGGCCAAACCCAAAAAGGAGAGGAGCAAAGGCAAGGCGCTAACAAGTGTTAGAACTTGGAATGATTCTTCAAGTGAAGATGAACCTCCAAGGACGCGTAGCCACCGGTCCTCATCACGCTCATCACGGTCATCACACAAATGCCTTATGGCAAGAGGTAACAAAAGCATTCCATCCTCTAGTGATGAAAGTAGTAGTGATGATGAAGGTGAGGGAAAGCCCTCTGTAGATGAGCTTGCGGAAGCCGTAGAATTTTTCCATGATGTTTGCACTAAGCAAAAAACTCAACTTAAAACTCTGAAAAATAAGTTGATTAGCTCCCAAAATGATTATAAAGGTTTGCTAGAAAAATTTGAAACTTTTGCAAACTTAAATAGTGAGCTGTCAACTAAAATTGAGCTATTAGAATCTAGTGCTCCATCCACTGCTACCGATGATAGCCTTATTAAAAAGAATGAAAAACTTAAGGCTAAGTTAGCTAGCTCCCAAGAAGCTATTGAAAATTTGCTAGAGAAAATGGAAATTCTTAGCATACACAATAATGAGCTAACTACTAAGCTAGAAAACATTGGCAGTACCCCTGCAGCATCTTTAGTTGAAATACCTGAAATAATTAAGAAAGATGCTTCTACTTCCTGCTTTGATTTAATTGATGATTCTAACTCCTGCAACCAAGTCGTTGTTGAGAATATTGTTGTAGAGAAATGTTCGGATGAGGTTGCAAAGGAAAATGAACAATTAAAGCAAGAAGTGGCTCGCCTTGGAAAGGCTTTGTATGACAAGAAAGGCAAAGCCAAACAAATCCGACCTCCACAGGATAACACCACTGCGGGAGTGAACAAGCCTGTAGAGGGAGAAACTGTGATTTGTAGGCTATGCCACATGGAAGGCCACAAGTCTTTCCAATGCAAGGTGATGATCAGGGATAATCAAAGGCAAAAGCTCAAGCAAAAGCCATCAAGCAAAATCTCCAGCACCTACATCAAAAAGGTGAACAAAAAGGATGCTACACCATATTTGATCAAGAAGAAAAAGAATGGAAAGGTGATAGCAATCAAGGCCAACAAGCAAGGCAACAAAGGAAAGGGGGCCAAACGCATCTGGGTGCCAAAGGAGATAATTTCAACCATGAAAAGCACCAAGAAGGTTTGGATCCCGAAAGGGAAGTGAGTGGACCAAAGGTCATCGGGAAATTTGGAGACTTGGCAAAACTGGGATGTATATCATGGGATACATCATATTGGATCAAGCTTATTGCTAAGTGGATTAGTGAAAATTTTGGACCCAAATTTCCCACCCATGACTAAGGTAACTAGTTTTATTGTATTTCTCGTTTTTAGATATGTGTATCTAATTACCTTTTATCTAGTTTACCTTTCTTGCCTAGTATTACATTTGTTATGTACTTTTGTTCAAAATCATGCATACTAGGTAAATCATATGGTAGGATTGCTAGTTTTTAATTCATATACTTAAGCAAACCTACATGGCTTAAAATGTTTATTTAAGCACGGCACATAGCTTCTATATCACTCCATAGTAAATGATGCATAAATTGAAAATTTTGATTTATACAAGTTGTATAATTTAACTTATATGTGCCAAAGTTAGGATTATAGATAATTTGCCCCTCTTGATATCAAATCAAAGTGCATGTCTCCTACAAGTATTCAAAACTTGTATGCACATCTTTAGGGGGAGGTTACTCTATAATCTAACACTTTGAGACTAACATCTTTTCAAGTCTATTTCATGTGATAGTCTCATTGTAAGGAAAATGAAGTCCCCGGAGAAAGACAACAATCTTCCACTGCAAAATCTCCAAAAACTCTCATGTCTCTCAAGCTCGCCATTGATCTTCAATTGGTATCTTTTGAGACTACACTCAGTATCATTTACATGTCTTCTCCAACATTTGATTAGACTATATTTCATATCATATGCTTCCATGTTGCTAAAAATGCATAAGTAGTTAACTCATATTCTGTTACCTATGCATAAGGGAAGCTAGTCTTTTCAAATCATGTCTTGCACCTCTATTTTTCACATGCTTTTTCCTAAGTAGAGGGTCTCTGTCAGGGGGAGTACTTCTTCTTCTCTAAAAAGGGGGAGAAATCCCTTTCTAAAGAAAACACTCTTTTAGGGGGAGTAATCCTTTCAACTGGTATCATTCACATGGTTTAATTTAATATCCTTCTAAGTGGTATCTTTTGAAAAAAAAAATCTTGATGAGGGCAAGCTTTTATTTACTTCCTACATGCTTTTAATGTCTTCCTTTTCGGTGGTTGATGCCAAAGGGGGAGAAGTTTAGGGACCAAAGCAATGAAAACTATATCAAACACCAAACACCACCAATTTAAAATTTTATATCTATAAATGGTTTTTCCGGTGTTTTTGGTTATTTGGTCCAAAAATAGGAAGTAAGTGAATTATGGAGTTAGGGGGAGGCTTAAGTCCATAATATCACATTATGGGGACAATCATGCATCTTAGCAAGTAGATTGCATATTTTAATTCAAAAACTTGTATTATTTGCTTGCTTTGGTTGTGTTGTCATCAATCACCAAAAAGGGGGAGATTGTAAGGAAAATGGACCCCGGGCCTTTTGGCTAATTGAGTTTTGGTGTTTGATGATTAACACAACTTGTGGACTAATATGTTTGCTAGTGTTTATAATTATAGTTCACAGGATGCGAAGAGAATTGGACCAAGGCAATGAGGATGCAACACATCAAAAGAAGACATAAAAAGATGCATAGGAGTTCAATACTCAAGAACAAAAGAAGCCCGAAGAAATCAGCGAAGAAATCCAAGAAGTGGGCTGTCAGCCAGCGCCTGGTGGCGCACCGGACATTGATGTCCGGTGTGCACCGGACTGTCCGGTGAGACACCGGACAGTCTGCGCAGAGAGGCCGCAGGCAGTCGCTCTCTGGCTGTAGCACCGGACTGTCCGGTGTGCACCGGACTGTCCGGTGTGCCAACGGGCAGACGGCAACGGTCAGATCCAACGGTCGACTGCCACAGGCGCCAACGGTCGGCTGACGTGGCGTGCACCGGACACTGCACAGTAGATGTCCGGTGGTGCACCGGACTGTCCGGTGCACCCGACGACAGAAAGCTGTTGCTTTCTGTCCAACGGCTAGTTTGGGGTGTGGAGGCTATAAATACCACCCCAACCGGCCATTCTCAAGTGTGAGAGCCCAAGCAACATACCAAGACACATAGTGCATATTTCCAAGAGCTCAAACACCCAAGTGCTTAATAGAATCACTCGGTGATTAGCGTAGGTGCTTTGCGAAGTGCTTAGGTTAGTTAGACCGCTTTAGCGCTTGCTCTAGGTGAACCCTAGTTAGTTGAGTGAGTTTTGTAAAACCACACAACCCCTCGGCTCTTGCGTGAGTCGTTATAATTGTACCGAGTGGGGCGAGAGTCTTGCGAGACCGTGACAACCGCGTTTGTGTCACGGCCGCCACCGTGTACCGGAGGGAACGAGGCCCGCGGCGTTTCGGCCGGAAGCTCGATAGTGGAGACGGCGGGGAGCGTCCGAGAGGAGCCGGAAGCGGAGCACCACTTGCGCGTGGAGAAGGCCCGTGGCTCTCTACGGAGTTACTCGACCGTGGTGCTTGGCCCTCGCGTGGGCTTCCCTTTGCGTAGGGGCACCAACGAGGATTAGTCGGAACCTTGCGTGGTTCCGGATACCTCGGTAAAAATACCGGCGTCTTCCACGAGAGTTTGCTTCTCTACTTAGCTCTTTACATTCCGCATTTATATTAAGCATTTAAGTTTCAATCTTATTGTCATACTTATTTAGTGTAAATTGAAACTTAGCCTTTGCGGTAGAGATAGCAACACTTAGACAAAACCGAGTTTGCACATTCTAGTTTTGATTATTTGCATAGGTTTTGCTCTAAGGATTTAATTGTGGCCTAGTTTAGTAAAAGTTTTAGGAGTCCTAATTCACCCCCCCCCCTCTTAGGCGTCACCCGTTTCCTACAGGGGTCTTGCGACCCAGCTTGCTCACCAGGTCGCGGCAGGTGGTGCCGGCGAGGAACGCGCCGATGACATCCGAATCGGTGATGTTGTGCAGCTCGGTGCGCTGCTTCGAGAATCGCCGGATGTAGTCCCGGAGAGACTCTCCCGGCTGCTGTCGGCAGCTTCGGAGGTCCCAGGAATTCCCAGGGCGCACGTACGTGCCCTGGAAATTGACGGCGAAGGCTTGGACCAGGTCATCCCAGTTGGAGATCTGCCCCGGAGGCAGGTGCTCCAACTAGGCGCGAGCGGTGTCGGAGAGGAACAGGGGGAGGTTGCGGATGATGAGGTTGTCATCGTCCGTTCCACCCAGTTGGCAGGCCAGCCGGTAGTCCGCGAGCCACAGCTCCGGTCTCGTCTCCCCCGAGTACTTCGTGATGGTAGTCGGGGGTCGGAACCAGGTCGGGAACGGCGCCCGTCGTATGGCTCGGCTGAAAGCCTGCGGACCGGGTGGTTCGGGCGAGGGACTCCGATCCTCCCCGCTATCGTAGCGTCCCCCACGCCTGGGGTGGTAGCCTCGGCGCACCCTCTCGTCGAGGTGGGCCCGACGGTCGCGGTGATGGTGCTCGTTGCCGAGGCGTCCTGGGGCCGCAGGCGCTGTGTTGCGCGTGCGCCTGGTGTGGACCGAGGCTTCCCGCATGAATCGGGAAGTCGCAGCATGATGTTCCGAGGGGTACCCCTGCCTTCGGGAGGCGGAGCTCTCGGCCCGTCGGACCGTGGCGCCTTCCAGGAGATTCTTGAGCTCTCCCTGGATTCGTCGCCCCTCGGTGGTTGATGGCTCTGGCATCGCACGGAGGAGCATTGCTGCTGCAGCCAGGTTCTGGCCGACCCCACTGGAAGCGGGTGGCGGCCTCATCCTGACATCGTCGGCGATGCGGTGCTAGAAGCCCTAGGGTAGATGACACATTTCTCCGGTCAGAGGTTGGCCCGCCCATTCCTGCCCGACGTCACGGCGGATCGGCTCAAGCGCTCCTGCTCCCTCGTCGAGCCTGGCCTGCACCCCGCGGATTTGCTCGAGCTGTGGGTCATGGCCCCCCGCCTGAACGGGGACCACAGCTAGCTCCCGTGGGATGTCAACACGAGGCACCGACCTAGGGAGATCACCGTCCTCCGGCATGCCGAGATGGTTGCCTTCGGAGGGACCCCCTAGATCGATGTGGAAACATTCGCGGCTTGGGCCGCAGTCCTCGTCGCCGAGGCTGCGGCTACCGTTGGAACAGTCGGAAAGGCAGTAGTCGCATGCGGTCATGAAGTCCCGCATGGCGCTGGGGTTGCCAAGTCCAGAGAAATCCCAACAGAAGTCGGGCACGTCATCTTCCTCGGACCCAGAGGGCCCGTAGGTCGAGACGTCCGTCAGCCGGTCCCAAGGTGACCGCATACGAAACCCTAGAGGGTTTGGACTCGCCTCTACGAGAGCATCCGCCAAAGCGAAGCCGCTTGGCGGGTCGAGGCTGAATCCAAGGGGCATGAGATGGGAATCGGTCGGTACCTCTTCGTCGACGGGCGGTGATGAAGTCACGTCGGGGACTGACTGCACCGTCGTCTCAGGTACGAGGGTGACATCCTGCAAGCCTTTCGCGAGCGTGCTGGCGTCGTCCGTTTGCTCGGAATCGGCGTGCTGCGGGGAGACGACGCTCGTCTTCGTCTCAAACGCGAGGTCAATGCCCGACGCGCCCCCCGTTGGGGCGCTGGCGCCGTCGACTCGCTCGACAGCCGACGAGGCGCTGCCTCCTGCTTGGCCTTGGTTGCCCCGCCTCCCCCTCCGTCGGCGGGGGAGAGCACGGGGTGAGCTCGAATGTTGTTCTTCCGCCACGCGGGGAAGACGTCGTCGATTCCGCCGCCGGCGAGTGGGCTGTCGGTCGCCATTGTCGCTGTCGCACGGCGGTGGAATGAGTATCATGTCGTAGCTGCCGTCGAGGGACATGAACTCAAGACTCACGAAACGGAGCACCGTCCCGGGCCGAGGAGGTTGCTGGAGACTGCCCATCTGGAGCTTGACGGGAAGCTGTTCGCCAACACGCAGCAGGCCCCTACCTGGCGCGCCAACTGTCGGTGTTTCGAGACCGGGGGGTCCCTGGGCCGACGGGTGAATGTCGCCGCGTGCCCCAGCCCAGATGGGTCGACGCGAGGCCGAGCGCGAAGGGGGGAAGTGAGGTGGCCGGAGACAGGAGTGAGAGAGGTGGAAATCCTGCGGCCTTCGTGTTCGTCCCGCGCCCAGGTCGGGTGCGCTTGCAGTAGGGGATTACAAACGTCCACGCGGGAGAGGGAGCGAGCGGCTTCAAGCGAGCGCCTGTCTCGTCCTCGTCCCCGCGCGGCCAACCCTCTCTAAGAGGGCCCTGGTCCTTCCTTTTATAGGCGTAAGGAGAGGATCCAGGTGTACAATGGGGGGTGTAGCAGAGTGCTACGTGTCTAGCGGAGGAGAGCTAGCGACCTAAGTACATGCCATCGTGGCGGCTGGAGAGGTTTTGGCGCCCGGTTCGTGTGATGTCGTGGCCGTCGGAGGAGCGCTGGAGCTTGGCAGAGGGACAGCTGTCGGAGCTGTCGAGTCCTTGCTGACGTCCTCTTGCTTCCGTAAGGGGGCTGAGAGCCGCCGTCGTCAGGGAGCGTGCGGGGAGCCATCATTGCCTGTCTGGCGGAGCGAGCCAGATGGGACGCCGGTCTTGTTTCCCGTAGCCTGAGTCAGCTTGGGGTAGGGTAATGATGGCGCCTCCCGTCGACGTGGCTCGTCTGCGCCCTAGGTTGGGCGATGTGGAGGCTCCTCCGAGGTCGAGGTCGAGTCTGTCTTCCGTGGCCGGGGTCGAGTCCGAGCCTCCGGGTCGGGCGAGGCGGAGACCGTCGGCTGAGGCCAGGGCTGAGTCCGAGCCCTGGGGTCGGGCGAAGCGGAGTTCGTCGTCTTCTGGGGTTGAGCCCAAGTTCGAGCCCTGGGTCGGGCGGAGCGGAGTTCGCCGTCTTCCAGGGCTTAGCCTGAGTCCGAGCCCTGGGTCGGGCGGAGCGGAGTTCGCCGTCTTCCGGGGCTTAGCCCGAGTCCGAGCCCTGGGTCGGGCGGAGCGGAGTTCACCGTCTTCTGGGGCTTAGCCTGAGTCCGAGCCCTGGGTCGGGCGGAGCGGAGTTCGTCGTCTTCTGGGGCTTAGCCCGAGTCCGAGCCCTGGGTCGGGCGGAGCGGAGTTCGCCGTCTTCCGGGGCTTAGCCCGAGTCCGAGCCCTGGGTCGGGCGAAGCGGAGCTTCCTATGGTGCCTGCGGCCGGGCCTGACTGCCTGTAAGACTCACTCTGTCAAGTGGCACCGCAGTCGGAGCGGCGCAGGCGGCGCTGTCTTTCTGTCAGGCCGGTCAGTGGAGCGGCGAAGTGACGGCGGTCACTTCGGCTCTGTCGACTGAAGGGCGCGCGTCAGGATAAAGGTGTCAGGCCACCTTTGCATTAAATGCTCCTGCGATTTGGTCGGTTGGCGCGGCGATTTGGTCAAGGTTGCTTCTTAGCGAAGACAGGGCCTCGGGCGAGCCGGAAGTATGTTCGCCGCTGGAGGGGGGCCTCGGGCGAGACGAAGATCCTCCGGGGTCGGCTGCCCTTGCCCGAGGCTAGGCTCGGGCGAGGCGTGATCGAATCCCTCGAATGGACCGATCTGTGACTTAATCGCACCCATCAGGCCTTTGCAGCTTTGTGCTGATGGGGGTTACCAGCTGAGAATTAGGAGCCTTGAGGGTACCCCTAATTATGGTCCCCGACAGGTATTCTAGTGACGATTCTTGCTGGGAGTGGTTCCAAGTAGGAGGAAGTGGTGCTGTGCTTGCACAGCGTGTTTTACCTGTGCTCTGTTTCTGGAATCGTGCATCTGTGTGGTGCTGCGGTTCTTCTCTGATCTCTGTCCACCGTGGCCTGGTGCATGGGCTCCCTGCTGCGCGGTGTTCGTCTTCTCGGGCTGGTGCCATGGACATCTCCCTCGGCTCCGGCAGCGGCTTTAGTATCTCCGTCAACCTCCTGCCGTGCAGGCCCGGACGTGGGCGGCGGAATTGGTTTTCTGGGACAGAACCTTGTGTTCGCTAAGCTGGTCTCCCCACGTAGACAATCTACGTGCTGTGAGTTACCTGTTGCCTCTCTTAATTTATTGAGTAATTTTGTGCAATCTGAAAAGGAAATTGGCTTACACCTCTTTCCTAATTGATTTTGGTGGTTGAATTGCCCAACACAAATAATTGGACTAACTAGTTTGCTCTAGATTATGAGTTGTACAGGTGCCAAAGGTTCACAACAAACCAATAAAAAGACCGAGAAAAGATTCAAAAATAGAGAGCTAAAGTCAGCCGAAGTGTGCCCTAGTCTGGCACACCGGACTGTCCGGTGCACCAGGGACTCCAACTCTGAACTGCTCACCTTCGGGAATTCTGGAGGTCGCTCCGCTATAATTCACCGGACTGTCTGGTGTAGCACCGGACAGTGTCCGGTGTGCCAGCGGAGCAACGGCTACTTCGCGCCAACGGTCGTCTGCAGAAGGCATTAAATGCGCTACAGTGCGCGCCAGAGTCAGAGCAGAGCCAGATGGCGCACCGGACAGTGAACAGTGCCTGTCCGGTGCACCACCGGACTGTCCAGTGGCCCAGAAGATAGAAGCTCCAACGGTCGGAATCCAACGGCTTGGTGACGTGGCAGGCGCACCGGACAGTGCCCGGTGGCGCACCGGACTGTCTGGTGCGCCATGCGACAGCAGCCTTCACCAAACGGCTAGTTTGGTAGTTGGGGCTATAAATACCCCCAACCACCCACCATTCATTGCATCCAAGTTTTCTGACTTCCCACACCTTACAAGAGCTATAGCATTCAATACAAGACACACCAAAGAGATCAAATCCTCTCCCAAGTCCATAGATCATTCCAAATCAAAAAGTGACTAGTGAGAGAGTGACTTGTGTTCATTTGAGCTCTTGCGCTTGGATTGCTTCTTTTTCTCATTATTTCTTGTGATCAACTCAATTGTAATCGAGGCAAGAGACACCAATTGTGTGGTGGTCCTTGCGGGGACTTTGTGTCCCGTTTGATTGAGAAGAGAAGCTCACTCGGTCTAAGTGCCCGTTTGAGAGAGGGAATGGGTTGAAAGAGACCCGGTCTTTGTGACCACCTCAACGGGGAGTAGGTTTGCAAGAACCGAACCTCGGTAAAACAAATCCTTGAGTCTCACTCTTTATTTGCTTGCGATTTGTTTTTCATCCTCTCTAATGGACTCGTTCATATTTCTAACGCTAACCCGGCTTGTAGTTGTGCTTAAGTTTATAAATTTCAGATTCGCCCTATTCACCCCCCCTCTAGGCGACTTTCAATTGTTATCGGAGCTTGGTGCTTCATTAGAGCTTAACCACTCGAAGTGATGTCGGGAGATCACGCCAAGAAGATGGTGATCGGCGGTGAGAAGACCGCTACAAGCCACGGGAAGGCTCCATCGAGGGAGTCCGCCAACAAGAAGAAGGATGGATCCCCTTCACGCATTCGATCGCACAAGAGTGGCGAGAAGAAGAAGAAAATGAAGAAGGTGGTCTACTACGAGACCGACTCTTCATCGCCCTCTACATCCGGATCCGACGTCGCGTCCGTCACTTCTAAGCGCCAAGAGCGCAAGAAGTATAGTAAGATTCCCCTACGTTATCCTCGCATTCCTAAGCATACTCCATTACTTTCCGTCCCATTAGGCAAACCACCGACGTTTGACGGTGAAGATTATTCTAGGTGGAGTGATATGATGAGATATCACCTAACGTCACTCCACAAAAGCATTTGGGGTGTTGTTGAGTTTGGAGTACAGGTACCATCCGTAGGGGATGAAGATTATGATGAGGACGAGGTGGCCCAAATCATGCACTTCAACTCCCAAGCCATCACTATACTCCTCACCTCTCTAAGTCGAGAGGAGTATAACAAGGTGCAAGGATTGAAGAGCGCCAAGGAGATTTGGGACGTACTCAAGACCGCGCACGAAGGAGACGAGGTGATAAAAGTCACCAAGCGGGAGACGATCGAGGGGGAGCTCGGTCGCTTCAGGCTTCGCCAAGGGGAGGAGCCACAAGAGATGTACAACCGGCTCAAGACTTTGGTGAACCAAGTGCGCAACCTCGGGAGCACCAAATGGGATGACCATGAAATGGTCAAGGTTATTCTTAGATCACTCGTTTTTCTTAACCCTACGCAAGTTCAATTAATACGTGGTGATCCTAGATACACACTAATGTCTCCCGAGGAAGTAATAAGAAAATTTGTGAGCTTTGAATTGATGATCAAAGGCTCAAAGAAAATCATCGAGCAAGATGCCTCCTCCACGACCGAAGCACAACCGGTCACATTCAAGGCGACGGAGGAGAAGAAGGAAGAGTCTACATCAAGTAGATTCCCCATCGACGCCTCTAAGCTCGTCAACGAGGAAATGGCGCTCATCATCAAGAGTTTTCGCTAAATCCTCAAGCAAAGGAGGGGGAAGGACTACAAGCCCCGCTCCAAGAAAGTTTGCTACAAGTGTGGTAAGCCCGATCATTTTATTGCAAAGTGTTCATTATCAAGTGATAGTGACAGGGGCGACGACAAGAAGGGAAAGAGGAGAGAAAAGAAGAGATACTACAAGAAGAAGGGCGGCGATGCCCATGTGTGCCACGAGTGGAACTCCGGCGAGAGCTCCACCGACTCCTCCTCCGACGAGGACGCCGCCAACATCGCCGTCACCAAGGGACTTTTCTTCCCCAACGTCGGCCACAAGTGCCTCATGGCAAAGGATGGCAAAAGGAAGAAGGTAAAATCTAGATCCTCCACTAAATATGCATCCTCTAGTGATGAAGATAATTCTAGTGATGAGGAGGATAATTTGCGCACCCTTTTCGCCAACCTAAACATGCAACAAAAGGAAAAATTAAATGAATTAATTAGTGCTATTCATGAGAAGGATGAACTCTTGGACTCCCAAGAGGACTTATTAATTAAGGAAAATAAGAAGCATGTTAAGGTTAAGAATGCTTATGCTCTAGAGGTAGAAAATGTGAAAAAATATTTAGTGAGCTAAGCACGTGCCATGATATTATTACCAACCTTAGAAATGAGAATGCTAGACTAATTGCTAAGGTTGATTCAAATGTTTGTGATGATTCAATTTCCAATCTTAGAGATGATAATGTTAGTTTACTTGCTAAGATTGAAGAATTGAATGTCTCTCTTGTTAGCCTTAGAAATGAGAATGAAAAATTAATTGCTAAGGCTAAAGACTTAGATGTTTACAATACTTCCATTTCTAATCTTAGAAGTGAAAATGACATTTTACATGCTAAGATTGTTAAACTAAAATCTTGCAAACCCTCTACATCTACCGTTGAGCATGTTTCTATTTGCACTAGATGTAGAGACATTAATGTTGATGCTATTCATGATCACCTAGTTTTAATTAAGAAACAAAATGATCACATAGCTCAACTTAATGCCAAAATTAATGAGCATGACTTAGAAAATGAAAAATTTAAATTTGCTAGAAGCATGCTCTATAGTGAGAGACGCCCTGACATCAAGGATGGCATTGGCTTCCAAAAGGGGGACAATGTCAAACTTAATGCCCCTCCTAAAAGATTGTCAAACTTTGTTAAGGGCAATTCTCCCATGGCTCAGGATAACGAGGGTTACATTTCGTACCCTGACGGTTATCCCGAGCACAAGATTAGGAGAATTCACTCTAGGAAGTCTCAGTCTGGCTCTAACCATGCTTTTATGTATAAGAGTGAGACATCTAGTTCTAGGCAATCAACCCGTGCTAAATTGCCTAAGAAGAAAACTACTAGTACATCAAATGAACCTAGCATTTCATTTAAGACTTTTGATGCATCTTATGTTTTAACTAACAAATCCGGCAAGGTAGTTGCCAAATATGTTGGGGGCAAACACAAGGGGTCAAAGACTTGTGTTTGGGTACCTAAAGTTCTTGTATCTAATGTCGAAGGACTCAAAACCGTTTGGGTACCTAAAATCAAGAACTAAATTTGTTTTGTAGGTTTATGCATCCGGGGGCTCAAGTTGGATCATCGACGGCGGGTGCACAAACCATATGACAGGGGAGAAAAAGATGTTCTCCTCCTACGAGAAAAACCAAGATCCTCAACGAGCTATCACATTCAGGGATGGAAATCAAGGGTTGGTCAAAGGCTTGGGTAAAATTGCTATATCACCTGACCACTCTATTTCCAATGTTTTTCTTATAGATTCTTTAGATTATAACTTGCTTTCAGTTTTGCAATTATGTAAAATGGGTTACAACTGTCTTTTTACGGATATAGGTGTTACTGTCTTTAGAAGAAGTGATGATTCAGTAGCATTTAAGGGAGTATTAGAGGGTCAGCTATACTTAGTAGATTTTGATAGAGCTGAACTCGACACTTGCTTAATTGCTAAGACTAACATGGGCTGGCTCTGGCATCGCCGACTAGCACATGTTGGAATGAAGAATCTTCACAAGCTTCTAAAGGGAGAACACATTTTGGGATTAACAAATGTTCATTTTGAGAAAGGCAGGGTTTGTAGCGCATGTCAGGCAGGGAAGCAAGTTGGTGTTCATCATCCACACAAGAACATCATGACGACTAACAGGCCACTCGAGCTCCTACACATGGACCTATTCGGCCCGATAGCTTACATAAGCATCGGCGGGAGTAAGTACTGTCTAGTTATTGTGGATGATTATTCTCGCTCCACTTAGGTGTTCTTTTTGCAGGAAAAATCTCATACCCAAGAAACCTTAAAGGGATTCTTGAGACGAGCTCAAAATGAGTTCGGCTTAAGGATCAAAAAGATTAGAAGCGACAACGGGACGGAGTTCAAGAACTCTCAAATCGAAGGCTTCCTTGAGGAGGAGGGCATCAAGCATGAGTTCTATTCTCCCTACACCCCACAACAAAATGGTGTAGTGGAGAGGAAGAATAGAACTCTATTGGACATGGCAAGGACCATGCTTGATGAGTACAAGACTTCGGATCGGTTTTGGGCGGAGGCAGTCAACACCGCTTGCTACGCCATCAACCGGTTGTATCTACACCGAATCCTCAAGAAGACATCGTATGAACTCCTAACCGGTAAAAAGCCCAATGTTTCATATTTTAGAGTCTTTGGTAGCAAATGCTTTATTCTTGTTAAAAGAGGTAGAAAATCCAAATTTGCTCCTAAGGCTGTAGAAGGCTTTTTACTAGGTTATGATTCAAACACAAGGGCATATAGAGTCTTTAACAAGTCCTCTGGACTAGTTGAAGTTTCTAGTGACATTGTGTTTGATGAGACTAACGGCTCTCAAGTAGAGCAAGTTGATCTTGATGAGCTAGATGATGAAGAGGCTCTGTGCGTCGCGCTAAGGAACATGTCCATTGGGGATGTGTGTCCTAAGGAATCCGAAGAGCCTCCAAATGCACAAGATCAACCATCTTCCTCCATGTAAGCATCTCCACCAACTCAAGATGAGGATGGGGCTCAAGATGATGAAGTAGAAGATCAAGAAGATGAGCCACCTCAAGAGGAGAGCAATGATCAAGGGGGAGTTGCCCATGATCAAGATGAGGAAGATGAACAAGTTCCAAGGCCGCCACACCCAAGAGTCCACCAAGCAATCCAACGAGATCACCCCGTGAACACCATCCTCGGTGATATTCAAAAGGGGGTAACTACTAGATCTCGTGTTGCTCATTTTTGTGAACATTACTCTTTTGTTTCCTCTATTGAGCCACACAAGGTAGAGGAAGCACTTCAAGATTCGGATTGGGTGGTGGCGATGCAAGAGGAGCTCAACAACTTCACTAGGAATGAGGTATGGCATTTAGTTCCACGTCCAAATCAAAATGTTGTAGGAACCAAGTGGGTCTTCCGCAACAAGCAAGATGAGCATGGTGTGGTGACAAGGAACAAAGCCCGACTTATGACCAAGGGATATTCACAAGTCGAAGGTTTGGATTTCGGTGAAACCTATGCACCCATAGCTAGGCTAGAGTCAATTCGTATATTACTTGTCTATGCTACTTACCATGGCTTTAAGCTTTATCAAATGGACGTGAAAAGTGCTTTCCTCAATGGACCAATCAAGGAGGAGGTCTATGTTGAGCAACCTCCCGGCTTTGAAGATAGTGAGTATCCTAACCACGTATATAAACTCTCTAAGGCGCTTTATGGGCTCAAGCAAGCCCCGAGAGCATGGTATGAATGCCTAAGAGATTTTCTTATCACTAATGGCTTCAAAGTCAGAAAAGTCGATCCTACTTTATTTACTAAAACACTTGCAAATGATTTGTTTGTATGCCAAATTTATGTTGATGATATTATATTTGGGTCTACTAACGAATCTACATGTGAGGAATTTAGTAGGATCATGACACAAAAATTCGAGATGTCCATGATGGGGGAGTTGAAGTACTTCTTAGGATTTCAAGTGAAGCAACTCCAAGAGGGCACCTTCATTAGCCAAACGAAGTATATTCAAGACATTCTAAACAAGTTTGGGATGAAGGATGCCAAGCCCATCAAGACACCCATGGGAACCAATAGGCATCTCGACCTCGATACGGGAGGTAAATCTGTAGATCAAAAGGTATACCGGTCGATGATAGGTTCTTTACTCTATTTATGTGCATCTCGACCGGACATTATGCGTTCCGTATGCATGTGTGCAAGATTCCAAGCCTATCCTAAGGAAGCTCACCTTAGGGCCGTAAAACGAATCTTGAGATATTTAGTTTATACTTCTAAGTTTGGCCTTTGGTACCCTAGGGTATCCACATTTGATTTAATTGGTTATTCGGATGTCGATTGGGCGGGGTGTAAAATTAATAGAAAGAGCACATCAGGGACTTGTCAGTTCTTGGGAAGATCTATGGTGTCTTGGGCTTCAAAGAAGCAAACTTCCGTAGCTCTTTCTACCGCCGAAGCCGAGTATATTACCGCAGGCCATTGTTGCGCACAATTGCTTTGGATGAGGCAAACCCTTAGGGACTATGGTTACAAATTAACCAAAGTTCCTCTTCTATGTGATAATGTGATTGCAATCTGCATGGCGGATAATCCTGTTGAGCATAGCCGCACTAAACACATAGCCATTCGGTATCATTTCTTAAGGGATCACCAACAAAAGGGGGATATCGAGATTGCATATATTAACACCAAAGAACAATTAGCTGATATCTTTACCAAGCCACTAGATGAACAATCATTTAACAAACTTAGGCATGAGCTAAATATTCTTGATTCTCGGAATTTCTTTTGATGTTTTGCACACATAGCTCATTAATATATCTTTGATCATATCCTTTTTATATGTTATGACTAATGAGTTTTCAAGTGTATTTCAAACCAAGTCATAGATTGAAAGAGAATTGGAGTCTTCGGTGAAGACAAAGGCTTCCACTCCACTCCATCAAATTACTCATCCTTCGCCGTCGCTCCGCAACGCTCTCCAACTTTGGTATAATCTTCACTCATATGTTATTTACCATAAGGAGAGAAAGTAAAAAGGGCTTATATTTCACTCAAGTATCCGTTTTTGGCGATTCATGCCAAAGGGGGAGAAAGTATTAGCCCAAAGCAAAAGGACCGCACCACCACCAATTTTCAAAAAATTGAGTTAAGAAAAGATTTTTTCAATTGGTGATTTTTCAATCGGTATCTTATTTTTGATAGAATTTCAAATTGGTACAACCCTTTCAAAACTAATATCTAAAACCCTCTTGAACACTAAGAGGAGGATTTGATTGAGGGGGAGTTTTGTTTAGTCAAAGGAAAAGTATTTGAAACAGGGGGAGAAAATTTCAAGTCGTGAAAATGCTTCTCAAAATCTTACTCATTTACCCTTGACTATTTGCAAAAGGACTTTGAAAAGAATTTACAAAAGGATTTGCAAAAACAAAAATTGTGGTGCAAGCGTGGTCCAAAATGTTGAAAATAAAGAAATTAATCCATGCGCATCTTATGACAATATTTATTGGTTCAATTCTAAGTAACCTTTGCACTTACATTATGCAAACTAGTTCAATTATGCACTTCTATATTTGCTTTGGTTTGTGTTGGCATCAATCACCAAAAAGGGGGAGATTGAAAGGCAAATTGGCTTACACCTCTTTCCTAATTGATTTTGGTGGTTGAATTGCCCAACACAAATAATTGGACTAACTAGTTTTGTCGGGTACCGTAATTAGGGGTACCCCCAACACTCCTAAACACGGCTGGTAAGCACCCTCAGCACAAACCGCAAAGACTGATGGGCATGGTCCAGGACAAGGCCTCGTCTACCAAGGGACGCAACCTCGCCTCGCCCGAGCCCAGCCTCGGGCGGGAACAGTAGTCCCGAACGAATTCACGCCTCGCCCGAGGGCCTCCTCAGGCAGTGGGCGCACCCTCAGCTCGCCCGAAGCCCAGCTCGGGCAGGCTTCGTCGTGAAGCAACCTTGGCCAAATCGCCTTACCAACCGACAGTGTCGCAGGCGCATTCAATGCAAAGACCGCCTGACACCTTATCCTAACACGCGCGCCGCAGTCAGCAAGGTCGAAGTGACCGCATTCACTTCGCCCTTTCACTGACTGACCTGACAGGAAAACAGCGCCGCTCACCCCGCTCCGACTGCTGTGCCACCCACCCGGGAAAGGCTGACAACAGCCAAGTTCAGCTTTGGGCGCAACAGGAAGCTCCGCCTCGCCCGACCTTAGGCCTCGGCCTTGGGAGGAGGTCTCCGCCTCGCCCGACCCTAAGACTCGGCCTCAGTCTCGGCCTCAGGAGGAATCGCGTCCTCGCCCGACCCCGGCCTCGGCCTCAGGAGAAGTCTCCCCCTCGCCCGACCTTGGGCTCGGACCGACCGCGCCACAGGGGATACATCATTACCCTACCCTAGCTAGCTCAGGCTACGAGGGAACAAGACCGGCGTCCCATCTGGCTCACCCTAGTAACAGGCAATGATGGTTCCCCGCGTGCGTCCATGACGTCGGCGGTTCTCAGCCCCCTACGGAAGCAAGGAGACGTCAGCAGGATCCCAGCCGCACCGCCAGCTGTGCTTCTACACGGCTCAGGCACTTCTCCGACGGCCACATTATTGCGTACACAGGGCTCAAGCACTTCTCCGATAGCCACGTTGGCATGTACACAGGGCTCAGGCACTTCTCTGCCAGACACGTTCGCGCATAGCTACACCCCCCATTGTACACCTGGACCCTTTCCTTGCATCTATAAAAGGGAGGTCCAGGGCCTTCCTGCGGGAGGGTCACGCGGGGGACGAGCAAACGAACATGCTCACTCTCTCTCTCTCGCGACGCTTGTAACCCCTACTACGAGCACCCCCGATGCGAGATAATACAAGCCACATTTCCCCTTGTGTTCCATCTTGCGCCAACCCGTCTGGGTAGGGGCACGCAACGATAAATTCACTGGTCGGCTCGGTTGAGGGTCCCCTGGGGTCCGAAATGCCGACAATTAGCGCGCCAGGTAGGGGCCTGCTGCGTGTTAACGAACACCTTCCCGTTGAGTTCTAGATGGGTAGTCTTCAGCAACCTCTTCAGCCCGGGATGGTGCTCCGCTTCGGGAGTCTCGAGTTCATGTCCCTCGATGGCAGCTACGACATGGTACTCCTCCCCCCGCAGCGCGACAGCAAGAACGACGGTCGTTAGCTCGCCCGGCGGCGGCGAACTCGACGACGTCTTCCCCCCGTGGCGGAAGAGCAGCATCCGGGTTTGCCCCGCCACCCTCCTCGCCGCAGGAGGAGACGGGGCAACCGTGGCCAGGCAGGAGGCGGCACCTCGTCGGCTGTCGAGCGAGTCGATGACGCCGGCACCCCGGTGGGGGACATGTCGGGCGTTGTCCTCGCACCTGAGACAATGACGGATGTCGTTTCCCCGCAATGTGCCAACCCTAAGCGGACTGATGACGGCAGCACACTCGCGAAGGACTTGCTGGGCGTTAGCCTCGTACCTAAGATGACGGTGCAGTCCGTCCCGACGCGACTTCGCCACCGTCCACCGACCAAGAGGTACCGTCCGTTTTCAACCCTATCCCTTTTAGATTCAGCTTCGATCCACCAAGTGACCCCGCTTCGGTGAGCGCCTTCGTAAAGGCATATCCTAACCTTCCGGGGTACCATATGTGGTCATCCTGGGACCGACTGACGGTCGTCTCAACCTACAGGCCCCCGGGTTCCGAGGAAGAAGACGACCCCGACTCCGGTTGGGATTTCTCCGGGCTCAGTGATCCCAGTGCCATGCGAGACTTCATGTCCGCATGTGACTACTGCCTCTCCGGTTGCTCTGATGATGGCCACAACCTTGACGACGAGGGTTGTGGCCCAAGTCGCGAATGTTTCCACATCAATCTGGGGGATCGCGACGAAGGCAACCACCTCGGTATGCCGTAGGATGACGATCCCCTTGTGCCTGCTTCTCGCGTTGACATCCCGCGGGAGCTAGCTGTGGTCCCAGTCCCTGTGGGGGGTCAGGACACACATCTCGAGCAAATCCGCGAGATGCAGGCCAAGCTCGACGAGGGAGCAGGCCAACTTGTGTAGCTCTGGCAAAACGTCGAGCAGGAGTGGGCAGGCCGAGCACTCACCGGAGAAGCGCGTCATCGGGCCCGGGACGTCCAACGCCGTATCGTTGACGATACCAGGGCAAGGCTGCCCCCGGCCTCCAGCGGGGTCGGCTAGAATCTAGCTGCAACGGCAATATTACTCTGAGCAATGCCGAAGCCATCCACCACCGAGGGGCGGCGTATCCAGGGCGAACTCAAGGGTCTCCTGGAAGACGCAGTGGTCCGACGAGCCGAGAGCTCTGCCTCCCAAAGGCAAGGGTGCCCCTCGGAGCATCACACAACAACTTCCTGACTCATGCGGGAGGCCTCAGTCCGCACCGGGCGCACGCGGGACGGGACGCCTGTAGCCCCGAATCGCCTCGGCAACGAGCACCACCGCCGCGACCGTCGAGCCCGCCTCGAAGAGAAGGTGCGCCAAGGCTACCACCCCAGGCGCGGAGGACGCTACGACAGTGAGGGGGATCGGAGTCCCTCGCCCGAACCACCAGGTCCGCAAGCCTTCAGTCGGGCCATACGACGGGCGCCGTTCCCGGCTCGGTTCCTGGCCCCGGCTACCATCACCAAGTACTCGAGGGAGACAAGGCCGGAGTTGTGGCTTGCGGACTACCGGCTGGTATGCCAGCTGGGAGGGACGGACGACGATAACCTCATCATCCGCAACCTCCCCCTCTTCCTCTCCGACGCTGCCCGGGCCTGGCTGGAGCATCTGCCTCCCACGCAGATCTCCAATTGGGACGACCTGGTCAAGGCCTTCACTAGAAACTTCCAAGGTACGTACGTGCGCCCTGGGAACTCCTGGGATCTCCGAAGCTGCCGCCAGCAGCCAGGGGAATCCCTGCGAGAGTACATCCGATGGTTTTCAAAGCAGCGCACCGAGCTGCCCAACGTCACCGACTCGGACGTCATCGGGGCGTTCCTCGCCGGCACCACCTGCCGAGACCTGGTGAGCAAACTGGGGCGCAAGACTCCCACCAAGGCGAGCGAATTGATGGACATCGCCACCAAGTTCGCCTCTGGTCAGGAGGCGGTCGAGGCCATCTTTCGGAAGGACAAGCAACCTTAGGAGAGGCAGAAAGAAGATGTCCCTGAGGCGTCCGCCCAGCGGGGCACGAAGAAGAAGGCCAAGAAGAAGGCGCAAGCAAAGCGCGACGCCGCTGACGCAGACCTTGTCGCTGCTGCCGAGCACAGGAACCCTCAGAAGCCTCCCAGAGGGGCCAACCTGTTCGACAAGATGCTCAAGGAGTCATGCCCCTATCACCAAGGTCCCGTCAAGCACACCCTTGAAGAATTCGTCATGCTCCGACGCTACTTCCATAAGGCCAGGCCCCCGACGGAAGGTGGCAAGGACCAAGACAACAACAAGAAGGAGGGCGACAAGGCAGAGGAGTTCCCTGAGGTCCACGGCTGCTTCATGATCTATGGTGGGTAAGTGGCGAACGCCTCGGCTCGGCGCCACAAGCAGGAGCGCCGGGAGGTTTGCTCGGTGAAGGTGGCGGCGCCAGTCTACCTAGACTGGTCCAACAAGCCCATCACCTTCGACCAAGGCGACCACCCCGACTGCGTACCGAGCCCAGGAAGGTACCCGCTCGTTGTCGACCCTGTCATCGGTAACGCCAGGCTCACCAAGGTCCTCATGGACGGAGGCAGCAGCCTCAACATAATCTACGCCGAGACCCTCGGGCTCCTGGAGGTAGATCTGTCCACGATCCGGGCCGGTGCGACACCCTTCCACGGGATCGTCCCCGGTAAGCGCGTCCTGCCCCTTGGGCAACTTGATTTGCCTGTCTGCTTCGGAACTCCCTCCAACTTCCGTAGGGAAACCCTCACGTTCGAGGTGGTCGGGTTCTGAGGGACCTACCACGCGGTGCTGGGGAGACCGTGCTACGCCAAGTTCATGGTCGTCCCCAACTACACGTAACTCAAGCTCAAGATGTCAGGCCCCAACGGGGTCATCACCGTCGGATCCACGTACCAACACGCGTACGAATGTGACGTGGAGTGCGTGGAGTACGCTGAGGCCCTCGCCGAGTTCGAGGCCCTCATCGCCGACCTAGAGTGCCTCTCCAAGGAGGTGCCTGATGTGAAGCGCCACACCGGCAACTTCGAACCGGCTAAGGCAGTTAAGTTCGTCGCCCTCGACCCCAGCAACGACGCCTGCAAGCAAGTTCGGATCGGCTCTGAGCTCGACCCCAAATAGGAAGAAGTGCTCGTCGACTTTCTCTGCGCAAACACTGAAACTTTTGCGTGGAGTCCCTCGGACATGCCCGGCATACCGAGGGATATCGCCGAGCACTCACTGGATATCCGAGCCGGTGCCCGACCCGTGAAGCAGCACCTGCGCCGCTTTGATGAAGAGAAGCACAGGGCCATAGGCGAGGAGGTCCACAAGCTGATGGCTGCAGGGTTCATCAAAGAGGTATTCCATCCCGAATGGTTAGCTAACCCTGTGCTTGTAAAGAAAAAAGGTGGGAAATGGAGGATGTGCGTAGACTACACTGGTCTAAACAAAGCATGTCTGAAGGTTCCCTACCCTCTGCCTTGCATCGATCAAATTGTGGAGTCCACTGCTGGGTGCGAAACTCTGTCATTCCTCGACGCCTATTCAGGTTATCACCAAATCAAGATGAAAGAGTCTGACTAGCTCGCGACTTCTTTCATCACACCTTTTGGCATGTACTGTTATACTACTATGCCATTTGGCTTGAGGAATGCAGGTGCGACATATCAAAGGTGCATGAACCACGTGTTCGGAGAGCACATCGGCCGAACGGTCGAGGCTTACATCGATGACATCGTTGTCAAGACGAGGAAAGCCTCCGACCTCCTCTCTGACCTTGAAATGACATTCAAGTGTCTGAGAGCGAAAGGCGTGAAACTCAATCCCGAGAAGTGTGTCTTCGGAGTCCCCCGAGGCATGCTCCTGGGGTTCATCGTCTCTGAGCGGGGCATCGAGGCCAACCCAGAGAAAATCACGGCCATCACCAACATGGGACCGATCAAAGACTTGAAAGGAGTACAAAGGGTCATGGGATGCCTTGCGGCTCTGAGCCGCTTCATCTCGCGCCTCGGCGAGAAAGGATTACCCTTGTACCACCTCTTAAGGAAGGCCGAGCGCTTCACTTGGACCCTCGAGGCCGAGGAAGCCCTCGGGAACTTAAAGGCACTCCTTACTAATGCGCCCATCTTGGTGCCCCCCGCTGCGGGAGAAGCCCTCTTGATCTACGTAGCCGCAACCACTCAGATGGTCAGCACCGCGATCGTAGTCGAGAGACAAGAAGAAGGGCATGCACTGCTCGTCCAGAGGTCGGTCTACTTCATCAGTGAGGTGCTATCCGAGACCAAGATCCGCTACCTGCAAATCCAGAAGCTACTGTAATTCTGTCGCGGCGAAAATTGCGACACTACTTCGAGTCTCATCCGGTTACTGTGGTGTCATCCTTCCCCCTGGGGGAGATCATCCAGTGCCGAGAGGCCTCAGGTAGGATAGCAAAGTGGACAGTGGAACTCATGGGCGAGACAATTTCATTCGCTCCTCGGAAGGCCATAAAATCTCAAGCCTTGGCGGACTTCCTGGCTGAATGGGTCGACACCCAATTGTCGACAGCTCCAATTCAAGCCGAACTTTGGACCATGTACTTCGATGGGTCGCTGATGAAAATAGGAGCAGGTGCGGGCCTGCTCTTCATCTCACCCCTCGGGAAACATGTGCGCTACGTGCTGCACCTCCATTTTCCGGCATCAAACAACGTGGCCGAGTACGAGGCTTTGGTTAACGGGTTGCACATCGCCGTCGAGCTAGGGGTTCGGCGCCTCGACACTCGTGGCGACTCGCAGCTTATCATTGACCAAGTCATGAAGAACTCCCACTGCCGCGATCGGAAGATGGAGGCCTACTACGACGAAGTTCGACGCCTGGAAGACAAGTTCTACGGGCTGGAGCTCAACCATATCGCTCGACGGTACAACGAGACTGCAGATGAGCTGGCTAAAATAGCCTCGGGGCGGACGACGGTTCCCCTGAATGTCTTCTGCAGGGACATACATCAGCCATCCGTGAAACTCGATGACGCGCCCGAGCCCGACGAGACCTCGGCCCAGCCCGAGGTACCCTCGGCCGCCGAGGGTGAGGCCTTGCGCATCGAGGGAGAGCAGAATGGGGTTGCGCCAAACTAAAACTGGCAGACCTCGTACCTGCAATATCTCCACTGAGGCCTCGACAAGGCCGAAGCTCGACGACTGGCCCGGCGCGCCAAGTCGTTCGTTTTACTGGGTGATGAAAAGGAGCTATACCACTGCAGCCCCTCGGGCATTCTCCAACGATGCATATCCGTCGCTGAAGGACAAGAGCTGTTGCAAGAGATACACTCAGGGGCTTGCGGTCACCACGCAACACCTCGAGCCCTCATGGGAAACGCCTTCCAACAAGGTTTCTACTGGCCGACCGCGGTGGCCGACGCCACTAGGATTGTACGCTCTTGCTAAGGGTGTCAATTCTACGCGAGACAGACGCACCTGCCCGCTCAGGCCCTGCAGACAATACCCATCACCTGGTCATTCGTCGTGTGGGGTCTGGACCTCGTCGGTCCCTTGCAGAAGGCACCCGGGGGCTTCTCGCACCTACTGGTCGCCATCGACAAATTCTCCAAGTGGATCGAGGTCCGACCCTTAACCAGCATCAGGTCCGAGCAGGCGGTGGTGTTCTTCACAAACATGATCTATCGCTTTGGGGTCTCGAACTCCATCATCACCGACAATGGCACGCAGTTCACTAGGAAGAAGTTCCTGGACTTCTGCGAGGACCACCACATCCGTGTGGACTGGGCCACCGTAGCTCACCCCATGACGAATGGGCAGGTGGAGCGTGCCAACGATATGATTTTGCAGGGACTAAAACCGAGGATCTACAACGACCTCAACAAGTTTGGCAAGCGATGGATGAAAGAGCTACCCTTGGTGGTCTGGAGTCTGAGGATGACGCCGAGCCGGTCCATGGGTTTCTCGCCGTTCTTTCTAGTTTATGGGGCCGAGGCTATCTTACCCACTGACTTAGAATACGGTTCCCCGAGGACAAAGGCGTACGACGACCGAAGCAACCAGACCAGCCGAGAAGACTCGTTGGACCAGCTAGAAGAGGCTCAGGACGTGGCCTTACTACACTCGGCGCGGTATCAGCAGTCCCTGCGATGCTACCACGCCCGAAGGGTTCGGCCCCGAGGCTTCCAAGTGGGAGACTTGGTACTTCGACTGCGACAAGACGCCCGAGGGTGCCACAAGCTTACTCCTCCCTAGGAAGGGCCCTTCATCATCGCCAAGGTTTTGAAGCCCGGAACATACAAGCTAGCCAACAATCAAGGCGAGGTCTACAACAACGCTTGGAACATCCAACAGCTACGTTGCTTCTACCCTTAAAATGTTTCAAGTCGTTTATGTACCTCGCTTTCTTTACATAAATAAAGTCTAACCGTCAAGAGAGGATCAGCCTTGCCTCGGCAAAGCCCGACCCTCCCTTGGGGGCTAGAAGGGGGGAACCCCCTCTGCGTCAAAATTTTCCTCGGAAAAGTCTTTTGCCAGAACGTCTTTCGTGCTTTTTGACTGCTTCGATAGCAGGGTCGTAAAAACGACGAGAGTACACGTAAGCGGCAAGGCCGACCGAGCCGAGGGACTCCTACGCCTCCGGGATACGGATACCTCACTCATCACCTTCCGCGAAAAGTAACTCGCGCTCGGATAAGCGATTCTACTACCGAAGAAGTTCTAACGCTCGAAAACTTTTCTGCCAGAATGACTTTCGTGCCTTCTCGACTATATCGATAACAGAACCCTACAGTCGAATGAGAGAGCGCGTAAGCGGCAAGGCCGACTGAGCCGAGGGACTCCTACGCCTCCGGGATACGGATACCTCACTCATCACCTTCCGCGAAAAGTAACTCTTGCTCGGATAAGCGATTCTGTTACCGACGAACAAGTCCTAATGCTCGAAACGAGAGGAAAGAAAATGCGGCTTTATAATACGACGATAAAAATGTTTAGGCCTCAGCGGCCGCGAAAAACATACGCATACTTCAGACAAACTGTTCCTCAGGTTCAGACATCGGTAGGGGGAGGAGCAACGCCCTCGACGTCATTTCCACCCTCGGCGGGATCTGGCCCGGCCTCAGACGGCGACACGGGCGGAAGGATCTCCACCTCGAAGGAGGACGCCAGCACCGCGCTTCGGCCCTCACGGCCAGGCTCTCCGCAAGGGTCCCGGCCTGAGCGGACGCCTCGGCTGGTCGCTTCGTAGCCTCAGCCAGCTGTCCCCCGAGGACCTCAGCCCGGCTCACGGCCTCGGCAGCGTGACTCCGGGGTTGGTCTCGCTCCCGGATGACCTGGCCAAACTCCAGCCGCCGCTGCTGCACCTCCTCAGCCTGGGAAGCCACCTGCTCCTGGGCCGACGAAGCCTCTATTCGAGCCGACACCGCCTCCGTCTGCGTCGACATCGTTGCCTCCGGCTTCAGCTCATCGCAGAGCGGCCGAAGGTCCTAAAACTGAGCGAGAGAGGCCTTGAGCGGCAAGGCCGACCGAGCCGAGGGACTCATACGCCTCCGGGATATGGATACCTCACTCGTCACCTTCCGCGCAAGGCAACTCACGCTCGGTTAAGTGGTTCCGCTAGCCGACAGGCAAGTCCTGGTGCTCGAAATGAGGAAGAAACACAGCTTCACGCTTAAATGCCCAAATGTTCAGGCCTCAGCAGCCGCAAAGAACAAACACCCATACTCAGGGTACCATTACAAATGGGACTCCGGTTTCACTCCCGCGGGTATGAACAACCTCCACACCAGAGGGCCTGCGGGATAACAAACTCCAGGTGGCTCGCCGGCGACCGCTGCACCAACAGCGCGACAACGACCTCCGTCTCAGGGCAAATGCTACTGCTGAAAGGCCCTCGTTCACGTCCCCTCACTGGGACGAGAACCAGCCATTAAAGTCAAAGAGCCGGAGGCCCAGAGCGCAGGTGGCACTGACGGTCTCGTCGGTGGAAGCAACCACCGCTGCGGTGGGAAGCCTCACCAACGGCGGCCGCCGCTTCAGCACCGGCGACAGCAGCCGCCTGCGCACAGCACGACCGCCGTCCGGATGGAGGACGGATAGCTGCACCCTGGCTAGGCAGCAGCAGTTCGCCTTCCCCCGCATGGCTGGAGGACGCCTCCTCCGCAGAGCTGCCAGCGCCACAGGCGGCGAACGCCCTTCTCCCCCGATCACTGAGGGTAGGAGCGGGCCGCTACCCGCGCGGAGGCAGGCCCCGGCTCGGCTCGCCCTCCGCCACAGCGAGGATGATGAACATCCTTGAAGCTGAGGGCAGGAGGGAGGCCGCAGCCCGGCTTGCTCTCCCCCACCGTGAAGCTGGTGGTCATCATCTTGGATGACCATTGGTGAGGGACTGCAGCCGGGCTGCATGATGAAAATCCTTGAAGCCGAGCGGTGACTGAAGAGCGCCAACCTCCGCGGGGTTGCGCTCCTCCAACAGCAGCAAGAAGAAGGCAACACAGGTGCACCCCATCCGGGGGCTCAGAAGGTGGAAGGGTGCAATGCATGAGGGGAGTGCGGAGGCATGGCTACTGCCCGGGGGATCGACCCCTTTTTAAAGGCGGCTCTCCCCACTCGCATTCCAAGCGTCACGGGCAAAGTCTCCATCGACGAGCTCCAGGGTTCCCACCCTCCGACGCGGGGGCTGGGTCCCACATGTCATGCGAGCGGACCGGAAACAGAAGAAGCCAAACCGCTGCACACGAAGCAGGTAACCACCCCGCGGTTATAAGTGTTCCCCCATCCTCGCCGAAACCAGCGGGCGAAAGGGCGGACCGCCATGCAGGAGGCGTGCAACTGCACCACGGTTGTGCACCCTTTTGGCTTCATCGCATCCGGTGGGTCAACGTGAAGGCCCGGGCCCGCATGTCATGCAACCGGTGCAACGGTTACTGCGTGCAAAGAAACCGCACCGCCACTGGCACCAATGCCGCGTCTTCTCGACTGCGGAACCAGTGCCGCGACTCGAGGCAGCCCTGCGCATGACCCAACAGTGCCAATCGAGCACAACGATCACGGGTCAGTCAGCCGCGGGGGGAGGCGCGACGGTCGATATGGCCAAAAGTGGGCCAGCAGTAATTGTAGCAGCAGACGAGCGGAAGCAGCGGTCAAATCGCCTGCAAGCTCGCATCCCCTCCTGAAGCGGCAGGAGAGCCCTCTCCCACGGCATGAAGACGACGCGCCCGTGTCCCATTCCTCGAACGACTCGCGCACGCGCAACGGCCGCCCCGCGAATCGCCCGTCCTGTCGCGTTAACTCCTCGGCAGGGCAGGCGACACCTTTGGCAGGCGAGGCGGGCATCGCTTCACCTCTGCCATGATGACCGCGTCAAAAAAGGTGCGCCACACCATTTAAATTCATATCCTTTTCCTCTTCCTCTTTATCTCTCTTGCTACAGGGACTAGGAAAGGGGATATTTCGAAAAGGATCCTTCTCAGCGAAGGAAACGGGCCCCCGAGCCCTCCTACTGATCAGGGGTTCGAAGGCTGGCCCCTCGGAAGGGTTCGACAGCCGCCCCAGAGCACTTGGTCTCCGAGCCCATTACTTATCAGGGGTTCGAAGGCTGGCCCCTCAGAAGGGTTCGATAGCCGCCCCAGAGCACTCGGGCTCCACGCCCATTACTGATCAGGGGTTCAAAGGCTGGCCCCTCGGAAGGGTTCGACAGCCGCCCTAGAGCACGCAGAGTGAGGGATGACTCTGGGTATGTCTGTTACATGTCTGAGGCTCAGGCTACGCTACTGAGGTACCCTAGGACATTTCTGAGACCCGCAGGAGCGATTTTGTAACGGAATCCCACCGGAGGGAGGCATCGAGCCCTCGGACCCTATCGAACGGGTCCGAGTTCAGCAAATCACCTGCAGGTACTTTTGGAGCGCGCATCTGGGCCACTAGCCGACCCTTATCGAACGGAGCACGGGCGTCCACTCGGATCACCCGTTAGCAACTCACTGGAAACACCATGTTCGGCGCCCCCCGAGGGCAACATGACGCTTCCCCCCCTTCCTCCTTGCAGAAAGGCGACGAAGGGGCGTATAACAATAGTCGAGACAGTCCTTGATCGTCCTCTCGCTCCGTGCAGAGGCTCGGGGGCTGCTCTCGCAACCTAGCTACGGCCAAACTGTTGACAGCGTCAACAAATCAGCCTAAAAACTCAGAACCTGACCATGCACCTGGCCTACGGCCAGGCCGCACGAGGGAACAACCAGGTCGGCCGAGGCATCACGAAAAGCATTAAGACCCCAGAGGAGTCAAACCACTCCTCCGAGGCCTCGGAGGCTACACTCAGCGGGTGCGCTCGCGCGCACCCACCGGAACAAAGTATAACCGAGAAAAGCTGGTCCCCTCACAAAGAAATGCGGCAAAGCCTCCAAGCGAGTACCAACACTCCCTTCGAGGCTCGAGGGCTACTGTCGGGTACCGTAATTAGGGGTACCCCCAACACTCCTAAACACGGTTGGTAAGCACCCTCAGCACAAACCGCAAAGACTGATGGGCACGGTCCTGGACAAGGCCTCGTCTATCAAGGGACGCAACCTCGCCTCGCCCGAGCCCAGCCTCGGGCGGGAACAGTAGTCCCGGACGAATTCACGCCTCGCCCGAGGGCCTCCTCAGGCAGTGGGCGCACCCTCAGCTCACTCGAAGCCCAGCTCGGGCAGGCTTCGTTGTGAAGCAACCTTGGCCAAATCGCCTTACCAACCGACCGTGTCGTAGGGGCATTCAATGCAAAGACCGCCTGACACCTTATCCGGACACGCGCGCCACAGTCGGCAAGGTCGAAGTGACCGCAGTCACTTCGCCCTTTCACTGACCGACCTGACAGGAAAACAGCGCCGCTCACCCCGCTCCGACTGCTGTGCCACCCACCCGGGCAACGCTAACAACAGCCAAGTTCAGCTTCAGGCGCAACAGGAAGCTCCGCCTCGCCTGACCTTAGGCCTCGGCCTCGGGAGGAGGTCTCCGCCTTGCCCGACCCCAAGACTCGGCCTCAGTCTCGGCCTCGGGAGGAATCGCGTTCTCGCTCGACCACGGCCTCGTCCTCAGGAGAACTCTCCACCTCACCCGACCTTGGGCTCGAACCGACTGCGCCACAGGGGATACATCATTATCCTACCCCTAGCTAGCTCAGGCTACGAGGGAACAAGACTGGCGTCCCATCTGGCTCACCCTGGTAACAGGCAATGATGGTTCCCCCCGCGTGCGTCCATGACGTCGGCGGTTCTCAGCCCCCTACGGAAGCAAGGAGACGTCAGCAGGATCCCAGCCGCACCGCCAGCTATGCTTCTACAGGGCTCAGACACTTCTCCGATGACCACGTTATCGCGTACACAGAGCTCAAGCACTTCTCCGATAGCCACGTTGGCATGTACACAGGGCTCAGGCACTTCTCTACCAGACACGTTAGCGCATAGCTACACCCCCCCATTGTACACTTGGACCCTCTCCTTGCATCTATAAAAGGGAGGTCCAGGGCCTTCCTGCGGGAGGGTCGCGTGGGGGACAAGCAAACGAACAGGCTCACTCTCTCTCTCTCTCTCTCTCTCTCTCTCGCGACGCTTGTAACCCCTACTACGAGCACCCCCGGTGCGAGATAATACAAGCCGCATTTACCCTTGTGTTCCATCTTGCGCCAACCCATCTGGGCAGGGGCACGCAGCGATAAATTCACTGGTTGGCTCGGTTGAGGGTCCCCCGGGGTCCAAAACGCCGACAAGTTTGTTCTAGATTATGAGTTGTACAGGTGCCAAAGGTTCACAACAAACTAATAAAAAGACCGAGAAAGGATTCAAAAATAGAGAGCTAAAGTCAGCCGAAGTGTGCCCTGGTCTGGCACACCGGACAGTGTCCGGTGCACCAGGGACTCCAACTCTGAACTGCTAACCTTCGGGAATTCTGGAGGCCGCTCCGTTATAATTCACCGGACTGTCCGGTGTGCCAGTGGAGCAACGACTAGTTCGTGCCAACGGTCGTCTGCAGAAGGCATTAAATGCGCTACAGTGCGCGCCAGAGTCAGAGCAGAGCTAGATGGCGCACCGGACAGTGAACAGTGCCTGTCCGGTGCACCACCGGACTATCCGGTGGCCCAGAAGACAGAAGCTCCAACGGTCAGAATCCAACGGCTTGGTGACGTGGCAAGCGCACCGGACTGTCCGGTGCGCCATGCGACAGCAGCCTTCACCAAACGGCTAGTTTGGTGGTTGGGGCTATAGATACCCCCAACCACCCACCATTCATTGCATCTATGTTTTCTGACTTCCCACACCTTATAAGAGCTATATCATTCAATACAAGACACACCAAAGAGATCAAATCCTCTCCCAAGTCCATAGATCATTCCAAACCAAAAAGTGACTAGTGAGAGAGTGACTTGTGTTCATTTGAGCTCTTGCGCTTGGATTGCTTCTTTTTCTCATTCTTTCTTGTGATCAACTCAATTGTAACCGAGGCAAGAGACACCAATTGTGTGGTGGTCCTTGCGGGGACTTTTTGTCCCGTTTGATTGAGAAGAGAAGCTCACTCGGTCTAAGTGACCGTTTGAGAGAGGGAAAGGGTTGAAAGAGACCCGGTCTTTGTGACCACCTCAACGGGGAGTAGGTTTGCAAGAACCGAACCTCGGTAAAACAAATCCTTGAGTCTCACTCTTTATTTGCTTGTGATTTGTTTTTCACCCTCTCTTACGGGCTCGTTCATATTTCTAACGCTAACCCGGCTTATAGTTGTGCTTAAGTTTATAAATTCCAGATTCGCCCTATTCACCCCCCCTTTAGGCGACTTTAACAATCTGCTAGTATTCAATACTTGGGTGTGATTGCACTATTTGTGGGCGGATTTGTGTGCTCGATGATGATAGCGGTGTAGTGAGACAACGTGACAGTCTGGGTTTTAGTGTATTATCATTTTCAGCATTGATATTATTTGTGCCTAGTTAAATCTCACTTTTTGAGGTTGTTTACCTATGTTAAATTCTGTTGTTTAATTTAGTACACAGCTCCTTACTATTAGTATTTATACTTGATTATTAGGCTTATTACATCTGATCTAAAACCCTAATTTGGTAAGATATGACTATCACGTTAGTCGAGGATCTCTGATCATCTTTTTAGCGTTGGAGGGTTGTTTATTACAGCAACCCGCTATTTTGAGACCAATATTTTAAGATAAACAATCATGTTTATTTGTTTAATCTGCCTTCTTCATCTGCAAGCCATGTTTAATTATAAAATAGACCTGAGATGCTATTTTACATGTTTACATGTTCTAGAATTGCTATTGTTCATTGCTGCAATAATTATATATGGCATTTATCTGAGTTATATGCTTGCTTTATTCGGAGTTAGAATATTTAATCTAGTTAAATATCTTGGAAGCATGTCACTTATTTCTCCAATATTACAACAATCCAGAAAACCAATTCGTATAATGGCCTCCAGTTCTGATGTCATTAAGCCTGAAGCGTTCGACGGCGTAAGCTTTAAGCGCTGGCAGATTAAGACTCGCATGTGGCTCACTGACCTAAAATTATTTTGGGTAGTGACGTCGGTTGTTCCCTAGGCTGCATCAGATAATTCTGATGATACAGCGAAGGCCGCCGCACTAGCGGAGAAGGCCGAGTGGGACGAAGCCAATGAGGCATGCTTGTCTCGTCTACTGAACGTCTTGTCGAACCGCTTATTTGACGTGTACTCTGGTTTTACCTCCGCTAAGGGTCTATGGACTGAACTTGAGAACGAGTTCTCTGAAGTTGACAATGGCAATGAGTCATTCACAACGGAAAACTACCTCAACTATAAAATGGCTGAGGGAAGGTCTGTTATGGAGCAACTACAGGAGATTCAACTCCTTGTTAGGGACTTGGTTCAATATGGTTGCGTCCTACCAGACAGTTTTTAGGTGAATGCAATACTGGCAAAGCTCCCGCCTTCTTGGCGAGACTTTGTGACTTCACGCCGCCACATGAAGAAGCAAATGACTCTCACTGAGTTGTCAACCGCGATAAATGTGGAAGAGCGTGCAAGGTCCAGTAACAAGCCATCCCAGCAACTTTAGGCTCACGTTGTTGAGAAGGGTGGAGATAGAAAATTCCAGAAGAAGAAGAATAACTCTCCACAGAAGAATCTGAACCAAACTAAGTCCAAAAAGATGAAGAAGAAAAAGGAGGACTTTATCTGCTACGTTTGTGGTGTCTCCGGGCATACAACTCGGAGGTGCAAACTTAGGAAGGTAAAAGGTCCTCCACCTCAGCGCAAAGAAGGGAATATGGTGGTTAACTCCACCCCAGGGTATGCACTTCAGGCCTTTATGGCAAGTCCATCAGATGACTGGTGGATGGATTCCGGTGCTACTGTTCATATTTGTGCTGATCGATCCATGTTCTCTTCATTCCAAGGATACAACAGCGCACCAGTCTTGATGGGAAATGGTGTTCCGACAGCAGTTCGAGGTACTGGACAGGTCTACCGGAAGTTAACTTCAGGAAAGACGCTCGTGCTGAAGGACGTACTCTATGTGCCCTCGATGAGCCGGAACCTCATTTCAGCGTCGTTACTATGTCGATGGGGTCTCAAATTAGTGTTTGAGTCTAATAAAGTGGTCCTGTCTAAATTTGGTACTTTTGTTGGAAAGTCATATGAGTCAGGCGGTTTGTTCTGTCTTTCTGTTTTGAACAATCATTCTTCTTACCGTGTTAATGTGGTCTGTAATAACGATTCCATTAATAATATATGGCATTCCCGTTTGTGACATGTGAATTTTGAGGCCATTAAGAGATTAAGTGACATGTCTTTAATTCATGAATATAAACATGTTAAAGGTGTAAAATGTGGTATTTGTGTGCAAGCTAAGCAGCCTAGAAAACCGTTTCATACGATTGAAGGCAGAAGTACCACTCCTTTAGAACTAATTCACTCAGATATCTGTGAGATGAATGGTATAATCATAAAAGGCGGTAAAAGATACTTTCTTACCTTGATAGATGATGCTACCAGATTTTGTTATATTTACTTACTCAGAACTAAAGATGAGGCACTAGAACACTTTAAGATCTATAAGACTGAAGTTGAAAACCAGCTAGACAAGAAAATTAAAAGGTTACTGTCTGATAGAGGAGGTGAATACCTTTCCAACCTTTTTTATGAGTACTGCAAAGAGTGTGGAATCATTCATGAAACCACTGCTCCATATTCACCTCAGTCAAATGGGGTAGCTGAAAAGAAGAACCGAACGGTGTGTGACTTAGCTAATGCTTTGTTGCAAAGTTCGGGGATGCCTGACATCTGGTGGGGCGAGGCAGTACTCACGGTATGCTATGTCCTGAACAGGGTGCCGCCTCGCAATCGTGAGGCCACGCCCTATGAAGGATTTAAAGGAAGGAAGCCAGATCTTTTGCATCTTCGGACTTGGGGCTGCCTTGCAAAGGTGAATGTCCCGTTGCCGAAGAAGAGAAAGCTAGGCCCTAAGACCGTAGACTGTGTCTTCCTGGGTTATGCACATAACAGTGCAACTTATAGATTTCTAGTGGTCCATTCCGAGACAAGCGAAATCGCTGTAAATGTAATAATGGAGTCTTGGGATGTGACATTCTTTGAGAGCATATTCCCTATGCGGGATAAGGAAGTAGTAGCCCCAGATGGTCCATCTCAGACATATTCTCTGCCCTCGAGTGTCCATGACCAGACTCCAAATTTGGAGTTAAGGAGGAGTAAGAGACAAGTGACTGAAGTCTCTAGGTGATGATTATATTATTTATCTAGTGGATGAAGAACCACGCTCCCTCACAGAGGCATATACATCTCCGGATGCAGAGTACTGGAGGGAGGCTGTCCGTAGCGAGATGGATTCAATCATCTCGAACGGGACTTGGGAGATAACTGATCTCCCAGCTGGTTGCAAGCCTGTGGGTTGAAATGGATCTTTAGGAGGAAGAGGAGACCCGATGGTACTATTGAAAAGTACAAGGCCCGGCTTGTGGCTAAGGGTTTTACTCAAAAGAAAGAGGAGGATTATTTTGATACTTATTCTCCGGTGGCTCGATTGCCCACAATCCGTGTGCTTTTAGCGCTGGCAGCTGCTTATAAACTTCTTGTCCATCAAATGGACGTAAAGACAACATTCCTAAATGGAGAGCTGGAAGAGGAAATTTATATGCAGCAACCAGAAGGATTTGTGGTTAAAGGACAAGAGAGCAAAGTATGTCGCTTGATTAAATCCTTATACGGTCTGAAGCAAGCTGCCAGACAATGGCATGAGAAGTTTAATAATACTCTGACCACTGCCGGGTTTTGTGTAAACGAAGCCGACAAGTGTGTGTATTATCGCTTCTTTGGGGGCAAAGGTGTCATCATGTGTTTATACGTTGATGACATATTGATATTTGGGACAGATTTGGAGGCTACCATGGAGACAAAAAGTATTCCTCTCCAAGAACTTTGATATGAAGGACTTGGGTGAAGATGATGTAATATTGAACATCAAGCTAATAAAGGGTGAGGATGGGATTACTTTGTCACAATCCCATTATGTGGAAAAGGTCCTGACTCGCTTTGGACATATGGACTGTAAACCAGTCACCACGCCCTATGATCCATCCTACATGCTCAGTAAATATGAAGGCGAGCCTGTGAACCCGCTACTATATTTGTAGATCATCGGATCTCTCATGTACCTGAGCAGTGCAACTAGACCAGATATCTCATATGCAGTATGCAGACTGGCTCGTTATTCAGCCAGTCGAGGAGATAGACACTGGGTAGCCTTGTATAGAGTGCTTTGGTATTTGAATGGAGCGATGAATCTTGGTATTAAATATACCGGATTTCCGTCAGTATTTGAAGGATTCAGTGATGCAAACTGGATCTCCGACTCAGATCAAATGAAGTCTACAAGTGGCTATGTGTTCACTTTAGCTGGTGGGGCCGTGTTATGGAGATCGTCTAAACAATCGATGTTGACACGTTCCACCAAGGAGGTTGAATTAGTTGCACTTGATTCAGCAGCATTGGAGGCTGAATGGTTGAGAAACCTGTTGTCAGACCTTCCAATGCTAGCAAAGCCGATACCGATTGTCCTAGTATACTGTGACAACACTTCTGTGTTGCTGAAAGTGAACAGTAGATTACATTAAGTCTGAAAGGAACCTTGCCGATCCTTTCACCAAAGGACTGGCTCAAAAGCCAATCCAAGCAGCGTGCGTGGGAATGGGACTCGTACCTTGTTAGCGGTTTTAACTGCGGATAACTGTCCTGTGTGACCGGAGGTCCCGAGATCCAGGCTCCAGAAAACGAAGCACTGTGGAACCAAGAGCACAAAAGACAAAGAGTCTCATTAGCTGCTATGCTCTGTCTGTATGGCAGGTTGAGCAATATGCTCTCAATGAAGTCAATGCTATAAGCAGGGAAATTGTACTACAAAATTTCCTTAATGATTTCACCTATATGAGCTGACTGTGGGGTCACAGTCCGAGAGAGAATGGGGTTTTCTCTCTAGTGAGTTCATGAATAGATATTAAAGGGCATGACTGTAACGCCCTGCCCCGTAAGAGAAGCAGATAATCTGCCTAGTACTATGTGCCTTTTGTGCAAAGATTCTCACACTAGGGTTTGTGGATCAAGGCGTAGTCCTCCGCTTACTCGTGCAGGGTTGGAGTACACTGGGATAGGCTTTGGTTCAAACCTAACAAGTACCTCTGCCGAAAAGTAGTATATAAACAGTACGGGACCTCAATGACATTGATCAGAAAATAAGAGTGAAAATGGTGGGGATTGTTGTCCGATTTTGTGTTTTCACTTTATTTAAAAAAAGAGAGATGCCAGTCGGGTGGGCCGGCCCATGACCGAGCAGCCCACCGGCTGGCGGTTTCCAAGGGCTCGTCGAGGAGCCTAGGAGCTCATGCGCAGAACGCAGAGGACGCGCGCAGGAAGCGGATGGCGGCGGCGCTGAACGGATCGGCGATTCGTTCGCCGCTTGTCCGAGATCTACGCCGCCCCTGCGCAACTTCCTAGCGGTCGTCTCCTTAAGATGGGCGGGCTCTCCCCTGGCTTCTCACGGGTTCGCTCTGCTGTTCTTCCTCTCTCTGTATTTGCTACTCCGGTGAGAACTGGAACTACCAGCATTTCGTTCTCTGGTATTCTGGTGACGATTCTTGCTGGGAGTGGTTTAAAGTAGGAGGAAGTGGTGTTGTGCTTGCACAACGTGTTTTACCTGTGCTCTGTTGCTGGAATCGTGCATCTGTGTGGTGCTGCTGTTCTTCTCTGATCTCTGTCCACCGTGGCCTGGTGCTTGGGCTCCTTGATGCGAGGTGTTCGTCTTCTCGGGCTAGTGCCGTGGACGTCTCCCTCGGCTCCGGCAGCGGCTTTAGTATCTCTGTCAACCTACTGCCGTGCAGGCCCGGACGTGGGCGGCGGAATTGGTTTTCTGGGACAGAACCTTGTGTTCGCTAAGCTGGTCTTTCCACGTAGACAATCTACGTGCTGTGAGTTACCCATTGCCTCTCTTAATTTATTGAGTAATTTTGTGCAATCTGCTAGTATTCAATACTTGGGTGTGATTGCACTATTTGTGGGCGGATTTGTGTGCTCATAGATGATAGCGGTGTAGTGAGACAACGTGACAGTCTGTGTTTTAGTGTATTATCATTTTCAGCATTGATATTATTTGTGCCTAATTAAATCTCACTTTTTGAGGCTGTTTACCTGTGTTAAATTCTGTTGTTTTATTTAGTACACAACTCCTTACTATTAGTATTTATACTTGATTATTAGGCTTATTACATCTGATCTAAAACCCTAATTTGGTAAGATAGGACTGTCACGTTAGTCGAGGATCTCTGATCACCTTTTAGCGTTGGAGGGCTGTTTATTACAGCAACCCGCTATTTTGAGAGCAATATTTTAAGATAAACAATCATGTTTATTTGTTTAATCTGCCTTCTTCATCTGCAAGCCATGTTTAATTATAAAATAGACCTGAGATGCTATTTTACATATTTACATGTTCTAGAATTGCTACTGTTCATTGCTGCAATAATTATATATGACATTTATCTGAGTTCTATGCTTGTTTTATTCGGAATTAGAATATTTAATCTAGTTAAATATCTTGAAAGCATGTCACTTATTTCTCCAATATTATAACATGGGCGTAGCCTATATGTGCGGAGATGCGATGAGGGAGCTTCCCTAATGGAGCAGGTGGCGGGAGCTCGACGCGAGTAAATCGGCCAACAAATCACGTCGATAGTGTTGTTGTTGTATATGTATGTGTTGTAGGTATATGTTTCATATATTTTTTATATATTGTTTTAATATAGTTATATATAACATTTCTACATGTCTGAGAAAAATACATAACCTTTTCAGTTTTTTTCTTGAGAAGCTCGTAAATTACGTGCCAACCTTTTTTGCTATCGTCTCAAGGAAATTAGAAAGATAAACAAGCATGAGCTATAAAAAGAGAGACAAATGTATCATGTCTTTGAGACTTTGAAAAAAAAGGCGTGGACTCTGAAGCGATTACAAGGGGGTGCGTGCAAAAAAAAATCCTTTACCAGCCACGTAGGCGACTTTGTGGCGAAGCCATGTCAGCTAAACACGCGCCACACACCCATTTGAACCTAAATGACACTAGATTATTGTTTCATTTTAGGGCTAGTTTGGGAACACCGTTTTCCCAAGGAAATCCAATTTTCCCAAGGGAAATTAGTTCATTTTCTCAAGGGAAAATTGTAATCCTTTGGAAAAACGATGTTCCCAAACTAGCCCTTAAGAGTTTAGAAACCTGTCTGATATAGGTTCATAAGTTTAGGGACTGCCAGCATATTTTATTTTAAACTAAACGAGATTATATAATCTAGATATATTATAACCCAATCAAACAAGCCCTTATTATCTAACCAAGAGAATTATAAAAACACTATATTTACATTCACCTAGCCAATTCAATACATATACTTTTGTGTTTTACCATAATATAGTTTAATATATATAGGAATTGTACGCACCGGCATGTGACTAATGTAAAGAGCAGTAAATTTTAAAAACAAACAGACAAGTGAGAAAACCCACCGCTCGTGCTCCACTTGTGTTGTGTCCACACACGCGAGCGAACCCGACGTCCCGACCCCTGCTATACGAATCTAGAGGTGAATCCAACGGCGTAACACCCTTCTCCCTCCACACCCTTCCTCTCCAAAAAACGAACATCAAAATGCGCGAGAGAAACGGAGCAAAGTCGAAAGGGGAAAAATGAGTTAAACCCAAATCGACACCAAACCCACTCCAGGAACACCCGCCTCCGCCGCCGCCGCCGCCATCGCCGGCGGCCACTACAAGCGCGGCGTCCGGAGACAGTACTGCGCTACCAACCCCTAGAGCCTGGATTCTGATGAGCCCTCCATGGCCTGTCATATCTGTCCCCTCTTCAATCTCCGACTCTTGCTGCTGCTCGGCGCGGTTCTCGGGAACGGCGGCCTCGGCCGGGGCGGCGGAGCGGAGGCTTCAGATCGGGCGGACCCGGACCCGTACTCGATCCTGATGTGGCACGACTACTCGCCGCCGTCGCCCCCGCTCCCGCCCCCGGACCCGCCGTCGCCGACGGCGACATGTGAGGGGGACCTCCACGGGAAGGGTGACTTCCACACGCGCTGCGAGGTCTCCGAGGAAGTGGAGCTGGACGGCGACGTCTACATCACGGGGAACGGCAGCCTCGTGCTCCTCTCTGGCGCCTCCCTGACCTGCGAGAAGTACGGGTGCGTTATATCCGCCAATTTCTCAGGCGAGGTGCGCCTCAGCCGCGGCGTCCGCGTCACAGCCGGCAGGGTCTCGCTGGTTGCCACCAACATCACGGTCGCCGACACGGTCGTCGTGAATACCACCGCGCTCGCTGGTGATCCGCCAGACCGGACCAGTGGCGTTCCCACGGGGACGCACGGCGACGGTGGCGGGCACGGTGGTCGTGGCGCCAGCTGCTTCGTCAAGGAAGGGCAGACGCAGGAGGATTCATGGGGCGGCGATGCCTATGCATGGTCTGACCTCGAACACCCCTGGAGCTACGGGAGCAAAGGGGGCTCGACCAGCGTTGAGAAGGACTATGGTGGTGACGGTGGTGGCATCGTGTGGCTGTTTGCTGAGGACCTGGTCATGAATGGCACAGTTCTCGCCAACGGTGGGGATAGCAATGAGAAGGGTGGTGGTGGTTCTGGAGGGAGCATCTTTATAAGGGCTGCATCGATGTGAGTGTTTGTGGAATGATTTTTTGTTCTTCTTTCTTTATGCTAAGTGAATTGAGATATGGGAATGCAAGCTTAGTTAATCAAGTAGTGTTTGTGGAATGATTTTCTGTTCTGCTTTCTTTATGCTAAGTGATTTGAGATGTGGGAATGCAAGCTGAGTCAAGTAGAATTTGGAAAACAGTTACCAATTGGGAAGACCAGCAGAATAAATTGGTGAGAAATATAGTGGAATTAAGTTGAAGTTTGAAAAACATTTACCAACTGAAGTCCAGCAGAAAGCATTGATAGGTCCTGTAGTTTAAATGAACCAGACATAATAGTCATTCTTGGCCATGTTTGTACCCAGATATAGTGGGCTAAGAGGCAATAGATGAAGGCCGCTCTTCTCCCCCTTGCAGATATGCATTTAGGGCAAATTAGTTCATTTATTTGATATACTGAAATAAGAAACAACAATTCTCAGATTTCTAAATTGTGAATCCATGTTTGTTGTATTTTTTGGGAAGCCTAGTGTCAGTGTAGTCACTGTCAGTTTGATGCTATGCTTTGAAACTTAGTTCTGTCCAATCACCAAGATTTTAGGATTTCTATGTGCATAGAAAGTTAGGGTAAGATAGGATCACCCTCATGGATTCATTGAGAGTAGATGAGTGATGCACATGATTAATTGGTGAGTGAGTCAAGCAATAGTTCTATACTAGTCATAATCTCATAATGGTATATTATTATGTAAGAAAAGGGGCAGTGGATGAATTTCTATTCATTTGCAAGTTTGTTTTGCTGTAGATCACTAGATCTGCTTAGTGCTTATTATAAGGTTTTGTACTTCAGGATATTTAGTAAGCCATTGCAGTTTTTTTCATCTCTTCTTATCCTCTGCTGGCAACAGGCATGGTGGTGGCAAGATCAGTGCCTCTGGGGGTGATGGTTTGGCTGGGGGAGGTGGAGGGCGAGTTTCTATTAACGTTTTTAGTAGACATGATGACACCCAGATTTTTGTTCACGGTAACTTTCTCTAAGTTCACACTGAATTCTGTTTTCTGACTTGATTTGTTTTTAGTGTTAACAGTTATCACTGTTTGAAGAACTGCAAGTAGAAAGATCAAAGATGCATATAGTTCTTTACTATCTGTTTCACTTTATGGTTATCAGTTCTGCTATTTTACCTTTGGTTGTATGCTGTTGCTTCATTCTAAACCTATCTAGGATCCGCTCTGAATTGATCTCTACTTCTTCTCTCTTGTATTCTTGTGATTTAGGTTTAACAGGTCTACATTTGCAGGAGATCTGCATGCCATGTGCTGCTTGTATCATGACAATAAAATTTTTTTTAGTTATCTATAGAAGCATTGTACTGTTCCTTTTCACTCTAACTCTTAACCTCCATATGTGAAATGTGTGCCATGAAACTCCTACTCTTGGTATTTTTCTAGCGATTGTGATACAGACCACACGTCTAAAGTTATTGTTAAGATGAGATGACCTTATTGTTTTATTTTGTTTGAAATTAATGTCTGTCATTTTTTTCAGGGGGAAGGAGTTCAGGCTGTCCAGATAATGCAGGAGCTGCTGGAACTCTTTATGAAGCAGTACCAAAAAGTCTTATTGTCAGTAACAACAATCTGAGTACACAAACAGACACTCTTCTTTTGGAGTTTCCAAATCAACCACTGTGGACAAATGTTTTTGTAAGAAATCGTGCCAAAGTTGCTGTCCCCTTGCTCTGGAGTCGCGTTCAGGTATGTGGCTTTGTAATGCTATCTTGATTAACACTCTACCAAGTACCAACCATGATGTCTTTTGTAACATTTAATTGGTTTTCTGACATTTTCTTGTTGAGGTCTATAGTCTTATGCTTTCCTGCTCTTCAGTCTATCGTCAAATTATATATCCTTTATGAATACATATATGCATTTTGGTTGTAAACATAGGCTGTACGAATCAATGTGGCAATGTCTCAATGGTGAATTACGGAAGTGCATGTGGTGTTCACAATGCAAAGTACGAAAGTGTAGATGTGATGTTCTCATATAATGTCGAACAAAAAAGAAACCTCAACTATTTTACATTTCAAATCTGATGACTATATGGCTGCACATACTGGAGTCTTGATGTTCTATTTATTTTTTGTACTCTGTTGTAACTGAAGCTCTTTACATCTCCATAAATCAATGTCACATATAAGTTGCATAAGTCATGCATGGTGCTTTTCTATAATGAGAAATAAGCCTATTGTGGAGTTGCTTCTTATATTAGGGTTGATCATGTTTTCTTTCTAAAATTTGAAGTATGGGACTTCTTATTTATAATTTTCAGGTCGAAGGGCAACTTAGCCTTCTTTCTGGTGCTATTCTAACTTTTGGTCTCACTCGTTATCCATACTCGGAGTTTGAACTGATGGCTGAGGAGCTTCTTATGAGTGACTCAACAATCAAGGTATTTTCCCTGTTGGTTTCTTGTGATATTCAATTATTCATCTACATTGTATCTGCTTTACAAGTACATTTAACTTGATTTTTTCTAGGTGTTCGGTGCTTTGAGAATGTCTGTAAAGATGCTCCTTATGTGGAACTCCAGAATGGAAATTGATGGCGGTGGAGATTCGATAGTTGCAACATCTTTGTTGGATGCTAGCAACCTGATAGTTCTGAAGGTTTCTAGTTGGTCCAATGTTAATTACCGCTCTTCCTATTTTGCTGCTTGTGCTCAGTATGTATAACTATTGCTCATATGTTTTCAGGAATCATCTGTGATACACTCTAATGCTAATCTTGGAGTTCGGGGCCAAGGTCTCCTAAATTTGTCTGGGGACGGAGACACAATTGAGGCGCAACACCTTATTCTTTCGCTGTTCTACAGCATACAAGTATGATATATATGCTTTTCAGCATCAGTGTCTTTTTTAGCCATCACCTTTCTGATGTATTTGTTTATTGCTGCAATCTTAGCGTATCGCATAGCAATTCACATTTTGAACTCTACAGTGCTGCACTGCTCTAGTCAAACCAAAGATGCAGTACTGGTCATTTTTTTTGATTGCCAGTACAGGTAATTTTTATAGCAATGCTAATCGTAATGGTTTCAGTCATATGTCCCCACTTATTTTAAGTGTATCTAAGCAATAGTTATACTGCTGTAATGACTGTCATACTTTTGTGTGTTGTCTTGTTTGCTGTCTGGTGTCTGCTGTGTCATACTATACTGCTGATGGGTTTTTCCTGTACACACAATTCAAATTTACAACTACCCGGGTTGAATGTTCAATATGTGGTCACATGAGATATTATGTTCTTTTTCGCTTCTGTGACCAGTTAAAGAAAGAATAGTGATAAATATTCATTTTGTAGGTTGGACCTGGTTCTGTTTTACGGGGCCCACTTGTAAACAGAAGTAGCGATGATGTGTAAATACTTTTACCTTCAGCTATCACATAGAGACATTCTTTTTCCCTATTTTTTATGTTGGAAATCTTTTTGCTCATTAATAAGCTCTTGCGCATCTATTAGGGCCCCAAAGCTGAATTGTGAAGCTGATAGCTGCCCTGTGGAAATAATTCATCCACCAGAAGATTGCAATCTAAATTCTTCATTGTCATTTACCCTTCAGGTACACTCAATTTTTGAACACTCGCATGCAGCTCCCAGATAGATTCTCTCATAAGATGCAGCTTATGGTATCTTTCTCCTATTTAGGTCTGTCGTGTTGAAGATATTGATGTCTGGGGTCTCGTACAAGGAACTGTAATTCATTTCAATAGGGCAAGAAGTGTCACTGTGCATACATCTGGAACCATCAGCGCATCAGGCTTGGGTAATTTGTTAGTTTTGTACTTCTGAAGGAATTCTCTGTTGGCTTGTTGCCTCTTGTATGCAGTTCTAATTTATGGGGACCAAGGGATAGCTTGTATCCCTCTGAAGGCTCATGTCATTAGCTTAGCCATTAGAGTTCAGAGTTCTTGTAAAAAATTGCTGAGCCTTTTTCTAAGCAAAGAGAGCGGCATAGTTATCACGGCATTGCCTAGGCATCCATGCGGCCGGCAATGGACGCCATGCCCAGTCGCGTTGCCTAAACCTAGTTAGGCGGACACCTGGTCACCTTAGACGACACCACGGCGACTAGGCAGGCTCCCAGGCGACGCTGCGTCGTCCCTAGCTGCTGAAGTTGGCTTCAATGGGCCTGCCTTGTGCCCTATGCGCCCATAGGCCAGTACTTGTTCCTATTCTTTCCCCTGCTGCCGCCAGCCACCAGGCCACCTGCCTGGGCAGCCCGCCGGCTGGCTGCCCCCGTGCCTCCCGCGTTGCCTGGGCAGGCGTGCCTGCGTCGCCTGCGCCCGACCACCCACGTCTCCCGCGCCTGGCCATGAATGTTGCATACTTGCTGCTGGACAAATGTGTGCCTAAGCGTCCAGGCGCCCGGCTGGCGACTCGCCTCACCGTGGCACCATTATAACCATGGAGAGCGGCACACCCACTAAGACCTTTAAGCTATTTATAGTAAACATATTTCAACAATGATAAGCAGCTAGCACCCAGCCTATTGACATGTCATGATATAATATTTTTTTTGCCAGAACCATATATAGTTGCACTCTATATTGTTGTTCAGAGGAGTTGCTCTATATAATGTTAAACTTTAATAATATCTCCTTGCTCTTTCCATTTTATATGTGGTTCTTAATGCTACTTCTTTGGCTTAAGAGGAACATAGTAGCCTTTTCCATTTTTCATGGTGCTTGAAAATGCCTGTGTGTCCATATGTCTGTATGGTTGCTATTTCTTCATTTTGAGATGATCCTTTCAAATTTAGGCTGTCGAACTGGAGTAGGGCAAGGGAAAATGTTAAGCAGAGGTATATGTGGTGGTGGTGGACATGGTGGAAAAGGCGGGGATGGTTTTTATAAGGGAAACCTTGCTGAGGGTGGAGCTATCTATGGCAATGCTGATCTACCTTGTGAACTTGGCAGTGGCAGTGGGAATGACTCTACCGAGTTGTCCACAGCTGGTGGGGGTATAATAGGTACTGCATATGCTCCTATTCTCATTTTTTTGACTCATAGCATGTCTTAATATTGTCTTTTTAAATGTTTTTGTAACTGCTCTCCAGCGATGGGCTCATGGGAGTATTCTTTGCCAAGTCTTGCCCTCTATGGCTCAGTAGAATCAAATGGTGGTAGCTATACTAATGGCTCTGTTGGAGGACCTGGTGGTGGTTCTGGGGGCACAATTCTTCTATTTGTGCATACTTTGTCCTTAGCTGAAAGCTCTGTCCTCTCAAGTGTTGGTGGCTTCGGAAATGCTGGTAGTGGTGGAGGTGGAGGGGGAAGGATTCATTTCCATTGGTCTAACATTCCTACTGGAGATGAGTATGTGCCTGTTGCAGCTGTTAAGGGATCAATACTTGCAAGGTCTTGTTTGATCCTTTCTCTAGTATTCTATTATAATTTATAGAAGATTAATTTGCTGTTTTTGGTCATTTGATGCCTTATCAGTACAATCTATAAACTTTTTGCATTTTACTTCGAATTTTAACCATGTTTTTTTTAATGCTATTCATATCCAGTCTCATTTGATTAGTATGATATGATTCACAATTGACATTATGAGGCAACAAACCAAGGAGAAGATGGAAAACGATGTTAGGATCAGGATCAGGTGGGTTGATAGGATTGCGGATCCTACCGGGGATGTGGCACAACGAGTAAGGATGGGACGCAGGGGAGGCCGGTTGCAGGGCTTTGCCCACGACCGGCAAGAGAGAAGAGATTTCCTTCTAATCTCTTGCAGTCTTGCTTACCTTCAATTGATACAATCTTTCTCCTTATATAGAGATGGTTACTTGACCTTTAAGCACTAGATCTAATCTTATCTCTAATTATCATCTTATTCCAAAATCCAAACTAGTCTTATCTTTATCTAACCTATCTGAGGGGTATGCTACAGTACCAGCGTCACTGTAGCGGCTTGGGCCCTGAAACTACACCCCTCCTAGACAAGCAGGTCGTCCTCGAGCTGCAACCTAACGATGACTCTGCTAGACACAAACCTAACACCTAAAAATAAGCCTTTTAGATCTCGACTTCTTTTATTATTCTGAATCTAAAATAGACTGCGACACTTTTTTTTGACCTCTTAAGATGAGACAGGCACCTTTCGCGCACTGGACCTGTATGTGTGCAGCCACCTGGATCCCATGGATGCCATCTGGACGAAAGGGGAGCACATGGATGATGGATGGCCACCTGGAATGGGTCACAACAATGACTAGCGGAGGCTCTCTCGCGGGAGTCGGTAGTGGAATGTGGTGGCGCTAAGCAGTGCGCCTGATGACAAGGAGCGTAGAATTGGAGTTCGTTGCTCGCGGGACACGCACCATGCTCGCACTTGGAGACAGCCGGTCGACGCGGTTGCTGATGCTCGTCGCGCACCGTGTGTCGAGGTCAACCGCCACCAAGGCTGCCCCGAGCATCTGCGGGCGCACCTCCTGCAACCTCTTGCGCACTAGGAGGCCACATGCTGCAGCCGCACCGCTGCAGACACCTCGCAGGCACTCGCCCGCACTATTGGAGTGAATATTCCATAGATTAGGGCTAACCCAACAGGTTAGCTATATAGTGTTTACATGGGCCACATGGTAGCCTTAACAGGCCTAACACTCTAACCCCCCCCCCCCCCCCCCCCCCCCCCCCGCAGTCTGGACGTCCGACGCAGCAGAGTACACAGACTGGACTCAAAAAGAAGTACATCACACAATAGGATCCCCCCACAGACTCAACTAGCCACTACTGATGTTGAGGCTGGAGCGAAACTCGGCGAAGGTCGAGGACGGAAGACCCTTGGTGAAGATGTCGGCAAACTGGGAGGTGGTCGGGACGTGGAGGACCCGAACAGTACCGGCGGCGACATAATCACGGACGAAGTGTAGATCGATCTCGACATGCTTGGTCCGCTGGTGCTGCACTGGGTTGGTGGAGAGGTAGATCGCGCTGACGTTGTCGCAGTAGACCACCATGCTCCTGGAGAGGGGACTGTGAAGCTCGGTAAGGAGCTGCCGGAGCCACGCAGCCTCCGCCACGCCGTTGGCCACGGTACGGTACTCCGCCTCAGCACTTGAGCGGGAAACGACCGGCTGGCGCTTCAACGACCAGGACACTAGGTTGCCGCCTAAGAAGACAGCGTAGCCGGAGGTGGAGCGCCGAGTGTCTGGGCACCCGGCCCAGTCAGCATCAGTGTAGACGACCAGCTCGGAGGAGGTAGACCGGTGAAGAAGCAGTCCGTAGTCGACGGTGCCCCGGAGGTAGCGGAGGAGGCGCTTGAGCGCCGCAAGGTGGGGCTCCCGAGGGTCGTGCATATGGAGGCAGACCTGCTGCACGGCGTAGGAGATGTCCGGCCTGGTGAAGGTGAGGTACTGAAGGGCACCGACAAGACTCCTGTAGCCGATGGGGTCCGCGACTGGGTCACCCGTGGCCTCAGAGAGCTTGGCCTGCGTGTCGACTGGGGTGGAGCAGGTCTTGCAGTCACTCATCTGGGCCCGCTCCAGAATGTCAAGAGTATACTGTCGCTGGTGAAGGAGGAGTCTTGAGGGGCGAGGCTCAGCAGTGACCCCCAGGAAATGGTGAAGCACGCCCAGATCTTTGACCGGAAACTCCCGCTGAAGCGCGTCGACGAAGCGGCGAAGAAGAGACGGACTGGAGGCGGTGAGGACAATGTCATCCACGTACAGTAGCAAGTAGGCAGTCTCTGCGCCATGATGGTGGACGAACAAAGACGTGTCGGACTTGGCCTCCACGAAGTCCAGTGTCACCAGGAATGTAGCCAGTCTGGAGTGCCACGCCCGGGGGGCCTGCTTGAGGCCGTAGAGGGACCTGTTGAGCCGGCAGACCATGTCAGGGCGAGAGGAGTCCACGAACCCCGCAGGCTAACAGCAGTAGACGATCTCGGTGAGGGCGCCGTGCAGGAAGGCGTTCTTGACGTCGAGCTAGTGAACTGGCCATGAGCGAGCGAGGGCCAGCGAGAGCACCGTGCGGACGGTGGCCGGCTTCACAACCGGGCTGAAGGTCTCATCGTAGTCGACTCCGGGGCGCTGAGTGAAGCCCCGAAGAACCCAGCGAGCCTTGTACCGGTCCAGGGTACCATCGGCCCGTCGCTTGTGTGTCCAGATCCACTTGCCGGTGACGACGTTGGTGCCGGGCGGACGGGGCACCAGATCCCACTTCTGGTTGGCGACGAGCGCCGCGTACTCCTCCTCCATCGCCTGACGCCAGTGGGGGTCCAGCAGGGCGGTGCGGACGAAGGAGGGTACCGGAGAAACCTGTGAGTCTGCGGTCGTGGCCGCCAGGACACGGGGCGGCAGGGTACCGGCCGCGTGCCGCGTCACCATCGGGTGGACATGCCGCGGGTCGCGATGAAGGAGCGGTGGATGGTACACCGGCGTCTCGACACGGGCCGCGGGTGGCCGCGGCGGAGGTGTAGGTGTCCCTGGCGGGGACTGGGCTATCGGCGATGACAGCGGCAGGGGCGGCGACGGTGGAGGTGCGAACCCCGGCGGCGGCAGCCGACGCTGGTAGACCCGCACCGGCTGGGCGAAGCGGGCCGGAGGGGTCGTCACCGACGGCCCCGTAGGCGGTTCAGTCCCACCACCCTCGCTCGGCCCGGGGGCGATCGGAGACCGGGCTCCGCGGGGAGGCGACACCACCGTAGGCGACACCACCGAACTCGAGCAAGGTACCGGGCCGGGAGTAGGGCCGACAGGTGGTGAGCGAGTACCTGTAGAGAGAGGAAGGAGAGGTGGCTCGACCACCGCGTCAGTCTGAAAGAGAGTGAAGAGGTCAAGGTCAGGGTCAGAGGAGGGTGGTGTGGTGGTGGAGGAGTAGGGAAATACAGACTCATCAAACACCACATGGCGAGAGATGAGGACCCGGCGAGAGCAGAGGTCAAAGCAGCGGTAGCCTTTGTGGTCCGGGGAGTACCCGACAAACACACAGAGGGTGGAACGGGGTGCTAGTTTGTGAGGAGCAGTGGCAGCGGTGTTCGGGTAGCAAGCACACACGAAGACACGGAGGTGGTCATAGCGCGAAGGGGTACCGAAGAGTGCCTGGTGAGGAGTGGGGGCCGGGCACGCAGTGGAAGGGAGACGGTTGAGGAGGTAGGTAGAGGTGTGGAGGACCTCGGCCCAGAAACGAGCCGGAAGGTGCGCCTGGAGAAGAAGAGTGCGGATGGTGTCGTTGGTCGTGCGGATCATGCGCTCAGCCTTGCCGTTCTGGGAGGAGGTATACGGGCAAGACATCCGCAATTGCATCCCGTGGGAGAGAAAGAAGTCACGAGAGGTGGAGTTATCGAACTCCCGACCATTGTCACACTGAACGGCCTTAATGGTGAGGCCGAACTGAGTGGACACCCAGGCGAAGAAGTGGCGGAGGGCGGGTAAAGTCTCAGACTTGGCACGCAAAGGAAAAGTCCACACATAATGAGAAAAATCATCAAGCACCACAAGATAGTATTTGTAGCCTGACATACTGGTAATAGGTGAAGTCCACAAATCGCAGTGTACAAGATCAAATGCATGAGTAGCATGTGAGGAAGAAGAAGAAAAAGGAAGACGAACATGGCAGCCTAATTGGCACGCATGACAAAGATGCTCATCATGGGATCTAGTACATGGGATAGTGGCACTACGAGTAAGCTGCATCAAGGCATCGCGTCTGGGGTGACCAAGGCGACGATGCCAGGTGGTAGAAGACGTGGCGGCAGCAAAAACAGCAGCTGTGTCAGGTGACGAAGACGAAGAAGATGTGGCGTGCGGAAGCCGAAGGGTGTAGAGGGGGCCGGTGCTGTCACATCTGAGGAGGGGGCGCCGAGTTGCCGAGTCCTTCACAGTAAGACCAAAAGAGTCAAACTCGACAGAACAAGAATTATCAGCAGTAAACCGATGAATAGAAAGAAGATTGTGGACCAAAGAAGGAGCGACAAGAACATCGGGAACGCGAAAAGAGCCGGGAGGGCCGGCGGCACCCACAAATGTGACAGGAAGACACGAGCCATTCGCCACCATGATGGACGAGGGGAGAGAGGAAGAAGGAGGGCGAACAGAGGTGAGTATACCAGGGTCGGGGGTGGTGTGGTAGGTAGCACCGGTGTCCGCGATCCACTCGGGACCCATTGGCGGAGTCAGAGTAGGAGTCTGGAAGGCAGCCAGGGCGGCCGCGTCCCAACCAACCAGCCCGGACGGTGGAGTAGCCGGAGGCGTGGGCCACGACGAAGCGGCAGGTGTCGAGGTCCAGGGCGACGGAGAGGCGAAGGCGAACCCTGGCTGCGCACCAGCGAACATGGCCACCGGAGGCCGAGCCTGGCCCCTGGAACAGCCACATGGAGATGCGCCCTGACCACGGGTGGTGGAAAGTGGGCCAAGGCGCACTCTGCTGGGGTCCTGGCGTCGATACGTGGCCACGAGCACCACCGCCACCACCACCGCGGCCACCACGGCGGCGAGGACCACCACCGCCCCCGCCTCCGCCACCTCGACCCCCGCCGCCCATGCTCGGCCCGGGAGGGCGAGGGCCAAGGGCATACTATGACGGAGTAGGCGGACGGGTCGGGGTGAAAGCCGCCAGTGCTGTCGAAGAGGACGAGGACCTCGGGCCGGAGATCGATGCAGCATGAGCACCCAGAGTGATCTCCTCCAGCGCGAGGTCGTCGCGAACCTGGAGGAAGGTAGGAAAGGGGCGCTGGCGCATGATCAACGACCGGAGGTGGGTGTAGCGATCGCCGAGGCCGCGGAGGACGTTGAGGACTAGGATGCGGTCCTCCACGGGGCAGCCCAGATCGCCAAGTGAGTCCTCCATGGTCTTCATCTTGCGGCAGTACGCACTGACACTGAGGTCCCCCTGGACGAAGGTGTGAAAAGCGGCGTCGAGGCGGAGAGCCCGGGCCTCGGCGTTGCCCATGAACTGGCCCTCGATGGCAAGCCAAACAGCCCTGCTGACCAGCCATGGGCGCACCGGGAAAGAAGTGGCGGCGGCTGAGGCGCCCTGGGCGGCGCGGCCGGTCCTTGCGCGGCTGAGGGCGCGCACGGCGGCGTCGGGGCCGCGGCTGGACGCGGCCAGGCGCGGCGTAGCAGGGGCACGGTGCCAGTCAGTCAGGGCCGCCAGGAGGAGGGCGGCGACGGCGGAAGCCTTGGGCTGGAGTCTGGCGGCGGTGGCTGAAACCCTAGGATAGGGTGGCGGCGCCAGAAACCCTAGGGCGAGGGCAGCGACGGCTGTAGGGAGGGTGGCGGCGCCAGAAACCCTAGGGCTAGGGCAGCGGCGGCTGTAGGGATGGAAACCAGGCTGATACCATATTGGAGTGAATATTCCATAGATTAGGGCTAACCCAACAGGTTAGCTATATAGTGTTTACATGGGCCACATGGGCCTAGCCTTAACAGGCCTAACACTCTAACACGCACAATTGCCTTCCTCTCCGTCAGTTACTGCAAGGTTGCTAGGACGACTGGCTATCACTGCTTGAAGATGGGGCGCTGTCCTTACCGACGCGCTAGGAGGCAGCGTACCACCGCTGTAGTTGCGTCGTCGATGCCCGGATGCCATCCACCCGGATGCCATCCACACCCCCGTAGAAGACGCCATCGCAGTGCTGCTGTGGTAGCACAGACATGGGGGCGGTGAACGATGGGATCAGTGAAGGAGTGGTGGGAAGCAACCCCAGACTGCTGCTCTCCTCGGCGGTCAGGAGCCTGCTGTCTGGTTGTGGCGGCAGCCAGTTGATCGTCAGCGGAAAAGGGTCGGACACCGAACTCGCATGCATGATATGTGGCGCAGAGAAGACCTCTGGGATGATTGGAATCGACGTTGGAAGGGCCAGAATGCCTTCGAACCATGGTAGGCCATACTGTAGCAGGGTCGGCACAGAGGGCGACAGTCGTCTCACAACGGCTGACAGGGCAGAGAGGGCGCCGCATAGCCGGGAGGGCCGTATGGGTAATCTTGCACAGCGGAGGGGAAGATGTGGGACAACGATGAAAGATCGATCACGGACGAGGCCGACACAGACTATACCTTGATCGCCCCAACCGGGCGGTCAACACCGACAGGTGGTTGATGATCAACGTCTGGGAGTCCAGCACCTGCCGCTAGAACGACATGAAGAAGTCCTGCGACACGGGCGTAGTGGGCGACGTGCTGGTGGCGGCTGCTGCCCCGGAGGTCGCCGGGATGGGGCCCGTTGTCGGGGGAACAAAAGGCTGGGGAGGGTTGTTCGACATCCTAGGATCGGCGAGGCCTCTGATACCAGATTGTTATGATCAGGATCTGGTGGGTTGATAGGATTGCGGATCCTACTGGGGACGTGGCGCATCGAGTACGAATGGGGCATAGGAGAAGCCGGCTGTAGGGCTTTGCCCACGGCCGGCAAGAGAGAAGTGATTTCCTTCTAATCTCTTGCTTACCTTCAATTGATACAATCCTTCTCCTTATATAGAGAGGGTTACTTGACCTCTAAGCACTAGATTTAATCTTATCTCTAATTCTCATCTTATTCCAAACTAGCATTATCTGTACCCAATCTACTTGAGGGTGTGCTACAGTAGTGACGTTACTGTAGCGGGCTTGGGCCCTGACAACAATTTTATACTGTATTCCTTGATTGTTGGAACTTCTAATTAGGGGCTCTGCTACTTTATCATCAACTTTATGGATAGTGCCATTGTCATGCAGATTTTTTATTTGTTCTTTTTTCCCTTGTATTGGCTTGTTGGAGTCATTTCATCCTATATACTGGAGAACAGTTGAGATGTGATGTGAACGATACAGCTTAGTTTTGATTTTCTAAATTTTTTCTTTCATCACCTGTAGATACTAAAATGTCTGGCATAACCGTAATGTTTTGAGTTATATTTATATATTGTTTGTATACTAACTATGTATTATACAGTGGAGGAGTCAGCAAAGGGCTGGGATATTCTGGTGGCAATGGAACGGTCACAGGAAAAGCTTGCCCAAAGGGTCTTTATGGAACATTTTGCAAGGTATAACTTATTTATATGTTCCAAACACGTTGTACCCTATATCTTGTTGCATTCCATAAGCAGTGAAGTTTGGTTGATTCATACACAAAATGGCCTAGATGTTCTATATCATGATAATGTGTAATATCTTGGTTTATTTTTTGGTTTGGTAAATATTGAGTAATTCCATAAGCATAACTGCATAACTATTATTTCCCTTAGTTCTGGAGTGGCCAGTGGCCATGTAACTCCAGTGCTACTTTATGCTGTGGTAATTGTTTTTCATAAATTGCAGGAATGCCCTTTGGGAACATACAAAAATGTTACTGGATCTTCTAAATCTTTATGCTTTCCATGCCCTCCTGGTGAACTCCCTCACCGTGCTATATACATAAATGTCAGAGGTAATTCTTATTTGTTTTTAAGCTGGTGATATGAAGTCTCAGTTCTTAGTGGAGGGTCTGTTCTTTTTTTTGGTGGTCATGGGTGTCATGTGTGGAGCTTCCCTGATTAACTGGTTATCCCAGTTCAACGCTGTGGGGTGTGCTCTATGTAGCTACTTCTGTTATTGCTTTCTTAAAAGCTGAGTAAAATCTCCTTTCAAAAAAAAATTCTTATTTGTTTTTGGGGTGTCGTTGTTAGAGGTTTATATCATGGGCTTATCATGCCTGGTTGGCAGTGTAACTGTACCCCATTAATGTTAGAGTTAAATAGATATAAGGGTTTCTCCCTTCAGGGGTCAAGTATCCTCTCTATATAAGGAGAGATGTATCAATCTAATCAAACATGAATTAGTTCACTTTTGCTTGGCCATAGGTAAGGCCCCTGGCTGGCCCCTCTCTCCCTCTCAACCCTAACCGCTACCATATGTTAGAGTTGTATGTCATGAGCTTATTGGGCCTGTGTTGGATAATGGTTTCTTCCTTACCCTCATATAAGGAGAGATGTATCAATTTAATCAAGCAGGATTTAGAAGTCCTTTCTTGCTAGGCAGTGGGCAAGGCCCCGATCACCCCCCTTTCTCCTTCTCAACCCTAACTGCCGCCATAACACAAAGTGGAAGGGCTACCTGCGAACAAAAAATTGATTTAACTTTCTATAAGTTGCTGCCCTCCCCCCATCCCCCCACCCACCCACCCAACACCTATAATTTGTTGACCATTGTTTTTCATGTTTTCATATGGATTTGGTTTATAGCGTTTCACATTTTTTCTAAATTTGTAGATCTTGTCCTGCCTAGTTAATTCAGACACATCTGTTACTTCACTTGAATATACCTTGCTTACATTTTTCAGGAGGTGCTGCTGAAACTCCATGTCCCTACAGATGCATGTCTGACAGATATCGCATGCCTCACTGTTATACAGCTCTGGAGGAGTTAATATATACTTTTGGGGGACCTTGGCTATTTGGTCTTTTTCTTTCAGGCCTCCTTATCTTGTTAGCTCTTGTTTTAAGTGTTGCTCGTATGAAATTTGTTGGCACTGATGAGTTACCTGGGCCAGCACCAACTCAGCAAGGGTCCCAAATTGATCATTCCTTTCCCTTCCTAGAATCACTAAATGAGGTACTTCATACCTTTTCTGCATATCTCACATCTTAAACGCCATGCACCTCCTGAATTCTGATAAAAATTTGATAATTACACAGGTCATTGAAACTAATAGGGCTGAAGAGTCACACGGTCATGTACACAGGATGTATTTCATGGGTCCCAACACCTTCAGTGAACCTTGGCATCTCCCACACAGTCCGCCAGAACAAATAACAGAGATCGTGTATGTGTGCTTGTTCACAAGTGAACCTAGATAATACTCAATCGGATCCAACCTTTGTGGTCCTTTTCTTTTACCACCCTTAAGCTCTGTCGAGTCATTATTTTGAGTCAAATAACCATTTCAATCTGCCTGTAGGAAATACTATCAGAAATACTTGAAAAGGTGTTCTAATTTTGCTCTATCTTTGTTGTCAGATATGAAGATGCATTTAATAGATTTGTCGATGAGATAAACACCCTTGCAGCTTATCAATGGTGGGAAGGATCTATTTACAGTATTCTTTGTATACTTGCGTACCCCGTGGCTTGGTCATGGCAGCAGTGGCGTAGGAGAAAGAAATTACAGAGACTTCGTGAATTTGTTCGCTCTGAATATGATCATTCATGCTTACGGTCTTGCCGTTCACGTGCACTCTATGAAGGCCTCAAGGTTGACTTGGTTTCTCAGAAAATTCAAATATCTTTAAAGCTCTTGGTCTTGCTCATAAATTTTAAACACTTCAAGCTCTTAAAGTTGGAACCTTACGGTGCTGCTCGCACACTGAGACTACCTATACTACTATAAGTGACAAATATTTAGTTATTAGCCGAAGGGAGGCCTCCAAAAACTTACATGATTGGAAACGGTACTTAAACATGCTACTTTGAGTAGAAGCAAGGGTTACTGCGTTTATACTAGTACTGTCTACAAATCTAAATGCTTGTCACCAAATTTATTTGCCCCCTAGAATCACATCCAGATTTATATATACCATCTGTAGATTATCCTTTTATAATTTCTAGTGTCTGTTTGGTCAATTGTATACTGTTTATGTTCATTCTTGTTTCCAAAGATGGAATATTATCTTCCAGCCTATCATTTATTTGATTTCTGCTTTTGCAATCTCTAGGTGACTGCAACCCCAGATTTAATGCTAGGGTATTTAGATTTCTTCCTTGGGGGAGATGAAAAGAGGCCTGATCTTCCACCTCGTCTTCGTCAAAGGTTTCCAATGTCTCTTATCTTTGGAGGCGATGGAAGTTACATGACTCCGTTTTTACTTAATAGTGATAGTGTGCTTACTAGTCTTATGAGCCAGGTATCATTTTAATATCTTTCATATTGAACTGCTCATGTCCTTACACTTTTTCTCAGGAACTCACGCCATATCTGTTACAGGCTGTTCCCTCATGGATATGGCACCGTCTTGTAGCTGGATTGAATGCACAGCTGCGTTTGGTTCGCTGTGGAAATCTGAAAGTAACGTGTCTTCCAGTCATCAACTGGCTTGAAACTCACGCGAATCCTTCTTTAGCTGAGAATGGTATCCGCGTTGATCTTGCCTGGTTTCAAGCTACAGCACTAGGGTACTGCCAATTTGGTCTTCTTGTTTATGCTGTTGAAGGAGATGCTGCACTTACTGAACCTGATGGGAGCCCTAGAATAAAAACAGAGCAACAGACACCGTGAGTTATTATGCGTTTTTATGTTTGTAATTGATCTTGTTTTTCATCATTATTATTTATGATGGCTTATTATTACACCACACAGAACACAAAACATGCTTGTTGAGACTCAACTCAGTCAGTCCAGGATTAAGGATGCTCTAATGCGCAGAAGGATCACTGGTGGAGTTCTCGATAGTAATAGCTTAAGGACGCTAAACGACAGGAGAGATTTATTTTACCCATTTTCTCTTATCTTGCACAATTCGAAACCAGTTGGGCACCAGGTCTTTCTCTGCCATTGTTCCTGTCCACAGAATAATTATTAATCTCTTCATTTTGTGCTGATCTTGGTTCTGTTCTTAACTGCAGGATCTTGTTGGTCTGGTAATCTCAATACTGCTTCTTGCAGATTTCAGCTTAGTTTTGCTTACTTTTCTCCAGCTGTATTCGTATTCTATGGTCGATGTTCTCTTGGTTTTGTTCATTCTACCTCTTGGGATTTTGTCGCCTTTTCCTGCTGGTATAAATGCTCTATTTAGTCATGGACCGAGGCGATCAGCAGGCCTTGCTCGTGTATATGCATTGTGGAACATAACTTCACTGGTCAATGTCGTAAGTATTCTTCAACCACCTACATTCCAATGTTATATCAAGTGTTACACCTCTATAACTTTCTCCCTGTGCTTGTTAATCCCTAGGTTGTGGCTTTCATATGTGGTTTTGTACATTATAAGTCATCAACCAAAACACACCCAAGCGTGCAGCCCTGGAACCTGGGAACGTAAGCATAATTTCCTTCGCCTGCCCACTAGCATCTTCTAAGAGTTGTATGCGGTTAAGCCACATGTCATGAAATCTTTCCAGGGATGAAAGCAGTTGGTGGCTCTTCCCAACTGGACTCATGGTGTTGAAATGCATTCAAGCAAGGCTTGTTGATTGGCACGTTGCTAATTTAGAGATTCAAGACCGTGCGGTATATAGCAACGACCCAAACATCTTTTGGCAGTCATGACACCTGGTGTAACTGAGGTCCTTCTGGAAAGCTTTTTACAACTCGATTTTTTGTGAGTTGATAAAAGGAAAGAGTGCGGGCAGCAAGGCCTTTCTTTATTGACCAGACCAAAGAAGCAGCTACAGAGGTTATATAGACGCATACTTCCGCATCCCCCGCTGATAATGTGCAGTTGCAACCGGTGTTCTGTTGTATATATAAAAGGTGTTCTTGATCCATTCTTTGTAGGATTTAGACACCATAGAGTTTATAAACAATGTCAAAAGCTAACCTAAGAGAGACATCGGAGGGATGTGGATTTGTTGTTCTATTGCTACCGTGCCCTGGCCCTTGATGTTTGTTGAGATGGGCAGAGGGGGGCAACTAAAAGTCAGGGAGACGCAAAAGCCTCTTGTATGTGATCAGATGGGTAAAACAAGTTATTATATTATTAACATGCTCCAGGGTTTTCACTAACAGCAAGGCTGATAGACTGAGAAATCGGTGTGAAAATCTGGTGATGTGCCCTTGCAGCTTAGCAAATCACGGGGTGATGCAAAACCCTTCTGTAGTATCTGATGTTGCGTCACTTGCGGACCGGTAGTGGTGGATGGATGGCCGAGGGCCCGTTTGGATCCATGGGCTAAAATGGACGGCTGAGGGCTCGTTTGGATCCATGGGCTAACAACCAGTTGCTAAATTTTAGCGCTCAATGATCCAAACAGGATGGCTAATGTCTGAGCTAAAGTTTAGGTTGTTTGGAAGAGCTTCACTTCAAAAATTTTAGGTCTATTTTAGCCTTTTCTATCAAATAGATCCTCCACGGGTTCTAGCCTCAAAAAAACTAAAACTATAGGTCAATTTTATGAAATTTTTGAAGCTCCTCAAAGGATTCATGACCTGTCCATTTATGTCTCTTTGTTCACATGTTAATCATCAAGTATAATTAAAGAAAATTTGTACAAATTAATTGTATTGCATAAGCTGAAGTCTATGTGCGAGCCAAACGCTTTTGAACCTTGCCGTGAAGTTGAAAAATCAAAACTGCAATTCTTAAAATGAAGCCTTCAGACATAGCCTTAGCCCACATTAAAGTGTTAGTCGAAGTCAACTAGTTATTAGTTCACTGGTAAGTCTATTATATTTAGGATTTTCATTTTCTCAAGTAAAATCAGTTCATTTTTCATTAGGAAAATAGAAATCACTTGGGAAAATAGAGTTTCAAAACTAGCCCTTAAGCGGGAAAACTGTTGTGCGTCTCTTCGTTCACACCCGTCAGAAAAACCAGCGTTCTCTCCCAAGCGCATGACTCGGCACTGTCGGACTTTAAAGAACCGTTGAACTGTGGAAATCTCTGATTTGTTTATTCTTTTGGTTCCCAACAGTCACCTGCTGCGTATCCTGACACAGGGATATGGCAGACATGTTACAAATACCTCCTCGCCCCATTTTAAATCTCCCTTTCCCTCACTTGCTCCACTTTGGCTCAAATTTCTGGTTGTTCTTCCACTAAAACTGAGAAAGACCACTTAGAACAGCAAGAACCCTAAGTATTCCTAGTCTCATTGAGCATTGGAGCTTCTCCAAGACCGACATTCACCTATTGATTCTTGGAGCTTGCTCCAAGACGATGTGAAACCATTCTCCACGAGCTACAAGATTGTTGCAGCCTTGAATTGTTGTAAGTAATTACCCTCATTCATAGTGAAAAACCTTCTCATACTAAGACTGAGAGCTCTTGGCGAGTGAAAAACAATGTGTGACCCTTGGTATTTGTGGCTCTCCTCAACAACGTGGATGTAGGCAAACCTTGTGGCGAGCTAAATCACGAGATAAATATGTGTCCATATGAGCTGGTCTGAAATGCTCATTGGAATAGGCGGGGTTTAAGTTGCTCATATTTGGTTACTGTAGGAAATGGTGACGCCTAAGAGAGGGGCCGAATTAGGAATTCTAAAAACTGTCTCTAAACTTGGCCACAAATAAACCCCTAGAACAAACCTATGCAAATAAGCAAACTAGAATGTGGAAACTAGGATTCTCTAAGTGTTGCTATGTCTACTGCAAAAGGAGTTCTTGAGAGCACCTAGAGGGGGGGGGGGGTGAATAGGTGATCCTGTAAGAACTTAAAACTTATAACCACAAAACTTGGTTAAGTGTTAGTACAATGAAATCAAATGGCTAAGGACTGAGCTCTTGCGAAACACAATAGTCACAGTGAGAAGAAGCACAAGAGACACGATGATTTATCCCGTGGTTCGGCCAAGTATAACACTTGCCTACTCCACGTTGTGGCGTCCCAACGGACGAGAGTTGCACTCAACTCCTCTCAAGTGATCCAATGATCAACTTGAATACCACAGTTTTCTTCTTTCTTTACTCTTTCCCGTTTGCGAGGAATCTCCACAACTTGGAGTCTCTCACCCTTACAATAAGGATCAAATTGAAAGTACTAGAGTAAGGGAGGGAAGCAACACACACAAATCCACAACAATACGCACACACAGCCAAGACTTGAGCTCAAATGAATAGCACAAAGTTCACCACTAGAACGGAGCTCAAATCACTAAGAATGTCAATCGAGTGCGCAAAGACGGAGTGTGAATGATTAAGAATGCTCAAAGTATGCTTGGTGTACTCCTCCATGCGCCTAGGGGTCCCTTTTATAGCCCCAAGGCAGCTAGGAGCCGTTGAGAGCAATCTAGGAAGGCAATTCTTGCCTTCTGTCGGGTGGCGCACCGGACAGTCCGGTGTGCCACCGGACAGGCACTGTTCAGTGTCCGGTGCAGATTGCTTTCCTATTTTGTCGCAGTCGAGCGTTGAAGATTTGGAGCCGTTGGCGCACCGGACAGTCCGGTGCCCCCATCAGACCGTTGGCTCGGCCACGCGTCACACGCGGATTGCGCGACCGACCGTTGGCGCGACCGACTGTTGGCTCACCGGACAGTCCGGTGCACCACCGGACAGTCCGGTGATTTTTAGCCATACGCCGCCGTCGAGCCCCGAGAGCGGCCAGTTGACCAGACTCCAGCCTGGTGCACCGGACACTGTCCGGTGCACCATCGGACACTGTCCGGTGCACCCAGACTGCGTAGAGTCTTGGCTGCTCCAGCCAAGTCTTTTTCCTTTTGTGTTTTCTCTGATTCTAGCACTTAGACAAATATGTTAGTACACAAAAACCAATGTACTAAGTCTAGAATCATACCTTTGTGTTGATTTGCACTTCATTCACCATTTGGCACAGTTTAACACTTAGACCATTTGTGTTGGCACTTAATCACCAAAATACTTAGAAATGGCCCAAGGGCACATTTCCCTTTCAATCTCCCCCTTTTTGGTGATTTATGCCAACATAACAAAAAGCAACACATAGAAGTGCAACATCAATGCAAATGAGAACAAGAATTGTTTTTGATTCAAATTTGGCATATTTGGAGCATCCTTTGCCACCACTTGGTTTTGTTTTTGCAAATCAACTTCAATTTCCTATCTCTAAGTCAAACACACTTGTTGAGGCATAAATATAGGTATTCCAAGAGAAATTGATCAAAGATTCAAAAGCTCCCCCTTTTTCCTATAATCAAACATTCTCCCCACAAGAGACCAACTTTTGACAAAAAGAGACACTTAGAGTATTTTGACAAATCAAAAGTTCTAACTCTACTATTTTCAAAATTCTCAAGTGGTAGCTGATCCATTTGCTTTAGCCTTAATTTCTCCCCCTTTGGCATCAAGCACCAAAACGGGATCATTTTTGGCCCTTTAACCCCATTGCCTCACCAAAATCTTCAATTAAGAGTAAAAAAGGCAATAAGAGCATGGAGATGAACTTGGAATTAGTTACTCGCTCATCGGAGTGCAGTGGAAGTCTTTCATGGTCCAAGTCCACCTTTCCCTTTCAATCCACTTTTGAGACAAACAAGTAAACTCAAACACAAGATTAGTCTCAAAGTGTCAAGTTGTAGCATGCCTCCCCCTAAATAAGTGCATCACTTGCAAATGGACTTGTGAGGTCCGGGGATAATGTGTACAACTTGAGCACCATAAATAAGCAACAATATGCAAAAAGAACATGATCAAAGGCATAAACACATGTATGCTATAGATCAATCCAAGTTACGCGAATATAAGACATTTAGCTCACTACGCAGCCTGCAAAAGGTCTTCTCATCTAAATGCTTGGTAAAGATATCAGCTAGATTGTTCTCGGTGCTAACATAAAACACTTTGATATCTCCCTTTTGCTGGTGGTCTCTCAAAAAGTGATGCCGGATATCAATGTGCTTAGTGCGGCTGTGTTCAACAGGATTGTCCGCCATGCGGATAGCACTCTCATTATCACATAGGAGTGGGACTTTGCTCAGATTGTAGCCAAAGTCCCTGAGGGTTTGCCTCATCCAAAGTAGTTGCGCGCAACACTGTCCTGCGACAACGTACTCGACCTCAGCGGTGGATAGGGCAACAGAAGTTTGTTTCTTAGAACTCCAAGACACCAGGGACCTTCCTAAGAATTGGCACGTCCCTGATGTACTTTTCCTATCAACCTTGCATCCAGCATAATCGGAGTCTGAGTATCCAATCAAGTCAAAGGTAGACCCCTTTGGATACCAGATCCCGAAGCAAGGCATAGCAACTAAATATCTAAGTATTCGCTTAACGGCCACAAGGTGACACTCCCTTGGATCGGATTGAAATCTAGCACACATGCATACGCTTAGCATAATATCCGGTCTACTAGCACATAAATAAAGTAAAGACCCTATCATAGACCGGTATGCCTTTTGATCAACGGACTTACCTCCTTTGTTGAGGTCGACATGTCCATCGGTTCCCATTGGAGTCTTCGCGGGCTTGGCGTCCTTCATCCCAAACCGCTTGATCAAATCTTGCGTGTACTTTGTTTGGGAGATGAAAGTGCCGTCCTTGAGTTGCTTCACTTGGAACCCAAGGAAGTAGTTCAACTCGCCCATCATTGACATCTCAAATTTTTGAGTCATCACCCTGCTAAACTCTCCACAAGACCTTTGGTTAGTAGAACCAAATATTATGTCATCGACATAAATTTGGCACACAAATAAGTCACCATCACAAGTCTTAGTGAATAAAGTTGGATCAGCTTTCCCAACCTTGAAGGCATTAGCAATTAGAAAGTCTCTAAGGCATTCATACCATGCTCTTGGGGCTTGCTTAAGTCCATAGAGCGCCTTAGAGAGCTTACACACGTGGTCGGGGTACCGTTCATCCTCAAAGCCAGGGGGTTGCTCTACATACACCTCCTCCTTGATTGGCCCGTTGAGGAAAGCGCTCTTCACATCCATTTGGAACAACCTGAAAGAATGGTGAGCGGCATAGGCTAACAAAATGCGAATAGACTCTAGCCTAGCCACAGGAGCAAAAGTCTCCTCAAAGTCCAAACCTGCGACTTGGGCATAACCTTTTGCCACAAGTCTAGCTTTGTTCCTTGTCACCACTCCGTGCTCGTCTTGTTTGTTGCGGAACACCCACTTGGTTCCCACAACGTTTTGCTTGGGACGTGGCACCAGTGTCCAAACTTCATTTCGCTTGAAGTTATTAAGCTCTTCCTGCATGGCCAACACCCAGTTCGGATCTAGCAAGGCCTCTTCTACCCTAAAAGGCTCAATAGAAGAGACAAAAGAGTAATTCTCACAAAAATTAGCTAATCTAGAGCGAGTAGTTACTCCCTTGCTTATATCACCTAATATCTGATCGACTGGATGATTCCTTTGAATCGTTGCTCGGACTTGAGTTGGAGGGGCTTGAGGTGCTTCTTCCTCCATAACATCATTATCTTGTGCTCCCCCTTGATCACACGCCTTCTCTTGATGAACCTGTTCATCAGTTTGAGTTGGGGAATGCATCATTGTTGAGGAAGAAGGTTGATCTTGCTCCTTTTGTTCCTGTGGTCGCACATCTCCAATCGCCATGGTGCGTATTGCGGCCGTTGGAACATCTTCTTCATCTACATCATCAATATCAACTTGCTCTCTTGGAGAGCCATTAGTCTCATCAAATACAACGTCGCTAGAGACTTCAACCAAACCCGATGATTTGTTGAAGACTCTATACGCCTTTGCATTTGAGTCATAACCTAACAAAAACCCTTCTACAACTTTGGGAGCAAATTTGGAATTCCTACCTTTCTTCACTAGAATGTAGCATTTACTCCCAAATACACGAAAATATGAAACGTTGGGTTTGTTACCGGTTAGGAGTTCGTATGACGTCTTCTTGAGGAGGCGATGAAGATAGACCCGGTTTATGGCGTGACAAGCCGTGTTCACAGCTTCCGTCCAAAACCGTTCGGACGTCTTGAATTCACCAAGCATCGTCCTTGCCATGTCTAAAAGTATCCTGTTCTTCCTCTCTACCACACCGTTTTGCTGTGGTGTGTAGGGAGCGGAGAACTCGTGCTTGATTCCTTCCTCCTAAAGGTATCCTCCACTTGAAGGTTCTTGAATTCAGACCCGTTGTCGCTTCTTATCTTTTTCACCTTGAGCTCAAATTCGTTTTGAGCTCTCCTTAGGAAGCGCTTAAGGGTCCCTTGGGTTTCTGTTTTATCCTGCAAGAAGAATACCCAAGTGAAGTGGGAAAAATCATCAAGAATAACAAGACCATACTTACTTCCCCCGATAGTAGGCGACGGGTCCGAAGAGGTCCGTATGAAGTAGCTCCAAAGGTCTTGATGTGGTCATCACATTTTTGCTATGATGAGTACTTCCCACCTGTTTACCTGCTTGACAAGCTGCACAAGGTCTATCTTTTTCGAAAGTTACATTTGTTAGACCTAATACATGTTCTCCCTTTAGAAGTTTGTGAAGATTCTTCATCCCCACATGTGCTAGACGGCGATGCCACAACCAGCCCATGTTAGTCTTAGCAATTAAGCATGCATCTAGACCGGCCTCCTCCTTTACAAAATCAACTAAATAGAGTTTGTCGTCTAGTACACCCTTAAAAGCTAATGAACCATCACTTCTCCTAAAGACATACACATCTACATTAGTAAATAAGCAATTATAATCCATATTACAAAGTTGACTAACGGACAACAAGTTATACCCGAGCGATTCAACTAAAAACACATTAGAGGTGGAATGCTCGGATGAAATAGCTATTTTTCCTAGTCCTTTAACCTTGCCTTGATTCCCGTCACCGAATATGATTGAATCTTGGGAATCTTTGTTCTTGACATAGGAGGTGAACATCTTCTTCTCCCCCGTCATGTGGTTTGTGCATCCGCTGTCGATAATCCAGCTTGAGCCCCCGGATGCATAAACCTGCAAGGCAAATTAGGCTTGGGTTTTAGGTACCCAACTCTTGTTGGGTCCTACAAGGTTAGTAACAATAGCCTTAGGGACCCAAATGCAAGTTTTGTCTCCTTTGCATTTTGCCCCTAATTTCCTAGCAACCACTTTCTTATTTTTACATTGAAGTACAAAATCAGTGTTGCAGGCATGAATAACGGTAGCATTATGCATTTTCCTAGGCACATGGACAACATTTCTCCTAGGCATATGATGAATAACATTTGTCCTAGACATATCTCTACCATGCACATAGGAAGAACTTGAAGCAATGATGGCATGTGAATCATAATCATTACAACTCCTATTATGATAAGCATTTCTAGAAAATTTTCTATCATAAATAAATGCATGATTCTTTTAACTACAATTAGCCATAGGAGCATTCCCCTTTTCCTTGTTGAAAATGGGAGCTCTTTGGTTTGTTAAGTTCTTGGCTTCCCTCTTGAAGCCAAGCCCATCCTTAATTGAGAGGTGTCTACCAATAGTGTAGGCATCCCTTGCAAATTTTAGTTTGTCAAAGTCATTCTTGCTAGTCTTAAGTTGGGCAATAAGACTAGCCACTTCATCGTTTAATTTGGAGATGAAAATTAAGTGTTCACTACAAGCATCAACATTAAAATCCTTACACCTATTGCAAATCACAACATGTTCTACACAAGAGCTTGATTTATTAGCTATTTCTAACTTAGTATTTAAATTGTCATTAATACTCTTTAAGCTAGAAATAGATTCATGGCATGTAGATAATTCACATGAAAGCATTTCATTTCTTTTAACTTCTAAAGCAAGAGAATTTTGCGCACTAACAAATTTATCATGCTCTTCATATAAAAGATACTCTTGCTTCTCTAACAATCTATTCTTCTCATTCAAAGCATCAATTAATTCATTGATCTTGTCAATTTTAGTTCTATCTAAACCTTTGAATAAGCTTGCATAGTCTACTTCATCATCACTAGACTCATCATCACTTGAAGAAGCATACGTAATAGTACTTCGAGTACTTACCTTCTTCTCCTTTGCCATGAGACAGGTGTGATGCTCGTTGGGGAAGAGAGACGATTTGTTGAAGGCTATGGCGGCGAGTCCTTCGTCGTCGGAGTTGGACGACGAACAATCCGAGTCCCATTATTTTCCAAGGTGTGCCTCGCCCTTAGCCTTCTTGTAAACCTTCTTGTTCTCTCTCTTCCCATTCTTTCCTTGTTCCTGGTCACTATCATTGTCGGGACAGCTAGCAATAAAGTGACCAATCTTACCACACTTGAAGCAGGATCGCTTTCCCTTCGTCTTGCTCTTGTTGGGATGCTCCTTGCGACCTTTGAGCGCCGTCTTGAAGCGCTTGATGATGAGGGCCATTTCATTCTCATTTAGCCCGACCGCCTCAACTTGCGCCACCTTGCTAGGTAGCGTCTCCCTGCTACTTGTTGCTTTGAGCGCAACAGTTTGAGGCTCGTGGATCGGCATTGGGCCACTCAACGCCTCATCAACATATCTTGCCTCCTTGATCATCATTCGCCCGCTTACGAACTTTCCGAGTATTTCCTCGGGCGTCATCTTGATGTACCTAGGATTCTCACAAATAGAGTTTACAAGATGAGGATCAAGGACAGTGAAGGACCTTAGCATAAGTCGGACGACGTCATGGTCCGTCCATCTCGTGCTCCCATAGCTCCTTATCTTGTTGACCAGGGTCTTGAGCCTATTGTACGTTTGAGTTGGCTCCTCTCCCCTGATCATCGCGAACCTTCCTAGTTCGCCTTCCACCAACTCCATCTTGGTGAGCATGGTGGCGTCGTTCCCCTCATGCGAGATCTTGAGGGTGTCCCAGATCTGCTTGGCGTTATCCAAGCCACTCACCTTATTGTATTCTTCCCTCCACAAGGATGCTAAAAGAACAGTAGTAGCTTGTGCATTTTTATGGATTTGTTCATTGATAAACACAGAATTATCCGAACTATCAAATTGCATTCCATTTTCTACTATCTCCCATATACTTGGATGAAGAGAGAACAAATGGCTACGCATTTTGTGACTCCAAAATCCGTAGTCCTCTCCATCAAAGTGTAGAGGTTTACCAAGTGGAATGGAAAGCAAATGAGCATTGGAATTATGCGGAATACGAGAATAATCGAAAGAAAAGTTCGAGTTAACCGTTTTCTTTTTCTCCTCATATTCGTCGTCCTTTTGAGAAGAGGAAGATTCGTCGCTGTCGTAGTAGACAATCTTCTTGATGCACCTCTTCTTCTTTCCATCCTTCTTCTTTTGACTCGAGCCAGAGTCATTGGCTTTGTCATCCCTTGGCTTGTTGAAGATGAACTCCTTCTCATTGTCGTTGACCACCATCCCCTTTCCCTTAGGATCCATCTCTTCGGGCGATTAGTCCCTTTCGTGAAGAGAACGGCTCTGATACCAATTGAGAGCACCTAGAGGGGGGGGGGGTGAATAGGTGATCCTGTAAGAACTTAAAACTTATAACCACAAAACTTGGTTAAGTGTTAGTACAATGAAATCAAATGGCTAAGGACCGAGCTCTTGCGAAACACAATAGTCACAGTGAGAACAAGCACAAGAGACACGATGATTTATCCCGTGGTTCGGCCAAGTATAACACTTGCCTACTCCACGTTGTGGCATCCCAACGGACGAGAGTTGCACTCAACTCCTCTCAAGTGATCCAATGATCAACTTGAATACCACAGTTTTCTTCTTTCTTTACTCTTTCCCGTTTGCGAGGAATCTCCACAACTTGGAGTCTCTCACCCTTACAATAAGGATCAAATTGAAAGTACTAGAGTAAGGGAGGGAAGCAACACACACAAATCCACAGCAATACGCACACACACAGCCAAGACTTGAGCTCAAATGAATAGCACAAAGTTCACCACTAGAACGGAGCTCAAATCACTAAGAATGTCAATCGAGTGCGCAAAGACGGAGTGTGAATGATTAAGAATGCTCAAAATATGCTTGATGTACTCCTCCATGCGCCTAGGGGTCCCTTTTATAGCCCCAAGGCAGCTAGGAGCCGTTGAGAGCAATCTAGGAAGGCAATTCTTGCCTTCTGTCGGGTGGCGCACCGGACAGTCCGGTGTGCCACCGGACAGGCACTGTTCAGTGTCCGGTGCAGATTGCTTTCCTATTTTGTCGCAGCCGACCGTTGAAGATTTGGAGCCGTTGGCGCACCGGACACTGTCCGGTGCACACCGGACAGTCCGGTGCCCCCATTAGACCGTTGGCTCGGCCACGCGTCACGCGCAGATTGCGCGGTCGACCGTTGGCGCGACCGATCGTTGGCTCACCGGACAGTCCGGTGCACCACTGGACAGTCCGGTGATTTTTATCCGTACGCCGCCGTCGAGACCCGAGAGCAGCCAGTTGACCAGAATCCAGCCTGGCGCACCGGACACTGTCCGGTGCACCCAGACTGCGCAGAGTCTTGGCTGCTCTAGCCAAGCCTTTTTCCTTTTGTGTTTTCTCTGATTCTAGCACTTAGACAAATATGTAGTACACAAAAACCAATGTACTAAGTCTAGAATCATACCTTTGTGTTGATTTGCACTTCATTCACCATTTGGCACAGTTTAACACTTAGACCATTTTTTGGCACTTAATCACCAAAATACTTAGAAATGGCCCAAGGGCACATTTCCCTTTCAGTTCTGCAACCTAAGTTCCAATCCTAAATAATCTAACTATAATTGAGAGATTGAAAATTAAGTACTTAATATAAATGCGGAAGTTAAATTAGCAAGGGTAGAGATGCAAAATCCCGTGGACAACACTGATATTTTTTACCGAGGTATCTGGAACTGCGCAAGGTCCCGACTAATCCTCGTTTGTGCCCCTATGCAAAGGGTACCCCACGGGAGGGCCAAGTACCACGGACATGTAACTCAATAGAGAGCCACATGCCTTCTCACGCGCAAGTGGTGCTCCGCTTCCGGCCTCCTCTCGATGCTCTCCGCCGTCTTCACTATCGAGTTTCTGGTCGAAACTCAACGGGTCTCGTTCCCTCCGGTACACGATGGCGACCGTATCACAAACACGATTGATACTGTCTCACAAGACTCTCGCCCCACTCGGTACAATTTTAACGGCTCGCGCAAGAATCGCTAAGTTTTGTGGGTTTTGCTAACCTCACTCACTCAACTAAGAATACACCTAAAGCAAGTGCAATAGCGGTCTAACTAGCCTAGGCACTTCGCAAAGCATCTATACTAATCACCGAGTGATTCTAATTAGCACTTGTGTGATGGAACACTTATAAATGTATATTTATGCTTGAGATATGTTGCTTGGGCTCCAACATCTTCATATGGTTGTCCAAGGGTGTACAAATAGCCCCCCACTCAAAACTAGCCGTTTGGAGTAAAGTTGTAGATTATGTGTGCGTGCGCACCAGACCGATTCGATGCTCCACCGAACCGTCTAGTGCGTACTCCATGTCAGCTAGCCGTTACACTCCCCTAGACTGTCTGGTGGCACACTCACCCAGTTTGGTGCCAGAGAGCTGTTGGAAAGTAGTCGTTGCCAACCGTTGCACTCGGTCTGGGTGCTAGCTGCCAGAGAGCCATTCTGCTGAGCTCTCTGCGCACAAGGTCCGGTGTGCCACCGTTGCGCCACCAGTGCGCAGCTGACATCCCAACTTTGGATTTCTTCACTCTCTGACTTGGGCTTCTTTTGGTCTTGTATCTTGGACTATTGCTGAGTATTTGTAGCTCTTCTTAGAGTCTTTTCTGTCTTCTTTTGAGGTGTTGCATCCTCAGAGCCTTGGTCCAATCCACTTCGCATCCAGTGAACTACAAACACAAACTCCAGAGAAACATTAGTTCACTAGTTATGTTGTTCATCAAACATCAAAATCCCTTAAACAAATGGGTCGAGGTCAATTTTCCTTACAGATACCTCTCTACTTTGTACTATGTGCTGTCTCCTTACTGTGCGTACCTAGTTTTAGCTTCACATTATAGGTAGAAGGAAGTTATCATATCTATTAGACTCTATAACAGTTTGACAATGTTCGGCGTATTTGAGGCTGTCCGGTAGTGCCGGATTCAGAGCGACACTAGCGCTTGAGGATTTAATATCTTCTTGAGCTAAAATTTTACATATAGCTTATTCACCCCCTTTAGACGTACCAAATCCTTAAAATTTATCATTCCATCACTTTACAAAGTTAAAATATAAGTCTATCTCAAATTTGTAGGGTAGGTCTGGACTATGTTTCTACTCTGCAATTTATAATACGCTCTTCGTCTTGCTCCCATATAGTAGAAATATAGCACATAAATTCTCCCACTGGGCAACGATAATAAACAAATATATTTTGTATAAAACTATATTAGCTTAATTGATCTCTGCCTAAATTAAAGTTATTAGAATGGAAATCAATTCAACTAGTAAAGTGCATGTACGATTGCTATGATTTCTATTTATGTTTGAGTATAGAGTATACAAAGCTAAGATGTGTGTTCTTATAGTTAGGTGGGTGTGAATGTGGGTTTAGAGCCAACAAGGTCCAAATCCCCATTTACGATGATGACGACGACGATCATTTAAACTAGTGCTTTATATAGACTAGTTAGTTGTCCATACGTTGCTATGATTTCTATATATTATATAGACATATAGTAGAGACTAGTATTACCGCCGTCCAAGGACCGACAGAAATTAACCCTAAACCGATGAGAATTAGTAATTCCCGTCGGCTCTTGGCCGACAGGAATTAACTGAATTCCTGTTGTGATAGATCTTGCTTAAATATGATATTTATTCAAACATGGTTATTTTTTATTCTGAATTATTAGTATATGTATATATTTTTATATGTCTTCTTTATATAACACAAACAACAATAAATTGCAGTGGTAGAAGCTTTTGGATATTCCGCGTGGGAGGGAAAATTTATTCGTTTGCTGCGCTCGCTGAAGGATGCAACGTACGAATAAACTCGGCTTAAATAATCAAACTGGACCTACGTCGTGTTGGGTTGCCCATGGATAGAGATTGCAATGGGTACCCGCGACCCGATACCCGATGGGTATTTCTCCATTAGGGTATGTATGTGGGCTAAATATTCTACTCGTGGGTCTGTTATTGGGCAAAAATCTTCACCCAATGGGTAAACGAGTATTAGAACGTTTCACTTTCACCCATACTCGTTAACTCGTGGGTATAAAATACCCAATATAAACTTAGCCCAAGCATAAACTTAGACTTTAGTCATCCATCTTTTTTACTATTTAGTAACCTTTTAGGCCATTATGTCATAGAAGGTGTCGGCATTTCGACCCCGGGGGGTCCCTGGACCGACGAGTAAATTTGTCGCTGCGCGTCCCAGCCCAGATGGGTTGGCGCGAGATGGAACACAAGGGGGAAAACACGGCTCGTGTTACCCCGCGCCAGGGGTGTGCTTGCAGTAGGGGTTACAAGCGTTCGCGAGAGAGAGAGAGAGTGAGCCTGTTCGTCAGCCCGTTCTCCCGCGCGACCCTCTCGCATGAAGGCACTGGACCTCCCTTTTATAGATGCAAGGAGAGGGTCCAGGTGTATAATGGGGGGTGTAGCTATGCGCTAACGTGTCCGGCAGAGAGGTGCCTGAGCCCTATGTACATGCCAATGTGGCTATCGGAGAGGTGCTAGGGCCCTGTGTACGCGGTATCGTGGCCGTCGGAGGAGCACTTGAGCCCTGTAGAAGCACAGCTGTCAGGGCTGCTGGGATCTTGCTGACGTCTCCTTGCTTCCGTAGGGGGCTGAGAACCACCATCGTCATGGACGCACGCGGGGAGCCATCATTACTTGTTACCGGGGCGAGCCTGGATGGGACACCGGTCTTGTTCCCCCGTAGCCTCAGCTAGCTAGGGGTAGGGTAATGATGTATCCCCCGTGGCGTGGTCGGTCTGAGCCCAAGGTCGGGCTAGGCGGAGGCTCCTCCTGAGGCTGAGGCCGGTGTCTGGCGAGGACGCGATTCCTCCCGAGGCCGAGGTTGAGGCCGAGCCCTAGGGTCGGGCGAGGCGGAGACCACATTCCGAGGCCGAGGTTGAGGCCGAGCCCTGGGGTCGGGCGAGGCGGAGCTTCCTGTTGCGCCTGAGGCTGAACTTGGCTGTTGTCAGCCTCACCCTGGTGGGTGGCACAACAGTCGGAGCGGAGCGAGCGGTGCTGTTTTCCTGTCAGGTCGGTCAGCGAAAGGGCAAAGTGACTGCGGTCACTTCGACCTTGACGACTGAGGCACGTGTGTCAGGATAAGGTGTCAGGCGATCCTTGCATTGAATGCGCCTGCGATATGGTCGGTTGGAGACGCGATTTGGCCAAGGTTGCTTCTCGACGAAGCCTGCCCGAGCTGGGCCTCGGGCGTGCCGAGGGTGTGCCCACTGCCCGAGGAGGCCCTCGGGCGAGACGTAACTTCGTCCGGGACTTCAGTTCCTGCCCGAGGCTGGGCTCGGGCGAGGCGAGATCGCTTCCCTTGGGTAGACGAAGCCTTGACCTGAATCGTGCCCATCAGTCTTTGTGCTGATCGTGGTTACCAGCCGTGTATAGGAGTGTTGGGGGTACCCCTAATTACGGTACCCGACAGTAGCCCCCGAGCCTCGAAGGTAGTGTTGGTACTCGCTTGGAGGCTTTGCCGCACTTTTTTGTGAGGGGACCGGCCTTTCTCGGTTACACTTTGTTCCGGTGGGTGCGCGCGAGCGCACCCGGGTGTAGCCCCCGAGGCCTCGGAGGAGTGGTTTGACTCCTCTGAGGTCTTAATGCCTTTCGTGATGCCTTGGCCGGCCTGGTTGTTCCCTCATGCGACCTGATTGTAGCTCGGGTGAATGGTCAGGTTCCGAGTTTTTAGGCTGGTTTGTTGACGCTGTCAACGGTTTGGCCGTAGCCGGGTTGCGGGAGCAGCCCCCGAGCCTCTGCATGGAGCGAGAGGACGATCAAGGACTGTCTCGACTTTTATTATACGCCCCTTCGTCGCCTTTCCGCAAGGAGGAAGGGGGGGGGGGGGGGAAGTGCCATGTTGCCCTCAGAGGGCGCCGAACATGGTGTCTCCAGTGAGTTGCAAATGGGTGATCCGAGTGGACGCCCGTGCCCCGTTCGATAAGGGTCGGCTAGTGGCCCAGAGGCACGCTCCAAAAGTACCTGCGGGTGATTTGCCGGACCCGGACCCGTTCGATAGGGTCCGAGGGCTCGATGCCTCCCTCTGATGGGATTCTGTTACAAAATCGCTCCTGCTGGTCTCGGAAATGTCATAGGGTACCTCGGGAGCGTAGCCCGAGCCTCGGCCATGTAACAGACGTACCCAGAGTCATCCCTTGCTCTGCGTGCTCTGGGGCGGCTGTCGAACCCTTCCGAGGGGCCAGCCTTCGAACCCCTGATCAGTAGTGGGCGCGGAGCCCGAGTGCTCTGGGGCGGCTGTCGAACCCTTCCGAGGGGCCAGCCTTCGAACCCCTGATCAGTAGGAGGGCTCGGGGCCTGCTTCCTTCGTGGAGAAGGATCCCTTTCGAAATATCCCCTTTCCTGGTCCCTGTAGCAAGTGAGAGAAAGGGGAAGCGGAAAAGGATATGAAATTAAACGGTGTGGCGCACCTTTTTTGACGCGGTCATCATGGCGGAGGTGAAACGACGCTCGCTTCGCCTGCCAAAGGTGTCGCTTGCCCTGCCGAGGAGTTAATGCGATGGGACGGGCGGTTCGCGGGGCGGCCGCGTGCGCGAGCCGTTTGTGGAACGGAACACGGGCGCGTCATCTTCACGCCGTGGGAGAGGGCTCCACTGCCGCTTCAGGAGGGGACGCGAGCCTGCAGGCGATTTGACCGCTGCTTCCGCTCGTCTGCTGCCGCCATTACTGTCGGTCCACTTTTGGCCATATCGACCGTCATGCCTCCTCCCGCGGCTGACTGACCCATGATCGTGGTGCTCGATTGGCACTGTTGGGCCATGCGTAGGGTTGCCTCGAGTCACGGCACCGGTTCCGTAGTCGAGAAGGCGCGGCATTGGCGCAAGTGGCGGTGCAGTTTCTTGCACGTAGTAACCGGCGTGTCGGTTACATGACGTGTGGGCCTGGGCCTCCATGCTGGATTGCGACGAAGACGAAGGGGTGCGCCCCCGCGGTGCGGTTGCACGCCACTTGCATGCGGTCCGCCCTTTCGACCGCTGGTTTCGGCGAGGATGGAGGAGTGCTTGTAACCGCGGGGCGGTTACATGCTCCGCGTGCGGCGGTTTGGCTTCTTCCGTTTCGGGTTAGCTTGCACGACGTGCGGGACCCAACCCCCGTGTCGTAGGGGGAGGACCCTGGAGCACGTCGGTGAAGACTTTGCCCGTGACGCTTGAGGATGCGAGTGGGGAGAGCCGCCTTTAAAAAGGGATTGATCCCTCGGGCGGTAGCCATGCCTTCGCAATCCCCTCATGCATCGCGCCCTTCCACCTTCCGAGCCCCCGGATGGGGAGCGCCCGCGTTGCCTTCGTCTTGCTGCTGTTGGAGGAGCGCAACCTCATGGGGGTTGGCACCCTTCAGCCATCGCTCGGCTTCAAGGATTTTCATCATGCAGCCCGGCTGCATTCCCTCACCAATGGTCATCCAGGATGATGACCACCAGTTCGGTGGTGGGGAGAAGCAAGCCAGGCTGCGGCCTCTGCCCCGCCCTCAGCTTCAAGGATCTTCATCATCCTTGCTGTGGCAGGGGCGAGCTGAGCTAGGGTTCTACCTCCCGCATGGGCTGGCGGGCCGCCTCTTCCTTCAGCATTTAGGGGAGAGGGCACTCACCGACCTTGCGGAGGGGGCGAACTTCGACAACGCGGGGCCGGTCAGCCGCAAGCGTCGTCAGCTCCAGCGTGCCTGGCTCGCTGGCTCAGCTGGCTTTGTCGCGGCCTCCGACGCCGCCTCCTACCGCTTGATCCGGGCGTGGCCGTCCGTCCACCGCACGGGCGGCCGTTGCGCCGTGCGCACCGGGGGATCGTCCAAGACGTCGCACGCCGCTAGGGTGGCGTTCGTGTTCTTGGATTGTCTTGTCCTCACTCCGGCACGACGCCTCCACGCGGAGGTCGGTGCCTGCCCGTCCGCGAGGACTTGAGTGGGGATCTATCGATGCAGGCTGGGCGGCCGTCATTCGTTGGCGTAGCGCCGGCGCGCAGGTGGCCGCTGTCGTCGGTGCTGAGGTGGTGGTCGCCAGAGGAGGTTTCTCCGCCAACGAGACCGTCGGCGCCACCCGCGGATAGACCTCCGGCTCTTTGGCTTTGATACCTTGTCCTCGCCCCTCGAGCGGGGACGTGGGCGAGGGCCTTCTTACAGCAGTGTTTACCCTGAGGTCATTGCTGCTGCTGTTTAGCCGTCCGAAGCGGAGGTCGTTGTCGCTGCTGGTGCAGTGGTCGTCGGCGAGCCACTCGGAGTTTGTTATCCCGCAGGCCCTCTGGTGTGGAGGTTGTTCATACCCGCGGGAGTGGAACCGGAGTTCTGTTTGTAATGGCACCCTGAGTGTGGGTGTATGTTCATTGTGGCTGTCGAGGCCTGAACATCTGGGTATTTGAGTGTAATACTGTGTTTCTTCCTCATTTCGAGCACTAGGACTCGCCTGTCGTCTAGCTGAACCGCTTAACCGAGTGTGAGTTGCCCTGCACGGAAGGTGACGAGTGAGGTATCCGTATCCCGGAGGAGTAGGAGTCCCTCGGCTCGGTCGGCCTTGCCATTCAAGGCCTCTCTTGCTCAGTTTTAGAACCTTCGGCCGCTCTGCGATGAGCTGGAGTCGGAGGCAGCGGTGTCGGCGTGGACAGAGGCGGAGTCGGTTCGAGAAGAGGCTTCGTCGGCCCAGGAGCAGGTGGCTTCCCGGGCCGAGGAGGTGCAGCAGCGGCGGCTGGGGCTTGGCCAGGTCATCCGCGAGCGGGACCAACCCCGGAGTCACGCTGCCGAGGCCGTGAGCCGGACTGAGGTCCTCGAGGGACAGCTGGCTGAGGCTACGGAGTGGCCAACCGAGGTGTCTGCTCGGGCCGGGGCCCTGGCGTCTTCCCTTGGGGTGGAGATCCTTCCGCCCGTATCGCCGTCCGAGGCCAGGCCAGATTTCGCCGAAGGTGGAAACGATGCCGAGGGTGCTGCTGCTCCCTCTGTCGATGTCTGAACCTGCAGGAACAGTTTGTTTGTAGTATGCGTATGTTTTTTGCGGCCGCAGAGGCCTAAACATCTCATTGTCGTATTATAAAGCTGTGTTTTCTTTCCTCTTGTTTCGAGTATCAGGACTTGTTCGTCGGTAGCAGAATCACTTATCCGAGCGAGAGTTACTTTTCACGGAAGGTGATGAGTGAGGTATCCGTATCCCGGAGGCGTAGGAGTCCCTCGGCTCGGTCGGCCTTGCCGCTTACGTGCACTCTTACTCATTCGCAGGATTCTGTTATCGATATAGTCGAGAAGGCACGAAAGTCGTTCTGGCAAAAAAGTTTTTCGAGCGTTAGGACTTGTTCGGCAGTAGGATCGATTATCCGAGCGTGAGTTACTTATCGCGGAAGGTGATGAGTGAGGTATCCGTATCCCGGAGGCGTAGGAGTCCCTCGGCTCGGTCGGCCTTGCCGCTTACGTGTACTCCCGTCGTTTTTAGGACCCCGCTATCGAAGCAGTCGAAAAGCGCGAAAGACGTTCTGGCAAAAGACTTTTTACGAGGAAAATTTTGACGCAGAGGGGGTTCCCCCCTTCTAGCCCCTGAGGGAGGGTCGGGCTTTGCCGAGGCAAGGCTGACCCTTCCTTGACGGTTAGACTTTATTTATGTATGTAAAGAGAACGATGTATATGAACGACTTGAAACATCTTAAGGGTAGAAGCAACGTAGCTGTTGGATGTTCCAAGCGTTGCTGTAGACCTCGCCTTGATCGTTGGCCAGCTTGTATGTTCCGGGCTTCAAAATCTTGGCGATGATGAACGGCCCTTCCCAGGGAGGAGTAAGCTTGTGGCACCCTCAGGCGTCCTGCCGCAGCTGAAGTACCAAGTCTCCCACCTGGAAGCCTCGGGGCCGAACCCCTCGGGCGTGGTAGCGTCGCAGAGACTGCTGATACAGCGCCGAGTGTAGTAAGGCCACGTCCCGAGCCTCTTCCAACTGGTCCAGTGAGTCTTCTCGGCTGGTCTGGTTGCTTCGGTCGTTGTACGCCTTCGTCCTCAGGGAACCGTATTCTAAGTCTGTGGGTAAGATAGCCTCGACCCCATAGACTAGAAAGAACGGTGAGAAACCCGTGGCTCGGCTTGGCGTCGTCCTCAGACTCCAGACCACCGAGGGTAGCTCTTTCATCCACCGCTTGCCGAATTTGTTGAGGTTTTTGTAGATCCTCGGTTTAAGTCCCTGCAGAATCATACCATTGGCACGATCCACCTGCCCATTCGTCATGGGGTGAGCTACGGCGGCCCAGTCCACACGGATGTGGTTGTCCTCGCAGAAGTCCAGGAACTTCTTCCCAGTGAACTGCGTGCCATTATCGGTGATGATGGAGTTCAGGGCCCCGAAGCGATGGATGATGTTGGTGAAGAACGCCACGGCCTGCTCGGACCTGATGTTGGTTAGGGGTCGGACTTCGATCCACTTGGAGAATTTGTCGATGGCGACCAGTAGGTGCGAGAAGCCCCCGGGTGCCTTCTGCAAGGGACCGACGAGGTCCAGACCCCACACAACAAATGGCCAGGTGATGGGTATTGTCTGCAGGGCCTGAGCGAGTAGGTGCGTCTGTCTTGCATAGAATTGACACCCTTGGCAAGAGCGTACAATCCTAGTGGCGTCGGCCACCGCGGTCGGCAAGTAGAAGCCTTGTCGGAAGGCGTTTCCCACGAGGGCTCGAGGTGCTGCGTGGTGACCGCAAGCCCCCGAGTGTATTTCTTGCAATAGCTCCTGTCCTTCGGCGACGGATATGCATCGTTGGATAATGCCCGAGGGGCTGCGGTGGTAGAGCTCCTTTTCATCCCCCAGTAAGACAAACAACTTGGCGCGCCGCGCCAGTCGCCGAGCTTAGGCCTTGTCGAGGGGTAGCTCTCCTTGGTGGAGATATTGCAGGTACGGGGTCTGCCAGTTTCGATTTGGCGCAACCCCATTCCGCTCTCCCTTGACACGCAGGGCCTCACCTTCGGCGGTCGAGGGTACCTCGGGCTGGGCCGAGGTCTCCTCGGGCTCGGGCGTGTCGTCGATCTTGACGGAGGGTTGATGTATGTCTCTGGAGAAGACGTCGGGGGGAACCGTTGTCCGCCCCGAGGCTATTTTCGCCAGCTCGTCCGCAGTCTCGTTGTACCGTCGAGCGATGTGGTTGAGCTCCAGCCCGTAGAACTTGTCTTCCAGGCGTCGAACTTCGTCGCAGTAGGCCTCCATCTTCGGGTCGCGGCAGTGGGAGTTCTTCATGACTTGGTCGATGACAAGCTGCGAGTCGCCACGAGCGTCAAGGCACCGAACCCCTAGCTCGATGGCGATGTGCAACCCATTAACCAGAGCCTAGTACTCGGCCACGTTGTTTGACGCCGGGAAATGGAGGCGCAACACGTAGCGGAGATGTTTCCCGAGAGGTCAGATGAAGAGCAGGCCTGCACCGACTCCTGTTTTCATCAGCGACCCATCGAAGTACATGGTCCAAAGCTCGGGTTGGATTGGAGCTGTTGGCAGCTGGGTGTCGACCCATTCAGCCACGAAGTCCGCCAAGACTTAGGACTTTATGGCCTTCCGAGGAGCGAATGAGATTGTCTCGCCCATGAGTTCCACTGCCCACTTTGCTATCCTACCCGAGGCCTCTCGGCACTGGATGATCTCCCCCAGGGGGAAGGGTGACACCACAGTCACCGGATGAGACTCAAAGTAGTGTCGCAACTTTTGCCGCGTCAGAATTACTGCGTACAGTAGCTTCTGAATTTGCGGGTAGCGGATTTTGGTCTCGGATAGCACTTCACTGATGAAGTAGACCAGCCTCTGGACGAGCAGTGCATGCCCTTCTTCTCGTCTCTCGACTATGATCGCGACGCTGACCACCTGAGTGGTTGCGGCTACGTAGATCAAGAGGGCTTCTTGAAAGGGAATTAGGCTTACACCTATTTCCTAATTGATTTTGGTGGTTGAATTGCCCAACACAAATAATTGGACTAACTAGTTTGCTCTAGTCTATAAGTTCTACAGGTGCCAAAGGTTCACAATAAGTTAATAAAAAGACCAAGAAAAGGGTTCAAACCAAGAGAGCAAGGGACAACCGAAGTATGCCCTGGTCTGGCGCACCGGACTGTCCGGCGCACCACCGGACAGTGTCCGGTGCACAAGGAAACTCCAAGCTGAACTCAACACTAGACAGTCTCAGAGGCGCTCCGCTATAATTCACCGGAATGTCCGGTGTACCACCGGACAGTGTCCGGTGCCCCAAGGGAGAGCGACTCTGAACTCGCCAGCTTCGGGAATTCGCTCCGCTATAATTCACCGGACTGTCCGGTGAGTCACCGGACTGTCCGGTGTAACAGCGGAGCAACGACTACTTCGCGCGCAACGGTCGACTGCAACGCATTAAATGCACGCCTGCGCGCGCAGAGGAGCAGAGCACGCGCGGGTGGCACACCGGACAGCCTACAGGGCCTGTCCGGTGCACCACCGGACAGCCAGGCGGGCCCACAAGTCAGAGCTCCAACGGTCGGAACCCAACGGCCAGGTGACGTGGCTAGCGCACCGGACAGTGTCTGGTGGCGCACCGGACTGTCCGGTGCGCCCGTCGACAGCAGCCTCCACCAACGGTCAAGTTTGGTGGTTGGGGCTATAAATACCAGGCAGGGAAGCGAGTTGGAGTCCATCATCCACATAAGAACATCATGACGACTGACAGGCCACTGGAGCTCCTACACATGGACCTATTCGGCCCAATAGCTTATATAAGCATCGGCGGGAGTAAGTACTGTCTAGTTATTGTGGATGATTATTCTCGCTTCACTTGGGTGTTCTTTTTGCAGGAAAAATCTCAAACCCAAGAGATCTTAAAAGGATTCTTGAGACGGGCTCAAAACGAGTTCGGCTTAAGGATAAAGAAAATTAGAAGCGACAACGGGACGGAGTTCAAGAACTCTCAAATTGAAGGCTTCCTTGAGGAGGAGGGCATCAAGCATGAGTTCTCTTCTCCCTACACCCCACAACAAAATGGTGTAGTGGAGAGGAAGAATAGAACTCTATTGGACATGGCAAGAACCATGCTTGATGAGTACAAGACTTCGGATCGGTTTTGGGCCGAGGCAGTCAACACCGCCTGCTACGCCATCAACCGGTTGTATCTACACCGAATCCTCAAGAAGACATCATACGAACTCCTAACCGGTAAAAAGCCCAATATTTCATATTTTAGAGTCTTTGGTAGCAAATGCTTTATTCTCGTTAAAAGAGGTAGAAAATCTAAATTTGCTCCTAAGACTGTAGAAGGCTTTTTACTAGGATATGATTCAAACACAAGGGCATATAGAGTCTTTAACAAGTCCTCTGGACAAGTTGAAGTTTCTTGTGACGTTGTGTTTGATGAGACTAACGGCTCTCAAGTAGAGCAAGTTGATCTTGATGAGATAGGTGATGAAGAGGCTCCGTGCATCGCGCTAAGGAACATGTCCATTGGGGATGTGTGTCCTAAGGAATCCAAAGAGCCTCCAAATGCACAAGATCAACCATCCTCCTCCACGCAAGCATCTCCACCAACTCAAAATGAGGATGAGGCTCAAGATGATGAAGGAGAAGGTCAAGAAAATGAGCCACCTCAAGATGACGGCAATGATCAAGGGAGAGATGCAAATGATCAATACAAGGAGGATGAAGAACCAAGACCGCCACACCCAAGAGTCCACCAAGCAATCCAACGAGATCACCCCGTCGATACCATCCTCGGCGACATTCATAAGGGGGTAACCACTAGATCTCGTGTTGCACATTTTTGTGAGCATTACTCTTTTGTCTCCTCTATTGAGCCACACAGGGTAGAAGAAGCACTACAAGATTCGGATTGGGTGGTGGCGATGCAAGAGGAGCTCAACAACTTCACTAGGAATATGGCATTTGGTTCCACATCCTAATCAAAATGTTGTAGGAACAAAGTGGATGTTCCGCAACAAGCAAGACGAGCATGGTGTGGTGACAAGGAACAAAGCCCGACTTGTGGCCAAGGGATATTCACAAGTCGAAGGTTTGGATTTCGGTGAAACCTATGCACCCGTAGCTAAGCTTGAGTCAATTCGTATATTACTTGCCTATGCTACTTACCACGGCTTTAAGCTCTACCAAATGGACGTGAAAAATGCCTTCCTCAATGGACCAATCAAAGAAGAGGTCTATGTTGAGCAACCTCCCGGCTTTGAAGATAGTGAGTATCCTAACCATGTGTATAAACTCTCTAAGGCGCTTTATGGGCTCAAGCAAGCCCCAAGAGCATGGTATGAATGCCTAAGAGATTTTCTTATCACTAATGGATTCAAAGTCGGAAAGGCCGATCCTACTCTACTCACTAAAACTCTTAACAATGATTTGTTTGTATGCCAAATTTATGTTGATGATATTATATTTGGGTCTACTAACAAATCTACATGTGAGGAATTTAGTAGGATCATGACACAGAAATTCGAGATGTCAATGATGGGGGAGTTGAAGTACTTCTTAGGATTTCAAGTGAAGCAACTCCAAGAGGGCACCTTCATTAGCCAAACGAAGTATATTCAAGACATTCTAAACAAGTTTGGGATGAAGGATGCCAAGCCCATCAAGACACCCATGGGAACCAATGGGCATCTCGACCTCGACACGGAAGGTAAATCCGTCGATCAAAAGGTATACCGATCAATGATAGGCTCTTTACTCTATTTATGTGCATCTCGACCGGACATAATGCTTTCTGTATGCATGTGTGCAAGATTCCAAGCCGACCCTAAGGAAGCTCACCTTACGGCTATAAAACGAATCTTGAGATATTTAGTTCATACTCCTAAGTTTGGGCTTTGGTACCCTCGGGGATCCACATTTGATTTAATTGGTTATTCAGATGCCGATTGGGCGGGGTGTAAAATTAATAGAAAGAGCACATCGGGGACTTGCCAGTTCTTGGGAAGATCCTTGGTGTCTTGGGCTTCAAAGAAGCAAAATTCCGTAGCTCTTTCTACCGCCGAAGCCGAGTATATTGCCGCAGGACATTGTTGCGCGCAACTACTTTGGATGAGGCAAACCCTTAGGGACTATGGTTACAAATTAACCAAAGTTCCTCTTCTATGTGATAATGAGAGTGCAATCTGCATGGCGGATAATCCCGTTGAGCATAGCCGCACTAAACACATAGCCATTCGGTATCATTTCTTAAGGGATCACCAACAAAAGGGAGATATCGAGATTGCCTATATTAACACTAAGGAACAATTAGCCGATATCTTTACCAAGCCACTAGATGAACAAACCTTTAACAAACTTAGGCATGAGCTAAATATTCTTGATTCTAGGAATTTCTTTTGATGTTTTGCACACATAGCTCATTAATATACCTTTGATCATGTCTCTTTTATATGCTATGACTAATGTGTTTTCAAGTAAATTTCAAACCAAGTCATAGGTGTATTGAAAGGGAATTGGAGTCTTCGGCGAAGACAAAGGCTTCCACTCCACTCCATGACTCATCCTTCGCCGACGCTCCGAGCAACTCTTTGGTATAATCTTCACTCACATGTTCTTTACCAAAGGGGGAGAAAGTAGTACAAGGGCTTATATTTCACTCAAAGTATCCGTTTTTGGCGATTCATGTCAAAGGGGGAGAAAGTATTAGCCCAAAGCAAAAGGACCGCACCACCACCCTTATTTTTAAAAGAGTTTTTCAAATTGGTATCTTATTGTGTTCAAAAGGGGGCGAAAGTAGCACCTTCAAAAATTGATATCTTAAAACCCTCTTGAACACTAAGAGGAGGAATTTATTGAGGGGGAGTTTTGTTTAAGTCAAAGAAAAAGCATTTGAAACAAGGGGAGAAAATTTCAAATCTTGAAAATGCCTTTCAAAATTTTATTCATTTACCTTTGACTATTTTCAAAAGGACTTTGAAAAGGATTTACAAAAGAATTTGCAAAAACAAAACATATGGTGCAAGAGTGGTCCAAAATGTTAAATATAAAGAAACAATCCATGCGTATCTTATGAGTATTTATATTGGCTCAATTCTAAGTAACCTTTGCACTTACAATTATGCAAACTAGTTCAATTATGCACTTCTATACTTGCTTTGGTTTGTGTTGGCATCAATCACCAAAAAGGGGGAGATTGAAAGGGAATTAGGCTTACACCTATTTCCGAATTGATTTTGGTGGTTGAATTGCCCAACACAAATAATTGGACTAACTAGTTTGCTCTAGTCTATAAGTTCTACAGGTGCCAAAGGTTCACAATAAGTCAATAAAAAGACCAAGAAAAGGGTTCAAACCAAGAGAGCAAGGGACAACCGAAGTATGCCCTGGTCTGTCGCACCGGGAATTCTCAGAGGCGCTCCGCTATAATTCACCGGACTGTCCGGTGTACCACCGGACAGTGTCCGGTGCCCTAAGGGAGAGCGACTCTGAACTCGCCAGCTTCGGGAATCCGCTCCGCCATAATTCACCGGACAGTGTCCGGTGTAACAGCGGAGCAACAGCTACTTCGCGGGCAACGGTCGACTGCAACACATTAAATGCGCGTCTGCGCGCGCAGAGGAGCAGAGCACGCGCGGGTGGCACACCGGACAGCCTACAGGGCCTGTCCGGTGCACCACCGGACAGCCAGGCGGGCCCACAAGTCAGAGCTCCAACGGTCGGAACCCAACGGCCAGGTGACGTGGCTGGCGCACCGGACTGTCCGGTGGCGCACCGGACTGTCCGGTGGCGCACCGGACTGTCTAGTGCGCCCGTCGACAGCAGCCTCCACCAACGGTCAAGTTTGGTGGTTGGGGCTATAAATACCAGGCAGGGAAGCGAGTTGGAGTCCATCATCCACATAAGAACATCATGACGACTGACAGGCCACTGGAGCTCCTACACATGGACCTATTCGGCCCGATAGCTTATATAAGCATCGGCGGGAGTAAGTACTGTCTAGTTATTGTGGATGATTATTCTCGCTTCACTTGGGTGTTCTTTTTGCAGGAAAAATCTCAAACCCAAGAGATCTTAAAAGGATTCTTGAGACGGGCTCAAAACGAGTTCGGCTTAAGGATAAAGAAAATTAGAAGCGACAACGGGACGGAGTTCAAGAACTCTCAAATTGAAGGCTTCCTTGAGGAGGAGGGCATCAAGCATGAGTTCTCTTCTCCCTACACCCCACAACAAAATGGTGTAGTGGAGAGGAAGAATAGAACTCTATTGGACATGGCAAGAACCATGCTTGATGAGTACAAGACTTCGGATCGGTTTTGGGCCGAGGCAGTCAACACCGCCTGCTACGCCATCAACCGGTTGTATCTACACCGAATCCTCAAGAAGACATCATACGAACTCCTAACCGGTAAAAAGCCCAATATTTCATATTTTAGAGTCTTTGGTAGCAAATGCTTTATTCTCGTTAAAAGAGGTAGAAAATCTAAATTTGCTCCTAAGACTGTAGAAGGCTTTTTACTAGGATATGATTCAAACACAAGGGCATATAGAGTCTTTAACAAGTCCTCTGGACAAGTTGAAGTTTCTTATGACGTTATGTTTGATGAGACTAACGGCTCTCAAGTAGAGCAAGTTGATCTTGATGAGATAGGTGATGAAGAGGCTCCGTGCATCGCACTAAGGAACATGTCCATTGGGGATGTGTGTCCTAAGGAATCCAAAGAGCCTCCAAATGCACAAGATCAACCATCCTCCTCCACGCAAGCATCTCCACCAACTCAAAATGAGGATGAGGCTCAAGATGATGAAGGAGAAAGTCAAGAAAATGAGCCACCTCAAGATGACGGCAATGATCAAGGGGGAGATGCAAATGATCAATACAAGGAGGATGAAGAACCAAGACCGCCACACCCAAGAGTCCACCAAGCAATCCAACGAGATCACCCCGTCGATACCATCCTCGGCGACATTCATAAGGGGGTAACCACTAGATCTCGTGTTGCACATTTTTGTGAGCATTACTCTTTTGTCTCCTCTATTGAGCCACACAGGGTAGAAGAAGCACTACAAGATTCGGATTGGGTGGTGGCGATGCAAGAGGAGCTCAACAACTTCACTAGGAATATGGCATTTGGTTCCACATCCTAATCAAAATGTTGTAGGAACCAAGTGGGTGTTCCGCAACAAGCAAGACGAGCATGGTGTGGTGACAAGGAACAAAGCCCGACTTGTGGCCAAGGGATATTCACAAGTCGAAGGTTTAGATTTTGGTGAAACCTATGCACCCATAGCTAGGCTTGAGTCAATTCGTATATTACTTGCCTATGCTACTTACCACGGCTTTAAGCTCTACCAAATGGACGTGAAAAATGCCTTCCTCAATGGACCAATCAAAGAAGAGGTCTATGTTGAGCAACGTCCCGGCTTTGAAGATAGTGAGTATCCTAACCATGTGTATAAACTCTCTAAGGCGCTTTATGGGCTCAAGCAAGCCCCAAGAGCATGGTATGAATGCCTAAGAGATTTTCTTATCACTAATGGATTCAAAGTCGGAAAGGCCGATCCTACTCTATTCACTAAAACTCTTAACAATGATTTGTTTGTATGCCAAATTTATGTTGATGATATTATATTTGGGTCTACTAACGAATCTACATGTGAGGAATTTAGTAGGATCATGACTATAATGCCCAAAATTTTGTATAAGAAAAAAAATCATAATAATAAAATAAATATACGAAGAAATGAAATAGTAAATTCAGATATCTGGAATTGTCCTGGAGTATTGAAAATTGAGAACTGAATTTGTGAAAACCAAGAATTCTTTAAAAAAGAAGTAATAGAAAAGTTTTTAATTCAACTAAATAATTATGCATATCATTAAATGTTGCATCCTAATCATTTATTTACATGAATATCTACTTTTGAAGTGACTTTTAATTTCTCATCCCATATCCAAGATGTTATTTTTCTAAAAAGATCGAAAGCAATATGAGTGCTATGCATGATTCAGACATCTACCAAACAAATGAATCAGTTAAAATAAAATATATCAATAAGAATATATGTCCTTACACCAATATGTGAATTTGGTACCTTTTGATCCATGATGTGACTCATAACAAAATTTAAATTTAGATTTGAAAATCAAGAGAATGAAAATAGGAGAAAGAAATGTTATAAAATACAAAATAAATTCATAAATAAATAAATCCTACACTAGTCATACTTATAATCTGAGTGTAGATTTATCACAAGTTTGAATTTGAAAATTGTAACTCAAAACAGGAATTTAAATTGTGAATTTAGAAATAAAAAGGAAAATAAAAGAAAAGAAGAAAAAGAGAACAGATCTGCTCTTGGGCCAACTCCTTTCGTCGTGGCCCACCTCCACTCTTCAACCCGCGCAGCCCAACTGCGGATCCCACTACAAGACACTAACCGGCGGACCCCACCTATTCGGCGTCCGTGCGCGCGACCGTGAGCCCTCGGAATCTGACGTGTGGGCCCTTGGTGCTAGTCGCCTTGATATTTTCCTTCTCTCATCTTGTCTCTGTCGTGTGGGTCTCTTTGGCAGAGTCATCGTCCCCGCCCGCGTTTGGGAATTTCCGTTGCGGGCTGACCGATTCCGCCGGGGAAGTATGCGCAGGTGGTGGGTCTGCACGGTAAAATCGGCTGCGACTTGGAATCCACCTGCGCGCATAAAGGCTGTGCCAATTCCCGCAGCGCCTTATCCCTAACCTTTAACCAGTGGAATCCTCGCGTGAGCACCCCGACCGGTAATGTCGCGCGGTTCGTTGAGAACCGACCGGGATTCTCACCGGTGGAAGTCAACCTTTCCCCTCTGCGTGAATCCTCCGTACCTGGCTACTTATACGACCGCGCCCTTGTGGATCCCAAAGAAAACAAAACCCCAGGGCACCTTGCGCCACCACCAGGGAGAGATCACAGTAGGAGAGAGGGTGCCGGGTGAACGCCGCCGTGGAACCTAGCCTGCGAAGCTTTTCGGACCAAAAGGGCTGGCCTTGTGGGTTCGCGGGGTTCCTTGGGTTGAGTTCAGGGCACCGCCGTGTGGACTTGAAGCCTGGGAAGCTCGGAATTTCTCGCCGTCGGCGTGCGTCGCGCCGCACCGTGAAACACTTCTTCGCTGGTCACCAAGCTAGGTACGTTACCCACCCGCGTACTCGTTTCGTGCCTCGCAGCGTATAGAAGCAACTCAATCGGGATTTAGGGCGTCGGGGTTGGGAAACCAAGTAGCTCCGGCGAGTTCCGCCGTAATGGTGGGGCGGCGCCGCTTCACGCGACTGGACTGGGGAAGATGCCCCTCAGTCGTCGACCTCCGGATGGCCGACTGAGATTGAGATAAGAAAACGATTCGCCCCAATCGCTTATGACCGTCGGATTCATGGTGGGCGCACACGATTAGATCTGGCAGTGTGCTTGCCCTCGACCATCGATCTTGCGATGAACGACATAGATTAGATCGAACCCTTTTAAAATCATAACCGTCCGACTGAAATCCGGTGGCCGGGACTGCGTACCTATTCACCAAATGCGTCATCTAATCATGGCCCTCAGAATGAGATCCAATGGCCAGAATCCATCCATACCTCTTCGGCAGTGCATCTTTGCAAAAGAGACACCTAGTTTAAATGGAATCGACCCGTAGTCCACAACAGAGGAGTTATGAGTCATGGGCATTCTTGCGTAGAAGACCCTGTACTATCTGCTAATTGTGCGCGCAATCCAGGACCCATGGGAAATTGATAAATGAATTAGAAAAATGAATTTCTAGTGTATGAATAATTCTAGAACTCGTTTAATTCATAGGAAATTCATACTTAGTCCAAATTAATCCATTCCTGTTCCTATAATTTTAAAATATTATTGTTTATCACCTAGTGTCTCTGTTTTGGCATGAAAATAATATTATAATTGCTTTCTTAATTAATCAAATACCAAGTACATAAAACCTTCGGAAATTCATAACTTTCCCGTTGTAACTCCGATCTTAGTAATTCTCGATTCCGCAATCTCGTAGCGACGCGTAGATTATTATTACGCAGTTTATACTTATGTTTGGTGTGATGTTAATTTTATCTATACCATATTTGTTTGTACTGCTACGACTAGCACGAGGTTTCGAGGATTTGAAGAATCACCCTGGCAACTGGAATCTCAAGTGCCAGGCAAGTTGTGCCCTTGATCACTTCTTTTTACCCACTCATGTTCTAATTAATCATAATGATCTGCATAGGTTAATTTTGATGGGACCCAATAGGTTATCCTAGTTTGATTATCTTTATATCTTGTTTACCACTGAACTTTTTGGGTAGTACTTGCTAGTGCTTTATGTGGTTTTGGGTATGAAGATACATTATTCATGATCACACTTTTATTATTTGTTTATTATCACTGTTCATGATAAGATCATTATGTTAATTGGAACATGGAGCGACCACCCAGGAAAACAGTGCTACCACAAGGGTTTATGGACGCCCTTGGCTGATTAATTAGGAAAGCTAGTGGAGGACTACCTTACCCGAAAGGGGCAAGGGCAATAGGGGAGTGGTCAGTGTAGGGAGGTCCTTGGTTGATTTTGCTGCGATGGCGGTCAGGCAAGAACCCTGCATTGGAGCTTCCTATAAACTGTAGCGGGTTTTCTGAAGCTACTGGAACTTTGTAAAGGCCTCGTAGTGTTACCCTGCCTCGCCTCCTCGGTAGAGGTGTATGGGAAGTCGCGATCCCTTGGCAGATGGGTAACATGACTTGTGGGTAAAGATGCGCAACCTCTGCAGAGTGTAAAACTGGTATACTAGCCGTGCTCACGGTCATGAGCAGCTCGGACCCTCACATGATTAATTTATGGAACTAAATTCAATTTGTCATATGCATTGCATCGCAGGTGATGTTATTACTTTTCTTAATTAGGTTGGTATTTACTTATACTTAGTAACTGCTAATAAAATTTTGACCAACTTTAAAAGCAATGCTCAGCTCTAACCATCCTCTTTGGTAAGCCTTACACTTCACGTGAGCTCCCACCTTTGGCGAGTTCATGCACATTATTCCCCACAACTTGTTGAGCGATGAACGTATGTGAGCTCACTCTTGCTGTCTCACACCCCCCCACAGGTCAAGAACAGGTACCGCAGGATGAGGCGCATGGAGGATGCTGCGATGAGTTCGTGAGAGATCTAGGCCGTCGTCTCCCAATCAACTTTGGGTTGCTGGACCGTTGTCTCCTTATAATGTAATTATCTATTTATTTTGTATAGAACTCCTGTTATGTAGTAAAGATGTGACATTCGATCCTGTGCCATGAATCATCATATGTGTGAGACTTGGTCCCAGCACACCTGGTGATTATGTTCGCGCCCGGGTCTTGGTGCCCCAAAATCCGGGTGTGACAGAAGTGGTATCAGAGGAATGTTGACTGTAGGACGAAACCTAGATAGAACTGGACAACCATTAAATACTTATCCTACTCTGTTTCTTTTCTAAACTTATCTTAATCTTTTCTCATCTATTTCCGCTTTACTCTGATTATTCTTACCTTTTTCCTTCTAAAGACAAATGTGGATTTCACACTTTAAGATCCTGTGCCTAAAAGTGACCTTTAGGAATAGGATACCTACTCTTAGGAACAAAAAAATAAAACTATTTTTATAGGTATCTATGCGCTTGAGTGTTTGTTCTTATGACATTTGTTTGATTTGGATCTTTGATTGAGTGTGATGAGTTGTGGAGTAATATCCACAATTACATCTGCATATATATCTAGGCATAAAGGATAGTGTTTATAAAATAACTAGATAAACTAGATTATCCCTCATTAAAGTATCTAGCCTAACAATATCCATCTCATCTTAAAAGATTCTATCCTACACTCATAGATCCATCTTATCTTAAAAGATACTCTATTACCTTAGTAGATTCATCTTATTTTGAAAAGATCTTATGTCACCCTAATAGATCTAACTGACCTCAAACGGTTCTACCTTATCCCTATGAATTCATCTTGCCCTAATAAGCATATTTACCCCACACTAGTGTAACAACCATGATTTAATCCAAAAGTAATTGGATATTGTTTAGTCCAATCTGGTGATACCGATCTAATCTAGACTCCATCTAATCTACTATGATCCAATCTAAAGTGAGTTATCTAACAAGATAATCAATCCTGGTGGAATACATTAGACCCTGCTCCTCTAAACAAGTTTGAGATCTTAGATCAACTCGACCCTACCCAACAACTTGACCTACAAAATAGGTTACACAACTAATTCCATCTAGCATATAGCTATTGGACCCTCTACCCATCTTGTCACAAATCTTGGATGGAGTCTTTCCTTACCATACTCTTTCTTACCCAAACCTATCTATGCTTTAAAGGCATCCTCTATCCTACGTAATAAATTGGACATACATATATACACCCATGCTTTCCTAACCACCAGCTCCACCAAGCTACATAAATATATATATCCATTATTATTATTTGTAAGACCTAAATGATACTTTAGATAGTAGTCGGTATGATATTAATTCAGGAGGAATAATAAGGTCTAATTGACCCCATGTGTTGCTAATAAACTATGCATCATGCCGAGACTTTTGTTTGTGCATATGTGATGAGACAATATGAGTATACATCCCTTTCTTACAAATCTCGAGGACGAGATTTCTGTTAAGGGGTAGGATTTGTAAGGCCCAAAATTTTGTATAAGAAAAAAATCATAATAATAAAATAAATATACGAAGAAATGAAATAGTAAATTCAGATATCTGGAATTGTCCCGGAGTATTGAAAATTGAGAACTGAATTTGTGAAAACCAAGAATTCTTTAAAAAAGAAGTAATAGAAAAGTTTTTAATTCAACTAAATAATTATGCATATCATTAAATGTTGCACCCTAATCATTTATTTACATGAATATCTACTTTTGAAGTGACTTTTAATTTCTCATCCCATATCCAAGATGTTATTTTTCTAAAAAGATCGAAAGCAATATGAGTGCTATGCATGATTCAGACATCTACCAAACAAATGAATCAGTTAAAATAAAATATATCAATAAGAATATATGTCCTTACACCAATATGTGAATTTGGTACCTTTTGATCCATGATGTGACTCATAACAAAATTTAAATTTAGATTTGAAAATCAAGAGAATGAAAATAGGAGAAAGAAATGTTATAAAATACAAAATAAATTCATAAATAAATAAATCCTACACTAGTCATACTTATAATCTGAGTGTAGATTTATCACAAGTTTGAATTTGAAAATTGTAACTCAAAACAGGAATTTAAATTGTGAATTTAGAAATAAAAAGGAAAATAAAAGAAAAGAAGAAAAAGAGAACAGATCTGCTCTTGGGCCAACTCCTTTTGTCGCGGCCCACCTCCACTCTTCAACCTGCGCAGCCCAACTGCGGATCCCACTACAAGACACTGACCGGCGGACCCCACCTATTCGGCGTCCGTGCGCGCGACCGTGAGCCCTCGGAATCTGACGTGTGGGCCCTTGGTGCTAGTCGCCTTGATATTTTCCTTCTCTCATCCTGTCTCTGTCGTGTGGGTCTCTTTGGCAGAGTCATCGTCCCCGCCCGCGTTTGGGAATTTCCGTTGCGGGCTGACCGATTCCGCCGGGGAAGTATGCGCAGGTGGTGGGTCTACACGGTAAAATCGGCTGCGACTTGGAATCCACCTGCGCGCATAAAGGCTGTGCCAATTCCCGCAGCGCCTTATCCCTAACCTTTAACCAGTGGAATCCTCGCGTGAGCACCCCAGCCGGTAATGTCGCGCGGTTCGTTGAGAACCGTCCGGGATTCTCGCCGGTGGAAGTCAACCTTTCCCCTCTGCGTGAATCCTCCCTACCTGGCTACTTATACGACCGCGCCCTTGTGGATCCCAAAGAAAAAAAACCCCAGGGCACCTTGCGCCACCACCAGGGAGAGATCACAGTAGGAGAGAGGGTGCCGGGTGAACGCCGTCGTGGAACCTAGCCTGCGAAGCTTTTCGGACCAAAAGGGCTGGCCTTGTGGGTTCGCGGGGTTCCTTGGGTTGAGTTCAGGGCACCGCCGTGTGGACTTGAAGCCTGGGAAGCTCGGAATTTCTCGCCGTCGGCGTGCGTCGCGCCGCACCGTGAAACACTTCTTCGCCGGTCACCAAGCTAGGTACGTTACCCACCCGCGTACTCGTTTCGTGCCTCGCAGCGTATAGAAGCAACTCAATCGGGATTTGGGGCGTCGGGGTTGGGAAACCAGGTAGCTCCGGCGAGTTCCGCCGTAATGGTGGGGCGGCGCCGCTTCACGCGACTGGACTGGGGAAGATGCCCCTCAGTCGTCGACCTCCGGATGGCCGACTGAGATTGAGATAAGAAAACGATTCGCCCCAATCGCTTATGACCGTCAGATTCATGGTGGGCGCACACGATTAGATCTGGCAGTGTGCTTGCCCTCGACCATCGATCTTGCGATGAATGGCATAGATTAGATCGAACCCTTTTAAAATCATAACCGTCCGACTGAAATCCGGTGGCCGGGACTGCGTACCTATTCACCTAATGCGTCATCTAATCATGGCCCTTAGAATGAGATCCAATGGCCAGAATCCATCCATACCTCTTCGGTTGTGCATCTTTGCAAAAGAGACCCCTAGTTTAAATGGAATCGACCCGCAGTCCACAACAGAGGAGTTATGAGTCATAGGCATTCTTGCGTAGAAGACCCTGTACTATCTGCTAATTGTGCGCGCAATCTAGGACCCATGGGAAATTGATAAATGAATTAGAAAAATGAATTTCTAGTGTATGAATAATTCTAGAACTCGTTTAATTCATAGGAAATTCATACTTAGTCCAAATTAATCCATTCCAGTTCCTATAATTTTAAAATATTATTGTTTATCACCTAGTGTCTCTGTTTTGGCATGAAAATAATATTAGAATTGCTTTCTTAATTAATCAAATACCAAGTACATAAAACCTTCGGAAATTCATAACTTTCCCGTTGTAACTCCGATCTTAGTAATTCTCGATTCCGCAATCTCGTAGCGACGTGTAGATTATTATTACGCAGTTTATACCTATGTTTGGTGTGATGTTAATTTTATCTATACCATATTTGTTTGTACTGCTACGACTAGCACGAGGTTTCGAGGATTTGAAGAATCACCCTAGTAACTGGAATCTCAAGTGCCAGGCAAGTTGTGCCCTTGATCACTTCTTTTTACCCACTCATGTTCTAATTAATCATAATGATCTGCATAGGTTAATTTTGATGGGACCCAATAGGTTACCCTAGTTTGATTATCTTTATACCTTGTTTACCACTGAACTTTTTGGGTAGTACTTGCTAGTGCTTTATGTGGTTTTGGGTATGAAGATACATTATTCATGATCACACTTTTATTATTTGTTTATTATCACTGTTCATGATAAGATCATTATGTTAATTGGAACATGGAGCGACCACCCGGGAAAACAGTGCTACCACAAGGGTTTATGGACGCCCTTGGCTGATTAATTAGGAAAGCTAGTGGAGGACTACCTTACCCGAAAGGGGCAAGGGCAGTAGGGGAGTGGTCAGTGTAGGGAGGTCCTTGGTTGATTTTGCTGCGATGGCAGTCAGGCAAGAACCCTGCATTGGAGCTTCCTATAAACTGTAGCGGGTTTTCTGAAGCTAGTGGAACTTTGTAAAGGCCTCGTAGTGTTACCCTGCCTCGCCTCCTCGGTAGAGGTGTATGGGAAGTCGCGATCCCTTGGCAGATGGGTAACATGACTTGTGGGTAAAGATGCGCAACCTCTGCAGAGTGTAAAACTGGTATACTAGCCGTGCTCACGGTCATGAGCAGCTCGGACCCTCACATGATTAATTTATGGAACTAAATTCAATTTGTCATATGCATTGCATCGCAGGTGATGTTATTACTTTTCTTAATTGGGTTGGTATTTACTTATACTTAGTAACTGCTAATAAAATTTTGACCAACTTTAAAAGCAATGCTCAGCTCTAACCATCCTCTTTGGTAAGCCTTACACTTCACGTGAGCTCCCACCTTTGGCGAGTTCATGCACATTATTCCCCACAACTTGTTGAGCGATGAACGTATGTGAGCTCACTCTTGCTGTCTCACACCCCCCCACAGGTCAAGAACAGGTACCGCAGGATGAGGCGCATGGAGGATGCTGCGATGAGTTCGTGAGAGATCTAGGCCGTCGTCTCCCAGTCAACTTTGGGTTGCTGGACTGTTGTCTCCTTATAATGTAATTATCTATTTATTTTGTATAGAACTCCTGTTATGTAGTAAAGATGTGACATTCGATCTTGTGCCATGAATCATCATATGTGAGAGACTTGGTCCCAGCACACCTGGTGATTATGTTCGCGCCCGGGTCTTGGTGCCCCGAAACCCGGGTGTGACAATGACACAGAAATTCGAGATGTCAATGATGGGGGAGTTGAAGTACTTCTTAGGATTTCAAGTGAAGCAACTCCAAGAGGGCACCTTCATTAGTCAAACGAAGTATATTCAAGACATTCTAAACAAGTTTGGGATGAAGGATGCCAAGCCCATCAAGACACCCATGGGAACCAATGGGCATCTCGACCTCGACACGGAAGGTAAATCCGTCGATCAAAAGGTATACCGATCAATGATAGGCTCTTTACTCTATTTATGTGCATCTCGACCGGACATAATGCTTTCTGTATGCATGTGTGCAAGATTCCAAGCCGACCCTAAGGAAGCTCACCTTACGACTATAAAATGAATCTTGAGATATTTAGTTCATACTCCTAAGTTTGGGCTTTGGTACCCTCGGGGATCCACATTTGATTTAATTGGTTATTCAGATGCCGATTGGGCGGGGTGTAAAATTAATAGAAAGAGCACATCGGGGACTTGCCAGTTCTTGGGAAGATCCTTGGTGTCTTGGGCTTCAAAGAAGCAAAATTCCGTAGCTCTTTCTACCGCCGAAGCCGAGTATATTGCCGCAGGACATTGTTGCGCGCAACTACTTTGGATGAGGCAAACCCTTAGGGACTATGGTTACAAATTAACCAAAGTTCCTCTTCTATGTGATAATGAGAGTGCAATCCGCATGGCGGATAATCCCGTTGAGCATAGCCGCACTAAACACATAGCCATTCAGTATCATTTCTTAAGGGATCATCAACAAAAGGGAGATATCGAGATTGCCTATATTAACACTTAGGAACAATTAGCCGATATCTTTACCAAGCCACTAGATGAACAAACCTTTAACAAACTTAGGCATGAGCTAAATATTCTTGATTCTAGGAATTTCTTTTGATGTTTTGCACACATAGCTCATTAATATACCTTTGATCATGTCTCTTTTATATGCTATGATCAATGTGTTTTCAAGTAAATTTCAAACCAAGTCATAGGTGTATTGAAAGGGAATTGGAGTCTTCGGCGAAGACAAAGGCTTCCACTCCACTCCATGACTCATCCTTCGCCGACGCTCCGAGCAACTCTTTGGTATAATCTTCACTCACATGTTCTTTACCAAAGGGGGAGAAAGTAGTACAAGGGCTTATATTTCACTCAAAGTATCCGTTTTTGGCGATTCATGCCAAAGGGGGAGAAAGTATTAGCCCAAAGCAAAAGGACCGCACCACCACCCTTATTTTTAAAAGAGTTTTTCAAATTGGTATCTTATTGTGTTCAAAAGGGGGAGAAAGTAGCACCTTCAAAAATTGATATCTTAAAACCCTCTTGAACACTAAGAGGAGGAATTTATTGAGGGGGAGTTTTGTTTAAGTCAAAGAAAAAGCATTTGAAACAGGGGGAGAAAATTTCAAATCTTGAAAATGCCTTTCAAAATTTTATTCATTTACCTTTGACTATTTTCAAAAGGACTTTGAAAAGGATTTACAAAAGAATTTGCAAAAACAAAACATATGGTGCAAGAGTGGTCCAAAATGTTAAATATAAAGAAACAATCCATGCGTATCTTATGAGTATTTATATTGGCTCAATTCTAAGTAACCTTTGCACTTACAATTATGCAAACTAGTTCAATTATGCACTTCTATACTTGCTTTGGTTTGTGTTGGCATCAATCACCAAAAAGGGGGAGATTGAAAGGGAATTAGGCTTACACCTATTTCCGAATTGATTTTGGTGGTTGAATTGCCCAACACAAATAATTGGACTAACTAGTTTGCTCTAGTCTATAAGTTCTACAGGTGCCAAAGGTTCACAATAAGTCAATAAAAAGACCAAGAAAAGGGTTCAAACCAAGAGAGCAAGGGACAACCGAAGTATGCCCTCGTCTGGCGCACCGGGAATTCTCAGAGGCGCTCCACTATAATTCACCGGACTGTCCGGTGTACCACCGGACAGTGTCCGGTGCCCTAGGGGAGAGCGACTCTGAACTCGCCAGCTTCGGGAATCCGCTCCGCTATAATTCACCGGACTGTCCGGTGAGTCACCGGACAGTGTCCGGTGTAACAGCGGAGCAACAGCTACTTCGCGCGCAACGGTCGACTGCAACACATTAAATGCGCGCCTGCGCGTGCAGAGGAGCAGAGCACGCGCGGGTGGCACACCGGACAGCCTACAGGGCCTGTCCGGTGCACCACCGGACAGCCAGGCGGGCCCACAAGTCAGAGCTCCAACGGTCGGAACCCAACGACCAGGTGACGTGGCTGGCGCACCGGACAGTGTCCGGTGGCGCACCGGACTGTCCGGTGCGCCCGTCGACAGCAGCCTCCACCAACGGTCAAGTTTGGTGGTTGTGGCTATAAATACCCCAACCACCCCACATTCAAGTCATCCAAGTTTTCCAACTTCCAACTACTTACAAGGGCTCTAGCATTCAATTCTAGACACAACCAAATAGATCAATTCCTCTCCCAACTCCACACAAAAGCCCTAGTGATTAGAGAGAGAGATTTGTTGTGTTCTTTTGAGCTCTTGCACTTGGATTGCTTCCTTCTTTCATTCTTTCTTGCGAACAACTCAATTGTAACCAAGGCAAGAGACACCAATTGTGTGGTGGTCCTTGCAGGGAAGTTTGTTCCCGTTTGATTGAGAAGAGAAGCTCACTCGGTCCGAGGGACCGTTTGAGAGAGGGAAAGGGTTGAAAGAGACTCAGTCTTTGTGACCACCTCAACGGGGAGTAGGTTTGCAAGAATCGAACCTCGGTAAAACAAATCATCGTGTCTCGCTCTTTATTCGCTCACGATTTGTTTTGCGCCCTCTCTCTCGGACTCGTTTATATTTCTAACGCTAACCCGGCTTGTAGTTGTGATTAAGTTTGTAAATTTCAGATTCGCCCTATTCACCCCCCTCTAGGCGACTTTCACTTCTCCCGCAGCGGGGGGCACCAAGACGAGCGCATTTGTAAGGAGTGCCTTTAAGTTTCCGAGGGCTTTCTCGGCCTCGGGGGTCCAAGTGAAGCGCTCGGCCTTCCTTAAGAGGCGGTACAGGGGTAATCCTTTCTCGCCGAGGCGCGAGATGAAGCGGCTCAGAGCCGCAAGGCATCCCATGACCCTCTGTACTCCTTTCAAATCTTTGATAGCCCCCCTGTTGGTGATGGCCGCGATTTTCTCCGGGTTGGGCTCGATGCCCCGCTCGGAGACGATGAACCCCAGGAGCATGCCTCGGGGGACTCCGAAGACACACTTCTCGGGATTGAGCTTCACGCCCTTCGCTCTCAGACACTTGAATGTCGTTTCAAGGTCAGAGTGGAGGTCAGAGGCTTTCCTCGTCTTGACAACGATGTCATCGACGTAAGCCTCGACCGTTCGGCCGATGTGCTCTCTGAACACGTGGTTCATGCACCTTTGATATGTTGCGCCTGCATTCCTCAAGCCAAATGGCATAGTAGTATAGCAGTACATGCCAAAAGGTGTGATGAAAGAAGTCGCGAGCTGGTCGGACTCTTTCATCTTGATTTGGTGATAACCTGAATAGGCGTCGAGGAATGACAGAGTTTCGCACCCAGCAGTGGAATCCACAATTTGATCGATGCGAGGCAGAGGGTAGGGAACCTTCGGACATGCCTTGTTTAGACCAGTGTAGTCCACGCACATCCTCCATTTCCCACCTTTCTTTTTTACAAGCACAGGGTTAGCTAGCCATTCGGGATGAAATACCTCTTTGATGAACCCTGCAGCCATCAGCTTGTGGATCTCCTCACCTATGGCTCTGCGCTTTTCTTCGTCGAAACGGCGCAGAGGCTGCTTCACGGGTCGGGCACTGGCTTAGATATTCAGTGAGTGCTCGGCGACATCCCTCGGTATGTCGGGCATGTCCGAGGGACTCCACGCAAAAACTTCGGCATTTGCGCGGAGAAAGTTGACGAGCACTGCTTCCTATTTGGGGTCGAGCTCGGAGCCGATCCGAACTTGCTTGCAGGCGTCGTTGCTGGGGTCGAGAGGGACGGACTTAACCACCTCAGCTGGTTCGAAGTTGCCGGCGTGGCGCTTCGCATCAGGCACCTCCTTGGAGAAGCACTCCAGGTCGGCGATGAGGGCCTCAGCGTACTCCACGCACTCCACATCGCATTCGTACGCGTGTCGGTACAAGGATCCGACGGTGATGACCCCGTTGGAGCCTGACATCTTGAGCTTGAGGTAGGTGTAGTTGGGGACGGCCATGAACTTGGCGTAGCACGGTCTCCCCAGCACCGCGTGGTAGGTCCCTCGGAACCCGACCACCTCGAACGTGAGGGTTTCTCTGCGGAAGTTGAAGGGAGTTCCGAAACAGACAGGCAGATTGAGTTGTCCAAGGGGCAGGACGCGCTTCCCGGGTATGATCCCATGAAAGGGCGCCGCACCGGCCCGGATCGTGGACAGGTCGATCTCCAAGAGCCCGAGGGTCTCGGCGTAGATGATGTTGAGGCTGCTGCCTCCGTCCATGAAGACCTTGGTGAGCCTGGCGTTGCCGATGACAGGGTCGACAACGAGCGGGTACTTTCTTGGGCTCGGCACGCAGTCGGGGTGGTCGCCTTGGTCGAAGGTGATGGGCTTGTCGGACCAGTCTTGGTAGACTGGTGCCGCCACCTTTACCGAGCAGACCCCCCGACGCTCCTGCTTGCGGTGTCGAGCCGAGGCGTTCGCCACTTGCCCACCGTAGATCATGAAACAGTCGTGGACCTCGGGGAACTCCTCTGCCTCGTCGCCCTCCTTCTTGTTGTTGTCTTGGCCTTTGCCATCTCCCGCCGGGGGCCCGGCCTTATGGAAGTAGCGCCGAAGCATGACGCATTCCTCAAGGATGTGCTTGACGGGACCCTGGTGATAGGGGCACGACTACTTGAGCATCTTGTCGAACAGGTTGGCCCCTCCGGGAGGCTTCCGAGGGTTCCTGTGTTCGACAACAGCGACAAGATCTACGTCGGTGCCGTCGCGCTTCGCTTGCAACTTCTTTTTCGCCTTCTTCTTCGTGCCCCACTGGGCGCGGGGACGTCTTCCTGCTGGCGCCCCTGAGGCTGCTTGTCTTTCCGGAAGATAGCTTCGACCGCCTCCTGCCCAGAGGCGAACTTGGTGGCGATGTCCATCAACTCGCTCGCCTTGGTGGGAGTCTTGCGGCCCAGTTTGCTCACCAGGTCTTGGCAGGTGGTGCCGGCGAGGAACGCCCTGATGACATCCGAGTCGGTGATGTTGGGCAGCTCGGTGCACTGCTTCGAAAACCGCCGGATGTATTCTCGCAGGGATTCCCCTGGCTGCTGGCGGCAGCTTCGGAGATCCCAAGAGTTCCCAGGGCACACGTACGTGCCCTGGAAGTTTCCAGCGAAAGCCTTGACCAGGTCGTCCCAGTTGGAGATCTGCGCGGGAGGCAGATGCTCCAGCCAGGCCCCGACGGCGTCGGAGAGGAACAGGGGAGGTTGCGGATGATGAGGTTGTCATCGTCCGTTCCACCCAGCTGGCAGGCCAGTCGGTAGTCCGCAAGCCACAACTCCGGCCTTGTTTCCCCCGAGTACTTGGTGATGGTAGTCGGGGCCCAGAACCGGGTCGGGAACGGCGCCCGTCGTATGGCCCGGCTGAAGGCTTGCGAACCTGGTGGTTCGGGCGAGGGGATTCAATCCTCCTCACTGTCGTAGCGTCCCCCACGCCTGGGGTGGTAGCCTCGGCGCACCTTCTCGTCGAGGCAGGCTCGACGGTCGCGGCGGTGGTGCTCATTGCCGAGGCGACCCGGGGCTGCAGGCGTCGCGTCCCGCGTGCGCCCAGTGTGGACCGAGGCCTCCCGCATGAGTTGGGAAGTCGTTGCGCGATGCTCCGGGGGGCACTCTTGCCTTCGGGAGGCAGAGCTTTCGGCCCGCCGGACCACGGCATCCTCCATGAGATTCTTGAGTTCTCCCTGGATACGCCGCCCCTCGGTGGTGGATGGCTCCGGCATCGCTCGGAGTAGTATTGCCGCTGCAGCCAGATTTTGGCCGACCCCGCTGGAGGCCGGGGGCAGCCTTGCCCTGGCATCGTCGACATACGGCGCTGGGCGTCTCGGGCCTGATGACGCGCTTCTCCGGCGAGTGCTCGACCTGCCCACTCCTGCTCGATGTTTTGCCGAAGCTGCACAAGTTGCCCTGCTTCCTCGTCGAGCTTGGCCTGCATCTCGCGGATTTGCTCGAGCTGTGTGTCCTGACCCCCCGCAGGGACTGGGACCACAGCTAGCTCCCGCAGGATGTCAACGCGAGGCGCAGGCCCAGGGGGATCACCATCCTCCGACATACCGAGGTGGTTGCCTTCGTCGTGACCCCCTAGATCGACGTGGAAACATTCGCGACTTGGGCCACAACCCTTGTCGTCAAGGCTATGGCCATCATCGGAGCAATCGGAGAGACAGTAGTCACATGCGGTCATGAAGTCTCGCATGGCACTAGGAGCGCGGAGCCTGGAGAAATCCCAACCAGAGTCGGGCTCGTCTTCTTCCTCGGAACCCGGGGGTCCGTAGGTCGAGACGGCCGTCAGACGGTCCCAGGTTGACCACATATGGTACCCCGGAAGGTTAGGATATGCCTTTATGAAAGCGCTCACCGAAGCGGGGTCGCTTGGTGGATCGAAGCTGAATCTAAAAGGCACAGGGTGGAAAACGGACGGTACCTCTTGATCGATGGACGGTGGCAAAGTCGCGTCGGGGACGGACCGCACCGTTATCTCAGGTACAAGGCTAACGCCCAGCAAGCCCTTCACGAGTGTGCTGGCGTCATCCGCTTGAGGTTGGCATGTTGCGGGGAAACGACATCCGTCGTTGTCGCAGGTGCGAGGACAACGCCCGACATGTCCCCCGCTGGGGCGTCGGTGTCGTCGACTCGCTCGATAGCCGACGAGGTGCCGCCTCCTGCCTGGCCACGGTTGCCCCGCCTCCTCCTCCTGCGGCGAGGAAGACGGCGGGACAAACTCGGATGCTGCTCTTCCGCCATGGGGGGAAGACGTCGTCGAGTTCGCCGCCGCCGGGCGAGCTGACGATCGTCGTTGTCGCTGTGGCGCTGCGGGGGGAGGAGTACCATGTCGTAGCTGCCGTCGAGGGACATGAACTCGAGACTCCCGAAACGGAGCAGCGTCCCGGGTTGAAGAGGTTGCTGGAGACTACCCATCTGGAACTCAACGGGAAGTTGTTCGTCAACACGCAGCAGGCCCCTACCTAGCGCGCCTACTGTCGGCGTTTCGACCCCGGGGGTCCCTAGACCGACGAGTAAATTTGTCGTTGCGCGTCCCAGCCCAGATGGGTTGGCGCGAGATGGAACACAAGGGGGAAAACGCGGCTCGTGTTACCCCCCCCCCCCGCCAAGGGGTGTGCTTGCAGTAGGGGTTACAAGTGTTCGCGAGAGAGAGAGAGAGAGTGAGCCTGTTCGTCAGCCCGTTCTCCCGCATGACCCTCTCGCATGAAGGCCCTGGACCTCCCTTTTATAGATGCAAGGAGAGGGTCCAGGTGTATAATGGGGAGTGTAGCTATGCGCTAACGTGTCCGACAGAGAGGTGCCTGAGCCCTGTGTACATGCCAACGTGGCTGTCGGAGAGGTGCTAGGGCCCTGTGTACGCGGTATCGTGGCCGTCGGAGGAGCGCTTGAGCCCTGTAGAAGCACAGCTGTCGGGGCTGCTGGGATCTTGCTGACGTCTCCTTGCTTCCGTAGGGGGCTGAGAACCACCGTCGTCATGGACGCACGCAGGGAGCCATCATTACTTGTTACTGGGGCGAGCCTGGATGGGACGCCGGTCTTGTTCCCCCGTAACCTGAGCTAGCTAGGGGTAGGGTAATGATGTATCCCCCGTGGCGCGGTCGGTTCGAGCCCAAGGTCGGGCGAGGCAGAGGCTCCTCCTGAGGCCGAGGCCGGGGTCGGGCGAGGACGCGATTCCTCCCGAGGCCTAGCCCTGGGGTCGGGCGAGGCGGAGACCACCTTCCGAGGCCGAGGTTGAGGCCGAGCCCTGGGGTCGGGCGAGGCGGAGCTTCCTGTTGCGCCTGAGGCTGAACTTGGCTGTTGTCAGCCTCACCCTGGTGGGTGGCACAGCAGTCGGAGCGGAGCGAGCGGTGCTGTTTTCCTGTCAGGTCGATCAGCGAAAGGGCGAAGTGATTGCGGTCACTTCGACCTTGACGACTGAGGCACGCGTGTCAGGATAAGGTGTCAGGCGATCCTCGCATTGAATGCGCCTGCGATACGGTCGGTTGGAGAGGCGATTTGGCCAAGGTTGCTTCTCGACGAAGCCTGCCCGAGCTGGGCCTCGGGCGTGCCGAGGGTGTGCCCACTGCCTGAGGAGGCCCTCGGGCGAGATGTAAGTTCGTCCGGGACTTCAGTTCCTGCCCGAGGCTGGGCTCGGGCGAGGCGAGATCGCTTCCCTTGGGTAGACGAAGCCTTGACCTGAATCGTGCCCATCAGTCTTTGTGCTGATGGTGGTTACCAACCGTGTATAGGAGTGTTGGGGGTACCCCTAATTACGGTACCCGACAGAAGGCTTAACGACAATTTAATGACCATGTAATGGAACATGTAATTCACCCAATGTGTGTTGAGTGGATGGTTAAATGATGCTAAAAATTTTGTAATGGTATTTAGATGGATATACTTGATATTTGTATAATATAATATTTTGATAGATGTTTAATTTTTTTGGGTACGGGTGATCCGATGGGTGATCCATACCCACGTGGGTATGGGGGTAAATCCATACCCACCAGTGTATATGGGTGACCCGATGGGGTTATTTTTTTGTCGTGAGTATGAGTATGAGGTAGTAATAACCGGTGGGTATTTACCCATTGCCATATCTACCCATGGATACTTGATAATCCTTGTACTAAAACATAGTAGAGCATAAAACAGTACGTATTCTAGTCTTGGATTATGTGAAGATTCCAAAATTCCGTTATCTATGACTTCCTTGCTATTTGTAGATATCAGAGATATTGGTGGAAACGAATCGAATATACACGGATACGAATTCGAATGTCACAATTTACCATATTTTAGTCCAAATTCAGATACAAATTCGAGTATCTTCAGATACGAATACAAAATGGATAGTCGATTCCGAATTCTTATTTGGATATTTACTCAATTCAATTCAAACAACATACCCTAAAATTTAACTTACGTATATTTTGATTTTTATTTAAGTACAAGTTTATATATAGTCAATAAATAGTCAAAACAAATTTAAATTAAAATAGATTTCTCGTGATCCTCCATATCCAAGTCAACAAAACTATATAAATAATATTTTTAAACTATCGAAGCATGTAACAAAAGATAAACAACTATGTGATATTTAATAAGTGACATTTGTAGAAATATAAGTATATTAGAATTGATATAAAATAGTAAATGTTCTAAGAAAAACTAATTTTCCGTTCTAAAATGAATGAATGTCCTATATAAATATGTGTACTAAAACTTAAATAAAATCATGAAGAAATTTATCTATATATTGTAAAGTGGAGAGTTATAGTTAAATGTTTATGGAACTTCGTTGAGATGTGTTCACTGTATAGATAAAGTGGAGAGTTATAATTGAATGTTTATGAAACCTATTGAATTTTATTATTGAATATCACTAGTATATTATTAAACTTAAAGTCATTTTAATTAGAAATTAGTGATAAAGTTAAGTTTTAAATGGTTCCATGAAACATATTTTTTTCACGGATATAGATAGTATCGGATACTTCATGGTTTTTTCGAATACGAATATGAAATCAGATAGAGAAAAATACTGTAAATCGAATTCGAATACATCCATGTGACATCCATATTGAAATCGAATACGGATACAGATATCCATATTAGCAGTTTTAGCGGATACGAATACGGATAATTCGGATCTCCAGACATCAATTTCTAGCCCTAATTGGCGAAGTGACATACTAAAAAGACAAAAGTGTCACTAAGGGGTGTTTGGTTTGCCCCTGCTAAAATTTAGCCCCTATCACATCGAATGTTTGAACCTCCGTTCGGGGTATTAAATGTAGTCGGATTATAAAACTAATTTGTCAGCCGAAGATTAAAAGACGAGACGAATCTAGTCCAGTTGGTTGGGTCTATATTTCATACTCCTATTTAAAAGTCAAACGCTTGATGTGACCCGGGCTAAACTTTAGCAGGATCAACCAGACACCCCCTAAAGTATAACCAACAACAAGTGTCAGACAAGGATATTCTAGATTTTAACTAGACAAGGATATTTTAGATTTTAACTATAAAAAATACGGAGTCTTAAAATATTTGGATTATCCAAAGGAACGAAACAGGCCCTAGTACATACTCCAATGCTAAGGCCCTGTTCCAATCCCGTGAGATAAACTTTAGCAGCTTTTTTTTAGCTACTTTTAGCCATTTGTAATCTAAACATGAGAGCTAATGGTGATAATTAAAACTAAACTTTAGTACTTCAATTCATATAGCTAAAGTTTAGCCGGAAGCTAAAGTTTATCCCATGAGATTGAAACGGGCCCTAAGAATAGTAGGAGTACAATCCCGGTTCCCATCAATACGTTTTACGGGTCGGACGCTAGATGCGGTATATATAATAAGCGTACTCTCAACTCTTGAGAACCGCCTCTACCCGCACCGCGCTCTTCTTCGGATCTTTCCCTAGCCGCGCGTACGCGAGACTAGCCCTAGCCGCGCGTACGCGAGACACCAACCACCGGCGCCGCTATGCCGATCTCCTCCACGCTCGCCACACGCCTCCGCACCGGTCATTCTTCCGCACCCAAACCCGCACGGCGGAGCCCCTACACCAGACCCAAGCCCAGCGGCGGCGCCAAGGCCTCCCGCCCTTCCCCCCGCCTTGATCCAGCGACCACGAGACCTCTCGAACCCTCTCAGAAGGCGGTGCGATCCGGTTTGGGTCGCCGTGCCGAGCCCGATGTGCCCGACGCGCGCGCGGCTGAGTCGAAGCCGAAACTGGCGCATGGAGACGATAGGCCGCCCCTTGAGGAGAAGCGCCGCTGCAGCGGTGAGGGCGGATTCGTCTTCCTCTGCGCCCTTGCTGGACACACCGAGGTGCGCGCTTCCCCCATCTCTCTGAAAATTCTCTATCTCGACGCGATCGCCAATTTCTGTGGTGGAGTCTTACAGTAATCATAAAATCTGATAGGCTATCGGTGGGATTTCTCTGCCGTCTGGTTCGAACAAGCTCTACTCCGGCAGCGTCGACGGATCTGTTCGCATCTGGGACTGCAATTCCGGCAAGGTAGCTTGGTTCTCGGCTTCCGACGATGTATCTGATTATGCACGGGTTACCAACAATATCTCTGATATGCACGGGCTACCAACAATATCTCTGACTATGGACGAGTAACGGGCTGCTTCCACGGAGGTTCCAGTGAGGAGGTTGTCATTGTTCGTGGTGGTTCATGTGCTGATTAGCAATGTGTGCACCCTATGGAACCAACCATAACCGAATGGTGACTCCTGATTTTTTTTCTGATTGGTTGTGCCTAAATCACCAATCGTCAGCGGATCTCTTATGATTAGTTGGGTGATCCTGTGCTCCTGGTTTGGATTGGATGCTATCTGTCAGGCTAGCCTTGTTGCTATATATTGGAGGCTCTTCGCCTGCTTCGGTTACCCGTTTGCTTGGTATCAGTTTGTGGCGCTATCTGGTTGGTTGTCACTTGGTTGATACATATGGTTGCATGATCTGCAAGTGAATCTTCAGAGATTACAGCTATCTCATTAGTGGATAGTCATGCATTTATGTAAAAAAATAGCAATGAGAAAAAAGAACAAAGTAAAGAAAAAGAGAAAATATAGATAGAGATATGTGGGAGTATATCCAAGAGGATGGAAAAAAAATATAATCTGTTATCATATTACAATTTTTGTTCTTAATGTTTCTGCAATAGTGTGTTGATGTCATCAAGATGGGAGGCAAGGTTAGCTGCATGATCACCCATGGCCCATGGGTACTCATTGGAATTCCAAAGTTTGTGGAGGTGACATTCTGATTCTAGTGAGAGTACACCTTTATTTTGTATTATGTATGGTGACATTGAGGGGTGACTTTGCTTGGTACAAGGCATGGAACACAAAGACAGGGATGAAACTAAGATTTCAAGGGCCTTCTAGTCTGGTTTGTTCCATGGCTATCACGGATGAGATGCTGTTTGCTGGTACTGGAGATGGTCGCATCATGGCCTGGAGATTTCCTGCTAAGGAAAGTAACACTGAACCAGTGTTGATCCTCAGTGGCCATCAACGGCCAGTGATTTCACTGTCTATCTCGGCAAGAAGACTTTACTCTGGCTCACTGGACAAGACCATCAAAGTATGGATTTTTCTTCAAGATATTGCTCAATTGGCACTCAAAAGTTATGCTCATTCTGACACATTCTTCAATTCTCTGTATTTACCAGGCATGGGACCTTACAACTCGGCAGTGTGTCCAAACACTCTCTGAGCATAAAGCTGCTGTAACATCTGTGCTTTGTTGGGATGAGAAGTTATTATCTTGCTCCCTTGACAAGACTGTAAAACTCTGGACTCTGTCAGAGTCAGGAAACCTTCAAGTCAAATATACCCATGCTGAGGAGAATGTAAGAACTGCACTCCTGCCGATCATGCGTTATTTTTGTTTTGTTGGATGCTGCATACTGTCTATACCTAAATAGTTTATGGCAACAGCATTTTTATCGGTGTAGTAACTAAGTTTTACTATTAAGGTTCAGAGTTAAGAGCAACAGTTACATTTTCTTCTTGTAGTCCTTGGATTTTTTATTGTATTTTGATGAATATTGGTACTGCCTTGGATAGGATCTAATGGAAAACAGCTATCCACGTCTATGAACCTTGAATTGTGGCTTCTGTTGGGTTTCAACTCTAGCCTAATAACATTGCTGATTACTGATTAGTTCTTTTTGTTTGTGCCTTTTGTTGTCCTAGTTTCATTGATCAATTCTGTTTTTTGTGTGCTACTCCATTGATCAGGTTAAGTCTATTGTATATTCTTAACTGACGATACAATTTATTGGGTATAGGAATAACCTGCTTGATACAGAAATCCGTTTCAATGGCTCTGTATGCCTATGTACCGAATACTTCTAAAAATCAAGCAAATCTGTTCACAAGAGTTTTTTTTGTTGCTGCAATTAGTTTTCCTCTGTACTTCTGCACGTCTCATGGTGTTAATTGTTGGCACTCTGTTTGCTTTTAGCCAAGAAATATGATTCATAAATGCAGTCTCTGAAGTAGATGTTGGCATAGGCATGCTGGAACCTCTCAACATCGGGTCTTCTTGCTTGCATATAAGAGATGGCCTGTCTGGTTGGTCTTGGTCGACTAGAGTTTATCTGATGAACCTGGAAAATTCTAGCGATTGGAGTTTCTATATACTGATATAAGCCTTATTGGATGAGAACTTTAGATTGTCTGCTCAGTTCATCTGTTTGTCTCGAAGACTTGAAGAGCAATTGAGTACTAAGTATCTTAGAATTACGAAAACAACATCTAGGGCATTATGTTTGAACTGATTGCCTATCATAAACATAAAAACTTCATTCGGCAGGAAGAACTAATGGAATTTCTTGGCCATTGTTCTTCTAGCCCAGCAGCACTTTTTTCTTTTACTTTCTACTCTTACCTGTATTTCAAAATATTCCCCTGACTGTATTATTCTCTTCAGTACTTTTGACTTGGAACAAGTTCAAAAAATAATTTTAATCTTTTTCATGAGATGGCCTTAGAAAAAAATGCTGCCTTGGTGTGCTTGATCACAGAACCTACACAAGAGTATAATTATGCAACTGCGATGAGTGTGTTGTGTTTCCCCTTTCTTTTTACATTGGTTTCCTCACAACAGCTCTAGGCTGTTCCCCTACCGCTTAAGCTTTCCGATTATGTTGCAGGGTTTGCGCACACTCTTCGGCATGCACCGAGTTGGGAAGACGCCAGTTCTCTTGTGCTCCCTCCACAACAGCAATCGCGTCCGCTTGCTCGACTTGCCATCGTGAGTGCATAATTTTTTTTTATCAGTTTCATCATCAGATAGACAAACCGCTCGCTCAGTGGTTCCTTACTGAAAGGAGCTCTGCATTTGCCTGGTTACCATCTTTCAGGTTCGACGGGATTGGAACACTGTTGTCCACGAAGGAAGTTAGGACCATCGAGCTTGCGGCTGGTGGGCTGCTCTTCACCGGAGACTGCTCCGGCGAGCTGAAAGTGTGGAGGTGGGCGCCCAAGGACTAGGAGGCAGTAGCTGATGTGCATCAAATAGTGTAGCTGTAGCCTCATTGAAGAATAATAGCCACTGACGTGCTCCATCATTGTATTCGTTTCCATGTAAATTATGGCTGCTCCCCCTGATGATGTAGCACATACGGCCAATTTTGTGAGGATGCAACCCTGGTATCATGTTCCCATGCGTCTCCCTTTAACTGCCCTGACTTGAGATGCGTGCCGTGTCCGTGTCCATGCCCATCCAGAAGACCACGTGCGTATGGCCGTGTGGAGTGAATGCAGACAGATGACCAAGCGTGTAAGGTTTGCACGAGTCCTCATCGAGTCACCGTGCGCCAAGAAACAAACACGTCCACCGATTCCGCCCACGGCTTTACAAATGGAGTGAAGTTCCCATGTTTTGATTGTCCGTGTTAGGAATACATGTTACGTACGTAGTACGAACTGCCTCCGTCCCAAAAATAATGTCATTCTAGATTTGAACAAGGAGTCGTAGAAAATATTATCTTCTCTAAACAGATTTATTATAAAAATATATTTCATAATTTATATATTATTTATTATACGTTGTAAACATTAGTAATAATTTCTTGTATATGTACTCTATCTATTTTAAAATAGTCGGTGTTTTTATTTTTTTTTAAAACTAACTATTTTAAACTTCGATCAAATATGTACAAGAAAATATTTATATTCATATTACATGATTAGTATCGTTATATCATTAAATAGATCATTGAAATTATTTTTATAGTAAGTTTATTTGAGGATATAAATGTGACTAACATTTTCTAAAAAGCTAGTCTACTCTAACAAACTTTGATGGACATAAATACCATCGCGACAACTATTTTAAAACAGGAGGAGTAAATACACATATATACATTCATACGTACCTACAGCTGACGTTTGAGATCGATTGTCCTCACTGTACATGTTACACATACGTACAACTGAAGTTTGGGGGGGCCTGGTTGTCCTGTTATACACACATAGGCATGTTGAGGCCTAGTAATACGTGTAGCTTAGCTTGCTCAAGAGGTCTTCTAAAAAAAGGGGAATGATATTTGATTTTTAGGGACTAATTTTTAACCACACCATTTTATTCCATTTTAGTACATAAATTACAAAATATGAAAATTAAAAATCTATTAGTTTTTATATTTAATAATTTACTGACTAAAATTTAATAATAAGGAGTGGCTAAAAATTAGTATTTAGAAACCAAACACCCTCACAATAGCTTACGTGTCCACAAATGACGTCTGATGGGAGCCTAATTATCCGTGTAGCTTGCTCAAGGGGGTCTTAAGAATAGACAATACCCTCTCGTCGTCTGTCTCCTGTACTTCGTTCATTTCCCTTTTTTCTATTTCCCGATGATAATCGGTGTAATCCTGCTATAGGCTTGTTGCGTGTGTGTGACCTGTGACGACGGCTATAACCAATAATCTACGACCACCTTTATTTATTCAGGTCAGCACCGTTGCTTAGCTTTTTTTGTGGAGTGACCTCGTCTAAAAGCTGGGAATCAATCAAAAAACCTCACCAAGCTAGCATTGCCCCACTAGTCAACGTGTACGGCTTGCAAGTGCAGTGCATGTGGTGAACGCTGAGGAAACAAGAGAAAACGATCGAATTAAGGCACACCGCACCTCTGGTCAACCGGGGTACTAAGCTAGTACTCCCTCCGTATATGACACCGTTTATTTTTAAAACTTTGATCGTTCGTCTTATTCAAAACAATAATAAGTTATCATTAATTTTATTATGATTTGTTTTATCACTTGATGTAGTCTGTGCTTGATTTAAAATTATACATTTTAAATAAATATTTTGAATAAGACTAGCGGTTAAAGTTTAAAAGAATCAATGGTGTCTACTCTACTGGTTATCATTAAGTTTAAAAGAATCAGTTCAACACCAGCCGACCTGCTGGTCGCGCAAATGACCCTTTACCTGAACTTGTCGACGTCAGCTGTCTGATCAACAAGCACGAAACAAGGTTCCGTATTTTGTAGAAAATGACGGACGGTGCCGTCGGAGATCGAAGCAAAACGTGCAGGGTGAGAAAGAGTATCACGCGCCTCGATCCAAGAAACTTTTTAATTTGTTTCACAAGTGACGGTGTCTTTTTCCTTTTCCTTCACACTCTTCCTTTTTTTTAAGTGACTAGTTGAGAGGACCAGTTATTATTTGAAGAGAAAAAAAAACAAAAATGAAAAGGGAAGGCAAAGAAAATAGTGATAGGCGTGTTTGGATGGGGGCTGGCTAAACACACGTTTGATTTTGGACGCCTATTAGGACGACAGGGATGTATTTGACTGGCAATAATGTTTGGTAGAGCTATATCATACCTAAATAGGCACAAAAAAAAGCGCAACGGCAACTCATACTAACAAGTCCTTTTGTTCGGTTATTCTAATTTCATGTGGATTATGGTGTACTGGATCAGGTTGTAATAAATTTTGTCTTGCTATATATTTAAACGGATTCAATATACACCCAATCTACATGGATAAACGGTGTGGAAATTTTGCTCTCAACGTGCATTTTTAAAACTCTGGGGGTTGGGCAGATGAAACGAGAATATACGACGAGGGTATTTTTTTTACCATAACGTAAATAATGACCTTGACATACATCAGTGCAGTGATCAATCTATATACAGATTAATTAATAGCCGCTAGCTGGGAGTTATTCACATTATTGTCCCAAGAAACTAAAACATGCATGCATGCATGGGCTATCATCAGTTGAAGATGTCCTGGCCGGGGGAGAGCAGCCTCTTGGGGTCGTACTTGTTCTTCATCTCCACGAAGCGATTCCACTTGGCGGCGCCGAAGTGGCGGACCCAGTCACTGCGGTCCGTGTGCCGCGCCAGGTAGGTCTTGTACTGGATCCCGGCGAGGTCGCAGAAGCGCAGGATCCTCCTGTTCTGCTCCTGCAGCCTCGCCAGGTCGTTGGGCGCCACCGACGAGAAGAGCAGCGACACCGCGTAGAACACGTCCTCCGACGGCGTCGCCGCCGACATGCCGTCGTCCCACCTGAAAAACCAAACCCCAGAAAGACTGGTCCAGTCAGAGGCCGGCCGGGGCGTGCCTAGCTAGCTAGCTAGCCGATCGATTCAACACGTACATGGATTTGTTGAGGGGGTAGACGATGAGCGGGCCGACGATGTCGGTGCCCTGCAAGATGCCCTTGAAGACGCCGCGGTCGAAGTCGGCGATGCGCGAGCGCGGCACGAACATGTTGAGCCACGGGTGCGGCACCCGCCACAGCCCCAGCTTGTTGAGCGCCACCTCCTCGCCGTGCACCCGGTCAAGGAACGCCGTGTAGGACACGTCGCGCTGGAACGCGAACCCTTCCACGTAGCTCAGCGTGCCCAGCACGGACGCGAGCTCCTGGTCCACCGCCGCCGCCGCCGTGGCGTTGTCGTAGTTGAGCGTGGCCTCGATGCTGTACACGGTGGTGGCGTTCCGCTCCCCGGCGAGCGCGACGATCCGGGCGACGTCGGCGTCGGTGAAGAACCCCGTGTTCGCCAGGTCGGTCGCCAGGCTCTGGTTCACGAACACCGACCCTTCCACGTAGCTCATCGGGCCGAACGACGCGCCGCCGCCGCCGGGCCGCGGGGCGGTCAGCCGCTCCTGGTCGGCGCTGAACGCCGCGAAGTCGGTGTACACGAGCCGCACCCACCGCGCCCGCGCCGGCGCCGGCTCCACCGCGATCCGGGCCCGGGTGATCACTCCGAACTGCCCCAGCCCGCCCAGGACGGCGTCGAACAGGTCCGCGTTCAGCTGCTTGGAGCACGTCACCATCTCCCCATGGCCTGCGTTCACCACAAAGTCAACGCCCCAGCATTTTAACTCTATTAGCCGAAACGAACAAAGGCACAATGTCAACGCATCAGCGCTGCGAGAGCCAGCATGCATGCTGATTTATGACTAGTTATTAAAGACGTCGCCGCCCCTCGCCGGCCGGGCGGGCGGCCGGCCGGTGCAGCGCGGACATTAACCACCATGCACCACTAATAATACTATAAATAAATAAATATATGATTCGCATTGTAGGTAACGAATTTCAATCCGGCTGATTGAACACGGTGTTGCCCCGTGGCAAGCAACAGAAGTCGATGCAGGTGTACTGGCACGTAAAAAAAAAACAAGCTTTTGCTTGCTTGCTGGTGTGGTTGTGCAAGGGAGGGAAAAGTAGTAGTAGGTGCACACGTACCGGTGATAACGTCCATCTCCAGCACGTTAGATATCTGTGGGCCGTGGCGGAACGCCTGGCCGCTGATGCCTGCGTTGGACAGCGTGCCGCCGACGGTGAGGTAGAGGTAGTCGGTCCAGGAGCGCGGCGCCACGCCGCGCGCCAGCGACGCGCGCAACACGTCGATCCACACCTGCTCGCCGCCGGCGTCCACGTAGCGGCCGTCCGCGGACACGTTGATGCGCGGCGGCGCGGCGGCGTCGCCCAGGGACGCCATGTTGACGACGACGCCGCCGGGGGCGAAGGCCTGGCCCATGAGGGAGTGGCCGCGGCCGCGGAACGCGATGGTGTAGGGCCACCCCGGGGTGGAGTTGGCCGCGCTCAGCAGCGCCACCAGGTCGCCCGTGGACGATGGGTACAGGACCGCCGCCGGGAGCGCCGACGTGATGTTGCCGAAGTCCGTCGAGGCCGCCGCCGTCGCGTTGCTGTCGGTCCGGAGCTTGCCGTCCAAGGCCAGCGCGGCGAGGGAGGCTGGCCAGGGACGGCCGCGATCGTCTCCGAGCGCAGGCGTGCCTGCCGCTAGTGCATGAGAGCAGGCGATCAGCCCGGCCAGCAGCAGGTAATAAACCACCGCCATTAGCGACGTCGTCGTTCACGGGAGAGAGAGAGAGCTATACGTTATGTGTGAGTGTTTGGTAACTAGGTGATTGCACCCCGTATATATATAGGACGGATACGGCGGCACATACGTGTAGGTGTAGTGCGATTACATACTTCTTCAATTACGTACTCGAACACAGAGATGAGCTGCTTTCCAAGGAAAAAAATATTCTGCATCCCGTCTAGTTTTATTCTGTTTGACCACAGAAAAATATGCGCACAAGTAAGGTGCCTAGTTACCAACTTCACCATCCTTTCAAGAATTTACAGAAAAAAAACTATTATATATATAGTCCTGCCTAGCTAATTACCCCCTGTTGCCATGCAATGCAATATAGCGTATTTATACATTTAAAAACCTGTAATAATAAATATAAGCGATCAATTCTTGAGAATGAAATAGTTTTCGCACTAAATAGTTGTACAAATTTGGTAGCTATAGGTGTGTGTTGACCATATCGTTTGGTTATGAAATAAAATGAAGCCGTCTTTTATGTTATCACTTAATGTGTGTGCCTGCTCAAAATCGTCTCTACTAGACAGACAGCTGTACTGCATTACGTACAGGACGACGAAGGAAGCAGGCTGTAATTTTGGTACTACGACGAGCCCCGGCCCAGCTGGTTGGTCGACTTCCAAAATACACCAAGCTGAAGGTTTAATCAAGCTAGCCACGATTATTCTGGCCATATTATTTGATTTGCTACCAGAACCTGCCAACTTCTCATATTTTGCTATCAAAAATGTCGCTAGCCTTCGGGATCTTATATATATATATAGAGAGAGATTTCTTGTCGCTTTATCTCACCTTAACAGCCATGAATCAATATAGGATTGATTAAGCAAATGGCAACATTTTGGAAACAAACAATCGTCCCTAGCTTGATTGGGACAATTATATTTTTGTTCGGTAAGTCGCGTCAACATACGTTACTAACTACACTTACACGACCAAGGTACAAATGTTAGTGTTTCAGAGAAGGTGTCTAGCTAGCTGCCGCATGTCAACTTCAGTGGCTGGCTATAGCTAGCTAGCGTCTGTACATATTTGGGGTCCAATTGTTCTCTTGTTTTTTCAGCGGTTTTCCATCTGATGCCATTCTCTAGTAAAAGTAAAACAGATGTTGATGAATTCAGTGTAGAAGCACACACCGTCTAGTTTTGTCATTTCTGATGTTTTCCTCCTCAGCTCCACGAACAACGTACGGACTTCGGAATTCGCCGTATGCTGATATATAGAACAAATTAGCACGCATGACTTACACATGCATTCTAATTTTGAGTCAATGACTAGTATTCTTTCCAGTACCAGTAGTAATACATAGCAGCCGTTGTTTCAGCTAGCTAGTAGGTAGAATTTCTACGCACGACCACACTGTAATTTTGGTTGGTGATACGAAAATGACATCCCATCCAAATAATCCATATATAGATCATACTTTAAGTTACAGTTTTTTTTCCAATATATGACTCGAGCATGCGCAGCCTCCTCTCGTCGTCGGAGTCTCGAGATCGGATGCCGCCAATTTTTATGTTTTGGCCGCTTGCCGCTTGCAGTGACTCCAGGCAGCGCATACAGACGCGCGCGTGACGGCGGTGAAACCGACGATGCGTCTGCATCGCGACCGATTTTTTTTCTATTTTAGCCCTTTTCGTGTTTTATTTTCACAAATAGGTTCTTTTTATTTGAATTTAGAATATGGACCTTTAGGTTGGCGCTCTCACTATTGACACCAACCTAACACGTATTGACGCCAATGCAATTGGCGCATATGTATCGATGACATGGCCCTGAGGGATCAAACCTCGTGGCATAGTGACGTGGCGGGGGTCGGCGCCATGGATCTTGGCGCCGACCCTCTATCCTCTATATACTGGTCCACGTTTTTTTACTCTTTCTCTCTCTTCTATTCAATACGGCCATTGCTCGGCCACTCTCCAGCGTCGCCCGCGCCATCCTCCGTCGCCGACCGCGCCATCCTCCGGTGGTGAGGCCGCTGGCACCCGCCACCATCGCCCACCCGTGCTCCTCAGCCTTGCACTCGTCGCTGACCACCGAGCCCGCATCGATGAACGAGGGAGCGGGCCAACACTGGCATGGCATGGCCATGGTGAGCCACGACCATGGCAAGTCACGACGAGGGAGAGGGGCGACGATGGCGGGACGCGGAGAGGGAGAGGGGCGGCCATGTTGAGCCAGGCGAACGACGGGGACGGAGAGTGAGGAAAGGGAAAAGAAAATTACACGCGGGGCCGTATTAAAGGGGGCCAGCGCCAAGATCTATGGCGCCTACCTTCGCCACTATAGTTCTTGGCGCCTACCCCTGCCACCTCACTATCCACGAGTGCACCACGTCAACGCCACAGATGAGGTCTAGCCGTCTAGGCACCAACAGAATTGGCGCCTAGACGTGTTAGGTTGGCGCCAATAGTAATGACGTCGATCAGAGGGTCCATTTTTTGAATTGAAATTAAAAAGGGCATATTTGTGAAAAAACTCAAAAAGGGAAAATAGAAAAAAGACGGGCATCGCGACCAGTTTAGAATTCAGAGAATGCATGTACTCCTGCGATGACAAAACCCACACACAGCCCGATGTTCATCACAAGTAGCGACACGACGACCATGTTCACTTCTAACTTGTCACGCATTACGTACCAAGAAGTTCCACATGTGGGCGTGTCTATCTCTATTTGCTTAAAGGTTTGGAAGTTGCACTTGTACGATGCACACATGCATGTTTTCTCGTATTGAAAGTTAATTCAACAACGCAGACCTATTGTGTGAGCATAGCTTAGTTGATTATGATTATTGCAGCAAAAATTATATTTCCGGGTTCAAGTTTTAGGATTTTCTCGGGTTTTCATATTTTTAGGTTTATATTATTTTTGGTTGCTTATGGTAAGTTTGTAATCTCGAGATCTACTAACTCAATCTTTCGTAAGTACAAGGTGGGGAGGAGCGGTGGAACCATAATAAAAATTTCATCCATGACAAACTTCGCACTACTAATTCATGTGACAAGCGATCAAATAGAAAATAAAAGATAATAATGTGGCAAAACAACAATGTATTTACATCTAGAAACCATGCCACGATCTCATAAATGTCGTTCTAATTATGTTAGAGATGAACTTTTCATCAGCAGTTGATCATATGTAGAACAACACTAAACGTTGAAATCAAACATTGGATGATTCCGGTGATGATGAACGGACAAGCTCGAATATTGAACAATGTAGATATTTGATGACCGACAATCTTATTACTGGGTCACTCGAAGTAAGGTTTGGTAGTCGGTCCTATAGAGAATCCTTAGAATCTTGAGTCATCAAGCCTCCAAGCTCTTCGAGGTTGAACATTGAAGTCTTCTTGAATCTCCATGTCATTGATGAGTAGAATCAAGTGAAAGGGAAATAGGCTTACACCTTTTCCTAAATGATTTTAGTGGTTGAATTGCCCAACACAAATAATTGGACTAACTAGTTTGCTCTAGATTATGAGTTTTACAGGTGCCAAAGGTTCAACACAAACCAATAAAAAGTTCAAGAAAGGGTTCAAATAAAAAGAGCAAAAGACAATCGAAGGCTGCCCTAGTATGGCGCACCGGACTGTCTGGTGTGCCACCGGACTGTCTGGTGTGCCACCGGACAGTGTCCGGTGCACCAGGGAGATCTACTCCAAACTTGCGACCTTCGGGAATTTGGGAAGCCACTCCGCTATAATTCACCGGACTGTCCGGTGTAGCACCGGACTGTCCGGTGTGCCAAGCGGAGCAACGGCTACCTGGGCCAACAGTCGTCTGCAACGGCTACAGTGAACAGTGAACAGTGCCTACTGTGCGCGCAGAGTCAGAGCAGGCGTCAGATGGCGCACCGGACAGTGAACAGGACCTGTCCGGTGCACCACAGGATTGTCCGGTGGCCCACTTGTCAGAAGCTCCAACGGTCGAACCCTAACGGTTAGGTGACGTGGCTGGCGCACCAGACAGTGTCCGGTGCGCCCTTCGACAGCAGAGTTCCCCAACGGCCATTTTGGTGGTTGGGGCTATAAATACCCCCCAACCACCATTCTTCAAGGCACCCAAGCATTCACTACTCCTCATTCAATACAAGAGCAATACGCAACACTCCAAGACACAAATCAAAGCCACCGATCGAATCAAAGTCCACAATTCAACTCTAGTTTTTAGGACTTGTGAGAAGATCGACTTGTGTTCTTTTGTTGTTCTTGTTGCTTGGTTGGCATTTCTTCTTTCTCTCATTCTTACTCTCATAGCCTTGTAAGCGAAGCAAGAGACACCAATTGTGTGGTGGTCCTTGCGGGGTCTAAGTGACCTGGGAAATCAAGGAAGGAAGCTCACTCGGTCTAAGTGACCGTTTGAGAGAGGGAAAGGGTTGAAAGAGACCCAGTCTTTGTGACCACCTCAACGGGGAGTAGGTTTGCAAGAACCGAACCTCGGTAAAACAAATCACCGTGTCATCCGCTCTTATTCGCTTGTGATTTGTTTTCGCCCTCTCTTTTGGACTCAATTATATTTCTAACGCTAACCCCGACTTGTAGTTGTGCTTAAACTTTATAAATTTCAGATTTGCCTATTCACCCCCTTGTTGGGGGCCTTCGGCTTACGAAGGTCCTCAAAAACAGGATTTAACAGTATTTCTGGAGTATAATGTGTGAACAGGTATCTTCGGACTCGAGTCGGTATCACAGCAGGAGAAGACCAAAATAATACGAAGGTTGATACAGCGCCGAAGATGTGAGCGGGAAAGCTTCGGCGTGGTAGCAGAAAATGAAACCGACTTAAAGATGAAAAGGCTATTCAGACCTCGGTGGATTACTATAGAATTATTATCAAATGTAAAGGGCATGAATGTAATTTTGTATGGGCTGTGTCCCGTGCCTATAAATAGGTGAACAGTACCCCCGTACTGTTCACGCGGATTTGATATTTGCTTTTGCGTCACACTTGTACTTTCATCTCCTTCCAAGCTGAAGGTACATTTGTAATTCAATGTCATTTCTGTTTCTTTATAATAATAATGTAAAAAATAAGTTGATAATAATATATACTTGTTTATGTTATCTTTCATATTCCTTATGATTCATTCTTCGTCATTGTATGCTGTGTATATGAAGGTACGCCCTTCATAACCTTCGTCCGAAAGTCATTATATCCTAAGGGAGATAATGTTCCGAAGGACGAAGGACTTTACCGATTAACATTTTCTGTGTTGCCTTGTTCTTAACTTGAAGCATTTGAGAACAAGTCCCCAACATTGGCGCCCACCTCTGGTGAACTCACTTCCACTCTTTGAGTTTTCGAACACCTTCGGCGATCATAAACCTTCGCTATGGCACCGAAGAAAGCTTCAGCAACTGGGGCTGCAGCTCTGCAACCGCTGGACCACAATCAGGAGACAGTCTCCCTTCGGGAGGCCCGAAGCCAGAAAAGGAAGGCTGTTAGCCCAACACCGCCAGAGGATGAGATAGATCAAGAAATCAGAGATATGGAGATGCTTCATCAACAGGTGCAGAGGAAGAAGGAAAAGATGGCCAGGCTAGCTGAGCTGCAAAGGCAGATAGACGAAGCCTCTGAAGAAGTTCGTCATCTTACTCAGGATGAACAACACCGAAGGCCTCAGCACCAAGACCTTCATCAGGAGGGTTTCCTCAACGAAGATGACTGGTATGACAATTTCCATCATGGGAATTTTGTTTTTGATGATGCTTCTCCTCTGTCCGCTGAGCTGCAGGCTACACCTTGGCCTCCGTCCTACAAGCCGCCCCAGCTTCCCATATTTGATGGCCACTCAGACCCGAAGCAGTTTTTGATGAGCTACGAAGCAACAGTATCTTCGTATGGTGGCAATGCCGCAGTCATGGCCAAATCTTTTGTTATGGCTGTCAGGAGTGTTGCTCAAACCTGGTATTCCTCCCTTCGACCAGGAACGATCACTTCATGGCAAAAGCTGAAGGACTTGTTGTTAACCAGCTTCCAAGGGTTTCAGACGAAGCCAGTCACTTCTCAAGCTCTATTCCAGTGCACCCAGGATCACGAAGAATACCTTCAGGCGTACGTCCGAAGGTTCTTGCGTTTGAGGGCACAGGCACCAACAGTGCCCAACGAAATTGTCATTGAGGCCATGATCAAGGGGCTTCGACCAGGACCTTCAGCTCAGTACTTTGCTAGGAAGCCTCCTCAAACTTTGGAGAAGCTGCTCCAAAAGATGGACGAGTATATTCGAGCCGATAATGATTTTCGTCAAAGAAGGGAGGAGGCTTTCAGGTTTTCTGAAATGACCAGGGGCTTCGGAGGGAGGTTCTATCCGAGGCACGTTAGATCAATTCACAACTTTACTCAAAATGATGATAGGGGGAGCCAGCAGCAAAGGCCACAGTGCTCCTCACAGGCTTCGGGGCAACAGCAAGGCTCCTTCCGACCACCAGCTCCGAGAGGCAGAGGCGCCAGGGGCTTCGGCGGAAGATTTGGCGATCAACCAAGAAGAATTTTTTGCTTGTTCTGTGGTGAGAACAAAGGCCATACCACCAGGATGTGCCATGTTACCATCCAGAAGCAAAAGGAAATAGCCGAAGCTGCGGCACAACAGGCTCAGCCGAAGCAGGTCATGCACACTGCTTCGTATCATTCGCCTTACATCCCAGAGTATGTAGGCAACCACCCTGCAGTTTCTGTTGCTTCGGCGAGTCAACCTCAAGCTTCCTGGCAACAGCCTCCGCCTCCACCACCGCTGCAACAAGGCCAGCAGCCAGAAGGGAGCCAATATGCTCCACACCAAAGGGACTTCAGAGAACAGTCCGAAGCTCGCACAGTCAACAGCACTGTGCCAGAGTCAAAGCACATCTATTGACAAATATCCTACCTTGATAGCAGTCTTTTTCATTCAGTTTTATTTTCTGTGTAATAAAGGACATTGTTTAGATTTCATGTAATAGTTTCGTTGGAAAATATATTTTCTCCACAGGCTTAAGTTGTTGAAGCTTAAAGATTTGCGATAACAAAGAGGACCTTCGAGTTATCAAAAATTCTTCGAAGCAACAAAAAGTCGTTCTAAGGAACGCAGAGTAAGTTTGCCGAAGTCACAAAAAGCCGTTCCAAAGGGAGCGCAGTGTAAGTTTTCTGCTCCAAAGTCGTTCCAAAGGGAATGCAGAGCTTACAGCGAAAAGTCAACGCTGATACCGCCTAAGTAAAAGGCGAAGCGCGAAAAGTCAACGCAAATACCGCTGAAAGTAAAAGGCGAAGAAGCTCCTAAGGGAGGCTTACAGCGAAAAATAAACGCTGATTCCGCTGAAGTAAAAGGCGAAGAAGCTCCTAAGGGAGGCTTATAGCAAAAAGACAACGCTGATTCAAAAAGATTATGTGTTTTATCGCAGGAATGTGTGTGTATCTTCGGAATAAACACCATCTTACATAACATAACATCATCACATCATTTCGCATAGCATAAGCATCATACATCATACTGCATATGGCACAAGAAGGGGACACAATATCGATCTTCAGAAGAATGTTTTGAAAAAGGGAAAATCATGCTAAGTCGCAAGGAGATACACTATTGATCTTCGGAAGTGTAGCTTCGGAAAATATCTTCACGAAGCTTGGATATTATTCATCAGAGCACTACGGATATTGTTGTGACAAATGAAAATTCTTCTTCACGAAGCATGAAAAGAAGGGAAGGTGTTTTTTCGTCAAAGACTCAAAAACGGTACGTATGTAAAATTTCATGCATCGTAAAGAATTGAACAATAAAAGCAGGTATATTACATTCAGGGCTACAAGATGTCACACATGTTACGTTTCAGAAGTTTTTATAATAGTACTTAATCTTCTCTCAGAACAACTTCTGCAGCCTCATTCAGGAGCCGATTAACAACTTCGTCCATGATAGCTTCAGCCATCTTTTTAATTTCGTCGTCTCCTTTCGGGTGAGAGCCCGGAGACGCTGTAGCAGGATCTGAAGGAGGACAGGATACGGCTACATTGCTATTACAAATTGCGAACGAAGTTTAAAACCAAAAATTACAACACAATAAAAACCATTAGTTAATACCTAGTTGCCCTTCGGGCTCTGCGCTCTTCTCAGCAGCCTCAGCCACTTCTCTAGCATCGTGAATACCTTTCTCGCTTTTTTGGATAATCTCTCGAGCCATTTCTCGACCGCCATTATCCCAGATATCGGTGAAAATTTTTCCACCAACCATGCTAGCCTCGGCTGAAGGATCTCTCGCATCTTCGAAGGACAACGTAGCTTTGGATTGCGCTAAAATTTTTACATGTTCGCAGCCCTTTTTCTCCAAAATGGTGGCAATTCCCCTGGCACCCGAGAAAGCACATATGTCTCCGCGACTATTTAAAATTTCCTCGAAGGCCTCAGCTTCGTGATTAATCCATTCGATGGGACCTTCGGGGTTGCCTCTTGTAAAGTTTTCTTCGCTCGAGAATGCGCCGACGCTGGCGAAGCTAGCTTTTAACTTTTTAACACACTCTATAGATTTGTTATAGCATCTTTTCTTGGACGAACGAAGCTCTTCAACAGTTCCCTCTAAATGATTTGCCCATTGGTCGCTGAGTTCTCGCTTCGTTTCTTCAAGTATGCGTTCCTCTTTGGCTCTGGCCAGTTGTTTTCGAAGATCTTCAATTTCACGCTTCTGAGCCTCAGCTTGACCCTTAAAAGTAGCTTCGTCTTCTTTTATTCTATTTATCAATGAATGTAATATTTTATCTTTTTCGAGACCTTCGTTCCTCAGTTCAATTACTTCGGAACGAAGGTTGCTCAGGGCTATAGCGCACCCTTCGTCTTCGACATCTTTTTGGGCCCTGAGGGCATTGCTAAGTATAAGGCCCTGCAAAGAAAAATATATGTGCGTCAATAGATTTAAGCAAACGAAAAATTTTGGTTTCAAGAAAAAATACAAAGATCTCATTTTTTGCACCTTTAAGCTATTGTATGCCAGGCTGTCGGCCAGGTCGTTTTTCGATAGTACCGAGAGCCCGTCTTCTAGTGTTGGGAATCCGAAGCTCTTGCTCATCTCCCGACAGACAGAAATCTCCTTGCTGTCAGGGAGACAATACAAAAAGTCTTCTTCTCCACTGCCGTTGAATATTAACGCCCCCTTTGGATACTTCAGTTTTTGGGCGTAAAGCTGGGCCTCTTGTTTTTCTTTTTCCGATAATTTTTTCCCCGAAGCATGACGAACAATATAATCAAGGACTTTGGGGGATGCTTCGGGGGCGACGGCACTGATTTCTTCAACAAGAATTGGCTCTGTTATTTTTTCTCCCTCGGTTTCCAAGGATTTTACTTTCGTGGGCTCTGAGCGCTCAGCTTCAGCTTCAGTTTCTTGCTCTGGAGCCTTAGTATCAGAAATTTCAGTTTTTGCTTCGGAAGTTGCAATAGTCTTCTTCGGAGTTATGCTTGAAGACTTAATTGTTTCCAGAACATCTAACACATTGACCATTCTCTTTCTTTTCGGAGTTACCGCTGGCCCCTTTTGGATTTTTGTTGACTCAACATCTGCTGAAGGACTTAAAATCTCTGATATTTTTGATCCTTCAGCTGGTCCTTTTGCTTCTTCCATTTTTTCTGACGATGGCGCTTCGGCCATCTCTTTGGTTTCTGATAACAAAATTTTTGGTTCTTCCGATTCTGTTCTTGTTGGCGCTTCGGCCATTTCTGCGACTTCTGGCAGCAAGGTTGGCTTGGTTGGCTCTTCAGCTTCGGTAGCCGAAAAGGTCTCTCCGGTGAACTCAGGCACCGAGGCTGGTTCAATATAGCGTGGCCGGTGTGTGAGGACCTTTATCCTTTTTCTTTTCGGTGCTGGCTCACTAGGAGCAGGTGTAGCTTCTTCTTTCGCAGAGGTTGTGTTTTTTCTTTTTTGCCCTCGAATGGGATATCGATAGTCGGGGTAGACGAACCCGATTGCATCAAACACCCGGTTCAGTCTTTTCTTTTTTTGGCCTCCGAAGGCTGCTGACAGTGCAGTATCTTCGGCCTTCGAATAAGCCCCAAGCAGTTCATCACTTAAATTTTCAATGCTTTTTAACCAGTCATCATCTGGCTCAACGAATTTATCTCCGAACTTGAAAGTATACTTCAGCCTGATAAGTCCACCTTCGTCGGCCTCCTTTATGGTTTCTTGCGGCATTTCCCATTTCTCCGCGAGCGGCCATACTCTGAAGGCAATATGCTCCTGTACCAAATCTCTCGTTCCAATAAAAGAACAAATAACACCGAAGGCTCTCTGGCATTCTTCGGCAGCTTCATTCATTTCAACCTTCGGCCTCCGCAGGCCGAAGCTTTGCCAAATAGGGCGCATAATTATACCTTTGATATCTTCCCGTACTGTCAGGTCATTCTTCACATAAAACCATTCTGTCATCCAGTCGCCGGGTCATCTCTTCCGAAAGGTTGGCACGGGACAGCTTGACCCAGACCGAGAAACGAAACTGTAGCAGCCAAAATTATTATGATACTGTTCCTTACCCCAAGGTTTTATCTCGTATGATAATTCGTGTATATTGCAGAAACTTTTCGCATCAGGCTCCAGACCTTGGCTCCTCACGGCCCACACGAAGATATTCAGCCTTATGATTGCCTCGGGGGTAAGTTGGTGAAGATAGACTTCGAATATTTTCAGCACCTCTACGACAAAGTTGCTCAGGGGAAATCGTAGTCCAGCTTTCAAAAAGCTTCGGTACACTTCGACTTCATTCTCTTCAGGGTTTGGACAAGTCTTTTCTCCTTCGTCGGCCCTCACAACGGACAAGTCCCAGAAATACCTTCCTCTCATGTTGACAAGATGATTTTCTTTGATAGTTGATTTGTCGAAAACCGCATGGCTTGGTCGCCAAGGGCGATCTTCGGAGTCTTCACCACCACTGTCCACATCATAACTGTCGCTGTCACCAGTATCTTCAGACAAACCTTCTAAAATCTCTTTGGTGATTTTTTCTGTATTGGTCTTCGACATTGCTATAAGAAACCCCAGATTCTTCTCTTCATCGAGACTCAGCTTCATCTCGGTAGCAGCCTTCTTACCTTCAGACATCTTCGGAAACACTAAAAAACTGTTTTCAATGCCGAAGCTTCAAAACTTAAAAGCTAAGCAAATCTTGGTGCGCAAGAGCTAAAAATTGAGTGAGCGGGAGCAGATGGCAAGAGAACGTGCCAAATGAGTTTGCGGTATGACCTTATTTATACGCCCAGTGCGTTGAAAATTGAAAGACCCCGCCTGTCAGTGAAAGTTGCTATTCTAGCAAAGGGAAGGTGTTTTTTCGGACCTTCGGCTTAAAGCCTTCGTCCATGTCGCAATCTAAATTTATTATTTTAAACAAATTAATATTGCGAGGGGCTACTGTTGGGGGCCTTCGGCTTACGAAGGTCCTCAAAAACAGGATTTAACAGTATTTCTGGAGTATAATGTGTGAACAGGTATCTTCGGACTCGAGTCGGTATCACAGCAGGAGAAGACCAAAATAATACGAAGGTTGATACAACGCCGAAGATGTGAGCGGGAAAGCTTCGGCGTGGTACAGAAAATGAAACCGACTTAAAGATGAAAAGGCTATTCAGACCTCGGTGGATTACTATAGAATTATTATCAAATGTAAAGGGCATGAATGTAATTTTGTATGGGCTGTGTCCCGTGCCTATAAATAGGTGAACAGTACCCCCGTACTGTTCACGCAGATTTGATATTTGCTTTTGCGTCACACTTGTACTTTCATCTCCTTCCAAGCTGAAGGTACATTTGTAATTCAATGTCATTTCTGTTTCTTTATAATAATAATGTAAAAAATAAGTTGATAATAATATATACTTGTTTATGTTATCTTTCATATTCCTTATGATTCATTCTTCGTCATTGTATGCTGTGTATATGAAGGTACGCCCTTCATAACCTTCGTCCGAAAGTCATTATATCCTAAGGGAGATAATGTTCCGAAGGACGAAGGACTTTACCGATTAACATTTTCTGTGTTGCCTTGTTCTTAACTTGAAGCATTTGAGAACAAGTCCCCAACACCCCTCTAGGCGACTTTCAATTGGTATCAGAGCCCGGTACTTCATTAGAGCCTAACCGCTCGAAGTGATGTCGGGAGCATCCGCCATGAGGGAGATCGGGACCAGCGGCGACAAGTCCGCAAGCTCGGGGAGAACACATTCGAGGGAGTCCGCCCACAAGCACAAGGAGGAATCCTCTTCCTCCATCAAGTCCCAACAGAAAGGTGACAAGAAGAAGAAGATGAAGAAGGTGGTCTACTACGAGACCGACTCTTCGTCATCTTCCACCTCCGGCTCCGAATCGGCATCCGCCACTTCTAAGCGCCATGAACGCAAGAAGTATAGTAAGATGCCTCTTTGCTATCCTCATATTTCAAAACGCACTCCATTACTTTCTGTTCCATTAGGCAAACCACCGATGTTTGAAGGTGAAGATTATTCTATGTGGAGTGATAAAATGAGGCATCACCTAACCTCACTCCACAAAAGCATATGGGATATTGTTGAGTATGGAGCGCAGGTACCGAAGAAAGGGGACAAGGATTATGATTCGGACGAGGTCGAACAAATCCGACACTTCAACTCCCAAGCCACTACTATACTCCTCGCCTCTCTAAGTCGAGAGGAGTATAATAAGGTGCAAGGGTTGAAGAGTGCCAAAGAAATTTGGGACGTGCTAAAGACCGCGCACGAAGGAGACGAGGTGACCAAGATCATCAAGAGGGAAACGATCGAGGGGGAGCTCGGTCGCTTCATGCTTCACCAAGGGGAGGAGCCACAAGCCATGTACAACCGGCTCAAGACCTTCGTGAACCAAGTGCGCAACCTTGGGAGCACCAAATGGGATGACCATGAAATGGTCAAGGTTATTCTAAGATCACTCATTTGTCTTAACCCTACACAAGTTCAACTAATTCGTGGTGATCCTAGATATAAACTAATGTCTCCCGAGGAAGTGATATGAAAGTTTGTGAGCTTTGAGTTGATGATCAAAGGCTCCAAACAAATCATTGAGCGAGGCGCCACCTCTACACCAGAGGTGCAACCCGTTGCCTTCAAAGCAATGGAGGAGAAGAAAGAAGAGTCTACATCAAGTAGGCTCCCCATCGACGCCTCCAAGCTCGACAATGAGGAGATGGCTTTAATCATCAAAAGCTTTCGCTAAATCCTCAAGCAAAGGAAGGGGAGAGATTACAAGCCCCGTTCCAAGAAGGTTTGCTACAAGTGTGGTAAGCCCGGTCATTTTATTGCAAAATGTCCATTATCAAGTGATAGTGACAGGGGCAACGACAAGAAGGGAAGAAGGAAGGAGAAGAAGAAGTATTACAAGAAGAAGGGCGGGGATGCCCATGTTTCCTGGGAGTGGGACTCCGATGAGAGCTCCACTGACTCCTCCTCCGATGAGGACTCCGCAAACATCACCGTCAACAAGGGTCTTCTCTTCCCCAACGTCGGCCACAAGTGCCTCATGGCAAGGGACGACAAAAAGAAGGTAACATCTAGAGCCTCCACTAAATATGCAACATCTAGTGATGAGGAGAACTCTAGTGATGATGAGGATAATTTACTTGCCCTTTTTGCCAACCTAAACATGCAACAAAAGAAAAAAATAAATGAATTAATAGGTGCTATTCATGAGAAGGATGAACTCTTGGATAGCCAAGAGGACTTCCTTATTAAAGAAAACAAAAAGCATGTTAAGGTCAAAAATGCTTATGCTCAGGAAGTTGAAAAATGTGAAAAATTAACTAGTGAGCTAAGTACTTGCCATGATATTATCTCAAACCTTAGAAATGAAAATGTAAAATTAATTGCTAAGGTTGAGAAGTTAGATGTTTGTGATGATTCAATTGTTAGTCTTAGAAATGATAATGCTAGTTTAATTACTAAGATTGACAAATTGAATGCATCTCTCTCTAGCCTTAAAATTGAGAATGAAAAATTAATTGCTAAGGCTAAAGATTTAAATGTTTGCAATGTTTCTATTTCCAATCTTAGAGATGAGAATGCTATTTTACATGCTAAGATTGTTGAATTAAGTACTTGCAAACCCTCTACATCTACCGTTGAGCATGTTACTATTTGCACTAGATGTAGAGATATTAATATTGATGCTATTCATGATCACCTAGCTTTAATTAAACAACAAAATGACCACATAGCTCAACTTAGTGCCAAAATTAATGAGCATGACTTAGAAAATGAAAATTTTAAATTTGCTAGAAGCATGCTCCATAGTGGGAGACGTCCTGGCATTAAGGATGGCATTGGCTTCCAACAGGGAGACAATGTCAAGCTTAATGCCCCTAAAAAATTATCTAACTTTGTGAAGGACAAGGCTCCCATGGTTCAGGATAACGAGGGTTACATTTTGTACCCTACCGGTTATCTCGAACACAAAATTAGGTGAATTCATTCTAGGAAGTCTCACTCTGGCTCTCATCATGCTTTTATGTATAAGAGTGAGGCATCTAGTTCTAGGCAATCCACTCATGCTAAATTGCCTAAGAAGAAAACTCCTATTGCATCAAATGAACCTAATATTTCATTTAAGACTTTTGATGCATCTTATGTGCTCACTAACAAATCAGGCAAAATAGTTGCCAAATATGTTGGGGGCAAACACAAGGGATCAAAGACTTATGTTTGGGTACCCAAGGTGCTTGTTTCTAATGTGAAAAGACCCAAGACCATTTGGGTACCTAAGAACAAGGCCTAAATTTGTTTTGTAGGTTTATGCATCCGGGGACTCAAGTTGGATAATTGATAGCGGGTGCACAAACCACATGACTGGGGAGAAAAGGATGTTCTCCTCCTACAAGAAAAACCATGATCCCCAAAGAGTTATCACATTCAGGGATGGAAATCAAGGTTTGGTCAAAGGACTTGGTAAAATTGCTATATCTCCTGACCATTCTATTTCCAATGTTTTTCTTGTAGATTCGTTAGATTACAATTGTTTTCAGTTTCTCAATTATGCAAAATGGGCTACAATTGTCTTTTTACGGATATAGGTGTTACTGTCTTTAGAAGAAATGATGATTCAGTAGCATTTAAGGGCGTGTTAGAGGGTCAGCTATACTTAGTTGATTTTAATAGAGCTGAACTCGACACTTGCTTAATTGCTAAGACTAACATGGGCTGGCTGTGACATCGCCGACTAGCTCACGTTGGGATGAAGAATCTTCATAAGCTTCTAAAGGGAGAACACATTTTGGGACTAACAAACGTTCATTTTGAGAAAGACAGGGTTTGTAGCGCATGTCAAGCAGGGAAGCAAGTTGGTGTTCATCATCCACATAAGAACATCATGACGACCGACAGGCCGCTTGAGCTACTCCACATGGACCTATTCGGCCCGATAGCTTACATAAGCATCGACGGGAGTAAGTACTGTCTTGTTATTGTGGATGATTATTCTCGCTTCACTTGGGTGTTCATTTTGCAGGATAAATCTCAAACCCAAGAGACCTTAAAGGGATTCTTGAGACGGGCTCAAAATGAGTTCGGCTTAAGGATCAAAAAGATTAGAAGCGGCAACGGGACGGAGTTCAAGAACTCACAAATAGAAGGCTTTCTTGAGGATGAGGGCATCAAGCATGAGTTCTCTTCTCCCTACACACCACAACAAAATGGTGTAGTGGAGAGAAAGAATAGAACTTGTCGGGGACCATAATTAGGGGTACCCCCAAGACTCCTAAACTCGGTTGGTAATCACCATCAGCACAAGCTGCAAAAGCCTGATGGGCGCAATTCAGGTCAAGGCTCCGTCCACTCAAGGGACACGATCTCGCCTCGCCCGAGCCCAGCCTCGGGCAGGAACAGTAGACCCAGGTGGATTCACGCCTCGCCCGAGGGCCTCCTCAAGCAACGGGCGCACCTTCGACTCGCCCGAGGCCCAGCTCGGGCAGGCTTCGCAGTGAAGCAACCTTGGCCAGATCGCCTCGCCAACCGACCGTATCGCAGGAGCATTCAATGCAAGGATCGCCTGACACCTTATCCTGACACGCGTTCCTCAATCGGCAGGGCCGAAGTGACCGCAGTCACTTCGCCTCTCCACTGACTGACCTGACAGGAAAACAGCGCCGCCTGCCCTGCTCCGACTGCTGTGCCACCCGCTAGGGTGAGGCTGACAGGAGCCGAGTCCAGCCTCAGGCGCCATAGGAAGCTCCGCCTCGCCCGACCCCGGGGCTCGGCCCCCGCCTCGACCTCGGAAGATGGTCTCCGCCTCGCCCGACCCCAGGGCTCAGCCCCCGCCTCGACCTCGGAAGACGGTCTCCGCCTCGCCCGACCCCAGGGCTCGGCCTCAACCTCGACCTCGGAAGAGTCACCGCCTTGCCCGACCTTGGGCTCGGACCGACCACGTTACAGGGGGGTACATCATTACCCTACCCCTAGCTAGCTCAGGCTATGGGGAACAAGACTGGCGTCCCATCCGGCTCACCCCGGTAAACAAGTAATGATGACACCCCGCGTGCTCCCATGACGACGGCGGTTCTCAGCCCCCTACGGAAGCAAGGAGACGTCAGCAAGGTCCCATCAGCCCCAACAGCTGTGCTTCTACAGGGCTCAAGCGCTCCTCCGACGGCCACGACGTCACATGCACAGGGCACTAGCACCTCTCCGACAGCCACGTCGGCATGTACATAGGGCTCTAGCTCCTCTCTGCTGGACACGTTAGCATATTGCTATACCCCCCATTGTATACCTGGACCCTCTCCTTACATCTATAAAAGGAAGGTCCAGGGCCCTCGTACAAGGAAGGTGGCCGCGCGGGAGGACGGGCTGACGAGCAGGCTCTCTCTCTCTCTCCCTCGCGAACGCTTGTAACCCCCTACTGCAAGCGCATCCGCCCTGGGCGCAGGACAACACGAAGCCGCGGTTTTCCCCCTCTTTGTGTTCCATCTCGCGCCGACCCATCTGGGCTGGGACACGCAGCGACAATTTACTCGTCGGTCTAGGGACCCCCCGGGGTCGAAACACCGACAGTTGGCGCGCCAGGTAGGGGCCTGCTGCGTGTTGACGAACAGCTTCCTGCCAAGCTCCAGATGGGTAGTCTCCAGCAACCTCTCCAGCCCGGGACGCTGCTCTGTTTCGGGAGTCTCGAGTTGTAGCATCCCAAAAATTCAAATCCTGAAATTTTCTCAAACTCGCTCTAAATTCAAAATGAATTTCAAATTTCATTTCAAAATGTTTGTTTGCGAGTTGATATCAACAAATAAAGTATAGTGGTCTATATTCTCTCTAAAATCATCCTCAAAATATCCTACAAATATTTCCCTAGTGATCCCCCTCAAATTGTTTACAGAAATACTGCCCAGATATTTCCCTAGTGATCCCCTTCAAGTTCTTTCCAGAAATACTGTCCAAATATTCCACCGATATATCTCCAAGTATTTTCTTCCTAAGAAATACCTTCATAATCATTTTTCAAGTCCCTACAAATATTTTCTTCATAACTTTTCTCATGCTCATACGTATACGTATGCCTCCAGTGTCATACGGTGAGCTCTACAAGCTAATCTCACTTATACAAGACAAATACATGCTAATCTCCCACTAATCCTCTCATCCTCCCCCTATTCCTCTCATCCCTCCCCCTAATCCCCCCACCATGGCTATAAATAGAGGGGCAAGGGCCTCCTCTCATCCCACCCCAAGCCATTTCATGGCAACTCTCTTCCCCCCACACACACCCACTCCATGTTCCACACAAGCACACACTAGCACAAGGATCGTTCGATCGTTCTTCGATCGTTCGTCCCCTGTTCTTGGTTCGTTCGTCCGTTCGTCCGATCGTTCGATCATTCGTCCGTTCGTTCGTCCAAATAATCTTTTTCCTACCGTTATGCTGCCGAAATTCTGATCGTTCGTTCGTTCGATTATTCGATCGTTCATCGTTCGTTCATAGTTCCTATTCATCGTTCATCGTTCGTTCATAGTCCCTATTCATCGTTCTTCCAGATAATCTTTGTCCTGCCGTTATGCTGCCGAAATTCCGATCGTTCGTTCGTCCGATCACTCGATCGTTCGTCCGTTCGTTCATCCAAATAATCTTTGTCCTGCCGTTATGCTGCCGAAATTCCGATCGTTCGTTCGTTCGATCATTCGATCGTTCTTCGTTCGTTCATAGTTCCTATTCATCGTTCATCGTTCGTTCAGGGTCCCTATTCATCGTTCTTCCAGATAATCTTTGTCCTGCCGTTATGCTGCCGAAATTCCGATCGTTCGTTCGTCCGATCATTCGATCGTTCGTCCGTTCGTTCATAGTTCCTATTCATCGTTCATCGTTCGTTCATAGTTCCTATTCATCGTTCATCGTTCGTTCATACGACTATTCATCATCACTATTCACCGTTACTATTCATCATTACTATTCACGGACACTATTCACCATCGTTACTATTTAGTGTTACTATTCATCATCGTTACTACTCATCGATGATATCTATTAACTTTTTTGTCGTCACTATTCATCGTTACTATTCATCGATTAAGCCGATCACCCCAAATTTCAACTACATCATGCTGTCCAGTCCACCTAAGACCAGCCAGACCCATATTCCAGTCATACGAACTCCGGTGACTATGATTTTCCTTCCAGTGGGAACTTCCCATCTGGTCACCCATCCTAGGTTTCTCCAAGTTGAGCACGCTTAACTTTGAGATTCCTTTGAACCAGGCTCCCAAACTCAGATTCCAATAATTCTCGTTTCTAAATTCTTATCAAACTATTCCCTATCCAACCATGTCATCCCTTGAGCATGGTCCATATTCCAGAAAACTCCCAAAATACTCTTGTCCCATATTCTGCCTATAACTCTCCTGTTCATACTAAGTCAGACGATTCATTCGTCACTATTCTCACCAACAGTGAACTTCACTGTGCTACACCACATACACCCAGCTATAAATACATCCAGCTACCCTCTCCCTCTCCACACACACTCAACACCCTCAGCCAAGGCAAACACCCCACCCACTCAGTTACTCTGCTCTGCCGGCTACACGCATAGTGTCGCTTCGCCTCTAGTCCACCCTCCTGGTAAGCACCTCCGCTCCACCACTAGTAGTATCTCAACACCACATGACATAGATTCTACTCAAGACTCTACCCATCCATATATTGCTATTCTGACCACTATACTAAATATTTGTTGGTATACTTGCTGGTTTGTATGTTTGCTTGTTCATGTTGCATAGTTATCGGAGCGTTCGTGCCGTCTCGTGGAGGCTAGATCTGCAAGTCTACGCCAGACAGTGGAGCTAGAAGCCAGTTCCGCGAGCTCCCCTTCCCCCTTCGTCGGATAAGCACGGCAAGCTCACTGGATCCCTTTGATGCATAAATTACCTATGATTTTTCAACCACAACCCTCAGCCTGTTATTTTATGCATGATATGATTTTGAGACAAGTTATTATGGCCACCCAGCCGCTTGCCGCAATCAATTCCTGATATATATGTTCCAAATGATTTGAGAACAGGTGTGAGTTTTCAAAAGAAAATGCTTTTCAAAATGTGTGTGATGAAGGGTTTTCACCCTTATCACCTTGTGAGTGGGATAATCAGGGACTCCCTGGTTTAGGGGAGGGCCTAAGGTGTTGGCTCAGCTGGTTTAGGCGTGAGCAGAAGGATTGTCCCCTCATATAAGGACCGGTTTGTCATCTTCACTACCTGTACTCTTTAATAGTACAACCACTCGAGACTGTGTGGGCAGTCACTCAATCTGAACTCGTACGGTCCAACCCTAGGGTTATGAAGGCTGGGGAGCACTGGGAGGATAAGGAGGGGGAAAGTTTTGTCCGGTTTGGACATGGCGGTGGCCTGACTCCTTCCGGATAACCGTTAAGGTTAGGACGTACGAGGAAAGAAAGAGATTCGGATTCGGATCTCATTGATCATGAGATCGCAGAGCCGGACTAGTGGGAAAAGTGTACACCTCTGCGCAGAGTTTGAAAACCTATTCGAATAGTCTGTGTCCACAGGAATGGACGAGTCTGGTATGGTATGGCAATTAATGTTTTGTTTTAAAAAAGAGATGGTTTTGAGAAAAGTGGTTTTTAAAAGGTTCGGCGGTTGAGCCGTGAGCTATGGTGGACGGGAAGTCCAGTAGCTGTTTTTGAAAATGAAAACCAGTGGGAACTGCTGAGATACCTGGATGGTTTAGTCCAGGGGATTTTGTTATAATACTGAAAAACTTCCTGCTCCTTTTGGAGAGGATGCGCTTTGCAAAAATACAAAATGTTTTTCAAAACAACTATGCATAAAATATTGCTGTTTCTGCAAAATATCCTGAGCTCCACATATTCCATGCATTATATCTGATTTCCCCATTCCGCGGGTGAAGGTGGGCTGCTGAGTATGTTTGTACTCACCCTTGCTTATTTGTTGTTTTTCAGAAAAAGGAGATCGGGTAAGAGTTACGACTGTTCCCAACCTTGCCTATGGCTGTTGAACCGCTGAATTGCTTCACTGCGTATATCGGGCTGCTTCAGCCCCACTCTGATGATATGTCCCGAGTTGTGGACCAACTCTTAAAGTTGATCGCCACCTTTATAGGTTTGTCTCGTTTAAGCAGATCTGGAATCATCTGATGTATAAATGTGTTTACTAGCCTTCTGGGACTAGTAATTTTATCACATTTGAGTCCCAGAGGATTGGGGACGCTTCAGGTGGTATCAGAGCTGTTAGGTTGGCCGCAGGACGTAACCCTTAGCCTGATCAAAAGTTTTGAGTCAAAACTATTTTCTTAAAAAAATTCTTGCTCTCATCCCTTCATTTCATAAATATTTCCCCTTTCCTTCTCTCAGAAGTCAGATGGAGGTTCAGTGCCAAACCAGCTTCTGCCAGAATGAAGATGGTTTCCCCAAGTTGCTGAGAGCATGCACAGTTCGCCTCGGAATCAGGAGCCAGCCAGAGTATGATGGTCGTGAATTCGTCAAGCATGGCACAGAGAAGTGTGTCGTGACTATATACATTGGATCCAGTCCACACCATGTGGAATGGAGTGTCACTGCTGTTGGGCATAGATTCAAAGACACCTGCCAAGTCATCGCTCGCAAGGCATTGAGGGCCTTGTGTCAGATCTATGAAGAAGAAGTGGCCGACACACCGCTCAGATTCTTTCCACCTTTTCAGAGAGACCGTCCTGTTTGGATGGCCAGGATGCGTGCATTGGAAGGTCAGCAGTTGCTTGAGGATGACCCCTCAATCGTGTACCTCACTGCATACCTGCTCACCCTGGATGCGCAGTATGATTTCTTGGCTCGGCACCACCGTCAGATGATTGCCCGAGCAGAAGATGCAGAGAAGCGCAACCGTCAACTCCATGTGGATCTCACCACAGCTCAAGCCCATGTAGCTGCCTTGGAAAGTCGTGAAGTCATTGCTGTTGAAACCCTGAAGCAAGCCAAGGATGAGAATGTCCAGAAGTTGATGGAGGCCGACTTGGTAACCCATAACCAACGTAGAGCCCTGCGGATCCAAGAGCCCGCTTCATCCAACCCAGTTCAACCCAGGAGAGTAGAAGACCCCCAGATTCTTGAAGGTCACCCGGTCTCTATCAGAGGAGATAAGAAGGCTTGGGAACCCCCGGAAGGAGCCATAGTCTTGGAAGGAATTCCAGTCTCCCCTAAGGCTATGGATAAGCAAGAGCACCCCGAGTCCTCCCAAGATCCCCCTGAAAGCATCTAGGCCCCTGGTTGGTTTTAGTGATTAATGACAACGTAATATTATATGTGACTAACGTGTGTTTTGCAGAGACAAATGGTAAGTTAGGTCGCATGACAGGTAGAAGTACTCCAACGGTGAAAACAATCCCGGAAATAAGAACTCGAAGCGACGGCTAAAAAGACGGAACAAAAGGTAAAGGTCTACGGAGTCCGAGTGTCAAGGAGATGTGGACACTCGCGATTTAGTTAGGTCTTTTATTCTCTTTTAGCCGTACTATAAAGAGGGGTTGTCGATGAGTAGTTTGACCAAGAGAGTTCTAGTGTAGTGTTGGTGCACAATCACACTCATATACAGTGCTAGGTGTCACTCTAGAACTCACACACAAGTTAGAACGAAAACCGATTTGAAAATCAGCTGAAAAACAAGATTGAGTGTTTCTGGCTTTGGGGCACCGGACTGTCCGGTGTGCACCGGACTGTCCGGTGCACCCTCTGCCAGGTGGGCCAGGCTGGTCCACTGCAGGGACTCCCCCAGTCGCAGAAACCCGAGAGCGCAGCCTTTGGAAATGAATTTTAGTGGCACACCGGACACTGCACCGGACTGTCCGGTGTGCACCGGACAGTGAACTGTTCACTGTCCGGTGCGCCATGAGTCCAACGGCTATCTGTCAGAACTAGCCGTTGGAAGTGACCGTTGGCGCACCGGTGGCGCACCGTTGGCGCACCGGTGGCGCACCGGACTGTCCGGTGCGCCATCGCGCAGCAAGTTGCCTGTAACGGCTAGTTGGTGGGTGAGGGCTATTTATACCCCTTCCACCCACCATATTCAATGTCTTGCACTCCACATTTATTCCAGCACCTTGGTAGAGTATTGCAAGCACCAAAAGCCTTGTGAGGAGATTAGAGAATCATAATCCACGCTTGTTCCTCATTAGCGCTAGTGAGAGCCACCTAGAGCACACACCACTTGCATTAGGCTTCTCTTGGTCAAGCGAAAGTCTATGGCTTGTTACTCTTGGTGATCGGCATCACCTAGACGGCTTGGTGGCGTTGGGAGCTCGGTGATCACCGTGAAGATCTTGTTGGTGACCCGACTCAAGTTTGTAAGCGGTCTCGAGGGATCCACCGCGCCGGAGTGGCAAAGGATCATCTCGTAGTGAGCACTTGGTTCTTGCGAGGACCAAGGGGGAGCGATACCCTTGCGCGGGTGCTCCAACGAGGACTAGTGGAGAGTGCCGACTCTTCGATACCTCGGGAAAAATTGGAGGAGTCTTCTAAACTTTGCTTTACATTCCGCACTTAATTCAAGCTCTTTACTTTGTGTATTTGTTTAGCAAGTATTTGAAGCATTGTTTTAGTCTTGTTACATTTCTAGTATTATTTTCTTAGTGCTAGTAGTTGGGGTGAAGTTGGGCTCTTGTTTAGCTATTGCTTAGGTTTTAATTAGTGTTGATTTTTAGAAAAGCCCAATTCACCCCCCCTCTTGGGCATCGTGATCCTTTCAATTGGTATCAGAGCCTTGTTGCTCATAGATTAGCTTAACCGCTAGAGTTACGATGTCCGGTGGGGATGGACCTCCTCCCGTTTTTGATGGTGACGATTTTCCTTATTGGAAAATTCGTATGGAAGCATACTTAGAGGCTATAGACATTGGTGTCTATAAAGCCGCCACACAAGGGTTTCCCCAACCTAGATATCCCACAAATCTTGTAGGTGATGAGTTCAATTATGAGAAATGGAATGCGAAGGCCAAAAACACCCTTTTTAGAGGCCTTTGCAAAGATGTGTTCAATAGAGTTCGGAATCATAAAAATGCTCATGATTTGTGGATGGACATTTGTGCTCTACACGAAGGAACTAGAAGTGAACGTGAGGAAAGATATCACATAGCTATGCGAAAGTTAAATTCTTTTGAAATGCTTGCTAATGAAAATGCAAACGCTATGTACTCACGACTTAATATTCTTGTAGAGGAAGTCAATGGATTGGGGCTTACTCAAATCTCACAACCGGATGTTGTGAGGAAGATTCTCAGTGTCCTCCCAATAGACAAATATGGACATATTGTCACTGTGCTACATCAAATGGATCTTTCAGTTACCACACCTACACAAATTTTGGGAAAGATCAATGCTCATGAGATGTACATGCACATCAACAAAGAAGAATCATCTTCCAAAAGAAAGGATTTGGCTCTCAAAGCAAATCATGAAAGAAAGGGAAAAGCGAAAATATAAGTTGAGGAAGAATCCTCAAGTGATGATGACCTTGATGCAAACATTGCCTTGATGGTAAGGAAGACCACCAAGATGTTGAAGAAGCTAAATAGAGAAGGCATCAAATTTGATTCAAGAAAGAAGAAGTTCTTTTCCAACAAAAGAAAGCCCATTTCTGAGATGGACTGCTACAACTGTGGTGAGCTTGGTCATCTTGCTCATCAATGCAACAAGCCCAAGAAGAACAAGTTCAAGGGCAAGAAGGAAGATGACAGCGATGATGAAAAGAAGGAAAAGAAATTCTTCAAGAGGAAGGATGGGAAGCAAAAGAGGTTCCACAAGAAGAAGAATGGAAAGGCCTATATTGTTGGCGACTGGCTCACCGACGTCGAATCATCAAGTGGATCGTCTTCAAGTGAAGAAGAGGATGATGAAAAAGTTGCGGCCATCGCCGGGGACTTCTCTTCACCACCACCATCGCCATCATCCACTTCTCACCTGTGCCTTATGGCTAGGGGTGAACGAAAGGTACAAAATGATATTAATATTGATGATGCTAGTGATAGTGATAGTGATGAAGAATTTGCTTCACCTTCATATGATGAGTTAGCTGACTTACTTAAAGAATATACTCAAATCATTAGAAAGTCAAAAGCTAAATGTGATAGGTTGAAAAATGAAAATGAATCTTTAAATGCCAAGTATGACATAGTTATAAAGGCTAGTGATGAAATAAAAGAAGAAAATAAAACTATGTCATCAACTGTAAATGAGCTCACAAACTCCCTAAAAGATGCTAAGGAGAAATATGACAAATTAAATGAAGCTAATAGGGAGTTGCAAAATAGACTAGTTAAGATCAAGGAAGACTATACTCAAATTAAATTTGATCATGACAATCTTCTTGTTGAAAATGAACTTTTATCTTGCAAAACACATGAGGCTATTAACCCTGTTGTTAAGCTTGATGTAGCAACCTCATGTGATGATTTGATTCAAGAAGAGCAAACTAGTCTACATGATGAATTGACTGAAAAAGTTGAAGTCCTGACTTTAGACAACCAAAAATTGAAGAATTATTTGACTGATGCAACTACTAGAGGAAAAGTTGCTATTGAGAACAATGATTTCAACAATGAGTTGGCAGTGGATAATCAAAGGCTTAAGAATGAGGTCAAGAAACTAAAAAGTGAAAATGAACATCTTGCAACAAGTGTGCAAAAGTTCAACAAGGGTCAATACCTCCAAAATGAGCTGCTTATGAACACTGTTATGAAAAATAACAAGAGTGGTATTGGATACAATGCTTTTGTGCAAAAGAAAGCCATCACTCAATACAAGCCAATGCAGACTCACAAGCCTATCAAATGCTTTGAGTGTGGAAATGAAGGTCATTTTGCCCACAACTGCAAAGCTAAACCACCAACTCCCTTGCCTAAGCACTTAAGACCATTTGCTTTCAATGCTCACTATGTTCTAAGAAAGGTTGCAAATGGAAAGATTAAGGTTACATTCCTAGGTCCACCAAATAAGAGTAGACCTAGACAAATCTGGGTGGCAAAGTCCTTAATTGAGAGAGTCACTGGTCCTATGCAATATAGGGCTCTCAAAACTCAAGCTTGAATTGTCTGTGAATGTAGGTGAACTACAAGACCGGTGGGAGCCATTGGGTGATTGACAGTGGATGCACACAACATATGACAGGCAACCCACGGATGTTCACCTCATTAGATGAGAATGTTGATGGTCAAGATAAAATCACATTTGGAGACAACTCAAAAGGAAAAGTACAAGGACTTGGCAAGGTGGCAATCTCAAATGATTTATCAATATCAAATGTTCTCTTAGTTGCACCTTTGAGCTTCAATTTATTATCAGTGGGACAACTCTGTGATCTTGGACTTCAATGCTTATTCACTCCATCAGAGGTTATTGTAACAAAAATGGATGATGAATCAATGGTATTCAAGGGATTTAGATACAACAACCTCTACTTAGTGGATTTCACTTCAGAAGATGCTGACTTAAGAACTTGCCTCTTCACCAAAGCTTCTCTTGGATGGCTTTGGCATAGGAGGCTTGCACATGTTGGAATGAGCACACTCAAAAAGGTATTAAAGAGAGATATGGTCAGAGGATTAAAGGATGTGGTATTTGAAAAAGACAAGCCATGCAGTGCATGTCAAGCTGGAAAGCAGGTTGCTAATACACATCCCACTAAAGCTTTCATGTCAACATCAAGGCCACTGGAACTACTTCACATGGATTTATTTGGACCTACAAATTATGTCAGTGCCGGCGGCAACCTCTACTGTCTAGTGATTGTTGATGACTTCTCAAGATACACTTGGGTGTTCTTTCTCCATGACAAATCTGAAGTTGCATCTATATTCAAGAAGTTTGCCAAGAAAGCACAAAATGAATTTGACTGCAAGATTAAGAAGATTAGAAGTGACAATGGCAAAGAATTTGACAACACCAATATTCATGAGTACTGTGATGAAATGGGGATCAAGCATGAAGTATCTGCCACATATACACCTCAACAAAATGGAGTTGTTGAAAGGAAAAATAGGACCTTGATCACTCTTGCAAGAACAATGATTGATGAGTATAACACACCGGAGAGGTTTTGGGCCGAGGCTGTCAACACTGCTTGCTATGCATCAAACAGGCTATTTCCTCACCGGCTACTTGCGAAGACTCCTTATGAACTGCTGAATGGGAAAAAGCCAGACGTCTCTTTCTTCCGGGTGTTTGGGTGCAAATGCTACATCTACAAAAAACGCCATCATCTAGGGAAGTTTCAAAGACGTTGTGATATTGGTTTTCTTTTGGGTTATTCATTAAAGTCCAAAGCATATCGAGTATTCAACCATGCCACTGGCGTGGTAGAAGAAACATATGATGTGGAATTTGATGAGACTAATGGCTCCCAAGGAGCACTTGAAAATCTTGATGATGTAGGTGATGAGCCACTTAGGGAAGCAATGAAGAACATGCCTATTGGAGCTATCAAACCAAAAGAAGATGAAGAAGAGGTGCAAATCATTGACAGGCCTTCTTCATCAAATGTACCACAAGATGATGAAAAAGATGAGAGGCATGCAAATGAAGATACATTTCTCTCTCATGAACAAGCAAGGGTACAAGCCGAAGATGTTGATGCTCCAGGATCTTCTTCCCAAGTGGTTGACAGGAGAAACTCATCACTACTTCAAGCTCATCCTCAAAACCAAATCATCGGGAGTCCTTCACAAGGGGTTATTACTCGATCACATAGACATGCTAATTTTATTGAACATCACTCTTTTGTTTCTTGTGTTGAGCCTACTTGTATAGATGAGGCGCTACAGGATCCGGACTGGGTGAATGCCATGCATGAAGAACTTAACAACTTCACCCGTAACGAAGTTTGGACCCTGGAGAAGCCCCCACAAGATGCAAGAATCATTGGAACAAAGTGGGTGTTCAGAAACAAACAAGATGATCAAGGTGTGATTGTAAGAAACAAGGCAAGACTTGTAGCAAAGGGATTTTCTCAAGTTGAAGGCTTAGATTTTGGAGAGACCTTTGCACCGGTTGCTCGACTGGAAGCCATCCGTATCCTACTTGCATATGCATCATGTTATGATATAAAACTTTATCAAATGGATGTAAAAAGTGCATTTTTAAATGGCTTCATAAATGAACTTGTATATGTTGAGCAACCGCCTGGATTTGAAGACCCTAGATATCCTAATCATGCTTACAGGTTGTCCAAGGCGCTTTATGGGCTAAAGCAAGCTCCAAGGGCTTGGTACGAGCGTCTTCGCGACTTCCTCATCGGAAAGGGCTTCAAAATCGGGACCGTCGACACAACTCTCTTCACAAAGAAACATAACGGTGATATTTTCATTTGTCAAGTATATGTTGATGATATAATCTTTGGCTCGACAAATGACTGTCATTGCAAGGAATTTGGTGAGTTGATGTCGAAGGAGTTCGAGATGTCAATGATTGGTGAGCTAACATACTTCCTCGGCTTTCAAGTCA